>NW_026061795.1:7500000-10000000 GCF_023897955.1 Schistocerca gregaria
CAGGTTTTTACTACATATGAACACTTTTCACATTCTCCCGTGCAACTCGGCTGCTAGTCCTCCTTTCATGCAGAATCTTATGGTCCTAGCTCATGCCCAAGGCACCAAAGCCAGCTAAAAAGTCAATAATCGATACCTAGAACTTGAGTTGTACTACTTCTTACTGGCTATTACATCATCTTAGAAGCTTCATCTGTGTTCTACTATGGTGCTTTTAGTGTCTCCGCATACCGCAGCACGCGACATAGCTTTCAGACGATAAGTACAACCGATTCAGAGAGAAGAGCGGCCAATGTGACAATCTGGCTTTAAGTCGATTCGATAACAAATGACGAATACAGACGGATTTCTCAGGTTTTTACTACATATGAACACTTTTCACACTCTCTCGTGCAACCCGGCATGCTAGTCCTCGTTTCATGCAGAATCTTATGGTCCTAGCTCATGTCCAATTCACCAAAGCCAGCTAAAAAGTCAATAATCGATATCTAGAACTTGAGATGTACTACTTCTTACTGGCTATTACATCAACTTAGAAGGTTCATCTGTGTTCTACTATGGTGCTTTTAGAGTCTCCACACACCGCAACATGCGACATAGCTTTGCAGACGATATGTACAACCGTTTCAGACAGAAGAGCGGCCAATGTGACGACCTGGCTTTAAGTCGATTCGATAACAAATGACGGAAACGGACGGATTTCTCAGGTTTTTACTACATATGAACACTTTTCATATTCTCCCGTGCAACTCGCCTGCTAGTCCTCCTTTCATGCAGAATCTTAAGGTCCTAGCTCATGTCCAAGGCACCAAAGCCAGCTAAAAAGTCAATAATCGACACTTAAAACTTGAATTGTACTACTTCTTACTGGTTATTACATCAACTTAGAAGCTTCATCTGTGTTCTACAATGGTGCTTTTAGTGTCTCCGCATACCGCAGCACGCGACATAGCTTTCAGACGATAAGTACAACCGTTTCAGAGAGAAGAGCAGCTAATGTGACGATCTGGCTTTAAGTCGATTCGATAACAAATGACGAAAACGGACGGATTTCTCAGGTTTTAACTACATATGAACACTTTTCACAATCTCGCGTGCAATTCGGCTGTTAGTCCTCCTTTATGCAGAATCTTATGGTCCTAGCTCATGTCCAAGGCACCAAAGCCAGCTAAAAAGTCAATAATCGATACCTAGAACTTGAGTTGTACTACTTCTTACTGGCTATTACATCATCTTAGAAGCTTCATCTGTGTTCTACTATGGTGCTTTTAGTGTCTCCGCATACCGCAGCACGCGACATAGCCTTCAGACGATAAGTACAACCGTTTCAGAGAGAAGAGCGGCCAATGTGACAATCTGGCTTTAAGTCGATTCGATAACAAATGACGAAAACGGACGGATTTCTCAGGTTTTTACTACATATGAACACTTTTCACATTCTCTCGTGCAACCCGGCTGCTAGTCCTCGTTTCATGCAGAATCTTATGGTCCTAGCTCATGTCCAAGGCACCAAAGTCAGCTAAAACGTCAATAATCGATACCTAGAACTTGAGATGTACTACTTCTTACTGGCTATTACATCAACTTAGAAGCGTCATCTGTGTTCTGCTATGGTGCTTTTAGAGTCTCCACATACTGCAACACGCGACATAGCTTTGCAGACGATATGTACAACCGTTTCAGAGAGAAGATCGGCCAATGTGACGACCTGGCTTTAAGTCGATTCGATAACAAATGACGAAAACGGACGGATTTCTCTGGTTTTTACTACATATGAACACTTTTCACATTCTTCCTTCCTACTCGGCTGCTAGTCCTCCTTTCATGCAGAATCTTAAGGTCCTAGCTCATGTCCAAGGTACCAAAGCCAGCTAAAAATTCAATAATCGATATCTAAAATTTCACTTGTACTACTTCTTACTGGCTATTACATCAACTTCGAAGCTTCATCTGTGTTCTACTATGGTGCTTTTAGTGCCTCCACATACCGCATCACGCGACATAGCTTTGCAGACGATAAGTACAACCGTTTTAGAGAGAAGAGGGCCAATGTGACGATCTGGCTTTAAGTCGATTCGATAACAAATGACGAAAACGGACGGATTTCTTAGGTTTTTACTACATATGAACACTTTTCACATCCTCCCGTGCAACTTGGCTGCTAGTCCTCCTTTCATGCAGAATCTTAAGGTCTTAACTCACGTCCAATGCACCAAAGCCAGCTAAAAAGTCAATAATCGATACCTAAAACTTGGATTGTACTACTTCTTACTGGTTATTACATCAACTTTGAAGCTTCACCTGTGTTCTACTATGGTGCTTTTAGAGTCTCCACATACCGCAACACGCGACATAGCTTTGCAGACGATATGTACAACCGTTTCAGACAGAAGAGCGGCCAATGTGACGTCCTGGCTTTAAGTCGATTCGATAACAAATGACGAAAACGGACGGATTGCTCAGGTTTTTACTACATATGAACACTTTTCACATTCTCCCGTGCAACTCGCCTGCTAGTCCTCCTTTCATGCAGAATCTTAAGGTCCTAGCTCATGTCCAAGGCACCAAAGCCAGCTAAAAAGTCAATAATCGATATCTAGAACTTGAGATGTACTACTTCTTACTGGCTATTACATCAACTTAGAAGGTTCATCTGTGTTCTACTATGGTGCTTTTAGAGTCTCCACACACCGCAACATGCGACATAGCTTTGCAGACGATATGTACAACCGTTTCAGACAGAAGAGCGGCCAATGTGACGACCTGGCTTTAAGTCGATTCGATAACAAATGACGGAAACGGACGGATTTCTCAGGTTTTTACTACATATGAACACTTTTCACATTCTCCCATGCAACTCGCCTGCTACTCCTCCTTTCATGCAGAATCTTAAGGTCCTAGCTCATGTCCAAGGCACCAAAGCCAGCTAAAAAGTCAATAATCGACACTTAAAACTTGAATTGTACTGCTTCTTACTGGTTATTACATCAACTTAGAAGCTTCATCTGTGTTCTACAATGGTGATTTTAGTGTCTCCGCATACCGCAGCACGCGACATAGCTTTCAGACGATAAGTACAACCGTTTCAGAGAGAAGAGCAGCTAATGTGACGATCTGGCTTTAAGTCGATTCGATAACAAATGACGAAAACGGACGGATTTCTCAGGTTTTTACTACATATGAACACTTTTCACAATCTCGCGTGCAATTCGGCTGTTAGTACTCCTTTCATGCAGAATCTTAAGGTCCTAGCTCATGTCCAAGGCACCAAAGCCAGCTAAAAAGTCAATAATCGATACCTAAATCTGGTATTGTACTAATTCTTACTGGCTATTACATCAACTTAGAAACTTCATCTGTGTTCTACTATGGTGCTTTTAGTGTCTCCGCATACTGCAGCACGCGACATAGCTTTCAGACGATAAGTACAACCGTTTCAGAGAGAAGAGTGGCCAATGTGACGATCTGGCTTTAAGTCGATTCGATAACAAATGACGAAAACGGACGGATTTCTCAGGTTTTTACTACATATGAACACTTTCCACATTCTTCCGTGCAACTCGGCTGCTAGTCCTCCTTTCATGCAGAATCTTATGGTCCTAGCTCATGTCCAAGGCACCAAAGCCAGCTAAAAAGTCAATAATCGATACCTAGAACTTGAGTTGTACTACTTCTTACTGGCTATTACATCATCTTAGAAGCTTCATCTATGTTCTACTATGGTGCTTTTAGTGTCTCCGCATACCGCAGCACGCGACATAGCTTTCAGACGATAAGTACAACCGTTTCAGAGAGAAGAGCGGCCAATGTGACAATCTGGCTTTAAGTCGATTCGATAACAAATGACGAAAACGGACAGATTTCTCAGGTTTTTACTATATATGAACACTTTTCACATTCTCTCGTGCAACTCGGCTGCTAGTCCTCGTTTCATGCAGAATCTTATGGTCCTAGCTCATGTCCAAGGCACCAAAGCCAGCTAAAACGTCAATAATCAATACCTAGAACTTGAGATGTACTACTTCTTACTGGCTATTACATCAACTTAGAAGCGTCATCTGTGTTCTACTATGGTGCTTTTAGAGTCTCCACATACTGCAACACGCGACATAGCTTTGCAGACGATATGTACAACCGTTTCAGAGAGAAGATCGGCCAATGTGACGACCTGGCTTTAAGTCGATTCGATAACAAATGACGAAAACGGACGGATTTCTCAGGTTTTTACTACATATGAACACTTTTCACATTCTCCCGTGCAACTCGCCTGCTAGTCCTCCTTTCATATAGAATCTTAAGGTCCTAGCTCATGTCCAAGGCACCAAAGCCAGCTAAAAATTCAATAAACGATACTTAAAACTTGAATTGTACTACTTCTTACTGGTTATTACATCAACTTAGAAGCTTCATCTGTGTTCTACAATGGTGCTTTTAGCGTCTCCGCATACCGCAGCACGCGACATAGCTTTGCAGACGATAAGTACAACCGTTTCAGAGCGAAGAGAGGCCAATATGACGATCTTTCTTTAAGGCGATTCGATAACAAATGACGAAAACGGACGGATGTCTCAGGTTTTTACTATATATGAACACTTTTCACATTCTCCCGTGCAACTCGGCTGCTAGTCCTCCTTTCATGCAGAATCTTAAGGTCCTAGCTCATGTCCAAGGCACCAAAGCCAGCTAAAAAGTCAATAATCGATACATAACACTTGAATTGTACTACATCTTACTGGCTATTACATCATCTTAGAAGCTTCATCTGTGTTCTACTATGGTGCTTTTAGTGTCTCCACAAACCGCCGCACGCGACATAGCTTTGCAGACGATAAGTACAACCGTTTCAGAGAGAAGAGCGGCCAATGCGACAATCTGGCTTTAAGTCGATTCCATACCAAATGACGAATACAGACGGATTTCTCAGGTTTTTACTACATATGAACACTTTTCACAATCTTGCGTGCAATTCGGCTGCTAGTTCTCCTTTCATGCAGAATCTTAAGGTCCTAGCTCATGTCCAAGGCACCAAATCCAGCTAAAAACTCAATAATCGAAACCTAAATCTGGTATTGTACTAATTCTTACTGGCTATTACATCATCTTAGAAGCTTCATCTGTGTTCTACTATGGTGCTTTTAGTGTCTCCACAAACCGCAGCACGCGACATATTTTTGCAGACGATAAGTACAACCGTTTCAGAGAGAAGAGCGGCCAATGTGACGATCTGGCTTTAAGTCGATTCGATAACAAATGACGAAAACGGACGGATTTGTCAGGTTTTTACCACATATGAACACTTTTCACATTCTCCCTTGCTACTCGGCTGCTAGTCCTCCTTTCATGCAGAGTCTTAAGGTCCTAGCTCACGTCCAATGCACCAAGGCCAGCTAAAAAGTCAATAATCGATACCTGAAACTTGAATTGTACTACTTCTTACTGGCTATTACATCAACTTAGAAGCTTCATCTGTGTTCTACTATGGTGCTTTTAGTGTCTCCACAAACCGCAGCATGCGACATAGCTTTGCAGACGATAAGTACAACCGTTTCAGAGAGAAGAGCGGCCAATGTGACGATCTGGCTTTAAGTCGATTCCATACCAAATAACGAATATAGACGGATTTCTCAGGTTTTTACTACATATGAACACTTTTCACAATCTCGCGTGCAATTCGGCTGCTAGTCCTCCTTTCATGCAGAATCTTAAGGTCCTAGCTCATGTCCAAGGCACCAAATCCAGCTAAAAAGTCAATAATCGATACCTAAATCTGGTATTGTACTAATTCTTACTGGCTATTACATCATCTTGGAAGCTTCATCTATGTTCTACTATGGTGCTTTTAGTGTCTCCGCATACTGCAGCACGCGACATAGCTTTCAGACGATAAGTACAACCGTTTCAGAGAGAAGAGCGGCCAATGTGTCGATCTGGCTTTAAGTCGATTCGATAACAAATGACGAAAACGGACGGATTTCTCAGGTTTTTACTACATATGAACACTTTTCACATTCTCCCGTGCAACTCGGCTGCTAGTCCTCCTTTCATGCAGAATCTTATGGTGCTAGCTCATGTCCAAGGCACCAAAGCCAGCTAAAAAGTCAATAATCGATACCTAGAACTTCAGTTGTACTACTTCTTACTGGCTATTACATCAACTTACAAGCATCATCTGTGTTCTACTATGGTGCTTTTAGAGTCTCCACATACCGCAACACATGACATAGCTTTGCAGACGATATGTACAACCGTTTCAGAGAGAAGAGCGGCCAATGTGACGACCTGGCTTTAAGTCGGTTCGATAACAAATGACGAAAACGGACGGATTTCTTAGGTTTTTACTACACATGAACACTTTTCACATCCTCCTGTGCAACTCGGCTGCTAGTACTCCTTTCATGCAGAACCTTAAGGTCCTAGCTGATGTCCAAGGCACCAAGTCCAGCTAAAAAGTCAATAATCGATACTTAAATCTGGTACTGTACTAATTCTTACCAGCTATTACATCAACTTAGAAACTTCATCAATGTTCTACTATGGTGATTTTAGTGTCCCCGCCTATCGCAGCACGCAACATAGCTTTGCAGACGATATGTACAACCGTTTCAGAGAGAAGAGCGGTCAATGTGACGACCTGGCTTTAAATCGATTCCGTAACAAATGAAGAAAACGGACGGATTTCTCAGGTTTTTACTACATATGAACACTTTTCACATTCTCCCGTGCAATTCGGCTGCTAGTCCTCCTTTCATGCAGAATCTTAAGGTCCTAGCTCATGTCCAATGCACCAAGGCCAGCTAAAAAGTCAATAATCGATACCTAAAACTTGAATTGTACTACTTCTTACTGGCTATTACATCAACTTAGAAGCTTCATCTGTGTCCTACTATGGTGCTTTTAGTGTCTCCACAAACCGCAGCACGCGACATAGCTTTGCAGACGATAAGTACAACCGTTTCAGAGAGAAGAGCGGCCAATGTGTCGATCTGGCTTTAAGTCGATTCCATACCAAATGACGAATACAGACGGATTTCTCAGGTTTTTACTACAAATCAACACTTTTCACAATCTCGCGTGCAATTCGGCTGCTAGTCCTCCTTTCATGCAGAATCTTAAGGTCCTAGCTTATGTCCAAGGCACCAAAGCCTGCTAAAAAGTCAATAATCGATACCTAAAACTGGTATTGTACTAATTCTTACTGGCTATTCCATCATCTTAGAAGCTTCCTCTGTGTCCTACTATGGTGCTTTTAGTGTCTCCGCATACCGCAGCACGCGACATAGCTTTCAGACGATAAGTACAACCGTTTCAGAGAGAAGAGCGGCCAATGTGACGATCTGGCTTTAAGTCGATTCGATAACAAATGACGAAAACGGACGGATTCCTCAGGATTTTACTACATATGAACACTTTTCACATTCTCCCGTGCAACTCGGCTGCTAGTCCTCCTTTCATGCAGAATCTTATGGTGCTAGCTCATGTCCAAGGCACCAAAGCCAGCTAAAAAGTCAATAATCGATACCTAGAACTTAAGTTGTACTACTTCTTACTGGCTATTACATCAACTTACAAGCATCATCTGTGTTCTACTATGGAGCTTTTAGAGTCTCCACATACCGCAACACGTGACATAGCTTTGCAGACGATATGTACAACCGTTTCAGAGAGAAGAGCGGCCAATGTGACGACCTGGCTTTAAGTCGATTCGATAACAAATGACGAAAACAGACGGATTTCTCAGGTTTTTACTACATATGAACACTTTTCACATCCTCCCGTGCAACTCGGCTGCAAGTCCTCCTTTCATGCAGAATCTTAAGGTCCTAGCTCATGTCCAAGGCACCAAAGCCTGCTAAAAAGTCAATAATCGATAACTAAAACTGGTATTGTACTACTTCTTACTGGCTATTTCATCATCTTAGAAGCTTCATCTGTGTCCTACTATGGTGCTTTTAGTGTCTCCGCATACCGCAGCACGCGACATAGCTTTCAGACGATATGTACAACCGTTTCAGAGAGAAGAGCGGACAATGTGACGACCTGGCTTTAAATCGATTCAGTAACAAATGAAGAAAACGGACGGATTTCTCAGGTTTTTACTACATATGAACACTTTTCACATTCTCCCGTAAAATTCGGCTGCTAGTCCTCCTTTCATGCAGAACCTTAAGGTACTAGCTCATGTCCAAGGCACCAAATCCAGCTGAAAATTCAATAATCGATACCTAAATCTGGTATTGTACTAATTCTTACTGGCTATTACATCATCTTAGAAGCTTCATCTGTGTTCTACTATGGTGCTTTTAGTGTCTCCGCATACCGCAGCACGCGACATAGCTTTCAGACGATAAGTACAACCGTTTCAGAGTGAAGAGCGGTCAATGTGACGATCTGGCTTTAAGTCGATTCGATAACAAATGACGAAAACGGACGGATTTCTCAGGTTTTTACTACATATGAACACTTTTCACATTCTCCCTTGCTACTCGGCTGCTAGTCCTCCTTTCATGCAGAGTCTTAAGGTCCTAGCTCACGTCCAATGCACCAAGGCCAGCTAAAAAGTCAATAATCGATACCTGAAACTTGAATTGTACTACTTCTTACTGGCTATTACATCAACTTAGAAGCTTCATCTGTGTTCTACTATGGTGCTTTTAGTGTCTCCACCAACCGCAGCACGCGACATAGCTTTGCAGACGATAGGTACAACCGTTTCAGAGAGAAGAGCGGCCAATGTGACGATCTGGCTTTAAGTCGAATCCATACCAAATGACGAATACAGACGGATTTCTCAGGTTTTTACTACATATGAACACTTTTCACAATCTCGCGTGCAATTCGGCTGCTAGTCCTCCTTTCATGCAGAATCTTAAGGTCCTAGCTCATGTCCAAGGCACCAAATCCAGCTAAAAAGTCAATAATCGATACCTAAATCTGGTATTGTACTAATTCTTACTGGCTATTACATCATCTTGGAAGCTTCATCTATGTTCTACTATGGTGCTTTTAGTGTCTCCGCATACTGGAGCACGCGACATAGCTTTCAGACGATAAGTACAACCGTTTCAGCGAGAAGAGCGGCCAATGTGACGATCTGGCTTTAAGTCGATTCGATAACAAATGACGAAAACGGACGGATTTCTCAGGTTTTTACTACATATGAACACTTTTCACATTCTCCCGTGCAACTCGGCTGCTAGTCCTCCTTTCATGCAGAATCTTATGGTGCTAGCTCATGTCCAAGGCACCAAAGCCAGCTAAAAAGTCAATAATCGATACCTAGAACTTGAGTTGTACTACTTCTTACTGGCTATTACATCAACTTACAAGCATCATCTGTGTTCTACTATGGTGCTT
Source organism: Schistocerca gregaria (assembly GCF_023897955.1). Taxonomy (NCBI): domain Eukaryota; kingdom Metazoa; phylum Arthropoda; class Insecta; order Orthoptera; family Acrididae; genus Schistocerca; species Schistocerca gregaria. The sequence continues at coordinate 7,509,355 of NW_026061795.1, forward strand.
TTAGAGTCTCCACATACCGCAACACGTGACATAGCTTTGCAGACGATATGTACAACCGTTTCAGAGAGAAGAGCGGCCAATGTGACAACCTGGCTTTAAGTCGATTCGATAACAAATGACGAAAACGGATGGATTTCTCAGGTTATTACTACATATGAACACTTTTCACATCCTCCCGTGCAACTCGGCTACTAGTCCTCCTTTCATGCAGAATCTTAAGGTCCTAGCTCATGTCCAAGGAACCAAAGCCTACTAAAAAGTCAATAATCGATACCTAAAACTGGTATTGTACTAATTCTTACTGGCTATTTCATCATCTTAGAAGCTTCATCTGTGTCCTACTATGGTGCTTTTAGTGTCTCCGCATACCGCAGCACGCGACATAGCTTTCAGACGATATGTACAACCGTTTCAGAGAGAAGAGCGGACAATGTGACGACCTGGCTTTATATCGATTCAGTAACAAATGAAGAAAACGAACGGATTTCTCAGGTTTTTACTACATATGAACACTTTTCACATTCTCCCATGCAACTCGGCTGCTAGTCCTCCTTTCATGCAGAATCTTATGGTCTTAGCTCATGTCCAAGGCACCAAAGCCAGCTAAAAAGTCAATAATCGATACCTAAAACTTGAGTTGTACTACTTCTTACTGGCTATTACATTAACTTAGAAGCTTCATTTGAGTTCGACAATGGTGCTTTTAGTGTCTCCACATACCGCAGCACGCGACATAGCTTTGCAGACGATAAGTACAACCGTTTCAGAGAGAAGAGCGGCCAATGTGACGATCTGGCTTTAAGTCGATTCGGTAACAAATGACGAAAACGGACGGATTTCTCAGGTTTTTACTACATATGAACACTTTTCACATTCTCCCTTGCTACTCGGCTGCTAGTCCTCCTTTCATGCAGAGTCTTAAGGTCCTAGCTCACGTCCAATGCACCAAGGCCAGCTAAAAAGTCAATAATCGATACCTGAAACTTGAATTGTACTACTTCTTACTGGCTATTACATCAACTTAGAAGCTCCATCTGTGTTCTACTATGGTGCTTTTAGTGTCTCCACAAACCGCAGCACGCGACATAGCTTTGCAGACGATAAGTACAACCGTTTCAGAGAGTAGAGCGGTCAATGTGACGATCTGGCTTTAAGTCGATTCGATAACAAATGACGAAAGCGGACGGATTTCTCAGGATTTTACTACATATGAACACTTTTCACATTCTCCCATGAACTCGGCTGCTAGTCCTCCTTTCATGCACAATCTTATGGTCCTAGCTATGTCAAAGGCACCAAAGCCTGCTAAAAAGTCAATAATCGATACCTAAAACTGGTATTGTACTAATTCTTACTGGCTATTTCATCATCTTAGAAGCTTCATCTGTGTCCTACTATGGTGCTTTTAGTGTCTCCGCATACCGCAGCACGCGACATAGCTTTCAGACGATATGTACAACCGTTTCAGAGAGAAGAGCGGACAATGTGACGACCTGGCTTTAAATCGATTCAGTAACAAAGGAAGAAAACGGACGGATTTCTCAGGTTTTTACTACATATGAACACTTTTCACATTCTCCCGTGCAACTCGGCTGCTAGTCCTCCTTTCATGCAGAATCTTATGGTGCTAGCTCATGTCCAAGGCACCAAAGCCAGCTAAAAAGTCAATAATCGATACCTAGAACTTAAGTTGTACTACTTCTTACTGGCTATTACATCAACTTACAAGCATCATATGTGTTCTACTATGGTGCTTTTAGAGTCTCCACATACCGCAACATGTGACATAGCTTTGCAGACGATATGTACAACCGTTTCAGAGAGAAAAGCGGCCAATGTGACGACCTGGCTTTAAGTCGATTCGATAACAAATGTCGAAAACAGATGGATTTCTCAGGTTTTTACTACATATGAACACTTTTCACATTTTCCCGTGCAACTCGGCTGCTAGTCCTCCTTTCATGCAGAATCTTAAGGTCCTAGCTCATGTCCAAGGCACCAAAGCCTGCTAAAAAGTCAATAATCGATACCTAAAACTGGTATTGTACTAATTCTTACTGGCTATTTCATCATCTTAGAAGCTTCATCTGTGTCCTACTATGGTGCTTTTAGTGTCTCCGCATACCGCAGCACGCGACATAGCTTTCAGACGATATGTACAACCGTTTCAGAGAGAAGAGCGGACAATGTGACGACCTGGGTTTAAATCGATTCAGTAACAAATGAAGAAAACGAACGGATTTCTCAGGTTTTTACTACATATGAACACTTTTCACATTCTCCCATGCAACTCGGCTGCTAGTCCTCCTTTCATGCAGAATCTTATGGTCCTAGCTCATGTCCAAGGCACCAAAGCCAGCTAAAAAGTCAATAATCTATACCTAAAATTTGAGTTGTACTACTTCTTACTGGCTATTACATTAACTTAGAAGCTTCATCTGAGTTCGACAATGGTGCTTTTAGTGTCTCCACATACCGCAGCACGCGACATAGCTTTGCAGACGATAAGTACAACCGTTTCAGAGAGAAGAGCGGCCAATGTGACGATCTGGCTTTAAGTCGATTCGATAACAAATGACGAAAACGGACGGATTTCTCAGGTTTTTACTACATATGAACACTTTTCACATTCTCCCTTGCTACTCGGCTGCTAGTCCTCCTTTCATGCAGAGTCTTAAGGTCCTAGCTCACGTCCAATGCACCAAGGCCAGCTAAAAAGTCAATAATCGATACCTGAAACTTGAATTGTACTACTTCTTACTGGCTATTACATCAACTTAGAAGCTTCATCTGTGTTCTACTATGGTGCTTTTAGTGTCTCAACAAACCGCAGCACGCGACATAGCTTTGCAGACGATAAGTACAACCGTTTCAGAGAGAAGAGCGGCCAATGTGACGATCTGGCTTTAAGTCGATTCCATACCAAATGACGAATACAGACGGATTTCTCAGGTTTTTACTACATATGAACACTTTTCACAATCTCGCGTGCAATTCGGCTGCTAGTCCTCCATTCATGCAGAATCTTAAGGTCCTAGTTCATGTCCAAGGCACCAAATCCAGCTAAAAAGTCAATAATCGATACCTAAATCTGGTATTGTACTAATTCTTACTGGCTATTACATCATCTTGGAAGCTTCATCTATGTTCTACTATGGTGCTTTTAGTGTCTCCGCATACTGGAGCACGCGACATAGTTTTCAGACGATAAGTACAACCGTTTCAGAGAGAAGAGCGGCCAATGTGACGATCTGGCTTTAAGTCGATTCGATAACAAATGACGAAAACGGACGGATTTCTCCGGTTTTTACTACATATGAACACTTTTCACATTCTCCCGTGCAACTCGGCTGCTAGTCCTCCTTTCATGCAGAATCTTATGGTGCTAGCTCATGTCCAAGGCACCAAAGCCAGCTAAAAAGTCAATAATCGATACCTAGAACTTGAGTTGTACTACTTCTTACTGGCTATTACATCAACTTACAAGCATCATCTGTGTTCTACTATGGTGCTTTTAGAGTCTCCACTTACCGCAACACGTGACATAGCTTTGCAGACGATATGTACAACCGTTTCAGAGAGAAGAGCGGCCAATGTGACGATCTAACTTTAAGTCGATTCGATAACAAATGACGAAAACGGACGGATTTCTCAGGTTTTTACTACATATGAACACTTTTCACATCCTCCCGTGCAACTCGGCTGATAGTCCTCCTTTCATGCAGAATCTTAAGGTCCTAGCTCATGTCCAAGGCACCAAAGCCTGCTAAAAAGTCAATAATCGATACCTAAAACTGGTATTGTACTAATTCTTACTGGCTATTTCATCATCTTAGAAGCTTCATCTGTGTCCTACTATGGTGCTTTTAGTGTCTCCGCATACCGCAGCACGCGACATAGCTTTCAGACCATAAGTACAACCGTTTCAGAGAGAAGAGCGGTCAATGTGACGATCTGGCTTTAAGTCGATTCGATAACAAATGACGAAAACGGACGGATATCTCAGAATTTTACTACATATGAACACTTTTCACATTCTCCCATGAACTCGGCTGCTAGTCCTCCTTTCATGCAGAATCTTAAGGTCCTAGCTATGTCCAAGGCACCAAAGCCAGCTAAAAAGTCAATAATCGATACCTAAAACTGGTATTGTACTAATTCTTACAGGCTATTTCATTATATTAGAAGCTTCATCTGTGTCCTACTATGGTGCTTTTAGTGTCTCCGCATACCGCAGCACGCGACATAGCTTTCAGACGATATGTACAACCGTTTCAGAGAGAAGAGCGGACAATGTGACGACCTGGCTTTAAATCGATTCAGTAACAAATGAAGAAAACGGACGGATTTCTCAGGTTTTTACTACATATGAACACTTTTCACATTCTCCCGTGCAATTCGGCTGCTAGTCCTCCTTTCATGCAGAATCTTAAGGTCCTAGCTCATGTCCAAGGCACCAAATCCAGCTGAAAATTCAATAATCGATACCTAAATCTGGTATTGTACTAATTCTTACTGGCTATTACATCATCTTAGAAGCTTCATCTATGTTCTACTATGGTGCTTTTAGTGTCTCCGCATACCGCAGCACGCGACATAGCTTTCAGACGATAAGTACAACCGTTTCAGAGAGAAGAGCGGCCAATGTGACGATCTGGCTTTAAGTCGATTCGATAACAAATGACGAAAACGGACGGATTTCTCCGGTTTTTTACTACATATGAACACTTTTCACATTCTCCCGTGCAACTCGGCTGCTAGTCCTCCTTTCATGCAGAATCTTATGGTGCTAGCTCATGTCCAAGGCACCAAAGCCAGCTAAAAAGTCAATAATCGATACCTAGAACTTGAGTTGTACTACTTCTTACTGGCTATTACATCAACTTACAAGCATCATCTGTGTTCTACTATGGTGCTTTTAGAGTCTCCACTTACCGCAACACGTGACATAGCTTTGCAGACGATATGTACAACCGTTTCAGAGAGAAGAGCGGCCAATGTGACGATCTGGCTTTAAGTCGATTCGATAACAAATGACGAAAACGGACGTATTTCTCAGGATTTTACTACATATGAACACTTTTCACATTCTCCCATGAACTCGGCTGCTAGTCCTCCTTTCATGCAGAATCTTATGGTCCTAGCTATGTCCAAGGCACCAAAGCCAGCTAAAAAGGCAATAATCGATACCTAAAACTGGTATTGTACTAATTCTTACTGGCTATTTCATCATCTTAGAAGCTTCATCTGTGTCCTACTATGGTGCTTTTAGTGTCTCCGCATACCGCAGCACGCGACATAGCTTTCAGACGATATGTACAACCGTTTCAGAGAGAAGAGCGGACAATGTGACGACCTGGCTTTAAATCGATTCAGTAACACATGAAGAAAACGGACGGATTTCTCAGGTTTTTACTACATATGAACACTTTTCACATTCTCCCGTGCAATTCGGCTGCTAGTCCTCCTTTCATGCAGAATCTTAAGGTCCTAGCTCATGTCCAAGGCACCAAATGCAGCTGAAAATTCAATAATCGATACCTAAATCTGGTATTCTACTAATTCTTACTGGCTAATACATCATCTTAGAATCTTCATCTGTGTTCTACTATGGTGCTTTTAGTGTCTCCGCATACCGCAGCACGCGACATAGCTTTCAGACGATAAGTACAACCGTTTCAGAGAGAAGAGCGGCCAATGCGACGATCTGGCTTTAAGTCGATTCGATAACAAATGACGATTACGGACGAATTTCTCAGGTTTTTACTACATATGAACACGTTTCACATTCTCCCATCCAACTTGGCTGCTAGTCCTCCTTTCATGCAGAATCTTATGGTCCTAGCTCATGTCCAAGGCACCAAAGCCAGCTAAAAAGTCAATAATCGATACCTAAAACTTGAGTTGTACTACTTCTTACTGGCTATTACATCAACTTAGAAGCTTCATCTGTGTTCCACAATGGTGCTTTTAGTGTCTCCACATACCGCAGCACGCGACATAGCTTTGCAGACGATAAGTACAACCGTTTCAGAGAGAAGAGCGGCCAATGTGACGATCTGGCTTTAAGTCGATTCCATACCAAATGACGAATACAGACGGATTTCTCAGGTTTTTACTACATATGAACACTTTTCACAATCTCGCGTGCAATTCGGCTGCTAGTCCTCCATTCATGCAGAATCTTAAGGTCCTAGCTCATGTCCAAGGCACCAAATCCAGCTAAAAAGTCAATAATCGATACCTAAATCTGGTATTCTACTAATTCTTACTGGCTATTACATCATCTTGGAAGCTTCATCTATGTTCTACTATGGTGCTTTTAGTGTCTCCGCATACTGGAGCACGCGACATAGCTTTCAGACGATAAGTACAACCGTTTCAGAGAGAAGAGCGGCCAATGTGACGATCTGGCTTTAAGTCGATTCGATAACAAATGACGAAAACGGACGGATTTCTCCGGTTTTTGCTACATATGAACACTTTTCACATTCTCCCGTGCAACTCGGCTGCTAGTCCTCCTTTCATGCAGAATCTTATGGTGCTAGCTCATGTCCAAGGCACCAAAGCCAGCTAAAAAGTCAATAATCGATACCTAGAACTTGAGTTGTACTACTTCTTACTGGCTATTACATCAACTTACAAGCATCATCTTTGTTCTACTATGGTGCTTTTAGAGTCTCCACTTACCGCAACACGTGACATAGCTTTGCAGACGATATGTACAACCGTTTCAGAGAGAAGAGCGGCCAATGTGACGATCTAACTTTAAGTCGATTCGATAACAAATGACGAAAACGGACGGATTTCTCAGGTTTTTACTACATATGAACACTTTTCACATCCTCCCGTGCAACTCGGCTGCTAGTCCTCCTTTCATGCAGAATCTTAAGGTCCTAGCTCATGTCCAAGGCACCAAAGCCTGCTAAAACGTCAATAATCGATACCTAAAACTGGTATTGTACTAATTCTTACAGGCTATTTCATTATATTAGAAGCTTCATCTGTGTCCTACTATGGTGCTTTTAGTGTCTCCGCATACCGCAGCACGCGACATAGCTTTCAGACGATATGTACAACCGTTTCAGAGAGAAGAGCGGACAATGTGACGACCTGGCTTTAAATCGATTCAGTAACAAATGAAGAAAACGGACGGATTTCTCAGGTTTTTACTACATATGAACACTTTTCACATTCTCCCGTGCAATTCGGCTGCTAGTCCTCCTTTCATGCAGAATCTTAAGGTCCTAGCTCATGTCCAAGGCACCAAATCCAGCTGAAAATTGAATAATCGATACCTAAATCTGGTATTGTACTAATTCTTACTGGCTATTACATCATCTTAGAAGCTTCATCTGTGTTCTACTATGGTGCTTTTAGTGTCACCGCATACCGCAGCACGCGACATAGCTTTCAGACGATAAGTACAACCGTTTCAGAGAGAAGAGCGGCCAATGCGACGATCTGGCTTTAAGTCGATTCGATAACAAATGACGATAACGGACGAATTTCTCAGGTTTTTACTACATATGAACACGTTTCACATTCTCCCATGCAACTCGGCTGCTAGTCCTCCTTTCATGCAGAATCTTATGGTCCTAGCTCATGTCCAAGGCACCAAAGCCAGCTAAAAAGTCAGTAATCGATACCTAAAACTTGAGTTGTACTACTTCTTACTGGCTATTACATCAACTTAGAAGCTACATCTGTGTTCCACAATGGTGCTTTTAGTGTCTCCACATACCGCAGCACGCGACATAGCTTTGCAGACGATAAGTACAACCGTTTCAGAGAGAAGAGCGGCCAATGTGACGATCTGGCTTTAAGTCGATTCGATAACAAATGACGAAAACGGACGTAATTCTCAGGATTTTACTACATATGAACACTTTTCACATTCTCCCATGAACTCGGCTGCTAGTCCTCCTTTCATGCAGAATCTTATGGTCCTAGCTATGTCCAAGGCACCAAAGCCAGCTAAAAAGTCAATAATCGATACCTAAAACTGGTATTGTACTAATTCTTACTGGCTATTTCATCATCTTAGAAGCTTCATCTGTGTCCTACTATGGTGCTTTTAGTGTCTCCGCATACTGCAGCACGCGACATAGCTTTCAGACGATATGTACAACCGTTTCAGAGAGAAGAGCGGACAATGTGACGACCTGGCTTTAAATCGATTCAGTAACAAATGAAGAAAACGGACGGATTTCTCAGGTTTTTACTACATATGAACACGTTTCACATTCTCCCATGCAACTTGGCTGCTAGTCCTCCTTTCATGCAGAATCTTATGGTCCTAGCTCATGTCCAAGGCACCAAAGCCAGCTAAAAAGTCAATAATCGATACCTAAAACTTGAATTGTACTACTTCTTACTGGCTATTACATCAACTTAGAAGCTTCATCTGTGTTCCACAATGGTGCTTTTAGTGTCTCCACATACCGCAGCACGCGACATAGCTTTGCAGACGATAAGTACAACCGTTTCAGAGAGAAGAGCGGCCAATGTGACGATCTGGCTTTAAGTCGATTCGATAACAAATGACGAAAACGGACGGATTTCTCAGGTTTTTACTACATATGAACACTTTTCACATTCTCCCTTGCTACTCGGCTGCTAGTCCTCCTTTCATGCAGAGTCTTAAGGTCCTAGCTCACGTCCAATGCAACAAGGCCAGCTAAAAAGTCAATAATCGATACCTGAAACTTGAATTGTACTACTTCTTACTGGCTATTACATCAACTTAGAAGCTTCATCTGTGTTCTACTATGGTGCTTTTAGTGTCTCCACAAACCGCAGCACGCGACATAGCTTTGCAGACGATATGTACAACCGTTTCAGAGAGAAGAGCGGCCAATGTGACGATCTGGCTTTAAGTCGATTCGATAACAAATGACGAAAACGGACGGATTTCTCAGGTTTTTACTACATATGAACACTTTTCACATCCTCCCGTGCACCTCGGCTGCTAGTCCTCCTTTCATGCAGAATCTTAAGGTCCTAGCTCATGTCCAAGGCACCAAAGTCTGCTAAAAAGTCAATAATCGATACCTAAAACTGGTATTGTACTAATTCTTACTGGCTATTTCATCATCTTAGAAGCTTCATCTGTGTCCTACTATGGTGCTTTAAGTGTCTCCGCATACCGCAGCACGCGACATAGCTTTGCAGACGATAAGTACAACCGTTTCAGAGAGAAGAGCGACCAATGTGAGGACCTGGCTTTAAGTCGATTCAGTAACAAATGACGAAAACGGACGGATTTCTCAGGTTTTTACTACATATGAACACTTTTCTCATTCTCCCGATAAACTCGGCTGCTAGTCCTCCTTTCATGCAGAATCTTATGGTCCTAGCTCATGTCCATGGCACCAAAGCCAGCTAAAAAGTCAATAATCGATACCTAGAACTTGAGTTGTACTACTTCTTACTGGCTATTACATCAACTTACAAGCATCATCTGTGTTCTACTATAGTGCTTTTAGAGTCTCCACATACCGCAAACACGCGACATAGCTTTGCAGACGATATGTACAACCGTTTCAGAGAGAAGAGCGGCCAATGTGACGACCTGGCATTAAGTCGATTCGATAACAAATGACGAAAACGGACGGATTTCGCAGGTTTTTACTACATATGAACACTTTTCACATCCTCCCGTGTAACTCGGCTGCTAGTCCTCCTTTCATGCAGAATCTTAAGGTCCTACCTCATGTCCAAGGCACCAAAGCCTGCTAAAAAGTCAATAATCGATACATAAATCTGGTATTGTACTAATTCTTACTGGCTATTACATCATCTTGGAAGCTTCATCTATGTTCTACTATGGTGCTTTTAGTGTCTCCGCATACTGGAGCACACGACATAGCTTTCAGACGATAAGTACAACCGTTTCAGAGAGAAGAGCGGCCAATGTGACGATCTGGCTTTAAGTCGATTCGATAACAAATGACGAAAACGGACGGATTTCTCCGGTTTTTACTACATATGAATACTTTTCACATTCTCCCGTGCAACTCGGCTGCTAGTCCTCCTTTCATGCAGAATCTTATGGTGCTAGCTCATGTCCAAGGCACCAAAGCCAGCTAAAAAGTCAATAATCGATACCTAGAACTTGAGTTGTACTACTTCTTACTGGCTATTACATCAACTTACAAGCTTCATCTGTTTTCTACTATGGTGCTTTTAGAGTCTCCACTTACCGCAACACGTGACATAGCTTTGCAGACGATATGTACAACCGTTTCAGAGAGAAGAGCGGCCAATGTGACGATCTGGCTTTAAGTCGATTCGATAACAAATGACGAGAACGGACGGATTTCTCAGGTTTTTACTACATAAGAACACTTTTCACATCCTCCCGTGCACCTCGGCTGCTAGTCCTCCTTTCATGCAGAATCTTAAGGTCCTAGCTCATGTCCAAGGCACCAAAGCCTGCAAAAAAGTCAATAATCGATACCTAAAACTGGTATTGTACTAATTCTTACTGGCTATTTCATCATCTTAGAAGCTTCATCTGTGTCCTACTATGGTGCTTTAAGTGTCTCCGCATACCGCAGCACGCGACATAGCTTTCAGACGATAAGTACAACCGTTTCAGAGGGAAGAGCGGTCAATGTGACGATCTGGCTTTAAGTCGATTCGATAACAAATGACGAGAACGGACGGATTTCTCAGGTTTTTACTACATAAGAACACTTTTCACATCCTCCCGTGCACCTCGGCTGCTAGTCCTCCTTTCATGCAGAATCTTAAGGTCCTAGCTCATGTCCAAGGCACCAAAGCCTGCTAAAAAGTCAATAATCGATACCTAAAACTGGTATTGTACTAATTCTTACTGGCTATTTCATCATCTTAGAAGCTTCATCTGTGTCCTACTATGGTGCTTTAAGTGTCTCCGCATACCGCAGCACGCGACATAGCTTTCAGACGATAAGTACAACCGTTTCAGAGGGAAGAGCGGTCAATGTGACGATCTGGCTTTAAGTCGATTCGATAACAGATGACGAAAACCGACGGATTTCTCAGGATTTTACTACATATGAACACTTTTCACATTCTCCTATGAACTCGGCTGCTAGTCCTCCTTTCATGCAGAATCTTATGGTCCTAGCTATGTCCAAGGCACCAAAGCCAGCTAAAAAGTCAATGATCGATACCTAGAACTTGAGTTGTACTACTTCTTACTGGCTATTACATCAACTTACAAGCATCATCTGTGTTCTACTATGGAGCTTTTAGGGTCTCCACATACCGCAACACGCGACATAGCTTTGCAGACGATATGTACAACCGTTTCAGAGAGAAGAGCGGCCAATGTGAAGATCTGGCTTTAAGTCGATTGCATACCAAATGACGAGTACAGACGGATTTCTCAGGTTTTTACTACATATGAACACTTTTCACAATCTCGCGTGCAATTCGGCTGCTAGTCCTCCTTTCATGCAGAACCTTAAGGTCCTAGCTCATGTCCAAGGCACCAAATCCAGCTAAAAAGTCAATAATCGATACCTAAATCTGGTATTGTACTAATTCTTACTAGCTATTACATCAACTTAGAAGCTTCATCAATGTTCTACTATGGTGATTTTAGTGTCCCCACATATCGCAGCACGCGACATAGCTTTGTAGACGATATGTACAACCGTTTCAGAGAGAAGAGCGGACAATGTGACGACCTGGCTTTAAATCGATTCCGTAACAAATGAAGAAAACGGACGGATTTCTCAGGTTTTTACTACATATGAACACTTTTCACATTCTCCCGTGCAACTCGGCTGCTAGTCCTCCATTCATGCAGAATCTTATGGTCCTAGCTATGTCCAAGGCACCAAAGCCAGCTAAAAAGGCAATAATCGATACCTAAAACTTGAGTTGTACTACTTCTTACTGGCTATTACATCAACTTAGAAGCCTCATCTGTGTTCTACTATAGTGCTTTTAGTGTCTCCACATATACCGCAGCACGCGACATAGCTTTCCAGACGATAAGTACAACCGTTTCAGAGAGTTGAGTTGCCAATGTGACGATCCGGCTTTAAGTCGATTCGATAACAAATGACGAAAATGGGCGGATTTCTCAGGTTTTTACCACATATGAACACTTTTCACATCCTCCCGGGCAACTCGGCTGCTAGTCCTCCTTTCATGCAGAATCTTAAGGTCCTAGCTCATGTCCAAGGCACCAAAGCCAGCTAAAAAGTCAATAATCGATACTTAAAACTTGAATTGTACTACTTCTTACTGGCTATTACATCATCTTAGAATCTTCATCTGTGTTCTACTATAGTGCTTTTAGTGTCTCCGCATACCGCAGCACGCGACATAGCTTTGCAGACGATAAGTACAACCGTTTCAGAGAGAAGAGCGACCAATGTGACGACCTGGCTTTAAGTCGATTCAGTAACAAATGACGAAAACGGACGGATTTCTCAGGTTTTTACTACATATGAACACTTTTCTCATTCTCCCGATAAACTTGGCTGCTAGTCCTCCTTTCATACAGAATCTTATGGTCCTAGCTCATGTCCATGGCACCAAAGCCAGCTAAAAAGTCAATAATCGATACCTAGAACTTGAGTTGTACTACTTCTTACTGGCTATTACATCAACTTACAAGCATCATCTGTGTTCTACTATAGTGCTTTTAGTGTCTCCGCATACCGCAGCACGCGACATAGCTTTGCAGACGATAAGTACAACCGTTTCAGAGAGAAGAGCGGCCAATGTGACGTTCTGGCATTAAGTCGATTCGATAACAAATGACGAAAACGGACGGATTTCTCAGGTTTTTACTACATATGAACACTTTTCACATTCTCCCGTGCAACTCGGCTGCTAGTCCTCCTTTCATGCAGAATCTTATGGTGCTAGCTCATGTCCAAGGCACCAAAGCCAGCTAAAAAGTCAATAATCGATACCTAGAACTTCAGTTGTACTACTTCTTACTGGCTATTACATCAACTTACAAGCATCATCTGTGTTCTACTATGGTGCTTTTAGAGTCTCCACATACCGCAACACATGACATAGCTTTGCAGACGATATGTACAACCGTTTCAGAGAGAAGAGCGGCCAATGTGACGACCTGGCTTTAAGTCGGTTCGATAACAAATGACGAAAACGGACGGATTTCTTAGGTTTTTACTACACATGAACACTTTTCACATCCTCCTGTGCAACTCGGCTGCTAGTACTCCTTTCATGCAGAACCTTAAGGTCCTAGCTGATGTCCAAGGCACCAAATCCAGCTAAAAAGTCAATAATCGATACTTAAATCTGGTACTGTACTAATTCTTACCAGCTATTACATCAACTTAGAAACTTCATCAATGTTCTACTATGGTGATTTTAGTGTCCCCGCCTATCGCAGCACGCAACATAGCTTTGCAGACGATATGTACAACCGTTTCAGAGAGAAGAGCGGTCAATGTGACGACCTGGCTTTAAATCGATTCCGTAACAAATGAAGAAAACGGACGGATTTCTCAGGTTTTTACTACATATGAACACTTTTCACATTCTCCCGTGCAATTCGGCTGCTAGTCCTCCTTTCATGCAGAATCTTAAGGTCCTAGCTCATGTCCAATGCACCAAGGCCAGCTAAAAAGTCAATAATCGATACCTAAAACTTGAATTGTACTACTTCTTACTGGCTATTACATCAACTTAGAAGCTTCATCTGTGTCCTACTATGGTGCTTTTAGTGTCTCCACAAACCGCAGCACGCGACATAGCTTTGCAGACGATAAGTACAACCGTTTCAGAGAGAAGAGCGGCCAATGTGTCGATCTGGCTTTAAGTCGATTCCATACCAAATGACGAATACAGACGGATTTCTCAGGTTTTTACTACAAATCAACACTTTTCACAATCTCGCGTGCAATTCGGCTGCTAGTCCTCCTTTCATGCAGAATCTTAAGGTCCTAGCTTATGTCCAAGGCACCAAAGCCTGCTAAAAAGTCAATAATCGATACCTAAAACTGGTATTGTACTAATTCTTACTGGCTATTCCATCATCTTAGAAGCTTCCTCTGTGTCCTACTATGGTGCTTTTAGTGTCTCCGCATACCGCAGCACGCGACATAGCTTTCAGACGATAAGTACAACCGTTTCAGAGAGAAGAGCGGCCAATGTGACGATCTGGCTTTAAGTCGATTCGATAACAAATGACGAAAACGGACGGATTCCTCAGGATTTTACTACATATGAACACTTTTCACATTCTCCCGTGCAACTCGGCTGCTAGTCCTCCTTTCATGCAGAATCTTATGGTGCTAGCTCATGTCCAAGGCACCAAAGCCAGCTAAAAAGTCAATAATCGATACCTAGAACTTAAGTTGTACTACTTCTTACTGGCTATTACATCAACTTACAAGCATCATCTGTGTTCTACTATGGAGCTTTTAGAGTCTCCACATACCGCAACACGTGACATAGCTTTGCAGACGATATGTACAACCGTTTCAGAGAGAAGAGCGGCCAATGTGACGACCTGGCTTTAAGTCGATTCGATAACAAATGACGAAAACGGACGGATTTCTCAGGTTTTTACTACATATGAACACTTTTCACATCCTCCCGTGCAACTCGGCTGCAAGTCCTCCTTTCATGCAGAATCTTAAGGTCCTAGCTCATGTCCAAGGCACCAAAGCCTGCTAAAAAGTCAATAATCGATAACTAAAACTGGTATTGTACTACTTCTTACTGGCTATTTCATCATCTTAGAAGCTTCATCTGTGTCCTACTATGGTGCTTTTAGTGTCTCCGCATACCGCAGCACGCGACATAGCTTTCAGACGATATGTACAACCGTTTCAGAGAGAAGAGCGGACAATGTGACGACCTGGCTTTAAATCGATTCAGTAACAAATGAAGAAAACGGACGGATTTCTCAGGTTTTTACTACATATGAACACTTTTCACATTCTCCCGTAAAATTCGGCTGCTAGTCCTCCTTTCATGCAGAACCTTAAGGTACTAGCTCATGTCCAAGGCACCAAATCCAGCTGAAAATTCAATAATCGATACCTAAATCTGGTATTGTACTAATTCTTACTGGCTATTACATCATCTTAGAAGCTTCATCTGTGTTCTACTATGGTGCTTTTAGTGTCTCCGCATACCGCAGCACGCGACATAGCTTTCAGACGATAAGTACAACCGTTTCAGAGAGAAGAGCGGTCAATGTGACGATCTGGCTTTAAGTCGATTCGATAACAAATGACGAAAACGGACGGATTTCTCAGGTTTTTACTACATATGAACACTTTTCACATTCTCCCTTGCTACTCGGCTGCTAGTCCTCCTTTCATGCAGAGTCTTAAGGTCCTAGCTCACGTCCAATGCACCAAGGCCAGCTAAAAAGTCAATAATCGATACCTGAAACTTGAATTGTACTACTTCTTACTGGCTATTACATCAACTTAGAAGCTTCATCTGTGTTCTACTATGGTGCTTTTAGTGTCTCCACCAACCGCAGCACGCGACATAGCTTTGCAGACGATAGGTACAACCGTTTCAGAGAGAAGAGCGGCCAATGTGACGATCTGGCTTTAAGTCGAATCCATACCAAATGACGAATACAGACGGATTTCTCAGGTTTTTACTACATATGAACACTTTTCACAATCTCGCGTGCAATTCGGCTGCTAGTCCTCCTTTCATGCAGAATCTTAAGGTCCTAGCTCATGTCCAAGGCACCAAATCCAGCTAAAAAGTCAATAATCGATACCTAAATCTGGTATTGTACTAATTCTTACTGGCTATTACATCATCTTGGAAGCTTCATCTATGTTCTACTATGGTGCTTTTAGTGTCTCCGCATACTGGAGCACGCGACATAGCTTTCAGACGATAAGTACAACCGTTTCAGCGAGAAGAGCGGCCAATGTGACGATCTGGCTTTAAGTCGATTCGATAACAAATGACGAAAACGGACGGATTTCTCAGGTTTTTACTACATATGAACACTTTTCACATTCTCCCGTGCAACTCGGCTGCTAGTCCTCCTTTCATGCAGAATCTTATGGTGCTAGCTCATGTCCAAGGCACCAAAGCCAGCTAAAAAGTCAATAATCGATACCTAGAACTTGAGTTGTACTACTTCTTACTGGCTATTACATCAACTTACAAGCATCATCTGTGTTCTACTATGGTGCTTTTAGAGTCTCCACATACCGCAACACGTGACATAGCTTTGCAGACGATATGTACAACCGTTTCAGAGAGAAGAGCGGCCAATGTGACAACCTGGCTTTAAGTCGATTCGATAACAAATGACGAAAACGGATGGATTTCTCAGGTTATTACTACATATGAACACTTTTCACATCCTCCCGTGCAACTCGGCTGCTAGTCCTCCTTTCATGCAGAATCTTAAGGTCCTAGCTCATGTCCAAGGAACCAAAGCCTACTAAAAAGTCAATAATCGATACCTAAAACTGGTATTGTACTAATTCTTACTGGCTATTTCATCATCTTAGAAGCTTCATCTGTGTCCTACTATGGTGCTTTTAGTGTCTCCGCATACCGCAGCACGCGACATAGCTTTCAGACGATATGTACAACCGTTTCAGAGAGAAGAGCGGACAATGTGACGACCTGGCTTTATATCGATTCAGTAACAAATGAAGAAAACGAACGGATTTCTCAGGTTTTTACTACATATGAACACTTTTCACATTCTCCCATGCAACTCGGCTGCTAGTCCTCCTTTCATGCAGAATCTTATGGTCCTAGCTCATGTCCAAGGCACCAAAGCCAGCTAAAAAGTCAATAATCGATACCTAAAACTTGAGTTGTACTACTTCTTACTGGCTATTACATTAACTTAGAAGCTTCATTTGAGTTCGACAATGGTGCTTTTAGTGTCTCCACATACCGCAGCACGCGACATAGCTTTGCAGACGATAAGTACAACCGTTTCAGAGAGAAGAGCGGCCAATGTGACGATCTGGCTTTAAGTCGATTCGGTAACAAATGACGAAAACGGACGGATTTCTCAGGTTTTTACTACATATGAACACTTTTCACATTCTCCCTTGCTACTCGGCTGCTAGTCCTCCTTTCATGCAGAGTCTTAAGGTCCTAGCTCACGTCCAATGCACCAAGGCCAGCTAAAAAGTCAATAATCGATACCTGAAACTTGAATTGTACTACTTCTTACTGGCTATTACATCAACTTAGAAGCTCCATCTGTGTTCTACTATGGTGCTTTTAGTGTCTCCACAAACCGCAGCACGCGACATAGCTTTGCAGACGATAAGTACAACCGTTTCAGAGAGTAGAGCGGTCAATGTGACGATCTGGCTTTAAGTCGATTCGATAACAAATGACGAAAGCGGACGGATTTCTCAGGATTTTACTACATATGAACACTTTTCACATTCTCCCATGAACTCGGCTGCTAGTCCTCCTTTCATGCACAATCTTATGGTCCTAGCTATGTCAAAGGCACCAAAGCCTGCTAAAAAGTCAATAATCGATACCTAAAACTGGTATTGTACTAATTCTTACTGGCTATTTCATCATCTTAGAAGCTTCATCTGTGTCCTACTATGGTGCTTTTAGTGTCTCCGCATACCGCAGCACGCGACATAGCTTTCAGACGATATGTACAACCGTTTCAGAGAGAAGAGCGGACAATGTGACGACCTGGCTTTAAATCGATTCAGTAACAAAGGAAGAAAACGGACGGATTTCTCAGGTTTTTACTACATATGAACACTTTTCACATTCTCCCGTGCAACTCGGCTGCTAGTCCTCCTTTCATGCAGAATCTTATGGTGCTAGCTCATGTCCAAGGCACCAAAGCCAGCTAAAAAGTCAATAATCGATACCTAGAACTTAAGTTGTACTACTTCTTACTGGCTATTACATCAACTTACAAGCATCATATGTGTTCTACTATGGTGCTTTTAGAGTCTCCACATACCGCAACATGTGACATAGCTTTGCAGACGATATGTACAACCGTTTCAGAGAGAAAAGCGGCCAATGTGACGACCTGGCTTTAAGTCGATTCGATAACAAATGTCGAAAACAGATGGATTTCTCAGGTTTTTACTACATATGAACACTTTTCACATTTTCCCGTGCAACTCGGCTGCTAGTCCTCCTTTCATGCAGAATCTTAAGGTCCTAGCTCATGTCCAAGGCACCAAAGCCTGCTAAAAAGTCAATAATCGATACCTACAACTGGTATTGTACTAATTCTTACTGGCTATTTCATCATCTTAGAAGCTTCATCTGTGTCCTACTATGGTGCTTTTAGTGTCTCCGCATACCGCAGCACGCGACATAGCTTTCAGACGATATGTACAACCGTTTCAGAGAGAAGAGCGGACAATGTGACGACCTGGGTTTAAATCGATTCAGTAACAAATGAAGAAAACGAACGGATTTCTCAGGTTTTTACTACATATGAACACTTTTCACATTCTCCCATGCAACTCGGCTGCTAGTCCTCCTTTCATGCAGAATCTTATGGTCCTAGCTCATGTCCAAGGCACCAAAGCCAGCTAAAAAGTCAATAATCTATACCTAAAATTTGAGTTGTACTACTTCTTACTGGCTATTACATTAACTTAGAAGCTTCATCTGAGTTCGACAATGGTGCTTTTAGTGTCTCCACATACCGCAGCACGCGACATAGCTTTGCAGACGATAAGTACAACCGTTTCAGAGAGAAGAGCGGCCAATGTGACGATCTGGCTTTAAGTCGATTCGATAACAAATGACGAAAACGGACGGATTTCTCAGGTTTTTACTACATATGAACACTTTTCACATTCTCCCTTGCTACTCGGCTGCTAGTCCTCCTTTCATGCAGAGTCTTAAGGTCCTAGCTCACGTCCAATGCACCAAGGCCAGCTAAAAAGTCAATAATCGATACCTGAAACTTGAATTGTACTACTTCTTACTGGCTATTACATCAACTTAGAAGCTTCATCTGTGTTCTACTATGGTGCTTTTAGTGTCTCAACAAACCGCAGCACGCGACATAGCTTTGCAGACGATAAGTACAACCGTTTCAGAGAGAAGAGCGGCCAATGTGACGATCTGGCTTTAAGTCGATTCCATACCAAATGACGAATACAGACGGATTTCTCAGGTTTTTACTACATATGAACACTTTTCACAATCTCGCGTGCAATTCGGCTGCTAGTCCTCCATTCATGCAGAATCTTAAGGTCCTAGTTCATGTCCAAGGCACCAAATCCAGCTAAAAAGTCAATAATCGATACCTAAATCTGGTATTGTACTAATTCTTACTGGCTATTACATCATCTTGGAAGCTTCATCTATGTTCTACTATGGTGCTTTTAGTGTCTCCGCATACTGGAGCACGCGACATAGTTTTCAGACGATAAGTACAACCGTTTCAGAGAGAAGAGCGGCCAATGTGACGATCTGGCTTTAAGTCGATTCGATAACAAATGACGAAAACGGACGGATTTCTCCGGTTTTTACTACATATGAACACTTTTCACATTCTCCCGTGCAACTCGGCTGCTAGTCCTCCTTTCATGCAGAATCTTATGGTGCTAGCTCATGTCCAAGGCACCAAAGCCAGCTAAAAAGTCAATAATCGATACCTAGAACTTGAGTTGTACTACTTCTTACTGGCTATTACATCAACTTACAAGCATCATCTGTGTTCTACTATGGTGCTTTTAGAGTCTCCACTTACCGCAACACGTGACATAGCTTTGCAGACGATATGTACAACCGTTTCAGAGAGAAGAGCGGCCAATGTGACGATCTAACTTTAAGTCGATTCGATAACAAATGACGAAAACGGACGGATTTCTCAGGTTTTTACTACATATGAACACTTTTCACATCCTCCCGTGCAACTCGGCTGATAGTCCTCCTTTCATGCAGAATCTTAAGGTCCTAGCTCATGTCCAAGGCACCAAAGCCTGCTAAAAAGTCAATAATCGATACCTAAAACTGGTATTGTACTAATTCTTACTGGCTATTTCATCATCTTAGAAGCTTCATCTGTGTCCTACTATGGTGCTTTTAGTGTCTCCGCATACCGCAGCACGCGACATAGCTTTCAGACCATAAGTACAACCGTTTCAGAGAGAAGAGCGGTCAATGTGACGATCTGGCTTTAAGTCGATTCGATAACAAATGACGAAAACGGACGGATATCTCAGAATTTTACTACATATGAACACTTTTCACATTCTCCCATGAACTCGGCTGCTAGTCCTCCTTTCATGCAGAATCTTAAGGTCCTAGCTATGTCCAAGGCACCAAAGCCAGCTAAAAAGTCAATAATCGATACCTAAAACTGGTATTGTACTAATTCTTACAGGCTATTTCATTATATTAGAAGCTTCATCTGTGTCCTACTATGGTGCTTTTAGTGTCTCCGCATACCGCAGCACGCGACATAGCTTTCAGACGATATGTACAACCGTTTCAGAGAGAAGAGCGGACAATGTGACGACCTGGCTTTAAATCGATTCAGTAACAAATGAAGAAAACGGACGGATTTCTCAGGTTTTTACTACATATGAACACTTTTCACATTCTCCCGTGCAATTCGGCTGCTAGTCCTCCTTTCATGCAGAATCTTAAGGTCCTAGCTCATGTCCAAGGCACCAAATCCAGCTGAAAATTCAATAATCGATACCTAAATCTGGTATTGTACTAATTCTTACTGGCTATTACATCATCTTAGAAGCTTCATCTATGTTCTACTATGGTGCTTTTAGTGTCTCCGCATACCGCAGCACGCGACATAGCTTTCAGACGATAAGTACAACCGTTTCAGAGAGAAGAGCGGCCAATGTGACGATCTGGCTTTAAGTCGATTCGATAACAAATGACGAAAACGGACGGATTTCTCCGGTTTTTTACTACATATGAACACTTTTCACATTCTCCCGTGCAACTCGGCTGCTAGTCCTCCTTTCATGCAGAATCTTATGGTGCTAGCTCATGTCCAAGGCACCAAAGCCAGCTAAAAAGTCAATAATCGATACCTAGAACTTGAGTTGTACTACTTCTTACTGGCTATTACATCAACTTACAAGCATCATCTGTGTTCTACTATGGTGCTTTTAGAGTCTCCACTTACCGCAACACGTGACATAGCTTTGCAGACGATATGTACAACCGTTTCAGAGAGAAGAGCGGCCAATGTGACGATCTGGCTTTAAGTCGATTCGATAACAAATGACGAAAACGGACGTATTTCTCAGGATTTTACTACATATGAACACTTTTCACATTCTCCCATGAACTCGGCTGCTAGTCCTCCTTTCATGCAGAATCTTATGGTCCTAGCTATGTCCAAGGCACCAAAGCCAGCTAAAAAGGCAATAATCGATACCTAAAACTGGTATTGTACTAATTCTTACTGGCTATTTCATCATCTTAGAAGCTTCATCTGTGTCCTACTATGGTGCTTTTAGAGTCTCCACTTACCGCAACACGTGACATAGCTTTGCAGACGATATGTACAACCGTTTCAGAGAGAAGAGCGGCCAATGTGACGATCTAACTTTAAGTCGATTCGATAACAAATGACGAAAACGGACGGATTTCTCAGGTTTTTACTACATATGAACACTTTTCACATCCTCCCGTGCAACTCGGCTGCTAGTCCTCCTTTCATGCAGAATCTTAAGGTCCTAGCTCATGTCCAAGGCACCAAAGCCTGCTAAAACGTCAATAATCGATACCTAAAACTGGTATTGTACTAATTCTTACAGGCTATTTCATTATATTAGAAGCTTCATCTGTGTCCTACTATGGTGCTTTTAGTGTCTCCGCATACCGCAGCACGCGACATAGCTTTCAGACGATATGTACAACCGTTTCAGAGAGAAGAGCGGACAATGTGACGACCTGGCTTTAAATCGATTCAGTAACAAATGAAGAAAACGGACGGATTTCTCAGGTTTTTACTACATATGAACACTTTTCACATTCTCCCGTGCAATTCGGCTGCTAGTCCTCCTTTCATGCAGAATCTTATGGTCCTAGCTCATGTCCAAGGCACCAAAGCCAGCTAAAAAGTCAATAATCGATACCTAAAACTTGAGTTGTACTACTTCTTACTGGCTATTACATCAACTTAGAAGCTTCATCTGTGTTCCACAATGGTGCTTTTAGTGTCTCCACATACCGCAGCACGCGACATAGCTTTGCAGACGATAAGTACAACCGTTTCAGAGAGAAGAGCGGCCAATGTGACGATCTGGCTTTAAGTCGATTCCATACCAAATGACGAATACAGACGGATTTCTCAGGTTTTTACTACATATGAACACTTTTCACAATCTCGCGTGCAATTCGGCTGCTAGTCCTCCATTCATGCAGAATCTTAAGGTCCTAGCTCATGTCCAAGGCACCAAATCCAGCTAAAAAGTCAATAATCGATACCTAAATCTGGTATTGTACTAATTCTTACTGGCTATTACATCATCTTGGAAGCTTCATCTATGTTCTACTATGGTGCTTTTAGTGTCTCCGCATACTGGAGCACGCGACATAGCTTTCAGACGATAAGTACAACCGTTTCAGAGAGAAGAGCGGCCAATGTGACGATCTGGCTTTAAGTCGATTCGATAACAAATGACGAAAACGGACGGATTTCTCCGGTTTTTGCTACATATGAACACTTTTCACATTCTCCCGTGCAACTCGGCTGCTAGTCCTCCTTTCATGCAGAATCTTTTGGTGCTAGCTCATGTCCAAGGCACCAAAGCCAGCTAAAAAGTCAATAATCGATACCTAGAACTTGAGTTGTACTACTTCTTACTGGCTATTACATCAACTTACAAGCATCATCTTTGTTCTACTATGGTGCTTTTAGAGTCTCCACTTACCGCAACACGTGACATAGCTTTGCAGACGATATGTACAACCGTTTCAGAGAGAAGAGCGGCCAATGTGACGATCTAACTTTAAGTCGATTCGATAACAAATGACGAAAACGGACGGATTTCTCAGGTTTTTACTACATATGAACACTTTTCACATCCTCCCGTGCAACTCGGCTGCTAGTCCTCCTTTCATGCAGAATCTTAAGGTCCTAGCTCATGTCCAAGGCACCAAAGCCTGCTAAAACGTCAATAATCGATACCTAAAACTGGTATTGTACTAATTCTTACAGGCTATTTCATTATATTAGAAGCTTCATCTGTGTCCTACTATGGTGCTTTTAGTGTCTCCGCATACCGCAGCACGCGACATAGCTTTCAGACGATATGTACAACCGTTTCAGAGAGAAGAGCGGACAATGTGACGACCTGGCTTTAAATCGATTCAGTAACAAATGAAGAAAACGGACGGATTTCTCAGGTTTTTACTACATATGAACACTTTTCACATTCTCCCGTGCAATTCGGCTGCTAGTCCTCCTTTCATGCAGAATCTTAAGGTCCTAGCTCATGTCCAAGGCACCAAATCCAGCTGAAAATTGAATAATCGATACCTAAATCTGGTATTGTACTAATTCTTACTGGCTATTACATCATCTTAGAAGCTTCATCTGTGTTCTACTATGGTGCTTTTAGTGTCACCGCATACCGCAGCACGCGACATAGCTTTCAGACGATAAGTACAACCGTTTCAGAGAGAAGAGCGGCCAATGCGACGATCTGGCTTTAAGTCGATTCGATAACAAATGACGATAACGGACGAATTTCTCAGGTTTTTACTACATATGAACACGTTTCACATTCTCCCATGCAACTCGGCTGCTAGTCCTCCTTTCATGCAGAATCTTATGGTCCTAGCTCATGTCCAAGGCACCAAAGCCAGCTAAAAAGTCAGTAATCGATACCTAAAACTTGAGTTGTACTACTTCTTACTGGCTATTACATCAACTTAGAAGCTACATCTGTGTTCCACAATGGTGCTTTTAGTGTCTCCACATACCGCAGCACGCGACATAGCTTTGCAGACGATAAGTACAACCGTTTCAGAGAGAAGAGCGGCCAATGTGACGATCTGGCTTTAAGTCGATTCGATAACAAATGACGAAAACGGACGTATTTCTCAGGATTTTACTACATATGAACACTTTTCACATTCTCCCATGAACTCGGCTGCTAGTCCTCCTTTCATGCAGAATCTTATGGTCCTAGCTATGTCCAAGGCACCAAAGCCAGCTAAAAAGTCAATAATCGATACCTAAAACTGGTATTGTACTAATTCTTACTGGCTATTTCATCATCTTAGAAGCTTCATCTGTGTCCTACTATGGTGCTTTTAGTGTCTCCGCATACTGCAGCACGCGACATAGCTTTCA
Organism: Schistocerca gregaria; assembly: GCF_023897955.1. Lineage (NCBI taxonomy): Eukaryota > Metazoa > Arthropoda > Insecta > Orthoptera > Acrididae > Schistocerca > Schistocerca gregaria. Next base: position 7,533,638 of record NW_026061795.1, read on the forward strand.
GACGATATGTACAACCGTTTCAGAGAGAAGAGCGGACAATGTGACGACCTGGCTTTAAATCGATTCAGTAACAAATGAAGAAAACGGACGGATTTCTCAGGTTTTTACTACATATGAACACGTTTCACATTCTCCCATGCAACTTGGCTGCTAGTCCTCCTTTCATGCAGAATCTTATGGTCCTAGCTCATGTCCAAGGCACCAAAGCCAGCTAAAAAGTCAATAATCGATACCTAAAACTTGAATTGTACTACTTCTTACTGGCTATTACATCAACTTAGAAGCTTCATCTGTGTTCCACAATGGTGCTTTTAGTGTCTCCACATAACGCAGCACGCGACATAGCTTTGCAGACGATAAGTACAACCGTTTCAGAGAGAAGAGCGGCCAATGTGACGATCTGGCTTTAAGTCGATTCGATAACAAATGACGAAAACGGACGGATTTCTCAGGTTTTTACTACATATGAACACTTTTCACATTCTCCCTTGCTACTCGGCTGCTAGTCCTCCTTTCATGCAGAGTCTTAAGGTCCTAGCTCACGTCCAATGCAACAAGGCCAGCTAAAAAGTCAATAATCGATACCTGAAACTTGAATTGTACTACTTCTTACTGGCTATTACATCAACTTAGAAGCTTCATCTGTGTTCTACTATGGTGCTTTTAGTGTCTCCACAAACCGCAGCACGCGACATAGCTTTGCAGACGATATGTACAACCGTTTCAGAGAGAAGAGCGGCCAATGTGACGATCTGGCTTTAAGTCGATTCGATAACAAATGACGAAAACGGACGGATTTCTCAGGTTTTTACTACATATGAACACTTTTCACATCCTCCCGTGCACCTCGGCTGCTAGTCCTCCTTTCATGCAGAATCTTAAGGTCCTAGCTCATGTCCAAGGCACCAAAGTCTGCTAAAAAGTCAATAATCGATACCTAAAACTGGTATTGTACTAATTCTTACTGGCTATTTCATCATCTTAGAAGCTTCATCTGTGTCCTACTATGGTGCTTTAAGTGTCTCCGCATACCGCAGCACGCGACATAGCTTTGCAGACGATAAGTACAACCGTTTCAGAGAGAAGAGCGACCAATGTGACGACCTGGCTTTAAGTCGATTCAGTAACAAATGACGAAAACGGACGGATTTCTCAGGTTTTTACTACATATGAACACTTTTCTCATTCTCCCGATAAACTCGGCTGCTAGTCCTCCTTTCATGCAGAATCTTATGGTCCTAGCTCATGTCCATGGCACCAAAGCCAGCTAAAAAGTCAATAATCGATACCTAGAACTTGAGTTGTACTACTTCTTACTGGCTATTACATCAACTTACAAGCATCATCTGTGTTCTACTATAGTGCTTTTAGAGTCTCCACATACCGCAAACACGCGACATAGCTTTGCAGACGATATGTACAACCGTTTCAGGGAGAAGAGCGGCCAATGTGACGACCTGGCATTAAGTCGATTCGATAACAAATGACGAAAACGGACGGATTTCGCAGGTTTTTACTACATATGAACACTTTTCACATCCTCCCGTGTAACTCGGCTGCTAGTCCTCCTTTCATGCAGAATCTTAAGGTCCTACCTCATGTCCAAGGCACCAAAGCCTGCTAAAAAGTCAATAATCGATACATAAATCTGGTATTGTACTAATTCTTACTGGCTATTACATCATCTTGGAAGCTTCATCTATGTTCTACTATGGTGCTTTTAGTGTCTCCGCATACTGGAGCACACGACATAGCTTTCAGACGATAAGTACAACCGTTTTAGAGAGAAGAGCGGCCAATGTGACGATCTGGCTTTAAGTCGATTCGATAACAAATGACGAAAACGGACGGATTTCTCCGGTTTTTACTACATATGAATACTTTTCACATTCTCCCGTGCAACTCGGCTGCTAGTCCTCCTTTCATGCAGAATCTTATGGTGCTAGCTCATGTCCAAGGCACCAAAGCCAGCTAAAAAGTCAATAATCGATACCTAGAACTTGAGTTGTACTACTTCTTACTGGCTATTACATCAACTTACAAGCTTCATCTGTTTTCTACTATGGTGCTTTTAGAGTCTCCACTTACCGCAACACGTGACATAGCTTTGCAGACGATATGTACAACCGTTTCAGAGAGAAGAGCGGCCAATGTGACGATCTAGCTTTAAGTCGATTCGATAACAAATGACGAGAACGGACGGATTTCTCAGGTTTTTACTACATAAGAACACTTTTCACATCCTCCCGTGCACCTCGGCTGCTAGTCCTCCTTTCATGCAGAATCTTAAGGTCCTAGCTCATGTCCAAGGCACCAAAGCCTGCTAAAAAGTCAATAATCGATACCTAAAACTGGTATTGTACTAATTCTTACTGGCTATTTCATCATCTTAGAAGCTTCATCTGTGTCCTACTATGGTGCTTTAAGTGTCTCCGCATACCGCAGCACGCGACATAGCTTTCAGACGATAAGTACAACCGTTTCAGAGGGAAGAGCGGTCAATGTGACGATCTGGCTTTAAGTCGATTCGATAACAAATGACGAGAACGGACGGATTTCTCAGGTTTTTACTACATAAGAACACTTTTCACATCCTCCCGTGCACCTCGGCTGCTAGTCCTCCTTTCATGCAGAATCTTAAGGTCCTAGCTCATGTCCAAGGCACCAAAGCCTGCTAAAAAGTCAATAATCGATACCTAAAACTGGTATTGTACTAATTCTTACTGGCTATTTCATCATCTTAGAAGCTTCATCTGTGTCCTACTATGGTGCTTTAAGTGTCTCCGCATACCGCAGCACGCGACATAGCTTTCAGACGATAAGTACAACCGTTTCAGAGGGAAGAGCGGTCAATGTGACGATCTGGCTTTAAGTCGATTCGATAACAGATGACGAAAACCGACGGATTTCTCAGGATTTTACTACATATGAACACTTTTCACATTCTCCCATGAACTCGGCTGCTAGTCCTCCTTTCATGCAGAATCTTATGGTCCTAGCTATGTCCAAGGCACCAAAGCCAGCTAAAAAGTCAATGATCGATACCTAGAACTTGAGTTGTACTACTTCTTACTGGCTATTACATCAACTTACAAGCATCATCTGTGTTCTACTATGGAGCTTTTAGGGTCTCCACATACCGCAACACGCGACATAGCTTTGCAGACGATATGTACAACCGTTTCAGAGAGAAGAGCGGCCAATGTGAAGATCTGGCTTTAAGTCGATTGCATACCAAATGACGAGTACAGACGGATTTCTCAGGTTTTTACTACATATGAACACTTTTCACAATCTCGCGTGCAATTCGGCTGCTAGTCCTCCTTTCATGCAGAACCTTAAGGTCCTAGCTCATGTCCAAGGCACCAAATCCAGCTAAAAAGTCAATAATCGATACCTAAATCTGGTATTGTACTAATTCTTACTAGCTATTACATCAACTTAGAAGCTTCATCAATGTTCTACTATGGTGATTTTAGTGTCCCCACATATCGCAGCACGCGACATAGCTTTGTAGACGATATGTACAACCGTTTCAGAGAGAAGAGCGGACAATGTGACGACCTGGCTTTAAATCGATTCCGTAACAAATGAAGAAAACGGACGGATTTCTCAGGTTTTTACTACATATGAACACTTTTCACATTCTCCCGTGCAACTCGGCTGCTAGTCCTCGATTCATGCAGAATCTTATGGTCCTAGCTATGTCCAAGGCACCAAAGCCAGCTAAAAAGGCAATAATCGATACCTAAAACTTGAGTTGTACTACTTCTTACTGGCTATTACATCAACTTAGAAGCCTCATCTGTGTTCTACTATAGTGCTTTTAGTGTCTCCACATATACCGCAGCACGCGACATAGCTTTCCAGACGATAAGTACAACCGTTTCAGAGAGTTGAGTTGCCAATGTGACGATCCGGCTTTAAGTCGATTCGATAACAAATGACGAAAATGGGCGGATTTCTCAGGTTTTTACCACATATGAACACTTTTCACATCCTCCCGGCAACTCGGCTGCTAGTCCTCCTTTCATGCAGAATCTTAAGGTCCTAGCTCATGTCCAAGGCACCAAAGCCAGCTAAAAAGTCAATAATCGATACTTAAAACTTGAATTGTACTACTTCTTACTGGCTATTACATCATCTTAGAATCTTCATCTGTGTTCTACTATAGTGCTTTTAGTGTCTCCGCATACCGCAGCACGCGACATAGCTTTGCAGACGATAAGTACAACCGTTTCAGAGAGAAGAGCGACCAATGTGACGACCTGGCTTTAAGTCGATTCAGTAACAAATGACGAAAACGGACGGATTTCTCAGGTTTTTACTACATATGAACACTTTTCTCATTCTCCCGATAAACTTGGCTGCTAGTCCTCCTTTCATACAGAATCTTATGGTCCTAGCTCATGTCCATGGCACCAAAGCCAGCTAAAAAGTCAATAATCGATACCTAGAACTTGAGTTGTACTACTTCTTACTGGCTATTACATCAACTTACAAGCATCATCTGAGTTCTACTATGGTGCTTTTAGAGTCTCCACATACCGCAAACACGCGACATAGCTTTGCAGACGATATGTACAACCGTTTCAGAGAGAAGAGCGGCCAATGTGACGACCTGGCTTTAAGTCGATTCGATAACAAATGACGAAAACGGACGGATTTCGCAGGTTTTTACTACATATGAACACTTTTCACATCCTCCCGTGTAACTCGGCTGCTAGTCCTCCTTTCATGCAGAATCTTAAGGTTCTAGCTCACGTCCAAGGCACCAAAGCCAGCTAAAAAGTCAATAATCGATACCTAAAACTTGAATTGTACAACTTCTTACTGGCTATTACACAACTTAGAAGCGTCATCTGTGTTCCACTATGGTGCTTTTAGTGTCTCCGCATACCGCAGCACGCGACATAGCTTTGTAGACGATAAGTACAACCGTTTCAGAGAGAAGAGCGGCCAATGTGACGATCTGGCTTTAAGTCGATTCGATAACAAATGACGAAAACTGACGGATTTCTCAGGTTTTTACTACATATGAACACTTTTCACATTCTCCCGTGCAACTCGGCTGCTAGTCCTCCTTTCATGCAGAATCTTATGGTCCTAGCTATGTCCAAGGCACCAAAGCCAGCTAAAAAGTCAATAATCGATACCTAAAACTTGAGTTGTACTGCTTCTTACTGGCTATTACATCAACTTAGAAGCTTCATCTGTGTTCTACTATGGTGCTTTTAGTGTCTCCACATACCGCAGCACGCGACATAGCTTTGCAGACGATAAGTACAACCGTTTCAGAGAGAAGAGCGGCCAACGTGACGATCCGGCTTTAAGTCGATTCGATAACAAATGACGAAAATAGGCGGATTTCTCAGGTTTTTACTACATATGAACACTTTTCACATCCTCCCGTGCAACTTGGCTGCTAGTCCTCCATTCATGCAGAATCTTAAGGTCCTAGCTCATGTCCAAGGCACCAAAGCCAACTAAAAAGTCAATAATCGATACTTAAAACTAGAATTGTACTACATCTTACTGGCTATTTCATCATCTTAGAAGCTTCATCTGTGTCCTACTATGGTGCTGTTAGTGTCTCCGCATACCGCAGCACGCGACATAGCTTTGCAGACGATAAGTACAACCGTTTCAGAGAGAAGAGCGGCCAATGTGACGATCTGGCTTTAAGTCGATTCGATAACAAATGACGAAAACGGACGGATTTCTCAGGTTTTTACTACATATGAACACTTTTCACATTCTCCCGTGCAACTCGGCTGCTAGTCCTCCTTTCATGCAGAATCTTATGGTCCTAGCTATGTCCAAGGCACCAAAGCCAGCTAAAAAGTCAATAATCGATACTTAAAACTGGTATTGTATTAATTCTTACTGGCTATTACATCATCTTAAGAGCTTCATCTGTGTTCTACTATGGTGCCTTTAGTGTCTCCGCATACCGCAGCACGCGACATAGCTTTCAGACGATAAGTATAACCGTTTATGAGAGAAGAGCGGCCAATGTGACGACCTGGCTTTAAGTCGATTCCGTAACAAATGACGACAACAGACGGACTTCTCAGGTTTTTACTACATATGAACACTTTTCACATTCTCCCGTGCAACTCGGCTGCTATTCCCCCTTTCATACAGAATCTTAAGGTCCTAGCTCATGTCCAAGGCACCAAAGCCAACTAAAAAGTCAATAATCGATACTTAAAACTAGAATATTACTACATCTTACTGGCTATTTCATCATCTTAGAAGCTTCATCTGTGTCCTACTATGGTGCTTTTAGTGTCTCCACATAACGCAGCACACAACATAGCTTTGCAGACGATAAGTACAACCGTTTGAGAGAGAAGAGCGGCCAATGTGATTATCTGTCTTTAAGTCGATTCCATAACAAATGACGAATACGGACGGATTTCCCAGGTTTTTACTACATATGAACACTTTTCACAATCTTCCGTGCAATTCGGCTGCTAGTCCTCCTTTCATGCAGAGTCTTAAGGTCCTAGCTCATGTAAAAGGCAAAAAAGCACAGAAAAAAATTCAATAATCGATACCTAAAACTTGTGTTGTACTACTTCTTACTGGCTATTACATCAACTTAGAAGCTTCATCTGTGTTCTACTATGGTGCTTTTAGAGGCTTCACATACCGCAGCACGCGACATGGCTTTGCAGACGATAAGTACAACCGCTTCAGAGAGAAGAACGGCCAATGTGACGACCTGGCTTTAAGTCGATTCGATAACAAATGAGAGAAAACGGACGGATTTCTCAGGTTTTTACTACATATGAACACTTTTCACATTCTAACATGCAACTCGGCTGCTAGTCCTCCTTTCGTGCAGAATCTTAAGGTCCTAGCTCATGTCCAAGGCACCAAAGCCAGCCAAATAGTCAATAATCGATACATAAAACTGGTATTGTATTAATTCTTACTGGCTATTACATCATTTTAGAAGCTTCATCTGTGTTCTACTATGGTGCTTTTAGTGTCTCCGCATACCGCAGCACGCGACATAGCTTTGCAGACGATAAGTACAACCGATTCAGAGAGAAGAGCGGCCAATGTGATGATCTGGCTTTAAGTCGATTCGATAACAAATGACGAAAACGGAAATTTTTCTCAGGTTTTTACTACATATGAACACTTTTTACAATCTCGCGTGCAATTCGGCTGCTAGTCCTCCTTTCATGCAGAATCTTAAGGTCCTAGATCATGTCCAAGGCACCAAATCCAGCTAAAAAGTCAATAATCGATACCTAAATCTGGTATTGTACTACTTCTTACTGGCTATTACATCTTCTTAGAAGCTTCATCTGTGTTCTAGTATGGTGCTTTTAGTGTCTCCACAAACCGCAGCACGCGACATAGCTTTGCAGACGATAAGTACAACCGTTTCAGAGAGAAGAGCGGCCAATGTGACGATCTGGCTTTAAGTCGATTCCATAACAAATGACGAATACGGACGTATTTCTCATGTTTTTACTACATATGAACACTTTTCACAATCTCGCGTGCAATTCGGCTGCAAGTCCTCCTTTCATGCAGAATCTTATGGTCCTAGCTCATGTCCAAGGCACCAAAGCCAGCTAAAAATGCAATAATCGATACCTAGAACTTGAGATGTACTACTTCTTACTGGCTATTACATCATCTTAGAAGCTTCATCTGTGTTCTACTATGGTGCTTTTAGTATCTCCGCATACCGCAGCAACGGACATAGCATTCAGACGATACGTACATCCGTTTCAGAGAGAAGAGCGGCGAATGTGATGCTCTGGCTTTAAGTCGATTCGATAAGAAATGACGAAAACGGACGGATTTCTCAGGTTTTTACTACATATGAACACTTTTCACATTCTCCCGTGCAACTCGGCTGCTAGTCCTCCTTTCATGCAGAATCTTAAGGTCCTAGCTCATGTAAAAGGCACCAAAGCCAGCTAAAAAGTCAATAATCGATACCTAAAACTGGTATTGTATTAATTCTTACTGGCTATTACATCATCTTAGAAGCTTCATCTGTGTTCTACTATGGTGCTTTTAGTGTCCCCACATACCGCAGCACGCGACATAGCTTTCAGACGATAAGTACAACCGTTTCTGAGAGAAGAGCGGCCAATGTGACGACCTGGCTTTAAGTCGATTCGATAACAAATGACGAAAACGGACGGGTTTCTCAGGTTTTTACTACATATGAACACTTTTCACATTCTCCCGTGCGACTCGGCTGCTAGTCCCCCTTTCATGCAGAATCTTAAGGTCCTAGCTCACATCCAAGGCACCAAAGCCAGCTAAAAAGTCAATAATCGATACCTATAACTTGAATTGTACTACTTCTTACTGGTTATTACATCAACTTAGAAGCTTCATCTGTGTTCTACTATGGTGGTTTTTGTGTCTCCACATACCGCAGCACGCGACATAGTTTTGCAGACGATAAGTACAACCGTTTCAGAGAGAAGAGCGGCCAATGTGACGATCTGGCTTTAAGTCGATTCGATAACAAATTGACGAAAACGGACGAATTTATAAGGTTTTTACTACATATGAACACTTTTAACATTCTCCCGTGCAACTCGGCTGCTAGTCCTCCTTTCATGCAGAATCTTAAGGTTCTAGCTCACGTCCAAGGCACCAAAGCCAGCTAAAAAGTCAATAATCGATACCTAAAACTTGAATTGTACAACTTCTTACTGGCTATTACACAACTTAGAAGCTTCATCTGTGTTCCACTATGGTGACTTTAGTGTCTCCGCATAACGCAGCACGCGGCATAGCTTTGCAGACGATAAGTACAACCGTTTCAGAGAGAAGAGCGGCCAATGTGACGATCTGGCTTTAAGTCGATTCGATAACAAATGACGAAAACGGACGTATTTCTCAGATTTTTACTACATATGAACACCTTTCACATTCTTTCGTGCAACTCGGCTGCTAGTCATCCTTTCATGCAGAATCTTAAGGTCCTAGCTCATGTCCAAGGCACCAAAGCCAGCTAAAATGTCAATAATAGATACCTAAAACTTGAATTGTACTACTTCTTACTGGCTATTACATCAACTTAGAAGCTTCATCTGTGTTCTACTATGGTGCTTTTAGTGTCTCCGCATACCGCAGCACGCGATATAGCTTTGCAGACGATAAGTACAACCGTTTCAGAGAGAAGAGTGGCCAATGTGACGATCTGGCCTTAAGTCGATTCGATAACAAATGACGAAAACGGACGGATTTCTCAGGTTTTTACTACATATGAACACTTCTCACTATCTCCCGTACAACTCGCCTGCTAGTCATCTTTTCATGCAGAATCTTAAGGTCCCAGCTCATGTCCAAGGCACCAAAGACAGCTAAAAAGAAAATAATCAGAACCTAAAACTTGAATTGTACTACTTCTTACTGGCTATTACGTCAACTTAGAAGCTTCATCTGTGTTCTACTATGGTGCTTTTAGTGTCTCCGCATAACGCAGCACGCGACATAGCTTTGCAGACGATAAGTACAACCGTTTCAGAGAGAAGAGCGGCAATGTGACGATCTGGCTTTAAGTCGATTCGATAACAAATGACGAAAACGGACGGATTTCTCAGGTTTTTACTACATATGAACACTTTTCACATTCTCCCGTGCAACTCGGCTGCTAGTCCTCTATTCATGCAGAATCTTAAGGTTCTAGCTCACGTCCAAGGCACCAAAGCCAGCTAAAAAGTCAATAATCGATACCTAAAACTTGAATTCTACAACTTCTTACTGGCTATTACACAACTTAGAAGCTTCATCTGTGTTCTACTATGGTGGTTTTTGTGTCTCCACATACCGCAGCACGCGACATAGTTTTGCAGACGATAAGTACAACCGTTTCAGAGAGAAGAGCGGCCAATGTGACGATCTGGCTTTAAGTCGATTCGATAACAAATTGACGAAAACGGACGAATTTCTAAGGTTTTTACTACATATGAACACTTTTCACATTCTCCCGTGCAACTCGGCTGCTAGTCCTCCTTTCATGCAGAATCTTATGGTCCTAGCTATGTCCAAGGCACCAAAGCCAGCTAAAAAGTCAATAATCGATACTTAAAACTGGTATTGTATTAATTCTTACTGGCTATTACATCATCTTAGGAGCTTCATCTGTGTTCTACTATGGTGCCTTTAGTGTCTCCGCATACCGCAGCACGCGACATAGCTTTCAGACGATAAGTATAACCGTTTATGAGAGAAGAGCGGCCAATGTGACGACCTGGCTTTAAGTCGATTCCGTAACAAATGACGACAACAGACGGACTTCTCAGGTTTTTACTACATATGAACACTTTTCACATTCTCCCGTGCAACTCGGCTGCTATTCCCCCTTTCATACAGAATCTTAAGGTCCTAGCTCATGTCCAAGGCACCAAAGCCAACTAAAAAGTCAATAATCGATACTTAAAACTAGAATATTACTACATCTTACTGGCTATTTCATCATCTTAGAAGCTTCATCTGTGTCCTACTATGGTGCTTTTAGTGTCTCCACATACCGCAGCACACAACATAGCTTTGCAGACGATAAGTACAACCGTTTGAGAGAGAAGAGCGGCCAATGTGATTATCTGTCTTTAAGTCGATTCCATAACAAATGACGAATACGGACGGATTTCCCAGGTTTTTACTACATATGAACACTTTTCACAATCTTCCGTGCAATTCGGCTGCTAGTCCTCCTTTCATGCAGAGTCTTAAGGTCCTAGCTCATGTAAAAGGCAAAAAAGCCAGAAAAAAATTCAATAATCGATACCTAAAACTTGTGTTGTACTACTTCTTACTGGCTATTACATCAACTTAGAAGCTTCATCTGTGTTCTACTATGGTGCTTTTAGAGGCTTCACATACCGCAGCACGCGACATGGCTTTGCAGACGATAAGTACAACCGCTTCAGAGAGAAGAACGGCCAATGTGACGACCTGGCTTTAAGTCGATTCGATAACAAATGAGAGAAAACGGACGGATTTCTCAGGTTTTTACTACATATGAACACTTTTCACATTCTAACATGCAACTCGGCTGCTAGTCCTCCTTTCGTGCAGAATCTTAAGGTCCTAGCTCATGTCCAAGGCACCAAAGCCAGCCAAATAGTCAATAATCGATACATAAAACTGGTATTGTATTAATTCTTACTGGCTATTACATCATTTTAGAAGCTTCATCTGTGTTCTACTATGGTGCTTTTAGTGTCTCCGCATACCGCAGCACGCGACATAGCTTTGCAGACGATAGGTACAACCGATTCAGAGAGAAGAGCGGCCAATGTGATGATCTGGCTTTAAGTCGATTCGATAACAAATGACGAAAACGGAAATTTTTCTCAGGTTTTTACTACATATGAACACTTTTTACAATCTCGCGTGCAATTCGGCTGCTAGTCCTCCTTTCATGCAGAATCTTAAGGTCCTAGATCATGTCCAAGGCACCAAATCCAGCTAAAAAGTCAATAATCGATACCTAAATCTGGTATTGTACTACTTCTTACTGGCTATTACATCTTCTTAGAAGCTTCATCTGTGTTCTAGTATGGTGCTTTTAGTGTCTCCACAAACCGCAGCACGCGACATAGCTTTGCAGACGATAAGTACAACCGTTTCAGAGAGAAGAGCGGCCAATGTGACGATCTGGCTTTAAGTCGATTCCATAACAAATGACGAATACGGACGTATTTCTCATGTTTTTACTACATATGAACACTTTTCACAATCTCGCGTGCAATTCGGCTGCAAGTCCTCCTTTCATGCAGAATCTTATGGTCCTAGCTCATGTCCAAGGCACCAAAGCCAGCTAAAAATGCAATAATCGATACCTAGAACTTGAGATGTACTACTTCTTACTGGCTATTACATCATCTTAGAAGCTTCATCTGTGTTCTACTATGGTGCTTTTAGTATCTCCGCATACCGCAGCAACGGACATAGCATTCAGACGATACGTACATCCGTTTCAGAGAGAAGAGCGGCGAATGTGATGCTCTGGCTTTAAGTCGATTCGACAAGAAATGACGAAAACGGACGGATTTCTCAGGTTTTTACTACATATGAACACTTTTCACATTCTCCCGTGCAACTCGGCTGCTAGTCCTCCTTTCATGCAGAATCTTAAGGTCCTAGCTCATGTAAAAGGCACCAAAGCCAGCTAAAAAGTCAATAATCGATACCTAAAACTGGTATTGTATTAATTCTTACTGGCTATTACATCATCTTAGAAGCTTCATCTGTGTTCTACTATGGTGCTTTTAGTGTCCCCACATACCGCAGCACGCGACATAGCTTTCAGACGATAAGTACAACCGTTACTGAGAGAAGAGCGGCCAATGTGACGACCTGGCTTTAAGTCGATTCGATAACAAATGACGAAAACGGACGGGTTTCTCAGGTTTTTACTACATATGAACACTTTTCACATTCTCCCGTGCGACTCGGCTGCTAGTCCCCCTTTCATGCAGAATCTTAAGGTCCTAGCTCACATCCAAGGCACCAAAGCCAGCTAAAAAGTCAATAATCGATACCTAAAACTTGAAATGTACTATTTCTTACTGGCTATTACATCAATTTAGAAGCTTCATCTGTGTTCCACTATGGTGCTTTTTGTGTCTCCGCATACCGCAGCACGCGACATAGCTTTGCAGACGATAAGTACAACCGTTTCAGAGAGAAGAGCGGCCAATGTGACGATCTGGCTTTAAGTCGATACGATAACAAATGATGAAAACGGACGGATTTCTCAATTTTTTACTACATATGAACACTTTTCACATTCTCCCGTTCAACTCGGCTGCTAGTCCTCCTTTCATGCAGAATCTTAAGGTCCTAGCTCATGTCCAAGGCACCAAAGCCAGCTAAAAAGTCAATAATCGATACCTATAACTTGAATTGTACTACTTCTTACTGGTTATTACATCAACTTAGAAGCTTCATCTGTGTTCTACTATGGTGGTTTTTGTGTCTCCACATACCGCAGCACGCGACATAGTTTTGCAGACGATAAGTACAACCGTTTCAGAGAGAAGAGCGGCCAATGTGACGATCTGGCTTTAAGTCGATTCGATAACAAATTGACGAAAACGGACGAATTTATAAGGTTTTTACTACATATGAACACTTTTAACATTCTCCCGTGCAACTCGGCTGCTAGTCCTCCTTTCATGCAGAATCTTAAGGTTCTAGCTCACGTCCAAGGCACCAAAGCCAGCTAAAAAGTCAATAATCGATACCTAAAACTTGAATTGTACAACTTCTTACTGGCTATTACACAACTTAGAAGCTTCATCTGTGTTCCACTATGGTGACTTTAGTGTCTCCGCATAACGCAGCACGCGGCATAGCTTTGCAGACGATAAGTACAACCGTTTCAGAGAGAAGAGCGGCCAATGTGACGATCTGGCTTTAAGTCGATTCGATAACAAATGACGAAAACGGACGTATTTCTCAGGTTTTTACTACATATGAACACTTCCCACTATCTCCCGTACAACTCGCCTGCTAGTCATCTTTTCATGCAGAATCTTAAGGTCCCAGCTCATGTCCAAGGCACCAAAGCCAGCTAAAAATAAAATAATCAGAACCTAAAACTTGAATTGTACTACTTCTTACTGGCTATTACATCAACTTAGAAGCTTCATCTGTGTTCTACTATGGTGCTTTTAGTGTCTCCGCATACCGCAGCACGCGATATAGCTTTGCAGACGATAAGTACAACCGTTTCAGAGAGAAGAGTGGCCAATGTGACGATCTGGCCTTAAGTCGATTCGATAACAAATGACGAAAACGGACGGATTTCTCAGGTTTTTACTACATATGAACACTTCCCACTATCTCCCGTACAACTCGCCTGCTAGTCATCTTTTCATGCAGAATCTTAAGGTCCCAGCTCATGTCCAAGGCACCAAAGCCAGCTAAAAATAAAATAATCAGAACCTAAAACTTGAATTGTACTACTTCTTACTGGCTATTACGTCAACTTAGAAGCTTCATCTGTGTTCTACTATGGTGCTTTTAGTGTCTCCGCATAACGCAGCACGCGACATAGCTTTGCAGACGATAAGTACAACCGTTTCAGAGAGAAGAGCGGCAATGTGACGATCTGGCTTTAAGTCGATTCGATAACAAATGACGAAAACGGACGGATTTCTCAGGTTTTTACTACATATGAACACTTTTCACATTCTCCCGTGCAACTCGGCTGCTAATCCTCTATTCATGCAGAATCTTAAGGTTCTAGCTCACGTCCAAGGCACCAAAGCCAGCTAAAAAGTCAATAATCGATACCTAAAACTTGAATTCTACAACTTCTTACTGGCTATTACACAACTTAGAAGCTTCATCTGTGTTCTACTATGGTGGTTTTTGTGTCTCCACATACCGCAGCACGCGACATAGTTTTGCAGACGATAAGTACAACCGTTTCAGAGAGAAGAGCGGCCAATGTGACGATCTGGCTTTAAGTCGATTCGATAACAAATTGACGAAAACGGACGAATTTCTAAGGTTTTTACTACATATGAACACTTTTAACATTCTCCCGTGCAACTCGGCTGCTAGTCCTCCTTTCATGCAGGATCTTAAGGTTCTAGCTCACGTCCAAGGCACCAAAGCCAGCTAAAAAGTCAATAATCGATACCTAAAACTTGAATTGTACAACTTCTTACTGGCTATTACACAACTTAGAAGCTTCATCTGTGTTCCACTATGGTGACTTTAGTGTCTCCGCATAACGCAGCACGCGGCATAGCTTTGCAGACGATAAGTACAACCGTTTCAGAGAGAACAGCGGCCAATGTGACGATCTGGCTTTAAGTCGATTCGATAACAAATGACGAAAACGGACGTATTTCTCAGATTTTTACTACATATGAACACCTTTCACATTCTTTCGTGCAACTCGGCTGCTAGTCATCCTTTCATGCAGAATCTTAAGGTCCTAGCTCATGTCCAAGGCACCAAAGCCAGCTAAAATGTCAATAATCGATACCTAAAACTTGAATTGTACTACTTCTTACTGGCTATTACATCAACTTAGAAGCTTCATCTGTGTTCTACTATGGTGCTTTTAGTGTCTCCGCATACCGCAGCACGCGATATAGCTTTGCAGACGATAAGTACAACCGTTTCTGAGAGAAGAGTGGCCAATGTGACGATCTGGCCTTAAGACGATTCGATAACAAATGACGAAAACGGACGGATTTCTCAGGTTTTTACTACATATGAACACTTCTCACTTTCTCCCGTACAACTCGCCTGCTAGTCATCTTTTCATGCAGAATCTTAAGGTCCCAGCTCATGTCCAAGGCACCAAAGCCAGCTAAAAAGAAAATAATCAGAACCTAAAACTTGAATTGTACTACTTCTTACTGGCTATTACATCAACTTAGAAGCTTCATCTGTGTTCTACTATGGTGCTTTTAGTGTCTCCGCATAACGCAGCACGCGACATAGCTTTGCAGACGATAAGTACAACCGTTTCAGAGAGAAGAGCGGCAATGTGACGATCTGGCTTTAAGTCGATTCGATAACAAATGACGAAAACGGACGTATTTCTCAGATTTTTACTACATATGAACACCTTTCACATTCTTTCGTGCAACTCGGCTGCTAGTCATCCTTTCATGCAGAATCTTAAGGTCCTAGCTCATGTCCAAGGCACCAAAGCCAGCTAAAATGTCAATAATCGATACCTAAAACTTGAATTGTACTACTTCTTACTGGCTATTACATCAACTTAGAAGCTTCATCTGTGTTCTACTATGGTGCTTTTAATGTCTCCGCATACCGCAGCACGCGACATAGCTTTGCAGACGATAAGTACAACCGTTTCAGAGAGAAGAGTGGCCAATGTGACGATCTGGCCTTAATTCGATTCGATAACAAATGACGAAAACGGACGGATTTCTCAGGTTTTTACTACATATGAACACTTCTCACTTTCTCCCGTACAACTCGCCTGCTAGTCCTCCTTTCATGCAGAATCTTAAGGTCCCAGCTCATGTCCAAGGCACCAAAGCCAGCTAAAAAGTAAATAATCAGAACCTAAAACTTGAATTGTACTACTTCTTACTGGCTATTACATCAACTTAGAAGCTTCATTTGTGTTCTACTATGGTGCTTTTAGTGTCTCCGCATAACGCAGCACGCGACATAGCTTTGCAGACGATAAGTACAACCGTTTCAGAGAGAAGACCGGCAATGTGACGATCTGGCTTTAAGTCGATTCCTTAACAAATGACGAAAACGGACGGATTTCTCAGGTTTTTAGTACATATGAAGACTTTTCACATTCTCCCGTACAACTCTGCTGCTAATCCTCTGTTCATGCAGAATCTTAAGGTCCTGGCTTATGTCCAAGGCACCAAAGCCAGCTAAAATGTCAATAATCGATACCTAAAACTTGTATTGTACTACTTCTTACTGGCTATTACATCAACTTAGAAGCTTCATCTGTGTTCTACTATGGTGCTTTTACTGTCTCCGCATACCGCAGCACGCGACATAGCTTTGCAGACGATAAGTACAACCGTTTCAGAGAGAAGAGCGGCCAATGTGACGATCTGGCTTTAAGTCGATTCGATAACAAATGACGAAAACGGACGGATTTCTCAGGTTTTTACTACAAATGAACACTTTTCACATTCTCCCGTGGAACTCCGCTGCTGGTCCTCCTTTCATGCAGAATCTTATGGTCCTAGCTCATGTCCAAGGCACCAAAGCCAGCTAAAAAGTCAATAATCGATACCTAAAACTTGAATCGTACTAAATCTTACTGGCTATTACATCAAATTAGAAGCTTCATCTGTGTTCTACTATGGTGCTTTTAGTGTCTCCACATACCGCAGCACGCGACATAGGTTTGCAGACGATAAGTACAACCGTTTCAGAGAGAAGAGCGGCCAATATGACGATCTGGCTTTAAGTTGATTCCATACCAAATGACGAAAACGGACGGATTTCTCAGGTTTTTACTACATATGAACACTTTTCACATTCTCCCATGCAACGCGGCTGCTAGTCCTCCTTTCATACTGAATCTTAAGGTCCTAGCTCATGTCCAAGGCATCAAAGCCAGCTAAAAAGTCAATAATCGATACCTAGAACTTGAGTTGTACTACTTCTTACTGGCTATTACATCAACTTACAAGCATCATCTGTGTTCTACTATAGTGCTTTTAGAGTCTCCACATACCGCAAACACGCGACATAGCTTTGCAGACGATATGTACAACCGTTTCAGAGAGAAGAGCGGCCAATGTGACGACCTGGCTTTAAGTCGATTCGATAACAAATGAGGAAAACGGACGGATTCCGCAGGTTTTTACTACATATGAACACTTTTCACATCCTCCCGTGTAACTCGGCTGCTAGTCCTCCATTCATGCAGAATCTTAAGGTCCTACCTCATGTCCAAGGCACCAAAGCCTGCTAAAAAGTCAATAATCGATACATAAATCTGGTATTGTACTAATTCTTACTGGCTATTACATCATCTTGGAAGCTTCATCTATGTTCTACTATGGTGCTTTTAGTGTCTCCGCATACTGGAGCACGCGACATAGCTTTCAGACGATAAGTACAACCGTTTCAGAGAGAAGAGCGGCCAATGTGACGATCTGGCTTTAAGTCGATTCGATAACAAATGACGAAAACGGACGGATTTCTCCGGTTTTTACTACATATGAACACTTTTCACATTCTCCCGTGCAACTCGGCTGCTAGTCCTCCTTTCATGCAGAATCTTATGGTGCTAGCTCATGTCCAAGGCACCAAAGCCAGCTAAAAAGTCAATAATCGATACCTAGAACTTGAGTTGTACTACTTCTTACTGGCTATTACATCAACTTACAAGCTTCATCTGTTTTCTACTATGGTGCTTTTAGAGTCTCCACTTACCGCAACACGTGACATAGCTTTGCTGACGATATGTACAACCGTTTCAGAGAGAAGAGCGGCCAATGTGACGATCTGGCTTTAAGTCGATTCGATAACAAATGACGATAACGGACGGATTTCTCAGGTTTTTACTACATAAGAACACTTTTCACATCCTCCCGTGCACCTCGGCTGCTAGTCCTCCTTTCATGCAGAATCTTAAGGTCCTAGCTCATGTCCAAGGCACCAAAGCCTGCTAAAAAGTCAATAATCGATACATAAAACTGGTATTGTACTAATTCTTACTGGCTATTTCATCATCTTAGAAGCTTCATCTGTGTCCTACTATGGTGCTTTAAGTGTCTCCGCATACCGCAGCACGCGACATAGCTTTCAGACGATAAGTACAACCGTTTCAGAGGGAAGAGCGGTCAATGTGACGATCTGGCTTTAAGTCGATTCGATAACAGATGACGAAAACCGACGGATTTCTCAGGATTTTACTACATATGAACACTTTTCACATTCTCCCATGAACTCGGCTGCTAGTCCTCCTTTCATGCAGAATCTTATGGTCCTAGCTATGTCCAAGGCACCAAAGCCAGCTAAAAAGTCAATGTTCGATACCTAGAACTTGAGTTGTACTACTTCTTACTGGCTATTACATCAACTTACAAGCATCATCTGTGTTCTACTATGGAGCTTTTAGGGTCTCCACATACCGCAACACGCGACATAGCTTTGCAGACGATATGTACAACCGTTTCAGAGAGAAGAGCGGCCAATGTGAAGATCTGGCTTTAAGTCGATTGCATACCAAATGACGAATACAGACGGATTTCTCAGGTTTTTACTACATATGAACACTTTTCACAATCTCGCGTGCAATTCGGCTGCTAGTCCTCCTTTCATGCAGAACCTTAAGGTCCTAGCTCATGTCCAAGGCACCAAATCCAGCTAAAAAGTCAATAATCGATACCTAAATCTGGTATTGTACTAATTCTTACTAGCTATTACATCAACTTAGAAGCTTCATCAATGTTCTACTATGGTGATTTTAGTGTCCCCGCATATCGCAGCACGCGACATAGCTTTGCAGACGATATGTACAACCGTTTCAGAGAGAAGAGCGGACAATGTGACGACCTGGCTTTAAATCGATTCCGTAACAAATGAAGAAAACGGACGGATTTCTCAGGTTTTTACTACATATGAACACTTTTCACATTCTCCCGTGCAACTCGGCTGCTAGTCCTCCATTCATGCAGAATCTTATGGTCCTAGCTATGTCCAAGGCACCAAAGCCAGCTAAAAAGGCAATAATCGATACCTAAAACTTGAGTTGTACTACTTCTTACTGGCTATTACATCAACTTAGAAGCTTCATCTGTGTTCTACTATAGTGCTTTTAGTGTCTCCACATATACCGCAGCACGCGACATAGCTTTGCAGACGATAAGTACAACCGTTTCAGAGAGTTGAGTTGCCAATGTGACGATCCGGCTTTAAGTCGATTCGATAACAAATGACGAAAATGGGCGGATTTCTCAGGTTTTTACCACATATGAACACTTTTCACATCCTCCCGGGCAACTCGGCTGCTAGTCCTTTTTTCATGC
The DNA here is from genome assembly GCF_023897955.1 of Schistocerca gregaria. Taxonomy (NCBI): domain Eukaryota; kingdom Metazoa; phylum Arthropoda; class Insecta; order Orthoptera; family Acrididae; genus Schistocerca; species Schistocerca gregaria. The sequence continues at coordinate 7,553,149 of NW_026061795.1, forward strand.
AGAATCTTAAGGTCCTAGCTCATGTCCAAGGCACCAAAGCCAGCTAAAAAGTCAATAATCGATACTTAAAACTTGAATTGTACTACTTCTTACTGGCTATTACATCATCTTAGAATCTTCATCTGTGTTCTACTATAGTGCTTTTAGTGTCTCCGCATACCGCAGCACGCGACATAGCTTTGCAGACGATAAGTACAACCGTTTCAGAGAGAAGAGCGACCAATGTGACGACCTGGCTTTAAGTCGATTCAGTAACAAATGACGAAAACGGACGGATTTCTCAGGTTTTTACTACATATGAACACTTTTCTCATTCTCCCGATAAACTTGGCTGCTAGTCCTCCTTTCATGCAGAATCTTATGGTCCTAGCTCATGTCCATGGCACCAAAGCCAGCTAAAATGTCAATAATCGATACCTAGAACTTGAGTTGTACTACTTCTTACTGGCTATTACATCAACTTACAAGCATCATCTGTGTTCTACTATGGTGCTTTTAGAGTCTCCACATACCGCAAACACGCGACATAGCTTTGCAGACGATATGTACAACCGTTTCAGAGAGAAGAGCGGCCAATGTGACGACCTGGCTTTAAGTCGATTCGATAACAAATGACGAAAACGGACGGATTTCGCAGGTTTTTACTACATGTGAACACTTTTCACATCCTCCCGTGTAACTCGGCTGCTAGTCCTCCTTTCATGCAGAATCTTAAGGTTCTAGCTCACGTCCAAGGCACCAAAGCCAGCTAAAAAGTCAATAATCGATACCTAAAACTTGAATTGTACAACTTCTTACTGGCTATTACACAACTTAGAAGCTTCATCTGTGTTCCACTATGGTGCTTTTAGTGTCTCCGCATACCGCAGCACGCGACATAGCTTTCAGACGATAAGTACAACCGTTTCAGAGAGAAGAGTGGTTAATGTGACGATCTGGCTTTAAGTCGATTCGATAACAAATGACGAAAACGGACGGATTTCTCAGGTTTTTACTACATATGAACACTTTTCACATTCTCCCGTGCAACTCGGCTGCTAGTCCTCCTTTCATGCAGAATCTTATGGTCCTAGCTATGTCCAAGGCACCAAAGCCAGCTAAAAAGTCAATAATCGATACTTAAAACTGGTATTGTATTAATTCTTACTGGCTATTACATCATCTTAGAAGCTTCATCTGTGTTCTACTATGGTGCCTTTAGTGTCTCCGCATACCGCAGCACGCGACATAGCTTTCAGACGATAAGTATAACCGTTTCAGAGAGAAGACCGGCAATGTGACGATCTGGCTTTAAGTCGATTCCTTAACAAATGACGAAAACGGACGGATTTTTCAGGTTTTTAGTACATATGAAGACTTTTCACATTCTCCCGTACAACTCTGCTGCTAATCCTCTTTTCATGCAGAATCTTAAGGTCCTGGCTTATGTCCAAGGCACCAAAGCCAGCTAAAATGTCAATAATCGATACCTAAAACTTGTATTGTACTACTTCTTACTGGCTATTACATCAACTTAGAAGCTTCATCTGTGTTCTACTATGGTGCTTTTAGTGTCTCCGCATACCGCAGCACGCAACATAGCTTTGCAGACGATAAGTACAACCGTTTCAGAGAGAAGAGCGGCCAATGTGACGATCTGGCTTTAAGTCGATTCGATAACAAATGACGAAAACGGACGGATTTCTCAGGTTTTTACTACAAATGAACACTTTTCACATTCTCCCGTGGAACTCCGCTGCTGGTCCTCCTTTCATGCAGAATCTTATGGTCCTAGCTCATGTCCAAGGCACCAAAGCCAGCTAAAAAGTCAATAATCGATACCTAAAACTTGAATCGTACTAAATCTTACTGGCTATTACATCAAATTAGAAGCTTCATCTGTGTTCTACTATGGTGCTTTTAGTGTCTCCACATACCGCAAACACGCGACATAGCTTTGCAGACGATATGTACAACCGTTTCAGAGAGAAGAGCGGCCAATGTGACGACCTGGCTTTAAGTCGATTCGATAACAAATGACGAAAACGGACGGATTTCGCAGGTTTTTACTACATATGAACACTTTTCACATCCTCCCGTGTAACTCGGCTGCTAGTCCTCCATTCATGCAGAATCTTAAGGTCCTACCTCATGTCCAAGGCACCAAAGCCTGCTAAAAAGTCAATAATCGATACATAAATCTGGTATTGTACTAATTCTTACTGGCTATTACATCATCTTGGAAGCTTCATCTATGTTCTTCTATGGTGCTTTTAGCGTCTCCGCATACTGGAGCACGCGACATAGCTTTCAGACGATAAGTACAACCGTTTCAGAGAGAAGAGCGGCCAATGTCACGATCTGGCTTTAAGTCGATTCGATAACAAATGACGAAAACGGACGGATTTCTCCGGTTTTTACTACATATGAACACTTTTCACATTCTCCCGTGCAACTCGGCTGCTAGTCCTCCTTTCATGCAGAATCTTATGGTGCTAGCTCATGTCCAAGGCACCAAAGCCAGCTAAAAAGTCAATAATCGATACCTAGAACTTGAGTTGTACTACTTCTTACTGGCTATTACATCAACTTACAAGCTTCATCTGTTTTCTACTATGGTGCTTTTAGAGTCTCCACTTACCGCAACACGTGACATAGCTTTGCAGACGATATGTACAACCGTTTCAGAGAGAAGAGCGGCCAATGTGACGATCTGGCTTTAAGTCGATTCGATAACAAATGAGGAGAACGGACGGATATCTCAGGTTTTTACTACATAAGAACACTTTTCACATCCTCCCGTGCACCTCGGCTGCTAGTCCTCCTTTCATGCAGAATCTTAAGGTCCTAGCTCATGTCCAAGGCACCAAAGCCTGCTAAAAAGTCAATAATCGATACCTAAAGCTGGTATTGTACTAATTCTTACTGGCTATTTCATCATCTTAGAAGCTTCATCTGTGTCCTACTATGGTGCTTTAAGTGTCTCCGCATACCGCAGCACGCGACATAGCTTTCAGACGATAAGTACAACCGTTTCAGAGGGAAGAGCGGTCAATGTGACGATCTGGCTTTAAGTCGATTCGATAACAGATGACGAAAACCGACGGATTTCTCAGGGTTTTACTACATATGAACACTTTTCACATTCTCCCATGAACTCGGCTGCTAGTCCTCCTTTCATGCAGAATCTTATGGTCCTAGCTATGTCCAAGGCACCAAAGCCAGCTAAAAAGTCAATGATCGACACCTAGAACTTGAGTTGTACTACTTCTTACTGGCTATTACATCAACTTACAAGCATCATCTGTGTTCTACTATGGAGCTTTTAGGGTCTCCACATACCGCAACACGCGACATAGCTTTGCAGACGATATGTACAACCGTTTCAGAGAGAAGAGCGGCCAATGTGAAGATCTGGCTTTAAGTCGATTGCATACCAAATGACGAATACAGACGGATTTCTCAGGTTTTTACTACATATGAACACTTTTCACAATCTCGCGTGCAATTCGGCTGCTAGTCCTCCTTTCATGCAGAACCTTAAGGTCCTAGCTCATGTCCAAGGCACCAAATCCAGCTAAAAAGTCAATAATCGATACCTAAATCTGGTATTGTACTAATTCTTACTAGCTATTACATCAACTTAGAAGCTTCATCAATGTTCTACTATGATGATTTTAGTGTCCCCGCATATCGCAGCACGCGACATTGCTTTGCAGACGATATGTACAACCGTTTCAGAGAGAAGAGCGGACAATGTGGCGACCTGGCTTTAAATCGATTCCGTAACAAATGAAGAAAACGGACGGATTTCTCAGGTTTTTACTACATATGAACACTTTTCACATTCTCCCGTGCAACTCGGCTGCTAGTCCTCCATTCATGCAGAATCTTATGGTCCTAGCTATGTCCAAGGCACCAAAGCCAGCTAAAAAGGCAATAATCGATACCTAAAACTTGAGTTGTACTACTTCTTACTGGCTATTACATCAACTTAGAAGCTTCATCTGTGTTCTACTATAGTGCTTTTAGTGTCTCCACATATACCGCAGCACGCGACATAGCTTTGCAGACGATAAGTACAACCGTTTCAGAGAGTTGAGTTGCCAATGTGACGATCCGGCTTTAAGTCGATTCGATAACAAATGACGAAAATGGGCGGATTTCTCAGGTTTTTACCACATATGAACACTTTTCACATCCTCCCGGGCAACTCGGCTGCTAGTCCTCCTTTCATGCAGAATCTTAAGGTCCTAGCTCATGTCCAAGGCACCAAAGCCAGCTAAAAAGTCAATAATCGATACTTAAAACTTGAATTGTACTACTTCTTACTGGCTATTACATCATCTTAGAATCTTCATCTGTGTTCTACTATAGTGCTTTTAGTGTCTCCGCATACCGCAGCACGCGACATAGCTTTGCAGACGATAAGTACAACCGTTTCAGAGAGAAGAGCGACCAATGTGACGACCTGGCTTTAAGTCGATTCAGTAACAAATGACGAAAACGGACGGATTTCTCAGGTTTTTACTACATATGAACACTTTTCTCATTCTCCCGATAAACTTGGCTGCTAGTCCTCCTTTCATGCAGAATCTTATGGTCCTAGCTCATGTCCATGGCACCAAAGCCAGCTAAAAAGTCAATAATCGATACCTAGAACTTGAGTTGTACTACTTCTTACTGGCTATTACATCAACTTACAAGCATCATCTGTGTTCTACTATGGTGCTTTTAGAGTCTCCACATACCGCAAACACGCGACATAGCTTTGCAGACGATATGTACAACCGTTTCAGAGAGAAGAGCGGCCAATGTGACGACCTGGCTTTAAGTCGATTCGATAACAAATGACGAAAACGGACGGATTTCGCAGGTTTTTACTACATGTGAACACTTTTCACATCCTCCCGTGTAACTCGGCTGCTAGTCCTCCTTTCATGCAGAATCTTAAGGTTCTAGCTCACGTCCAAGGCACCAAAGCCAGCTAAAAAGTCAATAATCGATACCTAAAACTTGAATTGTACAACTTCTTACTGGCTATTACACAACTTAGAAGCTTCATCTGCGTTCCACTATGGTGCTTTTAGTGTCTCCGCATACCGCAGCACGCGACATAGCTTTCAGACGATAAGTACAACCGTTTCAGAGAGAAGAGTGGTTAATGTGACGATCTGGCTTTAAGTCGATTCGATAACAAATGACGAAAACGGACGGATTTCTCAGGTTTTTACTACATATGAACACTTTTCACATTCTCCCGTGCAACTCGGCTGCTAGTCCTCCTTTCATGCAGAATCTTATGGTCCTAGCTATGTCCAAGGCACCAAAGCCAGCTAAAAAGTCAATAATCGATACCTAAAACTTGAGTTGTACTGCTTCTTACTGGCTATTACATCAACTTAGAAGCTTCATCTGTGTTCTACTATGGTGCTTTTAGTGTCTCCACATACCGCAGCACGCGACATAGCTTTGCAGACGATAAGTACAACCGTTTCAGAGAGAAGAGCGGCCAACGTGACGATCCGGCTTTAAGTCGATTCGATAACAAATGACGAAAATAGGCGGATTTCTCAGGTTTTTACTACATATGAACACTTTTCACATCCTCCCGTGCAACTCGGCTGCTAGTCCTCCATTCATGCAGAATCTTAAGATCCTAGCTCATGTCCAAGGCACCAAAGCCAACTAAAAAGTCAATAATCGATACTTAAAACTAGAATTGTACTACATCTTACTGGCTATTTCATCATCTTAGAAGCTTCATCTGTGTCCTACTATGGTGCTTTTAGTGTCTCCGCATACCGCAGCACGCGACATAGCTTTGCAGACGACAAGTACAACCGTTTCAGAGAGAAGAGCGGCCAATGTGACGATCTGGCTTTAAGTCGATTCGATAACAAATGACGAAAACGGACGGATTTCTCAGGTTTTTACTACATATGAACACTTTTCACATTCTCCCGTGCAACTCGGCTGCTAGTCCTCCTTTCATGCAGAATCTTATGGTCCTAGCTATGTCCAAGGCACCAAAGCCAGCTAAAAAGTCAATAATCGATACTTCAAACTGGTATTGTATTAATTCTTACTGGCTATTACATCATCTTAGAAGCTTCATCTGTGTTCTACTATGGTGCCTTTAGTGTCTCCGCATACCGCAGCACGCGACATAGCTTTCAGACGATAAGTATAACCGTTTATGAGAGAAGAGCGGCCAATGTGACGACCTGGCTTTAAGTCGATTCCGTAACAAATGACGACAACAGACGGATTTCTCAGGTTTTTACTACATATGAACACTTTTCACATTCTCCCGTGCAACTCGGCTGCTATTCCTCCTTTCATGCAGACTCTTAAGGTCCTAGCTCATGTCCAAGGCACCAAAGCCAACTAAAAAGTCAATAATCGATACTTAAAACTAGAATTGTACTACATCTTACTGGCTATTTCATCATCTTAGAAGCTTCATCTGTGTCCTACTATGGTGCTTTTAGTGTCTCCACATACCGCAGCACACAACATAGCTTTGCAGACGATAAGTACAACCGTTTGAGAGAGAAGAGCGGCCAATGTGATTATCTGTCTTTAAGTCGATTCCATAACAAATGACGAATACGGACGGATTTCTCAGGTTTTTACTACATATGAACACTTTTCACAATCTTCCGTGCAATTCGGCTGCTAGTCCTCCTTTCATGCAGAGTCTTAAGGTCCTAGCTCATGTAAAAGGCAAAAAAGCCAGAAAAAAATTCAATAATCGATACCTAAAACTTGTGTTGTACTACTTCTTACTGGCTATTACATCAACTTAGAAGCTTCATCTGTGTTCTACTATGGTGCTTTTAGAGGCTTCACATACCGCAGCACGCGACATGGCTTTGCAGACGATAAGTACAACCGCTTCAGAGAGATGAACGGCCAATGTGACGACCTGGCTTTAAGTCGATTCGATAACAAATGAGAGAAAACGGACGGATTTCTCAGGTTTTTACTACATATGAACACTTTTCACATTCTAACATGCAACTCGGCTGCTAGTCCTCCTTTCGTGCAGAATCTTAAGGTCCTAGCTCATGTCCAAGGCACCAAAGCCAGTCATATAGTCAATAATCGATACCTAAAACTGGTATTGTATTAATTCTTACTGGCTATTACATCATTTTAGAAGCTTCATCTGTGTTCTACTATGGTGCTTTTAGGGTCTCCGCATACCGCAGCACGCGACATAGCTTTGCAGACGATAAGTACAACCGATTCAGAGAGAAGAGCGGCCAATGTGATGATCTGGCTTTAAGTCGATTCGATAACAAATGACGAAAACGGAAATTTTTCTCAGGTTTTTACTACATATGAACACATTTTACAATCTCGCGTGCAATTCGGCTGCTAGTCCTCCTTTCATGCAGAATCTTAAGGTCCTAGATCATGTCCACGGCACCAAATCCAGCTAAAAAGTCAATAATCGATACCTAAATCTGGTATTGTACTACTTCTTACTGGCTATTACATCTTCTTAGAAGCTTCATCTGTGTTCTAGTATGGTGCCTCTAGTGTCTCCACAAACCGCAGCACGCGACATAGCTTTGCAGACGATAAGTACAACCGTTTCAGAGAGAAGAGCGGCCAATGTGACGATCTGGCTTTAAGTCGATTCCATAACAAATGACGAATACGGACGTATTTCTCATGTTTTTACTACATATGAACACTTTTCACAATCTCGCGTGCAATTCGGCTGCAAGTCCTCCTTTCATGCAGAATCTTATGGTCCTAGCTCATGTCCAAGGCACCAAAGCCAGCTAAAAAGTCAATAATCGATACCTAGAACTTGAGTTGTACTACTTCTTACTGGCTATTACATCAACTTACAAGCATCATCTGTGTTCTACTATAGTGCTTTTAGAGTCTCCACATACCGCAAACACGCGACATAGCTTTGCAGACGATATGTACAACCGTTTCAGAGAGAAGAGCGGCCAATGTGACGACCTGGCTTTAAGTCGATTCGATAACAAATGACGAAAACGGACGGATTTCGCAGGTTTTTACTACATATGAACACTTTTCACATCCTCCCGTGTAACTCGGCTGCTAGTCCTCCATTCATGAAGAATCTTAAGGTCCTACCTCATGTCCAAGACACCAAAGCCTGCTAAAAAGTCAATAATCGATACATAAATCTGGTATTGTACTAATTCTTACTGGCTATTACATCATCTTGGAAGCTTCATCTATGTTCTACTATGGTGCTTTTAGTGTCTCCGCATACTGGAGCACGCGACATAGCTTTCAGACGATAAGTACAACCGTTTCAGAGAGAAGACCGGCCAATGTGACGATCTGGCTTTAAGTCGATTCGATAACAAATGACGAAAACGGACGGATTTCTCCGGTTTTTACTACATATGAACACTTTTCACATTCTCCCGTGCAACTCGGCTGCTAGTCCTCCTTTCATGCAGAATCTTATGGTGCTAGCTCATGTCCAAGGCACCAAAGCCAGCTAAAAAGTCAATAATCGATACCTAGAACTTGAGTTGTACTACTTCTTACTGGCTATTACATCAACTTACAAGCTTCATCTGTTTTCTACTATGGTGCTTTTAGAGTCTCCACTTACCGCAACACGTGACATAGCTTTGCAGACGATATGTACAACCGTTTCAGAGAGAAGAGCGGCCAATGTGACGATCTGGCTTTAAGTCGATTCGATAACAAATGAGGAGAACGGACGGATTTCTCAGGTTTTTACTACATAAGAACACTTTTCACATCCTCCCGTGCACCTCGGCTGCTAGTCCTCCTTTCATGCAGAATCTTAAGGTCCTAGCTCATGTCCAAGGCACCAAAGCCTGCTAAAAAGTCAATAATCGATACCTAAAACTGGTATTGTACTAATTCTTACTGGCTATTTCATCATCTTAGAAGCTTCATCTGTGTCCTACTATGGTGCTTTAAGTGTCTCCGCATACCGCAGCAGGCGACATAGCTTTCAGACGATAAGTACAACCGTTTCAGAGGGAAGAGCGGTCAATGTGACGATCTGGCTTTAAGTCGATTCGATAACAGATGACGAAAACCGACGGATTTCTCAGGATTTTACTACATATGAACACTTTTCACATTCTCCCATGAACTCGGCTGCTAGTCCTCCTTTCATGCAGAATCTTATGGTCCTAGCTATGTCCAAGGCACCAAAGCCAGCTAAAAAGTCAATGATCGATACCTAGAACTTGAGTTGTACTACTTCTTACTGGCTATTACATCAACTTACAAGCATCATCTGTGTTCTACTATGGAGCTTTTAGGGTCTCCACATACCGCAACACGCGACATAGCTTTGCAGACGATATGTACAACCGTTTCAGAGAGAAGAGCGGCCAATGTGAAGATCTGGCTTTAAGTCGATTGCATACCAAATGACGAATACAGACGGATTTCTCAGGTTTTTACTACATATGAACACTTTTCACAATCTCGCGTGCAATTCGGCTGCTAGTCCTCCTTTCATGCAGAACCTTAAGGTCCTAGCTCATGTCCAAGGCACCAAATCCAGCTAAAAAGTCAATAATCGATACCTAAATCTGGTATTGTACTAATTCTTACTAGCTATTACATCAACTTAGAAGCTTCATCAATGTTCTACTATGATGATTTTAGTGTCCCCGCATATCGCAGCACGCGACATAGCTTTGCAGACGATATGTACAACCGTTTCAGAGAGAAGAGCGGACAATGTGACGACCTGGCTTTAAATCGATTCCGTAACAAATGAAGAAAACGGACGGATTTCTCAGGTTTTTACTACATTTGAACACTTTTCACATTCTCCCGTGCAACTCGGCTGCTAGTCCTCCATTCATGCAGAATCTTATGGTCCTAGCTATGTCCAAGGCACCAAAGCCAGCTAAAAAGGCAATAATCGATACCTAAAAGTTGAGTTGTACTACTTCTTACTGGCTATTACATCAACTTAGAAGCTTCATCTGTGTTCTACTATAGTGCTTTTAGTGTCTCCACATATACCGCAGCACGCGACATAGCTTTGCAGACGATAAGTACAACCGTTTCAGAGAGTTGAGTTGCCAATGTGACGATCCGGCTTTAAGTCGATTCGATAACAAATGACGAAAATGGGCGGATTTCTCAGGTTTTTACCACATATGAACACTTTTCACATCCTCCCGGGCAACTCGGCTGCTAGTCCTCCTTTCATGCAGAATCTTAAGGTCCTAGCTCATGTCCAAGGCACCAAAGCCAGCTAAAAAGTCAATAATCGATACTTAAAACTTGAATTGTACTACTTCTTACTGGCTATTACATCATCTTAGAATCTTCATCTGTGTTCTACTATAGTGCTTTTAGTGTCTCCGCATACCGCAGCACGCGACATAGCTTTGCAGACGATAAGTACAACCGTTTCAGAGAGAAGAGCGACCAATGTGACGACCTGGCTTTAAGTCGATTCAGTAACAAATGACGAAAACGGACGGATTTCTCAGGTTTTTACTACATATGAACACTTTTCTCATTCTCCCGATAAACTTGGCTGCTAGTCCTCCTTTCATGCAGAATCTTATGGTCCTAGCTCATGTCCATGGCACCAAAGCCAGCTAAAAAGTCAATAATCGATACCTAGAACTTGAGTTGTACTACTTCTTACTGGCTATTACATCAACTTACAAGCATCATCTGTGTTCTACTATGGTGCTTTTAGAGTCTCCACATACCGCAAACACGCGACATAGCTTTGCAGACGATATGTACAACCGTTTCAGAGAGAAGAGCGGCCAATGTGACGACCTGGCTTTAAGTCGATTCGATAACAAATGACGAAAACGGACGGATTTCGCAGGTTTTTACTACATGTGAACACTTTTCACATCCTCCCGTGTAACTCGGCTGCTAGTCCAAGGCACCAAAGCCAGCTAAAAAGTCAATAATCGATACCTAAAACTTGAATTGTACAACTTCTTACTGGCTATTACACAACTTAGAAGCTTCATCTGCGTTCCACTATGGTGCTTTTAGTGTCTCCGCATACCGCAGCACGCGACATAGCTTTCAGAGGTTAAGTACAACCGTTTCAGAGAGAAGAGTGGTTAATGTGACGATCTGGCTTTAAGTCGATTCGATAACAAATGACGAAAACGGACGGATTTCTCAGGTTTTTACTACATATGAACACTTTTCACATTCTCCCGTGCAACTCGGCTGCTAGTCCTCCATTCATGCAGAATCTTATGGTCCTAGCTATGTCCAAGGCACCAAAGCCAGCTAAAAAGTCAATAATCGATACCTAAAACTTGAGTTGTACTGCTTCTTACTGGCTATTACATCAACTTAGAAGCTTCATCTGTGTTCTACTATGGTGCTTTTAGTGTCTCCACATACCGCAGCACGCGACATAGCTTTGCAGACGATAAGTACAACCGTTTCAGAGAGAAGAGCGGCCAACGTGACGATCCGGCTTTAAGTCGATTCGATAACAAATGACGAAAATAGGCGGATTTCTCAGGTTTTTACTACATATGAACACTTTTCACATCCTCCCGTGCAACTCGGCTGCTAGTCCTCCATTCATGCAGAATCTTAAGGTCCTAGCTCATGTCCAAGGCACCAAAGCCAACTAAAAAGTCAATAATCGATACTTAAAACTAGAATTGTACTACATCTTACTGGCTATTTCATCATCTTAGAAGCTTCATCTGTGTCCTACTATGGTGCTTTTAGTGTCTCCGCATACCGCAGCACGCGACATAGCTTTGCAGACGATAAGTACAACCGTTTCAGAGAGAAGAGCGGCCAATGTGACGATCTGGCTTTAAGTCGATTCGATAACAAATGACGAAAACGGACGGATTTCTCAGGTTTTTACTACATATGAACACTTTTCACATTCTCCCGTGCAACTCGGCTGCTAGTCCTCCTTTCATGCAGAATCTTATGGTCCTAGCTATGTCCAAGGCACCAAAGCCAGCTAAAAAGTCAATAATCGATACTTCAAACTGGTATTGTATTAATTCTTACTGGCTATTACATCATCTTAGAAGTTTCATCTGTGTTCTACTATGGTGCCTTTAGTGTCTCCGCATACCGCAGCACGCGACATAGCTTTCAGACGATAAGTATAACCGTTTATGAGAGAAGAGCGGCCAATGTGACGACCTGGCTTTAAGTCGATTCCGTAACAAATGACGACAACAGACGGATTTCTCAGGTTTTTACTACATATGAACACTTTTCACATTCTCCCGTGCAACTCGGCTGCTATTCCTCCTTTCATGCAGAATCTTAAGGTCCTAGCTCATGTCCAAGGCACCAAAGCCAACTAAAAAGTCAATAATCGATACTTAAAACTAGAATTGTACTACATCTTACTGGCTATTTCATCATCTTAGAAGCTTCATCTGTGTCCTACTATGGTGCTTTTAGTGACTCCACATACCGCAGCACACAACATAGCTTTGCAGACGATAAGTACAACCGTTTGAGAGAGAAGAGCGGCCAATGTGATTATCTGTCTTTAAGTCGATTCCATAACAAATGACGAATACGGACGGATTTCTCAGGTTTTTACTACATATGAACACTTTTCACAATCTTCCGTGCAATTCGGCTGCTAGTCCTCCTTTCATGCAGAGTCTTAAGGTCCTAGCTCATGGAAAAGGCAAAAAAGCCAGAAAAAAATTCAATAATCGATACCTAAAACTTGTGTTGTACTACTTCTTACTGGCTATTACATCAACTTAGAAGCTTCATCTGTGTTCTACTATGGTGCTTTTAGAGGCTTCACATACCGCAGCACGCGACATGGCTTTGCAGACGATAAGTACAACCGCTTCAGAGAGATGAACGGCCAATGTGACGACCTGGCTTTAAGTCGATTCGATAACAAATGAGAGAATCCGGACGGATTTCTCAGGTTTTTACTACATATGAACACTTTTCACATTCTAACATGCAACTCGGCTGCTAGTCCTCCTTTCGTGCAGAATCTTAAGGTCCTAGCTCATGTCCAAGGCACCAAAGCCAGCCATATAGTCAATAATCGATACCTAAAACTGGTATTGTATTAATTCTTACTGGCTATTACATCATTTTAGAAGCTTCATCTGTGTTCTACTATGGTGCTTTTAGTGTCTCCGCATACCGCAGCACGCGACATAGCTTTGCAGACGATAAGTACAACCGATTCAGAGAGAAGAGCGGCCAATGTGATGATCTGGCTTTAAGTCGATTCGATAACAAATGACGAAAACGGAAATTTTTCTCAGGTTTTTACTACATATGAACACATTTTACAATCTCGCGTGCAATTCGGCTGCTAGTCCTCCTTTCATGCAGAATCTTAAGGTCCTAGATCATGTCCAAGGCACCAAATCCAGCTAAAAAGTCAATAATCGATACCTAAATCTGGTATTGTACTACTTCTTACTGGCTATTACATCTTCTTAGAAGCTTCATCTGTGTTCTAGTATGGTGCCTCTAGTGTCTCCACAAACCGCAGCACGCGACATAGCTTTGCAGACGATAAGTACAACCGTTTCAGAGAGAAGAGCGGCCAATGTGACGATCTGGCTTTAAGTCGATTCCATAACAAATGACGAATACGGACGTATTTCTCATGTTTTTACTACATATGAACACTTTTCACAATCTCGCGTGCAATTCGGCTGCAAGTCCTCCTTTCATGCAGAATCTTATGGTCCTAGCTCATGTCCAAGGCACCAAAGCCAGCTAAAAATGCAATAATCGATACCTAGAACTTGAGATGTACTACTTCTTACTGGCTATTACATCATCTTAGAAGCTTCATCTGTGTTCTACTATGGTGCTTTTAGTGTCTCCGCATACCGCAGCACGCGACATAGCATTCAGACGATACGTACATCCGTTTCAGAGAGAAGAGCGGCGAATGTGATGATCTGGCTTTAAGTCGATTCGATAAAAAATGACGAAAACGGACGGATTTCTCAGGTTTGTACTACATATGAACACTTTTCACATTCTCCCGTGCAACTCGGCTGCTAGTCCTCCTTTCATGCAGAATCTTAAGGTCCTAGCTCATGTAAAATGCACCAAAGCCAGCTAAAAAGTCAATAATCGATACCTAAAACTGGTATTGTATTAATTCTTACTGGCTATTACATCATCTTAGAAGCTTCATCTGTGTTCTACTATGGTGCTTTTAGTGTCCCCACATACCGCAGCACGCGACATAGCTTTCAGACGATAAGTACAACCGTTTCTGAGAGAAGAGCGGCCAATGTGACGACCTGGCTTTAAGTCGATTCGATAACAAATGACGAAAACGGACGGGTTTCTTAGGTTTTTACTACATATGAACACTTTTCACATTCTCCCGTGCAACTCGGCTGCTAGTCCCCCTTTCATGCAGAATCTTAAGGTCCTAGCTCACATCCAAGGCACCAAAGCCAGCTAAAAAGTCAATAATCGATACCTAAAACTTGAAATGTACTACTTCTTACTGGCTATTACATCAATTTAGAAGCTTCATCTGTGTTCCACTATGGTGCTTTTTGTGTCTCCGCATACCGCAGCACGCGACATAGCTTTGCAGACGATAAGTACAACCGTTTCAGAGAGAAGAGCGGCCAATGTGACGATCTGGCTTTAAGTCGATACGATAACAAATGATGAAAACGGACGGATTTCTCAGGTTTTTACTACATATGAACACTTCTCACTATCTCCCGTACAACTCGCCTGCTAGTCATCTTTTCATGCAGAATCTTAAGGTCCCAGCTCATGTCCAAGGCACCAAAGCCAGCTAAAAAGAAAATAATCAGAACCTAAAACTTGAATTGTACTACTTCTTACTGGCTATTACACAACTTAGAAGCTTCATCTGTGTTCTACTATGGTGGTTTTTGTGTCTCCACATACCACAGCACGCGACATAGTTTTGCAGACGATAAGTACAACCGTTTCAGAGAGAAGAGCGGCCAATGTGACGATCTGGCTTTAAGTCGATTCGATAACAAATTGACGAAAACGGACGTATTTCTCAGGTTTTTACTACATATGAACACTTTTCACATTCTCCCGTGCAACTCGGCTGCGAGTCCTCCTTTCATGCAGAATCTCAGGGTTCTAGCTCACGTCCAAATCACCAAAGCCAGCTAAAAAGTCAATAATCGATACCTAAAACTTGAATTGTACAACTTCTTACTGGCTATTACACAACTTAGAAGCTTCATCTGTGTTCCACTATGGTGACTTTAGTGTCTCCGCATAACGGAGCACGCGGCATAGCTTTGCAGACGATAAGTACAACCGTTTCAGAGAGAAGAGCGGCCAATGTGACGATCTGGCTTTAAGTCGATTCGATAACAAATGACGAAAACGGACGTATTTCTCAGATTTTTACTACATATGAACACCTTTCACATTCTTTCGTGCAACTCGGCTGCTAGTCATCCTTTCATGCAGAATCTTAAGGTCCTAGCTCATGTCCAAGGCACCAAAGCCAGCTAAAATGTCAATAATCGATACCTAAAACTTGAATTGTACTACTTCTTACTGGCTATTACATCAACTTAGAAGCTTCATCTGTGTTCTACTATGGTGCTTTTAGTGTCTCCGCATACCGCAGCACGCGACATAGCTTTGCAGACGATAAGTACAACCGTTTCAGAGAGAAGAGTGGCCAATGTGACGATCTGGCCTTAATTCGATTCGATAACAAATAAAGAAAACGGACGGATTTCTCAGGTTTTTACTACATATGAACACTTCTCACTTTCTCCCGTACAACTCGCCTGCTAGTCCTCCTTTCATGCAGAATCTT
Organism: Schistocerca gregaria; assembly: GCF_023897955.1. Classification (NCBI taxonomy): domain Eukaryota; kingdom Metazoa; phylum Arthropoda; class Insecta; order Orthoptera; family Acrididae; genus Schistocerca; species Schistocerca gregaria. The sequence continues at coordinate 7,568,942 of NW_026061795.1, forward strand.
AAGGTCCCAGCTCATGTCCAAGGCACCAAAGCCAGCTAAAAAGTAAATAATCAGAACCTAAAACTTGAATTGTACTACTTCTTACTGGCTATTACATCAACTTAGAAGCTTCATCTGTGTTCTACTATGGTGCTTTTAGTGTCTCCGCATAACGCAGCACGCGACATAGCTTTGCAGACGATAAGTACAACCGTTTCAGAGAGAAGACCGGCAATGTGACGATCTGGCTTTAAGTCGATTCCTTAACAAATGACGAAAACGGACGGATTTCTCAGGTTTTTAGTACATATGAAGACTTTTCACATTCTCCCGTACAACTCTGCTGCTAATCCTCTTTTCATGCAGAATCTTAAGGTCCTGGCTTATGTCCAAGGCACCAAAGCCAGCTAAAATGTCAATAATCGATACCTAAAACTTGTATTGTACTACTTCTTACTGGCTATTACATCAACTTAGAAGCTTCATCTGTGTTCTACTATGGTGCTTTTAGTGTCTCCGCATACCGCAGCACGCGACATAGCTTTGCAGACGATAAGTACAACCGTTTCAGAGAGAAGAGCGGCCAATGTGACGATCTGGCTTTAAGTCGATTCGATAACAAATGACGAAAACGGACGGATTTCTCAGGTTTTTACTACATATGAACACTTTTCACATTCTCCCGTGGAACTCCGCTGCTGGTCCTCCTTTCATGCAGAATCTTATGGTCCTAGCTCATGTCCAAGGCACCAAAGCCAGCTAAAAAGTCAATAATCGATACCTAAAACTTGAATCGTACTAATTCTTACTGGCTATTACATCAAATTAGAAGCTTCATCTGTGTTCTACTATGGTGCTCTTAGTGTCTCCACATACCGCAGCACGCGACATAGGTTTTCAGACGATAAGTACAACCGTTTCAGAGAGAAGAGCGGCCAATATGACGATCTGGCTTTAAGTTGATTCCATACCAAATGACGAAAACGGACGGATTTCTCAGGTTTTTACTACATATGAACACTTTTCACATTCTCCCATGCAACGCGGCTGCTAGTCCTCCTTTCATACTGAATCTTAAGGACCTAGCTCATGTCCAAGGCATCAAAGCCAGCTAAAAAGTCAATAATCGATACCTAAAATTTGAATTGTACTACTTCTTACTGGCTATTACATCAACTTAGAAGCTTCATCTGTGTTCCACTGTGCTGATTTTAGTGTCTCCGTATAACGCAGCACGCGACATAGCTTTGCAGACGATAAGTACAACCGTTTCGGAGAGAAGAGCGGCCAATGTGACGATCTGGCTTCAAGTCGATTCGATAACAAATGACGAAAACGGACGTATTTCTCAGGTTTATACTACATATGAACACTTTTCACATTCTCCCGTGCAACTCGGATGCTAGTCCTCCTTTCATGCAGAATCTTAAGGTCCTAGCTAATGTCCAAGGCACCAAAGCCAACTAAAAAGTCAATAATCGATACCTAAAACGTTAATTATATTACTTCTTACTGGCTATTACATCAACTTAGAAGAATCATCTGTGTTCTACTATGGTGCTTTTAGTGTCTCCGCATACCGCAGCACGCGACATAGCTTTGCAGACGTTAAGTACAACCGTTTCAGGGAAAAGAGCCGAAAATGTGACGATCTGGCTTTAAGTCGATTCGATAACAAATGACGAAAACGGACGGATTTCTCAGGTTTTTACTACATATGAACACTTATTACATTCTCCCGTGGAACTCCGCTGCTGGTCCTCCTTTCATGCAGAATCTTATGGTCCTAGCTCATGTCCAAGGCATCAAAGCCAGCTAAAAAGTCAATAATCGATACCTAAAACTTGAATCGTACTAATTCTTACTGGCTATTACATCAACTTAGAAGTTTCATCTGTGTTCTACTATGGTGCTTTTAGTGTCTCCGCATACCGCAGCACGCGACATAGGTTTGCAGACGATAAGTACAACCGTTTCAGAGAGAAGAGCGGCCAATATGACGATCTGGCTTTAAGTTGATTCCATACCAAATGACGAAAACGGATGGATTTCTCAGGTTTTTACTACATATGAACACTTTTCACATTCTCCCATACAACGCGGCTGCTAGTCCTCCTTTCATACTGAATCTTAAGGTCCTAGCTCATGTCCAAGGCATCAAAGACAGCTAAAAAGTCAATGGTCGATACCTAAAACTTGAATTTTACTATTTCTTACTGGCTATTACATCAACTTAGAAGCTTCATCTGTGTTCTACTGTGGTGATTTTAGTGTCTCCGCGTAACGCAGCACGCGACATTGCTTTGAAGACGATAAGTACAACCGTTTCAGAGAGAAGAGCGGCCAATGTGACGATCTGGCTTTAAGTTGATTCCATAACAAATGACGAAAACGGACGGATTTCTCAGATTTTTACTACATTTGAACACTTTTCACATTCTCCCATGCAACTCGGCTGCTAGTCCTCCTTTCATACTGAATCTTAAGGTCCTAGCTCATGTCCAAGGCATCAAAGCCAGCTAAAAAGTCAATAATCGATACCTAAAATTTGAATTGTACTACTTCTTACTGGCTATTACATCAACTTAGAAGCTTCATCTGTGTTCCAATGTGCTGATTTTAGTGTCTCCGCATAACGCAGCACGCGACATAGCTTTGCAGACGATAAGTACAACCGTTTCAGAGAGATAAGCGGCCAATGTGACGATCTGGCTTTAAGTCGATTCGTTAACAAATGACGAAAACGGACGGATTTCTCAGGTTTTTACTACATATGAACACTTTTCACATTCTCCCATACAACTCGGTTGCTAGTCCTTCTTTCATGCAGAATCTTAAGGTCCTAGCTCATGTCCAAGGCACCAAAGCCAGATAAAATGACAATAATCGATAGGTAAAAATTGAATTGTACTACTTCTTACTGGCTATTACATCAACTTAGAAGCTTCATCTGTGTTCTACTATGGTGCTTTTAGGGTCTCCGCATACCGCAGCACGCGACATAGCTTTGCAGACGATAAGTACAACCGTTTCAGAGAGAAGAGCGGCCAATGTGACGATCTGGCTTTAAGTCGATTCGATAACAAATGACGAAAACGGACGGATTTCTCAGGTTTTTACTACATATGAACACTTCTCACATTCTCCCGTTCAACTCGCCCGCTAGTCCTCCTTTCTTGCAGAATCTTAAGGTCCTAGCTCATGTCCAAGGCACCAAAGCCGGCTAAAAAGTCAATAATCGATACCTAAAACTTGAATTGTACTACTTCTTGCTTGCTATTACATCAACTTAGTAGCTTCATCTGTGTTCAATCATGGTGCTTTTAGAGTCTCCGCATACCGCAGCACGCGACATAGCTTTGCAGACGATAAGTACAACCGTTTCAGAGAGGAGATCGGCCAATGTGACGATCTGGCTTTAAATCGATTCGATAACAAATGACGAAAACGGACGGATTTCTCAGGTTTTTACTACATATGAACACTTGTCACATTCTCCCGTGCAACTCGGCTGCTAGTCCTCCTTTCATGCAGAATCTTGAGGTCCTAGCTCATGTCCAAGGCACCAAAGCCAGCTAAAAAGTCAATAATCGATACCTAAAACTTGAATCGTACTAATTCTTACTGGCTATTACATCAACTTAGAAGCTTCATCTGTGTTCTACTATGGTGCTTTTAGTGTCTCCGCATACCGCAGCACGCGACATAGGTTTGCAGACGATAAGTACAACCGTTTCAGAGAGAAGAGCGGCCAATATGACGATCTGGCTTTAAGTTGATTCCATACCAAATGACGAAAACGGATGGATTTCTCAGGTTTTTACTACATATGAACACTTTTCACATTCTCCCATACAACGCGGCTGCTAGTCCTCCTTTCATACTGAATCTTAAGGTCCTAGCTCATGTCCAAGGCATCAAAGACAGCTAAAAAGTCAATGGTCGATACCTAAAACTTGAATTTTACTATTTCTTACTGGCTATTACATCAACTTAGAAGCTTCATCTGTGTTCTACTGTGGTGATTTTAGTGTCTCCGCGTAACGCAGCACGCGACATAGCTTTGAAGACGATAAGTACAACCGTTTCAGAGAGAAGAGCGGCCAATGTGACGATCTGGCTTTAAGTTGATTCCATAACAAATGACGAAAACGGACGGATTTCTCAGATTTTTACTACATTTGAACACTCTTCACATTCTCCCATGCAACTCGGCTGCTAGTCCTCCTTTCATACTGAATCTTAAGGTCCTAGCTCATGTCCAAGGCATCAAAGCCAGCTAAAAAGTCAATAATCGATACCTAAAAAATTGAATTGTACTACTTCTTACTGGCTATTACATCAACTTAGAAGCTTCATCTGTGTTCCAATGTGCTGATTTTAGTGTCTCCGCATAACGCAGCACGCGACATAGCTTTGCAGACGATAAGTACAACCGTTTCAGAGAGATAAGCGGCCAATGTGACGATATGGCTTTAAGTCGATTCGTTAACAAATGACGAAAACGGACGTATTTCTCAGGTTTATACTACATATGAACACTTTTCGCATTCTCCCGTGCAACTCGGCTGCTAGTCCTCCTTTCATGCAGAATCTTAAGGTCCTAGCTCATGTCCAAGGCACCAAGACAGCTAAAAAGTCAATAATCGATACCTAAAACGTGAATTGTATTACTTCTTACTGGATATTACATCAACTTAGAAGCTTCATCTGTGTTCTACTATGGTGCTTTTAGAGTCTCCGCATACCGCAGCACGCGACATAGCTTTGCAGACGATAAGTACAACCGTTTCAGAGAGAAGAGCGGCCAATGTGACGATCTGGCTTTAAGTCGATTCGATAACAAATGACGAAAATGGACGGATTTCTCAGGTTTTTACTACATATGAACACTTCTCACATTCTCCCGTTCAACTCGCCCGCTAGTCCTCCTTTCATGCAGAATCTTAAGGTACTAGCTCATGTCCAAGGCACCAAAGCCAGCTAAAAAGTAAATAATCAGTACCCAAAACTTGAATTGTACTACTTCTTACTGGCTATTACATTAACTTAGAAGTTTGATCTGTGTTCTACTATGGTGCTTTTAGTGTCTCCGCATACCGCAGCACGCGACATAGCTTTGCAGACGATAAGTATAACCGTTTCAGAGAGAAGAGCGGCCAATGTGACGATCTGGCTTTAAATCGATTGATAAATGACGAAAACGGACGTATTTCTCAGCTTTTTACTACATATGAACACTTTTCGCATTCTCCCATGCAACTCGGCTGCTAGTCCTCCATTAATGCAGAATCTTAAGGTCCTAGCTCATGTCCAAGGCACCAAAGCCAGCTAACAAGTCAATAATCGATACCTACAACGTGAATTGTATTACTTCTTACTGGCTATTACATCAACTTAGAAGCTTCATCTGTGTTCTACTATGGTGCTTTTAGTGTATCCGCATACCGCAGCACGCGACATAGCTTTGCAGACATTAAGTACAACCGTTTCAGGGAGAAGAGCGGCCAATGTGACGATCTATCTTTAAGTTGATTCGATAACAAATGACGAAAACGGACGGATTTTTCAGGTTTTTACTACATATGAACACTTCTCACATTCTCCCGTTCAACTCGCCCGCTAGTCCTCCTTTCATGCAGAATCTTAAGGTCCTAGCTCATGTCCAAGGAACCAAAGCCAGCTAAAAAGTTAATAATCAGTACCTAATACTTGAATTGTACTACTTCTTACTGGCTATTACATCAACTTAGAAGCTTCATCTGTGTTCTACTATGGTGCTTTTAGTGTCTCCGCATACCGCAGCACGCGACATAGCTTTGCAGACGATAAGTACAACAGTTTCAGAGAGAAGAGCGGCCAATGTGACGATCTGGCTTTAAGTTGATTCCATAACAAATGACGAAAACGGACGAATTTCTCAGTTTTTTACTACATATGAACACTTTTCATATTCTCCCGTCCAACTCGGCTGCTAGTCCTCCTCTCATGCAGAATCTTAAGGTCCTAGCTCATGTCCAAGGCACCAAAGCCGGCTAAAAAGTCAATAATCGATACCTAAAACTTGAATTGTACTGCTTCTTGCTTGCTATTACATCAACTTAGTAGCTTCATCTGTGTTCAATCATGGTGCTTTTAGAGTCTCCGCATACCGCAGCACGAGACATAGCTTTGCAGACGACAAGTACAACCGTTTCAGAGAGGAGAGCGGCCAATGTGACGATCTGGCTTTAAATCGATTCGATAACAAATGACGAAAACTGACGGATTTATCAGGTTTTTACTACATATGAACACTTTTCACATTCTCCCATGCAACTCGGCTGCTAGTCCTCCTTTCATACTGAATCTTAAGGTCCTACCTCATGTCCAAGGCATCAAAGCCACCTAAAAAGTCAATAATCGATACCTAAAACATGAATTGTACTACTTATACTGGCTATTACATCAACTTAGAAGCTTCATCTGTGTTCCACTGTGGTGATTTTAGTGTCTCCGCATAACGCAGCACGCGACATAGTTTTGCAGACGGTAAGTACAACCGTTTCAGAGAGAAGAGCGGCAATGTGACGATCTGGCTTTAAGTCGATTCCATAACAAATGACGAAAACGGACGGATTTCTCAGGTTTTTACTACATATGAACACTTTTCACATTCTCCCATACAACTCGGTTGCTAGTCCTTCTTTCATGCAGAATCTTAAGGTCCTAGCTCATGTCCAAGGCACCAAAGCCAGGTAAAATGACAATAATCGATAGGCAAAAATTGAATTGTACTACTTCTTACTGGCTATTACATCAACTTAGAAGCTTCATCTGTGTTCTACTATGGTGCTTTTAGGGTCTCCGCATACCGCAGCACGCGACATAGCTTTGCAGACGATAAGTACAACCGTTTCAGAGAGAAGAGCGGCCAATGTGACGATCTGGCTTTAAGTCGATTCGATAACAAATGACGAAAACGGACGGATTTCTCAGGTTTTTACTACATATGAACACTTCTCACATTCTCCCGTTCAACTCGCCCGCTAGTCCTCCTTTCTTGCAGAATCTTAAGGTCCTAGCTCATGTCCAAGGCACCAAAGCCGGCTAAAAAGTCAATAATCGATACCTAAAACTTGAATTGTACTACTTCTTGCTTGCTATTACATCAACTTAGTAGCTTCATCTGTGTTCAATCATGGTGCTTTTAGAGTCTCCGCATACCGCAGCACGCGACATAGCTTTGCAGACGATAAGTACAACCGTTTCAGAGAGGAGATCGGCCAATGTGACGATCTGGCTTTAAATCGATTCGATAACAAATGACGAAAACGGACGGATTTCTCAGGTTTTTACTACATATGAACACTTGTCACATTCTCCCGTGCAACTCGGCTGCTAGTCCTCCTTTCATGCAGAATCTTGAGGTCCTAGCTCATGTCCAAGGCACCAAAGCCAGCTAAAAAGTCAATAATCGATACCTAAAACTTGAATCGTACTAATTCTTACTGGCTATTACATCAACTTAGAAGCTTCATCTGTGTTCTACTATGGTGCTTTTAGTGTCTCCGCATACCGCAGCACGCGACATAGGTTTGCAGACGATAAGTACAACCGTTTCAGAGAGAAGAGCGGCCAATATGACGATCTGGCTTTAAGTCGATTCGATAACAAATGACGAAAATGGACGGATTTCTCAGGTTTTTACTACATATGAACACTTCTCACATTCTCCCGTTCAACTCGCCCGCTAGTCCTCCTTTCATGCAGAATCTTAAGGTCCTAGCTCATGTCCAAGGCACCAAAGCCAGCTAAAAAGTAAATAATAAGTACCCAAAACTTGAATTGTACTACTTCTTACTGGCTATTACATTAACTTAGAAGTTTGATCTGTGTTCTACTATGGTGCTTTTAGTATCTCCGCATACCGCAGCACGCGACATAGCTTTGCAGACGATAAGTATAACCGTTTCAGAGAGAAGAGCGGCCAATGTGACGATCTGGCTTTAAATCGATTGATAAATGACGAAAACGGACGTATTTCTCAGCTTTTTACTACATATGAACACTTTTCGCATTCTCCCATGCAACTCGGCTGCTAGTCCTCCATTAATGCAGAATCTTAAGGTCCTAGCTCATGTCCAAGGCACCAAAGCCAGCTAACAAGTCAATAATCGATACCTACAACGTGAATTGTATTACTTCTTACTGGCTATTACATCAACTTAGAAGCTTCATCTGTGTTCTACTATGGTGCTTTTAGTGTATCCGCATACCGCAGCACGCGACATAGCTTTGCAGACGTTAAGTACAACCGTTTCAGGGAGAAGAGCGGCCAATGTGACGATCTATCTTTAAGTTGATTCGATAACAAATGACGAAAACGGACGGATTTTTCAGGTTTTTACTACATATGAACACTTGTCACATTCTCCCGTGCAACTCGGCTGCTAGTCCTCCTTTCATGCAGAATCTTGAGGTCCTAGCTCATGTCCAAGGCATCAAAGCCAGCTAAAAAGTCAATAATCGATACCTAAAACTTGAATTGTGCTACTTCTTACTGGCTATTACATCAACTTAGAAGCTTTATCTGTGTTCCACTGTGGTGATTTTAGTGTCTCCGCATAACGCAGCACGCGACATAGCTTTGCAGACGATAAGTACAACCGTTTCAGAGAGAATAGCGGCCAATGTGACGATCTGGCTTTAAGTTGATTCCATAACAAATGACGAAAACGGACGGATTTCTCACGTTTTTACTACATATGAACACTTTTCACATTCTCCAATGCAACTCGGCTGCTAGTCCTCCTTTCATACTGAATCTTAAGGTCCTACCTCATGTCCAAGGCATCAAAGCCACTTAAAAAGTCAATAATCGATACCTAAAACTTGAATTGTACTACTTATACTGGCTATTACATCAACTTAGAAGCTTCATCTGTGTTCCACTGTGGTGATTTTAGTGTCTCCGCATAACGCAGCACGCGACATAGCTTTGCAGACGATAAGTACAACCGTTTCAGAGAGAAGAGCGGCAATGTGACGATCTGGCTTTAAGTCGATTCGATAACAAATGACGAAAACGGACGCGTTTCTCAGGTTTTTACTACATATGAACACTTTTCACATTCTCCCGTGCAACTCGGTTGCTAGTCCTTCTTTCTTGCAGAATCTTAAGGTCCTAGCTCATGTCCAAGGCACCAAAGCCAGCTAAAATGTCAATAATCGATAGGTAAAACTTGAATTGTACTACATCTTACTGGCTATTACATCAACTTAGAAGTTTCATGTGTGTTCTACTATGGTGCTTTTAGTGTCTCCGCATACCGCAGCACGCGACATAGCTTTGCAGACGACAAGTACAACCGTTTCAGAGAGGAGAGCGGCCAATGTGACGATCTGGCTTTAAATCGATTCGATAACAAATGACGAAAACTGACGGATTTCTCAGGTTTTTACTACATATGAACACTTTTCGCATTCTCCCATGCAACTTGGCTGCTAGTCCTCCTTTAATGCAGAATCTTAAGCTCCTAGCTCATGGCCAAGGCACCAAAGCCAGCTAAAAAGTAAATAATCAGTACCCAAAACTTGAATTGTACTACTTCTTACTGGCTATTACATCAACTTAGAAGCTTCATCTGTGTTCTACTATGGTGCTTTTAGTGTCTCCGCATACCGCAGCACGCGACATAGCTGTGCAGACGATAAGTACAACCGTTTCAGAGAGAAGAGCGGCCAATGTGACGATCTGGCTTTAAGTCGATTCGATAACAAATGACGAAAACGGACGGATTTCTTAGTTTTTTACTACATATGAACACTTTTCACATTCTCCCGTGCAACTCGGCTGCTAGTCCTTCTTTCATGCAGAATCTTAAGGTCCTAGCTCATGTCCAAGGCACCAAAGCCAGTTAAAAAGTCAATAATCTATACCTAAAACTTGAATTGTACTACTTCTTACTGGTTATTACATCAACTTAGAAGCTTCATCTGTGTTCTACTATGGTGCTTTTAGTGTCTCCGCATAACGCAGCACGCGACATAGGTTTGCAGACGATAAATACAACCGTTTCAGAGAAGAGGGTATAATGTGACGATCTGGCTTTAAGTCGATTCGATAACAAATGACGAAAACGGACGGATTTCTCATATTTTTACTACATATGAACACTTTTCACATTCTCCCATGCAACTCGGCTGCTAGTCCTCCTTTCATGCAGAATCTTAAGGTCCTAGCTCATGTCCAAGGCACCAAAGCCAGCTAAAAAGTCAATAATCGATACACAAAACTTGAATTGTACTACTTCTTACTGGCTATTACATCAACTTAGAAGCTTCATCTGTGTTCTACTATGGTGCTTTTAGTGTTCCGCATACCGCAGCACGCGACATAGCTTTGCAGACGATAAGTACAACAGTTTCAGAGAGAAGAGCGGCCAATGTGACGATCTGGCTTTAAGTCGATTCGATAACAAATAACGAAAACGGACGGATTTCTCAGGTTTTTACTACATATGAACACTTTTCACATTCTCCCATGCAACTCGGCTGCTAGTCCTCCTTTCATACAGAATCTTAAGGTCCTAGCTCATGTCCAAGGCACCAAAGCCAGAAAAAAGGTCAATAATCGATACCTATAACTTGAATTGTACTACTTCTTACTGGCTATTACATCAACTTAGAAGCTTCATCTGTGCTCTACTATGGTGCTTTTAGTGTCTCCGCATACCGCAGCACGCGACATAGCTTTGCAGACGATAAGTACAACCGTTTCAGAGACAAGAGCGGCCAATGTGACGATCTTGCTTTAAGTCGATTCGATAACAAATGACGAAAACGGACGGATTTCTCAGGTTTTTACTACATATGAACACTTTTCGCATTCTTCCATGAAACTCGGCTGCTAGTCCTCCTTTCATGCAGAATCTTAAGGTCCTAGCTCATGTCCAAGGCACCAAAGCCAGCTAAAAAGTCAAAAATCGATACCTAAAACGTAAATTGTACTACTTCTTACTGGCTATTACATCAACTTAGAAGCTTCATCTATGTTCTACTATGGTGCTTTTAGTGTCTCCGCATACCGCAGCACGCGACATAGCTTTGCAGACGATAAGTATAACCGTTTCAGACAGAACTGCAGCCAATGTGATGATCCTGATTTAAGTAGATTCTATAACAAATTATGAAAACGGACGTATTTCTCAGGTTTTTACTACATTTGAACACTTGTCAAATTCTCCCGTGCAACTCGGCTGCTAGTCCTTCTTTCATGCAGAATCTTAAGGTCCTATCTCATATCCAAGGCAACAAAGCCAGGTAAAAATTAATAATCGATAACTAAAACTTGAATTGTACCACTTCCTGCATGCTATTACATCAACTTAGAAGTTTCATCTGTGTTCTACTATGGTGCTTTTAGTGTCTCCGCATACCGCAGCACGCGACATAGCTTTGCAGACGATAAGTACAACCGTTCAGAGAGAAGAGCGGCCAATGTGACGATCTGGCTTTCAGTCGATTCGATAACAAATGACGAAAACGGACGGATTTCTCAGGTTTTTACTACATATGAACACTTTTCACATACTCCTGTGCAACTCGGCAGCTAGTCCTCCTTTCATGCAGAATCTTAAGCTCCTAGCTCATGTCCAAGGCACCAAAGCCAGCTAAAAAGTCAATAATCGATACCTAAAACTGGTATTGTACTAATTCTTACTGGCTATTACATCATCTTAGAAGCTTCATCTGTGTTGTACTATGGTGCTTTTAGTGTCTCCGCATACCGCAGCACGCGACATAGCTTTGCAGACGATAAGTACAACCGTTTCAGAGAGAAGAGCGGCCAATGTGACGATCTGGCTTTAAGTCGATTCGATAACAAATGACGAAAACGGACGGATTTCTCACGTTGTTACTACATATGAACACTTTTCACATACTCCCGTGCAACGCGGCTGCTAGTCCTCCTTTCATGCAGAATCTTAAGGTCCTAGCTCATGTCCAAGGCACCAAAGAATGGTAAAAAGTCAATAATTGAACCTAAGTCTTGAAATGTACTACATTTAACTGGATATTACTTCAACTTAGAAGCTTCATCTGTGTTATACAATGGTGATTTTAGTGTCTCCGCATACCGCAGCACGCGACATAGCTTTGCAGACGATAAGTACAACCGTTTCAGAGAGAAGAGCGGCCAATGTGACGATCTGGCTTTCAGTCGATTCGATAACAAATGACGAAAACGGACGGATTTCTCTGGTTTTTACTACATATGAACACTTTTCACATACTCCCGTGCAACGCGGCTGCTAGTCAACCTTTCATGCAGAATCTTAAGCTCCTAGCTCATGTCCAAGGCACCAAAGCCAGCTAATTAGTCAATAATCGATACCTAAAACTTGAATTGTACTACTTCTTACTGGCTATTACATCAACTTAGAAGCTTCATCTGTGTTCTACTATGGTGCTTTTAGTGTCTCCGCATCCCGCAGCACGCGACATAGCTTTGCAAACGATAAGTACAACCGTTTCAGAGAGAAGAGCGGCCAATGTGACGATCTTGCATTAAGTCGATTCGATAACAAATGACGAAAACGGACGGATTTCTCATATTTTTACTACATATGAACACTTTTCACATTCTCCCATGCAACTCGGCTGCTAGTCCTCCTTTCATGCAGAATCTTAAGGTCCTAGCTCATGTCCAAGGCACCAAAGAATGGTAAGAAGTCAATAATCGAACCTAAGTCTTAAATTGTACTACATTTAACTGGATATTACTTCAACTTAGAAGCTTCATCTGTGTTCTACAATGGTGATTTAAGTGTCTCCGCATACCGCAGCACGCGACATAGCTTTGCAGACGATAAGTACAACAGTTTCAGAGAGAAGAGCGGCCAATGTGACGATCTGGCTTTAAGTCGATTCGATAACAAATAACGAAAACGGACGGATTTCTCAGGTTTTTACTACATATGAACACTTTTCACATTCTCCCATGCAACTCGGCTGCTAGTCCTCCTTTCATACAGAATCTTAAGGTCCTAGCTCATGTCCAAGGCACCAAAGCCAGAAAAATGGTCAATAATCGATACCTATAACTTGAATTGTACTACTTCTTACTGGCTATTACATCAACTTAGAAGCTTCATCTGTGCTCTACTATGGTGCTTTTAGTGTCTCCGCATACCGCAGCACGCGACATAGCTTTGCAGACGATAAGTACAACCGTTTCAGAGAGAAGAGCGGCCAATGTGACGATCTTGCTTTAAGTCGATTCGATAACAAATGACGAAAACGGACGGATTTCTCAGGTTTTTACTACATATGAACACTTTTCGCATTCTTCCATGAAACTCGGCTGCTAGTCCTCCTTTCATGCAGAATCTTAAGGTCCTAGCTCATGTCCAAGGCACCAAAGCCAGCTAAAAAGTCAAAAATCGATACCTAAAACGTAAATTGTACTACTTCTTACTGGCTATTACATCAACTTAGAAGCTTCATCTATGTTCTACTATGGTGCTTTTAGTGTCTCCGCATACCGCAGCACGCGACATAGCTTTGCAGACGATAAGTATAACCGTTTCAGACAGAACTGCAGCCAATGTGATGATCCTGATTTAAGTAGATTCTATAACAAATTATGAAAACGGACGTATTTCTCAGGTTTTTACTACATTTGAACACTTGTCAAATTCTCCCGTGCAACTCGGCTGCTAGTCCTTCTTTCATGCAGAATCTTAAGGTCCTATCTCATATCCAAGGCAACAAAGCCAGGTAAAAATTAATAATCGATAACTAAAACTTGAATTGTACCACTTCCTGCATGCTATTACATCAACTTAGAAGTTTCATCTGTGTTCTACTATGGTGCTTTTAGTGTCTCCGCATACCGCAGCACGCGACATAGCTTTGCAGACGATAAGTACAACCGTTCAGAGAGAAGAGCGGCCAATGTGACGATCTGGCTTTCAGTCGATTCGATAACAAATGACGAAAACGGACGGATTTCTCAGGTTTTTACTACATATGAACACTTTTCACATACTCCCGTGCAACTCGGCTGCTAGTCCTCCTTTCATGCAGAATCTTAAGCTCCTAGCTCATGTCCAAGGCACCAAAGCCAGCTAAAAAGTCAATAATCGATACCTAAAACTGGTATTGTACTAATTCTTACTGGCTATTACATCATCTTAGAAGCTTCATCTGTGTTGTACTATGGTGCTTTTAGTGTCTCCGCATACCGCAGCACGCGACATAGCTTTGCAGACGATAAGTACAACCGTTTCAGAGAGAAGAGCGGCCAATGTGACGATCTGGCTTTAAGTCGATTCGATAACAAATGACGAAAACGGACGGATTTCTCACGTTGTTACTACATATGAACACTTTTCACATACTCCCGTGCAACGCGGCTGCTAGTCCTCCTTTCATGCAGATTCTTAAGCTCCTAGCTCATGTACAAAGGCACAAAAGACAGCAAAATAGTCAATAATCGATACCTAAAACTTGAACTGTACTACTTCTTACTGGCTATTACATCAACTTAGAAGCTTCATCTGTGTTCTACTATGGTGCTTTTAGTGTCTCCGTATACCGCAGCACGCGACATAGCTTTGCACACGATAAGTACAACCGTTTCAGGGAAGAGGGGCCAATGTGACTATCTGGGTTTAAGTCGATTCGATAACAAATGACGAAAACGGACGGATTTCTCAGGTTTTTACTACATATGAACACTTTTCACATTCTCCCATGCAACTCGGCTGCTAGTCCTCCTTTCATGCAGAATCTTAAGGTCCTAGCTCATGTCCAAGGCACCAAAGAATGGTAAAAAGTCAATAATTGAACCTAAGTCTTGAAATGTACTACATTTAACTGGATATTACTTCAACTTAGAAGCTTCATCTGTGTTATACAATGGTGATTTTAGTGTCTCCGCATACCGCAGCACGCGACATAGCTTTGCAGACGATAAGTACAACCGTTTCAGAGAGAAGAGCGGCCAATGTGACGATCTGGCTTTCAGTCGATTCGATAACAAATGACGAAAACGGACGGATTTCTCTGGTTTTTACTACATATGAACACTTTTCACATACTCCCGTGCAACGCGGCTGCTAGTCAACCTTTCATGCAGAATCTTAAGGTCCTAGCTCATGTCCAAGGCACCAAAGCCAGCTAAAAAGTCAATAATCTATACCTATAACTTGAATTGTACTACTTCTTACTGTTTATTGCATCAACTTAGAAGCTTCATCTGTGTTCTACTATGGTGCTTTTAGTGTCTCCGCATAACGCAGCACGCGACATAGCTTTGCAGACGATAAGTACAACCGTTTCAGAGAGAAGAGCGGTCAATGTGACGATCTGGCTTTTAGTCGATTCGATAACAAACGACGAAAACGGACGGATTTCTCATATTTTAACTACATATGAACACTTTTCACATTCTCCCGTGCAACTCGGCTGCTAGTCCTCCTTTCATGCAGAATCTTAATTCCTAGCTCATGTCCAAGGCTCCAAAGCCAGCTAAAAAGTCAAACATCGATACCTAAAACGTAAATTGTACTACTTCTTACTGGCTATTACATCAACTTAGAAGCTTCATCTATGTTCTACTATGGTGGTTTAGTGTCTCCGCATACCGCAGCACGCGACATAGCTTTGCAGACGATAAGTACAACCGTTTCAGAGAGAAGAGCGGCCAATGTGACGACCTGGCATTAAGTCGATTCCATAACAAATGACGAAAACGGACGGATTTCTCAGGTTTTTACTACATATGAACACTTTTCACATACTCCCGTGCAACGCGGCTGCTAGTCCTCCTTTCATGCAGAATCTTAAGGTCCTAGCTCATGTCCAAGGCACCAAAGAATGGTAAAAAGTCAATAATCGAACCTAAGTCTTGAATTGTACTACATTTAACTGGATATTACTTCAACTTAGAAGCTTCATCTGTGTTCTACAATGGTGATTTAAGTGTCTCCGCATACCGCAGCACGCGACATAGCTTTGCAGACGATAAGTACAACCGTTTCAGAGAGGAGAGCGGCCAATTTGACGATCTGGCTTTCAGTCGATTCGATAACAAATGACGAAAACGGACGGATTTCTCTGGTTTTTACTACATATGAACACTTTTCACATACTCCCGTGCAACGCGGCTGCTAGTCCTCCTTTCATGCAGAATCTTAAGCTCCTAGCTCATGTCCAAGGCACCAAAGCCAGCTAAATAGGCATTAATCGATACCTAAATCTTGAACTGTACTACTTCTTACTTGCTATTACATCAACTTAGAAGCTTCATGTGTGTTCTACTATGGTGCTTTTAGTGTCTCCGCATACTGCAGCACGCGACATAGCTTTGCAGACGATAAGTACAACCGTTTCAGAGAGAAGAGCGGCCAATGTGACGATCTGGCTTTAAGTCGATTCGATAACAAATGACGAAAACGGACGGATTTCTCAGGTTTTTACTACATATGAACACTTTTCACATACTCCCGTGCAACGCGGCTGCTAGTCCTCCTTTCATGCAGAATCTTAAGCTCCTAGCTCATGTCCAAGGCACAAAAGCCAGCAAAATAGTCAATAATCGATACCTAAAACTTGAACTGTACTACTTCTTACTTGCTATTACATCAACTTAGAAGCCTCATCTGTGTTCCACTATGGTGCTTTTAGTGTCTCCGCATACCGCAGCACGCGACATAGCTTTGCAGACGATAAGTACTACCGTTTCAGAGAGAAGAGGGGCCAATGTGACGATCTGGCTTTAAGTCGATTCGATAACAAATGACGAAAACGGACGGATTTCTCAGGTTTTTACTACATATGAACACTTTTCACATACTCCCGTGCAACGCGGCTGCTAGTCCTCCTTTCATGCAGATTCTTAAGCTCCTAGCTCATGTCCAAGGCACCAAAGCCAGCTAAAAAGTCAATAATCGATACCTAGAACTTGAGATGTACTACTTCTTACTGGCTATTACATCAACTTAGAAGCTTCATCTGTGTTCTACTATGGTGCTCTTAGTGTCTCCGCATACCGCAGCACGCGACATAGCTTTGCAGACGATAAGTACAACAGTTTCAGAGAGAAGAGCGGCCAATGTGACGATCTGGCTTTAAGTCGATTCGATAACAAATAACGAAAACGGACGGATTTCTCAGGTTTTTACTACATATGAACACTTTTCACATTCTCCCATGCAACTCGGCTGCTAGTCCTCCTTTCATACAGAATCTTAAGGTCCTAGCTCATGTCCAAGGCACCAAAGCCAGCTAAAAAGTCAATAATCGATACCTATAACTTGAAGTGTACTACTTCTTACTGGCTATTACATCAACTTAGAAGCTTCATCTGTGCTCTACTATGGTGCTTTTAGTGTCTCCGCATACCGCAGCACGCGACATAGCTTTGCAGACGATAAGTACAACCGTTTCAGAGAGAAGAGCGGCCAATGTGATGATCTTGCTTTAAGTCGATTCGATAACAAATGACGAAAACGGACGGATTTCTCAGGTTTTTACTACATATGAACACTTTTCGCATTCTTCCATGAAACTCGGCTGCTAGTCCTCCTTTCATGCAGAGTCTTAAGGACATAGCTCATGTCCAAGGCGCCAAAGCCAGCTAAAAAGTCAATAATCGATACCTATAACTTGAAGTGTACTACTTCTTACTGGCTATTACATCAACTTAGAAGCTTCATCTGTGCTCTACTATGGTGCTTTTAGTGTCTCCGCATACCGCAGCACGCGACATAGCTTTGCAGACGATAAGTACAACCGTTTCAGAGAGAAGAGCGGCCAATGTGATGATCTTGCTTTAAGTCGATTCGATAACAAATGACGAAAACGGACGGATTTCTCAGGTTTTTACTACATATGAACACTTTTCACATTCTCCCATGCAACTCGGCTGCTAGTCCTCCTTTCATGCAGAATCTTAAGGTCCTAGCTCATGTCCAAGTCACCAAAGCCAGCTAAAAAGTCAAAAATCGATACCTAAAACGTAAATTGTACTACTTCTTACTGGCTATTACATCAACTTAGAAGCTTCATCTATGTTCTACTATGGTGCTTTTAGTGTCTCCGCATACCGCAGCACGCGACATAGCTTTGCAGACGATAAGTATAACCGTTTCAGACAGAACTGCACCCAATGTGATGATCCTGATTTAAGTAGATTCTATAACAAATTATGAAAACGGACGGATTTCTCAGGTTTTTACTACATATGAACACTTTTCACATTCTCCCATGCAACTCGGCTGCTAGTCCTCCTTTCATGCAGAATCTTAAGGTCCTAGCTCATGTTCAAGGCACCAAAGCCGGCTAAAAAGTCAATAATGGATACCTAAAACTTGAATTGTACTACTTCTTACTTGCTATTACATCAACTTAGAAGCTTCATCTGTGCTCTACTATGGTGCTTTTAGTGTCTCCGCATACCGCAGCACGCGACATAGCTTTGCAGACGATAAGTACTACCGTTTCAGAGAGAAGATCGGCCAATGTGACGATCTGGCTTTAAGTCGATTCGATATCAAATGACGAAAACGGACGTATTTCTCAGGATTTTTACTACATTTGAACACTTGTCACATTCTCCCGTGCAACTCGGCTGCTAGTCCTTCTTTCATGCAGAATCTTAAGGTCCTAGCTCATGTACAAGGCACCAAAGCCAGCTAAAAAGTCAATAATCTATACCTAAAACTTGAATTGTACTATTTCTTACTGGTTAATACATCAACTTAGAAGCTTCATCTGTGATCTACTATGGTGCTTTTAGTGTCTCCGCATAACGCAGCACGCGACATGGCTTTGCAGACGATAAGTACAACCGTTTCATAGAAGAGGGGCCAATGTGACGATCTGGCTTTAAGTCGATTCGATAACAAATGACGAAAACGGACGGATTTCTTTAGGTTTTTACTACATATGAACACTTTTCACATTCTCCCGTGCAACTCGACTGCTAGTCCTCCTTTCATGCAGAATCTTAAGGTCCTATCTCATATCCAAGGCACCAAAGCCAGCTAAAAATCAATAATCAATACCTAAAACTTGAATTGTACTACTTCTTACCGGCTATTACATCAACTTAGAAGCTTCATCTGTGTTCTACTATGGTGCTTTTAGTGACTCCGCATACCGCAGCACGTGACATAGCTTTGCAGACGATTAGTACAACTGTTTCAGAGAGAAGAGCGGCCAATGTGACGATCTTGCTTTAAGTCGATTCGATAACAAATGACGAAAACGGACGGATTTCTCATGTTTTTACTACATATGAACACTTTTCGCATTCTCCCATGAAACTCGGCTGCTAGTCCTCCTTTCATGCAGAATCTTAAGGTCCTAGCTCATGTCCAAGGCACCAAAGCCAGCTAAAAATCAAAAATCGATACCTAAATCGTAAATTGTACTACTTCTTACAGGCTATTACATCAACTTAGAAGCTTCATCTATGTTCTACTATGGTGCTTTTAGTGTCTCCGCATACCGCAGCACGCGACATAGCTGTGCAGACGATAAGTACAACCGTTTCAGACAGAACTGCGGCCAATGTGACGATCCTAATTTAAGTCGATTCTATAACAAATTATGAAAACGGACGTATTTGTCAGGTTTTTACTACATTTGAACACTTGTCAAATTCTCCCGTGCAACTCGGCTGCTAGTCCTTCTTTCATGCAGAATCTTAAGGTCCTATCTCATATCCAACGCACCAAAGCCAGGTAAAAATTAATAATCGATAACTAAAACTTGAATTGTACTACTTCCTGCATGCTATTACATCAACTTAGAAGCTTCATCTGTGATCTACTATGGTGCTTTTAGTGTCTCCGCATAACGCAGCACGCGACATGGCTTTGCACACGATAAGTACAATCGTTTCATAGAAGATGGGCCAATGTGACGATCTGGCTTTAAGTCGATTCGATAACAAATGACGAAAACGGACGGATTTCTCTGGTTTTTACTACATATGAACACTTTTCGCATTCTCCCATGAAACTCGGCTGTTAGTCCTCCTTTCATGCAGAATCTTAAGGTCCTAGCTCATGTCCAAGGCACCAAAGCCAGCTAAAAAGTCAAAAGTCGATACCTAAAACGTAAATTGTACTACTTCTTACTGGCTATTACATCAACTTAGAAGCTTCATCTATGTTCTACTATGGTGCTTTTAGTGTCTCCGCATACCGCAACACGCGACATAGCTTTGCAGACGATAAGTACAACCGTTTCAGAGAAGAGGGGCCAATGTGACGATCTGGCTTTAAGTCGATTCGATAACAAATGACGAAAACGGGCGGATTTCTTTAGGTTTTTACTACATATGAACACTTTTCACATTCTCCCGTGCAACTCGACTGCTAGTCCTCTTTTCATGCAGAATCTTAAGGTCCTATCTCATATCCAAGGCACCAATGTAAGCTAAAAATCAATAATCGATACCTAAAGCTTGAATTGTACTACTTACTGCATGCTATTACATCAACTTAGAAGCTTCATCTGTGTTCTACTATGGTGCTATTAGTGTCTCCGCATACCGCAGCACGCGACATAGCTTTGCAGACGATAAGTACAACCGTTTCAGAGAGAAGAGCGGTCAATGTGACGATCTGGCTTTTAGTCGATTCGATAACAAACGACGAAAACGGACGGATTTCTCATATTTTAACTACATATGAACACTTTTCACATTCTCCCGTGCAACTCGGCTGCTAGTCATCCTTTCATGCAGAATCTTAAGGTCCTATCTCATATCCAAGGCACCAAAGCCAGCTAAAAATCAATAATCGATACCTAAAACTTGAATTGTACTACTTCCTGCATGCTATTACATCAACATAGAAGCTTCATCTGTGTTCTACTATGGTGCTATTAGTGTCTCCGCATACCGCAGCACGCGACATAGCTTTGCAGACGATAAGTACAACCGTTTCAGAGAGAAGAGCGGTCAATGTGACGATCTGGCTTTTAGTCGATTCGATAACAAATGACGAAAACGGACGGATTTCTCATATTTTTACTACATATGAACACTTTTCACATTCTCCCATGCAACTCGGCTGCTAGTCCTCCTTTCATGCTGAATCTTAAGGTCCTAGCTCATGTCCAAGGCACCAAAGCCAGCTAAAAATCAAAAATCGATACCTAAATCGTAAATTGTACTACTTCTTACAGGCTATTACATCAACTTAGAAGCTTCATCTACGTTCTACTATGGTGCTTTTAGTGTCTCCGCATACCGCAGCACGCGACATAGCTGTGCAGACGATAAGTACGACCGTTTCAGACAGAACTGCGGCCAATGTGACGATCCTGATTTAAGTCGATTCGATAACAAATGACGAAAACGGACGGATTTCTCAGGTTTTTACTACATATGAACACTTTTCACATTCTCCCATGCAACTCGGCTGCTAGTCCTCCTTAATGCAGAATCTTTAGGTCCTAGCTCATGTCCAAGGCACCAAAGAATGGTAAAAAGTCAATAATTGAACCTAAGTCTTGAAATGTACTACATTTAACTGGATATTACTTCAACTTAGAAGCTTCATCTGTGTTATACAATGGTGATTTTAGTGTCTCCGCATACCGCAGCACGCGACATAGCTTTGCAGACGATAAGTACAACCGTTTCAGAGAGAAGAGCGGCCAATGTGACGATCTGGCTTTCAATCGATTCGATAACAAATGACGAAAACGGACGGATTTCTCTGGTTTTTACTACATATGAACACTTTTCACATACTCCCGTGCAACGCGGCTGCTAGTCAACCTTTCATGCAGAATCTTAAGCTCCTAGCTCATGTCCAAGGCACCAAAGCCAGCTAAATAGTCAATAATCGATACCTAAAACTAGAATTGTAATACTTCTTACTGGCTGTTACATCAACTTAGAAGCTTCATCTGTGTTCTACTATGGTGCTTTTAGTGTCTCCGCATAACGCAGCACGCGACATAGCTTTGCAGACGATAAGTACAACCGTTTCAGAGAAGAGGGGCCAATGTGACGATCTGGCTTTAAGTCGATTCGATAACAAATGACGAAAACGGGCGGATTTCTTTAGGTTTTTACTACATATGAACACTTTTCACATTCTCCCGTGCAACTCGACTGCTAGTCCTCCTTTCATGCAGAATCTTAAGGTCCTATCTCATATCCAAGGCACCAAAGCCAGCTAAAAAGTCAAAAATCGATACCTAAAACGTAAATTGTACTACTTCTTACTGGCTATTACATCAACTTAGAAGCTTCATCTGTGTTCTACTATGGTGCTTTTAGTGTCTCCGCATACCGCAGCACGCGACATAGCTTTGCAAACGATAAGTACAACCGTTCAGAGAGAAGAGCGGCCAATGTGACGATCTGGCTTTCAGTCGATTCGATAACAAATGACGAAAACGGACGTATTTCTCAGGTTTTTACTACATATGAACACTTTTCACATACTCCCGTGCAACGCGGCTGCTAGTCCTCCTTTCATGCAGAATCTTAAGCTCCTAGCTATTGTCCAAGGCACCAAAGCCATCTAAATAGTCAATAATCGATACCTAAAACTTGAATTGTACTACTTCTTACTGGCTATTATATCAACTTAGAAGCTTCATCTGTGTTCTACTATGGTGCTTTTAGTGTCTCCGCATACCGCAGCACGCGACATAGCTTTGCAGACAATAAGTACAACCTTTACAGTGAGAAGAGCGGCCAATGTGACGATCTGGCTTTAAGTCGATTCCATAACAAATGACGAGAACGGACGTATTTCTTTAGGTTTTTACTACATATGAACACTTTTCACATTCTCCCATGCAACTCGGCTGCTAGTCCTCCTTTCATGCAGAATCGTAATTCCTAGCTCATGTCCAAGGCTCCAAAGCCAGCTAAAAAGTCAATAATCGATACCTAAAACTGGTATTGTACTAATTCTTACTGGCTATTACATCATCTTAGAAGCTTCATCTGTGTTGTACTATGGTGCTTTTAGTGTCTCCGCATACCGCAGCACGCGACATAGCTTTGCAGACGATAAGTACAACCGTTTCAGAGAGAAGAGCGGCCAATGTGACGATCTGGCTTTAAGTCGATTCGATAACAAATGACTAAAACGGACGGATTTCTCACGTTGTTACTACATATGAACACTTTTCACATACTCCCGTGCAACGCGGCTGCTAGTCCTCCTTTCATGCAGATTCTTAAGCTCCTAGCTCATGTACAAAGGCACAAAAGCCAGCAAAATAGTCAATAATCGATACCTAAAACTTGAACTGTACTACTTCTTACTGGCTATTACATCAACTTAGAAGCTTCATCTGTGTTCTACTATGGTGCTTTTAGTGTCTCCGCATACCGCAGCACGCGACATAGCTTTGCAGACGATAAGTACAACCGTTTCAGAGAGAAGAGCGGCCAATGTGACGATCTTGCTTTAAGTCGATTCGATAACAAATGACGAAAACGGACGGATTTCTCAGTTTTTTACTACATATGAACACTTTTCGCATTCTCCCATGAAACTCGGCTGTTAGTCCTCATTTCATGCAGAATCTTAAGGTCCTAGCTCATGTCCAAGGCACCAAAGCGAGCTAAAAAGTCAAAAATCGATACCTAAAACGTAAATTGTACTACTTCTTACTGGCTATTACATCAACTTAGAAGCTTCATCTATGTTCTACTATGGTGCTTTTAGTGTCTCCGCATACCGCAACACGCGACATAGCTTTGCAGACGATAAGTACTACCGTTTCAGAGAGAAGATCGGCCAATGTGACGATCTGGCTTTAAGTCGATTCGATAACAAATGACGAAAACTGACGTATTTCTCAGGTTTTTTCTACATTTAAACACTTGTCACATTCTCCCGTGCAACTCGGCTGCTAGTCCTTCTTTCATGCAGAATCTTAAGGTCCTAGCTCATGTCCAAGGCACCAAAGCCAGCTAAAAAGTAAATAATCTATACCTATAACTTGAATTGTACTACTTCTTACTGTTTATTGCATCAACTTAGAAGCTTCATCTGTGTTCTACTATGGTGCTTTTAGTGTCTCCGCATAACGCAGCACGCGACATAGCTTTGCAGACGATAAGTACAACCGTTTCAGAGAAGAGGGGCCAATGTGACGATCTGGCTTTAAGTCGATTCGATAACAAATGACGAAAACGGGCGGATTTCTTTAGGTTTTTACTACATATGAACACTTTTCACATTCTCCCGTGCAACTCGACTGCTAGTCCTCCTTTCATGCAGAATCTTAAGGTCCTATCTCATATCCAAGGCACCAAAGCCAGCTAAAAAGTCAATAATCGATACATAAAACTTGAATTTTACTACTTCTTACTGGCTATTACATCAACTTAGAAGCTTCATCTGTGTTCTACTATGGTGCTTTTAGTGTCTCCGCATACCGCAGCACGCGACATAGCTTTGCAGACGATAAGTACAACCGTTCAGAGAGAAGAGCGGCCAATGTGACGATCTGGCTTTCAGTCGATTCGATAACAAATGACGAAAACGGACGTATTTCTCAGGTTTTTACTACATATGAACACTTTTCACATACTCCCGTGCAACGCGGCTGCTAGTCCTCCTTTCATGCAGAATCTTAAGCTCCTAGCTCATGTCCAAGGCACCAAAGCCAGCTAAATAGTCAATAATCGATACCTAAAACTTGAATTGTACTACTTCTTACTGGCTATTATATCAACTTAGAAGCTTCATCTGTGTTCTACTATGGTGCTTTTAGTGTCTCCGCATACCGCAGCACGCGACATAGCTTTGCAGACAATAAGTACAACCTTTACAGTGAGAAGAGCGGCCAATGTGACGATCTGGCTTTAAGTCGATTCCATAACAAATGACGAGAACGGACGTATTTCTTTAGGTTTTTACTACATATGAACACTTTTCACATTCTCCCATGCAACTCGGCTGCTAGTCCTCCTTTCATGCAGAATCTTAATTCCTAGCTCATGTCCAAGGCTCCAAAGCCAGCTAAAAAGTCAAAAATCGATACCTAAAACGTAAATTGTACTACTTCTTACTGGCTATTACATCAACTTAGAAGCTTCATCTATGTTCTACTATGGTGGTTTAGTGCCTCCGCATACCGCAGCACGCGACATAGCTTTGCAGACGATAAGTACAACCGTTTCAGAGAGAAGAGCGGCCAATGTGACGATCTTGCTTTAAGTCGATTCGATAACAAATGACGAAAACGGACGGATTTCTCAGGTTTTTACTACATATGAACACTTTTCGCATTCTCCCATGAAACTCGGCTGTTAGTCCTCCTTTCATGCAGAATCTTAAGGTCCTAGCTCATGTCCAAGGCACCAAAGCCAGCTAAAAAGTCAATAATCGATACCTAAAACTTGAACTGTACTACTTCTTACTAGCTATTACATCAACTTAGAAGCTTCATCTGTGTTCTACTATGGTGCTTTTAGTGTCTCCGCATACCACAGCACGCGACATAGCTTTGCAGACGATAAGTACAACCTTTACAGTGAGAAGAGCGGCCAATGTGACGATCTGGCTTTAAGTCGATTCCATAACAAATGACGAAAACGGACGGATTTCTTTAGGTTTTTACTACATATGAACACTTTTCACATTCTCCCATGCATCTCGGCTGCTAGTCCTTCTTTCATGCAGAATCTTAAGGTCCTAACTCATGTCCAAGGCACCAAAGCCAGCTAAAAAGTCAATAATCTATACCTATAACTTGAATTGTACTACTTCTTTCTGTTTATTGCATCAACTTAGAAGCTTCATCTGTGTTCTACTATGGTGCTTTTAGTGTCTCCGCATAACGCAGCACGCGACATAGCTTTGCAGACGATAAGTACAACCGTTTCAGAGAAGAGGGGCCAATGTGACGATCTGGCTTTAAGTCGATTTGATAACAAATGACGAAAACGGGCGGATTTCTTTAGGTTTTTACTACATATGAACACTTTTCACATTCTCCCGTGCAACTCGACTGCTAGTCCTCCTTTCATGCAGAATCTTATGGTCCTATCTCATATCCAAGGCACCAAAGCCAGCTAAAAATCAATAATCGATACCTAAAGCTTGAATTGTACTACTTCCTGCATGCTATTACATCAACTTAGAAGCTTCATCTGTGTTCTACTATGGTGCTATTAGTGTCTCCGCATACCGCAGCACGCGACATAGCTTTGCAGACGATAAGTACAACCGTTTCAGAGAGAAGAGCGGTCAATGTGACGATCTGGCTTTTAGTCGATTTGATAACAAACGACGAAAACGGACGGATTTCTCATATTTTAACTACATATGAACACTTTTCACATTCTCCCGTGCAACTCGGCTGCTAGTCCTCCTTTCATGCATAATCTTAAGGTCCTAGCTCATGTCCAAGGCACCAAAGCCAGCGAAAAAGTCAATAATCGATACATAAAACTTGAATTGTACTACTTCTTACTGGCTATTACATCAACTTAGAAGCTTCATCTGTGTTCTACTATGGTGCTCTTAGTGTCTCCGCATACCGCAGCACGCGACATAGCTTTGCAGACGATAAGTACAACCGTTTCAGAGAGAAGAGCGGCCAATGTGACGATCTGGCTTTAAGTCGATTCGATAACAAATGACGAAAACGGACGGATTTCTTTAGGTTTTTACTACATATGAACATTTTTCACATTCTCCCGTGCAGCTCGACTGCTAGTCCTCCTTTCATGCAGAATCTTAAGGTCCTAGCGCATGTCCAAGGCACCAAAGATAGCTAAAAAGTCAATAATCGCTACCTAAAAGTTGAACTGTACTACTTGTTACTGGCTATTACATTACTTAGAAGCTTCACCTGTGTTCTACTATGGTGCTTTTAGTGTCTCCGCATACCGCAGCACGCGACATAGCTTTGCAGACGATAAGTACAACCGTTCAGAGAGAAGAGCGGCCAATGTGACGATCTGGCTTTCAGTCGATTCGATAACAAATGACGAAAACGGACGTATTTCTCAGGTTTTTACTACATATGAACACTTTTCACATACTCCCGTGCAACGCGGCTGCTAGTCCTCCTTTCATGCAGAATCTTAAGCTCCTAGCTAATGTCCAAGGCACCAAAGCCATCTAAATAGTCAATAATCGATACCTAAAACTTGAATTGTACTACTTCTTACTGGCTATTATATCAACTTAGAAGCTTCATCTGTGTTCTACTATGGTGCTTTTAGTGTCTCCGCATACCGCAGCACGCGACATAGCTTTGCAGACAATAAGTACAACCTTTACAGTGAGAAGAGCGGCCAATGTGACGATCTGGCTTTAAGTCGATTCCATAACAAATGAAGAGAACGGACGGATTTCTTTAGGTTTTTACTACATATGAACACTTTTCACATTCTCCCATGCAACTCGGCTGCTAGTCCTCCTTTCATGCAGAATCTTAATTCCTAGCTCATGTCCAAGGCACCAAAGCCAGCTAAAAAGTCAAAAATCGATACCTAAAACGTAAATTGTACTACTTCTTACTGGCTATTACATCAACTTAGAAGCTTCATCTATGTTCTACTATGGTGGTTTAGTGTCTCCGCATACCGCAGCTCGCGACATAGGTTTGCAGACGACGAGTACAACCGTTTCAGAGAGAAGAGCGGACAATGTGACGATCTGGCTTTAAGTCGATTCGATAAGAAATGACGAAAACGGACGGATTTCTCAGGTTGTTACTACATATGAACACTTTTCACATACTCCCGTGCAACGCGGCTGCTAGTCCTCTTTTCATGCAGATTCTTAAGCTCCTAGCCCATGTACAAAGGCACAAAAGCCAGCAAAATAGTCAATAATCGATACCGAAAACTTGAACTGTAGTACTTCTTACTGGCTATTACATCAACTTAGAAGCTTCATCTATGTTCTACTATGGTGGTTTAGTGTCTCCGCATACCGCAGCACGCGACATAGCTTTGCAGACGATAAGTACAACCGTTTCAGAGAGATGAGCGGCCAATGTGACGATCTTGCTTTAAGTCGATTCGATAACAAATGACAAAAACGGACGGATTTCTCAGGTTTTTACTACATATGAACACTTTTCGCATTCTCCCATGAAACTCGGCTGTTAGTCCTCCTTTCATGCAGAATCTTAAGGTCCTAGCTCATGTCCAAGGCACCAAAGCCAGCTAAAAAGTCAATAATCTATACCTATAACTTGAATTGTACTACTTCTTACTGTTTATTGCATCAACTTAGAAGCTTCATCTGTGTTCTACTATGGTGCTTTTAGTGTCTCCGCATAACGCAGCACGCGACATAGCTTTGCAGACGATAAGTACAACCGTTTCAGAGAAGAGGGGCCAATGTGACGATCTGGCTTTAAGTCGATTCGATAACAAATGACGCAAACGGGCGGATTTCTTTAGGTTTTTACTACATAAGAACACTTTTCACATTCTCCCGTGCAACTCGACTGCTAGTCCTCCTTTCATGCAGAATCTTATGGTCCTATCTCATATCCAAGGCACCAAAGCCAGCTAAAAATCAATAATCGATACCTAAAGCTTGAATTGTACTACTTCCTGCATGCTATTACATCAACTTAGAAGCTTCATCTGTGTTCTACTATGGTGCTATTAGTGTCTCCGCATACCGCAGCACGCGACATAGCTTTGCAGACGATAAGTACAACCGTTTCAGAGAGAAGAGCGGTCAATGTGACGATCTGGCTTTTAGTCGATTTGATAACAAACGACGAAAACGGACGGATTTCTCATATTTTAACTACATATGAACACTTTTCACATTCTCCCGTGCAACTCGGCTGCTAGTCCTCCTTTCATGCAGAATCTTAAGGTCCTAGCTCATGTCCAAGGCACCAAAGCCAGCTAAAAAGTCAATAATCGATACACAAAACTTGAATTGTACTACTTCTTACTGGCTATTACATCAACTTAGAAGCTTCATCTGTGTTCTACTATGGTGCTTTTAGTGTCTCCGCATACCGCAGCACGCGACATAGCTTTGCAGACGATAAGTACAACCGTTTCAGAGAGAAGAGCGGCCAATGTGACGATCTGGCTTTAAGTCGATTCGATAACAAATGACGAAAACGGACGGATTTCTTTAGGTTTTTACTACATATGAACATTTTTCACATTCTCCCGTGCAACTCGACTGCTAGTCCTCCTTTCATGCCGAATCTTAAGGTCCTAGCGCATGTCCAAGGCACCAAAGATAGCTAAAAAGTCAATAATCGCTACCTAAAAGTTGAACTGTACTACTTGTTACTGGCTATTACATTACTTAGAAGCTTCATCTGTGTTCTACTATGGTGCTTTTAGTGTCTCCGCATACCGCAGCATGCGACATAGCTTTGCAGACGATAAGTACAACCGTTCAGAGAGAAGAGCGGCCAATGTGACGATCTGGCTTTCAGTCGATTCGATAACAAATGACGAAAACGGACGTATTTCTCAGGTTTTTACTACATATGAACACTTTTCACATACTCCCGTGCAACGCGGCTGCTAGTCCTCCTTTCATGCAGAATCTTAAGCTCCTAGCTAATGACCAAGGCACCAAAGCCATCTAAATAGTCAATAATCGATACCTAAAACTTGAATTGTACTACTTCTTACTGGCTATTATATCAACTTAGAAGCTTCATCTGTGTTCTACTATGGTGCTTTTAGTGTCTCCGCATACCGCAGCACGCGACATAGCTTTGCAGACAATAAGTACAACCTTTACAGTGAGAAGAGCGGCCAATGTGACGATCTGGCTTTAAGTCGATTCCATAACAAATGACGAGAACGGACGGATTTCTTTAGGTTTTTACTACATATGAACACTTTTCACATTCTCCCATGCAACTCGGCTGCTAGTCCTCCTTTCATGCAGAATCTTAATTCCTAGCTCATGTCCAAGGCTCCAAAGAGAGCTAAAAAGTCAAAAATCGATACCTAAAACGTAAATTGTACTACTTCTTACTGGCTATTACATCAACTTAGAAGCTTCTTCTATGTTCTACTATGGTGGTTTAGTGTCTCCGCATATCGCAGCACGCGACATTGCTTTGCAGACGATATGTACAACCGTTTCAGAGAGAAGAGCGGCCAATGGGACGACCTGGCATTAAGTCGATTCCATAACAAATGACGAAAACGGACGGATTTCTCAGGTTTTTACTACATATGAACACTTTTCACATACTCCCGTGCAACGCGGCTGCTAGTCCTCCTTTCATGCAGAATCTTAAGCTCCTAGCTCATGTCCAAGGCACCAAAGCCAGCTAAATAGTCAATAATCGATAACTAAAACTTGAACTGTACTACTTCTTACTAGCTATTACATCAACTTAGAAGCTTCATCTGTGTTCTACTATGGTGCTTTTAGTGTCTCCGCATACCACAGCACGCGACATAGCTTTGCAGACGATAAGTACAACCTTTACAGTGAGAAGAGCGGCCAATGTGACGATCTGGCTTTAAGTCGATTCCATAACAAATGACGAAAACGGACGGATTTCTTTAGGTTTTTACTACATATGAACACTTTTCACATTCTCCCATGCATCTCGGCTGCTAGTCCTCCTTTCATGCAGAATCTTAAGGTCCTAGCTCATGTCCAAGGCTCCAAAGCTAGCTAAAAAGTCAAAAATCGATACCTAAAAAGTAAATTGTACTACTTCTTACTGGCTATTACATCAACTTAGAAGCTTCATCTATGTTCTACTATGGTGGTTTAGTGTCTCCGCATACCGCAGCACGCGACATAGCTTTGCAGACGATAAGTACAACCGTTTCAGAGAGAAGAGCGGCCAATGTGACGATCTTGCTTTAAGTCGATTCGATAACAAATGACGAAAACGGACGGATTTCTCAGGTTTTTACTACATATGAACACTTTTCGCATTCCCCCATGAAACTCGGCTGTTAGTCCTCCTTTCATGCAGAATCTTAAGGTCCTAGCTCATGTCCAAGGCACCAAAGCCAGCTAAAAAGTCAAAAATCGATACCTAAAACGTAAATTGTACTACTTCTTACTGGCTATTACATCAACTTAGAAGCTTCATCTATGTTCTACTATGGTGCATTTAGTGTCTCCGCATACCGCAACATGCGACGTAGCTTTGCAGACGATAAGTACTACCGTTTCAGAGAGAAGATCGGCCAATGTGACGATCTGGCTTTAAGTCGATTCGATAACAAATGACGAAAACGGACGTATTTCTCAGGTTTTTTCTACATTTGAACACTTGTCACATTCTCCCGTGCAACTCGGCTGCTAGTCCTTCTTTCATGCAGAATCTTAAGGTCCTAGCTCATGTCCAAGGCACCAAAGCCAGCTAAAAAGTCAATAATCTATACCTATAACCTGAATTGTACTACTTCTTACTGTTTATTGCATCAACTTAGAAGCTTCATCTGTGTTCTACTATGGTGCTTTTAGTGTCTCCGCATAACGCAGCACGCGACATAGCTTTGCAGACGATAAGTACAACCGTTTCAGAGAAGAGGGGCCAATGTGACGATCTGGCTTTAAGTCGATTTGATAACAAATGACGAAAACGGGCGGATTTCTTTAGGTTTTTACTACATATGAACACTTTTCACATTCTCCCGTGCAACTCGACTGCTAGTCCTCCTTTCATGCAGAATCTTATGGTCCTATCTCATATCCAAGGCACCAAAGCCAGCTAAAAATCAATAATCGATACCTAAAGCTTGAATTGTACTACTTCCTGCATGCTATTACATCAACTTAGAAGCTTCATCTGTGTTCTACTATGGTGCTATTAGTGTCTCCGCATACCGCAGCACGCGACATAGCTTTGCAGACGATAAGTACAACCGTTTCAGAGAGAAGAGCGGTCAATGTGACGATCTGGCTTTTAGTCGATTTGATAACAAACGACGAAAACGGACGGATTTCTCATATTTTAACTACATATGAACACTTTTCACATTCTCCCGTGCAACTCGGCTGCTAGTCCTCCTTTCATGCAGAATCTTAAGGTCCTAGCTCATGTCCAAGGCACCAAAGCCAGCTAAAAAGTCAATAATCGATACATAAAACTTGAATTGTACTACTTCTTACTGGCTATTACATCAACTTAGAAGCTTCATCTGTGTTCTACTATGGTGCTCTTAGTGTCTCCGCATACCGCAGCACGCGACATAGCTTTGCAGACGATAAGTACAACCGTTTCAGAGAGAAGAGCGGCCAATGTGACGATCTGGCTTTAAGTCGATTCGATAACAAATGACGAAAACGGACGGATTTCTTTAGGTTTTTACTACATATGAACATTTTTCACATTCTCCCGTGCAACTCGACTGCTAGTCCTCCTTTCATGCAGATTCTTAAGCTCCTAGGTCATGTACAAAGGCACCAAAGCCAGCTAAATAGTCAATAATCGATACCTAAAACTTGAACTGTACTACTTCTTACTAGCTATTACATCAACTTAGAAGCTTCATCTGTGTTCTACTATGGTGCTTTTAGTGTCTCCGCATACCACAGCACGCGGCATAGCTTTGCAGACGATAAGTACAACCTTTACAGTGAGAAGAGCGGCCAATGTGACGATCTGGCTTTAAGTCGATTCCATAACAAATGACGAAAACGGACGGATTTCTTTAGGTTTTTACTACATATGAACACTTTTCACATTCTCCCATGCATCTCGGCTGCTAGTCCTCCTTTCATGCAGAATCTTAAGGTCCTAGCTCATGTCCAAGGCTCCAAAGCTAGCTAAAAAGTCAAAAATCGATACCTAAAAAGTAAATTGTACTACTTCTTACTGGCTATTACATCAACTTAGAAGCTTCATCTATGTTCTACTATGGTGGTTTAGTGTCTCCGCATACCGCAGCACGCGACATAGCTTTGCAGACGATAAGTACAACCGTTTCAGAGAGAAGAGCGGCCAATGTGACGATCTTGCTTTAAGTCGATTCGATAACAAATGACGAAAACGGACGGATTTCTCAGGTTTTTACTACATATGAACACTTTTCGCATTCTCCCATGAAACTCGGCTGTTAGTCCTCCTTTCATGCAGAATCTTAAGGTCCTAGCTCATGTCCAAGGCACCAAAGCCAGCTAAAAAGTCAAAAATCGATACCTAAAACGTAAATTGTACTACTTCTTACTGGCTATTACATCAACTTAGAAGCTTCATCTATGTTCTACTATGGTGCATTTAGTGTCTCCGCATACCGCAACATGCGACGTAGCTTTGCAGACGATAAGTACTACCGTTTCAGAGAGAAGATCGGCCAATGTGACGATCTGGCTTTAAGTCGATTCGATAACAAATGACGAAAACGGACGTATTTCTCAGGTTTTTTCTACATTTGAACACTTGTCACATTCTCCCGTGCAACTCGGCTGCTAGTCCTTCTTTCATGCAGAATCTTAAGGTCCTAGCGCATGTCCAAGGCACCAAAGATAGCTAAAAAGTCAATAATCGCTACCTAAAAGTTGAACTGTACTACTTGTTACTGGCTATTACATTACTTAGAAGCTTCATCTGTGTTCTACTATGGTGCTTTTAGTGTCTCCGCATACCGCAGCACGCGACATAGCTTTGCAGACGATAAGTACAACCGTTCAGAGAGAAGAGCGGCCAATGTGACGACCTGGCATTAAGTCGATTCCACAACAAATGACGAAAACGGACGGATTTCTCAGGTTTTTACTACATATGAACACTTTTCACATTCTCCCATGCAACTCGGCTGCTAGTCCTCCTTTCATGCAGAATCTTAATTCCTAGCTCATGTCCAAGGCTCCAAAGCCAGCTAAAAAGTCAAAAATCGATACCTAAAACGTAAATTGTACTACTTCTTACTGGCTATTACATCAACTTAGAAGCTTCTTCTATGTTCTACTATGGTGGTTTAGTGTCTCCGCATATCGCAGCACGCGACATTGCTTTGCAGACGATATGTACAACCGTTTCAGAGAGAAGAGCGGCCAATGGGACGACCTGGCATTAAGTCGATTCCATAACAAATGACGAAAACGGACGGATTTCTCAGGTTTTTACTACATATGAACACTTTTCACATACTCCCGTGCAACGCGGCTGCTAGTCCTCCTTTCATGCAGAATCTTAAGCTCCTAGCTCATGTGCAAGGCACCAAAGCCAGCTAAATAGTCAATAATCGATACCTAAAACTTGAACTGTACTACTTCTTACTAGCTATTACATCAACTTAGAAGCTTCATCTGTGTTCTACTATGGTGCTTTTAGTGTCTCCGCATACCACAGCACGCGACATAGCTTTGCAGACGATAAGTACAACCTTTACAGTGAGAAGAGCGGCCAATGTGACGATCTGGCTTTAAGTCGATTCCATAACAAATGACGAAAACGGACGGATTTCTTTAGGTTTTTACTACATATGAACACTTTTCACATTCTCCCATGCATCTCGGCTGCTAGTCCTCCTTTCATGCAGAATCTTAAGGTCCTAGCTCATGTCCAAGGCTCCAAAGCTAGCTAAAAAGTCAAAAATCGATACCTAAAAAGTAAATTGTACTACTTCTTACTGGCTATTACATCAACTTAGAAGCTTCATCTATGTTCTACTATGGTGGTTTAGTGTCTCCGCATACCGCAGCACGCGACATAGCTTTGCAGACGATAAGTACAACCGTTTCAGAGAGAAGAGCGGCCAATGTGACGATCTTGCTTTAAGTCGATTCGATAACAAATGACGAAAACGGACGGATTTCTCAGGTTTTTACTACATATGAACACTTTTCGCATTCTCCCATGAAACTCGGCTGTTAGTCCTCCTTTCATGCAGAATCTTAAGGTCCTAGCTCATGTCCAAGGCACCAAAGCCAGCTAAAAAGTCAAAAATCGATACCTAAAACGTAAATTGTACTACTTCTTACTGGCTATTACATCAACTTAGAAGCTTCATCTATGTTCTACTATGGTGCATTTAGTGTCTCCGCATACCGCAACATGCGACGTAGCTTTGCAGACGATAAGTACTACCGTTTCAGAGAGAAGATCGGCCAATGTGACGATCTGGCTTTAAGTCGATTCGATAACAAATGACGAAAACGGACGTATTTCTCAGGTTTTTTCTACATTTGAACACTTGTCACATTCTCCCGTGCAACTCGGCTGCTAGTCCTTCTTTCATGCAGAATCTTAAGGTCCTAGCTCATGTCCAAGGCACCAAAGCCAGCTAAAAAGTCAATAATCTATACCTATAACTTGAATTGTACTACTTCTTACTGTTTATTGCATCAACTTAGAAGCTTCATCTGTGTTCTACTATGGTGCTTTTAGTGTCTCCGCATAACGCAGCACGCGACATAGCTTTGCAGACGATAAGTACAACCGTTTCAGAGAAGAGGGGCCAATGTGACGATCTGGCTTTAAGTCGATTTGATAACAAATGACGAAAACGGGCGGATTTCTTTAGGTTTTTACTACATATGAACACTTTTCACATTCTCCCGTGCAACTCGACTGCTAGTCCTCCTTTCATGCAGAATCTTATGGTCCTATCTCATATCCAAGGCATTAAAGCCAGCTAAAAATCAATAATCGATACCTAAAGCTTGAATTGTACTACTTCCTGCATGCTATTACATCAACTTAGAAGCTTCATCTGTGTTCTACTATGGTGCTATTAGTGTCTCCGCATACCGCAGCACGCGACATAGCTTTGCAGACGATAAGTACAACCGTTTCAGAGAGAAGAGCGGTCAATGTGACGATCTGGCTTTTAGTCGATTTGATAACAAACGACGAAAACGGACGGATTTCTCATATTTTAACTACATATGAACACTTTTCACATTCTCCCGTGCAACTCGGCTGCTAGTCCTCCTTTCATGCAGAATCTTAAGGTCCTAGCTCATGTCCAAGGCACCAAAGCCAGCTAAAAAGTCAATAATCGATACATAAAACTTGAATTGTACTACTTCTTACTGGCTATTACATCAACTTAGAAGCTTCATCTGTGTTCTACTATGGTGCTCTTAGTGTCTCCGCATACCGCAGCACGCGACATAGCTTTGCAGACGATAAGTACAACCGTTTCAGAGAGAAGAGCGGCCAATGTGACGATCTGGCTTTAAGTCGATTCGATAACAAATGACGAAAACGGACGGATTTCTTTAGGTTTTTACTACATATGAACATTTTTCACATTCTCCCGTGCAACTCGACTGCTAGTCCTCCTTTCATGCAGAATCTTAAGGTCCTAGCGCATGTCCAAGGCACCAAAGATAGCTAAAAAGTCAATAATCGCTACCTAAAAGTTGAACTGTACTACTTGTTACTGGCTATTACATTACTTAGAAGCTTCATCTGTGTTCTACTATGGTGCTTTTAGTGTCTCCGCATACCGCAGCACGCGACATAGCTTTGCAGACGATAAGTACAACCGTTCAGAGAGAAGAGCGGCCAATGTGACGATCTGGCTTTCAGTCGATTCGATAACAAATGACGAAAACGGACGTATTTCTCAGGTTTTTACTACATATGAACACTTTTCACATACTCCCGTGCAACGCGGCTGCTAGTCCTCCTTTCATGCAGAATCTTAAGCTCCTAGCTAATGTCCAAGGCACCAAAGCCATCTAAATAGTCAATAATCGATACCTAAAACTTGAATTGTACTACTTCTTACTGGCTATTATATCAACTTAGAAGCTTCATCTGTGTTCTACTATGGTGCTTTTAGTGTCTCCGCATACCGCAGCACGCGACATAGCTTTGCAGACAATAAGTACAACCTTTACAGTGAGAAGAGCGGCCAATGTGACGATCTGGCTTTAAGTCGATTCCATAACAAATGAAGAGAACGGACGGATTTCTTTAGGTTTTTACTACATATGAACACTTTTCACATTCTCCCATGCAACTCGGCGGCTAGTCCTCCTTTCATGCAGAATCTTAATTCCTAGCTCATGTCCAATGCACCAAAGCCAGCTAAAAAGTCAAAAATCGATACCTAAAACGTAAATTGTACTACTTCTTACTGGCTATTACATCAACATAGAAGCTTCATCTATGTTCTACTATGGTGGTTTAGTGTCTCCGCATACCGCAGCACGCGACATAGCTTTGCAGACGATAAGTACAACCGTTTCAGAGAGAAGAGCGGCCAATGTGACGACCTGGCATTAAGTCGATTCCACAACAAATGACGAAAACGGACGGATTTCTCAGGTTTTTACTACATATGAACACTTTTCACATACTCCCGTGCAACGCGGCTGCTAGTCCTCCTTTCATGCAGAATCTTAAGCTCCTAGCTCATGTCCAAGGCACCAAAGCCAGCTAAATAGTCAATAATCGATACCTAAAACTTGAACTGTACTACTTCTTACTGGCTATTACATCAACTTAGAAGCTTCATCTGTGTTCTACTATGGTGCTTTTAGTGTTCCGCATACCGCAGCACGCGACATAGCTTTGCAGACGATAAGTACAATTTTTACAGTGAGAAGAGCGGCCAATGTGACGATCTGGCTTTAAGTCGATTCCATAACAAATGACGAAAACGGACGGATTTCTCAGGTTTTTACTACATATGAACACTTTTCACATACTCCCGTGCAACGCGGCTGCTAGTCCTCCTTTCATGCAGAATCTTAAGGTCCTAGCTCATGTCCAAGGCACCAAAGCCAGCTAAAAAGTCAAAAATCGATACCTAAAACGTAAATTGTACTACTTCTTACTGGCTATTACATCAACTTAGAAGCTTCATCTATGTTCTACTATGGTGCATTTAGTGTCTCCGCATACCGCAACATGCGACGTAGCTTTGCAGACGATAAGTACTACCGTTTCAGAGAGAAGATCGGCCAATGTGACGATCTGGCTTTAAGTCGATTCGATAACAAATGACGAAAACGGACGTATTTCTCAGGTTTTTTCTACATTTGAACACTTGTCACATTCTCCCGTGCAACTCGGCTGCTAGTCCTTCTTTCATGCAGAATCTTAAGGTCCTAGCGCATGTCCAAGGCACCAAAGATAGCTAAAAAGTCAATAATCGCTACCTAAAAGTTGAACTGTACTACTTGTTACTGGCTATTACATTACTTAGAAGCTTCATCTGTGTTCTACTATGGTGCTTTTAGTGTCTCCGCATACCGCAGCACGCGACATAGCTTTGCAGACGATAAGTACAACCGTTCAGAGAGAAGAGCGGCCAATGTGACGACCTGGCATTAAGTCGATTCCACAACAAATGACGAAAACGGACGGATTTCTCAGGTTTTTACTACATATGAACACTTTTCACATTCTCCCATGCAACTCGGCTGCTAGTCCTCCTTTCATGCAGAATCTTAATTCCTAGCTCATGTCCAAGGCTCCAAAGCCAGCTAAAAAGTCAAAAATCGATACCTAAAACGTAAATTGTACTACTTCTTACTGGCTATTACATCAACTTAGAAGCTTCTTCTATGTTCTACTATGGTGGTTTAGTGTCTCCGCATATCGCAGCACGCGACATTGCTTTGCAGACGATATGTACAACCGTTTCAGAGAGAAGAGCGGCCAATGGGACGACCTGGCATTAAGTCGATTCCATAACAAATGACGAAAACGGACGGATTTCTCAGGTTTTTACTACATATGAACACTTTTCACATACTCCCGTGCAACGCGGCTGCTAGTCCTCCTTTCATGCAGAATCTTAAGCTCCTAGCTCATGTGCAAGGCACCAAAGCCAGCTAAATAGTCAATAATCGATACCTAAAACTTGAACTGTACTACTTCTTACTAGCTATTACATCAACTTAGAAGCTTCATCTGTGTTCTACTATGGTGCTTTTAGTGTCTCCGCATACCACAGCACGCGACATAGCTTTGCAGACGATAAGTACAACCTTTACAGTGAGAAGAGCGGCCAATGTGACGATCTGGCTTTAAGTCGATTCCATAACAAATGACGAAAACGGACGGATTTCTTTAGGTTTTTACTACATATGAACACTTTTCACATTCTCCCATGCACCTCGGCTGCTAGTCCTCCTTTCATGCAGAATCTTAAGGTCCTAGCTCATGTCCAAGGCTCCAAAGCTAGCTAAAAAGTCAAAAATCGATACCTAAAAAGTAAATTGTACTACTTCTTACTGGCTATTACATCAACTTAGAAGCTTCATCTATGTTCTACTATGGTGGTTTAGTGTCTCCGCATACCGCAGCACGCGACATAGCTTTGCAGACGATAAGTACAACCGTTTCAGAGAGAAGAGCGGCCAATGTGACGATCTTGCTTTAAGTCGATTCGATAACAAATGACGAAAACGGACGGATTTCTCAGGTTTTTACTACATATGAACACTTTTCGCATTCTCCCATGAAACTCGGCTGTTAGTCCTCCTTTCATGCAGAATCTTAAGGTCCTAGCTCATGTCCAAGGCACCAAAGCCAGCTAAAAAGTCAAAAATCGATACCTAAAACGTAAATTGTACTACTTCTTACTGGCTATTACATCAACTTAGAAGCTTCATCTATGTTCTACTATGGTGCATTTAGTGTCTCCGCATACCGCAACATGCGACGTAGCTTTGCAGACGATAAGTACTACCGTTTCAGAGAGAAGATCGGCCAATGTGACGATCTGGCTTTAAGTCGATTCGATAACAAATGACGAAAACGGACGTATTTCTCAGGTTTTTTCTACATTTGAACACTTGTCACATTCTCCCGTGCAACTCGGCTGCTAGTCCTTCTTTCATGCAGAATCTTAAGGTCCTAGCTCATGTCCAAGGCACCAAAGCCAGCTAAAAAGTCAATAATCTATACCTATAACTTGAATTGTACTACTTCTTACTGTTTATTGCATCAACTTAGAAGCTTCATCTGTGTTCTACTATGGTGCTTTTAGTGTCTCCGCATAACGCAGCACGCGACATAGCTTTGCAGACGATAAGTACAACCGTTTCAGAGAAGAGGGGCCAATGTGACGATCTGGCTTTAAGTCGATTTGATAACAAATGACGAAAACGGGCGGATTTCTTTAGGTTTTTACTACATATGAACACTTTTCACATTCTCCCGTGCAACTCGACTGCTAGTCCTCCTTTCATGCAGAATCTTATGGTCCTATCTCATATCCAAGGCATTAAAGCCAGCTAAAAATCAATAATCGATACCTAAAGCTTGAATTGTACTACTTCCTGCATGCTATTACATCAACTTAGAAGCTTCATCTGTGTTCTACTATGGTGCTATTAGTGTCTCCGCATACCGCAGCACGCGACATAGCTTTGCAGACGATAAGTACAACCGTTTCAGAGAGAAGAGCGGTCAATGTGACGATCTGGCTTTTAGTCGATTTGATAACAAACGACGAAAACGGACGGATTTCTCATATTTTAACTACATATGAACACTTTTCACATTCTCCCGTGCAACTCGGCTGCTAGTCCTCCTTTCATGCAGAATCTTAAGGTCCTAGCTCATGTCCAAGGCACCAAAGCCAGCTAAAAAGTCAATAATCGATACATAAAACTTGAATTGTACTACTTCTTACTGGCTATTACATCAACTTAGAAGCTTCATCTGTGTTCTACTATGGTGCTCTTAGTGTCTCCGCATACCGCAGCACGCGACATAGCTTTGCAGACGATAAGTACAACCGTTTCAGAGAGAAGAGCGGCCAATGTGACGATCTGGCTTTAAGTCGATTCGATAACAAATGACGAAAACGGACGGATTTCTTTAGGTTTTTACTACATATGAACATTTTTCACATTCTCCCGTGCAACTCGACTGCTAGTCCTCCTTTCATGCAGAATCTTAAGGTCCTAGCGCATGTCCAAGGCACCAAAGATAGCTAAAAAGTCAATAATCGCTACCTAAAAGTTGAACTGTACTACTTGTTACTGGCTATTACATTACTTAGAAGCTTCATCTGTGTTCTACTATGGTGCTTTTAGTGTCTCCGCATACCGCAGCACGCGACATAGCTTTGCAGACGATAAGTACAACCGTTCAGAGAGAAGAGCGGCCAATGTGACGATCTGGCTTTCAGTCGATTCGATAACAAATGACGAAAACGGACGTATTTCTCAGGTTTTTACTACATATGAACACTTTTCACATACTCCCGTGCAACGCGGCTGCTAGTCCTCCTTTCATGCAGAATCTTAAGCTCCTAGCTAATGTCCAAGGCACCAAAGCCATCTAAATAGTCAATAATCGATACCTAAAACTTGAATTGTACTACTTCTTACTGGCTTTTATATCAACTTAGAAGCTTCATCTGTGTTCTACTATGGTGCTTTTAGTGTCTCCGCATACCGCAGCACGCGACATAGCTTTGCAGACAATAAGTACAACCTTTACAGTGAGAAGAGCGGCCAATGTGACGATCTGGCTTTAAGTCGATTCCATAACAAATGAAGAGAACGGACGGATTTCTTTAGGTTTTTACTACATATGAACACTTTTCACATTCTCCCATGCAACTCGGCGGCTAGTCCTCCTTTCATGCAGAATCTTAATTCCTAGCTCATGTCCAATGCACCAAAGCCAGCTAAAAAGTCAAAAATCGATACCTAAAACGTAAATTGTACTACTTCTTACTGGCTATTACATCAACATAGAAGCTTCATCTATGTTCTACTATGGTGGTTTAGTGTCTCCGCATACCGCAGCACGCGACATAGCTTTGCAGACGATAAGTACAACCGTTTCAGAGAGAAGAGCGGCCAATGTGACGACCTGGCATTAAGTCGATTCCACAACAAATGACGAAAACGGACGGATTTCTCAGGTTTTTACTACATATGAACACTTTTCACATACTCCCGTGCAACGCGGCTGCTAGTCCTCCTTTCATGCAGAATCTTAAGCTCCTAGCTCATGTCCAAGGCACCAAAACCAGCTAAATAGTCAATAATCGATACCTAAAACTTGAACTGTACTACTTCTTACTGGCTATTACATCAACTTAGAAGCTTCATCTGTGTTCTACTATGGTGCTTTTAGTGTTCCGCATACCGCAGCACGCGACATAGCTTTGCAGACGATAAGTACAATTTTTACAGTGAGAAGAGCGGCCAATGTGACGATCTGGCTTTAAGTCGATTCCATAACAAATGACGAAAACGGACGGATTTCTTTAGGTTTTTACTACATATGAACACTTTTCACATTCTCCCATGCATCTCGGCTGCTAGACATCCTTTCATGCAGAATCTTAAGATCCTAGCTCATGTCCAAGGCTCCAAAGCTAGCTAAAAAGTAAAAAATCGATACCTAAAAAGTAAATTGTACTACTTCTTACTGGCTATTACATCAACTTAGAAGCTTCATCTATGTTCTACTATGGTGGTTTAGTGTCTCCGCATACCGCAGCACGCGACATATGTTTGCAGACGATAAGTACAACCGTTTCAGAGAGAAGAGCGGACAATGTGACGATCTGGCTTTAAGTCGATTCGATAACAAATGACGAAAACGGACGGATTTCTCAGGTTGTTACTACATATGAACA
Organism: Schistocerca gregaria; assembly: GCF_023897955.1. Lineage (NCBI taxonomy): Eukaryota > Metazoa > Arthropoda > Insecta > Orthoptera > Acrididae > Schistocerca > Schistocerca gregaria. The sequence continues at coordinate 7,611,411 of NW_026061795.1, forward strand.
CTTTTCACATACTCCCGTGCAACGCGGCTGCTAGTCCTCTTTTCATGCAGATTCTTAAGCTCCTAGCTCATGTACAAAGGCACAAAAGCCAGCAAAATAGTCAATAATCGATACCTAAAACTTGAACTGTACTAATTCTTACTGGCTATTACATCAACTTAGATGCTTCATCTGTGTTCTACTATGGTGCTTTTAGTGTCTCCGTATACCGCAGCACGCGACATAGCTTTGCAGACGATAAGTACAACCGTTTCAGAGAAGAGGGGCCAATGTGACAATCTGGGTTTAAGTCGATTCGATAACAAATGACGAAAACGGACGGATTTCTCAGGTTTTTACTACATATGAACACTTTCCACAATCTCCCGTGCAACTCGGCTGCTAGTCCTCCTTTCATGCAGAATCTTAAGGTCCTAGCTCATGTCCAAGGCACCAAAGAATGGTAAAAAGTCAATAATCGAACCTAAGTCTTGAATTGTACTACATCTAACTGGATATTACTTCAACTTAGAAGCTTCATCTGTGTTCTACAATGGTGATTTAAGTGTCTCCGCATACCGCAGCACGCGACATAGCTTTGCAGACGATAAGTACAACCGTTTCAGAGAGAAGAGCGGCCAATTTGACGATCTGGCTTTCAGTCGATTCGATAACAAATGACGAAAACGGACGGATTTCTCTGGTTTTTACTACATATGAACACTTTTCACATACTCCCGTGCAACGCGGCTGCTAGTCCTCCTTTCATGCAGAATCTTAAGCTCCTAGCTCATGTCCAAGGCACCAAAGCCAGCTAAATAGTCAATAATCGATACCTAAATCTTGAACTGTACTACTTCTTACTTGCTATTACATCAACTTAGAAGCTTCATGTGTGTTCTACTATGGTGCTTTTAGTGTCTCCGCATACTGCAGCACGCGACATAGCTTTGCAGACGATAAGTACAACCGTTTCAGAGAGAAGAGCGGCCAATGTGACGATCTGGCTTTAAGTCGATTCGATAACAAATGACGAAAACGGACGGATTTCTCAGGTTTTTACTACATATGAACGCTTTTCACATACTCCCGTGCAACGCGGCTGCTAGTCCTCCTTTCATGCAGAATCTTAAGCTCCTAGCTCATGTCCAAGGCACAAAAGCCAGCAAAATAGTCAATAATCGATACCTAAAACTTGAACTGTACTACTTCTTACTTGCTATTACATCAACTTAGAAGCCTCATCTGTGTTCCACTATGGTGCTTTTAGTGTCTCCGCATACCGCAGCACGCGACATAGCTTTGCAGACGATAAGTACTACCGTTTCAGAGAGAAGAGCGGCCAATGTGACGATCTGGCTTTAAGTCGATTCGATAACAAATGACGAAAACGGACGGATTTCTCAGGTTTTTACTACATATGAACACTTTCACATACTCCCGTGCAACGCGGCTGCTAGTTCTCCTTTCATGCAGAATCTTAAGGTCCTAGCTCATGTTCAAGGCACCAAAGCCAGCAAAATAGACAGTAATCGATACCTAAAACTTGAATTTTACTACTTCTTACTGGCTATTACATCAACTTAGAAGCTTCATCTGTGTTCTACTATGGTGCTTTTAGTGTCTCCGCATACCGCAGCACGCGACATAGCTTTGCAGACGATAAGTACAACCGTTTCAGACAGAACTGCGGCCAATGTGACGATCCTGATTTAAGTCGATTCTATAACAAATTATGAAAACGGACGTATTTCTCAGGTTTTTACTACATTTGAACACTTGTCAAATTCTCCCGTGCAACTCGGCTGCTAGTCCTTCTTTCATGCAGAATCTTAAGGTCCTATCTCATATCCAAGGCACCAAAGCCAGGTAAAAATTAATAATCGATAACTACAACTTGAATTGTACTACTTCCTGCATGCTATTACATCAACTTAGAAGCTTCATCTGTGTTCTACTATGGTGCTTTTAGTGTCTCCGCATACCGCAGCACGCGACATAGCTTTGCAGACGATAAGTACAACCGTTCAGAGAGAAGAGCGGCCAATGTGACGATCTGGCTTTCAGTCGATTCGATAACAAATGACGAAAACGGACGGATTTCTCAGGTTTTTACTACATATGAACACTTTTCACATACTCCCGTGCAACACGGCTGCTAGTCCTCCTTTCATGCACAATCTTAAGCTCCTAGCTCATGTCCAAGGCACCAAAGCCAGCTAAAAATTCAATAATCGATACCTAAAACTGGTATTGTACTAATTCTTATTGGCTATTACATCATCTTAGAAGCTTCATCTGTGTTGTACTATGGTGCTTTTAGTGTCTCCGCATACCGCAGCACGCGACATAGCTTTGCAGACGATAAGTACAACCGTTTCAGAGAGAAGAGCGGCCAATGTGACGATCTGGCTTTAAGTCGATTCGATAACAAATGACGAAAACGGACGGATTTCTCAGGTTGTTACTACATATGAACACTTTTCACATACTCCCGTGCAACGCGGCTGCTAGTCCTCCTTTCATGCAGATTCTTAAGCTACTAGCTCATGTACAAAGGCACAAAAGCCAGCAAAATAGTCAATAATCGATACCTAAAACTTGAACTGTACTACTTCTTACTGGCTATTACATCAACTTAGAAGCTTCATCTGTGTTCTACTATGGTGCTTTTAGTGTCTCCGTATACCGCAGCACGCGACATAGCTTTGCACACGATAAGTACAACCGTTTCAGGGAAGAGGGGCCAATGTGACAATCTGGGTTTAAGTCGATTCGATAACAAATGACGAAAACGGAGGGATTTCTCAGGTTTTTACTACATATGAACACTTTTCACATTCTCCCATGCAACTCGGCAGCTAGTCCTCCTTTCATGCAGAATCTTAGGTCCTAGCTCATGTCCAAGGCACCAAAGAATGGTAAAAAGTCAATAATTGAACCTAAGTCTTGAAATGTACTACATTTAACTGGATATTACTTCAACTTAGAAGCTTCATCTGTGATCTACTATGGTGCTTTTAGTGTCTCCGCATACCGCAGCACGCGACATAGCTTTGCAGACGATAAGTACAACAGTTTCAGAGAGAAGAGCGGCCAATGTGACGATCTGGCTTTCAGTCGATTCGATAACAAATGACGAAAACGGACGGATTTCTCTGGTTTTTACTACATATGAACACTTTTCACATACTCCCGTGCAACGCGGCTGCTAGTCAACCTTTCATGCAGAATCTTAAGCTCCTAGCTCATGTCCAAGGCACCAAAGCCAGCTAAATAGGCAATAATCGATACCTAAAACTTGAATTGTACTACTTCTTACTGGCTATTACATCAACTTAGAAGCTTCATCTGTGTTCTACTATGGTGCTTTTATTGTCTCCGCATACCGCAGCACGCGACATAGCTTTGCAGACGATAAGTACAACCGTTTCAGAGAGAAGAGCGGCCAATGTGACGATCTTGCTTTAAGTCGATTCGATAACAAATGACGAAAACGGACGGATTTCTCAGGTTTTTACTACATATGAACACTTTTCGCATTCTCCCATGAAACTCGGCTGTTAGTCCTCCTTTCATGCAGAATCTTAAGGTCCTAGCTCATGTCCAAGGCACCAAAGCCAGCTAAAAAGTCAAAAATCGATACCTAAAACGTAAATTGTACTACTTCTTACTGGCTATTACATCAACTTAGAAGCTTCATCTATGTTCTACTATGGTGCTTTTAGTGTCTCCGCATACCGCAACACGCGACATAGCTTTGCAGACGATAAGTACTACCGTTTCAGAGAGAAGATCGGCCAATGTGACGATCTGGCTTTAAGTCGATTCGATAACAAATGACGAAAACGGACGTATTTCTCAGGTTTTTTCTACATTTGAACACTTGTCACATTCTCCCGTGCAACTCGGCTGCTAGTCCTTCTTTCATGCAGAATCTTAAGGTCCTAGCTCATGTCCAAAGCACCAAAGCCAGCTAAAAAGTCAATAATCTATACCTATAACTTGAATTGTACTACTTCTTACTGTTTATTGCATCAACTTAGAAGCTTCATCTGTGTTCTACTATGGATCTTTTAGTGTCTCCGCATGCCGCAGCACTCGACATAGCTTTGCAGACTATAAGTACAACCGTTTCAGAGAGAAGAGCGGCCAATGTGACGATCTTGCTTTAAGTCGATTCCATATCAAATGGCGGAAACGGACGGATTTCTCAGGTTTTTACTACATATGAACACTTTTCACATACTCCCGTGCAACGTGGCTGCTAGTCCTCCTTTCATGCAGAATCTTAAGCTCCTAGCTCATGTCCAAGGCACAAAAGCCAGCAAAATAGTCAATAATCGATACCAAAAACTTGAACTGTACTACTTCTTACTTGCTATTACATCAACTTAGAAGCCTCATCTGTGTTCCACTATGGTGCTTTTAGTGTCTCCGCATACCGCAGCACGCGACATAGCTTTGCAGACGATAAGTACTACCGTTTCAGAGAGAAGAGCGGCCTATGTGACGATCTGGCTTTAAGTCGATTCGATAACAAATGACGAAAACGGACGGATTTCTCAGGTTTTTACTACATATGAACACTTTTCACATACTCCCGTGCAACGCGGCTGCTAGTTCTCCTTTCATGCAGAATCTTAAGGTCCTAGCTCATGTCCAAGGCACCAAAGCCAGCAAAATAGACAGTAATCGATACCTAAAACTTGAATTTTACTACTTCTTACTGGCTATTACATCAACTTAGAAGCTTCATCTGTGTTCTACTATGGTGCTTTTAGTGTCTCCGCATACCGCAGCACGCGACATAGCTTTGCAGACGATAAGTACAACCGTTTCAGACAGAACTGCGGCCAATGTGACGATCCTGATTTAAGTCGATTCTATAACAAATTATGAAAACGGACGTATTTCTCAGGTTTTTACTACATTTGAACACTTGTCAAATTCTCCCGTGCAACTCGGCTGCTAGTCCTTCTTTCATGCAGAATCTTAAGGTCCTATCTCATATCCAAGGCACCAAAGCCAGGTAAAAATTAATAATCGATAACTAAAACTTGAATTGTACTACTTCCTGCATGCTATTACATCAACTTAGAAGCTTCATCTGTGTTCTACTATGGTGCTTTTAGTGTCTCCGCATACCGCAGCACGCGACATAGCTTTGCAGACGATAAGTACAACCGTTCAGAGAGAAGAGCGGCCAATGTGACGATCTGGCTTTCAGTCGATTCGATAACAAATGACGAAAACGGACGGATTTCTCAGGTTTTTACTACATATGAACACTTTTCACATACTCCCGTGCAACACGGCTGCTAGTCCTCCTTTCATGCACAATCTTAAGCTCCTAGCTCATGTCCAAGGCACCAAAGCCAGCTAAAAAGTCAATAATCGATACCTAAAACTGGTATTGTACTAATTCTTATTGGCTATTACATCATCTTAGAAGCTTCATCTGTGTTGTACTATGGTGCTTTTAGTGTCTCCGCATACCGCAGCACGCGACATAGCTTTGCAGACGATAAGTACAACCGTTTCAGAGAGAAGAGCGGCCAATGTGACGATCTGGCTTTAAGTCGATTCGATAACAAATGACGAAAACGGACGGATTTCTCAGGTTGTTACTACATATGAACACTTTTCACATACTCCCGTGCAACGCGGCTGCTAGTCCTCCTTTCATGCAGATTCTTAAGCTACTAGCTCATGTACAAAGGCACAAAAGCCAGCAAAATAGTCAATAATCGATACCTAAAACTTGAACTGTACTACTTCTTACTGGCTATTACATCAACTTAGAAGCTTCATCTGTGTTCTACTATGGTGCTTTTAGTGTCTCCGTATACCGCAGCACGCGACATAGCTTTGCACACGATAAGTACAACCGTTTCAGGGAAGAGGGGCCAATGTGACAATCTGGGTTTAAGTCGATTCGATAACAAATGACGAAAACGGACGGATTTCTCAGGTTTTTACTACATATGAACACTTTTCACATTCTCCCATGCAACTCGGCAGCTAGTCCTCCTTTCATGCAGAATCTTAGGTCCTAGCTCATGTCCAAGGCACCAAAGAATGGTAAAAAGTCAATAATTGAACCTAAGTCTTGAAATGTACTACATTTAACTGGATATTACTTCAACTTAGAAGCTTCATCTGTGATCTACTATGGTGCTTTTAGTGTCTCCGCATACCGCAGCACGCGACATAGCTTTGCAGACGATAAGTACAACAGTTTCAGAGAGAAGAGCGGCCAATGTGACGATCTGGCTTTCAGTCGATTCGATAACAAATGACGAAAACGGACGGATTTCTCTGGTTTTTACTACATATGAACACTTTTCACATACTCCCGTGCAACGCGGCTGCTAGTCAACCTTTCATGCAGAATCTTAAGCTCCTAGCTCATGTCCAAGGCACCAAAGCCAGCTAAATAGGCAATAATCGATACCTAAAACTTGAATTGTACTACTTCTTACTGGCTATTACATCAACTTAGAAGCTTCATCTGTGTTCTACTATGGTGCTTTTATTGTCTCCGCATACCGCAGCACGCGACATAGCTTTGCAGACGATAAGTACAACCGTTTCAGAGAGAAGAGCGGCCAATGTGACGATCTTGCTTTAAGTCGATTCGATAACAAATGACGAAAACGGACGGATTTCTCAGGTTTTTACTACATATGAACACTTTTCGCATTCTCCCATGAAACTCGGCTGTTAGTCCTCCTTTCATGCAGAATCTTAAGGTCCTAGCTCATGTCCAAGGCACCAAAGCCAGCTAAAAAGTCAAAAATCGATACCTAAAACGTAAATTGTACTACTTCTTACTGGCTATTACATCAACTTAGAAGCTTCATCTATGTTCTACTATGGTGCTTTTAGTGTCTCCGCATACCGCAACACGCGACATAGCTTTGCAGACGATAAGTACTACCGTTTCAGAGAGAAGATCGGCCAATGTGACGATCTGGCTTTAAGTCGATTCGATAACAAATGACGAAAACGGACGTATTTCTCAGGTTTTTTCTACATTTGAACACTTGTCACATTCTCCCGTGCAACTCGGCTGCTAGTCCTTCTTTCATGCAGAATCTTAAGGTCCTAGCTCATGTCCAAAGCACCAAAGCCAGCTAAAAAGTCAATAATCTATACCTATAACTTGAATTGTACTACTTCTTACTGTTTATTGCATCAACTTAGAAGCTTCATCTGTGTTCTACTATGGATCTTTTAGTGTCTCCGCATGCCGCAGCACTCGACATAGCTTTGCAGACGATAAGTACAACCGTTTCAGAGAGAAGAGCGGCCAATGTGACGATCTTGCTTTAAGTCGATTCCATATCAAATGGCGGAAACGGACGGATTTCTCAGGTTTTTACTACATATGAACACTTTTCACATACTCCCGTGCAACGTGGCTGCTAGTCCTCCTTTCATGCAGAATCTTAAGCTCCTAGCTCATGTAGAAGGCACAAAAGCCAGCAAAATAGTCAATAATCGATACCTAAAACTTGAACTGTACTACTTCTTACTTGCTATTACATCAACTTAGAAGCCTCATCTGTGTTCCACTATGGTGCTTTTAGTGTCTCCGCATACCGCAGCACGCGACATAGCTTTGCAGACGATAAGTACTACCGTTTCAGAGAGAAGAGCGGCCTATGTGACGATCTGGCTTTAAGTCGATTCGATAACAAATGACGAAAACGGACGGATTTCTCAGGTTTTTACTACATATGAACACTTTTCACATACTCCCGTGCAACGCGGCTGCTAGTTCTCCTTTCATGCAGAATCTTAAGGTCCTAGCTCATGTCCAAGGCACCAAAGCCAGCAAAATAGACAGTAATCGATACCTAAAACTTGAATTTTACTACTTCTTACTGGCTATTACATCAACTTAGAAGCTTCATCTGTGTTCTACTATGGTGCTTTTAGTGTCTCCGCATACCGCAGCACGCGACATAGCTTTGCAGACGATAAGTACAACCGTTTCAGACAGAACTGCGGCCAATGTGACGATCCTGATTTAAGTCGATTCTATAACAAATTATGAAAACGGACGTATTTCTCAGGTTTTTACTACATTTGAACACTTGTCAAATTCTCCCGTGCAACTCGGCTGCTAGTCCTTCTTTCATGCAGAATCTTAAGGTCCTATCTCATATCCAAGGCACCAAAGCCAGGTAAAAATTAATAATCGATAACTAAAACTTGAATTGTACTACTTCCTGCATGCTATTACATCAACTTAGAAGCTTCATCTGTGTTCTACTATGGTGCTTTTAGTGTCTCCGCATACCGCAGCACGCGACATAGCTTTGCAGACGATAAGTACAACCGTTCAGAGAGAAGAGCGGCCAATGTGACGATCTGGCTTTCAGTCGATTCGATAACAAATGACGAAAACGGACGGATGTCTCAGGTTTTTACTACATATGAACACTTTTCACATACTCCCGTGCAACGCGGCTGCTAGTCCTCCTTTCATGCAGAATCTTAAGCTCCTAGCTCATGTCCAAGGCACCAAAGCCAGCTAAAAATCAATAATCGATACCTAAAACTGGTATTGTACTAATTCTTACTGGCTATTACATCATCTTAGAAGCTTCATCTGTGTTGTACCATGGTGCGTTTAGTGTCTCGCATACCGCAGCACGCGACATAGCTTTGCAGACGATAAGTACAACCGTTTCAGAGAGAAGAGCGGCCAATGTGACGATCTGGCTTTAAGTCGATTCGATAACAAATGACGAAAACGGACGGATTTCTCAGGTTGTTACTACATATGAACACTTTTCACATACTCCCGTGCAACGCGGCTGCTAGTCCTCCTTTCAAGCAGATTCTTAAGCTACTAGCTCATGTACATAGGCACAAAAGCCAGCAAAATAGTCAATAATCGATACCTAAAACTTGAACTGTACTACTTCTTACTGGCTATTACATCAACTTAGAAGCTTCATCTGTGTTCTACTATGGTGCTTTTAGTGTCTCCGTATACCGCAGCACGCGACATAGCTTTGCACACGATAAGTACAACCGTTTCAGGGAAGAGGGGCCAATGTGACAATCTGGGTTTAAGTCGATTCGATAACAAATGACGAAAACGGACGGATTTCTCAGGTTTTTACTACATATGAACACTTTTCACATTCTCCCATGCAACTCGGCTGCTAGTCCTCCTTTCATGCAGAATCTTAAGGTCCTAGCTCCTGTCCAAGGCACCAAAGAATGGTAAAAAGTCAATAATTGAACCTAAGTCTTGAAATGTACTACATTTAACTGGATATTACTTCAACTTAGAAGCTTCTTATGTGTTATACAATGGTGATTTTAGTGTCTCCGCATACCGCAGCACGCGACATAGCTTTGCAGACGATAAGTACAACAGTTTCAGAGAGAAGAGCGGCCAATGTGACGATCTGGCTTTCAGTCGATTCGATAACAAATGACGAAAACGGACGGATTTCTCTGGTTTTTACTACATATGAACACTTTTCACATACTCCCGTGCAACGCGGCTGCTAGTCAACCTTTCATGCAGAATCTTAAGCTCCTAGCTCATGTCCAAGGCACCAAAGCCAGCTAAATAGTCAATAATCGATACCTAAAACTTGAATTGTACTACTTCTTACTGGCTATTACATCAACTTAGAAGCTTCATCTGTGTTCTACTATGGTGCTTTTAGTGTCTCCGCATACCGCAGCACGCGACATAGCTTTGCAGACGATAAGTACAACCGTTTCAGAGAGAAGAGCGGCCAATGTGACGATCTTGCTTTAAGTCGATTCGATAACAAATGACGAAAACGGACGGATTTCTCAGGTTTTTACTACATATGAACACTTTTCGCATTCTCCCATGAAACTCGGCTGTTAGTCCTCCTTTCATGCAGAATCTTAAGGTCCTAGCTCATGTCCAAGGCACCAAAGCCAGCTAAAAAGTCAAAAATCGATACCTAAAACGTAAATTGTACTACTTCTTACTGGCTATTACATCAACTTAGAAGCTTCATCTATGTTCTACTATGGTGCTTTTAGTGTCTCCGCATACCGCAACACGCGACATAGCTTTGCAGACGATAAGTACTACCGTTTCAGAGAGAAGATCGGCCAATGTGACGATCTGGCTTTAAGTCGATTCGATAACAAATGACGAAAACGGACGTATTTCTCAGGTTTTTTCTACATTTGAACACTTGTCACATTCTCCCGTGCAACTCGGCTGCTAGTCCTTCTTTCATGCAGAATCTTAAGGTCCTAGCTCATGTCCAAAGCACCAAAGCCAGCTAAAAAGTCAATAATCTATACCTATAACTTGAATTGTACTACTTCTTACTGTTTATTGCATCAACTTAGAAGCTTCATCTGTGTTCTACTATGGTGCTTTTAGTGTCTCCGCATAACGCAGCACGCGACATAGCTTTGCAGACGATAAGTACAACCGTTTCAGAGAGAAGAGGGGCCAATGTGACGAACTGGCTTTAAGTCGATTCGATAACAAATGACGAAAACGGACGGATTTCTTTAGGTTTTTACTACATATGAACACTTTTCACATTCTCCCGTGCAACTCGACTGCTAGTCCTCCTTTCATGCAGGATCTTAAGGTCCTATCTCATATCGAAGGCACCAAAGCCAGCTAAAAATCAATAATCGATACCTAAAGCTTGAATTCTACTACTTCCTGCATGCTATTACATCAACTTAGAAGCTTCATCTGTGTTCTACTATGGTGCTATTAGTGGCTCCGCATACCGCAGCACGCGACATAGCTTTGCAGACGATAAGTACAACCGGTCAGAGAGAAGAGCGGCCAATGTGACGATCTGGCTTTCAGTCGATTTGATAACAAATGACGAAAACGGACGTATTTCTCAGGTTTTTACTACATATGAACAAATTTCACAATCTCCCGTGCAACGCGGCTGCTAGTCCTCCTTTCATGCAGAATCTTAAGCTCCTAGCTAATGTCCAAGGCACCAAAGCCATCTAAATAGTCAATAATCGATACCTAAAACTTGAATTGTACTACTTCTTACTGGCTATTATATCAACTTAGAAGCTTCATCTGTGTTCTACTATGGTGCTTTTAGTGTCTCCGCATACCGCAGCACGCGACATAGCTTTGCAGACAATAAGTACAACCTTTACAGTGAGAAGAGCGGCCAATGTGACGATCAGGCTTTAAGTCGATTCGATAACAAATGACGAAAACGGACGGATTTCTCAGGTTTTTACTACATATGAACACTTTTCACATTCTCCCATGCAACTCTGCTGCTAGTCCTCCTTTCATGCAGAATCTTAAGGTCCTAGCTCATGTCCAAGGCACCAAAGAATGGTAAAAAGTCAATAATTGAACCTAAGTCTTGAAATGTACTACATTTAACTGGATATTACTTCAACTTAGAAGCTTCATCTGTGTTATACAATGGTGATTTTAGTGTCTCCGCATACCGCAGCACGCGACATAGCTTTGCAGACGATAAGTACAACAGTTTCAGAGAGAAGAGCGGCCAATGTGACGATCTGGCTTTCAGTCGATTCGATAACAAATGACGAAAACGGACGGATTTCTCTGGTTTTTACTACATATGAACACTTTTCACATACTCCCGTGCAACGCGGCTGCTAGTCAACCTTTCATGCAGAATCTTAAGCTCCTAGCTCATGTCCAAGGCACCAAAGCCAGCTAAATAGTCAATAATCGATACCTAAAACTTGAATTGTACTACTTCTTACTGGCTATTACATCAACTTAGAAGCTTCATCTGTGTTCTACTATGGTGCTTTTAGTGTCTCCGCATACCGCAGCACGCGACATAGCTTTGCAGACGATAAGTACAACCGTTTCAGAGAGAAGAGCGGCCAATGTGACGATCTTGCTTTAAGTCGATTCGATAACAAATGACGAAAACGGACGGATTTCTCAGGTTTTTACTACATATGAACACTTTTCGCATTCTCCCATGAAACTCGGCTGTTAGTCCTCCTTTCATGCAGAATCTTAAGGTCCTAGCTCATGTCCAAGGCACCAAAGCCAGCTAAAAAGTCAAAAATCGATACCTATAACTTGAATTGTACTACTTCTTACTGTTTATTGCATCAACTTAGAAGCTTCATCTGTGTTCTACTATGGGGCTTTTAGTGTCTCCGCATGCCGCAGCACTCGACATAGCTTTGCAGACGATAAGTACAACCGTTTCAGAGAAAAGAGCGGCCAATGTGACGATCTTGCTTTAAGTCGATTCCATATCAAATGGCGGAAACGGACGGATTTCTCAGGTTTTTACTACATATGAACACTTTTCACATACTCCCGTGCAACGCGGCTGCTAGTCCTCCTTTCATGCAGAATCTTAAGCTCCTAGCTCATGTCCAAGGCACAAAAGCCAGCAAAATAGTCAATAATTGATACCTAAAACTTGAACTGTACTACTTCTTACTTGCTATTACATCAACTTAGAAGCCTCATCTGTGTTCCACTATGGTGCTTTTAGTGTCTCCGCATACTGCAGCACGCGACATAGCTTTGCAGACGATAAGTACTACCGTTTCAGAGAGAAGAGCGGCCAATGTGACGATCTGGCTTTAAGTCGATTCGATAACAAATGACGAAAACGGACGGATTTCTCAGGTTTTTACTACATATGAACACTTTTCACATACTCCCGTGCAACGCGGCTGCTAGTTCTCCTTTCATGCAGAAACTTAAAGTCCTAGCTCATGTCCAAGGCACCAAAGCCAGCAAAATAGACAGTAATCGATACCTAAAACTTGAATTTTACTACTTCTTACTGGCTATTACATCAACTTAGAAGCTTCATCTGTGTTCTACTATGGTGCTTTTAGTGTCTCCGCATACCGCAGCACGCGACATAGCTTTGCAGACGATAAGTACAACCGTTTCAGACAGAACTGCGGCCAATGTGACGATCCTGATTTAAGTCGATTCTATAACAAATTATGAAAACGGACGTATTTCTCAGGTTTTTACTACATTTGAACACTTGTCAAATTCTCCCGTGCAACTCGGCTGCTAGTCCTTCTTTCATGCAGAATCTTAAGGTCCTATCTCATATCCAAGGCACCAAAGCCAGGTAAAAATTAATAATCGATAACTAAAACTTGAATTGTACTACTTCCTGCATGCTATTACATCAACTTAGAAGCTTCATCTGTGTTCTACTATGGTGCTTTTAGTGTCTCCGCATACCGCAGCACGCGACATAGCTTTGCAGACGATAAGTACAACCGTTCAGAGAGAAGGGCGGCCAATGTGACGATCTGGCTTTCAGTCGATTCGATAACAAATGACGAAAACGGACGGATTTCTCAGGTTTTTACTACATATGAACACTTTTCACATACTCCCGTGCAACGCGGCTGCTAGTCCTCCTTTCATGCAGAATCTTAAGCTCCTAGCTCATGTCCAAGGCACCAAAGCCAGCTAAAAAGTCAATAATCGATACCTAAAACTTGTATTGTACTAATTCTTACTGGCTATTACATCATCTTAGAAGCTTCATCTGTGTTGTACTATGGTGCGTTTAGTGTCTCCGCATACCGCAGCACGCGACATAGCTTTGCAGACGATAAGTACAAACGTTTCAGAGAGAAGAGCGGCCAATGTGACGATCTGGCTTTAAGTCGATCCGATAACAAATGACGAAAACGGACGGATTTCTCAGGTTGTTACTACATATGAACACTTTTCACATACTCCCGTGCAACGCGGCTGCTAGTCCTCCTTTCATGCAGATTCTTAAGCTACTAGCTCATGTACAAAGGCACAAAAGCCAGCAAAATTGTCAATAATCGATACCTAAAACTTGAACTGTACTACTTCTTACTGGCTATTACATCAACTTAGAAGCTTCATCTGTGTTCTACTATGGTGCTTTTAGTGTCTCCGTATACCGCAGCACGCGACATAGCTTTGCACACGATAAGTACAACCGTTTCAGGGAAGAGGGGCCAATGTGACAATCTGGGTTTAAGTCGATTCGATAACAAATGACGAAAACGGACGGATTTCTCAGGTTTTTACTACATATGAACACTTTTCACATTCTCCCATGCAACTCGGCTGCTAGTCCTCCTTTCATGCAGAATCTTAAGGTCCTAGCTCATGTCCAAGGCACCAAAGAATGGTAAAAAGTCAATAATTGAACCTAAGTCTTGAAATGTACAACATTTAACTGGATATTACATCAACTTAGAAGCTTCATCTGTGTTATACAATGGTGATTTTAGTGTCTCCGCATACCGCAGCACGCGACATAGCTTTGCAGACGATAAGTACAACCGTTTCAGAGAGAAGAGCGGCCAATGTGACGATCTTGCTTTAAGTCGATTCGATAACAAATGACGAAAACGGACGGATATCTCAGGTTTTTACTACATATGAACACTTTTCGCATTCTCCCATGAAACTCGGCTGTTAGTCCTCCTTTCATGCAGAATCTTAAGGTCCTAGCTCATGTCCAAGGCACCAAAGCCAGCTAAAAAGTCAAAAATCGATACCTAAAACGTAAATTGTACTACTTCTTACTGGCTATTACATCAACTTAGAAGCTTCATCTATGTTCTACTATGGTGCTTTTAGTGTCTCCGCATACCGCAACACGCGACATAGCTTTGCAGACGATAAGTACTACCGTTTCAGAGAGAAGATCGGCCAATGTGACGATCTGGCTTTCAGTCGATTCGATAACAAATGACGAAAACGGACGGATTTCTCTGGTTTTTACTACATATGAACACTTTTCACATACTCCCGTGCAACGCGGCTGCTAGTCAACCTTTCATGCAGAATCTTAAGCTCCTAGCTCATGTCCAAGGCACCAAAGCCAGCTAAATAGTCAATAATCGATACCTAAAACTTGAATTGTACTACTTCTTACTGGCTATTACATCAACTTAGAAGCTTCATCCGTGTTCTACTATGGTGCTTTTAGTGTCTCCGCATACCGCAGCACGCGACATAGCTTTGCAGACGATAAGTACAACCGTTTCAGAGAGAAGAGCGGCCAATGTGACGATCTTGCTTTAAGTCGATTCGATAACAAATGACGAAAACGGACGGATTTCTCAGGTTTTTACTACATATGAACACTTTTCGCATTCTCCCATGAAACTCGGCTGTTAGTCCTCCTTTCATGCAGAATCTTAAGGTCCTAGCTCATGTCCAAGGCACCAAAGCCAGCTAAAAAGTCAAAAATCGATACCCAAAACGTAAATTGTACTACTTCTTACTGGCTATTACATCAACTTAGAAGCTTCATCTATGTTCTACTATGGTGCTTTTAGTGTCTCCGCATACCGCAACACGCGACATAGCTTTGCAGACGATAAGTACTACCGTTTCAGAGAGAAGATCGGCCAATGTGACGATCTGGCTTTAAGTCGATTCGATAACAAATGACGAAAACGGACGTATTTCTCAGGTTTTTTCTACATTTGAAAACTTGTCACATTCTCCCGTGCAACTCGGCTGCTAGTCCTTCTTTCATGCAGAATCTTAAGGTCCTAGCTCATGTCCAAAGCACCAAAGCCAGCTAAAAAGTCAATAATCTATACCTATAACTTGAATTGTACTACTTCTTACTGTTTATTGCATCAACTTAGAAGCTTCATCTGTGTTCTACTATGGTGCTTTTAGTGTCTCCGCATAACGCAGCACGCGACATAGCTTTGCAGACGATAAGTACAACCGTTTCAGAGAAGAGGGGCCAATGTGACGATCTGGTTTTAAGTCGATTCGATAACAAATGACGAAAACGGACGGATTTCTTTAGGTTTTTACTACATATGAACACTTTTCACATTCTCCCGTGCAACTCGACTGCTAGTCCTCCTTTCATGCAGAATCTTAAGGTCCTATCTCATATCGAAGGCACCAAAGCCAGCTAAAAATCAATAATCGATACCTAAAGCTTGAATTGTACTACTTCCTGCATGCTATTACATCAACTTAGAAGCTTCATCTGTGTTCTACTATGGTGCTATTAGTGTCTCCGCATACCGCAGCACGCGACATAGCTTTGCAGACGATAAGTACAGCCGTTTCAGAGAGAAGAGCGGTCAATGTGACGATCTGGCTTTAAGTCGATTCGATAACAAATGACGAAAACGGACGGATTTCTTTAGGTTTTTACTACGTATGAACATTTTTCACATTCCCCCGTGCAACTCGACTGCTAGTCCTCCTTTCATGCAGAATCTTAAGGTCCTAGCGCATGTCCAAGGCACCAAAGATAGATAAAAAGTCAATAATCGCTACCTAAAAGTTGAACTGTACTACTTGTTACTGGCTATTACATTACTTAGAAGCTTCATCTGTGTTCTACTATGGTGCTTTTAGTGTCTCCGCATACCGCAGCACGCGACATAGCTTTGCAGACGATAAGTACAACCGTTCAGAGAGAAGAGCGGCCAATGTGACGATCTGGCTTTCAGTCGATTCGATAACAAATGACGAAAACGGACGTATTTCTCAGGTTTTTACTACATATGAACAAATTTCACATACTCCCGTGCAACGCGGCTGCTAGTCCTCCTTTCATGCAGAATCTTAAGCTCCTAGCTAATGTCCAAGGCACCAAAGCCATCTAAATAGTCAATAATCGATACCTAAAACTTGAATTGTATTACTTCTTACTGGCTATTATATCAACTTAGAAGCTACATCTGTGTTCTACTATGGTGCTTTTAGTGTCTCCGCATACCGCAGCACGCGACATAGCTTTGCAGACAATAAGTACAACCTTTACAGTGAGAAGAGCGGCCAATGTGACGATCTGGCTTTAAGTCGATTCCATAACAAATGACGAGAACGGACGGATTTCTTTAGGTTTTTACTACATATGAACATTTTTCACATTCTCCCATGCAACTCGGCTGCTAGTCCTCCTTTCATGCAGAATCTTAATTCCTAGCTCATGTCCAAGGCTCCAAAGCCAGCTAAAAAGTCAAAAATCGATACCTAAAACGTAAATTGTACTACTTCTTACTGGCTATTACATCAACTTAGAAGCTTCATCTATGTTCTACTATGGTGGTTTAGTGTCTCCGCATACCGCAGCACGCGACATAGCTTTGCAGACGATAAGTACAACCGTTTCAGAGTGAAGAGCGGCCAATGTGACGACCTGGCATTAAGTCGATTCCATAACAAATGACGAAAACGGACGGATTTCTCAGGTTTTTACTACATATGAACACTTTTCACATACTCCCGTGCAACGCGGCTGCTAGTCCTCCTTTCATGCAGAATCTTAAGCTCCTAGCTCATGTCCAAGGCACCAAAGCCAGCTAAACAGTCAATAATCGATACCTAAAACTTGAACTGTACTACTTCTTACTAGCTATTACATCAACTTAGAAGCTTCATCTGTGTTCTACTATGGTGCTTTTAGTGTCTCCGCATACCGCAGCACGCGACATAGCTTTGCAGACGATAAGTACAACCTTTACAGTGAGAAGAGCGGCCAATGTGACGATCTGGCTTTAAGTCGATTCCATAACAAATGACGAAAACGGACGGATTTCTTTAGGTTTTTACTACATATGAACACTTTTCACATTCTCCCATGCATTTCGGCTGCTAGTCCTCCTTTCATGCAGAATCTTAAGGTCCTAGCTCATGTCCAAGGCTCCAAAGCTAGCTAAAAAGTCAAAAATCGATACCTAAAACGTAAATTGTACTACTTCTTACTGGCTATTACATCAGATTAGAAGCTTCATCTATGTTCTACTATGGTGGTTTAGTGTCTCCGCATACCGCAGCACGCGACATAGGTTTGCAGACGATAAGTACAACCGTTTCAGAGAGAAGAGCGGCCAATGTGACGATCTGGCTTTAAGTCGATTCGATAACATATGACGAAAACGGACGGATTTCTCAGGTTGTTACTACATATGAACACTTTTCACATACTCCCGTGCAACGCGGCTGCTAGTCCTCTTTTCATGCAGATTCTTAAGCTCCTAGGTCATGTACAAAGGCACAAAAGCCAGCAAAATAGTCAATAATCGATACCCAAAACTTGAACTGTACTAATTCTTACTGGCTATTACATCAACTTAGATGCTTTATCTGTGTTCTACTATGGTGCTTTTAGTGTCTCCGTATACCGCAGCACGCGACATAGCTTTGCAGACGATAAGTACAACCGTTTCAGAGAAGAGGGGCCAATGTGACAATCTGGGTTTAAGTCGATTCGATAACAAATGACGAAAACGGACGGATTTCTCAGGTTTTACTACATATGAACACTTTCCACAATCTCCCGTGCAACTCGGCTGCTAGTCCTCCTTTCATGCAGAATCTTAAGGTCCTAGCTCATGTCCAAGGCACCAAAGAATGGTAAAAAGTCAATAATCGAACCTAAGTCTTAAATTGTACTACATTTAACTGGATATTACTTCAACTTAGAAGCTTCATCTGTGTTCTACAATGGTGATTTAAGTGTCTCCGCATACCGCAGCACGCGACATAGCTTTGCAGACGATAAGTACAACCGTTTCAGAGAGAAGAGCGGCCAATTTGACGATCTGGCTTTCAGTCGATTCAATAACAAATGACGAAAACGGACGGATTTCTCTGGTTTTTACTACATATGAACACTTTTCGCATTCTCCCGTTCAACTCGACTGCTAGTCCTCCTTTCATGCAGAATCCTAAGGTCCTAGCTCATGTCCAAGGCACCAAAGCCAGCTAAAATGTCAATAATCGATACCTAAAACTTGAATTGTACTACTTCTTACTGGCTATTACATCAACTTAGAAGCTTAATCTTTGTTCTACTATGGTGCTTTTAGTGTCTCCGCATACCGCAGCACGCGACATAGCTTTGCAGACAATAAGTACAACCGTTTCAGAGAGAAGAGCGGCTACTGTGACGCACTGCTTTAGGTCGATTCGATAATAAATGACGAAAACGGACGTATTTCTCAGGTTTTTTCTACATTTGAAAACTTGTCACATTCTCCCGTGCAACTCGGCTGCTAGTCCTTCTTTCATGCAGAATCTTAAGGTCCTAGCTCATGTCCAAAGCACCAAAGCCAGCTAAAAAGTCAATAATCTATACCTATAACTTGAATTGTACTACTTCTTACTGTTTATTGCATCAACTTAGAAGCTTCATCTGTGTTCTACTATGGTGCTTTTAGTGTCTCCGCATAACGCAGCACGCGACATAGCTTTGCAGACGATAAGTACAACCGTTTCAGAGAAGAGGGGCCAATGTGACGATCTGGTTTTAAGTCGATTCGATAACAAATGACGAAAACGGACGGATTTCTTTAGGTTTTTACTACATATGAACACTTTTCACATTCTCCCGTGCAACTCGACTGCTAGTCCTCCTTTCATGCAGAATCTTAAGGTCCTATCTCATATCGAAGGCACCAAAGCCAGCTAAAAATCAATAATCGATACCTAAAGCTTGAATTGTACTACTTCCTGCATGCTATTACATCAACTTAGAAGCTTCATCTGTGTTCTACTATGGTGCTATTAGTGTCTCCGCATACCGCAGCACGCGACATAGCTTTGCAGACGATAAGTACAGCCGTTTCAGAGAGAAGAGCGGTCAATGTGACGATCTGGCTTTAAGTCGATTCGATAACAAATGACGAAAACGGACGGATTTCTTTAGGTTTTTACTACGTATGAACATTTTTCACATTCCCCCGTGCAACTCGACTGCTAGTCCTCCTTTCATGCAGAATCTTAAGGTCCTAGCGCATGTCCAAGGCACCAAAGATAGATAAAAAGTCAATAATCGCTACCTAAAAGTTGAACTGTACTACTTGTTACTGGCTATTACATTACTTAGAAGCTTCATCTGTGTTCTACTATGGTGCTTTTAGTGTCTCCGCATACCGCAGCACGCGACATAGCTTTGCAGACGATAAGTACAACCGTTCAGAGAGAAGAGCGGCCAATGTGACGATCTGGCTTTCAGTCGATTCGATAACAAATGACGAAAACGGACGTATTTCTCAGGTTTATACTACATATGAACACTTTTCACATTCTCCCGTGCAACTCGGATGCTAGTCCTCCTTTCATGCAGAATCTTAAGGTCCTAGCTAATGTCCAAGGCACCAAAGCCAACTAAAAAGTCAATAATCGATACCTAAAACGTTAATTATATTACTTCTTACTGGCTATTACATCAACTTAGAAGTTTCATCTGTGTTCTACTATGGTGCTTTTAGTGTCTCCGCATACCGCAGCACGCGACATAGCTTTGCAGACAATAAGTACAACCTTTACAGTGAGAAGAGCGGCCAATGTGACGATCTGGCTTTAAGTCGATTCCATAACAAATGACGAGAACGGACGGATTTCTTTAGGTTTTTACTACATATGAACATTTTTCACATTCTTCCATGCAACTCGGCTGCTAGTCCTCCTTTCATGCAGAATCTTAATTCCTAGCTCATGTCCAAGGCTCCAAAGCCAGCTAAAAAGTCAAAAATCGATACCTAAAACGTAAATTGTACTACTTCTTACTGGCTATTACATCAACTTAGAAGCTTCATCTATGTTCTACTATGGTGGTTTAGTGTCTCGGCATACCGCAGCACGCGACATAGCTTTGCAGACGATAAGTACAACCGTTTCAGAGTGAAGAGCGGCCAATGTGACGACCTGGCATTAAGTCGATTCCATAACAAAAGACGAAAACGGACGGATTTCTCAGGTTTTTACTACATATGAACACTTTTCACATACTCCCGTGCAACGCGGCTGCTAGTCCTCCTTTCATGCAGAATCTTAAGCTCCTAGCTCATGTCCAAGGCACCAAAGCCAGCTAAACAGTCAATAATCGATACCTAAAACTTGAACTGTACTACTTCTTACTAGCTATTACATCAACTTAGAAGCTTCATCTGTGTTCTACTATGGTGCTTTTAGTGTCTCCGCATACCGCAGCACGCGACATAGCTTTGCAGACGATAAGTACAACCTTTACAGTGAGAAGAGCGGCCAATGTGACGATCTGGCTTTAAGTCGATTCCATAACAAATGACGAAAACGGACGGATTTCTTTAGGTTTTTACTACATATGAACACTTTTCACATTCTCCCATGCATTTCGGCTGCTAGTCCTCCTTTCATGCAGAATCTTAAGGTCCTAGCTCATGTCCAAGGCTCCAAAGCTAGCTAAAAAGTCAAAAATCGATACCTAAAACGTAAATTGTACTACTTCTTACTGGCTATTACATCAGATTAGAAGCTTCATCTATGTTCTACTATGGTGGTTTAGTGTCTCCGCATACCGCAGCACGCGACATAGGTTTGCAGACGATAAGTACAACCGTTTCAGAGAGAAGAGCGGCCAATGTGACGATCTGGCTTTAAGTCGATTCGATAACATATGACGAAAACGGACGGATTTCTCAGGTTGTTACTACATATGAACACTTTTCACATACTCCCGTGCAACGCGGCTGCTAGTCCTCTTTTCATGCAGATTCTTAAGCTCCTAGGTCATGTACAAAGGCACAAAAGCCAGCAAAATAGTCAATAATCGATACCCAAAACTTGAACTGTACTAATTCTTACTGGCTATTACATCAACTTAGATGCTTCATCTGTGTTCTACTATGGTGCTTTTAGTGTCTCCGTATACCGCAGCACGCGACATAGCTTTGCAGACGATAAGTACAACCGTTTCAGAGAAGAGGGGCCAATGTGACAATCTGGGTTTAAGTCGATTCGATAACAAATGACGAAAACGGACGGATTTCTCAGGTTTTACTACATATGAACACTTTCCACAATCTCCCGTGCAACTCGGCTGCTAGTCCTCCTTTCATGCAGAATCTTAAGGTCCTAGCTCATGTCCAAGGCACCAAAGAATGGTAAAAAGTCAATAATCGAACCTAAGTCTTAAATTGTACTACATTTAACTGGATATTACTTCAACTTAGAAGCTTCATCTGTGTTCTACAATGGTGATTTAAGTGTCTCCGCATACCGCAGCACGCGACATAGCTTTGCAGACGATAAGTACAACCGTTTCAGAGAGAAGAGCGGCCAATTTGACGATCTGGCTTTCAGTCGATTCGATAACAAATGACGAAAACGGACGGATTTCTCTGGTTTTTACTACATATGAACACTTTTCGCATTCTCCCGTTCAACTCGACTGCTAGTCCTCCTTTCATGCAGAATCCTAAGGTCCTAGCTCATGTCCAAGGCACCAAAGCCAGCTAAAATGTCAATAATCGATACCTAAAACTTGAATTGTACTACTTCTTACTGGCTATTACATCAACTTAGAAGCTTAATCTTTGTTCTACTATGGTGCTTTTAGTGTCTCCGCATACCGCAGCACGCGACATAGCTTTGCAGACAATAAGTACAACCGTTTCAGAGAGAAGAGCGGCTACTGTGACGCACTGCTTTAGGTCGATTCGATAATAAATTACGAAAACGGACGGATTTCTCAGGTTTTTACTACATATGAACACTTTTCGCATTCTCCCGTGCAACTCGGCTGCTAGTGCTCCTTTCATGCAGAATCTTAAGGTCCTAGCTCATGTCCAAGGCACCAAAGCCAGCTAAAAAGTCAATATTCGATACCTAAAACTTAAATTGTACTACTCCTTACTGGCTATCACATCAACTTAGAAGCTTCATCTGTGTTCTACTATGGAGCTTTTAGTGTCTCCGCATAACGCAGCACGCGACATAGCTTTGCAGACGATAAGTACAACCGTTTCAGAGAGAAGAGCGGGCAATGTGACGATCTGGCTTCAAGTTGATTCGATAACAAATGACGAAAACGGACGGATTTCTCAGGTTTTTACTACATATGAACACTTTTCACATTCTCCCATGCAACTCGGCTGCTAGTCCTCCTTTCATGCAGAATCTTAAGGACATAGCTCATGTCCAAGGCACCAAAGCCAGCTAAAAAGTCAATAATCGATACCTAAAACTTGAATTGTACTACTTCTTACTGGATATTACATCAACTTAGAAGCTTCATCTGTGTTCCGCTATGTTGATTTTAGTGCCTCCGCATACCGCAGCACGCGACATAGCTTTGCAGACGATAAGTACAACCGTTTCAGAGAGAAGGGCGGCCAATGTGACGATCTGGCTTTAAGTCGATTCGATAACAAATGACAAAAACGAACGGAATTCTCAGGTTTTTACTACATATGAACACTTTTAACATTGTCCCTTGCAACTCGGCTGCTAGACCTCCTTTCATGCAGAATCTTAAGGTCCTAGCTCATGTCCAAGGCACAAAAGCCAGCAAAAAGTCCATAATCGATACCTAAAACTTGAATTGTACTACTTCTTACTGGCTATTACATCAACTTAGAAGCTTAATCTGTGTTCTACTATGGTGCTTTTAGTGTCTCCGCATACCGCAGCACGCGACATAGCTTTGCAGACGATAAGTACAACCGTTTCAGAGAGAAGAGCGGCCAATGTGACAATCTGGCTTTAAGTCGATTCGATAATAAATTACGTAAGCGGACAGATTTCTCAGGATTTTACTACACATGAACACTTTTCGCATTCTCCCGTTCAACTCGGCTGCTAGTCCTCCTTTCATGCAGAATCTTAAGGTCCTAGCTAATGTCCAAGGCACCAAAGCCAGCTAAAAAGTCAATAATCGTTACCTAAAACTTGAATTGTACTACTTCTTACTGGCTATTATATCAACTTAGAAGCTTCATCTGTGTTCCACTATGGTGATTTTAGTGCCTCCGCATACCGCAGCACGCGACATAGTTTTGCAGACGATAAGTTCAACCGTTTCAGATAGAGGAGCGGCCAACGTGACGATCCGGCTTTAAGTCGATTCGATAACAAATGACGAAAATGGACGGATTTCTCAGGTTTTTACTACATATAAACTCTTTTCACATACTCCCATGCAACGCGGCTGCTAGTCCTCCTTTCATGCAGAATCTTAAGGTCCTAGCTCATGTCCAAGGCACCAAAGCCAGCTGAAAAGTCCATAATCGATACCTAAAACTTGAATTGTACTACTTCTTACTGGCTATTACATCAACTTAAAAGTTTAATCTGTGTTCTACTATAGTGCTTTTAGTGTCTCCGCATACCGCAGCACGCGACATAGCTTTGCAGACGATAAGTACAACCGTTTCAGAGAGAAGAGCGGCCAATGTGACGCACTGCTTTAAGTCGATTCGATAATAAATTACAAAAAACGGTCGGATTTCTCAGGTTTTTACTACATATGAACACTTTTCACATCCTCCCATGCAACGCGGCTGCTAGTCCTCCTTTCATGCAGAATCTTAAGGTCCTAGCTCGTGTCCAAGGCACCAAAGCCAGCTAAAAAGTCAATAATCGATACCTAAAATTTGAATTGTACTACTTCTTACTGGCTATTACATCAACTTAGAAGCTTAATATGTGTTCTACTATAGTGCTTTTAGTGCCTCCGCATACCGCAGCACGCGACATAGTTTTGCAGACGATAAGTTCAACCGTTTCAGATAGAGGAGCGGCCAATGTGACGATCCGGCTTTAAGTCGATTCGATAACAAATGACGAAAATGGACGGATTTCTCAGGTTTTTACTACATATAAACTCTTTTCACATACTCCCATGCAACGCGGCTGCTAGTCCTCCTTTCATGCAGAATCTTAAGGTCCTAGCTCATGTCCAAGGCACCAAAGCCAGCTGAAAAGTCCATAATCGATACCTAAAACTTGAATTGTACTACTTCTTACTGGCTATTACATCAACTTAGAAGCTTAATCTGTGTTCTACTATGGTGCTTTTAGTGTCTCCGCATACCGCAGCACGCGACATAGCTTTGCAGACGATAAGTACAACCGTTTCAGAGAGAATAGCGGCCAATGTGACGCACTGCTTGAAGTCGATTCGATAATAAATTACGAAAACGGACGGATTCCGCACGTTTTTACTACATATGAACACTTTTCACATTCTCCCTTGCAACTCGGCTGCTAGTGCTCCATTCATGCAGAATCTTAAGGTAATAG
This sequence comes from Schistocerca gregaria, assembly GCF_023897955.1. Classification (NCBI taxonomy): domain Eukaryota; kingdom Metazoa; phylum Arthropoda; class Insecta; order Orthoptera; family Acrididae; genus Schistocerca; species Schistocerca gregaria. Next base: position 7,636,426 of record NW_026061795.1, read on the forward strand.
CTCGTGTCCAAGGCACCAAAGCCAGCTAAAAGTCAATAATCGATACCTAAAACTTGAATTGTACTACTTCTTACTTGCTATTACATCAACTTAGAAGCTTCATCTGTGTCCAACTATGGTTATTTTAGTGTCTCCGCATACCGCAGCACGCGACATAGCTTTGCAGACGATAAGTACAACCGTTTCAGAGAGAAGAGCGACCAATGTGACGATCTGGCTTTAGGTCGATTCGATAACAAATGACAAAAACGAACGGATTTGTCAGGTTTTTACTACATATGAACGCTTTTAACATTGTCCCTTGCACCTCGGCTGCTAGTCCTCCGTTCATGCAGAATCTTAAGGTCCTAGCTCATGTCCAAGGCACCAAAGCCAGCAAAAAGTCAATAATCGATACCTAAAACTTGAATTGTACTACTTCTTCCTGGCTATTACATCAACTTAGAAGCTTAATCTGTGTTCTACTATGGTGCTTTTAGTGTCTCCGCATACCGCAGCACGCGACATAGCTTTGCAGACGATAAGTACAACCGTTTCAGAGAGAAGAGCCACCAATGTGACGATCTGGCTTTAAGTCGATTCGATAATAAATTACGTAAACGGACACTTTTCTCAGGATTTTACTACACATGAACACTTTTCGCATTCTCCCGTTCAACTCGGCTGCTAGTCCTCCTTTCATGCAGAATTTTAAGGCCCTAGCTAATCTCCAAGGCACCAAAGCCAGCTAAAAAGTCAATAATCGTTACCTAAAACTTGAATTGTACTACTTCTTACTGGCTATTACATCAACTTAGAAGCTTCATCTGTGTTCCACTATGGTGATTTTAGTGCCTCCGCATACCGCAGCACGCGACATAGTTTTGCAGACGATAAGTACAACCGTTTCATATAGAGGAGCGGCCAATGTGACGATCTGGCTTTAAGTCGATCCTATAACAAATGACGAAAAATGGACGGATTTCTCAGGTTTTTACTACATATAAAAACTTTTCACATACTCCTGTGCAACGCGGCTGCTAGTCCTCCTTTCATGCAGAATCTTAAGGACCTAGCTCATGTCCAAGGCACCAAAGCCAGCTAAAAAGTCAATAATCGATACCTAAAACTTGAATTGTACTACTTCTTACTGGCTATTACATCAACTTAGAAGCTTAATCTGTGTTCTACTATAGTGCTTTAAGTGTCTCCGCATACCGCAGCACGCGACAATTCTTTGCAGACGATAAGTACAACCGTTTCAGAGAGAAGAGCGGCCAATGTGACGCACTGCTTGAAGTCGATTCGATAATAAATTACGAAAACGGACGGATTTCTCACGTTTTTCCTACATATGAACACTTTTCACATTCTCCCTTGCAACTGGGCTGCTAGTCCTCCTTTCATGCAGAATCTTAAGGTCCTAGCTCATGTCCAAGGCACCAAAGCCAGCAAAAAGTCCATAATCGATACCTAAAACTTGAATTGTACTACTTCTTACTTGCTATACATCAACTTAGAAGCTTAATCTATGTTCTACTATGGTGCTTTTAGTGTCTCCGCATACCGCAACACGCGACATAGCTTTGCAGACGATAAGTACTACCGTTTCAGAGAGAAGATCGGCCAATGTGACGATCTGGCTTTAAGTCGATTCGATAACAAATGACGAAAACGGACGTATTTCTCAGGTTTTTTCTACATTTGAACACTTGTCACATTCTCCCGTGCAACTCGGCTGCTAGTCCTTCTTTCATGCAGAATCTTAAGGTCCTAGCTCATGTCCAAAGCACCAAAGCCAGCTAAAAAGTCAATAATCTATACCTATAACTTGAATTGTACTACTTCTTACTGTTTATTGCATCAACTTAGAAGCTTCATCTGTGTTCTACTATGGTGCTTTTAGTGTCTCCGCATAACGCAGCACGCGACATAGCTTTGCAGACGATAAGTACAACCGTTTCAGAGAAGAGGGGCCAATGTGACGATCTGGCTTTAAGTCGATTCGATAACAAATGACGAAAACGGACGGATTTCTTTAGGTTTTTACTACATATGAACACTTTTCACATTCTCCCGTGCAACTCGACTGCTAGTCCTCCTTTCATGCAGAATCTTAAGGTCCTATCTCATATCGAAGGCACCAAAGCCAGCTAAAAATCAATAATCGATACCTAAAGCTTGAATTGTACTACTTCCTGCATGCTATTACATCAACTTAGAAGCTTCATCTGTGTTCTACTATGGTGCTATTATTGTCTCCGCATACCGCAGCACGCGACATAGCTTTGCAGACGATAAGTACAGCCGTTTCAGAGAGAAGAGCGGTCAATGTGACGATCTGGCTTTAAGTCGATTCGATAACAAATGACGAAAACGGACGGATTTCTTTAGGTTTTTACTACGTATGAACATTTTTCACATTCCCCCGTGCAACTCGACTGCTAGTCCTCCTTTCATGCAGAATCTTAAGGTCCTAGCGCATGTCCAAGGCACCAAAGATAGATAAAAAGTCAATAATCGCTACCTAAAAGTTGAACTGTACTACTTGTTACTGGCTATTACATTACTTAGAAGCTTCATCTGTGTTCTACTATGGTGCTTTTAGTGTCTCCGCATACCGCAGCACGCGACATAGCTTTGCAGACGATAAGTACAACCGTTCAGAGAGAAGAGCGGCCAATGTGACGATCTGGCTTTCAGTCGATTCGATAACAAATGACGAAAACGGACGTATTTCTCAGGTTTTTACTACATATGAACAAATTTCACATACTCCCGTGCAACGCGGCTGCTAGTCCTCCTTTCATGCAGAATCTTAAGCTCCTAGCTAATGTCCAAGGCACCAAAGCCATCTAAATAGTCAATAATCGATACCTAAAACTTGAATTGTATTACTTCTTACTGGCTATTATATCAACTTAGAAGCTTCATCTGTGTTCTACTATGGTGCTTTTAGTGTCTCCGCATACCGCAGCACGCGACATAGCTTTGCAGACAATAAGTACAACCTTTACAGTGAGAAGAGCGGCCAATGTGACGATCTGGCTTTTAGTCGATTCCATAACAAATGACGAGAACGGACGGATTTCTTTAGGTTTTTACTACATATGAACATTTTTCACATTCTCCCATGCAACTCGGCTGCTAGTCCTCCTTTCATGCAGAATCTTAATTCCTAGCTCATGTCCAAGGCTCCAAAGCCAGCTAAAAAGTCAAAAATCGATACCTAAAACGTAAATTGTACTACTTCTTACTGGCTATTACATCAACTTAGAAGCTTCATCTATGTTCTACTATGGTGGTTTAGTGTCTCCGCATACCGCAGCACGCGACATAGCTTTGCAGACGATAAGTACAACCGTTTCAGAGTGAAGAGCGGCCAATGTGACGACCTGGCATTAAGTCGATTCCATAACAAATGACGAAAACGGACGGATTTCTCAGGTTTTTACTACATATGAACACTTTTCACATACTCCCGTGCAACGCGGCTGCTAGTCCTCCTTTCATGCAGAATCTTAAGCTCCTAGCTCATGTCCAAGGCACCAAAGCCAGCTAAATAGTCAATAATCGATACCTAAAACTTGAACTGTACTACTTCTTACTAGCTATTACATCAACTTAGAAGCTTCATCTGTGTTCTACTATGGTGCTTTTAGTGTCTCCGCATACCGCAGCACGCGACATAGCTTTGCAGACGATAAGTACAACCTTTACAGTGAGAAGAGCGGCCAATGTGACGATCTGGCTTTAAGTCGATTCCATAACAAATGACGAAAACGGACGGATTTCGTTAGGTTTTTACTACATATGAACACTTTTCACATTCTCCCATGCATTTCGGCTGCTAGTCCTCCTTTCATGCAGAATCTTAAGGTCCTAGCTCATGTCCAAGGCTCCAAAGCTAGCTAAAAAGTCAAAAATCGATACCTAAAACGTAAATTGTACTACTTCTTACTGGCTATTACATCAGATTAGAAGCTTCATCTATGTTCTACTATGGTGGTTTAGTGTCTCCGCATACCGCAGCACGCGACATAGGTTTGCAGACGATAAGTACAACCGTTTCAGAGAGAAGAGCGGCCAATGTGACGATCTGGCTTTAAGTCGATTCGATAACATATGACGAAAACGGACGGATTTCTCAGGTTGTTACTACATATGAACACTTTTCACATACTCCCGTGCAACGCGGCTGCTAGTCCTCTTTTCATGCAGATTCTTAAGCTCCTAGGTCATGTACAAAGGCACAAAAGCCAGCAAAATAGTCAATAATCGATACCCAAAACTTGAACTGTACTAATTCTTACTGGCTATTACATCAACTTAGATGCTTCATCTGTGTTCTACTATGGTGCTTTTAGTGTCTCCGTATACCGCAGCACGCGACATAGCTTTGCAGACGATAAGTACAACCGTTTCAGAGAAGAGGGGCCAATGTGACAATCTGGGTTTAAGTCGATTCGATAACAAATGACGAAAACGGACGGATTTCTCAGGTTTTACTACATATGAACACTTTCCACAATCTCCCGTGCAACTCGGCTGCTAGTCCTCCTTTCATGCAGAATCTTAAGGTCCTAGCTCATGTCCAAGGCACCAAAGAATGGTAAAAAGTCAATAATCGAACCTAAGTCTTAAATTGTACTACATTTAACTGGATATTACTTCAACTTAGAAGCTTCATCTGTGTTCTACAATGGTGATTTAAGTGTCTCCGCATACCGCAGCACGCGACATAGCTTTGCAGACGATAAGTACAACCGTTTCAGAGAGAAGAGCGGCCAATTTGACGATCTGGCTTTCAGTCGATTCGATAACAAATGACGAAAACGGACGGATTTCTCTGGTTTTTACTACATATGAACACTTTTCGCATTCTCCCGTTCAACTCGACTGCTAGTCCTCCTTTCATGCAGAATCCTAAGGTCCTAGCTCATGTCCAAGGCACCAAAGCCAGCTAAAATGTCAATAATCGATACCTAAAACTTGAATTGTACTACTTCTTACTGGCTATTACATCAACTTAGAAGCTTAATCTTTGTTCTACTATGGTGCTTTTAGTGTCTCCGCATACCGCAGCACGCGACATAGCTTTGCAGACGATAAGTACAACCGTTTCAGAGAGAAGAGCGGCTACTGTGACGCACTGCTTTAGGTCGATTCGATAATAAATTACGCAAACGGACGGATTTCTCAGGTTTTTACTACATATGAACACTTTTCGCATTCTCCCGTGCAACTCGGCTGCTAGTGCTCCTTTCATGCAGAATCTTAAGGTCCTAGCTCATGTCCAAGGCACCAAAGCCAGCTAAAAAGTCAATATTCGATACCTAAAACTTAAATTGTACTACTCCTTACTGGCTATCACATCAACTTAGAAGCTTCATCTGTGTTCTACTATGGAGCTTTTAGTGTCTCCGCATAACGCAGCACGCGACATAGCTTTGCAGACGATAAGTACAACCGTTTCAGAGAGAAGAGCGGGCAATGTGACGATCTGGCTTCAAGTTGATTCGATAACAAATGACGAAAACGGACGGATTTCTCAGGTTTTTACTACATATGAACACTTTTCACATTCTCCCATGCAACTCGGCTGCTAGTCCTCCTTTCATGCAGAATCTTAAGGACATAGCTCATGTCCAAGGCACCAAAGCCAGCTAAAAAGTCAATAATCGATACCTAAAACTTGAATTGTACTACTTCTTACTGGATATTACATCAACTTAGAAGCTTCATCTGTGTTCCGCTATGTTGATTTTAGTGCCTCCGCATACCGCAGCACGCGACATAGCTTTGCAGACGATAAGTACAACCGTTTCAGAGAGAAGGGCGGCCAATGTGACGATCTGGCTTTAAGTCGATTCGATAACAAATGACAAAAACGAACGGAATTCTCAGGTTTTTACTACATATGAACACTTTTAACATTGTCCCTTGCAACTCGGCTGCTAGACCTCCTTTCATGCAGAATCTTAAGGTCCTAGCTCATGTCCAAGGCACAAAAGCCAGCAAAAAGTCCATAATCGATACCTAAAACTTGAATTGTACTACTTCTTACTGGCTATTACATCAACTTAGAAGCTTAATCTGTGTTCTACTATGGTGCTTTTAGTGTCTCCGCATACCGCAGCACGCGACATAGCTTTGCAGACGATAAGTACAACCGTTTCAGAGAGAAGAGCGGCCAATGTGACAATCTGGCTTTAAGTCGATTCGATAATAAATTACGTAAACGGACAGATTTCTCAGGATTTTACTACACATGAACACTTTTCGCATTCTCCCGTTCAACTCGGCTGCTAGTCCTCCTTTCATGCAGAATCTTAAGGTCCTAGCTAATGTCCAAGGCACCAAAGCCAGCTAAAAAGTCAATAATCGTTACCTAAAACTTGAATTGTACTACTTCTTACTGGCTATTATATCAACTTAGAAGCTTCATCTGTGTTCCACTATGGTGATTTTAGTGCCTCCGCATACCGCAGCACGCGACATAGTTTTGCAGACGATAAGTTCAACCGTTTCAGATAGAGGAGCGGCCAATGTGACGATCCGGCTTTAAGTCGATTCGATAACAAATGACGAAAATGGACGGATTTCTCAGGTTTTTACTACATATAAACTCTTTTCACATACTCCCATGCAACGCGGCTGCTAGTCCTCCTTTCATGCAGAATCTTAAGGTCCTAGCTCATGTCCAAGGCACCAAAGCCAGCTGAAAAGTCCATAATCGATACCTAAAACTTGAATTGTACTACTTCTTACTGGCTATTACATCAACTTAAAAGTTTAATCTGTGTTCTACTATAGTGCTTTTAGTGTCTCCGCATACCGCAGCACGCGACATAGCTTTACAGACGATAAGTACAACCGTTTCAGAGAGAAGAGCGGCCAATGTGACGCACTGCTTTAAGTCGATTCGATAATAAATTACAAAAAACGGTCGGATTTCTCAGGTTTTTACTACATATGAACACTTTTCACATCCTCCCATGCAACGCGGCTGCTAGTCCTCCTTTCATGCAGAATCTTAAGGTCCTAGCTCATGTCCAAGGCACCAAAGCCAGCTAAAAAGTCAATAATCGATACCTAAAATTTGAATTGTACTACTTCTTACTGGCTATTACATCAACTTAGAAGCTTAATATGTGTTCTACTATAGTGCTTTTAGTGTCTCCGCATACCGCAGCACGCGACATAGCTTTGCAGACGATAAGTACAACAGTTTCAGAGAGAAGAGCGGCCAATGTGACGCACTGCTTTAAGTCGATTCGATAATAAATTACGAAAACGGTCGGATTTCTCAGGTTTTTACTACATATGAACACTTTTCACATCCTCCCGTGCAACTCGGCTGCTAGTCCTCCTTTCATGCAGAATCTTAAGGTTCTAGCTCATGTCCAAGGCACCAAAGCCAGCTAAAAAGTCAATAATCGATACCTAAAACTTGAATTGTACTACTTCTTACTGGCTATTACATCAACTTAGAAGCTTAATCTGTGTTCTACTATGGTGCTTTTAGTGTCTCCGCATACCGCAGCACGCGACATAGCTTTGCAGACGATAAGTACAACCGTTTCAGAGAGAATAGCGGCCAATGTGACGCACTGCTTGAAGTCGATTCGATAATAAATTACGAAAACGGACGGATTCCGCACGTTTTTACTACATATGAACACTTTTCACATTCTCCCTTGCAACTCGGCTGCTAGTGCTCCATTCATGCAGAATCTTAAGGTAATAGCTCGTGTCCAAGGCACCAAAGCCAGCTAAAAGTCAATAATCGATACCTAAAACTTGAAATGTACTACTTCTTACTTGCTATTACATCAACTTAGAAGCTTCATCTGTGTTCCACTATGGTTATTTTAGTGTCTCCGCATACCGCAGCACGCGACATAGCTTTGCAGACGATAAGTACAACCGTTTCAGAGAGAAGAGCGACCAATGTGACGATCTGGCTTTAGGTCGATTCGATAACAAATGACAAAAACGAACGGATTTGTCAGGTTTTTACTACATATGAACGCTTTTAACATTGTCCCTTGCACCTCGGCTGCTAGTCCTCCTTTCATGCAGAATCTTAAGGTCCTAGCTCATGTCCAAGGCACCAAAGCCAACAAAAAGTCCATAATCGATACCTAAAACTTGAATTGTACTACTTCTTCCTGGCTATTACATCAACTTAGAAGCTTAATCTGTGTTCTACTATGGTGCTTTTAGTGTCTCCGCATATCGCAGCACGCGACATAGCTTTGCAGACGATAAGTACAACCGTTTCATAGGGAAAAGAGCCACCAATGTGACGATCTGGCTTTAAGTCGATTCGATAATAAATTACGTAAACGGACACTTTTCTCAGGATTTTACTACACATGAACACTTTTCGCATTCTCCCGTTCAACTCGGCTGCTAGTCCTCCTTTCATGCAGAATTTTAAGGCCCTAGCTAATCTCCAAGGCACCAAAGCCAGCTAAAAAGTCAATAATCGTTACCTAAAACTTGAATTGTACTACTTCTTACTGGCTATTACATCAACTTAGAAGCTTCATCTGTGTTCCACTATGGTGATTTTAGTGCCTCCGCATACCGCAGCACGCGACATAGTTTTGCAGACGATAAGTACAACCGTTTCATATAGAGGAGCGGCCAATGTGACGATCTGGCTTTAAGTCGATCCTATAACAAATGACGAAAATGGACGGATTTCTCAGGTTTTTACTACATATAAAAACTTTTCACATACTCCTGTGCAACGCGGCTGCTAGTCCTCCTTTCATGCAGAATCTTAAGGACCTAGCTCATGTCCAAGGCACCAAAGCCAGCTAAAAAGTCAATAATCGATACCTAAAACTTGAATTGTACAACTTCTTACTGGCTATTACATCAACTTAGAAGCTTAATCTGTGTTCTACTATAGTGCTTTTAGTGTCTCCGCATACCGCAGCACGCGACAATTCTTTGCAGACGATAAGTACAACCGTTTCAGAGAGAAGAGCGGCCAATGTGACGCACTGCTTGAAGTCGATTCGATAATAAATTACGAAAACGGACGGATTTCTCACGTTTTTCCTACATATGAACACTTTTCACATTCTCCCTTGCAACTGGGCTGCTAGTCCTCCTTTCATGCAGAATCTTAAGGTCCTAGCTCATGTCCAAGGCACCAAAGCCAGCAAAAAGTCCATAATCGATACCTAAAACTTGAATTGTACTACTTCTTACTTGCTATTACATCAACTTAGAAGCTTAATCTATGTTCTACTATGGTGCTTTTAGTGTCTCCGCATACCGCAGCACGCGACATAGCTTTGCAGACGATAAGTACAACCGTTTCAGAGAGAAGAGCGGCCAATGTGACGATCTGGCTTTAAGTCGATTCGATAACAAATGACGAAAATGGACGGATTTCTCAGGTTTTTACTACATATGAACACTTTTCACATACTCCCGTGCAACGCGGCTGCTAGTCCTCCTTTCATGCGAAATCTTAAGGTCCTAGCTCATGTCCAAGGCACCAAAGCCAGCTAAAAAGTCAATAATCGATACCTAAAACTTGAGTTGTACTACTTCTCACTGGCTATCACATCAACTTAGAAGCTTCATCTGTGTTCTACTATGGTGCTTTTAGTGTCTCCGCATACTGCAGCACGCGACATAGCTTTGCAGACGATAAGTACAACCGTTTCAGAGAGAAGAGGGGCCAATGTGACGATCTGGCTTTAAGTCGATTCGATAACAAATGACGAAAACGGACGGATTTCTCAGGTTCTTACTACATATGAACACTTTTCGCATCCTCCCGTGCAACTCGGCTGCTAGTCCTCCTTTCATGCTGAATCTTAAGGTCCTAGCTCATGTCCAAGGCACCAAAGCCAGCTAAAAAGTCAATATTCGATACCTAAAACTTGAATTGTACTACTCCTTACTGGCTATTACATCAACTTAGAAGCTTCATCTGTGTTCTACTATGGTGCTTTTAGTGTCTCCGCATACCGCAGCACGCGACATAGCTTTGCAGACGATAAGTACAACCGTTTCAGAGAGAAGAGCGGCCAATGTGACGATCTGGCTTCAAGTTGATTCGATAACAAATGACGAAAACGGACGGATTTCTCAGGTTTTTACTACATATGAACACTTTTCACATTCTCCCATGCAACTCGGCTGCTAGTCCTCCTTTCATGCAGAGTCTTAAGGACATAGCTCATGTCCATGGCGCCAAAGCCAGCTAAAAAGTCAATAATCGATACCTAAAACTTGAATTGTACTACTTCTGACTGGCTATTACATCAACTTAGAAGCTTCATCTGTGTTCTACTATGGTGCTTTAAGTGTCTCCGCATACCGCAGCATGCGACATAGCTTTGCAGACGATAAGTACTACCGTTTCAGAGAGAAGAAGGGCCAATGTGACGATCTGGCTTTAAGTCGATTCGATAACAAATGACGAAAATGGACGGATTTCTCAGGTTTTTACTACATATGAACACTTTTCACACACTCCCGTGCAACGCGGCTGCTAGACTTCCTTTCATGCAGAATCTTAAGGTCCTAGCTCATGTCCAAGGCACCAAAGCCATCTAAAAAGTCAATAATCGATACCTAAATCTTGAATTGTACTACTTCTTACTGGGTATTACATCAACTTTGAAGCTTCATCTGTGTTCTACTATGGTGCTTTCAGAGTCTCCGCATACCGCAGCAGCGACATAGCTTTGCAGACGATAAGTACAACCGTTTCAGAGAGAAGAGCGGCCAATGTGACGATCTGGCTTTAAGTCGATTCGATAACAAATGACGAAAACGGACGGATTTCTCAGGTTTTTACTACATATGAACACTTTTCACATTCTCCCATGCAACTCGGCAGCTAGTCCTCCTTTCATGCAGAATCTTAAGGTCCTAGCTCATGTCCAAGGCACCAAAGCCAGCTAAAAAGTCAATATTCGATACCTAAAACTTGAATTGTACTACTCCTTACTGGCTATTACATCAACTTAGAAGCTTCTTCTGTGTTCTACTATGGTGCTTTTAGTGTCTCCGCATATCGCAGCACGCGACATAGCTTTGCAGACGATAAGTACAACCGTTTCAGAGAGAAGAGCGGCCAATGTGACGATCTGGCTTCAAGTTGATTCGATAACAAATGACGAAAACGGACGGATTTCTCAGGTTTTTACTACATATAAACACTTTTCACATACTCCCGATCAACTCGGCTGCTTGTCCTCCTTTCATGCTGAATCTTAAGGTCCTAGCTCAGGTCCAAGGCGCCAAAGCCAGCTAAAAAGTCAATTATCGATACCTAAAACATGAATTGTACTACTTCTGACTGGCTATTACATCAACTTAGAAGCTTCATCTGTGTTCTACTATGGTGCTTTAAGTGTCTCCGCATACCGCAGCATGCGACATAGCTTTGCAGACGATAAGTACTACCGTTTCAGAGAGAAGAAGGGCCAATGTGACGATCTGGCTTTAAGTCGATTCGATAACAAATGACGAAAATGGACGGATTTCTCAGGTTTTTACTACATATGAACACTTTTCACACACTCCCGTGCAACGCGGCTGCTAGTCCTCCTTTCATGCAGAATCTTAAGGTCCTAGCTCATGTCCAAGGCACCAAAGCCATCTAAAAAGTCAATAATCGATACCTAAATGTTGAATTGTACTACTTCTTACTGGGTATTACATCAACTTTGAAGCTTCATCTGTGTTCTACTATGGTGCTTTCAGAGTCTCCGCATGCCGCAGCACGCGACATAGCTTTGCAGACGATAAGTACAACCGTTTCAGAGAGAAAAGCGGCCAATGTGTCGCACTGCTTTAAGTCGATTCGATATTAAATTACGAAAACGGACGGATTTCTCAGGTTTTTACTACTTATGAACACTTTTCGCATCCTCCCGTGCAACTCGGCTGCTAGTCCTCCTTACATGCAGAATCTTAAGGTCCTAGCTCATGTCCAAGGCACCAAAGCCAGCTAAAAAGTCAATATTCGATACATAAAACTTGAATTGTACTACTCCTTACTGGCTATTCCATCAACTTAGAAGCTTCATCTGTGTTCTACTATGGTGCTTTTAGTGTCTCCGCATACCGCATCACGCGACATAGGTTTGCAGACGATAAGTACAACCGTTTCAGAGAGAAGAGCGGCCAATGTGACGATCTGGCTTTAGGTCGATTCGATAACAAATGACAAAAACGAACGGATTTATCAGGTTTTTACTACATATGAACGCTTTTAACATTGTCCCTTGCACCTCGGCTGCTAGTCCTCCTTTCATGCAGAATCTTAAGGTCCTAGCTCATGTCCAAGGCACCAAAGCCAGCAAAAAGTCCATAATCGATACCTAAAACTTGAATTGTACTACTTCTTACTGGCTATTACATCAACTTAGAAGCTTAATCTGTGTTCTACTATGGTGCTCTTAGTGTCTCCGCATACCGCAGCACGCGACATAGCTTTGCAGACGATAAGTACAACCGTTTCAGAGAGAAGAGCCACCAATGTGACGATCTGGCTTTAAGTCGATTCGATAATAAATTACGTAAACGGACAGTTTTCTCAGGATTTTACTACACATGAACACTTTTCGCATTCTCCCGTTCAACTCGGCTGCTAGTCCTCCTTTCATGCAGAATTTTAATGTCCTAGCTAATGTCCAAGGCTCCAAAGCCAGGTAAAAAGTCAATAATCGTTACCTAAAACTTGAATTATACTACTTCTTACTGGCTATTACATCAACTTAGAAGTTCATCTGTGTTCCACTATGGTGATCTTAGTGCCTCCGCATACCGCAGCACGCGACATAGTTTTGCAGACGATAAGTACAACCGTTTCATATAGAGGAGCGGCCAATGTGACGATCTGGCTTTAAGTCGATTCTATAACAAATGACGAAAATGGACGGATTTCTCAGGTTTTTACTACATATAAACACTTTTCACATACTCCTGTGCAACGCGGCTGCTAGTCCTCCTTTCATGCAGAATCTTAAGGACCTAGCTCATGTCCAAGGCACCAAAGCCAGCTAAAAAGTCAATAATCGATACCTAAAACTTGAATTGTACTACTTCTTACTGGCTATTGCATCAACTTAGAAGCTTAATCTGTGTTCTACTATAGTGCTTTTAGTGTCTCCGCATACCGCAGCACGCGACAATTCTTTGCAGACGATAAGTACAACCGTTTCAGAGAGAAGAGCGGCCAATGTGACGCACTGCTTGAAGTCGATTCGATAATAAATTACGAAAACGGACGGATTCCTCACGTTTTTACTACATATGAACACTTTTCACATTCTCCCTTGCAACTGGGCTGCTAGTCCTCCTTTCATGCAGAATCTTAAGGTCCTAGCTCAAGTCCAAGGCACCAAAGCCAGCAAAAAGTCCATAATCGATACCTAAAACTTGAATTGTTCTACTTCTTACTTGCTATTACATCAACTTAGAAGCTTAATCTATGTTCTACTATGGTGCTTTTAGTGTCTCCGCATACCGCAGCACGCGACATAGCTTTGCAGACGATAAGTACAACCGTTTCAGAGAGAAGAGCAGCCAATGTGACGATCTGGCTTTAAGTCGATTCGATAACAAATGACGAAAATGGACGGGTTTCTCAGGTTTTTACTACATATGAACACTTTTCACATACTCCCGTGCAACGCGGCTGCTAGTCCTCCTTTCATGCGAAATCTTAAGGTCCTAGCTCATGTCCAAGGCACCAAAGCCAGCTAAAAAGTCAATAATCGATACCTAAAACTTGAGTTGTACTACTTCTCACTGGCTATCACATAAACTTAGAAGCTTCATCTGTGTTCTACTATGGTGCTTTTAGTGTCTCCACATACTGCAGCACGCGACATAGCTTTGCAGACGATAAGTACAACCGTTTCAGAGAGAAGAGGGGCCAATGTGACGATCTGGCTTTAAGTCGATTCGATAACAAATGACGAAAACGGACGGATTTCTCAGGTTCTTACTACATATGAACACTTTTCGCATCCTCCCGTGCAACTCGGCTGCTAGTCCTCCTTTCATGCTGAATCTTAAGGTCCTAGCTCATGTCCAAGGCACCAAAGCCAGCTAAAAAGTCAATATTCGATACCTAAAACTTGAATTGTACTACTCCTTACTGGCTATTACATCAACTTAGAAGCTTCATCTGTGTTCTACTATGGTGCTTTTAGTGTCTCCGCATACCGCAGCACGCGACATAGCTTTGCAGACGATAAGTACAACCGTTTCAGAGAGAAGAGCGGGCACTGTGACGATCTGGCTTCAAGTTGATTCGATAACAAATGACGAAAACGGACGGATTTCTGAGGTTTTTACTACATATGAACACTTTTCACATTCTCCCATGCAACTCGGCTGCTAGTCCTCCTTTCATGCAGAGTCTTAAGGACATAGCTCATGTCCAAGGCGCCAAAGCCAGCTAAAAAGTCAATAATCGATACCTAAAACTTGAATTGAACTACTTCTGACTGGCTATTACATCAACTTAGAAGCTTCATCTGTGTTCTACTATGGTGCTTTAAGTGTCTCCGCATACCGCAGCATGCGACATAGCTTTGCAGACGATAAGTACTACCGTTTCAGAGAGAAGAAGGGCCAATGTGACGATCTGGCTTTAAGTCGATTCGATAACAAATGACGAAAATGGACGGATTTCTCAGGTTTTTACTACATATGAACACTTTTCACTCACTCCCGTGCAACGCGGCTGCTAGTCCTCCTTTCATGCAGAATCTTAAGGTCCTAGCTCATGTCCAAGGCACCAAACCCATCTAAAAAGTCAATAATCGATACCTAAATCTTGAATTGTACTACTTCTTACTGGGTATTACATCAACTTTGAAGCTTCATCTGTGTTCTACTATGGTGCTTTCAGAGTCTCCGCATACCGCAGCACGCGACATAGCTTTGCAGACGATAAGTACAACCGTTTCAGAGAGAAGAGCGGCCAATGTGACGATCTGGCTTTAAGTCGATTCGATAACAAATGACGAAAACGGACGGATTTCTCAGGTTTTTACTACATATGAACACTTTTCACATTCTCCCATGCAACTCGGCAGCTAGTCCTCCTTTCATGCAGAATCTTAAGGTCCTAGCTCATGTCCAAGGCACCAAAGCCAGCTAAAAAGTCAATATTCGATACCTAAAACTTGAATTGTATTACTCCTTACTGGCTATTACATCAACTTAGAAGGTTCTTCTGTGTTCTACTATGGTGCTTTTAGTGTCTCCGCATATCGCAGCACGCGACATAGCTTTGCAGACGATAAGTACAACCGTTTCAGAGAGAAGAGCGGCCAATGTGACGATCTGGCTTCAAGTTGATTCGATAACAAATGACGAAAACGGACGGATTTCTCAGGTTTCTACTACATGTAAACACTTTTCACATACTCCCGATCAACTCGGCTGCTAGTCCTCCTTTCATGCAGAATCTTAAGGTCCTAGCTCAGGTCCAAGGCGCCAAAGCCAGCTAAAAAGTCAATAATCGATACCTAAAACATGAATTGTACTACTTCTGACTGGCTATTACATCAACTTAGAAGCTTCATCTGTGTTCTACTATGGTGCTTTAAGTGTCTCCGCATACCGCAGCATGCGACATAGCTTTGCAGACGATAAGTACTACCGTTTCAGAGAGAAGAAGGGCCAATGTGACGATCTGGCTTTAAGTCGATTCGATAACAAATGATGAAAATGGACGGATTTCTCAGGTTTTTACTACATATGAACACTTTTCACACACTCCCGTGCAACGCGGCTGCTAGTCCTCCTTTCATGCAGAATCTTAAGGTCCTAGCTCATGTCCAAGGCACCAAAGCCATCTAAAAAGTCAATAATCGATACCTAAATGTTGAATTGTACTACTTCTTACTGGGTATTACATCAACTTTGAAGCTTCATCTGTGTTCTACTATGGTGCTTTCAGAGTCTCCGCATGCCGCAGCACGCGACATAGCTTTGCAGACGATAAGTACAACCGTTTCAGAGAGAAAAGCGGCTAACGTGTCGCACTGCTTTAAGTCGATTCGATAATAAATTACGATAACGGACGGATTTCTCAGGTTTTTACTACATATGAACACTTTTCACATTTTCCCATGCAATTCGGCTGCTAGTCCTCCTTTCATGCAGAATCTTAAAGACATAGATCATGACCAGGGCAACAAAGCCAGCTAAAAAGTCAATTATCGATACCTAAAACTTGAATTGTACTACTTCTTACTGGCTATTACATCAACTTAGAAGCTTCATCTGTGTTCCGCTATGGTGATTTTAGTGCCTCCGCATACCGCAGCACGCGACATAGCTTTGCAGACGATAAGTACAACCGTTTCAGAGAGAAGAGGGGCAAATGTGACGATCTGGCTTTAAGTCGATTCGATAACAAATGACAAAAACGAACGGATTTCTCAGGTTTTTACTACATATGAACACTTTTAACATTGTCCCTTGCAACTCGGCTGCTAGTCCTCCTTTCATGCAGAATCTTAAGGTCCTAGCTCATGTCCAAGGCACCAAAGCCAACAAAAAGTCCATAATCGATACCTAAAACCTGAATTGTACTACTTCTTACTATCTATTACATCAACTTAGAAGCTTAATCTGTGTTCTACTATGGTGCTTTTAGTGTCTCCGCATACCACAGCACGCGACATAGCTTTGCAGACGATAAGTACAACCGTTTCAGAGAGAAAAGCGGCCAATGTGACGCACTGCTTTAAGTCGATTCGATAATAAATTACGAAAACGGACGGATTTCTCAGGTTTTTACTACATATGAACACTTTTCGCATCCTCCCGTGCAACTCGGCTGCTAGTCCTCCTTACATGCAGAATCTTAAGGTCCTAGCTCATGTCCAAGGCACCAAAGCCAGCTAAAAAGTCAATATTCGATACCTAAAACTTGAATTGTACTACTCCTTACTGGCTATTACATCAACTTAGAAGCTTCATCTGTGTTCTACTATGGTGCTTTTAGTGTCTCCGCATATCGCAGCACGCGACATAGCTTTGCAGACTATAAGTACAACCATTTCAGTGAGAAGAGCGGCCAATGTGACGATCTGGCTTCAAGTTGATTCGATAACAAATGACGAAAACGGACGGATTTCTCATGTTTTTACTACATATGAACACTTTTCACATACTCCCGATCAACTCGGCTGCTAGTCCTCCTTTCATGCATAATCTTAAGGTCCTAGCTCAGGTCCAAGGCACCAAAGCCAGCTAAAAAGTTAATAATCGATACCTAAAACTTGAATTGTACTACTTCTGACTGGCTATTACATCAACTTAAAAGCTTCATCTGTGTTCTACTATGGTACTTTTAGTGTCTCCGCATACCGCAGCACGCGACATAGCTTTGCAGACGATAAGCACAACCGTTTCAGAGAGAAGAGCGGACAATGTCACGATCTGGCTTCAAGTCGATTCGATAATAAATGACGAAAACGGATGGATTTCTCAGGTTTTTACTACATATGAACACTTTTAACATTCTCCCATGCAACTCGGCTACTAGTCCTCCTTTCATGCAGAATCTTAAGGACATAGCTCATGACCAAGGCACCAAAGCCAGCTAAAAGGTCAAATATCGATACCTAAAACTTGAATTGTACTACTTCTTACTGGGTCTTACATCAACTTAGAAGCTTAATCTGTGTTCTACTATGGTGCTTTTAGTGTCTCCGCATACCGCAGCACGCGACATAGCTTTGCAGACGATAAGTACAACCGTTTCAGAGAGAAGAGCGGCCAATGTGACGATCTGGCTTTAAGTCGTTTCGATAACAAATGACGAAAACGGACGGATTTCTCAGGTTTTTACTACATATGAACACTTTTCACATACTCCCGTGCAACGCGGCTGCTATTCCTCCTTTCATGCATAATCGTAAGCTCCTAGCTCATGTCCAAGGCACAAAAGCCAGCAAAATAATCAATAATCTATACCTAAAACTTGAACTGTACTACTTCTTACTGGCTATTACATCAACTTAGAAGCTTTATCTGTGTTCCGCTATGGTGATTTTAGTGCCTCCGCATACCGCAACACGCGACATAGCTTTGCAGACGATAAGTACAACCATTTCAGAGAGAAGAGGGGCAAATGTGACGATCTGGCTTTAAGTCGATTCGATAACAAATGACAAAAACGAACGGATTTCTCAGGTTTTTACTACATATGAACACTTTTAACATTGTCCCTCGCAACTCGGCTACTAGTCCTCCTTTCATGCAGAATCTTAAGGTCCTAGCTCATGTCCAAGGCACCAAAGCCAGCAAAAAGTCCATAGTCGATACCTAAAACCTGAATTGTACTACTTCTTACTGGCTATTTCATCAACTTAGAAGCTTCATCTGTGTTCTACTATGGTGCTTTTAGTGTCTCCGCATACCGCAGCACGCGACATAGCTTTGCAGACGATAAGTACAACCGTTTCAGAGAGAAGAGCGGCCAATGTGACGATCTGGCTTGAAGTCGATTCGGTAATAAATTACGTAAACGGACAGATTTCTCAGGATTTTACTATACATGAACACTTTTCGCATTCTCCCGTTCAACTCGGCTGCTAGTCCTCCTTTCATGCAGAAACTTAAGGTCCTAGCTCATGTCCAAGGCTCCAAAGCCAGCTAAAAAGTCAATATTCGATACCTAAAACTTGAATTGTACTACTCCTTACTGGCTATTCCATCAACTTAGAAGCTTCATCTGTGTTCTACTATGGTGCTTTTAGTGTCTCCGCATACCGCATCACGCGACATAGCTTTGCAGACGATAAGTACAACCGTTTCAGAGAGAAGAGCGTCCAATGTGACGATCTGGCTTTAAGTCGATTCGATAACAAATGACGAAAACGAACGGATTTCTCAGGTTTTTACTACATATGAACACTTTTCACATTCTCCCTTGCAACTCGGCTGCTAGCCCTCCTTTCATGCAGAATCTTAAGGTCCTACCTCATGTCCAAGGCACCAAAGCCAGCAAAAAGTCAATAATCGATACCTAAAACTTGAATTATACTACTTCTTACTGGCTATTACATCAACTTAGAAGCTTAATCTGTGTTCTACTATGGTGCTTTTAGTGTCTCCGCATACCGCAGCACGCGACATAGCTTTGCAGACGATAAGTACAACCGTTTCAGAGAGAAGAGCGGCCAATGTGACGATCTGGCTTTAAGTCGATTCGATAATAAATTGCGAAAACGGACGGATTTCTCAGGTTTTTACTACACATGAACACTTTTCGCTTTCTCCCGTTCAACTCGGCTGCTAGTCCTCCTTTCATGCAGAATCTTAAGGTCCTAGCTCATGTCCAAGGCACCAAAGCCAGCTACAAAGTCAATAATCGTTACCTAAAACTTGAATTGTACTACTTCTTACTGGCTATTACATCAATTTAGAAGCTTCATCTGTGTTTACTTATGGTGATTTTAGTGTCTCCGCATACCGCAGCACGCGACATAGCTTTGCAGACGATAAGTACAACTGTTTCAGAGAGAATAGCGACCAAAGTGACGATCTGGCTTTAAGTCGATTCGTTAACAAATGACGAAAATGGACGGATTTCTCAGGTTTTTACTACATATAAACACTTTTCACGTACTCCCGTGCAACTCGGCTGCTACTCCTCCTATCATGCAGAATCTTAAGGTCCTAGCTCATGTCCAAGGCGACAAAGCCAGCTAAAAAGTCAATAATCGACACCTAAAACTTGAATTGTACTACTTCTTACTGGCTATTACATCAACTTAGAGGCTTCATCTGTATTCCGCTATGGTGATTTTAGTGTCTCCGCATACCGCAGCACGCGACATAGCTTTGCAGACGATAAGTACAACCGTTTGAGAGAGAAGAGCGGCCAATGTGACGATCTGGCTTTAAGTCGATTCGATAACAAATGACGAAAACGGATGAATTTCTCAGGTTTTTACTACATATGAACACTTTTAACATTCTCCCATGCAACTCGGCTGCTAGTCTTCCTTTCATGCAGAATCATAAGGACCTAGCTCATGCCAAAGGCACCAAAGCCAGCTAAAAAGTCAATAATCGATACCTAAAACTTGAATTGTACTTCTTCTTACTTGCTATTACATCAACTTAGAAGCTTCATCTGTGTTCTACTATGGTGCTTTTAGTGTCTCCGCATACCGCAGCACGCGACATAGCTTTGCAGACGATAAGTACAACCGTTTCAGATAGAGGAGCGGCCAATGTGACAATCTGGCTTTAAGTCGATTCGATAACAAATGACGAAAATAGACGGATTTCTCAGGTTTTTACTACATATAAACACTTATCACATACTCCCGTGCAACGCGGCTGCTAGTCCTCCTTTCATGCAGAATCTTAAGGTCCTAGCTCATGTCCAAGGCACCAAAGCCAGCTACAAAGTCAATAATCGTTACCTAAAACTTGAATTGTACTACTTCTTACTGGCTATTACATCAATTTAGAAGCTTCATCTGTGTTTATTTATGGTGATTTTAGTGTCTCCGCATACCGCAGCACGCGACATAGCTTTGCAGACGATAAGTACAACCGTTTCAGAGAGAAGAGCGGCCAATGTGACGATCTGGCTTCAAGTTGATTCGATAACAAATGACGAAAACGGACGGATTTCTCAGGTTTTTACTACATATAAACACTTTTCACATACTCCCGATCAACTCGGCTGCTAGTCCTCCTTTCATGCTGAATCTTAAGGTCCTAGCTCAGGTCCAAGGCGCCAAAGCCAGCTAAAAAGTCAATAATCGATACCTAAAACATGAATTGTACTACTTCTGACTGGCTATTACATCAACTTAGAAGCTTCATCTGTGTTCTACTATGGTGCTTTAAGTGTCTCCGCATACCGCAGCATGCGACATAGCTTTGCAGACGATAAGTACTACCGTTTCAGAGAGAAGAAGGGCCAATGTGACGATCTGGCTTTAAGTCGATTCGATAACAAATGACGAAAATGGACGGATTTCTCAGGTTTTTACTACATATGAACACTTTTCACACACTCCCGTGCAACGCGGCTGCTAGTCCTCCTTTCATGCAGAATCTTAAGGTCCTAGCTCATGTCCAAGGCACCAAAGCCATCTAAAAAGTCAATAATCGATACCTAAATGTTGAATTGTACTACTTCTTACTGGGTATTACATCAACTTTGAAGCTTCATCTGTGTTCTACTATGGTGCTTTCAGAGTCTCCGCATGCCGCAGCACGCGACATAGCTTTGCAGACGATAAGTACAACCGTTTCAGAGAGAAAAGCGGCCAATGTGTCGCACTGCTTTAAGTCGATTCGATATTAAATTACGAAAACGGACGGATTTCTCAGGTTTTTACTACTTATGAACACTTTTCGCATCCTCCCGTGCAACTCGGCTGCTAGTCCTCCTTACATGCAGAATCTTAAGGTCCTAGCTCATGTCCAAGGCACCAAAGCCAGCTAAAAAGTCAATATTCGATACATAAAACTTGAATTGTACTACTCCTTACTGGCTATTCCATCAACTTAAAAGCTTCATCTGTGTTCTACTATGGTGCTTTTAGTGTCTCCGCATACCGCATCACGCGACATAGGTTTGCAGACGATAAGTACAACCGTTTCAGAGAGAAGAGCGGCCAATGTGACGATCTGGCTTTAGGTCGATTCGATAACAAATGACAAAAACGAACGGATTTATCAGGTTTTTACTACATATGAACGCTTTTAACATTGTCCCTTGCACCTCGGCTGCTAGTCCTCCTTTCATGCAGAATCTTAAGGTCCTAGCTCATGTCCAAGGCACCAAAGCCAGCAAAAAGTCCATAATCGATACCTAAAACTTGAATTGTACTACTTCTTACTGGCTATTACATCAACTTAGAAGCTTAATCTGTGTTCTACTATGGTGCTCTTAGTGTCTCCGCATACCGCAGCACGCGACATAGCTTTGCAGACGATAAGTACAACCGTTTCAGAGAGAAGAGCCACCAATGTGACGATCTGGCTTTAAGTCGATTCGATAATAAATTACGTAAACGGACAGTTTTCTCAGGATTTTACTACACATGAACACTTTTCGCATTCTCCCGTTCAACTCGGCTGCTAGTCCTCCTTTCATGCAGAATTTTAAGGTCCTAGCTAATGTCCAAGGCTCCAAAGCCAGCTAAAAAGTCAATAATCGTTACCTAAAACTTGAATTATACTACTTCTTACTGGCTATTACATCAACTTAGAAGCTTCATCTGTGTTCCACTATGGTGATCTTAGTGCCTCCGCATACCGCAGCACGCGACATAGTTTTGCAGACGATAAGTACAACCGTTTCATATAGAGGAGCGGCCAATGTGACGATCTGGCTTTAAGTCGATTCTATAACAAATGACGAAAATGGACGGATTTCTCAGGTTTTTACTACATATAAACACTTTTCACATACTCCTGTGCAACGCGGCTGCTAGTCCTCCTTTCATGCAGAATCTTAAGGTCCTAGCTCAAGTCCAAGGCACCAAAGCCAGCAAAAAGTCCATAATCGATACCTAAAACTTGAATTGTTCTACTTCTTACTTGCTATTACATCAACTTAGAAGCGTAATCTATGTTCTACTATGGTGCTTTTAGTGTCTCCGCATACCGCAGCACGCGACATAGCTTTGCAGACGATAAGTACAACCGTTTCAGAGAGAAGAACAGCCAATGTGACGATCTGGCTTTAAGTCGATTCGATAACAAATGACGAAAATGGACGGGTTTCTCAGGTTTTTACTACATATGATCACTTTTCACATACTCCCGTGCAACGCGGCTGCTAGTCCTCCTTTCATGCGAAATCTTAAGGTCCTAGCTCATGTCCAAGGCACCAAAGCCAGCTAAAAAGTCAATAATCGATACCTAAAACTTGAGTTGTACTACTTCTCACTGGCTATCACATAAACTTAGAAGCTTCATCTGTGTTCTACTATGGTGCTTTTAGTGTCTCCACATACTGCAGCACGCGACATAGCTTTGCAGACGATAAGTACAACCGTTTCAGAGAGAAGAGGGGCCAATGTGACGATCTGGCTTTAAGTCGATTCGATAACAAATGACGAAAACGGACGGATTTCTCAGGTTCTTACTACATATGAACACTTTTCGCATCCTCCCGTGCAACTCGGCTGCTAGTCCTCCTTTCATGCTGAATCTTAAGGTCCTAGCTCATGTCCAAGGCACCAAAGCCAGCTAAAAAGTCAATATTCGATACCTAAAACTTGAATTGTACTACTCCTTACTGGCTATTACATCAACTTAGAAGCTTCATCTGTGTTCTACTATGGTGCTTTTAGTGTCTCCGCATACCGCAGCACGCGACATAGCTTTGCAGACGATAAGTACAACCGTTTCAGAGAGAAGAGCGGGCAATGTGACGATCTGGCTTCAAGTTGATTCGATAACAAATGACGAAAACGGACGGATTTCTGAGGTTTTTACTACATATGAACACTTTTCACATTCTCCCATGCAACTCGGCTGCTAGTCCTCCTTTCATGCAGAGTCTTAAGGACATAGCTCATGTCCAAGGCGCCAAAGCCAGCTAAAAAGTCAATAATCGATACCTAAAACTTGAATTGAACTACTTCTGACTGGCTATTACATCAACTTAGAAGCTTGATCTGTGTTCTACTATGGTGCTTTAAGTGTCTCCGCATACCGCAGCATGCGACATAGCTTTGCAGACGATAAGTACTACCGTTTCAGAGAGAAGAAGGGCCAATGTGACGATCTGGCTTTAAGTCGATTCGATAACAAATGACGAAAATGGACGGATTTCTCAGGTTTTTACTACATATGAACACTTTTCACTCACTCCCGTGCAACGCGGCTGCTAGTCCTCCTTTCATGCAGAATCTTAAGGTCCTAGCTCATGTCCAAGGCACCAAAGCCATCTAAAAAGTCAATAATCGATACCTAAATCTTGAATTGTACTACTTCTTACTGGGTATTACATCAACTTTGAAGCTTCATCTGTGTTCTACTATGGTGCTTTCAGAGTCTCCGCATACCGCAGCACGCGACATAGCTTTGCAGACGATAAGTACAACCGTTTCAGAGAGAAGAGCGGCCAATGTGACGATCTGGCTTTAAGTCGATTCGATAACAAATGACGAAAACGGACGGATTTCTCAGGTTTTTACTACATATGAACACTTTTCACATTCTCCCATGCAACTCGGCAACTAGTCCTCCTTTCATGCAGAATCTTAAGGTCCTAGCTCATGTCCAAGGCACCAAAGCCAGCTAAAAAGTCAATATTCGATACCTAAAACTTGAATTGTATTACTCCTTACTGGCTATTACATCAACTTAGAAGCTTCTTCTGTGTTCTACTATGGTGCTTTTAGTGTCTCCGCATATCGCAGCACGCGACATAGCTTTGCAGACGATAAGTACAACCGTTTCAGAGAGAAGAGCGGCCAATGTGACGATCTGGCTTCAAGTTGATTCGATAACAAATGACGAAAACGGACGGATTTCTCAGGTTTCTACTACATGTAAACACTTTTCACATACTCCCGATCAACTCGGCTGCTAGTCCTCCTTTCATGCAGAATCTTAAGGTCCTAGCTCAGGTCCAAGGCGCCAAAGCCAGCTAAAAAGTCAATAATCGATACCTAAAACATGAATTGTACTACTTCTGACTGGCTATTACATCAACTTAGAAGCTTCATCTGTGTTCTACTATGGTGCTTTAAGTGTCTCCGCATACCGCAGCATGCGACATAGCTTTGCAGACGATAAGTACTACCGTTTCAGAGAGAAGAAGGGCCAATGTGACGATCTGGCTTTAAGTCGATTCGATAACAAATGATGAAAATGGACGGATTTCTCAGGTTTTTACTACATATGAACACTTTTCACACACTCCCGTGCAACGCGGCTGCTAGTCCTCCTTTCATGCAGAATCTTAAGGTCCTAGCTCATGTCCAAGGCACCAAAGCCATCTAAAAAGTCAATAATCGATACCTAAATGTTGAATTGTACTACTTCTTACTGGGTATTACATCAACTTTGAAGCTTCATCTGTGTTCTACTATGGTGCTTTCAGAGTCTCCGCATGCCGCAGCACGCGACATAGCTTTGCAGACGATAAGTACAACCGTTTCAGAGAGAAAAGCGGCCAACGTGTCGCACTGCTTTAAGTCGATTCGATAATAAATTACGATAACGGACGGATTTCTCAGGTTTTTACTACATATGAACACTTTTCACATTTTCCCATGCAATTCGGCTGCTAGTCCTCCTTTCATGCAGAATCTTAAAGACATAGATCATGACCAGGGCAACAAAGCCAGCTAAAAAGTCAATTATCGATACCTAAAACTTGAATTGTACTACTTCTTACTGGCTATTACATCAACTTAGAAGCTTAATCTGTGTTCTACTATGGTGCTTTTAGTGTCTCCGCATACCACAGCACGCGACATAGCTTTGCAGACGATAAGTACAACCGTTTCAGAGAGAAAAGCGGCCAATGTGACGCACTGCTTTAAGTCGATTCGATAATAAATTACGAAAACGGACGGATTTCTCAGGTTTTTACTACATATGAACACTTTTCGCATCCTCCCGTGCAACTCGGCTGCTAGTCCTCCTTACATGCAGATCTTAAGGTCCTAGCTCATGTCCAAGGCACCAAAGCCAGCTAAAAAGTCAATATTCGATACCTAAAACTTGAATTGTACTACTCCTTACTGGCTATTACATCAACTTAGAAGCTTCATCTGTGTTCTACTATGGTGCTTTTAGTGTCTCCGCATATCGCAGCACGCGACATAGCTTTGCAGACGATAAGTACAACCGTTTCAGTGAGAAGAGCGGCCAATGTGACGATCTGGCTTCAAGTTGATTCGATAACAAATGACGAAAACGGACGCATTTCTCATGTTTTTACTACATATGAACACTTTTCACATACTCCCGATCAACTCGGCTGCTAGTCCTCCTTTCATGCAGAATCTTAAGGTCCTAGCTCAGGTCCAAGGCACCAAAGCCAGCTAAAAAGTTAATAATCGATACCTAAAACTTGAATTGTACTACTTCTGACTGGCTATTACATCAACTTAGAAGCTTAATCTGTGTTCTACTATGGTGCTTTTAGTGTCTCCGCATACCGCAGCACGCGACATAGCTTTGCAGACGATAAGTACAACCGTTTCAGAGAGAAGAGCGGCCAATGTGACGATCTGGCTTTAAGTCGTTTCGATAACAAATGACGAAAACGGACGGATTTCTCAGGTTTTTACTACATATGAACACTTTTCACATACTCCCGTGCAACGCGGCTGCTATTCCTCCTTTCATGCATAATCGTAAGCTCCTAGCTCATGTCCAAGGCACAAAAGCCAGCAAAATAATCAATAATCTATACCTAAAACTTGAACTGTACTACTTCTTACTGGCTATTACATCAACTTAGAAGCTTTATCTGTGTTCCGCTATGGTGATTTTAGTGCCTCCGCATACCGCAACACGCGACATAGGTTTGCAGACGATAAGTACAACCGTTTCAGAGAGAAGAGCGGCCAATGTGACGATCTGGCTTTAGGTCGATTCGATAACAAATGACAAAAACGAACGGATTTATCAGGTTTTTACTACATATGAACGCTTTTAACATTGTCCCTTGCACCTCGGCTGCTAGTCCTCCTTTCATGCAGAATCTTAAGGTCCTAGCTCATGTCCAAGGCACCAAAGCCAGCAAAAAGTCCATAATCGATACCTAAAACTTGAATTGTACTACTTCTTACTGGCTATTACATCAACTTAGAAGCTTAATCTGTGTTCTACTATGGTGCTCTTAGTGTCTCCGCATACCGCAGCACGCGACATAGCTTTGCA
The DNA here is from genome assembly GCF_023897955.1 of Schistocerca gregaria. NCBI lineage: Eukaryota > Metazoa > Arthropoda > Insecta > Orthoptera > Acrididae > Schistocerca > Schistocerca gregaria. The sequence continues at coordinate 7,663,309 of NW_026061795.1, forward strand.
GACGATAAGTACAACCGTTTCAGAGAGAAGAGCCACCAATGTGACGATCTGGCTTTAAGTCGATTCGATAATAAATTACGTAAACGGACAGTTTTCTCAGGATTTTACTACACATGAACACTTTTCGCATTCTCCCGTTCAACTCGGCTGCTAGTCCTCCTTTCATGCAGAATTTTAAGGTCCTAGCTAATGTCCAAGGCTCCAAAGCCAGCTAAAAAGTCAATAATCGTTACCTAAAACTTGAATTATACTACTTCTTACTGGCTATTACATCAACTTAGAAGCTTCATCTGTGTTCCACTATGGTGATCTTAGTGCCTCCGCATACCGCAGCACGCGACATAGTTTTGCAGACGATAAGTACAACCGTTTCATATAGAGGAGCGGCCAATGTGACGATCTGGCTTTAAGTCGATTCTATAACAAATGACGAAAATGGACGGATTTCTCAGGTTTTTACTACATATAAACACTTTTCACATACTCCTGTGCAACGCGGCTGCTAGACCTCCTTTCATGCAGAATCTTAAGGTCCTACCTCATGTCCAAGGCACCAAAGCCAGCAAAAAGTCAATAATCGATACCTAAAACTTGAATTATACTACTTCTTACTGGCTATTACATCAACTTAGAAGCTTAATCTGTGTTCTACTATGGTGCTTTTAGTGTCTCCGCATACCGCAGCACGCGACATAGCTTTGCAGACGATAAGTACAACCGTTTCAGAGAGAAGAGCGGCCAATGTGACGATCTGGCTTTAAGTCGATTCGATAATAAATTGCGAAAACGGACGGATTTCTCAGGTTTTTACTACACATGAACACTTTTCGCATTCTCCCGTTCAACTCGGCTGCTAGTCCTCCTTTCATGCAGAATCTTAAGGTCCTAGCTCATGTCCAAGGCACCAAAGCCAGCTACAAAGTCAATAATCGTTACCTAAAACTTGAATTGTACTACTTCTTACTGGCTATTACATCAATTTAGAAGCTTCATCTGTGTTTACTTATGGTGATTTTAGTGTCTCCGCATACCGCAGCACGCGACATAGCTTTGCAGACGATAAGTACAACTGTTTCAGAGAGAATAGCGGCCAAAGTGACGATCTGGCTTTAAGTCGATTCGTTAACAAATGACGAAAATGGACGGATTTCTCAGGTTTTTACTACATATAAACACTTTTCACGTACTCCCGTGCAACTCGGCTGCTACTCCTCCTATCATGCAGAATCTTAAGGTCCTAGCTCATGTCCAAGGCGACAAAGCCAGCTAAAAAGTCAATAATCGACACCTAAAACTTGAATTGTACTACTTCTTACTGGCTATTACATCAACTTAGAGGCTTCATCTGTATTCCGCTATGGTGATTTTAGTGTCTCCGCATACCGCAGCACGCGACATAGCTTTGCAGACGATAAGTACAACCGTTTGAGAGAGAAGAGCGGCCAATGTGACGATCTGGCTTTAAGTCGATTCGATAACAAATGACGAAAACGGATGAATTTCTCAGGTTTTTACTACATATGAACACTTTTAACATTCTCCCATGCAACTCGGCTGCTAGTCTTCCTTTCATGCAGAATCATAAGGACCTAGCTCATGCCAAAGGCACCAAAGCCAGCTAAAAAGTCAATAATCGATACCTAAAACTTGAATTGTACTTCTTCTTACTTGCTATTACATCAACTTAGAAGCTTCATCTGTGTTCTACTATGGTGCTTTTAGTGTCTCCGCATACCGCAGCACGCGACATAGCTTTGCAGACGATAAGTACAACCGTTTCAGATATTGGAGCGGCCAATGTGACAATCTGGCTTTAAGTCGATTCGATAACAAATGACGAAAATAGACGGATTTCTCAGGTTTTTACTACATATAAACACTTATCACATACTCCCGTGCAACGCGGCTGCTAGTCCTCCTTTCATGCAGAATCTTAAGGTCCTAGCTCATGTCCAAGGCACCAAAGCCAGCTACAAAGTCAATAATCGTTACCTAAAACTTGAATTGTACTACTTCTTACTGGCTATTACATCAATTTAGAAGCTTCATCTGTGTTTATTTATGGTGATTTTAGTGTCTCCGCATACCGCAGCACGCGACATAGCTTTGCAGACGATAAGTACAACCGTTTCAGAGAGAAGAGCGGCCAATGTGACGATCTGGCTTCAAGTTGATTCGATAACAAATGACGAAAACGGACGGATTTCTCAGGTTTTTACTACATATAAACACTTTTCACATACTCCCGATCAACTCGGCTGCTAGTCCTCCTTTCATGCTGAATCTTAAGGTCCTAGCTCAGGTCCAAGGCGCCAAAGCCAGCTAAAAAGTCAATAATCGATACCTAAAACATGAATTGTACTACTTCTGACTGGCTATTACATCAACTTAGAAGCTTCATCTGTGTTCTACTATGGTGCTTTAAGTGTCTCCGCATACCGCAGCATGCGACATAGCTTTGCAGACGATAAGTACTACCGTTTCAGAGAGAAGAAGGGCCAATGTGACGATCTGGCTTTAAGTCGATTCGATAACAAATGACGAAAATGGACGGATTTCTCAGGTTTTTACTACATATGAACACTTTTCACACACTCCCGTGCAACGCGGCTGCTAGTCCTCCTTTCATGCAGAATCTTAAGGTCCTAGCTCATGTCCAAGGCACCAAAGCCATCTAAAAAGTCAATAATCGATACCTAAATGTTGAATTGTACTACTTCTTACTGGGTATTACATCAACTTTGAAGCTTCATCTGTGTTCTACTATGGTGCTTTCAGAGTCTCCGCATGCCGCAGCACGCGACATAGCTTTGCAGACGATAAGTACAACCGTTTCAGAGAGAAAAGCGGCCAATGTGTCGCACTGCTTTAAGTCGATTCGATATTAAATTACGAAAACGGACGGATTTCTCAGGTTTTTACTACTTATGAACACTTTTCGCATCCTCCCGTGCAACTCGGCTGCTAGTCCTCCTTACATGCAGAATCTTAAGGTCCTAGCTCATGTCCAAGGCACCAAAGCCAGCTAAAAAGTCAATATTCGATACATAAAACTTGAATTGTACTACTCCTTACTGGCTATTCCATCAACTTAAAAGCTTCATCTGTGTTCTACTATGGTGCTTTTAGTGTCTCCGCATACCGCATCACGCGACATAGGTTTGCAGACGATAAGTACAACCGTTTCAGAGAGAAGAGCGGCCAATGTGACGATCTGGCTTTAGGTCGATTCGATAACAAATGACAAAAACGAACGGATTTATCAGGTTTTTACTACATATGAACGCTTTTAACATTGTCCCTTGCACCTCGGCTGCTAGTCCTCCTTTCATGCAGAATCTTAAGGTCCTAGCTCATGTCCAAGGCACCAAAGCCAGCAAAAAGTCCATAATCGATACCTAAAACTTGAATTGTACTACTTCTTACTGGCTATTACATCAACTTAGAAGCTTAATCTGTGTTCTACTATGGTGCTCTTAGTGTCTCCGCATACCGCAGCACGCGACATAGCTTTGCAGACGATAAGTACAACCGTTTCAGAGAGAAGAGCCACCAATGTGACGATCTGGCTTTAAGTCGATTCGATAATAAATTACGTAAACGGACAGTTTTCTCAGGATTTTACTACACATGAACACTTTTCGCATTCTCCCGTTCAACTCGGCTGCTAGTCCTCCTTTCATGCAGAATTTTAAGGTCCTAGCTAATGTCCAAGGCTCCAAAGCCAGCTAAAAAGTCAATAATCGTTACCTAAAACTTGAATTATACTACTTCTTACTGGCTATTACATCAACTTAGAAGCTTCATCTGTGTTCCACTATGGTGATCTTAGTGCCTCCGCATACCGCAGCACGCGACATAGTTTTGCAGACGATAAGTACAACCGTTTCATATAGAGGAGCGGCCAATGTGACGATCTGGCTTTAAGTCGATTCTATAACAAATGACGAAAATGGACGGATTTCTCAGGTTTTTACTACATATAAACACTTTTCACATACTCCTGTGCAACGCGGCTGCTAGACCTCCTTTCATGCAGAATCTTAAGGTCCTAGCTCATGTCCAAGGCACCAAAGCCAGCTACAAAGTCAATAATCGTTACCTAAAACTTGAATTGTACTACTTCTTACTGGCTATTACATCAATTTAGAAGCTTCATCTGTGTTTATTTATGGTGATTTTAGTGTCTCCGCATACCGCAGCACGCGACATAGCTTTGCAGACGATAAGTACAACCGTTTCAGAGAGAAGAGCGGCCAATGTGACGATCTGGCTTCAAGTTGATTCGATAACAAATGACGAAAACGGACGGATTTCTCAGGTTTTTACTACATATAAACACTTTTCACATACTCCCGATCAACTCGGCTGCTAGTCCTCCTTTCATGCTGAATCTTAAGGTCCTAGCTCAGGTCCAAGGCGCCAAAGCCAGCTAAAAAGTCAATAATCGATACCTAAAACATGAATTGTACTACTTCTGACTGGCTATTACATCAACTTAGAAGCTTCATCTGTGTTCTACTATGGTGCTTTAAGTGTCTCCGCATACCGCAGCATGCGACATAGCTTTGCAGACGATAAGTACTACCGTTTCAGAGAGAAGAAGGGCCAATGTGACGATCTGGCTTTAAGTCGATTCGATAACAAATGACGAAAATGGACGGATTTCTCAGGTTTTTACTACATATGAACACTTTTCACACACTCCCGTGCAACGCGGCTGCTAGTCCTCCTTTCATGCAGAATCTTAAGGTCCTAGCTCATGTCCAAGGCACCAAAGCCATCTAAAAAGTCAATAATCGATACCTAAATGTTGAATTGTACTACTTCTTACTGGGTATTACATCAACTTTGAAGCTTCATCTGTGTTCTACTATGGTGCTTTCAGAGTCTCCGCATGCCGCAGCACGCGACATAGCTTTGCAGACGATAAGTACAACCGTTTCAGAGAGAAAAGCGGCCAATGTGTCGCACTGCTTTAAGTCGATTCGATATTAAATTACGAAAACGGACGGATTTCTCAGGTTTTTACTACTTATGAACACTTTTCGCATCCTCCCGTGCAACTCGGCTGCTAGTCCTCCTTACATGCAGAATCTTAAGGTCCTAGCTCATGTCCAAGGCACCAAAGCCAGCTAAAAAGTCAATATTCGATACATAAAACTTGAATTGTACTACTCCTTACTGGCTATTCCATCAACTTAAAAGCTTCATCTGTGTTCTACTATGGTGCTTTTAGTGTCTCCGCATACCGCATCACGCGACATAGGTTTGCAGACGATAAGTACAACCGTTTCAGAGAGAAGAGCGGCCAATGTGACGATCTGGCTTTAGGTCGATTCGATAACAAATGACAAAAACGAACGGATTTATCAGGTTTTTACTACATATGAACGCTTTTAACATTGTCCCTTGCACCTCGGCTGCTAGTCCTCCTTTCATGCAGAATCTTAAGGTCCTAGCTCATGTCCAAGGCACCAAAGCCAGCAAAAAGTCCATAATCGATACCTAAAACTTGAATTGTACTACTTCTTACTGGCTATTACATCAACTTAGAAGCTTAATCTGTGTTCTACTATGGTGCTCTTAGTGTCTCCGCATACCGCAGCACGCGACATAGCTTTGCAGACGATAAGTACAACCGTTTCAGAGAGAAGAGCCACCAATGTGACGATCTGGCTTTAAGTCGATTCGATAATAAATTACGTAAACGGACAGTTTTCTCAGGATTTTACTACACATGAACACTTTTCGCATTCTCCCGTTCAACTCGGCTGCTAGTCCTCCTTTCATGCAGAATTTTAAGGTCCTAGCTAATGTCCAAGGCTCCAAAGCCAGCTTAAAAGTCAATAATCGTTACCTAAAACTTGAATTATACTACTTCTTACTGGCTATTACATCAACTTAGAAGCTTCATCTGTGTTCCACTATGGTGATCTTAGTGCCTCCGCATACCGCAGCACGCGACATAGTTTTGCAGACGATAAGTACAACCGTTTCATATAGAGGAGCGGCCAATGTGACGATCTGGCTTTAAGTCGATTCTATAACAAATGACGAAAATGGACGGATTTCTCAGGTTTTTACTACATATAAACACTTTTCACATACTCCTGTGCAACGCGGCTGCTAGACCTCCTTTCATGCAGAATCTTAAGGTCCTACCTCATGTCCAAGGCACCAAAGCCAGCAAAAAGTCAATAATCGATACCTAAAACTTGAATTATACTACTTCTTACTGGCTATTACATCAACTTAGAAGCTTAATCTGTGTTCTACTATGGTGCTTTTAGTGTCTCCGCATACCGCAGCACGCGACATAGCTTTGCAGACGATAAGTACAACCGTTTCAGAGAGAAGAGCGGCCAATGTGACGATCTGGCTTTAAGTCGATTCGATAATAAATTGCGAAAACGGACGGATTTCTCAGGTTTTTACTACACATGAACACTTTTCGCATTCTCCCGTTCAACTCGGCTGCTAGTCCTCCTTTCATGCAGAATCTTAAGGTCCTAGCTCATGTCCAAGGCACCAAAGCCAGCTACAAAGTCAATAATCGTTACCTAAAACTTGAATTGTACTACTTCTTACTGGCTATTACATCAATTTAGAAGCTTCATCTGTGTTTACTTATGGTGATTTTAGTGTCTCCGCATACCGCAGCACGCGACATAGCTTTGCAGACGATAAGTACAACTGTTTCAGAGAGAATAGCGGCCAAAGTGACGATCTGGCTTTAAGTCGATTCGTTAACAAATGACGAAAATGGACGGATTTCTCAGGTTTTTACTACATATAAACACTTTTCACGTACTCCCGTGCAACTCGGCTGCTACTCCTCCTATCATGCAGAATCTTAAGGTCCTAGCTCATGTCCAAGGCGACAAAGCCAGCTAAAAAGTCAATAATCGACACCTAAAACTTGAATTGTACTACTTCTTACTGGCTATTACATCAACTTAGAGGCTTCATCTGTATTCCGCTATGGTGATTTTAGTGTCTCCGCATACCGCAGCACGCGACATAGCTTTGCAGACGATAAGTACAACCGTTTGAGAGAGAAGAGCGGCCAATGTGACGATCTGGCTTTAAGTCGATTCGATAACAAATGACGAAAACGGATGAATTTCTCAGGTTTTTACTACATATGAACACTTTTAACATTCTCCCATGCAACTCGGCTGCTAGTCTTCCTTTCATGCAGAATCATAAGGACCTAGCTCATGCCAAAGGCACCAAAGCCAGCTAAAAAGTCAATAATCGATACCTAAAACTTGAATTGTACTTCTTCTTACTTGCTATTACATCAACTTAGAAGCTTCATCTGTGTTCTACTATGGTGCTTTTAGTGTCTCCGCATACCGCAGCACGCGACATAGCTTTGCAGACGATAAGTACAACCGTTTCAGATAGAGGAGCGGCCAATGTGACAATCTGGCTTTAAGTCGATTCGATAACAAATGACGAAAATAGACGGATTTCTCAGGTTTTTACTACATATAAACACTTATCACATACTCCCGTGCAACGCGGCTGCTAGTCCTCCTTTCATGCAGAATCTTAAGGTCCTAGCTCATGTCCAAGGCACCAAAGCCAGCTACAAAGTCAATAATCGTTACCTAAAACTTGAATTGTACTACTTCTTACTGGCTATTACATCAATTTAGAAGCTTCATCTGTGTTTATTTATGGTGATTTTAGTGTCTCCGCATACCGCAGCACGCGACATAGCTTTGCAGACGATAAGTACAACCGTTTCAGAGAGAAGAGCGGCCAATGTGACGATCTGGCTTCAAGTTGATTCGATAACAAATGAATAAAAGGGGACGGATTTCTCAGGTTTTTACTACATATAAACACTTTTCACATACTCCCGATCAACTCGGCTGCTAGTCCTCCTTTCATGCTGAATCTTAAGGTCCTAGCTCAGGTCCAAGGCGCCAAAGCCAGCTAAAAAGTTAATAATCGATACCTAAAACATGAATTGTACTACTTCTGACTGGCTATTACATCAACTTAGAAGCTTCATCTGTGTTCTACTATGGTGCTTTAAGTGTCTCCGCATACCGCAGCATGCGACATAGCTTTGCAGACGATAAGTACTACCGTTTCAGAGAGAAGAAGGGCCAATGTGACGATCTGGCTTTAAGTCGATTCGATAACAAATGACGAAAATGGACGGATTTCTCAGGTTTTTACTACATATGAACACTTTTCACACACTCCCGTGCAACGCGGCTGCTAGTCCTCCTTTCATGCAGAATCTTAAGGTCCTAGCTCATGTCCAAGGCACCAAAGCCATCTAAAAAGTCAATAATCGATACCTAAATGTTGAATTGTACTACTTCTTACTGGGTATTACATCAACTTTGAAGCTTCATCTGTGTTCTACTATGGTGCTTTCAGAGTCTCCGCATGCCGCAGCACGCGACATAGCTTTGCAGACGATAAGTACAACCGTTTCAGAGAGAAAAGCGGCCAATGTGTCGCACTGCTTTAAGTCGATTCGATATTAAATTACGAAAACGGACGGATTTCTCAGGTTTTTACTACTTATGAACACTTTTCGCATCCTCCCGTGCAACTCGGCTGCTAGTCCTCCTTACATGCAGAATCTTAAGGTCCTAGCTCATGTCCAAGGCACCAAAGCCAGCTAAAAAGTCAATATTCGATACATAAAACTTGAATTGTACTACTCCTTACTGGCTATTCCATCAACTTAAAAGCTTCATCTGTGTTCTACTATGGTGCTTTTAGTGTCTCCGCATACCGCATCACGCGACATAGGTTTGCAGACGATAAGTACAACCGTTTCAGAGAGAAGAGCGGCCAATGTGACGATCTGGCTTTAGGTCGATTCGATAACAAATGACAAAAACGAACGGATTTATCAGGTTTTTACTACATATGAACGCTTTTAACATTGTCCCTTGCACCTCGGCTGCTAGTCCTCCTTTCATGCAGAATCTTAAGGTCCTAGCTCATGTCCAAGGCACCAAAGCCAGCAAAAAGTCCATAATCGATACCTAAAACTTGAATTGTACTACTTCTTACTGGCTATTACATCAACTTAGAAGCTTAATCTGTGTTCTACTATGGTGCTCTTAGTGTCTCCGCATACCGCAGCACGCGACATAGCTTTGCAGACGATAAGTACAACCGTTTCAGAGAGAAGAGCCACCAATGTGACGATCTGGCTTTAAGTCGATTCGATAATAAATTACGTAAACGGACAGTTTTCTCAGGATTTTACTACACATGAACACTTTTCGCATTCTCCCGTTCAACTCGGCTGCTAGTCCTCCTTTCATGCAGAATTTTAAGGTCCTAGCTAATGTCCAAGGCTCCAAAGCCAGCTAAAAAGTCAATAATCGTTACCTAAAACTTGAATTATACTACTTCTTACTGGCTATTACATCAACTTAGAAGCTTCATCTGTGTTCCACTATGGTGATCTTAGTGCCTCCGCATACCGCAGCACGCGACATAGTTTTGCAGACGATAAGTACAACCGTTTCATATAGAGGAGCGGCCAATGTGACGATCTGGCTTTAAGTCGATTCGATAACAAATGACGAAAATGGACGGGTTTCTCAGGTTTTTACTACATATGATCACTTTTCACATACTCCCGTGCAACGCGGCTGCTAGTCCTCCTTTCATGCGAAATCTTAAGGTCCTAGCTCATGTCCAAGGCACCAAAGCCAGCTAAAAAGTCAATATTCGATACATAAAACTTGAATTGTACTACTTCTTACTGGCTATTGCATCAACTTAGAAGCTTAATCTGTGTTCTACTATAGTGCTTTTAGTGTCTCCGCATACCGCAGCACGCGACAATTCTTTGCAGACGATAAGTACAACCGTTTCAGAGAGAAGAGCGGCCAATGTGACGCACTGCTTGAAGTCGATTCGATAATAAATTACGAAAACGGACGGATTCCTCACGTTTTTACTACATATGAACACTTTTCACATTCTCCCTTGCAACTGGGCTGCTAGTCCTCCTTTCATGCAGAATCTTAAGGTCCTAGCTCAAGTCCAAGGCACCAAAGCCAGCAAAAAGTCCATAATCGATACCTAAAACTTGAATTGTTCTACTTCTTACTTGCTATTACATCAACTTAGAAGCGTAATCTATGTTCTACTATGGTGCTTTTAGTGTCTCCGCATACCGCAGCACGCGACATAGCTTTGCAGACGATAAGTACAACCGTTTCAGAGAGAAGAGCAGCCAATGTGACGATCTGGCTTTAAGTCGATTCGATAACAAATGACGAAAATGGACGGGTTTCTCAGGTTTTTACTACATATGATCACTTTTCACATACTCCCGTGCAACGCGGCTGCTAGTCCTCCTTTCATGCGAAATCTTAAGGTCCTAGCTCATGTCCAAGGCACCAAAGCCAGCTAAAAAGTCAATAATCGATACCTAAAACTTGAGTTGTACTACTTCTCACTGGCTATCACATAAACTTAGAAGCTTCATCTGTGTTCTACTATGGTGCTTTTAGTGTCTCCACATACTGCAGCACGCGACATAGCTTTGCAGACGATAAGTACAACCGTTTCAGAGAGAAGAGGGGCCAATGTGACGATCTGGCTTTAAGTCGATTCGATAACAAATGACGAAAACGGACGGATTTCTCAGGTTCTTACTACATATGAACACTTTTCGCATCCTCCCGTGCAACTCGGCTGCTAGTCCTCCTTTCATGCTGAATCTTAAGGTCCTAGCTCATGTCCAAGGCACCAAAGCCAGCTAAAAAGTCAATATTCGATACCTAAAACTTGAATTGTACTACTCCTTACTGGCTATTACATCAAATTAGAAGCTTCATCTGTGTTCTACTATGGTGCTTTTAGTGTCTCCGCATACCGCAGCACGCGACATAGCTTTGCAGACGATAAGTACAACCGTTTCAGAGAGAAGAGCGGGCAATGTGACGATCTGGCTTCAAGTTGATTCGATAACAAATGACGAAAACGGACGGATTTCTGAGGTTTTTACTACATATGAACACTTTTCACATTCTCCCATGCAACTCGGCTGCTAGTCCTCCTTTCATGCAGAGTCTTAAGGACATAGCTCATGTCCAAGGCGCCAAAGCCAGCTAAAAAGTCAATAATCGATACCTAAAACTTGAATTGAACTACTTCTGACTGGCTATTACATCAACTTAGAAGCTTGATCTGTGTTCTACTATGGTGCTTTAAGTGTCTCCGCATACCGCAGCATGCGACATAGCTTTGCAGACGATAAGTACTACCGTTTCAGAGAGAAGAAGGGCCAATGTGACGATCTGGCTTTAAGTCGATTCGATAACAAATGACGAAAATGGACGGATTTCTCAGGTTTTTACTACATATGAACACTTTTCACTCACTCCCGTGCAACGCGGCTGCTAGTCCTCCTTTCATGCAGAATCTTAAGGTCCTAGCTCATGTCCAAGGCACCAAAGCCATCTAAAAAGTCAATAATCGATACCTAAATCTTGAATTGTACTACTTCTTACTGGGTATTACATCAACTTTGAAGCTTCATCTGTGTTCTACTATGGTGCTTTCAGAGTCTCCGCATACCGCAGCACGCGACATAGCTTTGCAGACGATAAGTACAACCGTTTCAGAGAGAAGAGCGGCCAATGTGACGATCTGGCTTTAAGTCGATTCGATAACAAATGACGAAAACGGACGGATTTCTCAGGTTTTTACTACATATGAACACTTTTCACATTCTCCCATGCAACTCGGCAGCTAGTCCTCCTTTCATGCAGAATCTTAAGGTCCTAGCTCATGTCCAAGGCACCAAAGCCAGCTAAAAAGTCAATATTCGATACCTAAAACTTGAATTGTATTACTCCTTACTGGCTATTACATCAACTTAGAAGCTTCTTCTGTGTTCTACTATGGTGCTTTTAGTGTCTCCGCATATCGCAGCACGCGACATAGCTTTGCAGACGATAAGTACAACCGTTTCAGAGAGAAGAGCGGCCAATGTGACGATCTGGCTTCAAGTTGATTCGATAACAAATGACGAAAACGGACGGATTTCTCAGGTTTCTACTACATGTAAACACTTTTCACATACTCCCGATCAACTCGGCTGCTAGTCCTCCTTTCATGCAGAATCTTAAGGTCCTAGCTCAGGTCCAAGGCGCCAAAGCCAGCTAAAAAGTCAATAATCGATACCTAAAACATGAATTGTACTACTTCTGACTGGCTATTACATCAACTTAGAAGCTTCATCTGTGTTCTACTATGGTGCTTTAAGTGTCTCCGCATACCGCAGCATGCGACATAGCTTTGCAGACGATAAGTACTACCGTTTCAGAGAGAAGAAGGGCCAATGTGACGATCTGGCTTTAAGTCGATTCGATAACAAATGATGAAAATGGACGGATTTCTCAGGTTTTTACTACATATGAACACTTTTCACACACTCCCGTGCAACGCGGCTGCTAGTCCTCCTTTCATGCAGAATCTTAAGGTCCTAGCTCATGTCCAAGGCACCAAAGCCATCTAAAAAGTCAATAATCGATACCTAAATGTTGAATTGTACTACTTCTTACTGGGTATTACATCAACTTTGAAGCTTCATCTGTGTTCTACTATGGTGCTTTCAGAGTCTCCGCATGCCGCAGCACGCGACATAGCTTTGCAGACGATAAGTACAACCGTTTCAGAGAGAAAAGCGGCCAACGTGTCGCACTGCTTTAAGTCGATTCGATAATAAATTACGATAACGGACGGATTTCTCAGGTTTTTACTACATATGAACACTTTTCACATTTTCCCATGCAATTCGGCTGCTAGTCCTCCTTTCATGCAGAATCTTAAAGACATAGATCATGACCAGGGCAACAAAGCCAGCTAAAATGTCAATTATCGATACCTAAAACTTGAATTGTACTACTTCTTACTGGCTATTACATCAACTTAGAAGCTTAATCTGTGTTCTACTATGGTGCTTTTAGTGTCTCCGCATACCACAGCACGCGACATAGCTTTGCAGACGATAAGTACAACCGTTTCAGAGAGAAAAGCGGCCAATGTGACGCACTGCTTTAAGTCGATTCGATAATAAATTACGAAAACGGACGGATTTCTCAGGTTTTTACTACATATGAACACTTTTCGCATCCTCCCGTGCAACTCGGCTGCTAGTCCTCCTTACATGCAGAATCTTAAGGTCCTAGCTCATGTCCAAGGCACCAAAGCCAGCTAAAAAGTCAATATTCGATACCTAAAACTTGAATTGTACTACTCCTTACTGGCTATTACATCAACTTAGAAGCTTCATCTGTGTTCTACTATGGTGCTTTTAGTGTCTCCGCATATCGCAGCACGCGACATAGCTTTGCAGACGATAAGTACAACCGTTTCAGTGAGAAGAGCGGCCAATGTGACGATCTGGCTTCAAGTTGATTCGATAACAAATGACGAAAACGGACGCATTTCTCATGTTTTTACTACATATGAACACTTTTCACATACTCCCGATCAACTCGGCTGCTAGTCCTCCTTTCATGCATAATCTTAAGGTCCTAGCTCAGGTCCAAGGCACCAAAGCCAGCTAAAAAGTTAATAATCGATACCTAAAACTTGAATTGTACTACTTCTGACTGGCTATTACATCAACTTAAAAGCTTCATCTGTGTTCTACTATGGTGCTTTTAGTGTCTCCGCATACCGCAGCACGCGACATAGCTTTGCAGACGATAAGCACAACCGTTTCAGAGAGAAGAGCGGACAATGTCACGATCTGGCTTCAAGTCGATTCGATAATAAATGACGAAAACGGATGGATTTCTCAGGTTTTTACTACATATGAACACTTTTAACATTCTCCCATGCAACTCGGCTACTAGTCCTCCTTTCATGCAGAATCTTAAGGACATAGCTCATGACCAAGGCACCAAAGCCAGCTAAAAAGTCAAATATCGATACCTAAAACTTGAATTGTACTACTTCTTACTGGGTCTTACATCAACTTAGAAGCTTAATCTGTGTTCTACTATGGTGCTTTTAGTGTCTCCGCATACCGCAGCACGCGACATAGCTTTGCAGACGATAAGTATAACCGTTTCAGAGAGAAGAGCGGCCAATGTGACGATCTGGCTTTAAGTCGTTTCGATAACAAATGACGAAAACGGACGGATTTCTCAGGTTTTTACTACATATGAACACTTTTCACATACTCCCGTGCAACGCGGCTGCTATTCCTCCTTTCATGCATAATCGTAAGCTCCTAGCTCATGTCCAAGGCACAAAAGCCAGCAAAATAATCAATAATCTATACCTAAAACTTGAACTGTACTACTTCTTACTGGCTATTACATCAACTTAGAAGCTTTATCTGTGTTCCGCTATGGTGATTTTAGTGCCTCCGCATACCGCAACACGCGACATAGCTTTGCAGACGATAAGTACAACCATTTCAGAGAGAAGAGGGGCAAATGTGACGATCTGGCTTTAAGTCGATTCGATAACAAATGACAAAAACGAACGGATTTCTCAGGTTTTTACTACATATGAACACTTTTAACATTGTCCCTCGCAACTCGGCTACTAGTCCTCCTTTCATGCAGAATCTTAAGGTCCTAGCTCATGTCCAAGGCACCAAAGCCAGCAAAAAGTCCATAGTCGATACCTAAAACCTGAATTGTACTACTTCTTACTGGCTATTTCATCAACTTAGAAGCTTCATCTGTGTTCTACTATGGTGCTTTTAGTGTCTCCGCATACCGCAGCACGCGACATAGCTTTGCAGACGATAAGTACAACCGTTTCAGAGAGAAGAGCGGGCAATGTGACGATCTGGCTTCAAGTTGATTCGATAACAAATGACGAAAACGGACGGATTTCTGAGGTTTTTACTACATATGAACACTTTTCACATTCTCCCATGCAACTCGGCTGCTAGTCCTCCTTTCATGCAGAGTCTTAAGGACATAGCTCATGTCCAAGGCGCCAAAGCCAGCTAAAAAGTCAATAATCGATACCTAAAACTTGAATTGAACTACTTCTGACTGGCTATTACATCAACTTAGAAGCTTGATCTGTGTTCTACTATGGTGCTTTAAGTGTCTCCGCATACCGCAGCATGCGACATAGCTTTGCAGACGATAAGTACTACCGTTTCAGAGAGAAGAAGGGCCAATGTGACGATCTGGCTTTAAGTCGATTCGATAACAAATGACGAAAATGGACGGATTTCTCAGGTTTTTACTACATATGAACACTTTTCACTCACTCCCGTGCAACGCGGCTGCTAGTCCTCCTTTCATGCAGAATCTTAAGGTCCTAGCTCATGTCCAAGGCACCAAAGCCATCTAAAAAGTCAATAATCGATACCTAAATCTTGAATTGTACTACTTCTTACTGGGTATTACATCAACTTTGAAGCTTCATCTGTGTTCTACTATGGTGCTTTCAGAGTCTCCGCATACCGCAGCACGCGACATAGCTTTGCAGACGATAAGTACAACCGTTTCAGAGAGAAGAGCGGCCAATGTGACGATCTGGCTTTAAGTCGATTCGATAACAAATGACGAAAACGGACGGATTTCTCAGGTTTTTACTACATATGAACACTTTTCACATTCTCCCATGCAACTCGGCAGCTAGTCCTCCTTTCATGCAGAATCTTAAGGTCCTAGCTCATGTCCAAGGCACCAA
Source organism: Schistocerca gregaria (assembly GCF_023897955.1). Taxonomy (NCBI): domain Eukaryota; kingdom Metazoa; phylum Arthropoda; class Insecta; order Orthoptera; family Acrididae; genus Schistocerca; species Schistocerca gregaria. The sequence goes on from NW_026061795.1 coordinate 7,678,990, forward strand.
AGCCAGCTAAAAAGTCAATATTCGATACCTAAAACTTGAATTGTATTACTCCTTACTGGCTATTACATCAACTTAGAAGCTTCTTCTGTGTTCTACTATGGTGCTTTTAGTGTCTCCGCATATCGCAGCACGCGACATAGCTTTGCAGACGATAAGTACAACCGTTTCAGAGAGAAGAGCGGCCAATGTGACGATCTGGCTTCAAGTTGATTCGATAACAAATGACGAAAACGGACGGATTTCTCAGGTTTCTACTACATGTAAACACTTTTCACATACTCCCGATCAACTCGGCTGCTAGTCCTCCTTTCATGCAGAATCTTAAGGTCCTAGCTCAGGTCCAAGGCGCCAAAGCCAGCTAAAAAGTCAATAATCGATACCTAAAACATGAATTGTACTACTTCTGACTGGCTATTACATCAACTTAGAAGCTTCATCTGTGTTCTACTATGGTGCTTTAAGTGTCTCCGCATACCGCAGCATGCGACATAGCTTTGCAGACGATAAGTACTACCGTTTCAGAGAGAAGAAGGGCCAATGTGACGATCTGGCTTTAAGTCGATTCGATAACAAATGATGAAAATGGACGGATTTCTCAGGTTTTTACTACATATGAACACTTTTCACACACTCCCGTGCAACGCGGCTGCTAGTCCTCCTTTCATGCAGAATCTTAAGGTCCTAGCTCATGTCCAAGGCACCAAAGCCATCTAAAAAGTCAATAATCGATACCTAAATGTTGAATTGTACTACTTCTTACTGGGTATTACATCAACTTTGAAGCTTCATCTGTGTTCTACTATGGTGCTTTCAGAGTCTCCGCATGCCGCAGCACGCGACATAGCTTTGCAGACGATAAGTACAACCGTTTCAGAGAGAAAAGCGGCCAACGTGTCGCACTGCTTTAAGTCGATTCGATAATAAATTACGATAACGGACGGATTTCTCAGGTTTTTACTACATATGAACACTTTTCACATTTTCCCATGCAATTCGGCTGCTAGTCCTCCTTTCATGCAGAATCTTAAAGACATAGATCATGACCAGGGCAACAAAGCCAGCTAAAATGTCAATTATCGATACCTAAAACTTGAATTGTACTACTTCTTACTGGCTATTACATCAACTTAGAAGCTTAATCTGTGTTCTACTATGGTGCTTTTAGTGTCTCCGCATACCACAGCACGCGACATAGCTTTGCAGACGATAAGTACAACCGTTTCAGAGAGAAAAGCGGCCAATGTGACGCACTGCTTTAAGTCGATTCGATAATAAATTACGAAAACGGACGGATTTCTCAGGTTTTTACTACATATGAACACTTTTCGCATCCTCCCGTGCAACTCGGCTGCTAGTCCTCCTTACATGCAGAATCTTAAGGTCCTAGCTCATGTCCAAGGCACCAAAGCCAGCTAAAAAGTCAATATTCGATACCTAAAACTTGAATTGTACTACTCCTTACTGGCTATTACATCAACTTAGAAGCTTCATCTGTGTTCTACTATGGTGCTTTTAGTGTCTCCGCATATCGCAGCACGCGACATAGCTTTGCAGACGATAAGTACAAACCGTTTCAGTGAGAAGAGCGGCCAATGTGACGATCTGGCTTCAAGTTGATTCGATAACAAATGACGAAAACGGACGCATTTCTCATGTTTTTACTACATATGAACACTTTTCACATACTCCCGATCAACTCGGCTGCTAGTCCTCCTTTCATGCATAATCTTAAGGTCCTAGCTCAGGTCCAAGGCACCAAAGCCAGCTAAAAAGTTAATAATCGATACCTAAAACTTGAATTGTACTACTTCTGACTGGCTATTACATCAACTTAAAAGCTTCATCTGTGTTCTACTATGGTGCTTTTAGTGTCTCCGCATACCGCAGCACGCGACATAGCTTTGCAGACGATAAGCACAACCGTTTCAGAGAGAAGAGCGGACAATGTCACGATCTGGCTTCAAGTCGATTCGATAATAAATGACGAAAACGGATGGATTTCTCAGGTTTTTACTACATATGAACACTTTTAACATTCTCCCATGCAACTCGGCTACTAGTCCTCCTTTCATGCAGAATCTTAAGGACATAGCTCATGACCAAGGCACCAAAGCCAGCTAAAAAGTCAAATATCGATACCTAAAACTTGAATTGTACTACTTCTTACTGGGTCTTACATCAACTTAGAAGCTTAATCTGTGTTCTACTATGGTGCTTTTAGTGTCTCCGCATACCGCAGCACGCGACATAGCTTTGCAGACGATAAGTATAACCGTTTCAGAGAGAAGAGCGGCCAATGTGACGATCTGGCTTTAAGTCGTTTCGATAACAAATGACGAAAACGGACGGATTTCTCAGGTTTTTACTACATATGAACACTTTTCACATACTCCCGTGCAACGCGGCTGCTATTCCTCCTTTCATGCATAATCGTAAGCTCCTAGCTCATGTCCAAGGCACAAAAGCCAGCAAAATAATCAATAATCTATACCTAAAACTTGAACTGTACTACTTCTTACTGGCTATTACATCAACTTAGAAGCTTTATCTGTGTTCCGCTATGGTGATTTTAGTGCCTCCGCATACCGCAACACGCGACATAGCTTTGCAGACGATAAGTACAACCATTTCAGAGAGAAGAGGGGCAAATGTGACGATCTGGCTTTAAGTCGATTCGATAACAAATGACAAAAACGAACGGATTTCTCAGGTTTTTACTACATATGAACACTTTTAACATTGTCCCTCGCAACTCGGCTACTAGTCCTCCTTTCATGCAGAATCTTAAGGTCCTAGCTCATGTCCAAGGCACCAAAGCCAGCAAAAAGTCCATAGTCGATACCTAAAACCTGAATTGTACTACTTCTTACTGGCTATTTCATCAACTTAGAAGCTTCATCTGTGTTCTACTATGGTGCTTTTAGTGTCTCCGCATACCGCAGCACGCGACATAGCTTTGCAGACGATAAGTACAACCGTTTCAGAGAGAAGAGCGGCCAATGTGACGATCTGGCTTGAAGTCGATTCGGTAATAAATTACGTAAACGGACAGATTTCTCAGGATTTTACTATACATGAACACTTTTCGCATTCTCCCGTTCAACTCGGCTGCTAGTCCTCCTTTCATGCAGAAACTTAAGGTCCTAGCTCATGTCCAAGGCTCCAAAGCCAGCTAAAAAGTCAATATTCGATACCTAAAACTTGAATTGTACTACTCCTTACTGGCTATTCCATCAACTTAGAAGCTTCATCTGTGTTCTACTATGGTGCTTTTAGTGTCTCCGCATACCGCATCACGCGACATATCTTTGCAGACGATAAGTACAACCGTTTCAGAGAGAAGAGCGTCCAATGTGACGATCTGGCTTTAAGTCGATTCGATAACAAATGACGAAAACGAACGGATTTCTCAGGTTTTTACTACATATGAACACTTTTCACATTCTCCCTTGCAACTCGGCTGCTAGCCCTCCTTTCATGCAGAATCTTAAGGTCCTACCTCATGTCCAAGGCACCAAAGCCAGCAAAAAGTCAATAATCGATACCTAAAACTTGAATTATACTACTTCTTACTGGCTATTACATCAACTTAGAAGCTTAATCTGTGTTCTACTATGGTGCTTTTAGTGTCTCCGCATACCGCAGCACGCGACATAGCTTTGCAGACGATAAGTACAACCGTTTCAGAGAGAAGAGCGGCCAATGTGACGATCTGGCTTTAAGTCGATTCGATAATAAATTGCGAAAACGGACGGATTTCTCAGGTTTTTACTACACATGAACACTTTTCGCATTCTCCCGTTCAACTCGGCTGCTAGTCCTCCTTTCATGCAGAATCTTAAGGTCCTAGCTCATGTCCAAGGCACCAAAGCCAGCTACAAAGTCAATAATCGTTACCTAAAACTTGAATTGTACTACTTCTTACTGGCTATTACATCAATTTAGAAGCTTCATCTGTGTTTACTTATGGTGATTTTAGTGTCTCCGCATACCGCAGCACGCGACATAGCTTTGCAGACGATAAGTACAACTGTTTCAGAGAGAATAGCGGCCAAAGTGACGATCTGGCTTTAAGTCGATTCGTTAACAAATGACGAAAATGGACGGATTTCTCAGGTTTTTACTACATATAAACACTTTTCACGTACTCCCGTGCAACTCGGCTGCTACTCCTCCTATCATGCAGAATCTTAAGGTCCTAGCTCATGTCCAAGGCGACAAAGCCAGCTAAAAAGTCAATAATCGACACCTAAAACTTGAATTGTACTACTTCTTACTGGCTATTACATCAACTTAGAGGCTTCATCTGTATTCCGCTATGGTGATTTTAGTGTCTCCGCATACCGCAGCACGCGACATAGCTTTGCAGACGATAAGTACAACCGTTTGAGAGAGAAGAGCGGCCAATGTGACGATCTGGCTTTAAGTCGATTCGATAACAAATGACGAAAACGGATGAATTTCTCAGGTTTTTACTACATATGAACACTTTTAACATTCTCCCATGCAACTCGGCTGCTAGTCTTCCTTTCATGCAGAATCATAAGGACCTAGCTCATGCCAAAGGCACCAAAGCCAGCTAAAAAGTCAATAATCGATACCTAAAACTTGAATTGTACTTCTTCTTACTTGCTATTACATCAACTTAGAAGCTTCATCTGTGTTCTACTATGGTGCTTTTAGTGTCTCCGCATACCGCAGCACGCGACATAGCTTTGCAGACGATAAGTACAACCGTTTCAGATAGAGGAGCGGCCAATGTGACAATCTGGCTTTAAGTCGATTCGATAACAAATGACGAAAATAGACGGATTTCTCAGGTTTTTACTACATATAAACACTTATCACATACTCCCGTGCAACGCGGCTGCTAGTCCTCCTTTCATGCAGAATCTTAAGGTCCTAGCTCATGTCCAAGGCACCAAAGCCAGCTACAAAGTCAATAATCGTTACCTAAAACTTGAATTGTACTACTTCTTACTGGCTATTACATCAATTTAGAAGCTTCATCTGTGTTTATTTATGGTGATTTTAGTGTCTCCGCATACCGCAGCACGCGACATAGCTTTGCAGACGATAAGTACAACCGTTTCAGAGAGAAGAGCGGCCAATGTGACGATCTGGCTTTAAGTCGATTCGTTAACAAATGACAAAAATGGACGGATTTCTCAGATTTTTACTACATATAAACACTTTTCACGTACTCCCGTGCAACTCGGCTGCTACTCCTCCTATCATGCAGAATCTTAAGGTCCTAGCTCATGTCCAAGGCACCAAAGCCAGCAAAAAGTCCATCATCGATACAAAAAACTTGAATTGTACTACTTCTTACTGGCTATTACATCAACTTAGAAGCTTAATCTGTGTTCTACTATGGTGCTTTTAGTGTCTCCGCATACCGCAGCAGGTGACATAGCTGTGCAGACGATAAGTACAACCGTTTCAGAGAGTAGAGCGGCCAATGTGACGATCTGGCTTTAAGTCGATTCAATAAAAAATGACGAAAATGGACGGAGTTCTCAGGTTTTTACTACATATGAACACTTTTTACATACTCCCGTGCAACGCGGCTGCTAGTCCTCCTTTCATGCGGAATCTTAAGGTCCCAGCTCTTGTCCAAGGCACCAAAGCCAGCTACAAAGTCAATAATCGATACCTAAAACTTGAGTTGTACTACTTCTCACTGGCTATCACATCAACTTAGAAGCTTCATCTGTGTTCTACTATGGTGCGTTTAGTGTCTCCGCATACTGCAGCACGCTACATAGCTTTGCAGACGATACGTACAACCGTTTCAGAGAGAAGAGGGGCCAATGTGACGATACGGCTTTAAGTCGATTCGTTAACAAATGACAAAAATGGACGGATTTCTCAGATTTTTACTACATATAAACACTTTTCACGTACTCCCGTGCAACTCGGCTGCTACTCCTCCTATCATGCAGAATCTTAAGGTCCTAGCTCATGTCCAAGGCACCAAAGCCAGCAAAAAGTCCATCATCGATACAAAAAACTTGAATTGTACTACTTCTTACTGGCTATTACATCAACTTAGAAGCTTAATCTGTGTTCTACTATGGTGCTTTTAGTGTCTCCGCATACCGCAGCAGGTGACATAGCTGTGCAGACGATAAGTACAACCGTTTCAGAGAGTAGAGCGGCCAATGTGACGATCTGGCTTGAAGTCGATTCGGTAATAAATTACGTAAACGGACAGATTTCTCAGGATTTTACTATACATGAACACTTTTCGCATTCTCCCGTTCAACTCGGCTGCTAGTCCTCCTTTCATGCAGAAACTTAAGGTCCTAGCTCATGTCCAAGGCTCCAAAGCCAGCTAAAAAGTCAATATTCGATACCTAAAACTTGAATTGTACTACTCCTTACTGGCTATTCCATCAACTTAGAAGCTTCATCTGTGTTCTACTATGGTGCTTTTAGTGTCTCCGCATACCGCATCACGCGACATAGCTTTGCAGACGATAAGTACAACCGTTTCAGAGAGAAGAGCGTCCAATGTGACGATCTGGCTTTAAGTCGATTCGATAACAAATGACGAAAACGAACGGATTTCTCAGGTTTTTACTACATATGAACACTTTTCACATTCTCCCTTGCAACTCGGCTGCTAGCCCTCCTTTCATGCAGAATCTTAAGGTCCTACCTCATGTCCAAGGCACCAAAGCCAGCAAAAAGTCAATAATCGATACCTAAAACTTGAATTATACTACTTCTTACTGGCTATTACATCAACTTAGAAGCTTAATCTGTGTTCTACTATGGTGCTTTTAGTGTCTCCGCATACCGCAGCACGCGACATAGCTTTGCAGACGATAAGTACAACCGTTTCAGAGAGAAGAGCGGCCAATGTGACGATCTGGCTTTAAGTCGATTCGATAATAAATTGCGAAAACGGACGGATTTCTCAGGTTTTTACTACACATGAACACTTTTCGCATTCTCCCGTTCAACTCGGCTGCTAGTCCTCCTTTCATGCAGAATCTTAAGGTCCTAGCTCATGTCCAAGGCACCAAAGCCAGCTACAAAGTCAATAATCGTTACCTAAAACTTGAATTGTACTACTTCTTACTGGCTATTACATCAATTTAGAAGCTTCATCTGTGTTTACTTATGGTGATTTTAGTGTCTCCGCATACCGCAGCACGCGACATAGCTTTGCAGACGATAAGTACAACTGTTTCAGAGAGAATAGCGGCCAAAGTGACGATCTGGCTTTAAGTCGATTCGTTAACAAATGACGAAAATGGACGGATTTCTCAGGTTTTTACTACATATAAACACTTTTCACGTACTCCCGTGCAACTCGGCTGCTACTCCTCCTATCATGCAGAATCTTAAGGTCCTAGCTCATGTCCAAGGCGACAAAGCCAGCTAAAAAGTCAATAATCGACACCTAAAACTTGAATTGTACTACTTCTTACTGGCTATTACATCAACTTAGAGGCTTCATCTGTATTCCGCTATGGTGATTTTAGTGTCTCCGCATACCGCAGCACGCGACATAGCTTTGCAGACGATAAGTACAACCGTTTGAGAGAGAAGAGCGGCCAATGTGACGATCTGGCTTTAAGTCGATTCGATAACAAATGACGAAAACGGATGAATTTCTCAGGTTTTTACTACATATGAACACTTTTAACATTCTCCCATGCAACTCGGCTGCTAGTCTTCCTTTCATGCAGAATCATAAGGACCTAGCTCATGCCAAAGGCACCAAAGCCAGCTAAAAAGTCAATAATCGATACCTAAAACTTGAATTGTACTTCTTCTTACTTGCTATTACATCAACTTAGAAGCTTCATCTGTGTTCTACTATGGTGCTTTTAGTGTCTCCGCATACCGCAGCACGCGACATAGCTTTGCAGACGATAAGTACAACCGTTTCAGATAGAGGAGCGGCCAATGTGACAATCTGGCTTTAAGTCGATTCGATAACAAATGACGAAAATAGACGGATTTCTCAGGTTTTTACTACATATAAACACTTATCACATACTCCCGTGCAACGCGGCTGCTAGTCCTCCTTTCATGCAGAATCTTAAGGTCCTAGCTCATGTCCAAGGCACCAAAGCCAGCTACAAAGTCAATAATCGTTACCTAAAACTTGAATTGTACTACTTCTTACTGGCTATTACATCAATTTAGAAGCTTCATCTGTGTTTATTTATGGTGATTTTAGTGTCTCCGCATACCGCAGCACGCGACATAGCTTTGCAGACGATAAGTACAACCGTTTCAGAGAGAAGAGCGGCCAATGTGACGATCTGGCTTTAAGTCGATTCGTTAACAAATGACAAAAATGGACGGATTTCTCAGATTTTTACTACATATAAACACTTTTCACGTACTCCCGTGCAACTCGGCTGCTACTCCTCCTATCATGCAGAATCTTAAGGTCCTAGCTCATGTCCAAGGCACCAAAGCCAGCAAAAAGTCCATCATCGATACAAAAAACTTGAATTGTACTACTTCTTACTGGCTATTACATCAACTTAGAAGCTTAATCTGTGTTCTACTATGGTGCTTTTAGTGTCTCCGCATACCGCAGCAGGTGACATAGCTGTGCAGACGATAAGTACAACCGTTTCAGAGAGTAGAGCGGCCAATGTGACGATCTGGCTTTAAGTCGATTCAATAAAAAATGACGAAAATGGACGGAGTTCTCAGGTTTTTACTACATATGAACACTTTTTACATACTCCCGTGCAACGCGGCTGCTAGTCCTCCTTTCATGCGGAATCTTAAGGTCCCAGCTCTTGTCCAAGGCACCAAAGCCAGCTACAAAGTCAATAATCGATACCTAAAACTTGAGTTGTACTACTTCTCACTGGCTATCACATCAACTTAGAAGCTTCATCTGTGTTCTACTATGGTGCGTTTAGTGTCTCCGCATACTGCAGCACGCTACATAGCTTTGCAGACGATACGTACAACCGTTTCAGAGAGAAGAGGGGCCAATGTGACGATACGGCTTTAAGTCGATTCGATAACAAATGACGAAAACGGACGGATTTCTCAGGTTTTTACTACATATGAACACTTTTCACATTCTCCCATGCAACCCGGCTGCTAGTCCTCCTTTCATAAAGAATCGTAAGGTCCTAGCTCATATCCAAGGCACCAAAGCCAGCTAAAAAGTCAATAATCGATACCTAAAACTTGAATTGTACTACTTCTTACTGGCTATTACATCAACTTAGAAGCTTAATCTGTGTTATACTATGGTGCTTTTAGTGTCTCCGCATACCGCAGCACGCGACATAGCTTTGCAGACGATAAGTACAACCGTTTCAGAGAGAAGAGCGGCCAATGTGACGCACTGCTTTAAGTCGATTCGATAATAAATTACGAAAACGGAAGGATTTCACAGGTTTTTACTACATATGAACACTTTTCGCATCCTCGAGTGCAACTCGGCTGCTAGTCCTCCTTTCATGCAGAATCTTAAGGTCCTAGCTCATGTCCAAGGCACCAAAGCCAGCTAAAAATTCAATATTCGATACCTAAAACTTGAATTGTACTACTCCTTACTGGCTATTACATCAACTTAGAAGCTTAATCTGTGTTCTACTATGGTGCTTTTAGTGTCTCCGCATACCGCAGCACGCGACAAAGCTGTGCAGACGATAAGTACAACCGTTTCAGAGAGAAGAGCGGCCAATGTGACGATCTGGCTTTAAGTCGATTCGATAACAAATGACGAAAATGGACGGATTTCTCAGGTTTTTACTACATATGAACACTTTTCACATACTCCCATGCAACGCGGCTGCTACTCCTCCTTTCATGCGGAATCTTAAGGTCCTAGCTCATGTCCAAGGCACAAAAGCCAGATAAAAATTCAATATTCGATACCTAAAACTTGAGTTGTACTACTTCTCACTGTCTATCACATCAACTTAGAAGCTTCATCTGTGTTCTACTATGGTGCTTTTAATGTCTCCGCATATTTCAGCACGCGACATAGCTTTGCAGACGATAAGTACAACCGTTTCAGCGAGGAGAGGGGCCAATGTGACGATCTGGCTTTAAGTCGATTCGATAACAAATGACGAAAACGGACGGATTTCTCAGGTTTTTACTACATATGAACGCTTTTTACATTCTCCCGTGCAACTCGGCTGCTAGTCCTCCTTTCATGCAGAATCGTAAGGTCCTAGCTCTTGACCAAGGCACCAAAGCCAGCAAAAAAGTCAATAATCGATACCTAAATCTTGAATTGTACTACTTCTTACTAGCTATTACATCAACTTTGAAGCTTCATCTGTGTTCTACTATGGTGCTTTTAGTGTCTCCGCATACAGCAGCACGCGACATAGCTTTGCAGACGATAAGTACAACCGTTTCAGAGAGAAGAGCGGCCAATGTGTCGCACTGCTTTAAGTCGATTCGATAATAAATTACGAAAACGGACGGATTTCTCAGGTTTTTACTACATATGAACACTTTTCGCATCCTCGAGTGCAACTCGGCTGCTAGTCCTCCTTTCATGCAGAATCATAAGGTCCTAGCTCATGTCCAAGGCACCAAAGCCAGCTAAAAAGTCAATAATCGATACCTAAATCTTGAATTGTACTACTTCTTACTAGCTATTACATCAACTTTGAACCTTCATCTGTGTTCTACTATGGTGCTTTTAGTGTCTCCGCATACCGCAGCAGTCGACATAGCTTTGCAGACGATAAGTACAACCGTTTCAGAGAGAAGAGCGGCCAATGTGACGCACTGCTTTAAGTCGATTCGATAATAAATTACGAAAACGGACGGATTTCTCAGGTTTTTACTACATATGAACACTTTTCGCATCCTCCCGTGCAACTCGGCTGCTAGTCCTCCTTTCATGCAGAGTCTTAAGGTCCTAGCTCATGTCCAAGGCACCAAAGCCAGCTAAAAAGTCAATATTCGATACCTAAAACGTGAATTGTACTACTCCTTACTTTCTATTACATCAACTTAGAAGCTTAATCTGTGTTCTACAATGGTGCTTTTAGTGTCTCCGCATACCGCAGCACGCGACATAGCTTTGCAGACGATAAGTACAGCCGTTTCAGAGAGATGAGCGGCCAATGTGACTCACTGCTTTAAGGCGATTCGATAATAAATTACGAAAATGGACGGATTTCTCAGGTTTTTACTACATATGAACACTTTTCACTTACTCCCGTGTAACGCGGCTGCTAGTCCTCCTTTCATGCAGAGTCTTAAGGTCCTAGCTCATGTCCAAGGCACCAAAGCCAGCTAAAAAGTCAATATTCGATACCTAAAACTTGAATTGTACTACTCCTTACTGGCTATTACATCAACTTAGAAGCTTAATCTGTGTTCTACAATGGTGCTTTTAGTGTCTCCGCATACCGCAGCACGCGACATAGCTTTGCAGACGATAAGTACAACCGTTTCAGAGAGAAGAGCGGCCAATGTGACGATCTGGCTTCAAGTTGATTCGATAACAAATGACGAAAACGGACGGATTTCTCAGGTTTTTACTACATACGAACACTTTTCACATTCTCCCATGCAACTCGGCTGCTAGTCCTCCTTTCATGCAGAATCTTAAGGACATAGCTCATGACCAAAGCACCAAAGCCAGCTAAAAAGTCAATAATCGATACCTAAAACTTGAATTGTACTACTTCTTACTGGCTATTACATCAACTTAGAAGCTTCATCTGTGTTCTACTATGGTGCTTTATGTATCTCCGCATGCCGCAGCACACGACATAGCTTTGCAGACCATAAGTACAACCGTTTCAGAGAGGAGAGGGGCCAATGTGACGATCTGGCTTTAAGTCGATTCGATAACAAATGACGAAAACGGACGGATTTCTCAGGTTTTTACTACATATGAACACTTTTTACATTCTCCCGTGCAACTCGGCTGCTACTCCTCCTTTCATGCAGAATCGTAAGGTCCTAGCTCATGTCCAAGGCACCAAAGCCAGATAAAAAGTCAATAATCGATACCTAAATCTTGAATTTTACTACTTCTTACTAGCTATTACATCAACTTTGAAGCTTCATCTGTGTTCTACTATGGTGCTTTTAGTGTCTCCGCATACCGCAGCAGTCGACATAGCTTTGCAGACGATAAGTACAACCGTTTCAGAGAGAAGAGCGGCCAATGTGACGCACTGCTTTAAGTCGATTTCATAATAAATTACGAAAACGGACGGATTTCTCAGGTTTTTACTACATATGAACACTTTTCGCATCCTTGAGTGCAACTCGGCTGCTAGTCCTCCTTTCATACGGAATCATAAGGTCCTAGCTCATGTCCAAGGCACCAAAGCCAGCAAAAAAGTCAATAATCGATACCCAAATCTTGAATTGTACTACTTCTTACTAGCTATTACATCAACTTTGAAGCTTCATCTGTGTTCTACTATGGTGCTTTTAGTGTCTGCGCATACCGCAGCAGTCGACATAGCTTTGCAGACGATAAGTACAACCGTTTCAGAGAGAAGAGCGGCCAATGTGACGCACTGCTTTAAGTCGATTCGATAATAAATTACGAAAACGGACGGATTTCTCAGGTTTTTACTACATATGAACACTTTTCGCATCCTCCCGTGCAACTCGGCTGCTAGTCCTCCTTTCATGCAGAGTCTTAAGGTCCTAGCTCATGTCCAAGGCACCAAAGCCAGCTAAAAAGACAATATTCGATACCTAAAACGTGAATTGTACTACTCCTTACTGGCTATTACATCAACTTAGAAGCTTAATCTGTGTTCTACAATGGTGCTTTTAGTGTCTCCGCATACCGCAGCACGCGACATAGCTTTTCAGACGATAAGTACAACCGTTTCAGAGAGGAGAGCGACCAATGTGACGATCTAGCTTTGAGTCGATTCGATAACAAATGACGAAAACGAACGGATTTCTCAGGTTTTTAATACATATGAACACTTTTCACATTCTCCCGTGCAACTCGGCTGCTAGTCCTCGTTTCATGCAGAATCTTAAGGCCCCAGCTCATGTCCAAGGCACCAAAGAAGGGTAAAAAGTCAATAATCGATACCTAAATCTTGAATTGTACTACTTCTTACTGGCTATTACATCAACTTAGAGGCTTCATCTGTGTTCTACTATGGTGCTTTATGTATCTCCGCCTACCGCAGCTCACGACATAGCTTTGCAGAAGATAAGTACCACCGTTTCAGAGAGAAGAGCGGCCAATGTAACGATCTGGCTTTAAGTCGATTCGATAACAAATGACGAAAACGGACGGATTTCTCAGTTTTTTACTACATATGAACAATTTTTATATTCTCCCGTGCAACTCGGCTGCTAGTCCTTCTTTCATGCAGAATCGTAAGGTCCTAGCTCATGTCCGAGTCACCAAAGCCAGCAAAAAAGTCAATAATCGATACCTAAATCTTGAATTGTACTACTTCTTACTGGCTATTACATCAACTTTGAAGCTTCATCTGTGTTCTACTACGGTGCTTTTAGTGTCTCCGCATACCGCAGCACGCGACATAGCTTTGCAGACGATAAGTACAACCGTTTCAGAGAGAAGAGTGGCCAATGTGACGATCTGGCTTCAAGTCGATTCGATAATAAATGACGAAAACGGACGGATTTCTAAGGTTTTTACTACATATGAACACTTTTTACATTCGACCGTTTAACTCGGCTGCTAGTCCTACTTTCATGCAGAATCGTAAGGTCCTAGATCATGTCCAAGGCACCAAAGCCACCAAAAAAATCAATAATCGATACCTAAATCTTGAATTGTACTACTTCTTACTGGCTATTACATCAACATAGAAGCTTCATCTGTGTTCCACTATGGTGATTTTAGTGTCTCCGCATACCGCAGCACGCGACATAGCTTTGCAGACGATAAGTACAACCGTTTCAGAGAGAAGAGCGACCAATGTGGCGATCTGGCTTTGAGTCGATTCGATAACAAATGACGAAAACGGACGGATTTCTCAGGTTTTTAATACATATGAACACTTTTCACATTCTCCCGTGCAACTCGGCTGCTAGTCCTCCTTTCATGCAGAATCTTAAGGCCCCAGCTCATGTCCAAGGCACCAAAGAAGGGTAAAAAGTCAATAATCGATACCTAAATCTTGAATTGTACTACTTCTTACTGGCTATTACATCAACTTAGAAGCTTCATCTGTGTTCTACTATGGTGCTTTATGTATCTCCGCATACCGCAGCACACGACATAGCTTTGCAGACGATAAGTACAACCGTTTCATAGAGAAGAGAGGCCAATGTAACGATCTGGCTTTAAGTCGATTCGATAATAAATGACAAAAACAGACGGATTTCTCAGGTTTTTACTACATATGAACCCTTTTCACATTCTCCCATGCAACTCGGCTGCTAGTCCTCCTTTCATGCAGAATCATAAGGTCCTAGCTCATGTCCAAGGCACAAAAGCCAGCTAGAAAGTCAATAATCGATACCTAAAACTTGAATTGTACTACTTCTTACTGGCTATTACATCAACTTAGAAGCTTCATCTGTGTTCTACTATGGTGCTTTTAGTGTCTCCGCATACCGCAGCACGCGACACAGCTTTGCAGACGATAAGTACAACCGTTTCAGAGAGAAGGGCGGGCAATGTCACGATCTGGCTTCAAGTAGATTCGATAACAAATGACGAAAACGGACGGATTTCTCAGGTTTTTACTACATATCAACACTTTTCACATTCTCCCATGCAACTCGGCTGCTAGTCCTCCTTTCATGCAGAATCTTAAGGACATAGCTCATGTCCAAGGCACCAAAGCCAGCTAAAAAGTAAATAATCGAAACCTAAAACTTGAATTGTACTACTTCTTACTGGCTATTACATCAACTTAGAAGCTTCATCTGTGTTCCACTATGGTGATTTTAGTTTCTCCGCATACCGCAGCACGCGACATAGCTTTGCAGACGATAAGTACAGCCGTTTCAGAGAGATGAGCGGCCAATGTGACTCACTGCTTTAAGGCGATTCGATGATAAATTACGAAAATGGACGGATTTCTCAGGTTTTTACTACATATGAACACTTTTCACTTACTCCCGTGTAACGCGGCTGCTAGTCCTCCTTTCATGCAGAGTCTTAAGGTCCTAGCTCATGTCCAAGGCACCAAAGCCAGCTAAAAAGTCAATATTCGATACCTAAAACTTGAATTGTACTACTCCTTACTGGCTATTACATCAACTTAGAAGCTTAATCTGTGTTCTACACTGGTGCTTTTAGTGTCTCCGCATACCGCAGCACGCGACATAGCTTTGCAGACGATAAGTACAACCGTTTCAGAGAGAAGAGCGGCCAATGTGACGATCTGGCTTCAAGTTGATTCGATAACAAATGACGAAAACGGACGGATTTCTCAGGTTTTTACTACATACGAACACTTTTCACATTCTCCCATGCAACTCGGCTGCTAGTCCTCCTTTCATGCAGAATCTTAAGGACATAGCTCATGACCAAAGCACCAAAGCCAGCTAAAAAGTCAATAATCGATACCTAAAACTTGAATTGTACTACTTCTTACTGGCTATTACATCAACTTAGAAGCTTCGTCTGTGTTCTACTATGGTGCTTTATGTATCTCCGCATACCGCAGCACACGACATAGCTTTGCAGACGATAAGTACAACCGTTTCAGAGAGAAGAGCGGCCAATGTAACGATCTGGCTTTAAGTCGATTCGATAACAAATGACGAAAACGGACGGATTTCTCAGTTTTTTACTACATTTGAACAATTTTTACATTCTCCCGTGCAACTCGGCTGCTAGTCCTCCTTTCATGCAGAATCGTAAGGTCCTAGCTCATGTCCTAGGCACCAAAGCCAGCAAAAAAGTCAATAATCGATACCTAAATCTTGAATTGTACTACTTCTTACTGGCTATTACATCAACTTTGAAGCTTCATCTGTGTTCTACTATGGTGCTTTTAGTGTCTCCGCATACCGCAGCACGCGACATAGCTTTGAAGACGATAAGTACAACCGTTTCAGAGAGAAGAGCGGCCAATGTAACGATCTGGCTTTAAGTCGATTCGATAATAAATGACAAAAACAGACGGATTTCTCAGGTTTTTACTACATGTGAACCCTTTTCACATTCTCCCATGCAACTCGGCTGCTAGTCCACCTTTCATGCAGAATCATAAGGTCCTAGCTCATGTCCAAGGCACAAAAGCCAGCTAAAAAGTCAATAATCGATACCTAAAACTTGAATTGTACTACTCCTTACTGGCTATTACATCAACTTAGAAGCTTCATCTGTGTTCTACTATGGTGCTTTTAGTGTCTCCGCATACCGCAGCATGCGACACAGCTTTGCAGACGATAAGTACAACCGGTTCAGAGAGAAGGGCGGGCAATGTGACGATCTGGCTTCAAGTTGATTCGATAATAACTGATGAAAAAGGACCGATTTCTCAGGTTTTTACTACATATGAACACCTTTCACATTCTCCCATGCAACTCGGCTGCTAGTCCTCCTTTCATGCAGAATCTTAAGGACATAGCTCATGTCCAAGGCACCAAAGCCAGCTAAAAAGTCAATAATCGATACCTAAAACTTGAATTGTACTACCTCTTACTGGCTATTACATCAACTTAGAAGCTTCATCTGTGTTCCACTATGGTGATTTTAGTGTCTCCGCATACCGCAGCACACGACATAGCTTTGCAGACGATAAGTACAACCGTTTCAGAGAGAAGAGCGGCCAATGTGACGATCTGGCTTTTAGTCGATTCGATAACAAATGACGAAAATGGACGGTTTTCTCATGTGTTTACTACATATGAACACTTTTCACATACTCCCGTGCAACGCGGCTGCTAGTCCTGATTTCATGCAGAATCGTAAGGTCCTAGCTCATGTCCAAGGCACCAAAGCCAGCTAAAAAGTCAATAATCGATACCTAAAACTTGAATTGTACTACTTCTTACTGGCTATTACAACTTAGAAGCTTAATCTGTGTTCTACTATGGTGCTTTTAGTGTCTCCGCATACCGCAGCACGCGACATAGCTTTGCAGACGATAAGTACAATCGTTTCAGAGAGAAGAGCGGCCAATGTGACGATCTGGCTTTAAGTCGATTCGATAATAAATTACGAAAACGGACGGATTTCTCAGGTTTTTACTACATATGAACACTTTTCACATCCTCCCGTGCAACTCGGCTGCTAGTCCACCTTTCATGCAGAATCTTAAGGTCCTAGCTCATGTCCAAGGCACCTAAACCAGCTAACAAGTCAATATTCGATACCTAAAACTTGAATTGTACTACTCCTTACTGGCTATTACATCAACTTAGAAGCTTCATCTGTGTTCTACTATGGTGCTTTTAGTGTCTCCGCATACCACAGCACGTGACATAGCTTTGCAGACGATACGTACATCCGTTTCAGAGAGAAGAGCGTGCAATGTGACGATCTGGCTTCAAGTTGATTCGATAACAAATGACGATAACGGACGGACTTCTCAGATTTTTACTACATATGAACACTTTCCACATTCTCCCATGCAACTCGGCTGCTAGTCCTCCTTTCATGCAGAATCTTAAGGTCCTAGCTCAAGTCCAAGGCACCAAAGCCAGCAAAAAATTCAATATTCGATACCTAAAACTTGAATTGTACTGCTCCTTACTGGCTATTACATCAACTTAGAAGCTTTATCTGTGTTCTACTATGGTGCTTTTAGTGTCTCCGCATACCGCAGCACGCGACATAGCTTTGCAGACGATAAGTACAACCGTTTCAGAGAGAAGAGCGGCCAATGTGACGATCTGGCTTTAAGTCGATTCGATAACAAATGAATAAAAGGGGACGGATATCTCAGGTTTTTACTACATATGAACACTTTTCACATACTCCCGTGCAACGCGGCTGCTAGTCCTCCTTTCATGCACAATCTTAAGGTCCTACCTCATGTCCAAGGCACCAAAGCCAGATAAAAAGTCAATAATCGATACCTAAACCTTGAATTGTACTGCTTCTCATTGGCTATCACATCGACTTAGAAGCTTCATCTGTGTTCTACTATGGTGCTTTTAGTGACTCCGCATACCGCAGCACGCGACATAGCTTTGCAGACGATAAGTACAACCGTTTCAGAGAGATGAGGGGCCAATGTGACGATCTGGCTTTAAGTCGATTCGATAACAAATGACGAAAACGGACGGATTTCTCAGGTTTTTACTACATATGAACACTTTTTACATTCTCCCGTGCAACTCGGCTGCTAGCCCTCCTTTCATGCAGAATCGTAAGGTCCTACCTCATGTCCAAGGCACCAAAGCCAGCTAAAAAGTCAATATTCGATACCTAAAACTTGAATTGTACTACTCCTTACTGGCTATTACATCAACTTAGAAGCTTCATCTGTGTTCTACTATGGTGCTTTTAGTTACTCCGCATACCGCAGCACGCGACATAGCTTTGCAGACGATAAGTACAACCGTTTCAGAGAGAAGAGCGGCCAATGTGACGCACTGCTTTAAGTCGATTCGATAATAAATTACGAAAACGGACGGATTTCTCAGGTTTTTACAACATATGAACACTTTACGCATCCTCCCGTGCAACTTGGCTGCTAGTCCTCCTTTCATGCAGAATCGTAAGGTCCTAGCTCATGTCCAAGGCACCAAAGCCAGCAAAAAAGTCAGTAATCGATAATTAAATCTTGAATTGTACTACTTCTTACTGGCTATTACATCAACTTAGAAGCTTCATCTGTGTTCTACTATGGTGCTTTTAGTGTCTCCGCATACCGCAGCACGCGACATAGCTTTGCAGACGATAAGTACAACCGTTTCAGAGGGAAGAGCGGCCAATGTGACGACCTAGCTTTAAGTCGATTCCATAACAAATGACGAAAACGGACGGATTTCTCAGGTTTTTACTACATATGAACACTTTTCACATTCTCCCATGCAACTCGGCTGCTAGGCCTCCTTTCATGCAGAATCTTAAGGACATAGCTCATGTCCAAGGCACCAAAGCCAGCTAAAAAGTAAATAATCGATACTTAAACTTGATTTGTACTACTTCTTACTGGCTATTACATCAACTTAGAAGCTTCATCTGTGTTCCACTATGGTGATTTTAGTGTCTCCGCATACCGCAGCACGCGACATAGCTTTGCAGACGATAAGTACAACCGTTTCAGAGAGAAGAGGGGCCAATGTGACGATCTGGCTTTAAGTCGATTCGATAACAAATGACGAAAACGGACGGATTTCTCAGGTTTTTACTACATATGAACACTTTTTACATTCTCCCGTGCAACTCGGCTGCTAGTCCTCCTTTCATGCAGAATCGTAAGGTCCTACCTCATGTCCAAGGCACCAAAGCCAGCTAAAAAGTCAATATTCGATACCTAAAACTTGAATTGTACTACTCCTTACTGGCTATTACATCAACTTAGAAGCTTCATCTGTGTTCTACTATGGTGCTTTTAGTGACTCCGCATACCGCAGCACGCGACATAGCTTTGCAGACGATAAGTACAACCGTTTCAGAGAGAAGAGCGGGATGTGACGATCTGGCTTCAAGTTGATTCGATAACAACTGACGAAAAAGGCCCGATTTCTCAGGTTTTTACTACATATGAACACCTTTCACATTCTCCCATGCAACTCGGCTGCTAGTCATCCTTTCATGCAGAATCTTAAGGACATAGCTCATGTCCAAGGCACCAAAGCCAGCTAAAAAGTCAATATTCGATACCTAAAACTTGAATTGTATTACTTCTTACTGGCTATTACATCAACTTAGAAGCTTCATCTGTGTTCTACTATGGTGCTTTTAGTGTCTCCGCATACCGCAGCACGCGACATTGCTTTGCAGACGATAAGTACAACCGTTTCAGAGAGAAGAGCGGCCAATGTGACGCACTGCTTTAAGTCGATTCGATAATAAATTACGAAAACGGACGGATTTCTCAGGTTTTTACTACATATGAACACTTTTCGCATCCTCCCGTGCAACTCGGCTGCTAGTCCTCCTTTCATGCGGAATCGTAAGGTCCTAGCTCATGTCCAAGGCACCAAAGCCAGCAAAAAAGTCAATAATCGATACCTAAATCTTGAATTGTACAACTTCTTACTGGCTATTACATCAACTTAGAAGCTTCATCTGTGTTCTACTATGGTGCTTTTAGTGTCTCCGCATACCGCAGCACGCGACATAGCTTTGCAGACGATAAGTACAACCGTTTCAGAGAGAAGAGCGGCCAACGTGACGCACTGCTTTAAGTCGTTTCGATAATATATTACGAAAACGGACATATTTCTCAGGTTTTTACTACATATGAACACTTTTCGCATCCTCCCGTGCCACTCGGCTGCTAGTCCTCCTTTCATGCACAATCGTAAGGTCCTACCTCATGTCCAACGCACCAAAGCCAGCTAAAAAGTCAATATTCGATACCTAATACTTGAATTGTACTACTCCTTACTGGCTATTACATCAACTTAGAAGCTTCATCTGTGTTCTACTATAGTGCTTTTAGTGACTCCGCATACCGCAGCACGCGACATAGCTTTGCAGACGATAAGTACTTCCGTTTCAGAGACAAGAGCGTGCAATGTGACGATCTGGCTTCAAGTTGACTCGATAACAACTGACGAAAAAGGACCGATTTCTCAGGTTTTTACTACATATGAACACCTTTCACATTCTCCCATGCAACTCGGCTGCTAGTCCTCCTTTCATGCAGATTCATAAGGACATAGCTCATGTCCAAGGCACCAAAGCCAACTAAAAAGTCAATATTCAATACCTAAAACTTGAATTGTACTACTCCTTACTGGCTATTACATCAACTTAGAAGCTTCATCTGTGTTCTACTATGGTACTTTTAGTGTCTCCGCATACCGCAGCACGCGACATAGCTTTGCAGACGATAAGTACAACCGTTTCAGAGAGAAGAGGGGCCAATGTGACGAACTGGCTTTAAGTCGCTCCGATAACAAATGGCGAAAATGGACGGATTTCTCAGGTTTTTACTACATATGAACACTTTTCACATACTCCCGTGCAACTCGGCTGCTAGTCCTCCTTTCATGCTGAATCTTAAGGTCCTAGCTCATGTCCAAGGCACCAAAGCCAGCAAAAACTCAATAATCGATACCTAAAACTTGAATTGTACTACTTCGTACTGGCTATTACATCATCTTTGAAGCTTCATCTGTGTTCTACTATGGTGCTTTTAGTGTCTCCGCATACCACAGCACGCGACATAGCTTTGCAGACGATAAGTACAACCGTTTCAGAGAGAAGAGCGGCCAATGTGACGATCTGGCTTTAAGTCGATTCGATAACAAATGACGAAAACGGACGGATTTCTCATTTTTTTACTACAGATGAACACTATTCACATTCTCCCATGCAACTCGGCTGCTAGTCCTCCTTTCATGCAGAATCATAAGTTCCTAGCTCATGTCCAAGGCACAAAAGCCAGGTAAAAAGTCAATAATCGATACCTAAAACTTGAATTGTACTACTTCTCACTGCTAATCACATCAACTTAGAAGTTTCATCTGTGTTCTACTATGGTGCTTTTAGTGTCTCCGCATACTGCAGCACGCGACATAGCTTTGCAGACGATAAGTACAACCGTTTCAGAGAGAAGAGCGGCCAATGTGACGCACTGCTTTAAGTCGATTCGATAATATATTCCGAAAACGGGCGGATTTCTCAGGTTTTTACTACATATGAACACTTTTCGCATCCTCCCGTGCAACTCGGCTGCTAGTCCTCCTTTCATGCAGAATCTTAAGGTCCTAGCTCATGTCCAAGGCACCAAAGCCAGCAAAAAGTCAATAATCGATACCTAAAACTTGAATTGTACTACTTCGTACTGGCTATTACATCAACTTTGAAGCTTCATCTGTGTTCTACTATGGTACTTTTAGTGTCTCCGCATACCGCAGCACGCGACATAGCTTTGCAGACGATAAGTACAACCGTTTCAGAGAGAAGAGGGGCCAATGTGACGAACTGGCTTTAAGTCGCTCCGATAACAAATGGCGAAAATGGACGGATTTCTCAGGTTTTTACTACATATGAACACTTTTCACATACTCCCGTGCAACTCGGCTGCTAGTCCTCCTTTCATGCTGAATCTTAAGGTCCTAGCTCATGTCCAAGGCACCAAAGCCAGCAAAAACTCAATAATCGATACCTAAAACTTGAATTGTACTACTTCGTACTGGCTATTACATCATCTTTGAAGCTTCATCTGTGTTCTACTATGGTGCTTTTAGTGTCTCCGCATACCACAGCACGCGACATAGCTTTGCAGACGATAAGTACAACCGTTTCAGAGAGAAGAGCGGCCAATGTGACGATCTGGCTTTAAGTCGATTCGATAACAAATGACGAAAACGGACGGATTTCTCATTTTTTTACTACAGATGAACACTATTCACATTCTCCCATGCAACTCGGCTGCTAGTCCTCCTTTCATGCAGAATCATAAGTTCCTAGCTCATGTCCAAGGCACAAAAGCCAGCTAAAAAGTCAATAATCGATACCTAAAACTTGAATTGTACTACTTCTCACTGCTAATCACATCAACTTAGAAGCTTCATCTGTGTTCTACTATGGTGCTTTTAGTGTCTCCGCATACTGCAGCACGCGACATAGCTTTGCAGACGATAAGTACAACCGTTTCAGAGAGAAGAGCGGCCAATGTGACGCACTGCTTTAAGTCGATTCGATAATATATTCCGAAAACGGGCGGATTTCTCATGTTTTTACTACATATGAACACTTTTCGCATCCTCCCGTGCCACTCGGCTGCTAGTCCTCCTTTCATGCAGAATCTTAAGGTCCTAGCTCATGTCCAAGGCACCAAAGCCAGCAAAAAGTCAATAATCGATACCTAAAACTTGAATTGTACTACTTCGTACTGGCTATTACATCAACTTTGAAGCTTCATCTGTGTTCTACTATGGTGCTTTTAGTGTCTCCGCATACCGCAGCACGCGACATAGCTTTGCAGACGATAAGTACAACCGTTTCAGAGAGAAGAGCGGCCAATGTGACGATCTGGCTTCAAGTTGATTCGATAACAAATGACTAAAACGGACGGATTTCTCAGGTTTTTACTACATATGAACACTTTTCACATTCTCCCATATAACTCGGCTGCTATTCCTCCTTTCATGTAGAATCTTAAGGATATAGCTCATGTCCAAGGCACCAAAGCCAGCTAAAAAGTCAATAATCGATACCTAAAACTTGAATTGTACTACTTCTTACTGGCTATTACATCAACTTAGAAGCTTCTTCTGTGTTCCACTATGGTGATTTTAGTGTCTCCGCATACCGCAGCACGCGACATAGCTTTGCAGACGATAAGTACAACCGTTTCAGAGAGAAGAGCGGCCAATGTGACGATCTGGCTTTAAGTCGATTCGATAACAAATGACGAAAACGGACGGATTTCTCAGGTTTTTACTACATATGAACACTTTTCACATTTTCCCATGCTACTCGGCTGCTAGTCCTCCTTTCATGCAGAATCATAAGGTCCAAGCTCATGTCCAAGGCACAAAAGCCAGCAAAAAGTCAATAATCGATACCTAAATCTTGAATTGTACTACTTCTCACTGCTAATCACATCAACTTAGAAGCTTCATCTGTGTTCTACTATGGTGCTTTTAGTGTCTCCGCATACTGCAGCACGTTACATAGCTTTGCAGACGATAAGTACAACCGTTTCAGAGAGAAGAGCGGCCAATGTGACGCACTGCTTTAAGTCGATTCGATAATATTCCGAAAACGGACGGATTTCTCAGGTTTTTACTACATATGAACACTTTTCGCATCCTCCCGTGCCACTCGGCTGCTAGTAATCCTTTCATGCACAATCATAAGGTCCTACCTCATGTCCAAGGCACCAAAGCCAGCTAAAAAGTCAATTTTCGATACCTAAAACTTGAATTGTACTACTCCTTACTGGCTATTACATCAACATAGAAGCTTCATCTGTGTTCTACTATGGTGCTTTTAGTGACTCCGCATACCGCAGCACGCGACATAGCTTTGCAGACGATAAGTACAACCGTTTCAGAGAGAAGAGCGGGCAATATGACGATATGGCTTCAAGTTGATTCGATAAGAACTGACGAAAAAGGATGGATCTCTCAGGTTTTTACTACATATGAACACTTTTCACATTCTCCCATTCAACTCGGCTGCTAGTATTCCTTTCATGCAGAATCTTAAGGACATAGCTCATGTCCAAGGCACCAAAGCCAGCTAAAAAGTCAATAATCGATACCTAAATTGACTACATCTTACTAGCTAATACATCAACTTAGAAGCTTCATCTGTGTTCCACTATGGTGATTTTAGTGTCTCCGCATACCGCAGCACGCGACATAGCTTTGCAGACGATAAGTACAACCGTTTCAGAGAGAAGAGAGGCCAATGTGACGATCTGGCTTTAAGTCGATTCCATAACAAATGACGAAAACGGACAGATTTCTCAGGTTTTTACTATATATGAACACTTTTCGCATCCTCCCGTGCAACTCGGCTGCTAGTCCTCCTTTCATGCAGAATCTTAAGGTCCTAGCTCATGTCCAAGTCACCAAAGCCAGCTAAAAAGTCAATATTCGATACCTAAAACTTGAATTGTACTACTCCTTACTGGCTATTACATCAACTTAGATCCTTCATCTGTGTTCTACTATGGTGCTTTTAGTGTCTCCGCAAACCGCAGCACGCGACATAGCTTTGCAGACGATAAGTACAACCGTTTCAGAGAGAAGAGCGGCCAATGTGACGATCTGGCTTTAAGTCGATTCGATAACAAATGACGAAAACGGACGGATTTCTCAGGTTTTTACTACATATGAACACTTTTCACATTCTCCCATGCAACTCGGCTGCTAGTCCTCCTTTCATGCAGAATCATAAGGTCCTAGCTCATGTCCAAGGCAGAAAAGCCAGCTAAAAAGTCAATAATCGATACCTAAAACTTGAATTGTACTACTTCTTACTGGCTATTACATCAACTTAGAAGCTTAATCTGTGTTCTACTATGGTGCTTTTAGTGTCTCCGCATACCGCAGCACGCGACATAGCTTTGCAGACGATAAGTACAACCGTTTCAGAGTGAAGAGCGGCCAATGTGACTCACTGCTTTAAGTCGATTCGATAATAAATTACGAAAACGGACGGATTTCTCAGGTTTTTACTACATATGAACACTTTTCGCATCCTCCCGTGCAACTCGACTGCTAGTCCTCCTTTCATGCAGAATCTGAAGGTCCTAGCCCATGTCCAAGGCACCAAAGCCAGCTAAAAAGTCAATAATCGATACCTAAAACTTGAATTGTACTACTTCTCACTGGCTATCACATCAACTTAGAAGCTTCATCTGTGTTCTACTATGGTGCTTTTAGTGTCTCCGCATACTGCAGCATTCGACATAGCTTTGCAGGCGATAAGTACAACCGTTTCAGAGAGAAGAGCGGCCAATGTGACGATCTGCTTTGTCGATTCGATAACAAATGACGAAAACGGACGGATTTCTCATTTTTTTACTACAGATGAACACTATTCACATTCTCCTATGCATCTCGGCTGCTAGTCCTCCTTTCATGCAGAATCATAAGGTCCTAGCTCATGTCCAAGGCATAAAAGCCAGCTAAAAAAGTCAATAATCGATACCTAAAACTTGAATTGTACTACTTCTCACTGGCTATCACATCAACTTAGAAGCTTCATCCGTGTTCTACTATGGTGCTTTTAGAGTCTCCGCATACTGCAGCACGCGACATAGCTTTGCAGACGATAAGTACAACCGTTTCAGAGAGAAGAGCGGCCAATGTGACGCACTGCTTTAAGTCGATTCGATAATATTCCGAAAACGGACGGATTTCTCAGGTTTTTACTACATATGAACACTTTTCGCATCCTCCCGTGCCACTCGGCTGCTAGTAATCCTTTCATGCACAATCATAAGGTCCTACCTCATGTCCAAGGCACCAAAGCCAGCTAAAAAGTCAATTTTCGATACCTAAAACTTGAATTGTACTACTACTTACGGGCTATTACATCTACATAGAAGCTTCATCTGTGTTCTACTATGGTGCTTTTAGTGCTCCGCATACCGCAGCACGCGACATAGCTTTGCAGACGATAAGTACAACCGTTTCAGAGAGAAGAGGGTTCAATGTGACGAACTGGCCTCAAGTCGATTAGATAACAAATGACGAAAATGGACGGATTTCTTAGGTTTTTACTACATATGAACACTTTTCACATACTCCCGTGCAACGCGGCTGCTAGTCCTCCTTTCATGCAGAATCTTAAGGTCCTAGCTCATGTCCAATGAACCTAAGCCAGCTAAAAAGTCAATAATCGTTACCTAAAAATTGAATTGTACTACTTCTCACTGGCTATCACATCAACTTAGAACCTTCATCAGTGTTCTACTATGGTGCTTTTAGTGTCTCCGCATACCGCAGCACGCGACATAGCTTTGCAGACGATAAGTACAACCGTTTCGGACAGAAGAGCGGCCAATGTGACGATCTGGCTTTAAGTCGATTCGATAACAAGTGACGAAAACGGACGGATTTCTCAGGATTATACTACATATGAACACTTTTTACATTCTCCCGTGCAACTCGGCTGCTAGTCCTCCTTTCATGCAGAATCGTAAGGTCCTAGCTCATGTCCAAGGCACCAAAGCCAGCAAAAAAGTCAATAATCGATACCTAAATCTTGAATTGTACTACTTCTTACTGGCTATTACATCAACTTTGAAGCTTCATCTGTATTCTACTATGGTGCTTTTAGTGTCTCTGCATACCCGCAGCACGCGACATAGCTTTGCAGACGATAAGTACAACCGTTTCAGATAGAAGAGCGGCCAATGTGACAATCTGGCATTAAGTCGATTCGATAACACATGACGAAAACGGACGCATTTTTCAGGTTTTTACTACATATGAACACTTTTCACATTCTCCCAAGCAACTCGGCTGCTAGTCCTCCTTCCGTGCGGAATCATAAGGTCCTAGCTCATGTCCAAGGCACAAAAGCCAGCTAAAATGTCAATAATCGATACCTAAAACTTGAATTGTACTACTTCTTACTTGCTATTACATCAACTTAGAAGCTTAATCTGTGTTCTGCTATGGTGCGTTTAGTGTCTCCGCATACCGCAGCACGCGACATAGCTTTGCAGACGATAAGTACAACCGTTTCAGAGAGAAGAGGGGCCAATGTGACGATCTGGCTTTAAGTCGATTCGATAACAAATGACGAAAACGGACGGAGTTCTCAGGTTTTTACTACGTATGAACACTTTTTACATCCTCCCGTGCAACGCGGCTGCTAGTCCTCCTTTCATGCAGAATCTTTAGGTCCTAGCTCATGTCCAAGGCACCCAAGCCAGCTAAAAAGTCAATAATCGATACCTAAAACTTGAATTGTACTACGTCTCACTGGCTGTCACATCAACTTAGAAGCTTCATCTGTGTTCTACTATGGTGCTATTAGTGTCTCCGCATAACGCAGCACGCGACATAGCTTTGCAGACTATAAGTACAACCGTTTCAGAGAGAAGAGATGCCAATGTGACGATCTGGCTTTAAGTCGATTCGATAACAAATGACGAAAACGGACGGAGTTCTCAGGTTTTTACTACATATGAACACTTTTTACATCCTCCCGTGCAACGCGGCTGCTAGTCCTCCTTTCATGCAGAATCTTTAGGTCCTAGCTCATGTCAAAGGCACCTAAGCCAGCTAAAAAGTCAATAATCGATACCTAAAACTTGAATTGTACTACGTCTCACTGGCTGTCACATCAACTTAGAAGCTTCATCTGTGTTCTACTATGGTGCTATTAGTGTCTCCGCATAACGCAGCACGCGACATAGCTTTGCAGACGATAAGTACAATCGTTTCAGAGAGAAGAGGGGCCCATGTGACGATCTGGCTTTAAGTCGATTCGATAACAAATGACGAAAACGGACGGATTTCTCAGGTTTTTACTACATATGAACACTTTTTACATTCTCCCGTGCAACTCGGCTGCTAGTCCTCCTTTCATGCAGAATCTTAAGGTCCTAGGTCATGTCCAAGGCACCAAAGCCAGCAAAAAAGTCAATAATCGATACCTAAATCTTGAATTGTACTACTTCTTACTGGCTATTACATCAACTTTGAAGCTTCATCTGTGTTCTACTATGGTGCTTTTAGTGTCTCCGCATACCGCAGCACGCGACATAGCTTTGCAGACGATATGTACAACCGTTTCAGAGAGAAGAGCGGCCAATGTGACGATCTGGCTTTAAGTCGATTCGATAACAAATGACGAAAACGGACGCATTTCTCAGGTTTTTACTACATATGAACACTTTTCACATTCTCCCATGTAACTCGGCTGCTAGTCCTGCTTTCATGCAGAATCATAAGGTCCTAGCTCATGTCCAAGGCACCAAAGCCAGCTAAAAAGTCAATAATCGATACCTAAAACTTTAATTGTACTACCTCTCGCTGGCTATCACATCAACTTAGAAGCTTCATCTGCGTTCTACTATTTTGCTTTTAGTGTCTCCGCATACTGCAGCACGCGACATAGCTTTGCAGACGATAAGTACAACCGTTTCAGAGAGAAAAGCGGGCAATGTGACGATCTGGCTTCAAGTTGATTCGATAACAAATGACTAAAACGGACGGATTTCTCAGGTTTTTACTACATATGAACACTTTTCACATTCTCCGTGCAACGCGGCTTCTAGTCCTCCTTTCATGCACAATCTTAAGGTCCCAGCTCTTGTCCAAGGCACCAAAGCCAGCTAAAACGTCTATTATCGATACCTAAAACTTGAATTGTACTACTTCTTACTGGCTATTACATCAACTTAGAAGCTTCATCTGTATTCTACTATGGTGCTTTTAGTTACTCCGCATACCGCAGCACGCGACATAGCTTTGCAGACGATAAGTACAACCGTTTCAGAGAGAAGAGCGGCCAATGTGACGATCCGGCTTTAAGTCGATTCGATAACAAATGACGAAAATGGACGGATTTCTCAGGTTTTTACTACATATGAACACTCTTTACATACTCCCGTGCAACGCGGTTGCTAGTCCTCCTTTCATGCACAATCTAAAGTCCTACCTCAAGTCCAAGGCACCAAAGCCAGCTAAAAAGTCAATAATCGATACCTAAAACTTGAATTGCACTACTTCTCACTGGCTATCACATCTACTTAGAAGCTTCATCTGTATTCTACTATGGTGCTTTTAGTGTCTCCGCATACCGCAGCACGCGACATAGCTTTGCAGACGATAAGTACAACCGTTTCAGAGAGAAGAGCGGCCAATGTGACAATCTGGTTTTAAGTCGATTCGATAACAAATGACGAAAACGGACGCATTTTTCAGGTTTTTACTACATATGAACACTTTTCACATTCTCCCAAGCAATTCGGCTGCTAGTCCTCCTTCCGTGCGGTATCATAAGGTCCTAGCTCATGTCCAAGGCACAAAAGCCAGCTAATAAGTCAATAATCGATACCTAAAACTCCAATTGTACTACTTCTTACTGGCTATTACATCAACCTAGAAGCTTAATCTGTGTTCTACTATGGTGCTTTTAGTGTCTCCGCATACCGCAGCACGCGACATAGATTTGCAGACGATAAGTACAACCTTTTCAGAGAGAAGAGCGGCCAATGTGACGCACTGCTTTAAGTCGATTCGATAATAAATTACGAAAACGGACGGATTTACCAGGTTTCTACTACATATGAACTCTTTTCGCATCCTCCGTGCAACTTGGCTGCTAGTCCTGATTTCATGCAGAATCTTAAGGTCCTAGCTCATGTCCAAGGCACCAAAGCCAGCTAAAAAGTCAATATTCGATACCCAAAACTTGAATTGTACTACTCCTTACTGGCTATTACATGAACTTAGAAACTTCATCTGTGTTCTACTATTGTGCTTTTAGTGTCTCCGCATACCGCAGCACGCGACATAGCTTTGCAGACGATAAGTACAACCGGTTCAGAGAGAAGAGGGGCTAATGTGCCGATCTGGCTATAAGCCGATTGGATAACAAATGACGAAAATGGACGGATTTCTCAGGTTTTTACTACATATGAACACTTTTCACATACTCCTGTGCAACTCGGCTGCTAGTCCTCCATTCATGCAGAATGTTAAGGTCCTAACTCATGTCCAAGGCACAAAAGCCAGATAAAAAGTAAATAATCGATACCTAAAACTTGAATTGTACTACTTCTTACTGGCTATTACATCAACTTAGAAACTTCATCTGTGTTCTACTATGGTGCTTTTAGTGTCTCCGCATACCGCAGCACGCGACATAGCTTTGCAGACGATAAGTACAACCGTTTCAGAGAGAAGAGCGGCCAATGTGACGATCTGGCTTTAAGTCGATTCGATAACAAATGACGAAAACGGATGGATTTCTCAGGTTTTTACTACATATGAACACTTTTCACATTCTTCCATGCAACTCGGCTGCTAGTCCTCCTTTCATGCAGAATCATAAGGACCTAGCTCATGTCAAAGGCACCAAAGCCATCAAAAAAGTCAATAATCGATTCCAAAAACTTGAATTTTACTACTTCTTACTGGCTATTACATCAACATAGAAGCTTCATCTGTGTTCCACTATGGTGTTTTTAGTGTCTCCGCATACCGCTGCACGCGACATAGCTTTGCAGACGATAAGTACAACCGTTTCAGAGAGAAGAGCGACCAATGTGACGAATTGGCTTTAAGTCGATTCGATAATAAATTACGAAAACGGACGGATTTCTCAGGTTTTTACTACATATGAACACTTTTCACATTCTCCGTGCAACGCGGCTGCTAGTCTTCCTTTCATGCACAATCTTAAGGTCCTACCTCAAGTCCAAGGCACCAAAGCCAGCAAAAAAGTCAATAATCGATACCTAAAACTTGAATTGCACTACTTCTCACTGGCTATCACATCTACTTAGAAGCTTCATCTGTGTTCTACTATGGTGCTTTTAGTGTCTCCGCATACTGCAGCACGCGACATAGCTTTGCAGACGATAAGTACAACCGTTTCAGAGAGAAGAGGGGCCAATGTGACGATCTGGCTTTAAGTCGATTCTTTAACAAATGACGAAAACGGACGGATTTCTCAGGTTTTTACTACAGATGAACACTTTTTACATTCCCCCGTGCAACTCGGCTGCTAGTCCTCCTTTCATGCAGAATCGTAGGGTCCTAGCTCATGTTCAAGGCACCAAAGCCAGCAAAAAAGTCAATAATCGATACCTAAATCTTGAATTGTACTACTTCTTACTGGCTATTACATCAACTTAGAAGCTTCATCTATGTTCTACTATGGTGCTTTTAGTGTCTCCGCATACCGCAGCACGCGACATAGCTTTGCAGACGTTAAGTACAACCGTTTCAGATATAAGAGTGGCCAATGTGACGATCTGGCTTTAAGTCGATTCGATAACAAATGACGGAAACGGACGGATTTCTCAGGTTTTTCTACATATGAACAGTTTTCACATTCTCCCATGCAACTCGGCTGCTAGTCCTCCTTTCATGCAGAATGTTAAGGTCCTAGCTCATGTCCAAGGCACAAAAGCCAGATAAAAAGTCAATAATCGATAAATAAAACTTGAATTGTACTACTTCTTACTGGCTATTACATCAACTTAGAAACTTCATCTGTGTTCTACTATGGTGCTTTTAGTGTCGCCGCATACCGCAGCACGCGACATAGCTTTGCAGACGATAAGTACAACCATTTCAGAGAGAAGAGCGGCAGATGTGACGCACTGCTTTAAGTCGTTTCCATAATAAATTACGAAAACGGACGTATTTCTCAGGTTTTTACTACATATGAACACTTTTCACATCCTCCCATGCAACTCGGCTGCTAGTCCTCCTTTCATGCAGAATCGTAAGGTCCTAGCTCATGTCCAAGGCACCAAAGCCAGCTAAAAAGTCAATAATCGATACCTAAAACTTGAATTGTACTACTTCTTACTGGCTATTACATCAACTTAGAAGCTACATCTGTGTTCTACTGTGGTGGTTTTAGTGTCTCCGCCTACCGCAGCATACGACATAGCTTTGCAGGCGATAAGTACAACCGTTTCAGAGAGAAGAGCGGCCAATGTGACGATCTGGCTTTAAGTCGATTCGATAACAAATGACGAAAACGGACGTATTTCTCAGGTTTTTACTACATATGAACACTTTTCGCATCCTCCCGTGCAACTCGGCTGCTAGTCCTCCTTTCGTGCAGAATCTTAAGGTCCTAGCTCATGTCCAAGGCACCAAAGCCACCAAAAAAGTCAATAATCGATACGTAAATCTTGAATTGTACTACTTCTTACTGGCTATTACATCAACTTAGAAGCTTCATCTGTGTTCTACTATGGTGCTTTTAGTGTCTACGCATACCGCAGCACGCGACATAGCTTTGCACACGATAAGTACAACCGTTTCAGAGAGAAGAGCGGCCAATGTGACGATCTGGCTTTAAGGCGATTCGATAACAAATGACGAAAACGGACGGATTTCTCATTTTTTTACTACATATGACCACTATTGACATTCTCCCATGCATCTCGGCTGCTAGTCCTCCTTTCATGCAGAATCATAAGGTCCTAGCTCATGTCCAAGGCACAAAAGCTAGCTAAAAAGTCAATAATCGATACCTAAAACTTGAATTGTACTACTTCTTACTGGCTATTACATCAACTTAGAAGCTTAATCTGTGTTCTACTATGGTGCTTTTAGGGTCTCCGCATACCGCAGCACGCGACATAGCTTTGCAGACGATAAGTACAACCGTTTCAGGGAGAAGAGCGGCCAATGTGACGCACTGCTTTAAGTCGATTCGATAATAAATTACGATAACGGACGGATTTCTCAGGTTTTTACTACATATGAACACTTTTCGCATCCTCCCGTGCAACACGGCTGCTAGTCCTCCTTTCATGCAGAATCTTAAGGTCCTAGCCCATGTCCAATGCACCAAAACCTGCTAAAAAGTCAATATTCGATACCTAAAACTTGAATTGTACTACTCCTTACTGGCTATTACATCAACTTAAAAGCTTCATCTGTGTTCTACTATTGTGCTTTTAGTGTCTCCGCATACCGCAGCACGCGACATAGCTTTGCAGACGATAAGTACAACCGTTTCAGAGAGAAGAGCGGCCAATGTGACGATCTGGCTTTAAGTCGATTCGATAATAAATGACGAAAACGGATGGATTTCTCAGGTTTTTACTACATATGAACACTTTTCACATTCTCCCATGCAACTCGGCTGCTAGTCCTCCTTTCATGCAGAATCATAAGGACCTAGCTCAAGCCAAAGGCACCAAAGCCAGCAAAAAAGTCAATAATCGATACGTAAATCTTGAATTGTACTACTTCTTACTGGCTATTACATCAACTTAGAAGCTTCATCTGTGTTCTACTATGGTGCTTTTAGTGTCTACGCATACCGCAGCACGCGACATAGCTTTGCAGACGATAAGTACAACCGTTTCAGAGAGAGGAGCGGCCAATGTGACGATCTGGCTTTAAGTCGATTCCATAACAAATTACGAAAACGGACGGATTTCTCAGGTTTTTACTACATATGAACACTTTTCACATTCTCCCATGCAACTCGGCTACTAGTCCTCCTTTCATGCAGAATCTTAAGGTCCTAGCTCATGTCCCAGTCACCAAAGCCAGCTAAAAAGTCAATAACGATACCTAAAACTTGAATTGTACTACTTCTTACTGGCTATTACATCAACTTAGAAGCTTCATCTGTGTGTCCACTATGGTGCTTTTTGTGTCTCGGCCTACCGCAGCACGCGACATAGCTTTGCAGACGATAAGTACAACCGTTTCAGAGAGAAGAGGGGCCAATGTGACGATCTGGCTATAAGTCGACTCGATAACAAATGACGAAAATGGACGGATATCTCATGTTTTTACTACATATGAACACTTTTCACATACTCCCGTGCATCGCGGCTGCTAGTCCTACTTTCATGCACAATCTTAAGGTCCTACCTCATGTCCAAAACACCAAAGCCAGCTAAAACGTCTATTATCGATACCTAAAACTTGAATTGTACTACTTCTTACTGGCTATTACATCAACTTTGAAGCTTCATCTGTATTCTACTATGGTGCTTTTAGTGTCTCCGCATACCGCAGCACGCGACATAGCTTTGCAGACGATAAGTACAACCGTTTCAGATATAAGAGCGGCCAATGTGACGATCTGGCTTTAAGTCGATTCGATAACAAATGACGGAAACGGACGGATTTCTCAGGTTTTTACTACATATGAACACTTTTCACATTCTCCCATGCAACTCGGCTGCTAGTCCTCCTTTCATGCAGAATGTTAAGGTCCTAGCTCATGTCCAATGCACAAAAGCCAGATAAAAAGTCAATAATCGATAAATAAAACTTGCATTGTACTACTTCTTACTGGCTATTACATCAACTTAGAAACTTCATCTGTGTTCTACTATGGTGCTTTTAGTGTCTCCGCATACCGCAGCACGCGACATAGCTTTGCAGACGATAAGTACAACCGTTTCAGAGAGAAGAGCGGCAGATGTGACGCACTGCTTTAAGTCGATTCCATAATAAATTACGAAAACGGACGTATTTCTCAGGTTTTTACTACATATGAACACTTTTCGCATCCTCCCATGCAACTCGGCTGCTAGTCCTCCTTTCATGCAGAATCTTAAGGACCTAGCTCATGTCCAAGGCACCAAAGCCAGCTAAAAAATCAATATTCGATACCTAAAACTTGAATTGTACTACTCCTTACTGGCTATTACATCAACTTAGAAGCTTCATCTGTGTTCTACTATGGTGCTTTTAGTGTCTCCGCATACCGCAGCACGCGACATAGCTTTGCAGACGATAAGTACAACCGTTTCAGAGAGAAGAGGGGCCAATGTGACGAACTGGCTTTCAGTCGATTCGATAACAAATGACGAAAACGGACGGATTTCTCATTTTCTTACTGCATATGAACACTATTCACATTCTCCCATGCATATCGGCTGCTAGTCCCCCTTTCATGCAGAATCACAAGGTCCTAGCTCATGTACAAGGCACAAAAGCCAGCTAAAAAGTCAATAATCGATACCTAAATCTTGAATTGTACTACTTCTTACTGGCTATTACATCAACTTAGAAGCTTCATCTGTGTTCTACTATGGTGCTTTTAGTGTCTACGCATACCGCAGCACGCGACATAGCTTTGCAGACGATAAGTACAACCGTTTCAGATATAAGAGCGGCCAATGTGACGATCTGGCTTCAAGTTGATTCGATAACAAATGACGAAAACGGACGGATTTCTCAGGATTTTACTACATACGAACACTTTTTACATTCTCCCGTGCAACTCGGCTGCTAGTCCTCCTTTCATGTAGAATCTTAAGGTCCTAGGTCATGTCCAAGGCACCAAAGCCAGCAAAAAAGTCAATAATCGATACCTAAATCTTGAATTTTACTACTTCTTACTGGCTATTACATCAACTTTGAAGCTTCATCTGTGTTCTACTATGGTGCTTTTAGTGTCTCCGCATACCGCAGCACGCGACATAGCTTTGCAGACGATAAGTACAACCGTTTCAGAGAGAAGAGCGGCCAATGTGACTATCTGGCTTTAAGTCGATTCGATAACAAATGACGAAAACGGACGGATTTCTCAGGTTTTTACTACATATGAACACTTTTCACATTCTCCCATGTAACTTGGCTACTAGTCCTCCTTTCATGCAGAATCATAAGGTCCTAGCTCATGTCCAAGGCACAAAAGCCAGCTAAAAAGTCAATAACCGATACCTAAATTGACTACATCTTACTAGTTATTACATCAACTTAGAAGCTTCATCTGTGTTCCACTATGGTGCTTTTAGTGTCTCCGCATACCGCAGCACGCGACATAACTTTGCAGACGATAAGTACAACCGTTTCAGAGAGAAGAGGGGCCAATGTGACGCTCTGGCTTTAAGTCGATCCGATAACAAATGACGAAAATGGACGGATTTCTCAGGTTTTTACTACATATGAACACTTTTTACATTCTCCCGTGCAACTCGGCTGCTAGTCCTCCTTTCATGCAGAATCGTAAGGTCCTAGCTCATGTCGAAGGCACCAAAGCCAGCAAAAAAGTCAATAATCGATACCTAAATCTTGAATTGTACTACTTCTTACTGGCTATTACATCAACTTTGAAGCTTCATCTGTATTCTACTATGGTGCTTTTAGTGTCTCCGCATACCGCAGCACGCGACATAGCTTTGCAGACGATAAGTACAACCGTTTTAGAGAGAAGAGCGGACAGTGTGACAATCTGGCTTTAAGTCGATTCGATAACAAATGACGAAAACGGACGCATTTTTCAGGTTTTTACTACATATGAACACTTTTCACATTCTCCCAAGCAATTCGGCTGCTAGTCCTCCTTCCGTGCGGAATCATAAGGTCCTAGCTCATGTCCAAGGCACAAAAGATAGCTAAAAGGTCAATAATCGATACCTAAAACTAGAATTGTACTACTTCTTACTGGATATTACATCAACGTAGAAGCTTAATCTGTGTTCTAATATGGTGCTTTTAGTGTCTCCGCATACCGCAGCACGCGACATAGGTTTGCAGACGATAAGTACAACCGTTTCAGAGAGAAGAGGGGCCCATGTGACTATCTGGCTTTAAGTCGATTCGAGAACAAATGACGAAAACGGACGGATTTCTCAGGTTTTTACTACATATGAACACTTTTTACATCCTCCCGTGCAACGCGGCTGCTAGTCCTCCTTTCATGCAGAATCTTTAGGTCCTAGCTCATGTCCAAGGCACCAAAGCCAGCTAAAAAGTCAATAATCGATACCTAAAACTTGAATTCTACTACTTCTCACTGGCTATCACATCAACTTAGAAGCTTCATCTGTGTTCTACTATGGTGCTTTTAGTGTCTCCACATACTGCAGCACGCGACATAGCTTTGCAGACGATAAGTACAACCGTTTCAGAGAGAAGAGTGGCCCATGTGACGATCTGGCTTTTAGTCGATTCGATAACAAATGACGAAAACTTACGGATTTCTCAGGTTTTTACTACATATGAACACTTTTTACATTCTCCCGTGCAACTCGGCTGCTAGTCCTCCTTTCATGCAGAGTCATAAGGTCCTAGCTCATGTCCAAGGCACAAAAGCCAGCTAAAAAGTCAATAATCGATACCTAAAACTCCAATTGTACTACTTCTTACTGGCTATTACATCAACCTAGAAGGTTAATCTGTGTTCTACTATGGTGCTTTTAGTGTCTCCGCATACCGCAGCAAGCGACATAGATTTGCAGACGATAAGTACAACCGTTTCAGAGAGAAGAGCGGCCAATGTGACGCACTGCTTTAGGTCGATTCGATAATAAATTACGAAAACGGACGATTTTCTCAGGTTTCTACTACATATGAACACTTTTCGCATCCTCCGTGCAACTCGGCTGCTAGTCCTCCTTTCATGCAGAATCTTAAGGTCCTAGCTCATGTCCAAGGCACCAAAGCCAGCTAAAAAGTCAATATTCGATACCTAAAACTTGAATTGTACTACTCCTTACTGGCTATTACATGAACTTAGAAGCTTCATCTGTGTTCTACTATTGTGCTTTTAGTGTCTCCACATACCGCAGCACGCGACATAGCTTTGCAGACGATAAGTACAACCGTTTCAGAGAGAAGAGGGGCTAATGTGCCGATCTGGCTATAAGCCGATTAGATAACAAATGACGAAATCGACGGATTTCTCAGGTTTTTACTACATATGAACACTTTTCACATACTCCCGTGCAACGCGGCTGCTAGTCCTCCATTCATGCAGAATGTTAATGTCTTAACTCATGTCCAAGGCACAAAAGCCAGATAAAAAGTCAATAATCGATAACTAAAACTTGAATTGTACTACTTCTTACTGGCTATTACATCAACTTAGAAACTTCATCTGTGTTCTACTATGGTGCTTTTAGTGTCTCCGCATACCGCAGCACGCGACATAGCTTTGCAGACGATAAGTACAACCGTTTCAGAGAGAAGAGCGGCCAATGTGACGATCTGGCTTTAAGTCGATTCGATAACAAATGACGAAAACGGATGGATTTCTCAGGTTTTTACTACATATGAACACTTTTCACATTCTTCCATGCAACTCGGCTGCTTGTCCTCCTTTCATGCAGAATCATAAGGACCTAGCTCATGTCAAAGGCACCAAAGCCATCAAAAAAGTCAATAATCGATTCCTAAAACTTGAATTTTACTACTTCTTACTGGCTATTACATCAACTTAGAAGCTTCATCTGTGTTCCACTATGGTGATTTTAGTGTCTCCGCATACCGCTGCACGCGTCATAGCTTTGCAGACAATAAGTACAACCGTCTCAGAGAGAAGAGCGACCAATGTGACGATCTGGCTTTAAGTCGATTCGATAATAAATTACGAAAACGGACGGATTTCTCAGGTTTTTACTACATATGAACACTTTTCACATTCTTCCATGCAACTCGGCTGCTAGTCCTCCTTTCATGCAGAATCATAAGGACCTAGCTCATGTCAAAGGCACCAAAGCCATCAAAAAAGTCAATAATCGATTCCTAAAACTTGAATTTTACTACTTCTTACTGGCTATTACATCAACTTAGAAGCTTCATCTGTATTCTACTATGGTGCTTTTAGTGTCTCCGCATACCGCAGCACGCGACATAGCTTTGCAGACGATAAGTACAACCGTTTCAGAGAGAAGAGCGGCCAATGTGACGATCTGGCTTTAAGTCGATTCGATAACAAATGACGAAAATGGACGGAT
Organism: Schistocerca gregaria; assembly: GCF_023897955.1. Taxonomy (NCBI): domain Eukaryota; kingdom Metazoa; phylum Arthropoda; class Insecta; order Orthoptera; family Acrididae; genus Schistocerca; species Schistocerca gregaria. Next base: position 7,717,884 of record NW_026061795.1, read on the forward strand.
TTCTCAGGTTTTTACTACATATGAACACTTTTCACGAACTCCCGTGCAACGCGGCTGCTAGTCCTCCTTTCATGCAGAATCTTAAGGTCCTAGCTCATGTCCAAGGCACCAAAGCCAGCTACAAAATCAATAATCGATACCTATAGCTTGAATTGCACTACTTCTCACTGGCTATCACATCTACATAGAAGCTTCATCTGTGCTCTACTATGGTGCTTTTAGTGTCTCCGCATACTGCAGCACACGACATAGCTTTGCAGACGATAAGTACAACCGTTTCAGAGAGAAGAGGGGCCAATGTGACGATCTGGCTTTAAGTCGATTCGATAACAAATGACGAAAACGGACGGATTTCTCAGGTTTTTACTACATATGAACACTTTTTACATTCCCCCGTGCAACTTGGCTGCTAGTCCTCCTTTCATGCAGAGTCGTAGGGTCCTAGCTCATGTTCAAGGCACCAAAGCCAGCAAAAAAGTCAATAATCGATACCTAAATCTTGAATACTACTTCTTACTGGCTATTACATCAACTTTGAAGCTTCATCTATGTTCTACTATGGTGCTTTTAGTGTCTCCGCATACCGCAGCACGCGACATAGCTTTGCAGACGATAAGTACAACCGTTTCAGATATAAGAGCGGCCAATGTGACATCTGGCTTTAAGTCGATTCGATAACAAATGACGGAAACGGACGGATTTCTCAGGTTTTTACTACATATGAACACTTTTCACATTCTCCCATGCAACTCGGCTGCTAGTCCTCCTTTCATGCAGAATGTTAAGGTCCTAGCTCATGTCCAAGGCACAAAAGCCAGATAAAAAGTCAATAATCGATAAATAAAACTTGAATTGTACTACTTCTTACTGGCTATTACATCAACTTAGAAACTTCATCTGTGTTCTACTATGGTGCTTTTAGTGTCTCCGCATACCGCAGCACGCGACATAGCTTTGCAGACGATAAGTACAACCGTTTCAGAGAGAAGAGCGGCAGATGTGACGCACTGCTTTAAGTCGATTCCATATTAAATTACGAAAACGGACGTATTTCTCAGGTTTTTACTACATATGAACACTTTTCGCATCCTCCCATGCAACTCGGCTGCTAGTCCTCCTTTCATGCAGAATCTTAAGGTCCTAGCTCATGTCCAAGACACCAAAGCCAGCAAAAAAGTCAATAATCGATACGTAAATCTTGAATTGTACTACTTCTTACTGGCTATTACATCAACTTAGAAGCTTCATCTGTGTTCTACTATGGTGCTTTTAGTGTCTACGCATACCGCAGCACGCGACATAGCTTTGCACACGATAAGTACAACCGTTTCAGAGAGAAAAGCGGCCAATGTGACAATCTGGGTTTAAGTCGATTCGATAACAAATGACGAAAACGGACGGATTTCTCAGGTTTTTACTACATATGAACACTTTTCACATTCTCCCATGCAACTCGGCTGCTAGTCCTCCTTTCATGCAGAATCGTAAGGTCCTAGCTCATGTCGAAGGCACCAAAGCCAGCAAAAAAGTCAATAATCGATACCTAAATCTTGAATTGTACTACTTCTTACTGGCTATTACATCAACTTTGAAGCTTCATCTGTATTCTACTATGGTGCTTTTAGTGTCTCCGCATACCGCAGCACGCGACATAGCTTTGCAGACGATAAGTACAACCGTTTTAGAGAGAAGAGCGGACAGTGTGACAATCTGGCTTTAAGTCGATTCGATAACAAATGACGAAAACGGACGCATTTTTCAGGTTTTTACTACATATGAACACTTTTCACATTCTCCCAAGCAATTCGGCTGCTAGTCCTCCTTCCGTGCGGAATCATAAGGTCCTAGCTCATGTCCAAGGCACAAAAGATAGCTAAAAGGTCAATAATCGATACCTAAAACTAGAATTGTACTACTTCTTACTGGATATTACATCAACGTAGAAGCTTAATCTGTGTTCTAATATGGTGCTTTTAGTGTCTCCGCATACCGCAGCACGCGACATAGGTTTGCAGACGATAAGTACAACCGTTTCAGAGAGAAGAGGGGCCCATGTGACTATCTGGCTTTAAGTCGATTCGAGAACAAATGACGAAAACGGACGGATTTCTCAGGTTTTTACTACATATGAACACTTTTTACATCCTCCCGTGCAACGCGGCTGCTAGTCCTCCTTTCATGCAGAATCTTTAGGTCCTAGCTCATGTCCAAGGCACCAAAGCCAGCTAAAAAGTCAATAATCGATACCTAAAACTTGAATTCTACTACTTCTCACTGGCTATCACATCAACTTAGCAGCTTCATCTGTGTTCTACTATGGTGCTTTTAGTGTCTCCACATACTGCAGCACGCGACATAGCTTTGCAGACGATAAGTACAACCGTTTCAGAGAGAAGAGTGGCCCATGTGACGATCTGGCTTTTAGTCGATTCGATAACAAATGACGAAAACTTACGGATTTCTCAGGTTTTTACTACATATGAACACTTTTTACATTCTCCCGTGCAACTCGGCTGCTAGTCCTCCTTTCATGCAGAGTCATAAGGTCCTAGCTCATGTCCAAGGCACAAAAGCCAGCTAAAAAGTCAATAATCGATACCTAAAACTCCAATTGTACTACTTCTTACTGGCTATTACATCAACCTAGAAGGTTAATCTGTGTTCTACTATGGTGCTTTTAGTGTCTCCGCATACCGCAGCAAGCGACATAGATTTGCAGACGATAAGTACAACCGTTTCAGAGAGAAGAGCGGCCAATGTGACGCACTGCTTTAGGTCGATTCGATAATAAATTACGAAAACGGACGATTTTCTCAGGTTTCTACTACATATGAACACTTTTCGCATCCTCCGTGCAACTCGGCTGCTAGTCCTCCTTTCATGCAGAATCTTAAGGTCCTAGCTCATGTCCAAGGCACCAAAGCCAGCTAAAAAGTCAATATTCGATACCTAAAACTTGAATTGTACTACTCCTTACTGGCTATTACATGAACTTAGAAGCTTCATCTGTGTTCTACTATTGTGCTTTTAGTGTCTCCACATACCGCAGCACGCGACATAGCTTTGCAGACGATAAGTACAACCGTTTCAGAGAGAAGAGGGGCTAATGTGCCGATCTGGCTATAAGCCGATTAGATAACAAATGACGAAATCGACGGATTTCTCAGGTTTTTACTACATATGAACACTTTTCACATACTCCCGTGCAACGCGGCTGCTAGTCCTCCATTCATGCAGAATGTTAATGTCTTAACTCATGTCCAAGGCACAAAAGCCAGATAAAAAGTCAATAATCGATAACTAAAACTTGAATTGTACTACTTCTTACTGGCTATTACATCAACTTAGAAACTTCATCTGTGTTCTACTATGGTGCTTTTAGTGTCTCCGCATACCGCAGCACGCGACATAGCTTTGCAGACGATAAGTACAACCGTTTCAGAGAGAAGAGCGGCCAATGTGACGATCTGGCTTTAAGTCGATTCGATAACAAATGACGAAAACGGATGGATTTCTCAGGTTTTTACTACATATGAACACTTTTCACATTCTTCCATGCAACTCGGCTGCTTGTCCTCCTTTCATGCAGAATCATAAGGACCTAGCTCATGTCAAAGGCACCAAAGCCATCAAAAAAGTCAATAATCGATTCCTAAAACTTGAATTTTACTACTTCTTACTGGCTATTACATCAACTTAGAAGCTTCATCTGTGTTCCACTATGGTGATTTTAGTGTCTCCGCATACCGCTGCACGCGTCATAGCTTTGCAGACAATAAGTACAACCGTCTCAGAGAGAAGAGCGACCAATGTGACGATCTGGCTTTAAGTCGATTCGATAATAAATTACGAAAACGGACGGATTTCTCAGGTTTTTACTACATATGAACACTTTTCACATTCTTCCATGCAACTCGGCTGCTAGTCCTCCTTTCATGCAGAATCATAAGGACCTAGCTCATGTCAAAGGCACCAAAGCCATCAAAAAAGTCAATAATCGATTCCTAAAACTTGAATTTTACTACTTCTTACTGGCTATTACATCAACTTAGAAGCTTCATCTGTATTCTACTATGGTGCTTTTAGTGTCTCCGCATACCGCAGCACGCGACATAGCTTTGCAGACGATAAGTACAACCGTTTCAGAGAGAAGAGCGGCCAATGTGACGATCTGGCTTTAAGTCGATTCGATAACAAATGACGAAAATGGACGGATTTCTCAGGTTTTTACTACATATGAACACTTTTCACGAACTCCCGTGCAACGCGGCTGCTAGTCCTCCTTTCATGCAGAATCTTAAGGTCCTAGCTCATGTCCAAGGCACCAAAGCCAGCTACAAAATCAATAATCGATACCTATAGCTTGAATTGCACTACTTCTCACTGGCTATCACATCTACATAGAAGCTTCATCTGTGCTCTACTATGGTGCTTTTAGTGTCTCCGCATACTGCAGCACGCGACATAGCTTTGCAGACGATAAGTACAACCGTTTCAGAGAGAAGAGGGGCCAATGTGACGATCTGGCTTTAAGTCGATTCGATAACAAATGACGAAAACGGACGGATTTCTCAGGTTTTTACTACATATGAACACTTTTTACATTCCCCCGTGCAACTTGGCTGCTAGTCCTCCTTTCATGCAGAGTCGTAGGGTCCTAGCTCATGTTCAAGGCACCAAAGCCAGCAAAAAAGTCAATAATCGATACCTAAATCTTGAATACTACTTCTTACTGGCTATTACATCAACTTTGAAGCTTCATCTATGTTCTACTATGGTGCTTTTAGTGTCTCCGCATACCGCAGCACGCGACATAGCTTTGCAGACGATAAGTTCAACCGTTTCAGATATAAGAGCGGCCAATGTGACATCTGGCTTTAAGTCGATTCGATAACAAATGACGGAAACGGACGGATTTCTCAGGTTTTTACTACATATGAACACTTTTCACATTCTCCCATGCAACTCGGCTGCTAGTCCTCCTTTCATGCAGAATGTTAAGGTCCTAGCTCATGTCCAAGGCACAAAAGCCAGATAAAAAGTCAATAATCGATAAATAAAACTTGAATTGTACTACTTCTTACTGGCTATTACATCAACTTAGAAACTTCATCTGTGTTCTACTATGGTGCTTTTAGTGTCTCCGCATACCGCAGCACGCGACATAGCTTTGCAGACGATAAGTACAACCGTTTCAGAGAGAAGAGCGGCAGATGTGACGCACTGCTTTAAGTCGATTCCATATTAAATTACGAAAACGGACGTATTTCTCAGGTTTTTACTACATATGAACACTTTTCGCATCCTCCCATGCAACTCGGCTGCTAGTCCTCCTTTCATGCAGAATCTTAAGGTCCTAGCTCATGTCCAAGACACCAAAGCCAGCAAAAAAGTCAATAATCGATACGTAAATCTTGAATTGTACTACTTCTTACTGGCTATTACATCAACTTAGAAGCTTCATCTGTGTTCTACTATGGTGCTTTTAGTGTCTACGCATACCGCAGCACGCGACATAGCTTTGCACACGATAAGTACAACCGTTTCAGAGAGAAAAGCGGCCAATGTGACAATCTGGGTTTAAGTCGATTCGATAACAAATGACGAAAACGGACGGATTTCTCAGGTTTTTACTACATATGAACACTTTTCACATTCTCCCATGCAACTCGGCTGCTAGTCCTCCTTTCATGCAGAATCATAAGATCCTAGCTCATGTCCAAGTCACAAAAGCCAGCTAAAAAGTCAATAATCGATACGTAAATCTTGAATTGTACTACTTCTTACTGGCTATTACATCAACTTAGAAGCTTCGTCTGTGTTCTAGTATGGTGCTATTAGTGTCTCTGCATACCGCAGCACGCGACATAGCTTTGCAGACGTTAAGTACAACCGTTTCAGAGAGAAGAGCGGCCAATGTGACGATCTGGCTTTAAGTCTATTCGATAACAAATGACGAAAACGGACGGATTTCTCAGGTTTTTACTACATATGAACACTTGTCACATACTCCCATGCAACGCGGCTGCTAGTCCTCCTTTCATGCAGAATCTTAAGGTAATAGCTCATGTACAAGGCACCAAAGCCAGCTAAAAAGTCAATATTCGATACCTAAAAATTGAATAGTACTACTCCTTACTGGCTATTACATCAACTTAGAAGCTTCATCTGTGTTCTACTATGGTGATTTTAGTGTCTCCGCATACCGCAGCACGCGACATAGCTTTCAGACCATAAGTACAACCGTTTCAGAGAGAAGCGCGGCCAATGTGACGATCTGGCTTTAAGTCGATTTGATAACAAATGACGGAAACGGACGGATTTCTCAGGTTTTTACTACATATGAACACTTTTCACATTCTCCCATGCTACTCGGCTGCTAGTCCTCCTTTCATGCAGAATCTTAAGGTCCTAGCTCATGTCCAAGGCACCAAAGCCAGAAAAAAGTCAATATTCGATACCTAAAACTTGAATTGTACTACTTCTTACTGGCTATTACATCAACTTAGAAGCTTCATCTGTGTTCTACTATGGTGCTTTTAGTGTCTCCGCATACCGCAGCACGCGACATAGCTTTGCAGACGATAAGTACAACTGTTTCAGAGAGAAGAGCGGCCAATGTGACGATCTGGCTTCAAGTCGATTCGATAACAAATGACGAAAACGGACGGATTTCTCAGGTTTTTACTACATATGAACACTTTTCACATTGTCCCATACAACTCGGCTGCTAGTCCTCCTTTCATGCAGAATCTTAAGATCCTAGCTCATGTCCAAGACACCAAAGCCAGCAAAAAAGTCAATAATCGATACTTAAATCTTGAATTGTACTACTTCTTACTGGCTATTACATCAACTTAGAAGCTTCATCTGTGTTCTACTATGGTGCTTTTAGTGTCTACGCATACCGCAGCACGCGACATAGCTTTGCACACGATAAGTACAACCGTTTCAGAGAGAAGAGCGGCCAATGTGACAATCTGGGTTTAAGTCGATTCGATAACAAATGACGAAAACGGACGGATTTCTCAGGTTTTTACTACATATGAACACTTTTCACATTCTCCCATGCAACTCGGCTGCTAGTCCTCCTTTCATGCAGAATCTTAAGATCCTAGCTCATGTCCAAGTCACCAAAGCCAGCTAAAAAGTCAATAATCGATACGTAAATCTTGAATTGTACTACTTCTTACTGGCTATTACATCAACTTAGAAGCTTCGTCTGTGTTCTAGTATGGTGCTTTTAGTGTCTCTGCATATCGCAGCACGCGACATAGCTTTGCAGACGTTAAGTACAACCGTTTCAGAGAGAAGAGCGGCCAATGTGACGATCTGGCTTTAAGTCTATTCGATAACAAATGACGAAAACGGACGGATTTCTCAGGTTTTTACTACATATGAACACTTGTCACATACTCCCATGCAACGCGGCTGCTAGTCCTCCTTTCAAGCAGAATCTTAAGGTAATAGCTCATGTACAAGGCAACAAAGCCAGCTAAAAAGTCAATATTCGATACCTAAAACTTGAATAGTACTACTCCTTACTGGCTATTACATCAACTTAGAAGCTTCATCTGTGTTCTACTATGGTGATTTTAGTGTCTCCGCATACCGCAGCACGCGACATAGCTTTCAGACGATAAGTACAACCGTTTCAGAGAGAAGCGCGGCCAATGTGACGATCTGGCTTTAAGTCGATTCGATAACAAATGACGGAAACGGACGGATTTCTCAGGTTTTTACTACATATGAACACTTTTCACATTCTCCCATGCTACTCGGCTGCTAGTCCTCCTTTCATGCAGAATCTTAAGGTCCTAGCTCATGTCCAAAGCACCAAAGCCAGCTAAAAAGTCAATAATCGATACCTAAAACTTGAATTGTACTACTTCTCACTGGCTATCACATCAACTTAGAAGCTTCATCTCTGTTCTACTATGGTGCTTTTAGTGTCTCCGCATACTGCAGCACGCGACATAGCTTTGCAGACGATAAGTACAACCGTTTCAGAGAGAAGAGCGGCCAATGTGACGATCTGGCTTTAAGGCGATTCGATAACAAATGACGAAAACGGACGGATTTCTCATTTTTTTACTACATATGATCACTATTCACATTCTCCCATGCATCTCGGCTGCTAGTCCTCCTTTCATGCAGAATCATAAGGTCCTAGCTCATGTCCAAGGCACAAAAGACAGCTAAAAAGTCAATAATCGATACCTAAAACTTGAATTGTACTACTTCTTACTGGCTATTACATCAACTTAGAAGCTTCATCTGTGTTCTACTATGGTGCTTTTAGTGTCTCCGCATACCGCAGCACGCGACATAGCTTTGCAGACGATAAGTACAACCGTTTCAGAGAGAAGAGCGGCCAATGTGACGCACTGCTTTAAGTCGATTCGATAATAAATTACGAAAACGGGCGGATTTCTCAGGTTTTTACTACATATGAACACTTTTCACATTCTCCCATTCAACTCAGCTGCTAGTCCTCCTTTCATGCAGAATCTTAAGGTAATAGCTCATGTACAAGGCACCAAAGCCAGCTAAAAAGTCAATATTCGATACCTAAAACTTGAATAGTACTACTCCTTACTGGCTATTACATCAACTTAGAAGCTTCATCTGTGTTCTACTATGGTGCTTTTAGTGTCTCCGCATACCGCAGCACGCGACATAGCTTTCAGACGATAAGTACAACCGTTTCAGAAAGAAGCGCGGCCAATGTGACGATCTAGCTTTAAGTCGATTCGATAACAAATGACGGAAACGGACGGATTTCTCAGGTTTTTACTACATATGAACACTTTTCACATTCTCCCATGCTACTCGGCTGCTAGTCCTCCTTTCATGCAGAATCTTAAGGTCCTAGCTCATGTCCAAAGCACCAAAGCCAGCTAAAAAGTCAATAATCGATACCTAAAACTTGAATTGTACTACTTCTCACTGGCTATCACATCAACTTAGAAGCTTCATCTCTGTTCTACTATGGTGCTTTTAGTTTCTCCGCATACTGCAGCACGCGACATAGCTTTGCAGACGATAAGTACAACCGTTTCAGAGAGAAGAGCGGCCAATGTGACGATCTGGCTTTAAGGCGATTCGATAACAAATGACGAAAACGGACGGATTTCTCATTTTTTTACTACATATGACCACTATTCACATTCTCCCATGCATCTCGGCTGCTAGTCCTCCTTTTATGCAGAATCATAAGGTCCTAGCTCATGTCCAAGGCACAAAAGCCAGCTAAAAAGTCAATAATCGATACCTAAAACTTGAATTGTACTACTTCTTGCTGGCTATTACATCAACTTAGAAGCTTAATCTGTGTTCTACTATGGTGCTTTTAGTGTCTCCGCATACCGCAGCACGCGACATAGCTTTGCAGACGATAAGTACAACCGTTTCAGAGAGAAGAGCGGCCAATGTGACGATCTGGCTTTAAGTCGATTCTATAACAAATTACGAAAACGGACGGATTTCTCAGGTTTTTACTACATATGAACACTTTTCACATTCTCCCATGCAACTCGGCTGCTAGTCCTCCTTTCATGCAGAATCTTAAGGTCCTAGCTCGTGTCCCAGTCACCAAAGCCAGCTAAAAAGTCAATAACGATACCTAAAACTTGAATTGTACTACTTCTTACTGGCTATTACATCGACTTAGAAGTTTCGTCTGTGTTCTACTATGGTGCTTTTAGTGTCTCCGCATACCGCAGCACGCGACATGGCTTTGCAGACGTTAAGTACAACCGTTTCAGAGAGAAGAGCGGCCAATGTGACGATATAACTTCAAGTCGATTCGATAACAAATGACGAAAACGGACGGAGTTCTGAGGTTTTTACTACATATGAACACTTTTCACATTGTCCCATATTACTCGGCTGCTAGTCCTCCTTTCATGCAGAATCGTAAGGTCCTAGCAAATGTCTAAGTCACCAATGCCAGCTAAAAAGTCAATAATCGATACCTAAACCTTGAATTGTACTACTTCTTACTGGCTATTACATCAACTTAAAAGCTTCATCTGTGTTCTACTATGGTGCTTTTAGTGTCTCCGCATACCGCACCACGCGACATAGCTTTGCAGACGATAAATGTAACCGTTTTAGACTGAAGGGCGGCCAATGTGACGATCTGGCTTTAAGTCGATTCGGTAACAAATGACGAAAAGTAACGGATTTCTCACGTTTTTACTACATATGAACACTTTTCACATTCTCCCGTGCAACTCGGCTGCTAGTCGTCCTTTCATGCAGAATCTTAATGTCCTAGCTCATGTCCAAGGCACCAAAGATAGCTAAAAAGTCAATAATCCATAACCTAAAACTTGAATTGTACTACTTCTTACTGGCTATTACATCAACTTAGAAGCTTCATCTGTGTGTCCACTATGGTACTTTTTGTGTCTCGGCATACCGCAGCACGCGACATAGCTTTGCAAACGATAAGTACAACCGTTTCAGAGAGAAGAGCGGCCAATGTGACGATCTGGCTTTAAGTCGATTCGGTAACAAATGACGAAAATGGACGGATATCTCAGGTTTCTACTACATATGAACACTTTTCACATACTCCCGTGCAACGCGGCTGCTAGTCCTCTTTCATGCAGAATCTTAAGGTCCTAGCTCATGTCCAAGGCACCAAAGCCCGCTAAAAAGTCAATAATCGATACCTAAAACTTGAAGTGTACTACTTCTTACTGGCTATTACATCAACTTAGAAGCTTCATCTGTGTTCTACTATGGTGCTTTTAGTGTCTCCGCATACCGCAGCACGCGACATAGCTTTGCAGACGATAAGTACAACCGTTTCAGATAGAAGAGCGGCCAATGTGACGATCTTGCTTCAAGTCGATTCGATAACAAATGACGAAAACGGACGGATTTCTCAGGTTTTTACTACATATGAACACTTTTCACATTGTCCCATACAACTCGCCTGCTAGTCCTCCTTTCATGCAGAATCTTAAGGTCCTAGCTCATGTCCAAGGCACCAAAGCCAGCAAAAAAGTCAATAATCGATACGTAAATCTTGAATTGTACTACTTCTTACTGGCTATTACATCAACTTAGAAGCTTCATCTGTGTTCTACTATGGTGCTTTTAGTGTCTACGCATACCGCAGCACGCGACATAGCTTTGCACACGATAAGTACAACCGTTTCAGAGAAAAGCGCGGCCAATGTGACGATCTGGCTTTAGGTCGATTCCATAACAAATTACGAAAACGGACGGTTTCTCAGGTTTTCACTACATATGAACACTTTTCACATTCTCCCTTGGAACTCGGCTGCTAGTCCTCCTTTCATGCAGAATCGTAAGGTCCTAGCTCATGTCCAAGTCACCAAAGCCAGCTAAAAAGTCAATAATCGATACCTAAACCTTGAATTGTACTACTTCTTACTGGCTATTACATCAACTTAGAAGCTTCATCTGTGTTCTACTATGGTGCTTTTAGTTTCTCCGCATACCGCACCATGCGACATAGCTATGCAGACGATAAATGTAACCGTTTCAGACAGAAGGGCGGCCAATGTGACGATCTGGCTTTAAGTCGATTCGATAACAAATGACGAGAAGTAACGGATTTCTCACGTTTTTACTACATATGAACACTTTTCACATTCTCCCGTGCAACTCGGCTGCTAGTCGTCCTTTCATGCAGAATCTTAAGGTCCTAGCCCATGTCCAAGGCAACAAAGCCAGCTAAAAAGTAAATAATCGATAACTAAAACTTGAATTGTACTACTTCTTACTGGCTATTACATCAACTAGGAAGCTTCATCTGTGTTCTACTATGGTGCTTTTAGTGTCTCCGTATACCGCAGCACGCGACATAGCTTTGCAGACGATAAGTACAACCGTTTCAGAGAGAAGATCGGCCAATGTGACGATCTGGCTTTAAGTCGATTCGATAACAAATGACGAAAATGGACGGGTTCCTCAGGTTTTTACAACGTGTGAACACTTTTCACATTCTTCCGTACATCTCGGCTGCTAGTCCTCCTTTCATGCAGAATCTTAAGGTCCTAGCTCATGTCCAAGGCACCAAAGCCAGCTAAAAAGTCAATAATCGATACTTAAAACTTGAATTGTACTACTTCTTACTGGCTATTACATCAACGTAGATGCTTCATCTGTGATCCACTATGGTGCTTTTAGTGTCTCCGCATACCGCAGCATGCGACATAGCTTTGCAGACGATAAATGTAAACGTTTCAGACAGAAGAGCGGCCAATGTGACGATCTGGCTTTAAGTCGATTCGATAACAAATGACGAAAACGGACGGATTTCTCAGGTTTTTACTACGTATGAACACTTTTCACATTCTCCCGCGCATCGCGGCTACTAGTCCTCCTTTCATGCAAAATCTTAAGTACCTAACTCATGTCCAAGGCACCAAAGAAGGGTAAAAAGTCAATAATCGATACCTAAAACTTGAATTGTACTACTTCTTACTGGCTATTACATCAACGTAGATGCTTCATCTGTGATCCACTGTGGTGCTTTTAGTGTCTCCGCATACCGCAGCACGTGACATAGCTTTGCAGACGATAAGTACAACCGTTTCAGAGAGAAGAGCGGCCAATGTGACGATCTTACTTCAAGTCGATTCGATAACAAATGACGAAAACGGACGGAGTTCTGAGGTTTTTACTACATATGAACACTTTTCACATTGTCCCATACTACTCGGCTGCTAGTCCTCCTTTCATGCAGAATCGTAAGGTCCTAGCAAATGTCCAAGTCACCAAAGCCAGCTAAAAAGTCAATAATCGATACCTAAAACTTGAAGTGTACTGCTTCTTACTGGCTATTACATCAACTTAGAAGCTTAATCTGTGTTCTACTATGGTGCTTTTAGTGTCTACGCATACCGCAGCACGCGACATAGCTTTGCAGACGATAAGTACAACCGTTTCAGAGAGAAGAGCGGCCAATGTGACGATCTGGCTTTAAGTCGATTCTATAACAAATTACGAAAACGGACGGATTTCTCAGGTTTTTACTACATATGAACACTTTTCACATTCTCCCATGCAACTCGGCTGCTAGTCCTCCTTTCATGCAGAATCTTAAGGTCCTAGCTCGTGTCCCAGTCACCAAAGCCAGCTAAAAAGTCAATAACGATACCTAAAACTTGAATTGTACTACTTCTTACTGGCTATTACATCAACATAGAAGTTTCGTCTGTGTTCTACTATGGTGCTTTTAGTGTCTCCGCATACCGCAGCACGCGACATAGCTTTGCAGACGTTAAGTACAACCGTTTCAGAGAGAAGAGCGGCCAATGTGAAGATCTGGCTTTAAGTCTATACGATAACAAATGACGAAAACGGACGGATTTCTCAGGTTTTTACTACATATGAACACTTGTCACATACTCCCATGCAACGCGGCTGCTAGTCGTCCTTTCATGCAGAATCTTAATGTCCTAGCTCATGTCCAAGGCACCAAAGATAGCTAAAAAGTCAATAAACCATAACCTAAAACTTGAGTTGTACTACTTCTTACTGGCTATTACATCAACTTAGAAGCTTCATCTGTGTGTCCACTATGGTGCTTTTTGTGTCTCGGCATACCGCAGCACGCGACATAGCTTTGCAAACGATAAGTACAACCGTTTCAGAGAGAAGAGCGGCCAATGTGACGATCTGGCTTTAAGTCGATTCGGTAACAAATGACGAAAACGAACGAATTTCTCAGGTATTTACTACAGATGAACACTTTTCACATTCTCCCGTGCAACTCGGCTGCTAGTCGTCCTTTCATGCAGAATCTTAAGGTCCTAGCCCATGTCCAAGGCACCAAAGCCAGCTAAAAAGTAAATAATCGATAACTAAAACTTGAATTGTACTACTTCTTACTGGCTATTACATCAACTAGGAAGCTTCATCTGTGTTCTACTATGGTGCTTTTAGTGTCTACGCATACCGCAGCACGCGACATAGCTTTGCAGACGATAAGTACAACCGTTTCAGAGAGAAGAGCGGCCAATGTGACGATCTGGCTTTAAGTCGATTCTATAACAAATTACGAAAACGGACGGATTTCTCAGGTTTTTACTACATATGAACACTTTTCACATTCTCCCATGCAACTCGGCTGCTAGTCCTCCTTTCATGCAGAATCTTAAGGTCCTAGCTCGTGTCCCAGTCACCAAAGCCAGCTAAAAAGTCAATAACGATACCTAAAACTTGAATTGTACTACTTCTTACTGGCTATTACATCAACTTAGAAGTTTCGTCTGTGTTCTACTATGGTGCTTTTAGTGTCTCCGCATACCGCAGCACGCGACATAGCTTTGCAGACGATAAGTACAACCGTTTCAGAGAGAAGATCGGCCAATGTGACGATCTGGCTTTAAGTCGATTCGATAACAAATGACGAAAATGGACGGGTTCCTCAGGTTTTTACAACGTGTGAACACTTTTCACATTCTTCCGTACATCTCGGCTGCTAGTCCTCCTTTCATGCAGAATCTTAAGGTCCTAGCTCATGTCCAAGGCACCAAAGCCAGCTAAAAAGTCAATAATCGATACTTAAAACTTGAATTGTACTACTTCTTACTGGCTATTACATCAACGTAGATGCTTCATCTGTGATCCACTATGGTGCTTTTAGTGTCTACGCATACCGCAGCACGCGACATAGCTTTGCACACGATAAGTACAACCGTTTCAGAGAAAACGCGGCCAATGTGACGATCTGGCTTTAGGTCGATTCCATAACAAATTACGAAAACGGACGGTTTCTCAGGTTTTCACTACATATGAACACTTTTCACATTCTCCCTTGGAACTCGGCTGCTAGTCCTCCTTTCATGCAGAATCGTAAGGTCCTAGCTCATGTCCAAGTCACCAAAGCCAGCTAAAAAGTCAATAATCGATACCTAAACCTTGAATTGTACTACTTCTTACTGGCTATTACATCAACTTAGAAGCTTCATCTGTGTTCTACTATGGTGCTTTTAGTTTCTCCGCATACCGCACCATGCGACATAGCTTTGCAGACGATAAATGTAACCGTTTCAGACAGAAGGGCGGCCAATGTGACGATCTGGCTTTAAGTCGATTCGATAACAAATGACGAGAAGTAA
Organism: Schistocerca gregaria; assembly: GCF_023897955.1. NCBI lineage: Eukaryota > Metazoa > Arthropoda > Insecta > Orthoptera > Acrididae > Schistocerca > Schistocerca gregaria. The sequence goes on from NW_026061795.1 coordinate 7,732,994, forward strand.
CGGATTTCTCACGTTTTTACTACATATGAACACTTTTCACATTCTCCCGTGCAACTCGGCTGCTAGTCGTCCTTTCATGCAGAATCTTAAGGTCCTAGCCCATGTCCAAGGCACCAAAGCCAGCTAAAAAGTAAATAATCGATAACTAAAACTTGAATTGTACTACTTCTTACTGGCTATTACATCAACTAGGAAGCTTCATCTGTGTTCTACTATGGTGCTTTTAGTGTCTCCGTATACCGCAGCACGCGACATAGCTTTGCAGACGATAAGTACAACCGTTTCAGAGAGAAGATCGGCCAATGTGACGATCTGGCTTTAAGTCGATTCGATAACAAATGACGAAAATGGACGGGTTCCTCAGGTTTTTACAACGTGTGAACACTTTTCACATTCTTCCGTACATCTCGGCTGCTAGTCCTCCTTTCATGCAAAATCTTAAGGTCCTAGCTCATGTCCAAGGCACCAAAGCCAGCTAAAAAGTCAATAATCGATACTTAAAACTTGAATTGTACTACTTCTTACTGGCTATTACATCAACGTAGATGCTTCATCTGTGATCCACTATGGTGCTTTTAGTGTCTACGCATACCGCAGCACGCGACATAGCTTTGCACACGATAAGTACAACCGTTTCAGAGAAAACGCGGCCAATGTGACGATCTGGCTTTAGGTCGATTCCATAACAAATTACGAAAACGGACGGTTTCTCAGGTTTTCACTACATATGAACACTTTTCACATTCTCCCTTGGAACTCGGCTGCTAGTCCTCCTTTCATGCAGAATCGTAAGGTCCTAGCTCATGTCCAAGTCACCAAAGCCAGCTAAAAAGTCAATAATCGATACCTAAACCTTGAATTGTACTACTTCTTACTGGCTATTACATCAACTTAGAAGCTTCATCTGTGTTCTACTATGGTGCTTTTAGTTTCTCCGCATACCGCACCATGCGACATAGCTTTGCAGACGATAAATGTAACCGTTTCAGACAGAAGGGCGGCCAATGTGACGATCTGGCTTTAAGTCGATTCGATAACAAATGACGAGAAGTAACGGATTTCTCACGTTTTTACTACATATGAACACTTTTCACATTCTCCCGTGCAACTCGGCTGCTAGTCGTCCTTTCATGCAGAATCTTAAGGTCCTAGCCCATGTCCAAGGCACCAAAGCCAGCTAAAAAGTAAATAATCGATAACTAAAACTTGAATTGTACTACTTCTTACTGGCTATTACATCAACTAGGAAGCTTCATCTGTGATCCACTATGGTGCTTTTAGTGTCTCCGCATACCGCAGCATGCGACATAGCTTTGCAGACGATAAATGTTAACGTTTCAGACAGAAGAGCGGCCAATGTGACGATCTGGCTTTAAGTCGATTCGATAACAAATGACGAAAACGGACCGATTTCTCAGGTTTTTACTACGTATGAACACTTTTCACATTCTCCCGCGCATCGCGGCTACTAGTCCTCCTTTCATGCAAAATCTTAAGTACCTAACTCATGTCCAAGGCACCAAAGAAGGGTAAAAAGTCAATAATCGATACCTAAAACTTGAATTGTACTACTTCTTACTGGCTATTACATCAACGTAGATGCTTCATCTGTGATCCACTGTGGTGCTTTTAGTGTCTCCGCATACCGCAGCACGTGACATAGCTTTGCAGACGATAAGTACAACCGTTTCAGAGAGAAGAGCGGCCAATGTGACGATCTTACTTCAAGTCGATTCGATAACAAATGACGAAAACGGACGGAGTTCTGAGGTTTTTACTACATATGAACACTTTTCACATTGTCCCATACTACTCGGCTGCTAGTCCTCCTTTCATGCAGAATCGTAAGGTCCTAGCAAATATCCAAGTCACCAAAGCCAGCTAAAAAGTCAATAATCGATACCTAAAACTTGAAGTGTACTGCTTCTTACTGTCTATTACATCAACTTAGAAGCTTAATCTGTGTTCTACTATGGTGCTGTTAGTGTCTCCGCATACCGCAGCACGCGACATAGCTTTGCAGACGATAAGTACAACCGTTTCAGAGAGAAGAGCGGCCAATGTGACGCACTGCTTTAAGTCGATTCGATAATAAATTACGAAAACGGACGGATTTCTAAGGTTTTTACTACATATGAACACTTTTCGCATCCTCCCGTGCAACTCGGCTGCTAGTCCTCCTTTCATGCAGAATCTTAAGGTCCTAGCCCATGTCCAATGCACCAAAGCCTGCTAAAAAGTCAATATTCGATACCTAAAACTTGAATTGTACTACTCCTTACTGGCTATTACATCAACTTAGAAGCTTCATCTGTGTTCTACTATGGTGCTTTTAGTGTCTCCGCGTACCGCAGCACGCGACATAGCTTTGCAGACGATAAGTACAACCGTTTCAGAGAGAAGAGCGGCCAATGTGACGATCTGGCTTTAAGTCGATTCGATAACAAATGACGAAAACGGATGGATTTCTCAGGTTTTTACTACATATGAACACTTATCACATTCTCCCATGCAACTCGGCTGCTAGTCCTCCTTTCATGTAGAATCATAAGGACCTAGCTCATGCCAAAGGCACCAAAGCCAGCAAAAAAGTCAATAATCGATACGTAAATTTTGAATTGTACTACTTCTTACTGGCTATTACATCAACTTAGAAGCTTCATCTGTGTTCTACTATGGTGCTTTTAGTGTCTACGCATACCGCAGCACGCGACATAGCTTTGCAGACGATAAGTACAACCGTTTCAGAGAGAAGAGCGGCCAATGTGACGATCTGGCTTTAAGTCGATTCTATAACAAATTACGAAAACGGACGGATTTCTCAGGTTTTTACTACATATGGACACTTTTCACATTCTCCCATGCAACTCGGCTGCTAGTCCTCCTTTCATGCAGAATCTTAAGGTCCTAGCTCGTGTCCCAGTCACCAAAGCCAGCTAAAAAGTCAATAACGATACCTAAAACTTGAATTGTACTACTTCTTACTGGCTATTACATCAACTTAGAAGTTTCGTCTGTGTTCTACTATGGTGCTTTTAGTGTCTCCGCATACCGCAGCACGCGACATAGCTTTGCAGACGTTAAGTACAACCGTTTCAGAGAGAAGAGCGGCCAATGTGAAGATCTGGCTTTAAGTCTATACGATAACAAATGACGAAAACGGACGGATTTCTCAGGTTTTTACTACATATGAACACTTGTCACATACTCCCATGCAACGCGGCTGCTAGTCGTCCTTTCATGCAGAATCTTAATGTCCTAGCTCATGTCCAAGGCACCAAAGGTAGCTAAAAAGTCAATAAACCATAACCTAAAACTTGAGTTGTACTACTTCTTACTGGCTATTACATCAACTTAGAAGCTTCATCTGTGTGTCCACTATGGTGCTTTTTGTGTCTCGGCATACCGCAGTACGCGACATAGCTTTGCAAACGATAAGTACAACCGTTTCAGAGAGAAGAGCGGCCAATGTGACGATCTGGCTTTAAGTCGATTCGGTAACAAATGACGAAAACGAACGAATTTCTCAGGTATTTACTACAGATGAACACTTTTCACATTCTCCCGTGCAACTCGGCTGCTAGTCGTCCTTTCATGCAGAATCTTAAGGTCCTAGCCCATGTCCAAGGCACCAAAGCCAGCTAAAAAGTAAATAATCGATAACTAAAACTTGAATTGTACTACTTCTTACTGGCTATTACATCAACTAGGAAGCTTCATCTGTGTTCAACTATGGTGCTTTTAGTGTCTCCGTATACCGCAGCACGCGACATAGCTTTGCAGACGATAAGTACAACCGTTTCAGAGAGAAGATCGGCCAATGTGACGATCTGGCTTTAAGTCGATTCGATAACAAATGACGAAAATGGACGGGTTCCTCAGGTTTTTACAACGTGTGAACACTTTTCACATTCTTCCGTACATCTCGGCTGCTAGTCCTCCTTTCATGCAGAATCTTAAGGTCCTAGCTCATGTCCAAGGCACGAAAGCCAACTAAAAAGTCAATAATCGATACTTAAAACTTGAATTGTACTACTTCTTACTGGCTATTACATCAACGTAGATGCTTCATCTGTGATCCACTATGGTGCTTTTAGTGTCTCCGCATACCGCAGCATGCGACATAGCTTTGCAGACGATAAATGTAAACGTTTCAGACAGAAGAGCGGCCAATGTGACGATCTGGCTTTAAGTCGATTCGATAACAAATGACGAAAACGGACGGATTTCTCAGGTTTTTACTACGTATGAACACTTTTCACATTCTCCCGCGCATCGCGGCTACTAGTCCTCCTTTCATGCAAAATCTTAAGTACCTAACTCATGTCCAAGGCACCAAAGAAGGGTAAAAAGTCAATAATCGATACCTAAAACTTGAATTGTACTACTTCTTACTGGCTATTACATCAACGTAGATGCTTCATCTGTGATCCACTGTGGTGCTTTTAGTGTCTCCGCATACCGCAGCACGTGACATAGCTTTGCAGACGATAAGTACAACCGTTTCAGAGAGAAGAGCGGCCAATGTGACGATCTTACTTCAAGTCGATTCGATAACAAATGACGAAAACGGACGGAGTTCTGAGGTTTTTACTACATATGAACACTTTTCACATTGTCCCATACTACTCGGCTGCTAGTCCTCCTTTCATGCAGAATCGTAAGGTCCTAGCAAATGTCCAAGTCACCAAAGCCAGCTAAAAAGTCAATAATCGATACCTAAAACTTGAAGTGTACTGCTTCTTACTGGCTATTACATCAACTTAGAAGCTTAATCTGTGTTCTACTATGGTGCTGTTAGTGTCTCCGCATACCGCAGCACGCGACATAGCTTTGCAGACGATAAGTACAACCGTTTCAGAGAGAAGAGCGGCCAATGTGACGCACTGCTTTAAGTCGATTCGATAATAAATTACGAAAACGGACGGATTTCTCAGGTTTTTACTACATATGAACACTTTTCGCATCCTCCCGTGCAACTCGGCTGCTAGTCCTCCTTTCATGCAGAATCTTAAGGTCCTAGCTCGTGTCCCAGTCACCAAAGCCAGCTAAAAAGTCAATAACGATACCTAAAACTTGAATTGTACTACTTCTTACTGGCTATTACATCAACTTAGAAGTTTCGTCTGTGTTCTACTATGGTGCTTTTAGTGTCTCCGCATACCGCAGCACGCGACATAGCTTTGCAGACGTTAAGTACAACCGTTTCAGAGAGAAGAGCGGCCAATGTGAAGATCTGGCTTTAAGTCTATACGATAACAAATGACGAAAACGGACGGATTTCTCAGGTTTTTACTACATATGAACACTTGTCACATACTCCCATGCAACGCGGCTGCTAGTCGTCCTTTCATGCAGAATCTTAATGTCCTAGCTCATGTCCAAGGCACCAAAGATAGCTAAAAAGTCAATAATCCATAACCTAAAACTTGAGTTGTACTACTTCTTACTGGCTATTACATCAACTTAGAAGCTTCATCTGTGTGTCCACTATGGTGCTTTTTGTGTCTCGGCATACCGCAGCACGCGACATAGCTTTGCAAACGATAAGTACAACCGTTTCAGAGAGAAGAGCGGCCAATGTGACGATCTGGCTTTAAGTCGATTCGGTAACAAATGACGAAAACGAACGAATTTCTCAGGTATTTACTACAGATGAACACTTTTTACATTCTCCCATGCAACTCGGCTGCTAGTCCTCCTTTCATGCAGAATCTTAAGGACCTATCTCATGTCCAAGGCACCAAAGCCAGCTAAAAAGTCAATTATCGATAGCTAAAACTTGAATTGTACTACTTCTTACTGGCTATTACATCAACTTAGAGGCTTCATCTGTGTTCCACTATGGTGATTTTAGTGTCTTCGCATACCGCAGCACGCGACATAGCTTTGCAGACGATAAGTACAACCGTTTCAGAGAGAAGAGGGGCCAATGTGACGATCTGGCTATAAGTCGATTCGATAACAAATGACGAAAATGGACGGATATCTCAGGTTTTTACTACATATGAACACTTTTCACATACTCCCGTGCAACGCGGCTGCTAGTCCTCCTTTCATGCAGAATCTTAAGGTCCTAGCTCATGTCCAAGGCACCAAAGCCCGCTAAAAAGTCAATAATCGATACCTAAAACTTGAAGTGTACTACTTCTTACTGGCTATTTCATCAACTTAGAAGCTTCATCTGTGTTCTACTATGGTGCTTTTAGTGTCTCCGCATACCGCAGCACGCGACATAGCTTTGCAGACGATAAGTACAACCGTTTCAGATAGAAGAGCGGCCAATGTGACGATCTTGCTTCAAGTCGATTCGATAACAAATGACGAAAACGGACGGATTTCTCAGGTTTTTACTACATATGAACACTTTTCACATTCTCCCTTGGAACTCGGCTGCTAGTCCTCCTTTCATGCAGAATCGTAAGGTCCTAGCTCATGTCCAAGTCACCAAAGCCAGCTAAAAAGTCAATAATCGATACCTAAACCTTGAATTGTACTACTTCTTACTGGCTATTACATCAACTTAGAAGCTTCATCTGTGTTCTACTATGGTGCTTTTAGTTTCTCCGCATACCGCACCATGCGACATAGCTTTGCAGACGATAAATGTAACCGTTTCAGACAGAAGGGCAGCCAATGTGACGATCTGGCTTTAAGTCGATTCGATAACAAATGACGAAAAGTAACGGATTTCTCACGTTTTTACTACATATGAACACTTTTCACATTCTCCCGTGCAACTCGGCTGCTAGTCGTCCTTTCATGCAGAATCTTAAGGTCTTACCTCATGTCCAAGGCACCAAAGCCAGCTAAAAAGTAAATAATCGATAACTAAAACTTGAATTGTACTACTTCTTACTGGCTATTACATCAACTAGGAAGCTTCATCTGTGTTCTACTATGGTGCTTTTAGTGTCTCCGTATACCGCAGCACGCGACATAGCTTTGCAGACGATAAGTACAACCGTTTCAGAGAGAAGATCGGCCAATGTGACGATCTGGCTTTAAGTCGATTCGATAACAAATGACGAAAATGGACGGGTTCCTCAGGTTTTTACAAAGTGTGAACACTTTTCACATTCTCCCGTACATCTCGGCTGCTAGTCCTCCTCTCATGCAGAATCTTAAGGTCCTAGCTCATGTCCAAGGCACCAAAGCCAGCTAAAAAGTCAATAATCGATACTTAAAACTTGAATTGTACTACTTCTTACTGGCTATTACATCAACGTAGATGCTTCATCTGTGATCCACTATGGTGCTTTTAGTGTCTCCGCATACCGCAGCATGCGACATAGCTTTGCAGACGATAATTGTAAACGTTTCAGACAGAAGAGCGGCCAATGTGACGATCTGGCTTTAAGTCGATTCGATAACAAATGACGAAAACGGACGGATTTCTCAGGTTTTTACTACGTATGAACACTTTTCACATTCTCCCGCGCATCGCGGCTACTAGTCCTCCTTTCATGCAAAATCTTAAGTACCTAACTCATGTCCAAGGCACCAAAGAAGGGTAAAAAGTCAATAATCGATACCTAAAACTTGAATTGTACTACTTCTTACTGGCTATTACATCAACGTAGATGCTTCATCTGTGATCCACTGTGGTGCTTTTAGTGTCTCCGCATACCGCAGCACGCGACATAGCTTTGCAGACGATAAGTACAACCGTTTCAGAGAGAAGAGCGGCCAATGTGACGATCTTACTTCAAGTCGATTCGATAACAAATGACGAAAACGGACGGATTTCTGAGGTTTTTACTACATATGAACACTTTTCACATTGTCCCATACTACTCGGCTGCTAGTCCTCCTTTCATGCAGAATCTTAAGGTCTAACCTCATGTCCAAGGCACCAAAGCCAGCTAAAAAGTCAATAATCGATAACTAAAACTTGAATTGTACTAATTCTTACTGGCTATTACATCAACGTAGATGCTTCATCTGTGATCCACTGTGGTGCTTTTAGTGTCTCCGCATACCGCAGCACGCGACATAGCTTTGCAGACGATAAGTACAACCGTTTCAGAGAGAGGAGCGGCCAATGTGACGATCTTGCTTCAAGTCGATTCGATAACAAATGACGAAAATGGACGGATTTCTGAGGTTTTTATTACATATGAACACTTTTCACATTGTCCCATACAACTCGGCTGCTAGTCCTCCTTTCATGCACAATCTTAAGGTCCTAGCTCATGTCCAAGGCACCAAAGCCAGAAAAAAAGTCAATAATCGATACGTATATCTTGAATTGTACTACTTCATACTGGCTATTACATCAACTTAGAAGCTTCATCTGTGTTCTACTTTGGTGCTTTTAGTGTCTACGCATACCGCAGCACGTGACATAGCTTTGCAGACGATAAGTACAACCGTTTCAGAGAGAAGAGCGGCCAATGTGACGATCTGGCTTTAAGTCGATTCGATAACAAATGACGAAAACGGATGGATTTCTCAGGTATTTACTACATATGAACACTTTTCACATTCTCCCATGCAACTCGGCTGCTTGTCCTCCTTTCACGCAGAATCATAAGGACCTAGCTCATGTCCAAGGCACCAAAGCCAGCAAATAAGTCAATAATCGATACCTTAAACTTGAATTGTACTACTTCTTACTGGCTATTACATCAACTTAGATGCTTCATCTGTGATCCACTATGGTGCTTTTAGTGTCTCCGCATACTGCAGCATGCGACATAGCTTTGCAGACGATAAATGTAACCGTTTCAGACAGAAGAGCGGCCAATGTGACGATCTGGCTTTAAGTCCATTCGATAACAAATGACGAAAACGGACGGATTTCTCAGGTTTTTACTACATATGAACACTTTTCACATTCTCCCGTGCAACGCGGCTGCTAGTCCTCCTTTCATGCAAAATCTTAAGTTCCTAGCTCATGTCTAGGCACCAAAGAAGGGTAAAAAGTCAATAACCGATACCTAAAACTTGAATTGTACTACTTCTTACTGGCTATTACGTCAACTTAGAAGCTTCATCTGTGTTCTACTATGGTGCTTTTAGTGTCTACGCATACCGCAGCACGCGACATAGCTTTGCAGACGATAAGTACAACCGTTTCAGAGAGAAGCGCGGCCAATGTGACGATCTGGCTTTAAGTCGATTCGATAACTATTGACGAAGACGGACGGAGTTCTTAGGCTTTTACTACATATGAACACTTTTCACATTCTCCCGCGCATCGCATCTGCTAGTCCTATTTTCATGCAAAATCTTAAGTTCCTAGGTCATGTCCAAGGCACCAAAGAAGGGTAAAAAGTCAATAATCGATACCAAAAACTTGAATTGTAATACTTCTTACTGGCTATTACATCAACTTAGAAGCTTCATCTGTGTTCTACTATTGTGCTTTTAGTGTCTCTGCATACCGCATTACGCGACTTAGCTTTGCAGACGATAAGTACAACCCTTTCAGACAGAGGAGCGGCCAACGTGACGATCTGGCTTTAAGTTGATTCGATAACAAATGACGAATACGGACGGATTTCTCAGCTTTATATAACATATGAACACTTTTCACATTCTCCCGTGCAACGCGGCTGCTAATCATCCTTTCATGCAAAATCTTAAGTTCCTAGCTCATGTCCAAGGTACCAAAGAAGGGCAAAAAGTCAATAATCGATAACAAAAACTTGAATTGTACTACTTCATACTGGCTATTACATCAACTTAGAAGCTTCATCTGTGTTCTACTATGGTGCTTTTAGTGTCTCTACATACCGCAGCACGCGACATAGCTTTGCAGACGATAAATGTAACCTTTTCAGACAGAACTGCGGCCAATGTGACGATCTGGCTTTAAGTCTATTCGATAACAAACGACGAAAAGGGACGGATTTCTCAGGTTTTTAATACGTATGAACACTTTTCACTTTCTTCCGTGCAACTCGGCTGCTAGTCCTCCTTTCATGTAGAATCTTAAGGTCCTAGCTCATGTCCAAGGTACCAAAGAAGGGTAAAGAGTCAATAATCGATAACAAAAACTTGAATTGGACTACTTCATACTAGCTATTACATCAACTTAGAAGCATCATCTACGTTCTACTATGGTGCTTTTAGTGTCTCTACATACCGCAGCACGCGACATAGCTATGCAGACGATAAATGTAACCGTTTCAGACAGAACTGCGGTCAATGTGACGATCTGGCTTTAAGTCTATTCGATAACAAATGACGAAAACGAACGGATTTCTCAGGTTTTTACTACATATGAACACTTTTCACATTCTTCAGTGCAACGCTACTGCTAGTCCTCCTTTCATACAAAATCTTAAGTTCCTAGCTCCTGTTCAAAGCACCAAAGAAGGGTAAAAAGTTAATAATCGATACCTAAAACTAGAATTGTACTACTCCTTACTGGCTTTTACATCAGCTTAGAAGCTTCATCTGTGTTCTACTATGGTGCGTTTTGTGTCTCCGCATACCGCAGCACGCGACATAGCTTTGCAGACGATAAGTACAACCGTTTCAGAGAGAAGAGCGGCCCATGAGACGATCTGGCTTTATGTTGATTCGATAACAAATGACGAAAACCGACGGATTTCTCAGGTTTTTACTACAGATGAACACTTTTCACATTCTCCCGTGCTACTCGGCTGCTAGCCACCCTTTCATGCAAAATGTTACGGTCCTAGCTCATGTCCAAGGCACCAAAGGCAGTTAAAAAGTCAATAATCGGTAACTAAAACTTGAATTGTACTACTTCTTACTGGCTATTACATCAACTTAGAAGCTTCATCTGTGTTCTACTATGGTGCTTTTAGTGTCTCCACATACCGCAGCACGTGACATAGCTTTGCAGACGATAAATGTAACCGTTTCAGAGAGAAAAGCGGAAAATGTGACGATCTGGCTTTAAGTCGATTCGATAACAAATGACGAAAACGTTCGGATTTCTCAGGTTTTTACTACATATGAACTCTTTTCACATTCTCCCGTGCAACTCGGCTGCAAGTCCACCCTTCTTGCAGAATCTTAAGGTCCTAGCTCATGTCCAATGCGCCAAAGCCAGCTAAAAAGTCAATAATCGATACCTAAAACTTGAATTGTACTACTTCTTACTGGCTATTACAACAACTTAGGAGCATCATCTGTGTTCTACTATGGTGCTTTTAGTGTCTCCGCATACCGCAGAACGCGACATAGCTTTGCTGACGATAAGTACATCCGTTTCAGAGAGAAGAGCGGCCAATGTGACGATCTGGCTTTAAGTCGATTCGATAACAAATGACGAATACGGAAGGATTTCCCAGGTATCACTACATATGAACACTTTTCACATTATCCCGTGCATCGCGGCTGCTAGTCCTCCTTTCATGCAATATCTTAAGTTCCTAGGTCATGTCCAAGGCACCAAAGATGGGTAAAAAGTCAATAATCTATAACAAAAACTTGAATTGTATTACTTCTTACTGGCTATTACATAAACTTAGAAGCTTCATCTGTGTTCTACTATGGTGCTTTTAGTGTCTCCGCATACCGCAGCACACGACATAGCTTTGCAGACGATAGGTACAACCGTTTCAGAGAGATGAGCGGCCAATGTGACGATCTGGCTTTAAGTCGATTCGATAACAATTGACGCAAACGGACGGATTTCTCAGGTTTTTACTACATATGAACACTTTTCACATTCTCCCGTGCAACTCGGCTGCTAGTCCTCCTTTCATGCAAAATGTTAAGTTCCAGCTCATGTCCAAGGCAGAAAAGCCAGCTAAAAAGTCAATAATCGATACCTAAAACTTGAATTGTACTACTTCTTACTGGCTATTACATCAACTTAGAAGCTTAATCTGTGTTCTACTGTGGTGCTTTTTGTGTCTCCGCATACCGCAGCACGCGACATAGCTTTGCAGACGATAAGTACAACCGTTTCAGAGAGAAGAGCGGCCAATGTGACGATCTGGCTTTAAGTCGATTCGATAAGAAATGACGAAAACGGACGGATTTCTCAGGTTTTTACTACATACCAACACTTTTCACTTTCTCCCGTGCAAGGCGGCTGCTAGTCCTCCTTTCATGCAGAATCTTAAGGTCCTAGCTCATGCCCAAGGTACCAAAGAATGGTAAAAAGTCAATAATCGATAACAAAAACTTGAATTGTACTACTTCATACTAGCTATTACATAAACTTAGAAGCTTCATCTGTGTTCTACTATGGTACTTTTAGTGTCTCTGCATACCGCAGCACGCGACATAGCTTTGCAGACGATAAATGTAACCGTTTCAGACAGAACTGCGGCCAATGTGACGATCTGGCTTTAAGTCGATTCGATAACAAATGACGAAAACGGAAGGATTTCTCAGGTTTTTACTACATACGAACACTTTTCACATTCTCACATGCAACGCGGCTGCTAGTCCTCCTTTCATGCAAAATCTTAAGTTCCTAGCTCATGTCCTAGGCACCAAAGAAGGGTAAAAAGTCAATAATCGATACCTAAAACTTGAATTGTACTACTTCATACTGGCTATTACATAAACTTAGAAGCTTCATCTGTGTTCTACTATGGTGCTTTTAGTGTCTCCGCATACCGCAGCACGCGACATAGCTTTGCAGACGATAAATGTAACCGTTTAAGACACAACTGCGGCCAATGTGACGATCTGGCTTTAAGTCGATTCGATAACAAATGAAGAAAACGGACGGATTTCTTAGGTTTTTACTACGTATGAACACTATTCACTTTCTCCCGTGCAACTCGGCTGCTAGTCGCCCTTTCTTGCAGAATCTTAAGTTCCTAGCTAATGTCCAAGGCACCAAATCCAGCTAAAAAGTCAATAATCGATAACAAAAACTTGAATTGTACTAATTCATACTAGCTATTACATTTACTTAGAAGCTTCATCTGTGTTCTACTATGGTGCTTTTAGTGTCTCTGCATACCGCAGAACGCGACATAGTTTTGCAGACGATAAGTACAACCCTTTCAGACAGAAGAGCGGCCAATGTGACGATCTGGCTTTAAGTTGATTCGATAACAAATGACGAAAACGGACGGATTTCTCAGGTTTTTACTACATATGAACACTTTTCAGAGTCTCCAGTGCAACGCTACTGCTAGTCCTCCTTTCATACAAAATCTTAAGTTCCTAGCTCCTGTTCAAAGCACCAAGAAGGGTAAAAAGTTAATAATCGATACCTAAAACTAGAATTGTACTACTCCTTACTGGCTTTTACATCAGCTTAGAAGCTTCATCTGTGTTCTACTATGGTGTTTTTAGTGTCTCCTCATACCGCAGCACGCGACATAGCTTTGCAGACGATAAGTACAACCGTTTCAGAGGGAAGAGCGGCCAATGTGACGATCTGGCTTCAAGTCGATTCGATAACAAATGACGAAAACGGACGGATTTCTCAGATTTTTACTACATATGAACACTTTTCACTTTCTCCCGTGCAACTCGGCTGCTAATCCTCCTTTCATGCAAAATGTTAAGTTCCTAGCTCATGTCCAAGGCACCAAAGCCAGTTAAATAGTCAATAATCGATAACTAAAACTGTAATTGTACTACTTCTTACTCGCTATTACATTAACTTAGAAGCTTCATCTGTGTTCTACTGTGGTGCTTTTTGTGTCTCCGCATGCCGCAGCACGCGACATAGCTTTACAGACGATAAGTACAACCGTTTCAGAGAGAAGAGCGGCCTATGTGACGATCTGGCTTCAAGTCGATTCGATAACAAATGACGAATACGGACAGATTTCTCAGGTTTTACTACATACGAACACTTTTCACATTCTCCCGTGCAACGCGGCAGCTAGTCCTCCTTTCATGCAAAATCTTAAGTTCCTAGCTCATGTCCAAGGCACCAAAGAAGGGTAAAAAGTCAATAATCGATACCTAAAACTTGAATTGTACTACTACTTACAAGCTATTACATCAACTTATTAGCTTCATCTGTGTTCTACTATGGTGCTTTTAGTGTCTCCGCATACCGCAGCACGCGACATAGCTTTACAGACGATAAGTACAACCGTTTCAGAGAGAAGAGCGGCCAATGTGACGATCTGGCTTTAATCGATTTGATAACAAATGACGAATACGGACGGATTTCTCAGTTATTACTACATATGAACACTTTTCACATGATCCCGTGCATCGCGCCTAAGTTTATAGGTCATGTCCAAGGCACCAAAGATGGGTTAAAAGTCAATAATCGATAACAAAAACTTGAATTGTACTACTTCATACTGGCTATTACATAAACTTAGAAGCTTCATCTGTGTTCTACTATGGTGCTTTTAGTGTCTCCGCATACCGCAGCACGCGACATAGCTTTGCAGACGATAAATGTAAACGTTTAAGACAGAACTGCGGCCAATGTGACGATCTGGCTTTAAGTCGATTCGATAACAAATGACGAAAACGGACGGATTTCTCAGGTTTTTACTACGTATGAACACTATTCACTTTCTCCCGTGCAACTCGGCTGCTAGTCGTCCTTTCTTGCAGAATCTTAAGTTCCTAGCTAATGTCCAAGGCACCAAATCCAGCTAAAAAGTCAATAATCGATAACAAAAACGTGAATTGTACTACTTCATACTAGCTATTACATTTACTTAGAAGCTTCATCTGTGTTCTACTATGGTGCTTTTAGTGTCTCTGCATACCGCAGAACGCCTCATAGTTTTGCAGACGATAAGTATAACCGTTTCAGAGAAAGAGCGGCCAATGTGACGATCTGGCTTTAAGTCGATTCGATAAGAAATGACGAAACGGACGGATTTCTCAGGTTTTTACTACATATGAACACCTTTCACATTCTCCCGTGCAACTCGGCTGCTACTCCTCCTTTCATGCAAAATGTTAAGGTCCTAGCTCATGTCCAAGGCACCAAAGCCAGTTAAAAAGTCAATTATCGAGAACTAAAACTTGAATTGTACTACCTCTTACTGGCTATTACATCAACTTAGAAGCTTCATCTGTGTTCTACTATGGTGCTTTTTGTGTCTCCGCATACCGCAGCACGCGACATAGCTTTGCAGACGATAAGTACAACCCTTTCAGACAGAAGAGCGGCCAATGTGACGATCTGGCTTTAAGTCGATTCGATAACAAATGACGAAAACGAACGGATTTCTCAGGTTTTTACTACATATGAACACTTTTCACAGTCTCCAGTGCAACGCTACTGCTAGTCCTCCTTTCATACAAAATCTTAAGTTCCTATCTCCTGTTCAAACCACCAAAGAAGGGTAAAAAGTTAATAATCGATACCTAAAACTAGAATTGTACTACTCCTTACTGGCTTTTACTTCAGCTTAGAAGCTTCATCTGTGTTCTACTATGGTGCTTTTAGTGTCTCCGCATACCGCAGCACGCGACATAGCTTTGCAGGCGATAAGTACAACCGTTTCAGAGGGAAGAGCGGCCTATGTGACGATCTGGCTTTAAGTCGATTCGATAACAAATGACGAAAACGGACGGATTTCTCAGGTTTTTACTACAGATGTACACTTTTCACATTCTCCCGTGCTACTCGGCTGCTAGTCCTCCTTTCATGCAAATGTTACGGTCCTAGCTCATGTTCAAGGCACCAAAGGCAGTTAAAAAGTCAATAATCGATAACTAAAACTTGAATTGTACTACTTCTTACTGGCTATTACATCAACTTAGAAGCTTCATCTGTGTTCTACTATAATGCTTTTTGTGTCTCCGCATACCGCAGAACACGACATAGCTTTGCAGAAGATAAGTACAACCGTTTCAGAGAGATGAGCGGCCAATGTTACGATCTGGCTTTAAGTCTATTCGATAAGAAATGACGAAAACGGACGGATTTCTCAGGTTTTTACTACATATGAACACTTTTCACTTTCTCCCGTGCAACTCGGCTGCTAATCCTCCTTTCATGCAAAATGTTAAGTTCCTAGCTCATGTCCAAGGCACCAAAGCCAGTTAAAAAGTCAATAATCGATAACTAAAACTTGAATTGTACTACTTCTTACTTTCTATTACATCAACTTAGAAGCTTCATCTGTGTTCTACTGTGGTGCTTTTTGTGTCTCCGCATGCCGCAGCACGCGACATAGCTTTACAGACGATAAGTACAACCGTTTCAGAGAGAAGAGCGGCCTATGTGACGATCTGGCTTTAAGTCGATTCGATAACAACATCTACATGACTACTCTGCAATTCACATTTAAGTGCTTGGCAGAGGGTTCATCGAACCACAATCATACTATCTCTCTACTATTCCACTCCCGAACAGCGAGCGGGAAAAACGAACACCTAAACCTTTCTGTTCGAGCTCTGATTTCTCTTATTTTATTTTGATGATCATTCCTACCTATGTAGGTTGGGCTCAACAAAATATTTTCGCATTCGGAAGAGAAAGTTGGTGACTGAAATTTCGTAAAAAGGTCTCGCCGCGACGAAAAACGTCTATGCTGTAATGACTTCCATCCCAACTCGTGTATCATATCTGCCACACTCTCTCCCCTATAACGCGATAATACAAAACGAGCTGCCCTTCTTTGCACCCTCTCGATGTCCTCCGTCAATCCCACCTGGTAAGGATCCCACACCGCGCAGCAATATTCTAACAGAGGACGAACGAGTGTAGTGTAAGCTGTCTCTTTAGTGGACTTGTTGCATCTTCTAAGTGTCCTGCCAATGAAACGCAACCTTTGGCTCGCCTTCCCGACAATATTATCTATGTGGTCCTTCCAACTGAAGTTGTTTGTAATTTTAACACCCAAGTACTTAGTTGAATTGACAGCCTTGAGAATTGTACTATTTATCGAGTAATCGAATTCCAACGGATTTCTTTTGGAACTCATGTGGATCATCTCACACTTTTCGTTATTTAGCGTTAACTGCCACCTGACACACCATACAGCAATCTTTTCTAAATCGCTTTGCAGCTGATACTGGTCTTCGGATGACCTTACTAGACGGTAAATTACAGCATCATCTGCGAACAGTCTAAGAGAACTGCTCAGATTGTCACCCAGGTCATTTATATAGATCAGGAACAGTAGAGGTCCCAGGACGCTTCCCTGGGGAACACCTGATATCACTTCAGTTTTACTCGATGATTTGCCGTCTATTACTACGAACTGCGACCTTCCTGACAGGAAATCACGAATCCAGTCGCACAACTGAGACGATACCCCATAGCTCCGCAGCTTGATTAGAAGTCGCTTGTGAGGAACGGTGTCAAAAGCTTTCCGGAAATCTAGAAATACGGAATCAACTTGAGATCCCCTGTCGATAGCGGCCATTACTTCGTGCGAATAAAGAGCTAGCTGCGTTGCTCAAGAGCGATGTTTTCTGAAGCCATGCTGATTACGTGTCAATAGATCGTTCCCTTCGAGGTGATTCATAATGTTTGAATACAGTATATGCTCCAAAACCCTACTGCAAACCGACGTCAATGATATAGGTCTGTAGTTAAATGGATTACTCCTACTACCCTTCTTGAACACTGGTGCGACCTGCGCAATTTTCCAATCTGTAGGTACAGATCTATCGGTGAGCGAGCGGTTGTATATGAGTGCTAAGTAGGGAGCTATAGTATCAGCGTAATCTGAAAGGAACCTAATCGGTATACAATCTGGACCTGAAGACTTGCCCGTATCAAGCGATTTGAGTTGCTTCGCAACCCCTAAGGTATCTACTTCTAAGAAACTCATGCTAGCAGATGTTCGTGTTTCAAATTCTGGAATATTCCATTCGTCTTCCCTGGTGAAGGAATTTCGGAAAACTGCGTTCAATAACTCCGCTTTAGCGGCGCAGTCGTCGATAACAGTACCATCGGCACTGCGCAGCGAAGGTATTGACTGCGTCTTGCCGCTTGTGTACTTTACATACGACCAGAATTTCTTCGGATTTTCTACCAAATTTCGAGACAATGTTTCGTTGTGGAACCTATTAAAGGCATCACGCATCGAAGTACGTGCCAAATTTCGCGCGTCTGTAAATTTTAGCCCATCTTCAGGATTTCGCGTTCTTCTGAACTTCGCATGCGAAATGACGAATACGGACAGATTTCTCAGATTTTACTACATACGAACACTTTTCACATTCTCCCGTGCAACGCGGCTGCTAGTCCTCCTTTCATGCAAAATCTTAAGTTCCTAGCTCATGTCCAAGGCACCAAAGAAGGGTAAAAAGTCAATAATCGATACCTAAAACTTGAATTGTACTACTACTTACAAGCTATTACATCAACTTACTAGCTTCATCTGTATTCTACTATGGTGCTTTTAGTGTCTCCGCATACCGCAGCACGTGACATAGCTTTGTACACGATAAGTACAACCGTTTCAGAGAGAAGAGCGGCCAATGTGACGATCTGGCTTTAATCAATTTGATAACAAATGACGAATACGGACGGATTTCTCAGGTATTACTACATATGAACACTTTTCACATTATCCCGTGCATCGCGCCTGCTAGTCCTGCTTTCATGCAATATCATAAGTTCATAGGTCATGTTCAAGGCACCAAAGATGGGTAAAGAGTCAATAATGGATAGTAAAAACTTGAATTGTACTACTTCATACTATCTATTACATCAAGTTAGAAGCTTCATCTGTGTTCTACTATGGTGCTTTTTGTGTCTCCGCATACCGCAGCACGCGACATAGCTTTGCAGAATATAAGTACAACCGTTTCAGAGAGAAGAGCGGCCAATGTGACGATCTGGCTTTAAGTCGATTCGGTAACAAATGACGAAAACCTACGGATATCTCAAGTTTTTACTAAGTATGAACACTTTTCACATTCTGCCATGCAACTCGGCTGCTAGTCCTCATTTCATGCAGAATCATCAGGTCCTAGCTCATGTCCAAGTCACCAAAGCCAGCTAAAATTCAATAATCGATACCAAAACTTGAATTGTACTACTTCTTACTGTCTATTACATCAACTTAGAAGCTTCATCTGTGTTCTACTGTGGTGCTTTTAGTGTCTCCGCATACCGCAACAAGCGACATAGCTTTGCAGACGATAAGTACAACCGTTTCAGAGAGAAGAGCGGCCAATTTGACGATCCTTCTTTAAGTCGATTCGATAACAAATGACGAAAATGGACGGATTTCTCAGGTTTTTACTACATATGAACACTTTTCACATTCTCCCGCGCATAGCGGCTGCTAGTCCTCCTTTCATGCAAAATCTTAAGTTCCTAGCTCATCTCCAAGGCACCAAAGCCAGTTAAAAAGTCAATAATCGATAAATAAAACTTGAATTGTACTACTTCTTACTGGCTATTATATCAACTTAGAAGCTTCATCTGTGTTCTAATGTGGTGCTTTTAGTGTCTCCACATACCGCAGCACGTGACATAGCTTTGCAGACGATAAATGTAACCGTTTCAGAGAGAAAAGCGGCCAATGTGACGATCTGGCTTTAAGTCGATTCGATATCAAATGATGAATACGGACGGATTTCTCAGCTTTATCCCACATATGAACACTTTTCACATTCTCCCGTGCAACGCGGCTGCTAGTTCACCTTTCATGCAAAATCTTAAGGTTCTAGCTCATGTCCCAGGTACCAAAGCCGGCTAAAAAGTCAATAATCGATCACTAAAACTTGATTTGTACTGCTTCTTACTGGCTATTACATCAACTTGGAAGCTTCGTCTGTGTTCTACTATTGTGCTTTTAGTGTCTCCTCATACCGCAGAACGTGACATAGCTTTGCAGACGAAATATGTCACCGTTTAAGAATGATGCGCGGCCAGGGAGACGATCTGACATTAAGTCGATTCAATAACAAATGACGAAAGCGGACTGATTTCTCATGTTTTTGCTACATATGAACACTTTTCATATTCTCCCGTGCAATGCGGCTGCTAGTCTTAATTTCAAGCAAAATCTTAACGTCCTAGCTCATGTCCAAGGCACCAAAGTAGGGTAAACGTTCAATAATCGATTACAAAACTTGAATTGTACTGTTTCTTACTGGCTATTACATCAACTTAGAAGCATCTTCTATGTTCTACCATGGTGCTTTTAGTGTCTCCGCATACTGCAGCACGCGCCATAGCTTAGCAGTCGATATATGTCACCGTTTAAGAGTGATGAGCGGCCAATGAGACGACCTGACATTAAGTCGATAGGATAACAAATGACGAAAATGGACTGATTTCTCATGTTCTTGCTACATATGAACCCTATCCACAGTCTCCCGTGCAACGCGGCTGCTATTCTTCCTTGCAAGCCAAATCTTAAGGTCCTAGCCCATGTCCAAGGCACCAAAGTTGGGTAAAAGGTCAATAATCGATAACAAAACTTGAATTGTACTGTTTCTTACTTTCTATTATATTAACTTAGAAGTTTCTTCTGTGTTCTACTATGGTGCTTTTAGTGTCTCCGCATACCGCAGCACGCGACATAGCTTTGCAGAAGATAAATGTAACTGTTTCTGAGAGAAGATCGGCCAATGTAACAACCTTGCTTTAAGTCGATTCGATAACAAATGACGAAAACAGACGGATTTCTCAGGTTTTTACTACATATGAACACTTTTCACATTCTCCCGTGCAACGCGGCTGCTAGTCCTCTTTTCATGCAGAATCTTAAAGTCCTAGCTCATGTCCAAGGCACCAAAGCCAGCTAAAAAGTCAATAATCAATACCTAAAACTTGACTTGTACTACTTCTTACTGGCTATTACATCAACTTAGAAGCTCCATCTGTCTTCAACTATGGTGATTTCAGTGTCTCCGCATACCGCAGCACGCGACATAGCTTTGCAGACGATAAGTACAACCGTTTCAGAGAGAAGAGCAAAAAATCTTACTATCTGGCTTTAAGTCGATTCGATAACAGATGACGAAAACGGACGGATTTCTCAGGTTTTTACTACATATGAACACTTTCCACATACTAACGTGCATCTCGGCTGCTAGTCCTCCCTTCAAACAGAATCTTAAGGTCCTAGATCATGTCCAAGGCACCAAAGCCAGCTAAAATATCAATAATCGATACCTAAAAGTCGAATTTTACTACTTCTTCCTTGCTATTACATTAACTTAGAAGCTTCATCTGTGTTCCACTATGGTGCTTTTAGTGTCTCTGTGTACCGCAGCACGCGAAGGGTAAAAAGTCAATAATCGATACCTAAAACTTGAATTGTACTACTACTTACAAGCTATTACATCAACTTAGGAGCTTCATCTGTGTTCTACCATGGTGCTTTTAGTGTCTCCGCATACCGCAGCACGTGACATAGCTTTGTACACGATAAGTACAACCGTTTCAGAGAGAAGAGCGGCCAATGTGACGATCTGGCTTTAATCGATTTGATAACAAATGACGAATACGGACGGATTTCTCAGGTATTACTACATATGAACACTTTTCATATTATCCCGTGCATCGCGCCTGCTAGTCCTCCTTTCATGCAATATCATAAGTTCATAGGTCATGTTCAAGGCACCAAAGATGGGTAAATAGTCAATAATCGATACCAAAACTTGAATTGTACTACTTCTTACTGTCTATTACATCAACTTAGATGCTTCATCTGTGTTCTACTATGGTGCTTTTAGTGTCTCCGCATACCGCAACAAGCGACATAGCTTTACAGACGATAAGTACAACCGTTTCAGAGAGAAGAGCGGCCAATTTGACGATCCTTCTTTAAGTCGATTCGATAACAAATGACGAAAATGGACGGATTCCTCGGGTTTTTACTACATATGAACACTTTTCACATTCTCCCGCGCATCGCGGCTGCTAGTCCTCCTTTCATGCAAAATCTTAAGTTCCTAGCTCATCTCCAAGGCACCAAAGCCAGTTAAAAAGTCAATAATCGATAAAAAAAACTTGAATTGTACTACCTCTTACTGGCTATTACATCAACTTAGAAGCTTCATCTGTGTTCTAATGTGGTGCTTTTAGTGTCTCCACATACCGCAGCACGCGACATAGCTTTGCAGACGATAAGTACAACCGTTTCAGAGAGAAGAGCGGCCAATGTGACGCACTGCTTTAAGTCGATTCGATAACAAATGACGAAAATGGACGGATTTCTCAGGTTTTTGCTACGTATGAACACTTTTCACACTCTCCCGTGCAACTCGGCTGCTAGTCCTCCTTTCATGCAGAATCTTAAGGTCCTAGCTCATGTCCAAGGCACCAAAGCCAGTTAAAAAGTCAATAATCGATACCTAAAATTTGAATTGTACTACTTCTTACTGGCTATTACATCAACATAGAAGCTTCATCTGTGTTCTACGTTGGTGCTTTTAGTGTCTCCGGATACCGCAGAACGCGACATAGCTTTGCAGACGATAAGTACAACCGTTTCAGAGAGAAGAGCGGCCAATGTGACGATCTGGCTTTAAGTTGATTCGATAACAAATGACGAATACGGACTTATTCCTCAGCTTTATACCACATATGAACACTTTTCACATTCTCCCGTGCAACGCGGCTGCTAGTCATCCTTTCATGCAAAATCTTAAGTTCCTAGCTCATGTCCAAGGTACCAAAGAAGGGTAAAAAGTCAATAATCGATAACAGAAACTTGAATTGTACTACTTCATACTAGCTATTACATCAACTTAGAAGCTTCATCTGTGTTCTACTATGGTGGTTTTAGTGTCTCTGCATACCGCAGCACGCGACATAGCTTTGCAGACGATAAATGTAACCGTTTCAGACAGAACTGCGGCTAATGTGACGATCTGGCTTTAAGTCGATTCGATAACAAATGACGAAAACGGACGGATTTCCCAGGTTTTTGCTACAGATGAACACTTTTCACATTCTCCCGTGCTACTCGGCTGATAGTCCTCCTTTCATGCAAAATGTTACGGTCCTAGCTCATGTCCAAGGCACCAAAGGCAGTTAAGAAGTCAATAATCGATAACTAAAACATGAATTGTACTACTTCTTACTGGCTATTACATCAACTTAGAAGCTTCATCTGTGTTCTACTATGGTGCTTTTAGTGTCTCCGCATACCGCAGCACGCGACATAGCTTTGCAGACGATAAGTACAACCGTTTCAGAGAGAAGAGCGGCCTATTTGACGATCTGGCTTTAAGTCGATTTGATAAGAAATGACGAAAACGGACATATTTTTCAGGTTTTACTACATACGAACACTTTTCACATTCTCCCGTGCAATGCGGCTGCTAGTCTTAATTTCAAGCAAAATCTTAACGTCCTAGCTCATGTCCAAGGCACCAAAGTAGGGTAAACGTTCAATAATCGATTACAAAACTTGAATTGTACTGTTTCTTACTGGCTATTACATCAACTTAGAAGCATCTTCTATGTTCTACCATGGTGCTTTTAGTGTCTCCGCATACTGCAGCACGCGCCATAGCTTAGCAGTCGATATATGTCACCGTTTAAGAGTGATGAGCGGCCAATGAGACGACCTGACATTAAGTCGATAGGATAACAAATGACGAAAATGGACTGATTTCTCATGTTCTTGCTACATATGAACCCTATCCACAGTCTCCCGTGCAACGCGGCTGCTATTCTTCCTTGCAAGCCAAATCTTAAGGTCCTAGCCCATGTCCAAGGCACCAAAGTTGGGTAAAAGGTCAATAATCGATAACAAAACTTGAATTGTACTGTTTCTTACTTTCTATTATATTAACTTAGAAGTTTCTTCTGTGTTCTACTATGGTGCTTTTAGTGTCTCCGCATACCGCAGCACGCGACATAGCTTTGCAGAAGATAAATGTAACTGTTTCTGAGAGAAGATCGGCCAATGTAACAACCTTGCTTTAAGTCGATTCGATAACAAATGACGAAAACAGACGGATTTCTCAGGTTTTTACTACATATGAACACTTTTCACATTCTCCCGTGCAACGCGGCTGCTAGTCCTCTTTTCATGCAGAATCTTAAAGTCCTAGCTCATGTCCAAGGCACCAAAGCCAGCTAAAAAGTCAATAATCAATACCTAAAACTTGACTTGTACTACTTCTTACTGGCTATTACATCAACTTAGAAGCTCCATCTGTCTTCAACTATGGTGATTTCAGTGTCTCCGCATACCGCAGCACGCGACATAGCTTTGCAGACGATAAGTACAACCGTTTCAGAGAGAAGAGCAAAAAATCTTACGATCTGGCTTTAAGTCGATTCGATAACAGATGACGAAAACGGACGGATTTCTCAGGTTTTTACTACATATGAACACTTTCCACATACTAACGTGCATCTCGGCTGCTAGTCCTCCCTTCAAACAGAATCTTAAGGTCCTAGATCATGTCCAAGGCACCAAAGCCAGCTAAAATATCAATAATCGATACCTAAAAGTCGAATTTTACTACTTCTTCCTTGCTATTACATTAACTTAGAAGCTTCATCTGTGTTCCACTATGGTGCTTTTAGTGTCTCTGTGTACCGCAGCACGCGAAGGGTAAAAAGTCAATAATCGATACCTAAAACTTGAATTGTACTACTACTTACAAGCTATTACATCAACTTAGGAGCTTCATCTGTGTTCTACCATGGTGCTTTTAGTGTCTCCGCATACCGCAGCACGTGACATAGCTTTGTACACGATAAGTACAACCGTTTCAGAGAGAAGAGCGGCCAATGTGACGATCTGGCTTTAATCGATTTGATAACAAATGACGAATACGGACGGATTTCTCAGGTATTACTACATATGAACACTTTTCATATTATCCCGTGCATCGCGCCTGCTAGTCCTCCTTTCATGCAATATCATAAGTTCATAGGTCATGTTCAAGGCACCAAAGATGGGTAAATAGTCAATAATCGATACCAAAACTTGAATTGTACTACTTCTTACTGTCTATTACATCAACTTAGATGCTTCATCTGTGTTCTACTATGGTGCTTTTAGTGTCTCCGCATACCGCAACAAGCGACATAGCTTTACAGACGATAAGTACAACCGTTTCAGAGAGAAGAGCGGCCAATTTGGCGATCCTTCTTTAAGTCGATTCGATAACAAATGACGAAAATGGACGGATTCCTCGGGTTTTTACTACATATGAACACTTTTCACATTCTCCCGCGCATCACGGCTGCTAGTCCTCCTTTCATGCAAAATCTTAAGTTCCTAGCTCATCTCCAAGGCACCAAAGCCAGTTAAAAAGTCAATAATCGATAAAAAAAACTTGAATTGTACTACCTCTTACTGGCTATTACATCAACTTAGAAGCTTCATCTGTGTTCTAATGTGGTGCTTTTAGTGTCTCCACATACCGCAGCACGCGACATAGCTTTGCAGACGATAAGTACAACCGTTTCAGAGAGAAGAGCGGCCAATGTGACGCACTGCTTTAAGTCGATTCGATAACAAATGACGAAAATGGACGGATTTCTCAGGTTTTTGCTACGTATGAACACTTTTCACACTCTCCCGTGCAACTCGGCTGCTAGTCCTCCTTTCATGCAGAATCTTAAGGTCCTAGCTCATGTCCAAGGCACCAAAGCCAGTTAAAAAGTCAATAATCGATACCTAAAATTTGAATTGTACTACTTCTTACTGGCTATTACATCAACATAGAAGCTTCATCTGTGTTCTACTTTGGTGCTTTTAGTGTCTCCGGATACCGCAGAACGCGACATAGCTTTGCAGACGATAAGTACAACCGTTTCAGAGAGAAGAGCGGCCAATGTGACGATCTGGCTTTAAGTTGATTCGATAACAAATGAAGAATACGGACTTATTCCTCAGCTTTATACCACATATGAACACTTTTCACATTCTCCCGTGCAACGCGGCTGCTAGTCATCCTTTCATGCAAAATCTTAAGTTCCTAGCTCATGTCCAAGGTACCAAAGAAGGGTAAAAAGTCAATAATCGATAACAGAAACTTGAATTGTACTACTTCATACTAGCTATTACATCAACTTAGAAGCTTCATCTGTGTTCTACTATGGTGGTTTTAGTGTCTCTGCATACCGCAGCACGCGACATAGCTTTGCAGACGATAAATGTAACCGTTTCAGACAGAACTGCGGCTAATGTGACGATCTGGCTTTAAGTCGATTCGATAACAAATGACGAAAACGGACGGATTTCCCAGGTTTTTGCTACAGATGAACACTTTTCACATTCTCCCGTGCTACTCGGCTGATAGTCCTCCTTTCATGCAAAATGTTACGGTCCTAGCTCATGTCCAAGGCACCAAAGGCAGTTAAGAAGTCAATAATCGATAACTAAAACATGAATTGTACTACCTCTTACTGGCTATTACATCAACTTAGAAGCTTCATCTGTGTTCTACTATGGTGCTTTTAGTGTCTCCGCATACCGCAGCACGCGACATAGCTTTGCAGACGATAAGTACAACCGTTTCAGAGAGAAGAGCGGCCTATTTGACGATCTGGCTTTAAGTCGATTCGATAAGAAATGACGAAAACGGACATATTTTTCAGGTTTTACTACATACGAACACTTTTCACATTCTCCCGTGCAACTCGGCTGCTAGTCCTCCTTTCATGCAAAATGTTAAGTTCCTAGCTCATGTCCAAGGCACCAATGCCAGTTAAAAAGTCAATAATCAATAACTAAAACATGAATTGTACTACTTCTTACTGGCTATTACATCAACTTAGAAGCTTCATCTGTGTTCTACTGTGGTGCTTTTTGTGTCCCCGCATACCGCAGCACGCGACATAGCTTTGCAGACGATAAGTACAACCGTTTCAGAGAGAAGAGCGGCCAATGTGACGATCTGGCTTTAAGTCGATTCGATAAGAAATGACGAAAACGGACGGATTTCTCAGGTTTTTAATACATATGAACACTTTTCACATTCTCCCGTGCAACTCGGCTGCTAGTCTTCCTTTCATGCAAAATGTTAAGTTCCTAGCTCATGTCCAAGGCACCAATGCCAGTTAAAAAGTCAATAATCGATAACTAAAACTTGAATTGTACTACTTCTTACGGGCTATTACATCAACTTAGAAGCTTCATCTGTGTTCTACTGTGGTGCTTTTTGTGTCTCCGCATACCGCAGCACGCGACATAGCTTTGCAGACGATAAGTACAACCGTTTCAGAGAGAAGAGCGGCCAATGTGACGATCTGGCTTTAAGTCGATTCGATAACAAATGACGAAAACGGACGGATTTCACAGCTTTATACCACTTATGAACACTTTTCACATTCTCCGTGCAACGCGGCTGCTAGTCATCCTTTCATGCAAAATCTTAAGTTCCTAGCTCATGTCCAAGGCACCAAAGAAGGGTAAATAGTCAATAATCGATAAGAAAAACTTGAATTGTACAACTTCATACTAGCTATTACATCAACTTAGAAGCTTCATCTGTGTTCTACTATGGTGCTTTTAGTGTCTCTGCATACCGCAGCACGCGACATAGCTTTTCAGACGATAAATGTAACTGTTTCAGACAGAACTGCAGCCAATGTGACGATCTGGCTTTAAATCGATTCGATAACGAATGACGAAAACGGACGGATTTCTCAGGTTTTTACTATATATGATCATTTTTCAGATTATCACACGCAACGCGGCTGCTAGTCCTCCTTTCATGCCAAATCTTAAGTTCCTAGCTCATGTCCAAGGCACCAAAGCCAGCTAAAAAGTCAATAATCGATACCTAAAACTTGAATTGTACTACTTCTTACTAGCTATTACATCAACTTAGAAGCTTCATCTGTGTTCTACTATGGTGCTTTTAGTGTCTCCACATACCGAAGCCCGCGACATAGCTTTGGAGACGATAAGTACAACCATTTCAGAGGGAAGAGCGGCAATGTGACGATCTGCCTTTAAGTCGATTCGATAACAAATGACGAAAACGGACGGATTTCTCAGGTATTTACTACGTATGAATACGTTTCACATTGTCCCGAACAACGCGGCTGCTGGTGCTCCTTTTATGCAAAATCTTAAGGTCCTAGCTCATGTCCAAGGCACCAAAGTAGGGTAAATGTTCATTAATCGATAACAAAACTTGAAGTGTACTGTTTCTTAATGGCTATTATATCAACTTAGATGCTTCTTCTGTGTTCCACTATGGTGCTTTTAGTGTCTCCGCATATGGCAGAACGCGACATAGCTTTGCAGACGATAAATGTAACCGTTTCAGAGAGAAGCGCGACCAAAGTGATGATCTGGCTTAAAGTCGATTTGATAACAAATGACGAAAACTAGCGAATTTCTCATGTTTCATTTACATATGAACACTTTTCACATTTTCTCGTGCAACGCAGCTGCTAGTTCTCCTTTCATGCAAATTCTTAAGGTTCTAGCTCATGTCCCAGGTACCAAAGCCGGCTAAAAAGGCAATAAGAATCACTAAAACTTGATTTGTACTGCTTCTAACTGGCTATTACATCAACTTGGAAGCTTCGTCTGTGTTCTACAACGGTGGTTTTAGTGTCTCCGCATACCGCAGAACGCGACATTGCTTTGCAGACGATAAGTACAACCGTTTCAGAGAGAAGAGTGGCCTATGTGACGATCTGGCTTTACGACGATTCGATAACAAATGACGAATACGGACAGATTTCTCAGGTTTTACTACATACGAACACTTTTCACATTCTCCCGTGCAACGCGGCTGCTAGGCCTCCTTTCATGCAAAATCTTAAGTTCCTAGCTCATGTCCAAGGCACCAAAGAAGGGTAAAAATTCAATAATCGATACCTAAAACTTGAATTGCACTACTACTTACAAGCAATTACATCAACTTAGGAGCTTCATCTGTGTTCTACTATGGTGCTTTTAGTGTCTCTGCATACCGCAGCACGCGACATAGCTTTGCAAACGATAAGTACAACCGTTTCAGAGAGAAGAGCGGCCAATGTGACGATCTAGCTTTAAGTCGATTCGATAAGAAATTACGAAAACGGACGGATTTCTCAGGTTTTTACTACATATGAACACTTTTCACATTCTCCCGTGCAACTCGGCTGCTAGTCCTCTTTTCATGCAAAATGTTAAGTTCCTAGCTCATGTCCAAGGCACCAATGCCAGTTAAAATGTCAATAATCGATAACTAAAACATGAATTGTACTACTTCTTACTGGCTATTACATCAACTTAGAAGCTTCATCTGTGTTCTACTGTGGTGCTTTTTGTGTCCCCGCATACCGCAGCACGCGACATAATTTTGCAGACGATAAGTACAACCGTTTCAGAGAGAAGAGCGGCCAATGTGACGATCTGGCTTTAAGTCGATTCGATAAGAAATGACGAAAACGGACGGATTTCTCAGGTTTTTAATACATATGAACACTTTTCACATTCTCCCGTGCAACTCGGCTGCTAGTCCTCCTTTCATGCAAAATGTTAAGTTCCTAGCTCATGTCCAAGGCACCAATGCCTGTTAAAAAGTCAATAATCGATAACTAAAACTTGAATTGTACTACTTCTTACGGGCTATTACATCAACTGAGAAGCTTCATCTGTGTTCTACTTTGGTGCTTTTAGTGTCTCTGCATACCGCAGAACGCGACATAGCTTTGCAGACGATAAGTACAACCGTTTCAGAGAGAAGAGCGGCCAATGTGACGATCTGGCTTTAAGTGATTCGATAACAAATGACGAATACGGACTTATTCCTCAGCTTTATACCACATATGAACACTTTTCACATTCTCCCGTGCTACTCGGCTGCTAGTCCTCCTTTCATGCAAAATGTTACGGTCCTAGCTCATGTCAAAGGCACCAAAGGCAGTTAAAAAGTCAATAATCGATACCTAAAACATGAATTGTACTACTTCTTACTGGCTATTACATCAACTTAGAAGCTTCATCTGTGTTCTACTATGGTGCTTTTAGTGTCTCCGCATACCGCAGCACGCGACATAGCTTTGCAGACGATAAGTACAACCGTTTCAGAGAGAAGAGCGGCCTATTTGACGATCTGGCTTTAAGTCGATTCGATAACAAATGACGAATACGGACATATTTCTCAGGTTTTACTACATACGAACACTTTTCACATTCTCCCGTGCAACGCGGCTGCTAGGCCTCCTTTCATGCAAAATCTTAAGTTCCTAGCTCATGTCAAAGGCACCAAAGAAGGGTAAAAAGTCAATAATCGATACCTAAAACTTGAATTGCACTACTACTTACAAGCTATTACATCAACTTAGGAGCTTCATCTGTGTTCTACTATGGTGCTTTTAGTGTCTCTGCATACCGCAGCACGCGACATAGCTTTGCTGACGATAAGTACAACCGTTTCAGAGAGAAGAGCGGCCAATGTGACGATCTAGCTTTAAGGCGATTCGATAAGAAATGACGAAAACGGACGGATTTCTCAGGTTTCTACTACATATGAACACTTTTCACATTCTCCCGTGCAACTCGGCTGCTAGTCCTCCTTTCATGCAAAATGTTAAGTTCCCAGCTCACGTCCAAGGCACCAATGCCAGTTAAAAAGTCAATAATCGATAACTAAAACATGAATTGTACTACTTCTTACTGGCTATTACATCAACTTAGAAGCTTCATCTGTGTTCTACTGTGGTGCTTTTTGTGTCCCCGCATACCGCAGCACGCGACATAGCTTTGCAGACAATAAGTACAACCGTTTCAGAGAGAAGAGCGACCAATGTGACGATCTGACTTTAAGTCGATTCGATAAGAAATGACGAAAACGGACGGATTTCTCAGGTTTTTATACATTTGAACACTTTTCACATTCTCCCGTGCAACTCGGCTGCTAGTCTTCCTAGCATGCAAAATGTTAAGTTCCTAGCTCATGTCCAAGGCACCAATGCCAGTTAAAAAGTCAATAATCGATATCTAAAACTTGAATTGTACTAATTCTTACGGGCTATTACATCAACTTAGAAGCTTCATCTGTGTTCTACTGTGGTGCTTTTTGTGTCTCCGCATACCGCAGCACGCGACATAGCTTTGCAGACGATAAGTACAACCGTTTCAGAGAGAAGAGCGGCCAATGTGACGATCTGGCTTTAAGTCGATTCGATAACAAATGACGAAAACGGACGGATTTCACAGCTTTATACCACTTATTAACACTTTTCACATTCTCCGTGCAACGCGGCTGCTAGTCATCCTTTCATGCAAAATTTTAAGTTCCTAGCTCATGGCCAAGGCACCAAAGCCAGCTAAAAAGTCAATAATCGATACCTAAAATTTGAATTGTACTACTTCTTACTAGCTATTACATCAACTTAGAAGCTTCATCTGTGTTCTACTATGGTGCTTTTTGTGTCTCCACATACCGAAGCCCGCGACATAGCTTTGGAGACGATAAGTACAACCATTTCAGAGGGAAGAGCGGCAATGTGACGATCTGCCTTTAAGTCGATTCGATAACAAATGACGAAAACGGACGGATTTCTCAGGTATTTACTACGTATGAATACGTTTCACATTGTCCCGAACAACGTGGCAGCTGGTCCTCCTTTTATGCAAAATCTTAAGGTACTAGCTCATGTCCAAGGCACTAAAGCCGGCTATAAAGGCAATAATTGATAACAGAAACTTGATTGGTACTGCTTCTTACTGGCTATTACATCAACTTGGAAGCTTCGTCTGTGTTCTACTATGGTGCTTTTAGTGTCTAAGCATACCGCAGAACGCGACATAGCTTTTCAGACGATATACGTCACCGTTTAAGTGTGATTAGCGGCCAATGAGACGATCTGACATTAAGTCGATTGGATAACAAATGACGAAAACGGACTGATTTCTCATGTTTTTGCTACATATGAACACTTTTCACATTCTCCCGTGCAACGCGGCTGCTAGTCTTCCTTTCAAGCAAAATCTTAAGGTCCTAGCTCATGTCCAAGGCACCAAAGTAGGGTAAAAGTTCAATAATCGATAACAAAACTTGAAGTGTACTGTTTCTTAATGGCTATTATATCAACTTAGATGCTTCTTCTGTGTTCCACTATGGTGCTTTTAGTGTCTCCGCATATGGCAGAACGCGACATAGATTTGCAGAAGATAAATGTAACCGTTTCAGAGAGAAGCGCGACCAAAGTGATGATCTGGCTTAAAGTCGATTTGATAACAAATGACGAAAACTAGCGAATTTCTCATGTTTCATTTACATATGAACACTTTTCACATTTTCTCGTGCAACGCAGCTGCTAGTTCTCCTTTCATGCAAATTCTTAAGGTTCTAGCTCATGTCCCAGGTACCAAAGCCGGCTAAAAAGGCAATAAGAATCACTAAAACTTGATTTGTACTGCTTCTAACTGGCTATTACATCAACTTGGAAGCTTCGTCTGTGTTCTACTACGGTGGTTTTAGTGTCTCCGCATACCGCAGAACGCGACATTGCTTTGCAGACGATATATGTCACCGTTTAAAAGTGATGAGCGGCCAATGAGACGATCTGACATTAAGTTGATTCGATAACAAATGACGAAAACGGACTGATTTCTCATGTTATAACAACATATGGACACTATTCACATTTTACCGTGCAACGCAGCTGCTAGTCCGCCTTTCACGCAAAATTTTAAGGTCCTAGCTCATGTCCAAGGCAACAAAGCCGGCTAAAATGTCAATAATCGATAACTAAAACGTGAATTGTACTAATTCTTACTGGCTATTACATCAACTTAGAAGTTTCTTCTGTGTTCTACTATGGTGCTTTTAGTGTCTCCGCATACCGCAGCACGCGACATAGCTTTGCAGAAGATAAATGTAACCGTCTCAGAGAGAAGAGCGGCCAATGTAACAACCTTGCTTTAAGTCGATCCGATAACAAATGACGAAAACAGACGGATTTCTCAGGTTTTTGCTACATATGAACACTTTACACATTCTCCCGTGCAACGCGGCTGCTAGTCTTCCTTTCATGCAAAATATTAAGTTCCTAGCTCATGTCCAAAGCACCAAAGAAGGGTAAAAGGTCAATAATCGATAACTAAAACTTGAATTCTACTGTTTCTTGCTGGCTATTACATCAACTTAGAAGTTCCTTCTGTGTCCTACTATGTTGCTTTTAGTGACTCCGCATACCGCAGCACGCGACATAGCTTTGCAGACGATAAATGTAACCGTTTCAGAGAGAAACGCGACCAAAGTGATGATTTGCCTTAGAGTCGATTTGATAACAAATGACGAAAACTAGCGAATTTCTCGTGTTTTATTTACATATGAACACTTTTCACATTTTCTCGTGCAACGCAGCTGCTAGTTCTCCTTTCATGCAAAATCTTAAAGTTCTAGCTCTTGTCCCAGGTACCAAAGCCGGCTAAAAAGTCAATAATCGATCACTAAAACTTGAATTGTACCGTTTCTTACTAATTATTACATCAATTTAGAAGTTTCTTGTGTGTCCTACTATGGTGCATTTAGTGTCTCCGCATACCGCAGCACGCGACATAGCTTTGCAGACGATAAATGTAACCGTTTCAGAGAGAATAGCGGCCAATGTAACGTCCTTGCTTTAATTCGATTCGATAACCCATGACGAAAACGGACGGATTTCTCAGGTTTTTACTACATATGAATACGTTTCACATTCTGCCGAGCAACGCGGCTTCTAGTTCTCCATTTATGCAATATTTTAAGGTCCTAGCTCATGTCCAAGGCACCAAAGCCGGCTCAAAAGGCAATAATCGATAGTTAAAACGTGAATTGTACTACTTGTTACTGGCTATTACATACACTTAGAAGCTTCTTCTGTGTTCTACTATGGTGCTTTTAGTGTCTCCGCATACCGCAGCACGCGCCATAGCTTTGCAGACGATAAATGTAACCGTTTCAGAGGGAAGAGCGGCCAACGTGACGATCTGGGTTTAAGTCCATTCGATGACAAATGACGAAAACGGGTGGATTTCTGAGGTTTTTACTACATATGAACACTTTTCACATTTTTCCGTGCAACGCGGCTGCTAGTCCTCCTTTCATGCAAAATCATAAGGTCCTAGCTCATGTGCAAGGCACCAAAGAAGGCTAAAAATTCAATAATCGATAACTGAAACTTGATTTGTACTGCTTCTTACTGGTTATTACATCAGCTTGGAAGCTTCGTCTGTGTTCTACTATGGTGCTTTTAGTGTCTCCGCATACCGCAGCACGCGACATAGCTTTGCAGACGATAAGTACAACCGTTTCAGAGAGAAGAGCGGCCAATGTGACGATCATACTTTAAGTCGATTCGATAAAAAATAACGAAAACGGACGGGCTTCTCAGGTTTTTACTACATATGAACACTTTTCAAATTCTTCCGTGTAACGCGGCTGCTACACCTTCCATAATGCAAAATCGTAAGGTCCTAGCAAATGTCCAAGGCACCAAAGCCGGCTAAAAAGTCAATAATCGATAACTAAAACTTGAATTGTACTACTTCTTACTGGCTATTAAATCAACTTAGAAGCTTCTTTTGTGTTCTACAATGGTGCTTTTAGTGTCTCCGCATACCGAACCCAGCGACAGTGCTTTGCAGACGCTGAATGTAACCGTTTCAGAGAGAAGAGCGGCCTATATGACGATCTGGCTTAAAGTGGATTTGATAACAAATGACGAAAACGGGCGAATTTCTCACTTTATAACTACATATGGACACTTTTCACATTTTCCCGTTCAACGCAGCTGCTAGTCCTCATTTCATGCAAAATCTTAAGGTCCTAGCTCATGTCCAAGGCACCAAAGTAGGGTAAAAGTTCAATAATCGATAACAAAACTTGAAGTGTACTCTTTCTTAATGGCTATTATATCAACTTAGATGCTTCTTCTGTGTTCCACTA
Organism: Schistocerca gregaria; assembly: GCF_023897955.1. Lineage (NCBI taxonomy): Eukaryota > Metazoa > Arthropoda > Insecta > Orthoptera > Acrididae > Schistocerca > Schistocerca gregaria. Next base: position 7,767,647 of record NW_026061795.1, read on the forward strand.
TGGTGCTTTTAGTGTCTCCGCATATGGCAGAACGCGACATAGCTTTGCAGAAGATAAATGTAACCGTTTCAGAGAGAAGAGCGGCCAATGTAACAACCTTGCTTTAAGTCGAATCGATAACAAATAAAGAAAACGGACGGATTTCTCAGGTTTTTCCTATATATGAACACTTTTCACATTCTCCCGTGCTACGCGGCTGATAGTCTTCCTTTCAAGCAAAATCTAAAGGTCCTAGCTCATGTCCAAGGCACCAAAGTAGGGTAAAAGTTCAATAATCGATAACAAAACTTGAATTGTACTGTTTCTTACTGGGTATTACATCAACTTAGAAGTTTCTTCTGTGTCCTACTATGTTGCTTTTAGTGTCTCCGCATACCGCAGCACGCGACATTGCTTTGCAGACGATATATGTCACCGTTTAAGAGTGATGAGCGGCCAATGAGACGATCTGACATTAAGTCGATTCGATAACAAATGACGAAAACGGACTGATTTCTCATGTTATAACTACATATGGACACTATTCACATTTTACCGTGCAACGCAGCTGCTAGTCCGCCTTTCACTCAAAATTTTAAGGTCCTAGCTCATGTCCAAGGCAACATAGCCGGCTAAAAAGTCAATAATCGATAACTAAAACGTGAATTGTACTAATTCTTACTGGCTATTTCATCAACTTAGAAGTTTCTTCTGTGTTCTACTATGGTGCTTTTAGTGTCTCCGCATACCGCAGCTCGCGACATAGCTTTGCAGAAGATAAATGTAACCGTCTCATAGAGAAGAGCGGCCAATGTAACAACCTTGCTTTAAGTCGATCCGATAACAAATGACGAAAACAGACGGATTTCTCAGGTTTTTGCTACATATGAACACTTTACACATTCTCCCGTGCAACGCGGCTGCTAGTCTTCCTTTCATGCAAAGTATTAAGTTCCTAGCTCATGTCCAAGGCACCAAAGAAGGGTAAAAGGTCAATAATCGATAACTAAAACTTGAATTCTACTGTTTCTTACTGGCTATTACATCAACTTAGAAGTTCCTTCTGTGTCCTACTATGTTGCTTTTAGTGTCTCCGCATACCGCAGCACGCGACATAGCTTTAAAGACGATAAATGTAACCGTTTCAGAGAGAAGCGCGACCAAAGTGATGATTTGTTTTAAAGTCGATTTGATAACAAATGACGAAAACTAGCGAATTTCTCGTGTTTTATTTACATATGAACACTTTTCACATTTTCTCGTGCAACGCAGCTGCTAGTTCTCCTTTCATGCAAAATCTTAAAGTTCTAGCTCATGTCCCAGGTACCAAAGCCGGCTAAAAAGTCAATAATCGATCACTAAAACTTGAATTGTACTGTTTCTTACTGGTTATTACATCAATTTAGAAGATTCTTGTGTGTCCTACTATGGTGCTTTTAGTGTCTCCTCATGCCGCAGCACGCGACATAGCTTTGCAGACGATAAATGTATCCGTTTCAGAGAGAATAGCGGCCAATGTAACGTCCTTGCTTTAATTCGATTCGATAACACATGACGAAAACGGACGGATTTCTCAGGTTTTTACTACATATGAATACGTTTCACATTCTGCCGAGCAACGCGGCTTCTAGTTCTCCATTTTTACAAAATTTTAAGGTCCTAGCTCATGTCCAAGGCACCAAAGCCGGCTCAAAAGGCAATAATCGATAGTTAAAACGTGAATTGTACTACTTGTTACTGGCTATTACATACACTTAGAAGCTTCTTCTGTGTTCTACTATGGTGCTTTTAGTGTCTCCGCATACCGCAGCACGCGCCATAGCTTTGCAGACGATAAATGTAACCGTTTCAGAGAGAAGAGCGGCCAACGTGACGATCTGGGTTTAAGTCCATTCGATAACAAATGACGAAAACGGGTGGATTTCTCAGGTTTTTACTACATATGAACACTTTTCACATTTTTCCGTGCAACGCGGCTGCTAGTCCTCCTTTCATGCAAAATCATAAGGTCCTAGCTCATGTGCAAGGCACCAAAGAAGGCTAAAAATTCAATAATCGATAACTGAAACTTGATTTGTACTGCTTCTTACTGGTTATTACATCAGCTTGGAAGCTTCGTCTGTGTTCTACTATGGAGCTTGTAGTGTCTCCGCATACCGCAGCACGCGACATAGCTTTGCAGACGATAAGTACAACCGTTTCAGAGAGAAGAGCGGCCTTTATGACGATCTGGCTTAAAGTGGATTTGATAACAAATGACGAAAACGGGCGAATTTCTCACTTTATAACTACATATGGACACTTTTCACATTTTCCCGTTCAACGCAGCTGCTGGTCCTCATTTCATGCAAAATCGTAAGGTCCTAGCTCATGTCCAAGGCACCAAAGCCGGCTATAAAGGCAATAATTGATAACAGAAACTTGATTGGTACTGCTTCTTACTGGCTATTACATCAACTTGGAAGCTTCTTCTATGTTCTACTATGGTGCTTTTAGTGTCTCCGCATACCGCAGAACGCGACATAGCTTTGCAGACGATATACGTCACCGTTTAAGAGTGATGAGCGGCCAATGAGACGATCTGACATTAAGTCGAATGGATAAGAAATGACGAAAACGGACTGATTTCTCATGTTTTTGCTACATATGAACACTTTTCACATTCTCCCGTGCAACGCGGCTGCTAGTCTTCCTTTCAAGCAAAATCTTAAGATCCTAGCTCATGTCCAAGGCACCAAAGTAGGGTAAAAGTTCAATAATCGATAACAAAACTTGAAGTGTACTGTATCTTAATGGATATTATATCAACTTAGATGCTTTTTCTGTGTTCCACTATGGTGCTTTTAGTGTCTCCGCATATGGCAGAACGCAACATAATTTGCAGAAGATAAATGTAACCGTTTCAGAGAGAAGAGCGGCCAATGTAACAAACTTGCTTTAAGTCGAATCCATAACAAATAAAGAAAACGGACGGATTTCTCAGGTTTTTGCTATATATGAACACTTTTCACATTCTCCCGTGCAACGCGGCTGCTAGTCTTCCTTTCTAGCAAAATCTAAAGGTCCTAGCTCATGTCCAAGGCACCAAAGTAGGGTAAAAGTTCAATAATCGATAACAAAACTTGAATTGTACTGTTTCTTACTGGCTATTACATCAACTTAGAAGCTTCTTCTATGTTCTACTATGGTGCTTTTAATGTCTCTGCATACCGCAGCACGCGTCATAGCTTTGCAGACGATAAGTACAACCGTTTCAGAGAGAAGTGCGGCCTATATGACGATCTGGCTTAAAGTGGATTTGATAACAAATGACGAAAACGGGCGAATTTCTCACTTTATAACTACATATGGACACTTTTCACATTTTCCCGTTCAACGCAGCTACTTGTCCTCATTTCATGCAAAATCTTAATGTCCTAGCTCATGTCCAAGGCACCAAAGCCGGCTATAAAGGCAATAATTGATAACAGAAACTTGATTGGTACTGCTTCTTACTGGCTATTACATCAACTTGGAAGCTTCTTCTATGTTCTACTATGGTGCTTTTAGTGTCTCCGCATACCGCAGAACGCGACATAGCTTTGCAGACGATATACGTCACCGTTTAAGAGTGATGAGCGGCCAATGAGACGATCTGACATTAAGTCGAATGGATAACAAATGACGAAAACGGACTGATTTCTCATGTTTTTGCTACATATGAACACTTTTCACATTCTCCCGTGCAACGCGGCTGCTAGTCTTCCTTTCAAGCAAAATCTTAAGGTCCTAGCTCATGTCCAAGGCACCAAAGTAGGGTAAAAGTTCAATAATCGATAACAAAACTTGAAGTGTACTGTTTCTTAATGGCTATTATATCAACTTAGATGCTTCTTCTGTGTTCCACTATGGCGCATTTACTGTCTCCGCATATGGCAGAACGCGACATAGCTTTGCAGAAGATAAATGTAACCGTTTCAGAGAGAAGAGCGGCCAATGTAACAACCTTGCTTTAAGTCGAATCGATAACAAATAAAGAAAACGGACGGATTTCTCAGGTTTTTGCTATATATGAACACTTTTCACATTCTCCCGTGCTACGCGGCTGATAGTCTTCCTTTCAAGCAAAATCTAAAGGTCCTAGCTCATGTCCAAGGCACCAAAGTAGGGTAAAAGCTCAATACTCGATAACAAAACTTGAATTGTACTGTTTCTTACTGGCTATTACATCAACTTAGAAGCTTCTCCTATGTTCTAATATGGTGCTTTTAGTGTCTCCGCATACCGCAGCACGCGACATAGCTTTGCAGACGTTATATGTCACCGTTTAAGAGTGATGAGCGGCCAATGAGACGATCTGACTTTAAGTCGATTGGATAACAAATGACGAAAACGGACTGATTTCTCATGTTTTTGCTACATATGAACACTTTACACATTCTCCCGTGCAACGCGGCTGCTAGTCTTCCTTTCAAGCAAAATCTTAAGGTCCTAGCTCATGTCCAAGGCACCAAAGTAGGGTAAAAGTTCAATAATCGATAACAAAACTTGATGTGTACTGTTTCTTAATGGCTATTATATCAACTTAGATGCTTCTTCTGTGTTCCACTATGGTGCTTTTAGTGTCTCCGCATATGGCAGAACGCGACATAGCTTTGCAGAAGATAAATGTAACCGTTTCAGAGAGAAGAGCGGCCAATGTAACAACCTTGCTTTAAGTCGAATCGATAACAAATAAAGAAAACGGACTGATTTCTCATGTTTTTGCTACATATGAACACTTTTCACATTCTCCCGTGCAACGCGGCTGCTAGTCTTCCTTTCAAGCAAAATCTTAAGGTCCTAGCTCATGTCCAAGGCACCAAAGTAGGGTAAAAGTTCAATAATCGATAACAAAACTTGAAATGTACTGTTTCTTAATGGCTATTATATCAACTTAGATGCTTCTTCTGTGTTCCACTATGGAGCTTTTAGTGTCTCCGCATATGGCAGAACGCGACATAGCTTTGCAGAAGATAAATGTAACCGTTTCAGAGAGAAGAGCGGCCAATGTAACAACCTTGCTTTAAGTCGAATCGATAACAAATAAAGAAAACGGACGGATTTCTCAGGTTTTTGCTATATATGAACACTTTTCACATTCTCCCGTGCAACGCGGCTGCTAGTCTTCCTTTCATGCAAAATCTTAAGGTCCTAGCTCATGTCCAAGGCACCAAAGAAGGGTAAAAGGTCAAAAATCGATAACTAAAACTTGAATTGTACTGTTTCTTACTGGCTATTACATCAACTTAGAAGTTTCTTCTGTGTCCTACTATGTTGCTTTTAGTGTCTCCGCATACCGCAGCACGCGACATAGCTTTGCAGACGATAAATGTAACCGTTTCAGAGAGAAGCGCGACCAAAGTGATGATCTGGCTTAAAGTCGATTTGATAACAAATGACGGAAACTAGCGAATTTCTCATGTTTTATTTACATATGAACACTTTTCACATTTTCTCGTGCAACGCAGCTGCTAGTTCTCCTTTCATGCAAAATCTTAAGGTTCTAGCTCATGTCCCAGGTACCAAAGCCGGCTAGAAAGTCAATAAGAATCACTAAAACTTGATTTGTACTGCTTCTTACTGGCTATTACATCAACTTGGAAGCTTCGTCTGTGTTCTACTATGGTGGTTTTAGTGTCTCCGCATACCGCAGAACGCGACATTGCTTTGCTGACGATATATGTCACCGTTTAAGAGTGATGAGCGGCCAATGAGACGATCTGACATTAAGTCGATTCGATAACAAATGACGAAAACTGACTGATTTCTCATGTTATAACCACATATGGACACTATTCACATTTTACCGTGCAACGCAACTGCTAGTCCGCCTTTCACGCAAAATTTTAAGGTCATAGCTCATGTCCAAGGCTACAAAGCCGGCTAAAAAGTCAATAATCGATAACTAAAACGTGAATTGTACTAATTCTTACTGGCTATTACATCAACTTAGAAGTTTCTTCTGTGTTCTACTATGGTGCTTTTAGTGTCTCCGCATACGGCAGCACGCGACATAGCTTTGCAGAAGATAAATGTAACCGTTTCTGAGAGAAGAGCGGCCAATGTGACGATCAGGCTTTAAGTCGATTCGATAAAAAATAACGAAAACGGACGGGCTTCTCAGGTTTTTACTACATATGAACACTTTTCAAATTCATCCGTGCAACGCGGCTGCTACACCTTCCATAATGCAAAATCGTAAAGTCCTAGCAAATGTCCAAGGCACCAAAGCCGGCTAAAAAGTCAATAAACGATAACTAAAACTTGAATTGTACTACTTATTACTGGCTATTAAATCAACTTAGAAGCTTCTTTTGTGTTCTACAATGGTGCTTTTAGTGTCTCCGCATACCGCACCCAGCGACAGTGCTTTCCAGACGCTGAATGTAACCGTTTCAGAGAGAAGAGCGGCCTATATGACGATCTGGCTTAAAGTGGATTTGATAACAAATGACGAAAACGGGCGAATTTCTCACTTTATAACTACATATGGACACTTTTCACATTTTCCCGTTCAACGCAGCTGCTAGTCCTCATTTCATGCAAAATCTTAAGGTCCTAGCTCATGTCCAAGGCACCAAAGCCAGCTACAAAGTCAATAATCGATAACTAAAACGTGAATTGTACTACTTCTTACTGGCTATTACATCAACTTAGATGTTTCTTCTGTGTTCTACTATGGTGCTTTTCGTGTCTCCGCATACCGCAGCACGCGACATACCTTTGCAGAAGATGAAGGTAACCGTTTCAGAGAGAAGAGCGGCCAATGTAACAACCTTGCTTTAAGTCGATTCGAATACAAATGACGATAACGGACGGATTTCTCAGGTTTTTTCTACATATGAACACTTTTCACATTTTCCCGTGCAACGCGGCTGCTAGTCCTCCTTTCATGCAAAATCATAAGGTCCTAGCTCATGTCCAAGGCACCAAAGAAGGCTAAAAATTCAATAATCGATAACTGAAACTTGATTTGTACTGCTTCTTACTGGCTATTACATCAACTTGGAAGCTTCGTTTGTGTTCTACTATGGTGCTTTTAGTGTCTCAGCATACCGCAGCACTCCACATAGCTTTGCAGAAGATAAATGTAACCGTTTCAGAGAGAGGAGCGGCCAAAGTAACAACCTTGCTTTAAGTCGATTCGATAACAAATGACGAAAACGGACGGATTTCTCAGGTTTTTACTACATATGAACACTTTTCACATTCTCCCGTGCAACGCGGCTGCTAGTCTTGCTTTCATGCAGAATCTTAAGTTCCTAGCTCATGTCCAAGGCACAAAAGCCGGCTCAAAAGGCAATAATCGATAGTTAAAACGTGTATTGTACTACTTCTTACTGTCTATTACATCAACCTAGAAGCTCCTTCTGTGTTGTACTACGGTGCTTTTAGTGTCTCCGCTTACTGCAGCACGCGTCCTAGTTTTGCAGACGACAAATGTATCGTTTCAGAGAGAAGAGCGGCCGATGTGACGATGTGGCTTTAAGTCGATTCGATAACAAATAACGAAAACTGACGGATTTGTCAGGTTGTTACCACATATGATCATTTTTCCCATTCTGCCGAGCAACGCGGCTGCTAGTCCTCCTTTAATGAAAATCTTAAGGTCCTAGATCATGTATAAGGCAGGAAATCCTGCTAAAATGTGAATAATCAATATCTAAAACTTGTATTGTACTTTATCTTACTGGCTATTACATCAACTTAGAAGCTTCTTCTGTGTTATACTATGGTGCTTTCAGTGTCTCCGCATACTGCAGCATGCGACATCTCTTTGCAGACTATAAATGTAACCGTTTCAGAGAGAAGAGCGGCCAATGTGACGATCTGGCTTTAAGTCGATTCCATAAAAAATAACGAAAACGGACGGGCTTCTCAGGTTTTACTACATATGAACACTTTTCAAATTCTTCCGTGCAACGCGGCTGCTACACCTTCCATAATGCAAAATCGTAAGGTCCTAGCAAATGTCCAAGGCACCAAAGCCGGCTAAAAAGTCAATAATCGATAACTTAAACTTGAATTGTACTACCTCTTACTGGCTATTAAATCAACTTAGAAGCTTCTTTTGTGTTCTACAATGGTGCTTTTAGTGTCTCCGCATACCGCACCCAGCGACAGTGCTTTGCAGAAGCTGAATGTAACCGTTTCAGAGAGGAGAGCGGCCAATATGACGATCTGGCTTAAAGTGGATTTGATGACTAATGACGAAAACAGGAGAATTTCTCACTTTATAACTACATATGGACACTTTTCACATTTTCCCGTTCAACGCAGCTGCTAGTCCTCCTTTCATGCAAAATCGTAAGGTCCCAGCTCATGTCCAAGGCACCAAAGCCAGCTATAAAGTCAATAATCGATAACTGAAACGTGAATTGTACTACTTCTTACTGGCTATTACATCAATTCAGTAGTTTCTTCTGTGTTCTACTACGGTGCTTTTAGTGTCTCCGAATACCGCAGCACGCGACATACCTTTGCAGAAGATGAATGTAACCGTTTCAGAGAGAAGAGCGGCCAATGTAACAACCTTGCTTTAAGTCGATTCGATTACAAATGACGAAAACGGACGGATTTCTCAGGTTTTTGATACATATGAACACTTTTCACTTTCTCCCGTGCAACGCGGCTGGTAGTCTTCCTTTCATGCAAAATCTTAAGGTCCTAGCTCATGTCCAAAGGACCAAAGAAGTGTAAAAGGTCAATAATCGATAACTAAAACTTGATTGTTCTGTTTCTTACTGGCTATTACATCAACTTAGAAGTTTCTTCTGTGTCCTACAATGGTGCTTTTAGTGTCTTAGCATACCGCACCCAGCGACATAGCTTTGCAGACGATAAATGTAACCGTTTCAGAGGGTAGAGCGGCCAATGTGACGATCTGGCTTTAAGTCGATTCGATAACAAATGACGAAAACAAAGGGATTTCTCAGGTTTTTACTATATATGAACATTTTCCACATTCTCCCGTGCAATGCTGTTCTTACACTTCCCTACATGCAAAAACGTAAAGTCCTTGCTCTTTTCCAAGGCACCAAAGAAAAGTAAATGATCAATATTCGATAACTAAAACTTGAATTTTACTGTTTCTTACTGGCTCTTACATCAACTTAGAAGCTTCTTCTGTATTCTACTATGGCGCTTTTAGTGTTTTCGCATACCACAGCACGCGACATAGCTTTGCAGACGGTAAATATAACCGTTTCAGAGAGAAGAGCGGCCAATGTACAAATTAACAAATTACGAAAACGGACGGATTTCTCAGGTTTTTACTACATATGAACACTTTTCACATTCTCCCGTGCAACGCGGCTAATAGTCCTCCTTTCATGCAAAATCGTAATGTCCCAGCTGCTGTACAAGGCACCAAAGCCGGATGAAAATTGAATAATCGATAACGAATACTTGAATTGCACTTCTTCTTACTGGCTATAACATCAACTTAGAAGCTTCGTATGTGTTCTAGTATAGTGCTTTTAGTGTCTCCGCATTACGTAGCTCGCGACATATCTTTGGAGACTATAAATGTAACGGTTTCAGAGGGACGAGCAGCCAATGTAACGATCTAGCTATAAGTCGATTCGATAACAATTGACGAAAACATACGGATTTCTCAGGTTTTCACAACATATGAACCATTTTCACATTTTCCCGTGGAACGCAGCTGCTAGTCCTCCTTTCATGCAAAATCTTATGGTTCCACCTCATATCCAAGGAACTAAAGCCGGCTAAAAATCATTAATCGATAACCAATACTTGAATTGCACTGCTTCTTACTGGCTATTACTTCAACTTAGAAGCTTCTTCTGTGTTCTATTATGTTTGCTTTTAGCGTCACTGCATACCGCAATACGTGACATAGCTTTGCAGACGATAAATGTAACCGTTACAGAGAGAAGAGCGGCCAATATGACGATGTGGCTTTAAGTCGATTCGATAACAAATGACGAAAATGGACGGATTTCTCAGGTTTTTAAAACATATGAACACGTGCAACGCGGCTAATAGTCCTCCTTTCATGTAAAATCTTAAGGTCCTAGCTCATGTACAAGGCTCCAAAGATGGCTAAAAAGTGATAATCGATAACGAAAACTTTGAATTGTACTACTTCGTGCGGGCTATTACATTAACTTAGAAGCTTTTCCTGTGTTGTACTATGGTGCTTTAAGTGTCTATGCATACTGCACCCAACGACATGCTTTGCAGTCGATAAATAAACCGTTTCAGTGAGAGGAGCGGACAAAGTGACGATCTGGCTATAAGTCGCTTCTATAACAAATGACGAACACGGACGGATTTCTCAGGGTTTCACTACATATGAACACTTTTCACATTCACCCGTGCAACGCGGCTAATAGTCCTCCTTTCATGCAAAATCTTAAGGTCCTAGCTCATGTACAAGGCTCCAAAGCAGGCTAAAAAGTGAATAATCGATAACGAAAACTTGAATTGTACTACTTCTTACGGGCTATTACATTAACTTAGAAGCTTCTTCTGTGTTGTACTATGGTGCTTTAAGTGTCTATGCATACTGCACCCAGCGACATAGCATTGCAGACGATAAATAAAACCGTTTCAGAGGGAAGAGCGGCGAATGTGACAATCTGGCTTTAAGTCGATTCGATAAGAATTGACGAACACGGTCGGATTTCTCAGGGTTTCACTACATATGAACACTTTTCACATTCACCCGTGTAACGCGGCTGCTAGACCTCCTTTCACACAAAATCTTAAGGTCCTAGCTCATGCCCAAGGCACCAAAGCCGGCTAAAAAGTCAATAATCGATAGCTAAAACGTGAATTGTACTACTTCTTACTGGCTATTACAAAAACTTAGAAGTTTTTTCAGTGTTCTACTATAGTCCTTTTAGTGTCTCCGCATACCGCAGAACGCGACATAGCTTTGCAGACGGTAAATATAACCGTTTCAGAGAGAAGAGCCCCCAATGTGACTATCTGGCTTTAAGTCGATTCGATAACAAATGACGAAAACGGAGGGATTTCTCATGTTTTTAGTATATATGAACATTTTTCACATTCTCCCGTGCGAAGCATCTCTTACACTTCCCTACATGCAAAATCATAAAGGCCTAGCTCATTTCCAAAGCACCAAAGAAAAGTAAATGGTCAATAATCGATAATTAAAACTTGAATTTTACTGTTTCTTACTGGCTCTTACATCAAGTTAGAAGCTTCTTCTGTGTTCTACTATGGTGCTTTTAGTGTCTCCGCATACCGCAGCACGCGACGTAGCTTTGCAGACGGTAAATATAACCGTTTCAGAGAGAAGAGTGGCCAATGTACGTCCTGGCTTTAAGTCGATTCGATAACAAATTACGAAAGCGGACGGATTTCTCAGGTTTTTACTACATATGAACACTTTTCACATTCTCCCGTGCAACGCGGCTAATAGTCCTCCTTTCATGCAAAATCTTAATGTCCTAGCTGCTGTACAAGGCACAAAAGCCGGGTGAAAAGTGAATAATCGATAACGAATACTTGAATTGCACAATTTCTTACTGGCTATGACATCAACTTCGAAGCTTCTTCTGTGTTCTATTATGTTTGCTTTTAGCCTCACGGCATACCGCAATACGTGACATAGCTTTGCAGACGATAAATGTAACCGTTTCAGAGAGAAGAGCGTTAAATGTGACGATGTGTCTTTAAGTCGATTCGATAACAAATGAGGAACACGGACGGATTTCTCAGGTGTTTACTACATATGAACACTTTTCACATTCTCCCGTGCAACGCGGCTGCTAGTCCTCCTTCAAGCAAAATCTTAAGGACCTAGCTCATGTCCAAGGAACCAAAGCCGGTTAAAAAGTCAATAATCGAGAACTAAAACTTGAATTGTACTACTTCTTACTGGCTATTACATCAACTTAGAAGCTTCATCCTTGTTCTACTATGGTGCTTTTAGTGTCTCCGCATACCGCACCCAGCGACATAGCTTTGCAGACGGTAAATGCAACCGTTTCATAAAAAAGAGCGGCCAATGTGACGATCTGGCTTTATGTCGATTCGATAACAAATGACGAACACGGACGGATTTCTCAGGTTTTTACTACATATGAACACTTTTCACATTGTCCCGTGCAATGCGGCTGCTAGTCGTCCTTTCATGCATAATCTTAAGGTCCTAGCTCATGCCCAAGGCACCAAAGCCGGCTAAAAAGTCAATAATCGAAAACTAAAACTTGAATTGTACTACTTCTTACTACATATTACATCAACTTAGAAGCTTCTACTGTGTTCTACTATGGTGCTTTTAGTGTCTCCGCATACCGCACTCAGCGACATAGGTTTGCAGTGGGTAAATGTAACCGTTTCAGAGGGAAGAGCGGCCACTGTGACGATCTGGCTTTAAGTCCAGCCAGCTAAAAAGTCAATAATCGATACCTAAAACTTGTATTGTACTACTTCTTACTGGCTATTATATCAACTTAGAAGCTTCATCTGTGTTCTACTACGGTGATTTTATTGTCTCCGCATACCGCAGCACGCGACATAGCTTTGCAGACGATAAGTACAACCGTTTCAGAGAGAAGAGCGGCCAATGTGACGATCTGGCTTTAAGTCGATTCGATAACAAATGACGAAAACGGACGGATTTCTCAGGTTTTTACTACATATGAAGACTTTTCACATTCTCCCGTGCAACTCGGCTGCTAGTCCTCATTTCATGCAGAATCTTAAGGTCCTAGCTCATGTCCAGATAACCAAAGCCAGCTAAAAAGTCAATAATCGATACCTAAAACTTGAATTGTACTACTTCTTACTGGCTATTACATCATCTTAGAAGCTTCATCTGTGTTCTACTATGGTGCTTTTAGTGTCTCCGCATACCGCAGCACGCGACATAGCTTTCCAGACGATAAGTACAACCGTTTCAGAGAAAAGAGCGGCCAATGTGACGATCTGGCTTTAAGTCGATTCGATAACGAATGACGAAAACGGACGGATTTCTCAGGTTTCTACTACATATGAACACTTTTCACATTCTCCCGTGCAACTCGGCTGCTAGTCCTCCTTTTGATGCAGAATCTTAAGGTCCTAGCTCATGTCCAAGGCACCAAAGCCAGCTAAAAAGTCAATAATCGATACCTAAAACTTTAAGTGTACTACTTCTTACCTGCTATTATATCAACTTAGAAGCTTCATCTGTGTTCTACTATGGTGATTTTATTGTCTCCGCATACCGCAGCACGCGACATAGCTTTGCAGACGATAAGTACAACAGTTTCGGAGAAAAGAGGGGCCTATTTGACGATCTGGCTTTAAGTCGATTCGATAACAAATGACGAAAACGGACGGATTTCTCAGGTTTCTACTACATATGAACACATTTCACATTCTCCCGTGCAACGCGGCTGCTAGTCCTTCTTTAATGCAGAATCTTAAGGTCCTAGCTCATGTCCAAGGCACCAAAGCCAGCTAAAAAGTCGATAATCGATACCTAAAACTTGAATTGTACTACTTCTTACTGGCTATTATATCAACTTATAAGCTTCATCTGTGTTCTACTATGGTGATTTTATTGTCTCCGCATACCGCAGCACGCGACATAGCTTTGCAGACTATAAGTACAACCGTTTCTGAGAGAAGAGCGGCCAATGTAACGATCGGGCTTTAAGTCGATTCGATAACAAATGACGAAAACGGACGGATTTCTCAGGTTTCTACTACATATGAACACATTTCACATTCTCCCGTGCAACGCGCCTGCTAGTCCGCCTTTAATGCAGAACTTTAAGGTCCCAGTTCATGTCCAAGGCACCAAAGCCAGCTAAAGAGTCGTTAATCGATACCTAAAACTTGAAGTGTACTACTTCTTACTGGCCATTATATCAACTTAGAAGCTTCATCTGTTTTCTACTATGGTGATTTTATTGTCTCCGCATACCGCAGCACGCGACATAGCTTTGCAGACGATAAGTACAACCGTTTCAGAGAAAAGAGGGGCCAATTTGACGATCTGGCTTTAAGTCGATTCGATAACAAATGACGAAAACGGACGGATTTCTCAGGTTTTTACTACATATGAAGACTTTTCACATTCTCCCGTGCAACTCGGCTGCTAGTCCTCCTTTCATGCAGAATCTTAAGGTCCTAGCTCATGTCCAGATAACCAAAGCCAGCTAAAAAGTCAATAATCGATACCTAAAACTTGAATTGTACTACTTCTTACTGGCTATTACATCATCTTAGAAGCTTCATCAGTGTTCTACTATGGTGCTTTTAGTGTCTCCGCATACCGCAGCACGCGACATAGCTTTCCAGACGATAAGTACAACCGTTTCAGAGAGAAGAGCGGCCAATGTGACGATCTGGCTTTAAGTCGATTCGATAACAAATGACGAAAACGGACGGATTTCTCAGGTTTCTACTACATATGAACAATTTTCACATTCTCCCGTGCAACTCGGCTGCTAGTCCTCCTTTTGATGCAGAATCTTAAGGTCCTAGCTCATGTCCAAGGCACCAAAGCGAGCTAAAAAGTCAATAATCGATACCTAAAACTTTAAGTGTACTACTTCTTACCTGCTATTATATCAACTTAGAAGCTTCATCTGTGTTCTACTATGGTGATTTTATTGTCTCCGCATACCGCAGCACGCGACATAGCTTTGCAGACGATAAGTACAACCGTTTCAGAGAAAAGAGGGGCCTATTTGACGATCTGGCTTTAAGTCGATTCGATAACAAATGACGAAAACGGACAGATTTCTAAGGTTTTTACTACATATGAACACTTTTCACATTCTCCCGTGCAACTCGGCTGCTAGTCCTCCTTTTTATGCAGAATCTTAAGGTCCTAGCTCATGTCCAAGGCTCCAAAGCCAGCCAAAAAGTCAATAATCGATACCTAAAACTTGTATTGTACTACTTCTTACTGGCTATTATATCAACTTAGAAGCTTCATCTGTGTTCTACTACGGTGATTTTATTGTCTCCGCATACCGCAGCACGCGACATAGCTTTGCAGACGATAAGTACAACCGTTTCAGAGAGAAGAGCGGCCAATGTGACGATCTGGCTTTAAGTCGATACGATAACAAATGACGAAAACGGACGGATTTCTCAGGTTTCTACTACATATGAACACATTTCACATTCTCCCGTGCAACGCGGCTGCTAGTCCTCCTTTAATGCAGTTTCTTAAGGTCCTAGCTCATGTCCAAGGCACCAAAGCCAGCTAAAAAGTCAATAATCGATACCTAAAACTTTAAGTGTACTACTTCTTACCTGCTATTATATCAACTTAGAAGCTTCATCTGTGTTCTACTATGGTGATTTTATTGTCTCCGCATACCGCAGCACGCGACATAGCTTTGCAGACGATAAGTACAACCGTTTCAGAGAAAAGAGGGGCCTATTTGACGATCTGGCTTTAAGTCGATTCGATAACAAATGACGAAAACGGACAGATTTCTAAGGTTTTTACTACATATGAACACTTTTCACATTCTCCCGTGCAACTCGGCTGCTAGTCCTCCTTTTTATGCAGAATCTTAAGGTCCTAGCTCATGTCCAAGGCTCCAAAGCCAGCTAAAAAGTCAATAATCGATACCTAAAACTTGTATTGTACTACTTCTTACTGGCTATTATATCAACTTAGAAGCTTCATCTGTGTTCTACTACGGTGATTTTATTGTCTCCGCATACCGCAGCACGCGACATAGCTTTGCAGACGATAAGTACAACCGTTTCAGAGAGAAGAGCGGCCAATGTGACGATCTGGCTTTAAGTCGATACGATAACAAATGACGAAAACGGACGGATTTCTCAGGTTTCTACTACATATGAACACATTTCACATTCTCCCGTGCAACGCGGCTGCTAGTCCTCCTTTAATGCAGTTTCTTAAGGTCCTAGCTCATGTCCAAGGCACCAAAGCCAGCTAAAAAGTCAATAATCGATACCTAAAACTTTAAGTGTACTACTTCTTACCTGCTATTATATCAACTTAGAAGCTTCATCTGTGTTCTACTATGGTGATTTTATTGTCTCCGCATACCGCAGCACGCGACATAGCTTTGCAGACGATAAGTACAACCGTTTCAGAGAAAAGAGGGGCCTATTTGACGATCTGGCTTTAAGTCGATACGATAACAAATGACGAAAACGGACGGATTTCTCAGGTTTCTACTACATATGACCACATTTCACATTCTCCCGTGCAACGCGGCTGCTAGTCCTTCTTTAATGCAGAATCTTAAGGTCCTAGCTCATGTCCAAGGCACCAAAGCCAGCTAAAAAGTCGATAATCGATACCTAAAACTTGAATTGTACTACTTCTTACTGGCTATTATATCAACTTATAAGCTTCATCTGTGTTCTACTATGGTGATTTTATTGTCTCCGCATACCGCAGCACGCGACATAGCTTTGCAGACGATAAGTACAACCGTTTCTGAGAGAAGAGCGGCCAATGTAACGATCGGGCTTTAAGTCGATTCGATAACAAATGACGAAAACGGACGGATTTCTCAGGTTTCTACTACATATGAACACATTTCACATTCTCCCGTGCAACGCGCCTGCTAGTCCGCCTTTAATGCAGAACTTTAAGGTCCCAGTTCATGTCCAAGGCACCAAAGCCAGCTAAAGAGTCATTAATCGATACCTAAAACTTGAAGTGTACTACTTCTTACTGGCCATTATATCAACTTAGAAGCTTCATCTGTTTTCTACTATGGTGATTTTATTGTCTCCGCATACCGCAGCACGCGACATAGCTTTGCAGACGATAAGTACAACCGTTTCAGAGAAAAGAGGGGCCAATTTGACGATCTGGCTTTAAGTCGATTCGATAACAAATGACGAAAACGGACGGATTTCTCAGGTTTTTACTACATATGAAGACTTTTCACATTCTCCCGTGCAACTCGGCTGCTAGTCCTCCTTTCATGCAGAATCTTAAGGTCCTAGCTCATGTCCAGATAACCAAAGCCAGCTAAAAAGTCAATAATCGATACCTAAAACTTGAATTGTACTACTTCTTACTGGCTATTACATCATCTTAGAAGCTTCATCTGTGTTCTACTATGGTGCTTTTAGTGTCTCCGCGTACCGCAGCACGCGACATAGCTTTCCAGACGATAAGTACAACCGTTTCAGAGAGAAGAGCGGCCAATGTGACGATCTGGCTTTAAGTCGATTCGATAACAAATGACGAAAACGGACGGATTTCTCAGGTTTCTACTACATATGAACACTTTTCACATTCTCCCGTGCAACTCGGCTGCTAGTCCTCCTTTTGATGCAGAATCTTAAGGTCCTAGCTCATGTCCAAGGCACCAAAGCCAGCTAAAAAGTCAATAATCGATACCTAAAACATTAAGTGTACTACTTCTTACCTGCTATTATATCAACTTAGAAGCTTCATCTGTGTTCTACTATGGTGATTTTATTGTCTCCGCATACCGCAGCACGCGACATAGCTTTGCAGACGATAAGTACAACCGTTTCAGAGAAAAGAGGGGCCTATTTGACGATCTGGCTTTAAGTCGATTCGATAACAAATGACGAAAACGGACAGATTTCTAAGGTTTTTACTACATATGAACACTTTTCACATTCTCCCGTGCAACTCGGCTGCTAGTCCTCCTTTTTATGCAGAATCTTAAGGTCCTAGCTCATGTCCAAGGCTCCAAAGCCAGCTAAAAAGTCAATAATCGATACCTAAAACTTGTATTGTACTACTTCTTACTGGCTATTATATCAACTTAGAAGCTTCATCTGTGTTCTACTACGGTGATTTTATTGTCTCCGCATACCGCAGCACGCGACATAGCTTTGCAGACGATAAGTACAACCGTTTCAGAGAGAAGAGCGGCCAATGTGACGATCTGGCTTTAAGTCGATACGATAACAAATGACGAAAACGGACGGATTTCTCAGGTTTCTACTACATATGAACACATTTCACATTCTCCCGTGCAACGCGGCGGCTAGTCCTCCTTTAATGCAGTTTCTTAAGGTCCTAGCTCATGTCCAAGGCACCAAAGCCAGCTAAAAAGTCAATAATCGATACCTAAAACTTTAAGTGTACTACTTCTTACCTGCTATTATATCAACTTAGAAGCTTCATCTGTGTTCTACTATGGTGATTTTATTGTCTCCGCATACCGCAGCACGCGACATAGCTTTGCAGACGATAAGTACAACCGTTTCAGAGAAAAGAGGGGCCTATTTGACGATCTGGCTTTAAGTCGATTCGATAACAAATGACGAAAACGGACGGATTTCTCAGGTTTCTACTACATATGAACACATTTCACATTCTCCCGTGCAACGCGGCTGCTAGTCCTTCTTTAATGCAGAATCTTAAGGTCCTAGCTCATGTCCAAGGCACCAAAGCCAGCTAAAAAGTCGATAATCGATACCTAAAACTTGAATTGTACTACTTCTTACTGGCTATTATATCAACTTATAAGCTTCATCTGTGTTCTACTATGGTGATTTTATTGTCTCCGCATACCGCAGCACGCGACATAGCTTTGCAGACGATAAGTACAACCGTTTCTGAGAGAAGAGCGGCCAATGTAACGATCGGGCTTTAAGTCGATTCGATAACAAATGACGAAAACGGACGGATTTCTCAGGTTTCTACTACATATGAACACATTTCACATTCTCCCGTGCAACGCGCCTGCTAGTCCGCCTTTAATGCAGAACTTTAAGGTCCCAGTTCATGTCCAAGGCACCAAAGCCAGCTAAAGAGTCATTAATCGAAACCTAAAACTTGAAGTGTACTACTTCTTACTGGCCATTATATCAACTTAGAAGCTTCATCTGTTTTCTACTATGGTGATTTTATTGTCTCCGCATACCGCAGCACGCGACATAGCTTTGCAGACGATAAGTACAACCGTTTCAGAGAAAAGAGGGGCCAATTTGACGATCTGGCTTTAAGTCGATTCGATAACAAATGACGAAAACGGACGGATTTCTCAGGTTTTTACTACATATGAAGACTTTTCACATTCTCCCGTGCAACTCGGCTGCTAGTCCTCCTTTCATGCAGAATCTTAAGGTCCTAGCTCATGTCCAGATAACCAAAGCCAGCTAAAAAGTCAATAATCGATACCTAAAACTTGAATTGTACTACTTCTTACTGGCTATTACATCATCTTAGAAGCTTCATCTGTGTTCTACTATGGTGCTTTTAGTGTCTCCGCATACCGCAGCACGCGACATAGCTTTCCAGACGATAAGTACAACCGTTTCAGAGAGAAAAGCGGCCAATGTGACGATCTGGCTTTAAGTCGATTCGATAACAAATGACGAAAACGGACGGATTTCTCAGGTTTTTACTACATATGAACACTTTTACATTCTCCCGTGCAACTCGGCTGCTAGTCCTCCTTTTGATGCAGAATCTTAAGGTCCTAGCTCATGTGCAAGGCACCAAAGCCAGCTAAGAAGTCAATAATCGATACCTAAAACTTGAAGTGTACTACTTCTTACTGGCTATTATATCAACTTAGAAGCTTCATCTGTGTTCTACTATGGTGATTTTATTGTCTCCGCATACCGCAGCACGCGACATAGCTTTGCAGACGATAAGTACAACCGTTTCAGAGAAAAGAGGGGCCAATTTGACGATCTGGCTTTAAGTCGATTCGATAACAAATGACGAAAACGGACGGATTTCTCAGGTTTCTACTACATATGAACACTTTTCACATTCTCCCTTGCAACTCGGCTGCTAGTCCTCCTTTTGATGCAGAATCTTAAGGTCCTAGCTCATGTCCAAGGCACCAAAGCCAGCTAAAAAGTCAATAATCGATACCTAAAACTTGAATTGTACTACTTCTTACTGGCTATTACATCAACTTAGAAGCTTCATCTGTGTTCTACTATGGTGCTTTTAGTGTCTCCGCATACCGCAGCACGCGACATAGCTTTGAGGACGATAAGTACAACCGTTTCAGAGAGAGGAGCGGCCAATGTGACGTTCTGGCATTAAGTCGATTCGATAACATATGACGAAAACGGACGGATTTCTCAGGTTTTTACTACATATGAACACTTTTCACATTCTCCCGTGCAACTCGGCTGCTAGTCCTCCTTTCATGCAGAATCTTAAGGTCCTAGCTCATGTCCAAGGCACCAAAGTAAGCTAAAAAGTAAATAATCAGTACCTAAAACTTGAATTGTACTACTTCTTACTGGCTATTACATCAACTTAGAAGCTTCATCTGTGTTCTACTATGGTGCTTTTAGTGTCTCCGCATACCGCAGCACGAGACATAGCTTTGCAGACGATAAGTACAAACGTTTCAGTTATAAGATCGGCCAAGTGACGATCTGGCTTTAAGTCGATTCTGTAACAAATGACGAAAACTGACGGATTTCTCAGGTTTTTACTACATATGAACACTTTTCACATTCTCCCTTGCAACTCGGCTGCTAGTCCTCCTTTTGATGCAGAATCTTAAGGTCCTAGCTCATGTCCAAGGCACCAAAGTAAGCTAAAAAGTAAATAATCAGTACCTAAAACTTGAATTGTACTACTTCTTACTGGCTATTACATCAACTTAGAAGCTTCATCTGTGTTCTACTATGGTGCTTTTAGTGTCTCCGCATACCGCAGCACGAGACATAGCTTTGCAGACGATAAGTACAAACGTTTCAGTTATAAGATCGGCCAAGTGACGATCTGGCTTTAAGTCGATTCGGTAACAAATGACGAAAACTGACGGATTTCTCAGGTTTTTACTACATATGAACACGTTTCACATTCTCCCGTGCAACTCGGCTGCTAGTCCTCCTTTCATGGAGAATCTTAAGGTCCTAGATCATGTCCAAGGCACCAAAGCCAGCTAAACAGTAAATAATCGATACCTAAAACTTGAATTGTACTACTTCTTACTGGCTATTACATCAACTTAGAAGCTTCATCTGTGTTCTACTATGGTGCTTTTAGAGTCTCCGCGTACCGCAGCACGCGAAATAGCTTTGCAGACGATAAGTACAACCGTTTCAGAAAGAAGAGCGGCCAATGTTACGATCTGGCTTTAAGACGATTCGATAACAAATGACGAAAACGGACGGATTTCTCAGGTTTTTACTACATATGAACACTTTTTACATTCTCCCGTGCAACTCGGCTGCTAGTCCTCCTTTCATGCAGATTCTTAAAGTCCTAGCTCATGTCCAAGGCACCACAGCCAGCTAAAAAGTCAATAATCGATACCTAAAACTTGAATTGTACTACTTCTTACTGGCTATTACATCAACTTAGAAGCTTCATCTGTGTTCTACTGTGGTGGTTTTAGTGTCTCCGCATACCGCAGCATACGACATAGCTTTGCAAACGATAGGTACAACCGTTTCAGGGAAAAGAGCGGCCAATGTGACGATCGGGCTTTAAGTCGATTCGATAACAAATGACGAAAACGGACGGATTTCTCAGGTTTTTACTACATATGAACACTTTTCACATTGTCCCGTGCAACTCGGCTGCTAGTCCTCCTTTCATGCAGAATCTTAAGGTCCTAGCTCATGTCCAAGGCAATAAAACCAGCTAAAAAGTCAATAATCAGTACCTAAAACTTGAATTTTACTACTTCTTACTTGCTATTACATTTACTTAAAAGCTTCATCTGTGTTCTACTATGGTGCTTTTCGTGTCTCCGCATACCGCAGCACGCGACATAGCTTTGCAGACGATAAGTACAACCGTTTCAGAGAGAAGAGTGGCCAATGTGACGATCTGGCTTTAAGTCTATTCGATAACAAATGACGAAAACGGACGGATTTCTCAGGTTTTTACTACATATGAACACTTTTCACATTGTCCCGTGCAACTCGGCTGCTAGTCCTCCTTCATGCAGAATCTTAATGTCCTAGCTCATGTCCAAGGCACCAAAGAGAGCTAAAAAGTCAATAATCACTACTTAAAACTTGAATTGTACTACTTCTTACTGGCTATTACATCAACTTAGAGGCTTCATCTGTGTTCTAGTATGGTGCTTTTAGTGTCTCCGCATACCGCAGCACGCGACATAGCTTTGCAGACGATAAGTACAACCGTTTCAGAGAGAAGAGCTGCCAATGTGACGATCTGGCTTTAAGTCGATTCGATAACAAATGACGAAAACGGACGGATTCCTCAGGTTTTTACTACATATGAACACTTTTCACATATTCCCGTGCAACTCGACTGCTAGTCCTCCTTTCATGCAGATTCTTAAGGTCCTAGCTCATTTCCAAGGCACCAAAACCAGCTAAAAAGTCAATAATCAATACCTAAAAATTGAATTGTACTACTTCATACTGGCATCACATCAACTTAGAAGCTTCATCTGTGTTCTACTGTGGTGGTTTTAGTGTCTCCACATACCGCAGCATACGACATAGCTTTGCAGACGATAAGTACAACCGTTTCAGAGAGAAGAGCGGCCAATGTGACGATCGGGCTTTAAGTCGATTCGATAACAAATGACGAAAACGGACGGATTTCTTAGGTTTTTACTACATATGAACACATTTCACATTCTCCCGTGAAACGCTGCTGCTAGTCCTCCATTCATGCAGAATCTTAAGGTCCTAGCTCATGTTCAAGGCAGCAAAGCCAGCTAAAAAGTAAATAATCAGTACCTAAAACTTGAATTGTACTACTTCTTACTGGCTATTACATCAACTTAGAAGCTTCATCTGTGTTCTACTATGGTGCTTTTAGTGTCTCCGCATACCGCAGCAGGCGACATAGCTTTGCAGACGATAAGTACAACCGTTTCAGGGATAAGAGCGGCCAAGTGACGATCTGGCTTTAAGTCGATTCGATAACAAATGACGAAAACTGACGGATTTCTCAGGTTTTTACTACATATGAACACTTTTCACATTCTCCCGTGCACCTCGGCTGCTAGTCCTCCTTTTGATGCAGAATCTTAAGGTCCCAGCTCATGTCCAAGGCACCAAAGCCAGCTAAAAAGTCAATAATCGATACCTAAAACTTGAAGTGTACTACTTCTTACTGGCTATTATATCAACTTAGAAGCTTCATCTGTGTTCTACTATGGTGATTTTATTGTCTACGCATACCGCAGCACGCGACATAGCTTTGCAGACGATAAGTACAACCGTTTCAGAGAAAGGAGGGGCCAATGTGACGATCAGGCTTTAAGTCGATTCGATAACAAATGACGAAAACGGACGGATTTCTCAGGTTTTTACTACATATGAACACATTTCACATTCTCCCGTGCAACGCGGCTGCTAGTCCTCCTTTCATGCAGAATCTTAAGGTCCTAGCTCATATCTAAGGCACCAAAGCCAGCTAAAAAGTCAATAATCGATACCTAAAACTTGAATTGTACTATTTCTTGCTGGCTATTACATCAACTTAGAAGCTTCATCTGTGTTCAACTATGGTGCATTTAGTGTCTCCGCACACCGCAGCACGCGACATAGCTTTGCAGACGATATGTACAACCGTTTCAGAGAGAAGAGCGGCCAATGTGACGATCTGGCTTTAAGTCGATTCGATAACAAATGAAGAAAACGGACGGATTTCTCAGGTTTTTACTACATACGAACATTTTTCACATTCTCCCGTGTAACCCGGCTGTTAGACCTCCTTTCATGCAGAAACTTAAGGTCCTAGCTCATGTCCAAGGCACCAAAGTAAGCTAAAAAGTAAATAATCAGTACCTAAAACTTGAATTGTACTACTTCTTACTGGCTATTACATCAACTTAGAAGCTTCATCTGTGTTCTACTATGGTGCTTTTAGTGTCTCCGCATACCGCAGCACGAGACATAGCTGTGCAGACGATAAGTACAACCGTTTCAGGGATAAGATCGGCCAAGTGACGATCTGGCTTTAAGTCGATTCGGTAACAAATGACGAAAACTGACGGATTTCTCAGGTTTTTACTACATATGAACACGTTTCACATTCTCCCGTGCAACTCGGCTGCTAGTCCTCCTTTCATGGAGAATCTTAAAGTCCTAGATCATGTCCAAGGCACCAAAGCCAGCTAAACAGTCAATAATCGATACCTAAAACTTGAATTGTACTACTTCTTACTGGCTATTACATCAACTTAGAAGCTTCATCTGTGTTCTACGATGGTGCTTTTAGAGTCTCCGCGTACCGCAGCACGCGAAATAGCTTTGCAGACGATAAGTACAACCGTTTCAGAGAGAAGAGCGGCCAATGTTACGATCTGGCTTTAAGACGATTCGATAACAAATGACGAAAACGGACGGATTTCTCAGGTTTCTACTACATATGAACACTTTTTACATTCTCCCGTGCAACTCGGCTGCTAGTCCTCCTTTCATGCAGATTCTTAAAGTCCTACCTCATGTCCAAGGCACCAAAGCCACCTAAAAAGTCAATAATCGATACCTAAAACTTGAATTGTACTGCTTCTTACTGGCTATTACATCAACTTAGAAGCTTCATCTGTGTTCTACTGTGGTGGTTTTAGTGTCTCCGCATACCGCAGCATACGACATAGCTTTGCAAACGATAGGTACAACCGTTACAGAGAGAAGAGCGGCCAATGTGACGATCGGGCTTTAAGTCGATTCGATAACAAATGACGAAAACGGACGAATTTCTCAGGTTTCTGCTACATATGAACACGTTTCACATTCTCCCGTGCAACGCGGCTGCTAGTCCTCCTTCTATGCAGAATCATAAGGTCCTAGCTCATGTCCAAGGCACCAAAGCCAGCTAAAAAGTCAATAACTGATTCCTAAAACTTGAATTGTACTACTTCTTACTGGCTATTACATCAACTTAGAAGCTTCATCTGTGTTCTACTATGGTGCTTTGAGTGTCTCCGCACACCGCAGCACGCGACATAGCTTTGCAGACCATAAGTACAACCGTTTCAGAGAAAAGAGGGGCCAATGTGACGATCTAGCTTTAAGTCGATTCGATAACAAATGACGAAAACGGCCAGGTTTCTCAGGTTTTTACTACATATGAACACTTTTCACATTCTCCCGTGCAACTCGGCTGCTAGTTCTCCTTTCATGCAGAATTTTAAGGTCCTAGGTCATGTCCAAGCCACCAAAGCCGGCAAAAAGGGAATAATCGATAACTAAAACTTGAATTGTGCTACTTCTTACTGGCTATTACTTCAACTTAGAAGCTTCTTCTGTGTTCTACTATGGTGCTTTTAGTGTCTCCGCATACCGCAGCACGCGACATAGCTTTGCAGGCGATAAGTACAACCGTTTCAGAGAGAAGAGTGACCAATGTGACGATCTGGCTTTAAGTCTATTCAATAACAAACGACGAAAACGGACGGATTTCTCAGGTTTTTACTACATATGAACACTTTTCACATTGTCCCGTGCAACTCGGCTGCTAGTCTTCCTTTCATGGGGAATCTTAAGGTCCTAGATCATGTCCAAGGCACCAAAGCCAGCTAAACAGTCAATAATCGATACCTAAAACTTGAATTGTACTACTTCTTACTGGCTATTACATCAACTTAGAAGCTTCATCTGTGTTCTACTATAGTGCTTTTAGAGTCTCCGCGTACCGCAGCACGCGAAATAGCTTTGCAGACGATAAGTACAACCGTTTCAGAGAGAAGAGCGGCCAATGTTACGATCTGGCTTTAAGTCGATTCGATAACAAATGACGAAAACGGACGGATTTCTCAGGTTTTTACTACATATGAACACTTTTTACATTCTCCCGTGTAACTCGGCTGCTAGTCCTCCTTTCATGCAGAATCTTAAGGTCCTAGCTCATGTCCAAGGCACCAAAGCCAGCTAAAAAGTCAATAATCAATACCTAAAACTTGAATTGTACTACTTCTTACTGGGTATTACATCAACTCAGAAGCTTCATCTGTGTTCTACTGTGGTGGTTTTAGTGTCTCCGCATACCGCAGCATACGACATAGCTTTGCAAACGATAAGTACAACCGTTTCAGAGAGAAGAGCGGCCAATGTGACGATCGGGCTTTAAGTCGATTCGATAACAAATGACGAAAACGGACGGATTTCTCAGGTTTTTACTACATATGAACACTTTTCACATTCTCCCGTGCAACTCGGCTGCTAGTCCTCCTTTCATGTAGTATCTTAAGGTCCTAGCTAATGTCCAAGGCACGAAAGCCAGCTAAAAAGTCAATAATCGATACCTAAAACTTGTATTGTACTACTTCTTACAGGCTATTACATCAACTTAGAAGCTTCATCCGTGTTCTAC
Source organism: Schistocerca gregaria (assembly GCF_023897955.1). Lineage (NCBI taxonomy): Eukaryota > Metazoa > Arthropoda > Insecta > Orthoptera > Acrididae > Schistocerca > Schistocerca gregaria. The sequence goes on from NW_026061795.1 coordinate 7,793,853, forward strand.
TTTGGTGCTTTTAGTGTCTCCGAATACCGCAGCACGCGACATAGCTTTGCAGACGATAAGTACAACCGTTCCAGAGAGAAGAGCGGCCAATGTGACGATCTGGCTTTAAGTCGATTCGATCACAAATGACGAAAACGGACGGATTTCTCAGGTTTTTACTACATATGAACACTTTTCACATTCTCCCGTGCAACTCGGCTGCTAGTCCTCCTTTCATGCAGAATCTTAAGGTCATAGCTCATGTCCAAGGCACCAAAGCCAGCTAAAAAGTCAATAATCGATACCTAAAACTTGAATTGTACTACTTCTTACTGGCTATTACATCGACTTAAAACTTCATCTGTGTTCTACTATGGTGATTTTATTGTCTCCACATACCGCAGCACGCGATATAGCTTTGCAGACGATAAGTACAACCGTTTCAGAGAGAAGAGCGGCCAATGTGACGATCGGGCTTTAAGTCGATTCGATAACAAATGACGAAAACGGACGGATTTCTCAGGTTTCTACTACATATGAACACATTTCACATTCTCCCGTGCAACGCGGCTGCTAGTCTTCCTTTCATGCAGAATCTTAATGTCCTAGCTCATGTCCAAGGCACCAAAGCCAGATAAAAAGTAAATAATCAGCACCTAAAACTTGAATTGTACTACTTCTTACTGGCTATTACATCAACTTAGAAGCTTCATCTGTGTTCTACTATGGTGCTTTTAGAGTATCCGCATACCGCAGCACGCGACATAGCTTTGCAGACGATAAGTACAACCGTGTCAGAGAGAAGAGCGGCCAATGTGACGATCTGGCTTTAAGTCGATTCGATAACAAATGACGAAAACGGACGGATTTCTCAGGTTTTTACTACATATGAACACTTTTCACATTCTTCCCTGCAACTCGGCTGCTAGTCCTCCTTTCATGCAGATTCTTAAGGTCCTAGCTCATGTCCAAGGCATCAAAGCCAGCTAAAAAGTCAATAATCGATACCTAAAACTTGAATTGTACTATTTCTTACTGGCTATTACATCAAATTAGAAGCTTCATCTGTGTTCTACTGTGGTGGTTTCAGTGTCTCCGCCTACCGCAGCATACGACATAGCTTTGCAGACGATAAGTACAACCGTTTCAGAGAGAAGAGCGGCCAATGTGACGATCTGGCTTTAAGTCGATTCGATAACAAATGACGAAAACGGACGGATTTCTCAGTTTTTTACTACATATGAACACTTTTCACATTCTCCCGTGCAACTCGGCTGCTAGTCCTCCTTTCATGCAGAATCTTAAGGTCCTAGGTCATGTCCAAGGCACCAAAGCCAGCTAAAAAGTCAATAATCGATACCTAAAACTTTAATTGTACTACTACTTACTGGCTATTACATCATCATGGAAGCTTCATCTGTGTTCTACTATGGTGCTTTTAGTGTCTCCGCATACCGCAGCACGCGACATAGCTTTGCAGACGATAAGTACAACCGTTTCAGAGAGAAGAGCGGCCAATGTGACGATCTGGCTTTAAGTCGATTCGATAACAAATGACGAAAACGGATGGATTTCTCAGGTTTTTACTACATATGAACACTTTTCACATTCTCCCGTGCAACTCGGCTGCTAGTCCTACTTTCATGCCGAATCTTAAGGTCCTAGCTCATGTCCAAGGCACCAAAGCCAGCTAAAAAGTCAATAATCAGTACCTAAAACTTGAATTGTACTACTTCTTACTGGCTATTACATCAACTTAGAAGCTTAATCTGTGTTCTACTATGGTGGTTTTAGTGTCTCCGCATACCGCAGCACGCCACATAGCTTTGCAGACGATAAGTACAACCGTTTCAGAGAGAAGAGCGGCCAATGTGACGATCGGGCTTTAAGTCGATTCGATAACAAATGACGAAAACGGACGGATTTCTCAGGTTTCTACTACATATGAACACACTTCACATTCTCCCGTGCAACGCGGCTGCTAGTCCTCCTTTCATGCAGAATCTTAAGGTCCTAGCTCATGTCCAAGGCACCAAAGCCAGCTAAAAAGTCAATAATCGATACCTAAAACTTGAATTGTACTACTTCTTACTGGCTATTACATCAACTTAGAAGCTTCATCTGTGTTCTACTATGGTGCTTTTAGTGTCTCCGCATACCGCAGCACGCGACATAGCTTTGCAGACGATAAGTACAACCGTTTCAGAGAGAAGAGCGGCCAATTTGACGATCGGGCTTTAAGTCGATTCGATAACAAATGACGAAAACGGACGGATTTCTCAGGTTTCTACTACATATGAACACATTTCACATTCTCCCGTGCAACGCGGCTGCTAGTCCTCCTATCATTCAGAATCTTAAGGTCCTAGCTCATGTCCAAGGCATCAAAGCCAGCTAAATACTCAATAATCGATACCTAAAACTCGAATTGTACTATTTCTTACAGGCTATTACATCAAATTAGAAGCTTCATCTGTGTTCTACTGTGGTGGTTTCAGTGTCTCCGCCTACCGCAGCATACGACATAGCTTTGCAGACGATAAGTACAACCGTTTCAGAGAGAAGAGCGGCCAATGTGACGATCTGGCTTTAAGTCGATTCGATAACAAATGACGAAAACGGACGGATTTCTCAGGTTTTTACTACATATGAACACTTTTCACATTCTCCCGTGCTTCTCGGCTGCTAGTCCTCCTTTCATGCAGAATCTTAAGGTCCTAGCTCATGTCGAAGGCACCAAAGCCAGCAAAAAAGTCAATAATCGATACCTAAAACTTTAATTGTACTACTACTTACTGGCTATTACATCATCATAGAAGCTTCATCTGTGTTCTACTATGGTGCTTTTAGTGTCTCCGCATACCGCAGCACGCGACATAGCTTTGCATACGATAAGTACAACCGTTTCAGAGAGAAGAGCGGCCAATGTGACGATCTGGCTTTAAGTCGATTCGATAACAAATGACGAAAACGGACGGATTTCTCAGGTTTTTACTACATATGAACACTTTTCACATTCTCCCGTGCAACTCGGCTGCTAGTCCTCCTTTCATGCAGAATCTTAAGGTCCTAGCTCATGTCCAAGGCACCAAAGCCAGCTAAAAAGTCAATAATCAGTACCTAAAACTTGAATTGTACTACTTCTTACTGGCTATTACATCAACTTAGAAGCTTAATCTGTGTTCTACTATGGTGGTTTTAGTGTCTCCGCATACCGCAGCACGCCACATAGCTTTGCAGACGATAAGTACAGCCGTTTCAGAGAGAAGAGCGGCCAAGTGACGATCTGGCTTTAAGGCGATTCGATAACAAATGACGAAAACGGACGGATTTCTCAGGTTTTTACTACATATGAACACTTTTCATATTGTCCCGTGCAACTCGGCTGCTAGTCCTCCTTTCATGCAGAATCTTAAGGTCCTAGCCCATGTCAAAGGCACCAAATCCATCTAAGAAGTCAATAACCGATACCTAAAACCTAAATTGTACTACTTTTTACTGGCTATTACATCGACTTAGAAGCTTCATCTGTGTTCTACTATGGTGATTTTATTGTCTCCGCATACCGCAGCACGCGACTTAGCTTTGCAGGCGATAAGTACAACCGTTTCAGAGAGAAGAGCGGCCAATGTGACGATCGGGATTTAAGTCGATTCGATAACAAATGACGAAAACGGACGGATTTCTCAGGTTTCTACTACATATGAACACATTTCACATTCTCCCGTGCAACGCGGCTGCTAGTCCTCCTTTCATGCAGAATCTTAAGGTCCTAGCTCATGTCCAAGGCACCAAAGCCAGCTAAAAAGTCAATAATCGATACCTAAAACTTGATTTGTACTACTTCTTACTGGCTATTACATCAACTTAGAAGCTTCATCTGTGTTCTACTATGGTGCTTTTAGTGTCTCCGCATACCGCAGCACGCGACATAGCTTTGCAGACGATAAGTACAACCGTTTCAGAGAGAAGAGCGGCCAATGTGACGATCGGGCTTTAAGTCGATTCGATAACAAATGACGAAAACGGACGGATTTCTCAGGTTTCTACTACATATGAACACATTTCACATTCTCCCGTGCAACGCGGCTGCTAGTCCTCCTATCATTCAGAATCTTAAGGTCCTAGCTCATGTCCAAGGCATCAAAGCCAGCTAAATACTCAATAATCGGTACCTAAAACTTGAATTGTACTATTTCTTACAGGCTATTACATCAAATTAGAAGCTTCATCTGTGTTCTACTGTGGTGGTTTCAGAGTCTCCGCCTACCGCAGCATACGACATAGCTTTGCAGACGATAAGTACAACCGTTTCAGAGAGAAGAGCGGCCAATGTGACGATCTGGCTTTAAGTCGATTCGATAACAAATGACGAAAACGGACGGATTTCTCAGGTTTTTACTACATATGAACACTTTTCACATTCTCCCGTGCAATTCGGCTGCTAGTCCTCCTTTCATGCAGAATCTTAAGGTCCTAGCTCATGTCCAAGGCACCAAAGCCAGCTAAAAAGTCAATAATCGATACCTAAAACTTTAATTCTACTACTACTTACTGGCTATTACATCATCATAGAAGCTTCATCTGTGTTCTACTATGGTGCTTTTAGTGTCTCCGCATGCCGCAGCACGCGACATAGCTTTGCATACGATAAGTACATTCGTTTCAGAGAGAAGAGCGGCCAATGTGACGATCTGGCTTTAAGTCGATTCGATAACAAATGACGAAAACGGACGGATTTCTCAGGTTTTTACTACATATGAACACTTTTCACATTCTCCCGTGCAACTCGGCTGCTAGTCCTCCTTTCATGCAGAATCTTAAGGTCCTAGCTCATGTCCAAGGCACCAAAGCCAGCTAAAAAGTCAATAATCAGTACCTAAAACTTGAATTGTACTACTTCATACTGGCTATTACATCAACTTAGAAGCTTAATCTGTGTTCTACTATGGTGGTTTTAGTGTCTCCGCATACCGCAGCACGCCACATAGCTTTGCAGACGATAAGTACAGCCGTTTCAGAGAGAAGAGCGGCCAAGTGACGATCTGGCTTTAAGGCGATTCGATAACAAATGACGAAAACGGACGGATTTCTCAGGTTTTTACTACATATGAACACTTTTCATATTGTCCCGTGCAACTCGGCTGCTAGTCCTCCTTTCATGCAGAATCTTAAGGTCCTAGCACATGTCAAAGTCACCAAATCCATCTAAGAAGTCAATAACCGATACCTAAAACCTGAATTGTACTACTTTTTACTGGCTATTACATCGACTTAGAAGCTTCATCTGTGTTCTACTATGGTGATTTTATTGTCTCCGCATACCGCAGCACGCGACTTAGCTTTGCAGGCGATAAGTACAACCGTTTCAGAGAGAAGAGCGGCCAATGTGACGATCGGGATTTAAGTCGATTCGATAACAAATGACGAAAACGGACGGATTTCTCAGGTTTCTACTACATATGAACACATTTCACATTCTCCCGTGCAACGCGGCTGCTAGTCCTCCTTTCATGCAGAATCTTAAGGTCCTAGCTCATGTCCAAGGCACCAAAGCCAGCTAAAAAGTCAATAATCGATACCTAAAACTTGATTTGTACTACTTCTTACTGGCTATTACATCAACTTAGAAGCTTCATCTGTGTTCTACTATGGTGCTTTTAGTGTCTCCGCATACCGCAGCACGCGACATAGCTTTGCAGACGATAAGTACAACCGTTTCAGAGAGAAGAGCGGCCAATGTGACGATCGGGCTTTAAGTCGATTCGATAACAAATGACGAAAACGGACGGATTTCTCAGGTTTCTACTACATATGAACACATTTCACATTCTCCCGTGCAACGCGGCTGCTAGTCCTCCTATCATTCAGAATCTTAAGGTCCTAGCTCATGTCCAAGGCATCAAAGCCAGCTAAATACTCAATAATCGGTACCTAAAACTTGAATTGTACTATTTCTTACAGGCTATTACATCAAATTAGAAGCTTCATCTGTGTTCTACTGTGGTGGTTTCAGAGTCTCCGCCTACCGCAGCATACGACATAGCTTTGCAGACGATAAGTACAACCGTTTCAGAGAGAAGAGCGGCCAATGTGACGATCTGGCTTTAAGTCGATTCGATAACAAATGACGAAAACGGACGGATTTCTCAGGTTTTTACTACATATGAACACTTTTCACATTCTCCCGTGCAATTCGGCTGCTAGTCCTCCTTTCATGCAGAATCTTAAGGTCCTAGCTCATGTCCAAGGCACCAAAGCCAGCTAAAAAGTCAATAATCGATACCTAAAACTTTAATTCTACTACTACTTACTGGCTATTACATCATCATAGAAGCTTCATCTGTGTTCTACTATGGTGCTTTTAGTGTCTCCGCATGCCGCAGCACGCGACATAGCTTTGCATACAATAAGTACATTCGTTTCAGAGAGAAGAGCGGCCAATGTGACGATCTGGCTTTAAGTCGATTCGATAACAAATGACGAAAACGGACGGATGTCTCAGGTTTTTACTACATATGAACACTTTTCACATTCTCCCGTGCAACTCGGCTGCTAGTCCTCCTTTCATGCAGAATCTTAAGGTCCTAGCTCATGTCCAAGGCACCAAAGCCAGCTAAAAAGTCAATAATCAGTACCTAAAACTTGAATTGTACTACTTCTTACTGGCTATTACATCAACTTAGAAGCTTAATCTGTGTTCTACTATGGTGGTTTTAGTGTCTCCGCATACCGCAGCACGCCACATAGCTTTGCAGACGATAAGTACAGCCGTTTCAGAGAGAAGAGCGGCCAAGTGACGATCTGGCTTTAAGGCGATTCGATAACAAATGACGAAAACGGACGGATTTCTCAGGTTTTTACTACATATGAACACTTTTCATATTGTCCCGTGCAACTCGGCTGCTAGTCCTCCTTTCATGCAGAATCTTAAGGTCCTAGCACATGTCAAAGTCACCAAATCCATCTAAGAAGTCAATAACCGATACCTAAAACCTGAATTGTACTACTTCTTACTGGCTATTACATCGACTTAGAAGCTTCATCTGTGTTCTACTATGGTGATTTTATTGTCTCCGCATACCGCAGCACGCGACTTAGCTTTGCAGACGATAAGTACAACCGTTTCAGAGTGAAGAGCGGCCAATGTGACGATCGGGCTTTAAGTCGATTCGATAACAAATGACGAAAACGGACGGATTTCTCAGGTTTCTACTACATATGAACACATTTCACATTCTCCCGTGCAACGCGGCTGCTAGTCCTCCTTTCATGCAGAATCTTAAGGTCCTAGCTCATGTCCAAGGCACCAAAGCCAGCTAAAAAGTCAATAATCGATACCTAAAACTTGAATTGTACTACTTCTTACTGGCTATTACATCAACTTAAAAGCTTCATCTGTGTTCTACTATGGTGCTTTTAGTGTCTCCGCATACCGCAGCACGCGACATAGCTTTGCAGACGATAAGTACAACCGTTTCAGAGAGAAGAGCGGCCAATGTGACGATCGGGCTTTAAGTCGATTCGATAACAAATGACGAAAACGGACGGATTTCTCAGGTTTCTACTACATATGAACACATTTCACATTCTCCCGTGCAACGCGGCTGCTAGTCCTCCTATCATTCAGAATCTTAAGGTCCTAGCTCATGTCCAAGGCATCAAAGCCAGCTAAAAGTCAATAATCGATACCTAAAACTTCAGTTGTACTACTTCTTACTGGCTATTACATCAACTTAGAAGCTTCATCTGTTTTATACTATGGTGATTTTATTGTCTCCGCATACCGCAGCACGCGACTTAGCTTTGCAGACGATAAGTACAACCGTTTCAGAGAGAAGAGCGGCCAATGTGACGATCGGGCTTTAAGTCGATTCGATAACAAATGACGAAAACGGACGGATTTCTCAGGTTTTTACTACATATGAACACTTTTGAGATTCTCCCGTGCAACTCGGCTGCTAGTCCTCCTTTCATGCAGAGTCTTAAGGTCCTAGCTCATGCCCAAGGCACCAAAGCCAGCTAAAAAGTCAATAATCCATACCTAAAACTTGAATTGTACTACTTCTTATTGTCTATTACATCATCTTAGCAGCTTCATCTGTGTTCTACTATGGTGATTTTAGTGTCTCCGCATACCGCAGCACGCGACATAGCTTTGCAGACGATAAGTACAACCGTTTCAGAGAGAAGGGCTGCCAATGTGACGATCTGGCTTTAAGTCGATTCGATAACAAATGACGAAAACGTACGGATTTCTCGGGTTTTGACTACATATGAACACATTTCACATTCTCCCGTGCAACGCGGCTGCTAGTCCTCCTTTCATGCAGAATCTTAATGTCCTAGCTCATGTCCAAGGCACCAAAGCCAGCTAAAAAGTAAATAATCAGTACCTAAAACTTGAATTGTACTACTTCTTACTGGCTATTACATAAACTTAGAAGCTTCATCTGTGTTCTACTATGGTGCTTTTAGAGTCTCCGCATACCGCAGCACGCGACATAGCTTTGCAGACGATAAGTACAACCGTTTCAGAGAGAAGAGCGGCCAATGTGACGATCTGGCTTTAAGTCGATTCGATAACAAATGACGAAAACGGACGGATTTCTCAGGTTTTTACTACATATGAACACTTTTCACATTCTTCCCTGCAACTCGGCTGCTAGTCCTCCTTTCATGCAGATTCTTAAGGACCTAGCTCATGTCCAAGGCATCAAAGCCAGCTAAATACTCAATAATCGATACCTAAAACTTGAATTGTACTATTTCTTACAGGCTATTACATCAAATTAGAAGCTTCATCTGTGTTCTACTGTGGTGGTTTCAGTGTCTCCGCCTACCGCAGCATACGACATAGCTTTGCAGACGATAAGTACAACCGTTTCAGAGAGAAGAGCGGCCAATGTGACGATCTGGCTTTAAGTCGATTCGATAACAAATGACGAAAACGGACGGATTTCTCAGTTTTTTACTACATATGAACACTTTTCACATTCTCCCGTGCAACTCGGCTGCTAGTCCTCCTTTCATGCAGAATCTTAAGGTCCTAGGTCATGTCCAAGGCACCAAAGCCAGCTAAAAAGTCAATAATCGATACCTAAAACTTGAATTGTACTACTTCTTACTGGCTATTACATCAACTTAGAAGCTTCATCTGTGTTCTACTATGGTGCGTTTAGTGTCTCCGCATACCGCATCACGCGACATAGCTTTGCAGGCGATAAGTACAACCGTTTCAGAGAGAAGAGCGCCCAATGTGACGATCTGGCTTTAAGTCGATTCGATAACAAATGACGAAAACGGACGGATTTCTCAGGTTTTTTACTACATATGAACACTTTTCACATTCTCCCATCCAACGCCTCTGCTAGTCCTCCTTTCATGCAGAATCTTAAGGTCCTAGCTCATGTCCAAGGCACCAAAGCCAGCTAAAAAGTCAATAATAGATACCTAAAACTTGAATTGTACTACTTCTTACTGGCTATTACATCATCATAGAAGCTTCATCTGTGTTCTACTATGGTGCTTTTAGTGTCTCCGCATACCGCATCACGCGACATAGCTTTGCAGGCGATAAGTACAACCGTTTCAGAGAGAAGAGCGGCCAATGTGACGATCTGGCTTTAAGGCGATTCGATAACAAATGACGAAAACGGACGGATTTCTCAGATTTTTACTACATATGAACACTTTTCACATTCTCCCATCCAACGCGGCTGCTAGTCCTCCTTTCATGCAGAATCTTAAGGTCCTAGCTCATGTCCAAGGCACCAAAGCCAGCTAAAAAGTCAATAATCGATACCTAAAACTTTAATTTTACTACTTCTTACTGGCTATTACATCAACTTAGAAGCTTAATCTGTGTTCTACTATGGTGCTTTTAGTGTCTCCGCATACCGCAGCACGCCACATAGCTTTGCAGACGATAAGTACAGTCGTTTCAGAGAGAAGAGCGGCCAAGTGACGATCTAGCTTTAAGGCGATTCGATAACAAATGACGAAAACGGACGGATTTCTCAGGTTTTTACTACATATGAACACTTTTCACATTCTCCCCTGCAACTCGGCTGCTAGTCCTCCTTTCTTGCAGAATCTTAAGGTCCTAGCTCATGTCCAAGGCACCAAAGCCAGCTAAAAAGTCAATAATCGATACCTAAAACTTGATTGTAATACTTCTTACTGGCTATTACATCAACTTAGAAGCTTCATCTGTGTTCTACTATGGTGCTTTTAGTGTCTCCGCATACCGCATCACGCGACATAGCTTTGCAGGCGATAAGTACAACCGTTTCAGAGAGAAGAGCGGCCAATGTGACAAACTGGCTTTAAGTCGATTCGATAACAAATGAGGAAAACGGACGGATTTCTCAGGTTTTTACTACATATGAACACTTTTCACATTCTCCCATCCAACGCGGCTGATAGTCCTCCTTTCATGCAGAATCTTAAGGTCCTAACTCATGCCCAAGGCACCAAAGCCAGCTAAAAAGTCAATAATCGATACCTAAAACTTTAATTGTACTACTTCTTACTGGCTATTACATCAACTTAGAAGCTTAATCTGTGTTCTACTATGGTGATTTTAGTGTCTCCTCATACCGCAGCACGCCACATAGCTTTGCAGACGATAAGTACAGCCGTTTCAGAGAGAAGAGCGGCCAAGTGACGATCTAGCTTTAAGGCGATTCGATAACAAATGACGAAAACGGACGGATTTCTCAGGTTTTTTCTACATATGAACACTTTTCATATTGTCCCGTGCAACTCGGCTGCTAGTCCTCCTTTCATGCAGAATCTTAAGGGCCTAGCTCATGTCCAAGGCACCAAATCCATCTAAGAAGTCAATAATCGATACCTAAAACTTGAATTGTACTACTTCTTACTGGCTATTACATCGACTTAGAAGCTTCATCTGTGTTCTACTATAGTGATTTTATTGTCTCCGCATACCGCAGCACGCGACGTAGCTTTGCAGACGATAATTACAACCGTTTCAGAGAGAAGAGCGGCCAAGTGACGATCTGGCTTTAAGTCGATTCGATAACAAATGACGAAAACGGACGGATTTCTCAGGTTTTTTACTACATATGAACACTTTTCACATTCTCCCATCCAACGCCTCTGCTAGTCCTCGTTTCATGCAGAATCTTAAGGTCCTAGCTCATGTCCAAGGCACCAAAGCCAGCTAAAAAGTCAATAATAGATACCTAAAACTTGAATTGTACTACTTCTTACTGGCTATTACATCATCATAGAAGCTTCATCTGTGTTCTACTATGGTGCTTTTAGTGTCTCCGCATACCGCATCACGCGACATAGCTTTGCAGGCGATAAGTACAACCGTTTCAGAGAGAAGAGCGGCCAATGTGACTATCTGGCTTTAAGGCGATTCGATAACAAATGACGAAAACGGACGGATTTCTCAGATTTTTACTACATATGAACACTTTTCACATTCTCCCATCCAACGCGGCTGCTAGTCCTCCTTTCATGCAGAATCTTAAGGTCCTAGCTCATGTCCAAGGCACCAAAGCCAGCTAAAAAGTCAATAATCGATACCTAAAACTTTAATTTTACTACTTCTTACTGGCTATTACATCAACTTAGAAGCTTAATCTGTGTTCTACTATGGTGCTTTTAGTGTCTCCGCATACCGCAGCACGCCACATAGCTTTGCAGACGATAAGTACAGTCGTTTCAGAGAGAAGAGCGGCCAAGTGACGATCTAGCTTTAAGGCGATTCGATAACAAATGACGAAAACGGACGGATTTCTCAGGTTTTTACTACATATGAACACTTTTCACATTCTCCCCTGCAACTCGGCTGCTAGTCCTCCTTTCTTGCAGAATCTTAAGGTCCTAGCTCATGTCCAAGGCACCAAAGCCAGCTAAAAAGTCAATAATCGATACCTAAAACTTGATTGTAATACTTCTTACTGGCTATTACATCAACTTAGAAGCTTCATCTGTGTTCTACTATGGTGCTTTTAGTGTCTCCGCATACCGCATCACGCGACATAGCTTTGCAGGCGATAAGTACAACCGTTTCAGAGAGAAGAGCGGCCAATGTGACAAACTGGCTTTAAGTCGATTCGATAACAAATGAGGAAAACGGACGGATTTCTCAGGTTTTTACTACATATGAACACTTTTCACATTCTCCCATCCAACGCGGCTGCTAGTCCTCCTTTCATGCAGAATCTTAAGGTCCTAACTCATGCCCAAGGCACCAAAGCCAGCTAAAAAGTCAATAATCGATACCTAAAACTTTAATTGTACTACTTCTTACTGGCTATTACATCAACTTAGAAGCTTAATCTGTGTTCTACTATGGTGATTTTAGTGTCTCCTCATACCGCAGCACGCCACATAGCTTTGCAGACGATAAGTACAGCCGTTTCAGAGAGAAGAGCGGCCAAGTGACGATCTAGCTTTAAGGCGATTCGATAACAAATGACGAAAACGGACGGATTTCTCAGGTTTTTTCTACATATGAACACTTTTCATATTGTCCCGTGCAACTCGGCTGCTAGTCCTCCTTTCATGCAGAATCTTAAGGGCCTAGCTCATGTCCAAGGCACCAAATCCATCTAAGAAGTCAATAATCGATACCTAAAACTTGAATTGTACTACTTCTTACTGGCTATTACATCGACTTAGAAGCTTCATCTGTGTTCTACTATAGTGATTTTATTGTCTCCGCATACCGCAGCACGCGACGTAGCTTTGCAGACGATAATTACAACCGTTTCAGAGAGAAGTGCGGCCAAGTGACGATCTGGCTTTAAGTCGATTCGATAACAAATGACGAAAACGAACGAATTTCTCAGGTTTTTACTACATATGAACACTTTTCACATTCTCCCGTGCAACTCAAGTGCTAGTCCTCCTTTCATGCAGAATCTTAAGGTCCTAGCTCATGTCCAGGGCACCAAAGCCAGCTAAGAAGTCAATAATCGATACCTAAAACTTGAATTGTACTACTTCTTACTGGCTATTACATCAACTTAGAAGCTTCATCTGTGTTCTACTATGGTGCTTTTAGTGTCTTTGCATACCGCAGCACGCGACATAGCTTTGAAGACGATAAGTACAGCCGTTTCAGAGAGACGAGCGGCCAATGTGACGATCTGGCTTTAGGTCGATAGGATAACAAATGACGAAAACGGACGGATTTCTCAGGTTTTTACTACATATGAACACTTTTCACATTCTCCCGTGCAACGCGGCTGCTAGTCCTCCTTTCATGCAGAATCTTAAGGTCCTAGCTCATGTCCAAAGCACCAAAGCCAGCTAAAAAGTCAATAATCGATACCTAAAACTTGAGTTGTACTACTTCTTACTGGATATTACATCAACTTAGAAGCTTCATCTGTTTTATACTATGGTGCTTTTAGTGTCTGCGCATACCGCAGCACGCGACATAGCTTTGCAGACGATAAGTACAACCGTTTCAGAGAGAAGAGCGGCCAATGTGACGATCTGGCTTTAAGTCGATTCGATAACAAATGACTAAAACGGACGGATTTCTCAGGTTTTTACTACATATGAACACTTTTCACATTCTCCCGTGCAACTCGGCTGCTAGTCCTCCTTTCATGCAGAATGTTAAGGTCCTAGCACATGCCCAAGGCACCAAAGCCAGCTAAAAAGTAAATAATCAGTACCTAAAACTTGAATTGTACTACTTCTTACTGGCTATTACATCAACTTAGAAGCTTCATCTGTGTTCTACTATGGTGCTTTTAGTGTCTCCGCATACCGCAGCATGCGACATAGCTTTGCAGACGATAAGTGGAACCGTTTTAGAGAGAAGAGCGGCCAATGTGACGATCTGGCTTTAAGTCGATTCGATAACAATTGACGAAAACGGACGGATTTCTCAGGTTTTTACTACATATGAACACTTTTCACATTCTCCCGTGCAACTCGGCTGCTAGTCCTCCTTTCATGCAGAATCTTAAGGTCCTACCTCATGTCCAAGGCACCAAAGCCAGCTAAAAAGTCAATAATCGATACCTAAAACTTGAATTGTACTACTTCTTACTGGCTATTACATCAACTTAGAAGCTTCATCTGTGTACTACTATGGTGCTTTTAGTGTCTCCGCATACCGCAGCACGCGACATAGCTTTGAAGACGATAAGAACAACCGTTTCAGAGAGAAGAGCGGCCAATGTGACGATCTGGCTTTAAGTCGATTCGATAACAAATGACGAAAACGGACGGATTTCTCAGGTTTTTACTACATATGAACACTTTTCACATTCTCCCATCCAACGCGGCTGCTAGTCCTCCCTTCATGCAGAATCTTAAGGTCCTAGCTCATGTCCAAGGCACCAAAGCCAGCAAAAAAGTCAATAATCGATACCTAAAATTTGAATTGTACTACTTCTTACTGGCTATTACATCATCATAGAAGCTTCATCTGTGTTCTACTATGGTGCTTTTAGTGTCTCCGCATACCGCAGCACGCGACATAGCTTTGCAGAGGATAAGTACAACCGTTTCAGAGAGAAGAGCGGCCAATGTGACGATCGGGCTTTAAGTCGATTCGATAACAAATGACGGAAACAGACGGATTTCTCAAGTTTTTACTACATATGAACACATTTCACATTCTCCCGTGCAACGCGGCTGCTACTCCTCCTTTCATGCAGAATCATAAGGTAATAGCTCATGTACAAGGCACCAAAGCCAGCTAAATAGTAAATAATCAGTACCTAAAACTTGAATTGTACTACTTCTTACTGGCTATTACATCAACTTAGAAGCTTCATCTGTTTTCTACTATGGTGCTTTTAGTGTCTCCGCATACCGCAGCACGCGACATAGCTTTGCAGACGATAAGTACAACCGTTTCAGAAAGAAGAGCGGCCAAGTGACGATCTGGCTTTAAGTCGATTCGATAACAAATGACGAAAACGGACGGATTTCTCAGGTTTTTACTACATATGAACACTTTTCACATTCTCCCGTGCAACTCAAGTGCTAGTCCTCCTTTCATGCAGAATCTTAAGGTCCTAGCTCATGTCCAGGGCACCAAAGCCAGCTAAGAAGTCAATAATCGATACCTAAAACTTGAATTGTACTACTTCTTACTGGCTATTACATCAACTTAGAAGCTTCATCTGTGTTGTACTATGGTGCTTTTAGTGTCTATGCATACCGCAGCACGCGACATAGCTTTGAAGACGATAAGTACAACCGTTTCAGAGAGAAGAGCGGCCAATGTGACGATCTGGCTTTAGGTCGATTCGATAACAAATGACGAAAACGGACGGATTTCTCAGGTTTTTACTACATATGAACACTTTTCACATTCTCCCCTGCAACTCGGCTGCTAGTCCTCCTTTCATGCAGAATCTTAAGGTCCTAGCTCATGTTCAAGGCACCAAAGCCAGCTAAAAAGTCAATAATCGATACATAAAACTTGAATTGTACTACTTCTTACTGGCTATTACATCATCTTAGAAGCTTCATCTGTGTTCTACTATGGTGTTTTAGTGTCTCCGCATACCACAGCACGCGACAAAGCTTTCCAGACGATAAGTACAACCGTTTCAGAGAGAAGCGCAGGCAATGTGACGATCTGGCTTTAAGTCGATTCGATAACAAATGACGAAAACGGACGGATTTCTCAGGTTTTTACTACATATGAACACTTTTCACATTCTCCTATCCAACGCGGCTGCTAGTCCTCCTTTCATGCAGAATCTTAAGGTCCTAGCTCATGTCCAAGGCACCAAAGCCAGCTAAAAAGTCAATAATCGATACCTAAAACGTGAATTGTACTACTTCTTACTGGCTATTACATCATCATAGAAGCTTCATCTGTGTTCTACTATGGTGCTTTTAGTGTCTCCGCATACCGCAGCACGCGACATAGCTTTGCAGACGAAAAGTACAGCCGTTTCAGAGAGAAGAGCGGCCAATGTGACGATCTGGCTTTAAGTAGATTCGATAACAAATGACGAAAACGGACGGAATTCTCAGGTTTTTACTACATATGAACACTTTTCACAATCTCCCGTGCAACTCGGCTTCTAGTCCTCCTTTCATGCAGAATCTTAAGGTCCTAGCTCATGTCCAAGGCACCAAAGCCAGCTAAAAAGTCAATAATCAGTACCTAAAACTTGAATTGTACTACTTCTTACTGGCTATTACATCGACTTAGAAGCTTCATCTGTGTTCTACTATGGTGATTTTATTGTCTCCGCATACCGCAGCACGCGACATAGCTTTGCAGACGATAAGTACAACCGTTTCAGAGAGAAGAGCGGCCAATGTGACTATCTGGCTTTAAGTCGATTCGATATCAAATGACGAAAACGGACGGATTTCTCAGGTTTCTACTACATATGAACACATTTCACATTCTCCCGTGCAACGCGGCTGCTAATCCTCCTTTAATGCAGAATCTTAAGGTCCAAGCTCATGTCCAAGGCACCAAAGCCAGCTAAAAAGTCAATAATCGATACCTAAAACTTGAATTGTACTACTTCTTACTGGCTATTACATCAAATTAGAATCTTCATCTGTGTTCTACCATGGTGCTTTTAGTGTCTCCGCACACCGCAGTACGCGACATAGCTTTGCAGACGATAAGTACAACCGTTTCAGAGAAAAGAGGGGCCAATGTGACGATCTGGCTTTAAGTCGATTCGATAACAAATGACGAAAACGGACGGATTTCTCAGGTTTTTACTACATATGAACACTTTTCACATTCTCCCGTGCAACTCGGCTGCTAGTCCTCCTTTCATGCAGAATCTTAAGGTCCTAGCTCATGTCCAAGGCACCAAAGCCAGCTAAAAAGTCGATAATCGATACCTTAAACTTGAATTGTACTACTTCTTACTGGCTATTACTTCATCATAGAAGCTTCATATGTGTTCTACTATGGTGCTTTTAGTGTCTCCGCATACCGCAGCACGCGACATAGCTTTGCAGAGGATAAGTACAACCGTTTCAGAGAGAAGAGCAGCCAATGTGACGATCTGGCTTTAAGTCGATTCGATAACAAATGACGAAAACGGACGTATTTCTCAGGTTTTTACTACATATGAACACATTTCACATTCTCCCGTACAACGCGGCTGCTAGTCCTCCTTTCATGCAGAATATTAATGTCCTAGCTCATGTCCAAGGCACCAAAGCCAGGTAAAAAGTCAATAATCGATACCTAAAACTTGAATTGTACTACTTCTTACTGGCTATTGCATCAACTTAGGAGCTTCATCTGTGTTCTACTGTGGTGCTTTTAGTGTCTCCTCATACCGCAGCACGCGACATAGCTTTGCAGACGATAAGTACAACCGTTTCAGAAAGAAGAGCGGCCAATGTGACGATCTGGCTTTAAGTCGATTCGATAACAAATGACGAAAACGGACGGATTCCTCAGGTTTCTACTACATATGAACACATTTTACATTCTCCCGTGCAACGCGGCTGCTAGTCCTCCTTTAATGCAGAATCTTAAGGTCCAAGCTCATGTCCAAGGCACCAAAGCCAGCTAAAAAGTCAATAATTGATACCTAAAACTTGAATTGTACTACTTCTTACTGGCTATTACATCAACTTAGAAGCTTAATCTGTGTTCTACTATGGTGCTTTTAGTGTCTCCGCATACCGCAGCACGCCACATAGCTTTGCAGACGATAAGTACAGCCGTTTCAGAGAGAAGAGCGGCCAAGTGACGATCTGGCTTTAAGGCGATTCGATAACAAATGACGAAAACGGACAGATTTCTCAGGTTTTTACTACATATGAACACTTTTCATATTGTCCCGTGAAACTCGGCTGCTAGTCCTCCTTTCATGCAGAATCTTAAGGTCCTAGCTCATGTCCAAGGCACCAAAGCCAGCTAAAAAGTCAATAATCGATACCTAAAACTTGAATTGTACTACTTCTTACTGGCTATTACATCAACTTAGAAGCTTAATCTGTGTTCTACTATGGTGCTTTTAGTGTCTCTGCATACCGCAGCACGCCACATAGCTTTGCAGACGATAAGTACAGCCGTTTCAGAGAGAAGAGCGGCCAAGTGACGATCTGGCTTTAAGGCGATTCGATAACAAATGACGAAAACGGAGGGATTTCTCAGGTTTTCACTACATATGAACACTTTTCATATTGTCCCGTGCAACTCGGCTGCTAGTCCTCCTTTCATGCAGAATCTTAAGGTCCTAGCTCATGTCCAAGGCACCAAAGCCAGCTAAAAAGTCAATAATCAGTACCTAAAACTTGAATTGTACTACTTCTTACTGGCTATTACATCGACTTAGAAGCTTCATCTGTGTTCTACTATGGCGATTTTATTGTCTCCGCATACCGCAGCACGCGACATAGCTTTGCAGACGATAAGTACAACCGTTTCAGAGAGAAGAGCGGCCAATGTGACGATCGGGCTTTAAGTCGATTCGATAACAAATGACGAAAACGGACGGATTCCTCAGGTTTCTACTACATATGAACACATTTCAAATTCTCCCGTGCAACGCGGCTGCTAGTCCTCCTTTAATGCAGAATCTTAAGGTCCTAGCTCATGTCCAAGGCACCAAAGCCAGCTAAAAAGTCAATAATCGATACCTAAAACTTGAATTGTACTACCTCTTACTGGCTATTACATCAACTTAGAGGCTTCATCTGTGTTCTACCATGGTGCTTTTAGTGTCTCCGCACACCGCAGTACGCGACATAGCTTTGCAGACGATAAGTACAACCGTTTCAGAGAAAAGAGGGGCCAATGTGACGATCTGGCTTTAAGTCGATTCGATAACAAATGATGAAAACGGACGATTTCTCAGGTTTTTACTACATATGAACACTTTTCACATTCTCCCGTGCAACTCGGCTGCTAGTCCTCCTTTCATGCAGAATCTTAAGGTCCTAGCTCATGTCCAAGGCACCAAAGCCAGCTAAAAAGTCGATAATCGATACATTAAACTTGAATTGTACTACTTCTTACTGGCTATTACATCATCATAGAAGCTTCATATGTGTTCTACTATGGTGCTTTTAGTGTCTCCGCATACCGCAGCACGCGACATAGCTTTGCAGACGATAAGTACAACCGTTTCAGAGAGAAGAGCGGCCAATGTGACGATCTGGCTTCAAGTCGATTCGATAACAAATGACGAAAACGGACGTATTTCTCAGGTTTTTACTACATATGAACACATTTCACATTCTCCCGTACAACGCGGCTGCTAGTCCTCCTTTCATGCAGAATCTTAATGTCCTAGCTCATGTCCAAGGCACCAAAGCCAGGTAAAAAGTCAATAATCGATACCTAAAACTTGAATTGTACTACTTCTTACTGGCTATTACATCAACTTAGAAGCTTCATCTGTGTTCTACTGTGGTGCTTTTAGTGTCTCCTCATACCGCAGCACGCGACATAGCTTTGAAGACGATAAGTACAACCGTTTCAGAAAGAAGAGCGGCCAATGTGACGATCTGGCTTTAAGTCGATTCGATAACAAATAACGAAAACGGACGGATTCCTCAGGTTTCTACTACATATGAACACATTTTACATTCTCCCGTGCAACGCGGCTGCTAGTCCTCCTTTAATGCAGAATCTTAAGGTCCAAGCTCATGTCCAAGGCACCAAAGCCAGCTAAAAAGTCAATAATTGATACCTAAAACTTGAATTGTACTACTTCTTACTGGCTATTACATCAACTTAGAAGCTTCATCTGTGTTCTACCATGGTGCTTTTAGTGTCTCCGCACACCGCAGTACGCGACATAGCTTTGCAGACGATAAGTACAACCGTTTCAGAGAAAAGAGGGGCCAACGTGACGATCTGGCTTAAGTCGATTCGATAACAAATGACGAAAATGGACGGATTTCTCAGGTTTTTACTACATATGAACACTTTTCACATTCTCCCGTGCAACTCGGCTGCTAGTCCTCCTTTCATGCAGAATCTTAAGGTCCTAGCTCATGTCCAAGGCACCAAAGCCAGCTAAAAAGTCAATAATCGATACCTAAAACTTGAATTGTACTACTTCTTACTGGCTATTACATCAACTTAGAAGCTTAATCTGTGTTCTACTATGGTGCTTTTAGTGTCTCTGCATACCGCAGCACGCCACATAGCTTTGCAGACGATAAGTACAACCGTTTCAGAGAGAAGAGCGGCCAAGTGACGATCTGGCGTTAAGGCGATTCGATAACAAATGACGAAAACGGACGGATTTCTCAGGTTTTCACTACATATGAACACTTTTCATATTGTCCCGTGCATCTCGGCTGCTAGTCCTCCTTTCATGCAGAATCTTAAGGTCCTAGCTCATGTCCAAGGCACCAAAGCCAGCTCAAAAGTCAATAATCAGTACCTAAAACTTGAATTGTACTACTTCTTACTGGCTATTACATCGACTTAGAAGCTTCATCTGTGTTCTACTATGGCGATTTTATTGTCTCCGCATACCGCAGCACGCGACATAGCTTTGCAGACGATAAGTACAACCGTTTCAGAGAGAAGAGCGGCCAATGTGACGATCGGGCTTTAAGTCGATTCGATAACAAATGACGAAAACGGAGGGATTTCTCAGGTTTCTACTACATATGAACACATTTCACATTCTCCCGTGCAACACGGCTGCTAGTCCTCCTTTAATGCAGAATCTTAAGGTCCTAGCTCATGTCCAAGTCACCAAAGCCAGCTAAAAAGTCAATAATCGATACCTAAAACTTGAATTGTACTACTTCTTACTGGCTATTACATCAACTTAGAAGCTTCATCTGTGTTCTACCATGGTGCTTTTAGTGTCTCCGCACACCGCAGTACGCGACATAGCTTTGCAGACGATAAGTACAACCGTTTCAGAGAAAAGAGGGGCCAATGTGACGATCTGGCTTTAAGTCGATTCGATAACAAATGACGAAAACGGACGATTTCTCAGGTTTTTACTACATATGAACACTTTTCACATTCTCCCGTGCAACGCGGCTGCTAGTCCTCCTTTCATGCAGAATCTTAAGGTCCTAGCCCATGTCCAAGGCACCAAAGCCAGCTAAAAAGTCGGTAATCGATACATTAAACTTGAATTGTACTACTTCTTACTGGCTATTACATCATCATAGAAGCTTCATATGTGTTCTACTATGGGTCTTTTAGTGTCTCCGCATACCGCAGCACGCGACATAGCTTTGCAGACGATAAGTACAACCGTTTCAGAGAGAAGAGCGGCCAATGTGACGATCTGGCTTTAAGTCGATTCGATAACAAGTGACGAAAACGGACGTATTTCTCAGGTTTTTACTACATATGAACACATTTCACATTCTCCCGTGCAACGCGGCTGCTAGTCCTCCTTTAATGCAGAATCTTAAGGTCCAAGCTCATGTCCAAGGCACCAAAGCCAGCTAAAAAGTCAATAATCGATACCTAAAACTTGAATTGTACTACTTCTTACTGGCTATTACATCAACTTAGAAGCTTCATCTGTGTTCTACTGTGGTGCTTTTAGTGTCTCCTCATACCGCAGCACGCGACATAGCTTTGAAGACGATAAGTACAACCGTTTCAGAAAGAAGAGCGGCCAATGTGACGATCTGGCTTTAAGTCGATTCGATAACAAATGACGAAAACGGACGGATTCCTCAGGTTTCTACTACATATGAACACATTTCACATTCTCCCGTGGAACGCGGCTGCTAGTCCTCCTTTAATGCAGAATCTTAAGGTCCAAGCTCATGTCCAAGGCACCAAAGCCAGCTAAAAAGTCAATAATTGATACCTAAAACTTGAATTGTACTACTTCTTACTGGCTATTACATCAACTTAGAAGCTTCATCTGTGTTCTACCATGGTGCTTTTAGTGTCTCCGCACACCGCAGTACGCGACATAGCTTTGCAGACGATAAGTACAACCGTTTCAGAGAAAAGAGGGGCCAACGTGACGATCTGGCTTAAGTCGATTCGATAACAAATGACGAAAATGGACGGATTTCTCAGGTTTTTACTACATATGAACACTTTTCAGATTCTCCCGTGCAACTCTGCTGCTAGTCCTCCTTTCATGCAGAATCTTAAGGTCCTAGCTCATGTCCAAGGCACCAAAGCCAGTTAAAAAGTCAATAATCGATACCTAAAACTTGAATTGTACTACTTCTTACTGGCTATTACATCAACTTAGAAGCTTAATCTGTGTTCTACTATGGTGCTTTTAGTGTCTCTGCATACCGCAGCACGCCACATAGCTTTGCAGACGATAAGTACAACCGTTTCAGAGAGAAGAGCGGCCAAGTGACGATCTGGCGTTAAGGCGATTCGATAACAAATGACGAAAACGGACGGATTTCTCAGGTTTTCACTACATATGAACACTTTTCATATTGTCCCGTGCATCTCGGCTGCTAGTCCTCCTTTCATGCAGAATCTTAAGGTCCTAGCTCATGTCAAAGGCACCAAAGCCAGCTCAAAAGTCAATAATCAGTACCTAAAACTTGAATTGTACTACTTCTTACTGGCTATTACATCGACTTAGAAGCTTCATCTGTGTTCTACTATGGCGATTTTATTGTCTCCGCATACCGCAGCACGCGACATAGCTTTGCAGACGATAAGTACAACCGTTTCAGAGAGAAGAGCGGCCAATGTGACGATCGGGCTTTAAGTCGATTCGATAACAAATGACGAAAACGGAGGGATTTCTCAGGTTTCTACTACATATGAACACATTTCACATTCTCCCGTGCAACACGGCTGCTAGTCCTCCTTTAATGCAGAATCTTAAGGTCCTAGCTCATGTCCAAGTCACCAAAGCCAGCTAAAAAGTCAATAATCGATACCTAAAACTTGAATTGTACTACTTCTTACTGGCTATTACATCAACTTAGAAGCTTCATCTGTGTTCTACCATGGTGCTTTTAGTGTCTCCGCACACCGCAGTACGCGACATAGCTTTGCAGACGATAAGTACAACCGTTTCAGAGAAAAGAGGGGCCAATGTGACGATCTGGCTTTAAGTCGATTCGATAACAAATGACGAAAACGGACGATTTCTCAGGTTTTTACTACATATGAACACTTTTCACATTCTCCCGTGCAACGCGGCTGCTAGTCCTCCTTTCATGCAGAATCTTAAGGTCCTAGCCCATGTCCAAGGCACCAAAGCCAGCTAAAAAGTCGATAATCGATACATTAAAC
The DNA here is from genome assembly GCF_023897955.1 of Schistocerca gregaria. Taxonomy (NCBI): domain Eukaryota; kingdom Metazoa; phylum Arthropoda; class Insecta; order Orthoptera; family Acrididae; genus Schistocerca; species Schistocerca gregaria. The sequence goes on from NW_026061795.1 coordinate 7,817,002, forward strand.
TTGAATTGTACTACTTCTTACTGGCTATTACATCATCATAGAAGCTTCATATGTGTTCTACTATGGTGCTTTTAGTGTCTCTGCATACCGCAGCACGCGACATAGCTTTGCAGACGATAAGTACAACCGTTTCAGAGAGAAGAGCGGCCAATGTGACGATCTGGCTTTAAGTCGATTCGATAACAAGTGACGAAAACGGACGTATTTCTCAGGTTTTTACTACATATGAACACATTTCACATTCTCCCGTGCAACGCGGCTGCTAGTCCTCCTTTAATGCAGAATCTTAAGGTCCAAGCTCATGTCCAAGGCACCAAAGCCAGCTAAAAAGTCAATAATCGATACCTAAAACTTGAATTGTACTACTTCTTACTGGCTATTACATCAACTTAGAAGCTTCATCTGTGTTCTACCATTGTGCTTTTAGTGTCTCCGCACACCGCAGTACGCGACATAGCTGTGCAGACGATAAGTACAACCGTTTCAGAGAAAAGAGGGGCCAACGTGACGATCTGGCTTAAGTCGATTCGATAACAAATGACGAAAACGGACGGATTTCTCAGGTTTTTACTACATATGAACACTTTTCACATTCTCCCGTGCAACTCGGCTGCTAGTCCTCCTTTCATGCAGAATCTTAAGGTCCTAGCTCATGTCCAAGGCACCAAAGCCAGCTAAAAAGTCAATAATCGATACCTAAAACTTGAATTGTACTACTTCTTACTGGCTATTACATCAACTTAGAAGCTTAATCTGTGTTCTACTATGGTGCTTTTAGTGTCTCCGCATACCGCAGCACGCCACATAGCTTTGCAGACGATACGTACAGCCGTTTCAGAGAGAAGAGCGGCCAAGTGACGATCTGGCTTAAGTCGATTCGATAACAAATGACGAAAACGGACGGATTTCTCAGGTTTCTACTACATATGAACACATTTTACATTCTCCCGTGCAACGCGGCTGCTAGTCCTCCTTTAATGCAGAATCTTAAGGTCCTAGCTCATGTCCAAGGCACCAAAGGCAGCTAAAAAGTCAATAATCGATACCTAAAACTTGAATTGTACTACTTCTTACTGGCTATTACATCAACTTAGAAGCTTAATCTGTGTTCTACTATGGTGCTTTTAGTGTCTCCGCATACCGCAGCACGCCACATAGCTTTGCAGACGATAAGTACAGCCGTTTCAGAGAGAAGAGCGGCCAAGTGACGATCTGGCTTTAAGGCGATTCGATAACAAATGACGAAAACGGACAGATTTCTCAGGTTTTTACTACATATGAACACTTTTCATATTGTCCCGTGAAACTCGGCTGCTAGTCCTCCTTTCATGCAGAATCTTAAGGTCCTAGCTCATGTCCAAGGCACCAAAGCCAGCTAAAAAGTCAATAATCGATACCTAAAACTTGAATTGTACTACTTCTTACTGGCTATTACATCAACTTAGAAGCTTAATCTGTGTTCTACTATGGTGCTTTTAGTGTCTCTGCATACCGCAGCACGCCACATAGCTTTGCAGACGATAAGTACAGCCGTTTCAGAGAGAAGAGCGGCCAAGTGACGATCTGGCTTTAAGGCGATTCGATAACAAATGACGAAAACGGAGGGATTTCTCAGGTTTTCACTACATATGAACACTTTTCATATTGTCCCGTGCAACTCGGCTGCTAGTCCTCCTTTCATGCAGAATCTTAAGGTCCTAGCTCATGTCCAAGGCACCAAAGCCAGCTAAAAAGTCAATAATCAGTACCTAAAACTTGAATTGTACTACTTCTTACTGGCTATTACATCGACTTAGAAGCTTCATCTGTGTTCTACTATGGCGATTTTATTGTCTCCGCATACCGCAGCACGCGACATAGCTTTGCAGACGATAAGTACAACCGTTTCAGAGAGAAGAGCGGCCAATGTGACGATCGGGCTTTAAGTCGATTCGATAACAAATGACGAAAACGGACGGATTTCTCAGGTTTCTACTACATATGAACACATTTCACATTCTCCCGTGCAACGCGGCTGCTAGTCCTCCTTTAATGCAGAATCTTAAGGTCCTACCTCATGTCCAAGGCACCAAAGCCAGCTAAAAAGTCAATAATCGATACCTAAAACTTGAATTGTACTACCTCTTACTGGCTATTACATCAACTTAGAGGCTTCATCTGTGTTCTACCATGGTGCTTTTAGTGTCTCCGCACACCGCAGTACGCGACATAGCTTTGCAGACGATAAGTACAACCGTTTCAGAGAAAAGAGGGGCCAATGTGACGATCTGGCTTTAAGTCGATTCGATAACAAATGATGAAAACGGACGATTTCTCAGGTTTTTACTACATATGAACACTTTTCACATTCTCCCGTGCAACTCGGCTGCTAGTCCTCCCTTCATGCAGAATCTTAAGGTCCTAGCTCATGTCCAAGGCATCAAAGCCAGCTAAAAAGTCGATAATCGATACATTAAACTTGAATTGTACTACTTCTTACTGGCTATTACATCATCATAGAAGCTTCATATGTGTTCTACTATGGTGCTTTTAGTGTCTCCGCATACCGCAGCACGCGACATAGCTTTGCAGACGATAAGTACAACCGTTTCAGAGAGAAGAGCGGCCAATGTGACGATCTGGCTTTAAGTCGATTCGATAACAAATGACGAAAACGGACGTATTTCTCAGGTTTTTACTACATATGAACACATTTCACATTCTCCCGTACAACGCGGCTGCTAGTCCTCCTTTCATGCAGAATCTTAATGTCCTAGCTCATGTCCAAGGCACCAAAGCCAGCTAAAAAGTCAATAATCGATACCTAAAACTTGAATTGTACTACTTCTTACTGGCTATTACATCAACTTAGAAGCTTCATCTGTGTTCTACTATGGTGCTTTTAGTGTCTCCGCATACCGCAGTACGCGACATAGCTTTGAAGACGATAAGTACAACCGTTTCAGAGAGAAGAGCGGCCAATGTGACGATCTGGCTTTAAGTCGATTCGATAACAAATGTCGAAAACGGACGGATTTCTCAGGTTTCTACTACATATGAACACATTTCACATTCTCCCGTGCAACGCGGCTGCTAGTCCTCCTTTCATGCAGAATCTTAAGGTCCTAGCTCATGTCCAAGGCACCAAAGCCAGCTAAAAAGTCAATAATCGATACCTAAAACTTGAATTGTACTACTTCTTACTGGCTATTACATCAACTTAGAAGCTTAATCTGTGTTCTACTATGGTGCTTTTAGTGTCTCCGCATACCGCAGCACGCCACATAGCTTTGCAGACGATACGTACAGCCGTTTCAGAGAGAAGAGCGACCAAGTGACGATCTGGCTTTAAGGCGATTCGATAACAAATGACGAAAACGGACGGATTTCTCAGGTTTCTACTACATATGAACACATTTCACATTCTCCCGTGCAACGCGGCTGCTAGTCCTCCTTTAATGCAGTATCTTAAGGTCCTAGCTCATGTCCAAGGCACCAAAGCCAGCTAAAAAGTCAATAATCGATACCTAAAACTTGAATTGTACTACTTCTTACTGGCTATTACATCAACTTAGAAGCTTAATCTGTGTTCTACTATGGTGCTTTTAGTGTCTCTGCATACCGCAGCACGCCACATAGCTTTGCAGACGATAAGTACAACCGTTTCAGAGAGAAGAGCGGCCAAGTGACGATCTGGCGTTAAGGCGATTCGATAACAAATGACGAAAACGGTCGGATTTCTCAGGTTTTCACTACATATGAACACTTTTCATATTGTCCCGTGCAACTCGGCTGCTAGTCCTCCTTTCATGCAGAATCTTAAGGTCCTAGCTCATGTCAAAGGCACCAAAGCCAGCTCAAAAGTCAATAATCAGTACCTAAAACTTGAATTGTACTACTTCTTACTGGCTATTACATCGACTTAGAAGCTTCATCTGTGTTCTACTATGGCGATTTTATTGTCTCCGCATACCGCAGCACGCGACATAGCTTTGCAGACGATAAGTACAACCGTTTCAGAGAGAAGAGCGGCCAATGTGACGATCGGGCTTTAAGTCGATTCGATAACAAATGACGAAAACGGAGGGATTTCTCAGGTTTCTACTACATATGAACACATTTCACATTCTCCCGTGCAACACGGCTGCTAGTCCTCCTTTAATGCAGAATCTTAAGGTCCTAGCTCATGTCCAAGTCACCAAAGCCAGCTAAAAAGTCAATAATCGATACCTAAAACTTGAATTGTACTACTTCTTACTGGCTATTACATCAACTTAGAAGCTTCATCTGTGTTCTACCATGGTGCTTTTAGTGTCTCCGCACACCGCAGTACGCGACATAGCTTTGCAGACGATAAGTACAACCGTTTCAGAGAAAAGAGGGGCCAATGTGACGATCTGGCTTTAAGTCGATTCGATAACAAATGACGAAAACGGACGATTTCTCAGGTTTTTACTACATATGAACACTTTTCACATTCTCCCGTGCAACGCGGCTGCTAGTCCTCCTTTCATGCAGAATCTTAAGGTCCTAGCCCATGTCCAAGGCACCAAAGCCAGCTAAAAAGTCGATAATCGATACATTAAACTTGAATTGTACTACTTCTTACTGGCTATTACATCATCATAGAAGCTTCATATGTGTTCTACTATGGTGCTTTTAGTGTCTCTGCATACCGCAGCACGCGACATAGCTTTGCAGACGATAAGTACAACCGTTTCAGAGAGAAGAGCGGCCAATGTGACGATCTGGCTTTAAGTCGATTCGATAACAAGTGACGAAAACGGACGTATTTCTCAGGTTTTTACTACATATGAACACATTTCACATTCTCCCGTGCAACGCGGCTGCTAGTCCTCCTTTAATGCAGAATCTTAAGGTCCAAGCTCATGTCCAAGGCACCAAAGCCAGCTAAAAAGTCAATAATCGATACCTAAAACTTGAATTGTACTACTTCTTACTGGCTATTACATCAACTTAGAAGCTTCATCTGTGTTCTACCATTGTGCTTTTAGTGTCTCCGCACACCGCAGTACGCGACATAGCTGTGCAGACGATAAGTACAACCGTTTCAGAGAAAAGAGGGGCCAACGTGACGATCTGGCTTAAGTCGATTCGATAACAAATGACGAAAACGGACGGATTTCTCAGGTTTTTACTACATATGAACACTTTTCACATTCTCCCGTGCAACTCGGCTGCTAGTCCTCCTTTCATGCAGAATCTTAAGGTCCTAGCTCATGTCCAAGGCACCAAAGCCAGCTAAAAAGTCAATAATCGATACCTAAAACTTGAATTGTACTACTTCTTACTGGCTATTACATCAACTTAGAAGCTTAATCTGTGTTCTACTATGGTGCTTTTAGTGTCTCCGCATACCGCAGCACGCCACATAGCTTTGCAGACGATACGTACAGCCGTTTCAGAGAGAAGAGCGGCCAAGTGACGATCTGGCTTAAGTCGATTCGATAACAAATGACGAAAACGGACGGATTTCTCAGGTTTCTACTACATATGAACACATTTTACATTCTCCCGTGCAACGCGGCTGCTAGTCCTCCTTTAATGCAGAATCTTAAGGTCCTAGCTCATGTCCAAGGCACCAAAGGCAGCTAAAAAGTCAATAATCGATACCTAAAACTTGAATTGTACTACTTCTTACTGGCTATTACATCAACTTAGAAGCTTAATCTGTGTTCTACTATGGTGCTTTTAGTGTCTCCGCATACCGCAGCACGCCACATAGCTTTGCAGACGATAAGTACAGCCGTTTCAGAGAGAAGAGCGGCCAAGTGACGATCTGGCTTTAAGGCGATTCGATAACAAATGACGAAAACGGACAGATTTCTCAGGTTTTTACTACATATGAACACTTTTCATATTGTCCCGTGAAACTCGGCTGCTAGTCCTCCTTTCATGCAGAATCTTAAGGTCCTAGCTCATGTCCAAGGCACCAAAGCCAGCTAAAAAGTCAATAATCGATACCTAAAACTTGAATTGTACTACTTCTTACTGGCTATTACATCAACTTAGAAGCTTAATCTGTGTTCTACTATGGTGCTTTTAGTGTCTCTGCATACCGCAGCACGCCACATAGCTTTGCAGACGATAAGTACAGCCGTTTCAGAGAGAAGAGCGGCCAAGTGACGATCTGGCTTTAAGGCGATTCGATAACAAATGACGAAAACGGAGGGATTTCTCAGGTTTTCACTACATATGAACACTTTTCATATTGTCCCGTGCAACTCGGCTGCTAGTCCTCCTTTCATGCAGAATCTTAAGGTCCTAGCTCATGTCCAAGGCACCAAAGCCAGCTAAAAAGTCAATAATCAGTACCTAAAACTTGAATTGTACTACTTCTTACTGGCTATTACATCGACTTAGAAGCTTCATCTGTGTTCTACTATGGCGATTTTATTGTCTCCGCATACCGCAGCACGCGACATAGCTTTGCAGACGATAAGTACAACCGTTTCAGAGAGAAGAGCGGCCAATGTGACGATCGGGCTTTAAGTCGATTCGATAACAAATGACGAAAACGGACGGATTTCTCAGGTTTCTACTACATATGAACACATTTCACATTCTCCCGTGCAACGCGGCTGCTAGTCCTCCTTTAATGCAGAATCTTAAGGTCCTACCTCATGTCCAAGGCACCAAAGCCAGCTAAAAAGTCAATAATCGATACCTAAAACTTGAATTGTACTACCTCTTACTGGCTATTACATCAACTTAGAGGCTTCATCTGTGTTCTACCATGGTGCTTTTAGTGTCTCCGCACACCGCAGTACGCGACATAGCTTTGCAGACGATAAGTACAACCGTTTCAGAGAAAAGAGGGGCCAATGTGACGATCTGGCTTTAAGTCGATTCGATAACAAATGATGAAAACGGACGATTTCTCAGGTTTTTACTACATATGAACACTTTTCACATTCTCCCGTGCAACTCGGCTGCTAGTCCTCCCTTCATGCAGAATCTTAAGGTCCTAGCTCATGTCCAAGGCATCAAAGCCAGCTAAAAAGTCGATAATCGATACATTAAACTTGAATTGTACTACTTCTTACTGGCTATTACATCATCATAGAAGCTTCATATGTGTTCTACTATGGTGCTTTTAGTGTCTCCGCATACCGCAGCACGCGACATAGCTTTGCAGACGATAAGTACAACCGTTTCAGAGAGAAGAGCGGCCAATGTGACGATCTGGCTTTAAGTCGATTCGATAACAAATGACGAAAACGGACGTATTTCTCAGGTTTTTACTACATATGAACACATTTCACATTCTCCCGTACAACGCGGCTGCTAGTCCTCCTTTCATGCAGAATCTTAATGTCCTAGCTCATGTCCAAGGCACCAAAGCCAGCTAAAAAGTCAATAATCGATACCTAAAACTTGAATTGTACTACTTCTTACTGGCTATTACATCAACTTAGAAGCTTCATCTGTGTTCTACTATGGTGCTTTTAGTGTCTCCGCATACCGCAGTACGCGACATAGCTTTGAAGACGATAAGTACAACCGTTTCAGAGAGAAGAGCGGCCAATGTGACGATCTGGCTTTAAGTCGATTCGATAACAAATGTCGAAAACGGACGGATTTCTCAGGTTTCTACTACATATGAACACATTTCACATTCTCCCGTGCAACTCGGCTGCTAGTCCTCCTTTCATGCAGAATCTTAAGGTCCTAGCTCATGTCCAAGGCACCAAAGCCAGCTAAAAAGTCAATAATCGATACCTAAAACTTGAATTGTACTACTTCTTACTGGCTATTACATCAACTTAGAAGCTTAATCTGTGTTCTACTATGGTGCTTTTAGTGTCTCCGCATACCGCAGCACGCCACATAGCTTTGCAGACGATACGTACAGCCGTTTCAGAGAGAAGAGCGACCAAGTGACGATCTGGCTTTAAGGCGATTCGATAACAAATGACGAAAACGGACGGATTTCTCAGGTTTCTACTACATATGAACACATTTCACATTCTCCCGTGCAACGCGGCTGCTAGTCCTCCTTTAATGCAGTATCTTAAGGTCCTAGCTCATGTCCAAGGCACCAAAGCCAGCTAAAAAGTCAATAATCGATACCTAAAACTTGAATTGTACTACTTCTTACTGGCTATTACATCAACTTAGAAGCTTAATCTGTGTTCTACTATGGTGCTTTTAGTGTCTCTGCATACCGCAGCACGCCACATAGCTTTGCAGACGATAAGTACAACCGTTTCAGAGAGAAGAGCGGCCAAGTGACGATCTGGCGTTAAGGCGATTCGATAACAAATGACGAAAACGGTCGGATTTCTCAGGTTTTCACTACATATGAACACTTTTCATATTGTCCCGTGCAACTCGGCTGCTAGTCCTCCTTTCATGCAGAATCTTAAGGTCCTAGCTCATGTCCAAGGCACCAAAGCCAGCTAAAAAGTCAATAATCAGTACCTAAAACTTGAATTGTACTACTTCTTACTGGCTATTACATCGACTTAGAAGCTTCATCTGTGTTCTACTATGGTGATTTTATTGTCTCCGCATACCGCAGCACGCGACATAGCTTTGCAGACGATAAGTACAACCGTTTCAGAGAGAAGAGCGGCCAATGTGACGATCGGGCTTTAAGTCGATTCGATAACAAATGACGAAAACGGAGGGATTTCTCAGGTTTCTACTACATATGAACACATTTCACATTCTCCCGTGCAACACGGCTGCTAGTCCTCCTTTAATGCAGAATCTTAAGGTCCTAGCTCATGTCCAAGTCACCAAAGCCAGCTAAAAAGTCAATAATCGATACCTAAAACTTGAATTGTACTACTTCTTACTGGCTATTACATCAACTTAGAAGCTTCATCTGTGTTCTACCATGGTGCTTTTAGTGTCTCCGCACACCGCAGTACGCGACATAGCTTTGCAGACGATAAGTACAACCGTTTCAGAGAAAAGAGGGGCCAATGTGACGATCTGGCTTTAAGTCGATTCGATAACAAATGACGAAAACGGACGATTTCTCAGGTTTTTACTACATATGAACACTTTTCACATTCTCCCGTGCAACGCGGCTGCTAGTCCTCCTTTCATGCAGAATCTTAAGGTCCTAGCCCATGTCCAAGGCACCAAAGCCAGCTAAAAAGTCGATAATCGATACATCAAACTTGAATTGTACTACTTCTTACTGGCTATTACATCATCATAGAAGCTTCATATGTGTTCTACTATGGTGCTTTTAGTGTCTCCGCATACCGCAGCACGCGACATAGCTTTGCAGACGATAAGTACAACCGTTTCAGAGAGAAGAGCGGCCAATGTGACGATCTGGCTTTAAGTCGATTCGATAACAAGTGACGAAAACGGACGTATTTCTCAGGTTTTTACTACATATGAACACATTTCACATTCTCCCGTGCAACGCGGCTGCTAGTCCTCCTTTAATGCAGAATCTTAAGGTCCAAGCTCATGTCCAAGGCACCAAAGCCAGCTAAAAGTCAATAATCGATACCTAAAACTTGAATTGTACTACTTCTTACTGGCTATTACATCAACTTAGAAGCTTCATCTGTGTTCTACCATTGTGCTTTTAGTGTCTCCGCACACCGCAGTACGCGACATAGCTGTGCAGACGATAAGTACAACCGTTTCAGAGAAAAGAGGGGCCAACGTGACGATCTGGCTTAAGTCGATTCGATAACAAATGACGAAAACGGACGGATTTCTCAGGTTTTTACTACATATGAACACTTTTCACATTCTCCTGTGCAACTCGGCTGCTAGTCCTCCTTTCATGCAGAATCTTGAGGTCCTAGCTCATGTCCAAGGCACCAAAGCCAGCTAAAAAGTCAATAATCGATACCTAAAACTTGAATTGTACTACTTCTTACTGGCTATTACATCAACTTAGAAGCTTAATCTGTGTTCTACTATGGTGCTTTTAGTGTCTCCGCATACCGCAGCACGCCACATAGCTTTGCAGACGATACGTACAGCCGTTTCAGAGAGAAGAGCGGCCAAGTGACGATCTGGCTTTAAGGCGATTCGATAACAAATGACGAAAACGGACGGATTTCTCAGGTTTCTACTACATATGAACACATTTTACATTCTCCCGTGCAACTCGGCTGCTAGTCCTCCTTTAATGCAGAATCTTAAGGTCCTAGCTCATGTCCAAGGCACCAAAGGCAGCTAAAAAGTCAATAATCGATACCTAAAACTTGAATTGTACTACTTCTTACTGGCTATTACATCAACTTAGAAGCTTAATCTGTGTTCTACTATGGTGCTTTTAGTGTCTCCGCATACCGCAGCACGCCACATAGCTTTGCAGACGATAAGTACAGCCGTTTCAGAGAGAAGAGCGGCCAAGTGACGATCTGGCTTTAAGGCGATTCGATAACAAATGACGAAAACGGACAGATTTCTCAGGTTTTTACTACATATGAACACTTTTCATATTGTCCCGTGAAACTCGGCTGCTAGTCCTCCTTTCATGCAGAATCTTAAGGTCCTAGCTCATGTCCAAGGCACCAGAGCCAGCTAAAAAGTCAATAATCGATACCTAAAACTTGAATTGTACTACTTCTTACTGGCTATTACATCAACTTAGAAGCTTAATCTGTGTTCTACTACGGTGCTTTTAGTGTCTCTGCATACCGCAGCACGCCACATAGCTTTGCAGACGATAAGTACAGCCGTTTCAGAGAGAAGAGCGGCCAAGTGACGATCTGGCTTTAAGGCGATTCGATAACAAATGACGAAAACGGAGGGATTTCTCAGGTTTTCACTACATATGAACACTTTTCATATTGTCCCGTGCAACTCGGCTGCTAGTCCTCCTTTCATGCAGAATCTTAAGGTCCTAGCTCATGTCCAAGGCACCAAAGCCAGCTAAAAAGTCAATAATCAGTACCTAAAACTTGAATTGTACTACTTCTTACTGGCTATTACATCGACTTAGAAGCTTCATCTGTGTTCTACTATGGCGATTTTATTGTCTCCGCATACCGCAGCACGCGACATAGCTTTGCAGACGATAAGTACAACCGTTTCAGAGAGAAGAGCGGCCAATGTGACGATCGGGCTTTAAGTCGATTCGATAACAAATGACGAAAACGGACGGATTTCTCAGGTTTCTACTACATATGAACACATTTCACATTCTCCCGTGCAACGCGGCTGCTAGTCCTCCTTTAATGCAGAATCTTAAGGTCCTAGCTCATGTCCAAGGCACCAAAGCCAGCTAAAAAGTCAATAATCGATACCTAAAACTTGAATTGTACTACCTCTTACTGGCTATTACATCAACTTAGAGGCTTCATCTGTGTTCTACCATGGTGCTTTTAGTGTCTCCGCACACCGCTGTACGCGACATAGCTTTGCAGACGATAAGTACAACCGTTTCAGAGAAAAGAGGGGCCAATGTGACGATCTGGCTTTAAGTCGATTCGATAACAAATGATGAAAACGGACGATTTCTCAGGTTTTTGCTACATATGAACACTTTTCACATTCTCCCGTGCAACTCGGCTGCTAGTCCTCCTTTCATGCAGAATCTTAAGGTCCTAGCTCATGTCCAAGGCACCAAAGCCAGCTAAAAAGTCGATAATCGATACATTAAACTTGAATTGTACTACTTCTTACTGGCTATTACATCATCATAGAAGCTTCATATGTGTTCTACTATGGTGCTTTTAGTGTCTCCGCATACCGCAGCACGCGACATAGCCTTGCAGACGATAAGTACAACCGTTTCAGAGAGAAGAGCGGCCAATGTGACGATCTGGCTTTAAGTCGATTCGATAACAAATGACGAAAACGGACGTATTTCTCAGGTTTTTACTACATATGAACACATTTCACATTCTCCCGTACAACGCGGCTGCTAGTCCTCCTTTCATGCAGAATCTTAATGTCCTAGCTCATGTCCAAGGCACCAAAGCCAGCTAAAAAGTCAATAATCGATACCTAAAACTTGAATTGTACTACTTCTTACTGGCTATTACATAAACTTAGAAGCTTCATCTGTGTTCTACTATGGTGCTTTTAGTGTCTCCGCATACCGCAGTACGCGACATAGCTTTGAAGACGATAAGTACAACCGTTTCAGAGAGAAGAGCGGCCAATGTGACGATCTGGCTTTAAGTCGATTCGATAACAAGTGACGAAAACGGACGTATTTCTCAGGTTTTCACTACATATGAACACTTTTCATATTGTCCCGTGCAACTCGGCTGCTAGTCCTCCTTTCATGCAGAATCTTAAGGTCCTAGCTCATGTCCAAGGCACCAAAGCCAGCTAAAAAGTCAATAATCAGTACCTAAAACTTGAATTGTACTACTTCTTACTGGCTATTACATCGACTTAGAAGCTTCATCAGTGTTCTACTATGGCGATTTTATTGTCTCCGCATACCGCAGCACGCGACATAGCTTTGCAGACGATAAGTACAACCTTTTCAGAGAGAAGAGCGGCCAATGTGACGATCGGGCTTTAAGTCGATTCGATAACAAATGACGAAAACGGAGGGATTTCTCAGGTTTCTACTACATATGAACACATTTCACATTCTCCCGTGCAACACGGCTGCTAGTCCTCCTTTAATGCAGAATCTTAAGGTCCTAGCTCATGTCCAAGTCACCAAAGCCAGCTAAAAAGTCAATAATCGATACCTAAAACTTGAATTGTACTACTTCTTACTGGCTATTACATCAACTTAGAAGCTTCATCTGTGTTCTACCATGGTGCTTTTAGTGTCTCCGCACACCGCAGTACGCGACATAGCTTTGCAGACGATAAGTACAACCGTTTCAGAGAAAAGAGGGGCCAATGTGACGATCTGGCTTTAAGTCGATTCGATAACAAATGACGAAAACGGACGATTTCTCAGGTTTTTACTACATATGAACACTTTTCACATTCTCCCGTGCAACGCGGCTGCTAGTCCTCCTTTCATGCAGAATCTTAAGGTCCTAGCCCATGTCCAAGGCACCAAAGCCAGCTAAAAAGTCGATAATCGATACATTAAACTTGAATTGTACTACTTCTTACTGGCTATTACATCATCATAGAAGCTTCATATGTGTTCTACTATGGTGCTTTTAGTGTCTCCGCATACCGCAGCACGCGACATAGCTTTGCAGACGATAAGTACAACCGTTTCAGAGAGAAGAGCGGCCAATGTGACGATCTGGCTTTAAGTCGATTCGATAACAAGTGACGAAAACGGACGTATTTCTCAGGTTTTTACTACATATGAACACATTTCACATTCTCCCGTGCAACGCGGCTGCTAGTCCTCCTTTAATGCAGAATCTTAAGGTCCAAGCTCATGTCCAAGGCACCAAAGCCAGCTAAAAAGTCAATAATCGATACCTAAAACTTGAATTGTACTACTTCTTACTGGCTATTACATCAACTTAGAAGCTTCATCTGTGTTCTACCATTGTGCTTTTAGTGTCTCCGCACACCGCAGTACGCGACATAGCTGTGCAGACGATAAGTACAACCGTTTCAGAGAAAAGAGGGGCCAACGTGAGGATCTGGCTTAAGTCGATTCGATAACAAATGACGAAAACGGACGGATTTCTCAGGTTTTTACTACATATGAACACTTTTCACATTCTCCCGTGCAACTCGGCTGCTAGTCCTCCTTTCATGCAGAATCTTAAGGTCCTAGCTCATGTCCAAGGCACCAAAGCCAGCTAAAAAGTCAATAATCGATACCTAAAACTTGAATTGTACTACTTCTTACTGGCTATTACATCAACTTATAAGCTTAATCTGTGTTCTACTATGGTGCTTTTAGTGTCTCCGCATACCGCAGCACGCCACATAGCTTTGCAGACGATACGTACAGCCGTTTCAGAGAGAAGAGCGGCCAAGTGACGATCTGGCTTTAAGGCGATTCGATAACAAATGACGAAAACGGACGGATTTCTCAGGTTTCTACTACATATGAACACATTTTACATTCTCCCGTGCAACGCGGCTGCTAGTCCTCCTTTAATGCAGAATCTTAAGGTCCTAGCTCATGTCCAAGGCACCAAAGGCAGCTAAAAAGTCAATAATCGATACCTAAAACTTGAATTGTACTACTTCTTACTGGCTATTACATCAACTTAGAAGCTTAATCTGTGTTCTACTATGGTGCTTTTAGTGTCTCCGCATACCGCAGCACGCCACATAGCTTTGCAGACGATAAGTACAGCCGTTTCAGAGAGAAGAGCGGCCAAGTGACGATCTGGCTTTAAGGCGATTCGATAACAAATGAGAAAACGGACAGATTTCTCAGGTTTTTACTACATATGAACACTTTTCATATTGTCCCGTGAAACTCGGCTGCTAGTCCTCCTTTCATGCAGAATCTTAAGGTCCTAGCTCATGTCCAAGGCACCAAAGCCAGCTAAAAAGTCAATAATCGATACCTAAAACTTGAATTGTACTACTTCTTACTGGCTATTACATCAACTTAGAAGCTTAATCTGTGTTCTACTACGGTGCTTTTAGTGTCTCTGCATACCGCAGCACGCCACATAGCTTTGCAGACGATAAGTACAGCCGTTTCAGAGAGAAGAGCGGCCAAGTGACGATCTGGCTTTAAGGCGATTCGATAACAAATGACGAAAACGGACGGATTTCTCAGGTTTCTACTACATATGAACACATTTCACATTCTCCCGTGCAACGCGGCTGCTAGTCCTCCTTTAATGCAGTATCTTAAGGTCCTAGCTCATGTCCAAGGCACCAAAGCCAGCTAAAAAGTCAATAATCGATAAATAAAACTTGAATTGTACTACTTCTTACTGGCTATTACATCAACTTAGAAGCTTAATCTGTGTTCTACTATGGTGCTTTTAGTGTCTCCGCATACCGCAGCACGCCACATAGCTTTGCAGACGATAAGTACAGCCGTTTCAGAGAGAAGAGCGGCCAAGTGACGATCTGGCTTTAAGGCGATTCCATAACAAATGACGAAAACGGACGGATTTCTCAGGTTTTTACTACATATGAACACTTTTCATATTGTCCCTCGAAACTCGGCTGCTAGTCCTCCTTTCATGCAGAATCTTAAGGTCCTAGCTCATGTCCAAGGCACCAAAGCCAGCTAAAAAGTCAATAATCGATACCTAAAACTTGAATTGTACTACTTCTTACTGGCTATTACATCAACTTAGAAGCTTAATCTGTGTTCTACTATGTTGCTTTTAGTGTCTCTGCATACCGCAGCACGCCACATAGCTTTGCAGACGATAAGTACAGCCGTTTCAGAGAGAAGAGCGGCCAAGTGACGATCTGGCTTTAAGGCGATTCGATAACAAATGACGAAAACGGACGGATTTCTCAGGTTTTTTCTACATATGAACACTTTTCATATTGTCCCGTGCAACTCGGCTGCTAGTCCTCCTTTCATGCAGAATCTTAAGGGCCTAGCTCATGTCCAAGGCACCAAAGCCAGCTAAAAAGTCAATAATCAGTACCTAAAACTTGAATTGTACTACTTCTTACTGGCTATTACATCGACTTAGAAGCTTCATCTGTGTTCTACTATGGCGATTTTATTGTCTCCGCATACCGCAGCACGCGACATAGCTTTGCAGACGATAAGTACAACCGTTTCAGAGAGAAGAGCGGCCAATGTGACGATCGGGCTTTAAGTCGATTCGATAACAAATGACGAAAACGGACGGATTTCTCAGGTTTCTACTACATATGAACACATTTCACATTCTCCCGTGCAACGCGGCTGCTAGTCCTCCTTTAATGCAGAATCTTAAGGTCCTAGCTCATGTCCAAGGCACCAAAGCCAGCTAAAAAGTCAATAATCGATACCTAAAACTTGAATTGTACTACCTCTTACTGGCTATTACATCAACTTAGAGGCTTAATCTGTGTTCTACCATGGTGCTTTTAGTGTCTCCGCATACCGCAGTACGCGACATAGCTTTGCAGACGATAAGTACAACCGTTTCAGAGAAAAGAGGGGCCAATGTGACGATCTGGCTTTAAGTCGATTCGATAACAATTGATGAAAACGGACGATTTCTCAGGTTTTTGCTACATATGAACACTTTTCACATTCTCCCGTGCAACTCGGCTGCTAGTCCTCCTTTCATGCAGAATCTTAAGGTCCTAGCTCATGTCCAAGGCACCAAAGCCAGCTAAAAAGTCGATAATCGATACATTAAACTTGAATTGTACTACCTCTTACTGGCTATTACATCATCATAGAAGCTTCATATGTGTTCTACTATGGTGCATTTAGTGTCTCCGCATACCGCAGCACGCGACATAGCTTTGCAGACGATAAGTACAACCGTTTCAGAGAGAAGAGCGGCCAATGTGACGATCTGGCTTTAAGTCGATTCGATAACAAATGACGAAGACGGACGTATTTCTCAGGTTTTTACTACATATGAACACATTTCACATTCTCCCGTACAACGCGGCTGCTAGTCCTCCTTTCATGCAGAATCTTAATGTCCTAGCTCATGTCCAAGGCACCAAAGCCAGCTAAAAAGTCAATAATCGATACCTAAAACTTGAATTGTACTACTTCTTACTGGCTATTACATAAACTTAGAAGCTTCATCTGTGTTCTACTATGGTGCTTTTAGTGTCTCCGCATACCGCAGCACGCGACATAGCTTTGAAGACGATAAGTACAACCGTTTCAGAGAGAAGAGCGGCCAATGTGACGATCTGGCTTTAAGTCGATTCGATAAAAAATGTCGAAAACGGATGGATTTCTCAGGTTTCTACTACATATGAACACATTTCACATTCTCCCGTGCAACGCGGCTGCTAGTCCTCCTTTAATGCAGAATCTTAAGGTCCAAGCTCATGTCCAAGGCACCAAAGCCAGCTAAAAAGTCAATAATCGATACCTAAAACTTGAATTGTACTACTTCTTACTGGCTATTACATCAACTTAGAAGCTTCATCTGTGTTCTACCATGGTGCTTTTAGTGTCTCCGCACACCGCAGTACGCGACATAGCTTTGCAGACGATAAGTACAACCGTTTCAGAGAAAAGAGGGGCCAACGTGACGATCTGGCTTAAGTCGATTCGATAACAAATGACGAAAACGGACGGATTTCTCAGGTTTTTACTACATATGAACACTTTTCACATTCTCCCGTGCAACTCGGCTGCTAGTCCTCCTTTCATGCAGAATCTTAAGGTCCTAGCTCATGTCCAAGGCACCAAAGCCAGCTAAAAAGTCAATAATCGATACCTAAAACTTGAATTGTACTACTTCTTACTGGCTATTACATCAACTTAGAAGCTTAATCTGTGTTCTACTATGGTGCTTTTAGTGTCTCCGCATACCGCAGCACGCCACATAGCTTTGCAGACGATACGTACAGCCGTTTCAGAGAGAAGAGCGGCCAAGTGACGATCTGGCTTTAAGGCGATTCGATAACAAATGACGAAAACGGACGGATTTCTCAGGTTTCTACTACATATGAACACATTTCACATTCTCCCGTGCAACGCGGCTGCTAGTCCTCCTTTAATGCAGTATCTTAAGGTCCTAGCTCATGTCCAAGGCACCAAAGCCAGCTAAAAAGTCAATAATCGATAAATAAAACTTGAATTGTACTACTTCTTACTGGCTATTACATCAACTTAGAAGCTTAATCTGTGTTCTACTATGGTGCTTTTAGTGTCCCCGCATACCGCAGCACGCCACATAGCTTTGCAGACGATAAGTACAGCCGTTTCAGAGAGAAGAGCGGCCAAGTGACGATCTGGCTTTAAGGCGATTCGATAACAAATGACGAAAACGGACGGATTTCTCAGGTTTTTACTACATATGAACACTTTTCATATTGTCCCGTGAAACTCGGCTGCTAGTCCTCCTTTCATGCAGAATCTTAAGGTCCTAGCTCATGTCCAAGGCACCAAAGCCAGCTAAAAAGTCAATAATCGATACCTAAAACTTGAATTGTACTACTTCTTACTGGCTATTACATCAACTTAGAAGCTTAATCTGTGTTCTACTATGTTGCTTTTAGTGTCTCTGCATACCGCAGCACGCCACATAGCTTTGCAGACGATAAGTACAGCCGTTTCAGAGAGAAGAGCGGCCAAGTGACGATCTGGCTTTAAGGCGATTCGATAACAAATGACGAAAACGGACGGATTTCTCAGGTCTTCACTACATATGAACACTTTTCATATTGTCCCGTGTAACTCGGCTGCTAGTCCTCCTTTCATGCAGAATCTTAAGGTCCTAGCTTATGTCCAAGGCACCAAAGCCAGCTAAAAAGTCAATAATCAGTACCTAAAACTTGAATTGTACTACTTCTTACTGGCTATTACATCGACTTAGAAGCTTCATCTGTGTTCTACTATGGCGATTTTATTGTCTCCGCATACCGCAGCACGTGACATAGCTTTGCAGACGATAAGTACAACCGTTTCAGAGAGAAGAGCGGCCAATGTGACGATCGGGCTTTAAGTCGATTCGATAACAAATGACGAAAACGGACGGATTTCTCAGGTTTCTACTACATATGAACACATTTCACATTCTCCCGTGCAACGCGGCTGCTAGTCCTCCTTTAATGCAGAATCTTAAGGTCCTAGCTCATGTCCAAGGCACCAAAGCCAGCTAAAAAGTCAATAATCGATACCTAAAACTTGAATTGTACTACTTCTTACTGGCTATTACATCAACTTAGAAGCTTCATCTGTGTTCTACCATGGTGCTTTTAGTGTCTCCGCACACCGCAGTACGCGACATAGCTTTGCAGACGATAAGTACAACCGTTTCAGAGAAAAGAGCGGCCAATGTGACGATCTGGCTTTAAGTCGATTCGATAACAAATGATGAAAACGGACGATTTCTCAGGTTTTTACTACATATGAACACTTTTCACATTCTCCCGTGCAACTCGGCTGCTAGTCCTCCTTTCATGCAGAATCTTAAGGTCCTAGCTCATGTCCAAGGCACCAAAGGCAGCTAAAAAGTCGATAATCGATACATTACACTTGAATTGTACTACTTCTTACTGGCTATTGCATCATCATAGAAGCTTCATATGTGTTCTACTATGGTGCTTTTAGTGTCTCCGCATACCGCAGCACGCGACATAGCTTTGCAGACGATAAGTACAACCGTTTCAGAGAGAAGAGCGGCCAATGTGACGATCTGGCTTTAAGTCGATTCGATAACAAATGACGAAAACGGACGTATTTCTCAGGTTTTTACTACATATGAACACATTTCACATTCTCCCGTACAACGCGGCTGCTAGTCCTCCTTTCATGCAGAATCTTAATGTCCTAGCTCATGTCCAAGGCACCAAAGCCAGCTAAAAAGTCAATAATCGATACCTAAAACTTGAATTGTACTACTTCTTACTGGCTATTACATCAACTTAGAAGCTTCATCTGTGTTCTACTATGGTGCTTTTAGTGTCTCCGCATACCGCAGCACGCGACATAGCTTTGAAGACGATAAGTACAACCGTTTCAGAGAGAAGAGCGGCCAATGTGACGATCTGGCTTTAAGTCGATTCGATAACAAATGTCGAAAACGGACGGATTTCTCAGGTTTCTACTACATATGAACACATTTCACATTCTCCCGTGCAACGCGGCTGCTAGTCCTCCTTTAATGCAGAATCTTAAGGTCCAAGCTCATGTCCAAGGCACCAAAGCCAGCTAAAAAGTCAATAATCGATACCTAAAACTTGAATTGTACTACATCTTACTGGCTATTACATCAACTTAGAAGCTTCATCTGTGTTCTACCATGGTGCTTTTAGTGTCTCCGCACACCGCAGTACGCGACATAGCTTTGCAGACGATAAGTACAACCGTTTCAGAGAAAAGAGGGGCCAACGTGACGATCTGGCTTAAGTCGATTCGATAACAAATGAGGAAAACGGACGGATTTCTCAGGTTTTTACTACATATGAACACTTTTCACATTCTCCCGTGCAACTCGGCTGCTAGTCCTCCTTTCATGCAGAATCTTAAGGTCCTAGCTCATGTCCAAGGCACCAAAGCCAGCTAAAAAGTCAATAATCAGTACCTAAAACTTGAATTGTACTACTTCTTACTGGCTATTACATCAACTTAGAAGCTTCATCTGTGTTCTACTATGGTGCTTTTAGTGTCTCCGCATACCGCAGCACGCGACATAGCTTTGCAGACGATAAGTACAGCCGTTTCAGAGAGAAGAGCGGCCAAGTGACGATCTGGCTTTAAGTCGATTAGATAACAAATGACGAAAACGGACGGATTTCTCAGGTTTTTACTACATATGAACATTTTTCACATTCTCCCCTGCAACTCGGCTGCTAGTCCTCCTTTCATGCAGAATTTTAAGGTCCTAGCTCATGTCCAAGGCACCAAAGCTAGCTAAAAAGTAAATAATCAGTACCTAAAACTTGAATTGTACTACTTCTTACTGGCTATTACATCAACTTAGAAGCTTCATCTGTGTTCTACTATGGTGCTTTTAGTGTCTCCGCATACCGCAGCACGCGACATAGCTTTGCAGACGATAAGTAGAACCGTTTCAGAGAGAAGAGCGGCCAATGTGACGATCTGGCTTTAAGTCGATTCGATAACAAATGACGAAAACGGACGGATTTCTCAGGTTTTTACTACATGTGAACACTTTTCACATTCTCCCCTGCAACTCGGCTGCTAGTCCTCCTTTCATGCAGAATCTTAAGGTCCTAGCTCATGTCCAAGGCACCAAAGCCAGCTAAAAAGTCAATAATCGATACATAAAACTTGAATTGTACTACTTCTTACTGGCTATTACATCATCTTAGAAGCTTCATCTGTGTTCTACTATGGTGCATTTAGTGTCTCCGCATACCGCAGCACGCGACAAAGCTTTCCAGACGATAAGTACAACCGTTTCAGAGAGAAGAGCGGCCAATGTGACGATCTGGCTTTAAGTCGATTCGATAACAAATGTCGAAATGGACGGATTTCTCAGGTTTCTACTACATATGAACACATTTCACATTCTCCCATGCAACGCGGCTGCTAGTCCTCTTTAATGCAGAATCTTAAGGTCCAAGCTCATGTCCAAGGCACCAAAGCCAGCTAAAAAGTCAATAATCGATACCTAAAACTTGAATTGTACTACATCTCACTGGCTATTACATCAACTTAGAAGCTTCATCTGTGTTCTACCATGGTGCTTTTAGTGTCTCCGCACACCGCAGTACGCGACATAGCTTTGCAGACGATAAGTACAACCGTTTCAGAGAAAACAGGGGCCAACGTGACGATCTGGCTTAAGTCGATTCGATAACAAATGACGAAAACGGACGGATTTCTCAGGTTTTTACTACATATGAACACTTTTCACATTCTCCCGTGCAACTCGGCTGCTAGTCCTCCTTTCATGCAGAATCTTAAGGTCCTAGCTCATGTCCAAGGCACCAAAGCCAGCTAAAAAGTCAATAATCGATACCTAAAACTTGAATTGTACTACTTCTTACTGGCTATTACATCAACTTAGAAGCTTAATCTGTGTTCTACTATGGTGCTTTTAGTGTCTCCGCATACCGCAGCACGCCACATAGCTTTGCAGACGATACGTACAGCCGTTTCAGAGAGAAGAGCGGCCAAGTGACGATCTGGCTTTAAGGCGATTCGATAACAAATGACGAAAACGGACGGATTGCTCAGGTTTCTACTACATATGAACACATTTCACATTCTCCCGTGCAACGCGGCTGCTAGTCCTCCTTTAATGCAGAATCTTAAGGTCCTAGCTCATGTCCAAGGCACCAAAGCCAGCTAAAAAGTCAATAATCGATACCTAAAACTTGAATTGTACTACTTCTTACTGGCTATTACATCAACTTAGAAGCTTATTCTGTGTTCTACTATGGTGCTTTTAGTGTCTCCGCATACCGCAGCACGCCACATAGCTTTGCAGACGATAAGTACAGCCGTTTCAGAGAGAAGAGCGGCCAAGTGACGATCTGGCTTTAAAGCGATTCCATAACAAATGACGAAAACGGACGGATTTCTCAGGTTTTTACTACATATGAACACTTTTCATATTGTCCCGTGAAACTCGGCTGCTAGTCCTCCTTTCATGCAGAATCTTAAGGTCCTAGCTCATGTCCAAGGCACCAAAGCCAGCTAAAAAGTCAATAATCGATACCTAAAACTTGAATTGTACTACTTCTTACTGGCTATTACATCGACTTAGAAGCTTCATCTGTGTTCTACTATGGTGATTTTATTGTCTCCGCATACCGCAGCACGCGACATAGCTTTGCAGACGATAAGTACAACCGTTTCAGAGAGAAGAGCGGCCAATGTGACGATCGGGCTTTAAGTCGATTCGATAACAAATGACGAAAACGGACGGATTTCTCAGGTTTTTACTACATATGAACACTTTTCACATTCTCCCCTGCAACTCGGCTGTTAGTCCTCCTTTCATGCAGAATCTTAAGGTCCTAGCTCATGTCCAAGGCACCAAATCCATCTAAGAAGTCAATAATCGATACCTAAAACTTGAATTGTACTACTTCATACTGGCTATTACATCAACTTAGAAGCTTCATCTGTGTTCTACTATGGTGCTTTTAGTGTCTCCGCATGCCGCAGCACGCGACATAGCTTTGAAGACGATAAGTACAACCGTTTCAGAGAGAAGAGCGGCAAATGTGACGATCTGGCTTTAAGTCGATTCGATAACAAATGACGAAAACGGACGGATTTCTCAGGTTTTTACTACATTTGAACACTTTTCACATTCTCCAATCCAACGCGGCTGCTAGTCCTCCTTTCATGCAGAATCTTAAGGTCCTAGCTCATGTCCAAGGCACCAAAGCCAGCTAAAAAATCAATAATCGATACCTAGACTTGAATTGTACTACTTCTTACTGGCTATTACATCATCATAGAAGCTTCATCTGTGTTCTACTATGGTGCTTTTAGTGTCTCCGCATACCGCAGCACGCGACATAGCTTTGCAGACGATAAGTACAACCGTTTCAGAGACAAGAGCGGCCAATGTGACGATCTGGCTTTATGTCGATTCGATAACAAATGACGAAAAAGGACGGATTTTTCAGGTTTTTACTACATATGAACACTTTTCACATTCTCCCGTGCAACTCGGCTGCTAGTCCTCCTTTCATGCAGAATCTTAAGGTCCTAGCTCATGTCCAAGGCACGAAAGCCAGCTAAGAAGTCAATAATCGATACCTAAAACTTGAATTGTACTACTTCTTACTGGCTATTACATCAACTTAGAAGCTTCATCTGTGTTCTACTATGGTGCTTTTAGTGTCTCCGCATACCGCAGCACGCGACATAGCTTTGAAGACGATAAGTACAAACGTTTCAGAGAGAAGAGCGGCCAATGTGACGATCTGCTTTAAGTCGATTCGATAACAAATGAGGAAAACGGACGGATTTCTCAGGTTTTTACTACATATGAACACTTTTCACATTCTCCCGTGCAACTCGGCTGCTAGTCCTCCTTTCATGCAGAATCTTAAGGTCCTAGCTCATGTTCAAGGCACCAAAGCCAGCTAAAAAGTCAATAATCGATACCTGAAACTTGAATTGTACTACTTCTTACTGGCTATTACATCATCTTAGAAGCTTCATCTGTGTTCTACTATGGTGCTTTTAGTGTCTCCGCATACCGCAGCACGCGACAAAGCTTTCCAGACGATAAGTACAACCGTTTCAGAGAGAAGAGCAGCCAATGTGACGATCTGGCTTTAAGTCGATTCGATAACAAATGACGAAAACGGACGGATTTCTCAGGTTTTTACTACATATGAACACTTTTCACATTCTCCTATCCAACGCGGGTGCTAGTCCTCCTTTCATGCAGAATCTTAAGGTCCTAGCTCATGTCCAAGGCACCAAAGCCATCTAAAAAGTCAATAATCGATACCTAAAACTTGAATTGTACTACTTCTTACTGGCTATTACATCATCATAGAAGCTTCATCTGTGTTCTACTATGGTGCTTTTAGTGTCTCCGCATACCGCAGCACGCGACATAGCTTTGCAGACGATAAGTACAACCGTTTCAGAGAGAAGAGCGGCCAATGTGACGATCTGGCTTTAAGTCGATTCGATAACAAATGACGAAAACGGACGGATTTCTCAAGTTTTTACTACATATGAACACTTTTCACATTCTCCCATGCAACTCGGCTGCTAGTCCTCCTTTCATGCAGAATCTTAAGGTCCTAGCTCATGTACAAGGCACCAAAGCCAGCTAAAAAGTCAATAATCAGTACCTAAAACTTGAATTGTACTACTTCTTACTGGCTATTACGTCGACTTAGAAGCTTCATCTGTGTTCTACTGTGGTGATTTTATTGTCTCCACATACCGCAGCATGCGACATAGCTTTGCAGACGATAAGTACAACCGTTTCAGAGAGAAGAGCGGCCAATGTGACGATCAGGCTTTAAGTCGATTCGATAACAAATGACGAAAACGGACGGATTTCTCAGGTTTCTACTACATATGAACACATTTCACATTCTCCCGTGCAACGCGGCTACTAGTCCTCCTTTAATGCAGAATCTTAAGGTCCTAGCCCATGTCCAAGGCACCAAAGCCAGCTAAAAAGTCAATAATCGATACCTAAAACTTGAATTGTACTACTTCTTACTGGCTATTACATCAACTTAGAAGCTTCATCTGTGTTCTACCATGGTGCTTTTAGTGTCTCCGCACACCGCAGTACGCGACATAGCTTTGCAGACGATAAGTACAACCGTTTCAGAGAAAAGAGGGGCCAATGTGACGATCTGGCTTTAAGTCGATTTGTTAACAAATGACGAAAACGGACGGATTTCTCAGGTTTTTACTACATATGAACACTTTTCACATTCTCCCGTGCAACTCGGCTGCTAGTCCTCCTTTCATGCAGAATCTTAAGGTCCTAGCTCATGTCCAAGGCACCAAAGCCAGCTAAAAAGTCAATAATCGATACCTAAAACTTGAATTGTACTACTTCTTACTGGCTATTACATCATCTAAGAAGCTTCATCTGTGTTCTACTATGGTGCTTTCAGTGTCTCCGCATACCGCAGCACGCGACAAAGCTTTCCAGACGATAAGTACAACCGTTTCAGAGAGAAGAGCAGCCAATGTGACGATCTGGCTTTAAGTCGATTCGATAACAAATGAAGAAAATGGACGGATTTCTCAGGATTTTACTTCATATGAACACATTTCACATTCTCCCGTACAACGCGGCCGCTAGTCCTCCTTTCATGCAGAATCTTAAGGTCCTAGCTCATGTCCAAGGCACCAAAGCCAGCTAAAAAGTCAATAATCGATACCTAAAACTTGAATTGTACTACTTCTTACTGGCTATTACATCAACTTAGAAGCTTCATCTGTGTTCTACTATGGTGCTTTTAGTGTCTCCGCATACCGCATCACGCGACATAGCTTTGCAGGCGATAAGTACAACCGTTTCAGAGAGAAGAGCGGCCAATGTGACGATCGGGCTTTAAGTCGATTCGATAACAAATGACGAAAACGGACGGATTTCTCAGGTTTTTACTACATATGAACACATTTCACATTCTCCCGTGCAACGCGGCTGCTAGTCCTCCTTTCATGCAGAATCTTAAGGTCCTAGCTCATGTCCAAGGCTCCAAACCACCTAAAAAGTAAATAATCAGTACCTAAAACTTGAATTGTACTACTTCTTACTGGCTATTACATCATCTTAGAAGCTTCATCTGTGTTCTACTATGGTGCTTTTAGAGTCTCCGCATACCGCAGCACGCGACATAGCATTGCAGACGATAAGTACAACCGTTTCAGAGAGAAAAGCGGCCAATGTGACGATCTGGCTTTAAGTCGATTCGATAACAAATGACGAAAACGGACGGATTTCTCAGGTTTTTACTAAATATGAACACTTTTCACATTCGTCCGTGCAACTCGGCTGCTAGTCCTCCTTTCATGCAGATTCTTAAGGTCCTAGCTCATGTCCAAGGCATCAAAGCCAGCTAAAAAGTCAATAATCGATACCTAAAACTTGATTTGTACTACTTCTTACTGGCTATTACATCAAATTAGAAGCTTCATCTGTGTTCTACTGTGGTGGTTTCAGTGTCTCCGCCTACCGCAGCATACGACATAGCTTTGCAGACGATAAGTACAACCGTTTCAGAGAGAAGAGCGGCCAATGTGACGATCTGGCTTTAAGTCGATTCGATAACAAATGACGAAAACGGACGGATTTCTCAGGTTTTTACTACATATGAACATTTTTCACATTCTCCCCTGCAACTCGGCTGCTAGTCCTCCTTTCATGCAGAATCTTAAGGTCCTAGCTCATGTCCAAGGCACCAAAGCCAGCTAAAAAGTCAATAATCGATACCTAAAACTTGAATTGTACTACTTCTTACTGGCTATTACATCATCATAGAAGCTTCATCTGTGTTCTACTATGGTGCTTTTAGTGTCTCCGCATACCGCAGCACGCGACATAGCTTTGCAGACGATAAGTACAACCGTTTCAGAGAGAAGAGCGGCCAATGTGACGATCTGGCTTTAAGTCGATTCGATAACAAATGAGGAAAACGGACGGATTTATCAGGTTTTTACTACATATGAACACTTTTCACATTCTCCCGTGCAACTCGGCTGCTAGTCCTCCTTTCATGCAGAATCTTAAGGTCCTTGCTCATGTCCAAGGCACCAAAGCCAGCTAAAAAGTCGATAATCGATACATTAAACTTGAATTGTACTACTTCTTACTGGCTATTACATCAACTTAGAAGCTTCATCTGTCTTCTACTATGGTGCTTTTAGTGTCTCCGCATACCGCAGCACGCGACATAGCTTTGCAGACGATAAGTAGAACCGTTTCAGAGAGAAGAGCGGCCAATGTGACGATCTGGCTTTAAGTCGATTCGATAACAAATGACGAAAACGGACGGATTTCTCAGGTTTTTACTACATATGAACACTTTTCACATTCTCCCGTGCAACTCGGCTGCTAGTCCTCCTTTCATGCAGAATCTTAAGGTCGTAGCTCATGTCCAAGGCACCAAAGCCAGCTAAAAAGTCAATAATCGATACATAAAACTTGAATTGTACTACTTCTTACTGGCTATTACATCATCTTAGAAGCTTCATCTGTGTTCTACTATGGTGCTTTTAGTGTCTCCGCATACCGCAGCACGCGACAAAGCTTTCCAGACGATAAGTACAACCGTTTCAGAGAGAAGAGCAGCCAATGCGACGATCTGGCTTTAAGTCGATTCGATAACAAATGACGAAAACGGACGGAATATCTCAGGTTTTTACTACATATGAACACTTTTCACATTCTCCTATCCAACGCGGGTGCTAGTCCTCCTTTCATGCAGAATCTTAAGGTCCTAGCTCATGTCCAAGGCACCAAAGCCAGCTAAAAAGTCAATAATCGATACCTAAAACTTGAATTATACTACTTCTTACTGGCTATTACATCAACTTAGAAGCTTCATCTGTGTTCTACTATGGTGCTTTTAGTGTCTCCGCATACCGCATCACGCGACATAGCTTTGCAGGCGATAAGGACAACCCTTTCAGAGAGAAGAGCGGCCAATGTGACGATCTGGCTTTAAGGCGATTCGATAACAAATGACGAAAACGGACGGATTTCTCAGGTTTTTACTACATATGAACACTATTCACATTCTCCCATCCAACGCGGCTGCTAGTCCTCCTTTCATGCAGAATCTTAAGGTCCTAGCTCATGTCCAAGGCACCAAAGCCTGCTACAAAGTCAATAATCAGTACCTAAAACTTGAATTGTACTACTTCTTACTGGCTATTACATCAACTTAGAAGCTTCATCTGTGTTCTACTATGGTGCTATTAGTGTCTCCGCATACCTCAGCACGCGACATAGCTTTGCAGACGATAAGTACAACCGTTTCAGAGAGAAGAGCGGCCAATGTGACGATCTGCCTTTAAGTCGATTCGATAACAAATGACGAAAACGGACGGATTTCTCAGGTTTTTACTACATATGAACACTTTTCACATTCTCCCGTCCACCTCGGCTGCTAGTCCTCCTTTCATGCAGAATCTTAAGGTCCTAGCTCATGTCCAAGGCACCAAAGCCAGCTAAAAAGTAAATAATCAGTACCTAAAACTTGAATTGTACTACTTCTTACTGGCTATTACATCAACTTAGAAGCTTCATCTGTGTTCTACTATGGTGCTTTTAGTGTCTCCGCATACCGCAGCACGCGACAAAGCTTTCCAGACGATAAGTACAACCGTTTCAGAGAGAAGAGCAGCCAATGTGACGATCTGGCTTTAAGTCGATTCGATAACAAATGACGAAAACGGACGTATTTCTCAGGTTTTTACTACATATGAACACTTTTCACATTCTCCTATCCAACGCGGGTGCTAGTCCTCCTTTCATGCAGAATCTTAAGCTCCTAGCTCATGTCCAAGGCACCAAAGCCAGCTAAAAAGTCAATAATCGATACCTAAAACTTGAATTATACTACTTCTTACTGGCTATTACATCAACATGAAAGCTTCATCTGTGTTCTACTATGGTGCTTTTAGTGTCTCCGCATACCGCATCACGCGACATAGCTTTGCAGGCGATAAGGACAACCGTTTCAGAGAGAAGGGCGGCCAATGTGACGATCTGGCTTTAAGTTGATTCGATAACAAATGACGAAAACGGACGGATTTCTCAGGTTTTTACTACATATGAACACTATTCACATTCTCCCATCCAACGCGGCTGCTAGTCCTCTTTTCACGCAGAATCTTAAGGTCCTACCTCATGTCCAAGGCACCAAAGCCAGCTAAGAAGTCAATAATCGATACCTAAAACTTGAATTGTACTACTTCTTACTGGCTATTACATCATCATAGAAGCTTAATCTGTGTTCTACTATGGTGCTTTTAGTGTCTCCGCATACCGCAGCACGCGACATAGCTTTGCAGACGATAAGTACAACCGTTTCAGAGAGAAGAGCGGCCAATGTGACGATCTGCCTTTAAGTCGATTCGATAACAAATGACGAAAACGGACGGATTTCTCAGGTTTTTACTACATATGAACACTTTTCACATTCTCCCGTGCAACTCGGCTGCTAGTCCTCCTTTCATGCAGAATCTTAAGGTCCTAGCTCATGTCCAAGGCACCAAAGCCAGCTAAAAAGTCAATAATCGATACCTAAAACTTGAATTATACTACTTCTTACTGGCTATTACATCAACTTAGAAGCTTCATCTGTGTTCTACTATGGTGCTTTTAGTGTCTCCGCATACCGCAGCACGCGACATAGCTTTGCAGACGATAAGTACAACCGTTTCAGAGAGAAGAGCGGCCAATGTGACGATCTGGCTTTAAGTCGATTCGATAACAAATGAGGAAAACGGACGGATTTCTTAGGTTTTTACTACATATGAACACTTTTCACATTCTCCCGTGCAACTCGGCTGCTAGTCCTCCTTTCATGCAGAATCTTAAGGTCCTAGCTTATGTCCAAGGCACCAAAGCCAGCTAAAAAGTCAATAATCAGTACCTAAAACTTGAATTGTACTACTTCTTACTGGCTATTACATCAACTTAGAAGCTTCATCTGTGTTCTACTATGGTGCTTTTACTGTCTCCGCATACCGCAGCACGCGACATAGCTTTGCAGACGATAAGTACAACCGTTTCAGAGAGAAAAGAGAGGCCAATGTGACGATCTGCCTTTAAGTCGATTCGATAACAAATGACGAAAACGGACGGATTTCTCAGGTTTTTACTACATATGAACACTTTTCACATTCTACCGTGCAACTCGGCTGCTAGTCCTCCTTTCATGCAGAATCTTAAGGTCCTAGCTCATGTCCAAGGCACCAAAGCCAGCTAAAAAGTAAATAATCAGTACCTAAAACTTGAATTGTACTACTTCTTACTGGCTATTACATCAACTTAGAAGCTTCATCTGTGTTCTACTATGGTGCTTTTAGTGCCTCCGCATACCGCAGCACGCGACATAGCTTTGCAGATGATAAGTAGAAACGTTTCAGAGAGAAGAGCGGCCAATGTGACGATCTGGCTTTAAGTCGATTCGATAACAAATGACGAAAACGGACGGATTTCTCAGGTTTTTACTACATATGAACAATTTTCACATTCTCCCGTGCAACTCGGCTGCTAGTCCTCCTTTCACGCAGAATCTTAAGGTCCTAGCTCATGTCCAAGGCACCAAAGCCAGCTAAAAAGTCAATAATCGATTCCTAAAACTTGAATTATACTACTTCTTACTGGCTATTACATCAACTTAGAAGTTTCATCTGTGTTCTACTATGGTGCTTTTAGTGTCTCCGCATACCGCATCACGCGACATAGCTTTGCAGGCGATAAGGACAACCGTTTCAGAGAGAAGAGCGGCCAATGTGACGATCTGGCTTTAAGTCGATTCGATAACAAATGAGGAAAACGGACGGATTTCTCAGGTTTTTACTACATATGAACACTATTCACATTCTCCCATCCAACGCGGCTGCTAGTCCTCCTTTCACCCAGAATCTTAAAGTCCTTCCTCATGTCCAAGGCACCAAAGCCAGCTAAAAAGTCAATAATCGATACCTAAAACTTGAATTGTACTACTTCTTACTTGCTATTACATCATCATAGAAGCTTCATCTGTGTTCTACTATGGTGCTTTTAGTGTCTCCGCATACCGCAGCACGCGACATAGCTTTGCAGACGATAAGTACAACCGTTTCAGAGAGAAGAGCAGCCAATGTGACGATCTGGCTTTAAGTCGATTCGATAACAAATGAGGAAAACGGACGGATTTCTCAGGTTTTTACTACATATGAACACTTTTCACATTCTCCCGTGCAACTCGGCTGCTAGTCCTCCTTTCATGCAGAATCTTAAGGTCCTAGCTCATGTCCAAGGCACCAAAGCCAGCTAAAAAGTCAATAATCAGTACCTAAAACTTGAATTGTACTACTTCTTACTGGCTATTACATCAACTTAGAAGCTTCATCTGTGTTCTACTATGGTGCTTTTAGTGTCTCCGCATACCTCAGCACGTGACATAGCTTTGCAGACGATAAGTACAACCGTTTCAGAGAGAAGAGCGGCCAATGTGACGATCTGCCTTTAAGTCGATTCGATAACAAATGACGAAAACGGACGGATTTCTCAGGTTTTTACTACATATGAACACTTTTCACATTCTCCCGTGCAACTCGGCTGCTAGTCCTCCTTTCATGCAGAATCTTAAGGTCCTAGCTCATGTCCAAGGCACGAAAGCCAGCTAAGAAGTCAATAATCGATACCTAAAACTTGAATTGTACTACTTCTTACTGGCTATTACATCAACTTAGAAGCTTCATCTGTGTTCTACTATGGTGCTTTTAGTGTCTCCGCATACCGCAGCACGCGACATAGCTTTGAAGACGATAAGTACAAACGTTTCAGAGAGAAGAGCGGCCAATGTGACGATCTGCCTTTAAGTCGATTCGATAACAAATGACGAAAACGGACGGATTTCTCAGGTTTTTACTACATATGAACACTTTTCACATTCTACCGTGCAACTCGGCTGCTAGTCCTCCTTTCATGCAGAATCTTAAGGTCCTAGCTCATGTCCAAGGCACCAAAGCCAGCTAAAAAGTAAATAATCAGTACCTAAAACTTGAATTGTACTACTTCTTACTGGCTATTACATCAACTTAGAAGCTTCATCTGTGTTCTACTATGGTGCTTTTAGTGCCTCCGCATACCGCAGCACGCGACATAGCTTTGCAGATGATAAGTAGAAACGTTTCAGAGAGAAGAGCGGCCAATGTGACGATCTGGCTTTAAGTCGATTCGATAACAAATGACGAAAACGGACGGATTTCTCAGGTTTTTACTACATATGAACAATTTTCACACTCTCCCGTGCAACTCGGCTGCTAGTCCTCCTTTCACGCAGAATCTTAAGGTCCTAGCTCATGTCCAAGGCACCAAAGCCAGCTAAAAAGTCAATAATCGATTCCTAAAACTTGAATTATACTACTTCTTACTGGCTATTACATCAACTTAGAAGTTTCATCTGTGTTCTACTATGGTGCTTTTAGTGTCTCCGCATACCGCATCACGCGACATAGCTTTGCAGGCGATAAGGACAACCGTTTCAGAGAGAAGAGCGGCCAATGTGACGATCTGGCTTTAAGTCGATTCGATAACAAATGAGGAAAACGGACGGATTTCTCAGGTTTTTACTACATATGAACACTATTCACATTCTCCCATCCAACGCGGCTGCTAGTCCTCCTTTCACCCAGAATCTTAAAGTCCTTCCTCATGTCCAAGGCACCAAAGCCAGCTAAAAAGTCAATAATCGATACCTAAAACTTGAATTGTACTACTTCTTACTTGCTATTACATCATCATAGAAGCTTCATCTGTGTTCTACTATGGTGCTTTTAGTGTCTCCGCATACCGCAGCACGCGACATAGCTTTGCAGACGATAAGTACAACCGTTTCAGAGAGAAGAGCAGCCAATGTGACGATCTGGCTTTAAGTCGATTCGATAACAAATGAGGAAAACGGACGGATTTCTCAGGTTTTTACTACATATGAACACTTTTCACATTCTCCCGTGCAACTCGGCTGCTAGTCCTCCTTTCATGCAGAATCTTAAGGTCCTAGCTCATGTCCAAGGCACCAAAGCCAGCTAAAAAGTCAATAATCAGTACCTAAAACTTGAATTGTACTACTTCTTACTGGCTATTACATCAACTTAGAAGCTTCATCTGTGTTCTACTATGGTGCTTTTAGTGTCTCCGCATACCTCAGCACGTGACATAGCTTTGCAGACGATAAGTACAACCGTTTCAGAGAGAAGAGCGGCCAATGTGACGATCTGCCTTTAAGTCGATTCGATAACAAATGACGAAAACGGACGGATTTCTCAGGTTTTTACTACATATGAACACTTTTCACATTCTCCCGTGCAACTCGGCTGCTAGTCCTCCTTTCATGCAGAATCTTAAGGTCCTAGCTCATGTCCAAGGCACGAAAGCCAGCTAAGAAGTCAATAATCGATACCTAAAACTTGAATTGTACTACTTCTTACTGGCTATTACATCAACTTAGAAGCTTCATCTGTGTTCTACTATGGTGCTTTTAGTGTCTCCGCATACCGCAGCACGCGACATAGCTTTGAAGACGATAAGTACAAACGTTTCAGAGAGAAGAGCGGCCAATGTGACGATCTGCCTTTAAGTCGATTCGATAACAAATGACGAAAACGGACGGATTTCTCAGGTTTTTACTACATATGAACACTTTTCACATTCTCCCGTGCAACTCGGCTGCTAGTCCTCCTTTCATGCAGAATCTTAAGGTCCTAGCTCATGTCCAAGGCACCAAAGCCAGCTAAAAAGTCAATAATCGATACATAAAACTTGAATTGTACTACTTCTTACTGGCTATTACATCATCTTAGAAGCTTCATCTGTGTTCTACTATGGTGCTTTTAGTGTCTCCGCATACCGCAGCACGCGACAAAGCTTTCCAGACGATAAGTACAACCGTTTCAGAGAGAAGAGCAGCCAATGTGACGATCTGGCTTTAAGTCGATTCGATAACAAATGACGAAAACGGACGGATTTCTCAGGTTTTTACTACATATGAACACTTTTCACATTCTCCTATCCAACGCGCGTGCTAGTCCTCCTTTCATGCAGAATCTTAAGGTCGTAGCTCATGTCCAAGGCACCAAAGCCAGCTAAAAAGTCAATAATCGATACCTAAAACTTGAATTGTACTACTTCTTACTGGCTATTACATCATCATAGAAGCTTCATCTGTGTTCTACTATGGTGCTTTTAGTGTCTCCGCATACCGCAGCACGCGACATAGCTTTGCAGACGATAAGTACAACCGTTTCAGAGAGAAGAGCGGCCAATGTGACGATCTGGCTTTAAGTCGATTCGATAACAAATGACGAAAACGGACGGATTTCTCAAGTTTTTACTACATATGAACACTTTTCACATTCTCCCGTGCAACTCGGCTGCTAGTCCTCCTTTCATGCAGAATCTTAAGGTCCTAGCTTATGTCCAAGGCACCAAAGCCAGCTAAAAAGTCAATAATCAGTACCTAAAACTTGAATTGTACTACTTCTTACTGGCTATTACGTCGACTTAGAAGCTTCATCTGTGTTCTACTATGGTGATTTTATTGTCTCCACATACCGCAGCATGCGACATAGCTTTGCAGACGATAAGTACAACCGTTTCAGAGAGAAGAGCGGCCAATGTGACGATCGGGCTTTAAGTCGATTCGATAACAAATGACGAAAACGGACGGATTTCTCAGGTTTCTACTACATATGAACACATTTCACATTCTCCCGTGCAACGCGGCTGCTAGTCCTCCTTTAATGCAGAATCTTAAGGTCCTAGCTCATGTCCAAGGCACCAAAGCCAGCTAAAAAGTCAATAATCGATACCTAAAACTTGAATTGTACTACTTCTTACTGGCTATTACATCAACTTAGAAGCTTCATCTGTGTTCTACCATGGTGCTTTTAGTGTCTCCGCACACCGCAGCATACGACATAGCTTTGCAGACGATAAGTACAACCGTTTCAGAGAAAAGAGGGGCCAATGTGACGATCTGGCTTTAAGTCGATTTGTTAACAAATGACGAAAACGGACGGATTTCTCAGGTTTCTACTACATATGAACACTTTTCACATTCTCCCCCTGCAACTCGGCTGCTAGTCCTCCTTTCATGCAGAATCTTAAGGTCCTAGCTCATGTCCAAGGCACCAAAGCCAGCTAAAAAGTCAATAATCGATACCTAAAACTTGAATTGTACTACTTCTTACTGGCTATTACATCATCTTAGAAGCTTCATCTGTGTTCTACTATGGTGCTTTCAGTGTCTCCGCATACTGCAGCACGCGACAAAGCTTTCCAGACGATAAGTACAACCGTTTCAGAGAGAAGAGCAGCCAATGTGACGATCTGGCTTTAAGTCGA
The DNA here is from genome assembly GCF_023897955.1 of Schistocerca gregaria. NCBI lineage: Eukaryota > Metazoa > Arthropoda > Insecta > Orthoptera > Acrididae > Schistocerca > Schistocerca gregaria. Next base: position 7,851,981 of record NW_026061795.1, read on the forward strand.
TTCGATAACAAATGACGAAAATGGACGGATTTCTCAGGATTTTACTTCATATGAACACATTTCACATTCTCCCGTACAACGCGGCCGCTAGTCCTCCTTTCATGCAGAATCTTAAGGTCCTAGCTCATGTCCAAGGCACCAAAGCCAGCTAAAAAATCAATAATCGATAGCTAAAACTTGAATTGTACTACTTCTTACTGGCTATTACATCAACTTAGAAGCTTCATCTGTGTTCTACTATGGTGCTTTTAGTGTCTCCGCATACCGCAGCACGCGACATAGCTTTGCAGACGATAAGTACAACCGTTTCAGAGACAAGAGCGGCCAATGTGACGATCTGGCTTTAAGTCGATTCGATAACAAATGACGAAAAAGGACGGATTTTTCAAGTTTTTACTACATATGAACACTTTTCACATTCTCCCGTGCAACTCGGCTGCTAGTCCTCCTTTCATGCAGAATCTTAAGGTCCTAGCTCATGTCCAAGGCACGAAAGCCAGCTAAGAAGTCAATAATCGATACCTAAAACTTGAATTGTACTACTTCTTACTGGCTATTACATCAACTTAGAAGCTTCATCTGTGTTCTACTATGGTGCTTTTAGTGTCTCCGCATACCGCAGCACGCGACATAGCTTTGAAGACGATAAGTACAAACGTTTCAGAGAGAAGAGCGGCCAATGTGACGATCTGCCTTTAAGTCGATTCGATAACAAATGACGAAAACGGACGGATTTCTCAGGTTTTTACTACATATGAACACTTTTCACATTCTCCCGTGCAACTCGGCTGCTAGTCCTCCTTTCATGCAGAATCTTAAGGTCCTAGCTCATGTCCAAGGCACCAAAGCCAGCTAAAAAGTCAATAATCGATACATAAAACTTGAATTGTACTACTTCTTACTGGCTATTACATCATCTTAGAAGCTTCATCTGTGTTCTACTATGGTGCTTTTAGTGTCTCCGCATACCGCAGCACGCGACAAAGCTTTCCAGACGATAAGTACAACCGTTTCAGAGAGAAGAGCAGCCAATGTGACGATCTGGCTTTAAGTCGATTCGATAACAAATGACGAAAACGGACGGATTTCTCAGGTTTTTACTACATATGAACACTTTTCACATTCTCCTATCCAACGCGCGTGCTAGTCCTCCTTTCATGCAGAATCTTAAGGTCGTAGCTCATGTCCAAGGCACCAAAGCCAGCTAAAAAGTCAATAATCGATACCTAAAACTTGAATTGTACTACTTCTTACTGGCTATTACATCATCATAGAAGCTTCATCTGTGTTCTACTATGGTGCTTTTAGTGTCTCCGCATACCGCAGCACGCGACATAGCTTTGCAGACGATAAGTACAACCGTTTCAGAGAGAAGAGCGGCCAATGTGACGATCTGGCTTTAAGTCGATTCGATAACAAATGACGAAAACGGACGGATTTCTCAAGTTTTTACTACATATGAACACTTTTCACATTCTCCCGTGCAACTCGGCTGCTAGTCCTCCTTTCATGCAGAATCTTAAGGTCCTAGCTTATGTCCAAGGCACCAAAGCCAGCTAAAAAGTCAATAATCAGTACCTAAAACTTGAATTGTACTACTTCTTACTGGCTATTACGTCGACTTAGAAGCTTCATCTGTGTTCTACTATGGTGATTTTATTGTCTCCACATACCGCAGCATGCGACATAGCTTTGCAGACGATAAGTACAACCGTTTCAGAGAGAAGAGCGGCCAATGTGACGATCGGGCTTTAAGTCGATTCGATAACAAATGACGAAAACGGACGGATTTCTCAGGTTTCTACTACATATGAACACATTTCACATTCTCCCGTGCAACGCGGCTGCTAGTCCTCCTTTAATGCAGAATCTTAAGGTCCTAGCTCATGTCCAAGGCACCAAAGCCAGCTAAAAAGTCAATAATCGATACCTAAAACTTGAATTGTACTACTTCTTACTGGCTATTACATCATCTTAGAAGCTTCATCTGTGTTCTACTATGGTGCTTTCAGTGTCTCCGCATACCGCAGCACGCGACAAAGCTTTCCAGACGATAAGTACAACCGTTTCAGAGACAAGAGCGGCCAATGTGACGATCTGGCTTTAAGTCGATTCGATAACAAATGACGAAAAAGGACGGATTTTTCAAGTTTTTACTACATATGAACACTTTTCACATTCTCCCGTGCAACTCGGCTGCTAGTCCTCCTTTCATGCAGAATCTTAAGGTCCTAGCTCATGTCCAAGGCACGAAAGCCAGCTAAGAAGTCAATAATCGATACCAAAAACTTGAATTGTACTACTTCTTACTGGCTATTACATCAACTTAGAAGCTTCATCTGTGTTCTACTATGGTGCTTTTAGTGTCTCCGCATACCGCAGCACGCGACATAGCTTTGAAGACGATAAGTACAAACGTTTCAGAGAGAAGAGCGGCCAATGTGACGATCTGGCTTTAAGTCGATTCGATAACAAATGAGGAAAACGGACGGATTTCTCAGGTTTTTACTACATATGAACACTTTTCACATTCTCCCGTGCAACTCGGCTGCTAGTCCTCCTTTCATGCAGAATCTTAAGGTCCTAGCTCATGTCCAAGGCACCAAAGCCAGCTAAAAAGTCAATAATCGATACATAAAACTTGAATTGTACTACTTCTTACTGGCTATTACATCATCTTAGAAGCTTCATCTGTGTTCTACTATGGTGCTTTTAGTGTCTCCGCATACCGCAGCACGCGACAAAGCTTTCCAGACGATATGTACAACCGTTTCAGAGAGAAGAGCAGCCAATGTGACGATCTGGCTTTAAGTCGATTCGATAACAAATGACGAAAACGGACGGATTTCTCAGGTTTTTACTACATATGAACACTTTTCACATTCTCCTATCCAACGCGGGTGCTAGTCCTCCTTTCATGCAGAATCTTAAGGTCGTAGCTCATGTCCAAGGCACCAAAGCCAGCTAAAAAGTCAATAATCGATACCTAAAACTTGAATTGTACTACTTCTTACTGGCTATTACATCATCATAGAAGCTTCATCTGTGTTCTACTATGGTGCTTTTAGTGTCTCCGCATACCGCAGCACGCGACATAGCTTTGCAGACGATAAGTACAACCGTTTCAGAGAGAAGAGCGGCCAATGTGGCGATCTGGCTTTAAGTCGATTCGATAACAAATGACGAAAACGGACGGATTTCTCAAGTTTTTACTACATATGAACACTTTTTACATTCTCCCATGCAACTCGGCTGCTAGTCCTCCTTTCATGCAGAATCTTAAGGTCCTAGCTCATGTACAAGGCACCAAAGCCAGCTAAAAAGTCAATAATCAGTACCTAAAACTTGAATTGTACTACTTCTTACTGGCTATTACGTCGACTTAGAAGCTTCATCTGTGTTCTACTATGGTGATTTTATTGTCTCCACATACCGCAGCATGCGACATAGCTTTGCAGACGATAAGTACAACCGTTTCAGAGAGAAGAGCGGCCAATGTGACGATCAGGCTTTAAGTCGATTCGATAACAAATGACGAAAACGGACGGATTTCTCAGGTTTCTACTACATATGAACACATTTCACATTCTCCCGTGCAACGCGGCTGCTAGTCCTCCTTTAATGCAGAATCTTAAGGTCCTAGCTCATGTCCAAGGCACCAAAGCCAGCTAAAAAGTCAATAATCGATACCTAAAACTTGAATTGTACTACTTCTTACTGGCTATTACGTCGACTTAGAAGCTTCATCTGTGTTCTACTATGGTGATTTTATTGTCTCCACATACCGCAGCATGCGACATAGCTTTGCAGACGATAAGTACAACCGTTTCAGAGAGAAGAGCGGCCAATGTGACGATCAGGCTTTAAGTCGATTCGATAACAAATGACGAAAACGGACGGATTTCTCAGGTTTGTACTACATATGAACACATTTGACATTCTCCCGTGCAACGCGGCTGCTAGTCCTCCTTTAATGCAGAATCTTAAGGTCCTAGCTCATGTCCAAGGCACGAAAGCCAGCTAAGAAGTCAATAATCGATACCTAAAACTTGAATTGTACTACTTCTTACTGGCTATTACATCAACTTAGAAGCTTCATCTGTGTTCTACTATGGTGCTTTTAGTGTCTCCGCATACCGCAGCACGCGACATAGCTTTGAAGACGATAAGTACAAACGTTTCAGAGAGAAGAGCGGCCAATGTGACGATCTGGCTTTAAGTCGATTCGATAACAAATGAGGAAAACGGACGGATTTCTCAGGTTTTTACTACATATGAACACTTTTCACATTCTCCCGTGCAACTCGGCTGCTAGTCCTCCTTTCATGCAGAATCTTAAGGTCCTAGCTCATGTCCAAGGCACCAAAGCCAGCTAAAAAGTCAATAATCGATACATAAAACTTGAATTGTACTACTTCTTACTGCCTATTACATCATCTTAGAAGCTTCATCTGTGTTCTACTATGGTGCTTTTAGTGTCTCCGCATACCGCAGCACGCGACAAAGCTTTCCAGACGATATGTACAACCGTTTCAGAGAGAAGAGCAGCCAATGTGACGATCTGGCTTTAAGTCTATTCGATAACAAATGACGAAAACGGACGGATTTCTCAGGTTTTTACTACATATGAACACTTTTCACATTCTCCTATCCAACGCGGGTGCTAGTCCTCCTTTCATGCAGAATCGTAAGGTCGTAGCTCATGTCCAAGGCACCAAAGCCAGCTAAAAAGTCAATAATCGATACCTAAAACTTGAATTGTACTACTTCTTACTGGCTATTACATCATCATAGAAGCTTCATCTGTGTTCTACTATGGTGCTTTTAGTGTCTCCGCATACCGCAGCACGCGACATAGCTTTGCAGACGATAAGTACAACCGTTTCAGAGAGAAGAGCGGCCAATGTGACGATCTGGCTTTAAGTCGATTCGATAACAAATGACGAAAACGGACGGATTTCTCAAGTTTTTACTACATATGAACACTTTTTACATTCTCCCATGCAACTCGGCTGCTAGTCCTCCTTTCATGCAGAATCTTAAGGTCCTAGCTCATGTACAAGGCACCAAAGCCAGCTAAAAATCAATAATCAGTACCTAAAACTTGAATTGTACTACTTCTTACTGGCTATTACGTCGACTTAGAAGCTTCATCTGTGTTCTACTATGGTGATTTTATTGTCTCCACATACCGCAGCATGCGACATAGCTTTGCAGACGATAAGTACAACCGTTTCAGAGAGAAGAGCGGCCAATGTGACGATCAGGCTTTAAGTCGATTCGATAACAAATGACGAAAACGGACGGATTTCTCAGGTTTCTACTACATATGAACACATTTCACATTCTCCCGTGCAACGCGGCTGCTAGTCCTCCTTTAATGCAGAATCTTAAGGTCCTAGCTCATGTCCAAGGCACCAAAGCCAGCTAAAAAGTCAATAATCGATACCTAAAACTTGAATTGTACTACTTCTTACTGGCTATTACATCAACTTAGAAGCTTCATCTGTGTTCTACCATGGTGCTTTTAGTGTCTCCGCACACCGCAGTACGCGACATAGCTTTGCAGACGATAAGTACAACCGTTTCAGAGAAAAGAGGGGCCAATGTGACGATCTGGCTTTAAGTCGATTTGTTAACAAATGACGAAAACGGACGGATTTCTCAGGTTTTTACTACATATGAACACTTTTCACATTCTCCCCTGCAACTCGGCTGCTAGTCCTCCTTTAATGCAGAATCTTAAGGTCCTAGCTCATGTCCAAGGCACCAAAGCCAGCTAAAAAGTCAATAATCGATACCTAAAACTTGAATTGTACTACTTCTTACTGGCTATTACATCAACTTAGAAGCTTCATCTGTGTTCTACTATGGTGATTTTATTGTCTCCACATACCGCAGCATGCGACATAGCTTTGCAGACGATAAGTACAACCGTTTCAGAGAGAAGAGCGGCCAATGTGACGATCAGGCTTTAAGTCGATTCGATAACAAATGACGAAAACGGACGGATTTCTCAGGTTTCTACTACATATGAACACATTTCACATTCTCCCGTGCAACGCGGCTGCTAGTCCTCCTTTAATGCAGAATCTTAAGGTCCTAGCTCATGTCCAAGGCACCAAAGCCAGCTAAAAAGTCAATAATCGATACCTAAAACTTGAATTGTACTACTTCTTACTGGCTATTACATCAACTTAGAAGCTTCATCTGTGTTCTACTATGGTGCTTTTAGTGTCTCCGCATACCGCAGCACGCGACATAGCTTTGAAGACGATAAGTACAAACGTTTCAGAGAGAAGAGCGGCCAATGTGACGATCTGGCTTTAAGTCGATTCGATAACAAATGAGGAAAACGGACGGATTTCTCAGGTTTTTACTACATATGAACACTTTTCACATTCTCCCGTGCAACTCGGCTGCTAGTCCTCCTTTCATGCAGAGTCTTAAGGTCCTAGCTCATGTCCAAGGCACCAAAGCCAGCTAAAAAGTCAATAATCGATACATAAAACTTGAATTGTACTACTTCTTACTGGCTATTACATCATCTTAGAAGCTTCATCTGTGTTCTACTATGGTGCTTTTAGTGTCTCCGCATACAGCAGCACGCGACAAAGCTTTCCAGACGATATGTACAACCGTTTCAGAGAGAAGAGCAGCCAATGTGACGATCTGGCTTTAAGTCGATTCGATAACAAATGACGAAAACGGACGGATTTCTCAGGTTTTTACTACATATGAACACTTTTCACATTCTCCTATCCAACGCGGGTGCTAGTCCTCCTTTCATGCAAAATCTTAAGGTCGTACCTCATGTCCAAGGCACCAAAGCCAGCTAAAAAGTCAATAATCGATACCTAAAACTTGAATTGTACTACTTCTTACTGGCTATTACATCATCATAGAAGCTTCATCTGTGTTCTACTATGGTGCTTTTAGTGTCTCCGCATACCGCAGCACGCGACATAGCTTTGCAGACGATAAGTACAACCGTTTCAGAGAGAAGAGCGGCCAATGTGACGATCTGGCTTTAAGTCGATTCGATAACAAATGACGAAAACGGACGGATTTCTCAAGTTTTTACTACATATGAACACTTTTTACATTCTCCCACGCAACTCGGCTGCTAGTCCTCCTTTCATGCAGAATCTTAAGGTCCTAGCTCATGTACAAGGCACCAAAGCCAGCTAAAAAGTCAATAATCAGTACCTAAAACTTGAATTGTACTACTTCTTCCTGGCTATTACGTCGACTTAGAAGCTTCATCTGTGTTCTACTATGGTGATTTTATTGTCTCCACATACCGCAGCATGCGACATAACTTTGCAGACGATAAGTACAACCGTTTCAGAGAGAAGAGCGGCCAATGTGACGATCAGGCTTTAAGTCGATTCGATAACAAATGACGAAAACGGACGGATTTCTCAGGTTTCTACTACATATGAACACATTTCACATTCTCCCGTGGAACGCGGCTGCTAGTCCTCCTTTAATGCAGAATCTTAAGGTCCTAGCTCATGTCCAAGGCACCAAAGCCAGCTAAAAAGTCAATAATCGATACCTAAAACTTGAATTGTACTACTTCTTACTGGCTATTACATCAACTTAGAAGCTTCATCTGTGTTCTACTATGGTGCTTTTAGTGTCTCCGCATACCGCAGCACGCGACATAGCTTTGAAGACGATAAGTACAAACGTTTCAGAGAGAAGAGCGGCCAATGTGACGATCTGGCTTTAAGTCGATTCGATAACAAATGAGGAAAACGGACGGATTTCTCAGGTTTTTACTACATATGAACACTTTTCACATTCTCCCGTGCAACTCGGCTGCTAGTCCTCCTTTCATGCAGAATCTTAAGGTCCTAGCTCATGTCCAAGGCACCAAAGCCAGCTAAAAAGTCAATAATCGATACATAAAACTTGAATTGTACTACTTCTTACTGGCTATTACATCATCTTAGAAGCTTCATCTGTGTTCTACTATGGTGCTTTTAGTGTCTCCGCATACCGCAGCACGCGACAAAGCTTTCCAGACGATATGTACAACCGTTTCAGAGAGAAGAGCAGCCAATGTGACGATCTGGCTTTAAGTCGATTCGATAACAAATGACGAAAACGGACGGATTTCTCAGGTTTTTACTACATATGAACACTTTTCACATTCTCCTATCCAACGCGGGTGCTAGTCCTCCTTTCATGCAGAATCGTAAGGTCGTAGCTCATGTCCAAGGCACCAAAGCCAGCTAAAAAGTCAATAATCGATACCTAAAACTTGAATTGTACTACTTCTTACTGGCTATTACATCATCATAGAAGCTTCATCTGTGTTCTACTATGGTGCTTTTAGTGTCTCCGCATACCGCAGCACGCGACATAGCTTTGCAGACGATAAGTACAACCGTTTCAGAGAGAAGAGCGGCCAATGTGACGATCTGGCTTTAAGTCGATTCGATAACAAATGACGAAAACGGACGGATTTCTCAAGTTTTTACTACATATGAACACTTTTTACATTCTCCCATGCAACTCGGCTGCTAGTCCTCCTTTCATGCAGAATCTTAAGGTCCTAGCTCATGTACAAGGCACCAAAGCCAGCTAAAAAGTCAATAATCAGTACCTAAAACTTGAATTGTACTACTTCTTACTGGCTATTACGTCGACTTAGAAGCTTCATCTGTGTTCTACTATGGTGATTTTATTGTCTCCACATACCGCAGCATGCGACATAGCTTTGCAGACGATAAGTACAACCGTTTCAGAGAGAAGAGCGGCCAATGTGACGATCAGGCTTTAAGTCGATTCGATAACAAATGACGAAAACGGACGGATTTCTCAGGTTTCTACTACATATGAACACATTTCACATTCTCCCGTGCAACGCGGCTGCTAGTCCTCCTTTAATGCAGAATCTTAAGGTCCTAGCTCATGTCCAAGGCACCAAAGCCAGCTAAAAAGTCAATAATCGATACCTAAAACTTGAATTGTACTACTTCTTACTGGCTATTACATCAACTTAGAAGCTTCATCTGTGTTCTACCATGGTGCTTTTAGTGTCTCCGCACACCGCAGTACGCGACATAGCTTTGCAGACGATAAGTACAACCGTTTCAGAGAAAAGAGGGGCCAATGTGACGATCTGGCTTTAAGTCGATTTGTTAACAAATGACGAAAACGGACGGATTTCTCAGGTTTTTACTACATATGAACACTTTTCACATTCTCCCCTGCAACTCGGCTGCTAGTCCTCCTTTCATGCAGAATCTTAAGGTCCTAGCTCATGTCCAAGGCTCCAAACCACCTAAAAAGTAAATAATCAGTACCTAAAACTTGAATTGTACTACTTCTTACTGGCTATTACATCAACTTAGAAGCTTCATCTGTGTTCTACTATGGTGCTTTTAGAGTCTCCGCATACCGCAGCACGCGACATAGCTTTGCAGACGATAAGTACAACCGTTTCAGAGAGAAAAGCGGCCAATGTGACGATCTGGCTTTAAGTCGATTCGATAACAAATGACGAAAACGGACGGATTTCTCAGGTTTTTACTACATATGAACATTTTTCACATTCTCCCCTGCAACTCGGCTGCTAGTCCTCCTTTCATGCAGAATCTTAAGGTCCTAGCTCATGTCCAAGGCACCAAAGCCAGCTAAAAAGTCAATAATCGATACCTACAACTTGAATTGTACTACTTCTTACTGGCTATTACATCATCATAGAAGCTTCATCTGTGTTGTACTATGGTGCTTTTAGTGTCTCCGCATACCGCAGCACGCGACATAGCTTTGCAGACGATAAGTACAACCGTTTCAGAGAGAAGAGCGGCCAATGTGACGATCTGGCTTTAAGTCGATTCGATAACAAATGAGGAAAACGGACGGATTTCTCAGGTTTTTACTACATATGAACACTTTTCACATTCTCCCGTGCAACTCGGCTGCTAGTCCTCCTTTCATGCAGAATCTTAAGGTCCTAGCTCATGTCCAAGGCACCAAAGCTAGCTAAAAAGTAAATAATCAGTACCTAAAACTTGAATTGTACTACTTCTTACTGGCTATTACATCAACTTAGAAGCTTCATCTGTGTTCTACTATGGTGCTTTTAGTGTCTCCGCATACCGCAGCACGCGACATAGCTTTGCAGACGATAAGTACAACCGTTTCAGAGAGAAGAGCGGCCAATGTGACGATCTGCCTTTAAGTCGATTCGATAACAAATGACGAAAACGGACGGATTTCTCAAGTTTTTACTACATATGAACACTTTTCACATTCTCCCGTGCAACTCGGCTGCTAGTCCTCCTTTCATGCAGAATCTTAAGGTCCTAGCTCATGTCCAAGGCACCAAAGCCAGCTAAAAAGTCGATAATCGATACATTAAACTTGAATTGTACTACTTCTTACTGGCTATTACATCAACTTAGAAGCTTCATCTGTCTTCTACTATGGTGCTTTTAGTGTCTCCGCATACCGCAGCATGCGACATAGCTTTGCAGACGATAAGTACAACCGTTTCAGAGAGAAGAGCGGCCAATGTGACGATCTGGCTTTAAGTCGATTCGATAACAAATGACGAAAACGGACGGATTTCTCAGGTTTTTACTACATATGAACACTTTTCACATTCTCCCCTGCAACTCAGGTGCTAGTCCTCCTTTCATGCAGAATCTTAAGGTCGTAGCTCATGTCCAAGGCACCAAAGCCAGCTAAAAAGTCAATAATCGATACCTAAAACTTGAATTGTACTACTTCTTACTGGCTATTACATCATCTTAGAAGCTTCATCTGTGTTCTACTATGGTGCTTTTAGTGTCTCCGCATACCGCAGCACGCGACAAAGCTTTCCAGACGATAAGTACAACCGTTTCAGAGAGAAGAGCAGCCAATGTGACGATCTGGCTTTAAGTCGATTCGATAACAAATGACGAAAACGGACGGATTTCTCAGGTTTTTACTACATATGAACACTTTTCACATTCTCCTATCCAACGCGGGTGCTAGTCCTCCTTTCATGCAGAATCTTAAGCTCCTAGCTCATGTCCAAGGCACCAAAGCCAGCTAAAAAGTCAATAATCGATACCTAAAACTTGAATTATACTACTTCTTACTGGCTATTACATCAACTTGAAAGCTTCATCTGTGTTCTACTATGGTGCTTTTAGTGTCTCCGCATACCGCATCACGCGACATAGCTTTGCAGGCGATAAGGACAACCGTTTCAGAGAGAAGGGCGGCCAATGTGACGATCTGGCTTTAAGTTGATTCGATAACAAATGACGAAAACGGACGGATTTCTCAGGTTTTTACTACATATGAACACTATTCACATTCTCCCATCCACCGCGGCTTCTAGTCCTCCTTTCACGCAGAATCTTAAGGTCCTACCTCATGTCCAAGGCACCAAAGCCAGCTAAGAAGTCAATAATCGATACCTAAAACTTGAATTGTACTACTTCTTACTGGCTATTACATCATCATAGAAGCTTAATCTGTGTTCTACTATGGTGCTTTTAGTGTCTCCGCATACCGCAGCACGCGACATAGCTTTGCAGACGATAAGTACAACCGTTTCAGAGAGAAGAGCGGCCAATGTGACGATCTGCCTTTAAGTCGATTCGATAACAAATGACGAAAACGGACGGATTTCTCAGGTTTTTACTACATATGAACACTTTTCACATTCTCCCGTGCAACTCGGCTGCTAGTCCTCCTTTCATGCAGAATCTTAAGGTCCTAGCTTATGTCCAAGGCACCAAAGCCAGCTAAAAAGTCAATAATCAGTACCTAAAACTTGAATTGTACTACTTCTTACTGGCTATTACATCAACTTAGAAGCTTCATCTGTGTTCTACTATGGTGCTTTTAGTGTCTCCGCATACCGCAGCACGCGACATAGCTTTGCAGACGATAAGTACAACCGTTTCAGAGAGAAAAGAGCGGCCAATGTGACGATCTGCCTTTAAGCCGATTCGATAACAAATGACGAAAACGGACGGATTTCTCAGGTTTTTACTACATATGAACACTTTTCACATTCTACCGTGCAACTCGGCTGCTAGTCCTCCTTTCATGCAGAATCTTAAGGTCCTAGCTCATGTCCAAGGCACCAAAGCCAGCTAAAAAGTAAATAATCAGTACCTAAAACTTGAATTGTACTACTTCTTACTGGCTATTACATCAACTTAGAAGCTTCATCTGTGTTCTACTAAGGTGCTTTTAGTGCCTCCGCATACCGCAGCACGCGACATAGCTTTGCAGTCGATAAGTAGAAACGTTCAGAGAGAAGAGCGGCCAATGTGACGATCTGGCTTTAAGTCGATTCGATAACAAATGACGAAAACGGACGGATTTCTCAGGTTTTTACTACATATGAACAATTTTCACATTCTCCCGTGCAACTCGGCTGCTAGTCCTCCTTTCACGCAGAATCTTAAGGTCCTAGCTCATGTCCAAGGCACCAAAGCCAGCAAAAAAGTCAATAATCGATTCCTAAAACTTGAATTATACTACTTCTTACTGGCTATTACATCAACTTAGAAGTTTCATCTGTGTTCTACTATGGTGCTTTTAGTGTCTCCGCATACCGCATCACGCGACATAGCTTTCCAGGCGATAAGGACAACCGTTTCAGAGAGAAGGGCGGCCAATGTGACGATCTGGCTTTAAGTTGATTCGATAACAAATGACGAAAACGGACGGATTTCTCAGGTTTTTACTACATATGAACACTATTCACATTCTCCCATCCAACGCGGCTGCTAGTCCTCCTTTCACGCAGAATCTTAAGGTCCTTCCTCATGTCCAAGGCACCAAAGCCAGCTAAAAAGTCAATAATCGATACCTAAAACTTGAATTGTACTACTTCTTACTGGCTATTACATCATCATAGAAGCTTCATCTGTGTTCTACTATGGTGCTTTTAGTGTCTCCGCATACCGCAGCACGCGACATAGCTTTGCAGACGATAAGTACAACCGTTTCAGAGAGAAGAGCAGCCAATGTGACGATCTGGCTTTAAGTCGATTCGATAACAAATGAGTAAAACGGACGGATTTCTCAGGTTTTTACTACATATGAACACTTTTCACATTCTCCCGTGCAACTCGGCTGCTAGTCCTCCTTTCATGCAGAATCTTAAGGTCCTAGCTCATGTCCAAGGCACCAAAGCCAGCTAAAAAGTCAATAATCAGTACCTAAAACTTGAATTGTACTACTACTTACTGGCTATTACATCAACGTAGAAGCTTCATCTGTGTTCTACTATGGTGCTTTTAGTGTCTCCGCATACCGCAGCACGCGACATAGCTTTGCAGACGATAAGTACAACCGTTTCAGAGAGAAGAGCGGCCAATGTGACGATCTGCCTTTAAGTCGATTCGATAACAAATGACGAAAACGGACGGATTTCTCAGGTTTTTACTAAATATGAACACTTTTCACATTCGTCCCTGCAACTCGGCTGCTAGTCCTCCTTTCATGCAGATTTTTAAGGTCCTAGCTCATGTCCAAGGCATCAAAGCCAGCTAAAAAGTCAATAATCGATACCTAAAACTTGATTTGTACTACTTCTTACTGGATATTACATCAAATTAGAAGCTTCATCTGTGTTCTACTGTGGTGGTTTCAGTGTCTCCGCCTACCGCAGCATACGACATAGCTTTGCAGACGATAAGTACAACCGTTTCAGAGAGAAGAGCGGCCAATGTGACGATCTGGCTTTAAGTCGATTCGATAACAAATGACGAAAACGGACGGATTTCTCAGGTTTTTACTACATATGAACATTTTTCACATTCTCCCCTGCAACTCGGCTGCTAGTCCTCCTTTCATGCAGAATCTTAAGGTCCTAGCTCATGTCCAAGGCACCAAAGCCAGCTAAAAAGTCGATAATCGATACATTAAACTTGAATTGTACTACTTCTTACTGGCTATTACATCAACTTAGAAGCTTCATCTGTCTTCTACTATGGTGCTTTTAGTGTCTCCGCATACCGCAGCATGCGACATAGCTTTGCAGACGATAAGTACAACCGTTTCAGAGAGAAGAGCGGCCAATGTGACGATCTGGCTTTAAGTCGATTCGATAACAAATGACGAAAACGGACGGATTTCTCAGGTTTTTACTACATATGAACACATTTCACATTCTCCCCTGCAACTCGGCTGCTAGTCCTCCTTTCATGCAGAATCTTAAGGTCCTAGCTCATGTCCAAGGCACCAAAGCCAGCTAAAAAGTCAATAATCGATACATAAAACTTGAATTGTACTACTTCTTACTGGCTATTACATCATCTTAGAAGCTTCATCTGTGTTCTACTATGGTGCTTTTAGTGTCTCCGCATACCGCAGCACGCGACAAAGCTTTCCAGACGATAAGTACAACCGTTTCTGAGAGAAGAGCAGCCAATGTGACGATCTGGCTTTAAGTCGATTCGATAACAAATGACGAAAACGGACGGATTTCTCAGGTTTTTACTACATATGAACACTTTTCACATTCTCCTATCCAACGCGGGTGCTAGTCCTCCTTTCATGCAGAATCTTAAGCTCCTAGCTCATGCCCAAGGCACCAAAGCCAGCTAAAAAGTCAATAATCGATACCTAAAACTTGAATTATACTACTTCTTACTGGCTATTACATCAACTTGAAAGCTTCATCTGTGTTCTACTATGGTGCTTTTAGTGTCTCCGCATACCGCATCACGCGACATAGCTTTGCAGGCGATAAGGACAACCGTTTCAGAGAGAAGGGCGGCCAATGTGACGATCTGGCTTTAAGTTGATTCGATAACAAATGACGAAAACGGACGGATTTCTCAGGTTTTTACTACATATGAACACTATTCACATTCTCCCATCCAACGCGGCTGCTAGTCCTCCTTTCACGCAGAATCTTAAGGTCCTACCTCATGTCCAAGGCACCAAAGCCAGCTAAGAAGTCAATAATCGATACCTAAAACTTGAATTGTACTACTTCTTACTGGCTATTACATCATCATAGAAGCTTAATCTGTGTTCTACTATGGTGCTTTTAGTGTCTCCGCATACCGCAGCACGCGACATAGCTTTGCAGACGATAAGTACAACCGTTTCAGAGAGAAGAGCGGCCAATGTGACGATCTGCCTTTAAGTCGATTCGATAACAAATGATAAAAACGGACGGATTTCTCAGGTTTTTACTACATATGAACACTTTTCACATTCTCCCGTGCAACTCGGCTGCTAGTCCTCCTTTCATGCAGAATCTTAAGGTCCTAGCTTATGTCCAAGGCACCAAAGCCAGCTAAAAAGTCAATAATCAGTACCTAAAACTTGAATTGTACTACTTCTTACTGGCTATTACATCAACTTAGAAGCTTCATCTGTGTTCTACTATGGTGCTTTTAGTGTCTCCGCATACCGCAGCACGCGACATAGCTTTGCAGACGATAAGAACAACCGTTTCAGAGAGAAAAGAGCGGCCAATGTGACGATCTGCCTTTAAGTCGATTCGATAACAAATGAGGAAAACGGACGGATTTCTCAGGTTTTTACTACATATGAACACTTTTCACATTCTACCGTGCAACTCGGCTGCTAGTCCTCCTTTCATGCAGTATTATAAGGTCCTAGCTCATGTCCAAGGCACCAAAGCCAGCTAAAAAGTAAATAATCAGTACCTAAAACTTGAATTGTACTACTTCTTACTGGCTATTACATCAACTTAGAAGCTTCATCTGTGTTCTACTATGGTGCTTTTAGTGTCTCCGCATACCGCAGCACGCGACATAGCTTTGCAGACGATAAGTACAACCGTTTCAGAGAGAAGAGCAGCCAATGTGACGATCTGGCTTTAAGTCGATTCGATAACAAATGAGTAAAACGGACGGATTTCTCAGGTTTTTACTACATATGAACACTTTTCACATTCTCCCGTGCAACTCGGCTGCTAGTCCTCCTTTCATGCAGAATCTTAAGGTCCTAGCTCATGTCCAAGGCACCAAAGCCAGCTAAAAAGTCAATAATCAGTACCTAAAACTTGAATTGTACTACTACTTACTGGCTATTACATCAACGTAGAAGCTTCATCTGTGTTCTACTATGGTGCTTTTAGTGTCTCCGCATACCGCAGCACGCGACATAGCTTTGCAGACGATAAGTACAACCGTTTCAGAGAGAAGAGCGGCCAATGTGACGATCTGCCTTTAAGTCGATTCGATAACAAATGACGAAAACGGACGGATTTCTCAGGTTTTTACTAAATATGAACACTTTTCACATTCGTCCCTGCAACTCGGCTGCTAGTCCTCCTTTCATGCAGATTTTTAAGGTCCTAGCTCATGTCCAAGGCATCAAAGCCAGCTAAAAAGTCAATAATCGATACCTAAAACTTGATTTGTACTACTTCTTACTGGATATTACATCAAATTAGAAGCTTCATCTGTGTTCTACTGTGGTGGTTTCAGTGTCTCCGCCTACCGCAGCATACGACATAGCTTTGCAGACGATAAGTACAACCGTTTCAGAGAGAAGAGCGGCCAATGTGACGATCTGGCTTTAAGTCGATTCGATAACAAATGACGAAAACGGACGGATTTCTCAGGTTTTTACTACATATGAACATTTTTCACATTCTCCCCTGCAACTCGGCTGCTAGTCCTCCTTTCATGCAGAATCTTAAGGTCCTAGCTCATGTCCAAGGCACCAAAGCCAGCTAAAAAGTCGATAATCGATACATTAAACTTGAATTGTACTACTTCTTACTGGCTATTACATCAACTTAGAAGCTTCATCTGTCTTCTACTATGGTGCTTTTAGTGTCTCCGCATACCGCAGCATGCGACATAGCTTTGCAGACGATAAGTACAACCGTTTCAGAGAGAAGAGCGGCCAATGTGACGATCTGGCTTTAAGTCGATTCGATAACAAATGACGAAAACGGACGGATTTCTCAGGTTTTTACTACATATGAACACATTTCACATTCTCCCCTGCAACTCGGCTGCTAGTCCTCCTTTCATGCAGAATCTTAAGGTCCTAGCTCATGTCCAAGGCACCAAAGCCAGCTAAAAAGTCAATAATCGATACATAAAACTTGAATTGTACTACTTCTTACTGGCTATTACATCATCTTAGAAGCTTCATCTGTGTTCTACTATGGTGCTTTTAGTGTCTCCGCATACCGCAGCACGCGACAAAGCTTTCCAGACGATAAGTACAACCGTTTCTGAGAGAAGAGCAGCCAATGTGACGATCTGGCTTTAAGTCGATTCGATAACAAATGACGAAAACGGACGGATTTCTCAGGTTTTTACTACATATGAACACTTTTCACATTCTCCTATCCAACGCGGGTGCTAGTCCTCCTTTCATGCAGAATCTTAAGCTCCTAGCTCATGCCCAAGGCACCAAAGCCAGCTAAAAAGTCAATAATCGATACCTAAAACTTGAATTATACTACTTCTTACTGGCTATTACATCAACTTGAAAGCTTCATCTGTGTTCTACTATGGTGCTTTTAGTGTCTCCGCATACCGCATCACGCGACATAGCTTTGCAGGCGATAAGGACAACCGTTTCAGAGAGAAGGGCGGCCAATGTGACGATCTGGCTTTAAGTTGATTCGATAACAAATGACGAAAACGGACGGATTTCTCAGGTTTTTACTACATATGAACACTATTCACATTCTCCCATCCAACGCGGCTGCTAGTCCTCCTTTCACGCAGAATCTTAAGGTCCTACCTCATGTCCAAGGCACCAAAGCCAGCTAAGAAGTCAATAATCGATACCTAAAACTTGAATTGTACTACTTCTTACTGGCTATTACATCATCATAGAAGCTTAATCTGTGTTCTACTATGGTGCTTTTAGTGTCTCCGCATACCGCAGCACGCGACATAGCTTTGCAGACGATAAGTACAACCGTTTCAGAGAGAAGAGCGGCCAATGTGACGATCTGCCTTTAAGTCGATTCGATAACAAATGATAAAAACGGACGGATTTCTCAGGTTTTTACTACATATGAACACTTTTCACATTCTCCCGTGCAACTCGGCTGCTAGTCCTCCTTTCATGCAGAATCTTAAGGTCCTAGCTTATGTCCAAGGCACCAAAGCCAGCTAAAAAGTCAATAATCAGTACCTAAAACTTGAATTGTACTACTTCTTACTGGCTATTACATCAACTTAGAAGCTTCATCTGTGTTCTACTATGGTGCTTTTAGTGTCTCCGCATACCGCAGCACGCGACATAGCTTTGCAGACGATAAGTACAACCGTTTCAGAGAGAAAAGAGCGGCCAATGTGACGATCTGCCTTTAAGTCGATTCGATAACAAATGAGGAAAACGGACGGATTTCTCAGGTTTTTACTACATATGAACACTTTTCACATTCTACCGTGCAACTCGGCTGCTAGTCCTCCTTTCATGCAGTATTATAAGGTCCTAGCTCATGTCCAAGGCACCAAAGCCAGCTAAAAAGTAAATAATCAGTACCTAAAACTTGAATTGTACTACTTCTTACTGGCTATTACATCAACTTAGAAGCTTCATCTGTGTTCTACTATGGTGCTTTTAGTGCCTCCGCATACCGCAGCACGCGACATAGCTTTGCAGACGATAAGTAGAAACGTTTCAGAGAGAAGAGCGGCCAATGTGACGATCTGGCTTTAAGTCGATTCGATAACAAATGAGGAAAACGGACGGATTTCTCAGGTTTTTACTACATATGAACAATTTTCACATTCTCCCGTGCAACTCGGCTGCTAGTCCTCCTTTCACGCAGAATCTTAAGGTCCTAGCTCATGTCCAAGGCACCAAAGCCAGCTAAAAAGTCAATAATCGATTCCTAAAACTTGAATTATACTACTTCTTACTGGCTATTACATCAACTTAGAAGTTTCATCTGTGTTCTACTATGGTGCTTTTAGTGTCTCCGCATACCGCATCACGCGACATAGCTTTGCAGGCGATAAGGACAGCCGTTTCAGAGAGAAGAGCGGCCAATGTGACGATCTGGCTTTAAGTCGATTCGATAACAAATGAGGAAAACGGACGGATTTCTCAGGTTTTTACTACATATGAACACTATTCACATTCTCCCATCCAACGCGGCTGCTAGTCCTCCTTTCACGCAGAATCTTAAGGTCCTAGCTCATGTCCAAGGCACCAAAGCCAGATAAAAAGTCAATAATCAGTACCTAAAACTTGAATTGTACTACTTCTTACTGGCTATTACATCAACTTAGAAGCTTCATCTGGGTTCTACCATGGTGCTTTTAGTGTCTCCGCATACCGCATCACGCGACATAGCTTTGCAGGCGATAAGGACAGCCGTTTCAGAGAGAAAAGCGGCCAATGTGACGATCTGGCTTTAAGTCGATTCGATAACAAATGACGAAAACGGACGGATCTCTCAGGTTTTTACTACATATGAACACTTTTCACATTCTCCCGTGCAACCCGGCTGCTAGTCCTCCTTTCACGCAGAATCTTAAGGTCTTACCTCATGTCCAAGGCACCAAAGCCAGCTAAAAAGTCAATAATCGATACCTAAAACTTGAATTGTACTACTTCTTACTGGCTATTACATCATCATAGAAGCTTCATCTGTGTTCTACTATGGTGCTTTTAGTGTCTCCGCATACCGCAGCTCGCGACATAGCTTTGCAGACGATAAGTACAACCGTTTCAGAGAGAAGAGCGGCCAATGTGACGATCTGGCTTTAAGTCGATTCGATAACAAATGAGGAAAACGGACGGATTTCTCAGGTTTTTACTACATTTGAAAACTTTTCACATTCTCCCGTGCAACTCGGCTGCTAGTCCTCCTTTCATGCAGAATCTTAAGGTCCTAGCTCATGTCCAAGGCACCAAAGCCAGCTAAAAAGTAAATAATCAGTACCTAAAACTTGAATTGTGCTACTTCTTACTGGCTATTACATCAACTTAGAAGCTTCATCTGTGTTCTACTATGGTGCTTTTAGTGTCTCCGCATACCGCAGCACGTGACATAGCTTTGCAGACGATAAGTAGAACCGTTTCAGAGAGAAGAGCGGCCAATGTGACGATCTGGCTTTAAGTCGATTCGATAACAAATGAGAAAAACGGACGGATTTCTCAGGATTTTACTACATATGAACACATTTCACATTCTCCCGTACAACGCGGCCGCCAGTCCTCCTTTCATGCAGAATCTTAAGGTCCTAGCTCATGTCCAAGGCACCAAAGCCAACTAAAAAGTCAATAATCGATACCTAAAACTTGAATTGTACTACTTCTTACTGGCTATTACATCAACTTAGAAGCTTCATCTGTGTTCTACTATGGTGCTTTTAGTGTCTCCGCATACCGCATCACGCGACATAGCTTTGCAGGCGATAAGTACAACCGTTTCAGAGAGAAGAGCGGCCAATGTGACGATCGGGCTTTAAGTCGATTCGATAACAAATGACGAAAACGGACGGATTTCTCAGGTTTTTACTACATATGAACACATTTCACATTCTCCCGTGCAACGCGGCTGCTAGTCCTCCTTTCATGCAGAATCTTAAGGTCCTAGCTCATGTCCAAGGCTCCAAAGCCAGCTAAAAAGTAAATAATCAGTACCTAAAACTTGAATTGTACTACTTCTTACTGGCTATTACATCAACTTAGAAGCTTCATCTGTGTTCTACTATGGTGCTTTTAGAGTCTCCGCATACCGCAGCACGCGACATAGCTTTGCAGACGATAAGTACAACCGTTTCAGAGAGAAGAGCGGCCAATGTGACGATCTGGCTTTAAGTCGATTCGATAACAAATGAGGAAAACGGACGGATTTCTCAGGTTTTTACTACATATGAACACTTTTCACATTCTCCCGTGCAACTCGGCTGCTAGTCCTCCTTTCATGCATAATCTTAAGGTCCTAGCTCATGTCCAAGGCACCAAAGCCAGCTAAAAAGTCAATAATCGATACCTAAAACTTGAATTATACTACTTCTTACTGGCTATTACATCAACTTAGAAGCTTCATCTGTGTTCTACTATGGTGCTTTTAGTGTCTCCGCATACCGCATCACGCGACATAGCTTTGCAGGTGACAAGGACAACCGTTTCAGAGAGAAGAGCGGCCAATGTGACGATCTGGCTTTAAGTCGATTCGATAACAAATGACGAAAACGGACGGATTTCTCAGGTTTTTACTACATATGAACACTATTCACATTCTCCCATCCAACGCGGCTGCTAGTCCTCCTTTCACGCAGAATCTTAAGGTCTTACCTCATGTCCAAGGCACCAAAGCCAGCTAAAAAGTGAAAAATCGATACCTAAAACTTGAATTGTACTACTTCTTACTGGCTATTACATCAACTTAGAAGCTTCATCTGTGTTCTTCTATGGTGCTTTTAGTGTCTCCGCATGCCGCATCACGCGACATAGCTTTGCAGGCGATAAGTACAACCGTTTCAGAGAGAAGAGCGGCCAATGTGACGATCTGGCTTTAAGTCGATTCGATAACAAATGACGAAAACGGACGGATTTCTCAGGTTTTTACTACATATGAACACTTTTCACATTCTCCCGTGCAACCCGGCTGCTAGTCCTCCTTTCACGCAGAATCTTAAGGTCCTACCTCATGTCCAAGGCACCAAAGCCAGCTAAAAAGTCAATAATCGATACCTAAAACTTGAATTGTACTACTTCTTACTGGCTATTACATCATCATAGAAGCTTCATCTGTGTTCTACTATGGTGCTTTTAGTGTCTCCGCATACCACAGCACGCGACATAGCTTTGCAGACGATAAGTACAACCGTTTCAGAGAGAAGAGCGGCCAATGTGACGATCTGGCTTTAAGTCGATTCGATAACAAATGAGGAAAACGGACGGATTTCTCAGGTTTTTACTACATATGAAAACTTTTCACATTCTCCCGTGCAACTCGGCTGCTAGTCCTCCTTTCATGCAGAATCTTAAGGTCCTAGCTCATGTCCAAGGCACCAAAGCCAGCTAAAAAGTAAATAATCAGTACCTAAAATTTGAATTGTACTACTTCTTACTGGCTATTACATCAACTTAGAAGCTTCATCTGTGTTCTACTATGGTGCTTTTAGTGTCTCCGCATACCGCAGCACGTGACATAGCTTTGCAGACGATAAGTAGAACCGTTTCAGAGAGAAGAGCGGCCAATGTGACGATCTGGCTTTAAGTCGATTCGATAACAAATGAGGAAAACGGACGGATTTCTCAGGATTTTACTACATATGAACACACTTCACATTCTCCCGTACAACGCGGCCGCTAGTCCTCCTTTCATGCAGAATCTTAAGGTCCTAGCTCATGTCCAAGGCACCAAAGCCAGCTAAAAAGTCAATAATCGATACCTAAAACTTGAATTGTACTACTTCTTACTGGCTATTACATCAACTTAGAAGCTTCATCTGTGTTCTACTATGGTGCTTTTAGTGTCTCCGCATACCGCATCACGCGACATAGCTTTGCAGGCGATAAGTACAACCGTTTCAGAGAGAAGAGCGGCCAATGTGACGATCGGGCTTTAAGTCGATTCGATAACAAATGACGAAAACGGACGGATTTCTCAGGTTTTTACTACATATGAACACATTTCACATTCTCCCGTGCAACTCGGCTGCTAGTCCGCATTTCATGCAGAATCTTAAGGTCCTAGCTCATGTCCAAGGCTCCAAAGCCAGCTAAAAAGTAAATAATCAGTACCTAAAACTTGAATTGTACTACTTCTTACTGGCTATTACATCAACTTAGAAGCTTCATCTGTGTTCTACTATGGTGCTTTTAGACTCTCCGCATACCGCAGCACGCGACATAGCTTTGCAGACGATAAGTACAACCGTTTCAGAGAGAAGAGCGGCCAATGTGACGATCTGGCTTTAAGTCGATTCGATAACAAATGAGGAAAACGGACGGATTTCTCAGGTTTTTACTACATATGAACACTTTTCACATTCTCCCGTGCAACTCGGCTGCTAGTCCTCCTTTCATGCAGAATCTTAAGGTCCTAGCTCATGTCCAAGGCACCAAAGCCAGCTAAAAAGTCAATAATCGATACCTAAAACTTGAATTATACTACTTCTTACTGGCTATTACATCAACTTAGAAGCTTCATCTGTGTTCTACTATGGTGCTTTTAGTGTCTCCGCATACCGCAGCACGCGACATAGCTTTGCAGACGATAAGTACAACCGTTTCAGAGAGAAGAGCAGCCAATGTGACGATCTGGCTTTAAGTCGATTCGATAACAAATGAGGAAAACGGACGGATTTCTCAGGTTTTTACTACATATGAACACTTTTCACATTCTCCCGTGCAACTCGGCTGCTAGTCCTCCTTTCATGCAGAATCTTAAGGTCCTAGCTCATGTCCAAGGCACCAAAGCCAGCTAAAAAGTCAATAATCAGTACCTAAAACTTGAATTGTACTACTACTTACTGGCTATTACATCAACTTAGAAGCTTCATCTGTGTTCTACTATGGTGCTTTTAGTGTCTCCGCATACCGCAGCACGCGACATAGCTTTGCAGACGATAAGTACAACCGTTTCAGAGAGAAGAGCGGCCAATGTGACGATCTGCCTTTAAGCCGATTCGATAACAAATGACGAAAACGGACGGATTTCTCAGGTTTTTACTACATATGAACACTTTTCACATTCTACCGTGCAACTCGGCTGCTAGTCCTCCTTTCATGCAGAATCTTAAGGTCCTAGCTCATGTCCAAGGCACCAAAGCCAGCTAAAAAGTAAATAATCAGTACCTAAAACTTGAATTGTACTACTTCTTACTGGCTATTACATCAACTTAGAAGCTTCATCTGTGTTCTACTAAGGTGCTTTTAGTGCCTCCGCATACCGCAGCACGCGACATAGCTTTGCAGTCGATAAGTAGAAACGTTCAGAGAGAAGAGCGGCCAATGTGACGATCTGGCTTTAAGTCGATTCGATAACAAATGAGGAAAACGGACGGATTTCTCAGGTTTTTACTACATATGAACAATTTTCACATTCTCCCGTGCAACTCGGCTGCTAGTCCTCCTTTCACGCAGAATCTTAAGGTCCTAGCTCATGTCCAAGGCACCAAAGCCAGCAAAAAAGTCAATAATCGATTCCTAAAACTTGAATTATACTACTTCTTACTGGCTATTACATCAACTTAGAAGCTTCATCTGTGTTCTACTATGGTGCTTTTAGTGTCTCCGCATACCGCATCACGCGACATAGCTTTGCAGGCGATAAGGACAACCGTTTCAGAGAGAAGGGCGGCCAATGTGACGATCTGGCTTTAAGTTGATTCGATAACAAATGACGAAAACGGACGGATTTCTCAGGTTTTTACTACATATGAACACTATTCACATTCTCCCATCCAACGCGGCTGCTAGTCCTCCTTTCACGCAGAATCTTAAGGTCCTTCCTCATGTCCAAGGCACCAAAGCCAGCTAAAAAGTCAATAATCGATACCTAAAACTTGAATTGTACTACTTCTTACTGGCTATTACATCATTATTGAAGCTTCATCTGTGTTCTACTATGGTGCTTTTAGTGTCTCCGCATACCGCAGCACGCGACATAGCTTTGCAGACGATAAGTACAACCGTTTCAGAGAGAAGAGCAGCCAATGTGACGATCTGGCTTTAAGTCGATTCGATAACAAATGAGTAAAACGGACGGATTTCTCAGGTTTTTACTACATATGAACACTTTTCACATTCTCCCGTGCAACTCGGCTGCTAGTCCTCCTTTCATGCAGAATCTTAAGGTCCTAGCTCATGTCCAAGGCACCAAAGCCAGCTAAAAAGTCAATAATCAGTACCTAAAACTTGAATTGTACTACTACTTACTGGCTATTACATCAACTTAGAAGCTTCATCTGTGTTCTACTATGGTGCTTTTAGTGTCTCCGCATACCGCAGCACGCGACATAGCTTTGCAGACGATAAGTACAACCGTTTCAGAGAGAAGAGCGGCCAATGTGACGATCTGCCTTTAAGTCGATTCGATAACAAATGACGAAAACGGACGGATTTCTCAGGTTTTTACTAAATATGAACACTTTTCACATTCGTCCCTGCAACTCGGCTGCTAGTCCTCCTTTCATGCAGATTTTTAAGGTCCTAGCTCATGTCCAAGGCATCAAAGCCAGCTAAAAAGTCAATAATCGATACCTAAAACTTGATTTGTACTACTTCTTACTGGATATTACATCAAATTAGAAGCTTCATCTGTGTTCTACTGTGGTGGTTTCAGTGTCTCCGCCTACCGCAGCATACGACATAGCTTTGCAGACGATAAGTACAACCGTTTCAGAGAGAAGAGCGGCCAATGTGACGATCTGGCTTTAAGTCGATTCGATAACAAATGACGAAAACGGACGGATTTCTCAGGTTTTTACTACATATGAACATTTTTCACATTCTCCCCTGCAACTCGGCTGCTAGTCCTCCTTTCATGCAGAATCTTAAGGTCCTAGCTCATGTCCAAGGCACCAAAGCCAGCTAAAAAGTCGATAATCGATACATTAAACTTGAATTGTACTACTTCTTACTGGCTATTACATCAACTTAGAAGCTTCATCTGTCTTCTACTATGGTGCTTTTAGTGTCTCCGCATACCGCAGCATGCGACATAGCTTTGCAGACGATAAGTACAACCGTTTCAGAGAGAAGAGCGGCCAATGTGACGATCTGGCTTTAAGTCGATTCGATAACAAATGACGAAAACGGACGGATTTCTCAGGTTTTTACTACATATGAACACATTTCACATTCTCCCCTGCAACTCGGCTGCTAGTCCTCCTTTCATGCAGAATCTTAAGGTCCTAGCTCATGTCCAAGGCACCAAAGCCAGCTAAAAAGTCAATAATCGATACATAAAACTTGAATTGTACTACTTCTTACTGGCTATTACATCATCTTAGAAGCTTCATCTGTGTTCTACTATGGTGCTTTTAGTGTCTCCGCATACCGCAGCACGCGACAAAGCTTTCCAGACGATAAGTACAACCGTTTCTGAGAGAAGAGCAGCCAATGTGACGATCTGGCTTTAAGTCGATTCGATAACAAATGACGAAAACGGACGGATTTCTCAGGTTTTTACTACATATGAACACTTTTCACATTCTCCTATCCAACGCGGGTGCTAGTCCTCCTTTCATGCAGAATCTTAAGCTCCTAGCTCATGCCCAAGGCACCAAAGCCAGCTAAAAAGTCAATAATCGATACCTAAAACTTGAATTATACTACTTCTTACTGGCTATTACATCAACTTGAAAGCTTCATCTGTGTTCTACTATGGTGCTTTTAGTGTCTCCGCATACCGCATCACGCGACATAGCTTTGCAGGCGATAAGGACAACCGTTTCAGAGAGAAGGGCGGCCAATGTGACGATCTGGCTTTAAGTTGATTCGATAACAAATGACGAAAACGGACGGATTTCTCAGGTTTTTACTACATATGAACACTATTCACATTCTCCCATCCAACGCGGCTGCTTGTCCTCCTTTCACGCAGAATCTTAAGGTCCTACCTCATGTCCAAGGCACCAAAGCCAGCTAAGAAGTCAATAATCGATACCTAAAACTTGAATTGTACTACTTCTTACTGGCTATTACATCATCATAGAAGCTTAATCTGTGTTCTACTATGGTGCTTTTAGTGTCTCCGCATACCGCAGCACGCGACATAGCTTTGCAGACGATAAGTACAACCGTTTCAGAGAGAAGAGCGGCCAATGTGACGATCTGCCTTTAAGTCGATTCGATAACAAATGATAAAAACGGACGGATTTCTCAGGTTTTTACTACATATGAACACTTTTCACATTCTCCCGTGCAACTCGGCTGCTAGTCCTCCTTTCATGCAGAATCTTAAGGTCCTAGCTTATGTCCAAGGCACCAAAGCCAGCTAAAAAGTCAATAATCAGTACCTAAAACTTGAATTGTACTACTTCTTACTGGCTATTACATCAACTTAGAAGCTTCATCTGTGTTCTACTATGGTGCTTTTAGTGTCTCCGCATACCGCAGCACGCGACATAGCTTTGCAGACGATAAGTACAACCGTTTCAGAGAGAAAAGAGCGGCCAATGTGACGATCTGCCTTTAAGTCGATTCGATAACAAATGAGGAAAACGGACGGATTTCTCAGGTTTTTACTACATATGAACACTTTTCACATTCTCCCGTGCAACTCGGCTGCTAGTCCTCCTTTCATGCAGAATCTTAAGGTCCTAGCTCATGTCCAAGGCACCAAAGCCAGCTAAAAAGTAAATAATCAGTACCTAAAACTTGAATTGTACTACTTCTTACTGGCTATTACATCAACTTAGAAGCTTCATCTGTGTTCTACTATGGTGCTTTTAGTGCCTCCGCATACCGCAGCACGCGACATAGCTTTGCAGACGATAAGTAGAAACGTTTCAGAGAGAAGAGCGGCCAATGTGACGATCTGGCTTTAAGTCGATTCGATAACAAATGAGGAAAACGGACGGATTTCTCAGGTTTTTACTACATATGAACAATTTTCACATTCTCCCGTGCAACTCGGCTGCTAGTCCTCCTTTCACGCAGAATCTTAAGGTCCTAGCTCATGTCCAAGGCACCAAAGCCAGCTAAAAAGTCAATAATCGATTCCTAAAACTTGAATTATACTACTTCTTACTGGCTATTACATCAACTTAGAAGTTTCATCTGTGTTCTACTATGGTGCTTTTAGTGTCTCCGCATACCGCATCACGCGACATAGCTTTGCAGGCGATAAGGACAGCCGTTTCAGAGAGAAGAGCGGCCAATGTGACGATCTGGCTTTAAGTCGATTCGATAACAAATGAGGAAAACGGACGGATTTCTCAGGTTTTTACTACATATGAACACTATTCACATTCTCCCATCCAACGCGGCTGCTAGTCCTCCTTTCACGCAGAATCTTAAGGTCCTAGCTCATGTCCAAGGCACCAAAGCCAGATAAAAAGTCAATAATCAGTACCTAAAACTTGAATTGTACTACTTCTTACTGGCTATTACATCAACTTAGAAGCTTCATCTGTGTTCTACCATGGTGCTTTTAGTGTCTCCGCATACCGCATCACGCGACATAGCTTTGCAGGCGATAAGGACAGCCGTTTCAGAGAGAAAAGCGGCCAATGTGACGATCTGGCTTTAAGTCGATTCGATAACAAATGACGAAAACGGACGGATTTCTCAGGTTTTTACTACATATGAACACTTTTCACATTCTCCCGTGCAACCCGGCTGCTAGTCCTCCTTTCACGCAGAATCTTAAGGTCTTACCTCATGTCCAAGGCACCAAAGCCAGCTAAAAAGTCAATAATCGATACCTAAAACTTGAATTGTACTACTTCTTACTGGCTATTACATCATCATAGAAGCTTCATCTGTGTTCTACTATGGTGCTTTTAGTGTCTCCGCATACCGCAGCTCGCGACATAGCTTTGCAGACGATAAGTACAACCGTTTCAGAGAGAAGAGCGGCCAATGTGACGATCTGGCTTTAAGTCGATTCGATAACAAATGAGGAAAACGGACGGATTTCTCAGGTTTTTACTACATTTGAAAACTTTTCACATTCTCCCGTGCAACTCGGCTGCTAGTCCTCCTTTCATGCAGAATCTTAAGGTCCTAGCTCATGTCCAAGGCACCAAAGCCAGCTAAAAAGTAAATAATCAGTACCTAAAACTTGAATTGTGCTACTTCTTACTGGCTATTACATCAACTTAGAAGCTTCATCTGTGTTCTACTATGGTGCTTTTAGTGTCTCCGCATACCGCAGCACGTGACATAGCTTTGCAGACGATAAGTAGAACCGTTTCAGAGAGAAGAGCGGCCAATGTGACGATCTGGCTTTAAGTCGATTCGATAACAAATGAGAAAAACGGACGGATTTCTCAGGATTTTACTACATATGAACACATTTCACATTCTCCCGTACAACGCGGCCGCCAGTCCTCCTTTCATGCAGAATCTTAAGGTCCTAGCTCATGTCCAAGGCACCAAAGCCAACTAAAAAGTCAATAATCGATACCTAAAACTTGAATTGTACTACTTCTTACTGGCTATTACATCAACTTAGAAGCTTCATCTGTGTTCTACTATGGTGCTTTTAGTGTCTCCGCATACCGCATCACGCGACATAGCTTTGCAGGCGATAAGTACAACCGTTTCAGAGAGAAGAGCGGCCAATGTGACGATCGGGCTTTAAGTCGATTCGATAACAAATGACGAAAACGGACGGATTTCTCAGGTTTTTACTACATATGAACACATTTCACATTCTCCCGTGCAACGCGGCTGCTAGTCCTCCTTTCATGCAGAATCTTAAGGTCCTAGCTCATGTCCAAGGCTCCAAAGCCAGCTAAAAAGTAAATAATCAGTACCTAAAACTTGAATTGTACTACTTCTTACTGGCTATTACATCAACTTAGAAGCTTCATCTGTGTTCTACTATGGTGCTTTTAGAGTCTCCGCATACCGCAGCACGCGACATAGCTTTGCAGACGATAAGTACAACCGTTTCAGAGAGAAGAGCGGCCAATGTGACGATCTGGCTTTAAGTCGATTCGATAACAAATGAGGAAAACGGACGGATTTCTCAGGTTTTTACTACATATGAACACTTTTCACATTCTCCCGTGCAACTCGGCTGCTAGTCCTCCTTTCATGCATAATCTTAAGGTCCTAGCTCATGTCCAAGGCACCAAAGCCAGCTAAAAAGTCAATAATCGATACCTAAAACTTGAATTATACTACTTCTTACTGGCTATTACATCAACTTAGAAGCTTCATCTGTGTTCTACTATGGTGCTTTTAGTGTCTCCGCATACCGCATCACGCGACATAGCTTTGCAGGTGACAAGGACAACCGTTTCAGAGAGAAGAGCGGCCAATGTGACGATCTGGCTTTAAGTCGATTCGATAACAAATGACGAAAACCGACGGATTTCTCAGGTTTTTACTACATATGAACACTATTCACATTCTCCCATCCAACGCGGCTGCTAGTCCTCCGTTCACGCAGAATCTTAAGGTCTTACCTCATGTCCAAGGCACCAAAGCCAGCTAAAAAGTGAAAAATCGATACCTAAAACTTGAATTGTACTACTTCTTACTGGCTATTACATCAACTTAGAAGCTTCATCTGTGTTCTTCTATGGTGCTTTTAGTGTCTCCGCATGCCGCATCACGCGACATAGCTTTGCAGGCGATAAGTACAACCGTTTCAGAGAGAAGAGCGGCCAATGTGACGATCTGGCTTTAAGTCGATTCGATAACAAATGACGAAAACGGACGGATTTCTCAGGTTTTTACTACATATGAACACTTTTCACATTCTCCCGTGCAACCTGGCTGCTAGTCCTCCTTTCACGCAGAATCTTAAGGTCCTACCTCATGTCCAAGGCACCAAAGCCAGCTAAAAAGTCAATAATCGATACCTAAAACTTGAATTGTACTACTTCTTACTGGCTATTACATCATCATAGAAGCTTCATCTGTGTTCTACTATGGTGCTTTTAGTGTCTCCGCATACCACAGCACGCGACATAGCTTTGCAGACGATAGGTACAACCGTTTCAGAGAGAAGAGCGGCCAATGTGACGATCTGGCTTTAAGTCGATTCGATAACAAATGAGGAAAACGGACGGATTTCTCAGGTTTTTACTACATATGAAAACTTTTCACATTCTCCCGTGCAACTCGGCTGCTAGTCCTCCTTTCATGCAGAATCTTAAGGTCCTAGCTCATGTCCAAGGCACCAAAGCCAGCTAAAAAGTAAATAATCAGTACCTAAAATTTGAATTGTACTACTTCTTACTGGCTATTACATCAACTTAGAAGCTTCATCTGTGTTCTACTATGGTGCTTTTAGTGTCTCCGCATACCGCAGCACGTGACATAGCTTTGCAGACGATAAGTAGAACCGTTTCAGAGAGAAGAGCGGCCAATGTGACGATCTGGCTTTAAGTCGATTCGATAACAAATGAGGAAAACGGACGGATTTCTCAGGATTTTACTACATATGAACACACTTCACATTCTCCCGTACAACGCGGCCGCTAGTCCTCCTTTCATGCAGAATCTTAAGGTCCTAGCTCATGTCCAAGGCACCAAAGCCAGCTAAAAAGTCAATAATCGATACCTAAAACTTGAATTGTACTACTTCTTACTGGCTATTACATCAACTTAGAAGCTTCATCTGTGTTCTACTATGGTGCTTTTAGTGTCTCCGCATACCGCATCACGCGACATAGCTTTGCAGGCGATAAGTACAACCGTTTCAGAGAGAAGAGCGGCCAATGTGACGATCGGGCTTTAAGTCGATTCGATAACAAATGACGAAAACGGACGGATTTCTCAGGTTTTTACTACATATGAACACATTTCACATTCTCCCGTGCAACTCGGCTGCTAGTCCGCATTTCATGCAGAATCTTAAGGTCCTAGCTCATGTCCAAGGCTCCAAAGCCAGCTAAAAAGTAAATAATCAGTACCTAAAACTTGAATTGTACTACTTCTTACTGGCTATTACATCAACTTAGAAGCTTCATCTGTGTTCTACTATGGTGCTTTTAGACTCTCCGCATACCGCAGCACGCGACATAGCTTTGCAGACGATAAGTACAACCGTTTCAGAGAGAAGAGCGGCCAATGTGACGATCTGGCTTTAAGTCGATTCGATAACAAATGAGGAAAACGGACGGATTTCTCAGGTTTTTACTACATATGAACACTTTTCACATTCTCCCGTGCAACTCGGCTGCTAGTCCTCCTTTCATGCAGAATCTTAAGGTCCTAGCTCATGTCCAAGGCACCAAAGCCAGCTAAAAAGTCAATAATCGATACCTAAAACTTGAATTATACTACTTCTTACTGGCTATTACATCAACTTAGAAGCTTCATCTGTGTTCTACTATGGTGCTTTTAGTGTCTCCGCATACCGCAGCACGCGACATAGCTTTGCAGACGATAAGTACAACCGTTTCAGAGAGAAGAGCAGCCAATGTGACGATCTGGCTTTAAGTCGATTCGATAACAAATGAGGAAAACGGACGGATTTCTCAGGTTTTTACTACATATGAACACTTTTCACATTCTCCCGTGCAACTCGGCTGCTAGTCCTCCTTTCATGCAGAATCTTAAGGTCCTAGCTCATGTCCAAGGCACCAAAGCCAGCTAAAAAGTCAATAATCAGTACCTAAAACTTGAATTGTACTACTACTTACTGGCTATTACATCAACTTAGAAGCTTCATCTGTGTTCTACTATGGTGCTTTTAGTGTCTCCGCATACCGCAGCACGCGACATAGCTTTGCAGACGATAAGTACAACCGTTTCAGAGAGAAGAGCGGCCAATGTGACGATCTGCCTTTAAGTCGATTCGATAACAAATGACGAAAACGGACGGATTTCTCAGGTTTTTACTAAATATGAACACTTTTCACATTCGTCCCTGCAACTCGGCTGCTAGTCCTCCTTTCATGCAGATTCTTAAGGTCCTAGCTCATGTCCAAGGCATCAAAGCCAGCTAAAAAGTCAATAATCGATACCTAAAACTTGATTTGTACTACTTCTTACTGGCTATTACATCAAATTAGAAGCTTCATCTGTGTTCTACTGTGGTGGTTTCAGTGTCTCCGCCTACCGCAGCATACGACATAGCTTTGCAGACGATAAGTACAACCGTTTCAGAGAGAAGAGCGGCCAATGTGACGATCTGGCTTTAAGTCGATTCGATAACAAATGACGAAAACGGACGGATTTCTCAGGTTTTTACTACATATGAACATTTTTCACATTCTCCCCTGCAACTCGGCTGCTAGTCCTCCTTTCATGCAGAATCTTAAGGTCCTAGCTCATGTCCAAGGCACCAAAGCCAGCTAAAAAGTCGATAATCGATACATTAAACTTGAATTGTACTACTTCTTACTGGCTATTACATCAACTTAGAAGCTTCATCTGTCTTCTACTATGGTGCTTTTAGTGTCTCCGCATACCGCAGCATGCGACATAGCTTTGCAGACGATAAGTACAACCGTTTCAGAGAGAAGAGCGGCCAATGTGACGATCTGGCTTTAAGTCGATTCGATAACAAATGACGAAAACGGACGGATTTCTCAGGTTTTTACTACATATGAACACATTTCACATTCTCCCCTGCAACTCGGCTGCTAGTCCTCCTTTCATGCAGAATCTTAAGGTCCTAGCTCATGTCCAAGGCACCAAAGCCAGCTAAAAAGTCAATAATCGATACATAAAACTTGAATTGTACTACTTCTTACTGGCTATTACATCATCTTAGAAGCTTCATCTGTGTTCTACTATGGTGCTTTTAGTGTCTCCGCATACCGCAGCACGCGACAAAGCTTTCCAGACGATAAGTACAACCGTTTCTGAGAGAAGAGCAGCCAATGTGACGATCTGGCTTTAAGTCGATTCGATAACAAATGACGAAAACGGACGGATTTCTCAGGTTTTTACTACATATGAACACTTTTCACATTCTCCTATCCAACGCGGGTGCTAGTCCTCCTTTCATGCAGAATCTTAAGCTCCTAGCTCATGCCCAAGGCACCAAAGCCAGCTAAAAAGTCAATAATCGATACCTAAAACTTGAATTATACTACTTCTTACTGGCTATTATATCAACTTGAAAGCTTCATCTGTGTTCTACTATGGTGCTTTTAGTGTCTCCGCATACCGCATCACGCGACATAGCCTTGCAGGCGATAAGGACAACCGTTTCAGAGAGAAGGGCGGCCAATGTGACGATCTGGCTTTAAGTTGATTCGATAACAAATGACGAAAACGGACGGATTTCTCAGGTTTTTACTACATATGAACACTATTCACATTCTCCCATCCAACGCGGCTGCTAGTCCTCCTTTCACGCAGAATCTTAAGGTCCTACCTCATGTCCAATGCACCAAAGCCAGCTAAGAAGTCAATAATCGATACCTAAAACTTGAATTGTACTACTTCTTACTGGCTATTACATCATCATAGAAGCTTAATCTGTGTTCTACTATGGTGCTTTTAGTGTCTCCGCATACCGCAGCACGCGACATAGCTTTGCAGACGATAAGTACAACCGTTTCAGAGAGAAGAGCGGCCAATGTGACGATCTGCCTTTAAGTCGATTCGATAACAAATGACGAAAACGGACGGATTTCTCAGGTTTTTACTACATATGAACACTTTTCACATTCTCCCGTGCAACTCGGCTGCTAGTCCTCCTTTCATGCAGAATCTTAAGGTCCTAGCTTATGTCCAAGGCACCAAAGCCAGCTAAAAAGTCAATAATCAGTACCTAAAACTTGAATTGTACTACTTCTTACTGGCTATTACATCAACTTAGAAGCTTCATCTGTGTTCTACTATGGTGCTTTTAGTGTCTCCGCATACCGCAGCACGCGACATAGCTTTGCAGACGATAAGTACAACCGTTTCAGAGAGAAAAGAGCGGCCAATGTGACGATCTGCCTTTAAGTCGATTCGATAACAAATGACGAAAACGGACGGATTTCTCAGGTTTTTACTACATATGAACACTTTTCACATTCTACCGTGCAACTCGGCTGCTAGTCCTCCTTTCATGCAGAATCTTAAGGTCCTAGCTCATGTCCAAGGCACCAAAGCCAGCTAAAAAGTAAATAATCAGTACCTAAAACTTGAATTGTACTACTTCTTACTGGCTATTACATCAACTTAGAAGCTTCATCTGTGTTCTACTAAGGTGCTTTTAGTGCCTCCGCATACCGCAGCACGCGACATAGCTTTGCAGCCGATAAGTAGAAACGTTTCAGAGAGAAGAGCGGCCAATGTGACGATCTGGCTTTAAGTCGATTCGATAACAAATGACGAAAACGGACGGATTTCTCAGGTTTTTACTACATATGAACAATTTTCACATTCTCCCGTGCAACTCGGCTGCTAGTCCTCCTTTCACGCAGAATCTTAAGGTCCTAGCTCATGTCCAAGGCACCAAAGCCAGCTAAAAAGTCAATAATCGATTCCTAAAACTTGAATTATACTACTTCTTACTGGCTATTACATCAACTTAGAAGTTTCATCTGTGTTCTACTATGGTGCTTTTAGTGTCTCCGCATACCGCATCACGCGACATAGCTTTGCAGGCGATAAGGACAACCGTTTCAGAGAGAAGAGCGGCCAATGTGACGATCTGGCTTTAAGTCGATTCGATAACAAATGAGGAAAACGGACGGATTTCTCAGGTTTTTACTACATATGAACACTATTCACATTCTCCCATCCAACGCGGCTGCTAGTCCTCCTTTCACGCAGAATCTTAAGGTCCTAGCTCATGTCCAAGGCACCAAAGCCAGATAAAAAGTCAATAATCAGTACCTAAAACTTGAATTGTACTACTTCTTACTGGCTATTACATCAACTTAGAAGCTTCATCTGTGTTCTACTATGGTGCTTTTAGTGTCTCCGCATACCGCAGCACGCGACATAGCTTTGCAGACGATAAGTACAACCGTTTCAGAGAGAAGAGCGGCCAATGTGACGATCTGCCTTTAAGTCGATTCGATAACAAATGACGAAAACGGACGGATTTCTCAGGTTTTTACTACATATGAACACTTTTCACATTCTCCCGTGCAACTCGGCTGCTAGTCCTCCTTTCATGCAGAATCTTAAGGTCCTAGCTCATGTCCAAGGCACCAAAGCCAGCTAAAAAGTAAATAATCAGTACCTAAAACTTGAATTGTACTACTTCTTACTGGCTATTACATCAACTTAGAAGCTTCATCTGTGTTCTTCTATGGTGCTTTTAGTGCCTCCGCATACCGCAGCACGCGACATAGCTTTGCAGACGATAAGTAGAACCGTTTCAGAGAGAAGAGCGGCCAATGTGACGATCTGGCTTTAAGTCGATTCGATAACAAATGACGAAAACGGACGGATTTCTCAGGTTTTTACTACATATGAACACTTTTCACATTCTCCCGTGCAACCCGGCTGCTAGTCCTCCTTTCACGCAGAATCTTAAGGTCCTACCTCATGTCCAAGGCACCAAAGCCAGCTAAAAAGTCAATAATCGATACCTAAAACTTGAATTGTACTACTTCTTACTGGCTATTACATCATCATAGAAGCTTCATCTGTGTTCTACTATGGTGCTTTTAGTGTCTCCGCATACCGCAGCTCGCGACATAGCTTTGCAGACGATAAGTACAACCGTTTCAGAGAGAAGAGCGGCCAATGTGACGATCTGGCTTTAAGTCGATTCGATAACAAATGAGGAAAACGGACGGATTTCTCAGGTTTTTACTACATTTGAAAACTTTTCACATTCTCCCGTGCAACTCGGCTGCTAGTCCTCCTTTCATGCAGAATCTTAAGGTCCTAGCTCATGTCCAAGGCACCAAAGCCAGCTAAAAAGTAAATAATCAGTACCTAAAACTTGAATTGTGCTACTTCTTACTGGCTATTACATCAACTTAGAAGCTTCATCTGTGTTCTACTATGGTGCTTTTAGTGTCTCCGCATACCGCAGCACGTGACATAGCTTTGCAGACGATAAGTAGAACCGTTTCAGAGAGAAGAGCGGCCAATGTGACGATCTGGCTTTAAGTCGATTCGATAACAAATGAGGAAAACGGACGGATTTCTCAGGATTTTACTACATATGAACACATTTCACATTCTCCCGTACAACGCGGCCGCCAGTCCTCCTTTCATGCAGAATCTTAAGGTCCTAGCTCATGTCCAAGGCACCAAAGCCAGCTAAAAAGTCAATAATCGATACCTAAAACTTGAATTGTACTACTTCTTACTGGCTATTACATCAACTTAGAAGCTTCATCTGTGTTCTACTATGGTGCTTTTAGTGTCTCCGCATACCGCATCACGCGACATAGCTTTGCAGGCGATAAGTACAACCGTTTCAGAGAGAAGAGCGGCCAATGTGACGATCGGGCTTTAAGTCGATTCGATAACAAATGACGAAAACGGACGGATTTCTCAGGTTTTTACTACATATGAACACATTTCACATTCTCCCGTGCAACGCGGCTGCTAGTCCTCCTTTCATGCAGAATCTTAAGGTCCTAGCTCATGTCCAAGGCTCCAAAGCCAGCTAAAAAGTAAATAATCAGTACCTAAAACTTGAATTGTACTACTTCTTACTGGCTATTACATCAACTTAGAAGCTTCATCTGTGTTCTACTATGGTGCTTTTAGAGTCTCCGCATACCGCAGCACGCGACATAGCTTTGCAGACGATAAGTACAACCGTTTCAGAGAGAAGAGCGGCCAATGTGACGATCTGGCTTTAAGTCGATTCGATAACAAATGAGGAAAACGGACGGATTTCTCAGGTTTTTACTACATATGAACACTTTTCACATTCTCCCGTGCAACTCGGCTGCTAGTCCTCCTTTCATGCAGAATCTTAAGATCCTAGCTCATGTCCAAGGCACCAAAGCCAGCTAAAAAGTCAATAATCGATAGCTAAAACTTGAATTATACTACTTCTTACTGGCTATTACATCAACTTAGAAGCTTCATCTGTGTTCTACTATGGTGCTTTTAGTGTCTCCGCATACCGCATCACGCGACATAGCTTTGCAGGTGACAAGGACAACCGTTTCAGAGAGAAGAGCGGCCAATGTGACGATCTGGCTTTAAGTCGATTCGATAACAAATGACGAAAACGGACGGATTTCTCAGGTTTTTACTACATATTAACACTATTCACATTCTCCCATCCAACGCGGCTGCTAGTCCTCCTTTCACGCAGAATCTTAAGGTCTTACCTCATGTCCAAGGCACCAAAGCCAGCTAAAAAGTGAAAAATCGATACCTAAAACTTCAATTGTACTACTTCTTACTGGCTATTACATCAACTTAGAAGCTTCATCTGTGTTCTACTATGGTGCTTTTAGTGTCTCCGCATGCCGCATCACGCGACATAGCTTTGCAGGCGATAAGTACAACCGTTTCAGAGAGAAGAGCGGCCAATGTGACGATCTGGCTTTAAGTCGATTCGATAACAAATGACGAAAACGGACGGATTTCTCAGGTTTTTACTACATATGAACACTTTTCACATTCTCCCGTGCAACCCGGCTGCTAGTCCTCCTTTCACGCAGAATCTTAATGTCCTACCTCATGTCCAAGGCACCAAAGCCAGCTAAAAAGTCAATAATCGATACCTAAAACTTGAATTGTACTACTTCTTACTGGCTATTACATCATCATAGAAGCTTCATCTGTGTTCTACTATGGTGCTTTTAGTGTCTCCGCATACCGCAGCACGCGACATAGCTTTGCAGACGATAAGTACAACCGTTTCAGAGAGAAGAGCGGCCAATGTGACGATCTGGCTTTAAGTCGATTCGATAACAAATGAGGAAAACGGACGGATTTCTCAGGTTTTTACTACATATGAAAACTTTTCACATTCTCCCGTGCAACTCGGCTGCTAGTCCTCCTTTCATACAGAATCTTAAGGTCCTAGCTCATGTCCAAGGCACCAAAGCCAGCTAAAAAGTAAATAATCAGTACCTAAAACTTGAATTGTGCTACTTCTTACTGGCTATTACATCAACTTAGAAGCTTCATCTGTGTTCTACTATGGTGCTTTTAGTGTCTCCGCATACCGCAGCACGTGACATAGCTTTGCAGACGATAAGTAGAACCGTTTCAGAGAGAAGAGCGGCCAATGTGACGATCTGGCTTTAAGTCGATTCGATAACAAATGAGGAAAACGGACGGATTTCTCAGGATTTTACTACATATGAACACATTTCACATTCTCCCGTACAACGCGGCCGCCAGTCCTCCTTTCATGCAGAATCTTAAGGTCCTAGCTCATGTCCAAGGCACCAAAGCCAGCTAAAAAGTCAATAATCGATACCTAAAACTTGAATTGTACTACTTCTTACTGGCTATTACATCAACTTAGAAGCTTCATCTGTGTTCT
This sequence comes from Schistocerca gregaria, assembly GCF_023897955.1. Lineage (NCBI taxonomy): Eukaryota > Metazoa > Arthropoda > Insecta > Orthoptera > Acrididae > Schistocerca > Schistocerca gregaria. The sequence goes on from NW_026061795.1 coordinate 7,890,943, forward strand.
ACTATGGTGCTTTTAGTGTCTCCGCATACCGCATCACGCGACATAGCTTTGCAGGCGATAAGTACAACCGTTTCAGAGAGAAGAGCGGCCAATGTGACGATCGGGCTTTAAGTCGATTCGATAACAAATGACGAAAACGGACGGATTTCTCAGGTTTTTACTACATATGAACACATTTCACATTCTCCCGTGCAACGCGGCTGCTAGTCCTCCTTTCATGCAGAATCTTAAGGTCCTAGCTCATGTCCAAGGCTCCAAAGCCAGCTAAAAAGTAAATAATCAGTACCTAAAACTTGAATTGTACTACTTCTTACTGGCTATTACATCAACTTAGAAGCTTCATCTGTGTTCTACTATGGTGCTTTTAGAGTCTCCGCATACCGCAGCACGCGACATAGCTTTGCAGACGATAAGTACAACCGTTTCAGAGAGAAGAGCGGCCAATGTGACGATCTGGCTTTAAGTCGATTCGATAACAAATGAGGAAAACGGACGGATTTCTCAGGTTTTTACTACATATGAACACTTTTCACATTCTCCCGTGCAACTCGGCTGCTAGTCCTCCTTTCATGCAGAATCTTAAGATCCTAGCTCATGTCCAAGGCACCAAAGCCAGCTAAAAAGTCAATAATCGATAGCTAAAACTTGAATTATACTACTTCTTACTGGCTATTACATCAACTTAGAAGCTTCATCTGTGTTCTACTATGGTGCTTTTAGTGTCTCCGCATACCGCATCACGCGACATAGCTTTGCAGGTGACAAGGACAACCGTTTCAGAGAGAAGAGCGGCCAATGTGACGATCTGGCTTTAAGTCGATTCGATAACAAATGACGAAAACGGACGGATTTCTCAGGTTTTTACTACATATTAACACTATTCACATTCTCCCATCCAACGCGGCTGCTAGTCCTCCTTTCACGCAGAATCTTAAGGTCTTACCTCATGTCCAAGGCACCAAAGCCAGCTAAAAAGTGAAAAATCGATACCTAAAACTTCAATTGTACTACTTCTTACTGGCTATTACATCAACTTAGAAGCTTCATCTGTGTTCTACTATGGTGCTTTTAGTGTCTCCGCATGCCGCATCACGCGACATAGCTTTGCAGGCGATAAGTACAACCGTTTCAGAGAGAAGAGCGGCCAATGTGACGATCTGGCTTTAAGTCGATTCGATAACAAATGACGAAAACGGACGGATTTCTCAGGTTTTTACTACATATGAACACTTTTCACATTCTCCCGTGCAACCCGGCTGCTAGTCCTCCTTTCACGCAGAATCTTAATGTCCTACCTCATGTCCAAGGCACCAAAGCCAGCTAAAAAGTCAATAATCGATACCTAAAACTTGAATTGTACTACTTCTTACTGGCTATTACATCATCATAGAAGCTTCATCTGTGTTCTACTATGGTGCTTTTAGTGTCTCCGCATACCGCAGCACGTGACATAGCTTTGCAGACGATAAGTAGAACCGTTTCAGAGAGAAGAGCGGCCAATATGACGATCTGGCTTTAAGTCGATTCGATAACAAATGACGAAAACGGACGGATTTCTCAGGTTTTTACTACATATGAACACTATTCACATTCTCCCATCCAACGCGGCTGCTAGTCCTCCTTTCACGCAGAATCTTAAGGTCTTACCTCATGTCCAAGGCACCAAAGCCAGCTAAAAAGTGAAAAATCGATACCTAAAACTTGAATTGTACTACTTCTTACTGGCTATTACATCAACTTAGAAGCTTCATCTGTGTTCTACTATGGTGCTTTTAGTGTCTCCGCATGCCGCATCACGCGACATAGCTTTGCAGGCGATAAGTACAACCGTTTCAGAGAGAAGAGCGGCCAATGTGACGATCGGGCTTTAAGTCGATTCGATAACAAATGACGAAAACGGACGGATTTCTCAGGTTTTTACTACATATGAACACATTTCACATTCTCCCGTGCAACGCGGCTGCTAGTCCTCCTTTCATGCAGAATCTTAAGGTCCTAGCTCATGTCCATGGCTCCAAAGCCAGCTAAAAAGTAAATAATCAGTACCTAAAACTTGAATTGTACTACTTCTTACTGGCTATTACATCAACTTAGAAGCTTCATCTGTGTTCTACTATGGTGCTTTTAGAGTCTCCGCATACCGCAGCACGCGACATAGCTTTGCAGACGATAAGTACAACCGTTTCAGAGAGAAGAGCGGCCAATGTGACGATCTGGCTTTAAGTCGATTCGATAACAAATGAGGAAAACGGACGGATTTCTCAGGTTTTTACTACATATGAACACTTTTCACATTCTCCCGTGCAACTCGGCTGCTAGTCCTCCTTTCATGCAGAATCTTAAGGTCCTAGCTCATGTCCAAGGCACCAAAGCCATCTAAAAAGTCAATAATCGATACCTAAAACTTGAATTATACTACTTCTTACTGGCTATTACATCAACTTAGAAGCTTCATCTGTGTTCTACTATGATGCTTTTAGTGTCTCCGCATACCGCATCACGCGACATAGCTTTGCAGGCGACAAGGACAACCGTTTCAGAGAGAAGAGCGGCCAATGTGACGATCTGGCTTTAAGTCGATTCGATAACAAATGACGAAAACGGACGGATTTCTCAGGTTTTTACTACATATGAACACTTTTCACATACTCCCGTGCAACTCGGCTGCTAGTCCTCCTTTCATGCAGAATCTTAAGGTCCTAGCTCATGTCCAAGGCACCAAAGCCAGCTAAAAAGTCAATAATCGATACCTAAAACTTGAATTATACTACTTCTTACTGGCTATTACATCAACTTAGAAGCTTCATCTGTGTTCTACTATGGTGCTTTTAGTGTCTCCGCATACCGCATCACGCGACATAGCTTTGCAGGTGACAAGGACAACCGTTTCAGAGAGAAGAGCGGCCAATGTGACAATCTGGCTTTAAGTCGATTCGATAACAAATGACGAAAACGGACGGATTTCTCAGGTTTTTACTACATATGAACACTATTCACATTCTCCCATCCAACGCGGCTGCTAGTCCTCCTTTCACGCAGAATCTTAAGGTCTTACCTCATGTCCAAGGCACCAAAGCCAGCTAAAAAGTGAAAAATCGATACCTAAAACTTGAATTGTACTACTTCTTACTGGCTATTACATCAACTTAGAAGCTTCATCTGTGTTCTACTATGGTGCTTTTAGTGTCTCCGCATGCCGCATCACGCGACATAGCTTTGCAGGCGATAAGTACAACCGTTTCAGAGAGAAGAGCGGCCAATGTGACGATCGGGCTTTAAGTCGATTCGATAACAAATGACGAAAACGGACGGATTTCTCAGGTTTTTACTACATATGAACACATTTCACATTCTCCCGTGCAACGCGGCTGCTAGTCCTCCTTTCATGCAGAATCTTAAGGTCCTAGCTCATGTCCATGGCTCCAAAGCCAGCTAAAAAGTAAATAATCAGTACCTAAAACTTGAATTGTACTACTTCTTACTGGCTATTACATCAACTTAGAAGCTTCATCTGTGTTCTACTATGGTGCTTTTAGAGTCTCCGCATACCGCAGCACGCGACATAGCTTTGCAGACGATAAGTACAACCGTTTCAGAGAGAAGAGCGGCCAATGTGACGATCTGGCTTTAAGTCGATTCGATAACAAATGACGAAAACGGACGGATTTCTCAGGTTTTTACTACATATGAACACTTTTCACATTCTCCCGTGCAACTCGGCTGCTAGTCCTCCTTTCATGCAGAATCTTAAGGTCCTAGCTCATGTCCAAGGCACCAAAGCCATCTAAAAAGTCAGTAATCGATACCTAAAACTTGAATTATACTACTTCTTACTGGCTATTACATCAACTTAGAAGCTTCATCTGTGTTCTACTATGATGCTTTTAGTGTCTCCGCATACCGCATCACGCGACATAGCTTTGCAGGCGACAAGGACAACCGTTTCAGAGAGAAGAGCGGCCAATGTGACGATCTGGCTTTAAGTCGATTCGATAACAAATGACGAAAACGGACGGATTTCTCAGGTTTTTACTACATATGAACACTATTCACATTCTCCCATCCAACGCGGCTGCTAGTCCTCCTTTCACGCAGAATCTTAAGGTCCTACCTCATGTCCAAGGCACCAAAGCCTGCTAAAAAGTCAATAATCGATACCTAAAACTTGAATTGTACTACTTCTTACTGGCTATTACATCATCATAGAAGCTTCATCTGTGTTCTACTATGGTGCTTTTAGTGTCTCCGCATACCGCATCACGCGACATAGCTTTGCAGGCGACAAGGACAACCGTTTCAGAGAGAAGAGCGGCCAATGTGACGATCTGGCTTTAAGTCGATTCGATAACAAATGACGAAAACGGACGGATTTCTCAGGTTTTTACTACATATGAACACTATTCACATTCTCCCATCCAACGCGGCTGCTAGTCCTCCTTTCACGCAGAATCTTAAGGTCCTACCTCATGTCCAAGGAACCAAAGCCTGCTAAAAAGTCAATAATCGATACCTAAAACTTGAATTGTACTACTTCTTACTAGCTATTACATCATCATAGAAGCTTCATCTGTGTTCTACTATGGTGCTTTTAGTATCTCCGCATACCGCAGCACGCGACATAGCTTTGCAGACGATAAGTACAACCGTTTCAGAGAGAAGAGCGGCCAATGTGACGATCTGGCTTTAAGTCGATTCAATAACAAATGAGGAAAACGGACGGATTTCTCAGGTTTTTACTACATATGAACACTTTTCACATTCTCCCGTGCAACTCGGCTGCTAGTCCTCCTTTCATGCAGAATCTTAAGGTCCTAGCTCATGTCCAAGGCACCAAAGACAGCTAAAAAGTCAATAATCAGTACCTAAAACTTGAATTGTACTACTTCTTACTGGCTATTACATCAACTTAGAAGCTTCATCTGTGTTCTACTATGGTGCTTTTAGTGTCTCCGCATACCGCAGCACGCGACAAACTTTCCAGACGATAAGTACAACCGTTTCAGAGAGAAGAGCAGCCAATGTGACGATCTGGCTTTAAGTCGATTTGATAACAAATGACGAAAACGGACGGATTTCTCAGGTTTTTACTACATATGAACACTTTTCACATTCTCCTATCCAACGCGGGTGCTAGTCCTCCTTTCATGCAGAATCTTAAGGTCCTAGCTCATGTCCAAGGCACCAAAGCCAGCTAAAAAGTCAATAATCGATACCTAAAACTTGAATTATACTACTTCTTACTGGCTATTACATCAACTTAGAAGCTTCATCTGTGTTCTACTATGGTGCTTTTAGTGTCTCCGCATACCGCATCACGCGACATAGCTTTGCAGGCGATAAGTACAACCGTTTCAGAGAGAAGAGCGGCCAGTGTTACGATCGGGCTTTAAGTCGATTCGATAACAAATGACAAAAACGGACGGATTTCTCAGGTTTTTACTACATATGAACACATTTCACATTCTCCCGTGCAACGCGGCTGCTAGTCCTCCTTTCATGCAGAATCTTAAGGTCCTAGCTCATGTCCAAGGCACCAAAGCCAGCTAAAAAGTCAATAATCGATACCTAAAACTTGAATTATACTACTTCTTACTGGCTATTACATCAACTTAGAAGCTTCATCTGTGTTCTACTATGGTGCTTTTAGTGTCTCCGCATACCGCATCACGCGACATAGCTTTGCAGGCGATAAGGACAACCGTTTCAGAGAGAAGAGCGGCCAATGTGACGATCTGGCTTTAAGTCGATTCGATAACAAATGACGAAAACGGACGGATTTCTCAGGTTTTTACTACATATGAACACTATTCACGTTCTCCCATCCAACGCGGCTGCTAGTCCTCCTTTCACGCAGAATCTTAAGCTCCTAGCTCATGTCCAAGGCACCAAAGCCAGCTAAAAAGTCAATAATCGATACCTAAAACTTGAATTATACTACTTCTTACTGGCTATTACATCAACTTGAAAGCTTCATCTGTGTTCTACTATGGTGCTTTTAGTGTCTCCGCATACCGCATCACGCGACATAGCTTTGCAGGCGATAAGGACAACCGTTTCAGAGAGAAGAGCGGCCAATGTGACGATCTGGCTTTCTAAGTCGATTCGATAACAAATGACGAAAACGGACGGATTTCTCAGGTTTTTACTACATATGAACAATTTTCACATTCTCCCGTGCAACTCGGCTGCTAGTCCTCCTTTCACGCAGAATCTTAAGGTCCTAGCTCATGTCCAACGCACCAAAGCCAGCTAAAAAGTCAATAATCGATTCCTAAAACTTGAATTATACTACTTCTTACTGGCTATTACATCAACTTAGAAGTTTCATCTGTGTTCTACTATGGTGCTTTTAGTGTCTCCGCATACCGCATCACGCGACATAGCTTTGCAGGCGATAAGGACAACCGTTTCAGAGAGAAGAGCGGCCAATGTGACGATCTGGCTTTAAGTCGATTCGATAACAAATGAGGAAAACGGACGGATTTCTCAGGTTTTTACTACATATGAACACTATTCACATTCTCCCATCCAACGCGGCTGCTAGTCCTCCTTTCACGCAGAATCTTAAAGTCCTTCCTCATGTCCAAGGCACCAAAGCCAGCTAAAAAGTCAATAATCGATACCTAAAACTTGAATTGTACTACTTCTTACTGGCTATTACATCATCATAGAAGCTTCATCTGTGTTCTACTATGGTGCTTTTAGTGTCTCTGCATACCGCAGCACGCGACATAGCTTTGCAGACGATAAGTACAACCGTTTCAGAGAGAAGAGCGGCCAATGTGACGATCTGGCTTTAAGTCGATTCGATAACAAATGACGAAAACGGACGGATTTCTCAGGTTTTTACTACATATGAACACTTTTCACATTCTCCCGTGCAACTCGGCTGCTAGTCCTCCTTTCATGCAGAATCTTAAGGTCCTAGCTCATGTCCAAGGCACCAAAGCCAGCTAAAAAGTCAATAATCAGTACCTAAAACTTGAATTGTACTACTTCTTACTGGCTATTACATCAACTTAGAAGCTTCATCTGTGTTCTACTATGGTGCTTTTAGTGTCTCCGCATACCGCAGCACGCGACATAGCTTTGCAGACGATAAGTACAACCGTTTCAGAGAGAAGAGCGGCCAATGTGACGATCTGCCTTTAAGTCGATTCGATAACAAATGACGAAAACGGACGGATTTCTCAGGTTTTTACTACATATGAACACTTTTCACATTCTCCCGTGCAACTCGGCTGCTAGTCCTCCTTTCATGCAGAATCTTAAGGTCCTAGCTCATGTCCAAGGCACCAAAGCCAGCTAAAAAGTAAATAATCAGTACCTAAAACTTGAATTGTACTACTTCTTACTGGCTATTACATCAACTTAGAAGCTTCATCTGTGTTCTTCTATGGTGCTTTTAGTGCCTCCGCATACCGCAGCACGCGACATAGCTTTGCAGACGATAAGTAGAACCGTTTCAGAGAGAAGAGCGGCCAATGTGACGATCTGGCTTTAAGTCGATTCGATAACAAATGACGAAAACGGACGGATTTCTCAGGTTTTTACTACATATGAACACTTTTCACATTCTCCCGTGCAACCCGGCTGCTAGTCCTCCTTTCACGCAGAATCTTAAGGTCCTACCTCATGTCCAAGGCACCAAAGCCAGCTAAAAAGTCAATAATCGATACCTAAAACTTGAATTGTACTACTTCTTACTGGCTATTACATCAACTTGAAAGCTTCATCTGTGTTCTACTATGGTGCTTTTAGTGTCTCCGCATACCGCATCACGCGACATAGCTTTGCAGGCGATAAGGACAACCGTTTCAGAGAGAAGAGCGGCCAATGTGACGATCTGGCTTTCTAAGTCGATTCGATAACAAATGACGAAAACGGACGGATTTCTCAGGTTTTTACTACATATGAACAATTTTCACATTCTCCCGTGCAACTCGGCTGCTAGTCCTCCTTTCACGCAGAATCTTAAGGTCCTAGCTCATGTCCAACGCACCAAAGCCAGCTAAAAAGTCAATAATCGATTCCTAAAACTTGAATTATACTACTTCTTACTGGCTATTACATCAACTTAGAAGTTTCATCTGTGTTCTACTATGGTGCTTTTAGTGTCTCCGCATACCGCATCACGCGACATAGCTTTGCAGGCGATAAGGACAACCGTTTCAGAGAGAAGAGCGGCCAATGTGACGATCTGGCTTTAAGTCGATTCGATAACAAATGAGGAAAACGGACGGATTTCTCAGGTTTTTACTACATATGAACACTATTCACATTCTCCCATCCAACGCGGCTGCTAGTCCTCCTTTCACGCAGAATCTTAAAGTCCTTCCTCATGTCCAAGGCACCAAAGCCAGCTAAAAAGTCAATAATCGATACCTAAAACTTGAATTGTACTACTTCTTACTGGCTATTACATCATCATAGAAGCTTCATCTGTGTTCTACTATGGTGCTTTTAGTGTCTCTGCATACCGCAGCACGCGACATAGCTTTGCAGACGATAAGTACAACCGTTTCAGAGAGAAGAGCGGCCAATGTGACGATCTGGCTTTAAGTCGATTCGATAACAAATGACGAAAACGGACGGATTTCTCAGGTTTTTACTACATATGAACACTTTTCACATTCTCCCGTGCAACTCGGCTGCTAGTCCTCCTTTCATGCAGAATCTTAAGGTCCTAGCTCATGTCCAAGGCACCAAAGCCAGCTAAAAAGTCAATAATCAGTACCTAAAACTTGAATTGTACTACTTCTTACTGGCTATTACATCAACTTAGAAGCTTCATCTGTGTTCTACTATGGTGCTTTTAGTGTCTCCGCATACCGCAGCACGCGACATAGCTTTGCAGACGATAAGTACAACCGTTTCAGAGAGAAGAGCGGCCAATGTGACGATCTGCCTTTAAGTCGATTCGATAACAAATGACGAAAACGGACGGATTTCTCAGGTTTTTACTACATATGAACACTTTTCACATTCTCCCGTGCAACTCGGCTGCTAGTCCTCCTTTCATGCAGAATCTTAAGGTCCTAGCTCATGTCCAAGGCACCAAAGCCAGCTAAAAAGTAAATAATCAGTACCTAAAACTTGAATTGTACTACTTCTTACTGGCTATTACATCAACTTAGAAGCTTCATCTGTGTTCTTCTATGGTGCTTTTAGTGCCTCCGCATACCGCAGCACGCGACATAGCTTTGCAGACGATAAGTAGAACCGTTTCAGAGAGAAGAGCGGCCAATGTGACGATCTGGCTTTAAGTCGATTCGATAACAAATGACGAAAACGGACGGATTTCTCAGGTTTTTACTACATATGAACACTTTTCACATTCTCCCGTGCAACCCGGCTGCTAGTCCTCCTTTCACGCAGAATCTTAAGGTCCTACCTCATGTCCAAGGCACCAAAGCCAGCTAAAAAGTCAATAATCGATACCTAAAACTTGAATTGTACTACTTCTTACTGGCTATTACATCATCATATAAGCTTCATCTGTGTTCTACTATGGTGCTTTTAGTGTCTCCGCATACCGCAGCACGCGACATAGCTTTGCAGACGATAAGTACAACCGTTTCAGAGAGAAGAGCGGCCAATGTGACGATCTGGCTTTAAGTCGATTCGATAACAAATGAGGAAAACGGACGGATTTCTCAGGTTTTTACTACATATGAACACTTTTCACATTCTCCCGTGCAACTCGGCTGCTAGTCCTCCTTTCATGCAGAATCTTAAGGTCCTAGCTCATGTCCAAGGCACCAAAGCCAGCTAAAAAGTAAATAATCAGTACCTAAAACTTGAATTGTACTACTTCTTACTGGCTATTACATCAACTTAGAAGCTTCATCTGTGTTCTACTATGGTGCTTTTAGTGTCTCCGCATACCGCAGCACGCGACATAGCTTTGCAGACGATAAGTAGAACCGTTTCAGAGAGAAGAGCGGCCAATGTGACGATCTGGCTTTAAGTCGATTCGATAACAAATGAGGAAAACGGACGGATTTCTCAGGATTTTACTACATATGAACACATTTCACATTCTCCCGTACAACGCGGCCGCTAGTCCTCCTTTCATGCAGAATCTTAAGGTCCTAGCTCATGTCCAAGGCACCAAAGCCAGCTAAAAAGTCAATAATCGATACCTAAAACTTGAATTGTACTACTTCTTACTGGCTATTACATCAACTTAGAAGCTTCATCTGTGTTCTACTATGGTGCTTTTAGTGTCTCCGCATACCGCATCACGCGACATAGCTTTGCAGGCGATAAGTACAACCGTTTCAGAGAGAAGAGCGGCCAATGTGACGATCGGGCTTTAAGTCGATTCGATAACAAATGACGAAAACGGACGGATTTCTCAGGTTTTTACTACATATGAACACATTTCACATTCTCCCGTGCAACGCGGCTGCTAGTCCTCCTTTCATGCAGAATCTTAAGGTCCTAGCTCATGTCCAAGGCTCCAAAGCCAGCTAAAAAGTAAATAATCAGTACCTAAAACTTGAATTGTACTACTTCTTACTGGCTATTACATCAACTTAGAAGCTTCATCTGTGTTCTACTATGGTGCTTTTAGAGTCTCCGCATACCGCAGCACGCGACATAGCTTTGCAGACGATAAGTACAACCGTTTCAGAGAGAAGAGCGGCCAATGTGACGATCTGGCTTTAAGTCGATTCGATAACAAATGAGGAAAACGGACGGATTTCTCAGGTTTTTACTACATATGAACACTTTTCACATTCTCCCGTGCAACTCGGCTGCTAGTCCTCCTTTCATGCAGAATCTTAAGGTCCTAGCTCATGTCCAAGGCACCAAAGCCAGCTAAAAAGTCAATAATCGATACCTAAAACTTGAATTATACTACTTCTTACTGGCTATTACATCAACTTAGAAGCTTCATCTGTGTTCTACTATGGTGCTTTTAGTGTCTCCGCATACCGCATCACGCGAAATAGCTTTGCAGGCGACAAGGACAACCGTTTCAGAGAGAAGAGCGGCCAATGTGACGATCTGGCTTTAAGTCGATTCGATAACAAATGACGAAAACGGACGGATTTCTCAGGTTTTTACTACATATGAACACTATTCACATTCTCCCATCCAACGCGGCTGCTAGTCCTCCTTTCACACAGAATCTTAAGGTCTTACCTCATGTCCAAGGCACCAAAGCCTGCTAAAAAGTCAATAATCGATACCTAAAACTTGAATTGTACTACTTCTTACTGGCTATTACATCATCATAGAAGCTTCATCTGTGTTCTACTACGGTGCTTTTAGTGTCTCCGCATACCGCAGCACGCGACATAGCTTTGCAGACGATAAGTACAACCGTTTCAGAGAGAAGAGCGGCCAATGTGACGATCTGGCTTTAAGTCGATTCGATAACAAATGAGGAAAACGGACGGATTTCTCAGGTTTTTACTACATATGAACACTTTTCACATTCTCCCGTGCAACTTGGCTGCTAGTCCTCCTTTCATGCAGAATCTTAAGGTCCTAGCTCATGTCCAAGGCACCAAAGCCAGCAAAAAGTCAATAATCAGTACCTAAAACTTGAATTGTACTACTTCTTACTGGCTATTACATCAACTTAGAAGCTTCATCTGTGTTCTACTATGGTGCTTTCAGTGCCTCCGCATACCTCATCACGCGACATAGCTTTGCAGGCGATAAGGACAACCGTTTCAGAGAGAAGAGCGGCCAATGTGACAACCTGGCTTTAAGTCGATTCGATAACAAATGACGAAAACGGACGGATTTCTCAGGTTTTTACTACATATGAACACTATTCACATCCTCCCATCCAACGCGGCTGCTAGTCCTCCTTTCACGCAGAATCTTAAGGTCCTACCTCATGTCCAAGGCACCAAAGCCAGCTAAAAAGTCAATAATCGATACCTAAAACTTGAATTGTACTACTTCTTACTGGCTATTACATCATCATAGAAGCTTAATCTGTGTTCTACTATGGTGCTTTTAGTGTCTCCGCATACCGCAGCACGCGACATAGCTTTGCAGACGATAAGTACAACCGTTTCAGAGAGAAGAGCGGCCAATGTGACGATCTGGCTTTAAGTCGATTCGATAACAAATGACGAAAACGGTCGGATTTCTCAGGTTTTTACTACATATGAACACTTTTCACATTCTCCCGTGCAACTCGGCTGCTAGTCCTCCTTTCATGCAGAATCTTAAGGTCCTAGCTCATGTCCAAGGCACCAAAGCCAGCTAAAAAGTGAAAAATCGATACCTAAAACTTGAATTGTACTACTTCTTACTGGCTATTACATCAACTTAGAAGCTTCATCTGTGTTCTACTATGGTGCTTTTAGTGTCTCCGCATGCCGCATCACGCGACATAGCTTTGCAGGCGATAAGTACAACCGTTTCAGAGAGAAGAGTGGCCAATGTGACGATCGGGCTTTAAGTCGATTCGATAACAAATGACGAAAACGGACGGATTTCTCAGGTTTTTACTACATATGAACACATTTCACATTCTCCCGTGCAACGCGGCTGCTAGTCCTCCTTTCATGCAGAATCTTAAGGTCCTAGCTCATGTCCAAGGCTCCAAAGCCAGCTAAAAAGTAAATAATCAGTACCTAAAACTTGAATTGTACTACTTCTTACTGGCTATTACATCAACTTAGAAGCTTCATCTGTGTTCTACTATGGTGCTTTTAGAGTCTCCGCATACCGCAGCACGCGACATAGCTTTGCAGACGATAAGTACAACCGTTTCAGAGAGAAGAGCGGCCAATGTGACGATCTGGCTTTAAGTCGATTCGATAACAAATGACGAAAACGGACGGATTTCTCAGGTTTTTACTACATATGAACACTTTTCACATTCTCCCGTGCAACTCGGCTGCTAGTCCTCCTTTCATGCAGAATCTTAAGGTCCTAGCTCATGTCCAAGGCACCAAAGCCAGCTAAAAAGTGAAAAATCGATACCTAAAACTTGAATTGTACTACTTCTTACTGGCTATTACATCAACTTAGATGCTTCATCTGTGTTCTACTATGGTGCTTTTAGTGTCTCCGCATGCCGCATCACGCGACATAGCTTTGCAGGCGATAAGTACAACCGTTTCAGAGAGAAGAGCGGCCAATGTGACGATCGGGCTTTAAGTCGATTCGATAACAAATGAGGAAAACGGACGGATTTCTCAGGTTTTTACTACATATGAACACATTTCACATTCTCCCGTGCAACGCGGCTGCTATTCCTCCTTTCATGCAGAATCTTAAGGTCCTAGCTCATGTCCAAGGCTCCAAAGCCAGCTAAAAAGTAAATAATCAGTACCTAAAACTTGAATTGTACTACTTCTTACTGGCTATTACATCAACTTAGAAGCTTCATCTGTGTTCTACTATGGTGCTTTTAGAGTCTCCGCATACCGCAGCACGCGACATAGCTTTGCAGACGATAAGTACAACCGTTTCAGAGAGAAGAGCGGCCAATGTGACGATCTGGCTTTAAGTCGATTCGATAACAAATGAGGAAAACGGACGGATTTCTCAGGTTTTTACTACATATGAACACTTTTCACATTCTCCCGTGCAACTTGGCTGCTAGTCCTCCTTTCATGCAGAATCTTAAGGTCCTAGCTCATGTCCAAGGCACCAAAGCCAGCTAAAAAGTCAATAATCAGTACCTAAAACTTGAATTGTACTACTTCTTACTGGCTATTACATCAACTTAGAAGCTTCATCTGTGTTCTACTATGGTGCTTTTAGTGTCTCCGCATACCGCAGCACGCGACAAAGCTTTCCAGACGATAAGTACAACCGTTTCAGAGAGAAGAGCAGCCAATGTGACGATCTGGCTTTAAGTCGATTTGATAACAAATGACGAAAACGGACGGATTTCTCAGGTTTTTACTACATATGAACACTTTTCACATTTTCCCGTGCAACTCGGCTGCTAGTCCTCCTTTCATGCAGAATCTTAAGGTCCTAGCTCATGTCCAAGGCACCAAAGCCAGCTAAAAAGTCAATAATCGATACCTAAAACTTGAATTATACTACTTCTTACTGGCTATTATATCAACTTAGAAGCTTCATCTGTGTTCTACTATGGTGCTTTTAGTGTCTCCGCATACCTCATCACGCGACATAGCTTTGCAGGCGATAAGGACAACCGTTTCAGAGAGAAGAGCGGCCAATGTGACAACCTGGCTTTAAGTCGATTCGATAACAAATGACGAAAACGGACGGATTTCTCAGGTTTTTACTACATATGAACACTATTCACATCCTCCCATCCAACGCGGCTGCTAGTCCTCCTTTCACGCAGAATCTTAAGGTCCTACCTCATGTCCATGGCACCAAAGCCAGCTAAAAAGTCAATAATCGATACCTAAAACTTGAATTGTACTACTTCTTACTGGCTATTACATCATCATAGAAGCTTAATCTGTGTTCTACTATGGTGCTTTTAGTGTCTCCGCATACCGCAGCACGCGACATAGCTTTGCAGGCGATAAGTACAACCGTTTCAGAGAGAAGAGCGGCCAATGTGACGATCTGGCTTTAAGTCGATTCGATAACAAATGACGAAAACGGTCGGATTTCTCAGGTTTTTACTACATATGAACACTTTTCACATTCTCCCGTGCAACTCGGCTGCTAGTCCTACTTTCATGCAGAATCTTAAGGTCCTAGCTCATGTCCAAGGCACCAAAGCCAGCTAAAAAGTGAAAAATCGATACCTAAAACTTGAATTGTACTACTTCTTACTGGCTATTACATCAACTTAGAAGCTTCATCTGTGTTCTACTATGGTGCTTTTAGTGTCTCCGCATGCCGCATCACGCGACATAGCTTTGCAGGCGATAAGTACAACCGTTTCAGAGAGAAGAGCGGCCAATGTGACGATCGGGCTTTAAGTCGATTCGATAACAAATGACGAAAACGGACGGATTTCTCAGGTTTTTACTACATATGAACACATTTCACATTCTCCCGTGCAACGCGGCTGCTAGTCCTCCTTTCATGCAGAATCTTAAGGTCCTAGCTCATGTCCAAGGCTCCAAAGCCAGCTAAAAAGTAAATAATCAGTACCTAAAACTTGAATTGTACTACTTCTTACTGGCTATTACATCAACTTAGAAGCTTCATCTGTGTTCTACTATGGTGCTTTTAGAGTCTCCGCATACCGCAGCACGCGACATAGCTTTGCAGACGATAAGTACAACCGTTTCAGAGAGAAGAGCGGCCAATGTGACGATCTGGCTTTAAGTCGATTCGATAACAAATGACGAAAACGGACGGATTTCTCAGGTTTTTACTACATATGAACACATTTCACATTCTCCCGTGCAACTCGGCTGCTAGTCCTCCTTTCATGCAGAATCTTAAGGTCCTAGCTCATGTCCAAGGCACCAAAGCCATCTAAAAAGTCAATAATCGATACCTAAAACTTGAATTATACTACTTCTTACTGGCTATTACATCAACTTAGAAGCTTCATCTGTGTTCTACTATGATGCTTTTAGTGTCTCCGCATACCGCATCACGCGACATAGCTTTGCAGGCGACAAGGACAACCGTTTCAGAGAGAAGAGCGGCCAATGTGACGATCTGGCTTTAAGTCGATTCGATAACAAATGACGAAAACGGACGGATTTCTCAGGTTTTTACTACATATGAACACTATTCACATTCCCCCATCCAACGCGGCTGCTAGTCCTCCTTTCACGCAGAATCTTAAGGTCCTACCTCATGTCCAAGGCACCAAAGCCTGCTAAAAAGTCAATAATCGATACCTAAAACTTGAATTGTACTACTTCTTACTGGCTATTACATCATCATAGAAGCTTCATCTGTGTTCTACTATGGTGCTTTTAGTGTCTCCGCATACCGCAGCACGCGACATAGCTTTGCAGACGATAAGTACAACCGTTTCAGAGAGAAGAGCGGCCAATGTGACGATCTGGCTTTAAGTCGATTCGATAACAAATGAGGAAAACGGACGGATTTCTCATTTTTTTACTACATATGAACACTTTTCACATTCTCCCGTGCAACTCGGCTGCTAGTCCTCCTTTCATGCAGAATCTTAAGGTCCTAGCTCATGTCCAAGGCACCAAAGACAGCTAAAAAGTCAATAATCAGTACCTAAAACTTGAATTGTACTACTTCTTACTGGCTATTACATCAACTTAGAAGCTTCATCTGTGTTCTACTATGGTGCTTTTAGTGTCTCCGCATACCGCAGCACGCGACAAAGCTTTCCAGACGATAAGTACAACCGTTTCAGAGAGAAGAGCAGCCAATGTGACGATCTGGCTTTAAGTCGATTTAATAACAAATGACGAAAACGGACGGATTTCTCAGGTTTTTACTACATATGAACACTTTTCACATTCTCCTATCCAACGCGGGTGCTAGTCCTCCTTTCATGCAGAATCTTAAGGTCCTAGCTCATGTCCAAGGCACCAAAGCCAGCTAAAAAGTCAATAATCGATACCTAAAACTTGAATTATACTATTTCTTACTGGCTATTACATCAACTTAGAAGCTTCATCTGTGTTCTACTATGGTGCTTTTAGAGTCTCCGCATACCGCAGCACGCGACATAGCTTTGCAGACGATAAGTACAACCGTTTCAGAGAGAAGAGCGGCCAATGTGACGATCTGGCTTTAAGTCGATTCGATAACAAATGACGAAAACGGACGGATTTCTCAGGTTTTTACTACATATGAACACTTTTCACATTCTCCCGTGCAACTCGGCTGCTAGTCCTCCTTTCATGCAGAATCTTAAGGTCCTAGCTCATGTCCAAGGCACCAAAGCCAGCTAAAAAGTGAAAAATCGATACCTAAAACTTGAATTGTACTACTTCTTACTGGCTATTACATCAACTTAGATGCTTCATCTGTGTTCTACTATGGTGCTTTTAGTGTCTCCGCATGCCGCATCACGCGACATAGCTTTGCAGGCGATAAGTACAACCGTTTCAGAGAGAAGAGCGGCCAATGTGACGATCGGGCTTTAAGTCGATTCGATAACAAATGAGGAAAACGGACGGATTTCTCAGGTTTTTACTACATATGAACACATTTCACATTCTCCCGTGCAACGCGGCTGCTATTCCTCCTTTCATGCAGAATCTTAAGGTCCTAGCTCATGTCCAAGGCTCCAAAGCCAGCTAAAAAGTAAATAATCAGTACCTAAAACTTGAATTGTACTACTTCTTACTGGCTATTACATCAACTTAGAAGCTTCATCTGTGTTCTACTATGGTGCTTTTAGAGTCTCCGCATACCGCAGCACGCGACATAGCTTTGCAGACGATAAGTACAACCGTTTCAGAGAGAAGAGCGGCCAATGTGACGATCTGGCTTTAAGTCGATTCGATAACAAATGAGGAAAACGGACGGATTTCTCAGGTTTTTACTACATATGAACACTTTTCACATTCTCCCGTGCAACTTGGCTGCTAGTCCTCCTTTCATGCAGAATCTTAAGGTCCTAGCTCATGTCCAAGGCACCAAAGCCAGCTAAAAAGTCAATAATCAGTACCTAAAACTTGAATTGTACTACTTCTTACTGGCTATTACATCAACTTAGAAGCTTCATCTGTGTTCTACTATGGTGCTTTTAGTGTCTCCGCATACCGCAGCACGCGACAAAGCTTTCCAGACGATAAGTACAACCGTTTCAGAGAGAAGAGCAGCCAATGTGACGATCTGGCTTTAAGTCGATTTGATAACAAATGACGAAAACGGACGGATTTCTCAGGTTTTTACTACATATGAACACTTTTCACATTTTCCCGTGCAACTCGGCTGCTAGTCCTCCTTTCATGCAGAATCTTAAGGTCCTAGCTCATGTCCAAGGCACCAAAGCCAGCTAAAAAGTCAATAATCGATACCTAAAACTTGAATTATACTACTTCTTACTGGCTATTATATCAACTTAGAAGCTTCATCTGTGTTCTACTATGGTGCTTTTAGTGTCTCCGCATACCTCATCACGCGACATAGCTTTGCAGGCGATAAGGACAACCGTTTCAGAGAGAAGAGCGGCCAATGTGACAACCTGGCTTTAAGTCGATTCGATAACAAATGACGAAAACGGACGGATTTCTCAGGTTTTTACTACATATGAACACTATTCACATCCTCCCATCCAACGCGGCTGCTAGTCCTCCTTTCACGCAGAATCTTAAGGTCCTACCTCATGTCCATGGCACCAAAGCCAGCTAAAAAGTCAATAATCGATACCTAAAACTTGAATTGTACTACTTCTTACTGGCTATTACATCATCATAGAAGCTTAATCTGTGTTCTACTATGGTGCTTTTAGTGTCTCCGCATACCGCAGCACGCGACATAGCTTTGCAGGCGATAAGTACAACCGTTTCAGAGAGAAGAGCGGCCAATGTGACGATCTGGCTTTAAGTCGATTCGATAACAAATGACGAAAACGGTCGGATTTCTCAGGTTTTTACTACATATGAACACTTTTCACATTCTCCCGTGCAACTCGGCTGCTAGTCCTACTTTCATGCAGAATCTTAAGGTCCTAGCTCATGTCCAAGGCACCAAAGCCAGCTAAAAAGTGAAAAATCGATACCTAAAACTTGAATTGTACTACTTCTTACTGGCTATTACATCAACTTAGAAGCTTCATCTGTGTTCTACTATGGTGCTTTTAGTGTCTCCGCATGCCGCATCACGCGACATAGCTTTGCAGGCGATAAGTACAACCGTTTCAGAGAGAAGAGCGGCCAATGTGACGATCGGGCTTTAAGTCGATTCGATAACAAATGACGAAAACGGACGGATTTCTCAGGTTTTTACTACATATGAACACATTTCACATTCTCCCGTGCAACGCGGCTGCTAGTCCTCCTTTCATGCAGAATCTTAAGGTCCTAGCTCATGTCCAAGGCTCCAAAGCCAGCTAAAAAGTAAATAATCAGTACCTAAAACTTGAATTGTACTACTTCTTACTGGCTATTACATCAACTTAGAAGCTTCATCTGTGTTCTACTATGGTGCTTTTAGAGTCTCCGCATACCGCAGCACGCGACATAGCTTTGCAGACGATAAGTACAACCGTTTCAGAGAGAAGAGCGGCCAATGTGACGATCTGGCTTTAAGTCGATTCGATAACAAATGACGAAAACGGACGGATTTCTCAGGTTTTTACTACATATGAACACATTTCACATTCTCCCGTGCAACTCGGCTGCTAGTCCTCCTTTCATGCAGAATCTTAAGGTCCTAGCTCATGTCCAAGGCACCAAAGCCATCTAAAAAGTCAATAATCGATACCTAAAACTTGAATTATACTACTTCTTACTGGCTATTACATCAACTTAGAAGCTTCATCTGTGTTCTACTATGATGCTTTTAGTGTCTCCGCATACCGCATCACGCGACATAGCTTTGCAGGCGACAAGGACAACCGTTTCAGAGAGAAGAGCGGCCAATGTGACGATCTGGCTTTAAGTCGATTCGATAACAAATGACGAAAACGGACGGATTTCTCAGGTTTTTACTACATATGAACACTATTCACATTCCCCCATCCAACGCGGCTGCTAGTCCTCCTTTCACGCAGAATCTTAAGGTCCTACCTCATGTCCAAGGCACCAAAGCCTGCTAAAAAGTCAATAATCGATACCTAAAACTTGAATTGTACTACTTCTTACTGGCTATTACATCATCATAGAAGCTTCATCTGTGTTCTACTATGGTGCTTTTAGTGTCTCCGCATACCGCAGCACGCGACATAGCTTTGCAGACGATAAGTACAACCGTTTCAGAGAGAAGAGCGGCCAATGTGACGATCTGGCTTTAAGTCGATTCGATAACAAATGAGGAAAACGGACGGATTTCTCATTTTTTTACTACATATGAACACTTTTCACATTCTCCCGTGCAACTCGGCTGCTAGTCCTCCTTTCATGCAGAATCTTAAGGTCCTAGCTCATGTCCAAGGCACCAAAGACAGCTAAAAAGTCAATAATCAGTACCTAAAACTTGAATTGTACTACTTCTTACTGGCTATTACATCAACTTAGAAGCTTCATCTGTGTTCTACTATGGTGCTTTTAGTGTCTCCGCATACCGCAGCACGCGACAAAGCTTTCCAGACGATAAGTACAACCGTTTCAGAGAGAAGAGCAGCCAATGTGACGATCTGGCTTTAAGTCGATTTAATAACAAATGACGAAAACGGACGGATTTCTCAGGTTTTTACTACATATGAACACTTTTCACATTCTCCTATCCAACGCGGGTGCTAGTCCTCCTTTCATGCAGAATCTTAAGGTCCTAGCTCATGTCCAAGGCACCAAAGCCAGCTAAAAAGTCAATAATCGATACCTAAAACTTGAATTATACTATTTCTTACTGGCTATTACATCAACTTAGAAGCTTCATCTGTGTTCTACTATGGTGCTTTTAGTGTCTCCGCATACCGCAGCACGCGACATAGCTTTGCAGACGATAAGTACAACCGTTTCAGAGAGAAGAGCGGCCAATGTGACGATCGGGCTTTAAGTCGATTCGATAACAAATGACGAAAACGGACGGATTTCTCAGGTTTTTACTACATATGAACACATTTCACATTCTCCCGTGCAACGCGGCTGCTAGTCCTCCTTTCATGCAGAATCTTAAGGTCCTAGCTCATGTCCAAGGCTCCAAAGCCAGCTAAAAAGTAAATAATCAGTACCTAAAACTTGAATTGTACTACTTCTTACTGGCTATTACATCAACTTAGAAGCTTCATCTGTGTTCTACTATGGTGCTTTTAGAGTCTCCGCATACCGCAGCAGGCGACATAGCTTTGCAGACGATAAGTACAACCGTTTCAGAGAGAAGAGCGGCCAATGTGACGATCTGGCTTTAAGTCGATTCGATAACAAATGACAAAAACGGACGGATTTCTCAGGTTTTTACTACATATGAACACTATTCACATTCTCCCATCCAACGCGGCTGCTAGTCCTCCTTTCACGCAGAATCTTAAGGTCCTACCTCATGTCCAACGCACCAAAGCCAGCTAAAAAGTCAATAATCGATACCTAAAACTTGAATTGTACTACTTCTTACTGGCTATTACATCATCATAGAAGCTTCATCTGTGTTCTACTATGGTGCTTTTAGTGTCTCCGCATACCGCAGCACGCGACATAGCTTTGCAGACGATAAGTACAACCGTTTCAGAGAGAAGAGCGGCCAATGTGACGATCTGGCTTTAAGTCGATTCGATAACAAATGAGGAAAACGGACGGATTTCTCAGGTTTTTACTACATATGAACACTTTTCACATTCTCCCGTGCAACTCGGCTGCTAGTCCTCCTTTCATGCAGAATCCTAAGGTCCTAGCTCATGTCCAAGGCACCAAAGCCAGCTAAAAAGTCAATAATCAGTACCTAAAACTTGAATTGTACTACTTCTTACTGGCTATTACATCAACTTAGAAGCTTCATCTGTGTTCTACTATGGTGCTTTTAGTGTCTCCGCATACCGCAGCACGCGACATAGCTTTGCAGACGATAAGTAGAACCGTTTCAGAGAGAAGAGCGGCCAATGTGACGATCGGGCTTTAAGTCGATTCGATAACAAATGACGAAAACGGACGGATTTCTCAGGTTTTTACTACATATGAACACTTTTCACATTCTCCCGTGCAACTCGGCTGCTAGTCCTCCTTTCATGCAGAATCTTAAGGTCCTAGCTCATGTCCAAGGCACCAAAGCCAGCTAAAAAGTGAAAAATCGATACCTAAAACTTGAATTGTACTACTTCTTACTGGCTATTACATCAACTTAGATGCTTCATCTGTGTTCTACTATGGTGCTTTTAGTGTCTCCGCATGCCGCATCACGCGACATAGCTTTGCAGGCGATAAGTACAACCGTTTCAGAGAGAAGAGCGGCCAATGTGACGATCGGGCTTTAAGTCGATTCGATAACAAATGACGAAAACGGACGGATTTCTCAGGTTTTTACTACATATGAACACATTTCACATTCTCCCGTGCAACGCGGCTGCTAGTCCTCCTTTCATGCAGAATCTTAAGGTCCTAGCTCATGTCCAAGGCTCCAAAGCCAGCTAAAAAGTAAATAATCAGTACCTAAAACTTGAATTGTACTACTTCTTACTGGCTATTACATCAACTTAGAAGCTTCATCTGTGTTCTACTATGGTGCTTTTAGAGTCTCCGCATACCGCAGCACGCGACATAGCTTTGCAGACGATAAGTACAACCGTTTCAGAGAGAAGAGCGGCCAATGTGACGATCTGGCTTTAAGTCGATTCGATAACAAATGAGGAAAACGGACGGATTTCTCAGGTTTTTACTACATATGAACACTTTTCACATTCTCCCGTGCAACTCGGCTGCTAGTCCTCCTTTCATGCAGAATCTTAAGGTCCTAGCTCATGTCCAAGGCACCAAAGACAGCTAAAAAGTCAATAATCAGTACCTAAAACTTGAATTGTACTACTTCTTACTGGCTATTACATCAACTTAGAAGCTTCATCTGTGTTCTACTATGGTGCTTTTAGTGTCTCCGCATACCGCAGCACGCGACAAAGCTTTCCAGACGATAAGTACAACCGTTTCAGAGAGAAGAGCAGCCAATGTGACGATCTGGCTTTAAGTCGATTTGATAACAAATGACGAAAACGGACGGATTTCTCAGGTTTTTACTACATATGAACACTCTTCACATTCTCCCATCCAACGCGGCTGCTAGTCCTCCTTTCACGCAGAATCTTAAGGTCCTACCTCATGTCCAAGGCACCAAAGCCTGCTAAAAAGTCAATAATCGATACCTAAAACTTGAATTGTACTACTTCTTACTGGCTATTACATCATCATAGAAGCTTCATCTGTGTTCTACTATGGTGCTTTTAGTGTCTCCGCATACCGCAGCACGCGACATAGCTTTGCAGACGATAAGTACAACCGTTTCAGAGAGAAGAGCGGCCAATGTGACGATCTGGCTTTAAGTCGATTCGATAACAAATGAGGAAAACGGACGGATTTGTCAGGTTTTTACTACATATGAACACTTTTCACATTCTCCCGTGCAACTCGGCTGCTAGTCCTCCTTTCATGCAGAATCTTAAGGTCCTAGCTCATGTCCAAGGCACCAAAGACAGCTAAAAAGTCAATAATCAGTACCTAAAACTTGAATTGTACTACTTCTTACTGGCTATTACATCAACTTAGAAGCTTCATCTGTGTTCTACTATGGTGCTTTTAGAGTCTCCGCATACCGCAGCACGCGACATAGCTTTGCAGACGATAAGTACAACCGTTTCAGAGAGAAGAGCGGCCAATGTGACGATCTGGCTTTAAGTCGATTCGATAACAAATGACGAAAACGGACGGATTTCTCAGGTTTTTACTACATATGAACACATTTCACATTCTCCCGTACAACGCGGCTGCTAGTCCTCCTTTCATGCAGAATCTTAATGTCCTAGCTCATGTCCAAGGCACCAAAGCCAGCTAAAAAGTCAATAATCGATACCTAAAACTTGAATTGTACTACTTCTTACTGGCTATTACATCAACTTAGAAGCTTCATCTGTGTTCTACTATGGTGCTTTTAGTGTCTCCGCATACCGCAGCACGCGACATAGCTTTGAAGACGATAAGTACAACCGTTTCAGAGAGAAGAGCGGCCAATGTGACGATCTGGCTTTAAGTCGATTCGATAACAAATGTCGAAAACGGACGGATTTCTCAGGTTTCTACTACATATGAACACATTTCACATTCTCCCGTGCAACGCGGCTGCTAGTCCTCCTTTAATGCAGAATCTTAAGGTCCAAGCTCATGTCCAAGGCACCAAAGCCAGCTAAAAAGTCAATAATCGATACCTAAAACTTGAATTGTACTACATCTTACTGGCTATTACATCATCATAGAAGCTTCATCTGTGTTCTACTATGGTGCTTTTAGTGTCTCCGCATACCGCAGCACGCGACATAGCTTTGCAGACGATAAGTACAACCGTTTCAGAGAGAAGAGCGGCCAATGTGACGATCTGGCTTTAAGTCGATTCGATAACAAATGACGAAAACGGACGGATTTCTCAGGTTTTTACTACATATGAACACTCTTCACATTCTCCCATCCAACGCGGCTGCTAGTCCTCGTTTCACGCAGAATCTTAAGGTCCTACCTCATGTCCAAGGCACCAAAGCCTGCTAAAAAGTCAATAATCGATACCTAAAACTTGAATTGTACTACTTCTTACTGGCTATTACATCATCATAGAAGCTTCATCTGTGTTCTACTATGGTGCTTTTAGTGTCTCCGCATACCGCAGCACGCGACATAGCTTTGCAGACGATAAGTACAACCGTTTCAGAGAGAAGAGCGGCCAATGTGACGATCTGGCTTTAAGTCGATTCGATAACAAATGAGGAAAACGGACGGATTTCTCAGGTTTTTACTACATATGAACACTTTTCACATTCTCCCGTGCAACTCGGCTGCTAGTCCTCCTTTCATGCAGAATCTTAAGGTCCTAGCTCATGTCCAAGGCACCAAAGACAGCTAAAAAGTCAATAATCAGTACCTAAAACTTGAATTGTACTACTTCTTACTGGCTATTACATCAACTTAGAAGCTTCATCTGTGTTCTACTATGGTGCTTTTAGTGTCTCCGCATACCGCAGCACGCGACAAAGCTTTCCAGACGTTAAGTACAACCGTTTCAGAGAGAAGAGCAGCCAATGTGACGATCTGGCTTTAAGTCGATTTGATAACAAATGACGAAAACGGACGGATTTCTCAGGTTTTTACTACATATGAACACTCTTCACATTCTCCCATCCAACGCGGCTGCTAGTCCTCCTTTCACGCAGAATCTTAAGGTCCTACCTCATGTCCAAGGCACCAAAGCCTGCTAAAAAGTCAATAATCGATACCTAAAACTTGAATTGTACTACTTCTTACTGGCTATTACATCATCATAGAAGCTTCATCTGTGTTCTACTATGGTGCTTTTAGTGTCTCCGCATACCGCAGCACGCGACATAGCTTTGCAGACGATAAGTACAACCGTTTCAGAGAGAAGAGCGGCCAATGTGACGATCTGGCTTTAAGTCGATTCGATAACAAATGAGGAAAACGGACGGATTTCTCAGGTTTTTACTACATATGAACACTTTTCACATTCTCCCGTGCAACTCGGCTGCTAGTCCTCCTTTCATGCAGAATCTTAAGGTCCTAGCTCATGTCCAAGGCACCAAAGACAGCTAAAAAGTCAATAATCAGTACCTAAAACTTGAATTGTACTACTTCTTACTGGCTATTACATCAACTTAGAAGCTTCATCTGTGTTCTACTATGGTGCTTTTAGTGTCTCCGCATACCGCAGCACGCGACAAATCTTTCCAGACGATAAGTACAACCGTTTCAGAGAGAAGAGCAGCCAATGTGACGATCTGGCTTTAAGTCGATTTGATAACAAATGACGAAAACGGACGGATTTCTCAGGTTTTTACTACATATGAACACTTTTCACATTCTCCTATCCAACGCGGGTGCTAGTCCTCCTTTCATGCAGAATCTTAAGGGCCTAGCTCATGTCCAAGGCACCAAAGCCAGCTAAAAAGTCAATAATCGATACCTAAAACTTGAATTATACTACTTCTTACTGGCTATTACATCAACTTAGAAGCTTCATCTGTGTTCTACTATGGTGCTTTTAGTGTCTCCGCATACCGCATCACGCGACATAGCTTTGCAGGCGATAAGTACAACCGTTTCAGAGAGAAGAGCGGCCAATGTTACGATCGGGCTTTAAGTCGATTCGATAACAAATGACGAAAACGGACGGATTTCTCAGGTTTTTACTACATATGAACACATTTCACATTCTCCCGTGCAACGGGGCTGCTAGTCCTCCTTTCATGAAGAATCTTAAGGTCCTAGCTCATGTCCAAGGCTCCAAAGCCAGCTAAAAAGTAAATAATCAGTACCTAAAACTTGAATTGTACTACTTCTTACTGGCTATTACATCAACTTAGAAGCTTCATCTGTGTTCTACTATGGTGCTTTTAGAGTCTCCGCATACCGCAGCACGCGACATAGCTTTGCAGACGATAAGTACAACCGTTTCAGAGAGAAGAGCGGCCAATGTGACGATCTGGCTTTAAGTCGATTCGATAACAAATGACGAAAACGGACGGATTTCTCAGGTTTTTACTACATATGAACACTTTTCACATTCTCCCGTGCAACTCGGCTGCTAGTCCTCCTTTCATGCAGAATCTTAAGGTCCTAGCTCATGTCCAAGGCACCAAAGCCAGCTAAAAAGTCAATAATCGATACCTAAAACTTGAATTATACTACTTCTTACTGGCTATTACATCAACTTAGAAGCTTCATCTGTGTTCTACTATGGTGCGTTTAGTGTCTCCGCATACCGCATCACGCGACATAGCTTTGCAGGCGATAAGGACAACCGTTTCAGAGAGAAGAGCGGCCAATGTGACGATCTGGCTTTAAGTCGATTCGATAACAAATGACGAAAACGGACGGATTTCTCAGGTTTTTACTACATATGAACACTATTCACATGCTCCCATCCAACGCGGCTGCTAGTCCTCCTTTCACGCAGAATCTTAAGGTCCTACCTCATGTCCAACGCACCAAAGCCAGCTAAAAAGTCAATAATCGATACCTAAAACTTGAATTGTACTACTTCTCACTGGCTATTACATCATCATAGAAGCTTCATCTGTGTTCTACTATGGTGCTTTTAGTGTCTCCGCATACCGCAGCACGCGACATAGCTTTGCAGACGATAAGTACAACCGTTTCAGAGAGAAGAGCGGCCAATGTGACGATCTGGCTTTAAGTCGATTCGATAACAAATGAGGAAAACGGACGGATTTCTCAGGTTTTTACTACATATGAACACTTTTCACATTCTCCCGTGCAACTCGGCTGCTAGTCCTCCTTTCATGCAGAATCCTAAGGTCCTAGCTCATGTCCAAGGCACCAAAGCCAGCTAAAAAGTCAATAATCAGTACCTAAAACTTGAATTGTACTACTTCTTACTGGCTATTACATCAACTTAGAAGCTTCATCTTTGTTCTACTATGGTGCTTTTAGTGTCTCCGCATACCGCAGCACGCGACATAGCTTTGCAGACGATAAGTACAACCGTTTCAGAGAGAAGAGCGGCCAATGTGACGATCGGGCTTTAAGTCGATTCGATAACAAATGACGAAAACGGACGGATTTCTCAGGTTTTTACTACATATGAACACATTTCACATTCTCCCGTGCAACGCGGCTGCTAGTCCTCCTTTCATGCAGAATCTTAAGGTCCTAGCTCATGTCCGAGGCTCCAAAGCCAGCTAAAAAGTAAATAATCAGTACCTAAAACTTGAATTGTACTACTTCTTACTGGCTATTACATCAACTTAGAAGCTTCATCTGTGTTCTACTATGGTGCTTTTAGAGTCTCCGCATACCGCAGCACGCGACATAGCTTTGCAGACGATAAGTACAACCGTTTCAGAGAGAAGAGCGGCCAATGTGACGATCTGGCTTTAAGTCGATTCGATAACAAATTACGAAAACGGACGGATTTCTCAGGTTTTTACTACATATGAACACTTTTCACATTCTCCCGTGCAACTCGGCTGCTAGTCCTCCTTTCATGCAGAATCTTAAGGTCCTAGCTCATGTCCAAGGCACCAAAGCCAGCTAAAAAGTCAATAATCGATACCTAAAACTTGAATTGTACTACTTCTTACTGGCTATTACATCAACTTAGAAGCTTCATCTGTGTTCTACTATGGTGCTTTTAGTGTCTCCGCATACCGCATCACGCGACATAGCTTTGCAGGCGATAAGGACAACCGTTTCAGAGAGAAGAGCGGCCAATGTGACGATCTGGCTTTAAGTCGATTCGATAACAAATGACGAAAACGGACGGATTTCTCAGGTTTTTACTACATATGAACACTATTCACATTCTCCCATCCAACGCGGCTGCTAGTCCTCCTTTCACGCAGAATCTTAAGGTCCTATCTCATGTCCAAGGCACCAAAGCCAGCTAAAAAGTCAATAATCGATACCTAAAACTTCAATTGTACTACTTCTTACTGGCTATTACATCATCATAGAAGCTTCATCTGTGTTCTACTATGGTGTTTTTAGTGTCTCCGCATACCGCAGCACGCGACATAGCTTTGCAGACGATAAGTACAACCGTTTCAGAGAGAAGAGCGGCCAATGTGACGATCTGGCTTTAAGTCGATTCGATAACAAATGACGAAAACGGACGGATTTCTTAGGTTTTTACTACATATGAACACTTTTCACATTCTCCCGTGCAACTCGGCTGCTAGTCCTCCTTTCATGCAGAATCCTAAGGCCCTAGCTGATGTCCAAGGCACCAAAGCCAGCTAAAAAGTCAATAATCAGTACCTAAAACTTGAATTGTACTACTTCTTACTGGCTATTACATCAACTTAGAAGCTTCATCTGTGTTCTACTATGGTGCTTTTAGTGTCTCCGCATACCGCAGCACGCGACATAGCTTTGCAGACGATAAGTAGAACCGTTTCAGAGAGAAGAGCGGCCAATGTGACGATCTGGCTTTAAGTCGATTCGATAACAAATGACGAAAACGGACGGATTTCTCTGGTTTTTACTACATATGAACACTTTTCACATTCTCCCGTGCAACTCGGCTGCTAGTCCACCTTTCATGCAGAATCTTAAGGTCCTAGCTCATGTCCAAGGCACCAAAGCCAGCTAAGAAGTAAATAATCAGTACCTAAAACTTGAATTGTACTACTTCTTACTGGCTATTACATCAACTTAGAAGCTTCATCTGTGTTCTACTATGGTGCTTTTAGTGTCTCCGCATACCGCAGCACGCGACAAAGCTTTCCAGACGATAAGTACAACCGTTTCAGAGAGAAGAGCAGCCAATGTGACGATCTGGCTTTAAGTCGATTTGATAACAAATGACGAAAACGGACGGATTTCTCAGGTTTTTACTACATATGAACACTTTTCACATTCTCCTATCCAACGCGGGTGCTAGTCCTCCTTTCATGCAGAATCTTAAGGTCCTAGCTCATGTCCAAGGCACCAAAGCCAGCTAAAAAGTCAATAATCGATACCTAAAACTTGAATTGTACTACTTCTTACTGGCTATTACATCATCATAGAAGCTTCATCTGTGTTCTGCTATGGTGCTTTTAGTGTCTCCGCATACCGCAGCACGCGACATAGCTTTGCAGACGATAAGTACAACCGTTTCAGAGAGAAGAGCGGCCAATGTGACGATCTGGCTTTAAGTCGATTCGATAACAAATGACGAAAACGGACGGATTTCTCAGGTTTTTACTACATATGAACACTTTTCACATTCTCCCGTGCAACTCGTCTGCTAGTCCTCCTTTCACGCAGAATCTTAAGGTCCTAGCTTATGTCCAGGGCACCAAAGCCAGCTAAAAAGTCAATAATCAGTACCTAAAACTTGAATTGTACTACTTCTTACTGGCTATTACATCAACTTAGAAGCTTCATCTGTGTTCTACTATGGTGCTTTTAGTGTCTCCGCATACCGCAGCACGCGACATAGCTTTGCAGACGATAAGTACAACCGTTTCAGAGAGAAGAGCGGCCAATGTGACGATCTGCCTTTAAGTCGATTCGATAACAAATGACGAAAACGGACGGATTTCTCAGGTTTTTACTACATATGAACACTTTTCACATTCTCCCGTGCAACTCGGCTGCTAGTCCTCCTTTCATGCAGAATCTAAAGGTCCTAGCCCATGTCCAAGGCACCAAAGCCAGCTAAAAAGTAAATAATCAGTACCTAAAACTTGAATTGTACTACATCTTACTGGCTATTACATCAACTTAGAAGCTTCATCTGTGTTCTACTATGGTGCTTTTAGTGTCTCCGCATACCGCAGCACGCGACATAGCTTTGCAGACGATAAGTAGAACCGTTTCAGAGAGAAGAGCGGCCAATGTGACGATCTGGCTTTAAGTCGATTCGATAACAAATGATGAAAACGGACGAATTTCTCAGGTTTTTACTACATATGAACACTTTTCACATTCTCCCGTGCAACTCGGCTGCTAGTCCTCCTTTCATGCAGAATCTTAAGGTCCTAGCTCATGTCCAAGGCACCAAAGCCAGCTAAAAAGTCAATAATCGATACCTAAAACTTGAATTGTACTACTTCTTACTGGCTATTACATCATCATAGAAGCTTCATCTGTGTTCTACTATGGTGCTTTTAGTGTCTCCGCATACCGCAGCACGCGACATAGCTTTGCAGACGATAAGTACAACCGTTTCAGAGAGAAGAGCGGCGAATGTGACGATCTGGCTTTAAGTCGATTCGATAACAAATGACGAAAACGGACGGATTTCTCAGGTTTTTACTACATATGAACACTTTTCACATTCTCCCATTCAACTCGGCTGCTAGTCCTCCTTTCATGCAGAATCTTAAGGTCCTAGCTCATGTCCAAGGCACCAAAGCCAGCTAAAAAGTCAATAATCAGTACCTAAAACTTGAATTGTACTACTTCTTACTGGCTATTACATCGACTTAGAAGCTTCATCTGTGTTCTACTATGGTGATTTTATTGTCTCCGCATACCGCAGCACGCGACATAGCTTTGCAGACGATAAGTACAACCGTTTCAGAGAGAAGAGCGGCCAATGTGACGATCGGGCTTTAAGTCGATTCGATAACAAATGACGAAAACGGACGGATTTCTCAGGTTTCTACTACATATGAACACATTTCACATTCTCCCGTGCAACGCGGCTGCTAGTCCTCCTTTAATGCAGAATCTTAAGGTCCTAGCTCATGTCCAAGGCACCAAAGCCAGCTAAAAAGTCAATAATCGATACCAAAAACTTGAATTGTACTACTTCTTACTGGCTATTACATCAACTTAGAAGCTTCATCTGTGTTCTACCATGGTGCTTTTAGTGTCTCCGCACACCGCAGTACGCGACATAGCTTTGCAGACGATAAGTACAACCGTTTCAGAGAAAAGAGGGGCCAATGTGACGATCTGGCTTTAAGTCGATTCGATAACAATTAACTAAAACGGACGGATTTCTCAGGTTTTTACTACATATGAACACTTTTCACATTCTCCGGTACAACGCGGCCGCTAGTCCTCCTTTCATGCAGAATCTTAAGGTCCTAGCTCATGTCCAAGGCACCAAAGCCAGCTAAAAAGTCAATAATCGATACCTAAAACTTGATTTGTACTACTTCTTACTGGCTATTACATCAACTTAGAAGCTTCATCTGTGTTCTACTATGGTGCTTTTAGTGTCTCCGCATACCGCATCACGCGACATAGCTTTGCAGGCGATAAGTACAACCGTTTCAGAGATAAGAGCGGCCAATGTGACGATCGGGCTTTAAGTCGATTCAATAACAAATGACGAAAACGGACGGATTTCTCAGGTTTTTACTACATATGAACACATTTCACATTCTCCCGTGCAACGCGGCTGCTAGTCCTCCTTTCATGCAGAATCTTAAGGTCCTAGCTCATGTCCAAGGCTCCAAAGCCAGCTAAAAAGTAAATAATCAGTACATAAAACTTGAGTTGTACTACTTCTTACTGGCTATTACATCAACTTAGAAGCTTCATCTGTGTTCTACTATGGTGCTTTTAGAGTCTCCGCATACCGCAGCACGCGACATAGCTTTGCAGACGATAAGTACAACCGTTTCAGAGAGAAGAGCGGCCAATGTGACGATCTGGCTTTAAGTCGATTCGATAACAAATGACGAAAACGGACGGATTTCTCAGGTTTTTACTACATATGAACACATTTCACATTCTCCCGTACAACGCGGCCGCTAGTCCTCCTTTCATGCAGAATCTTAAGGTCCTAGCTCATGTCCAAGGCACCAAAGCCAGCTAAAAAGTCAATAATCGATACCTAAAACTTGAATTGTACTACTTCTTACTGGCTATTACATCAACTTAGAAGCTTCATCTATGTTCTACTATGGTGCTTTTAGTGTCTCCGCATACCGCATCACGCGACATAGCTTTGCAGGCGATAAGTACAACCGTTTCAGAGATAAGAGCGGCCAATGTGACGATCGGGCTTTAAGTCGATTCGATAACAAATGACGAAAACGGACGGATTTCTCAGGTTTTTACTACATATGAACACATTTCACATTCTCCCGTGCAACGCGGCTGCTAGTCCTCCTTTCATGCAGAATCTTAAGGTCCTAGCTCATGTCCAAGGCTCCAAAGCAAGCTAAAAAGTAAATAATCAGTACCTAAAACTTGAGTTGTAGTACATCTTACTGGCTATTACATCAACTTAGAAGCTTCATCTGTGTTCTACTATGGTGCTTTTAGAGTCTCCGCATACCGCAGCACGCGACATAGCTTTGCAGACGATAAGTACAACCGTTTCAGAGAGAAGAGCGGCCAATGTGACGATCTGGCTTTAAGTCGATTCGATAACAAATGACGAAAACGGACGGATTTTTCAGGTTTTTACTACATATGAACACTTTTCACATTCTTCCCTGCAACTCGGCTGCTAGTCCTCCTTTCATGCAGATTCTTAAGGTCCTAGCTCATGTCCAAGGCATCAAAGCCAGCTAAAAAGTCAATAATCGATACCTAAAACTTGAATTGTACTACTTCTTACTGGCTATTACATCAAATTAGAAGCTTCATCTGTGTTCTACTGTGGTGGTTTCAGTGTCTCCGCCTACCGCAGCATACGACATAGCTTTGCAGACGATAAGTACAACCGTTTCAGAGAGAAGAGCGGTCAATGTGACGATCTGGCTTTAAGTCGATTCGATAACAAATGACGAAAACGGACGGATTTCTCAGGTTTTTACTACATATGAACACTTTTCACATTCTCCCGTGCAACTCGGCTGCTAGTCCTCCTTTCATGCAGAATCTTAAGGTCCTAGCTCATGTCCAAGGCACCAAAGCCAGCTAAAAAGTCAATAATCGATACCTAAAACTTGAATTATACTACTTCTTACTGGCTATTACATCAACTTAGAAGCTTCATCTGTGTTCTACTATGGTACTTTTAGTGTCTCCGCATACCGCATCACGCGACATAGCTTTGCAGGCGATAAGGACAACCGTTTCAGAGAGAAGAGCGGCCAATGTGACGATCTGGCTTTAAGTCGATTCGATAACAAATGACGAAAACGGACGGATTTCTCAGGTTTTTACTACATATGAACACTATTCACATTCTCCCATCCAACGAGGCTGCTAGTCCTCCTTTCACGCAGAATCTTAAGGTCCTACCTCATGTCCAAGTCACCAAAGCCAGCTAAAAAGTCAATAATCGATACCTAAAACTTGAATTGTACCACTTCTTACTGGCTATTACATCATCAATGAAGCTTCATCTGTGTTCTACTATGGTGCTTTTAGTGTCTCCGCATACCGCAGCACGCGACATAGCTTTGCAGACGATAAGTACAACCGTTTCAGAGAGAAGAGCGGCCAATGTGACGATCTGGCTTTAAGTCGATTCGATAACAAATGAGGAAAACGGACGGATTTCTCAGGTTTTTGCTACATATGAACACTTTTCACATTCTCCCGTGCAACTCGGCTGCTAGTCCTCCTTTCATGCAGAATCTTAAGGTCCTAGCTCATGTCCAAGGCACCAAAGCCGGCTAAAAAGTCAATAATCAGTACCTAAAACTTGATTTTGTACTACTTCTTACTGGCTATTACATCAACTTAGAAGCTTCATCTGTGTTCTACTATGGTGCTTTTAGTGTCTCCGCATACCGCAGCACGCGACATAGCTTTGCAGACGATAAGTACAGCCGTTTCAGAGAGAAGAGCGGCCAAGTGACGATCTGGCTTTAAGGCGATTCGATAACAAATGACGAAAACGGACGGATTTCTCAGGTTTTTACTACATATGAACACTTTTCATATTGTCCCGTGCAACTCGGCTGCTAGTCCTCCTTTCATGCAGAATGTTAACATCCTAGCTCATGTCCAAGGCACCAAATCCATCTAAGAAGTCAATAATCGATACCTAAAACTTGAATTGTACTACTTCTTACTGGCTATTACATCGACTTAGAAGCTTCATCTGTGTTCTACTATGGTGATTTTATTGTCTCCGCATACCGCAGCACGCGACATAGCTTTGCAGACGATAAGTACAACCGTTTCAGAGAGAAGAGCGGCCAATGTGACGATCTGCCTCTAAGTCGATTCGATAACAAATGACGAAAACGGACGGATTTCTCAGGTTTTTACTACATATGAACACTTTTCATATTGTCCCACGCAACTCGGCTGCTAGTCCTCCTTTCATGCAGAATGTTAACATCCTAGCTCATGTCCAAGGCACCAAATCCATCTAAGAAGTCAATAATCGATACTTAAAACTTGAATTGTACTACTTCTTACTGGCTATTACATCGACTTAGAAGCTTAATCTGTGTTCTACTATGGTGATTTTATTGTCTCCGCATACCGCAGCACGCGACATAGCTTTGCAGACGATAAGTACTACCGTTTCAGAGAGAAGAGCGGCCAATGTGACGATCTGGCTTTAAGTCGATTCGATAACAAATGACGAAAACGGACGGATTTCTCAGGTTTTTACTACATATGAACCCTTTTCACATTCTTCCCTGCAACTCGGCTGCTAGTCCTCCTTTCATGCAGATTCTTAAGGTCCTACCTCATGTCCAAGGCATCAAAGCCACCTAAAAAGTCAATAATCGATATCTAAAACTTGAATTGTACTACTTCTTACTGGCTATTACATCAAATTAGAAGCTTCATCTGTGTTCTACTGTGGTGGATTCAGTGTCTCCGCCTACCGCAGCATACGACATAGCTTTGCAGACGATAAGTACAACCGTTTCAGAGATAAGAGCGGCCAATGTGACGATCTGGCTTTAAGTCGATTCGATAACAAATGACGAAAACGGACGGATTTCTCAGGTTTTTACTACATATGAACACTTTTCACATTCTCCCGTGCAACTCGGCTGCTAGTCCTCCTTTCATGCAGAATCTTAAGGTCCTAGCTCATGTCCAAGGCACCAAAGCCAGCTAAAAAGTAAATAATCAGTACCTAAAACTTGAATTGTACTACTTCTTACTGGCTATTACATCATCTTAGAAGCTTCATCTGTGTTCTACTATGGTGATTTTATTGTCTCCGCATACCGCAGCACGCGACATAGCTTTGCAGACGATAAGTACAACCGTTTCAGAGAGAAGAGCGGCCAATGTGACGATCGGGCTTTAAGTCAATTCGATAACAAATGACGAAAACGGACGGATTTCTCAGGTTTCTACTACAAATGAACACATTTCACATTCTCCCGTGCAACGCGGCTGCTAGTCCTCCTTTAATGCAGAATCTTAAGGTCCTAGCTCATGTCCAAGGCACCAAAGCCAGCTAAAAAGTCAATAATCGATACCTAAAACTTGAATTGTACTACATCTTACTGGCTATTACATCAACTTAGAAGCTTCATCTGTGTTCTACTATGGTGCTTTTAGTGTCTCCGCACACCGCAGTACGCGACATAGCTTTGCAGACGATAAGAACAACCGTTTCAGAGAAAAGAGGGGCCAATGTGACGATCTGGCTTTAAGTCGATTCGATAACAAATGACGAAAACGGGCGGATTTCTCAGGTTTTTACTACATATGAACACTTTTCACATTCTCCCGTGCAACTCGGCTGCTAGTCCTCCTTTCATGCAGAATCTTAAGGTCCTAGCTCATGTCCAAGGCACCAAAGCCAGCTAAAAAGTCAATATTCGATACCTAAAACTTGAATTGTACTACTTCTTACTGGCTATTACATCATCTTAGAAGCTTCATCTGTGTTCTACTATGGTGCTTTCAGTGTCTCCGCATACCGCATCACGCGACAAAGCTTTCCAGACGATAAGTACAACCGTTTCAGAGAGAAGAGCAGCCAATGTGACGATCTGGCTTTAAGTCGATTCGATAACAAATGACGAAAACGGACGGATTTCTCAGGTTTTTACTACATATGAACACTATTCACATTCTCCCATCAAACGCGGCTGCTAATCCTCCTTTCACGCAGAATCTTAAGGTCCTACCTCATGTCCAAGGCACCAAAGCCAGCTAAAAAGTCAATAATCGATACCTAAAACTTGAATTGTACTACTTCTTACTGGCTATTACATCATCATAGAAGCTTCATCTGTGTTCTACTATGGTGCTTTTAGTGTCTTCGCATACCGCAGCACGCGACATAGCTTTGCAGACGATAAGTACAACCGTTTCAGAGAGAAGAGCGGCCAATGTGACGATCTGGCTTTAAGTCGATTCGATAACAAATGAGGAAAACGGACGGATTTCTCAGGTTTTTACTACATATGAACACTTTTCATATTGTCCCGTGCAACTCGGCTGCTAGTCCTCCTTTCATGCAGAATGTTAACATCCTAGCTCATGTCCAAGGCACCAAATCCATCTAAGAAGTCAATAATCGATACCTAAAACTTGAATTGTACTACTTCTTACTGGCTATTACATCGACTTAGAAGCTTCATCTGTGTTCTACTATGGTGCTTTTAGAGTCTCCGCATACCGCAGCACGCGACATAGCTTTGCAGACGATAAGTACAACCGTTTCAGAGAGAAGAGCGGCCAATGTGACGATCTGCCTCTAAGTCGATTCGATAACAAATGACGAAAACGGACGGATTTCTCAGGTTTTTACTACATATGAACACTATTCACATTCTCCCGTGCAACTCGGCTGCTAGTCCTCCTTTCATGCAGAATCTTAAGGTCCTAGCTCATGTCCAAGGCACCAAAGCCAGCTAAAAAGTAAATAATCAGTACCTAAAACTTGAATTGTACTACTTCTTACTGGCTATTACATCAACTTAGAAGCTTCATCTGTGTTCTACTATGGTGCTTTTAGTGTCTCCGCATACCGCAGCACGCGACAAAGCTTTCCAGACGATAAGTACAACCGTTTCAGAGAGAAGAGCAGCCAATGTGACGATCTGGCTTTAAGTCGATTCGATAACAAATGACGAAAACGGACGGATTTCTCAGGTTTTTACTACATATGAACACTTTTCATATTGTCCCACGCAACTCGGCTGCTAGTCCTCCTTTCATGCAGAATGTTAACATCCTAGCTCATGTCCAAGGCACCAAATCCATCTAAGAAGTCAATAATCGATACTTAAAACTTGAATTGTACTACTTCTTACTGGCTATTACATCGACTTAGAAGCTTAATCTGTGTTCTACTATGGTGATTTTATTGTCTCCGCATACCGCAGCACGCGACATAGCTTTGCAGACGATAAGTACAACCGTTTCAGAGAGAAGAGCGGCCAATGTGACGATCTGGCTTTAAGTCGATTCGATAACAAATGACGAAAACGGACGGATTTCTCAGGTTTTTACTACATATGAACCCTTTTCACATTCTTCCCTGCAACTCGGCTGCTAGTCCTCCTTTCATGCAGATTCTTAAGGTCCTACCTCATGTCCAAGGCATCAAAGCCACCTAAAAAGTCAATAATCGATATCTAAAACTTGAATTGTACTACTTCTTACTGGCTATTACATCAAATTAGAAGCTTCATCTGTGTTCTACTGTGGTGGATTCAGTGTCTCCGCCTACCGCAGCATACGACATAGCTTTGCAGACGATAAGTACAACCGTTTCAGAGATAAGAGCGGCCAATGTGACGATCTGGCTTTAAGTCGATTCGATAACAAATGACGAAAACGGACGGATTTCTCAGGTTTTTACTACATATGAACACTTTTCACATTCTCCCGTGCAACTCGGCTGCTAGTCCTCCTTTCATGCAGAATCTTAAGGTCCTAGCTCATGTCCAAGGCACCAAAGCCAGCTAAAAAGTAAATAATCAGTACCTAAAACTTGAATTGTACTACTTCTTACTGGCTATTACATCATCTTAGAAGCTTCATCTGTGTTCTACTATGGTGATTTTATTGTCTCCGCATACCGCAGCACGCGACATAGCTTTGCAGACGATAAGTACAACCGTTTCAGAGAGAAGAGCGGCCAATGTGACGATCGGGCTTTAAGTCAATTCGATAACAAATGACGAAAACGGACGGATTTCTCAGGTTTCTACTACAAATGAACACATTTCACATTCTCCCGTGCAACGCGGCTGCTAGTCCTCCTTTAATGCAGAATCTTAAGGTCCTAGCTCATGTCCAAGGCACCAAAGCCAGCTAAAAAGTCAATAATCGATACCTAAAACTTGAATTGTACTACATCTTACTGGCTATTACATCAACTTAGAAGCTTCATCTGTGTTCTACTATGGTGCTTTTAGTGTCTCCGCACACCGCAGTACGCGACATAGCTTTGCAGACGATAAGAACAACCGTTTCAGAGAAAAGAGGGGCCAATGTGACGATCTGGCTTTAAGTCGATTCGATAACAAATGACGAAAACGGGCGGATTTCTCAGGTTTTTACTACATATGAACACTTTTCACATTCTCCCGTGCAACTCGGCTGCTAGTCCTCCTTTCATGCAGAATCTTAAGGTCCTAGCTCATGTCCAAGGCACCAAAGCCAGCTAAAAAGTCAATATTCGATACCTAAAACTTGAATTGTACTACTTCTTACTGGCTATTACATCATCTTAGAAGCTTCATCTGTGTTCTACTATGGTGCTTTCAGTGTCTCCGCATACCGCATCACGCGACAAAGCTTTCCAGACGATAAGTACAACCGTTTCAGAGAGAAGAGCAGCCAATGTGACGATCTGGCTTTAAGTCGATTCGATAACAAATGACGAAAACGGACGGATTTCTCAGGTTTTTACTACATATGAACACTATTCACATTCTCCCATCAAACGCGGCTGCTAATCCTCCTTTCACGCAGAATCTTAAGGTCCTACCTCATGTCCAAGGCACCAAAGCCAGCTAAAAAGTCAATAATCGATACCTAAAACTTGAATTGTACTACTTCTTACTGGCTATTACATCATCATAGAAGCTTCATCTGTGTTCTACTATGGTGCTTTTAGTGTCTTCGCATACCGCAGCACGCGACATAGCTTTGCAGACGATAAGTACAACCGTTTCAGAGAGAAGAGCGGCCAATGTGACGATCTGGCTTTAAGTCGATTCGATAACAAATGAGGAAAACGGACGGATTTCTCAGGTTTTTACTACATATGAACACTTTTCACATTCTCCCGTGCAACTCGGCTGCTAGTCCTCCTTTCATGCAGAATTTTAATGTCCTAGCTCATGTCCAAGGCACCAAAGCCAGCTAAAAAGTCAATAATCAGTACCTAAAACTTGAATTGTACTACTTCTTACTGGCTATTACATCAACTTAGAAGCTTCATCTGTGTTCTACTATGGTGCTTTTAGTGTCTCCGCATACCGCAGCACGCGACATAGCTTTGCAGACGATAAGTACAGCCGTTTCAGAGAGAAGAGCGGCCAAGTGACGATCTGGCTTTAAGGCGATTCGATAACAAATGACGAAAACGGACGGATTTCTCAGGTTTTTACTACATATGAACACTTTTCATATTGTCCCGTGCAACTTGGCTGCTAGTCCTCCTTTAATGCAGAATCTTAAGGTCCTAGCTCATGTCCAAGGCACCAAAGCCAGCTAAAAAGTCAATAATCGATACCTAAAACTTGAATTGTACTACATCTTACTGGCTATTACATCAACTTAGAAGCTTCATCTGTGTTCTACCATGGTGCTTTTAGTGTCTCCGCACACCGCAGTACGCGACATAGCTTTGCAGACGATAAGAACAACCGTTTCAGAGAAAAGAGGGGCCAATGTGACGATCTGGCTTTAAGTCGATTCGATAACAAATGAGGAAAACGGACGGATTTCTCAGGTTTTTACTACATATGAACACTTTTCACATTCTCCCGTGCAACTCGGCTGCTAGTCCTCCTTTCATGCAGAATCTTAAGGTCCTAGCTCATGTCCAAGGCACCAAAGCCAGCTAAAAAGTCAATATTCGATACCTAAAACTTGAATTGTACTACTTCTTACTGGCTATTACATCATCTTAGAAGCTTCATCTGTGTTCTACTATGGTGCTTTCAGTGTCTCCGCATACCGCATCACGCGACAAAGCTTTCCAGACGATAAGTACAACCGTTTCAGAGAGAAGAGCAGCCAATGTGACGATCTGGCTTTAAGTCGATTCGATAACAAATGACGAAAACGGACGGATTTCTCAGGTTTTTACTACATATGAACACTATTCACATTCTCCCATCAAACGCGGCTGCTAATCCTCCTTTCACGCAGAATCTTAAGGTCCTACCTCATGTCCAAGGCACCAAAGCCAGCTAAAAAGTCAATAATCGATACCTAAAACTTGAATTGTACTACTTCTTACTGGCTATTACATCATCATAGAAGCTTCATCTGTGTTCTACTATGGTGCTTTTAGTGTCTCCGCACACCGCAGCACGCGACATAGCTT
The DNA here is from genome assembly GCF_023897955.1 of Schistocerca gregaria. Lineage (NCBI taxonomy): Eukaryota > Metazoa > Arthropoda > Insecta > Orthoptera > Acrididae > Schistocerca > Schistocerca gregaria. Next base: position 7,931,473 of record NW_026061795.1, read on the forward strand.
TGCAGACGATAAGTACAACCGTTTCAGAGAGAAGAGCGGCCAATGTGACGATCTGGCTTTAAGTCGATTCGATAACAAATGAGGAAAACGGACGGATTTCTCAGGTTTTTAGTACATATGAACACTTTTCACATTCTCCCGTGCAACTCGGCTGCTAGTCCTCCTTTCATGCAGAATTTTAATGTCCTAGCTCATGTCCAAGGCACCAAAGCCAGCTAAAAAGTCAATAATCAGTACCTAAAACTTGAATTGTACTACTTCTTACTGGCTATTACATCAACTTAGAAGCTTCATCTGTGTTCTACTATGGTGCTTTTAGTGTCTCCGCATACCGCAGCACGCGACATAGCTTTGCAGACGATAAGTACAGCCGTTTCAGAGAGAAGAGCGGCCAACTGACGATCTGGCTTTAAGGCGATTCGATAACAAATGACGAAAACGGACGGATTTCTCAGGTTTTTACTACATATGAACACTTTTCATATTGTCCCGTGCAACTCGGCTGCTAGTCCTCCTTTCATGCAGAATCTTAAGGTCCTAGCTCATGTCCAAGGCACCAAAGCCAGCTAAAAAGTCAATATTCGATACCTTAAACTTGAATTGTAATACTTCTTACTGGCTATTACATCATCTTAGAAGCTTCATCTGTGTTCTACTATGGTGCTTTGAGTGTCTCCGCATACCGCATCACGCGACAAAGCTTTCCAGACGATAAGTACAACCGTTTCAGAGAGAAGAGCAGCCAATGTGACGATCTGGCTTTAAGTCGATTCGATAACAAATGACGAAAACGGACGGATTTCTCAGGTTTTTACTACATATGAACACTTTTCACATTCTTCCGTGCAACTCGGCTGCTAGTCCTCCTTTCATGCAGAATCTTAAGGTCCTAGCTCATGTCCAAGGCACCAAAGCCAGCTAAAAAGTCAATAATCGATACCTAAAACTTGAATTATACTACTTCTTACTGGCTATTACATCAACTTAGAAGCTTCATCTGTGTTCTACTATGGTGCTTTTAGTGTCTCCGCATACCGCATCACGCGACATAGCTTTGCAGGCGATAAGGACAACCGTTTCAGAGAGAAGAGCGGCCAATGTGACGATCTGGCTTTCTAAGTCGATTCGATAACAAATGACGAAAACGGACGGATTTCTCAGGTTTTTACTACATATGAACACTATTCACATTCTCCCATCAAACGCGGCTGCTAATCCTCCTTTCACGCAGAATCTTAAGGTCCTACCTCATGTCCAAGGCACCAAAGCCAGCTAAAAAGTCAATAATCGATACCTAAAACTTGAATTGTACTACTTCTTACTGGCTATTACATCATCATAGAAGCTTCTTCTGTGTTCTACTATGGTGCTTTTAGTGTCTCCGCATACCGCAGCACGCGACATAGCTTTGCAGACGATAAGTACAACCGTTTCAGAGAGAAGAGCGGCCAATGTGACGATCTGGCTTTAAGTCGATTCGATAACAAATGAGGAAAACGGACGGATTTCTCAGGTTTTTACTACATATGAACACTTTTCACATTCTCCCGTGCAACTCGGCTGCTAGTCCTCCTTTCATGCAGAATCTTAAGGTCCTAGCTCATGTCCAAGGCACCAAAGCCAGCTAAAAAGTCAATAATCAGTACCTAAAACTTGAATTGTACTACTTCTTACTGGCTATTACATCAACTTAGAAGCTTCATCTGTGTTCTACTATGGTGCTTTTAGTGTCTCCGCATACCGCAGCACGCGACATAGCTTTGCAGACGATAAGTACAGCCGTTTCAGAGAGAAGAGCGGCCAAGTGACGATCTGGCTTTAAGGCGATTCGATAACAAATGAGGAAAACGGACGGATTTCTCAGGTTTTTACTACATATGAACACTTTTCATATTGTCCCGTGCAACTCGGCTGCTAGTCCTCCTTTCATGCAGAATCTTAACATCCTAGCTCATGTCCAAGGCACCAAATCCATCTAAGAAGTCAATAATCGATACCTAAAACTTGAATTGTACTACTTCTTACTGGCTATTACATCGACTTAGAAGCTTCATCTGTGTTCTACTATGGTGATTTTATTGTCTCCGCATACCGCAGCACGCGACATAGCTTTGCAGACGATAAGTACAACCGTTTCAGAGAGAAGAGCGGCCAATGTGACGATCTGCCTTTAAGTCGATTCGATAACAAATGACGAAAACGGACGGATTTCTCAGGTTTTTACTACATATGAACACTTTTCACATTCTCCCGTGCAACTCGGCTGCTAGTCCTCCTTTCATGCAGAATCTTAAGGTCCTAGCTCATGTCCAAGGCACCAAAGCCAGCTAAAAAGTAAATAATCAGTACCTAAAACTTGAATTGTACTACTTCTTACTGGCTATTACATCACCTTAGAAGCTACATCTGTGTTCTACTATGGTGCTTTTAGTGTCTCCGCATACCGCAGCACGCGACATAGCTTTGCAGACGATAAGTACAACCGTTTCAGAGAGAAGAGCGGCCAATGTGACGATCTGGCTTTAAGTCGATTCGATAACAAATGACGAAAACGGACGGATTTCTCAGGTTTTTACTACATATGAACACTTTTCACATTCTCCCGTGCAACTCGGCTGCTAGTCCTCCTTTCATGCAGTATCTTAAGGTCCTAGCTCATGTCCAAGGCACCAAAGCCAGCTAAGAAGTCAATAATCGATACCTAAAACTTGAATTATACTACTTCTTACTGGCTATTACATCATCATAGAAGCTTCATCTGTGTTCTACTATGGTGCTTTTAGTGTCTCCGCATACCGCAGCACGCGACATAGCTTTGCAGACGATAAGTACAACCGTTTCAGAGAGAAGAGCGGATAAAGTGACGATCTGGCTTTAAGTCGATTCGATAACAAATGAGGAAAACGGACGGATTTCTCAGGTTTTTACTACAAAAGAACACTTTTCACATTCTCCCGTGCAACTCGGCTGCTAGTCCTCCTTTCATGCAGAATCTTAAGGTCCTAGCTCATGTCCAAGGCACCAAAGCCAGCTAAAAAGTCAATAATCAGTACCTAAAACTTGAATTGTACTACTTCTTATTGGCTATTACATCAACTTAGACGCTTCATCTGTGTTCTACTATGGTGCTTTTAGTGTCTCCGCATACCGCAGCACGCGACATAGCTTTTCAGACGATAAGTACAGCCGTTTCAGAGAGAAGAGCGGCCAAGTGACGATCTGGCTTTAAGGCGATTCGATAACAAATGACGAAAACGGACGGATGTCTCAGGTTTTTACTACATATGACCACTTTTCATATTGTCCCGTGCAACTCGGCTGCTAGTCCTCCTTTCATGCAGAATCTTAACTTCCTAGCTCATGTCCAAGGCACCAAATCCATCTAAGAAGTCAATAATCGATACCTAAAACTTGAATTATACTACTTCTTACTGGCTATTACAGCGACTTAGAAGCTTCATCTGTGTTCTACTATTTTGATTTTATTGTCTCCGCATACCCCAGCACGCGACATAGCTTTGCAGACGATAAGTACAACCGTTTCAGAGAGAAGAGCGGCCAATGTGACGATCTGCCTTTAAGTCGATTCGATAACAAATGACGAAAACGGACGGATTTCTCAGGTTTTTACTACATATGAACACTTTTCACATTCTCCCGTGCAACTCGGCTGCTAGTCCTCCTTTCATGCAGAATCTTAAGGTCCTAGCTCATGTCCAAGGCACCAAAGCCAGCTAAAAAGTAAATAATCAGTACCTAAAACTTGAATTGTACTACTTCTTACTGGCTATTACTTCACCTTAGAAGCTTCATCTGTGTTCTACTATGGTGCTTTTAGTGTCTCCGCATACCGCAGTACGCGACATAGCTTTGCAGACGATAAGTAGAACCGTTTCAGAGAGAAGAGCGGCCAATGTGACGATCTGGCTTTGAGTCGATTCGATAACAAATGACGAAAACGTACGGATTTCTCAGGTTTTTACTACATATGAACACTTTTCACATTCTCCCGTGCAACTCGGCTGCTAGTCCTCCTCTCATGCAGTATCTTAAGGTCCTAGCTCATGTCCAAGGCACCAAAGCCAGCTAAGAAGTCAATAATCGATACCTAAAACTTGAATTGTACTACTTCTTACTGGCTATTACATTAACTTAGAAGCTTCATCTGTATTCTACTATGGTGATTTTATTGTCTCCGCATACCGCAGCACGCGACATAGCTTTGCAGACGATAAGTACAACCGTTTCAGAGAGAAGAGCGGCCAATGTGACGATCGGGCTTTAAGTCAATTCGATAACAAATGACGAAAACGGACGGATTTCTCAGGTTTCTACTACATATGAACACATTTCACATTCTCCCGTGCAACGCGGCTGCTAGTCCCCCTTTAATGCAGAATCTTAAGGTCCTAGCTCATGTCCAAGGCACCAAAGCCAGCTAAAAAGTCAATAATCGATACCTAAACTTGAATTGTACTACTTCTTACTGGCTATTACATCAACTTAGAAGCTTCATCTGTGTTCTACCATGGTGCTTTTAGTGTCTCCGCACACCGCAGTACGCGACATAGCTTTGCAGACGATAAGTACAACCGTTTCAGAGAAAAGAGGGGCCAATGTGACGATCTGGCTTTAAGTCGATTCGATAACAAATGACGAAAACGGACGGATTTCTCAGGTTTTTACTACATATGAACACTTTTCACATTCTCCCGTGCAACTCGGCTGCTAGTCCTCCTTTCATGCAGAATCTTAAGGTCCTAGCTCATGTCCAGGGCACCAAAGCCAGCTAAAAAGTCAATAATCGATACCTAAAACTTGAATTGTTCTACTTCTTACTGGCTATTAAATCATCTTAGAAGCTTCATCTGTGTTCTACTATGGTGCTTTCAGTGTCTCCGCATACCGCAGCACGCGACAAAGCTTTCCAGACGATAAGTACAACCGTTTCAGAGAGAAGAGCAGTCAATGTGACGATCTGGCTTTAAGTCGATTCAATAACAAATGACGAAAACGGACGTATTTCTCACGATTTTACTACATATGAACACTTTTCACATTCTCCCGTACAACGCGGCTGCTAGTCCTCCTTTCATGCAGAATCTTAAGGTCCTAGCTCATGTCCAAGGCACCAAAGCCAGCTAAAAAGTCAATAATCGATTCCTAAAACTTGAATTGTACTACTTCTTACTGGCTATTACATCAACTTAGAAGCTTCATCTGTGTTCTACTATGGTGCTTTTAGTGTCTCCGCATACCGCATCACGCGACATAGCTTTGCAGGCGATAAGTACAACCGTTTCAGAGAGAAGAGCGGCCAATGTGACGATCGGGCTTTAAGTCGATTCGATAACAAATGACGAAAACGGACGGATATCTCAGGTTTTTACTACATATGAACACATTTCACATTCTCCAGTGCAACGCGGCTGCTAGTCCTCCTTTCATGCAGAATCTTAAGGTCCTAGCTCATGTCCAAGGCTCCAAAGCCAGCTAAAAAGTAAATAATCAGTACCTAAAACTTGAATTGTACTACTTCTTACTGGCTATTACATCAACATAGAAGATTCATCTGTGTTCTACTATGGTGCTTTTAGAGTCTCCGCATACCGCAGCACGCGACATAGCTTTGCAGACGGTAAGTACAACCGTTTCAGAGAGAAGAGCGGCCAATGTGACGATCTGGCTTTAAGTCGATTCGATAACAAATGACGAAAACGGACGGATTTCTCAGGTTTTTACTACATATGAACACTTTTCACATTCTCCCGTGCAACTCGGCTGCTAGTCCTCCTTTCATGCAGAATCTTAAGGTCTTAGCTCATGTCCAAGGCACCAAAGCCAGCTAAAAAGTCAATAATCGATACCTAAAACTTGAATTATACTACTTCTTACTGGCTATTACATCAACTTAGAAGCTTCATCTGTGTTCTACTATGGTGCTTTGAGTGTCTCCGCATACCGCAGCACGCGACATAGCTTTGCAGGCGATAAGTACAACCGTTTCAGAGAGAAGAGCGGCCAATATGACGATCGGGCTTTAAGTCGATTCGATAACAAATAACGAAAACGGACGGATTTCTCAGGTTTTTACTACATATGAACACATTTCACACTCTCCCGTGCAACGCGGCTGCTAGTCCTCCTTTCATGCAGAATCTTAAGGTCCTAGCTCATGTCCAAGGCTCCAAAGCCAGCTAAAAAGTAAATAATCAGTACCTAAAACTTGAATTGTACTACTTCTTACTGGCTATTACATCAACTTAGAAGCTTCATCTGTGTTCTACTATGGTGCTTTTAGAGTCTCCGCATACCGCAGCACGCGACATAGCTTTGCAGACGATAAGTACAACCGTTTCAGAGAGAAGAGCGGCCAATGTGACGATCTGGCTTTAAGTCGACTCGATAACAAATGACGAAAACGGACGGATTTCTCAGGTTTTTACTACATATGAACACTTTTCACATTCTTCCCTGCAACTCGCCTGCTAGTCCTCCTTTCATGCAGATTCTTAAGGTCCTACCTCATGTCCAAGGCATCAAAGCCAGCTAAAAAGTCAATAATCGATACCTAAAACTTGAATTGTACTACTTCTTATTGGGTATTACATCAACTTAGAAGCTTCATCTGTGTTCTACTATGGTGCTTTTAGAGTCTCCGCATACCGCAGCACGCGACATAGCTTTGCAGACGATAAGTACAACCGTTTCAGAGAGAAGAGCGGCCAATGTGACGATCTGGCTTTAAGTCGATTCGATAACAAATGACGAAAACGGACGGATTTCTCAGGTTTTTACTACATATGAACACTTTTCACATTCTCCCGTGCAACTCGGCTGCTAGTCCTCCTTTCATGCAGAATCTTAAGGTCCTAGCTCATGTCCAAGGCACCAAAGCCAGCTAAAAAGTCAATAATCGATACCTAAAACTTGAATTATACTACTTCTTACTGGCTATTACATCAGCTTAGAAGCTTCATCTGTGTTCTACTATGGTGCTTTTAGTGTCTCCGCATACCGCATCACGCGACATAGCTTTGCAGGCGATAAGTACAAGCGTTTCAGAGAGAAGAGCGGCCAATGAGACGATCTGGCTTTAAGTCGATTCGATAACAAATGACGAAAACGGACGGATTTCTCAGGTTTTTACTACATATAAACACTTTTCACATTCTCCCGTGCAACTCGGCTGCTAGTCCTCCTTTCATGCAGAATCTTAAGGTCCTAGCTCATGTCCAAGGCACCAAAGCCAGCTAAAAAGTCAATAATCGATACCTAAAACTTGAATTGTACTACTTCTTACTGGCTATTACATCAACTTAGAAGCTTCATCTGTGTTCTACTATGGTGCTTTTAGTGTCTCCGCATACCGCATCACGCGACATAGCTTTGCAGGCGATAAGTACAACCGTTTCAGAGAGAAGAGCGGCCAATGTGACGATCGGGCTTTAAGTCGATTCGATAACAAATGACGAAAACGGACGGATTTCTCAGGTTGGTTTTTACTACATATGAACACATTTCACATTCTCCCGTGCAACGCGGCTGCTAGTCCTCCTTTCATGCAGAATCTTAAGGTCCTAGCTCATGTCCAAGGCTCCACAGCCAGCTAAAAAGTAAATAATCAGTACCTCAAACTTGAATTGTACTACTTCTTACTGGCTATTACATCAACTTAGAAGCTTCATCTGTGTTCTACTATGGTGCTTTTAGAGTCTCCGCATACCGTAGCACGCGACATAGCTTTGCAGACGATAAGTACAACCGTTTCAGAGAGAAGAGCGGCCAATGTGACGATCTGGCTTTAAGTCGATTCGATAACAAATGACGAAAACGGACGGATTTCTCAGGTTTTTACTACATATGAACACTTTTCACATTCTTCCCTGCAACTCGGCTGCTAATCCTCCTTTCATGCAGATTCTTAAGGTCCTAGCTCATGTCCAAGGCATCAAAGCCAGCTAAAAAGTCAATAATCGATACCTAAAACTTGAATTGTACTACTTCTTACTGGCTATTACATCAACTTAGAAGCTTCATCTGTGTTCTACTATGGTGCTTTTAGAGTCTGCGCATACCGCAGCACGCGACATAGCTTTGCAGACGATAAGTACAACCGTTTCAGAGAGAAGAGCGGCCAATGTGACGATCTGGCTTTAAGTCGATTCGATAACAAATGACGAAAACGGACGGATTTCTCAGGTTTTTACTACATATGAACACTTTTCACATTCTCCCGTGCAACTCGGCTGCTAGTCCTCCTTTCATGCAGAATCTTAAGGTCCTAGCTCATGTCCAAGGCACCAAAGCCAGCTAAAAAGTAAATAATCAGTACCTAAAACTTGAATTGTACTACTTCTTACTGGCTATTACATCAACTTAGAAGCTTCATCTGTGTTCTACTATGGTGCTTTTAGTGTCTCCGCATACCGCAGCACGCGACATAGCTTTGCAGACGATAAGTAGAACCGTTTCAGAGAGAAGGGCGGCCAATGTGACGATCTGGCTTTAAGTCGATTCGATAACAAATGACGAAAACGGACGGATTTCTCAGGTTTTTACTACATATGAACACTTTTCACATTCTCCCGTGCAACTCGGCTGCTAGTCCTCCTTTCATGCAGAATCTTAAGGTCCTAGCCCATGTCCAAGGCACCAAAGCCAGCTAAGAAGTCAATAATCGATACCAAAACTTGAATTGTACTACTTCTTACTGGCTATTACATCAACTTAGAAGCTTCATCTGTGTTCTACTATGGTGCTTTTAGAGTCTGCGCATACCGCATCACGCGACATAGCTTTGCAGGCGATACGTACAACCGTTTCAGAGAGAGGAGCGGCCAATGTGACGATCTGGCTTTAAGGCGATTCGATAACAAATGACGAAAACGGACGGATTTCTCAGGTTTTTACTACATATGAACACTTTTCACATTCTCCCGTGCAACTCGGCTGCTAGTCCTCCTTTCATGCAGAATCTTAAGGTCCTAGCTCATGTCCAAGGCACCAAAGCCAGCTAAAAAGTCAATAATCGATACCTAAAACTTGAATTATACTACTTCTTACTGGCTATTACATCAACTTAGAAGCTTCATCTGTGTTCTACTATGGTGCTTTTAGTGTCTCCGCATACCGCATCACGCGACATAGCTTTGCAGGCGATAAGGACAACCGTTTCAGAGAGAAGAGCGGCCAATGTGACGATCTGGCTTTCTAAGTCGATTCGATAACAAATGACGAAAACGGACGGATTTCTCAGGTTTTTACTACATATGAACACTATTCACATTCTCCCATCAAACGCGGCTGCTAATCCTCCTTTCACGCAGAATCTTAAGGTCCTACCTCATGTCCAAGGCACCAAAGCCAGCTAAAAAGTCAATAATCGATACCTAAAACTTGAATTGTACTACTTCTTACTGGCTATTACATCATCATAGAAGCTTCTTCTGTGTTCTACTATGGTGCTTTTAGTGTCTCCGCATACCGCAGCACGCGACATAGCTTTGCAGACGATAAGTACAACCGTTTCAGAGAGAAGAGCGGCCAATGTGACGATCTGGCTTTAAGTCGATTCGATAACAAATGAGGAAAACGGACGGATTTCTCAGGTTTTTACTACATATGAACACTTTTCACATTCTCCCGTGCAACTCGGCTGCTAGTCCTCCTTTCATGCAGAATCTTAAGGTCCTAGCTCATGTCCAAGGCACCAAAGCCAGCTAAAAAGTCAATAATCAGTACCTAAAACTTGAATTGTACTACTTCTTACTGGCTATTACATCAACTTAGAAGCTTCATCTGTGTTCTACTATGGTGCTTTTAGTGTCTCCGCATACCGCAGCACGCGACATAGCTTTGCAGACGATAAGTACAGCCGTTTCAGAGAGAAGAGCGGCCAAGTGACGATCTGGCTTTAAGGCGATTCGATAACAAATGAGGAAAACGGACGGATTTCTCAGGTTTTTACTACATATGAACACTTTTCATATTGTCCCGTGCAACTCGGCTGCTAGTCCTCCTTTCATGCAGAATCTTAACATCCTAGCTCATGTCCAAGGCACCAAATCCATCTAAGAAGTCAATAATCGATACCTAAAACTTGAATTGTACTACTTCTTACTGGCTATTACATCAACTTAGAAGCTTCATCTGTGTTCTACTATGGTGCTTTTAGAGTCTGCGCATACCGCAGCACGCGACATAGCTTTGCAGACGATAAGTACAACCGTTTCAGAGAGAAGAGCGGCCAATGTGACGATCTGGCTTTAAGTCGATTCGATAACAAATGAGGAAAACGGACGGATTTCTCAGGTTTTTACTACATATGAACACTTTTCACATTCTCCCGTGCAACTCGGCTGCTAGTCCTCCTTTCATGCAGAATCTTAAGGTCCTAGCTCATGTCCAAGGCACCAAAGCCAGCTAAAAAGTAAATAATCAGTACCTAAAACTTGAATTGTACTACTTCTTACTGGCTATTACATCAACTTAGAAGCTTCATCTGTCTTCTACTATGGTGCTTTTAGTGTCTCCGCATACCGCAGCACGCGACATAGCTTTGCAGACGATAAGTAGAACCGTTTCAGAGAGAAGGGCGGCCAATGTGACGAACTGGCTTTAAGTCGATTCGATAACAAATGACGAAAACGGACGGATTTCTCAGGTTTTTACTACATATGAACACTTTTCACATTCTCCCGTGCAACTCGGCTGCTAGTCCTCCTTTCATGCAGAATCTTAAGGTCCTAGCCCATGTCCAAGGCACCAAAGCCAGCTAAGAAGTCAATAATCGATACCTAAAACTTGAATTGTACTACTTCTTACTGGCTATTACATCAACTTAGAAGCTTCATCTGTGTTCTACTATGGTGCTTTTGGAGTCTGCGCATACCGCATCACGCGACATAGCTTTGCAGGCGATAGGTACAACCGTTTCATAGAGAAGAGCGGCCAATGTGACGATCTGGCTTTAAGGCGATTCGATAACAAATGACGAAAACGGACGGATTTCTCAGGTTTTTACTACATATGAACACTTTTCACATTCTCCCGTGCAACTCGGCTGCTAGTCGTCCTTTCATGCAGAATCTTAAGGTCCTAGCTCATGTCCAAGGCACCAAAGCCAGCTAAAAAGTCAATAATCAGTACCTAAAACTTGAATTGTACTACTTCTTACTGGCTATTACATCAACTTAGACGCTTCATCTGTGTTCTACTATGGTGCTTTTAGTGTCTCCGCACACCGCAGTACGCGACATAGCTTTGCAGACGATAAGTACAACCGTTTCAGAGAAAAGAGGGGCCAATGTGACGATCTGGCTTCAAGTCGATTCGATAACAAATGACGAAAACGGACGGATTTCTCAGGTTTTTACTACATATGAACACTTTTCACATTCTCCCGTGGAACTCGGCTGCTAGTCCTCCTTTCATGCAGAATCTTAAGGTCCTAGCTCATGTCCAGGGCACCAAAGCCAGCTAAAAAGTCAATAATCGATACCTAAAACTTGAATTGTACTACTTCTTACTGGCTATTACATCATCTTAGAAGCTTCATCTGTGTTCTACTATGGTGCTTTCAGTGTCTCCGCATACCGCAGCACGCGACAAAGCTTTCCAGACGATAAGTACAACCGTTTCAGAGAGAAGAGCAGTCAATGTGACGATCTGGCTTTAAGTCGATTCAATAACAAATGACGAAAACGGACGTATTTCTCAGGATTTTACTACATATGAACACTTTTCACATTCTCCCGTACAACGCGGCTGCTAGTCCTCCTTTCATGCAGAATCTTAAGGTCCTAGCTCATGTCCAAGGCACCAAAGCCAGCTAAAAAGTCAATAATCGATTCCTAAAACTTGAATTGTACTACTTCTTACTGGCTATTACATCAACTTAGAAGCTTCATCTGTGTTCTACTATGGTGCTTTTAGTGTCTCCGCATACCGCATCACGCGACATAGCTTTGCAGGCGATAAGTACAACCGTTTCAGAGAGAAGAGCGGCCAATGTGACGATCGGGCTTTAAGTTGATTCGATAACAAATGACGAAAACGGACGGATTTCTCAGGTTTTTACTACATATGAACACATTTCACATTCTCCCGTGCAACGCGGCTGCTAGTCCTCCCTTCATGCAGAATCTTAAGGTCCTAGCTCATGTCCAAGGCTCCAAAGCCAGCTAAAAAGTAAATAATCAGTACCTAAAAATTGAATTGTACTACTTCTTACTGGCTATTACATCAACTTAGAAGATTCATCTGTGTTCTACTATGGTGCTTTTAGAGTCTCCGCATACCGCAGCACGCGACGTAGCTTTGCAGACGATAAGTACAACCGTTTCAGAGAGAAGAGCGGCCAATGTGACGATCTGGCTTTAAGTCGATTCGATAACAAATGACGAAAACGGACGGATTTCTCAGGTTTTTACTACATATGAACACTTTTCACATTCTTCCCTGCAACTCGGCTGCTAGCCCTCCTTTCATGCAGATTCTTAAGGTCCTAGCTCTTGTCCAAGGCATCAAAGCCAGCTAAAAAGTCAATAATCGATACCTAAAACTTGTATTGTACTACTTCTTACTGGCTATTACATCAACTTAGAAGCTTCATCTGTGTTCTACTATGGTGCTTTTAGAGTCTCCGCATACCGCAGCACGCGACATAGCTTTGCAGACGATAAGTACAACCGTTTCAGAGAGAAGAGCGGCCAATGTGACGATCTGGCTTTAAGTCGATTCGATAACAAATGACGAAAACGGACGGATTTCTCAGGTTTTTACTACATATGAACACTTTTCACATTCTCCCGTGCAACTCGGCTGCTAGTCCTCCTTTCATGCAGAATCTAAAGGTCCCAGCTCATGTCCAAGGCACCAAAGCCAGCTAAAAACTCAATAATCGATACCTAAATCTTGAATTGTCCTTCTTCTTACTGGCTATTACATCAACTTAGAAGCTTCATCTGTGTTCTACTATGGTGCTATTAGTGTCTCCGCATACCGCATCACGCGACATAGCTTTGCAGGCGATAAGTACAACCGTTTCAGAGAGAAGAGCGGCCAATATGACGATCGGGCTTTAAGTCGATTCGATAACAAATAACGAAAACGGACGGATTTCTCAGGTTTTTACTACATATGAACACATTTCACACTCTCCCGTGCAACGCGGATGCTAGTCCTCCTTTCATGCAGAATCTTACGGTCCTAGCTCATGTCCAAGGCTCCAAAGCCAGCTAAAAAGTAAATAATCAGTACCTAAAACTTGAATTGTACTACTTCTTACTGGCTATTACATCAACTTAGAAGCTTCATCTGTGTTCTACTATGGTGCTTTTAGAGTCTCCGCATACCGCAGCACGCGACATAGCTTTGCAGACGATAAGTACAACCGTTTCAGAGAGAAGAGCGGCCAATGTGACGATCTGGCTTTAAGTCGATTCGATAACAAATGACGAAAACGGACGGATTTCTCAGGTTTTTACTACATATGAACACTTTTCACATTCTTCCCTGCAACTCGGCTGCTAGTCCTCCTTTCATGCAGATTCTTAAGGTCCTAGCTCATGTCCAAGGCATCAAAGCCAGCTAAAAAGTCAATAATCGATACCTAAAACTTGAATTGTACTACTTCTTACTGGGTATTACATCAACTTAGAAGCTTCATCTGTGTTCTACTATGGTGCTTTTAGAGTCTCCGCATACCGCAGCACGCGACATAGCTTTGCAGACGATAAGTACAACCGTTTCAGAGAGAAGAGCGGCCAATGTGACGATCTGGCTTTAATTCGATTCGATAACTAATGACGAAAACGGACGGATTTCTCAGGTTTTTACTACATATGAACAATTTTCACATTCTCCCGTGCAACTCGGCTGCTAGTCCTCCTTTCATGCAGAATCTTAAGGTCCTAGCTCATGTCCAAGGCAGCAAAGCCAGCTAAAAAGTCAATAATCGATACCTAAAACTTGAATTATACTACTTCTTACTGGCTATTACATCAGCTTAGAAGCTTCATCTGTGTTCTACTATGGTGCTTTTAGTGTCTCCGCATACCGCATCACGCGACATAGCTTTGCAGGCGATAAGTACAAGCGTTTCAGAGAGAAGAGCGGCCAATGTGACGATCTGGCTTTAAGTCGATTCGATAACAAATGACGAAAACGGACGGATTTCTCAGGTTTTTACTACATATGAACACTTTTCACATTCTCCCGTGCAACTCGGCTGCTAGTCCTCCTTTCATGCAGAATCTTAAGGTCCTAGCTCATGTCCAAGGCACCAAAGCCAGCTAAAAAGTCATTAATCGATACCAAAAACTTGAATTGTACTACTTCTTACTGGCTATTACATCAACTTAGAAGCTTCATCTGTGTTCTACTATGGTGCTTTTAGTGTCTCCGCATACCGCATCACGCGACATAGCTTTGCAGGCGATAAGTACAACCGTTTCAGAGAGAAGAGCGGCCAATGTGACGATCGGGCTTTAAGTCGATTCGATAACAAATGACGAAAACGGACGGATTTCTCAGGTTGGTTTTTACTACATATGAACACATTTCACATTCTCCCGTGCAACGCGGCTGCTAGTCCTCCTTTCATGCAGAATCTTAAGGTCCTAGCTCATGTCCAAGGCTCCAAAGCCAGCTAAAAAGTAAATAATCAGTACCTCAAACTTGAATTGTACTACTTCTTACTGGCTATTACATCAACTTAGAAGCTTCATCTGTGTTCTACTATGGTGCTTTTAGAGTCTCCGCATACCGCAGCACGCGACATAGCTTTGCAGACGATAAGTACAACCGTTTCAGAGAGAAGAGCGGCCAATGTGACGATCTGGCTTTAAGTCGATTCGATAACAAATGACGAAAACGGACGGATTTCTCAGGTTTTTACTACATATGAACACTTTTCACATTCTTCCCTGCAACTCGGCTGCTAATCCTCCTTTCATGCAGATTCTTAAGGTCCTAGCTCATGTCCAAGGCATCAAAGCCAGCTAAAAAGTCAATAATCGATACCTAAAACTTGAATTGTACTACTTCTTACTGGCTATTACATCAACTTAGAAGCTTCATCTGTGTTCTACTATGGTGCTTTTAGAGTCTCCGCATACCGCAGCACGCGACATAGCTTTGCAGACGATAAGTACAACCGTTTCAGAGAGAAGAGCGGCCAATGTGACGATCTGGCTTTAAGTCGATTCGATAACAAATGACGAAAACGGACGGATTTCTCAGGTTTTTACTACATATGAACACTTTTCACATTCTCCCGTGCAACTCGGCTGCTAGTCCTCCTTTCATGCAGAATCTAAAGGTCCCAGCTCATGTCCAAGGCACCAAAGCCAGCTAAAAAGTCAATAATCGATACCTAAATCTTGAATTGTCCTTCTTCTTACTGGCTATTACATCAACTTAGAAGCTTCATCTGTGTTCTACTATGGTGCTATTAGTGTCTCCGCATACCGCATCACGCGACATAGCTTTGCAGGCGATAAGTACAACCGTTTCAGAGAGAAGAGCGGCCAATATGACGATCGGGCTTTAAGTCGATTCGATAACAAATAACGAAAACGGACGGATTTCTCAGGTTTTTACTACATATGAACACATTTCACACTCTCCCGTGCAACGCGGATGCTAGTCCTCCTTTCATGCAGAATCTTACGGTCCTAGCTCATGTCCAAGGCTCCAAAGCCAGCTAAAAAGTAAATAATCAGTACCTAAAACTTGAATTGTACTACTTCTTACTGGCTATTACATCAACTTAGAAGCTTCATCTGTGTTCTACTATGGTGCTTTTAGAGTCTCCGCATACCGCAGCACGCGACATAGCTTTGCAGACGATAAGTACAACCGTTTCAGAGAGAAGAGCGGCCAATGTGACGATCTGGCTTTAAGTCGATTCGATAACAAATGACGAAAACGGACGGATTTCTCAGGTTTTTACTACATATGAACACTTTTCACATTCTTCCCTGCAACTCGGCTGCTAGTCCTCCTTTCATGCAGATTCTTAAGGTCCTAGCTCATGTCCAAGGCATCAAAGCCAGCTAAAAAGTCAATAATCGATACCTAAAACTTGAATTGTACTACTTCTTACTGGGTATTACATCAACTTAGAAGCTTCATCTGTGTTCTACTATGGTGCTTTTAGAGTCTCCGCATACCGCAGCACGCGACATAGCTTTGCAGACGATAAGTACAACCGTTTCAGAGAGAAGAGCGGCCAATGTGACGATCTGGCTTTAAGTCGATTCGATAACTAATGACGAAAACGGACGGATTTCTCAGGTTTTTACTACATATGAACACTTTTCACATTCTCCCGTGCAACTCGGCTGCTAGTCCTCCTTTCATGCAGAATCTTAAGGTCCTAGCTCATGTCCAAGGCAGCAAAGCCAGCTAAAAAGTCAATAATCGATACCTAAAACTTGAATTATACTACTTCTTACTGGCTATTACATCAGCTTAGAAGCTTCATCTGTGTTCTACTATGGTGCTTTTAGTGTCTCCGCATACCGCATCACGCGACATAGCTTTGCAGGCGATAAGTACAAGCGTTTCAGAGAGAAGAGCGGCCAATGTGACGATCTGGCTTTAAGTCGATTCGATAACAAATGACGAAAACGGACGGATTTCTCAGGTTTTTACTACATATGAACACTTTTCACATTCTCCCGTGCAACTCGGCTGCTAGTCCTCCTTTCATGCAGAATCTTAAGGTCCTAGCTCATGTCCAAGGCACCAAAGCCAGCTAAAAAGTCATTAATCGATACCAAAAACTTGAATTGTACTACTTCTTACTGGCTATTACATCAACTTAGAAGCTTCATCTGTGTTCTACTATGGTGCTTTTAGTGTCTCCGCATACCGCATCACGCGACATAGCTTTGCAGGCGATAAGTACAACCGTTTCAGAGAGAAGAGCGGCCAATGTGACGATCGGGCTTTAAGTCGATTCGATAACAAATGACGAAAACGGACGGATTTCTCAGGTTGGTTTTTACTACATATGAACACATTTCACATTCTCCCGTGCAACGCGGCTGCTAGTCCTCCTTTCATGCAGAATCTTAAGGTCCTAGCTCATGTCCAAGGCTCCAAAGCCAGCTAAAAAGTAAATAATCAGTACCTCAAACTTGAATTGTACTACTTCTTACTGGCTATTACATCAACTTAGAAGCTTCATCTGTGTTCTACTATGGTGCTTTTAGAGTCTCCGCATACCGCAGCACGCGACATAGCTTTGCAGACGATAAGTACAACCGTTTCAGAGAGAAGAGCGGCCAATGTGACGATCTGGCTTTAAGTCGATTCGATAACAAATGACGAAAACGGACGGATTTCTCAGGTTTTTACTACATATGAACACTTTTCACATTCTTCCCTGCAACTCGGCTGCTAATCCTCCTTTCATGCAGATTCTTAAGGTCCTAGCTCATGTCCAAGGCATCAAAGCCAGCTAAAAAGTCAATAATCGATACCTAAAACTTGAATTGTACTACTTCTTACTCGCTATTACATCAACTTAGAAGCTTCATCTGTGTCCTACTATGGTGCTTTTAGAGTCTGCGCATACCGCAGCACGCGACATAGCTTTGAAGACGATAAGTACAACCGTTTCAGAGAGAAGAGCGGCCAATGTGACGATCTGGCTTTAAGTCGATTCGATAACAAATGACGAAAACGGACGGATTTCTCAGGCTTTTACTACATATGAACACTTTTCACATTCTCCCGTCCAACTCGGCTGCTAGTCCTCCTTTCATGCAGAATCTTAAGGTCCTAGCTCATGTCCAAGGCACCAAAGCCAGCTAAAAAGTAAATAATCAGTACCTAAAACTTGAATTGTACTACTTCTTACTGGCTATTACATCAACTTAGAAGCTTCATCTGTCTTCTACTATGGTGCTTTTAGTGTCTCCGCATACCGCAGCACGCGACATAGCTTTGCAGACGATAAGTAGAACCGTTTCAGAGAGAAGGGCGGCCAATGTGACGATCTGGCTTTAAGTCGATTCGATAACAAATGACGAAAACGGACGGATTTCTCAGGTTTTTACTACATATGAACACTTTTCACATTCTCCCGTGCAACTCGGCTGCTAGTCCTCCTTTCATGCACAATCTTAAGGTCCTAGCCCATGTCCAAGGCACCAAAGCCAGCTAAGAAGTCAATAATCGATACCTAAAACTTGAATTGTACTACTTCTTACTGGCTATTACATCAACTTAGAAGCTTCATCTGTGTTCTACTATGGTGCTTTTAGAGTCTGCGCATACCGCATCACGCGACATAGCTCTGCAGGCGATAGGTACAACCGTTTCAGAGAGAAGAGCGGCCAATGTGACGATCTGGCTTTAAGGCGATTCGATAACAAATGACGAAAACGGACGGATTTCTCATGTTTTTACTATATATGAACGCTTTTCACATTCTCCCGTGCAACTCGGCTGCTAGTCCTCCTTTCATGCAGAATCTTAAGGTCCTAGCTCATGTCCAAGGCACCAAAGCTAGCTAAAAAGTCAATAATCGATACCTAAATCTTGAATTGGACTACTTCTTACTGGCTATTACATCAACTTAGAAGCTTCATCTGTGTTCTACTATGGTGCTTTTAGTGTCTCCGCATACCGCATCACGCGACATAGCTTTGCAGGCGATAAGTACAACCGTTTCAGAGAGAAGAGCGGCCAATGTGACGATCGGGCTTTAAGTCGATTCGATAACAAATAACGAAAACGGACGGATTTCTCAGGTTTTTACTACATATGAACACATTTCACACTCTCCCGTGCAACGCGGCTGCTAGTCCTCCTTTCATGCAGAATCTTAAGGTCCTAGCTCATGTCCAAGGCTCCAAAGCCAGCTAAAAAGTAAATAATCAGTACCTAAAACTTGAATTGTACTACTTCTTACTGGCTATTACATCAACTTAGAAGCTTCATCTGTGTTCTACTATGGTGCTTTTAGAGTCTCCGCATACCGCAGCACGCGACATAGCTTTGCAGACGATAAGTACAACCGTTTCAGAGAGAAGAGCGGCCAATGTGACGATCTGGCTTTAAGTCGATTCGATAACAAATGACGAAAACGGACGGATTTCTCAGGTTTTTACTACATATGAACACTTTTCACATTCTTCCCTGCAACTCGGCTGCTAGTCCTCCTTTCATGCAGATTCTTAAGGTCCTAGCTCATGTCCAAGGCATCAAAGCCAGCTAAAAAGTCAATAATCGATACCTAAAACTTGAATTGTACTACTTCTTACTGGGTATTACATCAACTTAGAAGCTTCATCTGTGTTCTACTATGGTGCTTTTAGAGTCTCCGCATACCGCAGCACGCGACATAGCTTTGCAGACGATAAGTACAACCGTTTCAGAGAGAAGAGCGGCCAATGTGACGATCTGGCTTTAAGTCGATTCGATAACTAATGACGAAAACGGACGGATTTCTCAGGTTTTTACTACATATGAACACTTTTCACATTCTCCCGTGCAACTCGGCTGCTAGTCCTCCTTTCATGCAGAATCTTAAGGTCCTAGCTCATGTCCAAGGCACCAAAGCCAGCTAAAAAGTCAATAATCGATACCTAAAACTTGGATTGTACTACTTCTTACTGGCTATTACATCAGCTTAGAAGCTTCATCTGTGTTCTACTATGGTGCTTTTAGTGTCTCCGCATACCGCATCACGCGACATAGCTTTGGAGGCAATAAGTACAAGCGTTTCAGAGAGAAGAGCGGCCAATGAGACGATCTGGCTTTAAGTCGATTCGATAACAAATGACGAAAACGGACGGATTTCTCAGGTTTTTACTACATATGAACACTTTTCACATTCTCCTGTGCAACTCGGCTGCTAGTCCTCCTTTCATGCAGAATCTTAAGGTCCTAGCTCATGTCCAAGGCACCAAAGCCAGCTAAAAAGTCAATAATCGATACCTAAAACTTGAATTGTACTACTTCTTACTGGCTATTACATCAACTTAGAAGCTTCATCTGTGTTCTACTATGGTGCTTTTAGTGTCTCCGCATACCGCATCACGCGACATTGCTTTGCAGGCGATAAGTACAACCGTTTCAGAGAGAAGAGCGGCCAATGTGACGATCGGGCTTTAAGTCGATTCCATAACAAATGACGAAAACGGACGGATTTCTCAGGTTGGTTTTTACTACATATGAACACATTTCACATTCTCCCGTGCAACGCGGCTGCTAGTCCTCCTTTCATGCAGAATCTTAAGGTCCTAGCTCATGTCCAAGGCTCCAAAGCCAGCTAAAAAGTAAATAATCAGTACCTAAAACTTGAATTGTACTACTTCTTACTGGCTATTACATCAACTTAGAAGCTTCATCTGTGTTCTACTATGGTGCTTTTAGAGTCTCCGCATACCGCAGCACGCGACATAGCTTTGCAGACGATAAGTACAACCGTTTCAGAGAGAAGAGCGGCCAATGTGACGATCTGGCTTTAAGTCGATTCGATAACAAATGACGAAAACGGACGGATTTCTCAGGTTTTTACTACATATGAACACTTTTCACATTATTCCCTGCAACTCGCCTGCTAGTCCTCCTTTCATGCAGATTCTTAAGGTCCTAGCTCATGTCCAAGGCATCAAAGCCAGCTAAAAAGTCAATAATCGATACCTAAAACTTGAATTGTACTACTTCTTACTGGGTATTACATCAACTTAGAAGCTTCATCTGTGTTCTACTATGGTGCTTTTAGAGTCTCCGCATACCGCAGCACGCGACATAGCTTTGCAGACGATAAGTACAACCGTTTCAGAGAGAAGAGCGGCCAATGTGACGATCTGGCTTTAAGTCGATTCGATAACAAATGACGAAAACGGACGGATTTCTTCAGGTTTTTACTACATATGAACACTTTTCACATTCTCCCGTGCAACTCGGCTGCTAGTCCTCCTTTCATGCAGAATCTTAAGGTCCTAGCTCATGTCCAAGGCACCAAAGCCAGCTAAAAAGTCAATAATCGATACCTAAAACTTGAATTGTACTACTTCTTACTGGCTATTACATCAGCTTAGAAGCTTCATCTGTGTTCTACTATGGTGCTTTTGGTGTCTCCGCATACCGCATCACGCGACATAGCTTTGCAGGCAATAAGTACAAGCGTTTCAGAGAGAAGAGCGGCCAATGAGACGATCTGGCTTTAAGTCGATTCGATAACAAATGACGAAAACGGACGGATTTCTCAGGTTTTTACTACATATGAACACTTTTCACATTCTCCCGTGCAACTCGGCTGCTAGTCCTCCTTTCATGCAGAATCTTAAGGTCCTAGCTCATGTCCAAGGCACCAAAGCCAGCTAAAAAGTCAATAATCGATACCTAAAACTTGAATTGTACTACTTCTTACTGGCTATTACATCAACTTAGAAGCTTCATCTGTGTTCTACTATGGTGCTTTTAGTGTCTCCGCATACCGCATCACGCGACATAGCTTTGCAGGCGATAAGTACAACCGTTTCAGAGAGAAGAGCGGCAATGTGACGATCGGGCTTTAAGTCGATTCGATAACAAATGACGAAAACGGACGGATTTCTCCGATTGGTTTTTACTACATATGAACACATTTCACATTCTCCCGTGTAACGCGGCTGCTAGTCCTCCTTTCATGCAGAATCTTAAGGTCCTACCTCATGTCCAAGGCTCCAAAGCCAGCTAAAAAGTAAATAATCAGTACCTCAAACTTGAATTGTACTACTTCTTACTGGCTATTACATCAACTTAGAACCTTCATCTGTGTTCTACTATGGTGCTTTTAGAGTCTCCGCATACCGCAGCACGCGACATAGCTTTGCAGACGATAAGTACAACCGTTTCAGAGAGAAGAGCGGCCAATGTGACGATCTGGCTTTAAGTCGATTCGATAACAAATGACGAAAACGGGCGGATTTCTCAGGTTTTTACTACATATGAACACTTTTCACATTCTCCCGTGCAACTCGGCTGCTAGTCCTCCTTTCATGCAGAATCTTAAGGTCCTAGCTCATGTCCAAGGCACCAAATCCATCTAAGAAGTCAATAATCGATACCTAAAACTTGAATTGTACTACTTCTTACTGGCTATTACATCGACTTAGAAGCTTCATCTGTGTTCTACTATGGTGATTTTATTGTCTCCGCATACCCCAGCACGCGACATAGCTTTGCAGACGATAAGTACAACCGTTTCAGAGAGAAGAGCGGCCAATGTGACGATCTGGCTTTAAGTCGATTCGATAACAAATGACGAAAACGGTCGGATTTCTCAGGTTTTTACTACATATGAACACTTTTCACATTCTCCCGTGCAACTCGGCTGCTAGTCCTCCTTTCATGCAGAATCTTAAGGTCCTAGCTCATGTCCAAGGCACCAAAGCCAGCTAAAAATAAATAATCAGTACCTAAAACTTGAATTGTACTACTTCTTACTGGCTATTACATCAACTTAGAAGCTTCATCTGTCTTCTACTATGGTGCTTTTAGTGTCTCCGCATACCGCAGCACGCGACATAGCTTTGCAGACGATAAGTAGAACCGTTTCAGAGAGAAGGGCGGCCAATGTGACGATCTGGCTTTAAGTCGATTCGATAACAAATGACGAAAACGGACGGATTTCTCAGGTTTTTACTACATATGAACACTTTTCACATTCTCCCGTGCAACTCGGCTGCTAGTCCTCCTTTCATGCAGAATCTTAAGGTCCTAGCCCATGTCCAAGGCACCAAAGCCAGCTAAGAAGTCAATAATCGATACGTAAAACTTGAATTGTACTACTTCTTACTGGCTATTACATCAACTTAGAAGTTTCATCTGTGTTCTACTATGGTGCTTTTAGTGTCTCCGCATACCGCAGCACGCGACATAGCTTTGAAGACGATAAGTACAACCGTTTCAGAGAGAAGAGCGGCCAATGTGACGATCTGGCTTTAAGTCGATTCGATAACAAATGACGACAACGGACGGATTTCTCAGGTTTTTACTACATATGAACACTTTTCACATTCTCCCCTGCAACTCGGCTGCTAGTCCCCCTTTCATGCAGAATCTTAAGGTCCTAGCTCATGTCCAAGGCACCAAAGCCAGCTAAAAAGTCAATAATCGATACCTAAAACTTGAATTGTACTACTTCTTACTGGCTATTACATCATCTTAGAAGCTTCTTCTGTGTTCTACTATGGTGCTTTTAGTGTCTCCGCATACCGCAGCACGCGACAAAGCTTTCCAGACGATAAGTACAACCGTTTCAGAGAGAAGAGCAGCCAATGTGACGATCTGGCTTTAAGTCGATTCGATAACAAATGACGAAAACGGACGGATTTCTCAGGTTTTTACTACATATGAACACTTTTCACATTCTCCCGTGCAACTCGGCTGCTAGTCCGCCTTTTGATGCAGAATCTTAAGGTCCTAGCTCATGTCCAAGGCACCAAAGCCAGCTAAAAAATCAATAGTCGATACCTAAAACTTGAATTGTACGACTTCTTACTGGCTATTACATCAACTTAGAAGCTTCATCTGTGTTCTACTATGGTGCTTTTAGTGTCTCCGCATACCGCAGCACGCGACATAGCTTTGAAGACGATAAGTACAACCGTTTCAGAGAGAAGAGCGGCCAATGTGACGATCTGTCTTTAAGTCGATTCGATAAAAAAAGACGAAAACGGACGGATTTCTCAGGTTTTTACTACATATGAATACTTTTCACATTCTCCCGTGCAACTCGGCTGCTATTCCTCCTTTCATGCAGATTCTTAAGGTCCTAGCTCATGTCCAAGGCACCAAAGCCAGCTAAAAAGTCAATAATCGATACCTAAAACTTGAATTGTACTACTTCTTACTGGCTATTACATCAACTTAGAAGCTTCATCTATGTTCTACTATGGTGCTTTTAGTGTCTCCGCATACCGCATCACGCGACATAGCTTTGCAGGCGATAAGTACAACCGTTTCAGAGAGAAGAGCGGCCAATGTGACGATCTGGCTTTAAGTCGATTCGATAACAAATGACGAAAACGGACGGATTTCTCAGGTTTTTACTACATATGAATACTTTTCACATTCTCCCGTGCAACTCGGCTGCTATTCCTCCTTTCATGCAGATTCTTAAGGTCCTAGCTCATGTCCAAGGCACCAAAGCCAGCTAAAAAGTCAATAATCGATACCTAAAACTTGAATTGTACTACTTCTTACTGGCTATTACATCAACTTAGAAGCTTCATCTATGTTCTACTATGGTGCTTTTAGTGTCTCCGCATACCGCAGCACGCGACATAGCTTTGCAGACGATAAGTACAACCGTTTCAGAGAGAAGAGCGGCCAATGTGACGATCTGGCTTTAAGTCGATTCGATAAAAAAAGACGAAAACGGACG
This sequence comes from Schistocerca gregaria, assembly GCF_023897955.1. Taxonomy (NCBI): domain Eukaryota; kingdom Metazoa; phylum Arthropoda; class Insecta; order Orthoptera; family Acrididae; genus Schistocerca; species Schistocerca gregaria. The sequence continues at coordinate 7,955,873 of NW_026061795.1, forward strand.
GATTTCTCAGGTTTTTACTACATATGAATACTTTTCACATTCTCCCGTGCAACTCGGCTGCTATTCCTCCTTTCATGCAGATTCTTAAGGTCCTAGCTCATGTCCAAGGCACCAAAGCCAGCTAAAAAGTCAATAATCGATACCTAAAACTTGAATTGTACTACTTCTTACTGGCTATTACATCAACTTAGAAGCTTCATCTATGTTCTACTATGGTGCTTTTAGTGTCTCCGCATACCGCATCACGCGACATAGCTTTGCAGGCGATAAGTACAACCGTTTCAGAGAGAAGAGCGGCCAATGTGACGATCTGGCTTTAAGTCGATTCGATAACAAATGACGAAAACGGACGGATTTCTCAGGTTTTTACTACATATGAACACTTTTCACATTCTCCCATTCTACGCGGCTGCTAGTCCTCCTTTCATGCAGAATCTTAAGGTCCTAGCTCATGTCCAATTCACCAAATCCAGCTAAAAAGTCAATAATCGATACCTAAAACTTGAATTGTACTACTTCTTACTGGCTATTACATCAACTTAGAAGCTTCATCTGTGTTCTACTATGGTGCTTTTAGAGTCTCCGCATACCGCAGCACGCGACATAGCTTTGCAGACGATAAGTACAACCGTTTCAGAGAGAAGAGCGGCCAATGTGACGATCTGGCTTTAAGTCGATTCGATAACAAAAGACGAAAACGGACGGATTTCTCAGGTTTTTACTACATATGAACACTTTTCACATTCTCCCGTGCAACTCGGCTGCTAGTCCTCCTTTCATGCAGAATCTTAAGGTCCTAGCTCATGTCCAAGGCACCAAAGCCAGCTAAAAAGTCAATAATCGATACCTAAAACTTGAATTGTACTACTTCTTACTGGCTATTACATCAGCTTAGAAGCTTCATCTGTGTTCTACTATGGTGCTTTTGGTGTCTCCGCATACCGCATCACGCGACATAGCTTTGCAGGCAATAAGTACAAGCGTTTCAGAGAGAAGAGCGGCCAATGAGACGATCTGGCTTTAAGTCGATTCGATAACAAATGACGAAAACGGACGGATTTCTCAGGTTTTTACTACATATGAACACTTTTCACATTCTCCCGTGCAACTCGGCTGCTAGTCCTCCTTTCATGCAGAATCTTAAGGTCCTAGCTCATGTCCAAGGCACCAAAGCCAGCTAAAAAGTCAATAATCGATACCTAAAACTTGAATTGTACTACTTCTTACTGGCTATTACATCAACTTAGAAGCTTCATCTGTGTTCTACTATGGTGCTTTTAGTGTCTCCGCATACCGCATCACGCGACATAGCTTTGCAGGCGATAAGTACAACCGTTTCAGAGAGAAGAGCGGCCAATGTGACGATCGGGCTTTAAGTCGATTCGATAACAAATGACGAAAACGGACGGATTTCTCCGGTTGGTTTTTACTACATATGAACACATTTCACATTCTCCCATGCAACGCGGCGGCTAGTCCTCCTTTCATGCAGAATCTTAAGGTCCTACCTCATGTCCAAGGCTCCAAAGCCAGCTAAAAAGTAAATAATCAGTACCTCAAACTTGAATTGTACTACTTCTTACTGGCTATTACATCAACTTAGAAGCTTCATCTGTGTTCTACTATGGTGCTTTTAGAGTCTCCGCATACCGCAGCACGCGACATAGCTTTGCAGACGATAAGTACAACCGTTTCAGAGAGAAGAGCGGCCAATGTGACGATCTGGCTTTAAGTCGATTCGATAACAAATGACGAAAACGGGCGGATTTCTCAGGTTTTTACTACATATGAACACTTTTCACATTCTCCCGTGCAACTCGGCTGCTAGTCCTCCTTTCATGCAGAATCTTAAGGTCCTAGCTCATGTCCAAGGCACCAAATCCATCTAAGAAGTCAATAATCGATACCTAAAACTTGAATTGTACTACTTCTTACTGGCTATTACATCGACTTAGAAGCTTCATCTGTGTTCTACTATGGTGATTTTATTGTCTCCGCATACCCCAGCACGCGACATAGCTTTGCAGACGATAAGTACAACCGTTTCAGAGAGAAGAGCGGCCAATGTGACGATCTGGCTTTAAGTCGATTCGATAACAAATGACGAAAACGGACGGATTTCTCAGGTTTTTACTACATATGAACACTTTTCACATTCTCCCGTGCAACTCGGCTGCTAGTCCTCCTTTCATGCAGAATCTTAAGGTCCTAGCTCATGTCCAAGGCACCAAAGCCAGCTAAAAAGTAAATAATCAGTACCTAAAACTTGAATTGTACTACTTCTTACTGGCTATTACATCAACTTAGAAGCTTCATCTGTCTTCTACTATGGTGCTTTTAGTGTCTCCGCATACCGCAGCACGCGACATAGCTTTGCAGACTATAAGTAGAACCGTTTCAGAGAGAAGGGCGGCCAATGTGACGATCTGGCTTTAAGTCGATTCGATAACAAATGACGAAAACGGACGGATTTCTCAGGTTTTTACTACATATGAACACTTTTCACATTCTCCCGTGCAACTCGGCTGCTAGTCCTCCTTTCATGCAGAATCTTAAGGTCCTAGCCCATGTCCAAGGCACCAAAGCCAGCTAAGAAGTCAATAATCGATACCTAAAACTTGAATTGTACTACTTCTTACTGGCTATTACATCAACTTAGAAGTTTCATCTGTGTTCTACTATGGTGCTTTTAGTGTCTCCGCATACCGCAGCACGCGACATAGCTTTGAAGACGATAAGTACAACCGTTTCAGAGAGAAGAGCGGCCAATGTGACGATCTGGCTTTAAGTCGATTCGATAACAAATGACGAAAACGGACGGATTTCTCAGGTTTTTACTACATATGAACACTTTTCACATTGTCCCGTGCAACTCGGCTGCTAGTCCTCCTTTCAGGAAGAATCTCAAGGTCCTAGCTCATGTCCAAGGCACCAAAGCCAGCTAAAAAGTCAATAATCGATACCTAAAACTTGAATTGTACTACTTCTTACTGGCTATTACATCAACTTAGAAGCTTCATCTATGTTCTACTATGGTGCTTTTAGTGTCTCCGCATACCGCATCACGCGACATAGCTTTGCAGGCGATAAGTACAACCGTTTCAGAGAGAAGAGCGGCCAATGTGACGATCTGGCTTTAAGTCGATTCGATAACAAATGACGAAAACGGACGGATTTCTCAGGTTTTTACTACATATGAACACTTTTCACATTCTCCCATTCTACGCGGCTGCTAGTCCTCCTTTCATGCAGAATCTTAAGGTCCTAGCTCATGTCCAATTCACCAAATCCAGCTAAAAAGTCAATAATCGATACCTAAAACTTGAATTGTACTACTTCTTACTGGCTATTACATCATCATAGAAGCTTCATCTGTGTTCTACTATGGTGCTTTTAGTGTCTCCGCATACCGCAGCACGCGACATAGCTTTGCAGACGATAAGTACAACCGTTTCAGAGAGAAGAGCGGCCAATGTGACGATCTGGCTTTAAGTCGATTCGATAAAAAAAGACGAAAACGGACGGATTTCTCAGGTTTTTACTACATATGAATACTTTTCACATTCTCCCGTGCAACTCGGCTGCTATTCCTCCTTTCATGCAGATTCTTAAGGTCCTAGCTCATGTCCAAGGCACCAAAGCCAGCTAAAAAGTCAATAATCGATACCTAAAACTTGAATTGTACTACTTCTTACTGGCTATTACATCAACTTAGAAGCTTCATCTATGTTCTACTATGGTGCTTTTAGTGTCTCCGCATACCGCATCACGCGACATAGCTTTGCAGGCGATAAGTACAACCGTTTCAGAGAGAAGAGCGGCCAATGTGACGATCTGGCTTTAAGTCGAATCGATAACAAATGACGAAAACGGACGGATTTCTCAGGTTTTTACTACATATGAACACTTTTCACATTCTCCCATTCTACGCGGCTGCTAGTCCTCCTTTCATGCAGAATCTTAAGGTCCTAGCTCATGTCCAATTCACCAAATCCAGCTAAAAAGTCAATAATCGATACCTAAAACTTGAATTGTACTACTTCTTACTGGCTATTACATCATCATAGAAGCTTCATCTGTGTTCTACTATGGTGCTTTTAGTGTCTCCGCATACCGCAGCACGCGACATAGCTTTGCAGACGATAAGTACAACCGTTTCACAGAGAAGAGCGGCCAATGTGACGATCTGGCTTTAAGTCGATTCGATAAAAAAAGACGAAAACGGACGGATTTCTCAGGTTTTTACTACATATGAATACTTTTCACATTCTCCCGTGCAACTCGGCTGCTATTCCTCCTTTCATGCAGATTCTTAAAGTCCTAGCTCATGTCCAAGGCACCAAAGCCAGCTAAAAAGTCAATAATCGATACCTAAAACTTGAATTGTACTACTTCTTACTGGCTATTACATCATCATAGAAGCTTCATCTGTGTTCTACTATGGTGCTTTTAGTGTCTCCGCATACCGCAGCACGCGACATAGCTTTGCAGACGATAAGTACAACCGTTTCAGAGAGAAGAGCGGCCAATGTGACGATCTGGCTTTAAGTCGATTCGATAACAAATGGCGAAAACGGACGGATTTCTCAGGTTTTTACTACATATGAACACTTTTCACATTGTTCCGTGCAACTCGGCTGCTAGTCCTCCTTTTGATGCAGAATCTTAAGGTCCTAGCTCATGTCCAAGGCACCAAAGCCAGCTAAAAAATCAATAATGGATACCTAAAACTTGAATTGTACTACTTCTTACTGGCTATTACATCAAATTAGAAGCTTCATCTGTGTTCTACTATGGTGCGTTTAGTGTCTCCGCATACCGCAGCACGCGACATAGCTTCGAAGACGATAAGTACAATCGTTTCAGAGAGAAGAGCGGCCAATGTGACGATCTGGCTTTAAGTCGATTCGATAACAAATGACGAAAACGGACGGATTTCTCAGGTTTTTACTACATATGAATACTTTTCACATTCTCCCGTGCAACTCTGCTGCTAGTCCTCCTTTAATGCAGAATCTTAAGGTCCTAGCTCATGTCCAAGGCACCAAAGCCAGCTAAAAAGTCAATAATCGATACCTAAAACTTGAATTGTACTACATCTTACTGGCTATTACATCAACTTAGAAGCTTCATCTGTGTTCTACCATGGTGCTTTTAGTGTCTCCGCACACCGCAGTACGCGACATAGCTTTGCAGACGATAAGTACAACCGTTTCAGAGAGAAGAGCGGCCAATGTGACGATCTGGCTTTAAGTCGATTCGATAACAAATGACGAAAACGGACGGATTTCTCAGGTTTTTCCTACATATGAATACTTTTCACATTCTCCCGTGCAACTCGGCTGCTAGTCCTCCTTTCATGCAGATTCTTAAGGTCCTAGCTCATGTCCAAGGCACCAAAGCCAGCTAAAAAGTCAATAATCAATACCTAAAACTTGAATTGTACTACTTCTTACTGGCTATTACATCAACTTAGAAGCTTCATCTATGTTCTACTATGGTGCTTTTAGTGTCTCCGCATACCGCATCACGCGACATAGCTTTGCACGCGATAAGTACAACCGTTTCAGAGAGAAGAGCGGCCAATGTGACGATCGGGCTTTAAGTCGAATCGATAACAAATGACGAAAACGGACGGATTTCTCAGGTTTTTACTACATATGAACACTTTTCACATTCTCCCATCCAACGCGGCTGCTGGTCCTCCTTTCATGCAGAATTTTAAGGACCTAGCTCATGTCCAAGGCACCAAAGCCAGCTAAAAAGTCAATAATCGATACCTAAAACTTGAATTGTACTACTACTTACTGGCTATTACATCATCATAGAAGCTTCATCTGTGTTCTACTATGGTGCTTTTAGTGTCTCCGCATACCGCAGCACGCGACATAGCTTTGCAGACGATAAGTACAACCGTTTCAGAGAGAAGAGCGGCCAATGTGACGATCTGGCTTTAAGTCGATTCGATAACAAATGACGAAAACGGACTGATTTCTCAGGTTTTTACTACATATGAACACTTTTCACATTCTCCTATCCAACGCGGCTGCTAGTCCTCCTTTCATGCAGAATCTTAAGGTCCTAGCTCATGTCCAAGTCGATTCGATAACAAATGACGAAAACGGACTGATTTCTCAGGTTTTTACTACATATGAACACTTTTCACATTCTCCTATCCAACGCGGCTGCTAGTCCTCCTTTCATGCAGAATCTTAAGGTCCTAGCTCATGTCCAAGGCACCAAAGCCAGCTAAAAAGTCAATAATCGATACCTAAAACTTGAATTGTACTACTTCTTACTGGCTATTACATCATCTTAGAAGCTTCATCTGTGTTCTACTATGGTGATTTTAGTGTCTCCGCATACCGCAGCACGCGACAAAGTTTTACAGACGATAAGTACAACCGTTTCAGAGAGAAGAGCAGCCAATGCGACGATCTGGCTTTAAGTCGATTCGATAACAAATGACGCAAACGGACGGATTTCTCAGGTTTTTACTACATATGAACACTTTTCACATTCTCCTATCCAACGCGGCTGCTAGTGCTCCTTTCATGCAGAATCTTAAGGTCCTAGCTCATGTCCAAGGCACCAAAGCCAGCTAAAAAGTCAATAATCGATACCTAAAACTTGAATTGTACTACTTCTTACTGGCTATTACATCATCATAGAAGCTTCATCTGTGTTCTACTATGGTGCTTTTAGTGTCTCCGCATACCGCAGCACGCGACATAGCTTTGCAGACGATAAGTACAACCGTTTCAGAGAGAAGAGCGGCCAATGTGACGATCTGGCTTTAAGTCGATTCGATAACAAATGACGAAAACGGACGGATTTCTCAGGTTTTTACTACATATGAACACCTTTCACATTCTCCCGTGCAACTCGGCTGCTAGTCCTCCTTTCATGCAGAATCTTAAGGTCCTAGCTCATGTCCAAGGCACCAAAGCCAGCTAAAAAATCAATAATCGATACCTAAAACTTGAATTGTACTACTTCTTACTGGCTATTACATCAAATTAGAAGCTTCATCTGTGTTCTACTATGGTGCTTTTAGTGTCTCCGCATACCGTAGCACGCGACATAGCTTTGAAGACGATAAGTACAACCGTTTCAGAGAGAAGAGCGGCCAATGTGACGATCTGGCTTTAAGTCGATTCGATAACAAATGACGAAAACGGACGGATTTCTCAGGTTTTTACTACATATGAATACTTTTCACATTCTCCCGTGCAACTCTGCTGCTAGTCCTCCTTTAATGCAGAATCTTAAGGTCCTAGCTCATGTCCAAGGCACCAAAGCCAGCTAAAAAGTCAATAACCGATACCTAAAACGTGAATTGTACTACTTGTTACTGGCTATTACATCAACTTAGAAGCTTCATCTGTGTTCTACCATGGTGCTTTTAGTGTCTCCGCACACCGCAGTACCCGACATAGCTTTGCAGACGATAAGTACAACCGTTTCAGAGAAAAGAGGGGCCAATGTGACGATCTGGCTTTAAGTCGATTCGATAACAAATGACGAAAACGGACGGATTTCTCAGGTTTTTACTACATATGAACACCATTCACATTCTCCCGTGCAACTCGGCTGCTAGTCCTCCTTTCATGCAGAATCTTAAGGTCCTAGCTCATGTCCAAGGCACCAAAGCCAGCTAAAAAATCAATAATCGATACCTAAAACTTGAATTGTACTACTTCTTACTGGCTATTACATCAAATTAGAAGCTTCATCTGTGTTCTACTATGGTGCTTTTAGTGTCTCCGCATACCGTAGCACGCGACATAGCTTTGAAGACGATAAGTACAACCGTTTCAGAGAGAAGAGCGGCCAATGTGACGATCTGGCTTTAAGTCGATTCGATAACAAATGACGAAAACGGACGTATTTCTCAGGTTTTTACTACATATGAACACATTTCACATTCTCCCGTACAACGCGGCTGCTAGTCCTCCTTTCATGCAGAATCTTAAGGTCCTACCTAGCTCATGTCCAAGGCACCAAAGCCAGCTAAAAAGTATATAATCGATACCTAAAACTTGAATAGTACCACTTCTTACTGGCTATTACATCAACTTAGAAGCTTCATCTGTGTTCTACTATGGTGCTTTTAGTGTCTCCGCATACCGCATCACGCGACATAGCTTTGCAGGCGATAAGTACAACCGTTTCAGAGTGAAGAACGGCCAATGTGACGATCTGGCTTTAAGTCGATTCGATAACAAATGACGAAAACGGACGGATTTCTCAGGTTTTTACTACATAAGAACACTTTTCACATTCTCCCATCCAACGCGGCTGCTAGTCCTCCTTTCATGCAGAATCTTAAGGTCCCAGCTCATGTCCAAGGCACCAAAGCCAGCTAAAAAGTCAATAATCAGTACCTAAAACTTGAATTGTACTACTTCTTACTGGCTATTACATCGACTTAGAAGCTTCATCTGTGTTCTACTATGGTGATTTTATTGTCTCCGCATACCGCAGCACGCGACATAGCTTTGAAGACGATAAGTACAACCGTTTCAGAGAGAAGAGCGGCCAATGTGACGATCTGGCTTTAAGTCGATTCGATAACAAATGACGAAAACGGACGGATTTCTCAGGTTTCTACTACATATGAACACATTTCACATTCTCCCGTGCAACGCGGCTGCTAGTCCTCCTTTCATGCAGAATCTTAAGGTCCTAGCTCATGTCCATGCACCAAAGCCAGCTAAAAAGTCAATAATCGATACCTAAAACTTGAATTGTACTACTTCTTACTGGCTATTACATCAACTTAGAAGCTTCATCTGTGTTCTACCATGGTGCTTTTAGTGTCTCCGCACACCGCAGCTCGCGACATAGCTTTGCAGACGATAAGTACAACCGTTTCAGAGAAAAGAGGGGCCAATGTGACGATCTGGCTTTAAGTCGATTCGATAACAAATGAGGAAAACGGACGGATTTCTCAGGTTTTTCCTGCATATGAACACTTTTCACATTCTCCCGTGCAACTCGGCTGCTAGTCCTCCTTTCATGCAGAATCTTAAGGTCCTAGCTCATGTCCAAGGCACCAAAGCCAGCTAAAAAGTCAATAATCGATAGCTAAAACTTGAATTGTACTACTTCTTACTGGCTATTACATCAACTTAGAAGCTTCATCTGTGTTCTACTATGGTGCTTTTAGTGTCTCCGCATACCGCATCACGCGACATAGCTTTGCAGGCGATAAGTACAACCGTTTCAGAGAGAAGAGCGGCCAATGTGACGAACTGGCTTTAAGTCGATTCGATAACAAATGACGAAAACGGACGGATTTCTCAGGTTTTTACTACATATGAACACTTTTCACATTATCCCATCCAACGCGGCTGCTAGTCCTCCTTTCATGCAGAATCTTAAGGTCCTAGCTCATGTCCAAGGCACCAAAGCCAGCTATAAAGTCAATAATCGATACATAAAAAATGAATTGTACTACTTCTCACTGGCTATTACATCATCATAGAAGCTTCATCTGTGTTCTACTATGGTGCTTTTAGTGTCTCCGCATACCGCAGCACGCGACATAGCTTCGCAGACGATAAGTACAATCGTTTCAGAGAGAAGAGCGGCCAATGTGACGATCTGGCTTTAAGTCGATTCGATAACAAATGACGAGAACGGACGGATTTCTCAGGTTTTTACTACATATGAACACTTTTCACATGGTCCCGTGCAACTCGGCTGCTAGTCCTCATTTTGACGCAGAATCTTAAGGTCCTAGCTCATGTCCAAGTCATCAAAGCCAGCTAAAAAATCAATAATCGATACCTAAAACTTGAATTGTACTACTTCTTACTGGCTATTACATCAACTTAGAAGCTTCATCTGTGTTCTACTATGGTGCTTTTAGTGTCTCCGCATACCGCAGCACGCGACATAGCTTTGAAGACGATAAGTACAACCGTTTCAGAGAGAAGAGCGGCCAATGTGACGATCTGGCTTTAAGTCGATTCGATAACAAATGACGAAAACGGACGGATTTCACAGGTTTTTACTACATATGAATACTTTTCACATTCTCCCTTGCAACTCGGCTGCTAGTCCTCCATTCATGGAGAATCTTAAGGTCCTAGCTCATGTCCAAGGCACCAAAGCCAGCTAAAAAGTCAATAATCGATACCTAAAACTTGAATTGTACTACTTCTTACTGGCTATTACATCAACTTAGAAGCTTCATCTGTGTTCTACTATGGTGCTTTTAGAGTCTCCGCATACCGCAGCACGCGACATAGCTTTGCAGACGATAAGTACAACCGTTTCAGAGAGAAGAGCGGCCAATGTGACGAACTGGCTTTAAGTCGATTCGATAACAAATGACGAAAACGGACGGATTTCTCAGGTTTTTACTACATATGAACACTTTTCACATTCTCCCATCCCACGCGGCTGCTAGTCCTCCTTTCATGCAGAATCTTAAGGTCCTAGCTCATGTCCAAGGCACCAAAGCCAGCTACAAAGTCAATAATCGATACCTAAAACTTGAATTGTACTACTTCTCACTGGCTATTACATCATCATAGAAGCTTCATCTGTGTTCTACTATGGTGCTTTTAGTGTCTCCGCATACCGCAGCACGCGACATAGCTTTGCAGACGATAAGTACAATCGTTTCAGAGAGAAGAGCGGCCAATGTGACGATCTGGCTTTAAGTCGATTCGATAACAAATGACGAAAACGGACGGATTTCTCAGGTTTTTACTACATATAAACACTTTTCACATGGTCCCGTGCAACTCGGCTGCTAGTCCTCATTTTGATGCAGAATCGTAAGGTCCTAGCTCACGTCCAAGTCATCAAAGCCAGCTAAAAAATCAATAATCGATACCTAAAACTTGAATTGTACTACTTCTTACTGGCTATTACATCAACTTAGAAGCTTCATCTGTGTTCTACTATGGTGCTTTTAGTGTCTCCGCATACCGCAGCACGCGACATAGCTTTGAAGACGATAAGTACAACCGTTTCAGAGAGAAGAGCGGCCAATGTGACGATCTGGCTTTAAGTCGATTCGGTAACAAATGACGAAAACGGACGGATTTCACAGGTTTTTACTACATATGAATACTTTTCACATTCTCCCGTGCAACTCGGCTGCTAGTCCTCCTTTCATGCAGAATCTTAAGGTCCTAGCTCATGTCCAAGGCAGCAAAGCCAGCTAAAAAGTCAATAACCGATACCTAAAACTTGAATTGTACTACTTCTTACTGGCTATTACATCAACTTAGAAGCTTCATCTGTGTTCTACTATGGTGCTTTTAGTGTCTCCGCATTCCGCATCACGCGACATAGCGTTGCAGGCGATAAGTACAACCGTTTCAGAGAGAAGAGCGGCCAATGTGACGAACTGGCTTTAAGTCGATTCGATAACAAATGACGAAAACGGACGGATTTCTCAGGTTTTTACTACATATGAACACTTTTCACATTCTCCCGTGCAACTCGACAGCTAGTCCTCCTTTCATGCAGAATCTTAAGGTCCTAGCTCATGTCCAAGGCACCAAAGCCAGCTAAAAAGTCGATAATCAGTACCTAAAACTTGAATTGTACTACTTCTTACTGGCTATTACATCAACTTAGAAGCTTCATCTGTGTTCTACTATGGTGCTTTTAGTGTCTCCGCATACCGCATCACGCGACATAGCTTTGCAGGCGATAAGTACAACCGTTTCAGAGAGAAGAACGGCCAATGTGACGATCTGGCTTTAAGTCGATTCGATAACAAATGACGAAAACGGACGGATTTCTCAGGTTTTTACTACATATGAACACTTTTCACATTCTCCCATCCAACGCGGCTGCTAGTCCTCCTTTCATGCAGAATCTTAAGGTCCCAGCTCATGTCCAAGGCACCAAAGCCAGCTAAAAAGTCAATAATCGATACCTAAAACTTGAATTGTACTACTTCTTACTGGCTATTACATCATCATAGAAGCTTCATCTGTGTTCTACTATGGTGCTTTTAGTGTCTCCGCATACCGCAGCACGCATCATAGCTTTGCAGACGATAAGTAGAACCGTTTCAGAGAGAAGAGCGGCCAATGTCACGATCTGGCTTTAAGTTGATTCGATAACAAATGACGAAAACGGACGGATTTCTCTGGTTTTTACTACATATGAACACTTTTCACATTGTCCCGTGCAACTCGGCTGCTAGTCCTCCTTTTGATGCAGAATTTTAAGGTCCTAGCTCATGTCCAAGGCACCAAAGCCAGCTAAAAAATCAATAATCGATACCTAAAACTTGAATTGTACTACTTCTTACTGGCTATTACATCAAATTAGAAGCTTCATCTGTGTTCTACTATGGTGCTTTCAGTGTCTCCGCATACCGTAGCACGCGACATAGCTTTGAAGACGATAAGTACAACCGTTTCAGAGAGAAGAGCGGCCAATGTGACGATCTGGCTTTAAGTCGATTCGATAACAAATGACGAAAACGGACGTATTTCTCAGGTTTTTACTACATATGAACACATTTCACATTCTCCCGTACAACGCGGCTGCTAGTCCTCCTTTCATGCAGAATCTTAAGGTCCTACCTAGCTCATGTCCAAGGCACCAAAGCCAGCTAAAAAGTATATAATCGATACCTAAAACTTGAATAGTACCACTTCTTACTGGCTATTACATCAACTTAGAAGCTTCATCTGTGTTCTACTATGGTGCTTTTAGTGTCTCCGCATACCGCATCACGCGACATAGCTTTGCAGGCGATAAGTACAACCGTTTCAGAGTGAAGAACGGCCAATGTGACGATCTGGCTTTAAGTCGATTCGATAACAAATGACGAAAACGGACGGATTTCTCAGGTTTTTACTACATAAGAACACTTTTCACATTCTCCCATCCACCGCGGCTGCTAGTCCTCCTTTCATGCAGAATCTTAAGGTCCCAGCTCATGTCCAAGGCACCAAAGCCAGCTAAAAAGTCAATAATCAGTACCTAAAACTTGAATTGTACTACTTCTTACTGGCTATTACATCGACTTAGAAGCTTCATCTGTGTTCTACTATGGTGATTTTATTGTCTCCGCATACCGCAGCACGCGACATAGCTTTGAAGACGATAAGTACAACCGTTTCAGAGAGAAGAGCGGCCAATGTGACGATCTGGCTTTAAGTCGATTCGATAACAAATGACGAAAACGGACGGATTTCTCAGGTTTCTACTACATATGAACACATTTCACATTCTCCCGTGCAACGCGGCTGCTAGTCCTCCTTTCATGCAGAATCTTAAGGTCCTAGCTCATGTCCATGCACCAAAGCCAGCTAAAAAGTCAATAATCGATACCTAAAACTTGAATTGTACTACTTCTTACTGGCTATTACATCAACTTAGAAGCTTCATCTGTGTTCTACCATGGTGCTTTTAGTGTCTCCGCACACCGCAGCACGCGACATAGCTTTGCAGACGATAAGTACAACCGTTTCAGAGAAAAGAGGGGCCAATGTGACGATCTGGCTTTAAGTCGATTCGATAACAAATGAGGAAAACGGACGGATTTCTCAGGTTTTTCCTGCATATGAACACTTTTCACATTCTCCCGTGCAACTCGGCTGCTAGTCCTCCTTTCATGCAGAATCTTAAGGTCCTAGCTCATGTCCAAGGCACCAAAGCCAGCTAAAAAGTCAATAATCGATAGCTAAAACTTGAATTGTACTACTTCTTACTGGCTATTACATCAACTTAGAAGCTTCATCTGTGTTCTACTATGGTGCTTTTAGTGTCTCCGCATACCGCATCACGCGACATAGCTTTGCAGGCGATAAGTACAACCGTTTCAGAGAGAAGAGCGGCCAATGTGACGAACTGGCTTTAAGTCGATTCGATAACAAATGACGAAAACGGACGGATTTCTCAGGTTTTTACTACATATGAACACTTTTCACATTATCCCATCCAACGCGGCTGCTAGTCCTCCTTTCATGCAGAATCTTAAGGTCCTAGCTCATGTCCAAGGCACCAAAGCCAGCTATAAAGTCAATAATCGATACATAAAAAATGAATTGTACTACTTCTCACTGGCTATTACATCATCATAGAAGCTTCATCTGTGTTCTACTATGGTGCTTTTAGTGTCTCCGCATACCGCAGCACGCGACATAGCTTCGCAGACGATAAGTACAATCGTTTCAGAGAGAAGAGCGGCCAATGTGACGATCTGGCTTTAAGTCGATTCGATAACAAATGACGAGAATGGACGGATTTCTCAGGTTTTTACTACATATGAACACTTTTCACATGGTCCCGTGCAACTCGGCTGCTAGTCCTCATTTTGACGCAGAATCTTAAGGTCCTAGCTCATGTCCAAGTCATCAAAGCCAGCTAAAAAATCAATAATCGATACCTAAAACTTGAATTGTACTACTTCTTACTGGCTATTACATCAACTTAGAAGCTTCATCTGTGTTCTACTATGGTGCTTTTAGTGTCTCCGCATACCGCAGCACTCGACATAGCTTTGAAGACGATAAGTACAACCGTTTCAGAGAGAAGAGCGGCCAATGTGACGATCTGGCTTTAAGTCGATTCGATAACAAATGACGAAAACGGACGGATTTCACAGGTTTTTACTACATATGAATACTTTTCACATTCTCCCTTGCAACTCGGCTGCTAGTCCTCCTTTCATGCAGAATCTTAAGGTCCTAGCTCATGTCCAAGGCACCAAAGCCAGCTAAAAAGTCAATAATCGATACCTAAAACTTGAATTGTACTACTTCTTACTGGCTATTACATCAACTTAGAAGCTTCATCTGTGTTCTACTATGGTGCTTTTAGAGTCTCCGCATACCGCAGCACGCGACATAGCTTTGCAGACGATAAGTACAACCGTTTCAGAGAGAAGAGCGGCCAATGTGACGAACTGGCTTTAAGTCGATTCGATAACAAATGACGAAAACGGACGGATTTCTCAGGTTTTTACTACATATGAACACTTTTCACATTCTCCCATCCAACGCGGCTGCTAGTCCTCCTTTCATGCAGAATCTTAAGGTCCTAGCTCATGTCCAAGGCACCAAAGCCAGCTACAAAGTCAATAATCGATACCTAAAACTTGAATTGTACTACTTCTCACTGGCTATTACATCATCATAGAAGCTTCATCTGTGTTCTACTATGGTGCTTTTAGTGTCTCCGCATACCGCAGCACGCGACATAGCTTTGCAGACGATAAGTACAATCGTTTCAGAGAGAAGAGCGGCCAATGTGACGATCTGGCTTTAAGTCGATTCGATAACAAATGACGAAAACGGACGGATTTCTCAGGTTTTTACTACATATGAACACTTTTCACATGGTCCCGTGCAACTCGGCTGCTAGTCCTCATTTTGATGCAGAATCGTAAGGTCGTAGCTCATGTCCAAGTCATCAAAGCCAGCTAAAAAATCAATTATCGATACCTAAAACTTGAATTGTACTACTTCTTACTGGCTATTACATCAACTTAGAAGCTTCATCTGTGTTCTACTATGGTGCTTTTAGTGTCTCCGCATACCGCAGCACGCGACATAGCTTTGAAGACGATAAGTACAACCGTTTCAGAGAGAAGAGCGGCCAATGTGACGATCTGGCTTTAAGTCGATTCGGTAACAAATGACGAAAACGGACGGATTTCACAGGTTTTTACTACATATGAATACTTTTCACATTCTCCCTTGCAACTCGGCTGCTAGTCCTCCTTTCATGCAGAATCTTAAGGTCCTAGCTCATGTCCAAGGCAGCAAAGCCAGCTAAAAAGTCAATAATCGATACCTAAAACTTGAATTGTACTACTTCTTACTGGCTATTACATCAACTTAGAAGCTTCATCTGTGTTCTACTATGGTGCTTTTAGTGTCTCCGCATTCCGCATCACGCGACATAGCGTTGCAGGCGATAAGTACAACCGTTTCAGAGAGAAGAGCGGCCAATGTGACGAACTGGCTTTAAGTCGATTCGATAACAAATGACGAAAACGGACGGATTTCTCAGGTTTTTACTACATATGAACACTTTTCACATTCTCCCATCCAACGCGGCTGCTAGTCCTCCTTTCATGCAGAATCTTAAGGTCCCAGCTCATGTCCAAGGCACCAAAGCCAGCTAAAAAGTCAATAATCGATACCTAAAACTTGAATTGTACTACTTCTTACTGGCTATTACATCATCATAGAAGCTTCATCTGTGTTCTACTATGGTGCTTTTAGTGTCTCCGCATACCGCAGCACGCATCATAGCTTTGCAGACGATAAGTACAACCGTTTCAGAGAGAAGAGCGGCCAATGTGACGATCTGGCTTTAAGTCGATTCGATAACAAATGACGAAAACGGACGGATTTCTCAGGTTTTTACTACATATGAATACTTTTCACATTCTCCCGTGCAACTCTGCTGCTAGTCCTCCTTTAATGCAGAATCTTAAGGTCCTAGCTCATATCCAAGGCACCAAAGCCAGCTAAAAAGTCAATAACCGATACCTAAAACGTGAATTGTACTACATGTTACTGGCTATTACATCAACTTAGAAGCTTCATCTGTGTTCTACCATGGTGCTTTTAGTGTCTCCGCACACCGCAGTACCCGACATAGCTTTGCAGACGATAAGTACAACCGTTTCAGAGAAAAGAGGGGCCAATGTGACGATCTGGCTTTAAGTCGATTCGATAACAAATGACGAAAACGGACGGATTTCTCAGGTTTTTACTACATATGAACACCTTTCACATTCTCCCGTGCAACTCGGCTGCTAGTCCTCCTTTCATGCAGAATCTTAAGGTCCTAGCTCATGTCCAAGGCACCAAAGCCAGCTAAAAAATCAATAATCGATACCTAAAACTTGAATTGTACTACTTCTTACTGGCTATTACATCAAATTAGAAGCTTCATCTGTGTTCTACTATGGTGCTTTTAGTGTCTCCGCATACCGTAGCACGCGACATAGCTTTGAAGACGATAAGTACAACCGTTTCAGAGAGAAGAGCGGCCAATGTGACGATCTGGCTTTAAGTCGATTCGATAACAAATGACGAAAACGGACGTATTTCTCAGGTTTTTACTACATATGAACACATTTCACATTCTCCCGTACAACGCGGCTGCTAGTCCTCCTTTCATGCAGAATCTTAAGGTCCTACCTAGCTCATGTCCAAGGCACCAAAGCCAGCTAAAAAGTCAATAATCGATACCTAAAACTTGAATAGTACCACTTCTTACTGGCTATTACATCAACTTAGAAGCTTCATCTGTGTTCTACTATGGTGCTTTTAGTGTCTCCATATACCGCATCACGCGACATAGCTTTGCAGGCGATAAGTACAACCGTTTCAGAGTGAAGAACGGCCAATGTGACGATCTGGCTTTAAGTCGATTCGATAACAAATGACGAAAACGGACGGATTTCTCAGGTTTTTACTACATAAGAACACTTTTCACATTCTCCCATCCAACGCGGCTGCTAGTCCTCCTTTCATGCAGAATCTTAAGGTCCCAGCTCATGTCCAAGGCACCAAAGCCAGCTAAAAAGTCAATAATCAGTACCTAAAACTTGAATTGTACTACTTCTTACTGGCTATTACATCGACTTAGAAGCTTCATCTGTGTTCTACTATGGTGATTTTATTGTCTCCGCATACCGCAGCACGCGACATAGCTTTGAAGACGATAAGTACAACCGTTTCAGAGAGAAGAGCGGCCAATGTGACGATCTGGCTTTAAGTCGATTCGATAACAAATGACGAAAACGGACGGATTTCTCAGGTTTCTACTACATATGAACACATTTCACATTCTCCCGTGCAACGCGGCTGCTAGTCCTCCTTTCATGCAGAATCTTAAGGTCCTAGCTCATGTCCATGCACCAAAGCCAGCTAAAAAGTCAATAATCGATACCTAAAACTTGAATTGTACTACTTCTTACTGGCTATTACATCAACTTAGAAGCTTCATCTGTGTTCTACCATGGTGCTTTTAGTGTCTCCGCACACCGCAGCACGCGACATAGCTTTGCAGACGATAAGTACAACCGTTTCAGAGAAAAGAGGGGCCAATGTGACGATCTGGCTTTAAGTCGATTCGATAACAAATGAGGAAAACGGACGGATTTCTCAGGTTTTTCCTGCATATGAACACTTTTCACATTCTCCCGTGCAACTCGGCTGCTAGTCCTCCTTTCATGCAGAATCTTAAGGTCCTAGCTCATGTCCAAGGCACCAAAGCCAGCTAAAAAGTCAATAATCGATAGCTGAACTTGAATTGTACTACTTCTTACCGGCTATTACATCAACTTAGAAGCTTCATCTGTGTTCTACTATGGTGCTTTTAGTGTCTCCGCATACCGCATCACGCGACATAGCTTTGCAGGCGATAAGTACAACCGTTTCAGAGAGAAGAGCGGCCAATGTGACGAACTGGCTATAAGTCGATTCGATAACAAATGACGAAAACGGACGGATTTCTCAGGTTTTTACTACATATGAACACTTTTCACATTATCCCATCCAACGCGGCTGCTAGTCCTCCTTTCATGCAGAATCTTAAGGTCCTAGCTCATGTCCAAGGCACCAAAGCCAGCTATAAAGTCAATAATCGATACATAAAAAATGAATTGTACTACTTCTCACTGGCTATTACATCATCATAGAAGCTTCATCTGTGTTCTACTATGGTGCTTTTAGTGTCTCCGCATACCGCAGCACGCGACATAGCTTCGCAGACGATAAGTACAATCGTTTCAGAGAGAAGAGCGGCCAATGTGACGATCTGGCTTTAAGTCGATTCGATAACAAATGACGAGAACGGACGGATTTCTCAGGTTTTTACTACATATGAACACTTTTCACATGGTCCCGTGCAACTCGGCTGCTAGTCCTCATTTTGACGCAGAATCTTAAGGTCCTAGCTCATGTCCAAGTCATCAAAGCCAGCTAAAAAATCAATAATCGATACCTAAAACTTGAATTGTACTACTTCTTACTGGCTATTACATCAACTTAGAAGCTTCATCTGTGTTCTACTATGGTGCTTTTAGTGTCTCCGCATACCGCAGCACGCGACATAGCTTTGAAGACGATAAGTACAACCGTTTCAGAGAGAAGAGCGGCCAATGTGACGATCTGGCTTTAAGTCGATTCGATAACAAATGACGAAAACGGACGGATTTCACAGGTTTTTACTACATATGAATACTTTTCACATTCTCCCTTGCAACTCGGCTGCTAGTCCTCCATTCATGCAGAATCTTAAGGTCCTAGCTCATGTCCAAGGCACCAAAGCCAGCTAAAAAGTCAATAATCGATACCTAAAACTTGAATTGTACTACTTCTTACTGGCTATTACATCAACTTAGAAGCTTCATCTGTGTTCTACTATGGTGCTTTTAGAGTCTCCGCATACCGCAGCACGCGACATAGCTTTGCGGACGATAAGTACAACCGTTTCAGAGAGAAGAGCGGCCAATGTGACGAACTGGCTTTAAGTCGATTCGATAACAAATGACGAAAACGGACGGATTTCTCAGGTTTTTACTACATATGAACACTTTTCACATTCTCCCATCCAACGCGGCTGCTAGTCCTCCTTTCATGCAGAATCTTAAGGTCCTAGCTCATGTCCAAGGCACCAAAGCCAGCTACAAAGTCAATAATCGATACCTAAAACTTGAATTGTACTACTTCTCACTGGCTATTACATCATCATAGAAGCTTCATCTGTGTTCTACTATGGTGCTTTTAGTGTCTCCGCATACCGCAGCACGCGACATAGCTTTGCAGACGATAAGTACAATCGTTTCAGAGAGAAGAGCGGCCAATGTGACGATCTGGCTTTAAGTCGATTCGATAACAAATGACGAAAACGGACGGATTTCTCAGGTTTTTACTACATATGAACACTTTTCACATGGTCCCGTGCAACTCGGCTGCTAGTCCTCATTTTGATGCAGAATCGTAAGGTCCTAGCTCATGTCCAAGTCATCAAAGCCAGCTAAAAAATCAATAATCGATACCTAAAACTTGAATTGTACTACTTCTTACTGGCTATTACATCAACTTAGAAGCTTCATCTGTGTTCTACTATGGTGCTTTTGGTGTCTCCGCATACCGCAGCACGCGACATAGCTTTGAAGACGATAAGTACAACCGTTTCAGAGAGAAGAGCGGCCAATGTGACGATCTGGCTTTAAGTCGATTCGGTAACAAATGACGAAAACGGACGGATTTCACAGGTTTTTACTACATATGAATACTTTTCACATTCTCCCGTGCAACTCGGCTGCTAGTCCTCCTTTCATGCAGAATCTTAAGGTCCTAGCTCATGTCCAAGGCAGCAAAGCCAGCTAAAAAGTCAATAATCGATACCTAAAACTTGAATTGTACTACTTCTTACTGGCTATTACATCAACTTAGAAGCTTCATCTGTGTTCTACTATGGTGCTTTTAGTGTCTCCGCATACCGCATCACGCGACATAGCGTTGCAGGCGATAAGTACAACCGTTTCAGAGAGAAGAGCGGCCAATGTGACGAACTGGCTTTAAGTCGATTCGATAACAAATGACGAAAACGGACGGATTTCTCAGGTTTTTACTACATATGAACACTTTTCACATTCTCCCGTGCAACTCGACAGCTAGTCCTCCTTTCATGCAGAATCTTAAGGTCCTAGCTCATGTCCAAGGCACCAAAGCCAGCTAAAAAGTCGATAATCAGTACCTAAAACTTGAATTGTACTACTTCTTACTGGCTATTACATCATCTTAGAAGCTTCATCTGTGTTCTACTATTGTGCTTTTAGTGTCTCCGCATACCGCAGCACGAGACAAAGCTTTCCAGACGATAAGTACAACCGTTTCAGAGACAAGAGCAGCCAATGTGACGATCTGGCTTTAAGTCGATTCGATAACAAATGACGAAAAGGGACGTATTTCTCAGGTTTTTACTATATATGAACACATTTCACATTCTCCCGTACAACGTGGCTGCTAGTCCTCCTTTCATGCAGAATCTTAGGGTCCTACCTAGCTCATGTCCAAGGCACCAAAGCCAGCTAAAAAGTATATAATCTATACCTAAAACTTGAATTGTACTACTTCTTACTGGCTATTACATCAACTTAGAAGCTTCATCTGTGTTCTACTATGGTGCTTTTAGTGTCTCCGCATACCGCATCACGCATCATAGCTTTGCAGACGATAAGTAGAACCGTTTCAGAGAGAAGAGCGGCCAATGTGACGATCTGGCTTTAAGTTGATTCGATAACAAATGACGAAAACGGACGGATTTCTCTGGTTTTTACTACATATGAACACTTTTCACATTGTCCCGTGCAACTCGGCTGCTAGTCCTCCTTTTGATGCAGAATCTTAAGGTCCTAGCTCATGTCCAAGGCACCAAAGCCAGCTAAAAAATCAATAATCAATACCTAAAACTTATTTGTACTACTTCTTACTGGCTATTACATCAACTTAGAAGCTTCGTCTGTGTTCTACTATGGTGCTTTTAGTGTCTCCGCATACCGCAGCACGCGACATAGCTTTGAAGACGATAAGTACAACCGTTTCAGAGAGAAGAGCGGCCAATGTGACGATCTGGCTTTAAGTCGATTCGATAACAAATGACGAAAACGGACAGATTTCTCAGGTTTTTACTACATATGAATACTTTTCACATTCTCCCGTGCAACTCGGCTGGTAGTCCTCCTTTGATGCAGAATCTTAAAATCCTAGCTCATGTCCAAGGCACCAAAGCCAGCTAAAAAGTCAATAATCGATACCTAAAACTTGAATTGTACTACTTCTTACTGGCTATTACATCAACTTAGAAGCTTCATCTGTGTTCTACTATGGTGCTTTTAGAGTCTCCGCATTCCGCAGCACGCGACATAGCTTTGCAGACGATAAGTACAACCGTTTCAGAGAGAAGAGCGGCCAATGTGACGATCTGGCTTTAAGTCGATTCGATAACAAATGACGAAAACGGACGGATTTCTCAGGTTTTTACTACATATGAACACTTTTCACATTCTCCCGTGCAACTCGGCTGCTCGTCCTCCTTTCATGCAGAATCTTAAGGTCCTAGCTCATGTCCAAGGCACCAAAGCCAGCTAAAAAGTCAATAATCAGTACCTAAAACTTGAATTGTACTACTTCTTACTGGCTATTACATCGACTTAGAAGCTTCATCTGTGTTCTACTATGGTGATTTTATTGTCTCCGCATACCGCAGCACGCGACATAGCTTTGAAGACGATAAGTACAACCGATTCAGAGAGAAGAGCGGCCAATGTGACGATCGGGCTTTAAGTCGATTCAATAACAAATGACGAAAACGGACGGATTTCTCAGGTTTCTACTACATATGAACACATTTCACATTCTCCCGTGCAACGCGGCTGCTAGTCCTCCTTTCATGCAGAATCTTAAGGTCCTAGCTCATGTCCAAGGCACCAAAGCCAGCTAAAAAGTCAATAATCGATACCTAAAACTTGAATTGTACTACTTCTTACTGGCTATTACATCAACATAGAAGCTTCATCTGTGTTCTACCATGGTGCTTTTAGTGTCTCCGCACACCGCAGCACGCGACATAGCTTTGCAGACGATAAGTACAACCGTTTCAGAGAAAAGAGGGGCCAATGTGACGATCTGGCTTTAAGTCGATTCGATAACAAATGACGAAAACGGACGGATTTCTCAGGTTTTTACTACATATGAACACTTTTCACATTCTCCCGTGCAACTCGGCTGCTAGTCCTCCTTTCATGCAGAATCTTAAGGTCCTAGCTCATGTCCAAGGCACCAAAGCCAGCTAAAAAGTCAATAATCGATACCTAATACTTGAATTGTACTACTTCTTACTGGCTATTACATCAACTTAGAAGCTTCATCTGTGTTCTACTATGGTGCTTTTAGAGTCTCCGCATACCGCAGCACGCGACATAGCTTTGCAGACGATAAGTACAACCGTTTCAGAGAGAAGAGCGGCCAATGTGACGAACTGGCTTTAAGTCGATTCGATAACAAATGACGAAAACGGACGGATTTCTCAGGTTTTTACTACATATGAACACTTTTCACATTCTCCCATCCAACGCGGCTGCTAGTCCTCCTTTCATGCAGAATCTTAAGGTCCTAGCTCATGTCCAAGGCACCAAAGCCAGCTATAAAGTCAATAATCGATACCTAAAACTTGAATTGTACTACTTCTCACTGGCTATTACATCATCATAGAAGCTTCATATGTGTTCTACTATGGTGCTTTTAGTGTCTCTGCATACCGCATCACGCGACATAGCTTTGCAGGCGATAAGTACAGCCGTTTCAGAGAGAAGAGCGGCCAATGTGACGAACTGGCTTTAAGTCGATTCGATAACAAATGACGAAAACGGACGGATTTCTCAGGTTTGTACTACATATGAACACTTTTCACATTCTCCCATCCAACGCGGCTGCTAGTCCTCCTTTCATGCAGAATCTTAAGGTCCTAGCTCATGTCCAAGGCACCAAAGCCAGCTATAAAGTCAATAATCGATACCTAAAACTTGAATTGTACTACTTCTCACTGGCTATTACATCATCATAGAAGCTTCATCTGTGTTCTACTATGGTGCTTTTAGTGTCTCCGCATACCGCAGCACGCGACATAGCTTTGCAGACGATAAGTACAATCGTTTCAGAGAGAAGAGCGGCCAATGTGACGATCTGGCTTTAAGTCGATTCGATAACAAATGACGAAAACGGACGCATTTCACAGGTTTTTACTACATATGAATACTTTTCACATTCTCCCGTGCAACTCGGCTGCTAGTCCTCCTTTCATGCAGAATCTTAAGGTCCTAGCTCATGTTAAAGGCACCAAAGCCAGCTAAAAAGTCAATAATCGATACCTAAAACTTGAATTGTACTACTTCTTACTGGCTATTACATCAACTTAGAAGCTTCATCTGTGTTCTACTATGGTGCTTTTAGTGTCTCCGGATGCCGCATCACGCGACATAGCTTTGCAGGCGATAAGTACAACCGTTTCAGAGAGAAGAGCGGCCAATGTGACGAACTGGCTTTAAGTCGATTCGATAACAAATGACGAAAACGGACGGATTTCTCAGGTTTTTACTACATATGAACACTTTTCACATTCTCCCATCCAACGCGGCTGCTAGTCCTCCTTTCATGCAGAATCTTAAGGTCCTAGCTCATGTCCAAGGCACCAATGCCAGCTATAAAGTCAATAATCGATACCTAAAACTTGAATTGTACTACTTCTCACTGGCTATTACATCATCATAGAAGCTTCATCTGTGTTCTACTATGGTGCTTTTAGTGTCTCCGCATACCGCAGCACGCGACATAACTTTGCAGACGATAAGTACAATCGTTTCAGAGAGAAGAGCGGCCAATGTGACGATCTGGCTTTAAGTCGATTCGATAACAAATGACGAAAACGGACGGATTTCTCAGGTTTTTACTACATATGAACACTTTTCACATGGTCCCGTGCAACTCGGCTGCTAGTCCTCATCTTGATGCAGAATCTTAAGGTCCTAGCTCATGTCCAAGTCATCAAAGCCAGCTAAAAAATCAATAATCGATACCTAAAACTTGAATTGTACTACTTCTTACTGGCTATTACATCAACTTAGAAGCTTCATCTGTGTTCTACTATGGTGCTTTTAGTGTCTCCGCATACCGCAGCACGCGACATAGCTTTGAAGACGATAAGTACAACCGTTTCAGAGAGAAGAGCGGCCAATGTGACGATCTGGCTTTAAGTCGATTCGATAACAAATGACGAAAACGGACGGATTTCTCAGGTTTTTACTACATATGAATACTTTTCACATTCTCCCTTGCAACTCGGCTGCTAGTCCTCCATTCTTGCAGAATCTTAAGGTCCTAGCTCATGTCCAAGGCACCAAAGCCAGCTAAAAAGTCAATAATCGATACCTAATACTTGAATTGTACTACTTCTTACTGGCTATTACATCAACTTAGAAGCTTCATCTGTGTTCTACTATGGTGCTTTTAGAGTCTCCGCATACCGCAGCACGCGACATAGCTTTGCAGACGATAAGTACAACCGTTTCAGAGAGGAGAGCGGCCAATGTGACGATCTGGCTTTAAGTCGAATCGATAACAAGTGACGAAAACGGACGGATTTCTCAGGTTTTTACTACATATGAACACTTTTCACATTGTCCCGTGCAACTCGGCTGCTAGTCCGCCTTTTGATGCAGAATCTTAGGGTCGTAGCTCATGTCCAAGGCACCAAAGCCAGCTAAAAAATCAATAATCGATACCCAAAACTTGAATTGTACTACTTCTTACTGGCTATTACATCAACTTAGAAGCTTCATCTGTGTTCTACTATGGTGCTTTTAGTGTCTCCGCATACCGCAGCACGCGACATAGCTTTGAAGACGATAAGTACAACCGTTTCAGAGAGAAGAGCGGCCAATGTGACGATCTGGCTTTAAGTCGATTCGATAACAAATGACGAAAACGGACGGATTTCTCAGGTTTTTACTACATATGAACACTTTTCACATTCTCCCATCCAACGCGGCTGCTAGTCCTCCTTTCATGCAGAATCTTAAGGTCCTAGCTCATGTCCAAGGCACCAAAGCCAGCTAAAAAGTCAATAATCGATACCTAAAACTTGAATTGTACTACTTCTCACTGGCTATTACATCATCATAGAATCTTCATCTGTGTTCTACTATGGTGCTTTTAGTGTCTCCGCATACCGCAGCACGCGACATAGCTTTGCAGACGATAAGTACAATCGTTTCAGAGAGAAGAGCGGCCAATGTGACGATCTGGCTTTAAGTCGATTCGATAACAAATGACGAAAACGGACGGATTTCTCAGGTTTTTACTACATATGAACACTTTTCACATTGTCCCGTGCAACTCGGCTGCTAGTCCTCATTTTAATGCAGAATCTTAAGGTCCTAGCTCATGTCCAAGGCACCAAAGCCAGCTAAAAAATCAATAATCGATACCTAAAACTTGAATTGTACTACTTCTTACTGGCTATTACATCAACTTAGAAGCTTCATCTGTGTTCTACTATGGTGCTTTTAGTGTCTCCGCATACCGCAGCACGCGACATAGCTTTGAAGACGATAAGTACAACCGTTTCAGAGAGAAGAGCGGCCAATGTGACGATCTGGCTTTAAGTCGATTCGATAACAAATGACGAAAACGGACGGATTTCTCAGGTTTTTACTACATATGAACACTTTTCACATTCTCCCATCCAACGCGGCTGCTAGTCCTCCTTTCATGCAGAATCTTAAGGTCCTAGCTCATGTCCAAGGCACCAAAGCCAGCTAAAAAGTCAATAATCGATACCTAAAACTTGAATTGTACTACTTCTCACTGGCTATTACATCATCATAGAAGCTTCATCTGTGTTCTACTATGGTGCTTTTAGTGTCTCCGCATACCGCAGCACGCGACATAGCTTTGCAGACGATAAGTACAATCGTTTCAGAGAGAAGAGCGGCCAATGTGACGATCTGGCTTTAAGTCGATTCGATAACAAATGACGAAAACGGACGGATTTCTCAGGTTTTTACTACATATGAACACTTTTCACATTGTCCCGTGCAACTCGGCTGCTAGTCCTCATTTTGATGCAGAATCTTAAGGTCCTAGCTCATGTCCAAGTCACCAAAGCCAGCTAAAAAATCAATAATCGATACCTAAAACTTGAATTGTACTTCTTCTTACTGGCTATTACATCAACTTAGAAGCTTCATCTGTGTTCTACTATGGTGCTTTTAGTGTCTCCGCATACCGCAGCACGCGACATAGCTTTGAAGACGATAAGTACAATCGTTTCAGAGAGAAGAGCGGCCAATGTGACGATCTGGCTTTAAGTCGATTCGATAACAAATGACGAAAACGGACGTATTTCTCAGGTTTTTACTACATATGAATACTTTTGACATTCTGCCTTGCAACTCGGCTGTTAGTCCTCCATTCATGCAGAATCTTAAGGTCCTAGCTCATGTCCAAGGCACCAAAGCCAGCTAAAAAGTCAATAATCGATACCTAATACTTGAATTGTACTACTTCTTACTGGCTATTACATCAACTTAGAAGCTTCATCTGTGTTCTACTATGGTGCTTTTAGAGTCTCCGCATACCGCAGCACGTGACATAGCTTTGCAGACGATAAGTACAACCGTTTCAGAGAGAAGAGCGGCCAATGTGACGATCTGGCTTTAAGTCGATTCGATAACAAGTGACGAAAACGGACGGATTTCTCAGGTTTTTACTACATATGAACACTTTTCACATTGTCCCGTGCAACTCGGCTGCTAGTCCTCGTTTTGATGCAGAATCTTAAGGTTGTAGCTCATGTCCAAGGCACCAAAGCCAGCTAAAAAATCAATAATCGATACCTAAAACTTGAATTGTACTTCTTCTTACTGGCTATTACATCAACTTAGAAGCTTCATCTGTGTTCTACTATGGTGCTTTTAGTGTCTCCGCATACCGCAGCACGCGACATAGCTTTGAAGACGATAAGTACAATCGTTTCAGAGAGAAGAGCGGCCAATGTGACGATCTGGCTTTAAGTCGATTCGATAACAAATGACGAAAACGGACGGATTTCTCAGGTTTTTACTACATATGAACACTTTTCACATTCTCCCATCCAACGCGGCTGCTAGTCCTCCTTTCATGCAGAATCTTAAGATCCTAGGTCATGTCCAAGGCGCCAAAGCCAGCTAAAAAGTCAAAAATCGATACCTAAAACTTGAATTGTACTACTTCTCACTGGCTATTACATCATCATAGAAGCTTCATCTGTGTTCTACTATGGTGCTTTTAGTGTCTCCGCATACCGCAGCACGCGACATAGCTTTGCAGACGATAAGTACAATCGTTTCAGAGAGAAGAGCGGCCAATGTGACGATCTGGCTTTAAGTCGATTCGATAACAAATGACGAAAACGGACGGATTTCTCAGGTTTTTACTACATATGAACACTTTTCACATTGTCCCGTTCAACTCGGCTGCTAGTCCTCATTTTGATGCAGAATGTTAAGGTCCTAGCTCATGTCCAAGGCACCAAAGCCAGCTAAAAAATCAATAATCGATACCTAAAACTTGAATTGTACTACTTCTTACTGGCTATTACATCAACTTAGAAGCTTCATCTGTGTTCTACTATGGTGCTTTTAGTGTCTCCGCATACCGCAGCACGCGACATAGCTTTGAAGACGATTAGTACAACCGTTTCAGAGAGAAGAGCGGCCAATGTGACGATCTGGCTTTAAGTCGATTCGATAACAAATGACGAAAACGGACGTATTTCTCAGGATTTTACTACATATGAATACTTTTCACATTCTCCCTTGCAACTCGGCTGCTAGTCCTCCATTCATGCAGAATCTTAAGGTCCTAGCTCATGTCCAAGGCACCAAAGCCAGCTAAAAAGTCAATAATCGATACCTAATACTTGAATTGTACTACTTCTTACTGGGTATTACATCAACTTAGAAGCTTCATCTGTGTTCTACTATGGTGCTTTTAGTGTCTCCGCATACCGCAGCACGCGACATAGCTTTGAAGACGATAAGTACAACCGTTTCAGAGAGAAGAGCGGCCAATGTGACGATCTGGCTTTAAGTCGATTCGATAACAAATGACGAAAACGGACGGATTTCTCAGGTTTTTACTACATATGAACACTTTTCACATTCTCCCATCCAACGCGGCTGCTAGTCCTCCTTTCATGCAGAATCTTAAGGTCCTAGCTCATGTCCAAGGCACCAAAGCCAGCTAAAAAGTCAATAATCGATACCTAAAACTTGAATTGTACTACTTCTCACTGGCTATTACATCATCATAGAAGCTTCATCTGTGTTCTACTATGGTGCTTTTAGTGTCTCCGCATACCGCAGCACGCGACATAGCTTTGCAGACGATAAGTACAATCGTTTCAGAGAGAAGAGCGGCCAATGTGACGATCTGGCTTTAAGTCGATTCGATAACAAATGACGAAAACGGACGGATTTCTCAGGTTTTTACTACATATGAACACTTTTCACATTGTCCCGTGCAACTCGGCTGCTAGTCCTCATTTTGATGCAGAATCTTAAGGTCCTAGCTCATGTCCAAGTCACCAAAGCCAGCTAAAAAATCAATAATCGATACCTAAAACTTGAATTGTACTTCTTCTTACTGGCTATTACATCAACTTAGAAGCTTCATCTGTGTTCTACTATGGTGCTTTTAGTGTCTCCGCATACCGCAGCACGCGACATAGCTTTGAAGACGATAAGTACAATCGTTTCAGAGAGAAGAGCGGCCAATGTGACGATCTGGCTTTAAGTCGATTCGATAACAAATGACGAAAACGGACGTATTTCTCAGGTTTTTACTACATATGAATACTTTTGACATTCTCCCTTGCAACTCGGCTGTTAGTCCTCCATTCATGCAGAATCTTAAGGTCCTAGCTCATGTCCAAGGCACCAAAGCCAGCTAAAAAGTCAATAATCGATACCTAATACTTGAATTGTACTACTTCTTACTGGCTATTACATCAACTTAGAAGCTTCATCTGTGTTCTACTATGGTGCTTTTAGAGTCTCCGCATACCGCAGCACGTGACATAGCTTTGCAGACGATAAGTACAACCGTTTCAGAGAGAAGAGCGGCCAATGTGACGATCTGGCTTTAAGTCGATTCGATAACAAGTGACGAAAACGGACGGATTTCTCAGGTTTTTACTACATATGAACACTTTTCACATTGTCCCGTGCAACTCGGCTGCTAGTCCTCGTTTTGATGCAGAATCTTAAGGTTGTAGCTCATGTCCAAGGCACCAAAGCCAGCTAAAAAATCAATAATCGATACCTAAAACTTGAATTGTACTTCTTCTTACTGGCTATTACATCAACTTAGAAGCTTCATCTGTGTTCTACTATGGTGCTTTTAGTGTCTCCGCATACCGCAGCACGCGACATAGCTTTGAAGACGATAAGTACAATCGTTTCAGAGAGAAGAGCGGCCAATGTGACGATCTGGCTTTAAGTCGATTCGATAACAAATGACGAAAACGGACGGATTTCTCAGGTTTTTACTACATATGAACACTTTTCACATTCTCCCATCCAACGCGGCTGCTAGTCCTCCTTTCATGCAGAATCTTAAGATCCTAGGTCATGTCCAAGGCGCCAAAGCCAGCTAAAAAGTCAAAAATCGATACCTAAAACTTGAATTGTACTACTTCTCACTGGCTATTACATCATCATAGAAGCTTCATCTGTGTTCTACTATGGTGCTTTTAGTGTCTCCGCATACCGCAGCACGCGACATAGCTTTGCAGACGATAAGTACAATCGTTTCAGAGAGAAGAGCGGCCAATGTGACGATCTGGCTTTAAGTCGATTCGATAACAAATGACGAAAACGGACGGATTTCTCAGGTTTTTACTACATATGAACACTTTTCACATTGTCCCGTTCAACTCGGCTGCTAGTCCTCATTTTGATGCAGAATGTTAAGGTCCTAGCTCATGTCCAAGGCACCAAAGCCAGCTAAAAAATCAATAATCGATACCTAAAACTTGAATTGTACTACTTCTTACTGGCTATTACATCAACTTAGAAGCTTCATCTGTGTTCTACTATGGTGCTTTTAGTGTCTCCGCATACCGCAGCACGCGACATAGCTTTGAAGACGATTAGTACAACCGTTTCAGAGAGAAGAGCGGCCAATGTGACGATCTGGCTTTAAGTCGATTCGATAACAAATGACGAAAACGGACGTATTTCTCAGGATTTTACTACATATGAATACTTTTCACATTCTCCCTTGCAACTCGGCTGCTAGTCCTCCATTCATGCAGAATCTTAAGGTCCTAGCTCATGTCCAAGGCACCAAAGCCAGCTAAAAAGTCAATAATCGATACCTAATACTTGAATTGTACTACTTCTTACTGGGTATTACATCAACTTAGAAGCTTCATCTGTGTTCTACTATGGTGCTTTTAGTGTCTCCGCATACCGCAGCACGCGACATAGCTTTGAAGACGATAAGTACAACCGTTTCAGAGAGAAGAGCGGCCAATGTGACGATCTGGCTTTAAGTCGATTCGATAACAAATGACGAAAACGGACGGATTTCTCAGGTTTTTACTACATTTGAACACTTTTCACATTCTCCTATCCAACGCGGCTGCTAGTCCTCCTTTCATGCAGAATCTTAAGGTCCTAGCTCATGTCCAAGGCACCAAAGCCAGCTAAAAAGTCAATAATCGATACCTAAAACTTGAATTGTACTACTTCTTACTGGCTATTACATCATCATAGAAGCTTCATCTGTGTTCTACTATGGTGCTTTTAGTGTCTCCGCATACCGCAGCACGCGACATAGCTTTGCAGACGATAAGTACAACCGTTTCAGAGAGAAGAGCGGCCAATGTGACGATCTGGCTTTAAGTCGATTCGATAACAAATGACGAAAACGGACGGATTTCTCAGGTTTTTACTACATATGAACACTTTTCACATTCTCCCATCCAACGCGGCTGCTAGTCCTCCTTTCATGCAGAATCTTAAGGTCCTAGCTCATGTCCAAGGCACCAAAGCCAGCTAAAAAGTCAATAATCGATACCTAAAACTTGAATTGTACTACTTCTCACTGGCTATTACATCATCATAGAAGCTTCATCTGTGTTCTACTATGGTGCTTTTAGTGTCTCCGCATACCGCAGCACGCGACATAGCTTTGCAGACGATAAGTACAATCGTTTCAGAGAGAAGAGCGGCCAATGTGACGATCTGGCTTTAAGTCGATTCGATAACAAATGACGAAAACGGATGGATTTCTCAGGTTTTTACTACATATGAACACTTTTCACATTGTCCCGTGCAACTCGGCTGCTAGTCCTCATTTTGATGCAGAATCTTAAGGTCCTAGCTCATGTCCAAGGCACCAAAGCCAGCTAAAAAATCAATAATCGATACCTAAAACTTGAATTGTACTACTTCTTACTGGCTATTACATCAACTTAGAAGC
Organism: Schistocerca gregaria; assembly: GCF_023897955.1. NCBI lineage: Eukaryota > Metazoa > Arthropoda > Insecta > Orthoptera > Acrididae > Schistocerca > Schistocerca gregaria. The sequence continues at coordinate 7,987,921 of NW_026061795.1, forward strand.
TTCGTCTGTGTTCTACTATGGTGCTTTTAGTGTCTCCGCATACCGCAGCACGTGACATAGCTTTGAAGACGATAAGTACAATCGTTTCAGAGAGAAGAGCGGCCAATGTGACGATCTGGCTTTAAGTCGATTCGATAACAAATGACGAAAACGGACGTATTTCTCAGGTTTTTACTACATATGAATACTTTTGACATTCTCCCTTGCAACTCGGCTGCTAGTCCTCCATTCATGCAGAATCTTAAGGTCCTAGCTCATGTCCAAGGCACCAAAGCCAGCTAAAAAGTCAATAATCGATACCTAACACTTGAATTGTACTACTTCTTACTGGCTATTACATCAACTTAGAAGCTTCATCTGTGTTCTACTATGGTGCTTTTAGAGTCTCCGCATACCGCAGCACGTGACATAGCTTTGCAGACGATAAGTACAACCGTTTCAGAGAGAAGAGCGGCCAATGTGACGATCTGGCTTTAAGTCGATTCGATAACAAGTGACGAAAACGGACGGATTTCTCAGGTTTTTACTAGATATGAACACTTTTCACATTGTCCCGTGCAACTCGGCTGCTAGTCCTCGTTTTGATGCAGAATCTTAAGGTTGTAGCTCATGTCCAAGGCACCAAAGCCAGCTAAAAAATCAATAATCGATACCTAAAACTTGAATTGTACTACTTCTTACTGGCTATTACATCAACTTAGAAGCTTCATCTGTGTTCTACTATGGTGCTTTTAGTGTCTCCGCATACCGCAGCACGCGACATAGCTTTGAAGACGATAAGTACAACCGTTTCAGAGAGAAGAGCGGCCAATGTGACGATCTGGCTTTAAGTCGATTCGATAACAAATGACGAAAACGGACGGATTTCTCAGGTTTTTACTACATATGAACACTTTTCACATTCTCCCATCCAACGCGGCTGCTAGTCCTCCTTTCATGCAGAATCTTAAGATCCTAGGTCATGTCCAAGGCGCCAAAGCCAGCTAAAAAGTCAAAAATCGATACCTAAAACTTGAATTGTACTACTTCTCACTGGCTATTACATCATCATAGAAGCTTCATCTGTGTTCTACTATGGTGCTTTTAGTGTCTCCGCATACCGCAGCACGCGACAAAGCTTTGCAGACGATAAGTACAATCGTTTCAGAGAGAAGAGCGGCCAATGTGACGATCTGGCTTTAAGTCGATTCGATAACAAATGACGAAAACGGACGGATTTCTCAGGTTTTTACTACATATGAACACTTTTCACATTGTCCCGTTCAACTCGGCTGCTAGTCCTCATTTTGATGCAGATTGTTAAGGTCCTAGCTCATGTCCAAGGCACCAAAGCCAGCTAAAAAATCAATAATCGATACCTAAAACTTGAATTGTACTACTTCTTACTGGCTATTACATCAACTTAGAAGCTTCATCTGTGTTCTACTATGGTGCTTTTAGAGTCTCCGCATACCGCAGCACGCGACATAGCTTTGAAGACGATAAGTACAACCGTTTCAGAGAGAAGAGCGGCCAATGTGACGATCTGGCTTTAAGTCGATTCGATAACAAATGACGAAAACGGACGTATTTCTCAGGTTTTTACTACATATGAATACTTTTCACATTCTCCCTTGCAACTCGGCTGCTAGTCCTCCATTCATGCAGAATATTAAGGTCCTAGCTCATGTCCAAGGCACCAAAGCCAGCTAAAAAGTCAATAATCGATACCTAATACTTGAATTGTACTACTTCTTACTGGGTATTACATCAACTTAGAAGCTTCATCTGTGTTCTACTATGGTGCTTTTAGAGTCTCCGCATACCGCAGCACGCGACATAGCTTTGCAGACGATAAGTACAACCGTTTCAGAGAGAAGAGCGGCCAATGTGACGATCTGGCTTTAAGTCGATTCGATAACAAATGACGAAAACGGACGGATTTCTCAGGTTTTTACTACATTTGAACACTTTTCACATTCTCCTATCCAACGCGGCTGCTAGTCCTCCTTTCATGCAGAATCTTAAGGTCCTAGCTCATGTCCAAGGCACCAAAGCCAGCTAAAAAGTCAATAATCGATACCTAAAACTTGAATTGTACTACTTCTTACTGGCTATTACATCGACTTAGAAGCTTCATCTGTGTTCTACTATGGTGATTTTATTGTCTCCGCATACCGCAGCACGCTACATAGCTTTGCAGACGATAAGTACAACCGTTTCAGAGAGAAGAGCGGCCAATGTGACGATCGGGCTTTAAGTCGATTCGATAACAAATGACGAAAACGGACGGATTTCTCAGGTTTCTACTACATATGAACACATTTCACATTCTCCCGTGCAACGCGGCTGCTAGTCCTCCTTTCATGCAGAATCTTAAGGTCCTAGCTCATGTCCAAGGCACCAAAGCCAGATAAAAAGTCAATAATCGATACCTAAAACTTGAATTGTACTACTTCTTACTGGCTATTACATCAACTTAGGAGCTTCATCTGTGTTCTACCATGGTGCTTTTAGTGTCTCCGCACACCGCAGCACGCGACATAGCTTTGCAGACGATAAGAACAACCGTTTCAGAGGAAAGAGGGGCCAATGTGACGATCTGGCTGTAGGTCGATTCGATAACAAATGACGAAAACGGACGGATTTCTCAGGTTTTTACTACATATGAACACTTTTCACATTCTCCCATCCAACGCGGCTGCTAGTCCTCCTTTCATGCAGAATCTTAAGATCCTAGGTCATGTCCAAGGCGCCAAAGCCAGCTAAAAAGTCAAAAATCGATACCTAAAACTTGAATTGTACTACTTCTCACTGGCTATTACATCATCATAGAAGCTTCATCTGTGTTCTACTATGGTGCTTTTAGTGTCTCCGCATACCGCAGCACGCGACATAGCTTTGCAGACGATAAGTACAATCGTTTCAGAGAGAAGAGCGGCCAATGTGACGATCTGGCTTTAAGTCGATTCGATAACAAATGACGAAAACGGACGGATTTCTCAGGTTTTTACTACATATGAACACTTTTCACATTGTCCCGTTCAACTCGGCTGCTAGTCCTCATTTTGATGCAGAATGTTAAGGTCCTAGCTCATGTCCAAGGCACCAAAGCCAGCTAAAAAATCAATAATCGATACCTAAAACTTGAATTGTACTACTTCTTACTGGCTATTACATCAACTTAGAAGCTTCATCTGTGTTCTACTATGGTGCTTTTAGAGTCTCCGCATACCGCAGCACGCGACATAGCTTTGAAGACGATAAGTACAACCGTTTCAGAGAGAAGAGCGGCCAATGTGACGATCTGGCTTTAAGTCGATTCGATAACAAATAACGAAAACGGACGTATTTCTCAGGTTTTTACTACATATGAATACTTTTCACATTCTCCCTTGCAACTCGGCTGCTAGTCCTCCATTCATGCAGAATCTTAAGGTCCTAGCTCATGTCCAAGGCACCAAAGCCAGCTAAAAAGTCAATAATCGATACCTAATACTTGAATTGTACTACTTCTTACTGGGTATTACATCAACTTAGAAGCTTCATCTGTGTTCTACTATGGTGCTTTTAGAGTCTCCGCATACCGCAGCACGCGACATAGCTTTGCAGACGATAAGTACAACCGTTTCAGAGAGAAGAGCAGCCAATGTGACGATCTGGCTTTAAGTCGATTCGATAACAAATGACGAAAACGGACGGATTTCTCAGGTTTTTACTACATTTGAACACTTTTCACATTCTCCTATCCAACGCGGCTGCTAGTCCTCCTTTCATGTAGAATCGTAAGGTCCTAGCTCATGTCCAAGGCACCAAAGCCAGCTAAAAAGTCAATAATCGATACCTAAAACTTGAATTGTACTACTTCTTACTGGCTATTACATCGACTTAGAAGCTTCATCTGTGTTCTACTATGGTGATTTTATTGTCTCCGCATACCGCAGCACGCTACATAGATTTGCAGACGATAAGTACAACCGTTTCAGAGAGAAGAGCGGCCAATGTGACGATCGGGCTTTAAGTCGATTCGATAACAAATGACGAAAACGGACGGATTTCTCAGGTTTCTACTACATATGAACACATTTCACATTCTCCCATGCAACGCGGCTGCTAGTCCTCCTTTCATGCAGAATCTTAAGGTCCTAGCTCATGTCCAAGGCACCAAAGCCAGATAAAAAGTCAATAATCGATACCTAAAACTTGAATTGTACTACTTCTTACTGGCTATTACATCAACTTAGGAGCTTCATCTGTGTTCTACCATGGTGCTTTTAGTGTCTCCGCACACCGCAGCACGCGATATAGCTTTGCAGACGATAAGAACAACCGTTTCAGAGGAAAGAGGGGCCAATGTGACGATCTGGCTGTAGGTCGATTCGATAACAAATGACGAAAACGGACGGATTTCTCAGGTTTTTACTACATATGAACACTTTTCACATTCTCCCGTGCAACTCGGCTACTAGTCCTCCTTTCATGCAGAATCTTAAGGTCCTAGCTCATGTCCAAGGCACCAAAGCCAGCTAAAAAGTCAATAATCGATACCTAAAACTTGAATTGTACTACTTCTTACTGGCTATTACATCATCTTAGAAGCTTCATCTGTGTTCTACTATGGTGCTTTTAGTGTCTCCGCATACCGCAGCACGCGAAGAAGCTTTCCAGACGATAAGTACAACCGATTCAGAGAGAAGAGCGGCCAATGTGACGATCTGGCTTTAAGTCGATTCGATAACAAATGACGAAAACGGACGGATTTCTCAGGTTTTTACTACATATGAAAACTTTTCACATTCTCCCGTACAACGAGGCTGCTAGGCCTCCTTTCATGCAGAATCTTAAGGTCCTAGCTCATGTACAAGGCACCAAAGCCAGCTAAAAAGTCAATAATCGATACCTAAAACTTGAATTGTACTACTTCTTACTGGCTATCACATCAACTTAGAAGCTTCATCTGTGTTCTACTATGGTGCTTTTAGTGTCTCCGCATACCGCAGCACGCGACATAGCTTTGCAGACGATAAGTACAGCCGTTTCAGACAGAAGAGCGGCCAATGTGACGATCTGGCTTTAAGTCGATTCGATAACAAATGACGAAAACGGACGGGTTTCTCAGGTTTTTACTACATATGAACACTTTTCACATTGTCCCGTGCAACTCGGCTGCTAGTCCTCCTTTTGATGCAGAATCTTAAGGTCGTAGCTCATGTCCAAGGCACCACAGCCAGCTAAAAAATCAATAATCGATACCTAAAACTTGAATTGTACTACTTCTTACTGGCTATTACATCAACTTAGAAGCTTCATCTGTGTTCTACTATGGTGCTTTTAGTGTCTCCGCATACCGCAGCACGCGACATAGCTTTGAAGACGATAAGTACAACCGTTTCAGAGAGAAGAGCGGCCAATGTGACGATCTGGCTTTAAGTCAATTCGATAACAAATGACGAAAACGGACGGATTTCTCAGGTTTTCACTACATATGAATACTTTTCACATTCTCCCGTGCAACTCGGCTGCTAGTCCTCCTTTAATGCAGAATCTTAAGGTCCTAGCTCATGTCCAAGGCACTAAAGCCAGCTAAAAAGTCAATAATCGATACCTAAAACTTGAAGTGTACTACTTCTTACTGGCTATTACATCAACTTAGGAGCTTCATCTGTGTTCTACCATGGTGCTTTTAGTGTCTCCGCACACCGCAGCACGCGACATAGCTTTGCAGACGATAAGAACAACCGTTTCAGAGAAAAGAGGGGCCAATGTGACGATCTGGCTGTAGGTCGATTCGATAACAAATGACGAAAACGGACGGATTTCTCAGGTTTTTACTACATATGAACACTTTTCACATTCTCCCGTGCAACTCGGCTACTAGTCCTCCTTTCATGCAGAATCTTAAGGTCCTAGCCCATGTCCAAGGCACCAAAGCCAGCTAAAAAGTCAATAATCGATACCTAAAACTTGAATTGTACTACTTCTTACTGGCTATTACATCATCTTAGAAGCTTCATCTGTGTTCTACTATGGTGCTTTTAGTGTCTCCGCATACCGCAGCACGCGAAAAAGCTTTCCAGACGATAAGTACAACCGATTCAGAGAGAAGAGCGGCCAATGTGACGATCTGGCTTTAAGTCGATTCGATAACAAATGACGAAAACGGACGGATTTCTCAGGTTTTTACTACATATGAACACTTTTCACATTCTCCCGTACAACGAGGCTGCTACTCCTCCTTTCATGCAGAATCTTAAGGTCCTAGCTCATGTCCAAGTCACCAAAGCCAGCTAAAAAGTCAATAATCGATACCTAAAACTTGAATTGTACTACTTCTTACTGGCTATCACATCAACTTAGAAGCTTCATCTGTGTTCTACTATGGTGCTTTTAGTGTCTCCGCATACCGCAGCACGCGACATAGCTTTGCAGACGATAAGTACAACCGTTTCAGACAGAAGAGCGGCCAATGTGACGATCTGGCTTTAAGTCGATTCGATAACAAATGACGAAAACGGACGGATTTCTCAGGTTTTTACTACATATGAACACTTTTCACATTGTCCCGTGCAACTCGGCTGCTAGTCCTCCTTTTGATGCAGAATCTTAAGGTCGTAGCTCATGTCCAAGGCACCACAGCCAGCTAAAAAATCAATAATCGATACCTAAAACTTGAATTGTACTACTTCTTACTGGCTATTACATCAACTTAGAAGCTTCATCTGTGTTCTACTATGGTGCTTTTAGTGTCTCCGCATACCGCAGCACGCGACATAGCTTTGAAGACGATAAGTACAACCGTTTCAGAGAGAAGAGCGGCCAATGTGACGATCTGGCTTTAAGTCAATTCGATAACAAATGACGAAAACGGACGGATTTCTCAGGTTTTTACTACATATGAATACTTTTAACATTCTCCCGTGCAACTCGGCTGCTAGTCCTCCTTTAATGCAGAATCTTAAGGTCCTAGCTCATGTCCAAGGCACCAAAGCCAGCTAAAAAGTCAATAATCGATACCTAAAACTTGAAGTGTACTACTTCTTACTGGCTATTACATCAAATTAGAAGCTTCATCTGTGTTCAGTTGTGGTGGTTTTAGTGTCTCCGCCTACCGCAGCATACCACATAGCTTTGCAGACGATAAGTACAACCGTTTCAGAGAGAAGAGCGGCCAATGTGACGATCTGGCTTTAAGTCGATTCGATAACAAATGACGAAAACGGACGGATTTCTCAGGTTTTTCCTACATATGAACACTTTTCACATTGTCCCGTGCAACTCGGCTGCTAGTCCTCCTTTTGATGCAGAATCTTAATTTCCTAGCTCATGTCCAAGGCACCAAAGCTAGCTAAAAAATCAATAATCGATACCTAAAACTTGAATTGTACTACTTCTTGCTGGCTATTACATCAACTTAGAAGCTTCATCTGTGTTCTACTATGGTGCTTTTAGTGTCTCCGCATACCGCAGCACGCGACATAGCTTTGAAGACGATAAGTACAACCGTTTCAGAGAGAAGAGCGGCCAATGTGACGATCTGGCTTTAAGTCGATTCGATAACAAATGACGAAAACGGACGGATTTCTCAGGTTTTTACTACATATGAACACTTTTCACATTCTCCCGTGCAACTCGGATGCTAGTCCTCCTTTCATGCAGAATCTTAAGGTCCTAGCTCATGTCCAAGGCACCAAAGCCAGCTAAAAAGTCAATAATCGATACCTAAAACTTGAATTGTACTACTTCTTACTGGCTATTACATCGACTTAGAGGCTTCATCTGTGTTCTACTATGGTGATTTTATTGTCTCCGCATACCGCAGCACGCGACATAGCTTTGCAGACGATAAGTACTACCGTTTCAGAGAGAAGAGCGGCCAAGTGACGATCTGGCTTTAAGTCGATTCGATAACAAATGACGAAAAGGGACGGATTTCTCAGGTTTTTACTACGTATGAACACATTTCACATTGTCCCGTGCAACTCGGCTGCTAGTCCTCCTTTTGATGCAGAATCTTAAGATCCTAGCTCATGTCAAGGCACCAAAAACAGCTAAAAAATCAATAATCGATACCTAAAACTTGAATTGTACTACTTCTTACTGGCTATTACATCAACTTAGAAGCTTCACCTGTGTTCTACTATGGTGCTTCTAGTGTCTCCGCATACCGCAGCACGCGACATAGCTTTGAAGACGATAAGTACAACCGTTTCAGAGAGAAGAGCGGCCAATGTGACGATCCTGCTTTAAGTCGATTCCATAACAAATGACGAAAACGGACGGATTTCTCAGGTTTTTACTACATATGAACACTTTTCACATTCTCTCGTGCAACTCGGCTGCTAATCCTCCTTTCATGCAGATTCTTAAGGTCCTAGCTCATGTCCAAGGCATCAAAGCCAGCTTAAAAGTCAATAATCAATACCTAAAACTTGAATTGTACTACTTCTTACTGGCTATTACATCAACTTAGAAGCTTCATCTGTGTTCTACTATGGTGCTTTTAGTGTCTCCGCATACCGCAGCACGCGACATAGCTTTGCAGACGATAAGTACAACCGTTTCAGAGATAAGAGCGTCCAATGTGACGATCTGGCTTTAAGTCGATTCGATGACAAATGACGAAAACGGACGGATTTCTCAGGTTTTTACTACATATGAATACTTTTCACATTCTCCCGTGCAACTCGGCTGCTAGTCCTCCTTTCATGCAGAATCTTAAGGTAATAGCTCATGTCCAAGGCACCAAAGCCAACTAAGAAGTCAAAAATCGATAACTAAAACTTGAATTGTACTACTTCTTACTGGCTATTACATCATCATAGAAGCTTCATCTGTGTTCTACTATGGTGCTTTTAGTGTCTCCGCGTACCGCAGCACGCGACATAGCTTTGCAGACGATAAGTACAACCGTTTCTGAGAGAAGAGCGGCCAAGTGACGATCTGGCTTTAAGTCGATTCGATAACAAATGACGAAAACGGACGGATTTCTCAGGTTTTTACTACATATGAACACTTTTCACATTCTCCCATCCAACGCGGCTGCTAGTCCTCCTTTCATGCTGAATCTTAAGGTCCTAGCTCATGTCCAAGGCACCAAAGCCAGCTAAAAAGTCAATAATCGATACCTAAAACTTGAATTGTACTACTTCTTACTGGCTACTACATCATCTTAGAAGCTTCATCTGTGTTCTACTATGGTGCTTTTAGTGTCTCCGCATACCGCAGCACGCGACAAAGCTTTCCAGACGATAAGTACAACCGTTTCAGAGAGAAGAGCAGCCAATGTGACGATCTGGCTTTAAGTCGATTTGATAACAAATGACGAAAACGGACGGATTTCTCAGGTTTTTTTCTACATATGAACACATTTCACATTCTCCCGTACAACGCGGCTGATAGTCCTCCTTTCATGCAGAATCTTAAGGACCCAGCTCATGTCCAAGGCACCAAAGCCAGCTAAAAAGTCAATAATCAATACCTAAAACTTGAATTGTACTACTTCTTACTGGCTATCACATCAACTTAGAAGTTTCATCTGTGTTGTACTATGGTGCTTTTAGTGTCTCCGCATACCGCAGCACGCGACATAGCTTTGAAGACGATAAGTACAACCGTTGCAGAGAGAAGAGCGGCCAATGTGACGATCTGGCTTTATGACGATTCGGTAACAAATGACGAAACGGGACGGATTTCTCAGGTTTTTACTACGTATGAACACTTTTCACATTGTCCTGTGCAACTCGGCTGCTAGTCCTCCTTTTGATGCAGAATCTTAAGATCCTAGCTCATGTCCAAGGCACCAAAGGCAGCTAAAAAATCAATAATCGATACCTAAAACTTGAATTGTACTACTTCTTACTGGCTATTACATCAACTTAGAAGCTTCATCTGTGTTCTACTATGGTGCTTCTAGTGTCTCCGCATACCGCAGCACGCGACATAGCTTTGAAGACGATAAGTACAACCGTTTCAGAGAGAAGAGCGGCCAATGTGACGATCTGGCTTTAAGTCGATTCGATAACAAATGACGAAAACGGACGGATTTCTCAGGTTTTTACTACATATGAACACTTTTCACATTCTCCCGTGCAACTCGCCTGCTAATCCTCCTTTCATGCAGATTCTTAAGGTCCTAGCTCATGTCCAAGGCATCAAAGCCAGCTAAAAAGTCAATAATCGATACCTAAAACTTGAATTGTACTACTTCTTACTGGCTATTACATCATCTTAGAAGCTTCATCTGTATTCTACTATGGTGCTTTTAGTGTCTCCGCATACCGCAGCACGCGACAGTGCTTTCCAGATGATAAGTACAACCGTTTCAGAGAGAAGAGCAGCCAATGTGACGATCTGGCTTTAAGTCGATTTGATAACAAATGACGAAAACGGACGGATTTCTCAGGTTTTTACTACATATGAACACTTTTCACATTCTCCCGTACAACGCGGCTGCTAGTCCTCCTTTCATGCAGAATCTTAAGGTCCTAGCTCATGTCCAAGGCACCAAAGCCAGCTAAAAAGTCAATAATCAATACCTAAAACTTGAATTGTACTACTTCTTACTGGCTATCACATCAACTTAGAAGCTTCATCTGTGTTGTACTATGGTGCTTTTAGTGTCTCCGCATACCGCAACACGCGACATAGCTTTGAAGACGATAAGTACAACCGTTTCAGAGAGAAGAGTGGCCAATGTGACGATCTGGCTTTAAGTCGATTCGATAACAAATGACGAAAAGGGACGGATTTCTCAGGTTTTTACTACGTATGAACACTTTTCACATTGTCCCGTGCAACTCGGCTGCTAGTCCTCCTTTTGATGCAGAATCTTAAGATCCTAGCTCATGTCCAAGGCACCAAAGGCAGCTAAAAAATCAATAATCGATACCTAAAACTTGAATTGTACTACTTCTTACTGGCTATTACATCAACATAGAAGCTTCATCTGTGTTCTACTATGGTGCTTTTAGTGTCTCCGCATACCGCAGCACGCGACATAGCTTTGAAGACGATAAGTACAACCGTTTCAGAGAGAAGAGCGGCCAATATGACGGTCTGGCTTTAAGTCGATTCGATAACAAATGACGAAAACGGACGGATTTCTCAGGTTTTTACTACATATGAACACTTTTCACATTCTCCCGTGCAACTCGGCTGCTAGTCCTCCTTTCATGCAGAATCTTAAGGTCCTAGCTCATGTCCAAGGCACCAAAGCCAACTAGAAAGTAAATAATCGATACCTAAAACTTGAATTGTACTACTTCTTACTGGCTATTACATCATCTTAGAAGCTACATCTGTGTTCTACTATGGTGCTTTTAGTGTCTCCGAATACCGCAGTACGCGACATAGCTTTGCAGACGATAAAGACATCCGTTTCAGAGAGCAGAGCGGCCAATGTGACGATTTGGCTTTAAGTCGATTCGATAAAAATGACGAAAACGGACGGATTTCTCAGGTTTTTACTCTATTTGAACACTTTTCACATTCTCCCGTGCAGCTCGGCTGCTTGTCCTCCTTTCATGCATAATCTTAAGGTCCTAGCTCATGTCCAAGGCACCAAAGCCAGCTAAAAAGTCAATAATCGATACCTAAAACTTGAATTGTACTACTTCTTACTGGCTATTACATCAAATTAGAAGCTTCATCTGTGTTCTACTATGGTGCTTTTAGTGTCTCCGCATAGCGCAGCACGAGACATAGCATTGCAGACGATAAGTACAACCGTTTCAGAGAGAAGAGTGGCCAATGTGACAATCTGGCTTTAAGTCGATTCGATAACAAATTACGAAAACGGACGGATTTCTCAGGTTTTTACTACATATGAACACTTTTCAAATTCTCCCGTGCAACTCGGCTGCTAGTCCTCCTTTCATGCAGAATCTTAAGGTCCTAGCTCATGTCCAAGGCATCAAAGCCAGCTAAAAAGTCAATAACCGATACCTAAAACTCGAATTGTACTACTTCTTACTGGCTATTATATCAACTTAGAAGCTTCATCTGTGTTCCACTAGGGTGATTTTAGTGTCCCCGCATGCCGCAGCACGCGACATAGCTTTGCAGACGATAAGTACAACCGTTTCAGAGAGAAGAGCGGCCAATGTGACGATCTGGCTTTAAGTCGATTCAATAACAAATGACGAAAACGGACGGATTTCTCAGGTTTTTACTACATATAAACACTTTTCACATTCTCCTGTGTAACTCGGCTGCTAGTCCTCCTGTCATGCAGAATCTGAAGGTCGTAGCTCATGTCCAAGGCTCCAAAGCCAGCTAAAAAGTCAATAATCAGTAGCTAAAACTTGAATTGTACTACTTCTTACTGGCTATTACATCAACTTAGAAGCTTCATCTGTGTTCTACTATGTTGCTTTTAGTGTCTCCGCATACCGCAGCATGCGACATAGCTTTGCAGACGATAAGTACAACCGTTTCGGAGGGAAGAGCGGCCAATGTGACCATCTGGCTTTAAGTCGATTCGATAACAAATGACGAAAACGGACGGATTTCTCAGGTTTTTACTACATATAAACACTTTTCACATTCTCCTGTGTAACTCGGCTGCTAGTCCTCCTTTCATGCAGAATCGTAAGGTCCTAGCTCATGTCCAAGGCACCAAAGCCAGCTAAAAAGTCAATAATCGATACCTAAAACTTGAATTGTACTACTTCTTACTGGCTATTACATCAACTTAGAAGCTACATCTGTGTTCTACTGTGGTGGTTTTAGTGTCTCCGCCTACCGCAGCATACGACATAGCTTTGCAGGCGATAAGTACAACCGTTTCAGAGAGAAGAGTGGCCAATGTGACGATCTGGCTTTAAGTCGGTTCTATAACAAATGACGAAAACGGACGGATTTCTCAGGTTTTTACTCCATATGAACACTTTTCACATTCTCCCCTGCAACTCGGCTGCTCGTCCTCCTTTCATGCAGAATCTTAAGGTCCTAGCTCATGTCCAAGGCACCAAAGCCAGCTAAAAAGTCAATAATCGATACCTAAAACTTGAATTGTACTACTTCTTACTGGCTATTACATCATCTTAGAAGCTTCATCTGTGTTCTACTATGGTGCTTTTAGTGTCTCCGCATACCGCAGCACGCGACAAAGCTTTCCAGACGATAAGTACAACCGTTTCAGAGAGAAGAGGAGCCAATGTGACGATCTGGCTTTAAGTCGATTTGATAACAAATGAAGAAAACGGACGGATTTCTCAGGTTTTTACTACATATAAACACTTTTCACATTCTCCTGTGTAACTCGGCTGCTAGCCCTCCTTTCATGCAGAATCTTAAGGTCCTAGCTCATGTCCAAGGCACCAAAGCCAGCTAAAATGTCAATAATCAGTAACTAAAACTTGAATTGTACTACTTTTTACTGGCTATTACATCAAATTAGAAGCTTCATCTGTGTTCTACTGTGGTGGTTTTAGTGTCTCCGCATACCGCAGCACGCGACATAGCTTTGAAGACGATAAGTACAACCGTTTCAGAGAGAAGAGCGGCCAATGTGACGATCTGGCTTGAAGTCGATTCGATAACAAATGACGAAAACGGACGGATTTCTCAGGTTTTTACTACATATGAACACTTTTCACATTCTCCCCTGCAACTCGGCTGCTAGTCCTCCTTTCATGCAGAATCTTAAGGTCCTAGCTCATGTCCAAGGCACCAAATCCCTCTAAGAAGTCAATAATCGATACCTTAAACTTGAATTGTACTACTTCTTACTGGCTATTACATCATCCTAGAAGCTTCATCTCTGTTCTACTATGGTGCTTTTAGTGTCTCCGCATACCGCAGCACGCGACAAAGCTATCCAGACGACAAGTACATCCGTTTCAGAGAGAAGAGCAGCCAATATGACGATCTGGCTTTAAGTCGATTTGATAACAAATGACGAAAACGGACGGATTTCTCAGGTTTTTACTACATATGAACACTTTTCACATTCTCCCGTGCAACTCGGCTGCTAGTCCTCCTTCTATGCAGAATCTTAAGGTCCTAGCTCATGTCCAAGGCATCAAAGCCAGCTAAAAAGTCAATAATCAATACCTAAAACTTCAATTGTACTACTTCTTACTGGCTATTACATCAACTTAGAAGCTTCATCTCTGTTCTACTATGGTGCTTTTAGTGTCTCCGCATACCGCAGCCTGCGACATAGCTTTGAAAACGATAAGTACAACCGTTTCAGAGAGAAGAGCGGCCAATGTGACGATCTGGCTTTAAGTCGATTCGATAACAAATGACGAAAACGGACGGATTTCTCAGGTTTTTACTACATATGAACACTTTTCACATTCTCCCCTGCAACTCGGCTGCTAGTCCTCCTTCTATGCAGAATCTTAAGGTCCTAGCTCATGTCCAAGTCACCAAAGCCAGCTAAAAAGTCAATAATCGATACCTAAAACTTGAATTGTACTACTTCTTACTGGCTATTACATCATCTTAGAAGCTTCATCTGTGTTCTAATATGTTGCTTTTAGTGTCTCCGCATACCGGCGTTCGCGACATAGCTTTGAAGACCTTAAGTACAACCGTTTCAGAGAGAAGAGGAGCCAATGTGACGATCTGGCTTTAAGTCAATTTGATAACAAATGACGCAAACGGACGGATTTCTCAGGTTTTTACTACATATGAACACTTTACACATTCTCCCGTGCAACTCGGCTGCTAGTCCTCCTGCATGTACAATCTTAAGTTCCTAGCTCATGTCCAAGGCACCAAACAAGGGTAAAAAGTAAATAACCGATTCCTAAAACTTGAATTGTACTATTTCTTACTGGCTATTACATCATCTTAGAAGCTACATCTGTGTTCTACTACGGTGCTTTTAGTTTCTCCGAATACCGCAGCACGCGACAAAGCTTTCCAGACGACAAGTACAACCGTTTCAGAGAGAAGAGCAGCCAATGTGACGATCTGGCTTTAAGTCTATTTGATAACAAATGACGAAAACGGACGGATTTCTTAGGTTTTTGCTACATATGAACACATTTCACATTCTCCCGTGCAACTCGGCTGCTAGTCCTCCTTTAATGCAAATTCTTAAGGTCCTAGCTCATGTCCAAGGCACCAAAGCCAGCTAAAAAGTCAATAATCGATACCTAAAACTTGAATTGTACTATTTCTTACTGGCTATTACATCAACTTAGAAGCTTCATCTGTGTTCTACTATGGTGCTTTTAGAGTCTCCGCATACCGCAGCACGCGACATAGCTTTGCAGACGATAAGTACAACCGTTTAAGAGAGAAGAGCGGCCAATGTGACGATCTGGCTTTAAGTCGATTCGATAACAAATGACGAAAACGGACGGATTTCTCAGGTTTTTACTAGATATGAACACTTTTCACATTCTCCCGTGCAACTCGGCTGCTAGTCCTCCTTCTATGCAGAATTGTAAGGTCCTAGCTCTGTCCAAGGCATCAAAGCCAGCTAAAAAGTCAATAATCAATACCTAAAACTAAAATTGTACTACTTTTTACTAGCTATTACATCAAATTAGAAGCTTCATCTGTGTTCTACTGTGGTGGTTTTAGTGTCTCCGCATACCGCAGCACGCGACATAGCTTTGAAGACGATAAGTACAACCGTTTCAGAGAGAAGAGCGGCCAATGTGACGATCTGGCTTTAAGTCGATTCGATAACAAATGACGAAAACGGACGGATTTCTCAGGTTTTTACTACATATTAACACTTTTCACATTCTCCCCTGCAACTCGGCTGCTAGTCCTCCTTTCATGCAGAATCTTAAGGTCCTAGCTCATGTCCAAGGCACCAAAGCCAGCTAAAAAGTCAATAATCGATACCTAAAACTTGAATTGTACTACTTCTTACTGGCTATTACATCAACTTAGAAGCTTCATCTGTGTTCCACTATGGTGCTTTTAGTGTCTCCGCATACCGCAGCACGCGACATAGCTTTGAAGACGGTAAGTACAACCGTTTCAGAGAGAAGAGCGGCCAATGTGACGATCTGGCTTTAAGTCGATTCAATAACAAATGACGAAAACGGACGGATTTCTCAGGTTTTTACTACATATGAACACTTTTCACATTCTCCCGTGCAACTCGGCTGCTAGTCCTCCTTTCATGCAGAATCTTAAGGTCCTAGCTCATGTCCAAGTCTCCAAGGCCAGCTAAAAAGTCAATAATCAGTAGCTAAAACTTGAATTGTACTACATCTTACTGGCTATTACATCAACTTAGAAGCTCCATCTGTGTTCTACTATGGTGCTTTTAGTGTCTCCGCATACCGCAGCATGCGACATAGCTTTGCAGACGATAAGTACAGCCGTTTCGGAGGGAAGAGCAGCCAATGTGACGATCTGGCTTTAAGTCGGTTCGATAACAAATGACGAAAACGGACGGATTTCTCAGGTTTTTACTCCATATGAACACTTTTCACATTCTCCCCTGCAACTCGGCTGCTCGTCCTCCTTTCATGCAGAGTCGTAAGGTCCTAGCTCATGTCCAAGGCACCAAAGCCAGCTAAAAAGTCAATAATCGATACCTAAAACTTGAATTGTACTACTTCTTACTGGCTATTACATCAACTTAGAAGCTACATCTGTGTTCTACTGTGGTGGTTTTAGTGTCTCCGCCTACCGTAGCATACGACATAGCTTTGCAGGCGATAAGTACAACCGTTTCAGAGAGAAGAGTGGCCAATGTGACGATCTGGCTTTAAGTCGGTTCTATAACAAATGACGAAAACGGACGGATTTCTCAGGATTTTACTCCATATGAACACTTTTCACATTCTCCCCTGCAACTCGGCTGCTCGTCCTCCTTTCATGCAGAATCTTAAGGTCCTAGCTCATGTCCAAGGCACCAAAGCCAGCTAAAAAGTCAATAATCGATACCTAAAACTTGAATTGTACTACTTCTTACTGGCTATTACATCATCTTAGAAGCTTCATCTGTGTTCTACTATGGTGCTTTTAGTGTCTCCGCATACCGCAGCACGCGACAAAGCTTTCCAGACGATAAGTACAACCGTTTCAGAGAGAAGAGGAGGCAATGTGACGATCTGGCTTTAAGTCGATTTGATAACAAATGAAGAAAACGGACGGATTTCTCAGGTTTTTACTACATATAAACACTTTTCACATTCTCCTGTGTAACTCGGCTGCTAGCCCTCCTTTCATGCAGAATCTTAAGGTCCTAGCTCATGTCCAAGGCACCAAAGCCAGCTAAAATGTCAATAATCAGTAACTAAAACTTGAATTGTACTACTTCTTACTGGCTATTACATCAAATTAGAAGCTTCATCTGTGTTCTACTGTGGTGGTTTTAGTGTCTCCGCATACCGCAGCACGCGACATAGCTTTGAAGACGATAAGTACAACCGTTTCAGAGAGAAGAGCGGCCAATGTGACGATCTGGCTTGAAGTCGATTCGATAACAAATGACGAAAACGGACGGATATCTCAGGTTTTTACTACATATGAACACTTTTCACATTCTCCCCTGCAACTCGGCTGCTAGTCCTCCTTTCATGCAGAATCTTAAGGTCCTAGCTCATGTCCAAGGCACCAAATCCATCTAAGAAGTCAATAATCGATACCTTAAACTTGAATTGTACTACTTCTTACTGGCTATTACATCATCTAAGAAGCTTCATCTGTGTTCTACTATGGTGCTTTTAGTGTCTCCGCATACCGCAGCACGCGACAAAGCTATCCAGACGACAAGTACATCCGTTTCAGAGAGAAGAGCAGCCAATGTGACGATCTGGCTTTAAGTCGATTTGATAACAAATGACGAAAACGGACGGATTTCTCAGGTTTTTACTACATATGAACACTTTTCACATTCTCCCGTGCAACTCGGCTGCTAGTCCTCCTTCTATGCAGAATCTTAAGGTCCTAGCTCATGTCCAAGGCATCAAAGCCAGCTAAAAAGTCAATAATCAATACCTAAAACTTCAATTGTACTACTTCTTACTGGCTATTACATCAACTTAGAGGCTTCATCTCTGTTCTACTATGGTGCTTTTAGTGTCTCCGCATACCGCAGCCTGCGACATAGCTTTGAAAACGATAAGTACAACCGTTTCAGAGAGAAGAGCGGCGAATGTGACGATCTGGCTTTAAGTCGATTCGATAACAAATGACGAAAACGGACGGATTTCTCAGGTTTTTACTACATATGAACACTTTTCACATTCTCCCCTGCAACTCGGCTGCTAGTCCTCCTTTCATGCAGAATCTTAAGGTCCTAGCTCATGTCCAAGTCACCAAAGCCAGCTAAAAAGTCAATAATCGATACCTAAAACTTGAATTGTACTACTTCTTACTGGCTATTACATCATCTTAGAAGCTTCATCTGTGTTCTAATATGTTGCTTTTAGTGTCTCCGCATACCGGCGTTCGCGACATAGCTTTGAAGACGATAAGTACAACCGTTTCAGAGAGAAGAGGAGCCAATGTGACGATCTGGCTTTAAGTCAATTTGATAACAAATGACGCAAACGGACGGATTTCTCAGGTTTTTACTACATATAAACACTTTTCACATTCTCCTGTGTACCTCGGCTGCTAGCCCTCCTCTCATGCAGAATCTTAAGGTCCTAGCTCATGTCCAAGGCACCAAAGCCAGCTAAAATGTCAATAATCAGTAACTAAAACTTGAATTGTACTACTTCCTACTGGCTATTACATCAACTTGGAAGTGTCATCTGTGTTCTACTATGGTGCTTTTAGTGCCTCTTCATACCGCAGCACGCGACATAGCTCTGCACACGATAAGTACAACCGTTTCAGAGAGAAGACTGGCCAATGTGACGATCTGGCTTTAAGTCGATTCGATAACAAATGACGAAAACGGACGGATTTCTCAGGTTTTTACTACATATGAACACTTTACACATTCTCCCGTGCAACTCGGCTGCTAGTCCTCCTGCATGTACAATCTTAAGTTCCTAGCTCATGTCCAAGGCACCAAACAAGGGTAAAAAGTCAATAACCGATTCCTAAAACTTGAATTGTACTATTTCTTACTGGCTATTACATCATCTTAGAAGCTACATCTGTGTTCTACTACGGTGCTTTTAGTTTCTCCGAATACCGCAGCACGCGACAAAGCTTTCCAGACGACAAGTACAACCGTTTCAGAGAGAAGAGCAGCCAATGTGACGATCTGGCTTTAAGTCTATTTGATAACAAATGACGAAAACGGACGGATTTCTTAGGTTTTTGCTACATATGAACACATTTCACATTCTCCCGTGCAACTCGGCTGCTAGTCCTCCTTTAATGCAAATTCTTAAGCTCCTAGCTCATGTCCAAGGCACCAAAGCCAGCTAAAAAGTCAATAATCGATACCTAAAACTTGAATTGTACTATTTCTTACTGGCTATTACATCAACTTAGAAGCTTCATCTGTGTTCTACTATAGTGCTTTTAGAGTCTCCGCATACCGCAGCACGCGACATAGCTTTGCAGACGATAAGTACAACCGTTTAAGAGAGAAGAGCGGCCAATGTGACGATCTGGCTTTAAGTCGATTCGATAACAAATGACGAAAACGGACGGATTTCTCAGGTTTTTACTAGATATGAACACTTTTCACATTCTCCCGTGCAACTCGGCTGCTAGTCCTCCTTCTATGCAGAATTGTAAGGTCCTAGCTCTGTCCAAGGCATCAAAGCCAGCTAAAAAGTCAATAATCAATACCTAAAACTAAAATTGTACTACTTTTTACTAGCTATTACATCAAATTAGAAGCTTCATCTGTGTTCTACTGTGGTGGTTTTAGTGTCTCCGCATACCGCAGCACGCGACATAGCTTTGAAGACGATAAGTACAACCGTTTCAGAGAGAAGAGCGGCCAATGTGACGATCTGGCTTTAAGTCGATTCGATAACAAATGACGAAAACGGACGGATTTCTCAGGTTTTTACTACATATTAACACTTTTCACATTCTCCCCTGCAACTCGGCTGCTAGTCCTCCTTTCATGCAGAATCTTAAGGTCCTAGCTCATGTCCAAGGCACCAAAGCCAGCTAAAAAGTCAATAATCGATACCTAAAACTTGAATTGTACTACTTCTTACTGGCTATTACATCAACTTAGAAGCTTCATCTGTGTTCCACTATGGTGCTTTTAGTGTCTCCGCATACCGCAGCACGCGACATAGCTTTGAAGACGGTAAGTACAACCGTTTCAGAGAGAAGAGCGGCCAATGTGACGATCTGGCTTTAAGTCGATTCAATAACAAATGACGAAAACGGACGGATTTCTCAGGTTTTTACTACATATGAACACTTTTTACATTCTCCCGTGCAACTCGGCTGCTAGTCCTCCTGCATGTAAAATCTTAAGTTCCTAGCTCATGTCCAAGGCACCAAACAAGGGTAAAAAGTCAATAACCGATTCCTAAAACTTGAATTGTACTATTTCTTACTGGCTATTACATCATCTTAGAAGCTACATCTGTGTTCTACAATGGTGCCTTTAGT
Organism: Schistocerca gregaria; assembly: GCF_023897955.1. Taxonomy (NCBI): domain Eukaryota; kingdom Metazoa; phylum Arthropoda; class Insecta; order Orthoptera; family Acrididae; genus Schistocerca; species Schistocerca gregaria. The sequence goes on from NW_026061795.1 coordinate 8,008,369, forward strand.
GTCTCCGAATACCGCCGTTCGCGACATAGCTTTGCAGACGATAAGTACAACAGTTTCCGAGAGCAGAGCGGCCAATGTGACGATTTGGCTTTAAGTCGATTCGATAAAAATGACGAAAACGGACGGATTTCTCAGGTTTTTACTCTGTTTGAACACTTTTCACATTCTCCCGTGCAACTCGGCTGCTAGTCCTCCTTTAATGCAGATTCTTAAGGTCCTAGCTCATGTCCAAGGCACCAAAGCCAGCTAAAAAGTCAATAATCTATACCTAAAACTTGAATTTTACTACTTCTTACTGGCTATTACATCAACTTAGAAGCTTCATCTGTGTTCTACTATGGTGCTTTTAGAGTCTCCGCATACCGCAGCACGCGACATAGCTTTGCAGACGATAAGTACCACCGTTTAAGAGAGAAGAGCGGCCAATGTGACGATCTGGCTTTAAGTCGATTCGATAACAAATGACGAAAACGGACGGATTTCTCAGGTTTTTACTACATATGAACACTTTTCACATTCTCCCGTGCAACTCGGCTGCTAGTCCTCCTTTCATGCAGAATCTTAAGGTCCTAGCTCATGTTCAAGGCACCAAAGCCAGCTAAAAAGTCAATAATCGATACCTAAAACTTGAATTGTACTACTTCTTACTGGCTATTACATCAACTTAGAAGCTTCATCTGTGTTCCACTATGGTGCTTTTAGTGTTTCCGCATACCGCAGCACGCGACATAGCTTTGATGACGATAAGTACAACCGTTTCAGAGAGAAGAGCGGCCAATGTGACGATCTGGCTTTAAGTCGATTCGATAACAAATGACGAAAACGGACGGATTTCTCAGGTTTTTACTACATATGAACACTTTTCACATTCTCCCGTGCAACTCGGCTGCTAGTCCTCCTTTCATGCAGAATCTTAAGGTCCTAGCTCATGTCCAAGGCTCCAAGGCCAGCTAAAAAGTCAATAATCAGTAGCTAAAACTTGAATTGTACTACATCTTACTGGCTATTACATCAACTTAGAAGCTCCATCTGTGTTCTACTATGGTGCTTTTAGTGTCTCGGCATACCGCAGCATGCGACATAGCTTTGCAGACGATAAGTACAGCCGTTTCGGAGGGAAGAGCAGCCAATGTGACGATCTGGCTTTAAGTCGGTTCGATAACAAATGACGAAAACGGACGGATTTCTCAGGTTTTTACTACATATAAACACTTTACACATTCTCCCGTGCAACTCGGCTGCTAGTCCTCCTGCATGTAAAATCTTAAGTTCCTAGCTCATGTCCAAGGCACCAAACAAGGGTAAAAAGTCAATAACCGATTCCTAAAACTTGAATTGTACTATTTCTTACTGGCTATTACATCATCTTAGAAGCTACATCTGTGTTCTACAATGGTGCCTTTAGTGTCTCCGAATACCGCCGTTCGCGACATAGCTTTGCAGACGATAAGTACAACAGTTTCCGAGAGCAGAGCGGCCAATGTGACGATTTGGCTTTAAGTCGATTCGATAAAAATGACGAAAACGGACGGATTTCTCAGGTTTTTACTCTATTTGAACACTTTTCACATTCTCCCGTGCAACTCGGCTGCTAGTCCTCCTTTAATGCAGATTCTTAAGGTCCTAGCTCATGTCCAAGGCACCAAAGCCAGCTAAAAAGTCAATAATCTATACCTAAAACTTGAATTTTACTACTTCTTACTGGCTATTACATCAACTTAGAAGCTTCATCTGTGTTCTACTATGGTGCTTTTAGAGTCTCCGCATACCGCAGCACGCGACATAGCTTTGCAGACGATAAGTACCACCGTTTAAGAGAGAAGAGCGGCCAATGTGACGATCTGGCTTTAAGTCGATTCGATAACAAATGACGAAAACGGACGGATTTCTCAGGTTTTTACTACATATGAACACTTTTCACATTCTCCCGTGCAACTCGGCTGCTAGTCCTCCTTTCATGCAGAATCTTAAGGTCCTAGCTCATGTTCAAGGCACCAAAGCCAGCTAAAAAGTCAATAATCGATACCTAAAACTTAAATTGTACTACTTCTTACTGGCTATTACATCAACTTAGAAGCTTCATCTGTGTTCCACTATGGTGCTTTTAGTGTCTCCGCATACCGCAGCACGCGACATAGCTTTGATGACGATAAGTACAACCGTTTCAGAGAGAAGAGCGGCCAATGTGACGATCTGGCTTTAAGTCGATTCGATAACAAATGACGAAAACGGACGGATTTCTCAGGTTTTTACTACATATGAACACTTTTCACATTCTCCCGTGCAACTCGGCTGCTAGTCCTCCTTTCATGCAGAATCTTAAGGTCCTAGCTCATGTCCAAGGCTCCAAGGCCAGCTAAAAAGTCAATAATCAGTAGCTAAAACTTGAATTGTACTACATCTTACTGGCTATTACATCAACTTAGAAGCTCCATCTGTGTTCTACTATGGTGCTTTTAGTGTCTCCGCATACCGCAGCATGCGACATAGCTTTGCAGACGATAAGTACAACCGTTTCGGAGGGAAGAGCAGCCAATGTGACGATCTGGCTTTAAGTCGGTTCGATAACAAATGACGAAAACGGACGGATTTCTCAGGTTTTTACTACATATAAACACTTTTCACATTCTCCTGTGTAACTCGGCTGCTAGTCCTCCTTTCATGCAGAATCTTAAGGTCCTAGCTCATGTCCAAGGCACCAAAGCCAGCTAAAAAGTCAATAATCACTAACCAAAACTTGAATTGTACTACTTCTTACTGGCTATTACATCAACTTGGAAGTGTCATCTGTGTTCTACTATGGAGCTTTTAGTGTCTCTGCATACCGCAGCACGGGACATAGCTCTGCACACGATAAGTACAACCGTTTCAGAGAGAAGAGTGGCCAATGTGACGATCTGGCTTTAAGTCGATTCGATATCAAATGACGAAAACGGACGGATTTCTCAGGTTTTTACTACATATGAACACTTTTCACATTCTCCCGTGCTACTCGGCTGCTAGTCCTCCTTTCATGCAGAATCTTAAGGTAACAGCTCATGTCCAAGGCATCAAAGCCAGCTCAAAAGTCAATAATCGATACCTAAAACTTGAATTGTACTACTTCTTACTGGCTATGACATCATCATAGAAGCTTCATCTGTGTTCTACTATGGTGCTTTTAGTGTCTCCGCATACCGCAGCACGCGACATAGCTTTGCAGACGATAAGTACAACCGTTTCAGAGAGAAGAGCGGCCAATGTGACGATCTGGCGAGTCGATAACAAATGACGAAAACGGACGGATTTCTCAGGTTTTTACTACATATGAACACTTTTCACATTCTCCCGTGCAACTCGGCTGCTAGTCCTCCTTTCATGCAGAATCTTAAGGTCCTAGCTCATGTCCAAGGCACCAAATCCATCTAAGAAGTCAATAATCGATACCTTAAACTTGAATTGTACTACTTCTTACTGGCTATTACATCAACTTAGAAGCTTCATCTGTGTTCTACTATGGTGCTTTTAGTGTCTCCGCATACCGCAGCACGCGACATAGCTTTGAAGACGATAAGTACAACCGTTTCCGAGAGAAGAGCGGCCAATGTGACGATCTGGCTTTAAGTCGATTCGATAACAAATGACGAAAACGGACGGATTTCTCAAGTTTGTACTACGTATGAACACTTTTCACATTCTCCCGTGCAACTCGGCTGCTAGTCCTCCTTTCATGCAGAATCTTAAGGTCCTAGCTCATGTCCAAGGCTCCAAGGCCAGCTAAAAAGTCAATAATCAGTAGCTAAAACTTGAATTGTACTACATCTTACTGGCTATTACATCAACTTAGAAGCTCCATCTGTGTTCTACTATGGTGGTTTTAGTGTCTCCGCATACCGCAGCATGCGACATAGCTTTGCAGACGATAAGTACAACCGTTTCGGAGGGAAGAGAGGCCAATGTGACGATCTGGCTTTAAGTCGGTTCGATAACAAATGACGAAAACGGACGGATTTCTCAGGTTTTTACTACATATAAACACTTTTCACATTCTCCTGTGTAACTCGGCTGCTAGTCCTCCTTTCATGCAGAATCTTAAGGTCCTAGCTCATGTCCAAGGCACCAAAGCCAGCTAAAAAGTCAATAATCAGTAACTAAAACTTGAATTGTACTACTTCTTACTGGCTATTACATCAACTTGGAAGTGTCATCTGTGTTCTACTAAGGAGCTTTTAGTGTCTCTGCATACCGCAGCACGGGACATAGCTCTGCACACGATAAGTACAACCGTTTCAGAGAGAAGAGTGGCCAATGTGACGATCTGGCTTTAAGTCGATTCGATAACAAATGACGAAAACGGACGGATTTCTCAGGTTTTTACTACATATGAACACTTTTCACATTCTCCCGTGCTTCTCGGCTTCTATTCCTCCTTTCATGCAGAATCTTAAGGTAACAGCTCATGTCCAAGGCATCAAAGCCAGCTAAAAAGTCAATAATCGATACCTAAAACTTGAATTGTACTACTTCTTACTGGCTATGACATCATCATAGAAGCTTCATCTGTGTTCTACTATGGTGCTTTTAGTGTCTCCGCATACCGCAGCACGCGACATAGCTTTGCAGACGATAAGTACAACCGTTTCAGAGAGAAGAGCGGCCAATGTGACGATCTGGCGAGTCCATAACAAATGACGAAAACGGACGGATTTCTCAGGTTTTTACTACATATGAACACTTTTCACATTCTCCCATGCAAATCGGCTGCTAGTCCTCCTTTCATGCAGAATCTTAAGGTAACAGCTTATGTCCAAGGCATCAAAGCCAGCTAAAAAGTCAATAATCGATACCTAAAACTTGAATTGTACTACTTCTTACTGGCTATTACATCATCATAGAAGCTTCATCTGTGTTCTACTATGGTGCTTTTAGTGTCTCCGCATACCGCAGCACGCGACATAGCTTTGCAGACGATAAGTACAACAGTTTCAGAGAGAAGAGCGGCCAATGTGACGATCTGGCGAGTCGATAACAAATGACGAAAACGGACGGATTTCTCAGGTTTTTACTACTTATGAACACTTTTCACATTCTCCCGTGCAACTCGGCTGCTAGTCCTCCTTTCATGCAGAATCTTAAGGTCCTAGCTCATGTCCAAGGCACCAAATCCATCTAAGAAGTCAATAATCGATACCTTAAACTTGAATTGTACTACTTCTTACTGGCTATTACATCAACTTAGAAGCTTCATCTGTGTTCTACTATGGTGCTTTTAGTGTCTCCGCATACCGCAGCACGCGACATAGCTTTGAAGACGATAAGTACAACCGTTTCCGAGAGAAGAGCGGCCAATGTGACGATCTGGCTTTAAGTCGATTCGATAACAAATGACGAAAACGGACGGATTTCTCAAGTTTGTACTACGTATGAACACTTTTCACATTCTCCCGTGCAACTCGGCTGCTACTCCTCCTTTCATGCAGTATCTTATGGTCCAAGCTCATCTCCAAGGCACCAAAGCCAGCTAAAAAGTCAATAATCGATACCTAAAACTTGAATTGTACTACTTCTTACTGGCTATTACATCAACTTAGAAGCTTCATCTGTGTTCCACTATGGTGCTTTTAGTGTCTCCGCATACCGCAGCACGCGACATAGCTTTGCAGACGATAAGTACAACCGTTTCAGAGAGGAGAGCGGCCAATGTGACGATCTGGCTCTAAGTCGATTCGATAACAAATGACGAAAACGGACGGATTTCTCAGGTTTTTACTACATATAAACACTTTTCACATTCTTCTGTGTAACTCGGCTGCTAGTCCTCCTTTCATGCAGAATCTTAAGGTCCTAGCTCATGTCCAAGGCTCCAAATCCAGCTAAAAAGTCAATAATCAGTAGCTAAAACTTGAATTGTACTACATCTTACTGGCTATTACATCAACTTAGAAGCTTCATCTGTGTTCTAGTATGGTGATTTTAGTGTCCCCGCATACCGCAGCACGCGACATAGCTTTGCAGACGATAAGTACAACCGTTTCAGAGAGAAGAGCGGCCAATGTGACGATCTGGCTTTAAGTCGATTCGATAACAAATGACCAAAACGGACGGATTTCTCAGGTTTTTACTACATATGAAAACTTTTCACATTCTCCTGTGCAACTCGGCTGCTAGTCCTCCTTTCATGCAGAATCTTAAGGTCCTAGCCCATATCCAAGGCTCCAAAGCCAGCTAAAAAGTCAATAATCGGTAGCTATAACTTGAATTGTACTACATCTTACTGGCTATTACATCAACTTAGAAGCTTCATCTGTGTTCTACTATGGTGCTTTTAGTGTCTCCGCATACCGCAGCATGCGACATAGCTTTGCAGACGATAAGTACAACCGTTTCGGAGGGAAGAGCGGCCAATGTGACGATCTGGCTTTAAGTCGATTCGATAACAAATGACGAAATCGGACGGATTTCTCAGGTTTTTACTACATATGAACACTTTTCGCATTCTCCCATGCAACTTGGCTGCTAGTCCTCCTTTCATGCAGAATCTTAAGGTCCTAGCTCATGTCCAAGGCACCAAATCCATCTAAGAAGTCAATAATCGATACATAAAACTTGAATTGTACTAGTTCTTACTGGCTATTACATCTACTTAGAAGCTTCATATGTGTTCCAATATGGTGCTTTTAGTGTCTCCGCATACCGCAGCACGCGACATAGCTTTGCAGACGATAAGTACAACCGTTTCAGAGAGGAGAGCGGCCAATGTGACGATCTGGCTTTAAGTCGATTCGGTAACAAATGACGAAAACGGACGGATTTCTCAGGTTTTTACTACATATGAACACTTTTCACATTCTCCCGTGCAACTCGGCTGCTAGTCCTCCTTTCATGCAGAATGTTAAGGTAATAGCTCATGTCCAAGGCACCAAAGCCAGCTAAAAAGTCAATAATCAGAAGCTAAAACTTGAATTGTACTACAACTTACTGGCTATTACATCAACTTAGAAGCTTCATCGGTGTTCTACTATGGTGCTTTTAGTGTCTCCGCATACCACAGCATGCGACATAGCTTTGCAGACGATAAATACAACCGTTTCGGAGGGAAGAGCGGCCAATGTGACGATCTGGCTTTAAGTCGATTCGATAACAAATGACGAAAATGGACGGATTTCTCAGGTTTTTACTACATATGAACACTTTTCACATTCTCCCGTGCAACTCGGCTGCTAGTCCTCCTTTCATGCAGAATCTTAAGGTAATAGCACATGTCCAAGGCACCAAAGCCAACTAAGAAGTCAAAAATCGATAACTAAAACTTGAATTGTACTACTTCTTACTGGCTATTACATCAACTTAGAAGCTTCATCTGTGTTCTAGTATGGTGATTCTAGTGTCCCCGCATACCGCAGCACGCGACATAGCTTTACAGACGATAAGTACAACCGTTTCAGAGAGAAGAGCGGCCAATGTGACGATTTGGCTTTAAGTCGATTCGATAACAAATGACCAAAACGGACGGATTTCTCAGGTTTTTACTACATATGAACACTTTTCACATTCTCCCATGCAAATCGGCTGCTAGTCCTCCTTTCATGCAGAATCTTAAGGTAACAGCTCATGTCCAAGGCATCAAAGCCAGCTAAAAAGTCAATAATCGATACCTAAAACTTGAATTGTACTACTTCTTACCGGCTATTACATCATCATAGAAGCTTCATCTGTGTTCTACTATGGTGCTTTTAGTGTCTCCGCATACCGCAGCACGCGACATAGCTTTGCAGACGATAAGTACAACCGTTTCAGAGAGAAGAGCGGCCAATGTGACGATCTGGCGAGTCGATAACAAATGACGAAAACGGACGGATTTCTCAGGTTTTTACTACTTATGAACACTTTTCACATTCTCCCGTGCAACTCGGCTGCTAGTCGTCCTTTCATGCAGAATCTTAAGGTCCGAGCTCATGTCCAAGGCACCAAATCCATCTAAGAAGTTAATAATCGATACCTTAAACTTGAATTGTACTACTTCTTACTGGCTATTACATCAACTTAGAAGCTTCATCTGAGTTCTACTATGGTGCTTTTAGTGTCTCCGCATACCGCAGCACGCGACATAGCTTTGAAGACGATAAGTACAACCGTTTCCGAGGGAAGAGCGGCCAATGTGTCGATCTGGCTTTAAGTCGATTCGATAACAAATGACGAAAACGGACGGATTTCTCAAGTTTGTACTACGTATGAACACTTTTCACATTCTCCCGTGCAACTCGGCTGCTACTCCTCCTTTCATGCAGAATCTTATGGTCCAAGCTCATCTCCAAGGCACCAAAGCCAGCTAAAAAGTCAATAATCGATACCAAAAACTTGAATTGTACTACTTCTTACTGGCTATTACATCAACTTAGAAGCTTCATCTGTGTTCCACTATGGTGCTTTTAGTGTCTCCGCATACCGCAGCACGCGACATAGCTTTGCAGACGATAAGTACAACCGTTTCAGAGAGGAGAGCGGCCAATGTGACGATCTGGCTCTAAGTCGATTCGATAACAAATGACGAAAACGGACGGATTTCTCAGGTTTTTACTACATATAAACACTTTTCACATTCTTCTGTGTAACTCGGCTGCTAGTCCTCCTTTCATGCAGAATCTTAAGGTCCTAGCTCATGTCCAAGGCTCCAAATCCAGCTAAAAAGTCAATAATCAGTAGCTAAAACTTGAATTGTACTACATCTTACTGGCTATTACATCAACTTAGAAGCTTCATCTGTGTTCTAGTATGGTGATTTTAGTGTCCCCGCATACCGCAGCACGCGACATAGCTTTGCAGACGATAAGTACAACCGTTTCAGAGAGAAGAGCGGCCAATGTGACGATTTGGCTTTAAGTCGATTCGATAACAAATGACCAAAACGGACGGATTTCTCAGGTTTTTACTACATATGAAAACTTTTCACATTCTCCTGTGCAACTCGGCTGCTAGTCCTCCTTTCATGCAGAATCTTAAGGTCCTAGCCCATATCCAAGGCTCCAAAGCCAGCTAAAAAGTCAATAATCGGTAGCTATAACTTGAATTGTACTACATCTTACTGGCTATTACATCAACTTAGAAGCTTCATCTGTGTTCTACTATGGTGCTTTTAGTGTCTCCGCATACCGCAGCATGCGACATAGCTTTGCAGACGATAAGTGCAACCGTTTCGGAGGGAAGAGCGGCCAATGTGACGATCTGGCTTTAAGTCGATTCGATAACAAAAGACGAAAACGGACGGATTTCTCAGGTTTTTACTACATATGAACACTTTTCACATTCTCCTGGGCAACTCGGCTGCTAGTCCTCCTTTCATGCAGAATCTTAAGGTCCTAGCTCATGTCCAAGGCACCAAATCCATCTAAGAAGTCAATAATCGATACATAAAACTTGAATTGTACTAGTTCTTACTGGCTATTACATCTACTTAGAAGCTTCATATGTGTTCCAATATGGTGCTTTTAGTGTCTCCGCATACCGCAGCACGCGACATAGCTTTGCAGACGATAAGTACAACCGTTTCAGAGAGGAGAGCGGCCAATGTGACGATCTGGCTTTAAGTCGATTCGGTAACAAATGACGAAAACGGACGGATTTCTCAGGTTTTTACTACATATGAACACTTTTCACATTCTCCCGTGCAACTCGGCTGCTAGTCCTCCTTTCATGCAGAATCTTAAGGTAATAGCTCATGTCCAAGGCACCAAAGCCAGCTAAAAAGTCAATAATCAGAAGCTAAAACTTGAATTGTACTACAACTTACTGGCTATTACATCAACTTAGAAGCTTCATCGGTGTTCTACTATGGTGCTTTTAGTGTCTCCGCATACCACAGCATGCGACATAGCTTTGCAGACGATAAATACAACCGTTTCGGAGGGAAGAGCGGCCAATGTGACGATCTGGCTTTAAGTCGATTCGATAACAAATGACGAAAATGGACGGATTTCTCAGGTTTTTACTACATATGAACACTTTTCACATTCTCCCGTGCAACTCGGCTGCTAGTCCTCCTTTCATGCAGAATCTTAAGGTAATAGCTCATGTCCAAGGCACCAAAGCCAACTAAGAAGTCAAAAATCGATAACTAAAACTTGAATTGTACTACTTCTTACTGGCTATTACATCAACTTAGAAGCTTCATCTGTGTTCTAGTATGGTGATTTTAGTGTCCCCGCATACCGCAGCACGCGACATAGCTTTACAGACGATAAGTACAACCGTTTCAGAGAGAAGAGCGGCCAATGTGACGATTTGGCTTTAAGTCGATTCGATAACAAATGACCAAAACGGACGGATTTCTCAGGTTTTTACTACATATGAACACTTTTCACATTCTCCTGTGCAACTCGGCTGCTAGTCCTCCTTTCATGCAGAATCCTAAGGTCCTAGCCCATGTTCAAGGCGCCAAAGCCAGCTAAAAAGTCAATAATCAGTAGCTAAAACTTGAATTGTACGACATCTTACTGGCTATTACATGAACTTAGAAGCTTCATCGGTGTTTTACTGTGGTGCTTTTACTGTCTACGCATACCGCAGCATGCGACATAGCTTTGCAGACGATAAGTACAACCGTTTCAGAGAGAAGAGTGGCCAGTGTGACGATCTGGCTTTAAGTCGATACGATAACAAATGACAAATACGGACTGATTTCTCAGGTTTTTACTACATATGAACACTTTTCAAATTCTCCCGTGCAGCTTGGCTGCTAGTCCTCCTTTCATGCAGAATATTAAGGTCCTAGCTCATGTCCAAGGCATCAAAGCCAGCTAAAAAATCAATAATCGATAACTAAAACTTGAATTGTACTACTTCTTACTGGCTATTACATCAACTTAGAAGCTTCATCTGTGTTCCACTATGGTGATTTTAGTGTCCCCGCATGCCGCAGCACACGACATAGCTTTGCAGACGATAAGTACAACCGTTTCAGAGAGAAGAGCGCCCAATGTGACGATCTGGCTTTCAGTCGATTCGATAACAAATGACGAAAACGAACAGATTTCTCAGGTTTTTACTACATATGAACAATTTACACATTCTCCCGTGCAACTCTTCTGCTAGTCCTCCTGCATGTAAAATCTTAAGTTCCTAGCTCATGTCCGAGGCACCAAACAAGGGTAAAATGTCAATAACCGATTCCTAAAACTTGAATGGTACTATTTCTTACTGGCTATTACATCATCTTAGAAGCTACATCTGTGTTCTACTATGGTGCTTTTAGTGTCTCCGAAAACCGCAGTACGCGACATAGCTTTGCAGACGATAAGTACAACCGTTTCAGAGAGCAGAGCGGCCAATGTGACGATCTGGCTTTAAGTCGATTCGGTAACAAATGACGAAAACGGACGGATTTCTCAGGTTTTTACTACATATGAACACTTTTCACATTCTCCCGTGCAACTCGGCTGCTAGTCCTCCTTTCATGCAGAATCTTAAGGTAATAGCTCATGTCCAAGGCACCAAAGCCAGCTAAAAAGTCAATAATCAGAAGCTAAAACTTGAATTGTACTACAACTTACTGGCTATTACATCAACTTAGAAGCTTCATCGGTGTTCTACTATGGTGCTTTTAGTGTCTCCGCATACCACAGCATGCGACATAGCTTTGCAGACGATAAATACAACCGTTTCGGAGGGAAGAGCGGCCAATGTGACGATCTGGCTTTAAGTCGATTCGATAACAAATGACGAAAATGGACGGATTTCTCAGGTTTTTACTACATATGAACACTTTTCACATTCTCCCGTGCAACTCGGCTGCTAGTCCTCCTTTCATGCAGAATCTTAAGGTAATAGCACATGTCCAAGGCACCAAAGCCAACTAAGAAGTCAAAAATCGATAACTAAAACTTGAATTGTACTACTTCTTACTGGCTATTACATCAACTTAGAAGCTTCATCTGTGTTCTAGTATGGTGATTCTAGTGTCCCCGCATACCGCAGCACGCGACATAGCTTTACAGACGATAAGTACAACCGTTTCAGAGAGAAGAGCGGCCAATGTGACGATTTGGCTTTAAGTCGATTCGATAACAAATGACCAAAACGGACGGATTTCTCAGGTTTTTACTACATATGAACACTTTTCACATTCTCCCATGCAAATCGGCTGCTAGTCCTCCTTTCATGCAGAATCTTAAGGTAACAGCTCATGTCCAAGGCATCAAAGCCAGCTAAAAAGTCAATAATCGATACCGAAAACCGCAGTACGCGACATAGCTTTGCAGACGATAAGTACAACCGTTTCAGAGAGCAGAGCGGCCAATGTGACGATCTGGCTTTAAGTCGATTCGGTAACAAATGACGAAAACGGACGGATTTCTCAGGTTTTTACTACATATGAACACTTTTCACATTCTCCCGTGCAACTCGGCTGCTAGTCCTCCTTTCATGCAGAATCTTAAGGTAATAGCTCATGTCCAAGGCACCAAAGCCAGCTAAAAAGTCAATAATCAGAAGCTAAAACTTGAATTGTACTACAACTTACTGGCTATTACATCAACTTAGAAGCTTCATCGGTGTTCTACTATGGTGCTTTTAGTGTCTCCGCATACCACAGCATGCGACATAGCTTTGCAGACGATAAATACAACCGTTTCGGAGGGAAGAGCGGCCAATGTGACGATCTGGCTTTAAGTCGATTCGATAACAAATGACGAAAATGGACGGATTTCTCAGGTTTTTACTACATATGAACACTTTTCACATTCTCCCGTGCAACTCGGCTGCTAGTCCTCCTTTCATGCAGAATCTTAAGGTAATAGCACATGTCCAAGGCACCAAAGCCAACTAAGAAGTCAAAAATCGATAACTAAAACTTGAATTGTACTACTTCTTACTGGCTATTACATCAACTTAGAAGCTTCATCTGTGTTCTAGTATGGTGATTCTAGTGTCCCCGCATACCGCAGCACGCGACATAGCTTTACAGACGATAAGTACAACCGTTTCAGAGAGAAGAGCGGCCAATGTGACGATTTGGCTTTAAGTCGATTCGATAACAAATGACCAAAACGGACGGATTTCTCAGGTTTTTACTACATATGAACACTTTTCACATTCTCCCATGCAAATCGGCTGCTAGTCCTCCTTTCATGCAGAATCTTAAGGTAACAGCTCATGTCCAAGGCATCAAAGCCAGCTAAAAAGTCAATAATCGATACCTAAAACTTGAATTGTACTACTTCTTACCGGCTATTACATCATCATAGAAGCTTCATCTGTGTTCTACTATGGTGCTTTTAGTGTCTCCGCATACCGCAGCACGCGACATAGCTTTGCAGACGATAAGTACAACCGTTTCAGAGAGAAGAGCGGCCAATGTGACGATCTGGCGAGTCGATAACAAATGACGAAAACGGACGGATTTCTCAGGTTTTTACTACTTATGAACACTTTTCACATTCTCCCGTGCAACTCGGCTGCTAGTCGTCCTTTCATGCAGAATCTTAAGGTCCTAGCTCATGTCCAAGGCACCAAATCCATCTAAGAAGTCAATAATCGATACCTTAAACTTGAATTGTACTACTTCTTACTGGCTATTACATCAACTTAGAAGCTTCATCTGTGTTCTACTATGGTGCTTTTAGTGTCTCCGCATACCGCAGCACGCGACATAGCTTTGAAGACGATAAGTACAACCGTTTCCGAGGGAAGAGCGGCCAATGTGACGATCTGGCTTTAAGTCGATTCGATAACAAATGACGAAAACGGACGGATTTCTCAAGTTTGTACTACGTATGAACACTTTTCACATTCTCCCGTGCAACTCGGCTGCTACTCCTCCTTTCATGCAGAATCTTATGGTCCAAGCTCATCTCCAAGGCACCAAAGCCAGCTAAAAAGTCAATAATCGATACCAAAAACTTGAATTGTACTACTTCTTACTGGCTATTACATCAACTAAGAAGCTTCATCTGTGTTCCACTATGGTGCTTTTAGTGTCTCCGCATACCGCAGCACGCGACATAGCTTTGCAGACGATAAGTACAACCGTTTCAGAGAGGAGAGCGGCCAATGTGACGATCTGGCTCTAAGTCGATTCGATAACAAATGACGAAAACGGACGGATTTCTCAGGTTTTTACTACATATAAACACTTTTCACATTCTTCTGTGTAACTCGGCTGCTAGTCCTCCTTTCATGCAGAATCTTAAGGTCCTAGCTCATGACCAAGGCTCCAAATCCAGCTAAAAAGTCAATAATCAGTAGCTAAAACTTGAATTGTACTACATCTTACTGGCTATTACATCAACTTAGAAGCTTCATCTGTGTTCTAGTATGGTGATTTTAGTGTCCCCGCATACCGCAGCACGCGACATAGCTTTGCAGACGATAAGTACAACCGTTTCAGAGAGAAGAGCGGCCAATGTGACGATTTGGCTTTAAGTCGATTCGATAACAAATGACCAAAACGGACGGATTTCTCAGGTTTTTACTACATATGAAAACTTTTCACATTCTCCTGTGCAACTCGGCCGCTAGTCCTCCTTTCATGCAGAATCTTAAGGTCCTAGCCCATATCCAAGGCTCCAAAGCCAGCTAAAAAGTCAATAATCGGTAGCTATAACTTGAATTGTACTACATCTTACTGGCTATTACATCAACTTAGAAGCCTCATCTGTGTTCTACTATGGTGCTTTTAGTGTCTCCGCATACCGCAGCATGCGACATAGCTTTGCAGACGATAAGTGCAACCGTTTCGGAGGGAAGAGCGGCCAATGTGACGATCTGGCTTTAAGTCGATTCGATAACAAAAGACGAAAACGGACGGATTTCTCAGGTTTTTACTACATATGAACACTTTTCACATTCTCCTGGGCAACTCGGCTGCTAGTCCTCCTTTCATGCAGAATCTTAAGGTCCTAGCTCATGTCCAAGGCACCAAATCCATCTAAGAAGTCAATAATCGATACATAAAACTTGAATTGTACTAGTTCTTACTGGCTATTACATCTACTTAGAAGCTTCATATGTGTTCCAATATGGTGCTTTTAGTGTCTCCGCATACCGCAGCACGCGACATAGCTTTGCAGACGATAAGTACAACCGTTTCAGAGAGGAGAGCGGCCAATGTGACGATCTGGCTTTAAGTCGATTCGGTAACAAATGACGAAAACGGACGGATTTCTCAGGTTTTTACTACATATGAACACTTTTCACATTCTCCCGTGCAACTCGGCTGCTAGTCCTCCTTTCATGCAGAATCTTAAGGTAATAGCTCATGTCCAAGGCACCAAAGCCAGCTAAAAAGTCAATAATCAGAAGCTAAAACTTGAATTGTACTACAACTTACTGGCTATTACATCAACTTAGAAGCTTCATCGGTGTTCTACTATGGTGCTTTTAGTGTCTCCGCATACCACAGCATGCGACATAGCTTTGCAGACGATAAATACAACCGTTTCGGAGGGAAGAGCGGCCAATGTGACGATCTGGCTTTAAGTCGATTCGATAACAAATGACGAAAATGGACGGATTTCTCAGGTTTTTACTACATATGAACACTTTTCACATTCTCCCGTGCAACTCGGCTGCTAGTCCTCCTTTCATGCAGAATCTTAAGGTAATAGCTCATGTCCAAGGCACCAAAGCCAACTAAGAAGTCAAAAATCGATAACTAAAACTTGAATTGTACTACTTCTTACTGGCTATTACATCAACTTAGAAGCTTCATCTGTGTTCTAGTATGGTGATTTTAGTGTCCCCGCATACCGCAGCACGCGACATAGCTTTACAGACGATAAGTACAACCGTTTCAGAGAGAAGAGCGGCCAATGTGACGATTTGGCTTTAAGTCGATTCGATAACAAATGACCAAAACGGACGG
Source organism: Schistocerca gregaria (assembly GCF_023897955.1). NCBI lineage: Eukaryota > Metazoa > Arthropoda > Insecta > Orthoptera > Acrididae > Schistocerca > Schistocerca gregaria. Next base: position 8,024,204 of record NW_026061795.1, read on the forward strand.
ATTTCTCAGGTTTTTACTACATATGAACACTTTTCACATTCTCCTGTGCAACGCGACTGCTAGTCCTCCTTTCATGCAGAATCCTAAGGTCCTAGCCCATGTTCAAGGCGCCAAAGCCAGCTAAAAAGTCAATAATCAGTAGCTAAAACTTGAATTGTACGACATCTTCCTGGCTATTACATGAACTTAGAAGCTTCATCGGTGTTTTACTGTGGTGCTTTTACTGTCTCCGCATACCGCAACATGCGACATAGCTTTGCAGACGATAAGTACAACCGTTTCAGAGAGAAGAGTGGCCAGTGTGACGATCTGGCTTTAAGTCGATACGATAACAAATGACAAAAACGGACTGATTTCTCAGGTTTTTACTACATATGAACACTTTTCAAATTCTCCCGTGCAACTTGGCTGCTAGTCCTCCTTTCATGCAGAATATTAAGGTCCTAGCTCATGTCCAAGGCATCAAAGCCAGCTAAAAAGTCAATAATCGATAACTAAAACTTGAATTGTACTACTTCTTACTGGCTATTACATCAACTTAGAAGCTTCATCTGTGTTCCACTATGGTGATTTTAGTGTCCCCGCATGCCGCAGCACACGACATAGCTTTGCAGACGATAAGTACAACCGTTTCAGAGAGAAGAGCGCCCAATGTGACGATCTGGCTTTCAGTCGATTCGATAACAAATGACGAAAACGAACAGATTTCTCAGGTTTTTACTACATATGAACAATTTACACATTCTCCCGTGCAACTCGTCTGCTAGTCCTCCTGCATGTAAAATCTTAAGTTCCTAGCTCATGTCCGAGGCACCAAACAAGGGTAAAAAGTCAATAACCGATTCCTAAAACTTGAATGGTACTATTTCTTACTGGCTATTACATCATCTTAGAAGCTACATCTGTGTTCTACTATGGTGCTTTTAGTGTCTCCGAAAACCGCAGTACGCGACATAGCTTTGCAGACGATAAGTACAACCGTTTCAGAGAGCAGAGCGGCCAATGTGACGATTTGGCTTTAAGTCGATTCGATAAAAATGACTAAAACTGACGGATTTCTCAGGTTTTTACTCTATTTGAACACTTTTCACATTCTCCCGTGCAACTCGGCTGCTAGTCCTCCTTTCATGCAGAATCTTAAGGTCCTAGCTCATGTCCAAGGCACCAAAGCCAGCTAAAAAGTCAATAATCGATACCTAAAACTTGAATTGTACTACTACTTACTGGCTATTACATCAACTTAGAAGCTTTATCTGTGTTCTACTATGGTGCTTTTAGAGTCTCCGCATACCGCAGCACGCGACATAGCTTTGCAGACGATAAGTACAACCGTTTCAGAGAGAAGAGCGGCCAATGTGACGATCTGGCTTTAAGTCGATTCGATAACAAATGACGAAGACGGACGGATTTCTCAGGTTTATACTACATATAAACACTTTTCACATTCTCCCGTGCAACTCGGCTGCAAGTCCTCCTTCTATGCAGAATCTTAAGGTCCTAGCTCATGTCCAAGGCATCAAAGCCAGCTAAAAAGTCAATAATCAATACCTAAAACTTGAATTGTACTACTTCTTACTGGCTATTACATCAAATTAGAAGCTTCATCTGTGTTCTACTGTGGTGGTTTTAGTGTCTCCGCCTACCGCAGCATACGACATAGCTTTGCACACGATAAGTACAACCGTTTCAGAGAGAAGAGCGGCCAATGTGACGATCTGGCTTTAAGTCGATTCGATAACAAATGACGAAAACGGACGGATTTCTCAGGTTTTTACTACATATGAACACTTCTCACATTCTCCCGTGCAACTCGGCTGCTAGTCCTCCTTTCATGCAGAATCTTAAGGTAATAGCTCATGTCCAAGGCACCAAAGCCAGCTAAATGTCAATAATCAGAAGCTAAATCTTGAATTGTACTACATCTTACTGGCTATTACATCAACTTAGAAGCTTCATCGGTGTTCTACTATGGTGCTTTTAGTATCTCCGCATACCGCAGCATGCGACATAGCTTTGCAGTCGATAAGTACAACCGTTTCGGAGGGAACAGCGGCCAATGTGACGATCTGGCTTTAAGTCGATTCGATAACAAATGACGAAAACGGACGGATTTCTCAGGTTTTTACTACGTATGAACACTTTTCACATTCTCCCGTGCAACTCGCCTGCTAGTCCTCCTTTCATGCAGAATCTTAAGGTAATAGCTCATGTCCAAGGCACCAAAGCCAACTAAGAAGTCAAAAATCGATACCTAAAACTTGAATTGTACTACTTCTTACTGGCTATTACATCAACTTAGAAGCTTCATCTGTGTTCTAGTATGGTGATTTTAGTGTCCCCGCATACCGCAGCACGCGACATAGCTTTACAACCGATAAGTACAACCGTTTCAGAGAGAAGAGCGGAAAATGTGACGATTTGGCTTTAAGTCGATTCGATAACAAATGACCAAAACGGACGGATTTCTCAGGTTTTTACTACATATGAACACTTTTCACATTCTCCTGTGCAACTCGGCTGCTAGTCCTCCTTTCATGCAGAATCTTAAGGTCCTAGCCCATGTCCAAGGCTCCAAAGACAGTTAAAAAGTCAATAATCAGTAGCTAAAACTTGAATTGTACAACATCTTACTGGCTATTACATCAACTTAGAAGCTTCATCGGTGTTTTACTATGGTGCTTTTACTGTCTCCGCATACCGCAGCATGCGACATAGCTTTGCAGACGATAAGTACAACCGTTTCAGAGAGAAGAGTGGCCAGTGTGACGATCTGGCTTTAAGTCGATACGATAACAAATGACAAAAACGGACGGATTTCTCACGTTTTTACTACATATGAACACTTTTCACATTCTCCCGTGCAACTCGGCTGTTAGTCCTCCTTTCATGCAGAATCTTAAGGTCCTAGCTCATGTCCAAGGCACCAAAGCCAGCTAAAAAGTCAATAATCGATACCTAAAACGTGAATTGTACTACTTCTTACTGGCTATTACATCAACTTAGAAGCTTCATCTGTGTTCTACTATGGTGCTTTTAGTTTCTCCGCATACCGCAGCACGCGACACAGCTTTGCAGACGATAAGTACAACCGTTTCAGAGAGAAGAGCGGCCAATGTGACAATCAGGCTTTAAGACGATTCGATAACAAATGACGTAAACGGACGGATTTCTCGGGTTTTTACTACATATGAACACTTTTCAAATTCTCCCGTGCAACTCGGATGCTAGTCCTCCTTTCATGCAGAATCTTAAGGTCCTAGCTGATGTCCAAGGCGTCAAAGCCAGCTAAAAAGTCAATAATCGATACCTAAAACTTGAATTGTACTACTTCTTACTATCTATTACATCAACTTAGAAGCTTCATCTGTGTTCCACTATGGTGCTTTTAGTATCTCCGCATAGCGCAGCACGCGACATAGCATTGCAGACGATAAGTACAACCGTTTCAGAGAGAAGAGCGGCCAATGTGACAATCTGGCTTTAAATCGATTCGATAACAAATGACGAAAACGGACGGATTTCTCAGGTTTTTACTACATATGAACACTTTTCAAATTCTCCCGTGCAACTTGGCTGCTAGTCCTCCTTTCATGCAGAATATTAAGGTCCTAGCTCATGTCCAAGGCATCAAAGCCAGCTAAAAATTCAATAATAGATAACTAAAACTTGAATTGTACTACTTCTTACTGGCTATTACATCAACTTAGAAGCTTCATCTGTGTTCCACTATGGTGATTTTAGTGTCATCGCATGCCGCAGCACGCGACATAGCTTTGCAGACGATACGTACAACCGTTTCAGAGAGAACAGCGGCCAATGTGACGATCTGGCTTTAAGTCGATTCGATAACAAATGACGAAAACGAACGGATTTCTCAGGTTTTTACTACATATGAACACTTTACACATTCTCCCGTGCAACTCGTCTGCTAGTCCTCCTTTCATGGAGAATCTTAAGGTCCTAGCTCATGTCCAAGGCATCAAAGCCAGCTAAAAAGTCAATAATCGATACCTAAAACTTGAATTATACTACTTCTTACTGGCTATTACATCAACTTAGAAGCTTCATCTGTGTTCCACTATGGTGATTTTAGTGTCCCCGCATGCCGCAGCACGCGACATAGCTTTGCAGACGATAAGTACAACCGTTTCAGAGAGAAGAGCGGCCAATGTGACGATCTGGCTTTAAGTCGATTCGATAACAAATGACGAAAACGGACGGATTTCTCAGGTTTTTACTACATATAAACACTTTTCACATTCTCCTGTGTAACTCGGCTGCTAGTCCTCCTTTCATGCAGAATCTTAAGGTCCTAGCTCATGTCCAAGACTCCAAAGCCAGCTAAAAAGCAAATAATCAGTAGCTAAAACTTGAATTGTACTACACCTTACTGGCTATTACATCAACTTAGAAGCTTCAGCTGTGTTCTACTATGGTGCTTTTAGTGTCTCCGCATACCGCAGCATGCGACATAGCTTTGCAGACGATAAGTACAACCGTTTCGGAGGGAAGAGCGGCCAATGTGACGATCTGGCTTTAAGTCGATTCGATAACACATGACGAAAACGGACGGATTTCTCAGGTTTTTACTACATATGAATACTTTTCACATTCTCCTGGGCAACTCGGCTGCTAGTCCTCCTTTCATGCAGAATCTTAAGGTCCTAGCTCATGTCCAAGGCACCAAAGCCAGCTAAAAAGTCAATAATCAGTAACTAAAACTTGAATTGTACTACTTCTTACTGGCTATTACATCAACTTGGAAGTGTCATCTGTGTTCTACTATGGTGCTTTTAGTGTCTCTGCATGCCGCAGCACGCGACATAGCTCTGCAGACGATAAGTACAACCGTTTCAGAGAGAAGAGCGGCCAATGTGACGATCTGGCTTTAAGTCGATTCGATAACAAATGACGAAAACTGACGGATTTCTCAGGTTTTTACTACATATGAACACTTTACACATTCTCCCGTGCAACTCGGCTGCTAGTCCTCCTGCATGTAAAATCTTAATTTCCTAGCTCATGTCCAAGGCACCAAACAAGGGTAAAAAGTCAATAACCGATTAATAAAACTAGAATTGTACTATTTCTTACTGGCTATTACATCATCTTAGAAGCTACATCTGTGTTCTACTATGGGGCTTTTAGTGTCTCCGAATACCGCCGTACGTGACATAGCAGTGCAGACGATAAGTACAACCGTTTCAGAGAGCAGAGCGGCCAATGTGACGATTTGGCTTTAAGTCGATTCGATAAAAATGACTAAAACGGACGGATTTCTCAGGTTTTTACTCTATTTGAACACTTTTCACATTCTCCCGTGCAACTCGGCTGCTAGTCCTCCTTTAATGCAGATTCTTAAGGTCCTAGCTCATGTCCAAGGCACCAAAGCCAGCTAAGAAGTCAATAATCGATACCTAAAACTTGAATTGTACTGCTACTTACTGGCTATTACATCAACTTAGAAGCTTTATCTGTGTTCTACTATGATGCTTTTAGAGTCTCCGCATACCGCAGCACGCGACATAGCTTTGCAGACGATAAGTACAACCGTTTCAGAGAGAAGAGTGGCCAATGTGACGATCTGGCTTTAAGTCGATTCGATAACAAATGACGAAGACGGACGGATTTCTCAGGTTTTTACTACATATGAACACTTTTCACATTCTCCCGTGCAACTCGGCTGCTAGTACTCCTTCTATGCAGAATCTTAAGGTATTAGCTCATGTCCAACGCATCAAAGCCAGCTAAAAAGTCAATAATCAATACCTAAAACTTGAATTGTACTACTTCTTACTGGCTATTACATCAAATTAGAAGCTTCATCTGTGTTCTACTGTGGTGGTTTTAGTGTCTCCGCCTACCGCAGCATACGACATAGCTTTGCAGACGATAAGTACAACCGTTTCAGAGAGAAGAGCGGCCAATGTGACGATCTGGCTTTAAGTCGATTCGATAACAAATGACGAAAACGGACGGATTTCTCAGGTTTTTACTACATATGAACACTTTTCACATTCTCCCGTGCAACTCGGCTGCTAGTCCTCCTTTAATGCAGAATCTTAAGGTCCTAGCTCATGTCCAAGTCACCAAAGCTAGCTAAAAAGTCAATAATCGATATCTAAAACTTGAATTGTACTACTACTTACTGGCTATTACATCAACTTAGAAGCTTCATCTGTGTTCTACTATGGTGCTTTTAGAGTCTCCGCATACCGCAGCACGCGACATACCTTTGCAGACGATAAGTACAACCGTTTCAGAGAGAAGAGCGGCCAATGTGACGATCTGGCTTTAAGTCGATTCGATAACAAATGACGAAAACGGACGGATTTCTCAGGTTTTTACTACATATGAACACTTTTCACATTCTCCCGTGCAACTCGGCTGCTAGTCCTCCTTTCATGCAGAATCTTAAGGTCCTAGATCGTGTCCAAGGCACCAAATCCATCTAAGAAGTCAATAATCGATACCTTAAACTTGAATTGTACTACTTCTTACTGGCTATTACATCAACTTAGAAGCTTCATCTATGTTCGACTATGGTGCTTTTAGTGTCTCCGCAAACCGCATCACGCGGCATAGCTTTGCAGACGATAAGTACAACCGTTTCAGAGAGAAGAGCGGCCAATGTGACGATCTGGCTTTAAGTCGATTCGATAACAAATGACGAAAACGGACGGATTTCTAAGGTTTTTACTACATATGAACACTTTTCACATTCTCCCGTGCAACTCGGCCGCTAGTCCTCCTTTCATGCAGAATCTTAAGGTAATAGCTCATGTCCAAGGCACCAAAGCCAGCCAAAAAGTCATTAATCGATACCTAAAACTTGAATTGTACTACTTCTTACTGGCTATTACATCATCATAGAAGCTTCATCTGTGTTCTACTATGGTGCTTTTAGTGTCTCCGCATACCGCAGCACGAACCATAGCTTTTCAGACGATAAGTACAACCGTTTCAGAGAGAAGAGCGGCCAATGTGACGATCTGGCTTTAAGTCGATTCGATAGCAAATGACGAGAACGGACGGATTTCTCAGGTTTTTACTACATATGAACACTTTTCACATTCTCCCGTGCAACTCGGTTGCTAGTCCTCCTTTCATGCAGAATCTTAAGGTCCTAGCTCATGTCCAAGGCACCAAATCCATCTAAGAAGTCAATAATCGATACCTTAAACTTGAATTGTACTACTTCTTACTGGCTATTACATCAACTTAGAAGCTTCATCTGTGTTCTACTATGGTGCTTTTAGTGTCTCCGCATACCGCAGCACGCGACATAGCTTTGAAGACGATAAGTAGAACCGTTTCCGAGAGAAGAGCCTCCAATGTGACGATCTGGCTTTAAGTCGATTCGATAACAAATGACGAAAACGGACGGATTTCTCAGGTTTTTACTACATATGAACACTTTTCACATTCTCCCGTGCAACTCGGCTGCTAGTCCTCCTTTAATGCAGAATCTTAAGGCCCTAGCTCATTTCCAAGGCACCAAAGCCAGCTAAAAAGTAAATAATCAGTACCTAAAACTTGAATTGTACTACTTCTTACTGGCTATTACATCAACTTAGAAGCTTCATCTGTGTTCCACTATGGTGATTTTAGTGTCATCGCATGCCGCAGCACGCGACATAGCTTTGCAGACGATACGTACAACCGTTTCAGAGAGAACAGCGGCCAATGTGACGATCTGGCTTTAAGTCGATTCGATAACAAATGACGAAAACGAACGGATTTCTCAGGTTTTTACTACATATGAACACTTTACACATTCTCCCGTGCAACTCGTCTGCTAGTCCTCCTTTCATGGAGAATCTTAAGGTCCTAGCTCATGTCCAAGGCATCAAAGCCAGCTAAAAAGTCAATAATCGATACCTAAAACTTGAATTATACTACTTCTTACTGGCTATTACATCAACTTAGAAGCTTCATCTGTGTTCCACTATGGTGATTTTAGTGTCCCCGCATGCCGCAGCACGCGACATAGCTTTGCAGACGATAAGTACAACCGTTTCAGAGAGAAGAGCGGCCAATGTGACGATCTGGCTTTAAGTCGATTCGATAACAAATGACGAAAACGGACGGATTTCTCAGGTTTTTACTACATATAAACACTTTTCACATTCTCCTGTGTAACTCGGCTGCTAGTCCTCCTTTCATGCAGAATCTTAAGGTCCTAGCTCATGTCCAAGACTCCAAAGCCAGCTAAAAAGCAAATAATCAGTAGCTAAAACTTGAATTGTACTACACCTTACTGGCTATTACATCAACTTAGAAGCTTCAGCTGTGTTCTACTATGGTGCTTTTAGTGTCTCCGCATACCGCAGCATGCGACATAGCTTTGCAGACGATAAGTACAACCGTTTCGGAGGGAAGAGCGGCCAATGTGACGATCTGGCTTTAAGTCGATTCGATAACACATGACGAAAACGGACGGATTTCTCAGGTTTTTACTACATATGAATACTTTTCACATTCTCCTGGGCAACTCGGCTGCTAGTCCTCCTTTCATGCAGAATCTTAAGGTCCTAGCTCATGTCCAAGGCACCAAAGCCAGCTAAAAAGTCAATAATCAGTAACTAAAACTTGAATTGTACTACTTCTTACTGGCTATTACATCAACTTGGAAGTGTCATCTGTGTTCTACTATGGTGCTTTTAGTGTCTCTGCATGCCGCAGCACGCGACATAGCTCTGCAGACGATAAGTACAACCGTTTCAGAGAGAAGAGCGGCCAATGTGACGATCTGGCTTTAAGTCGATTCGATAACAAATGACGAAAACTGACGGATTTCTCAGGTTTTTACTACATATGAACACTTTACACATTCTCCCGTGCAACTCGGCTGCTAGTCCTCCTGCATGTAAAATCTTAATTTCCTAGCTCATGTCCAAGGCACCAAACAAGGGTAAAAAGTCAATAACCGATTAATAAAACTAGAATTGTACTATTTCTTACTGGCTATTACATCATCTTAGAAGCTACATCTGTGTTCTACTATGGGGCTTTTAGTGTCTCCGAATACCGCCGTACGTGACATAGCAGTGCAGACGATAAGTACAACCGTTTCAGAGAGCAGAGCGGCCAATGTGACGATTTGGCTTTAAGTCGATTCGATAAAAATGACTAAAACGGACGGATTTCTCAGGTTTTTACTCTATTTGAACACTTTTCACATTCTCCCGTGCAACTCGGCTGCTAGTCCTCCTTTAATGCAGATTCTTAAGGTCCTAGCTCATGTCCAAGGCACCAAAGCCAGCTAAGAAGTCAATAATCGATACCTAAAACTTGAATTGTACTGCTACTTACTGGCTATTACATCAACTTAGAGGCTTTATCTGTGTTCTACTATGATGCTTTTAGAGTCTCCGCATACCGCAGCACGCGACATAGCTTTGCAGACGATAAGTACAACCGTTTCAGAGAGAAGAGCGGCCAATGTGACGATCTGGCTTTAAGTCGATTCGATAACAAATGACGAAGACGGACGGATTTCTCAGGTTTTTACTACATATGAACACTTTTCACATTCTCCCGTGCAACTCGGCTGCTAGTACTCCTTCTATGCAGAATCTTAAGGTATTAGCTCATGTCCAACGCATCAAAGCCAGCTAAAAAGTCAATAATCAATACCTAAAACTTGAATTGTACTACTTCTTACTGGCTATTACATCAAATTAGAAGCTTCATCTGTGTTCTACTGTGGTGGTTTTAGTGTCTCCGCCTACCGCAGCATACGACATAGCTTTGCAGACGATAAGTACAACCGTTTCAGAGAGAAGAGCGGCCAATGTGACGATCTGGCTTTAAGTCGATTCGATAACAAATGACGAAAACGGACGGATTTCTCAGGTTTTTACTACATATGAACACTTTTCACATTCTCCCGTGCAACTCGGCTGCTAGTCCTCCTTTAATGCAGAATCTTAAGGTCCTAGCTCATGTCCAAGTCACCAAAGCTAGCTAAAAAGTCAATAATCGATATCTAAAACTTGAATTGTACTACTACTTACTGGCTATTACATCAACTTAGAAGCTTCATCTGTGTTCTACTATGGTGCTTTTAGAGTCTCCGCATACCGCAGCACGCGACATACCTTTGCAGACGATAAGTACAACCGTTTCAGAGAGAAGAGCGGCCAATGTGACGATCTGGCTTTAAGTCGATTCGATAACAAATGACGAAAACGGACGGATTTCTCAGGTTTTTACTACATATGAACACTTTTCACATTCTCCCGTGCAACTCGGCTGCTAGTCCTCCTTTCATGCAGAATCTTAAGGTCCTAGATCGTGTCCAAGGCACCAAATCCATCTAAGAAGTCAATAATCGATACCTTAAACTTGAATTGTACTACTTCTTACTGGCTATTACATCAACTTAGAAGCTTCATCTATGTTCGACTATGGTGCTTTTAGTGTCTCCGCAAACCGCATCACGCGGCATAGCTCTGCAGACGATAAGTACAACCGTTTCAGAGAGAAGAGCGGCCAATGTGACGATCTGGCTTTAAGTCGATTCGATAACAAATGACGAAAACTGACGGATTTCTCAGGTTTTTACTACATATGAACACTTTACACATTCTCCCGTGCAACTCGGCTGCTAGTCCTCCTGCATGTAAAATCTTAATTTCCTAGCTCATGTCCAAGGCACCAAACAAGGGTAAAAAGTCAATAACCGATTAATAAAACTAGAATTGTACTATTTCTTACTGGCTATTACATCATCTTAGAAGCTACATCTGTGTTCTACTATGGGGCTTTTAGTGTCTCCGAATACCGCCGTACGTGACATAGCAGTGCAGACGATAAGTACAACCGTTTCAGAGAGCAGAGCGGCCAATGTGACGATTTGGCTTTAAGTCGATTCGATAAAAATGACTAAAACGGACGGATTTCTCAGGTTTTTACTCTATTTGAACACTTTTCACATTCTCCCGTGCAACTCGGCTGCTAGTCCTCCTTTAATGCAGATTCTTAAGGTCCTAGCTCATGTCCAAGGCACCAAAGCCAGCTAAGAAGTCAATAATCGATACCTAAAACTTGAATTGTACTGCTACTTACTGGCTATTACATCAACTTAGAAGCTTTATCTGTGTTCTACTATGATGCTTTTAGAGTCTCCGCATACCGCAGCACGCGACATAGCTTTGCAGACGATAAGTACAACCGTTTCAGAGAGAAGAGTGGCCAATGTGACGATCTGGCTTTAAGTCGATTCGATAACAAATGACGAAGACGGACGGATTTCTCAGGTTTTTACTACATATGAACACTTTTCACATTCTCCCGTGCAACTCGGCTGCTAGTACTCCTTCTATGCAGAATCTTAAGGTATTAGCTCATGTCCAACGCATCAAAGCCAGCTAAAAAGTCAATAATCAATACCTAAAACTTGAATTGTACTACTTCTTACTGGCTATTACATCAAATTAGAAGCTTCATCTGTGTTCTACTGTGGTGGTTTTAGTGTCTCCGCCTACCGCAGCATACGACATAGCTTTGCAGACGATAAGTACAACCGTTTCAGAGAGAAGAGCGGCCAATGTGACGATCTGGCTTTAAGTCGATTCGATAACAAATGACGAAAACGGACGGATTTCTCAGGTTTTTACTACATATGAACACTTTTCACATTCTCCCGTGCAACTCGGCTGCTAGTCCTCCTTTAATGCAGAATCTTAAGGTCCTAGCTCATGTCCAAGTCACCAAAGCTAGCTAAAAAGTCAATAATCGATATCTAAAACTTGAATTGTACTACTACTTACTGGCTATTACATCAACTTAGAAGCTTCATCTGTGTTCTACTATGGTGCTTTTAGAGTCTCCGCATACCGCAGCACGCGACATACCTTTGCAGACGATAAGTACAACCGTTTCAGAGAGAAGAGCGGCCAATGTGACGATCTGGCTTTAAGTCGATTCGATAACAAATGACGAAAACGGACGGATTTCTCAGGTTTTTACTACATATGAACACTTTTCACATTCTCCCGTGCAACTCGGCTGCTAGTCCTCCTTTCATGCAGAATCTTAAGGTCCTAGATCGTGTCCAAGGCACCAAATCCATCTAAGAAGTCAATAATCGATACCTTAAACTTGAATTGTACTACTTCTTACTGGCTATTACATCAACTTAGAAGCTTCATCTATGTTCGACTATGGTGCTTTTAGTGTCTCCGCAAACCGCATCACGCGGCATAGCTTTGCAGACGATAAGTACAACCGTTTCAGAGAGAAGAGCGGCCAATGTGACGATCTGGCTTTAAGTCGATTCGATAACAAATGACGAAAACGGACGGATTTCTAAGGTTTTTACTACATATGAACACTTTTCACATTCTCCCGTGCAACTCGGCCGCTAGTCCTCCTTTCATGCAGAATCTTAAGGTAATAGCTCATGTCCAAGGCACCAAAGCCAGCCAAAAAGTCATTAATCGATACCTAAAACTTGAATTGTACTACTTCTTACTGGCTATTACATCATCATAGAAGCTTCATCTGTGTTCTACTATGGTGCTTTTAGTGTCTCCGCATACCGCAGCACGAACCATAGCTTTTCAGACGATAAGTACAACCGTTTCAGAGAGAAGAGCGGCCAATGTGACGATCTGGCTTTAAGTCGATTCGATAGCAAATGACGAGAACGGACGGATTTCTCAGGTTTTTACTACATATGAACACTTTTCACATTCTCCCGTGCAACTCGGTTGCTAGTCCTCCTTTCATGCAGAATCTTAAGGTCCTAGCTCATGTCCAAGGCACCAAATCCATCTAAGAAGTCAATAATCGATACCTTAAACTTGAATTGTACTACTTCTTACTGGCTATTACATCAACTTAGAAGCTTCATCTGTGTTCTACTATGGTGCTTTTAGTGTCTCCGCATACCGCAGCACGCGACATAGCTTTGAAGACGATAAGTAGAACCGTTTCCGAGAGAAGAGCCTCCAATGTGACGATCTGGCTTTAAGTCGATTCGATAACAAATGACGAAAACGGACGGATTTCTCAGGTTTTTACTACATATGAACACTTTTCACATTCTCCCGTGCAACTCGGCTGCTAGTCCTCCTTTAATGCAGAATCTTAAGGCCCTAGCTCATTTCCAAGGCACCAAAGCCAGCTAAAAAGTAAATAATCAGTACCTAAAACTTGAATTGTACTACTTCTTACTGGCTATTACATCAACTTAGAAGCTTCATCTGTGTTCCACTATGGTGATTTTAGTGTCATCGCATGCCGCAGCACGCGACATAGCTTTGCAGACGATACGTACAACCGTTTCAGAGAGAACAGCGGCCAATGTGACGATCTGGCTTTAAGTCGATTCGATAACAAATGACGAAAACGAACGGATTTCTCAGGTTTTTACTACATATGAACACTTTACACATTCTCCCGTGCAACTCGTCTGCTAGTCCTCCTTTCATGGAGAATCTTAAGGTCCTAGCTCATGTCCAAGGCATCAAAGCCAGCTAAAAAGTCAATAATCGATACCTAAAACTTGAATTATACTACTTCTTACTGGCTATTACATCAACTTAGAAGCTTCATCTGTGTTCCACTATGGTGATTTTAGTGTCCCCGCATGCCGCAGCACGCGACATAGCTTTGCAGACGATAAGTACAACCGTTTCAGAGAGAAGAGCGGCCAATGTGACGATCTGGCTTTAAGTCGATTCGATAACAAATGACGAAAACGGACGGATTTCTCAGGTTTTTACTACATATAAACACTTTTCACATTCTCCTGTGTAACTCGGCTGCTAGTCCTCCTTTCATGCAGAATCTTAAGGTCCTAGCTCATGTCCAAGACTCCAAAGCCAGCTAAAAAGCAAATAATCAGTAGCTAAAACTTGAATTGTACTACACCTTACTGGCTATTACATCAACTTAGAAGCTTCAGCTGTGTTCTACTATGGTGCTTTTAGTGTCTCCGCATACCGCAGCATGCGACATAGCTTTGCAGACGATAAGTACAACCGTTTCGGAGGGAAGAGCGGCCAATGTGACGATCTGGCTTTAAGTCGATTCGATAACACATGACGAAAACGGACGGATTTCTCAGGTTTTTACTACATATGAATACTTTTCACATTCTCCTGGGCAACTCGGCTGCTAGTCCTCCTTTCATGCAGAATCTTAAGGTCCTAGCTCATGTCCAAGGCACCAAAGCCAGCTAAAAAGTCAATAATCAGTAACTAAAACTTGAATTGTACTACTTCTTACTGGCTATTACATCAACTTGGAAGTGTCATCTGTGTTCTACTATGGTGCTTTTAGTGTCTCTGCATGCCGCAGCACGCGACATAGCTCTGCAGACGATAAGTACAACCGTTTCAGAGAGAAGAGCGGCCAATGTGACGATCTGGCTTTAAGTCGATTCGATAACAAATGACGAAAACTGACGGATTTCTCAGGTTTTTACTACATATGAACACTTTACACATTCTCCCGTGCAACTCGGCTGCTAGTCCTCCTGCATGTAAAATCTTAATTTCCTAGCTCATGTCCAAGGCACCAAACAAGGGTAAAAAGCCAATAACCGATTAATAAAACTAGAATTGTACTATTTCTTACTGGCTATTACATCATCTTAGAAGCTACATCTGTGTTCTACTATGGGGCTTTTAGTGTCTCCGAATACCGCCGTACGTGACATAGCAGTGCAGACGATAAGTACAACCGTTTCAGAGAGCAGAGCGGCCAATGTGACGATTTGGCTTTAAGTCGATTCGATAAAAATGACTAAAACGGACGGATTTCTCAGGTTTTTACTCTATTTGAACACTTTTCACATTCTCCCGTGCAACTCGGCTGCTAGTCCTCCTTTAATGCAGATTCTTAAGGTCCTAGCTCATGTCCAAGGCACCAAAGCCAGCTAAGAAGTCAATAATCGATACCTAAAACTTGAATTGTACTGCTACTTACTGGCTATTACATCAACTTAGAGGCTTTATCTGTGTTCTACTATGATGCTTTTAGAGTCTCCGCATACCGCAGCACGCGACATAGCTTTGCAGACGATAAGTACAACCGTTTCAGAGAGAAGAGCGGCCAATGTGACGATCTGGCTTTAAGTCGATTCGATAACAAATGACGAAGACGGACGGATTTCTCAGGTTTTTACTACATATGAACACTTTTCACATTCTCCCGTGCAACTCGGCTGCTAGTACTCCTTCTATGCAGAATCTTAAGGTATTAGCTCATGTCCAACGCATCAAAGCCAGCTAAAAAGTCAATAATCAATACCTAAAACTTGAATTGTACTACTTCTTACTGGCTATTACATCAAATTAGAAGCTTCATCTGTGTTCTACTGTGGTGGTTTTAGTGTCTCCGCCTACCGCAGCATACGACATAGCTTTGCAGACGATAAGTACAACCGTTTCAGAGAGAAGAGCGGCCAATGTGACGATCTGGCTTTAAGTCGATTCGATAACAAATGACGAAAACGGACGGATTTCTCAGGTTTTTACTACATATGAACACTTTTCACATTCTCCCGTGCAACTCGGCTGCTAGTCCTCCTTTAATGCAGAATCTTAAGGTCCTAGCTCATGTCCAAGTCACCAAAGCTAGCTAAAAAGTCAATAATCGATATCTAAAACTTGAATTGTACTACTACTTACTGGCTATTACATCAACTTAGAAGCTTCATCTGTGTTCTACTATGGTGCTTTTAGAGTCTCCGCATACCGCAGCACGCGACATACCTTTGCAGACGATAAGTACAACCGTTTCAGAGAGAAGAGCGGCCAATGTGACGATCTGGCTTTAAGTCGATTCGATAACAAATGACGAAAACGGACGGATTTCTCAGGTTTTTACTACATATGAACACTTTTCACATTCTCCCGTGCAACTCGGCTGCTAGTCCTCCTTTCATGCAGAATCTTAAGGTCCTAGATCGTGTCCAAGGCACCAAATCCATCTAAGAAGTCAATAATCGATACCTTAAACTTGAATTGTACTACTTCTTACTGGCTATTACATCAACTTAGAAGCTTCATCTATGTTCGACTATGGTGCTTTTAGTGTCTCCGCAAACCGCATCACGCGGCATAGCTTTGCAGACGATAAGTACAACCGTTTCAGAGAGAAGAGCGGCCAATGTGACGATCTGGCTTTAAGTCGATTCGATAACAAATGACGAAAACGGACGGATTTCTAAGGTTTTTACTACATATGAACACTTTTCACATTCTCCCGTGCAACTCGGCCGCTAGTCCTCCTTTCATGCAGAATCTTAAGGTAATAGCTCATGTCCAAGTCACCAAAGCCAGCCAAAAAGTCATTAATCGATACCTAAAACTTGAATTGTACTACTTCTTACTGGCTATTACATCATCATAGAAGCTTCATCTGTGTTCTACTATGGTGCTTTTAGTGTCTCCGCATACCGCAGCACGAACCATAGCTTTTCAGACGATAAGTACAACCGTTTCAGAGAGAAGAGCGGCCAATGTGACGATCTGGCTTTAAGTCGATTCGATAGCAAATGACGAGAACGGACGGATTTCTCAGGTTTTTACTACATATGAACACTTTTCACATTCTCCCGTGCAACTCGGTTGCTAGTCCTCCTTTCATGCAGAATCTTAAGGTCCTAGCTCATGTCCAAGGCACCAAATCCATCTAAGAAGTCAATAATCGATACCTTAAACTTGAATTGTACTACTTCTTACTGGCTATTACATCAACTTAGAAGCTTCATCTGTGTTCTACTATGGTGCTTTTAGTGTCTCCGCATACCGCAGCACGCGACATAGCTTTGAAGACGATAAGTAGAACCGTTTCCGAGAGAAGAGCCTCCAATGTGACGATCTGGCTTTAAGTCGATTCGATAACAAATGACGAAAACGGACGGATTTCTCAGGTTTTTACTACATATGAACACTTTTCACATTCTCCCGTGCAACTCGGCTGCTAGTCCTCCTTTAATGCAGAATCTTAAGGCCCTAGCTCATCTCCAAGGCACCAAAGCCAGCTAAAAAGTAAATAATCAGTACCTAAAACTTGAATTGTACTACTTCTTACTGGCTATTACATCATCTTAGAAGCTTCATATGTGTTCTACTATGGTGCTTTTAGGGTCTCCGCATACCGCAGCTCGCGACATAGCTTTGCAGACGATAAGTACAACCGTTTCAGAGAGAAGAGCGGCCAATGTGACGATCTGGCTTTAAGTCGATTCGATAACAAATGACGAAAACGGACGGATTCCTCAGTTTTGTTTTTACTACATTTGAACACTTTTCACATTCTCCCGTGCAACGCGGCTGCTAGTCCTCCTTTCATGCAGAATCTTAAGGTCCTAGCTCATGTCCAAGGCACCAAAGCCAGCTAAATAGTCAATAATCGATACCTAAAACTTGAATTGTACTACTTCTTACTGGCTATTACATCAACTTAGAAGCTTCATCTGTGTTCCACTATGGTGCTTTTAGTGTCTCCGCATACCGCAGCACGCGACATAGCTTTGCAGACGATAAGTACAACCGTTTCAGAGAGGAGAGCGGCCAATGTGACGATCTGGCTTTAAGTCGATTCGATAACAAATGACGAAAACGAACGGATTTCTCAGGTTTTTACTACATATGAACACTTTTCACATTCTCCCGTGCAACTCGGCTGCTAGTCCTCCTTTCATGCAGAATCTTAAGGTAATAGCTCATGTCCAAGGCACCAAAGCCAGCTAAAAAGTCAATAATCGATACCTAAAACTTGAATTGTACTACTTCTTACTGGCTATTACATCAACTTAGAAGCTTCATCTGTGTTCTACTATGGTGCTTTTAGTGTCTCCGCACAGCGCAGCACGCGACATAGCATTGCAGACGATAAGTACAACCGTTTCAGAGAGAAGAGCGGCCAAAGTGACAATCTGGCTTTAAGTCGATTCGATAACAAATGACGAATACGGACGGATTTCTCAGGTTTTTACTACATATGAACACTTTTCACATTCTCCCATGCAACTCGGCTGCTAGTCCTCCGTTCATGCAGAATCTCAAGGTAATAGCTCATGTCCAAGGCACCAAAGCCAACTTAGAAGTCAATAATCGATACCTAAACCTTGAATCGTACTACTTCTTACTGGCTATTACATCAACTTAGAAGCTTCATATGTGTTCTACTATGGTGATTTTAGTGTCCCCGCATACCGCAGCACGCGACATAGCTTAACAGACGATAAGTACAACCGTTTCAGAGAGAAGAGCGGCCAATGTGACGATTTGGCTTTAAGTCGATTCGATAAGAAATGACGAAAACGGACGGATTTCTCAGGTTTTTACTACATATGAACACATTTCACATTCTCCTGTGCAACTCGGCTGCTAGTCCTCCTTTCATGCAGAATCTTAAGGTCCTAGCTCATGTCCAAGGCTCCAAAGCCAGCTAAAAAGTCAATAATCAGTAGCTAAAACTTGAATTGTACTACATCTTACTGGCTATTACATCAACTTAGAAGCTTCATCGGTGTTTTACTATGGTGCTTTTAGTGTCTCCGCATACCGCAGCATGCGACATAGCTTTGCAGACGATAAGTACAACCGTTTCAGAGAGAAGAGTGGCCAGTGTGACGATCTGCCTTTAAGTCGATTCGATAACAAATGACAAAAACGGACGGATTTCTCACGTTTTTACTACATATGAACACTTTTCACATTCTCCCGTGCAACTCGGCTGCTAGTCCTCCTTTCATGCAGAATCGTAAGGTCCTAGCTCATGTCCAAGGTACCAAAGCCAACAAAAAAGTCAATAATCGATACCAAAAACTTGAATTCTACTACTTCTTACTGGCTATTACATCAACTTAGAAGCTTCATCGGTGTTCTACTATGGTGCTTTTAGTGTCTCCGCATACCGCAGCATGCGACATAGCTTTGCAGACAATAAGTACAACCGTTTCGGAGAGAAGAGCGGCCAATGTGACGATTTGGCTTTAAGTCGATTCGATAACAAATGACGAAAACGGACGGATTTCTCCGGTTTTTACTACATATGAACACTTTTCACATTCTCCTGGACAACTCGGCTGCTAGTCCTCCTTTCATGCAGAATCTTAAGGTCCTAGCTCATGTCCAAGGCACCAAAGCCAGCTAAAAAGTAAATAATCAGTACCTATAACTTGAATTGTACTACTTCTTACTGGCTATTACATCAACTTAGAAGCTTCATCGGTGTTTTACTATGGTGCTTTTAGTGTATCCGCATACCGCAGCATGCAACATAGCTTTGCAGACGATAAGTACAACCGTTTCGGAGAGAAGAGCGGCCAATGTGACGATCTGGCTTTAAGTCGATTCGATAACAAATGACGAAAACGGACGGATTTCTCAGGTTTTTACTACATATGAACACTTTTCACATTCTCCTGGGCAACTCGGCTGCTAGTCCTCCTTTCATGCAGAATCTTAAGGTCCCAGCTCATGTCCAAGGCACCAAAGCCAGCTAAAAAGTCAATAAACAGTAATTAAAACTTGAATTGTACTACTTCTTACTGGCTATTACATCAACTTGGAAGTGTCATCTGTGTTCTACTATGGTGCTTTTAGTGTCTCTGCATACCGCAGCACGCGACATAGCTCTGCAGACGATAAGTACAACCGTTTCAGAGAGAAGAGCGGCCAATGTGACGATCTGGCTCTAAGTCGATTCGATAACAAATGACGAAAACGAACGGATTTCTCAGGTTTTTACTACATATGAACACTTTACACATACTCCCGTGCAACTCGGCTGCTGGTCCTCCTGCATGTAAAATCTTAAGTTCCTAGCTCATGTCCAAGGCACCAAACAAGGGTAAAAAGTCAATAACCGGTTCCTAAAACTTGAATTGTACTACTTCTTACTGGCTATTACATCAACTTGGAAGTGTCATCTGTGTTCTACTATGGTGCTTTTAGTGTCTCTGCATACCGCAGCACGCGACGTAGCTCTGCAGATGATAAGTACAACCGTTTCAGAGAGAAGAGCGGCCAATGTGACGATCTGGCTCTAAGTCGATTCGATAACAAATGACGAAAACGAACGGATTTCTCAGGTTTTTACTACATATGAACACTTTACACATACTCCCGTGCAACTCGGCTGCTAGTCCTCCTGCATGTTAAATCTTAAGTTCCTAGCTCATGTCCAAGGCACCAAACAAGGGTAAAAAGTCAATAACCGGTTCCTAAAACTTGAATTGTACTACTTCTTACTGGCTATTACATCAACTTGGAAGTGTCATCTGTGTTCTACTATGGTGCTTTTAGTGTCTCTGCATACCGCAGCACGCGACATAGCTCTGCAGACGGTAAGTACAACCGTTTCAGAGGGAAGAGCGGCCAATGTGACGATCGGGCTTTAAGTTGATTTGATAACAAATGACGAACACGGACGGATTTCTCAGGTTTTTACTACATATGAACACTTTTCACATTCTCCCGTGCAACTCGGCTGCTAGTCCTCCTTTCATGCAGAATCTTAAGGTCCCAGCTCATGTCCAAGGCACCAAAGCCAGCTAAAAATTCAATAATGAATACCTAAAACTTGAATTGTACTACTTCTTACTGGCTATTACATCAACTTAGAAGCTTCATCTGTGTTCTACTATGGTGCTTTTAGTGTCTCAGCATACCGCAGCACGCGACATAACTTTGCAGACAATAAGTACAACCGTTTCAGAGAGAAGAGCGGCCAATGTGACGATCTGGCTTTAAGTCGATTCGATAACAAATGACGAAAACGGACGGATTTCTCAGGTTTTTACTACATATGAACACTTTTCACATTCTCCCGTGCAACTCGGCTGCTAGTCCTTCTTTCATGCCGAATCTTAGGGTCCTAGATCATGTCCAAGGCCCCAAAGCCAGCTAAAGAGTCAATAATCGATACCTAAAAATTGAATTGTACTACTTCTTACTGGCTATTACATCATCTTAAAAGCTTCATCTGCGTTCTACTATGGTGTTTTTAGTGTCTCCGAATATCGCAGTACGCGTCATAGCTTTGCAGACGATAAGTACAACCGTTTCAGAGAGAAGAGCGGCCAATGTGACGATCTGGCTTTAAGTCGATTCGATAACAAATGACGAAAACGGACGGATTTCTCAGGTTTTTACTATATATGAACACTTTTCACATTCTCCCGTGCAACTCGGCTGCTAGTCCTCCTCTCATGCAGAATCTTAAGGTCCTAGCTCATGTCCAAGGCACCGAAGCCAGCTAAAATGTCAATAATCGATACCTAAAACATGAATTGTACTACTTCTTACTGGCTACTGCATCAACTTAGAAGCTTCATCTGTGTTCTACTATGGTGATTTTAGCGTCCCTCCATACCGCAGCACGCGACATA
Organism: Schistocerca gregaria; assembly: GCF_023897955.1. Lineage (NCBI taxonomy): Eukaryota > Metazoa > Arthropoda > Insecta > Orthoptera > Acrididae > Schistocerca > Schistocerca gregaria. The sequence goes on from NW_026061795.1 coordinate 8,045,568, forward strand.
GCTTTGCAGACGATAAGTACAACCGTTTTAGAGAGAAGAGCGGCCAATGTTACGATCTGGATTTAAGTCGATTCGATAACAAATGACGAAAACGGACGGATGTCTCAGGTTTTTACTACATATGAACACTTTTCACAATCTCCCGTGCAACTCGGCTGCTAGTCCTTCTTTTATGCAGAATCTTAAGGTCCTAGCTCATGTCCAAGGCACCAAAGCCAGCTACAAAGTCAATAATCGATTCCCAAAACTTGAATTGGACTACTTCTTACTGGCAATTACATCAACTTAGAACCTTCATCTGTGTTCTACTACGGTGCTTTTAGTTTCTCCGCATACCGCAGCGCGCGACATAGTTTTGCAGACGATAAGTGCAACCGTTTCAGAGAGAAGAGCGGCCAATGTGACGATCTGGCTTTAAGTCGATTGGATAACAAATGACGAAAACGGACGGATTTCTCAGGTTTTTACTACATATGAACACTTTTCACATTCTCCCGTGCAACTCGGCTGCTAGTCCTTCTTTCATGCAGAATCTTAGGGTCCTAGATCATGTCCAAGGCCCCAAAGCCAGCTAAAGAGTCAATAATCAATATCTAAAACTTGAATTGCACTACTTCTTACTGGCTATTACATCAACTTAGAAGCTTCATCTGTGTTCTACTATGGTGCTTTTAGTGTCTCCGCATATCGCAGCACGCGACATAGCTTTGCAGACGATAAGTACAACGGTTTCAGAGAGAAGAGCGGCAAATGTGACGATCTGGCTTTAAGTCGATTCGATAACAAATGACGAAAACGGACGGATTTCTCAGGTTTTTACTAGATATGAACACTTTTCACATTCTCCCGTGCAACTCGGCTGCTAGTCCTCCTTTCATGCATAATCTTAAGGTCATAGCTCATGTCCAAGGCACCATGCCAGCTAAAAAGTCAATAACGATATCTAAAACTTGAATTGTACTATTTCTTACTGGCTATTACATCATCTTAGAAGCTTCATCTGTGTTCAACTATGGTGCGTTTAGTGTGTCCGAATACCGCAGTACGCGACATAGCTTTGCAGACGATAAGTACAACCGTTCAGAGAGAAGAGCGGCCAATGTGACGATCTGACTTTAAGTCGATTCGATAACAAATGACGAAAACGGACGGATTTCTCAGGTTTTTACTACATATGAACACTTTTCACATTCTCCCGTGCAACTCGGCTGCTAGTCCTCCTTTTATGCAGAATCTTAAGGTCCTAGCTCATGTCCAAGGCACCAAAGCCAGCTAAAAAGTCAATAATCGATACCTAAAACTTGAATTGGACTACTTCTTACTGGCTATTACATCAACTTAGAACCTTCATCAATGTTCTACTACGGTGCTTTTAGTTTCTCCGCATACCGCAGCACGCGACACAGATTTGCAGACGATAAGTACAACCGTTTTAGAGAGAAGAGCGGCCAATGTTACGATCTGGCTTTAAGTCGATTCGATAACAAATGACGAAAACGGACGGATGTCTCAGGTTTTTACTACATATGAACACTTTTCACATTCTCCCGTGCAAGTCGGCTGCTAGTCCTCCTTTTATGCAGAATCTTAAGGTCCTAGCTCATGTCCAAGGCACCAAAGCCAGCTAAAAAGTCAATAATCGATACCTAAAATTTGAATTGGACTACTTCTTACTGGCTATTACATCAACTTAGAACCTTCATCTATGTTCTACTACGGTGCTTTTAGTTTCTCCGCATACCGCAGCACGCGACATAGTTTTGCAGACGATAAGTACAACCGTTTCAGAGAGAAGAGCTGCCAATGTGACGATCTGGCTTTAAGTCGATTGGAAAAAAAAAATGACGAAAACGGACGGATTTCTCAGGTTTTTACTACATATGAACACTTTTCACATTCTCCCGGGCAACTCGGCTGCTAGTCCTTCTTTCATGCTGAATCTTAAGGTCCTAGATCATGTCCAAGGCACCAAAGCCAGCTAAAAAGTCAATAATCAATATCTAAAACTTGAATTGTACTACTTCTTACTGGCTATTACATCAACTTAGAAGCTTCATCTGTGTTCTACTATGGTGCGTTTAGTGTTCCGAATACCGCAGTACGCGACATAGCTTTGCAGACGATAAGTACAACCGTTTCAGAGAGCAGAGCGGCCAATGTGACGATTTGGCTTTAAGTCGATTCGATAACAAATGACGAAAACGGACGGATTTCTCAGGTTTTTACTACATATAAACACTTTTCACATTCTCCCGTGCAACTCGGCTGCTAGTCCTCCTTTCATGCAGAATCTTAAGGTCCTAGCTCATGTCCAAGTCACCAAAGCCATCTAAAAAGTCAATAATCGATACCTAAAACTTGAATTGGACTACTTCTTACTGGCTATTACATCAACTTAGATGCTTCATCTATGTTCTACAACGGTGCTTTTAGTTTCTCCGCATACCGCAGCACGCGACACAGCTTTGCAGACGATAAGTACAACCGTTTTAGAGAGAAGAGCGGCTAATGTTACGATCTGGCTTTAAGTCGATTGGATAACAAATGACGAAAACGGACGGATTTCTCAGGTTTTTACTACATATGAACACTTTTCACATTCTCCCGTGCAACTCGGCTGCTAGTCCTTCTTTCATGCAGAATCTTAGGGTCCTAGATCATGTCCAAGGCCCCAAAGCCAGCTAAAGAGTCAATAATCAATATCTAAAACTTGAATTGCACTACTTCTTACTGGCTATTACATCAACTTAGAACCTTCATCTATGTTCTACTACGGTGCTTTTAGTTTCTCCGCATACCGCAGCACGCGACATAGTTTTGCAGACGATAAGTACAACCGTTTCAGAGAGAAGAGCTGCCAATGTGACGATCTGGCTTTAAGTCGATTGGAAAAAAAAAATGACGAAAACGGACGGATTTCTCAGGTTTTTACTACATATGAACACTTTTCACATTCTCCCGGGCAACTCGGCTGCTAGTCCTTCTTTCATGCTGAATCTTAAGGTCCTAGATCATGTCCAAGGCACCAAAGCCAGCTAAAAAGTCAATAATCAATATCTAAAACTTGAATTGTACTACTTCTTACTGGCTATTACATCAACTTAGAAGCTTCATCTGTGTTCTACTATGGTGCGTTTAGTGTTCCGAATACCGCAGTACGCGACATAGCTTTGCAGACGATAAGTACAACCGTTTCAGAGAGCAGAGCGGCCAATGTGACGATTTGGCTTTAAGTCGATTCGATAACAAATGACGAAAACGGACGGATTTCTCAGGTTTTTACTACATATAAACACTTTTCACATTCTCCCGTGCAACTCGGCTGCTAGTCCTCCTTTCATGCAGAATCTTAAGGTCCTAGCTCATGTCCAAGTCACCAAAGCCATCTAAAAAGTCAATAATCGATACCTAAAACTTGAATTGGACTACTTCTTACTGGCTATTACATCAACTTAGATGCTTCATCTATGTTCTACAACGGTGCTTTTAGTTTCTCCGCATACCGCAGCACGCGACACAGCTTTGCAGACGATAAGTACAACCGTTTTAGAGAGAAGAGCGGCTAATGTTACGATCTGGCTTTAAGTCGATTCGATAACAAATGACGAAAACGGACGGATGTCTCAGGTTTTTACTACATATGAACACATTTCACATTCTCCCGTGCAACTCGGCTGCTAGTCCTCCTTTCATGCAGAATCTTAAGGTCATAGCCCATGTCCAAGGCACCAAAGCCAGCTAAAAAGTCAAAAACGATATCTAAAACTTGAATTGTACTATTTCTTACTGGCTATTACATCATCTTAGAAGCTTCATCTGTGTTCTACTATGGTGCGTTTAGTGTCTCCGAATACCGCAGTACGCGACATAGCTTTGCAGACGATAAGTACAACCGTTTCAGAGAGCACAGCGGCCAATGTGACGATTTGGCTTTAAGTCGATTCGATAACAAATGACGAAAACGGACGGATTTCTCAGGTTTTTACTACATATGAACACTTTTCACATTCTCCCGTGCAACTCGGCTGCTAGTCCTCCTTTCATGCAGAATCTTAAGGTCCTGGCTCATGTCCAAGGCACCAAAGCCAGCTAAAAAGTCAATAACCGATACCTAAAAATTGAATTGTCCTACTTCTTACTGGCTATTACATCATCTTAAAAGCTTCATCTGTGTTCTACTATGGTGTTTTTAGTGTCTCCGAATATCGCAGTACGCGTCATAGCTTTTCAGACGATAAGTACAACCGTTTCAGAGAGAAGAGCGGCCAATGTGACGATCTGGCTTTAAGTCGATTCGATAACAAATTACGAAAACGGACGGATTTCTCAGGTTTTTACTACATATGAACACTTTTCACATTCTCCCGTGCAACTCGGCTGCTAGTCCTCCTTTCATGCCGAATCTCAAGGTCCTAGCTCATGTCCAAGGCACCAATGCCAGCTAAAAAGTCAATAATCGATACCTAAAACTTGAATTGTACTATTTCTTACTGGCTATTACATCAACTTAGAAGCTTCATCTGTGTTCTACTATGGTGATTTTAGTGTCTCCACATACCGCAGCACGCGACATAGCTCTGCAGACGATAAGTACAACTGTTTAAGAGAGAAGAGCGGCCAATGTGTCCATCTGGCTTTAAGTCGATTCGATAACAAATGACGAAAACGGACGGATCTCTCAGGTTTTTACTACATATGAACACTTTTCACATTCTCCCGTGCAACTCGGCTGCTAGTCCTCCCCTCATGCAGAATCTTAAGGTCCTAGGTCATGTCCAAGGCACCGAAGCTAGCTAAAAAGACAATAATCGATACCTAAAACATGAATTGTACTACTTCTTACTGGCTATTGCATCAACTTAGAAGCTTCATCTGTGTTCTACTATGGTGATTTTAGCGTCCCTGCATACCGCAGCACGCGACATAGCTTTGCAGACGATAAGTACAACCTTTCCAGAGAGAAGAGCGGCCAATGTGACGATCTGGCTATAAGTCGATTCGATAACAAATGACGAAAACGGACCGATTTCTCAGGTTTTTACTACATATGAACACCTTTCACATTCTCCCGTGCAACTCGGCTGCTAGTCCTAATTTCATGCAGAATCTTAAGGTCCTAGCTCATGCCCAAGGCACCGAAGCCAGCTAAAAATCAATAATCGATACCTAAAACTTGAATTCTACTACTTCTTACTGGCTATTACATCAACTTAAAAGCTTCACCTGTGTTCTACTATGGTGATTTTAGTGTCTCCGCATACCGCAGCACGCGACATAGCTTTGCAGACGATAAGTACAACCGTTTTAGAGAGAAGAGCGGCCAATGTTACGATCTGGCTTTAAGTCGATTCGATAACAAATGACGAAAACGGACGGATGTCTCAGGTTTTTACTACATATGAACACTTTTCACATTCTCCCGTGCAACTCGGCTGCTAGTCCTCATTTTATGCAGAATCTTAAGGTCCTAGCTCATGTCCAAGGCACCAATGCCAGCTAAAAAGTCAATAATCGATACCTAAAACTTTAATTCTACTACTTCTTACTGGCTATTACATCAACTTAGAAGCTTCATCTGTGTTCTTCTATGGTGCTTTTACTCTCTCCACATACCGCAGCACGCGACATAGCTTTGCAGACGATATGTACAACCGTTTCAGTGAGAAGAGCGGCCAATGTGACGATCTGGCTGTAAGTCGATTCGATAACAAATGACGAAAACGGACGGATTTCTAAGGTTTTTATTACATATGAACAGTTTTCACATTCTCCCGTGTAACTCGGCTGCTAGTCCTCCTTTCATGCAGAATGTTAAGGTCCTAGCTCATGTTCAAGGCACCAAAGCCAGCTAAAAAGTCAATAATCAATACCTAAAACGTGAATTGTACAACTTCTTACTGGCTATTACATCATCTTAGAAGCTTCATATGTGTTCTACTATGGTGCTTTTAGTGCCTCCGCATACCGCAGCACGCGACATAGCTTTGCAGACGATAAGTACAACCGTTTCAGAGATAAGAGCGGCCAATGTGATGATCTGGCTTTAAGTCGATTCGATAACAAATGACGAAAACGGACGGATTTCTCAGGTTTTTACTACATATGAACACTTTTCACATTGTCCCGTGCAACTCCTCTGCTAGTCCTCCTTTCAGGAAGAATCTCAAGGTCCTAGCTCATGTCCAAGGCACCAAAGCCAGCTAAAAAGTCAATAATCGATACCTAAAACTTTAATTCTACTACTTCTTACTGGCTATTACATCAACTTAGAAGCTTCATCTGTGTTCTTCTATGGTTCTTTTACTCTCTCCACATACCGCAGCACGCGACATAGCTTTGCAGACGATATGTACAACCGTTTCAGTGAGAAGAGCGGCCAATGTGACGATCTGGCTGTAAGTCGATTCGATAACAAATGACGAAAACGGACGGATTTCTAAGGTTTTTATTACATATGAACAGTTTTCACATTCTCCCGTGTAACTCGGCTGCTAGTCCTCCTTTCATGCAGAATGTTAAGGTCCTAGCTCATGTTCAAGGCACCAAAGCCAGCTAAAAAGTCAATAATCGATACCTAAAACTTGAATTGTACTACTTCTTACTGGCTATTACATCAACTTAGAAGCTTCATCTGTGTTCTACTATGGTGATTTCAGTGTCTCCGCGTACCGCAGTACGCGACAAAGCTTTGCAGACGATAAGTACTAGCGTTTCAGAGAGAAGAGCGGCCAATGTGACGATCTGGCTTTAAGTCGATTCGATAACAAATGACGAAAACGGACGGATTTCTTAGGTTTTTACTACATATGAACACTTTTCACAATCTGCCGTGCAACTCGGCTGCTAGTCCTCCTTTCATGCAGAGTCTTAAGGTCCTAGCGCATGTCCAAGGCACCAAAGCCAGCTAAAAGGTCCATATTCAATACTTAAAACTTGAATTGTACTACTTCTTACTGGCTATTACATCAACTTAGAAGCTTCATCTGTGTTCTACTATGGTGCTTTTAGTGTCTCAGCATACCGCAGCACGCGACATAACTTTGCAGACAATAAGTACAACCGTTTCAGAGAGAAGAGCGGCCAATATGACGATCTGGCTTTAAGTCGATTCGATAACAAATGACGAAAACGGACGGATTTCTCAGGTTTTTACTACATATGAACACTTTTCACATTCTCCCGTGCAACTCGGCTGCTAGTCCTTCTTTCATGCCGAATCTTAGGGTCCTAGATCATGTCCAAGGCCCCAAAGCCAGCTAAAGAGTCAATAACCGATACCTAAAAATTGAATTGTACTACTTCTTACTGGCTATTACATCATCTTAAAAGCTTCATCTGCGTTCTACTATGGTGTTTTTAGTGTCTCCGAATATCGCAGTACGCGTCATAGCTTTGCAGACGATAAGTACAACCTTTTCAGGGAGAAGAGCGGCCAATGTGACGATCTGGCTTTAAGTCGATTCGATAACAAATGACGAAAACGGACGGATTTCTCAGGTTTTTACTATATATGAACACTTTTCACATTCTCCCGTGCAACTCGGCTGCTAGTCCTCCTCTCATGCAGAATCTTAAGGTCCTAGCTCATGTCCAAGGCACCGAAGCCAGCTAAAAAGTCAATAGTCGATACCTAAAACATGAATAGTACTACTTCTTACTGGCTACTGCATCAACTTAGAAGCTTCATCTGTGTTCTACTATGGTGATTTTAGCGTCCCTCCATACCGCAGCACGCGACATAGCTTTGCAGACGATAAGTACAACCGTTTTAGAGAGAAGAGCGGCCAATGTTACGATCTGGATTTAAGTCGATTCGATAACAAATGACGAAAACGGACGGATGTCTCAGGTTTTTACTACATATGAACACTTTTCACAATCTCCCGTGCAACTCGGCTGCTAGTCCTTCTTTTATGCAGAATCTTAAGGTCCTAGCTCATGTCCAAGGCACCAAAGCCAGCTACAAAGTCAATAATCGATTCCCAAAACTTGAATTGGACTACTTCTTACTGGCAATTACATCAACTTAGAACCTTCATCTGTGTTCTACTACGGTGCTTTTAGTTTCTCCGCATACCGCAGCGCGCGACATAGTTTTGCAGACGATAAGTGCAACCGTTTCAGAGAGAAGAGCGGCCAATGTGACGATCTGGCTTTAAGTCGATTGGATAACAAATGACGAAAACGGATGGATTTCTCAGGTTTTTACTACATATGAACACTTTTCACATTCTCCCGTGCAACTCGGCTGCTAGTCCTCCTTTCATGCATAATCTTAAGGTCATAGCTCATGTCCAAGGCACCATGCCAGCTAAAAAGTCAATAACGATATCTAAAACTTGAATTGTACTATTTCTTACTGGCTATTACGTCATCTTAGAAGCTTCATCTGTGTTCTACTATGGTGCGTTTAGTGTGTCCGAATACCGCAGTACGCGACATAGCTTTGCAGACGATAAGTACAACCGTTCAGAGAGAAGAGCGGCCAATGTGACGATCTGACTTTAAGTCGATTCGATAACAAATGACGAAAACGGACGGATTTCTCAGGTTTTTACTACATATGAACACTTTTCACATTCTCCCGTGCAACTCGGCTGCTAGTCCTCCTTTTATGCAGAATCTTAAGGTCCTAGCTCATGTCCAAGGCACCAAAGCCAGCTAAAAAGTCAATAATCGATACCTAAAACTTGAATTGGACTACTTCTTACTGGCTATTACATCAACTTAGAACCTTCATCAATGTTCTACTACGGTGCTTTTAGTTTCTCCGCATACCGCAGCACGCGACACAGATTTGCAGACGATAAGTACAACCGTTTTAGAGAGAAGAGCGGCCAATGTTACGATCTGGCTTTAAGTCGATTCGATAACAAATGACGAAAACGGACGGATGTCTCAGGTTTTTACTACATATGAACACTTTTCACATTCTCCCGTGCAAGTCGGCTGCTAGTCCTCCTTTTATGCAGAATCTTAAGGTCCTAGCTCATGTCCAAGGCACCAAAGCCAGCTAAAAAGTCAATAATCGATACCTAAAATTTGAATTGGACTACTTCTTACTGGCTATTACATCAACTTAGAACCTTCATCTATGTTCGACTACGGTGCTTTTAGTTTCTCCGCATACCGCAGCACGCGACATAGTTTTGCAGACGATAAGTACAACCGTTTCAGAGAGAAGAGCTGCCAATGTGACGATCTGGCTTTAAGTCGATTGGAAAAAAAAAAATGACGAAAACGGACGGATTTCTCAGGTTTTTACTACATATGAACACTTTTCACATTCTCCCGGGCAACTCGGCTGCTAGTCCTTCTTTCATGCTGAATCTTAAGGTCCTAGATCATGTCCAAGGCACCAAAGCCAGCTAAAAAGTCAATAATCAATATCTAAAACTTGAATTGTACTACTTCTTACTGGCTATTACATCAACTTAGAAGCTTCATCTGTGTTCTACTATGGTGCGTTTAGTGTCTCCGAATACCGCAGTACGCGACATAGCTTTGCAGACGATAAGTACAACCGTTTCAGTGAGCAGAGCGGCCAATGTGACGATTTGGCTTTAAGTCGATTCGATAACAAATGACGAAAACGGACGGATTTCTCAGGTTTTTACTACATATAAACACTTTTCACATTCTCCCGTGCAACTCGGCTGCTAGTCCTCCTTTCATGCAGAATCTTAAGGTCCTAGCTCATGTCCAAGTCACCAAAGCCATCTAAAAAGTCAATAATCGATACCTAAAACTTGAATTGGACTACTTCTTACTGGCTATTACATCAACTTAGATGCTTCATCTATGTTCTACAACGGTGCTTTTAGTTTCTCCGCATACCGCAGCACGCGACACAGCTTTGCAGACGATAAGTACAACCGTTTTAGAGAGAAGAGCGGCTAATGTTACGATCTGGCTTTAAGTCGATTCGATAACAAATGACGAAAACGGACGGATGTCTCAGGTTTTTACTACATATGAACACTTTTCACATTCTCCCGTGCAACTCGGCTGCTAGTCCTCCTTTCATGCAGAATGTTAAGGTCATGGCCCATGTCCAAGGCACCAAAGCCAGCTAAAAAGTCAAAACCGATATCTAAAACTTGAATTGTACTATTTCTTACTGGCTATTACATCATCTTAGAAGCTTCATCTGTGTTCTACTATGGTGCGTTTAGTGTCTCCGAATACCGCAGTACGCGACATAGCTTTGCAGACGATAAGTACAACCGTTTCAGAGAGCACAGCGGCCAATGTGACGATTTGGCTTTAAGTCGATTCGATAACAAATGACGAAAACGGACGGATTTCTCAGGTTTTTACTACATATGAACACTTTTCACATTCTCCCGTGCAACTCGGCTGCTAGTCCTCCTTTCATGCAGAATCTTAAGGTCCTGGCTCATGTCCAAGGCACCAAAGCCAGCTATAAAGTCAATAACCGATACCTAAAAATTGAATTGTCCTACTTCTTACTGGCTATTACATCATCTTAAAAGCTTCATCTGTGTTCTACTATGGTGTTTTTAGTGTCTCCGAATATCGCAGTACGCGTCATAGCTTTTCAGACGATAAGTACAACCGTTTCAGAGAGAAGAGCGGCCAATGTGACGATCTGGCTTTAAGTCGATTCGATAACAAATTACGAAAACGGACGGATTTCTCAGGTTTTTACTACATATGAACACTTTTCACATTCTCCCGTGCAACTCGGCTGCTAGTCCTCCTTTCATGCCGAATCTCAAGGTCCTAGCTCATGTCCAAGGCACCAATGCCAGCTAAAAAGTCAATAATCGATACCTAAAACTTGAATTGTACTATTTCTTACTGGCTATTACATCAACTTAGAAGCTTCATCTGTGTTCTACTATGGTGATTTTAGTGTCTCCACATACCGCAGCACGCGACATAGCTCTGCAGACGATAAGTACAACTGTTTAAGAGAGAAGAGCGGCCAATGTGTCCATCTGGCTTTAAGTCGATTCGATAACAAATGACGAAAACGGACGGATTTCTCAGGTTTTTACTACATATGAACACTTTTCACATTCTCCCGTGCAACTCGGCTGCTAGTCCTCCCCTCATGCAGAATCTTAAGGTCCTAGGTCATGTCCAAGGCACCGAAGCCAGCTAAAAAGTCAATAATCGATACCTAAAACATGAATTGTACTACTTCTTACTGGCTATTGCATCAACTTAGAAGCTTCATCTGTGTTCTACTATGGTGATTTTAGCGTCCCTGCATACCGCAGCACGCGACATAGCTTTGCAGACGATAAGTACAACCGTTTCAGAGAGAAGAGCGGCCAATGTGACGATCTGGCTATAAGTCGATTCGATAACAAATGACGAAAACGGACCGATTTCTCAGGTTTTTACTACATATGAACACCTTTCACATTCTCCTGTGCAACTCGGCTGCTAGTCCTAATTTCATGCAGAATCTTAAGGTCCTAGCTCATGCCCAAGGCACCGAAGCCAGCTAAAAATCAATAATCGATACCTAAAACTTGAATTCTACTACTTCTTACTGGCTATTACATCAACTTAAAAGCTTCACCTGTGTTCTACTATGGTGATTTTAGTGTCTCCGCATACCGCAGCACGCGACATAGCTTTGCAGACGATAAGTACAACCGTTTTAGAGAGAAGAGCGGCCAATGTTACGATCTGGCTTTAAGTCGATTCGATAACAAATGACGAAAACGGACGGATGTCTCAGGTTTTTACTACATATGAACACTTTTCACATTCTCCCGTGCAACTCGGCTGCTAGTCCTCCTTTTATGCAGAATCTTAAGGTCCTAGCTCATGTCCAAGGCACCAAAGCCAGCTAAAAAGTCAATAATCGATACCTAAAACTTTAATTCTACTACTTCTTACTGGCTATTACATCAACTTAGAAGCTTCATCTGTGTTCTTCTATGGTGCTTTTACTCTCTCCACATACCGCAGCACGCGACATAGCTTTGCAGACGATATGTACAACCGTTTCAGTGAGAAGAGCGGCCAATGTGACGATCTGGCTGTAAGTCGATTCGATAACAAATGACGAAAACGGACGGATTTCTAAGGTTTTTATTACATATGAACAGTTTTCACATTCTCCCGTGTAACTCGGCTGCTAGTCCTCCTTTCATGCAGAATGTTAAGGTCCTAGCTCATGTTCAAGGCACCAAAGCCAGCTAAAAAGTCAATAATCGATACCTAAAACTTGAATTGTACTACTTCTTACTGGCTATTACATCAACTTAGAAGCTTCATCTGTGTTCTACTATGGTGATTTCAGTGTCTCCGCGTACCGCAGTACGCGACAAAGCTTTGCAGACGGTAAGTACTAGCGTTTCAGAGAGAAGAGCGGCCAATGTGACGATCTGGCTTTAAGTCGATTCGATAACAAATGACGAAAACGGACGGATTTCTTAGGTTTTTACTACATATGAACACTTTTCACATTCTCCCGTGCAACTCGGCTGCTAGTCCTCCTTTCATGCAGAGTCTTAAGGTCCTAGCTCATGTCCAAGGCACCAAAGCCAGCTAAAAGGTCCATATTCAATACTTAAAACTTGAATTGTACTACTTCTTACTGGCTATTACATCAACTTAGAAGCTTCATCTGTGTTCTACTATGGTGCTTTTAGTGTCTCAGCATACCGCAGCACGCGACATAACTTTGCAGACAATAAGTACAACCGTTTCAGAGAGAAGAGCGGCCAATGTGACGATCTGGCTTTAAGTCGATTCGATAACAAATGACGAAAACGGACGGATTTCTCAGGTTTTTACTACATATGAACACTTTTCACATTCTCCCGTGCAACTCGGCTGCTAGTCCTTCTTTCATGCCGAATCGTAGGGTCCTAGATCATGTCCAAGGCCCCAAAGCCAGCTAAAGAGTCAATAACCGATACCTAAAAATTGAATTGTACTACTTCTTACTGGCTATTACATCATCTTAAAAGCTTCATCTGCGTTCTACTATGGTGTTTTTAGTGTCTCCGAGTATCGCAGTACGCGTCATAGCTTTGCAGACGATAAGTACAACCGTTTCAGAGAGAAGAGCGGCCAATGTGACGATCTCCCTTTAAGTCGATTCGATAACAAATGACGAAAACGGACGGATGTCTCAGGTTTTTACTACATATGAACACTTTTCACATTCTCCCGTGCAACTCGGCTGCTAGTCCTCCTTTCATGCCGAATCTCAAGGTCCTAGCTCATGTCCAAGGCACCAAAGCCAGCTAAAAAGTCAATAATCGATACCTAAAACTTGAATTGTACTATTTCTTACTGGCTATTACATCAACTTAGAAGCTTCATCTGTGTTCTACTATGGTGATTTTAGTGTCTCCACATACCGCAGCACGCGACATAGCTCTGTAGACGATAAGTACAACCGTTTAAGAGAGAAGAGCGGCCAATGTGTCCATCTGGCTTTAAGTCGATTCGATAACAAATGACGAAAACGGACGGATTTCTCAGGTTTTTACTATATATGAACACTTTTCACATTCTCCCGTGCAACGCGGCTGCTAGTCCTCCTCTCATGCAGAATCTTAAGGTCCTAGCTCATGTCCAAGGCACCGAAGCCAGCTAAAAAGTCAATAATCGATACCTAAAACATCAATTGTACTACTTCTTACTGGCTACTGCATCAACTTAGAAGCTTCATCTGTGTTCTACTATGGTGATTTTAGCGTCCCTGCATACCGCAGCACGCGACATAGCTTTGCAGACGATAAGTGCAACCGTTTCAGAGAGAAGAGCGGCCAATGTGACGATCTGGCTTTAAGTCGATTCGATAACAAATGACGAAAACGGACGGATTTCTCAGGTTTTTACTACATATGAACACTTTTCACATTCTCCCGTGCAACTCGGCTGCTAGTCCTTCTTTCATGCAGAATCTTAGGGTCCTAGATCATGTCCAAGGCCCCAAAGCCAGCTAAAGAGTCAATACTCAATATCTAAAACTTGAATTGTACTACTTCTTACTGCTATTACATCAACTTAGAAGCTTCATCTGTGTTCTACTATGGTGCTTTTAGTGTCTCCGCATATCGCAGCACGCGACATAGCTTTGCAGACGATAAGTACAACGGTTTCAGAGAGAAGAGCGGCAAATGTGACGATCTGGCTTTAAGTCGATTCGATAACAAATGACGAAAACGGACGGATTTCTCAGGTTTTTACTAGATATGAACACTTTTCACATTCTCCCGTGCAACTCGGCTGCTAGTCCTCCTTTCATGCATAATCTTAAGGTCATAGCTCATGTCCAAGGCACCAAAGCCAGCTAAAAAGTCAATAACGATATCTAAAACTTGAATTGTACTATTTCTTACTGGCTATTACATCATCTTAGAAGCTTCATCTGTGTTCTACTATGGTGCGTTTAGTGTGTCCGAATACCGCAGTACGCGACATAGCTTTGCAGACGATAAGTAAAACCGTTCAGAGAGAAGAGCGGCCAATGTGACGATCTGACTTTAAGTCGATTCGATAACAAATGACGAAAACGGACGGATTTCTCAGGTTTTTACTACATATGAACACTTTTCACATTCTCCCGTGCAACTCGGCTGCTAGTCCTCCTTTTATGCAGAATCTTAAGGTCCTAGCTCATGTCCAAGGCACCAAAGCCAGCTAAAAAGTCAATAATCGATACCTAAAACTTGAATTGGACTACTTCTTACTGGCTATTACATCAACTTAGAACCTTCATCAATGTTCTACTACGGTGCTTTTAGTTTCTCCGCATACCGCAGCACGCGACACAGATTTGCAGACGATAAGTACAACCGTTTTAGAGAGAAGAGCGGCCAATGTTACGATCTGGCTTTAAGTCGATTCGATAACAAATGACGAAAACGGACGGATGTCTCAGGTTTTTACTACATATGAACACTTTTCACATTCTCCCGTGCAAGTCGGCTGCTAGTCCTCCTTTTATGCAGAATCTTAAGGTCCTAGCTCATGTCCAAGGCACCAAAGCCAGCTAAAAAGTCAATAATCGATACCTAAAATTTGAATTGGACTACTTCTTACTGGCTATTACATCAACTTAGAACCTTCATCTATGTTCTACTACGGTGCTTTTAGTTTCTCCGCATACCGCAGCACGCGACATAGTTTTGCAGACGATAAGTACAACCGTTTCAGAGAGAAGAGCTGCCAATGTGACGATCTGGCTTTAAGTCGATTGCAAAAAAAATTACGAAAACGGACGGATTTCTCAGGTTTTTACTACATATGAACACTTTTCACATTCTCCCGGGCAACTCGGCTGCTAGTCCTTCTTTCATGCTGAATCTTAAGGTCCTAGATCATGTCCAAGGCACCAAAGCCAGCTAAAAAGTCAATAATCAATATCTAAAACTTGAATTGTACTACTTCTTACTGGCTATTACATCAACTTAGAAGCTTCATCTGTGTTCTACTATGGTGCGTTTAGTGTCTCCGAATACCGCAGTACGCGACATAGCTTTGCAGACGATAAGTACAACCGCTTCAGAGAGCAGAGCGGCCAATGTGACGATTTGGCTTTAAGTCGATTCGATAACAAATGACGAAAACGGACGGATTTCTCAGGTTTTTACTACATATAAACACTTTTCACATTCTCCCGTGCAACTCGGCTGCTAGTCCTCCTTTCATGCAGAATCTTACGGTCCTAGCTCATGTCCAAGTCACCAAAGCCATCTAAAAAGTCAATAATCGATACCTAAAACTTGAATTGGACTACTTCTTACTGGCTATTACATCAACTTAGATGCTTCATCTATGTTCTACAACGGTGCTTTTAGTTTCTCCGCATACCGCAGCACGCGACACAGCTTTGCAGACGATAAGTACAACCGTTTTAGAGAGAAGAGCGGCTAATGTTACGATCTGGCTTTAAGTCGATTCGATAACAAATGACGAAAACGGACGGATGTCTCAGGTTTTTACTACATATGAACACTTTTCACATTCTCCCGTGCAACTCGGCTGCTAGTCCTCCTTTCATGCAGAATCTTAAGGTCATAGCCCATGTCCAAGGCAACAAAGCCAGCTAAAAAGTCAAAAACGATATCTAAAACTTGAATTGTACTATTTCTTACTGGCTATTACATCATCTTAGAAGCTTCATCTGTGTTCTACTATGGTGCGTTTAGTGTCTCCGAATACCGCAGTACGCGACATAGCTTTGCAGACGATAAGTACAACCGTTTCAGAGAGCACAGCGGCCAATGTGACGATTTGGCTTTAAGTCGATTCGATAACAAATGACGAAAACGGTCGGATTTCTCAGGTTTTTACTACATATGAACACTTTTCACATTCTCCCGTGCAACTCGGCTGCTAGTCCTCCTTTCATGCAGAATCGTATGGTCCTAGCTC
This sequence comes from Schistocerca gregaria, assembly GCF_023897955.1. NCBI lineage: Eukaryota > Metazoa > Arthropoda > Insecta > Orthoptera > Acrididae > Schistocerca > Schistocerca gregaria. Next base: position 8,061,948 of record NW_026061795.1, read on the forward strand.
ATGTTCAAGGCACCAAAGCCAGCTAAAAAGTCAATAATCGATACCTAAAACTTGAATTATACTAGTTCTTACTGGCTATTACATCAACTTAGAAGCTTTATCTGTGTTCTACTATGATGATTTTCGTGTCTCCGCATACCGCAGCACGCGACATAGCTTTGCAGACAATAAGTACAACCGTTTCAGAGAGAAGAGTGACCAATGTGACGATCTGGCTTTAAGTCGATTCGATAACAAATGACGAAAACGGACGGATTTCTCAGGTTTTTACTACATATGAACACTTTTCACATTCTCCCGTGCAACTCTGCTCCTAGTCCTCCTTTCATGCAGAATCTTAAGGTCCTAGCTCATGTCCAAGGGACCAAAGCGAGCCAAAAAGTCAATAAACGATACCTAAAAACTGAATTGTACAACTTCTTACTGGCTATTACATCATCTTAGGAGCTTCATCTGTGTTCTACTATGGTGTTTTTAGTATCTCCGAATACCGCAGCACGTGACATAGCTTTGCAGACGATAAGTACAACCGTTTCAGAGAGAAGAGCGGCCAATGTGACCATCTGGCTTTAAGTCGATTCGATAACAAATGACGAAAACGGACAGATTTCTCAGGTTTTTACTACATATGAACACTTTTCACATTCCCCCGTGCAACTCGGCAGCTAGTCCTCCTTTCATGCAGAATCTTAAGGTCCTAGCTCATGTCCAAGTCACCAAAGCCAGCTAAAAAGTCAATAACCGATACCTAAAACTTGAATTGTGCTACTTCTTACTGGCTATTACATCAACTTAGAAGCTTCATCTGTGTTCTACTATGGTGTTTTTAGTGTCTCCGCATACCGCAGCACGCGACATAGCTTTGTAGACGATAAGTACAACCGTTTCAGAGAGGAGAGCGGCCAATGTGACGATCTGGCTTTAAGTCGATTCGATAACAAATGACGAAAACGGACGGATTTCTCAGGTTTTTATCACATATGAACACTTTTCACATTCTACCGTGCAACTCGGTTGCTAGTCCTCCTTTCATATAGAACCTTAAGGTCCTAGCTCATGTCCAAGTCACCAAAGCCAGCTAAAAAGTCAATAATCGATACCTAAAACTTGAATTGGACTACTTCCTACTGGCTATTACATCAACTTAGAAGCTTCATCTGTGTTCTACTATGGTGATTTTAGTGTCTCCGCATACCGCAGCACGCGACATAGCTTTGCAGACGATAAGTACAACCGTTTCAGAGAGGAGAGCGGCCAATGTGACGATCTAGCTATAAGTCGATTCGATAACAAATGACGAAAACGGACGGATTTCTCAGGTTTTTACTACATGCGAACACTTTTCACATTCTCCCGTGCAACTTGGCTGCTAGTCCTCCTTTCATGCAGAATCTCAAGGTCCTAGCTCATGTCCAAGGCACCAAGGCAGCTAAAAGTCAATAATCAATACTTAAAACTTGAATTGTACTACTTCTTACTGGCTATTACATCAACTTAGAAGCTTCATCTGTGTTCTACTATGGTGCTTTTAATGTCTCCGCATACCGCAGCACGCGACATAGCTTTGCAGTCGATAAGTACATCCGTTTCAGAGAGAAGAGCGGTCAATGTGACGATCTGGCTTTAAGACGATTCGATAACAAATGACGAAAACGGACGGATTTCTTGGGTTTTTACTACATATGAACACTTTTCACATTCTCCCGTGCAACTCGGCAGCTAGTCCTCCTTTCATGCAGAATCTTAAGGTCCTAGCTCATGTCCAAGCCACCAAAGCCAGCTAAAAAGTCAATAATCGATACCTAAAACTTGAATTCTACTACTTCTTACTGGCTATTACATCAACTTAGAAGCTTCATCTCTGTTCTACAATGGGCTTTTAGTGTCTCCACATACCGCAGCACGCGACATAGCTTTGCAGAAGATAAGTACAACCGTTTCAGAGAGAAGAGCGGCCAATGTGACGATCTGGCTAAAAGTCGATTCGATAACAAATGACGAAAACGGACGGATTTCTTGGGTTTTTACTACATATGAACACTTTTCACATTCTCCCGTGCATCTCGGCAGCTAGTCCTCCTTTCATGCAGAATCCTAAGGTCCTAGCTCATGTCCAAGTCACCAAAGCCAGCTAAAAAGTCAATAACCGATACCTAAAACTTGAATTGTACTACTTCTTATTGGCTATTACATCAACTTAGAAGCTTCATCTGTGTTCTACTATGGTGCTTTTAGTGTCTCCGCATACCGCAGCACGCGACATAGCTTTGTAGACGATAAGTACAACCGTTTCAGAGAGAAGAGCGGCCAATGTGACGATGTGGCTTTAAGTCGATTCGATAACAAATGACGAAAACGGACGCATTTCTCAGGATTTTATTACATATGAACACTTTTCACATTCTCCCGTGCAACTCGGCTGCTAGTCCTCCTTTCATGCAGAATCTTAAGGTCCTAGCTCATGTCCAAGGCACCAAAGCCAGCTAAAAAGTCAATAATCAATACCTAAAACTTGAATTCTACTACTTCTTACTGGATATTACATCAACTTAGAAGCTTCATCTCTGTTCTACTATGGTGCTTTTAGTGTCTCCACATACCGCAGCACGCGACATAGCTTTGCAGAAGATAAGTACAACCGTTTCAGAGAGAAGAGCGGCCAATGTGACGATCTGGCTAAAAGTCGATTCGATAACAAATGACGAAAACGGACGGATTTCTCAGGTTTTTACTACATATGAACACTTTTCACATTCTCCCGGGCAACTCGGCTGCTAGTCCTTCTATCATGCAGAATCTTAAGGTCCTAGGTCATTTCCAAGGCACCAAAGCCAGCTAAAAAGTCAATAATGAATATCTAAAACTTGAATTGTACTACTTCTTACTGGCTATTACATTAACTTAGAAGCTTCATCTGTGTTCTACTATGGTGCTTTTAGTGTCTCCGCATATCGCAGCACGCGACATAGCTTTGCAGACGATAAGTACAACGGTTTCATACAGAAGAGCGGCCAATGTGACGATCTGGCTTTAAGTCGATTCGATAACAAATGACGAAAACGGACTTATTTCTCAGGTTTTTATTACATATGAACACTTTTCACATTCTCCCGTGCAACTCGGTTGCTAGTCCTCCTTTCATGCAGAATCTTAAGGTCCTAGCTCATGTCCAAGTCACCAAAGCCAGCTAAAAAGTCAATAATCGATACCTAAATTTGAATTGGACTACTTCTTACTGGCCATTACATCAACTTAGATGCTTCATCTGTGTTCTACTATGGTGATTTTAGTGTCTCCGCATACCGCAGCACGCGACATAGCTTTGCAGACGATAAGTACAACCGTTTCAGAGAGAAGAGCGGCCAATGTGACGATCTGGCTTTAAGTCGATTCGATAACAAATGACGAAAACGGACGTTTTTCTCAGGTTGGTTTTTACTACTTATGAACAGTTTTCACATTCTCCCGTGCAACTGGGCTGCTAGGCCTCCTTTCATACAGAATCTTAAGGTCCTAGCTCATGTTCAAGGCACCAAAGCCAGCTAAAAATTCAATAACCGATACCTAAAACTTGAATTGTACTGCTTCTTACTGGCTATTATATCATCTTAGAAGCTTCATCTGTGTTCTACTATGGTGTTTTTAGTGTCTCCGAATACCGCAGTACGCGACATAGCTTTGCAGACGATAAGTACAACCGTTTCAGAGATAAGAGCGGCCAATGTGATGATCTGGCTTTAAGTCGATTCGATAACAAATGACGAAAACGGACGGATTTCTCAGGTTTTTACTACATATGAACTCTTTTCACATTGTCCCGTGCAACTCGGCTGTTAGTCCTCCTTTCATGCAGAATCTCAAGGTCCTTGCTCATGTCCAAGGCACCAAAGCCAGCTAAAAAGTCAATAACTATACCTAAAACTTGAATTGTACTATTTCTTATTGGCTATTATATCATCTTAGAAGCTTCATCTGTGTTCTACTATGGTGCGTTTAGTGTCTCCAAATACCGCAGTACGCGACATTGCTTTGCAGACGATAAGTACAAACGTTTCAGAGAGCAGAGCGGCCAATGTGCCGATTTGGCTTTAAGTCGATTCGATAACAAATGACGAAAACGGACGGATTTCTCAGGTTTTTGCTACATTTGTACACTTTTCACATTCTCCCGCGCAACTCGGCTGCTAGTCCTACTTTGATGCTGAATCTTAAGGTCCTAGCTCACGTCCAGGGCACCAAAGCCAGCTAAAAAGTCAATAATCGATACCTAAAACTTGAATTGTACTACTTCTTACTGGCTATTACATCAACTTAGAAGCTTCATCTGTGTTCTACTATGGTGATTTTAGTGTCTCCGCATACCGCAGCACGCGACATAGCTTTGCAGACGATAAGTACAACCGTTTCAGAGAGAAGAGCGGCCAATGTGACGATCTGGCTTTAAGTCGATTCGATAACAAATGACGAAAACGGACGGATTTCTCAGGTTTTTATCACATATGAACACTTTTCACATTCTACCGTGCAACTCGGTTGCTAGTCCTCCTTTCATATAGAACCTTAAGGTCCTAGCTCATGTCCAAGTCACCAAAGCCAGCTAAAAAGTCAATAATCGATACCTAAAACTTGAATTGGACTACTTCCTACTGGCTATTACATCAACTTAGAAGCTTCATCTGTGTTCTACTATGGTGATTTTAGTGTCTCCGCATACCGCAGCACGCGACATAGCTTTGCAGACGATAAGTACAACCGTTTCAGAGAGGAGAGCGGCCAATGTGACGATCTAGCTATAAGTCGATTCGATAACAAATGACGAAAACGGACGGATTTCTCAGGTTTTTACTACATGCGAACACTTTTCACATTCTCCCGTGCAACTTGGCTGCTAGTCCTCCTTTCATGCAGAATCTCAAGGTCCTAGCTCATGTCCAAGGCACCAAGGCAGCTAAAAGTCAATAATCAATACTTAAAACTTGAATTGTACTACTTCTTACTGGCTATTACATCAACTTAGAAGCTTCATCTGTGTTCTACTATGGTGCTTTTAATGTCTCCGCATACCGCAGCACGCGACATAGCTTTGCAGTCGATAAGTACATCCGTTTCAGAGAGAAGAGCGGTCAATGTGACGATCTGGCTTTAAGACGATTCGATAACAAATGACGAAAACGGACGGATTTCTTGGGTTTTTACTACATATGAACACTTTTCACATTCTCCCGTGCAACTCGGCAGCTAGTCTTCCTTTCATGCAGAATCTTAAGGTCCTAGCTCATGTCCAAGCCACCAAAGCCAGCTAAAAAGTCAATAATCGATACCTAAAACTTGAATTCTACTACTTCTTACTGGCTATTACATCAACTTAGAAGCTTCATCTCTGTTCTACAATGGGCTTTTAGTGTCTCCACATACCGCAGCACGCGACATAGCTTTGCAGAAGATAAGTACAACCGTTTCAGAGAGAAGAGCGGCCAATGTGACGATCTGGCTAAAAGTCGATTCGATAACAAATGACGAAAACGGACGGATTTCTTGGGTTTTTACTACATATGAACACTTTTCACATTCTCCCGTGCATCTCGGCAGCTAGTCCTCCTTTCATGCAGAATCCTAAGGTCCTAGCTCATGTCCAAGTCACCAAAGCCAGCTAAAAAGTCAATAACCGATACCTAAAACTTGAATTGTACTACTTCTTATTGGCTATTACATCAACTTAGAAGCTTCATCTGTGTTCTACTATGGTGCTTTTAGTGTCTCCGCATACCGCAGCACGCGACATAGCTTTGTAGACGATAAGTACAACCGTTTCAGAGAGAAGAGCGGCCAATGTGACGATGTGGCTTTAAGTCGATTCGATAACAAATGACGAAAACGGACGCATTTCTCAGGATTTTATTACATATGAACACTTTTCACATTCTCCCGTGCAACTCGGCTGCTAGTCCTCCTTTCATGCAGAATCTTAAGGTCCTAGCTCATGTCCAAGGCACCAAAGCCAGCTAAAAAGTCAATAATCAATACCTAAAACTTGAATTCTACTACTTCTTACTGGATATTACATCAACTTAGAAGCTTCATCTCTGTTCTACTATGGTGCTTTTAGTGTCTCCACATACCGCAGCACGCGACATAGCTTTGCAGAAGATAAGTACAACCGTTTCAGAGAGAAGAGCGGCCAATGTGACGATCTGGCTAAAAGTCGATTCGATAACAAATGACGAAAACGGACGGATTTCTCAGGTTTTTACTACATATGAACACTTTTCACATTCTCCCGGGCAACTCGGCTGCTAGTCCTTCTTTCATGCAGAATCTTAAGGTCCTAGGTCATTTCCAAGGCACCAAAGCCAGCTAAAAAGTCAATAATGAATATCTAAAACTTGAATTGTACTACTTCTTACTGGCTATTACATTAACTTAGAAGCTTCATCTGTGTTCTACTATGGTGCTTTTAGTGTCTCCGCATATCGCAGCACGCGACATAGCTTTGCAGACGATAAGTACAACGGTTTCATACAGAAGAGCGGCCAATGTGACGATCTGGCTTTAAGTCGATTCGATAACAAATGACGAAAACGGACTTATTTCTCAGGTTTTTATTACATATGAACACTTTTCACATTCTCCCGTGCAACTCGGTTGCTAGTCCTCCTTTCATGCAGAATCTTAAGGTCCTAGCTCATGTCCAAGTCACCAAAGCCAGCTAAAAAGTCAATAATCGATACCTAAATTTGAATTGGACTACTTCTTACTGGCCATTACATCAACTTAGATGCTTCATCTGTGTTCTACTATGGTGATTTTAGTGTCTCCGCATACCGCAGCACGCGACATAGCTTTGCAGACGATAAGTACAACCGTTTCAGAGAGAAGAGCGGCCAATGTGACGATCTGGCTTTAAGTCGATTCGATAACAAATGACGAAAACGGACGTTTTTCTCAGGTTGGTTTTTACTACTTATGAACAGTTTTCACATTCTCCCGTGCAACTGGGCTGCTAGTCCTCCTTTCATGCAGAATCTTAAGGTCCTGGCTCATCTCCAAGGCAACAAAGCCAGCTAAAAAGTCAATAACCGATACCTAAAAATTGAATTGTACTACTTCTTACTGGCTATTACATCATCTTAAAAGCTTCATCTGTGTTCTACTATGGTGTTTTTAGTGTCTCCGAATATCGCAGTACGCGTCATAGCTTTGCAGGCGATAAGTACAACCGTTTCAGAGAGAAGAGCGGCCAATGTGACGATCTGGCTTTAAGTCGATTCGATAACAAATGACGAAAACGGACGGATTTCTCAGGTTTTTACTACATATGAACACTTTTCACATTCTCCCGTGCAACTCGGCTGCTAGTCCTCCTTTCATGCAGAATCTTAAGGTCCTAGCTCATGTCCAAGGCACCAAAGCCAGCTAAAAAGTCAATAATCAATACCTAAAACTTGAATTCTACTACTTCTTACTGGCTATTACATCAACTTAGAAGCTTCATCTCTGTTCTACTATGGTGCTTTTAGTGTCTCCACATACCGCAGCACGCGACATAGCTTTGCAGAAGATAAGTACAACCGTTTCAGAGAGAAGAGCGGCCAATGTGACGATCTGGCTAAAAGTCGATTCGATAACAAATGACGAAAACGGACGGATTTCTCAGGTTTTTACTACATATGAACACTTTTCACATTCTCCTGGGCAACTCGGCTGCTAGTCCTTCTTTCATGCAGAATCTTAAGGTCCTACATCATGTCCAAGGCACCAAAGCCAGCTAAAAAGTCAATAATCAATATCTAAAACTTGAATTGTACTACTTCTTACTGGCTATTACATTAACTTAGAAGCTTCATCTGTGTTCTACTATGGTGCTTTTAGTGTCTTCGCATACCGCAGCACGCGACATAGCTTTGCAGACGATAAGTACAACGGTTTCAGAGACAAGAGCGGCAAATGTGACGATCTGGCTTTAAGTCGATTCGATAACAAATGACGAAAACGGACGGATTTCTCAGGTTTTTACTACATATGAACACTTTTCACATTCTCCCGTGCAACTCGGCTGCTAGTCCTCCTTTCATGCAGAATCTTAAGGTCATAGCCCATGTCCAAGGCACCAAAGCCAGCTAAAAAGTTAATAACGATATCTAAAACTTGAATTGTACTATTTCTTACTGGCTATTACATCATCTTAGAAGCTTCATCTGTGTTCTACTATGGTGCTTTTAGTCTCTCCGCATAACGCAGCACGCGACATAGCTTTGCAGACGATAAGTACAACCGTTTCAGAGAGAAGAGCGGTCAATGTGACGATCTGGCTTTAAGACGATTCGATAACAAATGACGAAAACGGACGGATTTCTTGGGTTTTTACTACATATGAACACTTTTCACATTCTCCCGTGCAACTCGGCAGCTAGTCCTCCTTTCATGTAGAATCTTAATGTCCTAGCTCATGTCCAAGGCACCAAAGCCAGCTAAAAAGTCAATAACCGATACCTAAAACTAGAATTGTACTACTTCTTACTGGCTATTACATCAACTTAGAAGCTTGATCTGTGTTGTACTATGGTGCTTTTAGTGTCTCAGCATACCGCAGCACGCGACATAGCTTTGCAGACGATAAGTACAACCGTTTCAGAGAGAAGAGCGGCCAATGTGACGATCTGGCTTTAAGTCGATTCGATAACAAATGACGAAAACGGACGGATTTCTCAGGTTGGTTTTTACTACATATGAACAGTTTTCACATTCTCCCGTGCAACTGGGCTGCTAGTCCTCCTTTCATACAGAATCTTAAGGTGCTAGCTCATGTTCAAGGCACCAAAGCCAGCTAAAAATTCAATAACCGATACCTAAAACTTGAATTGTACTGCTTCTTACTGGCTATTATATCATCTTAGAAGCTTCATCTGTGTTCTACTATGGTGTTTTTAGTGTCTCCGAATACCGCAGTACGCAACATAGCATTGCAGACGATAAGTACAACCGTTTCAGAGATAAGAATGGGCCAATGTGATGATCTGGCTTAAGTCGATTCGATAACAAATGACGAAAACGGACGGATTTCTCAGGTTTTTACTACATATGAACTCTTTTCACATTGTCCCGTGCAACTCGGCTGCTAGTCCTCCTTTCATGCAGAATCTCAAGGTCCTGGCTCATGTCCAAGGCACCAAAGCCAGCTAAAAAGTCAAAAATCGATACCTAAAACTTGAATTGTACTACTTCTTACTGGCTATTACATCAACTTAGAAGCTTCATCTGTGTTCTACTATGGTGCTTTCCCTGTTTCCGCCTACGGCAACACGCGACATAGCTTTGCAGACGATAGGTACAACCGTTTCAGAGAGAAGAGCGGCGAATGTGACGATCTGGCTTTAAGTCGATTCGATAACAAATGACGAAAACGGACGGATTTCTCAGGTTTTTACTACATATGAACACTTTTCACATTCACCCGTGCAACTCGGCTGCTAGTCCTCCTTTAATGCAGAATCTTAAGGTCCTAGCTCATGTCCAAGGCACCAAAGCCAGCTAAAAGCTCAATATTCAATACCTAAAACTTGAATTGGATTACTTCTTACTGGCTATTACATCAACTTAGATGCTTCATCTGTGTTCTACTATGGTGCTTTTAGTGTCTCCGAATACCGCAGTACGCGACATAGCTTTGCAGACGATAAGTACAACGGATTCAGACAGAAGAACGGCAAATGTGACGATCTGGCTTTAAGTCGATTCGATAACAAATGACGAAAACGGACGGATTTCTCAGGTTTTTACTACATATGAACACTTTTCACATTCTCCCGTGCAACTCGAGTGCTAGTCCTCCTTTCATGCAGAATCTTAAGGTCATAGCTCATGTCCAAGGCACCAAAGCCAGCTAAAAAGTCAATAATCGATACCTAAAACTTGAATTGTACTACTTCTTACTGGCTATTACATCAACTTAGAAGCTTGATCTGTGTTCTACTATGATGATTTTCGTGTCTCCGCATACCGCAGCACGCGACATAACATTGCAGACAATAAGTACAACCGTTTCAGAGAGAAGAGTGGCCAATGTGACGATCTGGCTTTAAGTCTATTCGATAACAAATGACGAAAACGGACGGATTTCTCAGGTTTTTACTACATATGAAAACTTTTCACATTCTCCCGTGCAACTCGGCTGCTAGTCCTCCTTTCATGCAGAATCTTAAGGTCCTGGCTCATCTCCAAGGCACCAAAGCCAGCTAAAAAGTTAATAACCGATACCTAAAAATTGAATTGTACTACTTCTTACTGGCTATTACATCATCTTAAAAGCTTCATCTGTGTTCTACTATGGTGTTTTTAGTGTCTCCGAAAATCGCAGTACGCGTCATAGCTTTGCAGACGATAAGTACAACCGTTTCAGAGAGAAGAGCGGCCAATGTGACGATCTGGCTTTAAGTCGATTCGATAACAAATGACGAAAACGGACGGATTTCTCAGGTTTTTACTACATATGAACACTTTTCACATTCTCCAGTGCAACTCGGCTGCTAGTCCTCCTTTCATGCAGAATCTTAAGGTCCTAGCTCATGTCCAAGGCACCAAAGCCAGCTAAAAAGACAATAATCAATACCTAAAACTTGAATTCTACTACTTCTTACTGGCTATTACATCAACTTAGAAGCTTCATCTGTGTTCTACTATGGTGCTTTTAGTGTCTCCGCATATCGCAGCACGCGACATAGCTTTGCAGACGATAAGTACAACGGTTTCAGAGAGAAGAGCGGCAAATGTGACGATCTGGCTTTAAGTCGATTCGATAACAAATGACGCAAACGGACGGATTTCTCAGGTTTTTACTACATATGAACACTTTTCACATTCTCCCGGGCAACTTGGCTGCTAGTCCTTCTTTCATGCAGAATCTTAAGGTCCTACATCATGTCCAAGGCACCAAAGCCAGCTAAAAAGTCAATAATCAATATCTAAAACTTGAATTGTACTACTTCTTACTGGCTATTACATTAACTTAGAAGCTTCATCTGTGTTCTACTATGGTGCTTTTAGTGTCTCCGCATATCGCAGCACGCGACATAGCTTTGCAGACGATAAGTACAACGGTTTCAGAGAGAAGAGCGGCAAATGTGACGATCTGGCTTTAAGTCGATTCGATAACAAATGACGCAAACGGACGGATTTCTCAGGTTTTTACTACATATGAACACTTTTCACATTCTCCCGTGCAACTCGGCTGCTAGTCCTCCTTTCATGCAGAATCTTAAGGTCATAGCCCATGTCCAAGGCACCAAAGCCAGCTAAAAAGTTAATAACGATATCTAAAACTTGAATTGTACTATTTCTTACTGGCTATTACATCATCTTAGAAGCTTCATCTGTGTTCTACTATGGTGCTTTTAGTGTCTCCGCATAACGCAGCACGCGACATAGCTTTGCAGACGATAAGTACAACCGTTTCAGAGAGAAGAGCGGTCAATGTGACGATCTGGCTCTAAGACGATTCGATAACAAATGACGAAAACGGACAGATTTCTTGGGTTTTTACTACATATGAACACTTTTCACATTCTCCCGTGCAACTCGGCAGCTAGTCCTCCTTTCATGTAGAATCTTAATGTCCTAGCTCATGTCCAAGGCACCAAAGCCAGCTAAAAAGTCAATAACCGATACCTAAAACTAGAATCGTACTACTTCTTACTGGCTATTACATCAACTTAGAAGCTTTATCTGTGTTTTACTATGGTGCTTTTAGTGTCTCCGCATATCGCAGCACGCGACATAGCTTTGCAGACGATAAGTACATCGGTTTCAGAGAGAAGAGCGGCAAATGTGACGATCTGGCTTTAAGTCGATTCGATAACAAATGACGCAAACGGACGGATTTCTCAGGTTTTAGTAGATATGAACACTTTTCACATTCTCCCGTGCAACTCGGCTGCTAGTCCTCCTTTCATGCATAATCTTAAGGTCATAGCTCATGTCCAAGGCACCAAAGCCAGCTAAAAAGTCAATAACGATATCTAAAACTTGAATTGTACTATTTCTTACTGGCTATTACATCATCTTAGAAGCTTCATTTCTGTTCTACTATGGTGCGTTTAGTGTCTCCGAATACCGCAGTACGCGACATAGCTTTGCAGACGATAAGTACAGCCGTTCAGAGAGAAGAGCGGCCAATGTGACGATCTGGCTTTAAGTCGATTCGATAACAAATGACGAAAACGGACGGATTTCTCAGGTTTTTACTACATATGAACGCTTTTCACATTCTCCCGTGAAACTCGGCTGCTAGTCCTCCTTTCATGCAGAATCTTAGGGTCCTAGCTCATGTCCAAGTCACCAAAGCCAGCTAAAAAGTCAATAATCGATACCTAAAACTTGAATTGGACTACTACTTACTGGCTATTACATCAACTTAGATGCTTCATCTGTGTTCTACTATGGTGATTTTAGTGTCTCCGCATACCGCAGCACGCGACATAGCTTTGCAGACGATAAGTACAACCGTTTTAGAGAGAAGAGCGGCCAATGTTACGATCTGGCTTTAAGTCGATTCGATAACAAATTACGAAAACGGACGGATTTCTCAGGTTTTTACTACATATGAACACTTTTCACATTCTCCCGTGCAACTCGGCTGCTAGTCCTCCTTTTATGCAGAATCTTAAGGTCCTAGCTCATGTCCAAGGCACCAAAGCCAGCTAAAAAGTCAATAATCGATACCTAAAACTTGAATTGGACTACTTCTTACTGGCTATCACATCAACTTAGAACCTTCATCAATGTTCTACTACGGTGCTTTTAGTTTCTCCGCATACCGCAGCACGCGACACAGCTTTGCAGACGATAAGCACAACCGTTTTAGAGAGAAGAGCGGCCAATGTTACGATCTGGCTTTAAGTCGATTCGATAACAAATGACGAAAACGGGCGGATGTCTCAGATTTTTACTACATATGAACACTTTTCACATTCTCCCGTGCAACTCGGCTGCTAGTCCTCCTTTTATGCAGAATCTTAAGGTCCTAGCTCATGTCCAAGGCACCAAAGCCAGCTAAAAAGTCAATAATCGATAGCTAAAACTTGAATTGTACTACTTCTTACTGGCTATTACATCAACTTAGAACCTTCATCTATGTTCTACTACGGTGCTTTTAGTTTCTCCGCATACCGCAGCACGCGACATAGTTTTGCAGACGATAAGTACAACCGTTTCAGAGAGAAGAGCGGCCAATGTGACGATCTGGCTTTAAGTCGATTGGATAAATAAATGACGAAAACGGACGGATTTCTAAGGTTTTTACTACATATGAACACTTTTCACATTCTCCCAGGCAACTCGGCTGCTAGTCCTTCTTTCATGCAGAATCTTAAGGTCCTAGATCATGTCCAAGGCACCAAAGCCAGCTAAAAAGTCAATAATGAATATCTAAAACTTGAATTGTACTACTTCTTACTGGCTATTACATCAACTTAGAAGCTTCATCTGTGTTCTACTATGGTGCGTTTAGTGTCTCCGAATACCGCAGTACGCGACATAGTTTTGCAGACGATAAGTACAACCGTTTCAGAGAGAAGAGCGGCCAATGTGACGATCTGGCTTTAACTCGATTGGATAAAAAAATGACGAAAACGGACGGATTTCTCAGGTTTTTACTACATATGAACACTTTTCACATTCTCCCGGGCAACTCGGCTGCTAGTCCTTCTTTCATGCAGAATCTTAAGGTCCTAGATCATGTCCAAGGCACCAAAGCCAGCTAAAAGTCAATAATCAATATCTAAAACTTGAATTGTACTACTTCTTACTGGCTATTACATCAACTTAGAAGCTTCATCTGTGTTCTACTATGGTACGTTTAGTGTCTCCGCATATCGCAGCACGCGACATAGCTTTGCAGACGATAAGTACAACGGTTTCAGAGAGAAGAGCGGCCAATGTGACGATCTGGCTTTAAGTCGATTCGATAACAAATGACGCAAACGGACGGATTTCTCAGGTTTTTAGTAGATATGAACACTTTTCACATTCTCCCGTGCAACTCGGCTGCTAGTCCTCCTTTCATGCAGAATCTTAAGGTCATAGCCTATGTCCAAGGCAGCAAAGCCAGCTAAAAAGTCAATAACGATATCTAAAACTTGAATTGTACTATTTCTTACTGGCTATTACATCATCTTAGAAGCTTCATCTGTGTTCTACTATGGTGATTTTAGCGTCCCTGCATACCGCAGCACGCGACATAGCTTTGCAGACGATAAGTACAACCGTTTCAGAGAGAAGAGCGGCCAATGTGACGATCTGGCTATAAGTCGATTCGATAACAAATGACGAAAACGGACCGATTTCTCAGGTTTTTACTACATATGAACACTTTTCACATTCTCCCGTGCAACTCTGCTCCTAGTCCTCCTTTCATGCAGAATCTTAAGGTCCTAGCTCATGTCCAAGGGACCAAAGCGAGCCAAAAAGTCAATAACCGATACCTAAAAATTGAATTGTACAACTTCTTACTGGCTATTACATCATCTTAGAAGCTTCATCTGTGTTCTACTATGGTGTTTTTAGTGTCTCCGAATACCGCAGTACGTGACATATCTTTGCAGACGATAAGTACAACCGTTTCAGAGAGAAGAGCGGCCAATGTGACCATCTGGCTTTAAGTCGATTCGATAACAAATGACGAAAACGGACGGATTTCTCAGGTTTTTACTACATATGAACACTTTCCACATTCTCCCGTGCAACTCGGCTGCTAGTCCTTCTTTCATGCAGAATTTTAAGGTCCTATTTCATGTCCTTGGCACCGAAGCCAGCTAAAAAGTCATTAACCGATACATAAAATTTGAATTGTACTACTTCTTACTGGCTATTGCATCAACTTAGAAGCTTCATCTGTGTTCTACTATGGTGCTTTTAGTGTATCCGCATACCGCAGCAGGCGACATAGCTTAGTAGACGATAAGTACAACCGTTTCAGAGAGAAGAGCGGTCAATGTGACGACCTGGCTTTAAGACGATTCGATAACAAATGACAAAAACGGACGGATTTCTTGGGTTTTTACTACATATGAACACTTTTCACATTCTCCCGTGCAACTCGGCAGCTAGTCCTCCTTTCATGCAGAATCTTAAGGTCCTAGCTCATGTCCAAGTCACCAAAGCCAGCTAAAAAGTCAATAACCGATACCTAAAACTTGAATTGTACTACTTCTTACTGGCTATTACATCAACTTAGATGCTTCATCTGTGTTCTACTATGGTGATTTTAGTGTCTCCGCATACCGCAGCACGCGACATAGCTTTGCAGACGATAAGTACAACCGTTTCAGAGAGAAGAGCGGCCAATGTGACGATCTGGCTATAAGTCGATTCGATAACAAATGACGAAAACGGACGGATTTCTTAGGTTTTTACTACATGCGAACACTTTTCACATTGTCCCGTGCAACTCGGCTACTAGTCCTCCTTTCATGCAGAATCTCAAGGTCCTAGCTCATGTCCAAGGCACCAAGGCAGCTAAAAGGTCAATAATAAATACTTAAAACTTGAATTGTACTACTTCTTACTGGCTATTACATCAACTTAGAAGCTTCATCTGTGTTCTACTATGGTGCTTTTAATGTCTCCGCATACCGCAGCACGCGACATAGCTTTGCAGACGATAAGTACAACCGTTTCAGAGAGAAGAGCGGTCAATGTGACGATCTGGCTTTAAGTCGATTCGATAACAAATGACGAAAACGGACGGATTTCTCAGGTTTTTACTACATATGAACACTTTTCACATTCTCCCGTGCAACTCGGCTGCTAGTCCTCCTTTCATGCAGAATCTTAAGGTCCTAGCTCATGTCCAAGTCACCAAAGCCATCTAAAAAGTCAATAATCGATACCTAAAACTTGAATTGGACTACTTCTTACTGGCTATTACATCAACTTAGATGCTTCATCTATGTTCTACTACGGTGCTTTTAGTTTCTCCGCATACCGCAGCACGCGACACAGCTTTGCAGACGATAAGTACAACCGTTTTAGAGAGAAGAGCGGATAATGTTACGATCTGGCTTTAAGTCGACTCGATAACAAATGACGAAAACGGACGGATGTCTCAGGTTTTTACTACATATGAACACTTTTCACATTCTCCCGTGCAACTCGGCTGGTAGTCCTCCTTTTATGCAGAATCTTAAGGTCCTAGCTCATGTCCAAGGCATCAAAGCCAGCTAAAAAGTCAATAATCGATACCTAAAACTTGAATTGGACTACTTCTTACTGGCTATTACATCAACTTAGAACCTTCAATTATGTTCTACTACGGTGCTTTTAGTTTCTCCGCATACCGCAGCACGCGACATAGTTTTGCAGACGATAAGTACAACCGTTTCAGAGAGAAGAGCGGCCAATGTGACGATCTGGCTTTAACTCGATTGGATAAAAAAATGACGAAAACGGACGGATTTCTCAGGTTTTTACTACATATGAACACTTTTCACATTCTCCCGGGCAACTCGTCTGCTAGTCCTTCTTTCATGCAGAATCTTATGGTCCTAGATCATGTCCAAGGCACCAAAGCCAGCTAAAAAGTCAATAATCAATATCTAAAACTTGAATTGTACTACTTCTTACTGGCTATTACATCAACTTAGAAGCTTCATCTGTGTTCTACTATGGTACTTTTAGTGTCTCCGCATATCGCAGCACGCGACATAGCTTTGCAGACGATAAGTACAACGGTTTCAGAGAGAAGAGCGGCCAATGTGACGATCTGGCTTTAAGTCGATTCGATAACAAATGACGCAAACGGACGGATTTCTCAGGTTTTTAGTAGATATGAACACTTTTCACATTCTCCCGTGCAACTCGGCAGCTAGTCCTCCTTTCATGCAGAATCTTAAGGTCATAGCCCATGTCCAAGGCACCAAAGCCAGCTAAAAAGTCAATAACGATATCTAAAACTTGAATTGTACTATTTCTTACTGGCTATTACATCATCTTAGAAGCTTCATCTGTGATCTACTATGGTGCGTTTAGTGTCTCCGAATACCGCAGTACGCGACATAGCTTTGCAGACGATAAGTACAACCGTTTCAGAGAGCAGAGCGGCCAATGTGACGATTTGGCTTTAAGTCGATTCGATAACAAATGACGAAAACGGACGGACTTCTCAGGTTTTTACTACATATAAACACTTTTCACATTCTCCCGTGCAACTCGACTGCTAGTCCTCCTTTCATGCAGAATCGTAAGGTCCTAGCTCATGTCCAAGGCACCAAAGCCAGCTAAAAAGTCAATAATCGATACCTAAAACTTGAATTGTACTAGTTCTTACTGGCTATTACATCAACTTAGATGCTTTATCTGTGTGCTACTATGATAATTTTCGTGTCTCCGCATACCGCAGCACGCGACATAGCTTTGCAGACAATAAGTACAACCGTTTCAGAGAGAAGAGTGACCAATGTGACGATCTGGCTTTAAGTCGATTCGATAACAAATGACGAAAACGGACGGATTTCTCAGGTTTTTACTACATATGAACACTTTCCACATTCTCCCGTGCAACTCGGCAGCTAGTCCTCCTTTCATGCAGAATCTTAAGGTCCTAGCTCATGTCCAAGTCACCAAAGCCAGCTAAAAAGTCAATAACCGATACCTAAAACTTGAATTGGACTACTTCTTACTGGCTATTACATCAATTTAGATGCTTCATCTGTGTTCTACTATGTTGATTTTAGTGTCTCCGCATACCGCAGCACGCGACATAGCTTTGCAGACGATAAGTACAACCGTTTCAGAGAGAAGAGCGGCCAATGTGACGATCTGGCTTTAAGTCGATTCGATAACAAATGACGAAAACGGACGGATTTCTTAGGTTTTTACTACATGCGAACACTTTTCACATTCTCCCGTGCAACTCTGCTCCTAGTCCTCCTTTCATGCAGAATCTTAAGGTCCTAGCTCATGTCCAAGGGACCAAAGCGAGCCAAAAAGTCAATAACCGATACCTATAAATTGAATTGTACAACTTCTTACTGGCTATTACATCATCTTAGAAGCTTCATCTGTGTTCTACTATGGTGTTTTTAGTGTCTCCGAATACCGCAGTACGTGACATATCTTTGCAGACGATAAGTACAACCGTTTCAGAGAGAAGAGCGGCCAATGTGACCATCTGGCTTTAAGTCGATTCCATAACAAATGACGAAAACGGACGGATTTCTCAGGTTTTTACTACATATGAACACTTTCCACATTCTCCCGTGCAACTCGGCTGCTAGTCCTCCTTTCATGCAGAATCTTAAGGTCGTTGCTCATGTCCAAGGCATCAAAGCCAGCTATAAAGTCAATAATCGATAACTAAAACTTGAATTGTACTACTTCTTACTGGCTATTACATCAACTTAGAAGCTTCATCTGTGTTATACTATGAAGGTTTTCTTGTCTCCGCATACCGCAGCACGCGACATAGCTTTGCAGACGATAAGTACAACCGTTTCAGAGAGAATAGCGGCCAATGTGACGATCTGGCTATAAGTCGATTCGATAACAAATGACGAAAACGGACGGATTTCTCAGGATTTTACTACATGCGAACACTTTTCACATTCTCCCGTGCAACTCGGCTGCTAGTCCTCCTTTCATGCAGAATCTCAAGGCCCTAGCTCATGTCCAAGGCACCAAGGCAGCTAAAAGGTCAATAATCAATACTTAAAACTTGAATTGTACTACTTCTTACTGGCTATTACATCAACTTAGAAGCTTCATCTGTGTTCTACTATGGTGCTTTTAGTGTATCCGCATACCGCAGCAGGCGACATAGCTTTGTAGACGATAAGTACAACCGTTTCAGAGAGAAGAGCGGTCAATGTGACGATCTGGCTTTAAGACGATTCGATAACAAATGACGAAAACGGACGGATTTCTTGGGTTTTTACTACATATGAACACTTTTCACATTCTACCGTGCAACTCGGTTGCTAGTCCTCCTTTCATATAGAACCTTAAGGTCCTAGCTCATGTCCAAGTCACCAAAGCCAGCTAAAAAGTCAATAATCGATACCTAAAACTTGAATTGGACTACTTCTTACTGGCTATTACATTAACTTAGAAGCTTCATCTGTGTTCTACTATGGTGCTTTTAGTGTCTCCGCATATCGCAGCACGCGACATAGCTTTGCAGACGATAAGTACAACGGTTTCAGAGAGAAGAGCGGCAAATGTGACGATCTGGCTTTAAGTCGATTCGATAACAAATGACGCAAACGGACGGATTTCGCAGGTTTTTACTACATATGAACACTTTTCACATTCTCCCGTGCAACTCGGCTGCTAGTCCTCCTTTCATGCAGAATCTTAAGGTCATAGCCCATGTCCAAGGCACCAAAGCCAGCTAAAAAGTCAATAACGATATCCAAAACTTGATTGTACTATTTCTTACTGGCTATTACATCATCTTAGAAGCTTCATCCTTATTCTACT
This sequence comes from Schistocerca gregaria, assembly GCF_023897955.1. Lineage (NCBI taxonomy): Eukaryota > Metazoa > Arthropoda > Insecta > Orthoptera > Acrididae > Schistocerca > Schistocerca gregaria. The sequence continues at coordinate 8,081,415 of NW_026061795.1, forward strand.
ATGGTGCTTTTAGTGTCTCCGCATACCGCAGCACGCGACATAGCTTTGCAGACGATAAGTACAACCGTTTCAGAGAGAAGAGCGGTCAAGGTGACGATCTGGCTTTAAGACGATTCGATAACAAATGACGAAAACGAACGGATTTCTTGGGTTTTTACTACATATGAACACTTTTCACATTCTCCCGTGCAACTCGGCAGCTAGTCCTCCTGTCATGTAGAATCTTAAGGTCCTAGCTCATGTCCAAGGCACTAAAGCCAGCTAAAAAGTCAATAACCGATACCTAAAACTAGAATTGTACTACTTCTTACTGGCTATTACATCAACTTAGAAGCTTGATCTGTGTTCTACTATGGTGCTTTTAGTGTCTCAGCATACCGCAGCACGCGACATAGCTTTGCAGACGATAAGTACAACCGTCTCAGAGAGAAGAGCGGCCAATGTGACGATCTGGCTTTAAGTCGATTCGATAACAAATGACAAAAACGGACGGATTTCTCAGGTTATTACTACATATGAACACTTTTCACATTCTCCCGTGCAACTCGGCTGCTAGCCCTCTTTTCATGCAGAATCTTAAGGTCCTAGCTCATGTCCAAGGCACCTAAGCCAGCTAAAAAGTCAATAATCGATACCTAAAACTTGAATTGTACTACTTCTTACTGGCTATTGCATCAACTTAGAAGCTTCATCTCTGTTCTACTATGGTGATTTTAGTGTGTCCGCATACCGCAGCACGCGACATAGCTTTGCAGACGATAAGTACATCCGTTTCAGAGAGAAGAGCGGCCAATGTTACGATCTGGCTTTAAGTCGAATCGATAACAAATGATGAAAACGGACGGATGTCTCAGGTTTTTACTACATATGAACACTTTTCACATTCTCCCGGGCAACTCGGCTGCTAGTCCTTCTTTCATGCAGAATCTTAAGGTCCTAGATCATGTCCAAGGCACCAAAGCCAGCTAAAAAGTCAATAATCAATATCTAAAACTTGAATTGTACTACTTCTTACTGGCTATTACATCAACTTAGAAGCTTCATCTGTGTTCTACTATGGTACTTTTAGTGTCTCCGCATATCGCAGCACGCGACATAGCTTTGCAGACGAAAAGTACAACGGTTTCAGAGAGAAGAGCGGCCAATGTGACGATCTGGCTCTAAGTCGATTCGATAACAAATGACGCAAACGGACGGATTTCTCAGGTTTTTAGTAGATATGAACACTTTTCACATTCTCCCGTGCAACTCGGCTGCTAGTCCTCCTTTCATGCAGAATCTTAAGGTCATAGCCCATGTCCAAGGCACGAGAGCCAGCTAAAAAGTCAATAACCATATCTAAAACTTGAATTGTACTATTTCTTACTGGCTATTACATCATCTTAGAAGCTTCATCTGTGTTCTACTATGGTGCGTTTAGTGTCTCCGAATACCGCTGTACGCGACATAGCTTTGCAGACGATAAGTACAACCGTTTCAGAGTGCAGAGCGGCCAATGTGACGATTTGGCTTTAAGTCGATTCGATAACAAATGACGAAAACGGACGGACTTCTCAGGTTTTTACTACATATAAACACTTTTCACATTCTCCCTTGCAACTCGGCTGCTAGTCCTCCTTTCATGCAGAATCGTAAGGTCCTAGCTCATGTCCAAGGCACCAAAGTCAGCTAAAAAGTCAATAATCGATACCTAAAACTTGAATTGTACTAGTTCTTACTGGCTATTACATCAACTTAGAAGCTTTATCTGTGTTCTACTATGATAATTTTCGTGTCTCCGCATACCGCAGCACGCGACATAGCTTTGCAGACAATAAGTACAACCGTTTCAGAGAGAAGAGTGACCAATGTGACGATCTGGCTTTAAGTCGATTCGATAACAAATGACGAAAACGGACGGATTTCTCAGGTTTTTACTACATATGAACACTTTTCACATTCTCCCGTGCAACTCTGCTCCTAGTCCTCCTTTCATGCAGAATCTTAAGGTCCTAGCTCATGTCCAAGGGACCAAAGCGAGCCAAAAAGTCAATAACCGATACCTAAAAATTGAATTGTACAACTTCTTACTGGCTATTACATCATCTTAGAAGCTTCATCTGTGTTCTACTATGGTGTTTTTGGTGTCTCCGAATACCGCAGTACGTGACATATCTTTGCAGACGATAAGTACAACCGTTTCAGAGAGAAGAGCGGCCAATGTGACCATGTGGCTTTAAGTCGATTCGATAACAAATGACGAAAACGGACGGATTTCTCAGGTTTTTACTACATATGAACACTTTCCACACTCTCCCGTGCAACTCGGCTGCTAGTCCTCCTTTCATGCAGAATCTTAAGGTCCTAGCTCATGTCCTTGGCACCGAAGCCAGCTAAAAATTCAATAATCGATACATAAAACTTGAATTGTACTACTTCTTACTGGCTATTGCATCAACTTAGAAGCTTCATCTGTGTTCTACTATGGTGCCTTTAGTGTCTCCGCATACCGCAGCACGCGACATAGCTTTGCAGACGATAAGTACAACCGTTTCAGAGAGAAGAGCGGCCAATGTGACGATCTGGCTTTAAGTCGATTCGATAACAAATGACGAAAACGGACGGATTTCTCAGGTTTTTACTACGTATGAACACTTCTCACATTCACCCGTGCAACTCCTCTGCTAGTCCTCCTTTCATGCAGAATCTTAAGGTCCTAGCTCATGTCCAAGGCATCAAAGCCAGCTATAAAGTCAATAATCGATAACTAAAACTTGAATTGTACTATTTCTTACTGGCTATTACGTCAACTTAGAAGCTTCATCTGTGTTCTACTATGAAGATTTTCTTGTCTCCGCATACCGCAGCACGCGACATAGCTTTGTAGACGATAAGTACATTCGTTTCAGAGAGAAGAGCGGCCAATGTGACGATCTGGCTTTAAGTCGATTCGATAACAAATGACGAAAACGGACTTATTTCTCAGGTTTTTATTACATATGAACACTTTTCACATTCTCCCGTGCAACTCGGTTGCTAGTCCTCCTTTCATGCAGAATCTTAAGGTCCTAGCTCGTGTCCAAGTCACCAAAGCCAGCTTAAAAGTCAATAATCGATACCTAAATTTGAATTGGACTACTTCTTACTGGCTATTACATCAACTTAGATGCTTCATCTGTGTTCTACTATGGTGATTTTAGTGTCTCCGCATATCGCAGCACGCGAACTAGCTTTGCAGACGATAAGTACAACCGTTTCAGAGAGAAGAGCGGCCAATGTGACGATCTGGCTTTAAGTCGATTCGATAACAAATGGCGAAAACGGACGCATTTCTCAGGATTTTATTACATATGAACACTTTTCACATTCTCCCGTGCAACTCGGCTGCTAGTCCTCCTTTCATGCAGAATCTTAAGGTCCTAGCTCATGCCCAAGGCACCAAAGCCAGCTAAAAAGTCAATAATCCATACCTAAAACTTGAACTGTACTACTTCTTATTGTCTATTACATCATCTTAGAAGCTTCATCTGTGTTCTACTATGGTGATTTTAGTGTCTCCGCATACCGCAGCACGCGACATAGCTTTGCAGACGATAAGTACAACCGTTTCAGAGAGAAGAGCGGCCAATGTGACGATCTGGCTTTAAGTCGATTCGATAATAAATGACGAAAACGTACGGATTTCTCAGGTTTTTACTACATATGAACACATTTCACATTCTCCCGTGCAACGCGGCTGCTAGTCCTCCTTTCATGCAGAATCTTAATGTCCTAGCTCATGTCCAAGGCACCAAAGCCAGCTAAAAAGTAAATAATCAGTACCTATAACTTGAATTGTACTACTTCTTACTGGCTATTACATCAACTTAGAAGCTTCATCTGTGTTCTACTATGGTGCTTTTAGTGTCTCCGCATATCGCAGCACGCGACATAGCTTTGCAGACGATAAGTACAACGGTTTCAGAGAGAAGAGCGGCAAATGTGACGATCTGGCTTTAAGTCGAATCGATAACAAATGACGCAAACGGACGGATTTCTCAGGTTTTTACTACATATGAACACTTTTCACATTCTCCCGTGCAACTCGGCTGCTAGTCCTCCTTTCATGCAGAATCTTAAGGTCATAGCCCAAGTCCAAGGCACCAAAGCCAGCTAAAAAGTCAATAACGATATCCAAAACTTGAATTGTACTATTTCTTACTGGCTATTACATCATCTTAGAAGCTTCATCCTTGTTCTACTATGGTGCTTTTAGTGTCTCCGCATACCGCAGTACGCGACATAGCTTTGCAGACGATAAGTACAACCGTTTCAGAGAGAAGAGCGGTCAATGTGACGATCTGGCTTTAAGACGATTCGATAACAAATGACGAAAACGGACGGATTTCTTGGGTTTTTACTACATATGAACACTTTTCACATTCTCCCGTGCAACTCGGCAGCTAGTCCTCCTTTCATGTAGAATCTTAAGGTCCTAGCTCATGTCCAAGGCACTAAAAACAGCTAAAAAGTCAATAACCGATACCTAAAACCAGAATTGTACTACTTCTTACTGGCTATTACATCAACTTAGAAGCTTGATCTGTGTTGTACTATGGTGCTTTTAGTGTCTCAGCATACCGCAGCACGCGACATAGCTTTGCAGACGATAAGTACAACCGTCTCAGAGAGAAGAGCGGCCAATGTGACGATCTGGCTTTAAGTCGATTCGATAACAAATGACAAAAACGGACGGATTTCTCAGGTTATTACTACATATGAACACTTTTCACATTCTCCCGTGCAACTCGGCTGTTAGCCCTCTTTTCATGCAGAATCTTAAGGTCCTAGCTCATGTCCAAGGCACCTAAGCCAGCTAAAAAGTCAATAATCGATACCTAAAACTTGATTTGTACTACTTCTTACTGGCTATTGCATCAACTTAGAAGCTTCATCTCTGTTCTACTATGGTGATTTTAGTGTATCCGCATACCGCAGCACGCGACATAGCTTTGCAGACGATAAGTACATCCGTTTCAGAGAGAAGAGCGGCCAATGTTACGATCTGGCTTTAAGTCGATTCGATAACAAATGACGAAAACGGACGGATTTCTCAGGTTTTTACTACATATGAACAGTTTTCACATTCTCCCGTGCAACTCGGCTGCTAGTCCTCCTTTCATGCAGAATCTTAAGGTCCTAGCTCATGTCCAAGGCATCAAAGCCAGCTACAAAGTCAGTAATCGATAACTAAAACTTCAATTGTACTACTTCTTACTGGCTATTACATCAACTTAGAAGCTTCATCTGTGTTCTACTATGGTGCTTTTAGTGTCTCCGCATACCCCAGAACGCGACATAGATTTGCAGACGATAAGTACAACCGTTTCAGAGAGAAGAGCGGTCAATGTGACGATCTGGCTTTAAGACGATTCGATAACAAATGACGAAAACGGACGGATTTCTTGGGTTTTTACTACATATGAACACTTCTCACATTCTCCAGTGCATCTCGGCAGCTAGTCCTCCTTTCATGCAGAATCTTAAGGTCCTAGCTCATGTCCAAGGCACCAAAGCCAGCTAAAAAGTCAATAACCGATACCTAAAACTTGAATTGTACTACTTCTTACTGGCTATTACATCAACTTAGAAGCTTCATCTGTGTTCTACTATGGTGCTTTTAGTGTCTCCGCATACCGCAGCACGCGACATAGCTTTGTAGACAATAAGTACTACCGTTTCAGAGAGAGGAGCGGCCAATGTGACGATATGGCTTTAAGACGATTCGATAACAAATGACGAAAACGGACGGATTTCTTAGGTTTTTATTACATATGAACACTTTTCACATTCTCCCGTGCAACTCGGCTGCTAGTCCTCCTTTCATGCAGAATCTTAAGGTCCTAGCTAATGTCCAAGGCACCAAAGCCAGCTAAAAAGTCAATAATCAATACCTAAAACTTGAATTGGACTACTTCTTACTGGCTATTACATCAACTAAGAAGCTTCATCTGAGTTCTACTACGGTGCTTTTAGTTTCTCCGCATACCGCAGCACGCGATATAGTTTTGCAGACGATAAGCACAACCGTTTCAGAGAGAAGAGCGGCCAATGTGACAATCTGGCTAAAAGTCGATTCGATAACAAATGACGAAAACGGACGGATTTCTCAGGTTTTTACTACATATGAACACTTTTCACACTCTCCCGTGCAACTCGGCTGCTAGTCCTCCTTTCACGCAGAATCTTAAGGTCCTAGCTCATGTCCAAGACACCAAAGCCAGCTAAAAGTTCAATATTCAATACCTAAAACTTGAATTGCACTACTTCTTACTGGCTATTACATCAACTTAGAAGCTTGATCTGTGTTGTACTATGGTGCTTTTAGTGTCTCAGCATACCGCAGCACGCGACATAGCTTTGCAGACGATAAGTACAACCGTTTCAGAGAGATTAGCGGCCAATGTGACGATCTGGCTTTAAGTCGATTCGATAACAAATGAAGAAAACGGACGGATTTCTCAGGTTTTTACTACATGCGAACACTTTTCACATTCTCCCGTGCAACTCTGCTGCTTGTCCTCCATTCACGCAGAATCTCAAGGTCGTAGCTCATGTCCAAGGCACCAAATCCAGCTAAAAAGTCAATAATCGATACCTAAAACTTGAATTGTACTACTTCTTACTGGCTATTACATCAACTTAGAAGCTTCATCTGTGTTCTACTATGGTGCTTTTAGTGTCTCCGCATACCGCAGCACGCGACATAGCTTTGTAGACGATAAGTACAACCGTTTCAGAGAGAAGAGCGGCCAATGTGACGATCTGGCTTTAAGTCGATTCGATAACAAATGACGAAAACGGACGGATTTCTCAGGTTTTTATTACATATGAACACTTTTCACATTCTCCCGTGCAACTCGGCTGCTAGCCCTCTTTTCATGCAGAATCTTAAGGTCCTAGCTTATGTCCAAGGCACCTAAGCCAGCTAAAAAGTCAATAATCGATACCTAAAACTTGAATTGTAATACTTCTTACTGGCTATTGCATCAACTTAGAAGCTTCATCTCTGTTCTACTATGGTGATTTTAGTGTATCCGCATACCGCAGCACGTGACATAGCTTTGCAGACGATAAGTACATCCGTTTCAGAGAGAAGAGCGGCCAATGTTACGATCTGGCTTTAAGTCGATTCGATAACAAATGACGAAAACGGACGGATTTCTCAGGTTTTTACTACATATGAACACTTTTCACATTCTCCCGTGCAACTCGGCTGCTAGTCCTCCTTTCATGCAGAATCTTAAGGTCCTAGCTCATGTCCAAGGCATCAAAGCCAGCTACAAAGTCAGTAATCGATAACTAAAACTTCAATTGTTCTACTTCTTACTGGCTATTACATCAACTTAGAAGCTTCATCTGTGTTCTACTATGGTGCTTTTAGTGTCTCCGCATACCCCAGAACGCGACATAGATTTGCAGACGATAAGTACAACCGTTTCAGAGAGAAGAGCGGTCAATGTGACGATCTGGCTTTAAGACGATTCGATAACAAATGACGAAAACGGACGGATTTCTTGGGTTTTTACTACATATGAACACTTCTCACATTACCCGTGCAACTCGGCAGCTAGTCCTCCTTTCATGCAGAATCTTAAGGTCCTAGCTCATGTCCAAGGCACCAAAGCCAGCTAAAAAGTCAATAACCGTTACCTAAAACTTAAATTGTACTACTTCTTACTGGCTATTACATCAACTTAGAAGCTTCATCTGTGTTCTACTACGGTGCTTTTAGTTTCTCCGCATACCGCAGCACGCGACATAGTTTTGCAGACGATAAGCACAACCGTTTCAGAGGTAAGAGCGGCCAATGTGACGATCTGGCTTTAAGTCGATTCGATAACAAATGACGAAAACGGACGGATTTCTCAGGTTTTTACTACATATGAACACTTTTCACATTCTCCCGTGCAACTCGGCTGCTAGTCCTCCTTTCACGCAGAATCTTAAGGTCCTAGCTCATGTCCAAGACACCAAAGCCAGCTAAAAGGTCAATACTCAATACCTAAAACTTGAATTGTACTACTTCTTACTGGCTATTACATCAACTTAGAAGCTTGATCTGTGTTGTACTATGGTGCTTTTAGTGTCTCAGCATACCGCAGCACGCGACATAGCTTTGCAGACGATAAGTACAACCGTTTCAGAGAGAAGAGCGGCCAATGTGACGATCTGGCTTTAAGTCGATTCGATAACAAATGAAGAAAACGGACGGATTTCTCAGGTTTTTACTACATGCGAACACTTTTCACATTCTCCCGTGCAACTCTGCTGCTAGTCCTCCATTCACGCAGAATCTCAAGGTCGTAGCTCATGTCCAAGGCACCAAATCCAGCTAAAAAGTCAAAAATCGATACCTAAAACTTGAATTGTACTACTTCTTCCTGGCTATTACATCAACTTAGAAGCTTCATCTGTGTTCTACTATGGTGCTTTTAGTGTCTCCGCATACCGCAGCACGCGACATAGCTTTGTAGACGATAAGTACAACCGTTTCAGAGAGAAGAGCGGCCAATGTGACGATCTGGCTTTAAGTCGATTCGATAACAAATGACGAAAACGGACGGATTTCTCAGGTTTTTATTACATATGAACACTTTTCACATTCTCCCGTGCAACTCGGTTTCTAGTCCTCCTTTCATGCAGAATCTTAAGGTCGTAGCTCATGTCCAAGTCACCAAAGCCAGCTAAAAAGTCAATAATCGATACCTAAAACTTGAACTGTACTACTTCTTACTGGCTATTACATCAACTTAGAAGCTTCATCTGTGTTCTACTACGGTGCTTTTAGTTTCTCCGCATACCGCAGCACGCGACATAGTTTTGCAGACGATAAGCACAACCGTTTCAGAGGTAAGAGCGGCCAATGTGACGATCTGGCTTTAAGTCGATTCGATAACAAATGACGAAAACGGACGGATTTCTCAGGTTTTTACTACATATGAACACTTTTCACATTCTCCCGTGCAACTCTGCTGCTAGTCCTCCTTTCACGCAGAATCTCAAGGTCCTAGCTCATGTCCAAAGCACCAAAGCCAGCTAAAAAGTCAATAATCGATACCTAAAACTTGAATTGTACTACTTCTTACTGGCTATTACACCAACTTAGAAGCTTCATCTGTGTTCTACTATGATGATTTTCGTGTCTCCGCATACCGCAGCACGCGACATAGCTTTGCAGACGATAAGTACAACCGTTTCACGGAGAAGAGTGGCCAATGTGACGATCTGGCTATAAGTCGATTCGATAACAAATGACGAAAACGGACGGATTTACAAGGATTTTACTACATATGAACACTTTTCACATTCTCCCATGCAACTCGGCTGCTAGTCCTCCTTTCATGCAGAACGTTAAGGTCCTAGCTCATGTCCAATGCACCAAAGCCAGCTAAAAAGTCAATAATCGATACCTAAAACTTGAACTATACTACTTGTTACTGGCTATTACATCAACTTTGAAGCTTCATATGTGTTCTACTATGGTGCTTTTACTGTCTTCGCATACCGCAGCACGCGACATAGCTTTGCAGACGATAAGTACAACCGTTTCAGAGAGAAGAGCGGCCAATGTGACGATCTGGCTTTAAGTCGATTCGATAACAAATGAAGAAAACGGACGGATTTCTCAGGTTTTTATTACATATGAACACTTTTCACATTCTCCCGTGCAACTCGTTTTCTAGTCCTCCTTTCATGCAGAATCTTAAGGTCCTAGCTCATGTCCAAGTCACCAAAGCCAGCTAAAAAGTCAATAATCGATACCTAAAACTTGAACTGTACTACTTCTTACTGGCTATTACATCAACTTAGAAGCTTCATCTGTGTTCTACTACGGTGCTTTTAGTTTCTCCGCATACCGCAGCACGCGACATAGTTTTGCAGACGACAAGCACAACCGTTTCAGAGATAAGAGCGGCCAATGTGACGATCTGGCTTTAAGTCGATTCGATAACAAATGACGAAAACGGACGGATTTCTCAGGTTTTTACTACATATGAACACTTTTCACATTCTCCCGTGCAACTCTGCTGCTAGTCCTCCTTTCACGCAGAATCTCAAGGTCCTAGCTCATGTCCAAAGCACCAAAGCCAGCTAAAAAGTCAATAATCGATACCTAAAACTTGAATTGTACTACGACTTACTGGCTATTACACCAACTTAGAAGCTTCATCTGTGTTCTACTATGATGATTTTCGTGTCTCCGCATTCCGCAGCACGCGACATAGCTTTGCAGACGATAAGTACAACCGTTTCACGGAGAAGAGTGGCCAATGTGACGATCTGGCTATAAGTCGATTCGATAACAAATGACGAAAACGGACGGATTTACAAGGATTTTACTACATATGAACACTTTTCACATTCTCCCATGCAACTCGGCTGCTAGTCCTCCTTTCATGCAGAACGTTAAGGTCCTAGCTCATGTCCAATGCACCAAAGCCAGCTAAAAAGTCAATAATCGATACCTAAAACTTGAACTGTACTACTTGTTACTGGCTATTACATCAACTTTGAAGCTTCATATGTGTTCTACTATGGTGCTTTTACTGTCTTCGCATACCGCAGCACGCGACATAGCTTTGCAGACGATAAGTACAACCGTTTCAGAGAGAAGAGCGGCCAATGTGACGATCTGGCTTTAAGTCGATTCGATAACAAATGACGAAAACGGACGGATTTCTCAGGTTTTTACTACATATGAGCACTTTTCACATTCTCCCGTGCAGCTGGGCTGCTAGTCCTCCTTTTATGCAGAATCTTAAGGTCCTAGCTCATGTCCAAAGCACCAAAGCCAGCAAAAAAGTCAATAATCGATACCTAAAACTTGAATTGGACTACTTCTTACTGGCTATTACATCAACTTAGAAGCTTCATCTGTGTTCTACTATGGTGCTTTTAGTGTCTCCGCATACCGCAGCACGCGACATAGCTTTGCAGACGATAAGTACAACCGTTTCAGAGAGAAGAGCGGCCAATGTGACGATCTGGCTTTAAGTCGATTCGATAACAAATGACGAAACCGGACGGATTTCTCAGGTTTTTACTACATATGAACACTTTTCACATTCTCCCAAACAACGCGGCTGCTAGTCCTCCTTTCATGCAGAATGTTAAGGTCCTAGCTCATGTCCAAGGCACCAAAGCCAGCTAAAAAGTCAATAATCGATACCTAACTTCTTACTGGCTATTACATCAACTTAGAAGCTTCATCTGTGTTCTACTACGGTGCTTTTAGTTTCTCCGCATACCGCAGCACGCGACACAGCTTTGCAGACGGTAAGTACAACCGTTTCAGAGAGAAGAGCGGCCAATGTGACGATCTGGCTTTAAGTCGATTCGATAACAAATGACGAAAACGGACGGATTTCTCAGGTTTTTAATACATATGAACACTTTTCAAATTCTCCCGTGCAACTCGGCTGCTAGTCCTACTTTCATGCAGAATCTTAAGGTAATAGCTCATGTCCAAGGCACCAAAGCCAGCTAAGAAGTCAATAATCGATACCTAAAACTTGAATTGTACTACTTCTTACTGGCTATTACATCAACTTAGAAGCTTCATCTCTGTTCTACTATGGTGCTATTAGTGTGTCCACATACCGCAGCACGCGACATAGCTTTGCAGAAGATAAGTACAACCGTTTCAGAGAGAAGAGCGGCCAATGTGACGATCTGGCTTTAAGTCGATTCGATAACAAATGACGAAAATGGACGGATTTCTCAGGTTTTTACTACATATGAACACTTTTCACAGTCTCCCGTGCAACTCGGCTGCTAGTCCTACTTTCATGCAGAATCTTAAGGTAATAGCTCATGTCCAAAGCACCAAAGCCAGCAAAAAAGTCAATAATCGATACCTAAAACTTGAATTGGACTACTTCTTACTGGCTATTACATCAACTTAGAAGCTTCATCTGTGTTCTACTATGGTGCTTTTAGTGTCTCTGCATACCGCAGCACGCGACATAGCTTTGCAGACGATAAGTACAACCGTTTCAGAGAGAAGAGCGGCCAATGTGACGATCTGGCTTTAAGTCGATTCGATAACAAATGACGAAACCGGACGGATTTCTCAGGTTTTTACTACATATGAACACTTTTCACATTCTCCCGAGCAACGCGGCTGCTAGTCCTCCTTTCATGCAGAATGTTAAGGTCCTAGCTCATGTCCAAGGCACCAAAGCCAGCTAAAAAGTCAATAATCGATACCTAACTTCTTACTGGCTATTACATCAACTTAGAAGCTTCATCTGTGTTCTACTACGGTGCTTTTAGTTTCTCCGCATACCGCAGCACGCGACACAGCTTTGCAGACGGTAAGTACAACCGTTTCAGAGAGAAGAGCGTCCAATGTGACGATCTGGCTTTAAGTCGATTCGATAACAAATGACGAAAACGGACGGATATCTCAGGTTTTTAATACATATGAACACTTTTCAAATTCTCCCGTGCAACTCGGCTGCTAGTCCTCCTTTCACGCACAATCTCAAGGTCCTAGCTCATGTCCAAAGCACCAAAGCCAGCTAAAAAGTCAATAATCGATACCTAAAACTTGGATTGTACTACTTCTTACTGGCTATTACACCAACTTAGAAGCTTCATCTGTGTTCTACTATGATGATTTTCGTGTCTCCGCATACCGCAGCACGCGACATAGCTTTGCAGACGATAAGTACAACCGTTTCACGGAGAAGAGTGGCCAATGTGACGATCTGGCTATAAGTCGATTCGATAACAAATGACGAAAACGGACGGATTTACAAGGATTTTACTACATATGAACACTTTTCACATTCTCCCATGCAACTCGGCTGCTAGTCCTCCTTTCATGCAGAACGTTAAGGTCCTAGCTCATGTCCAATGCACCAAAGCCAGCTAAAAAGTCAATAATCGATACCTAAAACTTGAACTATACTACTTGTTACTGGCTATTACATCAACTTTGAAGCTTCATATGTGTTCTACTATGGTGCTTTTACTGTCTTCGCATACCGCAGCACGCGACATAGCTTTGCAGACGATAAGTACAACCGTTTCACGGAGAAGAGTGGCCAATGTGACGATCTGGCTATAAGTCGATTCGATAACAAATGACGAAAACGGACGGATTTACAAGGATTTTACTACATATGAACACTTTTCACATTCTCCCATGCAACTCGGCTGCTAGTCCTCCTTTCATGCAGAACGTTAAGGTCCTAGCTCATGTCCAATGCACCAAAGCCAGCTAAAAAGTCAATAATCGATACCTAAAACTTGAACTATACTACTTGTTACTGGCTATTACATCAACTTTGAAGCTTCATATGTGTTCTACTATGGTGCTTTTACTGTCTTCGCATACCGCAGCACGCGACATAGCTTTGCAGACGATAAGTACAACCGTTTCAGAGAGAAGAGCGGCCAATGTGACGATCTGGCTTTAAGTCGATTCGATAACAAATGACGAAAACGGACGGATTTCTCAGGTTTTTACTACATATGAGCACTTTTCACATTCTCCCGTGCAACTGGGCTGCTAGTCCTCCTTTTATGCAGAATCTTAAGGTCCTAGCTCATGTCCAAGGCACCAAAGCCAGCAAAAAAGTCAATAATCGATACCTAAAACTTGAATTGCACTACTTCTTACTGGCTATTACATCAACTTAGAAGCTTGATCTGTGGTCTACTACGGTGCTTTTAGTGTCTCAGCATACAGCAGCACGCAACATAGCTGTGCAACCGATAAGTACAACCGTTTCAGAGAGAAGAGCGGCCAATGTGACGATCTGGCTTTAAGTCGATTCGATAACAAATGACGAAACCGGACGGATTTCTCAGGTTTTTACTACATATGAACACTTTTCACATTCTCCCGTGCAACTCGCTGCTAGTCCTCCTTTCATGCAGAATCTTAAGGTCCTTGCTAATGTCCAAGGCACCAAAGCCAGCTAAAAAGTCAATAATCGATACTTAAAACTAGAATTCTTCTTACTGGCTATTACATCAACTTAGAAGCTTCATCTCTGTTCTACTATGGTCCTATTAGTGTGTCCACATACCGCAGCACGCGACATAGCTTTGCAGAAGATAAGTACAACCGTTTCAGAGAGAAGAGCGGCCAATGTGACGATTTGGCTTTAAGTCGATTCGATAACAAATGACGAAAATGGACGGATTTCTAAGGTTTTTACTACATATGAACACTTTTCACAGTCTCCCGTGCAACTCGGCTGCTAGTCCTACTTTCATGCAGAATCTTAAGGTAATAGCTCATGTCCAAGGCACCAAAGCCAGCTAAGAAGTCAATAATCGATACCTAAAACTTGAATTGTACTACTTCTTACTGGCTATTACATCAACTTAGAAGCTTCATCTGTGTTCTACTATGGTGCTTTTAGTGCCTCCGATTAGCGCAGCACGCGACATAGCTTTGCAGACGATAAGTACAACCGTTTCAGAGAGAAGAGCGGCCAATGTGACGATCTGGCTTTAACTCGATTCGATAACAAATGACGAAAACGGACGGATTTCTCAGGTTTTTACAACATATGAACACTTTTCACATTCTCCAGTGCAAGTCGGCTGCTAGTCCTCCTTTCATGCAGAATCTTAAGGTCCTAGCTCATGTTCAGGGCACCAAAGCCAGCTAAAAAGTCAATAACCGACACCTACAACTTGAATTGTACTAATTCTTACTGGCTATTACATCATCTTAGGAGCTTCATCTGTGTTCTACTATGGTGCTTTTAGTGTCTCCGAATACCGCAATACGCGACATTGCTTTGCAGACAATAAGTACCACCGTTTCAGAGAGAAGAGCGGCCAATGTGACGATCTGGCTTTAAGTCGATTCGATAACAAATGACGAAAACGGACGGATTTCTCAGGTTTTTACTACATATGAACACTTTTCACATTCTCTCGTGCAACTCGGCTGCTAGTCCTCCTTTCATGCAGAATGTTAAGGTCCTAGCTCATGTCCAAGGCACCAAAGCCAGCTAAAAAGTCAATAATCGATACCTAACTTCTTACTGGCTATTTCATCAACTTAGAAGCTTCATCTGTGTTCTACTACGGTGCTTTTAGTTTCTCCGCATACCGCAGCACGCGACACAGCTTTGCAGACGATAAGTACAACCGTTTCAGAGAGAAGAGCGGCCAATGTGACGATCTGGCTTTAAGTCGATTCGATAACAAATGACGAAAACGGACGGATTTCTCAGGTTTTTAATACATATGAACACTTTTCAAATTCTCCCGTGCAACTCGGCTGCTAGTCCTACTTTCATGCAGAATCTTAAGGTAATAGCTCATGTCCAAGGCACCAAAGCCAGCTAAGAAGTCAATAATCGATACCTAAAACTTGAATTGTACTACTTCTTACTGGCTATTACATCAACTTAGGAGCTTCATCTGTGTTCTACTATGGTGCTTTTAGTGTCTCCGAATACCGCAGTACGCGACATAGCTTTGCAGACGATACGTACAACCGTTTCAGAGAGAAGAGCGGCCAATGTGACGATCTGGCTTTAAGTCGATTCGATAGCAAATGACGAAAACGGACGGATTTCTCAGGTTTTTACTACATATGAACACTTTTCACATTCTCTCGTGCAACTCGGCTGCTAGTCCTCCTTTCATGCAGAATCTTAAGGTCCTAGCTCATGTCCAAGGCACCAAAGCCAGCTAAAAGGTCAATATTCATTACCTAAAACTTGAATTGTACTATTTCTTACTGGCTATTACATCATCTTAGGAGCTTCATCTGTGTTCTACTATGGTGCTTATAGTGACTCCGAATACCGCAGCACGCGACATAGCTTTGCAGACGATAAGTACAACCGTTTCAGAGAGAAGAGCGGCCAATGTGACGATCTGGCTTTAAGTCGATTCGATAACAAATGACGAAACCGGACGGATTTCTCAGGTTTTTACTACATATGAACACTTTTCACATTATCCCGAGCAACGCGGCTGCTAGTCCTCCTTTCATGCAGAATGTTAAGGTCCTAGCTCATGTCCAAGTCACCAAAGCCAGCTAAAAAGTCAATAATCGATACCTAACTTCTTACTGGCTATTACATCAACTTAGAAGCTTCATCTGTATTCTACTACAGTGCTTTTAGTTTCTCCGCATACCGCAGCACGCGACACAGCTTTGCAGACGATAAGTACAACCGTTTCAGAGAGAAGACGGCCAATGTGACGATCTGTCTTTAAGTCGATTCAATAACAAATGACGAAAACGGACGGATTTCTCAGGTTTTTACTACATATGAACACTTTTCAAATTCTCCCGTGCAACTCGGCTGCTAGTCCTACTTTCATGCAGAATCTTAAGGTAATAGTTCATGTCAAAGGCACCAAAGCCAGCTAAGAAGTCAATAATCGATACCTAAAACTTGAATTGTACTACTTCTTACTGGCTATTACATCAACTTAGAATCTTCAACTGTGTTCTACTATGGTGCTTTTAGTGTCTCCGCATACCGCAGCACGCGACATAGCCTTGTAGACGATAAGTACAACCGTTTCAGAGAGAAGAGCGGCCAAAGTGACGATCTGGCTTTAAGTCGATTCGGTAACAAATGACGAAAACGGACGGATTTCTCAGGTTTTTATTACATATGAACACTTTTCACATTCTCCCGTGCAACTCGGTTGCTAGTCCTCCTTTCATGCAGAATCTTAAGGTCCTAGCTCATGTCCAAGTCACCAAAGCCAGCTAAAAAGTCAATAATCGATACCTAAAACTTGAATTGGACTACTTCTTACTGGCTATTACAACAACTTAGATGCTTCATCTGTGTTCTACTATGGTGCTTTTAGTGTCTCAGCATACAGCAGCACGCGACATAGCTGTGCAGACGATAAGTACAACCGTTTCAGAGAGAAGAGCGGCCAATGTGACGATCTGGCTTTAAGTCGATTCGATAACAAATGACGAAAACGGACGGATTTCTCAGGTTTTTACTACATATGAACACTTTTCACATTCTCCCGTGCAACTCGTCTGCTAGTCCTCCTTTCATGCAGAATCTTAAGGTCCTTGCTCATGTCCAAGGCACCAAAGCCAGCTAAAAAGTCAATAATCGATACCTAAAACTTGAATTCTACTTCTTCTTACTGGCTATTACATCAACTTAGAAGCTTCATCTCTGTTCTACTATGGTGCTATTAGTGTGTCCACATACCGCAGCACGCGACATAGCTTTGCAGAAGATAAGTACAACCGTTTCAGAGAGAAGAGCGGCCAATGTGACGATCTGGCTTTAATTCGATTCGATAACAAATGACGAAAATGGACGGTTTTCTCAGGTTTTTACTACATATGAACACTTTTCACAGTCTCCCGTGCAACTCGGCTGCTAGTCCTACTTTCATGCAGAATCTTAAGGTAATAGCTCATGTCCAAGGCACCAAAGCCAGCTCAGAAGTCAATAATCGATACCTAAAACTTGAATTCTACTTCTTCTTACTGGCTATTACATCAACTTAGAAGCTTCATCTCTGTTCTACTATGGTGCTATTAGTGTGTCCACATACCGCAGCACGCGACATAGCTTTGCAGAAGATAAGTACAACCGTTTCAGAGAGAAGAGCGGCCAATGTGACGATCTGGCTTTAATTCGATTCGATAACAAATGACGAAAATGGACGGATTTCTCAGGTTTTTACTACATATGAACACTTTTCACAGTCTCCCGTGCAACTCGGCTGCTAGTCCTCCTTTCATGCAGAATCTTAAGGTCCTAGCTCATGTCCAAGGCACCAAAGCCAGCTAAAAAGTCAATAACCGATACCTACATTTTGAATTGTACTACTTCTTACTGGCTATTACATCATCTTAGGAGCTTCATCTGTGTTCTACTATGGTGCTTTTAGTGTCTCCGAATACCGCAGTACGCGACATAGCTTTGCAGACATTAAGTACAACCGTTTCAGAGAGCAGAGCGGCCAATGTGACGATCTGGCTTTACGTCGATTCGATAACAAATGACGAAAATGGACGGATTTCTCAGGTTTTTACTACATATGAACACTTTTCACAGTCTCCCGTGCAACTCCACTGCTAGTCCTCCTTTCATGCAGAATCTTAAGGTCCTTGCTCATGTCCAAGGCACCAAAGCCAGCTAAAAGGTCAATATTCAATACCTAAAACTTGAACTGTACTACTTCTTACTGGCTATTACATCATCTTAGAAGCTTGATCTGTGTTCTACTATGGTGCTTTTAGTGTTTCCGCATACCGCAGCACGCGACATAGCTTCGCAGATGATAAATACAACCGTTTCAGAGAGAAGAGTGGCCAATGTGACGATCTGGCTTTAAGTCGATTCGATAACAAATGACGAAAACGGACTGATTTCTCAGGTTTTTACTACATATGAAAACTTTTCACATTCTCTCGTGCAACTCGGCTGCTAGTCCTCCTTTCATGCAGAATCTTAAGGTCCTAGCTCATGTCCAAGGCACCAAAGCCAGCTAAAATGTCAATATTCATTACCTAAAACTTGAATTGTACTACTTCTTACAGGCTATTACATCATCTTAGGAGCTTCATCTGAGTTCTACTATGGTGCTTTTAGTGTCTCCGAATACCGCAGTACGCGACATAGCTTTGCAGACGATACGTACAACCGTTTCAGAGAGAAGAGCGGCCAATGTGACGAGCTGGCTTTGAGTCGATTCGATAGCAAATGACGAAAACGGACGGATTTCTCAGGTTTTTACTACATATGAACACTTTTCACATTCTCTCGTGCAACTCGGCTGCTAGTCCTCCTTTCATGCAGAATGTTAAGGTCCTAGCTCATGTCCAAGTCACCAAAGCCAGCTAAAAAGTCAATAATCGATACCTAACTTCTTACTGGCTATTACATCAACTTAGAAGCTTCATCTGTGTTCTACTACGGTGCTTTTAGTTTCTCCGCATACCGCAGCACGCGACACAGCTTTGCAGACGATAAGTACAACAGTTTCAGAGAGAAGAGCGTCCAATGTGACGATCTGGCTTTAAGTCGATTCGATAACAAATGACGAAAACGGACGGATTTCTCAGGTTTTTACTACATATGAACACTTTTCAAATTCTCCCGAGCAACTCGGCTGCTAGTCCTACTTTCATGCAGAATCTTAAGGTAATAGCTTATGTCCAAGGCACCAAAGCCAGCTAAGAAGTCAATAATCGATACCTAAAACTTGAATTGTACTACTTCTTACTGCCTATTACATCAACTTAGAAGCTTCATCTGTGTTCTACTATGGTGGTTTTAGTGCCTCCGCGTAGCGCAGCACGCGACATAGCTTTGCAGACGATAAGTACAACCGTTTCAGAGAAAAGAGCAGCCAATGTGACGATCTGGCTTTAACTCGATTCGATAACAAATGACGAAAACGGACGGATTTCTCAGGTTTTTACTACATATGAACACTTTTCACATTCTCCCGTGCAAGTCGGCTGCTAGTCCTCCTTTCATGCAGAATCTTAAGGTCCTAGCTCATGTCCAAGGCACCAAAGCCAGCTAAAAAGTCAATAACCGATACCTACAACTTGAATTGTACTACTTCTTACTGGCTATTACATCATCTTAGGAGCTTCATCTGTGTTCTACTATGGTGCTTTTAGTGTCTCCGAATACCGCAGTACGCGACATAGCTTTGCAGACGATACGTACCACCGTTTCAGAGAGAAGAGCGGCCAATGTGACGATCTGGCTTTATGTCGATTCGATAGCAAATGACGAAAACGGACGGATTTCTCAGGTTTTTACTACATATGAACACTTTACACATTCTCTCGTGCAACTCGGCTGCTAGTCCTCCTTTCATGCAGAATCTTAAGGTCCTAGCTCATGTCCAAGGCACCAAAGCCAGCTAAAAGGTCAATATTCATTACCTAAAACTTGAATTGTACTACTTCTTACTGGCTATTACATCATCTTAGAAGCTTCATCTGTGATCTACTATGGTGCTTTTAGTTTCTCCGCATACCGCAGCACGCGACATAGTTTTGAAGACGATAAGCACAACCGTTTCAGAGAGAAGAGCGGCCAATGTGACGATCTGGCTTTAAGTCGATTCGATAACAAATGACGAAAACGGACGGATTTCTCAGGTTTTTACTGCATATGAACACTTTTCACATTCTCCCGTGCAACTCGGCTGCTAGTCCTCCTTTCATGCAGAATGTTAAGGTCCTAGCTCATGTCCAAGGCACCAAAGCCAGCTAAAAAGTCAATAATCGATACCTAAAACTTGAATTGTACTACTTCTTACTGGCTAATACATCATCTTAGAAGCTTCATCTGTGATCTACTATGGTGCTTTTACTTTCTCCGCATACCGCAGCACGCGACATAGTTTTGCAGACGATAAGCACAACCGTTTCAGAGAGAAGAGCGGCCAATGTGACGATCTGGCTTTAAGTCGATTCGATAACAAATGACGAAAACGGACGGATTTCTCAGGTTTTTACTACATATGAACACTTTTCACATTCTCCCGTGCAAGTCGGCTGCTAGTCCTCCTTTCATGCAGAATCTTAAGGTCCTAGCTCATGTCCAAGGCACCAAAGCCAGCTAAAAGGTCAATATTCATTACCTAAAACTTGAATTGTACTACTTCTTACTGGCTATTACATCATCTTAGGAGCTTCATCTGTGTTCTACTATGGTGCTTTTAGTGTCTCCGAATACCGCAGTACGCGACATAGCTTTGCAGACGATAAGTACAACCGTTTCAGAGAGCAGAGCGGCCAATGTGATGATCTGGCTTTAAGTCGATTCGATAACAAATGACGAAAACGGACGGATTTCTCAGGTTATTACTACATATGAACACTTTTCACATTCTCCCGTGCAACTCGGCTGCTAGTCCACCTTTCATGCAGAATCTTAAGGTCCTTGCTCATGTCCAAGGCACCAAAGCCAGCTAAAAGGTCAATATTCAATACCTAAATCTTGAATTGGACTACTTCTTACTGGCTATTGCATCAACTTAGTAGCTTCATCTGTGTTCTACTATGGTGATTTTAGTGTCTCCGCATACCGCAGCACGCGATATAGCTTTGTAGACGATAAGTACAACCGTTTCAGAGTGACGAGCGGCCAATGTGACACTCTGGCTTTAAGTCGATTCGATAACAAATGATGAAAACGGACGGATTTCTCAGGTTTTTATTACATATGAACACTTTTCACATTCTCCCGTGCAACTCGGCTGCTAGTCCTCCTTTCATGCAGAATATTAAGGTCCTAGCTCATGTCCAAGGCACCAAAGCCAGCTAACTATTCAATATTCAGTTCCTAAAACTTGAATTGTACTACTTCTTACTGGCTATTACATCAACTTACAAGATTCATCTCTGTTCTACTATGGTGCTTTTAGTGTCTCCACATACCGCAGCACGCGACATAGCTTTTCAGAAGATAAGTACAACCGTTTCAGAGAGAAGAGCGGCCAATGTGACGATCTGGCTTTAAGTCGATTCGATAACAAATGACGAAAACGGACGGATTTCTCAGGTTTTTACTACATGCGAACACTTTTCACATTCTCCCGAGCAACTCTGCTGCTAGTCCTCCTTTCACGCAGAATCTCAAGGTCCTAGCTCATGTCCAAAGCACCAAAGCCAGCTAAAAAGTCTATAATCGATACCTAAAACTTGAATTGTACTACTTCTTACTGGCTATCACATCAACTTAGAAGCTTCATCTGTGTTCTACTATGATGATTTTCGTGTCTCCGCATACCGCAGCACGCGACATAGCTTTGCAGACGATAAATACAACCGTTTCACGGAGAAGAGTGGCCAATGTGACGATCTGGCCTTAAGTCGATTCGATAACAAATGACGAAAACGGACGGATTTCTAAGGATTTTACTACATATGAACACTTTTCACATTCTCCCATGCAACTCGGCTGCTAGTCCTCCTTTCATGCAGAACGTTAAGGTCCTAGCTCATGTCCAATGCACCTAAGCCAGCTAAAAAGTCAATAATCGATACCTAAAACTTGAATTGGACTACTTCTTACTGGCTATTACATCAACTTAGAAGCTTCATCTGTGTTCTACTATGGTGCTTTTAGTGTCTCAGCATACCGCAGCACGCGACATAGCTTTGCAGACGATAAGTACAACCGTTTCAGAGAGAAGAACGTCCAATGTGACGATCTGGCTTTAACTCGATTCGATAACAAATGACGAAACCGGACGGATTTCTCAGGTTTTTACTACATATGAACACTTTTCACATTCTCCCGAGCAACGCGGCTGCTAGTCCTCCTTTCATGCAGAATGTTAAGGTCCTAGCTCATGTCCAAGGCACCAAAGCCAGCTAAAAAGTCAATAATCGATACCTATCTTCTTACTGGCTATTACATCAACTTAGAAGCTACATCTGTGTTCTACTACGGTGCTTTTAGTTTCTCCGCATACCGCAGCACGCGACACAGCTTTGCAGACGATAAGTACAACCGTTTCAGAGAGAAGAGCGGCCAATGTGACGATCTGGCTTTAAGTCAATTCGATAACAAATGACGAAAACGGACGGATTTCTCAGGTTTTTACTACATATGAACACTTTTCACATTCTCCCGTGCAACTCGGCTGCTAGTCCTCCTTTCATGCAGAATCTTAAGGTCCTAGCTCATGTCCAAGGCACCAAAGCCAGCTAAAAGGTCAATATTCATTACCTAAAACTTGAATTCTACTACTTCTTACTGGCTATTACATCATCTTAGGAGCTTCATCTGTGTTCTACTATGGTGCATTTAGTGTCTCCGAATACCGTAGTACGCGACATAGCTTTGCAGACGATAAGTACAAGCGTTTCAGAGAGAAGAGCGGCCAATGTGACGATCTGGCTTTAAGTCGATTCGATAACAAATGACGAAAACGGACGGATTTCTCAGGTTTTTACTGCATATGAACATTTTTCACTTTCTCCCGTGCAACTGGGCTGCTAGCCCTCCTTTTATGCAGAATCTTAAGGTCCTAGCTCATGTCCAAGGTACCGAAGCCAGCTAAAAAGTCAATAATCGATACCTAAATCTTGAATTGGACTATTTCTTAGTGGCTATTACATCATCTTAGAAGCTTCATCTGTGTTATACTATGGTGATTTTAGTGTCTCCGCATACCGCAGCACGCGACATAGCTTTGCAGACGATAAGTACAAGCGTTTCAGAGAGAAGAGCGGCCAATGTGACGATCTGGCTTTCAGTCGATTCGATAACAAATGACGAAAACGGAAGAATTTCTCCGGTTTTTACTACATATAAACACATTTCACATTCTCCCGTGCAACTCGGCTGCTACTTCTCCTATCATGCAGAATCTTAAGGTCCTAGCTCATGTACAAGGCACCAAAGCCAGCTAAGAAGTCAATAATCGATACCTAAAACTTGAATTGTACTTCTTCTTACTGGCTATTACATCAACTTAGAAGCTTCATCTGTGTTCTACTATGGTGCTTTTAGTGTCTCCGCATAGCGCAGCACGCGACATAGCTTTGCAGACGATAAATACAACCGTTTCAGAGATAAGAGCGGCAAATGTGACGATCTGGCTTTAAGTCGATTTTATAACAAATGACGAAAACGGACGGATTTCTCAGGTTTTTACTACATATGAACACTTTTCACATTCTCCCGTGCAACTCGGCTGCTAGTCCTCCTTTCATGCAGAATCATAAGGTCCTAGCGCATGTCCAAGGCACCAAAGCCAGCTAAAAGGTCAATATTCAATACCTAAATCTTGAATTGGACTACTTCTTACTGGCTATTGCATCAACTTAGTAGCTTCATCTGTGTTCTACTATGGTGATTTTAGTGTCTCCGCATACCGCAGCACGCGACATAGCTTTTCAGATGATAAGTACAAGCGTTTCAGAGAGAAGAGCGGCCAATGTGACGATCTGGCTTTAAGTCGATTCGATAACAAATGACGAAAACGGACGAATTTCTCAGGTTTTTACTACATATGAACACTTTTCACATTCTCCCGTGCAACTCGGCTGCTACTCCTCCTTTCATGCAGAATCCTAAGGTCCTAGCTCCTGTCCAAGGCACCAAACCAAGCTAAAAAGGCAATAATCGATACCTAAAACTTGAATTGTACTACTTCTTACTGGCTATTACATCAACTTAGAAGCTTCATCTGTGTTCTACTATGGTGCTTTTAGTGTCTCCGCATACCGCAGCACGCGACATAGCTTTGTAGACGATAAGTACAACCGTTTCAGAGAGAAGAGCGGCCAATGTGACGATCTGGCTTTAAGTCGATTCGATAACAAATGACGAAAACGGACGGATTTCTCAGGTTTTTATTACATATGAACACTTTTCACATTCTCCCGTGCAACTCGGCTGCTAGTCCTCCTTTCATGCAGAATGTTAGGGTCCTAGCTCATGTCAAAGGCACCAAAGCCAGCTAAAAAGTCAATAATCGATACCTAAAACTTGAATTGTAATACTTCTTATTGGCTATTACATCAAGTTAGAAGCTTCATCTGTGTTCTACTATGGTGCTTTTAGTGTCTCCACATACCGCAGCACGCGACATAGCTTTGTAGACGACAAGTACAACCGTTTCAGAGAGAAGAGTAGCCAATGTGACGATTTGGCTTTAAGTCGATTCGATAACAAATGACGAAAACGGACGGATTTCTCAGGTTTTACTACATATGAAAACTTTTCACAGTCTCCCGTGCAACTCGGCTGCTAGTCCTTCTTTCATGCAGAATGTCAAGGTCCTAGCTCATGTCCAAGGCACCAAAGCCAGCTAAAAAGTCAATAATCGATACCTAAAACTTGAATTGTACTACTTCTTACTGGCTATTACATCAACTTAGAAGCTTCATCTGTGTTCTACTATGGTGCTTTTAGTGTCTCAGCATACCGCAGCACGCGACATAGCTTTGCAGACGATAAGTACAACCGTTTCAGAGAGAAGAGCGGCCAATGTGACGATCTGGCTTTAAGTCGATTCGATAACAAATGACGAAAACGGACGGATTTCTCAGGTTTTTACCACATATGAACACTTTTTACATTCTCTCGTGCAACTCGGCTGCTAGTCCTCCTTTCATGCAGAATCTTAAGGTCCTAGCTCATGTCCAAGGTACCGAAGCCAGCTAAAAAGTCAATAATCGATACCTAAAACTTGAATTGTTCTACTTCTTACTGGCTATTGCATCAACTTAGAAGCTTCACCTGTTTTCTACTATGGTGATTTTAGTGTCTCCGCATACCGCAGCACGCGACATAGCTTTGCAGACGATAAGTACAACCGTTTCAGAGAGAAGAGCGGCCAATGTGACGATCTGGCTAAAAGTCGATTCGATAACAAATGACGAAAACGGACGGATTTCTCAGGTTTTTACTACATATGAACACTTTTCACATTCTCCCGTGCACCTCGGCTGCTAGTCCTCCTTTCATGCAGAATCTTAAGGTCCTAGCTCATGTCCAAGGCACCAAAGCCAGCTAATAAGTCAATAATCGATACCTAAATCTTGAATTGGACTACTTCTTACTGGCTATTACATCAACTTAGAAGCTTCATCTGTGTTATACTATGGTGATTTTAGTGTCTCCGCATACCGCAGCACGCGACATAGCTTTGCAGACGATAAGTACAAGCGTTTCAGAGAGAAGAGCGGCCAATGTGACGATCTGGCTTTCAGTCGATTCGATAACAAATGACGAAAACGGACGAATTTGTCCGGTTTTTACTACATATAAATACATTTCACATTCTCCCGTGCAACTCGGCTGCTACTCCTCCTTTCATGCAGAATCTTAAGGTCCTAGCGCATGTACAAGGCTCCAAAGCCAGCTAAAAGGTCAATATTCAATACCTAAATCTTGAATTGGACTACTTCTTACTGGCTATTGCATCAACTTAGTAGCTTCATCTGTGTTCTACTATGGTGATTTTAGTGTCTCCGCATACCGCAGCACGCGACATAGCTTTTCAGATGATAGGTACAAGCGTTTCAGAGTGAAGAGCGGCCAATGTGACGATCTGGCTTTAAGTCGATTCGATAACAAATGACGAAAACGGACGAATTTCTCAGGTTTTTACTACATATGAACACTTTTCACATTCTCCCGTGCAACTCGGCTGCTACTCCTCCTTTCATGCAGAATCCTAAGGTCCTAGCTCATGTCCAAGGCACCAAACCAAGCTAAAAAGGCAATAATCGATACCTAAAACTTGAATTGTACTACTTCTTACTGGCTATTACATCAACTTAGAAGCTTCATCTGTGTTCTACTATGGTGCTTTTAGTGTCTCCGCATACCGCAGCACGCGACATAGCTTTGTAGACGATAAGTACAACCGTTTCAGAGAGAAGAGCGGCCAATGTGACGATCTGGCTTTAAGTCGATTCGATAACAAATGACGAAAACGGACGGATTTCTCAGGTTTTTATTACATATGAACACTTTTCACATTCTCCCGTGCAACTCGGCTGCTAGTCCTCCTTTCATGCAGAATGTTAAGGTCCTAGCTCATGTCCAAGGCACCGAAGCCAGCTAAAAAGTCAATAATCGATACCTAAAACTTGAATTTTACTACTTCTTACTGGCTATTACATCAAGTTAGAAGCTTCATCTGTGTTCTACTATGGTGCTTTTAGTGTCTCCACATACCGCAGCACGCGACATAGCTTTGTAGACGACAAGTACAACCGTTTCAGAGAGAAGAGTAGCCAATGTGACGATTTGGCTTTAAGTTGATTCGATAACAAATGACGAAAACGGACGGATTTCTCAGGTTTTACTACATTTGAAAACTTTTCACAGTCTCCCGTGCAACTCGGCTGCTAGTCCTTCTTTCATGCAGAATGTCATGGTCCTAGCTCATGTCCAAGGCACCAAAGCCAGCTAAAAAGTCAATAATCGATACCTAAAACTTGAATTGTACTACTTCTTACTGGCTATTACATCAACTTAGAAGCTTCATCTGTGTTCTACTATGTTGCTTTTAGTGTCTCAGCATACCGCAGCACGCGACATAGCTTTGCAGACGATAAGTACAACCGTTTCAGAGAGAAGAGCGGCCAATGTGACGATCTGGCTTTAAGTCGATTCGATAACAAATGACGAAAACGGACGGATTTCTCAGGTTTTTACTACATATGAACACTTTTTACATTCTCTCGTGCAACTCGGCTGCTAGTCCTCCTTTCATGCAGAATCTTAAGGTCCTAGCTCATGTCCAAGGTACCGAAGCGAGTTAAAAAGTCAATAATCGATACCTAAAACTTGAATTGTTCTACTTCTTACTGGCTATTGCATCAACTTAGAAGCTTCATCTGTGTTCTACTATGGTGATTTTAGTGTCTCCGCATACCGCAGCACGCGACATAGCTTTGCAGACGATAAGTACAACCGATTCAGAGAGAAGAGCGGCCAATGTGACGATCTGGCTTTAAGTCGATCGATAACAAATGACGAAAACGGACGGATTTCTCAGGTTTTTACTACATATGAACACTTTTCACATTCTCCCGTGCAACTCGGCTGCTAGTCCTCCTTTCATGCAGAATCTTAAGGTCCTAGCTCATGTCCAAGGCACCAAAGCCAGCTAAAAAGTCAATAATCGATACCTAAATCTTGAATTGGACTACTTCTTACTGGCTATTACATCAACTTAGTAGCTTCATCTGTGTTATACTATGCTGATTTTAGTGTCTCAGCATACCGCAGCACGCGACATAGCTTTGCAGACGATAAGTACAAGCGTTTCAGAGAGAAGAGCGGCCAATGTGACGATCTGGCTTTAAGTCGATTCGATAACAAATGACGAAAACGGACGAATTTCTCCGGTTTCTACTACATATAAACACATTTCACATTCTCCCGTGCAACTCGGCTGCTACTCCTCCTTTCATGCAGAATCTTAAGGTCCTAGCTCATGTACAAGGCACCAAAGCCAGCTAAGAAGTCAATAATCGATACCTAAAACTTGAATTGTACTACTTCTTACTGGCTATTACATCAACTTAGAAGCTTCATCTGTGTTCTACTATGGTGCTTTTAGTGTCTCCGCATACCGCAGCACGCGACATAGCTTTGTAGACGATAAGTACAACCGTTTCAGAGAGAAGAGCGGCCAATGTGACGATCTGGCTTTAAGTCGATTCGATAACAAATGACGAAAACGGACGAATTTCTCAGGTTTTTATTACATATGAACACTTTTCACATTCTCCCGTGCAACTCGGTTGCTAGTCCTCCTTTCATGCAGAATGTTAAGGTCCTAGCTCATGTCCAAGGCACCAAAGCCAGCTAAAAAGTCAATAATCGATACCTAAAACTTGAATTGTACTACTTCTTACTGGCTATTACATCAAGTTAGAAGCTTCATCTGTGTTCTACTATAGTGATTTTAGTGTCTCCGCATACCGCAGCACGCGACATAGCTTTTCAGATGATAAGTACAAGCGTTTCAGAGAGAAGAGTAGCCAATGTGACGATTTGGCTTTAAGTCGATTCGATAACAAATGACGAAAACGGACGGATTTCTCAGGTTTTACTACATATGAAAACTTTTCACAGTCTCCCGTGCAACTCGGCTGCTAGTCCTTCTTTCATGCAGAATGTCAAGGTCCTAGCTCATGTCCAAGGCACCAAAGCCAGTTAAAAAGTCAATAATCGATACCTAAAACTTGAATTGTACTACTTCTTACTGGCTATTACATCAACTTAGAAGCTTCATCTGTGTTCTACTATGGTGCTTTTAGTGTCTCAGCATACCGCAGCACGCGACATAGCTTTGCAGACGATAAGTACAACCGTTTCAGAGAGAAGAGCGGCCAATGTGACGATTTGGCTTTAAGTCGATTCGATAACAAATGACGAAAACGGACGGATTTCTCAGGTTTTTACCACATATGAACACTTTTTACATTCTCTCGTGCAACTCGGCTGCTAGTCCTCCTTTCATGCAGAATCTTAAGGTCCTAGCTCATGTCCAAGGTACCGAAGCCAGCTAAAAAGTCAATAATCGATACCTAAAACTTGAATTGTTCTACTTCTTACTGGCTATTGCATCAACTTAGAAGCTTCACCTGTTTTCTACTATGGTGATTTTAGTGTCTCCGCATACCGCAGCACGCGACATAGCTTTGCAGACGATAAGTACAACCGTTTCAGAGAGAAGAGCGGCCAATGTGACGATCTGGCTTTAAGTCGATTCGATAACAAATGACGAAAACGGACGGATTTCTCAGGTTTTTACTACATATGAACACTTTTCACATTCTCCCGTGCACCTCGGCTGCTAGTCCTCCTTTCATGCAGAATCTTAAGGTCCTAGCTCATGTCCAAGGCACCAAAGCCAGCTAATAAGTCAATAATCGATACCTAAATCTTGAATTGTACTACTTCTTACTGGCTATTACATCAACTTAGAAGCTTCATCTGTGTTATACTATGGTGATTTTAGTGTCTCCGCATACCGCAGCACGCGACATAGCTTTGCAGACGATAAGTACAAGCGTTTCAGAGAGAAGAGCGGCCAATGTGACGATCTGGCTTTCAGTCGATTCGATAACAAATGACGAAAACGGACGAATTTGTCCGGTTTTTACTACATATAAATACATTTCACATTCTCCCGTGCAACTCGGCTGCTACTCCTCCTTTCATGCAGAATCTTAAGGTCCTAGCGCATGTACAAGGCACCAAAGCCAGCTAAAAGGTCAATATTCAATACCTAAATCTTGAATTGGACTACTTCTTACTGGCTATTGCATCAACTTAGTAGCTTCATCTGTGTTCTACTATGGTGATTTTAGTGTCTCCGCATACCGCAGCACGCGACATAGCTTTTCAGATGATAGGTACAAGCGTTTCAGAGTGAAGAGCGGCCAATGTGACGATCTGGCTTTAAGTCGATTCGATAACAAATGACGAAAACGGACGAATTTCTCAGGTTTTTACTACATATGAACACTTTTCACATTCTCCCGTGCAACTCGGCTGCTACTCCTCCTTTCATGCAGAATCCTAAGGTCCTAGCTCATGTCCAAGGCACCAAACCAAGCTAAAAAGGCAATAATCGATACCTAAAACTTGAATTGTACTACGTCTTACTGGCTATTACATCAACTTAGAAGCTTCATCTGTGTTCTACTATGGTGCTTTTAGTGTCTCCGCATACCGCAGCACGCGACATAGCTTTGTAGACGATAAGTACAACCGTTTCAGAGAGAAGAGCGGCCAATGTGACGATCTGGCTTTAAGTCGATTCGATAACAAATGACGAAAACGGACGGATTTCTCAGGTTTTTATTACATATGAACACTTTTCACATTCTCCCGTGCAACTCGGCTGCTAGTCCTCCTTTCATGCAGAATGTTAAGGTCCTAGCTCATGTCCAAGGCACCAAAGCCAGCTAAAAAGTCAATAATCGATACCTAAAACTTGAATTTTACTACTTCTTACTGGCTATTACATCAAGTTAGAAGCTTCATCTGTGTTCTACTATGGTGCTTTTAGTGTCTCCACATACCGCAGCACGCGACATAGCTTTGTAGACGACAAGTACAACCGTTTCAGAGAGAAGAGTAGCCAATGTGACGATTTGGCTTTAAGTTGATTCGATAACAAATGACGAAAACGGACGGATTTCTCAGGTTTTACTACATATGAAAACTTTTCACAGTCTCCCGTGCAACTCGGCTGCTAGTCCTTCTTTCATGCAGAATGTCAAGGTCCTAGCTCATGTCCAAGGCACCAAAGCCAGCTAAAAAGTCAATAATCGATACCTAAAACTTGAATTGTACTACTTCTTACTGGCTATTACATCAACTTAGAAGCTTCATCTGTGTTCTACTATGGTGATTTTAGTGTCTCAGCATACCGCAGCACGCGACATAGCTTTGCAGACGATAAGTACAACCGTTTCAGAGAGAAGAGCGGCCAATGTGACGATCTGGCTTTAAGTCGATTCGATAACAAATGACGAAAACAGACGGATTTCTCAGGTTTTTACTACATATGAACACTTTTTACATTCTCTCGTGCAACTCGGCTGCTAGTCCTCCTTTCATGCAGAATCTTAAGGTCCTAGCTCATGTCCAAGGTACCGAAGCGAGTTAAAAAGTCAATAATCGATACCTAAAACTTGAATTGTTCTACTTCTTACTGGCTATTGCATCAACTTAGAAGCTTCATCTGTGTTCTACTATGGTGATTTTAGTGTCTCCGCATACCGCAGCACGCGACATAGCTTTGCAGACGATAAGTACAACCGATTCAGAGAGAAGAGCGGCCAATGTGACGATCTGGCTTTAAGTCGATCGATAACAAATGACGAAAACGGACGGATTTCTCAGGTTTTTACTACATATGAACACTTTTCACATTCTCCCGTGCAACTCGGCTGCTAGTCCTCCTTTCATGCAGAATCTTAAGGTCCTAGCTCATGTCCAAGGCACCAAAGCCAGCTAAAAAGTCAATAATCGATACCTAAATCTTGAATTGGACTACTTCTTACTGGCTATTACATCAACTTAGTAGCTTCATCTGTGTTATACTATGCTGATTTTAGTGTCTCAGCATACCGCAGCACGCGACATAGCTTTGCAGACGATAAGTACAAGCGTTTCAGAGAGAAGAGCGGCCAATGTGACGATCTGGCTTTAAGTCGATTCGATAACAAATGACGAAAACGGACGAATTTCTCCGGTTTCTACTACATATAAACACATTTCACATTCTCCCGTGCAACTCGGCTGCTACTCCTCCTTTCATGCAGAATCTTAAGGTCCTAGCTCATGTACAAGGCACCAAAGCCAGCTAAGAAGTCAATATTCAATACCTAAATCTTGAATTGGACTACTTCTTACTGGCTATTGCATCAACTAAGTAGCTTCATCTGTGTTCTACTATGGTGATTTTAGTGTCTCCGCATACCGCAGCACGCGACATAGCTTTTCAGATGATAAGTACAAGCGTTTCAGAGAGAAGAGCGGCAAATGTGACGATCTGGCTTTAAGTCGATTCGATAACAAATGACGAAAACGGACGAATTTCTCAGGTTTTTACTACATATGAACACTTTTCACATTCTCCCGTGCACCTCGGCTGCTACTCCTCCTTTCATGCAGAATCCTAAGGTCCTAGCTCATGTCCAAGGCACCATACCAAGCTAAAAAGGCAATAATCGATACCTAAAACTTGAATTGTACTACTTCTTACTGGCTATTACATCAACTTAGAAGCTTCATCTGTGTTCTACTATGGTGCTTTTAGTGTCTCCGCATACCGCAGCACGCGACATAGCTTTGTAGACGATAAGTACAACCGTTTCAGAGAGAAGAGCGGCCAATGTGACGATCTGGCTTTAAGTCGATTCGATAACAAATGACGAAAACGGACGAATTTCTCAGGTTTTTATTACATATGAACACTTTTCACATTCTCCCGTGCAACTCGGTTGCTAGTCCTCCTTTCATGCAGAATGTTAAGGTCCTAGCTCATGTCCAAGGCACCAAAGCCAGCTAAAAAGTCAATAATCGATACCTAAAACTTGAATTGTACTACTTCTTACTGGCTATTACATCAAGTTAGAAGCTTCATCTGTTTTCTACTATGGTGCTTTTAGTGTCTCCACATACCGCAGCACGCGAAATAGCTTTGTAGACGATAAGTACAACCGTTTCAGAGAGAAGAGTAGCCAATGTGACGATTTGGCTTTAAGTCGATTCGATAACAAATGACGAAAACGGACTAATTTCTCAGGTTTTTACTACATATGAAAACTTTTCACAGTCTCCCGTGCAACTCGGCTGCTAGTCCTTCTTTCATGCAGAATGTCAAGGTCCTAGCTCATGTCCAAGGCACCAAAGCCAGCTAAAAAGTCAATAATCGATACCTAAAACTTGAATTGTACTACTTCTTACTGGCTATTACATCAACTTAGAAGCTTCATCTGTGTTCTACTATGGTGCTTTTAGTGTCTCAGCATACCGCAGCACGCGACATAGCTTTGCAGACGATAAGTACAACCGTTTCAGAGAGAAGAGCGGCCAATGTGACGATCTGGCTTTAAGTCGATTCGATAACAAATGACGAAAACGGACGGATTTCTCAGGTTTTTACTACATATGAACACTTTTTACATTCTCTCGTGCAACTCGGCTGCTAGTCCTCCTTTCATGCAGAATCTTAAGGTCCTAGCTCATGTCCAAGGTACCGAAGCCAGCTAAAAAGTCAATAATCGATACCTAAAACTTGAATTGTTCTACTTCTTACTGGCTATTGCATCAACTTAGAAGCTTCATCTGTGTTCTACTATGGTGATTTTAGTGTCTCCGCATACCGCAGCACGCGACATAGCTTTGCGGACGATAAGTACAACCGATTCAGAGAGAAGAGCGGCCAATGTGACGATCTGGCTTTAAGTCGATTCGATAACAAATGACGAAAACGGACGGATTTCTCAGGTTTTTACTACATATGAACACTTTTCACATTCTCCCGTGCAACTCGGCTGCTAGTCCTCCTTTCATGCAGAATCTTAAGGTCCTAGCTCATGTCCAAGGCACCAAAGCCAGCTAAAAGGTCAATATTCAATACCTAAATCTTGAATTGGACTACTTCTTACTGGCTATTGCATCAACTTAGTAGCTTCATCTGTGTTCTACTATGGTGATTTTAGTGTCTCCGCATACCGCAGCACGCGACATAGCTTTTCAGATGATAAGTACAAGCGTTTCAGCGAGAAGAGCGGCCAATGTGACGATCTGGCTTTAAGTCGATTCGATAACAAATGACGAAAACGGACGAATTTCTCAGGTTTTTACTACATATGAACACTTTTCACATTCTCCCGTGCACCTCGGCTGCTACTCCTCCTTTCATGCAGAATCCTAAGGTCCTAGCTCATGTCCAAGGCACCATACCAAGCTAAAAAGGCAATAATCGATACCTAAAACTTGAATTGTACTACTTCTTACTGGCTATTACATCAACTTAGAAGCTTCATCTGTGTTCTACTACGGTGCTTTTAGTGTCTCCGCATACCGCAGCACGCGACATAGCTTTGTAGACGATAAGTACAACCGTTTCAGAGAGAAGAGCGGCCAATGTGACGATCTGGCTTTAAGTCGATTCGATAACAAATGACGAAAACGGACGGATTTCTCAGGTTTTTATTACATATGAACACTTTTCACATTCTCCCGTGCAACTCGGTTGCTAGTCCTCCTTTCATGCAGATTGTTAAGGTCCTAGCTCATGTCCAAGGCACCAAAGCCAGCTAAAAAGTCAATAATCGATACCTAAAACTTGAATTGTTCTACTTCTTACTGGCTATTGCATCAACTTAGAAGCTTCATCTGTGTTCTACTATGGTGATTTTAGTGTCTCCGCATACCGCAGCACGCGACATAGCTTTGCAGACGATAAGTACAACCGTTTCAGAGAGAAGAGCGGCCAATGTGACGATCTGGCTTTAAGTCGATTCGATAACAAATGACGAAAACGGACGGATTTCTCAGGTTTTTACTACATATGAACACATTTCACATTCTCCCGTGCAACTCGGCTGCTAGTCCTCCTTTCATGCAGAATCTTAAGGTCCTAGCTCATGTCCAAGGCACCAAAGCCAGCTAAAAAGTCAATAACCGATACCTAAAACTTGAAAAGTACTACTTCTTACTGGCTATTACGTCATCTTAGGAGCTTCATCTGTGTTCTACTATGGTGCTTTTAGTGTCTCCGAATAACGCAGTACGCGACATAGCTTTGCAGTCGATAAGTACAACCGTTTCAGAGAGCAGAGCGGCCAATGTGACGAACTGGCTTTAAGTCGATTCGATAACAAATGACGAAGACGGACGGATTTCTCAGGTTTTTACTACATGTGAACACATTTCACATTCTCCCGTGCAACTGGGCTGCTAGTCCTCCTTTTATGCAGAATCTTTAAGTCCTAGCTCATGTCCAAGGCAAAAGCCAGCTACAAAGTCAATAATCGATTCCAAAAACTTGAAGTGTACAACTTCTTACTGGCTATTACATCAACTTAGATGCTTCATCTGTGTTCTGCTATGGTGATTTTAGTGTCTCCACATACCGCTGCAGGCGACATAGCTTTGCAGACGATATGTACAACCGTTTCAGAGAGAAGAGCGGCCAATGTGACGATCGGGCTTTATGTCGATTCAATAACAAATGACGGAAACGGACGGATTTCTCTGGATTTTACTACATATAAACACTTTTCACATTCTCCCGTGCAACTCGGCTGATAGTCCTCCTTTCATGCAGAATCTTAAGGTCCTTGCTCATGTCCAAGGCACGAAAGCCAGCTAAAAAGTCAAAAATCGATACCAAAAACTTGAATTCAATTACTTCTTACTGGCTATTACATCAACATAGAAGCTTCATCTGCGTTCTACTATGGTGATTTTAGTGTCTCCGCATACCGCAGCACGCGACATAGCTTTTCAGATGATAAGTACAAGCGTTTCAGAGAGAAGAGCGGCCAATGTGACGATCGGGCTTTATGTCGATTCAATAACAAATGACGGAAACGGACGAATTTCTCAGGTTTTTACTACATATGAACACTTTTCACATTCTCCCGTGCACCTCGGCTGCTAGTCCTCCTTTCATGCAGAATCCTAAGGTCCTTGCTCATGTCCAAGGCACCATACCAAGCTAAAAAGGCAATAATCGATACCTAAAACTTGAATTGTACTACTTCTTACTGGCTATTACATCAACTTAGAAGCTTCATCTGTGTTCTACTATGGTGCTTTTAGTGTCTCCGCATACCGCAGCACGCGACATAGCTTTGTAGACGATAAGTACAACCGTTTCAGAGAGAAGAGTAGCCAATGTGACGATTTGGCTTTAAGTCGATTCGATAACAAATGACGAAAACGGACGGATTTCTCAGGTTTTTACTACATATGAAAACTTTTCACAGTCTCCCGTGCAACTCGGCTGCTAGTCCTGCTTTCATGCAGAATGTTAAGGTCCTAGCTCATGTCCAAGGCACCAAAGCCAGCTAAAAAGTCAATAATCGATACCTAAAACTTGAATTGTACTACTTCTTACTGGCTATTACATCAAGTTAGAAGCTTCATCTGTGTTCTACTATGGTGCTTTTAGTGTCTCCACATACCGCAGCACGCGACATAGCTTTGTAGACGACAAGTACAACCGTTTCAGAGAGAAGAGTAGCCAATGTGACGATTTGGCTTTAAGTCGATTCGATAACAAATGACGAAAACGGACGGATTTCTCAGGTTTTACTACATATGAAAACTCTTCACAGTCTCCCGTGCAACTCGGCTGCTAGTCCTTCTTTCATGCAGAATGTCAAGGTCCTAGCTCATGTCCAAGGCACCAAAGCCAGCTAAAAGTTCAATATTCAATACCTAAATCTTGAATTGGACTACTTCTTACTGGCTATTGCATCAACTTAGTAGCTTCATCTGTGTTCTACTATGGTGATTTTAGTGTCTCCGCATACCGCAGCACGCGACATAGCTTTTCAGATGATAAGTACAAGCGTTTCAGAGAGAAGAGCGGCCAATGTGACGATCTGGCTTTAAGTCGATTCGATAACAAATGACGAAAACGGACGAATTTCTCAGGTTTTTACTACATATGAACACTTTTCACATTCTCCCGTGCAACTCGGCTGCTACTCCTCCTTTCATGCAGAATCCTAAGGTCCTAGCTCATGTCCAAGGCACCATACCAAGCTAAAAAGGCAATAATCGATACCTAAAACTTGAATTGTACTACTTCTTACTGGCTATTACATCAACTTAGAAGCTTCATCTGTGTTCTACTATGGTGCTTTTAGTGTCTCCGCATACCGCAGCACGCGACATAGCTTTGTAGACGATAAGTACAACCGTTTCAGAGAAAAGAGCGGCCAATGTGACGATCTGGCTTTAAGTCGATTCGATAACAAATGACGAAAACGGACGGATTTCTCAGGTTTTTACTACATATGAAAACTTTTCACAGTCTCCCGTGCAACTCGGCTGCTAGTCCTTCTTTCATGCAGAATGTCAAGGTCCTAGCTCATGTCCAAGGCACCAAAGCCAGCTAAAAAGTCAATAATCGATATCTAAAACTTGAATTGTACTACTTCTTACTGGCTATTACATCAACTTAGAAGCTTCATCTGTGTTCTACTATGGTGCTTTTAGTGTCTCAGCATGCCGCAGCACGCGACATAGCTTTGCAGACGATAAGTACAACCGTCTCAGAGAGAAGAGCGGCCAATGTGACGATCTGGCTTTAAGTCGATTCGATAACAATTGACGAAAACGGACGGATTTCTCAGGTTTTTACTACATATGAACACTTTTTACATTCTCTCGTGCAACTCGGTTGCTAGTCCTCCTTTCATGCAGAATCTTAAGGTCCTAGCTCATGTCCAAGGTACCGAAGCCAGCTAAAAAGTCAATAATCGATACCTAAAACTTGAATTGTTCTACTTCTTACTGGCTATTGCATCAACTTAGAAGCTTCATCTGTGTACTACTATGGTGATTTTAGTGTCTCCGCATACCGCAGCACGCGACATAGCTTTGCAGACGATAAGTACAACCGTCTCAGAGAAAAGAGCGGCCAATGTGACGATCTGGCTTTAAGTCGATTCGATAACAAATGACGAAAACGGACGGATTTCTCAGGTTTGTACTACATATGAACACTTTTCACATTCTCCCGTGCAACTCGCTGCTAGTCCTCCTTTCATGCAGAATCTTAAGGTCCTTGCTAATGTCCAAGGCACCAAAGCCAGCTAAAAAGTCAATAATCGATACCTAAAACTTGAATTGTACTACTTCTTACTGGCTATTACATCAACTTAGAAGCTTCATCTGTGTTCTACTATGGTGCTTTTAGTGTCTCCGCATAGCGCAGCACGCGACATAGCTTTGCAGACGATAAATACAACCGTTTCAGAGATAAGAGCGGAAAATGTGACGATCTGGCTTTAAGTCGATTTTATAACAAATGACGAAAACGGACGGATTTCTCAGGTTTTTACTACATATGAACACTTTTTACATTGTCTCGTGCAACTCGGTTGCTAGTCCTCCTTTCATGCAGAATCTTAAGGTCCTAGCTCATGTCCAAGGTACCGAAGCCAGCTAAAAAGTCAATAATCGATACCTAAAACTTGAATTGTTCTACTTCTTACTGGCTATTGCATCAACTTAGAAGCTTCATCTGTGTTCTACTATGGTGATTTTAGTGTCTCCGCATACCGCAGCACGCGACATAGCTTTGCAGACGATAAGTACAACCGTTTCAGAGAGAAGAGCGGCCAATGTGACGATCTGGCTTTAAGTCGATTCGATAACAAATGACGAAAACGGACGGATTTCTCAGGTTTTTACTACATATGAACACTTTTCACATTCTCCCGTGCAACTCGGCTGCTAGTCCTCCTTTCATGCAGAATCTTAAGGTCCTAGCTCATGTCCAAGGCACCAAAGCCAGCTAAAAGTTCAATATTCAATACCTAAATCTTGAATTGGACTACTTCTTACTGGCTATTGCATCAACTTAGTAGCTTCATCTGTGTTCTACTATGGTGATTTTAGTGTCTCCGCATACCGCAGCACGCGACATAGCTTTTCAGATGATAAGTAAAAGCGTTTCAGAGAGAAGAGCGGCCAATGTGACGATCTGGCTTTAAGTCGATTCGATAACAAATGACGAAAACGGACGAATTTCTCAGGTTTTTACTACATATGAACACTTTTCACATTCTCCCGTGCAACTCGGCTGCTACTCCTCCTTTCATGCAGAATCCTAAGGTCCTAGCTCATGTCCAAGGCACCATACCAAGCTAAAAAGGCAATAATCGATACCTAAAACTTGAATTGTACTACTTCTTACTGGCTATTACATCAACTTAGAAGCTTCATCTGTGTTCTACTATGGTGCTTTTAGTGCCTCAGCATACCGCAGCACGCGACATAGCTTTGCAGACGATAAGTACAACCGTCTCAGAGAGAAGAGCGGCCAATGTGACGATCTGGCTTTAAGTCGATTCGATAACAAATGACGAAAACGGACGGATTTCTCAGGTTTTTACTACATATGAACACTTTTCACATTCTCCCGTGCAACTCGCTGCTAGTCCTCCTTTCATGCAGAATCTTAAGGTCCTTGCTAATGTCCAAGGCACCAAAGCCAGCTAAAAAGTCAATAATCGATACCTAAAACTTGAATTGTACTACTTCTTACTGGCTATTACATCAACTTAGAAGCTTCATCTGTGTTCTACTATGGTGCTTTTAGTGTCTCCGCATAGCGCAGCACGCGACATAGCTTTGCAGACGATAAATACAACCGTTTCAGAGATAAGAGCGGCCAATGTGACGATCTGGCTTTAAGTCGATTTTATAACAAATGACGAAAACGGACGGATTTCTCAGGTTTTTACTACATATGAACACTTTTCACATTCTCCCGTGCAACTCGGCTGCTAGTCCTCCTTTCATGCAGAATCTTAAGGTCCTAGCTCATGTCCAAGGCACCAAAGCCAGCTAAAAGTTCAATATTCAATACCTAAATCTTGAATTGGACTACTTCTTACTGGCTATTGCATCAACTTAGTAGCTTCATCTGTGTTC
This sequence comes from Schistocerca gregaria, assembly GCF_023897955.1. NCBI lineage: Eukaryota > Metazoa > Arthropoda > Insecta > Orthoptera > Acrididae > Schistocerca > Schistocerca gregaria. The sequence goes on from NW_026061795.1 coordinate 8,121,068, forward strand.
TACTATGGTGATTTTAGTGTCTCCGCATACCGCAGCACGCGACATAGCTTTTCAGATGATAAGTACAAGCGTTTCAGAGAGAAGAGCGGCCAATGTGACGATCTGGCTTTAAGTCGATTCGATAACAAATGACGAAAACGGACGAATTTCTCAGGTTTTTACTACATATGAACACTTTTCACATTCTCCCGTGCAACTCGGCTGCTACTCCTCCTTTCATGCAGAATCCTAAGGTCCTAGCTCATGTCCAAGGCACCATACCAAGCTAAAAAGGCAATAATCGATACCTAAAACTTGAATTGTACTACTTCTTACTGGCTATTACATCAACTTAGAAGCTTCATCTGTGTTCTACTATGGTGCTTTTAGTGTCTCCGCATACCGCAGCACGCGACATAGCTTTGTAGACGATAAGTACAACCGTTTCAGAGAGAAGAGCGGCCAATGTGACGATCTGGCTTTAAGTCGATTCGATAACAAATGACGAAAACGGACGGATTTCTCAGGTTTTTACTACATATGAAAACTTTTCACAGTCTCCCGTGCAACTCGGCTGCTAGTCCTTCTTTCATGCAGAATGTCAAGGTCCTAGCTCATGTCCAAGGCACCAAAGCCAGCTAAAAAGTCAATAATCGATATCTAAAACTTGAATTGTACTACTTCTTACTGGCTATTACATCAACTTAGAAGCTTCATCTGTGTTCTACTATGGTGATTTTAGTGTCTCAGCATACCGCAGCACGCGACATAGCTTTGCAGACGATAAGTACAACCGTCTCAGAGAGAAGAGCGGCCAATGTGACGATCTGGCTTTAAGTCGATTCGATAACAATTGACGAAAACGGACGGATTTCTCAGGTTTTTACTACATATGAACACTTTTTACATTGTCTCGTGCAACTCGGTTGCTAGTCCTCCTTTCATGCAGAATCTTAAGGTCCTAGCTCATGTCCAAGGTACCGAAGCCAGCTAAAAAGTCAATAATCGATACCTAAAACTTGAATTGTTCTACTTCTTACTGGCTATTGCATCAACTTAGAAGCTTCATCTGTGTTCTACTATGGTGATTTTAGTGTCTCCGCATACCGCAGCACGCGACATAGCTTTGCAGACGATAAGTACAACCGTTTCAGAGAGAAGAGGGGCCAATGTGACGATCTGGCTTTAAGTCGATTCGATAACAAATGACGAAAACGGACGGATTTCTCAGGTTTTTACTACATATGAACACTTTTCACATTCTCCCGTGCAACTCGGCTGCTAGTCCTCCTTTCATGCAGAATCTTAAGGTCCTAGCTCATGTCCAAGGCACCAAAGCCAGCTAAAAGTTCAATATTCAATACCTAAATCTTGAATTGGACTACTTCTTACTGGCTATTGCATCAACTTAGTAGCTTCATCTGTGTTCTACTATGGTGATTTTAGTGTCTCCGCATACCGCAGCACGCGACATAGCTTTTCAGATGATAAGTAAAAGCGTTTCAGAGAGAAGAGCGGCCAATGTGACGATCTGGCTTTAAGTCGATTCGATAACAAATGACGAAAACGGACGAATTTCTCAGGTTTTTACTACATATGAACACTTTTCACATTCTCCCGTGCAACTCGGCTGCTACTCCTCCTTTCATGCAGAATCCTAAGGTCCTAGCTCATGTCCAAGGCACCATACCAAGCTAAAAAGGCAATAATCGATACCTAAAACTTGAATTGTACTACTTCTTACTGGCTATTACATCAACTTAGAAGCTTCATCTGTGTTCTACTATGGTGCTTTTAGTGCCTCAGCATACCGCAGCACGCGACATAGCTTTGCAGACGATAAGTACAACCGTGTCAGAGAGAAGAGCGGCCAATGTGACGATCTGGCTTTAAGTCGATTCGATAACAAATGACGAAAACGGACGGATTTCTCAGGTTTTTACTACATATGAACACTTTTCACATTCTCCCGTGCAACTCGCTGCTAGTCCTCCTTTCATGCAGAATCTTAAGGTCCTTGCTAATGTCCAAGGCACCAAAGCCAGCTAAAAAGTCAATAATCGATACCTAAAACTTGAATTGTACTACTTCTTACTGGCTATTACATCAACTTAGAAGCTTCATCTGTGTTCTACTATGGTGCTTTTAGTGTCTCCGCATAGCGCAGCACGCGACATAGCTTTGCAGACGATAAATACAACCGTTTCAGAGATAAGAGCGGCCAATGTGACGATCTGGCTTTAAGTCGATTTTATAACAAATGACGAAAACGGACGGATTTCTCAGGTTTTTACTACATATGAACACTTTTCACATTCTCCCGTGCAACTCGGCTGCTAGTCCTCCTTTCATGCAGAATCTTAAGGTCCTAGCTCATGTCCAAGGCACCAAAGCCAGCTAAAAGTTCAATATTCAATACCTAAATCTTGAATTGGACTACTTCTTACTGGCTATTGCATCAACTTAGTAGCTTCATCTGTGTTCTACTATGGTGATTTTAGTGTCTCCGCATACCGCAGCACGCGACATAGCTTTTCAGATGATAAGTACAAGCGTTTCAGAGAGAAGAGCGGCCAATGTGACGATCTGGCTTTAAGTCGATTCGATAACAAATGACGAAAACGGACGAATTTCTCAGGTTTTTACTACATATGAACACTTTTCACATTCTCCCGTGCAACTCGGCTGCTACTCCTCCTTTCATGCAGAATCCTAAGGTCCTAGCTCATGTCCAAGGCACCATACCAAGCTAAAAAGGCAATAATCGATACCTAAAACTTGAATTGTACTACTTCTTACTGGCTATTACATCAACTTAGAAGCTTCATCTGTGTTCTACTATGGTGCTTTTAGTGTCTCCGCATACCGCAGCACGCGACATAGCTTTGTAGACGATAAGTACAACCGTTTCAGAGAGAAGAGCGGCCAATGTGACGATCTGGCTTTAAGTCGATTCGATAACAAATGACGAAAACGGACGGATTTCTCAGGTTTTTACTACATATGAAAACTTTTCACAGTCTCCCGTGCAACTCGGCTGCTAGTCCTTCTTTCATGCAGAATGTCAAGGTCCTAGCTCATGTCCAAGGCACCAAAGCCAGCTAAAAAGTCAATAATCGATATCTAAAACTTGAATTGTACTACTTCTTACTGGCTATTACATCAACTTAGAAGCTTCATCTGTGTTCTACTATGGTGATTTTAGTGTCTCAGCATACCGCAGCACGCGACATAGCTTTGCAGACGATAAGTACAACCGTCTCAGAGAGAAGAGCGGCCAATGTGACGATCTGGCTTTAAGTCGATTCGATAACAATTGACGAAAACGGACGGATTTCTCAGGTTTTTACTACATATGAACACTTTTTACATTCTCTCGTGCAACTCGGTTGCTAGTCCTCCTTTCATGCAGAATCTTAAGGTCCTAGCTCATGTCCAAGGTACCGAAGCCAGCTAAAAAGTCAATAATCGATACCTAAAACTTGAATTGTTCTACTTCTTACTGGCTATTGCATCAACTTAGAAGCTTCATCTGTGTTCTACTATGGTGATTTTAGTGTCTCCGCATACCGCAGCACGCGACATAGCTTTGCAGACGATAAGTACAACCGTTTCAGAGAGAAGAGCGGCCAATGTGACGATCTGGCTTTAAGTCGATTCGATAACAAATGACGAAAACGGACGGATTTCTCAGGTTTTTACTACATATGAACACTTTTCACATTCTCCCGTGCAACTCGGCTGCTAGTCCTCCTTTCATGCAGAATCTTAAGGTCCTAGCTCATGTCCAAGGCACCAAAGCCAGCTAAAAAGTCAATAACCGATACCTAAAACTTGAAATGTACTACTTCTTACTGGCTATTACGTCATCTTAGGAGCTTCATCTGTGTTCTACTATGGTGCTTTTAGTGTCTCCGAATAAAGCAGTACGCGACAAAGCTTTGCAGTCGGTAAGTACAACCGTTTCAGAGAGCAGAGCGGCCAATGTGACGAACTGGCTTTAAGTCGATTCGATAACAAATGACGAAGACGGACGGATTTCTCAGGTTTTTACTACATGTGAACACATTTCACATTCTCCCGTGCAACTGGGCTGCTAGTCCTCCTTTCATGCAGAATCTTAAGGTCCTAGCTCATGCCCAAGGCAAAAGCCAGCTACAAAGTCAATAATCGATTCCAAAAACTTGAACTGTACAACTTCTTACTGGCTATTACATCAACTTAGATGCTTCATCTGTGTTCTGCTATGGTGATTTTAGTGTCTCCACATACCGCTGCAGGCGACATAGCTTTGCAGACGATATGTACAACCGTTTCAGAGAGAAGAGCGGCCAATGTGACGATCGGGCTTTATGTCGATTCAATAACAAATGACGGAAACGGACGGATTTCTCTGGATTTTACTACATATGAACAGTTTTCACATTCTCCCGTGCAACTCGGCTGCTAGTCCTCCTTTCATGCAGAATCTTAAGGTCCTAGCTCATGTCCAAGGCACCAAAGCCAGCTAAAAAGGCAATAATCGATTCCTAAAACTTGAATTGTACTACTTCTTACTGGCTATTACATCAACTTAGAAGCTTCATCTGTGTTCTACTACGGTGCTTTTAGTTTCTCCGCATATCGCAGCACGCGACATAGCTTTGCAGACGATAAGTACAACCGTTTCAGAGAGAAGAGCGGCCAATGTGACGATCTGGCTTTATGTCGATTCGATAACAAATGACGAAAACGGACGGATTTCTAAGGTTTTTACTACATATGAACACTTTTCACATTCTCCCGTGCAACTCGGCTGCTAGTCCTCCTTTCATGCAGAATCTTGAGGTCCTAGCTCATGTCCAAGGCACCAAAGCCAGCTAAAAAGTCAATAATCGATACCTAAAACTTGAATTGTTCTACTTCTTACTGGCTGTTGCATCAACTTAGAAGCTTCATCTGTGTTCTACTATGGTGATTTTAGTGTCTCCGCATACCGCAGCACGCGACATAGCCTTGCAGACGATAAGTACAACCGTTTCAGTGAGAAGAGCGGCCAATGTGACGATCTGGCTTTAAGTCGATTCGATAACAAATGACGAAAACGGACGGATTTCTCAGGTTTTTACTACATATGAACACTTTTCACATTCCCCCGTGCAACTCGGTTGCTAGTCCTCCTCCATGCAAAATCTTAAGTTCCTAGCTCGTGTCCAAGGCACCAAAGAAGGGTAAAAAGTCAATAACCGATACCTAAAACTTGAATTGTACTACTTCTTACTGGCTATTACATCAACTTAGAAGCATCATCTGTGTTCTACTATGGTGCTTTTAGTGTCTCCGCATACCGCAGCACGCGACATAGCTTTGCAGACGATAAGTACAACCGTTTCAGAGAGAAGAGCGGCCAATGTGACGATCTGGCTTTAAGTCGATTGAATAACAAATGACGAAAACTGACGGATGTCTCAGGTTTTTACTACATGTGAACAATTTTCACATTCTCCTGTGCAACTGGGCTGCTAGTCCTCCTTTTATGCAGAATCTTAAAGTCCTAGCTCATGTCCAAGGCACCAAAGCCAGCTAAAAAGTCAATAATCGATACCTAAAACTTGAATTGGACTACTTCTTACTGGCTATTTCATCCACTTAGAAGCTTCATCTGTGTTCTACTACGGTGCTTTTAGTTTCTCCGCATACCGCAGCACGCGACATAGTTTTGCAGACGATAAGCACAACCGTTTCAGAGAGAAGAGCGGCCAATGTGACGATGTGGCCTTAAGTCGATTCGACAACAAATGACGAAAACGGACGGATTTCTCAGGTTTTTACTACATATGAACTCTTTTCACATTCTCCCGTGCAACTCGGCTTCTAGTCCACCTTTCATGCAGAATCTTAACGTCCTAGCTCATGTCCAAGGTACCGAAGCCAGCTAAAATGTCAATAATCGATACCTAAAACTTGAATTGTTCTACTTCTTACTGGCTATTGCATCAACTTAGAAGCTTCATCTGAGTTCTAATATGGTGATTTTAGTGTCTCCGCATACCGCAGCACGCGACATAGCTTTGCAGACGATAAGTACAACCGTTTCAGAGAGAAGAGCGGCCAATGTGACGATCTGGCTTTAAGTCGATTGATAACAAATGACAAAAACGGACGGATGTCTCAGGTTCTTACTACATGTGAACACTTTTGACGTTCTCCTGTGCAACTGGGCTGCTAGTCCTCCTTTTATGCAGAATCTTAAAGACCTAGCTCATTTCCAAGGCAATAAAGCCAGCTAAAAAGTCAATAATCGATACCTAAAACTTGAATTGGACTACTTCTTACTGGCTATTACATCAACTTAGAAGCTTCATCTGTGTTCTACTAAGATGCTTTTAGTTTCTCCGCATACCGCAGCACGCGACATAGTTTTGCAGACGATAAGCACAACCGTTTCAGGGATAAGAGCGGCCAATGTGACGATCTGGCTTTAAGTCGATTCGATAACAAATGACGAAAAAGGACGGATTTCTCAGGTTTTTACTACATATGAACACTTTTCACATTCTCCCGTGCAACTCGGCTGCTAGTCCTCCTTTCAGTCAGAATCTCAAGGTCCTAGCTCATGTCCAAGGCACCAAAGCCAGCTAAAAGTTCCATATTCATTACCTAAAACTTGAATTGTGCTACTTCTTACTGGCTATTACATCAACTTAGAAGCTTGATCTGTGTTCTACTATGGTGCTTTTAGTGTCTTAGCATACCGCAGCACGCGACATAGGTTTGCAGACGATATGTACAACCGTTTCAGAGAGAAGAGCGGCCAATGTGACGATCTGGCTTTAAGTCGATTCGATAACAAATGACGAAAACGGACGGATTTCTCATGATTTTACTACATATGAACACTTTTCACATTCTCCCGTGCAACTCGGCTGCTAGTCCTCCTTTCATGCAAAATCTTAAGGTCCTAGCTCATGTCCAAGGCACCAAAGCCAGCTAAAAAGTCAATAATCGATTCCTAAAACTTGAATTGTACTACTTCTTACTGGCTATTACATCAACTTAGATGCTTCATCTGTGTTCTACTATGGTGATTTTAGTGTCTCCACATGCCGCTGCACGCGACATAGCTTTGCAGACGATATGTACAACCGTTTCAGAGAGAAGAGCGGCTTATGTGACCATCTGGCCTTAAGTCGATTCGATAACAAATGACGAAAACGGACGGATTTCTCAGGTTTTTACTACATATGAACAATTTTCACATTCTCCCGTGCAACTCGGCTGCTAGTCCTCCTTTCATGCAGAATGTCAAGGTCCTAGCTCATGTCCAAGGCACCAAAGCCAGTTAAAAAGTCAATAATCGATACGTAAATCTTGAATTGGACTACATTTTACCGGCTATTACGTCAACTTAGAAGCTTCGTCTGTGTTCTACTATGGTGCTTTTCGTGTCTCCGCATACCGCAGCATGCGACATAGCTTTGCAGACGATGAGTGCAACCTTTTCAGAGAGAAGTGCGGCCAATGTGACGATCTGGTTTTAAGTCGATTCGATAACAAATGACGAAAACGGACGGATTTCTCAGGTTTTTACTACATATGAACACTTTTCACATTCTCCCGTGCAACTCGGCTGCTAGTCCTCCTTTCATGCAGAATCTTAAGGTCCTAGCTCATGTCCAAGGCACCAAAGCCAGCTTAAAAGTCAATAATCGATTCCTAAAACTTGAATTGTACTACTTCTTACTGGCTATTACATCAACTTAGATGCTTCATCCGTGTTCTACTATGGTGATTTTAGTGTCTCCACATACCGCTGCACGCGACATAGCTTTGCAGACGATATGTACAACCGTTTCAGAGAGAAGAGCGGCCAATGTGACGATCTGGCTTTAAGTCGATTCGATAACAAATGACGAAAACGGACGGATTTCTCAGGTTTTTACTACATATGAACACTTTTCACATTCTCACGTGCAACTCGGCTGCTAGTCCTCCTTTTATGCAGAATCTTAAAGTCCTAGCTCATGTCCAAGGCACAAAAGCCAGCTAAAAAGTCAATAATCGATAAGTAAAACTTGAATTGGACTACTTCTTACTGGCTATTACATCCACTTAGAAGCTTCATCTGTGTTCTACTACGGTGCTTTTAGTTTCTCCGCATACCGCAGCACGCGACATAGTTTTGCAGACGATAAGCACAACCGTTTCAGAGAGAAGAGCGGCCAATGTGACAATGTGGCCTTAAGTCGATTCGACAACAAATGACGACAACGGACGGATTTCTCAGGTTTTTACTACATATGAACTCTTTTCACATTCTCCCGTGCAACTCGGCTTCTAGTCCACCTTTCATGCAGAATCTTAACGTCCTAGCTCATGTCCAAGGTACCGAAGCCAGCTAAAAAGTCAATAATCGATACCTAAAACTTGAATTGTTCTACTTCTTACTGGCTATTGCATCAACTTAGAAGCTTCATCTGAGTTCTATTATGGTGATTTTAGTGTCTCCGCATACCGCAGCACGCGACATAGCTTTGCAGACGATAAGTACAACCGTTTCAGAGAGAAGAGCGGCCAATGTGACGATCTGGCTTTAAGTCGATTGATAACAAATGACGAAAACGGACGGATGTCTCAGGTTCTTACTACATGTGAAAACTTTTGACATTCTCCTGTGCAACTGGGCTGCTAGTCCTCCTTTTATGCAGAATCTTAAAGTCCTAGCTCATTTCCAAGGCACCAAAGCCAGCTAAAAAGTCAATAATCATACCTAAAACTTGAATTGGACTACTTCTTACTGGCTATTACATCAACTTAGAAGCTTCATCTGTGTTCTACTACGTTGCTTTTTGTTTCTCCGCATACCGCAGCACGCGACATAGTTTTGCAGACGATAAGCACAACCGTTTCAGGGATAAGAGCGGCCAATGTGACGATCTGGCTTTAAGTCGATTCGATAACAAATGACGAAAACGGACGGATTTCTCAGGTTTTACTACATATGAAAACTTTTCACAGTCTCCCGTGCAACTCGGCTGCTAGTCCTTCTTTCATGCAGAATGTCAAGGTCCCAGCTCATGTCCAAGGCAACAAAGCCAGCTAAAAAGTCAATAATCGATACCTAAAACTTGAATTGTACTACTTCTTACTGGCTATTACATCAACTTAGAAGCTTCATCTGTGTTCTACTATGGTGCTTTTAGTGTCTCAGCATACCGCAGCACGCGACATAGCTTTGCAGACGATAAGTACAACCGTTTCAGAGAGAAGAGCGGCCAATGTGACGATCTGGCTTTAAGTCGATTCGATAACAAATGACGAAAACGGACGGATTTCTCAGGTTTTTACTACATATGAACACTTTTTACATTCTCTCGTGCAACTCGGCTGCTAGTCCTCCTTTCATGCAGAATCTTAAGGTCCTAGCTCATGTCCAAGGTACCGAAGCCAGCTAAAAAGTCAATAATCGATACCTAAAACTTGAATTGTTCTACTTCTTACTGGCTATTGCATCAACTTAGAAGCTTCATCTGTGTTCTACTATGGTGATTTTTGTGTCTCCGCATACCGCAGCACGCGACATAGCTTTGTAGACGATAAGTACAACCGTTTCAGAGAGAAGAGCGGCCAATGTGACGATCTGGCTTTAAGTCGGTTCGATAACAAATGACGAAAACGGACGGATTTCTCAGGTTTTTACTACATATGAACACTTTTCACATTCTCCCATGCAACTCGGCTGCTAGTCCTCCTTTCATGCAGAATCTTAAGGTCCTAGCTCATGTCCAAGGCACCAAAGCCAGCTAAAAAGTCAATAATCGATACCTAAATCTTGAATTGGACTACTTCTTACTGGCTATTACATCAACTTAGTAGCTTCATCTGTGTTATACTATGGTGATTTTAGTGTCTCCGCATACCGCAGCACGCGACATAGCTTTGCAGACGATAAGTACAAGCGTTTCAGAGAGAAGAGCGGCCAATGTGACGATCTGGCTTTCAGTCGATTCGATAACAAATGACGAAAACGGACGATTTTCTCCGGTTTTTACTACATATAAACACATTTCACATTCTCCCGTGCAACTCGGCTGCTACTCCTCCTTTCATGCAGAATCTTAAGGTCCTAGCTCATGTACAAGGCACCAAAGCCAGCTAAAAAGTCAATAATCGATACCTAAAACTTGAATTGTACTACTTCTTACTGGCTAGTACATCAACTTAGAAGCTTCATCTGTGTTCTACTATGGTGCTTTTAGTGTCTCCGCATAGCGCAGCACGCGACATAGCTTTGCAGACGATAAATACAACCGTTTCAGAGATAAGAGCGGCCAATGTGACGATCTGGCTTTAAGTCGATTTTATAACAAATGACGAAAACGGACGGATTTCTCAGGTTTTTACTACATATGAACACTTTTCACATTCTCCCGTGCAACTCGGCTGCTAGTCCTCCTTTCATGCAGAATCTTAAGGTCCTAGCTCATGTCCAAGGCACCAAAGCCAGCTAAAAGGTCAATATTCAATACCTAAATCTTGAATTGGACTACTTCTTACTGGCTATTGCATCAACTTAGTAGCTTCATCTGTGTTCTACTATGGTGATTTTAGTGTCTCCGCATACCGCAGCACGCGACATAGCTTTTCAGATGATAAGTACAAGCGTTTCAGAGAGAAGAGCGGCCAATGTGACGATCTGGCTTTAAGTCGATTCGATAACAAATGACGAAAACGGACGAATTTCTCAGGTTTTTACTACATATGAACACTTTTCACATTCTCCCGTGCAACTCGGCTGCAACTCCTCCTTTCATGCAGAATCCTAAGGTCCTAGCTCATGTCCAAGGCACCATACCAAGCTAAAAAGGCAATAATCGATACCTAAAACTTGAATTGTACTACTTCTTACTGGCTATTACATCAACTTAGAAGCTTCATCTGTGTTCTACTATGGTGCTTTTAGTGTCTCCGCATACCGCAGCACGCGACATAGCTTTGTAGACGATAAGTACAACCGTTTCAGAGAGAAGAGCGGCCAATGTGACGATCTGGCTTTAAGTCGATTCGATAACAAATGACGAAAACGGACGGATTTCTCAGGTTTTTACTACATATGAAAACTTTTCACAGTCTCCCGTGCAACTCGGCTGCTAGTCCTTCTTTCATGCAGAATGTCAAGGTCCTAGCTCATGTCCAAGGCACCAAAGCCAGCTAAAAAGTCAATAATCGATACCTAAAACTTGAATTGTTCTACTTCTTACTGGCTATTGCATCAACTTAGAAGCTTCATCTGTGTTCTACTATGGTGATTTTTGTGTCTCCGCATACCGCAGCACGCGACATAGCTTTGTAGACGATAAGTACAACCGTTTCAGAGAGAAGAGCGGCCAATGTGACGATCTGGCTTTAAGTCGGTTCGATAACAAATGACGAAAACGGACGGATTTCTCCGGTTTTTACTACATATGAACACTTTTCACATTCTCCCATGTAACTCGGCTGCTACTCCTCCTTTCATGCAGAATCTTAAGGTCCTAGCTCATGTCCAAGGCACCAAAGCCAGCTAAAAAGTCAATAATCGATACCTAAATCTTGAATTGGACTACTTCTTACTGGCTATTACATCAACTTAGTAGCTTCATCTGTGTTATACTATGGTGATTTTAGTGTCTCCGCATACCGCAGCACGCGACATAGCTTTGCAGACGATAAGTACAAGCGTTTCAGAGAGAAGAGCGGCCAATGTGACGATCTGGCTTTCAGTCGATTCGATAACAAATGACGAAAACGGACGAATTTCTCCGGTTTTTACTACATATAAACACATTTCACATTCTCCCGTGCAACTCGGCTGCTACTCCTCCTTTCATGCAGAATCTTAAGGTCCTAGCTCATGTACAAGGCACCAAAGCCAGCTAAGAAGTCAATAATCGATACCTAAAACTTGAATTGTACTACTTCTTACTGGCTAGTACATCAACTTAGAAGCTTCATCTGTGTTCTACTATGGTGCTTTTAGTGTCTCCGCATAGCGCAGCACGCGACATAGCTTTGCAGACGATAAATACAACCGTTTCAGAGATAAGAGCGGCCAATGTGACGATCTGGCTTTAAGTCGATTTTATAACAAATGACGAAAACGGACGGATTTCTCAGGTTTTTACTACATATGAACACTTTTCACATTCTCCCGTGCAACTCGGCTGCTAGTCCTCCTTTCATGCAGAATCTTAAGGTCCTAGCTCATGTCCAAGGCACCAAAGCCAGCTAAAAGGTCAATATTCAATACCTAAATCTTGAATTGGACTACTTCTTACTGGCTATTGCATCAACTTAGTAGCTTCATCTGTGTTCTACTATGGTGATTTTAGTGTCTCCGCATACCGCAGCACGCGACATAGCTTTTCAGATGATAAGTACAAGCGTTTCAGAGAGAAGAGCGGCCAATGTGACGATCTGGCTTTAAGTCGATTCGATAACAAATGACGAAAACGGACGAATTTCTCAGGTTTTTACTACATATGAACTTTTTTCACATTCTCCCGTGCAACTCGGCTGCTACTCCTCCTTTCATGCAGAATCCTAAGGTCCTAGCTCATGTCCAAGGCACCATACCAAGCTAAAAAGGCAATAATCGATATCTAAAACTTGAATTGTACTACTTCTTACTGGCTATTACATCAACTTAGAAGCTTCATCTGTGTTCTACTATGGTGCTTTTAGTGTCTCCGCATACCGCAGCTCGCGACATAGCTTTGTAGACGATAAGTACAACCGTTTCAGAGAGAAGAGCGGCCAATGTGACGATCTGGCTTTAAGTCGATTCGATAACAAATGACGAAAACGGACGGATTTCTCAGGTTTTTACTACATATGAAAACTTTTCACAGTCTCCCGTGAAACTCGGCTGCTAGTCCTTCTTTCATGCAGAATGTCAAGGTCCTAGCTCATGTCCAAGGCACCAAAGCCAGCTAAAAAGTCAATAATCGATACCTAAAACTTGAATTGTACTACTTCTTACTGGCTATTACATCAACTTAGAAGCTTCATCTGTGTTCTACTATGGTGCTTTTAGTGTCTCAGCATACCGCAGCACGCGACATAGCTTTGCAGACGATAAGTACAACCGTCTCAGAGAGAAGGGCGGCCAATGTGACGATCTGTCTTTAAGTCGATTCGATAACAAATGACGAAAACGGACGGATTTCTTAGGTTTTTACTACATATGAACACTTTTTACATTCTCTCGTGCAACTCGGTTGCTAGTCCTCCTTTCATGCAGAATCTTAAGGTCCTAGCACATGTCCAAGGTACCGAAGCCAGCTAAAAAGTCAATAATCGATACCTAAAACTTGAATTGTTCTACTTCTTACTGGCTATTGCATCAACTTAGAAGCTTCATCTGTGTTCTACTATGGTGATTTTAGTGTCTCCGCATACCGCAGCACGCGACATAGCTTTGCAGACGATAAGTACAACCGTTTCAGAGAGAAGAGCGGCCAATGTGACGATCTGGCTTTAAGTCGATTCGATAACAAATGACGAAAACGGACGGATTTCTCAGGTTTTTACTACATATGAACACTTTTCACATTCTCCCGTGCAACTCGGCTGCTAGTCCTCCTTTCATGCAGAATCTTAAGGTCCTAGCTCATGTCCAAGGCACCAAAGCCAGCTAAAAAGTCAATAACCGATACCTAAAACTTGAAATGTACTACTTCTTACTGGCTATTACGTCATCATAGGAGCTTCATCTGTGTTCTACTATGGTGCTTTTAGTGTCTCCGAATAAAGCAGTACGCGACATAGCTTTGCAGTCGATAAGTACAACCGTTTCAGAGAGCAGAGCGGCCAATGTGACGAACTGGCTTTAAGTCGATTCGATAACAAATGACGAAGACGGACGGATTTCTCAGGTTTTTACTACATTCGAACACATTTCACATTCTCCCGTGAACTGGGCTGCTAGTCCTCCTTTTATGCAGAATCTTTAAGTCCTAGCTCATGTCCAAGGCAAAAGCCAGCTACAAAGTCAATAATCGATTCCAAAAACTTGAACTGTACAACTTCTTACTGGCTATTACATCAACTTAGATGCTTCATCTGTGTTCTGCTATGGTGATTTTAGTGTCTCCGCATACCGCAGCACGCGACATAGCTTTGCAGACGATAAGTACAACCGTTTCAGAGAGAAGAGCGGCCAATGTGACGATCTGGCTTTAAGTCGATTCGATAACAAATGACGAAGACGGACGGATTTCTCAGGTTTTTACTACATATGAACACTTTTCACATTCTCCCGTGCAACTCGGCTGCTACTCCTCCTTTCATGCAGAATCCTAAGGTCCTAGCTCATGTCCAAGGCACCATACCAAGCTAAAAAGGCAATAATCGATATCTAAAACTTGAATTGTACTACTTCTTACTGGCTATTACATCAACTTAGAAGCTTCATCTGTGTTCTACTATGGTGCTTTTAGTGTCTCCGCATACCGCAGCTCGCGACATAGCTTTGTAGACGATAAGTACAACCGTTTCAGAGAGAAGAGCGGCCAATGTGACGATCTGGCTTTAAGTCGATTCGATAACAAATGACGAAAACGGACGGATTTCTCAGGTTTTTACTACATACGAAAACTTTTCACAGTCTCCCGTGAAACTCGGCTGCTAGTCCTTCTTTCATGCAGAATGTCAAGGTCCTAGCTCATGTCCAAGGCACCAAAGCCAGCTAAAAAGTCAATAATCGATACCTAAAACTTGAATTGTACTACTTCTTACTGGCTATTACATCAACTTAGAAGCTTCATCTGTGTTCTACTATGGTGCTTTTAGTGTCTCAGCATACCGCAGCACGCGACATAGCTTTGCAGACGATAAGTACAACCGTCTCAGAGAGAAGGGCGGCCAATGTGACGATCTGTCTTTAAGTCGATTCGATAACAAATGACGAAAACGGACGGATTTCTTAGGTTTTTACTACATATGAACACTTTTTACATTCTCTCGTGCAACTCGGTTGCTAGTCCTCCTTTCATGCAGAATCTTAAGGTCCTAGCACATGTCCAAGGTACCGAAGCCAGCTAAAAAGTCAATAATCGATACCTAAAACTTGAATTGTTCTACTTCTTACTGGCTATTGCATCAACTTAGAAGCTTCATCTGTGTTCTACTATGGTGATTTTAGTGTCTCCGCATACCGCAGCACGCGACATAGCTTTGCAGACGATAAGTACAACCGTTTCAGAGAGAAGAGCGGCGAATGTGACGATCTGGCTTTAAGTCGATTCGATAACAAATGACGAAAACGGACGGATTTCTCAGGTTTTTACTACATATGAACACTTTTCACATTCTCCCGTGCAACTCGGCTGCTAGTCCTCCTTTCATGCAGAATCTTAAGGTCCTAGCTCATGTCCAAGGCACCAAAGCCAGCTAAAAAGTCAATAACCGATACCTAAAACTTGAAATGTACTACTTCTTACTGGCTATTACGTCATCATAGGAGCTTCATCTGTGTTCTACTATGGTGCTTTTAGTGTCTCCGAATAAAGCAGTACGCGACATAGCTTTGCAGTCGATAAGTACAACCGTTTCAGAGAGCAGAGCGGCCAATGTGACGAACTGGCTTTAAGTCGATTCGATAACAAATGACGAAGACGGACGGATTTCTCAGGTTTTTACTACATTCGAACACATTTCACATTCTCCCGTGAACTGGGCTGCTAGTCCTCCTTTTATGCAGAATCTTTAAGTCCTAGCTCATGTCCAAGGCAAAAGCCAGCTACAAAGTCAATAATCGATTCCAAAAACTTGAACTGTACAACTTCTTACTGGCTATTACATCAACTTAGATGCTTCATCTGTGTTCTGCTATGGTGATTTTAGTGTCTCCGCATACCGCAGCACGCGACATAGCTTTGCAGACGATAAGTACAACCGTTTCAGAGAGAAGAGCGGCCAATGTGACGATCTGGCTTTAAGTCGATTCGATAACAAATGACGAAGACGGACGGATTTCTCAGGTTTTTACTACATATGAACACTTTTCACATTCTCCCGTGCAACTCGGCTGCTAGTCCTCCTTTCATGCAGAATCTTAAGGTCCTAGCTCATGTCCAAGGCACCAAAGCCAGCTAAAAAGGCAATAATCGATTCCTAAATCTTGAATTGTACTACTTCTTACTGGCTATTACATCAACTTAGAAGCTTCATCTGTGTTCTACTACGGTGCTTTTAGTTTCTCCGCATATCGCAGCACGCGACATAGTTTTGCACTCGATAAGCACAACCGTTTCAGAGGGAAGAGCGGCCAATGTGACGATGTGGCTTTAAGTCGATTCGATAACAAATGACGAAAACGGACGGATTTCTCAGGTTTTTACTACATATGAACACTTTTCACATTCTCCCGTGCAACTCGGCTGATAGTCCTCCTTTCATGCAGAATCTTAAGGTCCTTGCTCATGTCCAAGGTACGAAAGCCAGCTAAAAAGTCAATAATCGATACCTAAAACTTGAATTCAATTACTTCTTACTGGCTATTACATCAACTTAGAAGCTTCATCTGCGTTCTACTATGGTGCTTTTAGTGTCTCCACATACCGCAGCACGCGACATAGCTTTGCAGACGATAATTACAACCGTTTCAGAGAGAAGAGTAGCCAATGTGACGATTTGGCTTTAAGTCGATTGGATAACAAATGACGAAAACGGACCGATTTCTCAGGTTTTTACTACATATGAACACTGTTCACATTCTCCCGTGCAACTGGGCTGCTAGTCCTCCTTTCATGCAGAATCTTAGAGTCCTGGCTCATGTCCAAGGCACGAAAGCCAGCTAAAAAGTCAATAATCGATACCTTAAACTTGAATTGGACTACTTATTACTAGCTATTGCATCAACTTAGAAGCTTCATCTGTATTCTACTATGGTGCTTTTCCTGTTTCCCCCTACGGAAACACGCGACATAGCTTTGCAGACGGTAAGCACAACCGTTTCAGAGAGAAGAGCGGCCAATGTGACGATCTGGCTTTATGTCGATTCGATAACAAATGACGAAAAAGGACGGATTTCTTAGGTTATTACTACATAAGAACACTTCTCACATTCTCCCGTGCAACTCGGCTGCTAGTCTTCCTTTCATGCAGAATCTTAAGGTCCTAGCTCATGTCCAAGGCACCAAAGCCAGCTAAAAGGTCCATATTCAATACCTAAAACTTGAATTGTACTACTTCTTACTGGCTATTACATCAACTTAGAACCTTGATCTGTGTTCTACTATGGTGCTTTTAGTGTCTCAGCATACCGCAGCACGCGACATAGCTTTGCAGACGATAAGTACAACCGTTTCAGAGAGAAGAGCGGCCAATGTGACGATCTGGCTTTATGTCGATTCGATAACAAATGACGAAAACGGACGGATTTCTAAGGTTTTTACCACATATGAACACTTTTCACATTCTCCCGTGCAACTCGGCTGCTAGTCCTCCTTTCATGCAGAATCTTGAGGTCCTAGCTCATGTCCAAGGCACCAAAGCCAGCTAAAAAGTCAATAATCGATACCTAAAACTTGAATTGTTCTACTTCTTACTGGCTATTGCATCAACTTAGAAGCTTCATCTGTGTTCTACTATGGTGATTTTAGTGTCTCCGCATACCGCAGCACGCGACATAGCCTTGCAGACGATAAGTACAACCGTTTCAGTGAGAAGAGCGGCCAATGTGACGATCTCGCTTTAAGTCGATTCGATAACAAATGACGAAAACGGACGGATTTCTCAGGTTTTTACTACATATGAACACTTTTCACATTTCCCCGTGCAACTCGGCTGCTAGTCCTCCTCCATGCAAAATCTTAAGTTCCTAGCTCGTGTCCAAGCCACCAAAGAAGGGTAAAAAGTCAATAACCGATACCTAAAACTTGAATTGTACTACTTCTTACTGGCTATTACATCAACTTAGAAGCATCATCTGTGTTCTACTATGGTGTTTTTAGTGTCTCCGCATACCGCAGCACGCGACATAGCTTTGCAGACGATAAGCACAACCGTTTCAGAGAGAAGAGCGGCCAATGTGACGATGTGGCCTTAAGTCGATTCGACAACAAATGACGAAAACGGACGGATTTCTCAGGTTTTTACTACATATGAACTCTTTTCACATTCTCCCGTGCAACTCGGCTTCTAGTCCACCTTTCATGCAGAATCTTAACGTCCTAGCTCATGTCCAAGGTACCGAAGCCAGCTAAAATGTCAATAATCGATACCTAAAACTTGTATTGTTCTACTTCTTACTGGCTATTGCATCAACTTAGAAGCTTCATCTGAGTTCTATTATGGTGATTTTAGTGTCTCCGCATACCGCAGCACGCGACATAGCTTTGCAGACGATAAGTACAACCGTTTCAGAGAGAAGAGCGGCCAATGTGACGATCTGGCTTTAAGTCGATTGATAACAAATGACGAAAACGGACGGATGTCTCAGGTTCTTACTACATGTGAACACTTTTGACATTCTCCTGTGCAACTGGGCTGCTAGTCCTCCTTTTATGCAGAATCTTAAAGACCTAGCTCATTTCCAAGGCACCAAAGCCAGCTAAAAAGTCAATAATCGATACCTAAAACTTGAATTGGACTACTTCTTACTGGCTATTACGTCAACTTAGAAGCTTCATCTGTGTTCTACTAAGATGCTTTTAGTTTCTCCGCATACCGCAGCACGTGACATAGTTTTGCAGACGATAAGCACAACCGTTTCAGGGATAAGAGCGGCCAATGTGACGATCTGGCTTTAAGTCGATTCGATAACAAATGACGAAAAAGGACGGATTTCTCAGGTTTTTACTACATATGAACACTTTTCACATTCTCCCGTGCAACTCGGCTGCTAGTCCTCCTTTCAGTCAGAATCTCAAGGTCCTAGCTCATGTCCAAGGCACCAAAGCCAGCTAAAAGTTCCATATTCATTACCTAAAACTTGAATTGTGCTACTTCTTACTGGCTATTACATCAACTTAGAAGCTTGATCTGTGTTCTACTATGGTGTTTTTAGTGTCTTAGCATACCGCAGCACGCGACATAGGTTTGCAGACGATAAGTACAACCGTTTCAGAGAGAAGAGCGGCCAATGTGACGATCTGGCTTTAAGTCGATTCGATAACAAATGACGAAAACGGACGGATTTCTCATGATTTTACTACATATGAACACTTTTCACATTCTCCCGTGCAACTCGGCTGCTAGTCCTCCTTTCATGCAGAATCTTAAGGTCCTAGCTCATGTCCAAGGCACCAAAGCCAGCTAAAAAGTCAATAATCGATTCCTAAAACTTGAATTGTACTACTTCTTACTGGCTATTACATCAACTTAGATGCTTCATCTGTGTTCTACTATGGTGATTTTAGTGTCTCCACATGCCGCTGCACGCGACATAGCTTTGCAGACGATAAGTACAACCGTTTCAGAGAGAAGAGCGGCTTATGTGACCATCTGGCCTTAAGTCGATTCGATAACAAATGACGAAAACGGACGGATTTCTCAGGTTTTTATTACATATGAACAATTTTCACATTCTCCCGTGCAACTCGGCTGCTAGTCCTCCTTTCATGCAGAATGTCAAGGTCCTAGCTCATGTCCAAGGCACCAAAGCCAGTTAAAAAGTCAATAATCGATACGTAAATCTTGAATTGGACTACATTTTACCGGCTATTACGTCAACTTAGAAGCTTCGTCTGTGTTCTACTATGGTGCTTTTCGTGTCTCCGCGTACCGCAGCATGCGACATAGCTTTGCAGACGATGATGTGCAACCTTTTCAGAGAGAAGTGCGGCCAATGTGACGATCTGGTTTTAAGTCGATTCGATAACAAATGACGAAAACGGACGGATTTCTCAGGTTTTTACTACATATGAACACTTTTCACATTCTCCCGTGCAACTCGGCTGCTAGTCCCCCTTTCATGCAGAATCTTAAGGTCCTAGCTCATGTCCAAGGCACCAAAGCCAGCTAAAAGTTCCATATTCAATACCTATAACTTGAATTGTACTACTTCTTACTGGCTATTACATCAACTTAGAAGCTTGATCTGTGTTCTACTATGGTGCTTTTAGTGTCTCCTCACACCGCAGCACGCGACATAGCTTTGCAGACGATAAGTACAACCGTTTCAGAGAGAAGAGCGGCCAATGTGACGATCTGGCTTTAAGTCGATTCGATAACAAATGACGAAAAAGGACGGATTTCTCAGGTTATTACTACATATGAACACTTCTCACATTCTCCCGTGCAACTCGGCTGCTAGTCCCCCTTTCATGCAGAATCTTAAGGTCCTAGCTCATGTCCAAGGCACCAAAGCCAGCTAAAAGTTCCATATTCAATACCTATAACTTGAATTGTACTACTTCTTACTGGCTATTACATCAACTTAGAAGCTTGATCTGTGTTCTACTATGGTGCTTTTAGTGTCTCCTCACACCGCAGCACGCGACATAGCTTTGCAGACGATAAGTACAACCGTTTCAGAGAGAAGAGCGGCCAATGTGACGATCTGGCTCTATGTCGATTCGATAACAAATGACGAAAACAGACGGATTTCTCAGGTTTTTACTACATATGAACACTTTTCACATTCTCCCGTGCAACTCGGCTGCTAGTCCTCCTTTCATGCAGAATCTTAAGGTCCTAGCTCATGTCCAAGGCACCAAAGCCAGCTTAAAAGTCAATAATCGATTCCTAAAACTTGAATTGTACTACTTCTTACTGGCTATTACATCAACTTAGATGCTTCATCTGTGTTCTACTATGGTGATTTTAGTGTCTCCACATACCGCTGCACGCGACATAGCTTTGCAGACGATATGTACAACCGTTTCAGAGAGAAGAGCGGCCAATGTGACGATCTGGCTTTAAGTCGATTCGATAACAAATGACGAAAAAGGACGGATTTCTCAGGTTTTTACTACATATGAACACTTTTCACATTCTCCCGTGCAACTCGGCTGCTAGTCCTCCTTTCAGTCAGAATCTCAAGGTCCTAGCTCATGTCCAAGGCACCAAAGCCAGCTAAAAGTTCCATATTCATTACCTAAAACTTGAATTGTGCTACTTCTTACTGGCTATTACATCAACTTAGAAGCTTGATCTGTGTTCTACTATGGTGTTTTTAGTGTCTTAGCATACCGCAGCACGCGACATAGGTTTGCAGACGATAAGTACAACCGTTTCAGAGAGAAGAGCGGCCAATGTGACGATCTGGCTTTAAGTCGATTCGATAACAAATGACGAAAACGGACGGATTTCTCATGATTTTACTACATATGAACACTTTTCACATTCTCCCGTGCAACTCGGCTGCTAGTCCTCCTTTCATGCAGAATCTTAAGGTCCTAGCTCATGTCCAAGGCACCAAAGCCAGCTAAAAAGTCAATAATCGATTCCTAAAACTTGAATTGTACTACTTCTTACTGGCTATTACATCAACTTAGATGCTTCATCTGTGTTCTACTATGGTGATTTTAGTGTCTCCACATGCCGCTGCACGCGACATAGCTTTGCAGACGATAAGTACAACCGTTTCAGAGAGAAGAGCGGCTTATGTGACCATCTGGCCTTAAGTCGATTCGATAACAAATGACGAAAACGGACGGATTTCTCAGGTTTTTATTACATATGAACAATTTTCACATTCTCCCGTGCAACTCGGCTGCTAGTCCTCCTTTCATGCAGAATGTCAAGGTCCTAGCTCATGTCCAAGGCACCAAAGCCAGTTAAAAAGTCAATAATCGATACGTAAATCTTGAATTGGACTACATTTTACCGGCTATTACGTCAACTTAGAAGCTTCGTCTGTGTTCTACTATGGTGCTTTTCCTGTTTCCGCCTACGGCAACACGCGACATAGCTTTGCAGACGATAAGCACAACCGTTTCAGAGAGAAGTGCGGCCAATGTGACGATCTGGTTTTAAGTCGATTCGATAACAAATGACGAAAACGGACGGATTTCTCAGGTTTTTACTACATATGAACACTTCTCACATTCTCCCGTGCAACTCGGCTGCTAGTCCTCCTTTCATGCAGAATCTTAAGGTCCTAGCTCATGTCCAAGGCACCAAAGCCAGCTTAAAAGTCAATAATCGATTCCTAAAACTTGAATTGTACTACTTCTTACTGGCTATTACATCAACTTAGATGCTTCATCTGTGTTCTACTATGGTGATTTTAATGTCTCCACATACCGCTGCACGCGACATAGCTTTGCAGACGATATGTACAACCGTTTCAGAGAGAAGAGCGGCCAATGTGACGATCTGGCTTTAAGTCGATTCGATAACAAATGACGAAAACGGACGGATTTCTCAGGTTTTTACTACATATGAACACTTTCCACATTCGCACGTGCAACTCGGCTGCTAGTCCTCCTTTCATGCAGAATCTTAAGGTCCTAGCTCATGTCCAAGGTACCGAAGCCAGCTAAAAAGTCAATAATCGATACCTAAAACTTGAATTGTTCTACTTCTTACTGGCTATTGCATCAACTTAGAAGCTTCATCTGTGTTCTACTATGGTGATTTCAGTGTCTCCGCATACCGCAGCACGCGACATAGCTTTGCAGACGATAAGTACAACCGTTTCGTAGAGAAGAGCGCCCAATGTGACGATCTGGCTTTAAGTCGATTCGATAACAAATGACGAAAACGGACGAATTTCTCAGGTTTTTACTACATATGAACACTTTTCACATTCTCCCGTGCAACTCGGCTGCTAGTCCTCCTTTCATGCAGAATGTCAAGGTCCTAGCTCATGGCCAAGGCACCAAAGCCAGTTAAAAAGTCAATAATCGATTACTAAAACATGAATTGTACTACTTGTTACTGGCTATTAGATAAACTTAGAAGCTTCGTCTGTGTTCTACTATGGTGCTTTTAGTGTCTCCGCATACCGCAGCACGCGACATAGCTTTGCAGACGATATATACAACCGCTTCAGAGAGAAGAGCGGCCAATGTGACGATCTGGCATTAAGTCGATTCGATAACAAATGACGAAAACGGACGGATTTCTCAGGTTTTTACTACATATGAACACTTTTCACATTCTCCCGTGAAACTCTGCTGCTAGTCCTCCTTTTATGCAGAATCTTAAAGTCCTAGCTCATGTCCAAGGCACGAAAGCCAGCTAAAAGGTCAATATTCAATACCTAAAACTTGAATTGTACTACTTCTTACTGGCTATTACATCAACTTAGAAGCTTGATCTGTGTTCTACTATGGTGCTTTTAGTGTCTCAGCATACCGCAGTACGCGACATAGCTTTGCAGACGATAAGTACAACCGTTTCAGAGAGAAGAGCGGCCAATGTGACGATCTGGCTTTAAGTCGATTCGATAACAAATGACGAAAACGGACGGATTTCTCAGGTTTTTACTACATATGAACACTTTTCACATTCTCCCGTGCAACTCGGCTTCTAGTCCACCTTTCATGCAGAATCTTAACGTCCCAGCTCATGTCCAAGGTACCGAAGCCAGCTAAAAAGTCATAAATCGATACCTAAAACTTGTATTGTTCTACTTCTTACTGGCTATTGCATCAACTTAGAAGCTTCATCTGAGTTCTATTATGGTGATTTTAGTGTCTCCGCATACCGCAGCACGCGACATAGCTTTGCAGACGATAAGTACAACCGTTTCAGAGAGAAGAGTGGCCAATGTGACGATCTGGCTTTAAGTCGATTGATAACAAATGACGAAAACGGACCGATGTCTCAGGTTCTTACTACATGTGAACACTTTTGACATTCTCCTGTGCAACTGGGCTGCTAGTCCTCCTTTTATGCAGAATCTTAAAGTCCTAGCTCATTTCCAAGGCACCAAAGCCAGCTAAAAAGTCAATAATCGATACCTAAAACTTGAATTGGACTACTTCTTACTGGCTATTACATCAACTTAGAAGCTTCATCTGTGTTCTACTACGATGCTTTTAGTTTCTCCGCATACCGCAGCACGCGACTTAGTTTTGCAGACGATAAGCACGACCGTTTCAGGGATAAGAGCGGCCAATGTGACGATCTGGCTTTAAGTCGATTCGATAACAAATGACGAAAACGGACGGATTTCTCAGGTTTTTACTACATATGAACACTTTTCACATTCTCCCGTGCAACTCGGCTGCTAGTCCTCCTTTTATGCAGAATCTTAAAGCCCTAGCTCATGTCCAAGGCACGAAAGCCAGCTAAAAAGTCAATAATCGATACCTAAATCTTGAATTGGACTACTTATTACTGGCTATTACATCAACTTAGAAGCTTCATCTGTGTTCTACTATGGTGCTTTTCCTGTTTCCGCCTACGGCAACACCCGACATAGCTTTGCAGACGATAAGCACAACCGTTTCAGAGAGAAGAGCGGCCAATGTGACGATCTGGCTTTAAGTCGATTCGATAACAAATGACGAAAAAGGACGGATTTCTCAGGTTATTACTACATATGAACACTTTTCACATTCTCCCGTGCAACTCGGCTGCTAGTCCTCCTTTCATGCAGAATCTTAAGGTCCTAGCTCATGTCCAAGGCACCAAAGCCAGCTAAAAGGTCCATATTCAATACCTATAACTTGAATTGTACTACTTCTTACTGGCTATTACATCAACTTAGAAGCTTGATCTGTGTTCTACTATGGTGCTTTTAGTGTCTCCTCACACCGCAGCACGCGACATAGCTTTGCAGACGATAAGTACAACCGTTTCAGAGAGAAGAGCGGCAAATGTGACGATCTGGCTCTATGTCGATTCGATAACAAATGACGAAAACGGACGGATTTCTCAGGTTTTTACTACATATGAACACTTTTCACATTCTCCCGTGCAACTCGGCTGCTAGTCCTCCTTTCATGCAGAATCTTAAGGTCCTAGCTCATGTCCAAGGTACCGAAGCCAGCTAAAAAGTCAATAATCGATACCTAAAACTTGAATTGTTCTACTTCTTACTGGCTAGTGCATCAACTTAGAAGCTTCATCTGTGTTCTACTATGGTGATTTCAGTGTCTCCACATACCGCTGCACGCGACATAGCTTTGCAGACGATATGTACAACCGTTTCAGAGAGAAGAGCGGCAAATGTGACGATCTGGCTCTATGTCGATTCGATAACAAATGACGAAAACGGACGAATTTCTCAGGTTTTTACTACATATGAACACTTTTCACATTCTCCCGTGCAACTCGGCTGCTAGTCCTCCTTTCATGCAGAATGTCAAGGTCCTAGCTCATGGCCAAGGCACCAAAGCCAGTTAAAAAGTCAATAATCGATAACTAAAACTTGAATTGTACTACTTCTTACTGGCTATTAGATCAACTTATAAGCTTCGTCTGTGTTCTACTATGGTGCTTTTAGTGTCTCCGCATACCGCAGCACGCGACATAGCTTTGCAGACGATAAATACAACCGCTTCAGAGAGAAGAGCGGCCAATGTGACGATCTGGCTTTAAGTCGATTCGATAACAAATGACGAAAACGGACGGATTTATCAGGTTTTTACTACATATGAACTCTTTTCACATTCTCCCGTGCAACTCTGCTGCTAGTTCTCCTTTTATGCAGAATCTTAAAGTCCTAGCTCATGTCCAAGGCACGAAAGCCAGCTAAAAGGTCAATATTCAATACCTAAAACTTGAATTGTACTACTTCTTACTGGCTATTACATCAACTTAGAAGCTTGATCTGTGTTCTACTATGGTGCTTTTAGTGTCTCAGCATACCGCAGTACGCGACATAGCTTTGCAGACGATAAGTACAACCGTTTCAGAGAGAAGAGCGGCCAATGTGACGATCTGGCTATAAGTCGATTCGATAACAAATGACGAAAACGAACGGATTTCTCAGGTTTTTACTACATATGAACACTTTTCACATTCTCCTGTGCAACTCGGCTGCTAGTCCTCCATTCATGCAGAATCTTAAGGTCCTAGCTCATGTCCAAGGCACCAAAGCCAGCTAAAAAGTCAATAATCAATACCTAAAACTTGAATTGTACTACTTCTTACTGGCTATTACATCAACTTACAAGCTTCATCAGTGTTCTACTACGGTGCTTTTAGTTTCTCCGCATACCGCAGCACGCGACACAGTTTTGCAGATGATAAGTACAACCGTTTCAGAGAGAAGAGCGGCCAATGTGACGATCTGGCTTTAAGTCGATTCGATAACAAATGACGAAAACGGACGGATTTCTCAGGTTTTTACTACATATGAACAATTTTCACATTCTCCCGTGCAACTCGGCTGCTAGTCCTCCTTTCATGCAGAATCTTAAGGTCCTAGCTCATGTCCAAGGCACCAAAGCCAGCTAAAAAGACAATAACCGATACCTAAAACTTGAATTGTACTTCTTCTTACTGGCTATTACATCATCTTAGAAGCTTCATCTGTGTTCTGCTATGGTGCTTTTAGTGTCTCCGAATACCGCAGTACGCGACATAGCTTTGCAGACGATAAGCACAACCGTTTCAGAGAGAAGAGCGGCCAATGTGACGATCTGGCTTTAAGTCGATTCGATAACAAATGACGTAAAAGGACGGATTTCTCAGGTTATTACTACATATGAACACTTTTCACATTCTCCCGTGCAACTCGGCTGCTAGTCCTCCTTTCATGCACAATCTTAAGGTCCTAGCTCGTGTCCAAGGCAACAAAGCCAGCTAAAAGGTCCATATTCAATACCTATAACTTGAATTGTACTACTTCTTACTGGCTATTACATCAACTTAGAAGCTTGATCTGTGTTCTACTATGGTGCTTTTAGTGTCTCCTCACACCGCAGCACGCGACATAGCTTTGCAGACGATAAGTACAACCGTTTCAGAGAGAAGATCGGCCAATGTGACGATCTGGCTTTATGTCGATTCGATAACAAATGACGAAAACGGACGGATTTCTCAGGTTTTTACCACATATGAAAACTTTTCACATACTCCCGTTCAACTGTTCTGCTAGTCCTCCTTTTATGCAGAATCTTTAAGTCCTAGCTCATGTCCAAGGCACGAAAGCCAGCTAAAAAGTCAATAATCGATACCTAAATCTTGAATTGGACTACTTCTTACTGGCTATTACATCAACTTAGAAGCTTCGTCTGTGTTCTACTATGGTTCTTTTCCTGTTTCCGCCTACGGCAACACGCGACATAGCTTTGCAGACGATAAGCACAACCGTTTCAGAGAGAAGAGCGGCCAATGTGACGATCTGGCTTTAAGTCGATTCGATAACAAATGACGAAAAAGGACGGATTTCTCAGGTTATTACTACATATGAACACTTTTCACATTCTCCCGTGCAACTCGGCTGCTAGTCCTCCTTTCATGCAGAATCTTAAAGTCCTAGCTCATGTCCAAGGCACCAAAGCCAGCTAAAAGGTCCATATTCAATACCTAAAACTTGAATTGTACTACTTCTTACTGGCTATTACATCAACTTAGAAGCTTGATCTGTGTTCTACTATGGTGCTTTTAGTGTCTCAGCATGCAGCAGCACGCGACATAGCTTTTCAGACGATAAGTACAACCGTTTCAGAGAGAAGAACGGCCAATGTGACGATCTGTCTTTAAGTCGATTCGATAACAAATGACGAAAACGGACGGATTACTCAGGTTTTTACTACATATGAACACTTTTCACATTCTCCCGTGCAACTCGGCTGCTAGTCCTTCTTTCATGCAGAATCTTAAAGTCCTAGCTCATGTCCAAGGCACCAAAGCAAGCTAAAAAGTCAATAATCGATACCTAAAACTTGAATTGTACTACTTCTTACTGGTTATTACATCAACTTAGAAGCTTCATCTGTGTTCTACTGTGGTGATTTTAGTGTCTCCGCATACCGCAGCACGTGACATAGCTTTGCAGACGATAAGTACAACCGTTTCAGAGAGAAGAGCGGCCAATGTGACGATCTGGCTTTAAGTCGATTCGATAACAAATGACGAAAACGGACGGATTTCTAAGGTTTTTACTACATATGAACACTTTTCACATTCTCCCGTGCAACTCGGCTGCTAGTCCTCCTTTCATGAAGAATGTTAAGGTCCTAGCTCATGTCCAAGGGTCCAAAGCCAGCTAAAAAGTCAATAATCGATAACTTAAACTTGAATTGTACTACTTCTTACTGGGTATTACATCAACTTAGAAGCTTCATCTGTGTTCTACTATGGTGATTTTAGTGTCTCCGCATACCGCAGCACGCGACATAGCTTTGCAGACGATAAGTACAACCGTTTCAGAGAGAAGAGCGGCCAATGTGACGATCTGGCTTTAAGTCGATTCGATAACAAATGACGAAAATGGACGGATTTCTCAGGTTTTTACTACATATGAACACTTTTCACATTCTCCCGTGCAACTGGGCTGCTAGTCCTCCTTTTATGCAGAATCTTAAAGTCCTAGCTCATGTCCAAGGCAAGAAAGCCAGCTAAAAAGACAATAATCGATACCTAAATCTTGAATTGGACTACTTCTTACTGCCTACTGCATCATCTTAGAAGCTTCATCTGTGTTCTACTATGGTGATTTTAGTGTCTCCGCATACCGCAGCACGCGACATAGCTTTGCAGACGATAAGTACAACCGTTTCAGAGAGAAGAGCGGCCAATGTAACGATCTGGCTTTAAATCGATTCGATAACAAATGACGAAAACGGACGGATTTCTCAGGTTTTTACTACATATGAACACTTTTCACATTCTCCCGTGCAACTCGGCTGCTAGTCCTCCTTTCATGCAGAACGTCAAGGTCCTAGCTCATGGCCAAGGCACCAAAGACAGTTAAAAATTCAATAATCGATACCTAAAACTTGAATTGTACTACTTCTTACTGGCTATTACATCAACTTAGAAGCTTTGTCTGTGTTCTACTATGGTGCTTCTCCTGTTTCCGCCTACGGCAACACGTGACATAGCTTTGCAGACGATAAGTACAACCGTTTCAGAGAGAAGAGCGGCCAATGTGACGATCTGGCTTTAAGTCGATTCGATAACAAATGACGAAAACGAACGGATTTCTCAGGTTTTTACTACATATGATCAGTTTTCACATTCTCCCGTGCAACTCGGCTGCTAGTCCTCCTTTCATGAGGAATCTTAAGGTCCTAGCTCATGTCCAAGGCACCAAAGCCAACTAAAAAGTCAATAATCAATACCTAAAACTTGAATTGTTCTACTTCTTACTGGCTATTGCACCAACTTAGAAGCTTCACCTGTGTTCTACTATGGTGATTTTAGTGTCTCCGCATACCGCAGCACGCGACATAGCTTTGCAGACGATAAGTACAACCGTTTCAGAGAGAAGAGCGCCCAATGTGACGATCTGGCTTTAAGTCGATTCGATAACAAATGACGAAAACGGACGGACTTCTCAGGTTTTTACTACATATGAACACTTTTCACATTCTCCCGTGCAACTCGGCTGCTAGTCCTCCTTTCATGCAGAATGTCAAGGTCCTAGCTCATGGCCAGGGCACCAAAGCCAGTTAAAAAGTCAATAATCGATACCTAAAACTTGAATTGTACTACTTCTTACTGGCTATTACATCAACTTAGAAGCTTCGTCTGTGTTCTACTATGGTGCTTTTCCTGTTTCCGCAAACGGCAACACGTGACATAGCTTTGCAGACGATAAGTACAACCGTTTCAGAGAGTAGAGCGGCCAATGTGACGATCTGGCTTTAAGTCGATTCGATAACAAATGACGTAAAAGGACGGATTTCTCAGGTTATTACTACATATGAACACTTTTCACATTCTCCCGTGCAACTCAACTGCTAGTCCACTTTTCATGCAGAATCTTAAGGTCCTAGCTCATGTCCAATGCACCAAAGCCAGCTAAAAGTCAATAATCGATACCTAAAACTTGAATTGTACTACTTCTTACTGGCTATTACATCAACTTAGAAGCTTCGTCTGTGTTCTACTATGGTGCTTTTAGTGTCTCCACATAGCGCAGCACGCGACATAGCTTTGTAGACGATAAGTACAACCGTTTCAGAGAGAAGAGCGGCCAATGTGACGATCTGGCTTTAAATCGATTCGATAACAAATGACGAAAACGGACGGATTTCTCAGGTTTTTACTACATATGAACACTTTTCACATTCTCCCGTGCAACTCGGCTGCTAGTCCTCCTTTCATGCAGAATCTTAAGGTCCTAGCTCATGTCCAAGGCACCAAAGCCAGCAAAAAAGTCAATAATCGATACCTAAAACTTGAATTGTACTACTTCTTACTGGCTATAACATCATCTTAGGAGCTTCATCTGTGTTCTACTATGGTGCTTTTAGTGTCTCCGAATACCGCAGTACGCGACATAGCTATGCAGACGATAAGTACAACCGTTTCAGAGAGAAGAGCGGCCAATGTGACGATCTGGCTTTAAGTAGATTCGATAACAAATGACGAAAACGAACGGATTTCTCAGGTTTTTACTACATATGAACACTTTTCACATTCTCCCGTGCAACTCGGCTGCTAGTCCTCCTTTCATGAAGAATGTTAAGGTCCTAGCTCATGTCCAAGGGTCCAAAGCCAGCTAAAAAGTCAATAATCGATAACTTAAACTTGAATTGTACTACTTCTTACTGGGTATTACATCAACTTAGAAGCTTCATCTGTGTTCTACTATGGTGATTTTAGTGTCTCCGCATACCGCAGCACGCGACATAGTTTTGCAGACGATAAGTACAACCGTTTCAGAGAGAAGAGCGGCCAATGTGACGATCTGGCTTTAAGTCGATTCGATAACAAATGACGAAAACGGACGGATTTCTCAGGTTTTTACTACATATGAACACTTTTCACATTCTCCCGTGCAACTGGGCTGCTAGTCCTCCTTTTATGCAGAATCTTTAAGTCCTAGCTCATGTCCAAGGCAAGAAAGCCAGCTAAAAAGTCAATAATCGATACCTAAATCTTGAATTGGACTACTTCTTACTGGCTATTACATCAACTTAGAAGCTTCATCTGTGTTCTACTATGGTGCTTTTCCTGTTTCCGCCTACGGCAACACGCGACATAGCTTTGCAGACGATAAGTACAACCGTTTCAGAGAGAAGAGCGGCCAATGTGACGATCTGGCTTTAAGTCGATTCGATAACAAATGACGAAACAGGACGGATTTCTCAGTTTATTACTACATATGAACACTTTTCACATTCTCCCGTGCAACTCGGCTGCTAGTCCTCCTTTCATGCAGAATCTTAAGGTCCTAGCTCATGTCCAAGGCACCAAAGCCAGCTAAAAAGTCAATAACCGATACATAAAACTTGAATTCTACTACTTCTTACTGGCTATTACATCATGTTAGGAGCTTCATCTGTGTTCTACTATGGTGCTTTTAGTGTTTCCGAATACCGCAGTACGCGACATAGCTTTACAGACGATAAGTACAACCGTTTCAGAGAGAAGAGCGGCCAATGTGACGATGTGGCTTTAAGTCGATTCGATAACAAATGACGAAAACGGACGGATTTTTCAGGTTTTTACTACATATGAACACTTTTCACATTCTCCCGTGGAACTCGGCTGCTAGTCCACCTTTCATGCAGAATCTTAAGGTCCTAGCCCATGTCCAATGCACCAAAGACAGCTGAAAAGTCAATAATTGATACCTAAAACTTGAATTGTACTACTTCTTACTGGATATTACATCATCTTAGAAGCTTCATCTGTGCTCTACTGCGGTGATTTTAGTGTCACCACATACCGCAGCTCGTGACATAGCTTTGCAGACGATAAGTACAACTGTTTCAGAGAGAAGAGCGGCCAATGTGACGATCTGGCTTTAAGTCGATTCGATAACAAATGACGAAAACGGACGGATTTCTCAGGTTTGTACTACATGTGAACACTTTTCACATTCTCCCGTGCAGCTCGGCTGCTAGTCCTCCTTTCATGCAGAATCTTGAGGTCCTAGCTCATGTCCAAGGCACAAAAGCCAGCTAAAAGGTCAATATTCAATACCTAAAACTTGAATTGTACTACTTCTTACTGGCTATTACATCAACTTCGAAGCTTCATCTCTGTTCTGCTATGGTGCTTTTAGTGTCTCCGCATACCGCAGCACGCGACATAGCTTTGCAGACGATAAGTACAACCGTTTCAGAGAGAAGAGCGGCCAATGTGACGATCTGGCTTTAAGTCGATTCGATAACAAATGACGAAAACGGACAGATTTCTCAGGTTTGTACTACATATGAACACTTTTCACATTCTCCCGTGCAACTCGGCTGCTAGTCCTCCTTTCATGCAGAATCTTAAGGTCCTAGCTCATGTCCAAGGCACCAAAGCCAGCTAAAAAGTCAATAACCGATACCTAAAACTTGAATTGTACTTCTTCTTACTGGCTATTACATCATCTTAGAAGCTTCATCTGTGTTCTACTATCGTGCTTTTAGTGTCTCCGAATACCGCAGTACGCGACATGGCTTTGCAGACGATAAGTACAACCGTTTCAGAGAGAAGAGCGGCCAATGTGACGATCTGGCTTTAAGTCGATTCGATAACAAATGACGAAAACGGACGGATTTCTCAGGTTTGTACTACATATGAACACTTTTCACATTCTCCCGTGCAACTCAGCTGCTAGTCCTCCTTTCATGCAGAATCTTAAGGTCCTAGCACATGTCCAAGGCACCAAAGCCAGCAAAAAGTTCAATATTCAATACCTAAAACTTTAATTGTACTACTTCTTACTGGCTATTACATCAACTTAGAAGCTTCATCTGTGTTCTACTGTGGTGATTTTAGTGTCTCCGCATACCGCAGCACGTGACATAGCTTTGCAGGCGACAAGTACAACCGTTTCAGAGAGAAGAGCGACCAATGTGACGATCTGGCTTTAAGTCGATTCGATAACAAATGACGAAAACGGACGGATTTCTCAGGTTTTTACTACATATAAACACTTTTCACATTCTCCCGTGCAACTCGGCTGCTAGTCCTCCTTTCATGCAGAATATTAAGGTCCTAGCTCATGTCCAAGGCACCAAAACCAGCTAAAAAGTCAATAATCAATACCTAAAACTTGAATTGTACTACTTCTTACTGGCTATTACATCAACTTAGAAGCTTCATCTGTGTTCTACTACGGTGCTTTTAGTTTCTCCGCATACCGCAGCACGCGACATAGTTTTGCAGACGATAAGTACAACCGTTTCAGAGAGACGAGCGGCCAATGTGATGATGTGGCTTTAAGTCGATTCGATAACAAATGACGAAAACGGACGGATGTCTCATTTTTTTACTACATATGAACATTTTTCACATTCTCCCGTGCAACTCGGCTGCTAGTCCTCCTTTCATGCAGAATCTTAAGGTCCTAGCTCATGTCCAAGGCACCAAAGCCAACTAAAAGGTCAATATTCAATACCTAAAACTTGAATTGTACTACTTCTTATTGGCTATTACATCAACTTAGAAGCTTGATCTGTATTCTACTATGGTGCTTTTAGTGTCTCAGCATATCGCAGCACGCGACATAGCTTTGCAGACGATAAGTACAACCGTTTCAGGGAGAAGAGCGGCCATTGTGACGATCTGGCTTTAATTCGATTCGATAACAAATGACGAAAACGGACCTATTTCTCAGGTTTCTACTACATATGAACACTTTTCACATTCTCCCGTGCAAGTCGGCTTCTAGTCCTCCTTTCATGCAGAATCGTAAGGTCCTAGCTCATGTCCAAGGCACCAAAGCCAGCTAAAAAGTCAATAACCGATACCTAAAACTTGAATTGTACTTCTTCTTACTAGCTATTACATCATCTTAGAAGCTTCATCTGTGTTCTACAATGGTGCTCTTAGTGTCTCCGAATACCGCAGTACGCGACATAGCTTTGCAGACGATAAGTACAACCGTTTCAGAGAGAAGAGCGGCCAATGTGACGATCTGGCTTTAAGTCGATTCGATAACAAATGATGAAAACTGACGGATTTCTCAGGTTTTTACTACATATGAACACTTTTCACATTCTCCCGTGCAACCCGGCTGCTTGTCCTCCTTTTATGCAGAATCTTAAGGTCCTAGCACATGTCCAAGGCACCAAAGCCAGCAAAAAGGTCAATATTCAATACCTAAAACTTGAATTTTACTACTTCTTACTGGATATTACATCAACTTAGGAGCTTCATCTGTGTTCTACTGTGGTGATTTTAGTGTCTCCGCATACCGCAGCACGTGACATAGCTTTGCAGACGATAAGTACAACCGTTTCAGAGAGAAGAGCGGCCAATGTGACGATCTGGCTTTAAGTCGATTCGATAACAAATGACGAAAAAGGACGGATTTCTCACGTTATTACTACATATGAACACTTTTCACATTCTCCCGTGCAACTCGGCTTCTAGTCCTCCTTTCATGCAGAATCTTAAGGTCCTAGCTCATGTCCAAGGCACCAAAGCCAGCTAAAAGGTCCATATTCAATACCTAAAACTTGAATTGCACTACTTCTTACAGGCTATTACATCAACTTAGAAGCTTGATCTGTGGTCTACTATGGCGCTTTTAGTGTCTCAGCATCCCGCAGCACGCGACATAGCTTTGCAGACGATAAGTACAACCGTTTCAGAGAGAAGAGCGGCCAATGTGACGATCTGGCTTTAAGTCGATTCGATAACAAATGACGAAAACGGACGGATTTCTCTGGTTTTTACGACATATAAACACTTTTCACATTCTCCCGTGCAACTCGGCTGCTAGTCCTCCTTTCATGCAGAATCTTAAGGTCCTAGCTCATGTCCAAGGCACCAAAGCCAGCTAAAAAGTCAATAACCGATACATAAAACTTGAATTGTACTACTTCTTACTGGCTATTACATCATTTTAGAAGCTTCATCTGTGTTCTACTATGGTGCCTTTAGTGTCTCCGAATACCGCAGTACGCGACATAGCTTTGCAGACGATAAGTAAAACCGTTTCAGAGAGAAGAGCGGCCAATGTGACGATCTGGCTTTAAGTCGATTCGATAACAAATGACGAAAACGGACGTATTTCTCAGGTTTTTACTACATATGAACACTTTTCATATTCTCCTGTGCAACTCCGCTGCTAATCCTTCTTTCATGCACAATCTTAAGGTCCTAGCTCATGTCCAACGCACCAAAGCCAGCTAAAAAGTCAATATTCGATACCTAAAACTTGAATTGTACTACATCTTATTGGGTATTACATCAACTTAGAAGCTTCATCTGTGTTCTATTAAGGTGCTTTTAGTGTCTCCACATACCGCAGCACGCGACATAGCTTTGCCGACGATAAGTACAACCGTTTCAGTGAGAAGAGCGGCCAATGTGACGATCTGGCTTTAAGTCAATTCGATAACAAATGACGAAAACGGACGGATTTCTCAGGTTTTTTACTACATATGAACACTTTTCACATTCTCCCGTGCAGCTCGGCTGCTAGTCCTCCTTTCATGCAGAAGCTTGAGGTCCTAGCTCATGTCCAAGTCACAAAAGCCAGCTAAAAGGTCAATATTTAATACCTAAAACTTGAATTGTACTACTTCTTACTGGCTATTACATCAACTTCGAAGCTTCATCTGTGTTCTACTATGGTGATTTTAGTGTGTCAGCATACCGCAGCACGCGACATAGCTTTGCAGACGATAAGTACAACCGTTTCAGAGAGAAGAGCGGCCAATGTGACGATCTGGCTTTAAGTCGATTCGATAACAAATGACGAAAACGGACGTATTTCTCAGGTTTTACTACATATGAACACTTTTCACATTCTCCCGTGCAAATCGGCTGCTAGTCCTCCTTCATGCAAAATCTTAAGTTCCTAGCTCGTGTCCAAGGCACCAAAGAAGGGTAAAAAGTCAATAACCGATACCTAAAACTTGAATTGTACTACTTCTTACTGGCTATTACATCAACTTAGATGCTTCATCTGTGTTCTACTATGGTGATTTTAGTGTCTCCACATAAGGCTGCACGCGACATAGCTTTGCAGACGATAAGTACAACCGTTTCAGTGAGAAGAGCGGCCAATGTGACGATCTGGCTTTAAGTCAATTCGATAACAAATGACGAAAACGGACGGATTTCTCAGGTTTTTACTACATATGAACACTTTTTACATTCTCCCGTGCAACTCGGCTGCCAGTCCTCCTTTCATGCAGAATCTTAAGGTCCTAGCTCATGTCCAAGGCACCAAAGCCAGCTAAAAGGTCAATATTGAATACCTAAAACTTGAATTGTACTACTTCTTACTGGCTATTACATCAACTTCGAAGCTTCATCTGTGTTCTACTATGGTGCTTTTAGTGTCTCAGCATACCGCAGCACGCGACATAGCTTTGCAGACGATAAGTTCAACCGTTTCAGAGAGAAGAGCGGAAAATGTGACGATCTGGCTTTAAGTCAATTCGATAACAAATGACGAAAACGGACGGATGTCTCAGGTTTTTACTACATATGAACACTTTTCACATTCTCCCGTGCAACTGGGCTGCTAGTCCTCCTTTTATGCAGAATCTTAAAGTCCTAGCTCATGTCCAAGGCACCAAAGCCATCTAAAAAGTCAATAATCGATACCTAAAACTTGAATTGGACAACTTCTTACTGGCTATTACATCAACTTAGAAGCTTCATCTGTGTTCTATTATGGTGCTTTTCCTCTTTCCGCCTACGGCAACACGCGACATAGCTTTGCAGACGATGAGTACAACCGTTTCAGAGAGAAGAGCGGCCAATGTGACGATCTGGCTTTAAGTCGATTCGATAACAAATGACGAAAACGGACGGATTTCTCAGGTTTGTACTACATATGAACACTTTTCACATTCTCCCGTGCAACTCGGCTGCTAGTCCTCCTTTCATGCAGAATCTTAAGGTCCTAGCTCATGTCCAAGGCACCAAAGCCAGCTAAAAAGTCAATAATCGATACCTAAAACTTGAATTGGACTACTTCTTACTGGCTATTACATCAACTTAGAAGCTTCATCTGTGTTCTATTATGGTGCTTTTCCTGTTTCCGCCTACGGCAACACGCGACATAGCTTTGCAGACGATAAGTATAACCATTTCAGAGAGAAGATCGACCAATGTGACGATCTGGCTTTAAGTCGATTCGATAACAAATGATGAAAACGGACGGATTTCTCTGGTTTTTACTACATATAAACACTTTTCACATTCTCCCGTGCAACTCGGCTGCTAGTCCTCCTTTCATGCAGAATCTTAAGGTCCTAGCTCATGTCCAAGGCACCAAAGCCAGCTAAAAAGTCAATAACCGATACATAAAACTTGAATATGACTACTTCTTACTGGCTATTACATCAACTTAGAAGCTTCATCTGTGTTCTATTATGGTGCTTTTCCTGTTTCCGCCTACGGCAACACGCGACATAGCTTTGCAGACGATAAGTACAACCGTTTCAGAGAGAAGAGCGGCCAATGTGACGATCTGGCTTTAAGTCGATCGATAACAAATGACGAAAACGGACGGATTTCTCAGGTTTTTACTACATATGAACACTTTTCGTATTCTCCTGTGCAACTCCGCTGCTAGTCCTTCTTTCATGCACAATCTTAATGTCCTAGCTCATGTCCAACGCACCAAAGCCAGCTAAAAGGTCAATATTCGATACCTAAAACTTGAATTGTACTACTTCTTATTGGGTATTACATCAACTTAGAAGCTTCATCTGTGTTCTATTAAGGTGCTTTTAGTGACTCCACATACCGCAGCACGCGACATAGCTTTGCCGACGATAAGTACAACCGTTTCAGTGAGACGAGCGGCCAATGTGACGATCTGGCTTTAAGTCAATTCGATAACAAATGACGAAAACGGACGGATTTCTCAGGTTTTTTACTACATATGAACACTTTTCACATTCTCCCGTGCAGCTCGGCTGCTAGTCCTCCTTTCATGCAGAAGCTTGAGGTCCTAGCTCATGTCCAAGTCACAAAAGCCAGCTAAAAGGTCAATATTTAATACCTAAAACTTGAATTGTACTACTTCTTACTGGCTATTACATCAACTTCGAAGCTTCATCTGTGTTCTACTATGGTGATTTTAGTGTGTCAGCATACCGCAGCACGCGACATAGCTTTGCAGACGATAAGTACAACCGTTTCAGAGAGAAGAGCGGCCAATGTGACGATCTGGCTTTAAGTCGATTCGATAACAAATGACGAAAACGGACGTATTTCTCAGGTTTTACTACATATGAACACTTTTCACATTCTCCCGTGCAAATCGGCTGCTAGTCCTCCTTCATGCAAAATCTTAAGTTCCTAGCTCGTGTCCAAGGCACCAAAGAAGGGTAAAAAGTCAATAACCGATACCTAAAACTTGAATTGTACTACTTCTTACTGGCTATTACATCAACTTAGATGCTTCATCTGTGTTCTACTATGGTGATTTTAGTGTCTCCACATAAGGCTGCACGCGACATAGCTTTGCAGACGATAAGTACAACCGTTTCAGTGAGAAGAGCGGCCAATGTGACGATCTGGCTTTAAGTCAATTCGATAACAAATGACGAAAACGGACGGATTTCTCAGGTTTTTACTACATATGAACACTTTTTACATTCTCCCGTGCAACTCGGCTGCCAGTCCTCCTTTCATGCAGAATCTTAAGGTCCTAGCTCATGTCCAAGGCACCAAAGCCAGCTAAAAGGTCAATATTGAATACCTAAAACTTGAATTGTACTACTTCTTACTGGCTATTACATCAACTTCGAAGCTTCATCTGTGTTCTACTATGGTGCTTTTAGTGTCTCAGCATACCGCAGCACGCGACATAGCTTTGCAGACGATAAGTTCAACCGTTTCAGAGAGAAGAGCGGAAAATGTGACGATCTGGCTTTAAGTCAATTCGATAACAAATGACGAAAACGGACGGATGTCTCAGGTTTTTACTACATATGAACACTTTTCACATTCTCCCGTGCAACTGGGCTGCTAGTCCTCCTTTTATGCAGAATCTTAAAGTCCTAGCTCATGTCCAAGGCACCAAAGCCATCTAAAAAGTCAATAATCGATACCTAAAACTTGAATTGGACAACTTCTTACTGGCTATTACATCAACTTAGAAGCTTCATCTGTGTTCTATTATGGTGCTTTTCCTCTTTCCGCCTACGGCAACACGCGACATAGCTTTGCAGACGATGAGTACAACCGTTTCAGAGAGAAGAGCGGCCAATGTGACGATCTGGCTTTAAGTCGATTCGATAACAAATGACGAAAACGGACGGATTTCTCAGGTTTGTACTACATATGAACACTTTTCACATTCTCCCGTGCAACTCGGCTGCTAGTCCTCCTTTCATGCAGAATCTTAAGGTCCTAGCTCATGTCCAAGGCACCAAAGCCAGCTAAAAAGTCAATAATCGATACCTAAAACTTGAATTGGACTACTTCTTACTGGCTATTACATCAACTTAGAAGCTTCATCTGTGTTCTATTATGGTGCTTTTCCTGTTTCCGCCTACGGCAACACGCGACATAGCTTTGCAGACGATAAGTATAACCATTTCAGAGAGAAGATCGACCAATGTGACGATCTGGCTTTAAGTCGATTCGATAACAAATGATGAAAACGGACGGATTTCTCTGGTTTTTACTACATATAAACACTTTTCACATTCTCCCGTGCAACTCGGCTGCTAGTCCTCCTTTCATGCAGAATCTTAAGGTCCTAGCTCATGTCCAAGGCACCAAAGCCAGCTAAAAAGTCAATAACCGATACATAAAACTTGAATATGACTACTTCTTACTGGCTATTACATCAACTTAGAAGCTTCATCTGTGTTCTATTATGGTGCTTTTCCTGTTTCCGCCTACGGCAACACGCGACATAGCTTTGCAGACGATAAGTACAACCGTTTCAGAGAGAAGAGCGGCCAATGTGACGATCTGGCTTTAAGTCGATCGATAACAAATGACGAAAACGGACGGATTTCTCAGGTTTTTACTACATATGAACACTTTTCGTATTCTCCTGTGCAACTCCGCTGCTAGTCCTTCTTTCATGCACAATCTTAATGTCCTAGCTCATGTCCAACGCACCAAAGCCAGCTAAAAGGTCAATATTCGATACCTAAAACTTGAATTGTACTACTTCTTATTGGGTATTACATCAACTTAGAAGCTTCATCTGTGTTCTATTAAGGTGCTTTTAGTGACTCCACATACCGCAGCACGCGACATAGCTTTGCCGACGATAAGTACAACCGTTTCAGTGAGACGAGCGGCCAATGTGACGATCTGGCTTTAAGTCAATTCGATAACAAATGACGAAAACGGACGGATTTCTCAGGTTTTTACTACATATGAACACTTTTCACATTCTCCCGTGCAGCTCGGCTGCTAGTCCTCCTTTCATGCAGAATCTTAAGGTCCTAGCTCATGTCCAAGGCACCAAAGCCAGCTAAAAAGTCAATAACCGATACATAAAACTTGAATATGACTACTTCTTACTGGCTATTACATCAACTTAGAAGCTTCATCTGTGTTCTAGTATGGTGCTTTTCCTGTTTCCGCCTACGGCAACACGCGACATAGCTTTGCAGACGATAAGTACAACCGTTTCATAGAGAAGATCGGCCAATGTGACGATCTGGCTTTTAAGTCGATTCGATAACAAATGACGAAAACGGACGGATATCTCAGGTTTTTACTACATATGAACACTTTTCACATTCTCCCGTGCAACTCGGCTGCTAGTTCTCCTTTTATGCAGAATCTTAAGGTCCTAGCTCATGTCCAAGGCACCAAAGCCAGCTAAAAAGTCAATAACCGATACCTAAAACTTGAATTGTACTACTTCTTACTGGCTATTACATCATTTTAGAAGCTTCATCTGTGTTCTACTATGGTGCTTTTAGTGTCTCCGAATACCGCAGTACGCGACATAGCTTTGCAGACGATAAGTACAACCGTTTCAGAGAGAAGAGCGGCCAATGTGACGATCTGGCTTTAAGTCGATCGATAACAAATGACGAAAACGGACGGATTTCTCAGGTTTTTACTAGATATGAACACTTTTCACATTCTCCCGTGCAACTCGGCTGCTAGTCCTCCTTTCATGCAGAATCTTAAGGTCCTAGCTCATGTCCAAGGCACCAAAGCCAGCTGAAAAGTCAATAATCAATACCTAAAACTTGAATTGTACTGCTTCTTACTGGCTATTACATCAACTTAGAGGCTTCATCTGTGTTCTACTACGGTGCTTTTAGTTTCTCCGCATACCGCAGCACGCGATATAGTTTTGCAGACGATAAGTACAACCGTTTCACAGAGAAGAGCGGCCAATGTGACAATCTGGCTTTAAGTCGATTCGATAACAAATGACGAAAACGGACGGATTTCTCAGGTTTTTACTACATATGAACACTTTTCACATTCTCCCGTGCAACTCGGCTGCTAGTCCTCCTTTCATGCAGAATCTTAAGGTCCTAGCTCATGTCCAAGGCACCAAAGCCAGCTAAAAGGTCAATATTCAATACCTAAAACTTGAATTGTACTACTTCTTCCTGGCTATTACATCAACTTCGAAGCTTCATCTGTGTTCAACTATGGTGCTTTTAGTGTCTCAGCATACCGCAGCACGCGACATAGCTTTGCAGACGATAAGTACAACCGTTTCAGAGAGAAGAGCGGCCAATGTGACGATCTGGCTTTAAGTCGATTCGATAACAAACGACGAAAACGGACGTATTTCTCAGGTTTTACTACATATGAACACTTTTCACATTCTCCCGTGCAACTCAGCTGCTAGTCCTCGATCGTGCAAAATCTTAAGTTCCTAGCTCGTGTCCAAGGCACCAAAGAGGGGTAAAAAGTCAATACCGATACCTAAAACTTGAATTGTACTACTTCTTACTGGCTATTACATCAACTTAGAAGCATCATCTGTGTTCTACTATGGTGCTTTTAGTGTCTCCGCATACCGCAGCACGCGACATAGCTTTGCAGACGATAAGTACAACCGTTTCAGAGAGAAGAGCGGAAAATGTGACGATCTGGCTTTAAGTCAATTCGATAACAAATGACGAAAACGGACGGATGTCTCAGGTTTTTACTACATATGAACACTTTTCACATTCTCCCGTGCAACTGGACTGCTAGTCCTCCTTTTATGCAGAATCTTAAAGTCCTAGCTCATGTCCAAGGCACCAAAGCCATCTAAAAAGTCAATAATCGATACCTAAAACTTGAATTGGACAACTTCTTACTGGCTATTACATCAACTTAGAAGCTTCATCTGTGTTCTATTATGGTGCTTTTCCTGTTTCCGCCTACGGCAACACGCGACATAGCTTTGCAGACGATAAGTACAACCGTTTCAGAGAGAAGAGCGGCCAATGTGACGATCTGGCTTTAAGTCGATTCGATAACAAATGACGAAAACGGACGGATTTCTCTGGTTTGTACTACATATGAACACTTTTCACATTCTCCCGTGCAACTCGGCTGCTAGTCCTCCTTTCATGCAGAATCTTAAGGTCCTAGCTCATGTCCAAGGCACCAAAGCCAGCTAAAAAGTCAATAATCGATACCTAAAACTTGAATTGGACTACTTCTTACTGGCTATTACATCAACTTAGAAGCTTCATCTGTGTTCTACTATGGTGCTTTTAGTGTCTCCGAATACCGCAGTACGCGACATAGCTTTGCAGACGATAAGTACAACCGTTTCAGAGAGAAGAGCGGCCAATGTGACGATCTGGCTTTAAGTCGATCGATAACAAATGACGAAAACGGACGGATTTCTCAGGTTTTTACTAGATATGAACACTTTTCACATTCTCCCGTGCAACTCGGCTGCTAGTCCTCCTTTCATGCAGAATCTTAAGGTCCTAGCTCATGTCCAAGGCACCAAAGCCAGCTGAAAAGTCAATAATCAATACCTAAAACTTGAATTGTACTGCTTCTTACTGGCTATTACATCAACTTAGAGGCTTCATCTGTGTTCTACTACGGTGCTTTTAGTTTCTCCGCATACCGCAGCACGCGATATAGTTTTGCAGACGATAAGTACAACCGTTTCACAGAGAAGAGCGGCCAATGTGACAATCTGGCTTTAAGTCAATTCGATAACAAATGACGAAAACGGACGGATTTCTCAGGTTTTTACTACATATGAACACTTTTCACATTCTCCCGTGCAACTCGGCTGCTAGTCCTCCTTTCATGCAGAATCTTAAGGTCTTAGCTCATGTCCAAGGCACCAAAGCCAGCTAAAAGGTCAATATTCAATACCTAAAACTTGAATTGTACCACTTCTTCCTGGCTATTACATCAACTTCGAAGCTTCATCTGTGTTCAACTATGGTGCTTTTAGTGTCTCAGCATACCGCAGCACGCGACATAGCTTTGCAGACGATAAGTACAACCGTTTCAGAGAGAAGAGCGGCCAATGTGACGATCTGGCTTTAAGTCGATTCGATAACAAACGACGAAAACGGACGTATTTCTCAGGTTTTACTACATATGAACACTTTTCACATTCTCCCGTGCAACTCGGCTGCTAGTCCTCGATCGTGCAAAATCTTAAGTTCCTAGCTCGTGTCCAAGGCACCAAAGAAGGGTAAAAAGTCAATACCGATACCTAAAACTTGAATTGTACTACTTCTTACTGGCTATTACATCAACTTAGAAGCATCATCTGTGTTCTACTATGGTGCTTTTAGTGTCTCCGCATACCGCAGCACGCGACATAGCTTTGCAGACGATAAGTACAACCGTTTCAGAGAGAAGAGCGGAAAATGTGACGATCTGGCTTTAAGTCAATTCGATAACAAATGACGAAAACGGACGGATGTCTCAGGTTTTTACTACATATGAACACTTTTCACATTCTCCCGTGCAACTGGACTGCTAGTCCTCCTTTTATGCAGAATCTTAAAGTCCTAGCTCATGTCCAAGGCACCAAAGCCATCTAAAAAGTCAATAATCGATACCTAAAACTTGAATTGGACAACTTCTTACTGGCTATTACATCATTTTAAAAACTTCATCTGTGTTCTACTATGGTGCTTTTAGTGTCTCCGAATACCGCAGTACGCGACATAGCTTTGCAGACGATAAGTACAACCGTTTCAGAGAGAAGAGCGGCCAATGTGACGATCTGGCTTTACGTCGATCGATAACAAATGACGAAAACGGACGGATTTCTCAGGTTTTTACTACATATGAACACTTTTCACATTCTCCCGTGCAACTCGGCTGCTAGTCCTCCTTTCATGCAGAATCTTAAGGTCCTAGCTCATGTCCAAGGCACCA
The DNA here is from genome assembly GCF_023897955.1 of Schistocerca gregaria. Classification (NCBI taxonomy): domain Eukaryota; kingdom Metazoa; phylum Arthropoda; class Insecta; order Orthoptera; family Acrididae; genus Schistocerca; species Schistocerca gregaria. Next base: position 8,165,297 of record NW_026061795.1, read on the forward strand.
AAGCCAGCTAAAAAGTCAATAATCAATACCTAAAACTTGAATTGTACTGCTTCTTACTGGCTATTACATCAACTTAGAAGCTTCATCTGTGTTCTACTATGGTGCTTTTAGTTTCTCCGCATACCGAGGCACGCGACATAGTTTTGCAGACGATAAGAAAAACCGTTTCAGAGAGAAGAGCGGCCAATGTGACGATCTGGCTTTGAGTCGATTCGATAACAAATGACGAAAACGGACGGATTTCTCAGGTTTTTACTACATATGAACACTTTTCACATTCTCCCGTGCAACTCGGCTGCTAGTCCCCCTTTCATGCAGAATCTTAAGGTAACAGCTCATGTCCAAGGCAGCAAAGCCAGCTAAAAAGTCAATAATCGATACCTAAAATTTGAATTGTACTACTTCATACTGGATATTACATCAACTCAGAAGCTACATCTGTGTTCTACTGTGGTGCTTTTAGTGTCTCCGAATACCGCAGTACCCGACATAACTTTGCAGACGATAAGTACAACCGTTTCAGAGAGAAGAGCGGCCAATGTGACGATCTGGGTTTACATCGATTCAATAACAAATGACGAAAACGGACGGATGTCTCAGGTTTTTACTACATATGAACACTTTTCACATTCTCCCGTGCAACTCGGCTGCTAGTCCTCCTTTCATGCAGAATCTTAAGGTCCTAGCTCATGTCCAAGGCACCAAAGCCAGCTAAAAGGTCAATATTCAATACCTATAACTTGAATTGTACTACCTCTTACTGGCTATTACATCAACTTAGAAGCTTCATCTGTGTTCTACTATGGTGCTTGTAGTGTCTCAGCATACCGCAGCACGCGACAGAGCTTTGCAGACGATAAGTACAACCGTTTCAGAGAGAAGAGCGGCCAATGTGTCGATATGGCTTTAAGTCGATGCGATAACAAATGACGAAAACGGACGGATTTCTCTGGTTTTTACTACATATGAACACTTTTCACATTCTCCCGTGCAACTCGGCTGCTAGTCCTCCTTTCATGCAGAATCTTAAGGTCCCAGCTCATGTCCAAGGCACCAAAGCCAGCTAAAAAGTCAATAACCGATACCTAAAACTTGAATTGTACTACTTCTTACTGGCTATTACATCATTTTAGAAGCTTCATCTGTGTTCTACTATGGTGCTTTTAGTGTCTCCGAATACCGCAGTGCGCGACATAGCTTTGCAGACGATAAGTACAACCGTTTCAGAGAGAAGAGCGGCCAATGTGACGATCTGGCTTTAAGTCGATTCGATAACAAATGACGAAAACGGACGGATTTCTCAGGTTTTTACTACATATGAACACTTTTCACATTCTCCCGTGCAACTCGGCTGCTAGTCCTCCTTTCATGCAGAATCTTAAGGTCCTAGCTCATGTCCAAGGCACCAAAGCCAGCTAAAAAGTCAATAATCAATACCTAAAACTTGAATTGTACTGCTTCTTACTGGCTATTACATCAACTTAGAAGTTTCATCTGTGTTCTACTACGGTGCTTTTAGTTTCTCCGAATGCCGCAGCACGCGACATAGTTTTGCAGACGATAAGTACAACCGTTTCAGAGAGAAGAGCGGCCAATGTGACGATCTGGCTTTAAGTCGATTCGATAACAAATGACGAAAACGGACGGATTTCTCAGGTTTTTATTACATATGAACACTTTTCACATTCTCCCGTGCAACTCGGCTGCTAGTCCTCCTTTCATGCAGAATTTTAAGCTCTTAGCTCATGTCCAAGGCACCAAACCCAGCTAAAAAGTCAATAATCGATACCCAAAACTTGAATTGGATTACTACTTACTGGCTATTACATCAACTTAGATGCTTCATCTGTTCCTACTATGGTGATTTTAGTGTCTCCGCATACCACAGCTCGCGACATAGCTTTGCAGACGATAGGTACAACCGTTTCAGAGAGAAGAGCGGCTAATGTAACGATCTGGCTTTAAGTCGATTCGATAACAAATGACGAAAACGGACGGATTTCTCAGGTTTTTACTACATATGAACACTTTTCACATTCTCCCGCGCAACTCGGCTGCTAGTCCTCCTTTCATGCAGAATCTTAAGGTCCTAGCTCATGTCCAAGGCACCAAAGCCAGCTAAAAAGTCAATAATCAATACCTAAAACTTGAATTGTACTACTTCTTACTGGCTAATACATCAACTTAGAAGCTTCATCTGTGTTCTACTACGGTGCTTTTAGTTTCTCCGCATACCGCAGCACGCGACATAGTTTTGCAGACGATAAGTACAACCGTTTCAGAGAGAAGAGCGGCCAATGTGACGATGTGGCTTTAAGTCGATTCGATAACAAATGACGAAAACGGACGGATGTCACAGGTTTTTACTACATATGAACACTTTTCACATTCTCCCGTGCAACTCGGCTGCTAGTCCTCCTTTCATGCAGAATCTTAAGGTCCTAGCTCATGTGCAAGGCACCAAAGCCAGCTAAAAAGTCAATAATCAATACCTAAAACTTGAATTGTACTACTTCTTACTGGCTATTACATCAACTTAGATACTTCATCTGTGTTCTACTATGGTCCTTGTAGTCTCTGAGCATACCGCAGCAGGCGACATAGCTTTGCAGACGATAAGTACAACCGTTTCAGAGAGAAGAGCGGCCAATGTGACGATCTGGCTTTAAGTCGATTCGATAACAAATGACGAAAACGGACGGATGTCTCAGGTTTTTCCTGCATATGAACACTTTTCACATTCTCCCGTGCAACTCGGCTGCTAGTCCTCCTTTCATGCAGAATCTTAAGGTCCTAGCTCATGTGAAAGGCACAAAAGCCAGCTAAAAAGTCAATAATCGATACCTAAAACTTGAATTCTACTACTTCTTACTGGCTATTACATCAACTTAGAAGCTTCATCTGTGTTCTACTACGGTGCTTTTTAGTTTCTCCGCATACCGCAGCAAGCGACATGGTTTTGCAGACGATAAGTACAACCGTTTCAGAGAGAAGAGCGGCCAATGTGACGATGTGGCTTTAAGTCGATTCGATAACAAATGACGAAAACGGACGGATGTCTCAGGTTTTTACTACATTTGAACACTTTTCACATTCTCCCGTGCAACTCGGCTGCTAGTCCTCCTTTCATGCAGAATCTTAAGGTCCTAGCTCATGTCCAAGGCACCAAAGCCAGCTAAAAAGTCAATAATCGATACCTAAAACTTGAATTGGACTACTTCTTACTGGCTATTACATCAACTTAGAAGCTTCATCTGTGTTCAATTATGGTGCTTTTCCTGTTTCCGCCTACGGCAACACGCGACATAGCTTTGCAGACGATAAGTATAACCATTTCAGAGAGAAGATCGGCCAATGTGACGATCTGGCTTTAAGTCGATTCGATAACAAATGACGAAAACGGACGGATTTCTCTGGTTTTTACTACATATGAACACTTTTCACATTCTCCCGTGCAACTCGGCTGCTAGTCCTCCTTTCATGCAGAATCTTAAGGTCCTAGCTCATGTCCAAGGCACCAAAGCCAGCTAAAAGGTCAATATTCAATACCTATAACTTGAATTGTACTACCTCTTACTGGCTATTACATCAACTTAGAAGCTTCATCTGTGTTCTACCATGGTGCTTGTAGTGTCTCAGCATACCGCAGCACGCGACAGAGCTTTGCAGACGATAAGTACAACCGTTTCAGAGAGAAGAGCGGCCAATGTGTCGATATGGCTTTAAGTCGATGCGATAACAAATGACGAAAACGGACGGATTTCTCTGGTTTTTACTACATATGAACACTTTTCACATTCTCCCGTGCAACTCGGCTGCTAGTCCTCCTTTCATGCAGAATCTTAAGGTCCCAGCTCATGTCCAAGGCACCAAAGCCAGCTAAAAAGTCAATAACCGATACCTAAAACTTGAATTGTACTACTTCTTACTGGCTATTACATCATTTTAGAAGCTTCATCTGTGTTCTACTATGGTGCTTTTAGTGTCTCCGAATACCGCAGTGCGCGACATAGCTTTGCAGACGATAAGTACAACCGTTTCAGAGAGAAGAGCGGCCAATGTGACGATCTGGCTTTAAGTCGATTCGATAACAAATGACGAAAACGGACGGATTTCTCAGGTTTTTACTACATATGAACACTTTTCACATTCTCCCGTGCAACTCGGCTGCTAGTCCTCCTTTCATGCAGAATCTTAAGGTCCTAGCTCATGTCCAAGGCACCAAAGCCAGCTAAAAAGTCAATAATCAATACCTAAAACTTGAATTGTACTGCTTCTTACTGGCTATTACATCAACTTAGAAGTTTCATCTGTGTTCTACTACGGTGCTTTTAGTTTCTCTGAATGCCGCAGCACGCGACATAGTTTTGCAGACGATAAGTACAACCGTTTCAGAGAGAAGAGCGGCCAATGTGACGATCTGGCTTTAAGTCGATTCGATAACAAATGACGAAAACGGACGGATTTCTCAGGTTTTTATTACATATGAACACTTTTCACATTCTCCCGTGCAACTCGGCTGCTAGTCCTCCTTTCATGCAGAATCTTAAGCTCTTAGCTCATGTCCAAGGCACCAAACCCAGCTAAAAAGTCAATAATCGATACCCAAAACTTGAATTGGATTACTACTTACTGGCTATTACATCAACTTAGATGCTTCATCTGTTCCTACTATGGTGATTTTAGTGTCTCCGCATACCACAGCTCGCGACATAGCTTTGCAGACGATAGGTACAATCGTTTCAGAGAGAAGAGCGGCTAATGTAACGATCTGGCTTTAAGTCGATTCGATAACAAATGACGAAAACGGACGGATTTCTCAGGTTTTTACTACATATGAACACTTTTCACATTCTCCCGTGCAACTCGGCTGCTAGTCCTCCTTTCATGCAGAATCTTAAGGTCCTAGCTCATGTCCAAGGCACCAAAGCCAGCTAAAAAGTCAATAATCAATACCTAAAACTTGAATTGTACTACTTCTTACTGGCTAATACATCAACTTAGAAGCTTCATCTGTGTTCTACTACGGTGCTTTTAGTTTCTCCGCATACCGCAGCACGCGACATAGTTTTGCAGACGATAAGTACAACCGTTTCAGAGAGAAGAGCGGCCAATGTGACGATGTGGCTTTAAGTCGATTCGATAACAAATGACGAAAACGGACGGATGTCACAGGTTTTTACTACATATGAACACTTTTCACATTCTCCCGTGCACCTCGGCTGCTAGTCCTCCTTTCATGCAGAATCTTAAGGTCCTAGCTCATGTCCAAGGCACAAAAGCCAGCTAAAAGGTCAATATTCAATATCTAAAACTTGAATTGTACTACTTCGTACTGGCTATTACATCAACTTAGAAGCTTGATCTGTGTTCTACTATGGTGCTTTTAGTGTCTCCGCATACCGCAGCACGCGACATAGCTTTGCAGACGATAAGTACAACCGTTTCAGAGAGAAGAGCGGCCAATTTGACGATCTGGCTTTAAGTCGATTCGATAACAAATGACGAAAACGGACGGATTTCTCAGGTTTTTACTACATATGAACACTTTTCACATTCTCCCGTGCAACTCGGCTGCTAGTCCTCCTTTCATGCAGAATCTTAAGGTCCTAGCTCATGTGCAAGGCACCAAAGCCAGCTAAAAAGTCAATAATCAATACTTAAAACTTGAATTGTACTACTTCTTACTGGCTATTACATCAACTTAGATACTTCATCTGTGTTCTACTATGGTCCTTGTAGTCTCTGAGCATACCGCAGCAGGCGACATAGCTTTGCAGACGATAAGTACAACCGTTTCAGAGAGAAAAGCGGCCAATGTGACGATCTGGCTTTAAGTCGATTCGATAACAAATGACGAAAACGGACGGATGTCTCAGGTTTTTCCTGCATATGAACACTTTTCACATTCTCCCGTGCAACTCGGCTGCTAGTCCTCCTTTCATGCAGAATCTTAAGGTCCTAGCTCATGTGAAAGGCACAAAAGCCAGCTAAAAAGTCAATAATCGATACCTAAAACTTGAATTCTACTACTTCTTACTGGCTATTACATCAACTTAGAAGCTTCATCTGTGTTCTACTACGGTGCTTTTTAGTTTCTCCGCATACCGCAGCAAGCGACATGGTTTTGCAGACGATAAGTACAACCGTTTCAGAGAGAAGAGCGGTCAATCTGACGATCTGGCTTTAAGTCGATTCGATAACAAATGACGAAAACGGACGGATTTCTCAGGTTTTTACTACATATGAACACTTTTCACATTCTCCCCTGCAACTTGGCTGCTAGTCCTCCTTTCATGCAGAATCTTAAGGTCCTAGCTCATGTCCAAGGCACCAAAGCCAGCTAAAAAGTCAATAATCAATACCTAAAACTTGAATTGTACTACTTCTTACTGGCTAATACATCAACTTAGAAGCTTCATCTGTGTTCTACTACGGTGCTTTTAGTTTCTCCGCATTCCGCAGCACGCGACATAGTTTTGCAGACGATAAGTACAGCCGTTTCAGAGAGAAGAGCGGCCAATGTGACGATGTGGCTTGAAGTCGATTCGATAACAAATGACGAAAACGGACGGATGTCTCAGGTTTTTACTACATTTGAACACTTTTCACATTCTCCCGTGCAACTCGGCTGCTAGTCCTCCTTTCATGCAGAATCTTATGGTCCTAGCCCATGTCCAAGGCACCAAAGCCAGCGAAAAGGTCAATATTCAATACCTAAAACTTGAATTGTACTACTTCTTACTGGCTATTACATCAACTTAGAAGCTTCATGTGTGTTCTACTACGGTGGTTTTAGTTTCTCCGCATACCGCAGCACGCGACATAGTTTTGCAGACGATTAGTACAACTGTTGCAGAGAGAAGAGCGGCCAATGTGGCGATCTGGCTTTAAGTCGATTCGATAACAAATGACGAAAACGGATAGATGTCTCAGGTTTTTACTACATATGAACACTTTTCACATTCTCCCGTGCAACTCGGCTGCTAGTCCTCCTTTCATGCAAAATCTTAAGGTCCTAGCTCATGTCCAAGGCACCAAAGCCAGATAAAAGGTCAATATTCAGTACCTAAAACTTGAATTGTACTACCTCTTACTGGCTAGTACATCAACTTAGAAGCTTCATCTGTGTTCTACTATGGTGCTTGTAGTGTCTCAGCATACCGCAGCACGCGACATAGCTTTGCAGACGATAAGTACAACCGTTTCAGAGAGAAGAGCGGCCAATGTGTCGATCTGGCTTTAAGTCGATTCGATAACAAATGACGAAAACGGACGGATATCTTAGCTTTTTACTACATATGAAAACTTTTCACATTCTCCCGTGCAACTCGGCTGCTAGTCCTCCTTTCATGCAGAATCTTAAGGTCCTAGCTCATGTCCAAGGCACCAAAGCCAGCTAAAAAGTCAATAATCGATACCTAAAACTAGAATTGTACTACTTCTTACTGGCTATTACATCAACTTAGAAGCATCATCTGTGTTCTACTATGGTACATTTATTGTCTCCGAATAGCGCAGCACGAGACATAGTTTTGCAGACGATAAGTACAACCGTTTCAGAGAGAAGAGCAACCAATGTGACGATCTGGATTTAAGTCGATTCGATACCAAATGACGAAAACGGACGTATTTCTCAGGTTTTTACTACATATGAACACGTTTCACATACTCCCTTGCAACGCGGCTGCTAGTCCTCCTTTCATGTAGAATCTTAAGGTCCTAGCTCTTGTCCAAGGCACCAAAGCAGCTAAAAAGTCAATAATCGATACCTAAAACTTGATTTGTACTACTTCTTACTGGCTATTACATCAACTTAGAAGCATCATCTGTGTTCTACTATGGTACATTTATTGTCTCCGAATAGCGCAGCACGAGACATACCTTTGCAGACGATAAGTACAACCGTTTCAGAGAGAAGAGCAACCAATGTGACGATCTGGATTTAAGTCGATTCGATACCAAATGACGAAAACGGACGTATTTCTCAGGTTTTTACTACATATGAACACTTTTCACAAACTCCCTTGCAACGCGGCTGCTAGTCCTCCTTTCATGCACAATCGTAAGGTCCTAGCTCATGTCCAAGGCACCAAAGCCGGCTAAAAAGTCAATAATCGATACCTAAAACTTGAACTGTACTACTTCTTACTGGCTATTACGTCAACTTAGAAGCTTCATCTGTGTTCTTCTATGGTGCTTTTAGTGTCTACGCCTACCGCAGCACGCGACATATCTTTGCACACGATAAGTACAACCATTTCAGAGAGAAGAGCGGAAAATGTGACTATCTGGCTTTAAGTCGATTCGATAACAAATGATGAAAACGAACGGATTTCTCAGGTTTTTACTACATATGAACACTTTTCACATTCTCCTGTGCAACTCGGCTGCTAGACCTCCTTTCATGCAGAATGTAAAGGTCCTAGCTCATGTCCAAGGCACCAAAGCCAGCTAAAAAGTCAATAATCGATACCTAAAACTTGAATTGTACTACTTCTTACTGGCTATTACATCAACTTAGAAGCTTCATCTGTGTTCTACTATGGTGCTTTTAGTGTCTCCGCATACCGCAGCACGCGTCATAGCTTTGCAGACGATAAGTGCAACCGTTCAGAGAGAAGAGCGGCCAATGTGACGATATGGTTTAAAGTCGATTCGATAACAAATGACGAAAACGGATGAATTCTCAGATTTTTACTACATATGAACACTTTTCACATTCTCCCGTGCAACACGGCTGCTAGTCCTCCTTTCATGCAGAATCTTGAAGTCCTAGCTCATGTCCAGGGCACCAAAGCCAGCTAAAATGTCAATAATCGATACCTAAAACTTGAAATGTACTACTCCTTACGGGCTATTACATCAACTTAGAAGCTTCATCTGTGTTCAACTATGGTGCTCTTTGTGTGTCCGCACACCGCAGCACGAGACATAGTTTTGCAGACGATAAGTACAACCGTTTCAGAGAGAAGAGCGGCCAATGTAACGATCTGGCTTCAAGTCGATTCGATAACAAATGACGAAAACGGACGGATTTCTCAGGTTTAACTACATATGAACACTTTTCACATTCTCCTGTGCAACTCGGCTGCTAGACCTCCTTTCATGCAGAATCTAAGGGTACTAGCTCATGTCCAAGGCACCAAAGCCAGCTAAAAAGTCAATAATCGATACCTAAAACTTGAATTGTACTACTTCTTACTGGCTATTACATCAATTTAGAAGCTTCATCTGTGTTCTACTATGGTTCTTTTAGTGTCTCCACATACCGCAGCACGCGACATAGCTTTGCAGACGATAAGTACAACCGTTTCAGAGAGAAGAGCGGCCAATGTGACGACCTGGCTTTAAGTCGATTCGATAAGAAATGACGAAAACGGACGGTTTTCTCAGGTTTTTACTACATATGAACACTTTTCACATTCTCCAATGCAACGCGGCTGCTAGTCCTCCTTTCATGTAGAATCTTAAGGTCCTAGCTCTTGTCCAATTCACCAAAGCGGCTAAAAAGTCAATAATCGATACCTAAAACTTGATTTGTACTACTTCTTACTGGCTATTACATCAACTTAGAAGCATCATCTGTGTTCTACTATGGTACATTTATTGTCTCCGAATAGCGCAGCACGAGACATACCTTTGCAGACGATAAGTACAACCGTTTCAGAGAGAAGAGTAACCAATGTGACGATCTGGATTTAAGTCGATTCGATACCAAATGACGAAAACTGACGTATTTCTCAGGTTTTTACTACATATGAACACTTTTCACATACTCCCTTGCAACGCGGCTGCTAGTCCACCTTTCATGCACAATCTTAAGGTCCTAGCTCATGTCCAAGGCACCAAAGCCGGCTAAAAAGTCAATAATCGATACCTAAAACTTGAACTGTACTACTTATTACTGGCTATTACATCAACTTAAAAGCTTCATCTGTGTTCTACTATGGTGATTTTAGTGTCTCCGCATACCGCAGCACGCGACATAGCTTTGCAGACGATAAGTACAACCGTTTCAGAGAGAAGAGCGGCCAATGTGACGATCTGGCTTTAAGTCGATTCGATAACAAATGACGAAAACGGAAGGATTTCTAAGGTTTTTACTACATATGAACACTTTTCACATTCTCCCGTGCAACGCGGCTGCTAGTCCTCCTTTCATGCAGAAATTTAAGGTCCTAGCTCATGTCCAAGGCACCAAAGCCAGCTAAAAAGTCAATAATCGATACCTAAAACTTGAATTGTACTACTTCTTACTTTCAATTACATCAACTTAGAAGCTTCATCTGTGTTCTACTATGGGCTTTTAGTGTCTCCACATACCGCAGCACGCGACATAGCTTTGCAGACGATAAGTACAACCGTTTCAGAGAGAAGAGCGGCCAATGTGACGATCTAGCTTTAAGTCGATTCGATAACAAATGACGAAAACGGAAGGATTTCTAAGGTTTTTACTACATATGAACACTTTTCACATTCTCCCGTGCAACGCGGCTGCTAGTCCTCCTTTCATGCAGAAATTTAAGGTCCTAGCTCATGTCCAAGGCACCAAAGCCAGCTAAAAAGTCAATAATCGATACCTAAAACTTGAATTGTACTACTTCTTACTTTCAATTACATCAACTTAGAAGCTTCATCTGTGTTCTACTATGGTGCTTTTAGTGTCTCCACATACCGCAGCACGCGACATAGCTTTGCAGACGATAAGTACAACCGTTTCAGAGAGAAGAGCGGCCAACGTGACGATCTGGCTTTAAGTCGATTCGATAACAAATGACGAAAACGGACGGATTTCTCAGGATTTTACTACATATGAACACTTTTCACATTCTCCCGTGCAACTCGGCTGCTAGTCCTCCTTTCATGCAGAATCTTAAGGTCCTAGCTCATGTCCAAGGCACCAAAGCCTGCTAAAAAGTCAATAATCGATACCTAAAACTTGAATTCTACTACTTCTTACTGGCTATTACATCAACTTAGAAGCTTGAACTGTGTTCTACTATGGTGAGTGCATTGTCTCCGGATACCGCAGCACGCGACATAGCTTTGCAGACGATAAGTACAAGCGTTTCGGAGAGAAGAGCGGCCAATGTGACGATCTGGCTTTAAGTCGATTCGATAACAAATGACGAAAATGGACGGATTTCTAAGATTTTTACTACATATGAACACTTTTCACATTCTCCCGTGCAACTCGGCTGCTACTCCTCCTTTCATGCAGAATGTTAAGGTCCTAGCTCATGTCCAAGGCAACAAAGCCAGCTAAAATGTCAAATATCGATACCTAAAACTTGAATTGTACTACTTCTTACTGGCTATTACATCAACTTAGAAGCTTCATCTGTGTTCTACTATGGTGCTTTTAGTGTCTCCACATACCGCAGTACGCGACATAGCTTTGCAGACGATAAGTACAAGCGTTTCAGAGAGAAGAGCGACCAATGTGACGATCTGGCTTTAAGTCGATTCGATAACAAATGACGAAAACGGACGGATTTCTAAGGTTTTTACTACATATGAACACTTTTAACATTCTCCCATGCAAATCGGGTGCTAGTCCTCCTTTCATGCAGAATGTTAAGGTCCTAGCTCATGTCCAAGGCACCAAAGCCAGCTAAAAAGTCAATAATCGATACCTAAAACATGAATTGTACTACTTCTTACTGGCTATTACATCAACTTAAATGCTTCATCTGTGTTCTACTATGGTGATTTTAGTGTCTCCGCATACCGCAGCACGCGACATAGCTTTGCAGACTATAAGTACACGCGTTTCAGAGAGAAGAGCGGCCAATGTGACGATCTGGCTTTAAGTCGATTCGATAACAAATGACGAAAACGGAAGGATTTCTAAGGTTTTTACTACATATGAACACTTTTTACATTCTCCCGTGCAACGCGGCTGCTAGTCCTCCTTTCATGCAGAAATTTAAGGTCCTAGCTCATGTCCAAGGCACCAAAGCCAGCTAAAAAGTCAATAATCGAAACCTAAACCTTGAATTCTACTACTTCTTACTGGCAGTTACATCAACTTAGAAGCTTCATCTGTGTTCTACTATGATGCTTTTCCTGTTTCCGCCTACGGCAACACGCGACATAGCTTTGCAGATGATAAGTACAAGCGTTTCCGAGAGCAGAACGGCCAATGTGATGATCTGGCTTTAAGTCGATTCGATAACAAATGACGAAAACGGACGGATTTCTCAGGTTTTTACTACATATGAACACTTTTCACATTCTCCCGTGCAACTCGGCTGCTAGTCCTCGTTTCATGCAGAATCTTAAGGTACTAGCTCATGTCCAAGGCACCAAAGCCAGCTAAAAAGTCAATAATCGATACCTAAAACTTGAATTGGACTACTTCTTACTCGCTATTACATCAACTTAGAAGCTTCATCTGTGTTCTACTATGGTGCTTTTAGTGTCTCCACATACCGCAGCACGCGACATAGCTTTGCAGACGATAAGTACAACCGTTTCAGAGAGAAGAGCGGCCAATGTGACGATCTGGCTTTAAGTCGATTCGATAACAAATGACGAAAACGGACGGATTTCTCAGGTTTTTACTACATATGAACACTTTTCACATTCTCCTCTGCAACTCGGCTGCTAGTCCTCCTTTCATGCAGAATCTTAAGGTCCTAGCTCATGTCCAAGGCACCAAAGCCAGCTAAAAAGTCAATAATCGATACCTAAAACTTGAATTGTACTACTTCTTACTGGCTATTACATCAACTTAGAAGCTTGAACTGTGTTCTACTATGGTGAGTGCAGTGTCTCCGGATACCGCAGCACGCGACATAGCTTTGCAGACGATAAGTACAAGCGTTTCGGAGAGAAGAGCGGCCAATGTGACGATCTGGCTTTAAGTCGATTCGATAACAAATGACGAAAATGGACGGAGTTCTAAGGGTTTTACTACATATGAACACTTTTCACATTCTCCAGTGCAACTCGGCTGCTAGTCCTCCTTTCATGCAGAATGTTAAGGTCCTAGCTCATGTCCAAGGCAACAAAGCCAGCTAAAAAGTCAATAATCGATACCTAAAACTTGAATTGTACTACTTCTTACTGGCTATTACATCAACTTAGAAGCTTCATCTGTGTTCTACTATGCTGCTTTTAGTGTCTCCACATACCGCAGCACGCGACATAGCTTTGCAGACGATAAGTACAACCGTTTCAGAGAGAAGAGCGGCCAATGTGACGATCTGGCTTTAAGTCGATTCGATAACAAATGACGAAAACGGACGGATTTATCAGGTTTTTACTATATATGAACACATTTCACGTTCTCCCGTGCAACTCGGCTGCTAGTCCTCCTTTCATGCTGAATCTTAAGGTACTAGCTCATGTCCAAGGCACCAAAGCCAGCTAAAAAGTCAATAATCGATACCGATAACTTGAATTGGATTACTTCTTACTGGCTATTACATCAACTTAGATGCTTCATCTGTGTTCTACTATGGTAATTTTAGTGTCTCCACATACCGCAGCACGCGACATAGCTTTGCAGACGATAAGTACACCCGTTTCAGAGAGAAGAGCGGCCAATGTGACGATCTGGCTTTAAATCGATTCGATAACAAATCACGAAAACGGACGGATTTCTCAGGTTTTTACTACATATGAACACTTTTCACATTCTCCCGTGCAACTCGGCTGCTAGTCCTCCTTTCATGCACAATCTTAAGGTCGTAGCTCATGTCCAAGGCACCAAAGCCAGCTAAAAAGTCAATAATCGATACCTAAAACTTGAATTGTACTACTTCTTACTGGCTATTACATCAGCTTAGAAGGTTCATCTGTGTTCTACTATGGTGCTTTTAGTGTCTATACATACCGCAGAAAGCGACATAGCTTCGCAGACGATAAGTACAACCGTTTCAGAGAGAAGAGCGGCCAATGTGACGATCTGTTTTTAAGTCGATTCGATAACAAATGACGAAAACGGACGGATTTCTCAGGTTTTTACTACATATGAACACTTTTCACATTCTCCCTTGCAACTCGGCTGCTAGTCCTCCTGTCATGCAGAATCTTAAGGTCCTAGATCATGTCGAAGGCACCAAAGCCAGCTAAAAAGTCAATAATCGATACCTAAAACTTGAATTCTACTACTTCTTACTGGCTATTACATCAACTTAGAAGCTTCATCTGTGTTCTACTATGGTGATTTTAGTGTCTCCGCATACCGCACCACGCGACATAGTTTTGCAGACGATAAGTACAACCGTTTCAGAGAGAAGAGCGGCCAATGTGACGATCTGGCTTTAAGTCGATTCGATAACAAATGACGAAAACGGACGGATTTCTCTGGTTTTTAATACATATGAACACTTTTCACATTCTCCCGTGCAACTGGGCTGCTAGTCCTCCTTTTATGCAGAATCTTAAAGTCCTAGCTCATGTCCAAGGCACCAAAGCCAGCTAAAAAGTCAATAATCGATACCTAAATCTTGCATTGGACTACTTCTTACTGGCTATTACATCAACTTAGAAGCATCATCTGTGTTCTACTATGGTGCTTTTAGTGTCTCCGCATATTGCAGCACGCGACATAGCTCTGTAGACGATAAGTACAACCGTTTCAGAGAGAAGAGCGGCCAATGTGACGATCTGGCTTTAAGTCGATTCGTTAACAAATGACGAAAACGGACGGATTTTTCGGGTTTTTACTACATATGAATACTTTTCACATTCTCCCGTGCAACTCGGCTGCTAGTCCTCCTTCATGCAAAATCTTAATTTCCTAGCTCGTGTCCAAGGCACCAAAGAAGGGTAAAAAGTCATTAACCGATACCTAAACTTTAATTGTACTACTTCTTACTGGCTATTACATCAACTTAGAAGCTTTATCTGTGTTCTACTATGGTGCTTTTAGTGTCTCCGCATACCGCAGCACGCGACATAGCTTTGCAGACGATAAGTACAACTTTTTCAGAGAGAAGAGCGGCCAATCTGACGATCTGGCTTTAAGTCGATTCGATAACAAATGACGAAAGTGGACGGATTTCTCAGGTTTTTACTACATATGAACACTTTTCACATTCTCCCATGCAACTCGGCTGCTAGTCCTCCTTTCATGCAGAATATTAAGGTCCTAGCTCATGTCCAAGGCACCAAAGCCAGCTAAAAATTCAATATTCAATACCTAAAACTTGAATTGTACTACTTCTTACTGGCTATTACATCAACTTAGAAGCTTGATCTGTGTTCTACTATGGTGCTTATAGTGTCTCAGCATACCGCAGCACGCGACATAGCTTTGCAAACGACAAGTACAACCGTTTCAGAGAGAAGAGCGGCCAATGTGACGATCTGGCTTTAAGTCGATTCGATATCAAATGACTAAAACGGACGGATTTCTCGGGTTTTTACTACATATGAACACTTTTAACATTCTCCCATGCAAATCGGCTGCTAGTCCTCCTTTCATGCAGATTCTTAAGGTCCTAGCTCATGTCCAAAGCACCAAAGCCAGCTAAAAAGTCAATAATCGATACCTAAAACATGAATTGTACTACATCTTACTGGCTATTACATCAACTTAAAAGCTTCATCTGTGTTCTACTATGGTGATTTTAGGGTCTCCGCATACCGCAGCACGCGACATAGCTTTGCAGACGATAAGTACAAGCGTTTCAGAGAGAAGAGCGGCCAATGTGACGATCTGGCTTTAAGTCGATTCGATAACAAATGACGAAAACGGAAGGATTTCTAAGGTTTTTACTACATATGAACACTTTTCACATTCTCCCGTGCAACTGGGCTGCTAGTCCTCCTTTCATGCAGAAATTTAAGGTCCTAGCTCATGTCCAAGGCAACAAAGCCAGCTAAAAAGTCAATAATCGATACCTAAAACTTGAATTGGACTACTTCTTACTGGCTATTACATCAACTTAGAAGCTTCATCTGTGTTCTACTATGGTGATTTTAGTGTCTCCACATACCGCAGCACGCGACATAGCTTTGCAGACGATAAGTACAACCGTTCAGAGAGAAGAGCGGCCAATGTGACGATCTGGCTTTAAGTCGATTCGAAAACAAATGACGAAAACGGACGGATTTCTTAGGTTTTTACTACATATGAACACTTTTCACATTCTCCCGTGCAACTCGGCTGCTAGTCCTCGTTTCATGCAGAATCTTAAGGTACTAGCTCATGTCCAAGGCACCAAAGCCAGCTAAAAAGTCAATAATCGATACCTAAAACTTGAATTGGACTACTTCTTACTCGCTATTACATCAACTTAGAAGCTTCATCTGTGTTCTACTATGGTGCTTTTAGTGTCTCCACATACCGCAGCACGCGACATAGCTTTGCAGACGATAAGTACAACCGTTTCAGAGAGAAGAGCGGCCAATGTGACGATCTGGCTTTAAGTCGATTCGATAACAAATGACGAAAACGGACGGATTTCTCAGGTTTTTACTACATATGAACACTTTTCACATTCTCCTCTGCAACTCGGCTGCTAGTCCTCCTTTCATGCAGAATCTTAAGGTCCTAGCTCATGTCCAAGGCACCAAAGCCAGCTAAAAAGTCAATAATCGATACCTAAAACTTGAATTGTACTACTTCTTACTGGCTATTACATCAACTTAGAAGCTTGAACTGTGTTCTACTATGGTGAGTGCAGTGTCTCCGGATACCGCAGCACGCGACATAGCTTTGCAGACGATAAGTACAAGCGTTTCGGAGAGAAGAGCGGCCAATGTGACGATCTGGCTTTAAGTCGATTCGATAACAAATGACGAAAATGGACGGAGTTCTAAGGGTTTTACTACATATGAACACTTTTCACATTCTCCAGTGCAACTCGGCTGCTAGTCCTCCTTTCATGCAGAATGTTAAGGTCCTAGCTCATGTCCAAGGCAACAAAGCCAGCTAAAAAGTCAATAATCGATACCTAAAACTTGAATTGTACTACTTCTTACTGGCTATTACATCAACTTAGAAGCTTCATCTGTGTTCTACTATGCTGCTTTTAGTGTCTCCACATACCGCAGCACGCGACATAGCTTTGCAGACGATAAGTACAACCGTTTCAGAGAGAAGAGCGGCCAATGTGACGATCTGGCTTTAAGTCGATTCGATAACAAATGACGAAAACGGACGGATTTATCAGGTTTTTACTACATATGAACACATTTCACGTTCTCCCGTGCAACTCGGCTGCTAGTCCTCCTTTCATGCTGAATCTTAAGGTACTAGCTCATGTCCAAGGCACCAAAGCCAGCTAAAAAGTCAATAATCGATACCGATAACTTGAATTGGATTACTTCTTACTGGCTATTACATCAACTTAGATGCTTCATCTGTGTTCTACTATGGTAATTTTAGTGTCTCCACATACCGCAGCACGCGACATAGCTTTGCAGACGATAAGTACACCCGTTTCAGAGAGAAGAGCGGCCAATGTGACGATCTGGCTTTAAATCGATTCGATAACAAATCACGAAAACGGACGGATTTCTCAGGTTTTTACTACATATGAACACTTTTCACATTCTCCCGTGCAACTCGGCTGCTAGTCCTCCTTTCATGCACAATCTTAAGGTCGTAGCTCATGTCCAAGGCACCAAAGCCAGCTAAAAAGTCAATAATCGATACCTAAAACTTGAATTGTACTACTTCTTACTGGCTATTACATCAGCTTAGAAGGTTCATCTGTGTTCTACTATGGTGCTTTTAGTGTCTATACATACCGCAGAAAGCGACATAGCTTCGCAGACGATAAGTACAACCGTTTCAGAGAGAAGAGCGGCCAATGTGACGATCTGTTTTTAAGTCGATTCGATAACAAATGACGAAAACGGACGGATTTCTCAGGTTTTTACTACATATGAACACTTTTCACATTCTCCCTTGCAACTCGGCTGCTAGTCCTCCTGTCATGCAGAATCTTAAGGTCCTAGATCATGTCGAAGGCACCAAAGCCAGCTAAAAAGTCAATAATCGATACCTAAAACTTGAATTCTACTACTTCTTACTGGCTATTACATCAACTTAGAAGCTTCATCTGTGTTCTACTATGGTGATTTTAGTGTCTCCGCATACCGCACCACGCGACATAGTTTTGCAGACGATAAGTACAACCGTTTCAGAGAGAAGAGCGGCCAATGTGACGATCTGGCTTTAAGTCGATTCGATAACAAATGACGAAAACGGACGGATTTCTCTGGTTTTTAATACATATGAACACTTTTCACATTCTCCCGTGCAACTGGGCTGCTAGTCCTCCTTTTATGCAGAATCTTAAAGTCCTAGCTCATGTCCAAGGCACCAAAGCCAGCTAAAAAGTCAATAATCGATACCTAAATCTTGCATTGGACTACTTCTTACTGGCTATTACATCAACTTAGAAGCATCATCTGTGTTCTACTATGGTGCTTTTAGTGTCTCCGCATATTGCAGCACGCGACATAGCTCTGTAGACGATAAGTACAACCGTTTCAGAGAGAAGAGCGGCCAATGTGACGATCTGGCTTTAAGTCGATTCGTTAACAAATGACGAAAACGGACGGATTTTTCGGGTTTTTACTACATATGAATACTTTTCACATTCTCCCGTGCAACTCGGCTGCTAGTCCTCCTTCATGCAAAATCTTAATTTCCTAGCTCGTGTCCAAGGCACCAAAGAAGGGTAAAAAGTCATTAACCGATACCTAAACTTTAATTGTACTACTTCTTACTGGCTATTACATCAACTTAGAAGCTTTATCTGTGTTCTACTATGGTGCTTTTAGTGTCTCCGCATACCGCAGCACGCGACATAGCTTTGCAGACGATAAGTACAACTTTTTCAGAGAGAAGAGCGGCCAATCTGACGATCTGGCTTTAAGTCGATTCGATAACAAATGACGAAAGTGGACGGATTTCTCAGGTTTTTACTACATATGAACACTTTTCACATTCTCCCATGCAACTCGGCTGCTAGTCCTCCTTTCATGCAGAATATTAAGGTCCTAGCTCATGTCCAAGGCACCAAAGCCAGCTAAAAATTCAATATTCAATACCTAAAACTTGAATTGTACTACTTCTTACTGGCTATTACATCAACTTAGAAGCTTGATCTGTGTTCTACTATGGTGCTTATAGTGTCTCAGCATACCGCAGCACGCGACATAGCTTTGCAAACGACAAGTACAACCGTTTCAGAGAGAAGAGCGCCCAATGTGACGATCTGGCTTTAAGTCGATTCGATATCAAATGACTAAAACGGACGGATTTCTCGGGTTTTTACTACATATGAACACTTTTAACATTCTCCCATGCAAATCGGCTGCTAGTCCTCCTTTCATGCAGATTCTTAAGGTCCTAGCTCATGTCCAAAGCACCAAAGCCAGCTAAAAAGTCAATAATCGATACCTAAAACTTGAATTGTACTACTTCTTCCTGGCTATTACGTCAACTTAGAAGCTTCATCTGTGTTCTACTATGGTGCTTTAAGTGTCTCCGCATACCGCAACACGCGACATTGCTTTGCAATCGATAAGTACAACCGTTTCAGTGAGAAGAGCGGCTAATGTGACGATCTGGCTTTAAGTCGATTCGATAACAAATGACGAAAACGGACGGATTTCTCGGGTTTTTACTACATATGAACACTTTCCACATTCTCCCATGCAAATCGGCTGCTAGTCCTCCGTTCATGCAGAATGTTAAGGTCCTAGCTCATGTCCAAGGCACCAAAGCCAGCTAAAAAGTCAATAAACGATACCTAAAACTTGAATTGTACTACTTCTTACTGGCTATTACGTCAACATAGAAGCTTCATCTGTGATCTACTATGGTGATTTAAGTGTCTCCGCATACCGCAGCACGCGACATAGCTTTGCAGACGATAAGTACAAGCGTTTCAGAGAGAAGAGCGGCCAATGTGACGATCTGGCTTTAAGTCGATTCGATAACAAATGACTAAAACGGACGAATTTCTCAGGTTTTTACTACATATGAACACTTTTCACATTCTCCCGTGCTACTAGGCTGCTAGTCCTCCTTTCATGCAGAATCTTAAGGTCCTAGCTCATGTCCAAGGCACCAAAGCTAGCTAAAAAGTCAATAATCGATACCTAAAACTTGAATTGTATTACTTCTTACTGGCTATTACATCAGCTTAGAAGCCTCTTCTGTGTTCTACTATGGTGATTTTAGTGTCTCCGCATCCCGCAGCACGCGACGTAGCTTTGTAGACGATAAGTATAACCTTTTCAGAGAGAAGAGCGACCAATGTGACGATCAGGCTTTAAGTCGATTCGATAACAAATGACGAAAACGGACGGATTTCTCAAGTATTTTTTTACATATGAACACTTATTACATTCTCCCGTGCAACTCGGCTGCTAGTCCTCCTTTCATGCAGAATCTTTAGGCCGTAGCTCATGTCCAAGGCACCAAAGCCAGCTAAAAAGTCAAAAATCGATACCTAAAACTTGAATTGTACTACTTCTTACTGGCTATTACATCAACTTAGAAGCTTCATCTTTGTTCTACTACAGTGATTTTAGTTTCTCCGCATACCGCAGCACGCGACATAGTTTTACAGACGATAAGTACAGCCGTTTCAGAGAGAAGAGCGGCCAATGTGACGATGTGGCTCTAAGTCGATTCGATAACAAATGACGAAAACGGACGGATTTCTCAGGTTTTTACTACATATGAACACCTTTCACATTCTCCCGTGCAACTTGGCTGATAGTCCTCCTTCATGCAAAATCTTAATTTCCTAGCTCGTGTAAAAGGCACCAAAGAAGGGTAAAAGTCATTAACCGATACCTAAAACTTTAATTGTACTACTTCTTACTGGCTATTACATCAACTTAGAAGCTTCATCTGTGTTGTACTATGGTGCTTTTAGTGAGTCCGCATACCGCAGCACGCGACATAGCTTTGCAGACGATAAGTACAACTTTTTCAGAGAGAAGAGCGGCCAATGTGACGATCTGGCTTTAAGTCGATTCGATAACAAATGACGAAAACGGACGGATGTCTCAGGTTTTTACTACATATGAACACTTTTCACATTCTCCCGTGCAACTCGGCCGCTAGTCCTCCTTTCATGCAGAATCTTAAGGTCCCAGCTCATGTCCAAGGCACCAAAGAAGGGTAAAAAGTCATTAACTGATACCTAAAACTTTAATTGTACTACTTCTTACTGGCTATTACATCAACTTAGAAGCTTCATCTGGGTTCTACTATGGTGCTTTTAGTGTGTCCGCATACCGCAGCACGCGACATAGCTTTGCAGACGATAAGTACAACTTTTTCAGAGAGAAGAGCGGCCAATGTGACGATCTGGCTTTAAGTCTATTCGATAACAAATGACGAAAATGGACGGATATCTCAGGTTTTTACTACAAATGAACACTTTTCACATTCTCCCGTGCAACTCGGCTGCTAGCCCTCCTTTCATGCAGAATATTAAGGTCCTAGCTCATGTCCAAGGCACCAAAGCCAGCTAAAAATTCAATATTCAATACCTAAAACTTGAATTGTACTACTTCTTACTGGCTATTACATCAACATAGAAGCTTCATCTGTGTTCTACTATGGTGCTTTTAGTGTCTCAGCATACCGCAGCACGCGACATAGCTTTGCAGACGATAAGTACAACCGTTTCAGAGAGAAGAGCGGCCAATGTGACGATCTGGCTTTAAGTCGATTCGATAACAAATCACGAAAACGGACGGATTTCTCAGGTTTTTACTACATATGAACACTTTTCACATTCTCCCGTGCAACTCGGCTGCTAGTCCTCCTTTCATGCAGAATCATAAGGTCCTAGCTCATGTCCAAGGCACCAAAGCTAGCTAAAAAGTCAATAATCGATACCTAAAACTTGAATTGTACTACTTCTTACTGGCTATTACATCAACTTAGAAGCTTCATCTGTGTTCTACTATGGTGCTTTTAGTGTCTCCGCATACCGCAGCACGCGACATAGCTTTGCAATCGATAAGTACAACAGTTTCAGAGAGAAGAGCGGCTAATTTGACGATCTGGCTTTAAGTCGATTCGATAACAAATGACGAAAACGGACGGATTTCTCCGGTTTTTACTACATATGAACACTTTTCACATTCTCCCATGCAAATCGGCTGCTAGTCCTCCTTTCATACAGAATGTTAAGGTCCTAGCTTTTGTCCAAGGCACCAAAGCCAGCTAAAAAGTCAATAACCGACACCTAAAACTTGAATTGTACTACTTCTTCCTGGCTATTACGTCAATTTAGAAGCTTCATCTGTGTTCTACTATGGTGCTTTTAGTGTTTCCGCATACCGCAGCACGCGACATAGCTTTGCAGACGATAAGTACAACCGTTTAAGAGAGAAGAGCGGCCAATGTGACGATCTGGCTGTAAGTCGATTCGATAACAAATGACGAAAACGGTCGAATTTCTTAGGTTTTTACTACATATGAAAACTTTTCACATTCCCCCGTGCTACTCGGCTGCTAGTCCTCCTTTCATGCAGATTCTTAAGGTCCTAGCTCATGTCCAAAGCACCAAAGCCAGCTAAAAAGTCAATAATCGATACCTAAAACTTGAATTGGACTACTTCTTACTGGCTATTACATCAACTTAGAAGTTTCATCTGTGTTCTACTATGGTGCTTTTCCTGTTTCCGCCTACGCCAACACGCGACATAGCTTTGCAGACGATAAGTACAACCGTTTCAGAGAGAAGAGCGGCCAATGTGACGATCTGGCTTTAAGTCGATTCGATAACAAATGACTAAAACGGACGAATTTCTCAGGTTTTTACTACATATGAACACTTTTCACATTCTCCCGTGCTACTAGGCTGCTAGTCCTCCTTTCATGCAGAATCTTAAGGTCCTAGCTCATGTCCAAGGCACCAAAGCTAGCTAAAAAGTCAATAATCGATACCTAAAACTTGAATTGTATTACTTCTTACTGGCTATTACATCAGCTTAGAAGCCTCTTCTGTGTTCTACTATGGTGATTTTAGTGTCTCCGCATCCCGCAGCACGCGACGTAGCTTTGTAGACGATAAGTATAACCTTTTCAGAGAGAAGAGCGACCAATGTGACGATCAGGCTTTAAGTCGATTCGATAACAAATGACGAAAACGGACGGATTTCTCAAGTATTTTTTTACATATGAACACTTATTACATTCTCCCGTGCAACTCGGCTGCTAGTCCTCCTTTCATGCAGAATCTTTAGGCCGTAGCTCATGTCCAAGGCACCAAAGCCAGCTAAAAAGTCAAAAATCGATACCTAAAACTTGAATTGTACTACTTCTTACTGGCTATTACATCAACTTAGAAGCTTCATCTTTGTTCTACTACAGTGATTTTAGTTTCTCCGCATACCGCAGCACGCGACATAGTTTTACAGACGATAAGTACAGCCGTTTCAGAGAGAAGAGCGGCCAATGTGACGATGTGGCTCTAAGTCGATTCGATAACAAATGACGAAAACGGACGGATTTCTCAGGTTTTTACTACATATGAACACCTTTCACATTCTCCCATGCAACTTGGCTGATAGTCCTCCTTCATGCAAAATCTTAATTTCCTAGCTCGTGTCCAAGGCACCAAAGAAGGGTAAAAGTCATTAACCGATACCTAAAACTTTAATTGTACTACTTCTTACTGGCTATTACATCAACTTAGAAGCTTCATCTGTGTTGTACTATGGTGCTTTTAGTGAGTCCGCATACCGCAGCACGCGACATAGCTTTGCAGACGATAAGTACAACTTTTTCAGAGAGAAGAGCGGCCAATGTGACGATCTGGCTTTAAGTCGATTCGATAACAAATGACGAAAACGGACGGATGTCTCAGGTTTTTACTACATATGAACACTTTTCACATTCTCCCGTGCAACTCGGCCGCTAGTCCTCCTTTCATGCAGAATCTTAAGGTCCTAGCTCATGTCCAAGGCACCAAAGAAGGGTAAAAAGTCATTAACTGATACCTAAAACTTTAATTGTACTACTTCTTACTGGCTATTACATCAACTTAGAAGCTTCATCTGGGTTCTACTATGGTGCTTTTAGTGTGTCCGCATACCGCAGCACGCGACATAGCTTTGCAGACGATAAGTACAACTTTTTCAGAGAGAAGAGCGGCCAATGTGACGATCTGGCTTTAAGTCTATTCGATAACAAATGACGAAAATGGACGGATATCTCAGGTTTTTACTACAAATGAACACTTTTCACATTCTCCCGTGCAACCCGGCTCCTAGCCCTCCTTTCATGCAGAATATTAAGGTCCTAGCTCATGTCCAAGGCACCAAAGCCAGCTAAAAATTCAATATTCAATACCTAAAACTTGAATTGTACTACTTCTTACTGGCTATTACATCAACATAGAAGCTTCATCTGTGTTCTACTATGGTGCTTTTAGTGTCTCAGCATACCGCAGCACGCGACATAGCTTTGCAGACGATAAGTACAACCGTTTCAGAGAGAAGAGCGGCCAATGTGACGATCTGGCTTTAAGTCGATTCGATAACAAATCACGAAAACGGACGGATTTCTCAGGTTTTTACTACATATGAACACTTTTCACATTCTCCCGTGCAACTCGGCTGCTAGTCCTCCTTTCATGCAGAATCATAAGGTCCTAGCTCATGTCCAAGGCACCAAAGCTAGCTAAAAAGTCAATAATCGATACCTAAAACTTGAATTGTACTACTTCTTACTGGCTATTACATCAACTTAGAAGCTTCATCTGTGTTCTACTATGGTGCTTTTAGTGTCTCCGCATACCGCAGCACGCGACATAGCTTTGCAATCGATAAGTACAACAGTTTCAGAGAGAAGAGCGGCTAATTTGACGATCTGGCTTTAAGTCGATTCGATAACAAATGACGAAAACGGACGGATTTCTCCGGTTTTTACTACATATGAACACTTTTCACATTCTCCCATGCAAATCGGCTGCTAGTCCTCCTTTCATACAGAATGTTAAGGTCCTAGCTTTTGTCCAAGGCACCAAAGCCAGCTAAAAAGTCAATAACCGACACCTAAAACTTGAATTGTACTACTTCTTCCTGGCTATTACGTCAATTTAGAAGCTTCATCTGTGTTCTACTATGGTGCTTTTAGTGTTTCCGCATACCGCAGCACGCGACATAGCTTTGCAGACGATAAGTACAACCGTTTAAGAGAGAAGAGCGGCCAATGTGACGATCTGGCTGTAAGTCGATTCGATAACAAATGACGAAAACGGTCGAATTTCTTAGGTTTTTACTACATATGAAAACTTTTCACATTCCCCCGTGCTACTCGGCTGCTAGTCCTCCTTTCATGCAGATTCTTAAGGTCCTAGCTCATGTCCAAAGCACCAAAGCCAGCTAAAAAGTCAATAATCGATACCTAAAACTTGAATTGGACTACTTCTTACTGGCTATTACATCAACTTAGAAGTTTCATCTGTGTTCTACTATGGTGCTTTTCCTGTTTCCGCCTACGCCAACACGCGACATAGCTTTGCAGACGATAAGTACAACCGTTTCAGAGAGAAGAGCGGCCAATATGACGATCTGGCTTTAAGTCGATTCGATAACAAATGACGAAAACGGACCGATTTCTCAGGTTTTTACTACATATGAACACTTTTCACATTCTCCCGTGCAACTCGGCTGCTAGTCCTCCTTTATTGCAGAATCTTAAGGTCCTAGCTCATGTGCAAGGCACCAAAGCCAGCTAAAAAGTCAACAACCGATACCTAAAACTTGAATTGTACTACTGCTTACTGGCTATTACATCATCTTAGAAGCTTCATCTGTGTTCTACTACGGTGCTTTTAGTTTCTCCGCATACCGCAGCACGCGACATAGTTTTAAAGACGATAAGTACAACCGTTTCAGAGAAAAGAGCGGCCAATGTGACGATCTGGCTTTAAGTCGATTCGATAAAAAATGACGAAAACGGACGGATTTCTCAAGTTTTTACTACATATGAACACTTTTCACATTCTCCCGTGCAACTCGGCCGCTAGTCCTCCTTTCATGCAGAATCTTAAGGTCCTAGCTCATGTCCAAGGCACCATAGAAGGGTAAAAAGTCATTAACTGATACCTAAAACTTTAATTGTACTACTTCTTACTGGCTATTACATCAACTTAGAAGCTTCATCTGGGTTCTACTATGGTGCTTTCAGTGTGTCCGCATACCGCAGCACGCGACATAGCTTTGCAGACGATAAGTACAACTTTTTCAGAGAGAAGAGCGGCCAATGTGACGATCTGGCTTTAAGTCTATTCGATAACAAATGACGAAAATGGACGGATATCTCAGGTTTTTACTACAAATGAACACTTTTCACATTCTCCCGTGCAACTCGGCTGCTAGCCCTCCTTTCATGCAGAATATTAAGGTCCTAGCTCATGTCCAAGGCACCAAAGCCAGCTAAAAATTCAATATTCAATACCTAAAACTTGAATTGTACTACTTCTTACTGGCTATTACATCAACTTAGAAGCTTCATCTGTGTTCTACTATGGTGCTTTTAGTGTCTCAGCATACCGCAGCACGCGACATAGCTTTGCAGACGATAAGTACAACCGTTTCAGAGAGAAGAGCGGCCAATGTGACGATCTGGCTTTAAGTCGATTCGATAACAAATCACGAAAACGGACGGATTTCTCAGGTTTTTACTACATATGAACACTTTTCACATTCTCCCGTGCAACTCGGCTGCTAGTCCTCCTTTCATGCAGAATCATAAGGTCCTAGCTCATGTCCAAGGCACCAAAGCTAGCTAAATGTCAATAATCGATACCTAAAACTTGAATTGTACTACTTCTTACTGGCTATTACATCAACTTAGAAGCTTCATCTGTGTTCTACTATGGTGCTTTTATTGTGTCCGCATTCCGCAGCACGCAACATAGCTTTGCAGACGATAAGTACAACTTTTTCAGAGAGAAGAGCGGCCAATGTGACGATCTGGCTTTAAGTCGATTCGATAACAAATGACGAAAACGGACGGATTTCTCAGGTTTTTACTACATATGAAGACTTTTCACATTCTCCCGTGCAACTCGGCTGCTAGTCCTCCTTTCATGCAGAATCTTAAGGTACTAGCTCATGTCCAAGGTACCAAATCCAGCAAAAAAGTCAATAATCGATACCAAAAACTTGAATTCTACTACTTCTTACTGGCTATTACATCAACTTAGAAGCTTCATCTGTGTTCTACTATGGTGCTTTTAGTGTCTCCGCATACCGCAGCACGCGACATAGCTTTGCAGACGATAAGTACAACCGTTTCAGAGAGAAGAGCGGCCAATGTGATGATCTGGCTCTATGTCGGTTCGATAACAAATGACGAAAACGGACGAATTTCTCAGGTTTTTACTACATATGAACACTTTTCACATTCTCCCGTGCAACTCGGCTGCTAGTCCTCCTTTCATGCAGAATCTTTAGGTCCTAGCTCATGTCCAAGGCACCAAAGCTAGCTAAAAAGTCAATAATCGATACCTAAAACTTGAATTGGACTACTTCTTACTCGCTATTACATCAACTTAGAAGCTTCATCTGTGTTCTACTATGGTGCTTTTCCTGTTTCCGCCTAAGGCAACACGCGACATAGCTTTGCAGACGATAAGTACAACCGTTTCAGAGAGAAGAGCGGCCATTGTG
This sequence comes from Schistocerca gregaria, assembly GCF_023897955.1. Classification (NCBI taxonomy): domain Eukaryota; kingdom Metazoa; phylum Arthropoda; class Insecta; order Orthoptera; family Acrididae; genus Schistocerca; species Schistocerca gregaria. The sequence continues at coordinate 8,192,930 of NW_026061795.1, forward strand.
ACGATCTGACTTTAAGTCGATTCGATAACAAATGACGAAATTGGACAGATTTCTCAGGTTTTTACTACATATGAACACTTTTCACATACTCCCGTGCAACGCGGCCGCTAGTCCTCGTTTCATGCAGAATCATAAGGTCCTAGCTCATGTCCAAGGCACCAAAACCAGCTAAAAAGTCAATAATCGATACCTAAATCTTGAATTGGACTACTTCTTACTGGCTATTACATCAACTTAGAAGCATCATTTGTGTTCTACTATGGTGCTTTTAGTGTCTCCGCATATCGCAGCACGCGACATAGCTTTGTAGACGATAAGTACAACCGTTTCAGAGAGAAGAGCGGCCAATGTGACGATCTGGCTTTAAGTCGATTCGATAACAAATGACGAAAACGGACCGATTTCTCAGGTTTTTACTACATATGAACACTTTTCACATTCTCCCTTGCAACTAGGCTGCTAGTCCTCCATTCATGCAGAATCTTAAGGTCCTAGCTCATGTCCAAGGCACCAAAGCCAGCTAAAAAGTCAATAATCAATACCTAAAACTTGAATTGTACTACTTCTTCCTGGCTATTACGTCAACGTAGAAGCTACATCTGTGTTCTACTACGGTGCTTTTAGTTTCTCCGCATACCGCAGCACGTGACATAGTTTTGCAGACGATAAGTACAACCGTTTCAGAGAGAAGAGCGGCCATTGTGACGATCTGGCTTTAAGTCGATTCGATAACAAATGACGAAAACGGACGGATTTCTCAGGTTTTTACTACATATGAACACTTTTCACATTCTCCCGTGCAACTCGGCTGCTAGTCCTCCTTTCATGCAGAATCATAAGGTCCTAGCTCATGTCCAAGGCACCAAAGCTAGCTAAATGTCAATAATCGATACCTAAAACTTGAATTGTACTACTTCTTATTGGCTATTACATCAACTTAGAAGCTTCATCTGTGTTCTACTATGGTGCTTTTAGTGTCTCCGCATACCGCAGCACGCGACATAGCTTTGCAATCGATAAGTACAACCGTTTCAGAGTGAAGAGCGGCTAATGTGACGATCTGGCTTTAAGACGATTCGATAACAAATGACAAAAACGGACGGATTTCTCGGGTTTTTACTACATATGAACACTTTTCACATTCTCCCATGCAAATCGGCTGCTAGTCCTCCTTTCATGCAGAATGTTAAGGTCCTAGCTCATGTCCAAGGCACCAAAGCCAGCTAAAAAGTCAATAATCGATACCTAAAACTTGAATTGTACTACTTCTTACTGGCTATTACATCAAATTAGACGCTTCATCTGTGTTCTACTATGATGCTTTTAGTGCCTCCGCATACCGCAGCACGCGACATAGCTTTGCAGACGATAAGTACAAGCGTTTCAGAGAGAAGAGCGGCCAATGTGACGATCTGGCTTTAAGTCGATTCGATAACAAATGACGAAAACGGACGGATGTCTCAGGTTTTTACTACTTATGTACACTTTTCACATTCTCCCGTGCAACTCGGCTGCTAGTCCTCCTTTCATGCAGAATGTTAAGGTCCTAGCTCATGTCCAAGGCACCAAAGCCAGCTAAAAAGTCAATAGTCGATACCTAAAACTTTAATTGTACTAGTTCTCACTGGCTATTACATCAACTTAGAAGCTTCATCTGGGTTCTACTATGGTTCTTTTAGTGTGTCCGCATACCGCAGCACGCGACATAGCTTTGCAGACGATAAGTACAACTTTTTCAGAGAGAAGAGCGCCCAATGTGACGATCTGGCTTTAAGTCGATTCGATAACAAATGACGAAAATGGACGGATATCTCAGGTTTTTACTACAAATGAACACTTTTCACATTCTCCCGTGCAACTCGGCTGCTAGCCCTCCTTTCATGCAGAATATTAAGGTCCTAGCTCATGTCCAAGGCACCAAAGCCAGCTAAAAATTCAATATTCAATACCTAAAACTTGAATTGTACTACTTCTTATTGGCTATTACATCAACTTAGAAGCTTGATCTGTGTTCTACAATGGTGCTTTTAGTGTCTCAGCATACCGCAGCACGCGACATAGCTTTGCAGACGATAAGTACAACCGTTTCAGAGAGAAGAGCGGCCAATGTGACGATCTGGCTTTGAGTCGATTCGATAACAAATCACGAAAACGGACGGATTTCTCAGGTTTTTACTACATATGAACACTTTTCACATTCTCCCGTGCAACTCGGCTGCTAGTCCTCCTTTCATGCAGAATCATAAGGTCCTAGCTCATGTCCAAGGCAGCAAAGCTAGCTAAAAAGTCAATAATCGATACCTAAAACTTGAATTGTGCTACTTCTTACTGGCTATTACATCAACTTAGAAGCTTCATCTGTGTTCTACTATGGTGCTTTTAGTGTCTCCGCATACCGCAGCACGCGACATAGCTTTGCAGTCGATAAGTACAACCGTTTCAGAGAGAAGAGCGGCTAATTTGACGATCTGGCTTTAAGTCGATTCGATAACAAATGACGAAAACGGACGGATTTCTCGGGTTTTTACTACATATGAACACTTTTCACATTCTCCCATGCAAATCGGCTGCTAGTCCTCCTTTCATACAGAATGTTAAGGTCCTAGCTTTTGTCCAACGCACCCAAGCCACCTAAAAAGTCAATAACCGACACCTAAAACTTGAATTGTACTACTTCTTCCTGGCTATTACGTCAACTTAGAAGCTTCATCTGTGTTCTACTATGGTGCTTTTAGTGTTTCCGCATACCGCAGCACGCGACATAGCTTTGCAGACGATAAGTACAACCGTTTCAGAGAGAAGAGCGGCCAATGTGACGATCTGGCTGTAAGTCGATTCGATAACAAATGACGAAAACGGACGAATTTCTTAGGTTTTTACTACATATGAAAACTTTTCACATTCCCCCGTGCTACTCGGCTGCTAGCCCTCCTTTCATGCAGATTCTTAAGGTCCTAGCTCATGTCCAAAGCACCAAAGTCAGCTAAAAAGTCAATAATCGATACCTAAAACTTGAATTGGACTACTTCTTACTGGCTATTACATCAACTTAGAAGTTTCATCTGTGTTCTACTATGGTGCTTTTCCTGTTTCCGCGTACGGCAACACGCGACATAGCTTTGCAGACGATAAGTACAACCGTTTCAGAGAGAAGAGCGGCCAATATGAAGATCTGGCTTTAAGTCGATTCGATAACAAATGACGAAAACGGACCGATTTCTCAGGTTTTTACTACATATGAACACTTTTCACATTCTTCCGTGCAACTCGGCTGCTAGTCCTCCTTTATTGCAGAATCTTAAGGTCCTAGCTCATGTCCAAGGCACCAAAGCTAGCTAAAAAGTCAACAACCGATACCTAAAACTTGAATTGTACTACTGCTTACTGGCTATTACATCATCTTAGAAGCTTCATCTGTGTTCTACTACGGTGCTTTTAGTTTCTCCGCATACCGCAGCACGCGACATAGTTTTAAAGACGATAAGTACAACCGTTTCAGAGAAAAGAGCGGCCAATGTGACGATCTGGCCTTAAGTCGATTCGATAACAAATGACGAAAACGGACGGATTTCTCAGGTTTTTACTACATATGAACACTTTTCACATTCTCCCGTGCAACTCGGCTGATAGTCCTCCTTCATGCAAAATCTTAATTTCCTAGCTCGTGTCCAAGGCACCAAAGAAGGATAAAAGTCATTAACCGATACCTAAACCTTTAATTGTACTACTTCTTACTGGCTTTTACATCAACTTAGAAGCTTTATCTGTGTTCTACTATGGTGCTTTTATTGTGTCCGCATACCGCAGCACGCGACATAGCTTTGCAGACGATAAGTACAACTTTTTCAGAGAGAAGAGCGGCCAATGTGACGATCTGGCTTTAAGTCAATTCGATAACAAATGACGAAAACGGACGGATTTCTCAGGTTTTTACTACATATGAAGACTTTTCACATTCTCCCGTGCAACTCGGCTGCTAGTCCTCCTTTCATGCAGAATCTTAAGGTACTAGCTCATGTCCAAGGTACCAAATCCAGCAAAGAAGTCAATAATCGATACCAAAAACTTGAATTCTACTACTTCTTACTGGCTATTACATCAACTTAGAAGCTTCATCTGTGTTCTACTATGGTGCTTTTAGTGTCTCCGCATACCGCAGCACGCGACATAGCTTTGCAGACGATAAGTACAACCGTTTCAGAGAGAAGAGCGGCCAATGTGATGATCTGGCTCTATGTCGATTCGATAACAAATGACGAAAACGGACGAATTTCTCAGGTTTTTACTACATATGAACACTTTTCACATTCTCCCGTGCAACTCGGCTGCTAGTCCTCCTTTCATGCAGAATCTTAAGGTCCTAGCTCATGTCCAAGGCACCAAAGCCAGCTAAAAAGTCAATAATCGATACCTAAAACTTGAATTGGACTACTTCTTACTCGCTACTACATCAACTTAGAAGCATCATTTGTGTTCTACTATGGTGCTTTTAGTGTCTCCGCATATCGCAGCACGCGACATAGCTTTGTAGACGATAAGTACAAGCGTTTCAGAGAGAAGAGCGGCCAATATGACGATCTGGCTTTAAGTCGATTCGATAGCAAATGACGAAAACGGACCGATTTCTCAGGTTTTTACTACACATGAACACTTTTCACATTCTCCCTTGCAACTAGGCTGCTAGTCCTCCATTCATGCAGAATCTTAAGGTCCTAGCTCATGTCCAAGGCACCAAAGCCAGCTAAAAAGTCAATAATCGATACCTAAAACTTGAATTGTACTACTTCTTCCTGGGTATTACGTCAACGTAGAAGCTACATCTGTGTTCTACTACGGTGCTTTTAGTTTCTCCGCATACCGCAGCACGTGACATAGTTTTGCAGACGATAAGTACAACCGTTTCAGAGAGAAGAGCGGCCATTGTGACGATCTGGCTTTAAGTCGATTCGATAACAAATGACGAAAACGGACGGATTTCTCAGGTTTTTACTACATATGAACACTTTTCACATTCTCCCGTGCAACTCGGCTGCTAGTCCTCCTTTCATGCAGAATCATAAGGTCCTAGCTCATGTCCAAGGCACCAAAGCTAGGTAAATGTCAATAATCGATACCTAAAACTTGAATTGTACTACTTCTTACTGGCTATTACATCAACTTAGAAGCTTCATCTGTGTTCTACTATGGTGCTTTTAGTGTCTCCGCATACCGCAGCACGCGACATAGCTTTGCAATCGATAAGTACAACCGTTTCAGAGTGAAGAGCGGCTAATGTGACGATCTGGCTTTAAGTCGATTCGATAACAAATGACGAAAACGGACGGATTTCTCGGGTTTTTACTACATATGAACACTTTTCACATTCTCCCATGCAAATCGGCTGCTAGTTTTCCTTTCATGCAGAATGTTAAGGTACTAGCTCATGTCCAAGGCACCAAAGCCAGCTAAAAAGTCAATAGTCGATACCTAAAACTTGAATTATACTATTTCTTCCTGGCTATTACGTCAAATTAGAAGCTTCATCTGTGTTCTACTATGGTGCTTTTATTGTCTCCGCATACCGCAGCATGCGACATAGCGTTGCAGACGATAAGTACAACCGCATCAGAGAGAAGAGCGGCCAATGTGACGATCTGGCTTTAAGTCGATTCGATAACAAATGACGAAAACGGACGAATTTCTTAGGTTTTTACTACATATGAACACTTTTCACATTCTCCCGTGCAACTCGGCTGCTAGTCCTCCTTTCATGCAGAATCTTAAGGTCCTAGCTCATGTCCAAGGCACCAAAGCCAGCTAAAAAGTCAATAATCGATATCTAAAACTTGAATTGGACTACTTCTTACTCGCTATTATATCAACTTAGAAGCTTCATCTGTGTTCTACTATGGTGCTTTTCCTGTTTCCGCCTACGGCAACACGTGACATAGCTTTGCAGACGATAAGTACAACCGTTTCAGAGAGAAGAGCGGCCATTGTGACGATCTGGCTTTAAGTCGATTCGATACCAAATGACGAAAATGGACGGATTTCTCAGGTTTTTACTACATATGAACACTTTTCACATACTCCCGTGCAACGCGGCCGCTAGTCCTCGTTTCATGCAGAATCATATGGTCCTAGCTCATGTCCAAGGCACCAAAACCAGCTAAAAAGTCAATAATCGATAACTAAATCTTGAATTGGACTACTTCTTACTGGCTATTACATCAACTTAGAAGCATCATTTGTGTTCTACTATGGTGCTTTTAGTGTCTCCGCATATCGCAGCACGCGACATAGCTTTGTAGACGATAAGTACAACCGTTTCAGAGAGAAGAGCGGCCAATGTGACGATCTGGCTTTAAGTCGATTCGATAACAAATGACGAAAACGGACCGATTTCTCAGGTTTTTACTACATATGAACACTTTTCACATTCTCCCTTGCAACTAGGCTGCTAGTCCTCCATTCATGCATAATCTTAAGGTCCTAGCTCATGTCCAAGGCACCAAAGCCAGCTAAAAAGTCAATAATCGATACCTAAAACTTGAATTGTACTACTTCTTCCTGGCTATTACGTCAACGTAGAAGCTACATCTGTGTTGTACTACGGTGCTTTTAGTTTCTCCGCATACGGCAGCACGTGACATAGTTTTGCAGACGACAAGTACAACCGTTTCAGAGAGAAGAGCGGCCATTGTGACGATCTGGCTTTAAGTCGATTCGAAAACAAATGACGAAAACGGACGGTTTTCTCAGGTTTTTACTACATATGACCACTTTTCACATTCTCCCGTGCAACTCGGCTGCTAGTCCTCCTTTCATGCAGAATCATAAGGTCCTAGCTCATGTCCAAGGCACCAAAGCTAGCTAAATGTCAATAATCGATACCTAAAACTTGAATTGTACTACTTCTTACTGGCTATTACATGAACTTAGAAGCTTCATCTGTGTTCTAATATGGTGCTTTTAGTGTCTCCGCATACCGCAGCACGCGACATAGCTTTGCAATCGATAAGTACAACCGTTTCAGAGTGAAGAGCGGCTAATGTGACGATCTGGCTTTAAGACGATTCGATAACAATTGACGAAAACGGACGGATTTCTCGGGTTTTTTCTACATATGAACACTTTTCACATTCTCCCATGCAAATCGGCTGCTAGTCCTCCTTTCATGCAGAATGTTAAGGTCCTAGCTCATGTCCAAGGCACCAAAGCCAGCTAAAAAGTCAATAGTCGATACCTAAAACTTGAATTGTACTACTTCTTCCTGGCTATTACGTCAAATTAGAAGCTTCATCTGTGTTCTACTATGGTGCTTTTATTGTCTCCGCATACCGCAGCATGCGACATAGCTTTGCAGACGATAAGTACAACCGTTTCAGAGACAAGAGCGGCCAATGTGACGATCTGGCTTTAAGTCGATTCGATAACAAATGACGAAAACGGACGAATTTCTTAGGTTTTTACTACATATAAACACTTTTCACATTCTCCCGTGCAACTCGGCTGCTAGTCCTCCTTTCATGCAGAATCATAAGGTCCTAGCTCATGTCCAAGGCACCAAAGCCAGCTAAAAAGTTAATAATCAATACCTAAAACTTGAATTGTACTACTTCTTACTGGCTATTACATCAACTTAGAAGCTTCATCTGTTTTCTACTATGCTGCTTGTAGTGTCTCAGCATGCCGCAGCATGCGACATAGCTTTGCAGACGATAAGTACAAGCGTTTCAGAGAGAAGAGCGGCCAATGTGACGATCTGGCCTTAAGTCGATTCGAAAACAAATGACGAAAACGGACGAATTTCTCAGGTTTTTACTACTTATGTACACTTTTCACATTCTCCCGTGCAACTCGGCTGCTAGTCCTCCTTTCATGCAGAATCTTAAGGTCCTAGCTCATGTCCAAGGCACCAAAGCTAGCTAAAAAGTCAATAATCGATACCTAAAACTTGAATTGTACTACTTCTTACTGGCTATTACATCAACTTAGAAGCTTCATCTGTGTTCTACTATGATGCTTTTAGTGCCTCCGCATACCGCAGCACGCGACATAGCTTTGCAGACGATAAGTACAAGCGTTTCAGAGAGAAGAGCGGCCAATGTGACGATCTGGCTTTAAGTCGATTCGATAACAAATGACGAAAACGGACGGATGTCTCAGGTTTTTACTACATATGAACACTTTTCACATTCTCCCGTGCAACTCGGCTGATAGTCCTCCTTCATGCAAAATCTTAATTTCCTAGAACGTGTCCAAGGCACCAAAGAAGGGTAAAAAGTCATTAACTGATACCTAAAACTTTAATTGTACTACTTCTTACTGGCTATTACATCAACTTAGAAGCTTCATCTGGATTCTACTATGGTGCTTTTAGTGTGTCTGCATACCGCAGCACGCGACATAGCTTTGCAGACGGTAAGTACAACTTTTTCAGAGAGAAGAGCGGCCAATGTGACGATCTGGCTTTAAGTCGATTCGATAACAAATGACGAAAATGGACGGATATCTCAGGTTTTTACTACAAATGAACACTTTTCACATTCTCCCGTGCAACTCGGCTGCTAGCCCTCCTTTCATGCAGAATATTAAGGTCCTAGCTCATGTCCAAGGCACCAAAGCCAGCTAAAAATTCAATTTTCAATACCTAAAACTTGAATTGTACTACTTCTTATTGGCTATTACATCAACTTAGAAGCTTGATCTGTGTTCTACTATGGTGCTTTTAGTGTCTCCGCATACCGCAGCACGCGACATAGCTTTGCAGACGATAAGTACAACCGTTTCAGAGAGAAGAGCGGCCAATGTGACGATCTGGCTTTAAGTCGATTCGATAACAAATGACGAAAACGGACGAATTTCTTAGGTTTTTACTACATATGAAAACATTTCACATTCTCCCGTGCAACTCGGCTGCTAGTCCTCCTTTCATACAGAATGTAAAGGTCCTAGCTCATGTCCAAGGCACCAAAGCCAGCTAAAAAGTCAATAATCGATACCTAAAACTTGAATTGTACTACTTCTTACTGGCTATTACATCAACTTAGAAGCTTCATCTGTGTTCTACTATGGTGCTTTTAGTGTGTCCGCATACCGCAGCACGCGACATAGCTTTGCAGACGATAAGTACAACCGTTTCAGAGAGAAGAGCGGCCAATGTGACGATCTGGCTTTAAGTCGATTCGATAACAAATGACGAAAGTGGACGGATGTCTCATGTTTTTACTGCATATGAACACTTTTCACATTCTCCCGTGCAACTCGGCTGCTAGTCCTCCTTTCATGCAGAATCTTAAGGTCCTAGCTCATGTCCAAGGCACCAAAGCTAGCTAAAAAGTCAATAATCGATACCTAAAACTTGAATTGTACTACTTCTTACTGGCTATTACATCAACTTAGAAGCTTCATCTGTGTTCTACTATGGTGATTATAGTGTCTCCGCATACCGCAGCACGCGACATATCTTTGTAGACGATAAGTACAACCGTGTCAGAGAGAAGAGCGACCAATGTGACGATCTGGCTTTAAGTCGATTCGATAACAAATGACGAAAACGGACGGATTTCTCAGGTATTTTTTTACATATGAACACTTTTCACATTCTCCTGGGCAACTCGGCTGCTAGTCCTCCTTTCATGCAGAATCTTAACGTCCTAGCTCATGTCTAAGGCAACAAAGCCAGCTAAAAAGTCAATAATCGATACCTAAAACCTGAATTGGACTACTTCTTACTGGCTATTACATCAACTTAGATGCTTCATCTGTGTTCTACTATGGTGATTTTAGTGTCTCGGCACACCGCAGCACGCGACATAGCTTTGTAGACGATAAGTACAACCGTTTCAGAGAGAAGAGCGGCCAATGTGACGATCTGGCTTTAAGTCGATTCGATAACAAATGACGAAAACGGACGGAGTTCTCAGGTTTTTACTGCATATGAACACTTTTCACATTCTCCCGTGCAACTCGGCTGCTAGTCCTCCTTTAATGCAGAATGTTAAGGTCCTAGCTCATGTCCAAGGCACCAGGGCCAACTAAAAAGTCAATAATCGATACCTAAAACTTGAATGTTACTACTTCTTACTGGCTATTACATCAACTTAGAAGCTTCATCTGTGTTCTACTATGGTGCTTTTAGTGTCTCCACATACCGCAGCACGCGACATAGCTTTGTAGACGATAAGTACAACCGTTTCAGAGAGAAGAGCGGCCAATGTGACGATCTGGCTTTAAGTCGATTCGATAACAAATGACGAAAACGGACGGAGTTCTCAGGTTTTTACTACATATGAACACTTTTCACATTCTCCCGTGCAACTCGGCTGCTAGTCCTCCTTTAATGCAGAATGTTAAGGTCCTAGCTCATGTCCAAGGCACCAGGGCCAACAAAAAAGTCAATAATCGATACCTAAAACTTGAATGTTACTACTTCTTCCTGGCTATTACATCAACTTAGAAGCTTTATCTGTGTTCTACTACGGTGCTTTTAGTTTCTCCGCATACCGGTGCACGCGACATAGTTTTACAGACGATAAGTACAACTGTTTCAGAGAGAAGAGCGGAAAATCTGACGATCTGGCTTTAAGTCGATTCGATAACAAATGACGAAATCGGACGGATTTCTCAGGTTTTTACTACATATGAACACTTTTCACATTCTCCCGTGCAACTCGGCTGATAGTCCTCCTTCATGCAAAATCTTAATTTCCTAGCTCGTGTCCAAGGCACCAAAAAAGGGTAAAAAGTCATTAACTGATACCTAAAACTTTAATTGTACTACTTCTTACTGGCTATTACATCAACTTAGAACCTTCATCTGTGTTCTACTATGGTGCTTTTAGTGTCTCAGCATACCGCGACATAGCTTTGCAGACGATAAGTACAACCGTTTCAGAGAGAAGAGCGGCCAATGTGACTATCTGGCTTTAAGTCGATTCGATAACAAATGACGAAAACGGATGGATTTCTCAGGTTTTTACTACATATGAACACTTTTCACATTCTCCCGTGCAACTCGGCTGCTAGTCCTCCTTTATTGGAGAATCTTAAGGTCCTAGCTCATGTCCAAGGCACCAAAGCCAGCTAAAAAGTCAATAATCGATACCTAAAACGCGAATTGTACTACTTCTTACTGCATATTACATCAACTTAGAAGCTTCATCTGTGTTCTACTGTGGTGATTTTAGTGTCTCCGCATACCGCAGCACGTGACATAGCTTCGCAGACGATAAGTACAACCGTTTCAGAGAGAAGAGCGGCCAATGTGACGATCTGGCTTTAAGTCGGTTCGATAACAAATGACGAAAACGGACGGATTTCTCAGGTTTTTACTACATATGAACACGTTCCACATTCTCCCGTGCAACTCGGCTGCTAGTCCTCTTTCATGCAGAATCTTAAGGTCCTAGCTCATGTCCAAGGCACCAAAGCCAGCTAAAAAATCAATAATCGATACCTAAAACATGAATTGTACTACTTCTTACTGGCTATTACATCAACTTAGAAGCTTCATCTGGGTTCTACTATGGTGCTTTTAGTGTCTCCGCATACCGCAACACGCGACATAGCTTTGCAGACGATAAGTACAACCGTTTCAGAGAGAAAAGCGGCCAATGTGACGATCTGGCTTTAAGTCGATTCGATAACAAATGACGAAAACGGACGGATTTCTCAGGATTTTACTACATATGAACACTTTTCACATTCTCCCATGCAACTCGGCTGCTAGTCCTCCTTTAATGCAGAATCTTAAGGTCCTAGCTCATGTCCAAGGCACCAAAGCCAGCTAAAAAGTCAATAATCGATACCTAAAACTTGAATTGGATTACTTCTTACTGGCTATTACATCAACTTAGATGCTTCATCTGTGTTCTACTATGGTGATTTTAGTGTCTCCGCATACCGCAGCACGCGACATAGCTTTGCAGACGATAAGTGCAACCGTTTCAGAGAGAAGAGCAGCCAATGTGACGATCTGGCTTTAAGTCGATTCGATAACAAATGACGAAAACGGACGGATTTCTCAGGTTTTTACTACATATGAACAGTTTTCACATTCTCCCATGCAACTCGGCTGCTAGTTCTCCTTTAATGCAGAATCTTAAGGTCCTAGCTCATGTCGAAGGCACCAAAGCCAGCTAAAAAGTCAATAATCGATACCTAAAACTTGAATTGGATTACTTCTTACAGGCTATTACATCAACTTAGATGCTTCATCTGTGTTCCACTATGGTGATTTTAGTGTCTCCGCATACCGCAGCACGCGACATAGCTTTGTAGACGATAGGTACAAGGGTTTCAGAGAGAAGAGCGGCCAATGTGACAATCTGGCTTTAAGTCGATTCGATAACAAATGACGAAAACGGACGGATTTCTAAGGTTTTTACTACATATGAACACTTTTCACATTCTCCCGTGCATCTCGGCTGCTAGTCCTCCTTTCATGCAGAATCTTAAGGTCCTAGCTCATGTCCAAGGCACCAAAGCCAGCTTAAAGTTCCATATTCAATACCTAAAACTTGAATTATACTACTTCTTACTGGCTATTACATCAACTTAGAAGCTTCATCTGTGTTCTACTATGGTGACTTTAGTGTCTCCGCATACCGCAGCACGCGACATATCTTTGTAGACGATAAGTACAACCGTGTCAGAGAGAAGAGCGACCAATGTGACATTCTGGCTTTAAGTCGATTCGTTAACAAATGACGAAAACGGACGGATTACTCAGGTATTTTTTCAAATATGAACACTTTTCACATTCTCCTGGGCAACTCGGCTGCTAGTCCTCCTTTCATGCAGAATCTTAACGTCCTAGCTCATGTCTAAGGCAACAAAGCCAGCTAAAAAGTCAATAATCTATACCTAAAACTTGAATTGGACTACTTCTTACTGGCTATTACATCAACTTAGATGCTTCATCTGTGTTCTACTATGGTGATTTTAGTGTCTCCGCACACCGCAGCACGCGACATAGCTTTGTAGACGATAAGTACAACCGTTTCAGAGAGAAGAGCGGCCAATGTGACGATCTGGCTTTAAGTCGATTCGATAACAAATGACGAAAACGGACGGAGTTCTCAGGTTGTTGCTACATATGAACATTTTTCACATTCTCCCGTGCAACTCGGCTGCTAGTCCTCCTTTAATGCAGAATCTTAAGGTCCTAGCTCATGTCCAAGGCACCAGAGCCAACTAAAAAGTCAATAATCGATACCTAAAACTTGAATTCTACTACTTCTTACTGGCTATTACATCAACATAGAAGCTTCATCTGTGTTCTACTACGGTGCTTTTAGTGTCTCCACATACCGCAGCACGCGACATGGCTTTGCAGACGATAAGTACAACGGTTTCAGAGAGAAGAGCGGCCAATATGACGATCTGGCATTAAGTCGATTCGATAACAAATGACGAAAACGGACGGATGTCTCAGGTTTTTACTACATACGAACACTTTTCACATTCTCCCATGCAACTCGGCTGCTAGTCCTCCTTTAATGCAGAATCTTAAAGTCCTAGCTCATGTCCAAGGCACCAAAGCCAGCTAAAAAGTCAATAATCAATACCTAAAACTTGAATTGTACTACTTCTTCCTGGCTATTACATCAACTTAGAAGCTTCATCTGTGTTCTACTACGGTGCTTTTAGTTTCTCCGCATACCGGTGCACGCGACATAGTTTTACAGACGATAAGTACAACCTTTTCAGAGAGAAGAGCGGAAAATCTGACGATCTGGCTTTAAGTCGATTCGATAACAAATGACGAAATCGGACGGATTTCTCAGGTTTTTACTACATATGAACACTTTTCACATTCTCCCGTGCAACTCGGCTGATAGTCCTCCTTCATGCAAAATCTTAATTTCCTAGCTCGTGTCCAAGGCACCAAAGAAGGGTAAAAAGTCATTAACTGATACCTAAAACTTTAATTGTACTACTCCTTACTGGCTATTACATCAACTTAGAAGCTTCATCTGTGTTCTACTATGGTGCTTTTAGTGTCTCCGCATACCGCAGCACGCGACATAGCTTTGCAGACGATAAGTGCAACCGTTTCAGAGAGAAGAGCAGCCAATGTGACGATCTGGCTTTAAGTCGATTCGATAACAAATAACGAAAACGGACGGATTTCTCAGGTTTTTACTACATATGAACACTTTTCACATTCTCCCATGCAACTCGGCTGCTAGTTCTCCTTTAATGCAGAATCTTAAGGTCCTAGCACATGTCGAAGGCACCAAAGCCAGCTAAAAAGTCAATAATCGATACCTAAAACTTGAATTGGATTACTTCTTACTGGCTATTACATCAACTTAGAAGCTTCATCTGTGTTCTACTATGGTGCTTTTAGTGTCTCCGCATACCGCAGCACGCGACATAGCTTTGCAGACCATAAGTACAACCGTTTCAGAGAGAAGAGCGGCCAATGTGACGATCTGGCTTTAAGTCGATTCGATAACAAATGACGAAAACGGACGGATTTTTAAGGTTTTTATTACATATGAACACTTTTCACATTCTCCCGTGCAACTCGGCTGCTAGTCCTCCTTTCATGCAGAATCGTAAGGTCCTAGCTCATGTCCAAGGCAACAAACCCAGCTAAAAAGTCAATAATCGATACCTATAACTTGAATTGTACTACTTCTTACTGGCTATTACATCAACTTAGAAGCTTCATCTGTGTTCTACTATGGTGATTTTAGTGTCTCCGCATACCGCAGCACGTGACATAGCTTTGCAGACGATAGGTACAAGCGTTTCAGAGAGAAGAGCGGCCAATGTGACAATCTGGCTTTAAGTCGATTCGATAACAAATGACGAAAACGGACGGAATTCTAAGGTTTTTACTACATATGAACACTTTTCACGTTCTCCCGTGCAACTCGGCTGCTAGTCCTCCTTTCATGCAGAATGTTAAGGTCCTAGCTCATGTCCAAGGCACCAAAGCCAGCTAAAAAGTCAATAATCGATAACTAAAACTTTTTTTTTTTCTACTTCTTACTGGGTATTACATCAACTTAGAAGCTTAATCTCTGTTTTACTATGGTGCTTTTAGTGTCCCCGCATACCGCAGCACGCGACATAGCTTTGCAGACGATAAGTGCAACCGTTTCAGAGAGAAGAGCAGCCAATGTGACGATCTGGCTTTAAGTCGATTCGATAACAAATGACGAAAACGGACGGATTTCTCAGGTTTTTACTACATATGAACACTTTTCACATTCTCCCGTGCAACTCGGCTGCTAGTCCTCCTTCATGCAAAATCTTAAGTTTCTAGCTCGTGTCCAAGGCACCAAAGAAGGGTAAAAAGTCAATAACCGATACATAAAACTTGAATTTTATTTCTTCTTACTGGCTATTACATCAACTTAGAAGCTTCATCTGTGTTCTACTATGCTGCTTTTAGTGTGTCCGCATACCGCAGCAAGCGACATAGCTTTGCAGACGATATGTACAACCGTTTCAGAGAGAAGAGCGGCCAATGTGACGATCTGGCTTTAAGTCGATTCGATAACAAATGACGAAAACGGACGGATGTCTCAGGTTTTTACTGCATATGAACACTTTTCACATTCTCCCGTGCAACTCGGCTGCTAGTCCTCCTTTCATGCAGAATCTTAAGGTCCTAGCTCATGTCCAAGGCACCAAAGCCAGCTAAAAAGTCAATAATCGATACCTAAAACTTGAATTGGATTACTTCTTACTGGCTATTACATCAACTTAGATGCTTCATCTGTGTTCTACTATGGTGATTTTAGTGTCTCCGCATACCGCACCACGCGACATAGCTTTGCAGACGATAAGTGCAACCGTTTCAGAGAGAAGAGCAGCCAATGTGATGATCTGGCTTTAAGTCGATTCGATAACAAATGACGAAAACGGACGGATTTCTCAGGTTTTAACTACATATGAACACTTTTCACATTCTCCCATGCAACTCGGCTGCTAGTCCTCCTTTAATGCAGAATCTTAAGGTCCTAGCTCATGTCCAAGGCACCAAAGGCAGCTAAAAGGTCAATATTCAATACCTAAAACTTGAATTGGATTACTTCTTACTGGCTATTACATCAACTTAGATGCTTCATCTGTGTTCTACTATGGTGCTTTTAGTGTCTCCGCATACCGCAGCACGCGACATAGCTTTGCAGACGATAAGTACAACCGTTTCAGAGAGAAGAGCGGCCAATGTGACGATCTGGCTTTAAGTCGATTCGATAACAAATGACGAAAACGGACGGATGTCTCAGCTTTTTACTGCATATGAACACTTTTCACATTCTCCCGTGCAACTCGTCTGCTAGTCCTCCTTTCATGCAGAATCTTAAGGTCCTAGCTCATGTCCAAGGCACCAAAGCCAGCTAAAAAGTCAATAATCGATACCTAAAACTTGAATTGGATTACTTCTTACTGGCTATTACATCAAATTAGATGCTTCATCTGTGTTCTACTATGGTGACTTTAGTGTCTCCGCATACAGCAGCACGCGAAATAGCTTTGCAGACGGTAAGTGCAACCGTTTCAGAGAGAAGAGCAGCCAATGTGACGATCTGGCTTTAAGTCGATTCGATAACAAATGACGAAAACGGACGGATTTCTCAGGTTTTTACTACATATGAACACTTTTCACATTCTCCCATGCATCTCGGCTGCTAGTCCTCCTTTCATGCAGAATCTTAAGGTCCTAGCCCATGTCCAAGGCACCAAAGCCAGCTAAAAAGTCAATAATCGATACCTAAAACTTGAATTGGATTACTTCTTACTGGCTTTTACATCAACTTAGATGCTTCATCTGTGTTCTACTATGGTGATTTTAGTGTCTCCGCATACCGCAGCACGTGACATAGCTTTGCAGACGATAGGTACAAGCGTTTCAGAAAGAAGAGCGGCCAATGTGACAATCTGGCTTTAAGTCGATTCGATAACAAATGACAAAAACGGACGGATTTTTAAGGTTTTTACTACATATGAACACTTTTCTCATTCTCCCGTGAAACTCGGCTGCTAGTCCTCCTTTCATGCAGAATCACAAGGTCCTAGCTCATGTCCAAGGCACCAAAGCCAGCTAAAACGTCAATAATCGATACCTAAAACTTGAATTGTACTACGTCTTACTGGGTATTACATCAACTTAGAAGCTTCATCTGTGTTCTACTATGGTGCTTTTAGTGTCTCAGAATACCGCAGCACGCGACATAGCTTTGCAGACGATAAGTACAACCGTTTCAGTGAGAAGAGCGGCCAATGTGACGATCTGGCTTTAAGTCGGTTCGATAACAAATGACGAAAACGGACGGATGTCTCAGGTTTTTAATGCATATGAACACTTTTCACATTCTCCCATGCAACTCGGCTGCTAGTCCTCCTTTCATGCAGAATATTAAGGTCCTAGCTCATGTCCAAGGCACCAAAGCCAGCTAAAAAGTCAATAATCGATACCTAAATCTTGAATTGGACTACTTCTTACTGGCTATTACATCAACTTAGAAGCTTCGTCTGTGTTCTACTATGGTGCTTTTCCTGTTTCCGCCTACGGCAACACGCGACATACCTTTGAAGGCGATAAGTACAACCGTTTCAGAGAGAAGAGCGGCCAATGTGACGATCTGGCTTTAAGTCGATTCGATAACAAATGACGAAAACGGAGGGATTTCTCAGGTTTTAACTACATATGAACACTTTTCACATTCTACCGTGCAACTCGGCTGCTAGTCCTCCTTTCATGCAGAATCTTAAGGTTCTAGCTCATGTCCAAGGCACCAAAGCCAGCTAAAAGTTCCATATTCAATACCTAATACTTGAATTGTACTTCTTCTTACTGGCTAATCAACTTAGAAGCTTCATCTGTGTTCTACTATGGTGCTTTTAGTGTCTCTGCATCACGCAGCACGCGACATAGCTGTGCAGACGATAAGTACTAGCGTTTCAGAGAGAAGAGCGGCCAATGTGACGATCTGGCTTTAAGTCGATTCGATAACAAATGACGAAAACGGACGGATTTCTAAGGTTTTTACTACATATGAACACTTTTCACATTCTCCCGTGCAACTCAGCTGCTAGTCCTCCTTTCATGCAGAATCGTAAGGTCCTAGCTCATGTCCAAGGCACCAAAGCCAGCTAAAAAGTCAATAATCGATACCTACAACTTGAATTGTACTACTTCTTACCTTCTATTACATCAACTTAGAAGCTTCATCTGTGTTCCACTATGGTGATTTTAGTGTGTCCGCATACCGCAGCACGCGACATTGCTTTGTAGACGATAAGTACAACCGTTTCAGAGAGAAGAGCGACCAGTGTGACGATCTGGCTTTAAGTCGATTCGATAACAAATGACGAAAACGGACGGATTTCTCAGGTTTTTTTTTTTTTTTTTTTAGATACGAACACTTTTCACATTCTCCCGTGCAACTCGGCTGCTAGTCCTCCTTTCATGCAGAATCTTAAGGTCCTAGCTCATGTCCAAGTCACCAAAGCCAGCTAAAAAGTCAATAATCGATACCTAAAACTTGAATTGGACTACTTCTTACTGGCTATTACATCTACTTAGATGCTTCATCTGTGTTCTACTATGGTGAGTTCAGTGTCTCCGAATACCGCAGCACGCGACATAGCTTTGCAGACGAGAAGTACAACCGTTTCAGAGAGAAGAGCGGCCAATGTGAGATCTGGCTTTAAGTCGATTCGATAACAAATGACGAAAACGGACGGATTTCTCAGGTTTTTACTACATATGAACACTTTTCACATTCTCCCGTGCAACTCGGCTGCTAGACCTCCTTCATGCAAAGTCTTAAGTTCCTACCTCGTGTGCAAGTCACCAAAGAAGGTTAAAAGGTCATTAACAGATACCTAAAACTTGAATTTTACTACTTCTTACTGGCTATTACATCGACTTAGAAGCTTCATCTGTGTTCTACTATTGTGCTTTTAGTGTATCCGCATACCGCAGCACGCGACATAGCTTTGCAGACGATAAGTACAACCGTTTCAGTGAGAAGAGCGGCCAATGTGACGATCTGTCTTTAAGTCGATTCGATAACAAATGACGAAAACGGACGGATTTCTCAGGTTTTTACTGCATATGAACACTTTTCACATTCTCCCATGCAACTCGGCTGCTAGTCCTCCTTTCATGCAGAATCGTAAGGTCCTAGCTCATGTCCAAGTCACCAAAGCCAGCTAAAAAGTCAATAATCGTTAGCTAAAACTTGAATTGGATTACTTCTTACTGGCTATTACATCAATGTAGATGCTTCATCTGTGTTCTACTATGGTGATTTTAGTGTCTCCGCATACCGCAGCACGCGACATAGCTTTGCAGACGATAAGTACAACCGTTTCAGAGAGAAGAGCGGCCAATGTGACGATCTGGCTTTAAGTCGATTCGATAAAAAATGACGGAAACGGACGGATTTCTCAGGTTTTTACTACATATGAACACTTTTCACATTCTCCCGTGCAACTCGGCTGCTAGTCCTCCTTTCATGTAGAATCTTAAGGTCCTAGCTCATGTCCATGGCACCAAAGCCAGCTAAAAAGTCAATAATCGATACCTAAAACTTGAATTCAACTACATCTTACTGGCTATTACATCAACTTAGAAGCTTGATCTGTGTTCTACTATGGTGATTTTAGTGTCTCCGCATACCGCAGCACGCGACATAGCTTTGCAGACGATAAGTACAACCGTTTCAGAGAGAAGAGCGGCCAATGTGACGATCTGGCTTTAAGTCGATTCGATAACAAATGACGGAAACGGACGGATTTCTCAGGTTTTTACTACATATGAACACTTTTCACATTCTCCCGTGCATCTCGGCTGCTAGTCGTCCTTTAATGCAGAATATTAAGTTCCTAGCTCATGTCCTAGGCACCCAAGCCAGCTAAAAAGTCAATAATCGATACCTAAAACTTGAATTGGATTACTTCTTACTGGCTATTACATCAACTTAGATGCTTCATCTGTCTTCTACTATGGTGATTTTAGTATCTCCGCATACCGCAGCACGCGACATAGCTTTGCAGACGATAAGTACAAGCGTTTCAGTGAGAAGAGCGGCCAATGTGACGATCTAACTTTAAGTCGATTCGATAACAAATGACGAATACGGACGGATTTCTAAGGTTTTTACTACATATGAACACTTTTCACATTCTCCCGTGCAACTCGGCTGCTAGTCCTCCTTTCATGCAGAATGTTAAGGTCCTAGCTCATGTCCAAGTCACCAAAGCCAGCTAAAAAGTCAATAATCGATACCTAAAACTTGAATTGGACTACTTCTTACTGGCTATTACATCAACTTAGATGCTTCATCTGTGTTTTACTATGGTAATTTTAGAGTCTCCGCATACCGCAGCACGCGACATAGCTTTGCAGACGAGAAGTACAACCGTTTCAGAGAGAAGAGCGGCCAATGTGACGATCTGGCTTTAAGTCGAATCGATAACAAATGACGAAAACGGACGAATTTCTTAGGTTTTTACTACATATGAACACTTTTCACATTATCCCGTGCAACTCGGCTGCTACTCCTCCTTTCATGCAGAGTCTTAAGGTCCTAGCTCATGTCCAAGGCACCAAAGCCAGCTAAAAAGTCAATAATCGATACCTAAAACTTGAATTGTACTACTTCTTACTGGCTATTACATCAACTTAGAAGCTTCATCTGTGTTCTACTATGGTGCTTTTAGTGTCTCCCCATACCGCAGCACGCGACATAGCTTTGCAGACGGTAAGTACAACCGTTTCAGAGAGAAGAGCGGCCAATGTGACGATCTGGCTTTAAGCCGATTCGATAACAAATGACGAAAACGGACGGATTTTTAAGGTTTTTATTACATATGAACACTTTTCACATTCTCCCGTGCAACTCAGCTGCTAGTCCTCCTTTCATGCAGAAACGTAAGGTCCTAGATCATGTCCAAGGCACCAAACCCAGCTAAAAAGTCAATAATCGATACCTAAATCTTGAATTGGACTACTTCTTACTGGCTATTACATCAACTTAGAAGCTTCATCTGTGTTCTACTATGGTGCTTTTAATGTCTCCGCATACCGCAGCACGCGACATAGCTTTGCAGACGATAAGTACAACCGTTTCAGAGAGAAGAGCGGCCAATGTGACGATCTGGCTTTAAGTCGATTCGATAACAAATGACGAAAACGGACGGATTTCTCAGGTTTTTACTACATATGAACACTTTTCACATTCTCCCGTGGAACTCGGCTGCTAGTCCTCCTTTCATGCAGAATCTTAAGGTCCTAGCTCATGTCCAAGGCACCAAAGCCAGCTAAAAAGTCAATAATCGATACCTAAAACTCGAATTGTACTACTTCTTACTGGATATTACATCAACTTAGAAGCTTCATCTGTGTTCTACTGTGGTGATTTTAGTGTCTCCGCATACCGCAGCACGTGACATAGCCTTGCAGACGATAAGTACAACCGTTTCAGTGAGAAGAGCGGCCAATGTGACGATCTGGCTTTAAATCGATTCGATAATAAATGACGAAAACGGACGGATGTCTCAGGTTTTTACTGCATATGAACACTTTTCACATTCTCCCATGCAACTCGGCTGCTAGTCCTCCTTTCATGCAGAATCTTAAGGTCCTAGCTCATGTCCAAGTCACCAAAGCCAGCTAAAAAGTCAATAATCGATACCTAAAACTTGAATTGGACTGCTTCTTACTGGCTATTACATCAACTCAGATGCTTCATCTGTGTTCTACTATGGTGATTTCAATGTCTCCGCATACCGCAGCACGCGACATAGCTTTGCAGACGATAAGTACAACCGTTTCAGAGAGAAGAGCGGCCGATGTGACGATCTGGCTTTAAGTCGATTCGATAACAAATGACGAAAACGGACGGATTTCTCAGGTTTTTACTACATATGAACACTTTTCACATTCTCCCGTGCAACTCGGCTGCTAGTCCTCCTTCATGCAAAGTATTAACTTCCTAGCTCGTGTCCAAGGCACCAAAGAAGGTTAAAAAGTCAATAACCGATACCTAAAACTTGAATTTTACTACTTCTTACTGGCTATTACATCAACTTTGAAGCTTCATCTGTGTTCTACTATTGTGCTTTTAGTGTGTCCGCATACCGCAGCACGCGATATAGCTTTGCAGACGATAAGTACAACCGTTTCAGTGAGAAGAGCGGCCAATGTGACGATCTGGCTTAAATTCGATTCGATAACAAATGACGAAAACGGACGGATTTCTCAAGTATTTTTTTACATATGAACACTTTTCACATTCTCCCGTGGAACTCGGCTGCTAGTCCTCCTTTCATGCAGAATCTTAAGGTCCTAGCTCATGTCCAAGGCACCAAAGCCAGCTAAAAAGTCAATAATCGATACCTAAAACTCGAATTGTACTACTTCTTACTGGATATTACATCAACTTAGAAGCTTCATCTGTGTTCTACTGTGGTGATTTTAGTGTCTCCGCATACCGCAGCACGTGACATAGCCTTGCAGACGATAAGTACAACCGTTTCAGTGAGAAGAGCGGCCAATGTGACGATCTGGCTTTAAATCGATTCGATAATAAATGACGAAAACGGACGGATGTCTCAGGTTTTTACTGCATATGAACACTTTTCACATTCTCCCATGCAACTCGGCTGCTAGTCCTCCTTTCATGCAGAATATTAAGGTCCTAGCTCATGTCCAAGTCACCAAAGCCAGCTAAAAAGTCAATAACGATATCCAAAACTTGAATTGTACTATTTCTTACTGGCTATTACATCATCTTAGAAGCTTCATCCTTGTTCTACTATGGTGCTTTTAGTGTCTCCGCATACCGCAGTACGCGACATAGCTTTGCAGACGATAAGTACAAGCGTTTCAGAGAGAAGAGCGGCCAATGTGACGATCTGGCTTTAAGTCGATTCTATAACAAATGACGAAAACGGACGGATTTCTTAGGTTTTTACTACATATGAACACCTTTCACATTCTCCCATGCAACTCGGCTGCTAGTCCTCGTTTCATGCAGAATCTTAAGGTCCTAGCTCATGTCCAAGGCACCAAAGCCAGCTAAAAAGTCAATAATCGATACCTAAAACTTGAATTGTACTACTTCTTGCTGGCTATTACATCAACTTAGAAGCTTCATCTGTGTTCTACTATGGTGCTTTTAGTGTCTCCACATACCGCAGCACGCGACATAGCTTTGCAGACTATAAGTACAACCGTTTCAGAGAGAAGAGCGGCCAATGTGACGATCTGGCTTTAAGTCGATTCGATAACAAATGACGAAAACGGACGGATTTTTAAGGTTTTTATTACATATGAACACTTTTCACATTCTCCCGTGCAACTCGGCTGCTAGTCCTCCTTTCATGCAGAATCGTAAGGTCCTAGCTCATGTCCAAGGCAACAAACCCAGCTAAAAAGTCAATAATCGATACCTATAACTTGAATTGTACTACTTCTTACTGGCTATTACATCAAATTAGAAGCTTCATCTGTGTTCTACTATGGTGCTTTTAGTGTCTCCGCATACCGCAGCACGCGACATAGCTTTGCAGACTATAAGTACAACCGTTTCAGAGAGAAGAGCGGCCAATGTGACGATCTGGCTTTAAGTCGATTCAATAACAAATGACGAAAACGGACGGATTTTTAAGGTTTTTATTACATATGAACACTTTTCACATTCTCCCGTGCAACTCGGCTGCTAGTCCTCCTTTCATGCAGAATCGTAACGTCCTAGCTCATGTCCAAGGCAACAAACCCAGCTAAAAAGTCAATAATCGATACCTAAAACTTGAATTGCACTACTTCTTACTGGCTATTACATCAACTTAAAAGCTTCATCTGTGATCTACTATGGTGCTTCTAGTGTCTCCGCATACCGCAGCACGCGACATAGCTTTGCAGACGATAAATACAACCGTTTCAGAGAGAAGAGCGGCCAATGTGACGATTTGGCTTTAAGTCGATTCGATAACAAATGACGAAAACGGACGGATGTCTCAGGTTTTTACTAGATATGAACACTTTTCACATTCTCCCGTGCAACTGGGTTGCTAGTCCTCCTTTTATGCAGAATCTTAAAGTCCAAGCTCATGTCCAAGGCACCAAAGCCAGCTAAAAAGTCAATAATCGATACCTAAAACTTGAATTGTACTACTACTTACTGGCTATTACATCAACTTAGAAGCTTCATCTGTGTTCTACTATGGTGCTTTTCCTGTTTCCGCCTACGGCAACACGCGACATAGCTTTGCAGACGATAAGTACAACCGTTTCAGAGAGAAGAGCGGCGAATGTGACGATCTGGCTTTAAGTCGATTCGATAACAAATGACGAAAACGGACGGATTTCTCAGGTTTTTACTACATATGAACACTTTTCACATTCACCCGTGCAACTCGGCTGCTAGTCCTCCTTTAATGCAGAATCTTAAGGTCCTAGCTCATGTCCAAGGCACCAAAGCCAGCTAAAAGGTCAATATTCAATACCTAAAACTTGAATTGGATTACTTCTTACTGGCTATTACATCAACTTAGATGCTTCATCTGTGTTCTACTATGGTGCTTTTAGTGTGTCCGCATACCGCAGCACGCGACATAGCTTTGCAGACGATAAGTACAACCGTTTCAGAGAGAAGAGCGGCCAATGTGACGATCTGGCTTTAAGTCGATTCGATAACAAATGACGAAAACGGACGGATGTCTCACGTTTTTACTGCATATGAACACTTTTCACATTCTCCCGTGCAACTCGGCTGCTAGTCCTCCTTTCATGCAGAATCTTAAGGTCCTAGCTCATGTCCAAGGCACCAAAGCCAGCTAAAAAGTCAATAATCGATACCTAAAACTTGAATTGGATTACTTCTTACTGGCTATTACATCAACTTAGATGCTTCATCTGTGTTCTACTATGGTGATTTTAGTGTCTCAGCATACCGCAGCACGCGACATAGCTTTGCAGACGATAAGTGCAACCGTTTCAGAGAGAAGAGCAGCCAATGTGACGTTCTGGCTTTAAGTCGATTCGATAACAAATGACGAAAACGGACGGATTTCTCAGGTTTTTACTACATATGAACACTTTTCACATTCTCCCATGCAACTCGGCTGCTAGTCCTCCTTTAATGCAGAATCTTAAGGTCCTAGCTCATGTTCAAGGCACCAAAGCCAGCTAAAAAGTCAATAATCGATACCTAAATCTTGAATTGGATTACTTCTTACTGGCTATTACATCAACTTAGATGCTTCATCTGTGTTCTACTATGGTGATTTTAGTGTCTCCGCATACCGCAGCACGCGACATAGCTTTGCAGACGATAGGTACAAGCGTTTCAGAGAGAAGAGCGGCCAATGTGTCGATCTGGCTTTAAGTCGATTCGATAACAAATGACGAAAACCGACGGATTTCTCAGGTTTTTACTACATATGAACACTTTTCACATTCTCCCGTGGAACTCGGCAGCTAGTCCTCCTTTCATGCAGAATCTTAAGGTCCTAGCTCATGTCCAAGGCACCAAAGCCAGCTAAAAAGTCAATAATCGATACCTAAAACTCGAATTGTACTACATCTTACTGGATATTACATCAACTTAGAAGCTTCATCTGTGTTCTACTGTGGTGATTTTAGTGTCTCCGCATACCGCAGCACGTGACATAGCTTTGCAGACGATAAGTACAACCGTTTCAGTGAGAAGAGCGGCCAATGTGACGATCTGGCTTTAATTCGATTCGATAATAAATGACGAAAACGGACGGATGTCTCAGGTTTTTACTGCATATGAACACTTTTCACATTCTCCCATGCAACTCGGCTGCTAGTCCTCCTTTCATGCAGAATATTAAGGTCCTAGCTCATGTCCAAGTCACCAAAGCCAGCTAAAAAGTCAATAATCGATACCTAAAACTTGAATTGGACTACTTCTTACTGGCTATTACATCAACTTAGATGCTTCGTCTGTGTTCTACTATGGTGATTTCAATGTCTCCGCATACCGCAGCACGCGACATAGCTTTGCAGACGAGAAGTACAACCGTTTCAGAGAGAAGAGCGGCCAATGTGACGATCTGGCTTTAAGTCGATTCGATAACAAATGACGAAAACGGACGGATTTCTCAGGTTTTTACTACATATGAACACTTTTCACATTCTCCCGTGCAACTCGGCTGCTAGTCCTCCTTCATGCAAAGTATTAACTTCCTAGCTCGTTTCCAAGGCACCAAAAAAGGTTAAAAAGTCAATAACCGATACCTAAAACTTGAATTTTACTACTTCTTACTGGCTATTACATCAACTTAGAAGCTTCATCTGTGTTCTACTATTGTGCTTTTAGTGTGTCCGCATACCGCAGCACGCGACATAGCTTTGCAGACGATAAGTACAACCGTTTCAGTGAGAAGAGCGGCCAATGTGACGATCTGGCTTTAATTCGATTCGATTACAAATGACGAAAACGGACGGATGTCTCAGGTTTTTACTGCATATGAACACTTTTCACATTCTCCCATGCAACTCGGCTGCTAGTCCTCCTTTCATGCAGAATCTTAAGGTCCTAGCTCATGTCCAAGTCACCAAAGCCAGCTAAAAAGTCAATAATCGATACCTAAAACTTGAATTGGATTACTTCTTACTGGCTATTACATCAACTTAGAAGCTTCATCTGTGTTCTACTATGGTGCTTTTAGTGTCTCCGCATACCGCAGCACGCGACATAGCTTTGCAGACGATAAGTACAACCGTTTCAGAGAGAAGAGCGGCCAATGTGTCGATCTGGCTTTAAGTCGATTCGATAACAAATGACGAAAACGGACGGATTTCTCAGGTTTTTACAACATATGAACACTTTTCACATTCTCCCGTGCAACTCGGCTGCTAGTCCTCCTTTCATGCTGAATCTTAAGGTCCTAGCTCATGTCCAAGGCACCAAAGCCAGCTAAAAAGTCAATAATCGATACCTAAAACTTGAATTGTACTACTTCTTACTGGCTATTACATCAACTTAGATGCTTCATCTGTGTTCTACTATGGTGCTTTTACTCTCTCCACATACCGCAGCACGCGACATAGCTTTGCAGACGATAAGTACAACCGTTTCAGTGAGAAGAGCGGCCAATGTGACGATCTGGCTTTAAGTCGATTCGATAACAAATGACGAAAACGGACGGATTTCTTAGGTTTTTACTACATATGAACACTTTTCACATTCTCCCATGCAACTCGGCTGCTAGTCCTCCTTTCATGCAGAATCTTAAGGTCCTAGCACATGTCCAAGGCACCAAAGCCAGCTAAAAAGTCAATAATCGATACCTAAAACTTGAATTGTACTACTTCTTACTGGCTATTACATCAACTTAGAAGCTTCATCTGTGTTCTACTATGGTGCTTTTAGTGTCTCCACATACCGCAGCACGCGACATAGCTTTGCAGACGGTAAGTACAACCGTTTCAGAGAGAAGAGCGGCAAATGTGACGATCTGGCTTTAAGCCGATTCGATAACAAATGACGAAAACGGTCGGATTTTTAAGGTTTTTATTACATATGAACACTTTTCACATTCTCCCGTGCAACTCAGCTGCTAGTCCTCCTTTCATGCAGAATCGTAAGGTCCTAGCTCATGTCCAAGGCACCAAACCCAGCTAAAAAGTCAATAATCGATACCTAAATCTTGAATTGGACTACTTCTTACTGGCTATTACATCAACTTAGAAGCTTCATCTGTGTTCTACTATGGTGCTTTTCCTGTTTGCGCCTACGGCAACACGCGACATAGCTTTGCAGACGATAAGTACAACCGTTTCAGAGAGAAGAGCGGCCAATGTGACGATCAGGCTTTAAGTCGATTCGATAACAAATGACGAAAACGGACGGATGTCTCACGTTTTTACTGCATATGAACACTTTTCACATTCTCCCGTGCAACTCGGCTGCTAGTCCTCCTTTCATGCAGAATCTTAAGGTCCTAGCTCATGTCCAAGGCACCAAAGCCAGCTAAAAAGTCAATAATCGATACCTAAAACTTGAATTGGATTACTTCTTACTGGCTATTACATCAACTTAGATGCTTCATCTGTGTTCTACTATGGTGATTTTAGTGTCTCAGCATACCGCAGCACGCGACATAGCTTTGCAGACGATAAGTGCAACCGTTTCAGAGAGAAGAGCAGCCAATGTGACGATCTGGCTTTAAGTCGATTCGATAACAAATGACGAAAACGGACGGATTTCTCAGGTTTTTACTACATATGAACACTTTTCACATTCTCCCATGCAACTCGGCTGCTAGTCCTCCTTTAATGCAGAATCTTAAGGTCCTAGCTCATGTTCAAGGCACCAAAGCCAGCTAAAAAGTCAATAATCGATACCTAAATCTTGAATTGGATTACTTCTTACTGGCTATTACATCAACTTAGATGCTTCATCTGTGTTCTACTATGGTGATTTTAGTGTCTCCGCATACCGCAGCACGCGACATAGCTTTGCAGACGATAGGTACAAGCGTTTCAGAGAGAAGAGCGGCCAATGTGTCGATCTGGCTTTAAGTCGATTCGATAACAAATGACGAAAACCGACGGATTTCTCAGGTTTTTACTACATATGAACACTTTTCACATTCTCCCGTGGAACTCGGCAGCTAGTCCTCCTTTCATGCAGAATCTTAAGGTCCTATCTCATGTCCAAGGCACCAAAGCCAGCTAAAAAGTCAATAATCGATACCTAAAACTCGAATTGTACTACATCTTACTGGATATTACATCAACTTAGAAGCTTCATCTGTGTTCTACTGTGGTGATTTTAGTGTCTCCGCATACCGCAGCACGTGACATAGCTTTGCAGACGATAAGTACAACCGTTTCAGTGAGAAGAGCGGCCAATGTGACGATCTGGCTTTAATTCGATTCGATAATAAATGACGAAAACGGACGGATGTCTCAGGTTTTTACTGCATATGAACACTTTTCACATTCTCCCATGCAACTCGGCTGCTAGTCGTCCTTTCATGCAGAATATTAAGGTCCTAGCTCATGTCCAAGTCACCAAAGCCAGCTAAAAAGTCAATAATCGATACCTAAAACTTGAATTGGACTACTTCTTACTGGCTATTACATCAACTTAGATGCTTCGTTTGTGTTCTACTATGGTGATTTCAATGTCTCCGCATACCGCAGCACGCGACACAGCTTTGCAGACGAGAAGTACAACCGTTTCAGAGAGAAGAGCGGCCAATGTGACGATCTGGCTTTAAGTCGATTCGATAACAAATGACGAAAACGGACGGATTTATCAGGTTTTTACTACATATGAACACATTTCACGTTCTCCCGTGCAACTCGGCTGCTAGTCCTCCTTTCATGCTGAATCTTAAGGTACTAGCTCATGTCCAAGGCACCAAAGCCAGCTAAAAAGTCAATAATCGATACCGATAACTTGAATTGGATTACTTCTTACTGGCTATTACATCAACTTAGATGCTTCATCTGTGTTCTACTATGGTAATTTTAGTGTCTCCACATACCGCAGCACGCGACATAGCTTTGCAGACGATAAGTACACCCGTTTCAGAGAGAAGAGCGGCCAATGTGACGATCTGGCTTTAATTCGATTCGATTACAAATGACGAAAACGGACGGATGTCTCAGGTTTTTACTGCATATGAACACTTTTCACATTCTCCCATGCAACTCGGCTGCTAGTCCTCCTTTCATGCAGAATCTTAAGGTCCTAGCTCATGTCCAAGTCACCAAAGCCAGCTAAAAAGTCAATAATCGATACCTAAAACTTGAATTGGATTACTTCTTACTGGCTATTACATCAACTTAGAAGCTTCATCTGTGTTCTACTATGGTGCTTTTAGTGTCTCCGCATACCGCAGCACGCGACATAGCTTTGCAGACGATAAGTACAACCGTTTCAGAGAGAAGAGCGGCC
Source organism: Schistocerca gregaria (assembly GCF_023897955.1). Classification (NCBI taxonomy): domain Eukaryota; kingdom Metazoa; phylum Arthropoda; class Insecta; order Orthoptera; family Acrididae; genus Schistocerca; species Schistocerca gregaria. Next base: position 8,222,833 of record NW_026061795.1, read on the forward strand.
AATGTGTCGATCTGGCTTTAAGTCGATTCGATAACAAATGACGAAAACGGACGGATTTCTCAGGTTTTTACAACATATGAACACTTTTCACATTCTCCCGTGCAACCCGGCTGCTAGTCCTCCTTTCATGCTGAATCTTAAGGTCCTAGCTCATGTCCAAGGCACCAAAGCCAGCTAAAAAGTCAATAATCGATACCTAAAACTTGAATTGTACTACTTCTTACTGGCTATTACATCAACTTAGATGCTTCATCTGTGTTCTACTATGGTGCTTTTACTCTCTCCACATACCGCAGCACGCGACATAGCTTTGCAGACGATAAGTACAACCGTTTCAGTGAGAAGAGCGGCCAATGTGACGATCTGGCTTTAAGTCGATTCGATAACATATGACGAAAACGGACGGGTTTCTAAGGTTTTTATTACATATGAACAGTTTTCACATTCTCCCGTGTAACTCGGCTGCTAGTCCTCCTTTCATGCAGAATGTTAAGGTCCTAGCTCATGTTCAAGGCACCAAAGCCAGCTAAAATGTCAATAATCGATACCTAAAACTTGAATTGCACTACTTCTTACTGGCTATTACATCAACTTAGAAGCTTCATCTGTGTTCTACTATGGTGATTTTAGGGTCTCCGCATACCGCAGTACGCGACATGGCTTTGCAGACGATAAGTACAAGCGTTTCAGAGAGAAGAGCGGCCAATGTGACGATCTGGCTTTAAGTCGATTCGATAACAAATGACGAAAACGGACGGATTTCTTAGGTTTTTACTACATATGAACACTTTTCACATTCTCCCATGCAACTCGGCTGCTAGTCCTCCTTTCATGCAGAATCTTAAGGTCCTAGCACATGTCCAAGGCACCAAAGCCAGCTAAAAAGTCAATAATCGATACCTAAAACTTGAATTGTACTACTTCTTACTGGCTATTACATCAACTTAGAAGCTTCATCTGTGTTCTACTATGGTGCTTTTAGTGTCTCCACATACCGCAGCACGCGACATAGCTTTGCAGACGGTAAGTACAACCGTTTCAGAGAGAAGAGCGGCAAATGTGACGATCTGGCTTTAAGCCGATTCGATAACAAATGACGAAAACGGTCGGATTTTTAAGGTTTTTATTACATATGAACACTTTTCACATTCTCCCGTGCAACTCAGCTGCTAGTCCTCCTTTCATGCAGAATCGTAAGGTCCTAGCTCATGTCCAAGGCACCAAACCCAGCTAAAAAGTCAATAATCGATACCTAAATCTTGAATTGGACTACTTCTTACTGGCTATTACATCAACTTAGAAGCTTCATCTGTGTTCTACTATGGTGCTTTTCCTGTTTGCGCCTACGGCAACACGCGACATAGCTTTGCAGACGATAAGTACAACCGTTTCAGAGAGAAGAGCGGCGAATGTGACGATCTGGCATTAAGTCGATTCGATAACAAATGACGAAAACGGACGGATTTCTCAGGTTTTTACTACATATGAACACTTTTCACATTCACCCGTGCAACTCGGCTGCTAGTCCTCCTTTAATGCAGAATCTTAAGGTCCTAGCTCATGTCCAAGGCACCAAAGCCAGCTAAAAGGTCAATATTCAATACCTAAAACTTGAATTGGATTACTTCTTACTGGCTATTACATCAACTTAGATGCTTCATCTGTGTTCTACTATGGTGCTTTTAGTGTGTCCGCATACCGCAGCACGCGACATAGCTTTGCAGACGATAAGTACAACCGTTTCAGTGAGAAGAGCGGCCAATGTGACGATCTGGCTTTAATTCGATTCGATTACAAATGACGAAAACGGACGGATGTCTCAGGTTTTTACTGCATATGAACACTTTTCACATTCTCCCATGCAACTCGGCTGCTAGTCCTCCTTTCATGCAGAATCTTAAGGTCCTAGCTCATGTCCAAGTCACCAAAGCCAGCTAAAAAGTCAATAATCGATACCTAAAACTTGAATTGGATTACTTCTTACTGGCTATTACATCAACTTAGAAGCTTCATCTGTGTTCTACTATGGTGCTTTTAGTGTCTCCGCATACCGCAGCACGCGACATAGCTTTGCAGACGATAAGTACAACCGTTTCAGAGAGAAGAGCGGCCAATGTGTCGATCTGGCTTTAAGTCGATTCGATAACAAATGACGAAAACGGACGGATTTCTCAGGTTTTTACAACATATGAACACTTTTCACATTCTCCCGTGCAACTCGGCTGCTAGTCCTCCTTTCATGCTGAATCTTAAGGTCCTAGCTCATGTCCAAGGCACCAAAGCCAGCTAAAAAGTCAATAATCGATACCTAAAACTTGAATTGTACTACTTCTTACTGGCTATTACATCAACTTAGATGCTTCATCCTTGTTCTACTATGGTGCTTTTACTCTCTCCACATACCGCAGCACGCGACATAGCTTTGCAGACGATAAGTACAACCGTTTCAGTGAGAAGAGCGGCCAATGTGACGATCTGGCTTTAAGTCGATTCGATAACATATGACGAAAACGGACGGGTTTCTAAGGTTTTTATTACATATGAACAGTTTTCACATTCTCCCGTGTAACTCGGCTGCTAGTCCTCCTTTCATGCAGAATGTTAAGGTCCTAGCTCATGTTCAAGGCACCAAAGCCAGCTAAAATGTCAATAATCGATACCTAAAACTTGAATTGCACTACTTCTTTCTGGCTATTACATCAACTTAGAAGCTTCATCTGTGTTCTACTATGGTGATTTTAGGGTCTCCGCATACCGCAGTACGCGACATGGCTTTGCAGACGATAAGTACAAGCGTTTCAGAGAGAAGAGCGGCCAATGTGACGATCTGGCTTTAAGTCGATTCGATAACAAATGACGAAAACGGACGGATTTCTTAGGTTTTTACTACATATGAACACTTTTCACATTCTCCCATGCAACTCGGCTGCTAGTCCTCCTTTCATGCAGAATCTTAAGGTCCTAGCACATGTCCAAGGCACCAAAGCCAGCTAAAAAGTCAATAATGGATACCTAAAACTTGAATTGTACTACTTCTTACTGGCTATTACATCAACTTAGAAGCTTCATCTGTGTTCTACTATGGTGCTTTTAGTGTCTCCACATACCGCAGCACGCGACATAGCTTTGCAGACGGTAAGTACAACCGTTTCAGAGAGAAGAGCGGCAAATGTGACGATCTGGCTTTAAGCCGATTCGATAACAAATGACGAAAACGGTCGGATTTTTAAGGTTTTTATTACATATGAACACTTTTCACATTCTCCCGTGCAACTCAGCTGCTAGTCCTCCTTTCATGCAGAATCGTAAGGTCCTAGCTCATGTCCAAGGCACCAAACCCAGCTAAAAAGTCAATAATCGATACCTAAATCTTGAATTGGACTACTTCTTACTGGCTATTACATCAACTTAGAAGCTTCATCTGTGTTCTACTATGGTGCTTTTCCTGTTTGCGCCTACGGCAACACGCGACATAGCTTTGCAGACGATAAGTACAACCGTTTCAGAGAGAAGAGCGGCGAATGTGACGATCTGGCTTTAAGTCGATTCGATAACAAATGACGAAAACGGACGGATTTCTCAGGTTTTTACTACATATGAACACTTTTCACATTCACCCGTGCAACTCGGCTGCTAGTCCTCCTTTAATGCAGAATCTTAAGGTCCTAGCTCATGTCCAAGGCACCAAAGCCAGCTAAAAGGTCAATATTCAATACCTAAAACTTGAATTGGATTACTTCTTACTGGCTATTACATCAACTTAGATGCTTCATCTGTGTTCTACTATGGTGCTTTTAGTGTGTCCGCATACCGCAGCACGCGACATAGCTTTGCAGACGATAAGTACAACCGTTTCAGAGAGAAGAGCGGCCAATGTGACGATCTGGCTTTAAGTCGATTCGATAACAAATGACGAAAACGGACGGATGTCTCACGTTTTTACTGCATATGAACACTTTTCACATTCTCCCGTGCAACTCGGCTGCTAGTCCTCCTTTCATGCAGAATCTTAAGGTCCTAGCTCATCTCCAAGTCAAAAAAGCCAGCTAAAAAGTCAATAACGATACCTAAAACTTGAATTGGATTACTTCTTACTGGCTATTACATCAACTTAGATGCTTCATCTGTGTTCTACTATGGTGATTTTAGTGTCTCACCATACCGCAGCACGCGACATAGCTTTGCAGACGATAAGTGCAACCGTTTCAGAGAGAAGAGCAGCCAATGTGACGATCTGGCTTTAAGTCGATTCGATAACAAATGACGAAAACGGACGGATTTCTCAGGTTTTTACTACATATGAACACTTTTCACATTCTCCCATGCAACACGGCTGCTAGTCCTCCTTTAATGCAGAATCTAAAGGTCCTAGCTCATGTCCAAGGCACCAAAGCCAGCTAAAAAGTCAATAATCGATACCTAAAACTTGAATTGGATTACTTCTTACTGGCTATTACATCAACTTAGATGCTTCATCTGTGTTCTACTATCGTGATTTTAGTGTCTCCGCATACCGCAGCACGCGACATAGCTTTGCAGACGATAGGTACAAGCGTTTCAGAGAGAAGAGCGGCCAATGTGACGATCTGGCTTTAAGTCGATTCGATAACAAATGACGAAAACGGACGGATGTCTCAGGTTTTAACTAAATATGAACACTTTTCACATTCTCCCGTGCAACTCGGCTGCTAGTCCTCCTTTCATGCAGAATCTTAAGGTCCTAGCTCATGTCCAAGGCACCAAAGCCAGCTAAAAGTTCCATATTCAATACCTAAAACTTGAATTGTACTACTTCTTACTGGCTATTACATCAACTTTGAAGCTTCATCTGTGTTCTGTTATGGTGCTTTTAGTGTCTCAGCATACCGCACCACGCGACATAGTTTTGCAGACGATAAGTACAACCGTTTCAGAGAGAAGAGCGGCCAATGTGTCGATCTGGCTTTAAGTCTATTCGATAACAAATGACGAAAACGGACGGATTTCTCAGGTTTTTACTACATATGAACACTTTTCACATTCTCCCGTGCAACTCGGCTGCTAGTCCTCCTTCTTGCAATGTCTTAACTTCCTAGCTCGTGTCCAAGGCACCAAAGAAGGTTAAAAAGTCAATAACCGATACCTAAAACTTGAATTTTACTACTTCTTACTGGCTATTACATCAGCTTAGAAGCTTCATCTGTGTTCTACTATTGTGCTTTTAGTGTGTCCGCATACCGCAGCACGCGACATAGCTTTGCAGACGATAAGTACAACCGTTTCAGTGAGAAGAGCGGCCAATGTGACGGTCTGGCTTTAATTCGATTCGATAACAAATGACGAAAACGGACGGATGTCTCAGGTTTTTACTGCATATGAACACTTTTCACATTCTCCCATGCAACTCGGCTGCTAGTCCTCCTTTCATGCAGAATCTTAAGGTCCTAGCTCATGTCCAAGTCTCCAAAGCCAGCTAAAAATTCAATAACGATATCCAAAACTTGAATTGTACTATTTCTTACTGGCTATTACATCATCTTAGAAGCTTCATCCTTGTTCTACTATGGTGCTTTTAATGTCTCCGCATACCGCAGCACGCGACATAGCTTTGCAGACGATAAGTACAACCGTTTCAGAGAGAAGAGCGGCCAATGTGACGACCTGGCTTTAAATCGATTCGATAACAAATGACGGAAACGGACGGATTTCTCAGGTTTTTACTACATATGAACACTTTTCACATTCTCCCGTGCAACTCGGCTGCTAGTCCTCCTTTCATGCAGAGTCTTAAGGTCCTAGCTCATGTCCAAGGCACCAAAGCCAGCTAAAAAGTCAATAATCGATACCTAAAACATGAATTGTACTACTTCTTACTGGCTATTACATCAACTTAGAAGCTTCATCTGTGTTCTACTATGGTGCTTTTAGTGTCTCCGCATACCGAAGCACGCGACATAGCTTTGCAGACGATAAGTACAACCGTTTCAGAGAGAAGAGCGGCCAATGTGACGACCTGGCTTTAAATCGATTCGATAACAAATGACGGAAACGGACGGATTTCTCAGGTTTTTACTACATATGAACACTTTTCACATTCTCCCGTGCAACTCGGCTGCTAGTCCTCCTTTCATGCAGAGTCTTAAGGTCCTAGCTCATGTCCAAGGCACCAAAGCCAGCTAAAAAGTCAATATTCAATACATAAAACTTGAATTGTACTACATCTTACTGGCTATTACATCAACTTAGAAGCTTCATCTGTGTTCTACTATGGTGCTTTTAGTGTCTCATCATACCGCAGCACGTGACATAGCCTTACAGACGATAAGTACAACCGTTTCAGAGAGAGGAGCGGCCAATGTGACGATCTGCTTTAAGTCGATTCGATAACAAATGACGAAAATGGACGGATTTCTCAGGTTTTTACTACATATGAACACTTTTCACATTCACCCGTGCAACTCGGCTGCTAGTCCTCCTTTAATGCAGAATCTTAAGGTCCTAGCTCATGTCCAAGGCACCAAAGCCAGCTAAAAGGTCAATATACAATACCTAAAACTTGAATTGGATTACTTCTTACTGGCTATTACATCAACTTAGATGCTTCATCTGTGTTCTACTATGGTGCTTTTAGTGTGTCCGCATACCGCAGCACGCGACATAGCTTTGCAGACGATAAGTACAACCGTTTCAGAGAGAAGAGCGGCCAATGTGTCGATCTGACTTTAAGTCGATTCGATAACAAATGACGAAAACGGACGGATTTATCAGGTTTTTACAACATATGAACACTTTTCACATTCGCCCGTGCAACTCGGCTGCTAGTCCTCCTTTCATGCTGAATCTTAAGGTCCTAGCTCATGTCCAAGGCACCAAAGCCAGCTAAAAAGTCAATAATCGATACCCAAAACTTGAATTGTACTACTTCTTACTGGCTATTACATCAACTTAGAAGCTTCATCTGTGTTCTACTATGGTGATTTTAGGGTCTCCGCATACCGCAGTACGCGACATGGCTTTGCAGACGATAAGTACAAGCGTTTCAGAGAGAAGAGCGGCCAATGTGACGATCTGGCTTTAAGTCGATTCGATAACAAATGACGAAAACGGACGGATTTCTTAGGTTTTTACTACATATGAACACTTTTCACATTCTCCCATGCAACTCGGCTGCTAGTCCTCCTTTCATGCAGAATCTTAAGGTCCTAGCTCATGTCCAAGGCACCAAAGCCAGCTAAAAAGTCAATAATCGATACCTAAAACTTGAATTGTACTACTTCTTACTGGCTATTACATCAACTTAGAAGCTTCATCTGTGTTCTACTATGGTGCTTTTAGTGTCTCCACATACCGCAGCACGCGACATAGCTTTGCAGACGGTAAGTACAACCGTTTCAGAGAGAAGAGCGGCCAATGTGACGATCTGGCTTTAAGCCGATTCGATAACAAATGACGAAAACGGACGGATTTTTAAGGTTTTTATTACATATGAACACTTTTCACATTCTCCCGTGCAACTCAGCTGCTAGTCCTCCTTTCATGCAGAATCGTAAGGTCCTAGCTCATGTCCAAGGCACCAAACCCAGCTAAAAAGTCAATAATCGATACCTAAATCTTGTATTGGACTACTTCTTACTGGCTATTACATCAACTTAGAAGCTTCATCTGTGTTCTACTATGGTGCTTTTAGTGTCTCCGCATACCGCAGCACGCGACATAGCTTTGCAGGCGATAAGTACAACCGTTTCAGAGAGAACAGCGGCCAATGTGACGATCTGGCTTTAAGTCGATTCGATAACAAATGACGAAAACGGACGGATGTCTCAGGTTTTTACTACATATGAACACTTTTCACATTCTCCCGTGCAACTGGGCTGCTAGTCCTCCTTTTATGCAGAATCGTAAAGTCCTAGCTCATGTCCAAGGCACCAAATCCAGCTAAAAAGTCAATAATCGATACCTAAAACTTGAATTGTACTACTTCTTGCTGGCTATTACATCAACTTAGAAGCTTCATCTGTGTTCTACTATGGTGCTTTTCGTGTTTCCGCCTACGGCAACACGCGACATAGCTTTGCAGACGATAAGTACAACCGTTTCAGAGAGAAGAGCGGCGAATGTGACGATCTGGCTTTAAGTCGATTCGATAACAAATGACGAAAACGGACGGATTTCTCAGGTTTTTACTACATATGAACACTTTTCACATTCACCCGTGCAACTCGGCTGCTAGTCCTCCTTTTATGCAGAATCTTAAGGTCCTAGCTCATGTCCAAGGCACCAAAGCCAGCTAAAAAGTCAATAATCGATACCTAAAACTAGAATTGGATTACTTCTTACTGGCTATTACATCAACTTAGATGCTTCATCTGTGTTCTACTATGGTGATTTTAGTGTCTCCGCATACCGCAGCACGCGACATAGCTTTGCAGACGATAGGTACAAGCGTTTCAGAGAGAAGAGCGGCCAATGTGACGGTCTGGCTTTAAGTCGATTCGATAACAAATGACGAAAACGGACGGATTTCTCAGGTTTTAACTACATATGAACACTTTTCACATTCTCCCGTGCAACTCGGCTGCTAGTCCTCCTTTCATGCAGAATCTTAAGGTCCTAGCTCATGTCCAAGGCACCAAAGCCAGCTAAAAGTTCCATATTCAATACCTAAATCTTGAATTGTACTACTTCTTACTGGCTAAAACATCAACTTGGAAGCTTCATCTGTGTTCTGTTATGGTGCTTTTAGTGTCTCAGCATACCGCACCACGCGACATAGTTTTGCAGACGATAAGTACAACCGTTTCAGAGAGAAGAGCGGATAATGTGACGATCTGGCTTTAAGTCGATTCGATAACAAATGACGAAAACGGACGGATTTCTCAGGTTTTTACTACATGTGAACACTTTTCACATTCTCCCGTGGAACTCGGCTGCTAGTCCTCCTTTCATGCAGAATCTTAAGGTCCTAGCTCATGTCCAAGGCACCAAAGCCAGCTAAAAAGTCAATAATCGATATCTAAAACTCGAATTGTACTTCTTCTTACTGGATATTACATCAACTTAGAAGCTTCATCTGTGTTCTATTGTGGTGATTTTAGTGTCTCCGCATACCGCAGCACGTGACATAGCTTTGCAGACGATAAGTACAACCGTTTCAGTGAGAAGAGCGGCCAATGTGACGATCTGGCTTTAATTCGATTCGATAATAAATGACGAAAACGGACGGATGTCTCAGGTTTTTACTGCATATGAACACTTTTCACATTCTCCCATGCAACTCGGCTGCTAGTCCTCCTTTCATGCAGAATCCTAAGGTCCTAGCTCATGTCCAAGTCACCAAAGCCAGCTAAAAAGTCAATAATCGATACCTAAAACTTGAATTGGACTACTTCTTACTGGCTATTACACCAACTTAGATGCTTCATCTGTGTTCTACTATGGTGATTTCAATGTCTCCGCATACCGCAGCACGCGACATAGCTTTGCAGACAAGAAGTACAACCGTTTCAGAGAGAAGAGCGGCCAATGTGACGATCTGGCTTTAAGTCGATTCGATAACAAATGACGAAAACGGACGGATTTCTCAGGTTTTTACTACATATGAACTCTTTTCACATTCTCCCGTGCAACTCGGCTGCTAGTCCTCCTTCATGCAATGTCTTAACTTCCTAGCTCGTGTCCAAGGCACCAAAGAAGGTTAAAAAGTCAATAACCGATACCTAAAACTTGAATTTTACTACTTCTTACTGGCTATTACATCAACTTAGAAGCTTCATCTGTGTTCTACTATTGTGCTATTAGTGTGTCCGCATACCGCAGCACGCGACATAGCTTTGCAGACGATAAGTACAACCGTTTCAGTGAGAAGAGCGGCCAATGTGACGATCTGGCTTTAATTCGATTCGATAACAAATGACGAAAACGGACGGATGTCTCAGGTTTTTACTGCATATGAACACTTTTCACATTCTCCCATGCAACTCGGCTGCTAGTCCTCCTTTCATGCAGAATCTTAAGGTCCTAGCTCATGTCCAAGTCACCAAAGCCAGCTAAAAATCAATAACGATATCCACAACTTGAATTGTACTATTTCTTACTGGCTATTACATCATCTTAGAAGCTTCATCCTTGTTCTACTATGGTGCTTTTAGTGTCTCCGCAAACCGCAGCACGCGACATAGCTTTGCAGACGATAAGTACAACCGTTTCAGAGAGAAGAGCGGCCAATGTGACGACCTGGCTTTAAATCGATTCGATAACAAATGACGGAAACGGACGGATTTCTCAGGTGTTTACTACATATGAACACTTTTCACATTCTCCCGTGCAACTCGGCTGCTAGTCCTCCTTTCATGCAGAGTCTTAAGGTCCTAGCTCATGTCCAAGGCACCAAAGCCAGCTAAAAAGTCAATAATCGATACCTAAAACATGAATTGTACTACCTCTTACTGGCTATTACATCAACTTAGAAGCTTCATCTGTGTTCTACTATGGTGCTTTTAGTGTCTCCGCATACCGCAGCACGCGACATAGCTTTGCAGACGATAAGTACAACCGTTTCAGAGAGAAGAGCGGCCAATGTGACGACCTGGCTTTAAATCGATTCGATAACAAATGACGGAAACGGACGGATTTCTCAGGTTTTTACTACATATGAACACTTTTCACATTCTCCCGTGCAACTCGGCTGCTAGTCCTCCTTTCATGCAGAGTCTTAATGTCCTAGCTCATGTCCAAGGCACCAAAGCCAGCTAAAAAGTCAATAATCGATACCTAAAACATGAATTGTACTACTTCTTACTGGCTATTACATCAACTTAGAAGCTTCATCTGTGTTCTACTATGGTGCTTTTAGTGTCTCTGCATACCGCAGCACGCGACATAACTTTGCAGACGATAAGTACAACCGTTTCAGAGAGAAGAGCGGCCAATGAGACGATCTGGTTTTAAGTCGATTCGATAACAAATGACGAAAATGGACGGATTTCTCAGGTTTTTACTACATATGAACACTTTTCACATTCACCCGTTCAACTCGGCTGCTAGTCCTCCTTTAATGCAGAATCTTAAGGTCCTAGCTCATGTCCAAGGCACCAAAGCCAGCTAAAAGGTCAATATTCAATACCTAAAACTTGAATTGGATTACTTCTTACTGGCTATTACATCAACTTAGATGGTTCATCTGTGTTCTACTATGGTGCTTTTAGTGTGTCCGCATACCGCAGCACGCGACATAGCTTTGCAGACGATAAGTACAACCGTTTCAGAGAGAAGAGCGGCCAATGTGTCGATCTGACTTTAAGTCGATTCGATAACAAATGACGAAAACGGACGGATTTCTCAGGTTTTTACTACATATGAACACTTTTCACATTCGCCCGTGCAACTCGGCTGCTAGTCCTCCTTTCATGCTGAATCTTAAGGTCCTAGCTCATGTCCAAGGCACTAAAGCCAGCTAAAAAGTCAATAATCGATACCTAAAACTTGAATTGTACTACTTCTTACTGGCTATTACATCAACTTAGATGCTTCATCTGTGTTCTACTATGGTGCTTTTACTCTCTCCACATACCGCAGCACGCGACATAGCTTTGCAGACGATAAGTACAACCGTTTCAGTGAGAAGAGCGGCCAATGTGACGATCTGGCTTTAAGTCGATTCGATAACATATGACGAAAACGGACGGATTTCTAAGGTTTTTATTACATATGAACAGTTTTCACATTCTCCCGTGTAACTCGGCTGCTAGTCCTCCTTTCATGCAGAATGTTAAGGTCCTAGCTCATGTTCAAGGCACCAAAGCCTACTAAAAAGTCAATAATCGATACCTAAAACTTGAATTGTACTACTTCTTACTGCCTATTACATCAACTTAGAAGCTTCATGTGTGTTCTACTATGGTGATTTTAGGGTCTCCGCATACCGCAGTACGCGACATGGCTTTGCAGACGATAAGTACAAGCGTTTCAGAGAGAAGAGCGGCCAATGTGACGATCTGGCTTTAAGTCGATTCGATAACAAATGACGAAAACGGACGGATTTCTCAGGTTTTTACTACATATGAACACTTTTCACATTCTCCCATGCAACTCGGCTGCTAGTCCTCCTTTCATGCAGAATCTTAAGGTCCTAGCTCATGTCCAAGGCACCAAAGCCAGCTAAAAAGTCAATAATCGATACCTAAAACTTGAATTGTACTACTTCTTACTGGCTATTACATCAACTTAGAAGCTTCATCTGTGTTCTACTATGGTGCTTTTAGTGTCTCCACATACCGCAGCACGCGACATAGCTTTGCAGACGGTAAGTACAACCGTTTCAGAGAGAAGAGCGGCCAATGTGACGATCTGGCTTTAAGCCGATTCGTTAACAAATGACGAAAACGGACGGATTTTTAAGGTTTTTATTACATATGAACACTTTTCACATTCTCCCGTGCAACTCAGCTGCTAGTCCTCGTTTCATGCAGAATCGTAAGGTCCTAGCTCATGTCCAAGGCACCAAACCCAGCTAAAAAGTCAATAATCGATACCTAAATCTTGAATTGGACTACTTCTTACTGGCTATTACATCAACTTAGAAGCTTCATCTGTGTTCTACTATGGTGCTTTTAGTGTCTCCGCATACCGCAGCACGCGACATAGCTTTGCAGGCGATAAGTACAACCGTTTCAGAGAGAAGAGCGGCCAATGTGACGATCTGGCTTTAAGTCGATTCGATAACAAATGACGAAAACGGACGGATTTCTCAGGTTTTTACTACATATGAACACTTTTCACATTCTCCCGTGCAACTGGGCTGCTAGTTCTCCTTTTATGCAGAATCGTAAAGTCCTAGCTCATGTCCAAGGCACCAAATCCAGCTAAAAAGTCAATAATCGATACCTAAAACTTGAATTGTACTACTTCTTGCTGGCTATTACATCAACTTAGAAGCTTCATCTGTGTTCTACTATGGTGCTTTTCGTGTTTCCGCCTACGGCAACACGCGACATAGCTTTGCAGACGATAAGTACAACCGTTTCAGAGAGAAGAGCGGCGAATGTGACGATCTGGCTTTAAGTCGATTCGATAACAAATTACGAAAACGGACGGATTTCTCAGGTTTTTACTACATATGAACACTTTTCACATTCACCCGTGCAACTCGGCTGCTATTCCTCCTTTAATGCAGAATCTTAAGGTCCTAGCTCATGTCCAAGGCACCAAAGACAGCTAAAAGGTCAATATTCAATACCTAAAACTTGAATTGGATTACTTCTTACTGGCTATTACATCAACTTAGATGCTTCATCTGTGTTCTACTATGGTGATTTTAGTGTCTCCGCATACCGCAGCACGCGACATAGCTTTGCAGACGATAGGTACAAGCGTTTCAGAGAGAAGAGCGGCCAATGTGACGATCTGGCTTTAAGCCGATTCGATAACAAATGACGAAAACGGACGGATTTCTCAGGTTTTAACTACATATGAACACTTTTCACATTCTCCCGTGCAACTCGGCTGCTAGTCCTCCTTTCATGCAGAATCTTAAGGTCCTAGCTCATGTCCAAGGCACCAAAGCCAGCTAAAAGTTCCATATTCAATACCTAAAACTTGAATTGTACTACTTCTTACTGGCTAAAACATCAACTTGGAAGCTTCATCTGTGTTCTGTTATGGTGCTTTTAGTGTCTCAGCATACCGCACCACGCGACATAGTTTTGCAGACGATAAGTACAACCGTTTCAGAGAGAAGAGCGGCCAATGTGTCTATCTGGCTTTAAGTCGATTCGATAACAAATGACGAAAACGGACGGATTTCTCAGGTTTTTACTACATGTGAACACTTTTCACATTCTCCCGTGGAACTCGGCTGCTAGTCCTCCTTTCATGCAGAATCTTAAGGTCCTAGCTCATGTCCAAGGCACCAAAGCCAGCTAAAAAGTCAATAATCGATACCTAAAACTCGAATTGTACTACTTCTTACTGGATATTACATCAACTTAGAAGCTTCATCTGTGTTCTACTGTGGTGATTTTAGTGTCTCCGCATACCGCAGCACGTGACGTAGCTTTGCAGACGATAAGTACAACCGTTTCAGTGAGAAGAGCGGCCAATGTGACGATCTGGCTTTAATTCGATTCGATAATAAATGACGAAAACGGACGGATGTCTCAGGTTTTTACTGCATATGAACACTTTTCACATTCTCCCTTGCAACACGGCTGCTAGTCCTCCTTTAATGCAGAATCTTAAGGTCCTAGCTCATGTCCAAGGCACCAAAGCCAGCTAAAAAGTCAATAATCGATACCTAAAACTTGAATTGGATTACTTCTTACTGGCTATTACATCAACTTAGATGCTTCATCTGTGTTCTACTATGGTGATTTTAGTGTCTCCGCATACCGCAGCACGCGACATAGCTTTGCAGACGATAGGTACAAGCGTTTCAGAGAGAAGAGCGGCCAATGTGACGATCTGGCTTTAAGTCGATTCGATAACAAATGACGAAAACGGACGGATTTCTCAGGTTTTAACTACATATGAACACTTTTCACATTCTCCCGTGCAACTCGGCTGCTAGTCCTCCTTTCATGCAGAATCTTAAGGTCCTAGCTCATGTCCAAGGCACCAAAGCCAGCTAAAAGTTCCATATTCAATACCTAAAACTTGAATTGTACTACTTCTTACTGGCTAAAATATCAACTTGGAAGCTTCATCTGTGTTCTGTTATGGTGCTTTTAGTGTCTCAGCATACCGCACCACGCGACATAGCTTTGCAGACAAGAAGTACAACCGTTTCAGAGAGAAGAGCGGCCAATGTGACGATCTGGCTTTAAGTCGATTCGATAACAAATGACGAAAACGGACGGATTTCTCAGGTTTTTACTACATATGAACACTTTTCACATTCTCCCGTGCAACTCGGCTGCTAGTCCTCCTTCATTCAATGTCTTAACTTCCTAGCTCGTGTCCAAGGCACCAAAGAAGGTTAAAAAGTCAATAACCGATACCTAAAACTTGAATTTTACTACTTCTTACTGGCTATTACATCAACTTAGAAGCTTCATCTGTGTTCTACTATTGTGCTTTTAGTGTGTCCGCATACCGCAGCACGCGACATAGCTTTGCAGACAAGAAGTACAACCGTTTCAGAGAGAAGAGCGGCCAATGTGACGATCTGGCTTTAAGTCGATTCGATAACAAATGACGAAAATGGACGGATTTCTCAGGTTTTTACTACATATGAACAGTTTTCACATTCACCCGTGCAACTCGGCTGCTAGTCCTCCTTTAATGCAGAATCTTAAGGTCCTAGCTCATGTCCAAGGCACCAAAGCCAGCTAAAAGGTCAATATTCAATACCTAAAACTTGAATTGGATTACTTCTTACTGGCTATTACATCAACTTAGATGCTTCATCTGTGTTCTACTATGGTGCTTTTAGTGTGTCCGCATACCGCAGCACGCGACATAGCTTTGCAGACGATAAGTACAACCGTTTCAGAGAGAAGAGTGGCCAATGTGTCGATCTGACTTTAAGTCGATTCGATAACAAATGACGAAAACGGACGGATTTCTCAGGTTTTTACTACATATGAACACTTTTCACATTCGCCCGTGCAACTCGGCTGCTAGTCCTCCTTTCATGCTGAATCTTAAGGTCCTAGTTCATGTCCAAGGCACCAAAGCCAGCTAAAAAGTCAATAATCGATACCTAAAACTTGAATTGTACTACTTCTTACTGGCTATTACATCAACTTAGATGCTTCATCTGTGTTCTACTATGGTGCTTTTACTCTCTCCACATACCGCAGCACGCGACATAGCTTTGCAGACGATAAGTACAACCGTTTCAGTGAGAAGAGCGGCCAATGTGACGATCTGGCTTTAAGTCGATTCGATAACATATGACGAAAACGGACGGGTTTCTAAGGTTTTTATTACATATGAACAGTTTTCACATTCTCCCGTGTAACTCGGCTGCTAGTCCCCCTTTCATGCAGAATGTTAATGTCCTAGCTCATGTTCAAGGCACCAAAGCCAACTAAAAAGTCAATAATCGATACCTAAAACTTGAATTGTACTATTTCTTACTGCCTATTACATCAACTTAGAAGCTTCATCTGTGTTCTACTATGGTGCTTTTCGTGTTTCCGCCTACGGCAACACGCGACATAGCTTTGCAGACGATAAGTACAACCGTTTCAGAGAGAAGAGCGGCGAATGTGACGATCTGGCTTAAAGTCGATTCGATAACAAATGACGAAAACGGACGGATTTCTCAGGTTTTTACTACATATGAAAACTTTTCACATTCACCCGTGCAACTCGGCTGCTAGTCCTCCTTAAATGCAGAATCTTAAGGTCCTAGCTCATGTCCAAGGCACCAAAGCCAGCTAAAAAGTCAATAATCGATACCTAAAACTTGAATTGTACTACTTCTTACTGGCTATTACATCAACTTAGAAGCTTCATCTGTGTTCTACTATGGTGCTTTTAGTGTCTCCACATACCGCAGCACGCGACATAGCTTTGCAGACGGTAAGTACAACCGTTTCAGAGAGAAGAGCGGCCAATGTGACGATCTGGCTTTAAGCCGATTCGATGACAAATGACGAAAACGGACGGATTTCTCAGGTTTTTATTACATATGAACACTTTTCACATTCTCCCGTGCAACTCAGCTGCTAGTCCTATTTTCATGCAGAATCGTAAGGTCCTAGCTCATGTCCAAGGCACCAAACCCAGCTAAAAAGTCAATAATCGATACCTAAATCTTGAATTGGACTACTTCTTACTGGCTATTACATCAACTTAGAAGCTTCATCTGTGTTCTACTATGGTGCTTTTAGTGTCTCCGCATACCGCAGCACGCGACATAGCTTTGCAGGCGATAAGTACAACCGTTTCAGAGAGAAGAGCGGCCAATGTGACGATCTGGCTTTAAGTCGATTCGATAACAAATGACGAAAACGGACGGATGTCTCAGGTTTTTACTACATATGAACACTTTTCACATTCTCCCGTGCAACTGGGCTGCTAGTCCTCCTTTTATGCAGAATCTTAAGGTCCTAGCTCATCTCCAAGGCACCAAAGCCAGCTAAAAAGTCAATAACGATACCTCAAACTTGAATTGGATTACTTCTTACTGGCTATTACATCAACTTAGATGCTTCATCTGTGTTCTACTATGGTGATTTTAGTGTCTCAGCATACCGCAGCACGCGACATAGCTTTGCAGACGATAAGTGCAACCGTTTCAGAGAGAAGAGCAGCCAATGTGACGATCTGGCTTTAAGTCGATTCGATAACAAATGACGAAAACGGACGGATTTCTCAGGTTTTCACTACATATGAACACTTTTCACATTCTCCCATGCAACACGGCTGCTAGTCCTCCTTTAATGCAGAATCTTAAGGTACTAGCTCATGTCCAAGGCACCAAAGCCAGCTAAAAAGTCAATATTCGATACCTAAAACTTGAATTGGATTACTTCTTACTGGCTATTACATCAACTTAGATGCTTCATCTGTGTTCTACTATGGTGATTTTAGTGTCTCCGCATACCGCAGCACGCGACATAGCTTTGCAGACGATAGGTACAAGCGTTTCAGACAGAAGAGCGGCCAATGTGACGATCTGGCTTTAAGTCGATTCGATAACAAATGACGAAAACGGACGGATTTCTCAGATTTTAACTACATATGAACACTTTTCACATTCTCCCGTACAACTCGGCTGCTAGTCCACCTTTCATGCAGAATCTTAAGGTCCTAGCTCATGTCCAAGGCACCAAAGCCAGCTAAAAGTTCGATATTCAATACCTAAAACTTGAATTGTACTACTTCTTACTGGCTAAAACATCAACTTGGAAGCTTCATCTGTGTTCTGTTATGGTGCTTTTAGTGTCTCAGCATACCGCACCACGCGACATAGTTTTGCAGACGATAAGTACAACCGTTTCAGAGAGAAGAGCGGCCAATGTGTCTATCTGGCTTTAAGTCGATTCGATAACAAATGACGAAAACGGACGGATTTCTCAGGTTTTTACTACATGTGAACACTTTTCACATTCTCCCGTGGAACTCGGCTGCTAGTCCTCCTTTCATGCAGAATCTTAAGGTCCTAGCTCATGTCCAAGGCACCAAAGCCAGCTAAAAAGTCAATAATCGATACCTAAAACTCGAATTGTACTACTTCTTACTGGATATTACATCAACTTAGAAGCTTCATCTGTGTTCTACTGTGGTAATTTTAGTGTCTCCGCATACCGCAGCACGTGACATAGCTTTGCAGACGATAAGTACAACCGTTTCAGTGAGAAGAGCGGCCAATGTGACGATCTGGCTTTAATTCGATTCGATAATAAATGACGAAAACGGACGGATGTCTCAGGTTTTTACTGCATATGAACACTTTTCACATTCTCCCATGCAACTCGGCTGCTAGTCCTCCTTTCATGCAGAATCCTAACGTCCTAGCTCATGTCCAAGTCACCAAAGCCAGCTAAAAAGTCAATAATCGATACCTAAAACTTGAATTGGACTACTTCTTACTGGCTATTACATCAACTTAGATGCTTCATCTGTGTTCTACTATGGTGATTTCAATGTCTCCGCATACCGCAGCACGCGACATAGCTTTGCAGACGATAAGTACAACCGTTTCAGAGAGAAGAGCGGCCAATGTGACGATCTGGCTTTAAGTCGATTCGATAACAAATGACGAAAACGGACGGATTTCTCAGGTTTTTACTACATATGAACACTTTTCACATTCTCCCGTGCAACTCGGCTGCTAGTCCTCCTTCATGCAATGTCTTAACTTCCTAGCTCGTGTCCAAGGCACCAAAGAAGGTTAAAAAGTCAATAACCGATACCTACAACTTGAATTTTACTACTTCTTACTGGCTATTACATCAACTTAGAAGCTTCATCTGTGTTCTACTATTGTGCTTTTAGTGTGTCCGCATACCGCAGCACGCGACATAGCTTTGCAGACGATAAGTACAACCGTTTCAGTGAGAAGAGCGACCAATGTAACGATCTGGCTTTAATTCGATTCGATAACAAATGACGAAAACGGACGGATGTCTCAGGTTTTTACTGCATATGAACACTTTTCACATTCTCCCATGCAACTCGGCTGCTAGTCCTCCTTTCATGCAGAATCTTAAGGTCCTAGCTCATGTCCAAGTCACCAAAGCCAGCTAAAAAGTCAATAACGATATCCAAAACTTGAATTGTACTATTTCTTACTGGCTATTACATCATCTTAGAAGCTTCATCCTTGTTCTACTATGGTGCTTTTAGTGTCTCCGCATACCGCAGCACGCGACATAGCTTTGCAGACGATAAGTACAACCGTTTCAGAGAGAAGAGCGGCCAATGTGACGACCTGGCTTTAAATCAATTCGATAACAAATGACGGAAACGGACGGATTTCTCAGGTTTTTACTACATATGAACACTTTTCACATTCTCCCGTGCAACTCGGCTGCTAGTCCTCCTTTCATGCAGAGTCTTAAGGTCCTAGCTCATGTCCAAGGCACCAAAGCCAGCTAAAAAGTCAATAATCGATACCTAAAACATGAATTGTACTACTTCTTACTGGCTATTACATCAACTTAGAAGCTTCATCTGTGTTCTACTATGGTGCTTTTAGTGTCTCCGCATACCGCAGCACGCGACATAGCTTTGCAGACGATAAGTACAACCGTTTCAGAGAGAAGAGCGGCCAATGTGACGACCTGGCTTTAATTCGATTCGATAACAAATGACGGAAACGGACGGATTTCTCAGGTTTTTACTACATATGAACACTTTTCACATTCTCCCGTGCAACTCGGCTGCTAGTCCTCCTTTCATGCAGAGTCTTAAGGTCCTAGCTCATGTCCAAGGCACCAAAGCCAGCTAAAAAGTCAATAATCGATACCTAAAACATGAATTGTACTACTTCTTACTGGCTATTACATCAACTTAGAAGCTTCATCTGTGTTCTACTATGGTGCTTTTAGTGTCTCTGCATATCGCAGCACGCGACATAGCTTTGTAGACGATAAGCACAACCGTTTGAGAGAGAAGAGCGGCCAATGTGACGATCTGGCTTTAAGTCGATTCGATAACAAATGACGAAAATGGACGGATTTCTCAGGTTTTTACTACATATGAACACTTTTCACATTCACCCGTGCAACTCGGCTGCTAGTCCTCCTTTAATGCAGAATCTTAAGGTCCTAGCTCATGTCCAAGGCACCAAAGCCAGCTAAAAGGTCAATATTCAATACCTAAAACTTGAATTGGATTACATCTTACTGGCTATTACATCAACTTAGATGGTTCATCTGTGTTCTACTATGGTGCTTTTAGTGTGTCCGCATACCGCAGCACGCGACATAGCTTTGCAGACGATAAGTACAACCGTTTCAGAGAGAAGAGTGGCCAATGTGTCGATCTGACTTTAATTCGATTCGATAACAAATGACGAAAACGGACGGATTTTTCAGGTTTTTACTACATATGAACACTTTTCACATTCGCCCGTGCAACTCGGCTCCTAGTCCTCCTTTCATGCAGAATCTTAAGGTCCTAGTTCATGTCCAAGTCACCAAAGCCAGCTAAAAAGTCAATAATCGATACCTAAAACTTGAATTGTACTACTTCTTACTGGCTATTACATCAACTTAGATGCTTCATCTGTGTTCTACTATGGTGCTTTTACTCTCTCCACATACCGCAGCACGCGACATAGCTTTGCAGACGATAAGTACAACCGTTTCAGTGAGAAGAGCGGCCAATGTGACGATCTGGCTTTAAGTCGATTCGATAACATATGACGAAAACGGACGGGTTTCTAAGGTTTTTATTACATATGAACAGTTTTCACATTCTCCCGTGTAACTCGGCTGCTAGTCCTCCTTTCATGCAGAATGTTAAGGTCCTAGCTCATGTTCAAGGCACCAAAGCCAACTAAAAAGTCAATAATCGATACCTAAAACTTGAATTGTACTACTTCTTACTGCCTATTACATCAACTTAGAAGCTTCATCTGTGTTCTACTATGGTGATTTTAGGGTCTCCGCATACCGCAGTACGCGACATGGCTTTGCAGACGATAAGTACAAGCGTTTCAGAGAGAAGAGCGGCCAATGTGACGATCTGGCTTTAAGTCGATTCGATAACAAATGACGAAAACGGACGGATTTCTTAGGTTTTTACTACATATGAACACTTTTCACATTCTCCCATGCAACTCGGCTGCTAGTCCTCCTTTCATGCAGAATCTTAAGGTCCTAGCTCATGTCCAAGGCACCAAAGCCAGCTAAAAAGTCAATAATCGATACCTAAAACTTGAATTGTACTACTTCTTACTGGCTATTACATCAACTTAGAAGCTTCATCTGTGTTCTACTATGGTGCTTTTAGTGTCTCCACATACCGCAGCACGCGACATAGCTTTGCAGACGGTAAGTACAACCGTTTCAGAGAGAAGAGCGGCCAATGTGACGATCTGGCTTTAAGCCGATTCGATAACAAATGACGAAAACGGACGGATTTCTCAGGTTTTTATTACATATGAACACTTTTCACATTCTCCCGTGCAACTCAGCTGCTAGTCCTCCTTTCATGCAGAATCGTAAGGTCCTAGCTCATGTCCAAGGCACCAAAGCCAGCTAAAATGTCAATAATCGATACCTAAATCTTGAATTGGACTACTTCTTACTGGCTATTACATCAACTTAGAAGCTTCATCTGTGTTCTACTATGGTGCTTTTAGTGTCTCCGCATACCGCAGCACGCGACATAGCTTTGCAGGCGATAAGTACAATCGTTTCAGAGAGAAGAGCGGCCAATGTGACGATCTGGCTTTAAGTCGATTCGATAACAAATGACGAAAACGGACGGATGTCTCAGGTTTTTACTACATATGAACACTTTTCACATTCTCCCGTGCAACTGGGCTGCTAGTCCTCCTTTTATGCAGAATCTTAAAGTCCTAGCTCATGTCCAAGGCACCAAATCCAGCTAAAAAGTCAATAATCGATACCTAAAACTTGAATTGTACTACTTCTTGCTGGCTATTACATCAACTTAGAAGCTTCATCTGTGTTCTACTATGGTGCTTTTCGTGTTTCCGCCTACGGCAACACGCGACATAGCTTTGCAGACGATAAGTACAACCGTTTCAGAGAGAAGAGCGGCGAATGTGACGATCTGGCTTTAAGTCGATTCGATAACAAATGACGAAAACGGACGGATTTCTCAGGTTTTTACTACATATGAAAACTTTTCACATTCACCCGTGCAACTCGGCTGCTAGTCCTCCTTTAATGCAGAATCTTAAGGTACTAGCTCATGTCCAAGGCACCAAAGCCAGCTAAAAGGTCAATATTCAATACCTAAAACTTGAATTGGATTACTTCTTACTGGCTATTACATCAACTTAGATGCTTCATCTGTGTTCTACTATGGTGCTTTTAGTGTGTCCGCATACCGCAGCACGCGACATAGCTTTGCAGACGATAAGTACAACCGTTTCAGAGAGAAGAGCGGCCAATGTGACGATCTGCCTTTAAGTCGATTCGATAACAAATGACGAAAACGGACGGATGTCTCACGTTTTTACTGCATATGAACACTTTTCACATTCTCCCGTGCAACTCGGCTACTAGTCCTCCTTTCATGCAGAATCCTAAGGTCCTAGCTCATGTCCAAGTCACCAAAGCCAGCTAAAAAGTCAATAATCGATACCTAAAACTTGAATTGGACTACTTCTTACTGGCTATTACATCAACTTAGATGCTTCATCTGTGTTCTACTATGGTGATTTCAATGTCTCCGCATACCGCAGCACGCGACATAGCTTTGCAGACAAGAAGTACAACCGTTTCAGAGAGAAGAGCGGCCAATGTGACGATCTGGCTTTAAGTCGATTCGATAACAAATGACGAAAACGGACCGATTTCTCAGGTTTTTACTACATATGAACACTTTTCACATTCTCCCGTGCAACTCGGCTGCTAGTCCTCCTTCATGCAATGTCTTAACTTCCTAGCTCGTGTCCAAGGCACCAAAGAAGGTTAAAAAGTCAATAACCGATACCTAAAACTTGAATTTTACTACTTCTTACTGGCTATTACATCAACTTAGAAGCTTCATCTGTGTTCTGCTATGGTGCTTTTAGTGTGTCCGCATACCGCAGCACGCGACATTGCTTTGCAGACGATAAGTACAACCGTTTCAGAGAGAAGAGCGGCCAATGTGACGATCTGGCTTTAAGTCGATTCGATAACAAATGACGGAAACGGACGGATTTCTCAGGTTTTTACTACATATGAACACTTTTCACATTCTCCCGTGCAACTCGGCTGCTAGTCCTCCTTTCATGCAGAGTCTTAAGGTCCTAGCTCATGTCCAAGGCACCAAAGCCAGCTAAAAAGTCAATAATCGATACCTAAAACATGAATTGTACTACTTCTTACTGGCTATTACATCAACTTAGAAGCTTCATCTGTGTTCTACTATGGTGCTTTTAGTGTCTCTGCATACCGCAGCACGCGACATAACTTTGCAGACGATAAGTACAACCGTTTCAGAGAGAAGAGCGGCCAATGTGACGATCTGGCTTTAAGTCGATTCGATAACAAATGACGAAAACGGACGGATTTCTCAAGTTTTAACTACATTTGAACACTTTTCACATTCTCCCGTGCAACTCGGCTGCTAGTCCTCCTTTCATGCAGAATCTTAAGGTCCTAGCTCATGTCCAAGGCACCAAAGCCAGCTAAAAAGTCAATAATCGATACCTAAAACTTGAATTGTACTACTTCTTACTGGCTATTACATCAACTTAGATGCTTCATCTGTGTTCTACTATGGTGCTTTTACTCTCTCCACATACCGCAGCACGCGACATAGCTTTGCAGACGATAAGTACAACCGTTTCAGTGAGAAGAGCGGCCAATGTGACGATCTGGCTTTAAGTCGATTCGATAACATATGACGAAAACAGACGGGTTTCTAAGGTTTTTATTACATATGAACAGTTTTCACATTCTCCCGTGTAACTCGGCTGCTAGTCCTCCTTTCATGCAGAATGTTAAGGTCCTAGCTCATGTTCAAGGCACCAAAGCCAACTAAAAAGTCAATAATCGATACCTAAAACTTGAATTGTACTACTTCTTACTGCCTATTACATCAACTTAGAAGCTTCATCTGTGTTCTACTATGGTGATTTTAGGGTCTCCGCATACCGCAGTACGCGACATGGCTTTGCAGACGATAAGTACAAGCGTTTCAGAGAGAAGAGCGGCCAATGTGACGATCTGGCTTTAAGTCGATTCGATAACAAATGACGAAAACGGACGGATTTCTTAGGTTTTTACTACATATGAACACTTTTCACATTCTCCCATGCAACTCGGCTGCTAGTCCTCCTTTCATGCAGAATCTTAAGGTCCTAGCTCATGTCCAAGGCACCAAAGCCAGCTAAAAAGTCAATAATCGATACCTAAAACTTGAATTGTACTACTTCTTACTGGCTATTACATCAACTTAGAAGCTTCATCTGTGTTCTACTATGGTGCTTTTAGTGTCTCCACATACCGCAGCACGCGACATAGCTTTGCAGACGGTAAGTACAACCGTTTCAGAGAGAAGAGCGGCCAATGTGACGATCTGGCTTTAAGCCGATTCGATAACAAATGACGAAAACGGACGGATTTCTCAGGTTTTTATTACATATGAACACTTTTCACATTCTCCCGTGCAACTCAGCTGCTAGTCCTCCTTTCATGCAGAATCGTAAGGTCCTAGCTCATGTCCAAGGCACCAAACCCAGCTAAAAAGTCAATAATCGATACCTAAATCTTGAATTGGACTACTTCTTACTGGCTATTACATGAACTTAGAAGCTTCATCTGTGTTCTACTATGGTGCTTTTAGTGTCTCCGCATACCACAGCACGCGACATAGCTTTGCAGGCGATAAGTACAATCGTTTCAGAGAGAAGAGCGGCCAATGTGACGATCTGGCTTTAAGTCGATTCGATAACAAATGACGAAAACGGACGGATGTCTCTGGTTTTTACTACATATGAACACTTTTCACATTCTCCCGTGCAACTGGGCTGCTAGTCCTCCTTTTATGCAGAATCTTAAAGTCCTAGCTCATGTCCAAGGCACCAAATCCAGCTAAAAAGTCAATAATCGATACCTAAAACTTGAATTGTACTACTTCTTGCTGGCTATTACATCAACTTAGAAACTTCATCTGTGTTCTACTATGGTGCGTTTCGTGTTTCCGCCTACGGCAACACGCGACATAGCTTTGCAGACGATAAGTACAACCGTTTCAGAGAGAAGAGCGGCGAATGTGACGATCTGGCTTTAAGTCGATTCGATAACAAATGACGAAAACGGACGGATTTCTCAGGTTTTTACTACATATGAAAACTTTTCACATTCACCCGTGCAACTCGGCTGCTAGTCCTCCTTTAATGCAGAATCTTAAGGTCCTAGCTCATGTCCAAGGCACCAAAGCCAGCTAAAAGGTCAATATTCAATACCTAAAACTTGAATTGGATTACTTCTTACTGGCTATTACATCAACTTAGATGCTTCATCTGTGTTCTACTATGGTGCTTTTAGTGTGTCCGCATACCGCAGCACGCGACATAGCTTTGCAGACGATAAGTACAACCGTTTCAGAGAGAAGAGCGGCCAATGTGACGATCTGCCTTTAAGTCGATTCGATAACAAATGACGAAAACGGACGGATGTCTCACGTTTTTACTGCATATGAACACTTTTCACATTCTCCCGTGCAACTCGGCTGCTAGTCCTCCTTTTATGCAGAATCTTAAGGTCCTAGCTCATCTCCAAGGCACCAAAGCCAGCTAAAAAGTCAATAACGATACCTCAAACTTGAATTGGATTACTTCTTACTGGCTATTACATCCACTTAGATGCTTCATCTGTGTTCTACTATGGTGATTTTAGTGTCTCAGCATACCGCAGCACGCGACATAGCTTTGCAGACGATAAGTGCAACCGTTTCAGAGAGAAGAGCAGCCAATGTGACGATCTGGCTTTAAGTCGATTCGATAACAAATGACGAAAACGGACGGATTTCTCAGGTTTTCACTACATATGAACACTTTTCACATTCTCCCATGCAACACGGCTGCTAGTCCTCCTTTAATGCAGAATCTTAAGGTCCTAGCTCATGTCCAAGGCACCAAAGCCAGCTAAAAAGTCAATAATCGATACATAAAACTTGAATTGGATTACTTCTTACTGGCTATTACATCAACTTAGATGCTTCATCTGTGTTCTACTATGGTGATTTTAGTGTCTCCGCATACCGCAGCACGCGACATAGCTTTGCAGACGATAGGTACAAGCGTTTCAGACAGAAGAGCGGCCAATGTGACGATCTGGCTTTAACTCGATTCGATAACAAATGACGAAAACGGACGGATTTCTCAGGTTTTAACTACATATGAACACTTTTCACATTCTCCCGTGCAACTCGGCTGCTAGTCCTCCTTTCATGCAGAATCTTAAGGTCCTAGCTCATGTCCAAGGCACCAAAGCCAGCTAAAAAGTCAATAATCAATACCTAAAACTTGAATTGTACTGCTTCTTACTGGCTATTACATCAACTTAGAAGCTTCATCTGTGTTCTACTACGGTGCTTTTAGTTTCTCCGCATACCGCAGCACGCGACATAGTTTTGCAGACGATAAGTACAACCGTTTCACAGAGAAGAGCGGCCAATGTGACAATCTGGCTTTAAGTCGATTCGATAACAAATGACGAAAACGGACGGATTTCTCAGGTTT
Organism: Schistocerca gregaria; assembly: GCF_023897955.1. Classification (NCBI taxonomy): domain Eukaryota; kingdom Metazoa; phylum Arthropoda; class Insecta; order Orthoptera; family Acrididae; genus Schistocerca; species Schistocerca gregaria. The sequence goes on from NW_026061795.1 coordinate 8,249,639, forward strand.
TTACTACATGTGAACACTTTTCACATTCTCCCGTGGAACTCGGCTGCTAGTCCTCCTTTCATGCAGAATCTTAAGGTCCTAGCTCATGTCCAAGGCACCAAAGCCAGCTAAAAAGTCAATAATCGATACCTAAAACTCGAATTGTACTACTTCTTACTGGATATTACATCAACTTAGAAGCTTCATCTGTGTTCTACTGTGGTGATTTTAGTGTCTCCGCATACCGCAGCACGTGACATAGCTTTGCAGACGATAAGTACAACCGTTTCAGTGAGAAGAGCGGCCAATGTGACGATCTGGCTTTAAGTCGATTCGATAATAAATGACGAAAACGGACGGATGTCTCAGGTTTTTACTGCATATGAACACTTTTCACATTCTCCCATGCTACTCGGCTGCTAGTCCTCCTTTCATGCAGAATCCTAAGGTCCTAGCTCATGTCCAAGTCACCAAAGCCAGCTAAAAAGTCAATAATCGATACCTAAAACTTGAATTGGACTACTTCTTACTGGCTATTACATCAACTTAGATGCTTCATCTGTGTTCTACTATGGTGATTTCAATGTCTCCGCATACCGCAGCACGCGACATAGCTTTGCAGACAAGAAGTACAACCGTTTCAGAGAGAAGAGCGGCCAATGTGACGATCTGGCTTTAAGTCGATTCGATAACAAATGACGAAAACGGACCGATTTCTCAGGTTTTTACTACATATGAACACTTTTCACATTCTCCCGTGCAACTCGGCTGCTAGTCCTCCTTCATGCAATGTCTTAACTTCCTAGCTCGTGTCCAAGGCACCAAAGAAGGTTAAAAAGTCAATAACCGATACCTAAAACTTGAATTTTACTACTTCTTACTGGCTATTACATCAACTTAGAAGCTTCATCTGTGTTCTACTATGGTGCTTTTAGTGTGTCCGCATACCGCAGTACGCGACATAGCTTTGCAGACGATAAGTACAACCGTTTCAGTGAGAAGAGCGGCCAATGTAACGATCTGGCTTTAATTCGATTCGATAACAAATGACGAAAACGGACGGATGTCTCAGGTTTTTACTGCATATGAACACTTTTCACATTCTCCCATGCAACTCGGCTGCTAGTCCTCCTTTCATGCAAAATCTTAAGGTCCTAGCTCATGTCCAAGTCACCAAAGCCAGCTAAAAAGTCAATAACGATATCCAAAACTTGAATTGTACTATTTCTTACTGGCTATTACATCATCTTAGAAGCTTCATCCTTGTTCTACTATGGTGCTTTTAGTGTCTCCGCATACCGCAGCACGCGACATAGCTTTGCAGACGATAAGTACAACCGTTTCAGAGAGAAGAGCGGCCAATGTGACGACCTGGCTTTAAGTCGATTCGATAACAAATGACGGAAACGGACGGATTTCTCAGGTTTTTACTACATATGAACACTTTTCACATTCTCCCGTGCAACTCGGCTGCTAGTCCTCCTTTCATGCAGAGTCTTAAGGTCCTAGCTCATGTCCAAGGCACCAAAGCCAGCTAAAAAGTCAATAATCGATACCTAAAACATGAATTGTACTACTTCTTACTGGCTATTACATCAACTTAGAAGCTTCATCTGTGTTCTACTATGGTGCTTTTAGTGTCTCTGCATACCGCAGCACGCGACATAACTTTGCAGACGATAAGTACAACCGTTTCAGAGTGAAGAGCGGCCAATGTGACGATCTGGCTTTAAGTCGATTCGATAACAAATGACGAAAACGGACGGATTTCTCAAGTTTTAACTACATTTGAACACTTTTCACATTCTCCCGTGCAACTCGGCTGCTAGTCCTCCTTTCATGCAGAATCTTAAGGTCCTAGCTCATGTCCAAGGCACCAAAGCCAGCTAAAAAGTCAATAATCGATACCAAAACTTGAATTGTAGTACATCTTACTGGCTATTCCATCAACTTAGAAGCTTCATCTGTGTTCTACTATGGTGCTTTTACTGTCTCCGCAAATCGCAACACGCGACATAGCTTTGCAGACGATAAGTACAACCGTTTCCGAGAGCAGAGCGGCCAATGTGACGATCTGGCTTTAAGTAGATTCGATAACAAATGACGAAAACAGACAGATTTCTCAGGTTTTTACTAGATATGAACACTTTTCACATTCTCCCCTGCAACTCGGCTGATAGTCCTCCTTTCATGCAGAATCTTATGGTCCTAGCCCATGTCCAAGGCACCAAAGCCATCTAAAAAGTCAATAATCAATACCTAAAACTTGTATTGTACTACTTCTTACTGGCTATTACATCAGCTTAGAAGCTTCATCTTTCTTCTACTACGGTGGTTTTAGATTCTCCGCATGCCGCAGCACGCGACATGGCTTTGCAGACGAAAAGTACAACCGTTTCAGAGAGAAGAGCGGCCAATGTCACGATCTGGCTTTAAGTCGATTCGATAACAAATGACGAAAACGGACGGATTTCTCAGGTTTTTACTACATATGAACACTTTTCACATTCACCCGTGCAACTCTTCTGCTAGTCCTCCTTTCATGCTGAATCTTAAGGTCCTAGCTCATGTCCAAGGCACCAAAGCCAGCTAAAGATCAATATTCAATACCTAAAACTTGAATTGTTCTACTTCTTACTGGCTATTACATCAACTAAGAAGCTTGATCTGTGTTCTACTATGGTGCTTTTAGTGTCTCAGCATACCGCAGCACGCGACATAGCTTTGCAGACGATAAGTACAATTGTTTCAGAGAGAAGAGTGGCCAATGTGACGTTCTGGCTTTATTTCGATTCGATAACAAATGACGAAAACGGACGGATTTCTCAGGTTTTTACTACATATGAACACTTTTCACATTCTCCCGTGCAACAGGGCTGCTGGTCCTCCATCATGCAAAATCTTAAGTTCCTAGCTCGTGTCCAAGGCCCAAAGAAGGGTAAAAAGTCAATAACCGATACCTAAAACTTTAATTGTACTACTTCTTACTGGCTATTACATCAACTTAGAAGTTTCATCTCTGTTCTACTATGGTGCTTTTAGTGTCTCCGCATACCGCAGCACGCGACATAGCTTTGCAATCGATAAGTACAACCGTTTCAGAGAGAAGAGCGGCCAATGTGGCGATCTGGCTTTAAGCTGTTTCGATAACAAATGACGAAAACGGACCTATTTCTCAGGTTTTTACTACATATGAACACTTTTCACATTCTCCCGTGCAACGCGGCTGCTAGTCCTCCTTTCATGCAGAATCTTAAGGTCCTAGCTCATGTCAAAGGCACCAAAGCCAGCTAAAAAGTCAATAATCGATACCTAAAACTTGAATTGTACTACATCTTACTGGCTATTACATCAACTTAGAAGCTTCATCTGTGTTCTACTATGGTGCTTTTAGTGTCTCCGCAAATCGCAGCACGCGACATAGCTTTGCAGACGATAAGTACAACCGTTTCAGAGAGAAGAGCGGCCAATGTGACGATCTGGCTTTAAGTAGATTCGATAACAAATGACGAAAGCGGACGGATTTGTCAGGTTTTTACTACATATGAACACTTCTCTTATTCTCCCGTGCAACTCGGCTGTTAGTCCACCTTTCATGCAGAATCATAAGGTCCTAGCTCATGTCCAATGCACCAAAGCCAGGTAAAATTCAATAATCGATACCTAAGATTTGAATTGTACTACTTCTTACTGGCTATTACATCAACTTAGAAGCTTCATCTGTGTTCTACTATGGTGCTTTTAGTGTCTCCGCATACCGCAGCACGCGACATAGCTTTGCAGACGATAAGTACAACCGTTTCAGAGTGAAGAGCGGAAAATGTGACGATCTGGCTTTAAGTCGATTCGATAACAAATGACGAAAACGGACGGATTTCTCAGGTTTTTACTACATATGAACACTTTTCACATTCTCCCGTGCAACTCGGCTGCTAGTCCTCCTTTCATACAGAATGTAAAGGTCCTAGCTCATGTCCAAGGCACCAAAGCCAGCTAAAAAGTCAATAATCGATACCTAAATCTTGAATTGGACTACTTCTTACTGGTTATTACATTAACTTAGAAGCTTCATCCGTGTTCTACTGTGGTGATTTTAGTGTCCCCAGATCCCGCAGCACGTGACATAGCTTTGCAGACGATAAGTACAACCGATTCAGAGAGGAGAGCGGCCAATGTGACGATCTGGCTTTAAGTCGATTCGATAACAAATGACGAAAACGGACGGATTTCTCAGGTTTTTACTACATATGAACACTTTTCACATTCTCCCGTGCAACTCGGCTGCTAGTCCTCCTTTCATGCAGAATGTTAAGGTCCTAGGTCATGTCCAAGGCACCAAAGCCAGCTATAAAGTCAATAATCGATACCTAAAACTTGAATTGTACTACGTCTTACTGGGTATTACATCAACTTAGAAGCTTCATCTGTGTTCTACTATGGTGCTTTTAGTGTCTCCGCATACCGCAGCACGCGACATAGCTTTGCAGACGATAAGTACAACCGTTGCAGAGAGAAGAGCGGCTAATGTGACGATCTGGCCTTAAGTCGATTCGATAACAAATGACGAAAGTGGACGGATTTCTCAGGTTTTTACTACATATGAACACTTTTCTCATTCTCCCGTGCAACTCGGCTGCTAGTCCTCCTTTAATGCAGAATCATAAGGTCCTAGCTCATGTCCAAGGCACCAAAGCCAGTTAAAAAGTCAATAATCGATACCTAAAACTTGAATTGTACTACTTCTTACTGGCTATTACATCAACTTAGAAGCTTTATCTGTGTTCTACTATGGTGCTTTTCGTGACTCCGCATACCGCAGCACGCGACATAGCTTTGCAATCGATAAGTACAACCGTTTCAGAGAGAAGAGCGGCCAATGTGACGATCTGGCTTTAAGTCGATTCGATAACAAATGACGAAAACGGACCGATTTCTCAGGTTTTTACTAGATATGAACACTTTTCATATTCTCCCGTGCAACTCGGCTGCTAGTCCTCCTGTCGTGCAGAATCTTAAGGTCCTAGCACATGTCCAAGGCACCAAAGCCAGCTAAAAAGTCCATAATCAATACCTAAAACTTGAATTGTACTACTTCTTACTGGCTATTACATCAACTTAGAAGCTTCATCTGTGTTCTACTACGGTGCTTTTAGTTTCTCCGCATACCGCAGCAGGCGACATAGTTTTGCAGACGATAAGTACAACCGTTTCAGAGAGAAGAGCAGCCAATGTGACGATCTGGCTTTAAGTCGATTCGATAACAAATGACGAAAACTGACGGATTTCTCAGGTTTTTACTACATATGAACACATTACACTTTCTCCCGTGCAACTCGGATGCTAGTCCTCCTTTCATGCTGAATCTTAAGGTCCTAGCTCATGTCAAAGGCACCAAAGCCAGCTAAAATGTCAATGATCGATACATAAAATTTGAATTGTACTACTTCATACTGGATATTACATCAACTTAGAAGCGTCATCTGTGTTCTACGGTGGTGATTTTAGTGTCTCCGCATACCGCTGCACGTGACATAGCTTTGCAGACGATAAGTACAACCGATTCAGAGAGGAGAGCGGCCAATGTGACGATCTGGCTTTAAGTCGATTCGATAACAAATGACGAAAACGGACGGATTTCTCAGGTTTTTACTATATATGAACACTTTTCACATTCTCCCGTGCAACTCGGCTGCTAGTCCTCCTTTCATGCAGAATGTTAAGGACCTAGCTCATGTCCAAGGCACCAAAGCCAGCTAAAAAGTCAATAATCGATACCTAAAACTTGAATTGTACTACGTGTTACTGGGTATTACATCAACTAAGAAGCTTCATCTGTGTTCTACTATGGTGCTTTTAGTGTCTCCGCATACCGCAGCACGCGACATAGCTTTGCAGACGATAAGTACAACCGTTTCAGAGAGAAGAGCGGCCAATGTGACGATCTGGCTTTAAGTCGATTCGATAACAAATGACGAAAACGGACGGATTTCTCAGGTTTTTACTACATTTGAACACTTTTCACATTCTCCCGTGCAACTCGGCTGCTAGTCCTCCTTTCATGTAGAATCTTAAGGTCCTAGCTCATGACCAAGGCACCAAAGCCAGCTAAAAAGTCAATAATCGATACCTAAAACTTCAATTGTACTACTTCTTACTGGCTATTACATCAACTTAGAAGCTTCATCTGTGTTCTACTATGGTGCTTTTAGTGTCTCCGCATATCGCAGCACGCGACATAGCTTTGTAGACGATAAGTACAACCGTTTGAGAGAGAAGAGCGGCCAATGTGACGATCTTGCTTTAAGTAGATTCGATAACAAATGACGAAAGCGGACGGATTTCTCAGGTTTTTACTACATATGAACACTTTTCTCATTCTCCCGTGCAACTCGGCTGCTAGTCCTCCTTTCATGCAGAATCTTAAGGTCCTAGCTCATGTCCAAGGCACCAAAGCCAGCTAAAAAGTCAATAATCGATACCTAAAACTTGAATTGGATTACTTCTTACTGGCTATTACATCAACTTAGAAGCTTCATCTGTGTTCTACTATGGTGCTTTTAGTGTCTCCGCATATCGCAGCACGCGACATAGCTTTGTAGACGATAAGTACAACCGTTTCAGAGAGAAGAGCGGCCAATGTGACGATCTGGCTTTAAGTAGATTCGATAACAAATGACGAAAGCGGACGGATTTCTCAGGTTTTTACTACATATGAACACTTTTCTCATTCTTCCGTGCAACTCGGCTGCTAGTCCTCCTTTCATGCAGAATCATAAGGTCCTAGCTCATGTCCAAGGCACCAAAGCCAGCTAAAACGTCAATAATCGATACCTAAAACTTGAATTGTACTACTTCTTACTGGCTATAACATCAACTTAGAAGCTTCATCTGTGTTCTACTATGGTGCTTTTAGTGTCTCCGCATACCACAGCACGCGACATAGCTTTGCAATCGATAAGTACAACCGTTTCAGAGAGAAGAGCGGCCAATGTGGCGATCTGGCTTTAAGGCGATTCGATAACAAATGACGAAAACGGACCTATTTCTCAGGTTTTTACTACATATGAACACTTTTCACATTCTCCCGTGCAACTCGGCTGCTAGTCCTCCTTTCATGCAGAATCTTAAGGTCCTAGCTCATGTCCAAGGCACCAAAGCCAGCTAAAAAATCCATAATCAATACCTAAAACTTGAACTGTACTACTTCTTACTGGCTATTACATCAACTTAGAAGCTTCATCTGTGTTCTACTACGGTGCTTTCAGTTCCTCCGCATACCGCAGCACGCGACATAGTTTTGCAGACGATTAGTACAACCGTTTCAGAGAGAAGAGCGGGGAATGTGACGATCTGGCTTTAAGTCGATTCGATAACAAATGACGAAAACGGACGGATTTCTCAGGTTTTTACTACATATGAACAGTTTACACATTCTCCCGTGCAACTCGGCTGCTAGTCATCCTTTCATGCTGAATCTTAAGGTCCTAGCTCATGTCCATAGCACCAAAGCCTGCTAAAGATCAATATTCAATACCTAAAACTTGAATTGTACTACTTCTTACTGGATATTACATCAACTTAGAAGCTTCATCTTTGTTCTACTGTGGTGATTTTAGTGTCTCCGCATACCGCAGCACGTGACATAGCTTTGCAGGCGATAAGAACAACCGATTCAGAGAGAATAGCGGCCAATGTGATGATCTGGCTTTAAGTCGATTCGATAACAAATGACGAAAACGGACGGATATCTCAGGTTTTTACTACATATGAACACTTTTCACATTCTCGCGTGCAACTCGGCTGCTAGTCCTCCTTTCATGCAGAATCTTAAGGTCCTAGCTCATGTCAAAGGCACCAAAGCCAGCTAAAATGTCAATGATCGATACCTAAAATTTGAATTGTACTACTTCTTACTGGATATTACATCAACTTAGAAGATTCATCTGTGTTCTACTGTGGTGATTTTAGTGTCTCCGCATACCGCTGCACGTGACATAGCTTTGCAGACGATAAGTACAACGGATTCAGAGAGGAGAGCGGCCAATGTGACGATCTGGCTTTATGTCGATTCGATAACAATTGACGAAAACGGACGGATTTCTCAGGTTTTTACTACATATGAACACTTTTCACATTCTCCCGTGCAACTCGGCTGCTAGTCCTCCTTTCATGCAGAATGTTAAGGACCTAGCTCATGTCCAAGGCACCAAAGCCAGCTAAAAAGTCAATAATCGATACCTTAAACTTGAATTGTACTACGTCTTACTGGGTATTACATCAACTTAGAAGCTTCATCTGTGTTCTACTATGGTGCTTTTAGTGTCTCCGCATACCGCAGCACGCGACATAGCTTCGCAGACGATAAGTACAACCGTTTCAGAGAGAAGAGCGGCCAATGTGACGATCTGGCTTTAAGTCGATTCGATAACAAATGACGAAAACGGACGGATTTCTCAGGTTTTTACTACATTTGAACACTTTTCACATTCTCCCGTGCAACTCGGCTGCTAGTCCTCCTTTCATGCAGAATCTTAAGGTCCTAGCTCATGTCCAAGGCACCAAAGCCAGCTAAAGAGTCAATAATCGATACCTAAAACTTCAATTGTACTACTTCTTACTGGCTATTACATCAACTTAGAAGCTTCATCTGTGTTCTACTATGGTGCTTTTAGTGTCTCCGCATATCGCAGCACGCGACATAGCTTTGTAGACGATAAGTACAACCGTTTGAGAGAGAAGAGCGGCCAATGTGACGATCTTGCTTTAAGTAGATTCGATAACAAATGACGAAAGCGGACGGATTTCTCAGGTTTTTACTACATATGAACACTTTTCTCATTCTCCCGTGCAACTCGGCTGCTAGTCCTCCTTTCATGCAGAATCATAAGGTCCTAGCTCATGTCCAAGGCACCAAAGCCAGCTAAAACGTCAATAATCGATACCTAAAACTTGAATTGTACTACTTCTTACTGGGTATTACATCAACTTAGAAGCTTCATCTGTGTTCTACTACGGTGCTTTTAGTGTCTCCGCATACCGCAGCACGCGACATAGCTTTGCAGACGAAAAGTACAAGCGTTTCAGAGAGAAGATCGGAAAATGTGACGATCTGGCTTTAAGTCGATTCGATAACAAATGACGAAAACGGACGTATTTCTCAGGTTTTTACTACTTTTGAACACTTTTTACATTCTCCCGTGCACTTCGGCTGCTAGTCCTCCTTCATGCAAAATCTTAAGTTCCTAGCTCGTGTCCAAGGCACCAAAGGAGGGTAAAATGTCAATAACCGATAGCTAAAACTTGAATTGTACTAATTTTTACTGGCTATTACATCAACTTAGAAGCTTCATCTGTGTTCTACTATGGTGCTTTTAGTGTCTCCGCATACCGCAGCACGCGACATAGCATTGCAATCGATAAGTACAACCGTTTCAGAGAGAAGAGCGGCCAATGTGACGATCTGGCTTTAAGTCGATTCGATAACAAATGACGAAAATGGAAGGATTTCTCGGGTTTTTACTACATATGAACACTTTTCACATTCTCCCGTGCAACTCGGCTGCTAGTCCTCCTTTCATGCAGAATGTTAAGGACCTAGCTCATGTCCAAGGCACCAAAGCCAGCTAAAAAGTCAATAATCGATACCTAAAACTTGAATTGTACTACGTCTTACTGGGTATTACATCAACTTAGAAGCTTCATCTGTGTTCTACTATGGTGCTTTTAGTGTCTCCGCATACCGCAGCACGCGACATAGCTTTGCAGACGATAAGTACAACCGTTTCAGAGAGAAGAGCGGCCAATGTGACGATCTGGCTTTAAGTCGATTCGATAACAAATGACGAAAACGGACGGATTTCTCAGGTTTTTACTACATTTGAACACTTTTCACATTCTCCCGTGCAACTCGGCTGCTAGTCCTCCTTTCATGTAGAATCTTAAGGTCCTAGCTCATGTCCAAGGCACCAAAGCCAGCTAAAAAGTCAATAATCGATACCTAAAACTTCAATTGTACTACTTCTTACTGGCTATTACATCAACTTAGAAGCTTCATCTGTGTTCTACTATGGTGCTTTTAGTGTCTCCGCATATCGCAGCACGCGACATAGCTTTGTAGACGATAAGTACAACCGTTTGAGAGAGAAGAGCGGCCAATGTGACGATCTTGCTTTAAGTAGATTCGATAACAAATGACGAAAGCGGACGGATTTCTCAGGTTTTTACTACATATGAACACTTTTCTCATTCTCCCGTGCAACTCGGCTGCTAGTCCTCCTTTCATGCAGAATCTTAAGGTCCTAGCTCATGTCCAAGGCACCAAAGCCAGCTAAAAAGTCAATAATCGATACCTAAAACTTGATTTGGATTACTTCTTACTGGCTATTACATCAACTTAGAAGCTTCATCTGTGTTCTACTATGGTGCTTTTAGTGTCTCCGCATATCGCAGCACGCGACATAGCTTCGTAGACGATAAGTACAACCGTTTCAGAGAGAAGAGCGGCCAATGTGACGATCTGCCTTTAAGTAGATTCGATAACAAATGACGAAAGCGGACGGATTTCTCAGGTTTTTACTACATATGAACACTTTTCTCATTCTCCCGTGCAACTCGGCTGCTAGTCCTCCTTTCATGCAGAATCATAAGGTCCTAGCTCATGTCCAAGGCACCAAAGCCAGCTAAAACGTCAATAATCGATACCTAAAACTTGAATTGTACTACGTCTTACTGGGTATTACATCAACTTAGAAGCTTCATCTGTGTTCTACTACGGTGCTTTTAGTGTCTCCGCATACCGCAGCACGCGACATAGCTTTGCAGACGAAAAGTACAAGCGTTTCAGACAGAAGATCGGAAAATGTGACGATCTGGCTTTAAGTCGATTCGAAAACAAATGACGAAAACGGACGGATTTCTCAGGTTTTTACTACATTTGAACACTTTTCACATTCTCCCGTGCACTTCGGCTGCTAGTCCTCCTTCATGCAAAATCTTAAGTTCCTAGCTCGTGTCCAAGGCACCAAAGGAGGGTAAAATGTCAATAACCGATAGCTAAAACTTGAATTGTACTAATTTTTACTGGCTATTACATCAACTTAGAAGCTTCATCTGTGTTCTACTATGGTGCTTTTAGTGTCTCCGCATACCGCAGCACGCGACATAGCATTGCAATCGATAAGTACAACCGTTTCAGAGAGAAGAGCGGCCAATGTGACGATCTGGCTTTAAGTCGATTCGATAACAAATGACGAAAATGGAAGGATTTCTCGGGTTTTTACTACATATGAACACTTTTCACATTCTTCCGTGCAACTCGGCTGCTAGTCCTCCTTCATGCAAATTCTTAAGTTCCCGGCTAATGTCCAAGGCACAAAATCCAGCTAAAAATTCAATATTCAATACCTAAAACTCGAATTGTATTACTTCTTACTGGCTATTACATCAACTTAGAAGCTTCATCTGTGTTCTACTATGGTGATTTTAGTGTCTCCGCATACCGCTGCACGTGACATAGCTTTGCAGACGATAAGTACAACGGATTCAGAGAGGAGAGCGGCCAATGTGACGATCTGGCTTTATGTCGATTCGATAACAATTGACGAAAACGGACGGATTTCTCAGGTTTTTACTACATATGAACACTTTTCACATTCTCCCGTGCAACTCGGCTGCTAGTCCTCCTTTCATGCAGAATGTTAAGGACCTAGCTCATGTCCAAGGCACCAAAGCCAGCTAAAAAGTCAATAATCGATACCTTAAACTTGAATTGTACTACGTCTTACTGGGTATTACATCAACTTAGAAGCTTCATCTGTGTTCTACTATGGTGCTTTTAGTGTCTCCGCATACCGCAGCACGCGACATAGCTTCGCAGACGATAAGTACAACCGTTTCAGAGAGAAGAGCGGCCAATGTGACGATCTGGCTTTAAGTCGATTCGATAACAAATGACGAAAACGGACGGATTTCTCAGGTTTTTACTACATTTGAACACTTTTCACATTCTCCCGTGCAACTCGGCTGCTAGTCCTCCTTTCATGCAGAATCTTAAGGTCCTAGCTCATGTCCAAGGCACCAAAGCCAGCTAAAGAGTCAATAATCGATACCTAAAACTTCAATTGTACTACTTCTTACTGGCTATTACATCAACTTAGAAGCTTCATCTGTGTTCTACTATGGTGCTTTTAGTGTCTCCGCATATCGCAGCACGCGACATAGCTTTGTAGACGATAAGTACAACCGTTTGAGAGAGAAGAGCGGCCAATGTGACGATCTTGCTTTAAGTAGATTCGATAACAAATGACGAAAGCGGACGGATTTCTCAGGTTTTTACTACATATGAACACTTTTCTCATTCTCCCGTGCAACTCGGCTGCTAGTCCTCCTTTCATGCAGAATCATAAGGTCCTAGCTCATGTCCAAGGCACCAAAGCCAGCTAAAACGTCAATAATCGATACCTAAAACTTGAATTGTACTACTTCTTACTGGGTATTACATCAACTTAGAAGCTTCATCTGTGTTCTACTACGGTGCTTTTAGTGTCTCCGCATACCGCAGCACGCGACATAGCTTTGCAGACGAAAAGTACAAGCGTTTCAGAGAGAAGATCGGAAAATGTGACGATCTGGCTTTAAGTCGATTCGATAACAAATGACGAAAACGGACGTATTTCTCAGGTTTTTACTACTTTTGAACACTTTTTACATTCTCCCGTGCACTTCGGCTGCTAGTCCTCCTTCATGCAAAATCTTAAGTTCCTAGCTCGTGTCCAAGGCACCAAAGGAGGGTAAAATGTCAATAACCGATAGCTAAAACTTGAATTGTACTAATTTTTACTGGCTATTACATCAACTTAGAAGCTTCATCTGTGTTCTACTATGGTGCTTTTAGTGTCTCCGCATACCGCAGCACGCGACATAGCATTGCAATCGATAAGTACAACCGTTTCAGAGAGAAGAGCGGCCAATGTGACGATCTGGCTTTAAGTCGATTCGATAACAAATGACGAAAATGGAAGGATTTCTCGGGTTTTTACTACATATGAACACTTTTCACATTCTCCCGTGCAACTCGGCTGCTAGTCCTCCTTTCATGCAGAATGTTAAGGACCTAGCTCATGTCCAAGGCACCAAAGCCAGCTAAAAAGTCAATAATCGATACCTAAAACTTGAATTGTACTACGTCTTACTGGGTATTACATCAACTTAGAAGCTTCATCTGTGTTCTACTATGGTGCTTTTAGTGTCTCCGCATACCGCAGCACGCGACATAGCTTTGCAGACGATAAGTACAACCGTTTCAGAGAGAAGAGCGGCCAATGTGACGATCTGGCTTTAAGTCGATTCGATAACAAATGACGAAAACGGACGGATTTCTCAGGTTTTTACTACATTTGAACACTTTTCACATTCTCCCGTGCAACTCGGCTGCTAGTCCTCCTTTCATGTAGAATCTTAAGGTCCTAGCTCATGTCCAAGGCACCAAAGCCAGCTAAAAAGTCAATAATCGATACCTAAAACTTCAATTGTACTACTTCTTACTGGCTATTACATCAACTTAGAAGCTTCATCTGTGTTCTACTATGGTGCTTTTAGTGTCTCCGCATATCGCAGCACGCGACATAGCTTTGTAGACGATAAGTACAACCGTTTGAGAGAGAAGAGCGGCCAATGTGACGATCTTGCTTTAAGTAGATTCGATAACAAATGACGAAAGCGGACGGATTTCTCAGGTTTTTACTACATATGAACACTTTTCTCATTCTCCCGTGCAACTCGGCTGCTAGTCCTCCTTTCATGCAGAATCTTAAGGTCCTAGCTCATGTCCAAGGCACCAAAGCCAGCTAAAAAGTCAATAATCGATACCTAAAACTTGAATTGGATTACTTCTTACTGGCTATTACATCAACTTAGAAGCTTCATCTGTGTTCTACTATGGTGCTTTTAGTGTCTCCGCATATCGCAGCACGCGACATAGCTTTGTAGACGATAAGTACAACCGTTTGAGAGAGAAGAGCGGCCAATGTGACGATCTTGCTTTAAGTAGATTCGATAACAAATGACGAAAGCGGACGGATTTCTCAGGTTTTTACTACATATGAACACTTTTCTCATTCTCCCGTGCAACTCGGCTGCTAGTCCTCCTTTCATGCAGAATCTTAAGGTCCTAGCTCATGTCCAAGGCACCAAAGCCAGCTAAAAAGTCAATAATCGATACCTAAAACTTGATTTGGATTACTTCTTACTGGCTATTACATCAACTTAGAAGCTTCATCTGTGTTCTACTATGGTGCTTTTAGTGTCTCCGCATATCGCAGCACGCGACATAGCTTCGTAGACGATAAGTACAACCGTTTCAGAGAGAAGAGCGGCCAATGTGACGATCTGCCTTTAAGTAGATTCGATAACAAATGACGAAAGCGGACGGATTTCTCAGGTTTTTACTACATATGAACACTTTTCTCATTCTCCCGTGCAACTCGGCTGCTAGTCCTCCTTTCATGCAGAATCATAAGGTCCTAGCTCATGTCCAAGGCACCAAAGCCAGCTAAAACGTCAATAATCGATACCTAAAACTTGAATTGTACTACGTCTTACTGGGTATTACATCAACTTAGAAGCTTCATCTGTGTTCTACTACGGTGCTTTTAGTGTCTCCGCATACCGCAGCACGCGACATAGCTTTGCAGACGAAAAGTACAAGCGTTTCAGACAGAAGATCGGAAAATGTGACGATCTGGCTTTAAGTCGATTCGAAAACAAATGACGAAAACGGACGGATTTCTCAGGTTTTTACTACATTTGAACACTTTTCACATTCTCCCGTGCACTTCGGCTGCTAGTCCTCCTTCATGCAAAATCTTAAGTTCCTATCTCGTGTCCAAGGCACCAAAGGAGTTTAAAATGTCAATAACCGATAGCTAAAACTTGAATTGTACTAATTTTTACTGGCTATTACATCAACTTAGAAGCTTCATCTGTGTTCTACTATGGTGCTTTTAGTGTCTCCGCATACCGCAGCACGCGACATAGCATTGCAATCGATAAGTACAACCGTTTCAGAGAGAAGAGCGGCCAATGTGACGATCTGGCTTTAAGTCGATTCGATAACAAATGACGAAAATGGAAGGATTTCTCGGGTTTTTACTACATATGAACACTTTTCACATTCTTCCGTGCAACTCGGCTGCTAGTCCTCCTTCATGCAAATTCTTAAGTTCCCGGCTAATGTCCAAGGCACAAAATCCAGCTAAAAATTCAATATTCAATACCTAAAACTCGAATTGTATTACTTCTTACTGGCTATTACATCAACTTAGAAGCTTCATCTGTGTTCTACTATGGTGCTTTTAGTGTCTCCGCATATCGCAGCACGCGACATAGCTTTGTAGACGATAAGTACAACCGTTTCAGAGAGAAGAGCGGCCAATGTGACGATCTGGCTTTAAGTAGATTCGATAACAAATGACGAAAGCGGACGGATTTCTCAGGTTTTTACTACATATGAACACTTTTCTCATTCTCCCGTGAAACTCGGCTGCTAGTCCTCCTTTCATGCAGAATCATAAGGTCCTAGCTCATGTCCAAGGCACCAAAGCCAGCTAAAACGTCAATAATCGATACCTAAAACTTGAATTGTACTACGTCTTACTGGGTATTACATCAACTTAGAAGCTTCATCTGTGTTCTACTATGGTGCTTTTAGTGTCTCAGAATACCGCAGCACGCGACATAGCTTTGCAGACGATAAGTACAAGTGTTTCAGAGAGAAGAGCGGCCAATGTGACGATCTGGCTTTAAGTCGATTCGAAAACAAATGACGAAAACGGACGGATTTCTCAGGTTTTTACTACATTTGAACACTTTTCACATTCTCCCGTGCAACTCGGCTGCTAGTCCTCCTTCATGCAAAATCTT
The DNA here is from genome assembly GCF_023897955.1 of Schistocerca gregaria. NCBI lineage: Eukaryota > Metazoa > Arthropoda > Insecta > Orthoptera > Acrididae > Schistocerca > Schistocerca gregaria. The sequence goes on from NW_026061795.1 coordinate 8,265,536, forward strand.
AAGTTCCTAGCTCGTGTCCAAAGCACCAAAGAAGGGTAAAAAGTCAATAACCGATACCTAAAACTGTAATTGTACTCTTTCTTACTGGGTATTACATCAACTTAGAAGCTTCATCTGAGTTCTACTATGGTGTATTCAGTGTGTCCGCATACCGCAGCACGCGACATAGCTTTGCAGACGATAAGTACAACCGTTTCAGAGAGAAGAGCGGCCAATGTGACGATCTGGCTTTAAGTCGATTCGATATCAAATAACGAAAACGGACGGATGTCTAGGTTTTTACCACATATGAACACTTTTCATATTGTCCCGTCCAACTCCGCTGCTAATCCTCCTTTCATGCAGAATCTTAAGGACCTAGCTCATGTCCAAGGCACCAAAGTCAGCTATAAAGTCAATAATCGATACCTAAAACTTGAATTGTACTACTTCTTACTGGCTATTACATCAACTTAGAAGCTTGATCTGTGTTCTACGATGGTGCTTTTAGTGTCTCCGCATACCGCAGCACGCGATATAGCTTTGCAGACGATAAATGTAACCGTTTCAGACAGAAGTGCGGCTAATGTGACGATCTGGCTTTATGTCGATTCGATAACAAATGAGGAAAATGGACGGATTTCTCAGGTTATAACTACATATGAACACTTTTCACATTCTCCCGTGCAACTCGGCTGCTAGTCCTCCTTTCATGCAGAATGTTAAGGTCGTAGCTCATGTCCAAGGCACCAAAGCCACCTAAAAAGTCAATAATCGATACCTAAAACTTTAATTGTACTACTTCTTACTGGCTATTACATCAGTTTAGAAGCCTCATCTGTGTTCTACTACGGTGATTTTAGTGTCTCCGCACACCGCAGCACGCGACATTGCTTTGTAGACGATAAGTACAACCGTTTCAGAGAGATGAGCGGCCAATGTGACGATCTGGCTTTAAGTCGGTTCGATAACAAAAGACGAAAACGGGCCGATTTCTCAGGTTTTTACTACATATGAACACTTTTCACATTCTCCCGTGCAACTCGGCTGCTAGTCCTCCTTTCATGCAGAATGTTAAGGTCCTAGCTCAAGTCCAAGGCACCAAAGCCAACTAAAAAGTAAATAATCGATACCTAAAACTTGAATTGTACTATATCTTACTGGCTATTACATCAACATAGAAGCTTCATCTGTGTTCTACTATGGTGCTTTTACTGTCTCCGCATACCGCAGCACGCGACATAGCTTTGCAGACAATAAGTTCAAGCGTTTCAGAGATAAGAGCAGCCAATGTGACGATCTGGCTTTAAGTCGATTCGATAACAAATGACGAAAACTTACGGATGTCTCAGGTTTTTACTACATATGAACACTTTTCACATTCTCCCGTGCAACTAGGCTGCTAGTCCTTCTTTCATGCAGAATCTTAAGGTCCTAGCTCATGTCCAAGGCACCAAAGCCAGCTAAAAAGTCAATAATCGATACCTAAAACTTGAATTCTACTACTTCTTACTGGCTATTACATCAACTTAGAAGCTTCATCTGTGTTCTACTATGGTGCTTTTACTGTCTCCGCATACCGCAGCACGCGACATAGCTTTGCAGTCGAGAAGTACAACCGTTTCAGAGAGAAGAGCGGCCAATGTGACGATCTGGCTTTAAGTCGATTCGATAACAAACGACGAAAACGGACGGATTTCTCAGGCTTTTACTACATATAAACACTTTTCACATTCTCCCGTGCAACTCGGCTGCCACTCCTCCTTCATGCAAAATCTAAATTTCCTAGCTCATGTCCAAGGCACCAAAGAAGGGTAAAAAGTCAATAACCGATACCTAAAACTTGAATTATACTACTTCTTCCTGGCTATTACATCAACTTAGAAACTTCATCTGTGTTCTACTATGGTGCTTTTAGTGTTTCAGAATACCGCAGCACGCGACATAGCTTTGCAGACGATAAGTACAACCGTTTCAGAGAGAATAGCGGCCAATGTGACGATGTGGCTTTAAGTCGATTCGATAACAAATGACGAAAACGGACGGATTTCCAGGTTTTTACTACATATGAACACTTTTCATATTCTCCCGTGCAACTCCGCTGCTAATCCTTCTTTCATGCACAATCTTAAGGTCCTAGCTCATGTCCAACGCACCAAAGCCAGCTAAAAAGTCAATAATCGATACCTAAAACTTGAATTGTACTAAATCTTACTGGCTATTACATCAACTTAGAAGCTTCATCTGTGTTCTACTATGGTGCTTTTACTTACTCCGCATATCGCAGAGCGCGACATAGCTTTGCAGACGAGAAGTACAACCGTTTCAGAGAGAAGAGCGGCCAATGTGACGATCTGGCTTTAAGTCGATTCGATAACAAATGACGAAAACGGACAAATGTCTCAGGTTTTTACTACATATGAATACTTTTCACATTCTCCCGTGCAACTCGGCTGCTAGTCCTCCTTTAATGCAGAAACCTAAGGTCCTGTCTCATGTCCAAGGCACCAATGCCAGCTAAAAAGTCAATAATCGATACCTAAAACTTGAATTGTACTATATCTTACTGGCTATTACATCAACTTAGAAGCTTCATCTGTGTTCTACTATAGTACTTTTACTGTCTCGGCATACCGCAGCACGCGACATAGCTTTGCAGACGATAAGTACAACCGTTTCAGAGAGAAGAGCGGCCAATGTGACGATCTGGCTTTAAGTCGATAAGATAACAAATGACGAAAACGGACGGATGTCTCAGGATTTTACTACATATGAACACTTTTCACATTCTCCCGTGCAACTCCGCTGCTAATCCTCCTTTCATGCAGAATCTTAAGGTCCTAGCTCATGTCCAAGGCACCAAAGCCAGCTAGAAAGTCAATATTCGATACCTAAAACTTGAATTGTACTACTTCTTACTGGGTATTACATCAACTTAGAAGCTTCATCTGTGTTCTACTATGGTGATTTTAGTGTCTCCGCATACCGCAGCACGCGACATAGCTTTGCAGACGATAAGTACAACCGTTTCAGAGAGAAGAGCGGCCAATGTGACGATCTGGCTTTAAGTCGATTCGATAACAAATGACGAAAACGGACGGATTTCTCAGGTATTTTTTTACATATGAACACTTTTCACATTCTCCTGGGCATCTCGGCTGCTAGTCGTCCTTTCATGCAGAATATTAAGGTCCTAGCTCATGTCCAAGGCACCAAAGCCAGCTAAAAATTCAATATTCAGTACCTAAAACTTGAATTGTACTACTTCTTACTGGCTATTACATCAACTTAGAAGCTTCATCTGTGTTCTACTATGGTGCTTTTAGTGTCTCAACATACCGCAGCACGCGACATAGCTTTGCAGACGATAAGTACCACCGTTTCAGAGAGAAGAGCGGCCAATGTGACCCTCTGGCTTTAAGTCGATTCGATAACAAATGACGAAAACGGACGTATTTCTCAGGTTTTTACTACATATGAACACTTTTCACATTCTCCGTGCAACTCCGCTGCTAATCCTCCGTTCATGCAGAATCTTAAGGTCCTAGCTCATGTCCAAGGCACCAAAGATAGCTAAAAAGTCAATAATCGATACCTAAAACTTGAATTGTACTACTTCTTACTGGCTATTACATCAACTTAGAAGCTTCATCTGTGTTCTACTATGGTGATTTTAGTGTCTCCGCATACCGCAGCACGCGACTTAGCTTTGCAGACGATAAGTACAACCGTTTCAGAGAGAAGAGCGGCCAATGTGACGATCTGGCTTTAAGTCGATTCGATAACAAATGACGAAAACGGACGGATTTCTCGGGTTTTTACCACATGTGAAGACTTTTCACATTCTCCCGTGCAAATCGGCTGCTAGTCCTCCTTTCATGCAGAATGTTTAGGTCCTAGCTCATGTCCAAGGCACCAAAGTCAGCTAAAAAGTCAGTAATTGATACCTAAAACTTGAATTGTACTACTTCTTACTGGCTACTACATCAACTTAGAAGCTTCATCTCTGTTCTACTATGGTGATTTTAGTGTCTCCGCATACCGCAGCACGCGACATGGCTTTGCAGACGATAAGTACAACCGTTTCAGAGAGAAGAGCGGCCAATGTGACGATCTGGCTTTAAGTCGATTCGATAACAAATGACGAAAACGGACGGATGTCTCATGTTTTTACTACATATGAACAATTTTCACATTCTCCCGTGCAACTCCGCTGCTAATCCTCCTTTCATGCAGAATCCTAAGGTCCTAGCTCGTGTCCAAGGCACCAAAGCCAGCTAAAAAGTCAATAATCGATACCTAAAACTTGAATTGTACTACTTCTTACTGGCTATTACATCGACTTAGAAGCTTCATCTGTGTTCTACTATTGTGCTTTTAGTGTTTCCGCATACCGCAGCACGCGACATAGCTTTGCTGACGATATGTACAAATTTTTCAGAGAGAAGAGCGGCCAATGTGACGATCTGGCTTGAAATCGATTCGATAACAAATGACGAAAACGGACGGATTTCTCAGGTTTTTACTACATATGAACACTCTTCACATTCTCCCGTGCAACACGGCTGCTAGTCCTCCTTTCATGCAGAATCTTTAGGTCATAGCTCATGTCCAAGGCACCAATGCCAGCTAAAAAGTCAATAATCGATAACTAAAACTTGAATTGTACTATATCTTACTGGCTATTACATCAACTTAGAAGCTTCATCTGTGTTCTACTATGGTGCTTTTACTGTCTCCGCATACCGCAGCACGCGACATAGCTTTGCAGACGATAAGTACAACCGTTTCAGAGAGAAGAGCGGCCAATGTGACGATCTGGCTTTAAGTCGATTCGATAACAAATGACGAAAACGGACGGATGTCTCAGGTTTTTACTACATATGAACAATTTTCACATTCTCCCGTGCAACTCCGCTGCTAATCCTCCTTTCATGCAGAATCCTAAGGTCCTAGCTCGTGTCCAAGGCACCAAAGCCAGCTAAAAAGTCAATAATCGATACCTAAAACTTGAATTGTACTACTTCTTACTGGCTATTACATCGACTTAGAAGCTTCATCTGTGTTCTACTATTGTGCTTTTAGTGTTTCCGCATACCGCAGCACGCGACATAGCTTTGCTGACGATATGTACAAATTTTTCAGAGAGAAGAGCGGCCAATGTGACGATCTGGCTTGAAATCGATTCGATAACAAATGACGAAAACGGACGGATTTCTCAGGTTTTTACTACATATGAACACTTTTCACATTCTCCCGTTCACCTCGGCTGCTAGTCCTCCTTTCATGCAGAATCTTAAGGTCGTAGCTCATGTCCAAGGCACCAAAGCCAGCTAAAAAGTCAATAATCGATACCTAAAACATGAATTGTACTACTTCTTACTGGCTATTACATCAACTTAGAAGCTTCATCTGTGTTCTACTATGGTGATTTCAGTGTCTCCGAATACCGCAGCACGCGACATAGTTTTGCAGTCGATAAGTACAACCGTTTCAGAGAGAAAAGCGGCCAATGTGACGATCTGGCTTTAAGTCGATTCGATAACAAATGACGAAAACGGACGGATTTCTCGTGTTTTTACTACATGTGAATTCACATTTTCCCGTGCAAATCGGCTGCTAGTCCTCCTTTCATGCTGAATCTTAAGGTCCTAGGTCATGTCCAAGGCACCAAAGCCAGCTAAAAATTCAATATTGAATACCTAAAACTTGAATTGTACTACTTCGTACTGGAAATTACATCAACTTAGAAGCTTCATCTGTGTTCTACTATGGTGCTCATAGTGTCTCAGCATACCGCAGCACGGACATAGCTTTGCAGACGATTAGTACAACCGTTTCAGAGAGAAGAGCGGCCAATGTGACGAACTAGGTTTAAGTTGATTCGATAACAAATGACGAAAACGGAAGGATTTCTCAGGTTTTTACTACATATGAACACTTTTCATATTCTCCTGTGCAACTCCGCTGCTAATCCTCCTTTCATGCAAAATCCTAAGGTCCTAGCTCATGTCCAAAGCACCAAAGCCAGCTAAAAAGTCAAATATCGATACCTAAAACTTGAATTGGACTACTTCTTACTGAGTATTACATCAGCTTAGAAGCTTCATCTGTCTTCTACTATGGTGCTTTTACTGTCTCCGCATACCGCAGCACGCGACATAGCTTTGCAATCGATAAGTACAACCGTTTCAGAGAGAAGAGCGGCCAATGTGACGATCTGGCTTTAAGTCGATTCGATAACAGATGACGAAAACGGACGTATTTCTCAGGTTTTTACTACATTTGAAGACCTTTGACATTCTCCCGTGTAACTCGGCTGCTAGTCCTCCTTTAATGCAGAAACCTAAGGTCCTGTCTCATGTCCAAGGCACCAAAGCCAGCTAAAAAGTAAATAATCGATACCTAAAACTTGAATTGGACTACTTCTTACTGAGTATTACATCAACTTAGAAGCTTCATCTGTCTTCTACTATGGTGCTTTTACTGTCTCCGCATACCGCAGCACGCGACATAGCTTTGCACAAGATACGTACAACCGTTTCAGAGAGAAGAGCGGCCAATGTGACGATCTGGCTTTTAGTCGTTTCGATAACAAATGACGAAAACGGACGGATTTCTCAGGTTTTTACTACATATGAACACTTTTCACATTCACCTGTGCAAATTGGCTGCTAGTCCTCCTTTCATGCAGAATGTTAAGGTCCTGGCTCTTGTCTAAGGCACCAAACCAGCTATAAAGTCAATAATCGATACCTAAAACTTGAATTGTACTACTTCTTACTGGCTATTACATCAACTTAGAAGTTTTATCTGTGTTGTACTATGGTGCTTTTAGTGTCTCAGAATACCGCAGCACGCGACATAGCTTTGCAGACGATAAGTACATTCGTTTCAGAGAGAAGAGCGGCCAATGTGACGATCTGGCTTTAAGTCGATTCGATAACAAATGACGAAAACGGACGGATTTCTAGGTTGTTACTACATATGAGCACTTTTCATATTCTCCCGTGCTACTCCGCTGCTAATTTCCTTTCATGCAGAATCTTAAGGTCCTAGCTCATGTCCAAGGCACCAAAGCCAGCTAAAAAGTCAATAATCGATACCTAAAACTTGAATTTTACTACTTCTTACTGGCTATTACATCAACTTAGAAGCTACATCTGTGTTCTACTATGGTGCTTTTACTGTCTCCGCATTCCGCAGCACGCGACATAGCTTTGCAGACGATAAGTACAACCGTTTCAGAGAGAAGAGCGCCCAATGTGACGATCTGGCTTTAAGTCTATTCGATAACAAATGACGAAAACGGACGGATTTTCAAGTTTTTACTACATATGAACACTTTTCACATTCTCCCGTGCAACTCGGCTGCTAGTCCTCCTTTCATGAAAAATGTTAAGTTCCTAGCTCATGTCCAAGGCACCAAAGAAGGGTAAAAAGTCAATAACCGATACCTAAAACTTTAATTGTACTACTTCTTACTGGCTATTACATCAACTTAGAAGCTTCATCTGTGTTCTACTATGGTGCTTTTAGTGTTTCAGATTACCGCAGCACGCGACATAGCTTTGCAGACGATAAGTACAACCGTTTCAGAGAGAATAGCGGCCAATGTGACGATCTGGCTTTAAGTCGATTCGATAACAAATGACGAAAACGGACGGATTTCTAGGTTTTTACTACATATGAACACTTTTCATATTCTCCCGTGCAACTCCGCTGCTAATCCTTCTTTCATGCACAATCTTAAGGTCCTAGCTCATGTCCAACGCACCAAAGCCAGCTAAAAAGTCAATAATCTATACCTAGAACTTGAATTGTACTACTTCTTACTGGCTATTACATCAACTTAGAAGCTTCATCTGTGTTCTACTATGGTGATTTTAATGTCTCCGCATACCGGAGCACGCGACATAGCTTTGCAGACGATAAGTACAACCGTTTCAGAGAGAAGTGCGGCCAATGTGACGATCTGGCTTTAAGTCGATTCGATAACAAATGACGAAAACGGACCGAATTCTCAGGTTTTTACTACATATGATCACTTTTCACATTCTCCCGTGCAACAGGGCTGCTAGTCCTCATTTCATGCAGAATCTTAAGGTCCTAGCTCATGTCCAAGTCACCAAAGCCAGCTAAAAATTCAATATTGAATACCTAAAACATGAATTGTACTACTTCTTACTGGCTATTACATCAACTTAGAAGCTTCATCTGTGTTCTACTATGGTGCTTTTAGTGTCTCCGCATACAGCAGCACGCGACATAGCTATGAAATCGATTAGTACAACCGTTTCAGAGAGAAGAGTGGCCAATGTGACGATCTGGCTTTAAGTCGAATCGATAACAAATGACGAAAACTGACGTGTTTCTCAGGTTTTTACTACATTTGAACACTTTTCACATTCTCCCGTGCAAATAAGCTGCTAGTCCTCCTTTCATGCAGAATGTTAAGGTCCTAGCTCATGTCGAGGGCACCAAAGCCAGCTATAAAGTCTTAATCCATACCTAAAACTTGAATTATACTACTTCTTCCTGGCTATTACATCAACTTAGAAACTTCATCTGTGTTCTACTATGGTGCTTTTAGTGTTTCAGAATACCGCAGCACGCGACATAGCTTTGCAGACGATAAGTACAACCGTTTCAGAGAGAATAGCGGCCAATGTGACGATGTGGCTTTAAGTCGATTCGATAACAAATGACGAAAACGGACGGATTTCCAGGTTTTTACTACATATGAACACTTTTCATATTCTCCCGTGCAACTCCGCTGCTAATCCTTCTTTCATGCACAATCTTAAGGTCCTAGCTCATGTCCAACGCACCAAAGCCAGCTAAAAAGTCAATAATCGATACCTAAAACTTGAATTGTACTATATCTTACTGGCTATTACATCAACTTAGAAGCTTCATCTGTGTTCTACTATGGTGCTTTTACTTACTCCGCATATCGCAGAGCGCGACATAGCTTTGCAGACGATAAGTACAACCGTTTCAGAGAGAAGTGCGGCCAATGTGACGATCTGGCTTTAAGTCGATTCGATAACAAATGACGAAAACGGACCGAATTCTCAGGTTTTTACTACATATGATCACTTTTCACATTCTCCCGTGCAACAGGGCTGCTAGTCCTCATTTCATGCAGAATCTTAAGGTCCTAGCTCATGTCCAAGTCACCAAAGCCTGCTAAAAATTCAATATTGAATACCTAAAACATGAATTGTACTACTTCTTACTGGCTATTACATCAACTTAGAAGCTTCATCTGTGTTCTACTATGGTGCTTTTAGTGTCTCCGCATACAGCAGCACGCGACATAGCTATGAAATCGATTAGTACAACCGTTTCAGAGAGAAGAGTGGCCAATGTGACGATCTGGCTTTAAGTCGAATCGATAACAAATGACGAAAACTGACGTGTTTCTCAGGTTTTTACTACATTTGAACACTTTTCACATTCTCCCGTGCAAATAAGCTGCTAGTCCTCCTTTCATGCAGAATGTTAAGGTCCTAGCTCATGTCGAGGGCACCAAAGCCAGCTATAAAGTCTTAATCCATACCTAAAACTTGAATTATACTACTTCTTCCTGGCTATTACATCAACTTAGAAACTTCATCTGTGTTCTACTATGGTGCTTTTAGTGTTTCAGAATACCGCAGCACGCGACATAGCTTTGCAGACGATAAGTACAACCGTTTCAGAGAGAATAGCGGCCAATGTGACGATGTGGCTTTAAGTCGATTCGATAACAAATGACGAAAACGGACGGATTTCCAGGTTTTTACTACATATGAACACTTTTCATATTCTCCCGTGCAACTCCGCTGCTAATCCTTCTTTCATGCACAATCTTAAGGTCCTAGCTCATGTCCAACGCACCAAAGCCAGCTAAAAAGTCAATAATCGATACCTTAAACTTGAATTGTACTATATCTTACTGGCTATTACATCAACTTAGAAGCTTCATCTGTGTTCTACTATGGTGCTTTTACTTACTCCGCATATCGCAGAGCGCGACATAGCTTTGCAGACGAGAAGTACAACCGTTTCAGAGAGAAGAGCGGCCAATGTGACGATCTGGCTTTAAGTCGATTCGATAACAAATGACGAAAACGGACAAATGTCTCAGGTTTTTACTACATATGAATACTTTTCACATTCTCCCGTGCAACTCGGCTGCTAGTCCTCCTTTAATGCAGAAACCTAAGGTCCTGTCTCATGTCCAAGGCACCAAAGCCAGCTAAAAAGTCAATAATCGATACCTTAAACTTGAATTGGACTACTTCTTACTGAGTATTACATCAACTTAGAAGCTTCATCTGTCTTCTACTATGGTGCTTTTACTGTCTCCGCATACCGCAGCACGCGACATAGCTTTGCACACGATACGTACAACCGTTTCAGGGAGAAGAGCGGCCAATGTGACGATCTGGCTTTAAGTCGTTTCGATAACAAATGACGAAAACGGACGGATTTCTCAGGATTTTACTACATATGAACACTTTTCACATTCTCCTGTGCAAATTGGCTGCTAGTCCTCCTTTCATGCAGAATGTTAAGGTCCTGGCTCATGTCCAAGGCACCAAGCCAGCTATAAAGTCAATAATCGATACCTAAAACTTGAATTGTACTACTTCTTAGTGGCTATTACATCAACTTAGAAGATTTATCTGTGTTGTACTATGGTGCTTTTAGTGTCTCAGAATACCGCAGCACGCGACATAGCTTTGCAGACGATAAGTACAACCGTTTCAGAGAGAAGAGCGGCCAATGTGACGATCTGGCTTTAAGTCGATTCGATAACAAATGACGAAAACGGACGGATTTCTGGGTTTTTACTACATATGAGCACTTTTCATATTCTCCCGTGCAACTCCGCTGCCAATTTCCTGTCATGCAGAATCTTAAGGTCCTAGCTCATGTCCAAGGCACCAAAGCCAGCTAAAAAGTCAATAATCGATACCTAATACTTGAATTTTACTACTTCTTACTGGCTATTACATCAACTTAGAAGCTACATCTGTGTTCTACTATGGTGCTTTTACTGTCTCCGCATTCCGCAGCACACGACATAGCTTTGCAGACGATAAGTACAACCGTTTCAGAGAGAAGAGCGCCCATTGTGACGATCTGGCTTAAAGTCTATTCGATAACAAATGACGAAAACGGACGGATGTCTCAGGTTTTTACTACATATGAACAATTTTCACATTCTCCCGTGCAACTGCGCTGCTAATCTTCCATTCATGCTGAATCTTAAGGTCCTAGCTCATGTCCAAGGCACCAAAGCCACCTAAAAAGTCAATAATCAATACCTAAAACTTGAATTGTACTACATCTTCCTGGCTATTACATCAACTTAGAAGCTTCATCTGTGTTCTACTATGGTGATTTTAGTGTCTCCGCATACCGCAGCACGCGACATAGCTTTGCAGACGATAAGTACAAGCCTTTCAGAGAGAAGAGCGCCCAATGTGACGATCTGGCTTTAAGTCGATTCGATAACAAATGACGAAAACGGACGGATTTCTCAGGTTAATACTACATATGAACACTTTTCACATTCTCCCGTGCAAATCGGCTGCTAGTCCTCCTTTCATGCAGAATCTTAAGGTCCTAGCTCATGTCCATGGCACCAAAGACAGCTAAAAAGTCAGTAATCGATACATAAAACTTGAATTGTACTACTTCTTACTGGCTATTACATCAACTTAGAAGCTTCATCTGTGTTCTACTATGGTGCTTTTAGTATCTCCGCATACCGCAGCACGCGACATAGCTTTGCAGACGATAAGTACAACCGTTTCAGAGAGAAGAGCGGCCAATGTGACGATATGCCTTAAGTCGATTCGATAACAAATGACGAAAATGGACGGATTTCTCAGGTTTTTACTACATATGAACACTTTTCACATTCTCCCGTACAACTCGGCTGCTAGTCCTCCTTTCATGCAGAATCTTAAGGTCCTAGGTCATGTCCAAGGCACCAAAGCCAGCTAAAAAGTCAATAATCGATAACTAAAACTTGAATTGTACTACTTCTTACTGGCTATTACATCAACATAGAAGCTTCATCTGTGTTCTACTATGGTGATTTTAGTGTTTCGCATACCGCAGCACGCGACACAGCTTTGCAGACGATAAGCACAACCGTTTCAGAGAGAAGAGCGCCCAATGTGACGATCTGGCTTTAAGTCGATTCGATAACAAGTGACGAAAACGGACGAATTTCTCAGGTTTTAACTACATATGAACACATTTCACATTCTCCCGTGCAACTCGGTTGCTAATCCTCCTTTCATGCAGAATCTTAAGTTCCTAGCTCATGTCCAAGGCACCAAAGCCAGCTAAAAAGTCAATAATCGATACCTAAGACTTGTATTGTACTACTTCTTACCGGCTATTACATCAACTTAGAAGATTCATCCGTGTTCTACTATGGTGCTTTTAGTGTCTCCGCATACCGCAGCACGTGACATAGCTTTGCAGACGATAAGTACAACCGTTTCAGAGAGAAGAGCGGCCAATGTGACGATCTGGCTTTAAGTCGATTCGATAACAAATGACGAAAACGGACGGATTTCACAGGTTTTTATTACATATGAACACTTTTCACATTCTCCCGTGCAACTTGGCTGCTAGTCCTCCTTTCATGCAGAATCTTAAGGTCCTAGCTCATGTCCAAGGCACCAAAGCCAGCTAAAAAGTAAATAATCGATACCTAAAACATGAATTGTACTACTTCTTACTGGCTATTACATCAACTTAGAAGCTTCATCTGTGTTCTACTATGGTGCTTTTAGTGTCTCCGCATACCGCAGCACGCGACATAGATTTGCAGACGATAAGTACAACCGTTTCAGAGAGAAGAGCGGCCAATGTGACGATCTGGCTTTAAGTCGATTCGATAACAAATGACGAAAACGGACGGATTTTTTAAGGTTTTTACTACATATGAACACTTGTCACATTCTCCCGTGCAACTCGGCTGCTAGTCCTCCTTTCATGCAGAATCTTAAGGTCCTAGCTCATGTCCAAGGCATCAAAGCCAGCTAAAAAGTCAAAAATCGATACCTAAAAATTGAATTGTACTACTTCTTACTGGCTGTTACATCAACTTAGAAGCTTCATCTCTGTTCCACTGTGGTGATTTTAGTCACTCCGCATAACGCAGCACGCGACATAGCTTTGCAGACGATAAGTACAACCGTTTCAGAGAGAAGAGCGGCAAATGTGACGATCTGGCTTTAAGTTGATTCCATAACAAATGACGAAAACGAACGGATTTCTCAGGTTTTTACCACATATGAACACTTTTCACATTCTCCCATGCACCTCGGCTGCTAGTCCTCCTTTCATACTGAATCTTAAGGTCCTACCTCATGTCCAAGGCATCAAAGCCAACTAAAAAGTCAATAATCGATACCTAAACCTTGAATTGTACTACTAATACTGGCTATTACTTCAACTTAGAAGCTTCATCTATGTTCCACTGTGGTGATTTTAGTGTCTCCGCATAACGCAGCACGCGACATAGCTTTGCAGACGATAAGTACAACCGTTTCAGAGAGAAGAGCGGCAATGTGACGATCTGGCTTTAAGTCGATTCCGTAACAAATGACGAAAACGGACGGATTTCTCAGGTTTTTAATACATATAAACACTTTTCACATACTCCCGTGCAACTCGGTTGCTAGTCCTTCTTTCTTGCAGAATCTTAAGGTCCTAGCTCATGTCCAAGGCACCAAAGCCGGCTAAAATGTCAATAATCGATAGGTAAAACTTGAATTGTACTACTCCTTACTGGCTATTACATCAACTTAGAAGCTTCATCTGTGTTCCACTATGGTGCTTTTAGTGTCTCCGCATACCGCAGCACGCGACATAGCTTTGCAGACGATAAGTACAACCGTTTCAGAGAGAAGAGCGGCCAATGTGACGATCTGGCTTTAAGTTGATTCGATAACAAATGACGAAATCGGACGGATTTCCCAGGTTTTCACTACATATGAACACTTTTCACATTCTCCCGTGCAACTTGGCTGCTAGTCCTCCTTTCATGCAGAATCTTAAGGTCCTAGCTCATGTCCAAGGCACCAAAGCCAGCTAAAAAGTAAATAATCGATACCTAAAACATGAATTGTACTACTTCTTACTGGCTATTACATCAACTTAGAAGCTTCATCTGTGTTCTACTATGGTGCTTTTAGTGTCTCCGCATACCGCAGCACGCGACATAGATTTGCAGACGATAAGTACAACCGTTTCAGAGGGAAGAGCGGCCAATGTGACGATCTGGCTTTAAGTCGATTCGATAACAAATGACGAAAACGGACGGATTTTTCAGGTTTTTACTACATATGAACACTTGTCACATTCTCCCGTGCAACTCGGCTGCTAGTCCTCCTTTCATGCAGAATCTTAAGGTCCTAGCTCATGTCCAAGGCATCAAAGCCAGCTAAAAAGTCAAAAATCGATACCTAAAACTTGAATTGTACTACTTCTTACTGGCTGTTACATCAACTTAGAAGCTTCATCTCTGTTCCACTGTGGTGATTTTAGTCACTCCGCATAACGCAGCACGCGACATAGCTTTGCAGACGATAAGTACAACCGTTTCAGAGAGAAGAGCGGCCAATGTGACGATCTGGCTTTAAGTTGATTCCATAACAAATGACGAAAACGAACGGATTTCTCAGGTTTTTACCACATATGAACACTTTTCACATTCTCCCATGCACCTCGGCTGCTAGTCCTCCTTTCATGCAGAATCTTAAGGTCCTACCTCATGTCCAAGGCATCAAAGCCACATAAAAAGTCAATAATCGATACCTAAAACTTGAATTGTACTACTTATACTGGCTATTACTTCAACTTAGAAGCTTCATCTATGTTCCACTGTGGTGATTTTAGTGTCTCCGCATAACGCAGCACGCGACATAGCTTTGCAGACGATAAGTACAACCGTTTCAGAGAGAAGAGCGGCAATGTGACGATCTGGCTTTAAGTCGATTCCGTAACAAATGACGAAAACGGACGGATTTCTCAGGTTTTTAATACATATAAACACTTTTCACATACTCCCGTGCAACTCGGTTGCTAGTCCTTCTTTCTTGCAGAATCTTAAGGTCCTAGCTCAGGTCCAAGGCACCAAAGCCGGCTAAAATGTCAATAATCGATAGGTAAAACTTGAATTGTACTACTTCTTACTGGCTATTACATCAACTTAGAAGCTTCATCTGTGTTCTACTATGGTGCTTTTAGTGTCTCCGCATACCGCAGCACGCGACATAGCTTTGCAGACGATAAGTACAACCGTTTCAGAGAGAAGAGCGGCCAATGTGACGATCTGGCTTTAAGTTGATTCGATAACAAATGACGAAATCGGACGGATTTCCCAGGTTTTCACTACATATGAACACTTTTCACATTCTCCCGTGCAACTTGGCTGCTAGTACTCCTTTCATGCAGAATCTTAAGGTCCTAGCTCATGTCCAAGGCACCAAAGCCAGCTAAAAAGTAAATAATCGATACCTAAAACATGAATTGTACTACTTCTTACTGGCTATTACATCAACTTAGAAGCTTCATCTGTGTTCTAATATGGTGCTTTTAGTGTCTCCGCATACCGCAGCACGCGACATAGATTTGCAGACGATAAGTACAACCGTTTCAGAGAGAAGAGCGGCCAATGTGACGATCTGGCTTTAAGTCGATTCGATAACAAATGACGAAAACGGACGGATTTCTCAGGTTTTTACTACATATGAACACTTGTCACATTCTCCCGTGCAACTCGGCTGCTAGTCCTCCTTTCATGCAGAATCTTAAGGTCCTAGCTCATGTCCAAGGCATCAAAGCCAGCTAATAAGTCAAAAATCGATACCTAAAACTTGAATTGTACTACTTCTTACTGGCTATTACATCAACTTAGAAGCTTCATCTGTGTTCCACTGTGGTGATTTTAGTCTCTCCGCATAACGCAGCACGCGACATAGCTTTGCAGACGATAAGTACAACCGTTTCAGAGAGAAGAGCGGCCAATGTGACGATCTGGCTTTAAGTTGATTCCATAACAAATGACGAAAACGGACGGATTTCTCAGGTTTTTACTACATATGAACACTTTTCACATTCTCCCATGCAACTCGGCTGCTAGTCCTCCTTTCATACTGAATCTTAAGGTCCTACCTCATGTCCAAGGCATCAAAGCCACCTAAAAAGTCAATAATCGATACCTAAAACTTGAATTGTACTACTTATACTGGCTATTACATCAACTTAGAAGCTTCATCTGTGTTCCACTGAGGTGATTTTAGTGTCTCCGCATAACGCAGCACGCGACATAGCTTTGCAGACGATAAGTGCAACCGTTTCAGAGAGAAGAGCGGCAATGTGACGATCTGGCTTTAAGTCGATTCCGTAACAAATGACGAAAACGGACGTATTTCTCAGGTTTTTAATACATATGAACACTTTTCACATTCTCCCGTGCAACTCGGTTGCTAGTCCTTCTTTCTTGCAGAATCTTAAGGTCCTAGCTCATGTCCAAGGCACGAAAGCCAGCTAAAATGTCAATAATCGATAGGTAAAACTTGAATTGTACTACTTCTTACTGGCTATTACATTAACTTAGAAGCTTCATCTGTGTTCAATCATGGTGCTTTTAGTGTCTCCGCATACCGCAGCACGCGACATAGCTTTGCAGACGATAAGTACAACCGTTTCAGAGAGAAGAGCGGCCAATGTGACGATCTGGCTTTAAGTCGATTCGATAACAAATGACGAAAACGGACGGATTTCTCAGGTTTTTACTACATATGAACACTTTTCGCATTCTCCCATGCAACTTGGCTGCTAGTCCTCCTTTAATGCAGAATCTTAAGGTCCTAGCACATGGCCAAGGCACCAAAGCCAGCTAAAAAGTAAATAATCAGTACCCAAAACTTGAATTGTACTACTTCTTACTGGCTATTACATCAACTTAGAAGCTTCATCTGTGTTCTACTATGGTGCTTTTAGTGTCTCCGCATACCGCAGCACGCGACATAGCTGTGCAGACGATAAGTACAACCGTTTCAGAGAGAAGAGCGGCGAATGTGACGATCTGGCTTTAAGTCGATTCCATAACAAATGACGAAAACGGACTGATTTCTCAGTTTTTTACTACATATGAACACTTTTCACATTCTCCCGTGCAACTCGGCTGCTAGTCCTCCTTTCATGCAGAATCTTAAGCTCCTAGCTCATGTCCAAGGCACCAAAGCCGGCTAAAAAGTCAATAATCGATACCTAAAACTTGAATTTTACTACTTCTTGCTTGCTATTACATCAACTTAGAAGCTTCATCTGTGTTCAATCATGGTGCTTTTAGTGTCTCCGCATAACGCAGCACGCGACATAGCTTTGCAGACGATAAGTACAACCGTTTCAGAGAAGAGGGGATAATGTGACGATCTGGCTTTAAGTCGATTCGATAACAAATGACGAAAACGGACGGATTTCTCATATTTTTACTACATATGAACACTTTTCACATTCTCCCATGCAACTCGGCTGCTAGTCCTCCTTTCATGCAGAATCTTAAGGTCCTAGCTCATGTCCAAGGCACCGAAGCCAGCTAAAAAGTCAATAATCGATACCTAAAACTTGAATTGTAATATTTCTTACTGGCTATTACATCAACTTAGAACCTTCATCTGTGTTCTTCTATGGTGCCTTTAGTGTCTCCACATACCGCAGCACGTGACATAGCTTTGCAGACGATAAGTACAACCGTTTCAGAGAGAAGAGCGGCCAATGTGACGATCTGGCTTTAAGTTGATTCGATAACAAATGACGAAATCGGACGGATTTCCCAGGTTTTCACTACATATGAACACTTTTCACATTCTCCCGTGCAACTTGGCTGCTAGTCCTCCTTTCATGCAGAATCTTAAGGTCCTAGCTCATGTCCAAGGCACCAAAGCCAGCTAAAAAGTAAATAATCGATACCTAAAACATGAATTGTACTACTTCTTACTGGCTATTACATCAACTTAGAAGCTTCATCTGTGTTCTACTATGGTGCTTTTAGTGTCTCCGCATACCGCAGCACGCGACATAGATTTGCAGACGATAAGTACAACCGTTTCAGAGAGAAGAGCGGCCAATGTGATGATCTGGCTTTAAGTCGATTCGATAACAAATGACGAAAACGGACGGATTTTTCAGGTTTTTACTACATATGAACACTTGTCACATTCTCCCGTGCAACTCGGCTGCTAGTCCTCCTTTCATGCAGAATCTTAAGGTCCTAGCTCATGTCCAAGGCATCAAAGCCAGCTAAAAAGTCAAAAATCGATACCTAAAACTTGAATTGTACTACTTCTTACTGGCTGTTACATCAACTTAGAAGCTTCATCTCTGTTCCACTGTGGTGATTTTAGTCACTCCGCATAACGCAGCACGCGACATAGCTTTGCAGACGATAAGTACAACCGTTTCAGAGAGAAGAGCGGCCAATGTGACGATCTGGCTTTAAGTTGATTCCATAACAAATGACGAAAACGAACGGGTTTCTCAGGTTTTTACCACATATGAACACTTTTCACATTCTCCCATGCACCTCGGCTGCTAGTCCTCCTTTCATACTGAATCTTAAGGTCCTACCTCATGTCCAAGGCATCAAAGCCACCTAAAAAGTCAATAATCGATACCTAAAACTTGAATTGTACTACTTATACTGGCTATTACATCAACTTAGAAGCTTCATCTATGTTCCACTGTGGTGATTTTAGTGTCTCCGCATAACGCAGCACGCGACATAGCTTTGCAGACGATAAGTACAACCGTTTCAGAGAGAAGAGCGGCAATGTGACGATCTGGCTTTAAGTCGATTCCGTAACAAATGACGAAAACGGACGGATTTCTCAGGTTTTTAATACATATAAACACTTTTCACATACTCCCGTGCAACTCAGTTGCTAGTCCTTCTTTCTTGCAGAATTGCAGAATCTTAAGGTCCTAGCTCATGTCCAAGGCACCAAAGCCGGCTAAAATGTCAATAATCGATAGGTAAAACTTGAATTGTACTACTTCTTACTGGCTATTACATCAACTTAGAAGCTTCATCTGTGTTCTACTATGGTGCTTTTAGTGTCTCCGCATACCGCAGCACGCGACATAGCTTTGCAGACGATAAGTACAACCGTTTCAGAGAGAAGAGCGGCCAATGTGACGATCTGGCTTTAAGTTGATTCGATAACAAATGACGAAATCGGACGGATTTCCCAGGTTTTCACTACATATGAACACTTTTCACATTCTCCCGTGCAACTTGGCTGCTAGTCCTCCTTTCATGCAGAATCTTAAGGTCCTAGCTCATGTCCAAGGCACCAAACCCAGCTAAAAAGTAAATAATCGATACCTAAAACATGAATTGTACTACTTCTTACTGGCTATTACATCAACTTAGATGCTTCATCTGTGTTCTACTATGGTGCTTTTAGTGTCTCCGCATACCGCAGCACGCGACATAGATTTGCAGACGATAAGTACAACCGTTTCAGAGAAGAGGGGATAATGTGACGATCTGGCTTTAAGTCGATTCGATAACAAATGACGAAAACGGACGGATTTCTCAGGTTTTTACTACATATGAACACTTGTCACATTCTCCCGTGCAACTCGGCTGCTAGTCCTCCTTTCATGCAGAGTCTTAAGGTCCTACCTCATGTCCAAGGCTCCAAAGCCAGCTAAAAAGTCAAAAATCGATACCTAAAACTTGAATTGTACTACTTCTTACTGGCTATTACATCAACTTAGAAGCTTCATCTGTGTTCCACTGTGGTGATTTTAGTCTCTCCGCATAACGCAGCACGCGACATAGCTTTGCAGACGATAAGTACAACCGTTTCAGAGAGAAGAGCGGCCAATGTGACGATCTGGCTTTAAGTTGATTCCATAACAAATGACGAAAACGGACGGATTTCTCAGGTTTTTACTACATATGAACACTTTTCACATTCTCCCATGCAACTCGGCTGCTAGTCCTCCTTTCATACTGAATCTTAAGGTCCTACCTCATGTCCAAGGCATCAAAGCCACCTAAAAAGTCAATAATCGATACCTAAAACTTGAATTGTACTACTTATACTGGCTATTACATCAACTTAGAAGCTTCATCTGTGTTCCACTGTGGTGATTTTAGTGTCTACGCATAACGCAGCACGCGACATAGCTTTGCAGACGATAAGTACAACCGTTTCAGAGAGAAGAGCGGCAATGTGACGATCTGGCTTTAAGTCGATTCCGTAACAAATGACGAAAACGGACGGATTTCTCAGGTTTTTAATACATATGAACACTTTTCACATTCTCCCGTGCAACTCGGTTGCTAGTCCTTCTTTCTTGCAGAATCTTAAGGTCCTAGCTCATGTCCAAGGCACGAAAGCCAGCTAAAATGTCAATAATCGATAGGTAAAACTTGAATTGTACTACTTCTTACTGGCTATTACATCAACTTAGAAGCTTCATCTGTGTTCTACTATGGTGCTTTTAGTGTCTCCGCATACCGCAGCACGCGACATAGCTTTGCAGACGATAAGTACAACCGTTTCAGAGAGAAGAGCGGCCAATGTGACGATCTGGCTTTAAGTCGATTCGATAACAAATGACGAAAACGGACGGATTTCTCAGGTTTTTACTACATATGAACACTTTTCGCATTCTCCCATGCAACTTGGCTGCTAGTCCTCCTTTAATGCAGAATCTTAAGGTCCTAGCACATGGCCAAGGCACCAAAGCCAGCTAAAAAGTAAATAATCAGTACCCAAAACTTGAATTGTACTACTTCTTACTGGCTATTACATCAACTTAGAAGCTTCATCTGTGTTCTACTATGGTGCTTTTAGTGTCTCCGCATACCGCAGCACGCGACATAGCTGTGCAGACGATAAGTACAACCGTTTCAGAGAGAAGAGCAGCGAATGTGACGATCTGGCTTTAAGTCGATTCGATAACAAATGACGAAAACGGACTGATTTCTCAGTTTTTTACTACATATGAACACTTTTCACATTCTCCCGTGCAACTCGGCTGCTAGTCCTCCTTTCATGCAGAATCTTAAGGTCCTAGCTCATGTCCAAGGCACCAAAGCCGGCTAAAAAGTCAATAATCGATACCTAAAACTTGAATTTTACTACTTCTTGCTTGCTATTACATCAACTTAGAAGCTTCATCTGTGTTCAATCATGGTGCTTTTAGTGTCTCCGCATTACGCAGCACGCGACATAGCTTTGCAGACGATAAGTACAACCGTTTCAGAGAGGAGAGCGGCCAATGTGACGATCTGGCTTTAAATCGATTCGATAACAAATGACGAAAACGGACGGATTTCTCACGTTTTTACTACATATGAACACTTGTCACATTCTCCCGTGCAACTCGGCTGCTAGTCCTTCTTTCATGCAGAATCTTAAGGTCCTAGCTCATGTCCAAGGCACCAAAGCCAGTTAAAAAGTCAATAATCTATACCTAAAATTGAATTGTACTACTTCTTACTGGTTATTACATCAACTTAGAAGCTTCATCTGTGTTCTACTATGGTGATTTTAGTGTCTCCGCATAACGCAGCACGCGACATAGCTTTGCAGACGATAAGTACAACCGTTTCAGAGAAGAGGGGATAATGTGACGATCTGGCTTTAAGTCGATTCGATAACAAATGACGAAAACGGACGGATTTCTCATATTTTTACTACATATGAACACTTTTCACATTCTCCCATGCAACTCGGCTGCTAGTCCTCCTTTCATGCAGAATCTTAAGGTCCTAGCTCATGTCCAAGGCACCAAAGCCAGCTAAAAAGTCAATAATCGATACATAAAACTTGAATTGTACTACTTCTTACTGGCTATTACATCAACTTAGAAGCTTCATCTGTGTTCCACTGTGGTGATTTTAGTGTCTCCGCATAACGCAGCACGCGACATAGCTTTGCAGACGATAAGTACAACCGTTTCAGAGAGGAGAGCGGCCAATGTGACGATCTGGCTTTAAGTTGATTCCATAACAAATGACGAAAAAGGACGGATTTCTCAGGTTTTTACTACATATGAACACTTTTCACATTCTCCCATGCAACTCGGCTGCTAGTCCTCCTTTCATACTGAATCTTAAGGTCCTACCTCATGTCCAAGGCATCAAAGCCACCTAAAAAGTCAATAATCGATACCTAAAACTTGAATTGTACTACTTATACTGGCTATTACATCAACTTAGAAGCTTCATCTGTGTTCCACTGTGGTGATTTTAGTGTCTCCGCATAACGCAGCACGCGACATAGCTTTGCAGACGATAAGTACAGCCGTTTCAGAGAGAAGAGCGGCAATGTGACGATCTGGCTTTAAGTCGATTCCGTAACAAATGACGAAAACGGACGGATTTCTCAGGTTTTTAATACATATGAACACTTTTCACATTCTCCCGTGCAACTCGGTTGCTAGTCCTTCTTTCTTGCAGAATCTTAAGGTCCTAGCTCATGTCCAAGGCACGAAAGCCAGCTAAAATGTCAATAATCGATAGGTAAAACTTGAATTGTACTACTTCTTACTGGCTATTACATCAACTTAGAAGCTTCATCTGTGTTCTACTATGGTGCTTTTAGTGTCTCCGCATACCGCAGCACGCGACATAGCTTTGCAGACGATAAGTACAACCGTTTCAGAGAGAAGAGCGGCCAATGTGACGATCTGGCTTTAAGTCGATTCGATAACAAATGACGAAAACGGACGGATTTCTCAGGTTTTTACTACATATGAACACTTTTCGCATTCTCCCATGCAACTTGGCTGCTAGTCCTCCTTTAATGCAGAATCTTAAGCTCCTAGCTCATGTCCAAGGCACCAAAGCCGGCTAAAAAGTCAATAATCGATACCTAAAACTTGAATTTTACTACTTCTTGCTTGCTATTACATCAACTTAGAAGCTTCATCTGTGTTCAATCATGGTGCTTTTAGTGTCTCCGCATAACGCAGCACGCGACATAGCTTTGCAGACGATAAGTACAACCGTTTCAGAGAGGAGAGCGGCCAATGTGACGATCTGGCTTTAAATCGATTCGATAACAAATGACGAAAACGGACGGATTTCTCACGTTTTTACTACATATGAACACTTGTCACATTCTCCCGTGCAACTCGGCTGCTAGTCCTTCTTTCATGCAGAATCTTAAGGTCCTAGCTCATGTCCAAGGCACCAAAGCCAGCTAAAAAGTCAATAATCGATACATAAAACTTGAATTGTACTACTTCTTACTGGCTATTACATCAACTTAGAAGCTTCATCTGTGTTCTACTATGGTGCTTTTAGTGTCTCCGCATACCGCAGCACGCGACATAGCTTTGCAGACGATAAGTACAACCGTTTCAGAGAGAAGAGCGGCCAATGTGACGATCTTGCTTTAAGTCGATTCGATAACAAATGACGAAAACGGATGGATTTCTCAGGTTTTTACTACATATGAAAACTTTTCACATACAGCCGTGCAACGCGGCTGCTAGTTCTCCTTTCATGCAGAATCATAAGGTCCTAGCTCATGTCCAAGGCACCAAAGCCGGCTAAAAAGTCAATAATCGATACCTAAAACTTGAATTGTACTACTTCTTGCTTGCTATTACATCAACATAGAAGCTTCATCTGTGTTCAATCATGGTGCTTTTAGTGTCTCCGCATAACGCAGCACGCGACATAGCTTGCAGACGATAAGTACAACCGTTTCAGAGAGGAGAGCGGCCAATGTGACGATCTGGCTTTAAATCGATTCGATAACAAATGACGGAAACGGACGGATTTCTCAGGTTTTTACTACATATGAACACTTGACACATTCTCCCGTGCAACTCGGCTGCTAGTCCTTCTTTCATGCAGAATCTTAAGGTCCTAGCTCATGTCCAAGGCACCAAAGCCAGTTAAAAAGTCAATAATCTATACCTAAAACTTGAATTGTACTACTTCTTACTGGTTATTACATCAACTTAGAAGCTTCATCTGTGTTCTACTATGGTGCTTTTAGTGTCTCCGCATAACGCAGCACGCGACATAGCTTTGCAGACGATAAGTACAACCGTTTCAGAGAAGAGGGGATAATGTGACGATCTGGCTTTAAGTCGATTCGATAACAAATGACGAAAATAGACGGATTTCTCATATTTTTACTACATATGAACACTTTTCACATTCTCCCATGCAACTCGGCTGCTAGTCCTCCTTTCATGCAGAATCTTAAGGTCCTAGCTCATGTCCAAGGCACCAAAGCCAGCTAAAAAGTCAATAATCGATACATAAAACTTGAATTGTACTACTTCTTACTGGCTATTACATCAACTTAGAAGCTTCATCTGTTTTCTACTATGGTGCTTTTAGTGTCTCCGCATACCGCAGCACGCGACACAGCTTTGCAGACGATAAGTACAACCGTTTCAGAGAGAAGAGCGGCCAATGTGACGATCTTGCTTTAAGTCGATTCGACAACAAGTGACGAAAACGGACGGATTTCTCAGGTTTTTACTACATATGAACACTTTTCACATACAGCCGTGCAACGCGGCTGCTAGTTCTCCTTTCATGCAGAATCTTAAGGTCCTAGCTCATGTCCAAGGCACCAAAGCCAGCTAAAAAGTCAATAATCGATACCTAAGACTTGAATTGTTCTACTTCTCACTCGCTATTACATCAACTTAGAAGCTTCACCTGTGTTCTACTATGGTGCTTTTGGTGTCTCCGTATACCGCAGCACGCGACATAGCTTTGAAGACGATAAGTACAACCGTTTCAGAGAAGAGGGGCCAATGTGACGATCTGGCTTTAAGTCGATTCGATAACAAATGACGAAAACGGACGGATTTCTCAGGTTTTTACTACATATGAACACTTTTCAAATACTCCCGTGCAACGCGGCTGCTAGTTCTCCTTTCATGCAGAATCTTAAGGTCCTAGCTCATGTCCAAGGCACCAATGCCAGCAAAATAGTCAGTAATCGATACCTAAAACTTGAATTTTACTACTTCTTACTGGCTATTACATCAACTTAGAAGCTTCATCTGTGTTCTACTATGGTGCTTTTAGTGTCTCCGCATACCGCATCAGGCGACATAGCTTTGCAGACGATAAGTACAACCGTTTCAGAGAGAAGAGCGGCCAATGTGACGATCTGGCTTCAAGTTGAATCGATAACAAATGACGAAAACGGACGGATTTCGCAGGTTTTTACTACATATGAACACTTTTCACAATACTCCCGTGCAACGCGGCTGCTAGTCCTCCTTTCATGCAGAGTCTTAAGGTCCTACCTCATGTCCAAGGCTCCAAAGCCAGCTAAAAAGTCAAAAATCGATACCTAAAACGTAAATTGTACTACTTCTTACTGGCTATTACATCAACTTAGAAGCTTAATCTGTGTTCTACTATGGTGCTTTTAGTGTCTCCGTATACCGCAGCACGCGACATAGCTTTGCAGACGATAAGTACAACCGTTTCAGAGAGAAGAGCAGCGAATGTGACGATCTGGCTTTAAGTCGATTCGATAACAAATGACGAAAACGGACGGATTTCTCAGGTTTTTACTACATATGAACACTTTTCGCATTCTCCCATGCAACTTGGCTGCTAGTCCTCCTTTAATGCAGAATCTTAAGGTCCTAGCACATGGCCAAGGCACCAAAGCCAGCTAAAAAGTAAATAATCAGTACCCAAAACTTGAATTGTACTACTTCTTACTGGCTATTACATCAACTTAGAAGCTTCATCTGTGTTCTACTATGGTGCTTTTAGTGTCTCCGCATACCGCAGCACGCGACATAGCTGTGCAGACGATAAGTACAACCGTTTCAGAGAGAAGAGCAGCGAATGTGACGATCTGGCTTTAAGTCGATTCGATAACAAATGACGAAAACGGACTGATTTCTCAGTTTTTTACTACATATGAACACTTTTCACATTCTCCCGTGCAACTCGGCTGCTAGTCCTCCTTTCATGCAGAATCTTAAGGTCCTAGCTCATGTCCAAGGCACCAAAGCCGGCTAAAAAGTCAATAATCGATACCTAAAACTTGAATTTTACTACTTCTTGCTTGCTATTACATCAACTTAGAAGCTTCATCTGTGTTCAATCATGGTGCTTTTAGTGTCTCCGCATTACGCAGCACGCGACATAGCTTTGCAGACGATAAGTACAACCGTTTCAGAGAGGAGAGCGGCCAATGTGACGATCTGGCTTTAAATCGATTCGATAACAAATGACGAAAACGGACGGATTTCTCACGTTTTTACTACATATGAACACTTGTCACATTCTCCCGTGCAACTCGGCTGCTAGTCCTTCTTTCATGCAGAATCTTAAGGTCCTAGCTCATGTCCAAGGCACCAAAGCCAGTTAAAAAGTCAATAATCTATACCTAAAATTGAATTGTACTACTTCTTACTGGTTATTACATCAACTTAGAAGCTTCATCTGTGTTCTACTATGGTGATTTTAGTGTCTCCGCATAACGCAGCACGCGACATAGCTTTGCAGACGATAAGTACAACCGTTTCAGAGAAGAGGGGATAATGTGACGATCTGGCTTTAAGTCGATTCGATAACAAATGACGAAAACGGACGGATTTCTCATATTTTTACTACATATGAACACTTTTCACATTCTCCCATGCAACTCGGCTGCTAGTCCTCCTTTCATGCAGAATCTTAAGGTCCTAGCTCATGTCCAAGGCACCAAAGCCAGCTAAAAAGTCAATAATCGATACATAAAACTTGAATTGTACTACTTCTTACTGGCTATTACATCAACTTAGAAGCTTCATCTGTGTTCCACTGTGGTGATTTTAGTGTCTCCGCATAACGCAGCACGCGACATAGCTTTGCAGACGATAAGTACAACCGTTTCAGAGAGGAGAGCGGCCAATGTGACGATCTGGCTTTAAGTTGATTCCATAACAAATGACGAAAAAGGACGGATTTCTCAGGTTTTTACTACATATGAACACTTTTCACATTCTCCCATGCAACTCGGCTGCTAGTCCTTCTTTCATACTGAATCTTAAGGTCCTACCTCATGTCCAAGGCATCAAAGCCACCTAAAAAGTCAATAATCGATACCTAAAACTTGAATTGTACTACTTATACTGGCTATTACATCAACTTAGAAGCTTCATCTGTGTTCCACTGTGGTGATTTTAGTGTCTCCGCATAACGCAGCACGCGACATAGCTTTGCAGACGATAAGTACAGCCGTTTCAGAGAGAAGAGCGGCAATGTGACGATCTGGCTTTAAGTCGATTCCGTAACAAATGACGAAAACGGACGGATTTCTCAGGTTTTTAATACATATGAACACTTTTCACATTCTCCCGTGCAACTCGGTTGCTAGTCCTTCTTTCTTGCAGAATCTTAAGGTCCTAGCTCATGTCCAAGGAACGAAAGCCAGCTAAAATGTCAATAATCGATAGGTAAAACTTGAATTGTACTACTTCTTACTGGCTATTACATCAACTTAGAAGCTTCATCTGTGTTCTACTATGGTGCTTTTAGTGTCTCCGCATACCGCAGCACGCGACATAGCTTTGCAGACGATAAGTACAACCGTTTCAGAGAGAAGAGCGGCCAATGTGACGATCTGGCTTTAAGTCGATTCGATAACAAATGACGAAAACGGACGGATTTCTCAGGTTTTTACTACATATGAACACTTTTCGCATTCTCCCATGCAACTTGGCTGCTAGTCCTCCTTTAATGCAGAATCTTAAGCTCCTAGCTCATGTCCAAGGCACCAAAGCCGGCTAAAAAGTCAATAATCGATACCTAAAACTTGAATTTTACTACTTCTTGCTTGCTATTACATCAACTTAGAAGCTTCATCTGTGTTCAATCATGGTGCTTTTAGTGTCTCCGCATAACGCAGCACGCGACATAGCTTTGCAGACGATAAGTACAACCGTTTCAGAGAGGAGAGCGGCCAATGTGACGATCTGGCTTTAAATCGATTCGATAACAAATGACGAAAACGGACGGATTTCTCACGTTTTTACTACATATGAACACTTGTCACATTCTCCCGTGCAACTCGGCTGCTAGTCCTTCTTTCATGCAGAATCTTAAGGTCCTAGCTCATGTCCAAGGCACCAAAGCCAGCTAAAAAGTCAATAATCGATACATAAAACTTGAATTGTACTACTTCTTACTGGCTATTACATCAACTTAGAAGCTTCATCTGTGTTCTACTATGGTGCTTTTAGTGTCTCCGCATACCGCAGCACGCGACATAGCTTTGCAGACGATAAGTACAACCGTTTCAGAGAGAAGAGCGGCCAATGTGACGATCTTGCTTTAAGTCGATTCGATAACAAATGACGAAAACGGATGGATTTCTCAGGTTTTTACTACATATGAAAACTTTTCACATACAGCCGTGCAACGCGGCTGCTAGTTCTCCTTTCATGCAGAATCATAAGGTCCTAGCTCATGTCCAAGGCACCAAAGCCGGCTAAAAAGTCAATAATCGATACCTAAAACTTGAATTGTACTACTTCTTGCTTGCTATTACATCAACATAGAAGCTTCATCTGTGTTCAATCATGGTGCTTTTAGTGTCTCCGCATAACGCAGCACGCGACATAGCTTGCAGACGATAAGTACAACCGTTTCAGAGAGGAGAGCGGCCAATGTGACGATCTGGCTTTAAATCGATTCGATAACAAATGACGGAAACGGACGGATTTCTCAGGTTTTTACTACATATGAACACTTGTCACATTCTCCCGTGCAACTCGGCTGCTAGTCCTTCTTTCATGCAGAATCTTAAGGTCCTAGCTCATGTCCAAGGCACCAAAGCCAGTTAAAAAGTCAATAATCTATACCTAAAACTTGAATTGTACTACTTCTTACTGGTTATTACATCAACTTAGAAGCTTCATCTGTGTTTTACTATGGTGCTTTTAGTGTCTCCGCATAACGCAGCACGCGACATAGCTTTGCAGACGATAAGTACAACCGTTTCAGAGAAGAGGGGATAATGTGACGATCTGGCTTTAAGTCGATTCGATAACAAATGACGAAAATAGACGGATTTCTCATATTTTTACTACATATGAACACTTTTCACATTCTCCCATGCAACTCGGCTGCTAGTCCTCCTTTCATGCAGAATCTTAAGGTCCTAGCTCATGTCCAAGGCACCAAAGCCAGCTAAAAAGTCAATAATCGATACATAAAACTTGAATTGTACTACTTCTTACTGGCTATTACATCAACTTAGAAGCTTCATCTGTTTTCTACTATGGTGCTTTTAGTGTCTCCGCATACCGCAGCACGCGACACAGCTTTGCAGACGATAAGTACAACCGTTTCAGAGAGAAGAGCGGCCAATGTGACGATCTTGCTTTAAGTCGATTCGACAACAAGTGACGAAAACGGACGGATTTCTCAGGTTTTTACTACATATGAACACTTTTCACATACAGCCGTGCAACGCGGCTGCTAGTTCTCCTTTCATGCAGAATCTTAAGGTCCTAGCTCATGTCCAAGGCACCAAAGCCAGCTAAAAAGTCAATAATCGATACCTAAGACTTGAATTGTTCTACTTCTCACTCGCTATTACATCAACTTAGAAGCTTCACCTGTGTTCTACTATGGTGCTTTTGGTGTCTCCGTATACCGCAGCACGCGACATAGCTTTGAAGACGATAAGTACAACCGTTTCAGAGAAGAGGGGCCAATGTGACGATCTGGCTTTAAGTCGATTCGATAACAAATGACGAAAACGGACGGATTTCTCAGGTTTTTACTACATATGAACACTTTTCACATACTCCCGTGCAACGCGGCTGCTAGTTCTCCTTTCATGCAGAATCTTAAGGTCCTAGCTCATGTCCAAGGCACCAATGCCAGCAAAATAGTCAGTAATCGATACCTAAAACTTGAATTTTACTACTTCTTACTGGCTATTACATCAACTTAGAAGCTTCATCTGTGTTCTACTATGGTGCTTTTAGTGTCTCCGCATACCGCATCAGGCGACATAGCTTTGCAGACGATAAGTACAACCGTTTCAGAGAGAAGAGCGGCCAATGTGACGATCTGGCTTCAAGTTGAATCGATAACAAATGACGAAAACGGACGGATTTCGCAGGTTTTTACTACATATGAACACTTTTCACAATACTCCCGTGCAACGCGGCTGCTAGTCCTCCTTTCATGCAGAGTCTTAAGGTCCTACCTCATGTCCAAGGCTCCAAAGCCAGCTAAAAAGTCAAAAATCGATACCTAAAACGTAAATTGTACTACTTCTTACTGGCTATTACATCAACTTAGAAGCTTAATCTGTGTTCTACTATGGTGCTTTTAGTGTCTCCGTATACCGCAGCACGCGACATAGCTTTGCAGACGATAAGTACAACCGTTTCAGAGAGAAGAGCGGCCAATGTGACGATCTTGCTTTAAGTCTATTCGATAACAAATGACGAAAACGGACGGATTTCTCTGGTTTTTACTACATATGAACACTTTTCGCATTCTCCCATGAATCTCGGCTGCTAGTCCTCTTTCATGCAGAATCTTAAGGTCCTAGCTCATGTCCAAGGCACCAAAGCCAGCTAAAAAGTCAAAAATCGATACCTAAAACGTAAATTGTACTACTTTGTGGGGCGGCGAAGAAGTTGTCGAATGAGTTGTTTGAATGTTCATTTCACGTAACAGACTATTGCCGATGCAACATATGTGGGACGGCGAAGAAGTCGTTGTTTAATGTTGAATGAAAGTTGAACATTGCCACCTTAAATCACGCGAGCCTGGCAACTAATTTGGTGGCCAGTCAGAAAGCGAAGGGAAACTTACTGACCTTAGTTCCCAGTCTGCACGGCCTCATTCCTGTACAGCCCAGCTAAACGAAGAAATATCCATAGTTCTTCACGGGATTAGGGCTGCTTTAATAAAATTTAAAGTTCCAAACAAGATTTTATTATCTTTAAGGCTCACACAAATTACTCGAAACTTCTGAAAATGCTAAAGACATTAAATATTGTTAATTCAGCCAATCGTTTAATAGTTCAGAGGCGACTTCTAGAGCAAGTTCCTCCCGAATAGTTCATTACTCTAACTAACGGTGCTCTATTAATAGTTCGCAATAATGTTAAAAAAAAAAAGATTAATGCTCGCCTTAAAAGTGGAGTTAGTCACCACTTGCCACGCGGAATTATACTTCACACGGACGGCACAATAACAGTTTGTTACCGAAGTCTAAACGATCCAGGACGGTGTACAGTCCTCGCGATTTTCAATGTCCGTTTACATTGCTAAGTACGCGCATGTCACAGCCCGCTATGACGTCACCCGAGGCGAGGCGCGATCGGACGTTAAGCTCGCGTGGACTAGGCGTTGGTCTAATGCGGAGTGAGCTTCCTACTGCCTCTGCCGCTCTTTTTATATAGCTCCGGCGCGTACCGCCAAGAGAGCATCTGTTCTTTCCGTTCCTATGCAGATGCCTGTAGCCTCCAACTGATCGCTATCTCAGGCACATAATCTTAAATATCACATTTAATAATAGCTTTACAAACTTCTCAATTTTTGTATACATACATCTGAGCAGTACAGAAGCACGTAGAAAATCTTCGCCCGCTAAAATTAAAACTTTACTCTCTAGAATTTTTACAATGGAACTAACGGTAGATTGTTACCTCTGAACCATAGCTTTATCAAGACTTGTATCAGCTGTTAATTATGCTACAAGACTAAAACTTGGTGTAGCTTTGTTAATTGTCCTATCTGATCATTGGTCTTAAAGAATTTGTTTTATCATTAAAATTTAAAGTACTTAATCTATAATGCTTATGTACATTTTACTCACAAAAGTAGTTTTTACTAAATTACTAAAAAACTAGAAGAGGTAACTGATTGTGGTATTTCCATTATTATTATTAGGGTGAACTGAAGCATCCTACCAATTTTCAATATTGTAGCTCTATTATTTCGCGCCTCTGATTTTTCCGAAAAACGCGGATTCTGGAGTCAATTTTAGTTTTATGGTTTTGGAAACCAGCACCACTCATTAATGACTTCTTACTGCACCTTCTCACCAAATTTTGGCTTCCTAGCGTCATTATTTAGCGCCTCCTATTTTTCTTTCAAAACGTGAATTTTACGTAAACTACTAATTTTATAACATTAAGATTTGTTACCTGAAACATTATTACATAGAACTATACTTTAACAAAGTTTTACACACAAATCTTAATTTTTACTTTTATGTTAAATGTGGTGCAATACTATATGCAGGCGCGTTATGATGACGTGACGCTACTAGCAGTGAACTAGGGTAAGTCCCGTGCACTCGCTCGCCTCTGTATCTTATACATGATACAGCGCTTGCTTTGCTTCATCACCCCCTTTTTAATTTTCGTGAAAATCTATTTTTGAACAAAATTAAATTTCTAAAAGAACAAACAAGCTATGGATTACTTTAGTATACCTCTTTCAACTTAAGTTGCTTCTTCTTAGGAAATTCCCTATTACTACATACACAAAATAACCATACTCATATACACATAGAAAACCTAGTACAGAAGACATTCACAAATTATTTACATACATTTACATGGAAATATAAATTTTTCAATGGTTACAAAATAGTTATTTTCTTTTTCTTTAAAATCAGTCTCTTCCTGAAAAAGAAAATACACACGACTTTTATCACTGCAACGCACTCACATTTTTCTTTTACTATAATACTCGGCACTGTGGTGGGTGTCCTATTGTAACACTCATTTAATTTCACTGATTGACAAAATTGTGGGAGGAAATTGTATTCACTGTGGTTTGCGTCTCTACTTCCAATCTCCCTACCGCTTGTTGTCAGTCATTCATGCAGCCTGCATGTCCCTGAGAAACAGACAATACAGTCTAAGTTTCTGTTTTCAACTTATATCTAAGGTAGGACAAAGTTCACTTTATAGTTTATATTCTGGCACTATTTTACTAATTGTGAAGTTGTCAGAAAGACATTTAGCACTAAGTCGTATCTGATACAATAGCTCCTACTTTCTTCTTTTCATAAATAATCTTTTAGGTTCCTAAATAGTGAAAATTCTTTTAGCAAATTAATATATTAAGATCTTGCTTCAACTTAGAAAATTGAGTAACCTTTTAGTTTTAATGTACTCTGGCTTAATTATCGTATGGATTAGTTCATCAAAGAAGTCATTTGCTGACCAGCACTTTGCTTTATTGTATGAATTACTAAAGAAATTAGTTATTTTCAATATATCGATTCCAAATTTCTGCATTTTCCAATATTTGTGTGTTTCTGTTGTCTGTTTAACTATTTATTTGCCTCAAGCAAGATTTAGCGTTTTTCACCATTTCACGAGACGTGAGGGAATTATTCTTTAATCCTACATCATTTACTTCAATTTACTTACTTCACTTCTTCACCTTATTCATTTTCTCCCTTTTCCTTTTGTCAGCCTATTGACGTCCTGTTTCTATATATTTGGTGCGATCCTCACACCACTTCCACACATCTCCATTTATTTAATTCTAAAACGCCATTGCTTGCCTCTATGAGCATTACCTTCTTACGCTGTTTTCCTTCAGACAACCTTATTTCTAGCAACATACTACCTTCTGCATAATCTCATGGATTATTCATATTCATACCGTACTTCGTATACTGCAAAGTGTCTCTATTAGTTGTAGTTTCTAACCCCCAATCGTTTAATTTATTTATTTTAGCCATGTTTGCCTCTTATTGGTACTCAGACTTTTGTTTTGCCATTCACTAGGTAGATCCTTACTAAGAATACTTAAAACCTAATAGCATATATACAACATGAAGACATATGTGATTCTTACCTGTTATGATAGACCAGAAGAAGGGAATGAAACTTGAAAAGGAAATAAAGTTTCACCCAGCTGGGACTGCACGGTACGCCAACCCGTGTATCCGACAAAGAGTGGCAGACTCCCTACAGTAATTAATTACTGTTAATTTTAAATTCCTTTAGATCCACAATATTTCTTAGACCTAGTTCTCTCTTACTCTTTGGATATTCCAAACGATAGGCATTTGCATGAGGTTTACTTACTATTCTAAATGGTCCATGATATACATGCATAAACTTTTTAGTTTCTGCAGAAATTTTCTTTGATTTTTCTTTTGTTTTGACCAGCACTAGCTCACCAATTTTAAAACTAGTGGGGGAAGCCCTTGCATCATGCCTCTTTTTCCTATCTAAAGCTCTTTCCTCATTCTCACTGAAAACCAAATTTTCCTGCAAGTATCCTTTATTCTTTATTACTCTAATAGGCAGTTCCCAAGTTTCATTACTACCGCCTATATGACTTCCTATAAAAGACTCTCTTATCACTTTAGAGTCAGGTAAAGTTAAAATTAAGTTGTTCTGATCAAAATTGATCTTTCCCTGGTACTTTGATAAGAAATCAGTACCAATCAACATATCAACACTTAAGCCTAGCACAATCAAACAAGGATGATCTATTACTACGTCATTTATACCAATGGGTATCAAAGCTTCGTGTTGAACTGGTCTAGAGACTTTTCCAGTAGCACCTATAATCTTTAAGCCACTTACTTTCATAACTGTTAACTTCTCTTTATTGGGTATGGTGTCAAAAAATGTTTGTGATAAAGCACTTGCTTCACTGCCACTGTCAAGCAGACAACGCACAGTGACTCCTGATATGTTTACTTTGATAACAGGGTGAGTTATTTTACATGGAACAGGTTGCTCACACACCTCGTCTAATAAATCTCGTTCTATGTTCTTCCAGCTAAAGTAATTCTGATCAGTTGCAATTACATTTACATTTACATTTACATTTACATCCTGGGGCTCATCATGCTCTATAATCTTAGCTGCTTTCTCTAATCTGTCCACTAACTTTAAATCGAAGCATCTGACGACTTTTTCTACTTTTGTTTGCTGCACATCAGCCAAACTATCCTCTACCTCTGAGCAACTGCGTCCCTGCGCAATATTGCTGTTCATAAGAATGTCGTCAGCTTCAACCATTTGTGGCACGTTTACACAGCTACTAGATTCTTTCACCTCGTTACTATTTCTACCCCCTTCATTCATCATTTCCTCCTCTCTAAAGTTTTGCAGTACTGATTCTACTTCTGCTACTTCTACTTCAGCTTTTAGATTGCCATTTTCATCGAAGATGTAAGCTTTTACTTCATCATTATTCCCATCAGACTCAAACCCATTATCTATTTCTTCCCCATTATCTACCTTGAGTTCCTGTTCTTCCTTGACCCATTTTTCTAGTGTATCCAAAATACTATCCACTATTTTGTGAGAGTGGCTTAACACATCACTGGTATTATCTGTATTTATTTCGTCATCCATGTTGTCTGTCTGTGTATGTTGGCTGATTGTCTGTGTTTCCGTTACTGGCTGTGTTACTGTTACCGCCTGGTGAGCGCCAGTTTCCTCATAGACGGGATTTAGTTTCCCACACGCGGCCTGTTGTGTTCATCTGTGACACCACTAGATATAGTAGCATCATGACTCCCTTCTTGTCTTAATGGCATAGTATTTACTTCTCCACTTTCGTCATAGTAGTTGTTACGAAAGCGTGGTGAGTATCTACCCCCTCTTCCTCTGCCACGGCTTTGGTTTCGATAGTTTGTTTTGGTGTGCCTAACTTCCATATTTCTAACGTTCACGTTTCCATTATTTTGTACGTGATTGTTAGAAGATTTGTTATTCTGCTGCACCTGCTCCTCAGCAGCAGCTACTCTTTCCACTCTTTCCAGATATTCAATAAATTTGTCTATATTATCTCTAGGGGCGGAAATGATCCTCTTCTGCCAGTACCACGGCAGCTTACCTTCTAAACCCATAATGATCATATCTGGCTTCATCTTTTCTGTCAAATGTGACAGTCTTGAAACCCACTTCCTAGCGAAATCCTTTACTGATTCACGCCCTGGGAAAAACTTCTTACCACTCCAGAATTCCCTTAACACATCATTTTGTTTGTTATGTGACCAGTATTCGTTGAGAAATGCAGACTTAAATTCAGATAAAGTTTTACATTTGATCATTACATCCGCTGACCATCGCAAAGCATCACCTGACAAATGACTTCTTATAAATGAAATTTTTTCTCTTTCTGACCAAGTGTTGGGGAGAACATCCTCAAAGTCATTCCAAAATTCAAGAGGGTGAATGTACTTATCAGGATCAAAGCGCAAAAACTGTCGACACCCTATAAAAGCGGCGTCAACTGAAGTCACATGCTGTACAGTAGAATGACCAGAATTAACAGAGGTTACTCTATTTTCTAGGTTAGCAATGTTAGTATTTAATTCCTCTACTTGTGACTCTACTGCTTCTATCCTGGCAGAACATCTTTGTTCCACTGCACCACGAATTTCGGTACAGGTTTCTTTTACTTTCTCAATGTTTTTCTGACAAGTATCTACTTTAATTTGTACCTCTTTAACTTTGTCAGAGCAAAGTTTGGACTCGTTGCTCAATCTTTCAGACAACCTCACTTCCAAAAGTTCATCTGCCTCTTGATAATTTTTTTGAATTTGATCTATTTCACATTTGAAAGTACTATGCATTTTAGTTAACTGTTGCCCTACTTTTACTTGAATGTCATGATGAATAGCATCTATCTTATAATTCAAACTATTCCATTTTGATTGCAGTTCTTCTTTTAGTTCTTTATTACTATCCTCAATTTTAGCCTCAATTTTATTTTGGTTTGATTCGAGTTTGGCAAACAGTATTTGCATCCAATCCGGAGCTTCTACCTTGATACTTTGTATCTCTTGACTTGACTGAGCTGGAGATATATTGAGCTCAGTTTCACTACCTGACAAAGTTAGCAACTCTACTGGCTCCCTTTTGACTTCTATTTCACTTATTGATTGCATCCCTGCACTCTCATTTAAATTAAAGTCATAATTTACTGGTGACAAATTACGTTCTAGTTCAATATTTGAGGGATTAATGGAACCATCCTCATTAAACTCAATTCCTGATCCTGAGGATTCTTGGTCAGAGACCGGTTCCCTTCTGAAATGTACACTACTTTCCATATCTTTTAGTTTGTTAGCAGCAGTTAATAAATATTTTAAAAGTCTTTGAATTAACTTAAATGCTTGATTTCGACGAATGATGTCGTCGCGGTGTACCAGCAATCGTGATGCGACGCGTCGCGACGTATTGAAGGCAGCAGCAGCAGCTGTAGCGTCGAGTACCGCCACAGGAATCGCCTACTGCAATAGCTCCAGGGGGGGGGGGGGGGGGGGGGGCAGCAAGGCACCGTTGACCGCTCGGCGCAGCCGGCAGCTGTCTCGCAGATCAGCGCAGCTCCGCGATGACGCACCGTCTTCCTTTAGTCTCAGCGCCGTCGGCAGCCGCGATCCAGCATCGTCGCCTTCCTCACCATCGTCACTAACCAACGTACAGCGGTAGACACTTATTGTTTATACACTACACCCGCCTTTACTGGTAACACTGTTCCCACACTAGTTCAATTCAGTGTCCTGTTATTGCCTACCGAGTTCGTTAATTTATACCAATCGCTTTCACACATCGAGCACTTTTATTTGCTTTTAATTCAGTTTTCCCGGCCGATAAGCACCATATGTGGGGCGGCGAAGAAGTTGTCGAATGAGTTGTTTGAATGTTCATTTCACGTAACAGACTATTGCCGATGCAACATATGTGGGACGGCGAAGAAGTCGTTGTTTAATGTTGAATGAAAGTTGAACATTGCCACCTTAAATCACGCGAGCCTGGCAACTAATTTGGTGGCCAGTCAGAAAGCGAAGGGAAACTTACTGACCTTAGTTCCCAGTCTGCACGGCCACATTCCTGTACAGCCCAGCTAAACGAAAAAATATCCATAGTTCTTCACGGGATTAGGGCTGCTTCAATAAAATTTAAAGTTCCAAACAAGATTTTATTATCTTAAGGGCTCACACAAATTACTCGAAACTTCTGAAAATGCTAAAGACATTAAATATTGTTAATTCAGCCAATCGTTTAATAGTTCAGAGGCGACTTCTAGAGCAAGTTCCTCCCGAATAGTTCATTACTCTAACTAACGGTGCTCTATTAATAGTTCGCAATAATGTTAAAAAAAAAAAAAAAGATTAATGCTCGCCTTAAAAGTGGAGTTAGTCACCACTTGCCACGCGGAATTATACTTCACACGGACGGCACAATAACAGTTTGTTACCGAAGTCTAAACGATCCAGGACGGTGTACAGTCCTCGCGATTTTCAATGTCCGTTTACATTGCTAAGTACGCGCATGTCACAGCCCGCTATGACGTCACCCGAGGCGAGGCGCGATCGGACGTTAAGCTCGCGTGGACTAGGCGTTGGTCTAATGCGGAGTGAGCTTCCTACTGCCTCTGCCGCTCTTTT
Organism: Schistocerca gregaria; assembly: GCF_023897955.1. Taxonomy (NCBI): domain Eukaryota; kingdom Metazoa; phylum Arthropoda; class Insecta; order Orthoptera; family Acrididae; genus Schistocerca; species Schistocerca gregaria. The sequence goes on from NW_026061795.1 coordinate 8,303,965, forward strand.
TATATAGCTCCGGCGCGTACCGCCAAGAGAGCATCTGTTCTTTCCGTTCCTATGCAGATGCTTGTAGCCTCCAACTGATCGCTATCTCAGGCACATAATCTTAAATATCACATTTAATAATAGCTTTACAAACTTCTCAATTTTTGTATACATACATCTGAGCAGCACAGAAGCACGTAGAAAATCTCCGCCCGCTAAAATCAAAACTTTACTCTCTAGAATTTTTACAATGGAACTAACGGTAGATTGTTACCTCTGAACCATAGCTTTATCAAGACTTGTATCAGCTGTTAATTATGCTACAAGACTAAAACTTGGTGTAGCTTTATTAATTGTCCTATCTGATCATTGGTCTTAAAGAATTTGTTTTATCATTAAAATTTAAAGTACTTAATCTATAATGCTTATGTACATTTCACTCACAAAAGTAGTTTTTACTAAATTACTAAAAAACTAGAAGAGGTAACTGATTGTGGTATTTCCATTATTATTATTAGGGTGAACTGAAGCATCCTACCAATTTTCAATATTGTAGCTCTATTATTTCGCGCCTCTGATTTTTCCGAAAAACGCGGATTCTGGAGTCAATTTTAGTTTTATGGTTTTGGAAACCAGCACCACTCATTAATGACTTCTTACTGCACCTTCTCACCAAATTTTGGCTTCCTAGCGTCATTATTTAGCGCCTCCTATTTTTCTTTCAAAACGTGAATTTTACGTAAACTACTAATTTTATAACATTAAGATTTGTTACCTGAAACATTATTTCATAGAACTATACTTTAACAAAGTTTTACACACAAATCTTAATTTTTACTTTTATGTTAAATGTGGTGCAATACTATATGCAGGCGCGTTATGATTACGTGACGCTACTAGCAGTGAACTAGGGTAAGTCCCGTGCACTCGCTCGCCTCTGTATCTTATACATGATACAGCGCTTGCTTTGCTTCAACTTCTTACTGGCTATTACATCAACTTAGCAGCTTCATCTATGTTCTACTATGGTGCTTTTAGTGTCTCCGCATACCGCAGCACGCGACATGGCTTTGCAGACGATAAGTACAACCGTTTCAGACAGAACTGCAGCCAATGTGATGATCCTGATTTAAGTAGATTCTATAACAAATTATGAAAACGGACGGCTTTCTCAGGTTTTTACTACATATGAACACTTTTGACATTCTCCAGTGCAACTCGGCTGCTAGTCCTCCTTTCATGCAGAATCTTAAGGTCCTAGCTCATGTTAAAGGCACCAAAGCCGGCTAAAAGGTCAATAATCGATACCTAAAACTTGAACTGTACTACTTCTTACTGGTTATTACAACAACTTAGAAGCTTCATCTGTGTTCTACTATGGTGCTTTTAGTGTCTCCGCATACCGCAGCACGCGACATAGCTTTGCAGACGATAAGAACTACCGTTCCAGAGAGAAGATCGGCCAATGTGACGATCTGGCTTTAAGTCGATTCGATAACAAATGAAGAAAACGGACGGATTTCTCATGTTTTTACCACATATGAACACTTTTCGCATTCTCCCATGAAACTCGGCTGCTAGTCCTCCTTTCATGCAGAATCTTAAGGTCCTAGCTCATGTCCAAGGCACCAAAGCCAGCTAAAAAGTCAATAATCAATAATTAAAACTTGAATTGTACTACTTCTTATTGGTTATTACATCAACTTAGAAGCTTTATCTGTGCTCTACTATGGTGCTTTTAGTGTCTCCGCATAACGCAGCACGCGACATAGCTTTGCAGACGATAAGTACAACCGTTTCACAGAAGAGGGGCCAATGTGACGATCTGGCTTTAAGTCGATTCGATAACAAATGACGAAAACGGACGGATTTCTCAGGTTTTTCCTACATATGAACACTTTTCACATTCTCCCGTGCAACTCGGCTGCTAGTCCTCCTTTCATGCAGAATCTTAAGGTCCTAGCTCATGTCAAAGGCACCAAAGCCAGCAAAAAAGTCAATAATCGATACCTAAATCTTGAATTGTACTACATCTTACTGGCTGTTACATCAACTTAGAAGTTTCATCTGTGTTCTACTATGGTGCTTTTAGTGTCTCCGCATACCGCAGCACGCGACATAGCGTTGCAGACGATAAGTACAACCGTTTCAGAGAGAAGAGCGGCCAATGTGACGATCTGGCTTTAAGTCGATTCGATAACAAATGACGAAAACGGACGGATTTCTTTAGGTTTTTTATACATATGAACATTTTTCACATTCTCCCGTGCAACTCGACTGCTAGTCCTCCTTTCATGCAGAATCTTAAGGTCCTATCTCATATCCATGTCACCAAAGCCAGCTAAAAATTAATAATCGATAACTAAAACTTGAATTGTACTACATCCTGCATGATATTACATCAACTTAGAAGCTTCATCTGTGTTCTACTATGGTGCTTTTAGTGTCTCCGCATACCGTAGCACGCGACATAGCTTTGCAGACGATACGTACAACCGTTTCAGAGAGAAGGGCGGCCAATGTGACGATCTGGCTTTAAATCGATTCGATAACAAATGACGAAAACGGACGGATTTCTCAGGTTTTTACTACATATGAACACTTTTCACATACTCCCATGCAACGCGGCTGCTAGTCCTCCTTTCATGCAGAATCTTAAGGTCCTAGCGCATGTCCAAGGCACCAAACATAGCTAAAAAGTCAATAAGCGATACCTAAAAGTTGAACTGTTCTACTTGTTACTGGCTATTACATTACTTAGAAGCTTCATCTGTGTTCTACTGTGGTGCTTTTAGTGTCTCCGCATACCGCAGCACGCGATATAGCTTTGCAGACGATAAGTACAACCGTTCAGAGAGAAGAGCGGCCAATGTGACGATCTGGCTTTCAGTCGATTCGATAACAAATGACGAAAACGGACGGATTTCTCAGGTTTTTACTACATATGAACACTTTTCACATACTCCCATGCAACGCGGCTGCTAGTCCTCCTTTCATGCAGAATCTTAAGCTCCTATCTCATGTCCAAGGCATCAAAGCCAGCTAAAAAGTCAATAATCGATACCTAAAACTTTAATTGTACTACTACTTACTGGCTATTACATCAACTTAGAAGCTTCATCTGTGTTCTACTATGGTGTTTTTATTGTGTCCACATACCGCAGCACGCGACATAGCTTTGCAGACGATAAGTACAACTTTTTCAGAGAGAAGAGCGGCCAATGTGACGATCTGGCTTTCAGTCGATTCGATAACAAATGACGAAAACGGACGGATTTCTCTGGTTTTTACTACATATGAACACTTTTCACATACTCCCGTGCAACGCGGCTGCTAGTCCTCCTTTCATGCAGAATCTTAAGCTCCTAGCTCATGTCCAAGGCACCAAAGCCAGGTAAATAGTCAATAATCGATACCTAAAACTTGAATTGTACTACTTCTTACTGGCTATTACATCAACGTAGAAGCTTCATCTGTGTTGTACTATGGTGCTTTTAGTGTCTCCGCATACCGCAGCACGCGACATAGCTTTGCAGACGATAAGTACAACCGTTTCAGAGAGAAGAGCGGCCAATGTGACGATCTTGCTTTAAGTCGATTCGATAACAAATGACGAAAACGGACGGATTTCTCAGGTTTTTACTACATATGAACACTTTTCGCATTCTCCCATGAAACTCGGCTGTTAGTCCTCCTTTCATGCAGAATCTTAAGGTCCTAGCTCATGTCCAAGGCACCAAAGCCAGCTAAAAAGTCAAAAATCGATACCTAAAACGTAAATTGTACTACTTCTTACTGGCTATTACATCAACTTAGAAGCTTCATCTATGTTCTACTATGGTGCTTTTAGTGTCTCCGCATACCGCAGCACGCGACATAGCTTTGCAGACGATAAGTACAACCGTTTCAGAGAAGAGGGGCCAATGTGACGATCTGGCTTTAAGTCGATTCGATAACAAATGACGAAAACGGACGGGTTTCTTTAGGTTTTTCCTACATATGAACACTTTTCACATTCTCCCGTGCAACTCGACTGCTAGTCCTCCTTTCATGCAGAATCTTAAGGTCCTATCTCATATCCAAGGCACCAAATTCAGCTAAAAATCAAGAATCGATACCTAAAACTTGAATTGTACTACTTCCTGCATGCTATTACATCAACTTAGAAGCTTCATGTGTGTTCTACTATGGTGCTTTTAGTGTCTCCGCATACTGCAGCACGCGACATAGCTTTGCAGACGATAAGTACAACCGTTTCAGAGAGAAGAGCGGCCAATGTGACGATCTGGCTTTAAGTCGGTTCGATAACAAATGACGAAAACGGACGGATTTCTCAGGTTTTTACTACATATGAACACTTTTCACATACTCCCGTGCAACGCGGCTGCTAGTTCTCTTTTCATGCAGAATCTTAAGGTCCTAGCTCATGTCCAAGGCACCAAAGCCAGCAAAATAGTCAGTGATCGATACCTAAAACTTGAATTTTACTACTTCTTACTGGCTATTACATCAACTTAGAAGCTTCATCTGTGTTCTACTATAGTGCTTTATTGTCTCCGCATACCGCATCACGCGACATAGCTTTGCAGACGATAAGTACAATGTGACGATCTGGCTTCAAGTTGATTCGATAACAAATGACGAAAACTGACGGATTTCTCACTTTTTTACTACATATGAACACTTTTTACAATACTCCCGAGCAACGCGGCTGCTAGTCCTCCTTTCATGCAGAATCTTAAGGTCCTACCTCATGTCCAAGGCTCCAAAGCCAGCTAAAAAGTCAAAAATCGATACCTAAAACGTAAATTGTACTACTTCTTACTGGCTATTACATCAACTTAGAAGCTTCATCTATGTTCTACTATGGTGGTTTAGTGTCTCCGCATACCGCAGCACGCGACATAGCTTTGCAGACGATAAGTACAACCGTTTCAGAGAGAAGAGCGGCCAATGTGACGATCTGGCTTTAAGTCGATTCGATAACAAATGACGAAAACGGACGGATTTCTCAGGTTGTTACTACATATGAACACTTTTCACATACTCCCGTGCAACGCGGCTGCTAGTCCTCTTTTCATGCAGATTCTTAAGCTCCTAGCTCATGTACAAAGGCACAAAAGCCAGCAAAATAGTCAATAATCGATACCTAAAACTTGAACTGTACTACTTCTTACTGGCTATTACATCAACTTAGAAGCTTCATCAGTGTTCTACTATGGTGCTTTTAGTGTCTCCGTATGCCGCAGCACGCGACATAGCTTTGCAGACGATAAGTACAACCGTTTCAGAGAAGAGGGGCCAATGTGACAATCTGGGTTTAAGTCGATTCGATAACAAATGACGAAAACGGACGAATTTCTCAGGTTTTTACTACATATGAACACTTTTCACATTCTCCCATGCAACTCGACTGCTAGTCCTCCTTTCATGCAGAATCTTAAGGTCCTAGCTCATGTCCAAGGCACCAAAGAATGGTAAAAAGTCAATAATCGAACCTAAGTCTTGAATTGTACTACGTTTAACTGGATATTACTTCAACTTAGAAGTTTCATCTGTGCTCTACAATGGTGATTTAAGTGTCTCCGCATACCGCAGCACGCGACATAGCTTTGCAGACGATAAGTACAACCGTTTCAGGGAGAAGAGCGGCCAATGTGACGATCTGGCTTTCAGTCAATTCGATAACAAATGACGAAAACGGACGGATTTCTCTGGTTTTTACTACATATGAACACTTTTCACATACTCCCGGGCAACGCGGCTGCTAGTCCTCCTTTCATGCAGAATCGTAAGCTCCTAGCTCATGTACAAAGGCACAAAAGCCAGCAGAATAGTCAATAATCGATAACTAAAACTTGAACCTTACTACTTCTTACTGGCTATTACATCAACTTGGAAGCTTCATCTGTGTTCTATTATGGTGCTTTTAGTGTCTCCGTATACCGCAGTACGCGACATAGCTTTGCAGACGATAAGTACAACCGTTTGAGAGAAGAGGGGCCAATATGTCAATCTGGGTTTAAGTCGATTCGATAACAAATGACGAAAACGGACGGATTTCTCAGGTTTTTACTACATATGAACACTTTTCACATTCTCCCATGCAACTCGGCTGCTAGTCCTCCTTTCATGCAGAATCTTAAGGTCCTAGCTCATGTACAAAGGCACAAAAGCCAGCTAAAAAGTCATTAATCGATACCTAAAACTTGAATTGTACTACTTCTTACTGGCTATTACATCAACTTAGAAGCTTCATCTGTGTTCATTTATGGTGCTTTTAGTGTCTCCGCATACCGCAGCACGCGACATAGCTTTGCAGACGATAAGTACAACCGTTTCAGAGAGAAGAGCGGATAATGTGACGATCTGGCTTTAAGTCGATTCGATAACAAATGACGAAAACGAACGGATTTCTCAGGTTTTTACTACATATGAACACTTTTAACATTCTCCCTTGCAACTCGGCTGCTAGTCCTCCTTTCATGCAGAATCTTAAGGTCCTACATCATGTCCATGGCTCCAAAGCAAGCTAAAATTCAAAAATCGATTCCTAAAACGTAAATTGTACTACTTCTTACTGGCTATTACATCAACTTAGAAGCTTCATCTATGTTCTACTATGGTGCTTTTAGTGTCTCCGCATACCGCAGCACGCGACATAGCTTTGCAGACGATAAGTACAGCCGTTTCAGACAGAACTGCGGCTAATGTGACGATCTGGATTTAAGTCGATTCTGTAACAAATGATGAAAACGGACGGATTTCTCAGGTTTTTACTACATATGAATACTTTTCACATTTTCCCGTGCAACTCGGCTCCTAGTCCTCCTTTCATGCGGAATCTTAAGGTCCTAGCTCATGTTCAAGGCACCAAAGCCGGCTAAAAAGTCAATAATCGATACCTAAAACTTGAATTGTACTACTTCTTACTTGCTATTAAATCAACTTAGAAGCTTCATCTGTGTTCTACTATGGTGCTTTTAGTGTCTCCACATACCGCAGCACTCGACATACCTTTGCAGACGATAAGTACAACCGTTTCAGAGAGAAGACCGGCCAATGTGACGATCTGGCTTTAAGTCGATTCGATAACAAATGACGAAAACGGACGGGTTTCTCAGGTTTTTACTACATATGAACACTTTTCACATACTCCCGTGAAACGCGGCTGCTAGTCCTCCTTTCATGCATAATCTTAAGCTCCTAGCTCATGTCCAAGGCACAAAAGCCAGCAAAATAGTCAATAATCGATACCTAAAACTTGAACTGTACTACTTCTTACTGGCTATTACATCAACTTAGAAGCCTCATCTGTGTTCCACTATGGTGCTTTTAGTGTCTCCGCATACCGCAGCACGCGACATAGCTTTGCAGACGATAAGTACTACCGTTTTAGAGAGAAGAGCGGCCAATGTGACGATCTGGCTTTAAGTCGATTCGCTAACAAATGACGAAAACGGACGGATTTCTCAGGTTTTTACTACATATGAACACTTTTCACATGCTCCCGTGCAACGCGGCTGCTAGTTCTCCTTTCATGCAGAATCTTAAGGTCCTAGCTCATGTCCAAGGCACCAAAGCCAGCAAAAAGTCCATAATCGATACCTAAAACTTGAATTGTACTACTTCTTACTGGCTATTACATCAACTTAGAAGCTTAATCTGTGTTCTACTATGATGCTTTTAGTGTCTCCGCATACCGCAGCACGCGACATAGCTTTGCAGACGATAAGTACAACCGTTTCAGAGAGAAGAGCGGCCAATGTGACATTCTGGCTTTAAGTCGATTCGATAATAAATTACGTAAACGGACAGATTTCTCAGGATTTTACTACACATGAACACTTTTCGCATTCTCCCGTTCAACTTGGCTGCTAGTCCTCTTTTCATGCAGAATCTTAAGGTCCTAGCTCATGTCCAAGGCACCAAAGCCAGCTAAAAAGTCAATAATCGATACCTAAAACTTGAATTGTACTACACCTTACTGGCTATTACATCAACTTAGAAGCTTAATCTGTGTTCTACTATGGTGCTTTTAGTGTCTCCGCATACCGCAGCACGCGACATAGCTTTGCAGACGATAAGTACAACCGTTTCAGAGAGAAGAGCGGACAATGTGACGCGCTGCTTGAAGTCGATTCGATAATAAATTACGAAAACGGACGGATTCCTCACGTTTTTACTTCATATGAATACTTTTCACATTCTGCCTTGCAACTCGGCTGCTAGTCCTCCTTTCATGCAGAATCTTAAGGTCCTAGCCTGTGTCCAAGGCACCAAAGCCTGCAAAAAGTCCATAATCGATACCTAAAACTTGAATTGTACTACTTCTTACTGGCTATTTCATCAACTTAAAGGCTTAATCTGTGTTCTACTATAGTGCTTTTAGTGTCTCCGCATACCGCAGCACGCGATAAGTACAACCGTTTCAGAGAGAAGAGCGGCCAATGTGACGCACTGCTTTAAGTCGATTCGATAATAAATTACGAAAACGGTCGGATATCTCAGGTTTTTACTACATATGAACACTTTTCACATTCTCCCATGCAACGCGGCTGCTAGTCCTCCTTTCATGCAGAATCTTAAGGTCCTAGCTCATGTCCAAGGCACCAAAGCCAGCTAAAAAGTCAATAATCGATACCTAAAACTTGAATTGTACTACACCTTACTGGCTATTACATCAACTTAGAAGCTTAATCTGTGTTCTACTATGGTGCTTTTAGTGTCTCCGCATACCGCAGCAGGCGACATAGCTTTGCAGACGATAAGTACAACCGTTTCAGAGAGAAGAGCGGCCAATGTGACGATCTGGCTTTAAGTCGATTCGATAATAAATTACGTAAACGGACGGATTTCTCAGGATTTTACTACATATGAACACTTTTCACATTCTCCCATGCAACGCGGCTGCTAGTCCTCCTTTCATGCAGAATCTTAAGGTCCTAGCTCATGTCCAAGGCACCAAAGCCAGCTAAAAAGTCAATAATCGATACCTAAAACTTGAATTGTACTACTTCTTACTGGCTATTACATCAACTTAAAAGCTTAATCTGTGTTCTACTATAGTGCTTTTAGTGTCTCCGCATACCGCAGCACGCGACATAGCTTTGCAGACGATAAGTACAACCGTTTCAGAGAGAAGAGCGGCCAATGTGACGCACTGCTTTAAGTCGATTCGATAATAAATTACGAAAACGGTCGGATTTCTCAGGTTTTTACTACATGTGAACACTTTTCACATCCTCCAATGCAACGCGGCTGCTAGTCCTATTTTCATGCAGAATCTTAAGGTCCTAGCTCATGTCCAAGGCACCAAAGTCAGCAAAAAGTCCATAATCGATACCTAAAACTTGAATTGTACTACTTCTTACTGGCTATTTCATCAACTTAAAAGCTTAATCTATGTTCTACTATAGTGCTTTTAGTGTCTCCGCATACCGCAGAACGCGACATAGCTTTGCAGACGATAAGTACAACCGTTTCAGAGAGAAGAGCGGCCAATGTGACGCACTGCTTTAAGTCGATTCGATAATAAATTACGAAAACGGTCGGATTTCTCAGGTTTTTACTACATATGAACACTTTTCACATCCTCCCGTGCAACGCGGCTGCTAGTCCTCCTTTCATGCAGAATCTTAAGGTCCTAGCTCATGTCCAAGGCACCAAAGCCAGCTAAAAAGTCAATAATCGATACCTAAAACTTGAATTGTACTACTTCTTACTGGCTATTACATGAACTTAGAAGCTTAATCTGTGTTCTACTATGGTGCTTTTAGTGTCTCCGCATACCGCAGCACGCGACATAGCTTTGCAGACGATAAGTACAACCGTTTCAGAGAGAAGAGCGGCCAATGTGACGATCTGGCTTTAAGTCGATTCGATAATAAATTACGTAAACGGACGGATTTCTCAGGATTTTACTACATATGAACACTTTTCACATTCTCCCATGCAACTCGGCTGCTAGTCCTCCTTTCATGCAGAATCTTAAGGACATAGCTCTTGTCCAAGGCACCAAAGCCAGCTAAAAACTCAATAACCGATACCTAAAACTTGAATTGTACTACTTCTTACTTGCTATTACATCAACTTAGAAGCTTCATCTGTGTTCCACTATGGTTATTTTAGTGTCTCCGCATACCGCAGCACGCGACATAGCTTTGCAGACGATAAGTACAACCTTTTCAGAGAAAAGAGCGGCCAATGTGACGCACTGCTTGAAGTCGATTCCATAATAAATTACGAAAACGGACGGATTCCTCACGTTCTTACTACATATGAACACTTTTCACATTCTCCCTTGCAACTCGGCTGCTAGTCCTCCTTTCATGCAGAATCTTAAGGTCCTAGCTCATGTCCAAGGCACCAAAGCCAGCAAAAAGTCCATAATCGATACCTAAAACTTGAATTGTACTACTTCTTACTTGCTATTACATCAACTTAGAAGCTTAATCTGTGTTCTACTATGGTGCTTTTAGTGTCTCCGCATACCGCAGCACGCGACATAGCTTTGCAGACGTTAAGTACAACCGTTTCAGAGAGAAGAGCGGCCAATGTGACGATCTGGCTTCAAGTTGATTCGATAACAAATGACGAAAACGGACGGATTTCTCAGGTTTTTACTACATATGAACACTTTTCACATACTCCCGTGCAACTCGGCTGCTAGTCCTCGTTTCATGCAGAATCTTAAGGACATAGCTCATGTCCAAGGCACCAAAGCCAGCTAAAAAGTCAATATTCGATACCTAAAACTGGAATTGTACTACTCCTTACTGGCTATTACATCAACTTAGAAGCTTCTTCTGTGTTCTACTATGGTGCTTTTAGTGTCTCCGCATATCGCAGCACGCGACATAGCTTTGCAGACGTTAAGTACAACCGTTTCAGAGAGAAGAGCGGCCAATGTGACGATCTGGCTTCAAGTTGATTCGATAACAAATGACGAAAACGGACGGATTTCTCAGGTTTTTACTACATATGAACACTTTTCACATACTCCCGATCAACTCGGCTGCTAGTCCTCCTTTCATGCAGAATCTTAAGGTCCTAGCTCAGGTCCAAGGCACCAAAGCCAGCTAAAAAGTCAATAATCGATACCTAAAACTTAAATTGTACTACTTCTGACTGGCTATTACATCAACTTAGAAGCTTCATCTGTGTTCTACTATGGGGCTTTAAGTGTCTCCGCATACCGCAGCACGCGACATAGCTTTGCAGACTATAAGTACTACCGTTTCAGAGAGAAGAAGGGCCAATGTGACGATCTGGCTTTAAGTCGATTCGATAACAAATGACGAAAATGGACGGATTTCTCAGGTTTTTACTACATATGAACACTTTTCACATACTCCCGTGCAACGCGGCTGCTAGTCCTCCTTTCATGCAGAATCATAAAGTACTAGCTCATGTCCAAGGCAGAAAAGCCAGCTAAAAAGTCAATAGTTGATACCTAAAACTTGAATTGTACTACTTCTTACTGGGTATTACATCAACTTAGAAGCTTAATCTTTGTTCTACTATGGTGCTTTTAGTGTCTCCGCATACCGCAGCACGCGACATAGCTTTGCAGACGATAAGTACAACCGTTTCAGAGAGAAAAGCGGCCAATGTGACGCACTGCTTTAAGTCGATTCGATAATAAATTACGAAAACGGACGGATTTCTCAGGTTTTTACTACATATGAACACTTTTCGCATCCTCCCGTGCAACTCGGCTGCTAGTCCTCCTTTCATGCAGAATCTTAAGGTCCTAGCTCATGTCCAACGCACCAAAGCCAGCTAAAAAGTCAATATTCGATACCTAAAACTTGAATTGTATTACTCCTTACTGGCTATTCCATCAACTTAGAAGCTTCATCTGTGTTCTACTATGGTGCTTTTAGTGTCTCCGCATACCGCAGCACGCGACATAGCTTTGCAGACGATAAGTACAACCGTTTCAGAGAGAAGAGCGGCCAATGTGACGATCTGCCTTCAAGTTGATTCGATAACAAATGACGAATTCGGACGGATTTCTCAGGTTTTTACTACATATGAACACTTTTCACATTTTCCCATGCAATTCGGCTGCTAGTCCTCCTTTCATGCAGAATCTTAAAGACATAGATCATGACCAGTGCACCAAAGCCAGCTAAAAAGTCAATTATCGATACCTAAAACTTGAATTGTACTACTTCTTACTGGCTATTACATCAACTTAGAAGCTTCATCTGTGTTCCGCTATGGTGATTTTAGTGCCTCCGCATACCGCAGCACGCGACATAGCTTTGCAGACGATAAGTACAACCGTTTCAGAGAGAAGAGGGGCAAATGTGACGATCTGGCTTTAAGTCGATTCGATAACAAATGACAAAAACGAACGGATTTCTCGGGTTTTTACTACATATGAACACTTTTAACATTGTCCCTTGCAATTCGACTGCTAGTCCTCCTTTCCTGCAGAATCTTAAGGTCCTAGCTCATGTCCAAGGCACCAATGCCAGCAAAAAGTCCATAATCGATACCTAAAACCTGAATTATACTACTCCTAACTATCTATTACATCAACTTAGAAGCTTAATCTGTGTTCTACTATGGTGCTTTTAGTGTCTCCGCATACCACAGCACGCGACATAGCTTTGCAGACGATAAGTACAACCGTTTCAGAGAGAAGAGCGGCCAATGTGACGCACTGCTTTAAGTCGATTCGATAATAAATTACGAAAACGGACGGATTTCTCAGGTTTTTACTACATATGCACACATTTCGCATCCTCCCGTGCAACTCGGCTGCTAGTCCTCCTTTCATGCTGAATCTTAAGGTCCTAGCTCATGTCCAAGGCACCAAAGCCAGCTAAAAAGTCAATATTCGATACCTAAAACTTGAATTGTACTACTCCTTACTGGCTATTACATCAACTTAGAAGCTTCATCTGTGTTCTACTATGGTGCTTTTAGTGTCTCCGCATATCGCAGCACGCGACATAGCTTTGCAGACGTTAAGTACAACCGTTTCAGAGAGAAGAGCGGCCAATGTGACGATCTGGCTTCAAGTTGATTCGATAACAAATGACGAAAACGGACGGATTTCTCAGGTTTTTACTACATATGAACACTTTTCACATACTCCCGATCAACTCGGCTGCTAGTCCTCCTTTCATGCAGAATCTTAAGGTCCTAGCTCAGGTCCAAGGCATCAAAGCCAGCTAAAAAGTCAATAATTGATACCTAAAACTTGAATTGTACTACTTCTTACTGGGTATTACATCAACTTAGAAGCTTAATCTGTGTTCCGCTATGGTGATTTTAGTGCCTCCGCATACCGCAGCACGCGACATAGCTTTGCAGACGATAAGTACAACCGTTTCAGAGAGAAGAGGGGCAAATGTGACGATCTGGCTTTAAGTCGATTCGATAACAAATGACAAAAACGAACGGATTTCTTAGGTTTTTACTACATATGAACACTTTTAACATTGTCCCTTGCAACTCGGCTGCTAGTCCTCCTTTCATGCAGAATCTTAAGGTCCTAGCTCATGTCCAAGGCACCAAAGCCAGCAAAAAGTCCATAGTCGATACCTAAAACCTGAATTGTACTACTTCTTACTGGCTATTTCATCAACTTAGAAGCTTAATCTGTGTTCTACTATGGTGCTTTTAGTGTCTCCGCATACCGCAGCACGCGACATAGCTTTGCAGACGATACGTACAACCGTTTCAGAGAGAAGAGCGGCCAATGTGACGAAGTCGATTCGGTAGTAAATTACGTAAACGGAGAGATTTCTCAGGATTTTACTACACATGAACACTTTTCGCATTCTCCCGTTCAACTCGGCTGCTAGTCCTCCTTTCATGCAGAATCTTAAGGTCCTAGCTCATGTCCAAGGCACCAAAGCCAGCTATAAGGTCAATAATCGTTACCTAAAACTTGAATTGTACTACTTCTTACTGGCTATTACATCAACTTAGAAGCTCCATCTGTGCTCCACTATGGTGATTTTAGTGCCTCCGCATACCGCAGCACGCGACATAGCTTTGCAGACGATAAGTACAACCGTTTCAGATAGAGGAGCGGCCAATGTGACGATCTGGCTTTAAGTCGATTCGATAACAAATGACGAAAATGGACGGATTTCTCAGGTTTTTACTACATATAAACACTTATCACATACTCCCGTGCAACGCGGCTGAAAGTCCTCCTTTCATGCAGAATCTTAAGGTCCTAGCTCATGTCCAATGTACCAAAGCCAGCTAAAATGTCAATAATCGATACCTAAAACTTGAATTGTACTACTCCTTACTGGCTATTACATCAACTTAGAAGCTTCATCTGTGTTCTACTATGGTGCTTTTAGTGTCTCCGCATACCGCAGCACCGGACATAGCTTTGCAGACGATAAGTACAACCGTTTCAGAGAGAAGAGCGGCCAATGTGACGCACTGCTTTAAGTCGATTCGATAATAAATTACGAAAACGGACGGATTTCTCAGGTTTTTACTACGTATGAACACTTTTCGCATCCTCCCGTGCAACTCGGCTGCTAGTCCTCCTTTCATGCAAAATCTTAAGGTCCTAGCTCATGTCCAAGGCACCAAAGCCAGCTAAAAAGTCAATATTCGACACCTAAAACTTGAATTGTACTACTCCTTACTGGCTATTACATCAACTTAGAAGCTTCATCTGTGTTCTACTTTGGTGCTTTTAGTGTTTCCGCATACCGCAGCACGCGACAAAGCTGTGCAGACGATAAGTACAACCGTTTCAGAGAGAAGAGCGGCCAATGTGACGATCTGGCTTCAAGTCGATTCGATAACAAATGACGAAAATGGACGGTTTTCTCAGGTTTTTACTACATATGAAAACTTTTCACATACTCCCGTGCAACGCGGCTGCTAGTCCTCCTTTCATGCAGAATCTTAAGGTCCTAGCTCATGTCCAAGGCACAAAAGCCAGCTAAAAAGTCAATAATCGATACCTAAAACTTGAGTTGTACTACTTCTCACTGGCTATCACATCAACTTAGAAGCTTCATATGTGTTCTACTATGGTGCTTTTAGTGTCTCCGCATACTGCAGCACGCGACATAGCTAAGCAGTCGAAAAGTACAACCGTTTCAGCCAGAAGAGGGGCCAATGTGACGATCTGGCTTTAAGTCGATTCGATAAAAATGACGAAAACGGACGGATTTCTCAGGTTTTTACTACATATGAACACTTTTCACATTCTCCTATGCAACCCGGCTGCTAGTCCTCCTTTCATGCAGAATCGTAAGGTCCTAGCTCATGTCCAAGGCACCAAAGCCAGCTAAAAAGTCAATATTCGATACCTAAAACTTGAATTGTACTACTCCTTACTGGCTATTACATCAACTTAGAAGCTTAATCTGTGTTCTACTATGGTGCTTTTAGTGTCTCCGCATACCGCAGCACGCGACAAAGCTGTGCAGACGATAAGTACAACCGTTTCAGAGAGAAGAGCATCCAATGTGACGATCTGGCTTTAAGTCGATTCGATAACAAATGACGAAAATGGACGGATTTCTCGGGTTTTTACTACATATGAACACTTTTCACATACTCCCGTGCAACGCGGCTGCTACTCCTCCTTTCATGCGGAATCTTAAGGTCCTAGCTCATGTCCAAGGCACAAAAGCCAGCTAAAAAGTCAATATTCGATACCTAAAACTTGAGTTGTACTACTTCTCACTGGCTATCACATCAACTTAGAAGCTTAATCTGTGTTCTACTATGGTGCTTTTAGTGTCTCCGCATATTGCAGCACGCGACATAGCTTTGCAGACGATAAGTACAACCGTTTCAGCGAGGAGAGGGGCCAATGTGACGATCTGGCTTTAAGTCGATTCGATAACAAATGACGGAAATGGACTGGTTTCTCAGGTTTTTACTACATATGAACACTTTTCGCATCCTCGAGTGCAACTCGGCTGCTAGTACTCCTTTCATGCAGAATCATAAGGTCCTAGCTCATGTCCAAGGCACCAAAGCCAGCAAAAAGTCCATAATCGATAAAAAAAAACTTGAATTGTACTACTTCTTACTGGCTATTACATCAACTTAGAAGCTTAATCTGTGTTCTACTATGGTGCTTTTAGTGTCTGCGCATACCGCAGCACCGGATATAGCTTTGCAGACGATAAGTACAACCGTTTCAGAGAGAAGAGCGGCCAATGTAACGCACTGCTTTAAGTCGATTCTATAATAAATTACGAAAACGGACGGATTTCTCAGGTTTTTACTACGTATGAACACTTTTCGCATCCTCCCGTGCAACTCGGCTGCTAGTCCTCCTTTCATGCAAAATCTTAAGGTCCTAGCTCATGTCCCAGGCACCAAAGCCAGCTAAAAAGTCAATATTCGACACCTAAAACTTGAATTGTACTACTCCTTACTGGCTATTACATCAACTTAGAAGCTTCATCTGTGTTCTACTATGGTGCTTTTAGTGTTTCCGCATACCGCAGCACGCGACAAAGCTGTGCAGACGATAAGTACAACCGTTTCAGAGAGAAGAGCGGCCAATGTGACGCACTGCTTGAAGTCGATTCGATAATAAATTACGAAAACGGACGGATTCCTCACGTTTTTACTACATATGTACACTTTTCGCATCCTCCCGTGCAACTCGGCTGCTAGTCCTCCTTTCATGCAGAATCTTAAGGTCCTAGCTCATGTCCAATGCACCAAAGCCAGCGCAAAAGTCAATAATCGATACCTAAAACTTGAATTGTACTACTTCTTACTTGCTATTACATCAACTTAGAAGCTTAATCTGTGTTCTGCTATGGTGCTTTTAGTGTCTCCGCATACCGCAGCAGGCGACATAGCTGTGCAGACGATAAGTACAACCGTTTCAGAGAGTAGAGCGGCCAATGTGACGATCTGGCTTTAAGTCGATTCAATAAAAAATGACGAAAATGGACGGAGTTCTCAGGATTTTTACTACATATGAACACTTTTCACATACTCCCGTGCAACGCGGCTGCTAGTCTTCCTTTCATGCGGAATCTTAAGGTCCTAGCCCTTGTCCAAGGCAGCAAAGCCAGCTACAAAGTCAATAATCGATACCTAAAACTTGAGTTGTACTACTTCTCACTGGCTATCACATCAACTTAGAAGCTTCATCTGTGTTCTACTATGGTGCTTTTAGTGTCTCCGCATACTGCAGCACGCTACATAGCTTTGCAGACGATACGTACAACCGTTTCAGAGAGAAGAGGGGCCAATGTGACGATCTGGCTTTAAGTCGATTCGATAACAAATGACGAAAACGGACGGATTTCTCAGGTTTTTACTACATATGAACACTTTTCACATTCTCCCATGCAACCCGGCTGCTAGTCCTCCTTTCATGCAGAATCGTAAGGTCCTAGCGCATGTCCAAGGCACCAAAGCCAGCTAAAAAGTCAATATTCGATACCTAAAACTTGAATTGTACTACTCCTTACTGGCTATTACATCAACTTAGAAGCTTAATCTGTGTTCTACTATGGTGCTTTTAGTGTCTCCGCATACCGCAGCACGCGACAAAGCTGTGCAGACGATAAGTACAACCGTTTCAGAGAGAAGAGCAGCCAATGTGACGATCTGGCTTTAAGTCGATTCGATAACAAATGACGAAAATGGACGGATTTCTCGGGTTTTTACTACATATGAACACTTTTCACATACTCCCGTGCAACGCGGCTGCTACTCCTCCTTTCATGCGGAATCTTAAGGTCCTAGCTCATGTCCAAGGCACAAGAGCCAGCTAAAAAGTCAATATTCGATACCTAAAACTTGAGTTGTACTACTTCTCACTGGCTATCACATCAACTTAGAAGCTTCATCTGTGTTCTACTATGGTGCTTTTAGTGTCTCCGCATACCGCAGCACGCGACATAGCTTTGCAGACGATAAGTACAACCGTTTCAGTGAGAAGAGCGGCCAATGTGACGCACTGCTTTAAGTCGATTCGATAAGAAATTAAGAAAACGGACGGATTTCTCAGGTTGTTACTACATATGAACACTTTTCGCATCCTCCCGTGCAACTCGGCTGCTAGTCCTCCTTTCATGCAGAATCTTAAGGTCCTAGCTCATGTCCAAGGCACGAAAGCCAGCTAAAAAGTCAATATTCGATACCTAAAACTTGAATTGTACTACTCCTTACTGGCTATTACATCAACTTAGAAGCTTCATCTGTGTTCTACTATGGTGCTTTTAGTGTCTCCGCATACCGCAGCACGCGACATAGCTTTGCAGACGATAAGTACAACCGTTTCAGAGAGAAGAGCGGCCAATGTGACGATCAGGCTTCAAGTTGATTCGGTAACAAATGACGAAAACGGACGGATTTCTCAGGTTTTCACTACATATGAACACTTTTCACATACTCCCGTGCAACGCTGCTGCTAGTCCTTCTTTCATGCAGAATATTAAGCTCCTAGCTCATGTCCAAGGCACCAAAGCCAGCTACAAAGTCAATAATCGATACCTAAAACTTGAATTGTACTACTTCTCACTGGCTATCACATCAACTTAGAAGCTTCATCTGTGTTCTACTATGGTGCTTTTAGTGTCTCCGCATACCGCAGCACGCGACATAGCTTTGCAGACGATAAGTACAACCGTTTCAGAGAGGAGAGGGGCCAATGTGATGATCTGGCTTTAAGTCGATTCGATAACAAATGACGGAAACGGACGGATTTCTCAGGTTTTTACTACATATGAACACTATTTACATTCTCCCGTGCAACTCGACCGCTAGTCCTCCTTTCATGCAGAATCGTAATATCCTAGCTCAAGTCCAAGGCACCAAAGCTAGCAAAAAAGTTAATAATCGATACCTAAATCTTGAATTGTACTACTTCTTACTGGCTATTACATTAACTTTGAAGCTTCATCTGTGTTCTACTATGGTGCTTTTAGTGTCTCGGCATACCGCAGCACGCGACATAGCTTTGCAGACGATAAGTACAACCGTTTCAGAGAGAAGAGCGGCCAATGTGACGCACTGCTTTAAGTCGATTCGATAATAAATTACGAAAACGGGCGGATTTCTCAGGTTTTTACTACATATGAACACTTTTCGCATCCTCCCGTGCAACTCGGCTGCTAGTCCTCCTTTCATGCAGAGTCTTAAGGTCCTAGCTCATGTCCAAGGCACCAAAGCCATCTAAAAAGTCAATATTCGATACATAAACGTGAATTGTACTACTCCTTACTGGCTATTACATCAACTTAGAAGCTTAATCTGTGTTCTACTATGGTGCTTTTAGTGTCTCCGCATACCGCTGCACGCGACATAGCTTTGCAGACGATAAGTACAACCGTTTCAGAGAGAAGAGCGGCCAATGTGACGATCTGGCTTCAAGTTGATTCGATAACAAATGACGAAAACGGACGGATTTCTCAGGTTTTTACTACATATGAACACTTTTCACATTCTCCCATGCAACTCTTCTGCTAGTCCTCCTTTCATGCTGAATCTTAAGGACATAGCTCATGACCAAGGCACCAAAGCCAGCTAAAAAGTCAATAATCGATACCTAAAACTTGAATTGTACTACTTCTTACTGGCTATTACATCAATTTAGAAGCTTCATCTGTGTTCCACTATGGTGATTTTAATGTCTCCGCATACCGCAGCACGCGACATAGCTTTGCAGACGATAAGTACAACCGTTTCAGAGAGGAGTGCGACCAATGTGACGATCTAGCTTTGAGTCGATTCGATAACAAATGACGAAAACGGACGGATTCCTCACGTTTTTACTACATATGTACACTTTTCGCATCCTCCCGTGCAACTCGGCTGCTAGTCCTCCTTTCATGCAGAATCATAAGGTCCTAGCTCATGTCCAAGGCACCAAAGCCAGCAAAAAGTCCATAATCGATACCAAAAACTTGAATTGTACTACTTCTTACCGGCTATTACATCAACTTAGAAGCTTAATCTGTGTTCTACTATGGTGCTTTTAGTGTCTCCGCATACCGCAGCACCGGACATAGCTTTGCAGACGATAAGTACAACCGTTTCAGAGAGAAGAGCGGCCAATGTGACGCACTGCTTTAAGTCGATTCGATAATAAATTACGAAAACGGACGGATTTCTCAGGTTTTTACTACGTATGAACACTTTTCGCATCCTCCCGTGCAACTCGGCTGCTAGTCCTCCTTTCATGAAAAATCTTAAGGTCCTAGCTCATGTCCAAGGCACCAAAGCCAGCTAAAAAGTCAATATTCGACACCTAAAACTTGAATTGTACTACTCCTTACTGGCTATTACATCAACTTAGAAGCTTCATCTGTGTTCTACTATGGTGCTTTTAGTGTTTCCGCATACCGCAGCACGCGACAAAGCTGTGCAGACGATAAGTACAACCGTTTCAGAGAGAAGAGCGGCCAATGTGACGATCTGGCTTTAAGTCGATTCGATAACAAATGACGAAAATGGACGGATTTCTCAGGTTTTTACTACATATGAACACTTTTCACATACTCCCGTGCAACGCGGCTGCTAGTCCTCCTTTCATGCAGAATCTTAAGGTCCTAGCTCATGTCCAAGGCACAAAAGCCAGCTAAAAAGTCAATAATCGATACCTAAATCTTGAGTTGTACTACTTCTCACTGGTTATCACATCAACTTAGAAGCTTCATCTGTGTTCTACTATGGTGCTTTTAGTGTCTCCGCATACTGCAGCACGCGACATAGCTTTGCAGTCGAAAAGTACAACCGTTTCAGACAGAAGAGCGGCCAATGTGACGCACTGCTTGAAGTCGATTCGATAATAAATTACGAAAACGGACGGATTCCTCACGTTTTTACTACATATGTACACTTTTCGCATCCTCCCGTGCAACTCGGCTGCTAGTCCTCCTTTCATGCAGAATCTTAAGGTCCTAGCTCATGTCCAATGCACCAAAGCCAGCGAAAAAGTCAATAATCGATACCTAAAACTTGAATTGTACTACTTCTTACTTGCTATTACATCAACTTAGAAGCTTAATCTGTGTTCTACTATGGTGCTTTTAGTGTCTCCGCATACCGCAGCAGGCGACATAGCTGTGCAGACGATAAGTACAACCGTTTCAGAGAGTAGAGCGGCCAATGTGACGATCTGGCTTTAAGTCGATTCAATAAAAAATGACGAAAATGGACGGAGTTCTCAGGATTTTTACTACATATGAACACTTTTCACATACTCCCGTGCAACGCGCCTGCTAGTCCTCCTTTCATGCGGAATCTTAAGGTCCTAGCCCTTGCCCAAGGCAGCAAAGCCAGCTACAAAGTCAATAATCGATACCTAAAACTTGAGTTGTACTACTTCTCACTGGCTATCACATCAACTTAGAAGCTTCATCTGTGTTCTACTATGGTGCTTTTAGTGTCTCCGCATACTGCAGCACGCTACATAGCTTTGCAGACGATACGTACAACCGTTTCAGAGAGAAGAGGGGCCAATGTGACGATCTGGCTTTAAGTCGATTCGATAACAAATGACGAAAACGGACGGATTTCTCAGGTTTTTACTACATATGAACACTTTTCACATTCTCCCATGCAACCCGGCTGCTAGTCCTCCTTTCATGCAGAATCGTAAGGTCCTAGCTCATGTCCAAGGCACCAAAGCCAGCTAAAAAGTCAATATTCGATACCTAAAACTTGAATTGTACTACTCCTTACTGGCTATTACATCAACTTAGAAACTTAATCTGTGTTCTGCTATGGTGCTTTTAGTGTCTCCGCATACCGCAGCACGCGACAAAGCTGTGCAGACGATAAGTACAACCGTTTCAGAGAGAAGAGCATCCAATGTGACGATCTGGCTTTAAGTCGATTCGATAACAAATGACGAAAATGGACGGATTTCTCGGGTTTTTACTACATATGAACAATTTTCACATACTCCCGTGCAACGCGGCTGCTACTCCTCCTTTCATGCGGAATCTTAAGGTCCTAGCTCATGTCCAAGGCACAAAAGCCAGCTAAAAAGTCAATATTCGATACCTAAAACTTGAGTTGTACTACTTCTCACTGGCTATCACATCAACTTAGAAGCTTCATCTGTGTTCTACTATGGTGCTTTTAGTGTCTCCGCATATTGCAGCACGCGACATAGCTTTGCAGACGATAAGTACAACCGTTTCAGCGAGGAGAGGGGCCAAGGTGACGATCTGGCTATAAGTTGATTCGATAACAAATGACGAAAACGGACGGATTTCTCAGGTTTTTACTACATATGAACACTTTTCACATTCTCCCATGCAACTCGGCTGCTAGTCCTCCTTTCATGCTGAATCTTAAGGACATAGCTCATGACCAAGGTACCAAAGCCAGCTAAAAAGTCAATAATCGATACCTAAAACTTGAATTGTACTACTTCTTACTGGCTATTACATCAACATAGAAGCTTCATCTGTGTTCCACTATGGTGATTTTAGTGTCTCCGCATACCGCAGCACGCGACATAGCTTTGCAGACGATAAGTACAACCGTTTCAGAGAGGAGTGCGACCAATGTGACGATCTGGCTTTGAGTCGATTCGATAACAAATGACGAAAACGAACGGATTTCTCAGGTTTTTAATACATATGAACACTTTTCACATTCTCCCGTGCAACTCGGCTGCTAGTCCTCGTTTCATGCAGAATCTTAAGGCCCCAGCTCATGTCCAAAGCACCAAAGAAGGGTAAAAAGTCATTAATCGATACCTAAATCTTGAATTGTACTACTTCTTACTGGCTATTACATCAACTTAGAAGCTTCATCTGTGTTCTACTATGGTGCTTTATGTATCCCCGCATACCGCAGCACACGACATAGCTTTGCAGACGATAAGTACAACCGTTTCAGAGAGAAGAGCGGCCAATGTAACGATCTGGCTTTAAGTCGATTCGATAACAAATGACGAAAACGGACGGATTTCTCAGTTTTTTACTACATATGAACAATTTTTACATTCTCCCGTGCAACTCGGCTGCTAGTCCTTCTTTCATGCAGAATCGTGAGGTCCTAGCTCATGTCCGAGTCACCAAAGCCAGCAAAAAAGTCAATAATCGATACCTAAATCTTGAATTGTTCTACTTCTTACTGGCTATTACATCAACATTGAAGCTTCATCTGTGTTCTACTATGGTGCTTTTAGTGTCTCCGCATACCGCAGCACGCGACATAGCTTTGCAGACGATAAGTACAACCGTTTCAGAGAGAAGAGCGGCCAATGTGACGATCTGGCTTTAAGTCGATTCGATAATAAATGACGAAAACGGACGGATTTCTAAGGTTTTTACCACATATGAAAACTCTTTACATTATCCCGTTTAACTCGGCTGCTAGTCCTACTTTCATGCAGAATCGTAAGGTCCTAGATCATGTCCAAGGCTCCAAAGCCAGCAAAAAAGTCAATAATCGATACCTAAATCTTGAATTGTACTAATTCTTATTGGCTATTACATCAACTTAGAAGCTTCATCAGTGTTCCACTATGATGATTTTAGTGTCACCGCATACCGCAGCACGCGACATAGCTTTGCAGACGATAAGAACAACCGTTTCAGAGAGAAGAGGGGCCAATGTGACGATCTGGCTTTAAGTCGATTCGATAACAAATGACGAAAATGGACGGATTTCTCAGGTTTTTACTACATATGAACACTTTTCACTTACTCCCGTGTAACGCGGCTGCTAGTCCTCCTTTCATGCAGAATCGTAAGGTCCTAGCTCATGTCCAAGGCACCAAAGCTAGCAAAAAAGTCAATAATCGATACCTAAATCTTGAATTGTACTACTTCTTACTGGCTTTTACATCAACTTTGAAGCTTCATCTGTGTTCTACTATGGTGCTTTTAGTGTCTCTTCATACCGCAGCACGCGACATAGCTTTGCAGACGATAAGTACAACCGTTTCAGAGAGAAGAGAGGCCAATGTGACGCACTGCTTTAAGTCGATTTGTTAATAAATTACGAAAACGGACGGATTTCTCAGGTTTTTACTACATATGAACACTTTTCGCATCCTCCCGTGCAACTCGGCTGCTAGTCCTCCTTTCATGCAGAGTCTTAAGGTCCTAGCTCATGTCCAAGGCACCAAAGCCAGCTAAAAAGTCAATATTCGATCCCTAAAACGTGAATTGTACTACTCCTTACTGGCTATTACCTCAACTTAGAAGCTTAATCTGTGTTCTACAATGGTGCTTTTAGTGTCTCCGCATACCGCAGCACGCGACATAGCTTTGCAGACGATAAGTACAACCGTTTCAGAGAGAAGAGCGGCCAATGTGACGATCTGGCTTCAAGTTGATTCGATAACAAATGACGAAAACGGACGGATTTCTCAGGTTTTTACTACATATGAACACTTTTCACATTCTCCCATGCAACTCGGCTGCTAGTCCTCCTTTCATGCAGAATCTTAAGGACATAGCTCATGTCCAAGGCACAAAAGCCAGCTAAAAACTCAATAATCGCTACCTAAAACTTGAATTGTACTACTTCTTACTGGCTATTACATGAACTTAGAAAATTCATCTGTGTTCCACTATGGTGATTTTAGTTTCTCCGCATTCCGCAGCACGCGACATAGCTTTGCAGACGATAAGTACAACCGTTTCAGAGAGAAGAGCCCCCAATGTGACGATCTGGCTTTAAGTCGATTCGATAACAAATGACGAAAATGGACGGATTTCTCTGGTTTTTACTACATATGAACACTTTTCGCATCCTCCCGTGCCACTCGGCTGCTAGTCCTCCTTTCTTGCGCAATCTTAAGGTCCTACCTCATGTCCAAGGCACCAAAGCCAGCTAAAAAGTCAATATTCGATACCTAAAACTTGAATTGTACTACTCCTTACTGGCTATTACATCAACTTAGAAGCTTCATCTGTGTTCTACTTTGGTGCTTTTAGTGACTCCGCATACCGCAGCACGCGACATAGCTTTGCAGACGATAAGTACAACCGTTTCAGAGACAAGAGCGGGCAGTGTGACGATCTGGCTTCAAGTTGATTCGATAATAACTGACGAAAAAGGACCTATTTCTCAGGTTTTCACTACATATGAACACCTTTCACATTCTCCCATGCAACTCGGCTGCTAGTCCTCCTTTCATGCAGAATCTTAAGGACATAGCTCTTGTCCAAGGCACCGAAGCCAGCTAAAAAGTCAATAATCGATACCTAAAACTCGAATTGAACTACTTCTTACTGGCTATTACATCAACTTAGAAGCTTCATTTGTGTTCCACTATGGTGATTTTAGTGTCTCCGCATACCGCAGCACACGACATAGCTTTGCAGACGATAAGTACAACCGTTTCAGAGAGAAGAGGGACCAATGTGACGATCTGGCTTTTAGTCGATTCGATAACAAATGACGAAAATGGACGGTTTTCTCAGGTTTTTACTACATATGAACTCTTTTCACATTCTCCCATGCAACTCGGCTGCTAGTCCTCCTTCCATGCGGAATCATAAGGTCCTAGCTCATGTCCAAGGCACAAAAGCCAGCTAAAAAGTCAATAATCGATACCTAAAACTTGAATTGTACTACTTCTTACTGGCTATTACAACTTAGAAGCTTAATCTGTGTTCTACTATGGTGCTTTTAGTGTCTCCGCATACCGCAGCACGCGACATAGCTTTGCTGACGATAAGTACAACCGTTTCAGAGAGAAGAGGGGCCAATGTGACGATCTGGCTTTAGGTCGATTCGATAACAAATGACGAAAACGGACGGATTCTCAGGTTTTTACTACCTATCAACACTTTTCACATTATCCCGCAAAACGCCGCTGCTAGTCCTCCTTTCATGCAAAGTCTTAAGGTCCAATCTAATGTCTAAGGCACCAAAGCCGGCAAAAAAAGTCAATAATCGATAACTAAAACTTGAGTTTTACTACTTCTTATTGGCTATAACATCAACTAAGAAGGTTCATCTGTGTTTTACTATGATGCTTTTAGTCTCTCCGGATACCGCACCACGCGACATAGTTTTGCAGAGGATAAATGTAACCGTGTCAGAGAGAAGAGAGGCCAATGTGACGATCTGGCTTTAAGTCGATACGAAAAAAAGTGGCAAAACCGGTCAGATTTCTCAGGTTTTTAATACATATGAACACTTTTCACATTCGCCCGTGCAACGCGGCTTCTAGTCCTCTTTTCATGTAAAATCGTGAAGTCGTAGCTCATGTCCAAGGCACCACAGCCGGCTAAAAAGTCAATAATCGACAACTAAGATTTTAATTGTATTACTACATTTTGGCTATTACATCAACTTAGAAGCTACATCTGTGTTCTACTATAACGCTTTTAGTATCTCCGCAAACCGCAGCACACGACATAGCTTTGCAGACGATAAATGTAATCGTTTCAGAGAGAAGAGTGGCCAATGTGTCGATCTGGATTTAAGTCGATTCCATAACAAATGACGAAAACGGACGAATTTCTCAGATTTTTAATACATATGAAAACTTGTCACTTTCTCCCCTGCAACGCGGCCACTAGACTTCCCTTCATGCAAAATCTTAAGGTCCTAGCTCATGTCCAAGCACCAAAGAATGGTAAAACGTCAATAATCGATAACAAAAACTTGAACAGTACTACTTCTTACTGGCTATTACATCAACTTAGAAGGTTCATCTGTGTTTTACTATGATGCTTTTAGTGTCTCCGGTTACCGCACCACGCGACATAGTTTTACACAGGATAAATGTTACCGTGTCAGAGAGAAGAGAGGTTAATGTGACGATCTGGCTTTAAGTCGATTCGATAACAAATGACGAAAACGGACGGATTCTAAGGATTTTACTACGTATCAACACGTTTCACATTAGCCCGCTCAACGCCGCTGCTAGTCCTCCTTTCATGCAAAATCGTAAGGTCCAATCTAATGTCCAAGGCACCAAACCCGGCAAAAAAAGTCAATAATCGATAACTAAAACTTGAGTTTTACTACGTCTTATTGTCTATAGCATCAACTTAGAAGATTCATCTGTGTTCTACTATGGTGCTTTTAGTGTCTCCGGATACCGCAGCACGTGACATAGCTTTGCAGACGAAAAATGTAACCGTTTCAGAGAGAAGAGCTGCCAATCTGACGATCTGGATTTAAGTCGATTCTGTAACAAATGACGAAAACGAACGGATTTCTCAGGTTTTTACTATATTTGAACACTTCTCACATTCTCCCGCGCAACGCGGCTGCTGGTCCACATTTTCATGCAAAATCGTAAGGTCCCATCTCATGTCCAACTCACCAAAGCCGCCTAAAAAGTAAATAATCGATAGCTAAAACTTGAGTTTTACTACTTCTTCTTGGTTATTACATCAACTTAGAAGGTTCATTTGTGTTTTACTATGATGCTTTTAGTCTCTCCGGATACCGCATCACGGGACATAATTTTGCAGAGGATAAATGTAACCGTGTCAGAGAGAAGAGAGGCGAATGTAACGATCTGGCTCTAGGTCGATTCGATAACAAATGACGAAAACGGACGGATTCTCAGGTTTTTACTACCTATCAACGCTTTTCACATTATCCCGCGCAACGCCGCCGTTAGTCCTCCTTTCATGCAAAGTCTAATGTCCAATCTAATGTCTAAGGCACCAAAGCCGGCAAAAAAAGTCAATAATCGATAACTAAAACTTGAATTTTACTACTTCTTATTGGCTATAACATCAACTAAGAAGGTTCATCTGTGTTTTACTATGATGCTTTTAGTCTCTCCGGGTACCGCACCACGCGACATAGTTTTGCAGAGGATAAATGTAACCGTGTCAGAGAGAAGAGAGGCCAATGTGACGATCTGGCTTTAAGTCGATACGATAAAAATTGGCGAAAAAGGACAGATTTCTCAGGTTTTTAATACATATGAACTCTTTTCACATTCGCCCGTGCAACGCGGCTTCTGGTCCTTTTTTTAAGTAAAATCGTGAAGTCATAGCTCATGTCCAAGGCACCAAAGCCGGCTAAAAAGTCAAAAATCGATAACTAAAACTTGAATTGTACTACAACTTACTGGCTATAACATAACCGGACAAAAATTAAAAAATCGATAACTACAATTAAAATTGTACTACTTCTTACTGGCTATTACATCAACATATAGCCTTCATCTGTGTTCTGCTATGGTGCTTTTAGTGTCTCCGCATACCGCAGCACGCGACATAGCTTTGCAGACGATAAATGTAACCGTTTCAGAGAGAAGAGCGACCAATGTGACGATATGGCTTTAAATCGATTTGGTAAAAAATGACGAAAACGGACGGATTTCACAGGTTTTTACTGCATATGAACACTTTTCACTTTCTCCCGTGCAACGCAGCTGCTAGTTCTCCTATGATGCAAAATTTTAAGGTCCTAGCTCATCTCCGAGGCCCCAAAGCCAGCTAAAAAGTCAATAATCGATATCTAAAACGTTATTGTACTACTTCTTACTGGCTATTACATCTACTTAGAAGTTTCATCTGTGTTCTACTATGGTGCTGTTAGTGTCTCCGCATACCGCAGCACGCGACATAGCTTTGCAGACGATAAATGTAACCGTTTCAGATAGAAGAGCGACCAATGTGACGATCTGGCTTTAAGTCGATTTGATCAGAAATGACGAAAGCGGACGGATTTCTCAGGTTTTTACTACAGATGAACACTTTTCGCATTCTCCCGTGCAACGCAGCTGCTAGTCCTCCTTTGATGCAAAGTCTTAAGGTTCTAGCTCATGTCCAAGACCACAATGCCAGCTAAAAAGTCAATAATCGATATCTAAAACGTTATTGTACTACTTTTTACTGGCTATTACATCAACTTAGAAGATTAATCATTGTTCAACTATGGTGCTGTTAGTGTCTCCGCAAAGCGCAGCACGCGACATAGCTTTGCAGACGATAAATGTAACCGTTTCAGAGAGAAGAGCGACCAATGTGACGATCTGGCTTTAAGTCGATTTGATATGAAATGACGAAAACGAACGGATTTCTCAGGTTTTTACTACATATGAACACTTTTCACATTCTCCCGTGCAACGCAGCTGCTAGTCCTCCTTTGATGCAAAGTCTTAAGGTCCTAGCTCATGTCCGAGAGCCAAAAGCCAGTTAAAAGTCAATAATCGATATCCAAAACGTTATTGCACTACTTCTTACTGGCTATTTCATCAACTTAGAAGTTTCATCAGTGTTCTACTATGGTGCTGTTAGTGTCTCTGCATACCGCAGCACGCGACATAGCTTTGCAGACGATTAATGTAACCGTTTCAGAGAGAAGAGCGACCAATGTGACGATCTGGCTTTAAGTCGATTTGATAAGAAATGACGAAAATGGACGGATTTCTCAGGTTTTTACTACATATGAACACTTTTCACATTCTCCCGTGCAACGCAGCTGCTAGTCCTCCTTTGATGCAAAGTCTTAAGGTCCTAGCTCATGTCCAATACCCCAAAGCCAGCTAAAAAGTCAATAATCGATATCTATAACGTTATTGTACTGCTTCTTACTGGCTGTTACATCAACTTAGAAGTTTCATCTGTTTTCTACTATGGTGCTGTTAGTGTCTCCGCATACCGCAGCACGCGACATAGCTTTGCAGACGATAAATGTAACCGTTTCAGAGAGAAGAGCGACCTATGTGACGATCTGGCTTTAAGTCGATTTGATAAGAAATGACGAAAGGGGACGGATTTCTCAGGTTTTTAATACATATGAACACTTTTCACATTTTCCCGTGCAACGCAGCTGCTAGTCCTCCTTTGATGCAAAGTCTTAAGGTCCTAGCTCATGTCAAAGACCCCAAAGCCAGCTAAAAACTCAATAATCGATATCTAAAACGTTATTGCACTACTTCTTACTGGCTGTTACATTAACTTAGAATTTTCATCAGTATTCTACTATGGTGCTGTTAGTGTCTCTGCATATCGCAGCACGCGACATAGCTTTGCAGACGATAAATGTGACCGTTTCAGAGAGAAGAGCGACCAATATGATGACCTGGCTTTAAGTCGATTTGATCAGAAATGACGAAAACGGATGGATTTCTCAGGTTTATACTACACACGAACACTTTTCACATTCTCCCGTGCAACGCAGCTGCTAGTCCTCCTTTGATGCAAAGTCTTAAGGCCCTAGCTCATGTCCAAGACCCCAATTACAGCTAAAAAGTCAATAATCGATATCTAAAACGTTATTGTACTACATTTACTGGCTATAACTTCAACTTAGAAGATTCATCAGTGTTCTACTATGGTGCTGTTAGTGTCTCTGCATATCGCAGCACGCGACATAGCTTTGCAGACGATAAATGTGACCGTTTCAGAGAGAAGAGCGACCAATATGATGACCTGGCTTTAAGTCGATTTGATAAGAAACGACGCAAACGGACGGATTTCTCAGGTTTTTACTACATATGAACACTTTTCACATTCTCCCGTGCAACGCAGCTGCTAGTCCTCCTTTGATGCAAAGTCTTAAGGTCGGAGCTCATGTCCAAGGCCCCAAAGCCAGCTAAAAAGTCAATAATCGATATCTAAAACTTTATTGTACTACTTCTTACTGGCTATTACATCAACTTAGAAGTTTCATCTGTGTTCTACTATGGTGCTGTTAGTGTCTCTTCATACCGTAGCACGCGACACAGCTTTGCAGACGATAAATGTAACCGTTTCAGAGAGAATAGCGACCAATGTGACGATCTGGCTTTAAGTCGATTTGATAAGAAATGACGAAAACGGACGAATTTCCAGGATTTTACTACATATGTACACTTTTCTCATTCTCCCGTGCAACGCAGCTGCTAGTTCTCCTTTGATGCAAAATCTTAAGGTCCTAGCTCATGTCTAAGACCCCAAAGCCAGCTTAAAAGTCAATAATCGGTATCTATAACGTTATTGTACTACTTCTTACTGGCTATTAAATCAACTTAGAAGTTTCATCTGTTTTCTACTATGGTGCTGTTAGTGTCTCCGCATACCGCAGCACGCGACATAGCTTTGCAGACGATAAATGTAACCGTTTCAGAGAGAAGAGCGACCAATGTGACGATCTGGCTTTAAGTCGATTTGATAAGAAATGATGAAAACGGACGGATTTCTGAGGTTTTTACTACATATGAACAATCTTCACATTCTCCCGTGCAACGCAGCTGCTAGTCCTTTTTTGATGCAATATCTGAAGGTCCTAGGTCATGTCCAAGGCCACAAAGCCAAATAAAAAGCCAATAATCGATATATAAAACGTTATTGTACTACTTTTTACTGGCTATCACATGAACATAGAAGTTTCATCTGTGTTCTACTATGGCGCTGTTAGTGTTTCCGCATACCGGAGCACGCGACATAGCTTTGCAAACGATAAATGTAACCGTTTCAGAGAGAAGAGCGGCGAATGTGACGTTCTGCCTTTAAGTCGATTTGATAAGGAATGACGAAAACTGACGGATTACTCAGGTTTTTACTACATATGAACACTTTTCACATTCTCCCATGCAACGCAGCTGCTAGTCCTCCTTCGATGCAATATCGTAAGGTCCTAGCTCATGTCCAAGACCCCAAAGCCAGCTAAAAAGTCAATAATCGATATCTAAAACGTTATTGTACTACTTCTTACTGGCTATTACATCAACTTAGAAGTTTCATCAGTGTTCTGCTATGGTGCTGTTAGTGTCTCCGCAAACCGCAGCACAAGTCATAGCTTTGCCGACGATAAATGTAACCGTTTCAGAGAGAAGAGCGACCAATGTGACGATCTGGCTTTAAGTCGATTTGATAAGAAATGACGAAAACGGACGGATTTCTCAGGTTCTTAATACATATGAACACTTTTCACTTTCTCCCGTGCAACGCAGTTGCTAGTTCTCCTTTGATGCAAAATCTTAAGGTCCTATCGCATGTCCAAGGCCCCAAAGCCAGCTAAAAAGTCAATAATCGATATCTAAAACGTTATTGTACTACTTCGTACTGGCTATTACATCAACTTGGAAGTTTCATCTGTGTTCTACTATAGTGCTGTTAGTGTCTCCGCATACCGCAGCACGCGACATAGCTTTGCAGACGATAAATGTAACCGTTTCAGAGAGAATAGCGAACAATATGACGATCTGGCTTTAAGTCGATTTGATAAGAAATGACAAAAACGAACTGATTTCTCGGGTTTTTACTACATATGAACACTTATCACATTCTCCCGTGCAACGCAGCTGCTGGTCCTCCTTTGATGCAAAGTCTTAAGTTCCTAGCTCATGTCCAAGACCCAAAAGCCAGCTAAAAAGTCAATAGTCGATATCCAAAACGTTGTTGTACTACTTCATACTGGCTATTACATCAAGTTAGAACTTTCATCAGTGTTCTACTATGGTGCTGTTAGTGTCACTGCATACCGCAGCACGCGACATAGCTTTGCAGACGATAAATGTGACCGTTTCAGAGAGAAGATTGACCAATATGAAGACCTGGCTTTAAGTCGATTTGATAAGAAATGATGAAAATGGACGGATTTCTCAGGATTTTACTACATATGAACACTTTTCACATTCTCCCGGGCAACGCAGCTGCTAGTCCTCCTTTGATGCAAAATCTTAAGGTGCTAGCTCATGTCCAATTCCCCAAAGCCAGCTAAAAAGTCAATAATCGATATCTGAAACGTTATTGCACTACTTCTTACTGGCAATTACTACAACTTAGAAGCTTCTTCTGTGTTCTACTATGGTGCTGTTAGTGTCTTGGCATACCGCAGCACGCGACATAGCTTTGTAGGCGATAAATGTTACCGTTTCAGAGAGAAGAGCGGCCAATGTGACGTTCTGGCTTTAAGTCGATTTGATAAGAAAAGACAAAAACGGACGGATTTCTCAGGTTTTTACTACATATGAACACTTTTCACATTCTCCCGTGCAACGCAGCTGCTAGTCCTCCTTTGATGCAAAGTCTTAAGGTCCTAGCTCATGTCCAAGACCCCAAAGCCAGCTAAAAAGTCAATAATCGATATCTAAAACTTTATTGTACTACTTCTTACTGGCTATTACATCAACTTAGAAGTTTCATCTGTGTTTTACTATGGTGCTGTTAGTGTCTCCGCATACCGTAGCACGCGACATAGCTTTCCAGACGATAAATGTAACCGTTTCATAGTGAAGAGCGACCAATGTGACGATCTGGCTTTAAGTCGATTTGATAAGAAATGACGAAAACGAACGGATTTGTCAGGTTTTTACTACATATGAACTTTTTCACATTCTCCCGTGCAACGCAGCTGCTAGTCCTCCTTTGATGCAAAATCTTAAGGCCCTAGCTCATGTGCAAGGCCCTTAAAGCCAGCTAAAAAATCAATAATCGATATCTAAAACGTTATTGTACTACTTTTTACTGGCTATTACATCAACTTAGAAGTTTCATCAGTGTTCTACTATGGTGCTGTTAGTGTCTCCGCATACCGCAGCACTGGACATAGCGTTGCAGACGATAAATGTAACCGTTTCAGAGAGAAGAGCGGCCAATGTGACGATCTGGCTTCAAGTCGATTCGATAACAAATGACGAAAACGGACTGATATCTCAGGTTTTTACTACATAAGAAGACTTTTCACATTATCCCGTGCAACGCTTCTGCTAGTCCTCCTTTCATGCAAAATCTTAAGGTCCTAGCTCATGTCAAAGGCATCTAAGAAGGGTAAAAAGTCAATAATCGATAACTAAAACTTGAATTGTACTGCTTCTTACTGGGTATTAGATCAACTTAGAAGCATCTTATGTGTTCTGCCATGCTGCGTTTAGTCTCTCCGCATACCGGAGCACGCGACATAGCTTTGCAGACGATAAATGTACCCGTTTCAGAGAGAAGAGCGGCCAATTTGACGATCTTACTTTAAGTCGATTCGATAACAAATGATGAAAACGAACGGATTTCTCAGGTTTATACTGCATATGAACACTTTTCACATTCTCCTTTGCAACGCGGCTGCTAGTCCTCCTTTCATGCAAAATCGTAAGGTCCTAGCTAATGTCCAAGTCACCAAAGAATCAAAAATCGATAACTAAGTCTTGAATTGTACTGCGTCTTACTGGCTATTAGATCAACTTAGAAGCATCTTATGTGTTCTGCCATGCTGCTTTTAGTCTCTCCGCATACCGGAGCACGCGACATAGCTTTGCAGACGATAAATGTAACCGTTTCAGAGAGAAGAGCGGCCAATTTGACGATCTTACTTTAAGTCGATTCGATAACAAATGACGAAAATAAACGGATTTCTCAGGTTTTTACTACATATGAAACCTTTTCACATTCTCCCGTGCAACGCGGCTGCTAGTCCTCATTTCTTCAAAAATCTTAAGGTTCTAGCACATGTCCAAGGCACCAAAGAAGGGTAAAAAGTCAATAATCGGTAACTAAAATTTGAATTGTACTGCTTTTCACTGGCTATTACTTCAACTTAGAACCTTCTTCTGTGTTTTACTATGGTGCTTTTAGTGTCTCCGCATGCCGCATCACGCGACATAGCTTTGCAGACGATAAATGTAGACGTTTCAGAGAGAAGAGCGGCCCATGTGGCGATCTAGCTTTAAGTCGATTCGATAACAAATGGCGAAAACGTACGGATGTCTCAGGTTTTTACAACATATGGACACTTTTCACATTCTCCCGTGCAACGCGCCTGCTAGTCCTCCTATCATGCAAAATGTTAAGGTCCTAGCTCATGTCAAAGGCATCTAAGAAGGGTAAAAAGTCAAAAATCAATAACTAAAACTTGAATTGTACTGCTTCTTACTGGGTATTAGATCAACTTAGAAGCATCTTATGTGTTCTGCCATGCTGCGTTTAGTCTCTCCGCATACCGGAGCACGCGACATAGCTTTGCAGACGATAAATGTACACGTTTCAGAGAGAAGAGCGGCCAATTTGACGATCTTACTTTAAGTCGATTCGATAACAAATGATGAAAACGAGCGGATTTCTCAGGTTTATACTGCATATGAACACTTTTCACATTCTCCTTGGCAACGCGGCTGCTAGTCCTCCTTTCATGCAAAATCGTAAGGTCCTAGCTAATGTCCAAGTCACAAAAGAATCAAAAATCGATAACTAAATCTTGAATTGTACTGCGTCATACTGGCTATTAGATAAACTTAGAAGCCTAATATGTGTTCTGCTATGCTACTTTTAGTCTCTCCTCATACCGGAGCACGCGACATAGCATTGCAGACGGTAAATGTAACAGTTTCAGAGAGAAGAGCGGCCAAGTGACGATCTGGCTCTAAGTCGAATCGATAACAAATGACGAAAGTAAACGGATTTCTCAGGTTTTTACTACATGTTAAGACTGTTCACATTCTCCCGTGCAAATCGGCTGCTAGTCCTCCTTTCATGCAGAATCTTAAGGTCCTAGACCTTGTCCAAGGCAGCAAAGCCAGCTACAAAGTCAATAATCGATACCTAAAACTAGGTAAAAAGTCAATGATCGATAACAAATACTTGAATTGTACTACTTCTTTCTGGTTATTACATCAACTTAGAAGCTTCATCTGTGTTCTACTAAGTGCATTTAGTGTTTCCGCATACCGCAGCACGCGACATAGGTTTGCAGACGATAAATGTAACCGTTTAGAGAGAAGAGCGGCTAATGTGACGATCTGGCTTTAAGTCGATTCCATAACAAACGACGAAAACGGACGGATTTCTCAGGTTTTTACCATATATGAACACTTTTCACATTCTCCCGTTCAACGAGGCTGCTACTCCTCCTTTCATGTAAAATCTTAAGTTCCTAGCTCTTGTCCAAGGCACGAAAGAGGGGTGAATAGTCAATAATCGATAACTAAAACATGAATTGTACTACTTGTTACTGTGTATCACACCAACGTAGAAGCTTCATCTGTGTTATACTATGGTGCTTTTAGTGTCTCTGCACACCGCAGCATGCGACACAGTTTTGCAGACGATAAATGTAACCGTTTCAGAGAGAAGAGCGGCCAATGTGACGATCTGGCTTTAAGTCGATTCGTTATGAAATGACGGAAACGGATGGATTTCTCAGGTTTTTACTACATATGAACACTTTACACTCTCTCTCGTGCAACGCGGCTGCTAGAACTCCTTTCATGCAAAATCTTAAGGTCCTAGTTCATGTCCAAGGCACCGAAGAAGGGTAAAAAGGCAATAATCGAAAACTAATGCTCGAATTGTACTGCTTCTTACTGGCTATTACATGAACGTAGAAGCTTCATCTGTGTTCTACTATGGTGTTTTTAGTGACGCAACATACCGCAGCGCTCGACATAGCTTTGCAGACGAGAAATGTAACCGTTTCAGAGAGAGGAGCGGCCAATATGACGATCTGGCTTTAAGTCGAAACGATAACAAATGACGAAAATGGACAGATTTCTCAGGTTTTGACTTCATATGAACACTTTTCACAATCTCCCGTGCAAAGCGACTGCTAGTCCTCCTTTAATGCAGAATCTTAAGGTGATAGCTGATGTCCAAGGCACCAAAGCCGGCTAAAAAGTCAATAATCCATAGCTAAAACTTGGAAGCTACATCTGTGTTCTACTATGATGCTTTTAGTGTTTCCGCATACCGCAGCACGCCACATAGCTTTGCAGACGATAAATGTAACCGTTTCAGAGAGAAGAGCGGCCAATGTGGTGATCTGGCTTCAACGCGACTGCTAGTCCTCCTTTCATGCAAAATCTTAAGGTCCTAGCCCATGTCCAAGGCACCAAAGAAGGGTAAAAAGTTAATAATCGATAACTAACACTTGAATTGTACTGTTTCTTAATGGCTTTTACATCAACTTAGAAGTTTCTTCCGTGTTCTACTATGGTGCTTTTAGTGTCTCCTCATACCGCAGCACGCGAGATTGCTTTCCAGATGATAAGTTTAACCGTCTCAGAAAGAAGAGCGGGCAATGTGACGATCTAGCTTTAAGCCGATTAGATAACAAATGACGAAAACGGACGGATTTTTCAGGTTTTTAGTACATATGAACACTTTTCACTCTCTCCCGTGCAACGTGGCTGCTAGATCTCCCATAATGCAAAACCGTACGGTCCTAGATCATATCCAAGGCACCAAAGCCGGCTAAAAAGTCAATAATCGATATCTATAACTTGTATTGTATTATTTCTTACTGGCTCTTACCTCAACTTAGAAGTTTCATCTGTGTTCTACTATGGTTCATTTAGTGTCTCCGCATACCGCAGCACGTGACATAGCTTTGCAGACGATAAATGTAACCGTTTCAGAGAGAAGAGCGGCCAATGTGACGATCAGGCTTAAGTCGATTCGATATCAGATGACAAAAACGGACGGATTTCTCAGGATTTTACTACATATGAACACTTTTTACATTCTCCCCTGCAACGCGGCTGCTTGTCCTCCATTCATGCAAAATCTTAAGGTACCAGCTCATGTCCAAGGCACCAAAGCCGGCTAAAAATTCAATAATCGATAAATAAACTTGAATTGTACTACTTCCTACTTTCTATTACATCAGCTTAGAAGCTTCATCTGTGTTCTAGTATGATCCTTTTAGTGTCTCCGCATACCGCAGCACGTGACATAGCTTTACAGACGGTAAATGTAACCGTTTCGGAGAGAAGAGTGGCCACAGTGACGATCTCGCTTCCAGTCGTTTCAATAGTAAATGACGAAAACGGATGAATTTCTCAGGTTTTTACTACATATGAACACTTTTCACATTCTACCGTGCAACGCGGCTGCTAGTCCTCCTTTCATGATAAATCTTAAGGTCCTAGCCCACGTCCAAGGCACAAAAGCCGGGTAAAAATCAATAATCGATAACTAAAACTTGAATTGTACTACTTCTAACTGGCTATTACATCAACGTAGAAACTACTTATGTGTTCTACTATGGTGCTTTTAGTGTCTCCGCATACCGGTGCACGCGACATAGCTTTGCAGACGATAAATGTAACCGTTTCAGAGAGAATAGCTTCCAATGTAGCGATCTGGCTTAAAGTCGATTTGATAACAAATGACGAAAACGGGCCAATATCTTAGGTTTTTACTACATATGAACACTTTACGCACTTTCCCGTGCAACGCAGCTACTAGTCCTCTTTTCATGCAAAATCTTAAGGTATTAGCTCACGTCCAAGGCACCAAAGCCGGCTAAAAAGTCAATAATCGATAACTAAAACATGAATTGTACCACTTCTTACTGGCTATTACATCAACTAAGAAGCTTCTTCTGGTTTCTATGGTGTTTTTAGTGTCTCCGCATACCGCACGCAGCGACATAGCTTTGCAGACGGTAAATTTAATCGTTTCAGAGGGAAGAGCGGCCAATGTGACGATCTGGCTTTAAGTCGATTCGACAACAATTGACGAAAACATACCGATTTCTCAGGTTTTCACTACTTATGAACACTTTTCACATTCACTCCAGTAACGCGGCTGCTAGTTTTCCTTTCATGCAAAATCTTAAGGACCAACTCATGTCCAAGGCACCAAAGCCGGCTAAAAAGTCAATAACCGAAAACTAAAACTTGAATTGTACTACTTCTTACTGGCTATTACATCAACTTAGAAGCTTCTTCTGTGTTCTACGGTGCTTTTAGTGTCTCCGCATACCGCACCCAGCGACATAGGTTTGCAGACGGTAAATTTAACCGTTTCAGAGGGAAGAGCAGCCAATGTGATGATCTGGCTTTAAGTCGATTTGATAACAATGACGAAAACGGACGGACTTCTCAGGATTTTACTACATATGAACACTTTTCACATTCTCCCGTGCAATACGGCTGCTAGTCCTCCTTTGTTGCAAAATCTTAAGGTCCTAGATCATGTCCAAGGCACCAAAAAAGTCTAAAAGGTCAATAATCGAAAACTAAAACTTGAAGTGCAGTAGTTCTTACTGGCTATTACATCAACTTAGAAGCTTCATCTGTGTTCTACTATGGTGCTATTAGTATCTCCGCATACCGCAGCATGCGACATAGCTTTGCAGATGATAATTGTAATCGTTTCAGGGAGAAGAGCGGCCAATGTGACGATCTGGATTTAAGTCGATACGACTTTCTCAGGTTTTTATTACATATGAACGCTTTTCACATTCTCCCATGCAACGTGACTGCTAATCTTACTTTCATGAAAAATCTTAAGGTCCTAGCTCATGTCCAAGGCACCAAAGCCGGCTAAAAAGTCAATAATCAATAACTAAAACTTGAATTGTACTACTTCTTACTGGCTATTACATCAACTTATAAGTTTCATCTGTTTTCTACTATGGTGCTATTAGTATCTCCGGATACCGAAGCACGCGACATAGCTTTGCAGACGATAAACGTAACCGTTTCAGAGAGAATAGCGGCCAACGTGTCGTTCTGGATTAAAGTCGATTCGATACCAAATGAGGAAAACGGACGGATTTCTCAGGTTTTTACTACACATGAACATTTTTCACAATCGCCCGTGCAACGCGGCTGATAGACTTCCCTTCATGTAAAATCTTAAGGTCCTACCTCAAGTCCAAGGCTCCAAAGAAGGGTAAAAAGTCAGTAATCGATAACTAAAACTTGAATTGTACTACTTCTTACTGGCTATTACAGCAACTTAGAGGCTTCATCTGTGCTCTACTATGCTGCTTTTAGTGTCTCCGGATACCGCAGCACGCGACATAGCTTTGCAGACGTGAAAACGTAAACGTTTCAGGGAGAAGAGCGGCCAATGTGTCGATCTGGATTTAAGTCGATACGACTTTCTCAGGTTTTTACTACATATGAACACTTTTCACATTCGCTCGTGCAACGCGGCTGCTAGTCCTCCTTTCATACAAAATCTTAAGGACCTAGCTCATGTCAATTGCAGCAAAGCCGGCTAAAAAGTAATAATCGATAACGAAAACTTGAAATGTACTACTTCTTACTGGCTATTACATCAACTTAGAGGCTTCATCTGTGTACAACTATTATGGTTTTAGTGTCTCCGCATACCGCAGCACGCGACATAGCTTTGCAGACGATAAATGTAATCGTTCCAGAGAGAAGAGCGGCAAATGTGTCGATCTGGATTTCAGTCGATTCGATAACAAATGACGAAAACGGACGAATTTCTCAGATTTTTACTACATACGAACACTTTTCACATTCTCCCGTGCATCGTGGCCACTAGCCTTCCCTTCATGAAATATCTTAAGGCCCTAACTCATGTCCAAGCGCCAAAGAAGGGTAAAAAGTCAATAATCGATAGCTAAACCTTCAATTCTACTACTTCTTACTGGCTATTACATAAACTTAGAAGTTTGATCTGTATTCTTCTATGGTGCTTTTAGTGTCTCAGCATACCACAGCACGCGACATATCTTTGCAGACGATAAATGTAGCCGTTTCAGAGAGAA
The DNA here is from genome assembly GCF_023897955.1 of Schistocerca gregaria. NCBI lineage: Eukaryota > Metazoa > Arthropoda > Insecta > Orthoptera > Acrididae > Schistocerca > Schistocerca gregaria. The sequence goes on from NW_026061795.1 coordinate 8,344,264, forward strand.
GAGCGGCAAAAAGACGATCTGGTGTTAAGTCGATTCGATAACAAATGACGAAAACGGACGGATTTCTCAGTTTCTTACTACATATGAACACTTTTCACATTCGCCCGTGCAACGCGGCTGCTAGTCCACCTTTCCTGCAAAATCGTATAGACGTAGCCCATATCCAAGGCAAAAAAGCCGTCTAAAAAGTCAATAATCAATAACTAAAACTTGCATTGTATGACTTCTTACTGTCTATTACATCAACTTAGAAGCTTCATCTGTGTTCTACTATGGTGCTTGTAGTGTCGCCGCATACCCCAGGACGCAACATAGCTTTGCAGAAGACAAATGTATCCGTTTCAGAGAGAAGAGCGGCCAATGTGTCGATTTTTATTTAAGTCGATTCGATAACAAATGACGAAAACGGACGGATTTCTCAGGTTTTTACTACATATGACACTTTTCACATTCGCCCGTGCAGCGCGTCTGCTAGTCCTCCTTTCATGCAAAATCGTATAGTCCTACCTCATGTGAAAGGCAACAAAGCCGGATAAAAAGGCAATAATCGATAACTAAATCTTGAATTGTACTACTTCTTACTGGCTATTACATCAACTTAGAGGCTTCATCTGTGCTCTGCAATGCTGCTTTTAGTGTCTCCGTATACCGCAGCACGCGACAGATCTTTGCAGACGATAAATGCAACCGTTTATGAGAGAAGAGCGGCTAATATGACGATATGGCTTTAATTCGTTACGATAACAAATGACGAAAACGGACAATTTTTCAGGTTTTTACTACATATGAAAACTTTTCACATTCCCCTGTGCAACGCGGTTGCTAGTCCTAAGTTTCATGCAAAATCTTAAGGTCCTATTTCATGTCAAAGGCACTAAAGCCGGCTAAAAATTCAATAATCTATAACTAAAACTTGAATTGTACTACCTCTTACTGGCTATTACATTAACTTAGGAGGTTCATCTGTATTGTATTATGGTGCTTTTAGTGTCTCCGCATACCGCAGCACCGGACATAGCTTTGCAGACGATAAATGTAATCGTTTCAGAGAGAAGAGCGGCCAATGTGTCGATCTGGAATTAAGTAGATTCGATAACAAATGACGAAAACGGACGAATTTCTCAGATTTTTACTACATATGAACACTTGTCACTTTCTCCCCTGCAACGCGGCCACTACACTTCCCTTCATGCCAAATCTTAAGGTCCTAGCTCATGTCCAAGCACCTAAGAATGGTAAAACGTCAATAATCGATAACAAAAACTTGAATAGTACTACTTTTTACTGGCTATTACATCAACTTAGAAGGTTCATCTGTGTTTTACTATGATGCTTTTAGTGTCTCCGGATAACGTAGCATGCGACATTGCTTTGCAGACGATAAATGTAATCGTTTCAGAGAGAAGAGCGGATAATGTGACGATCTGGCTTTAAGTCGATTCGATAACAAATGACGAAAACGGACGGATTTTTAGGTTTTTACTACATATGAACACTATTCACATTCGTCCGTGTAGCGTGGTTGCTAGTCCTCCTTTCATGCAAAATCTTAAGGTCCTAGCTCATGTCCAATGCACCAAAACCGGCTACAAAGTCAATAATCGATACCTAAAACTTGAATTGTACTACTTCTTACTGGCTATTACATGAACTTAGAAGCTTCATCTGGGTTCTACTATAGTGCTTTTACTGTCTCCGCATACCGCAGCACGCGACATAGCTTTGCAGACGATAAGTACAACCGTTTCAGAGAGAAGAGTGACCAATGTGACGATCTGGGTTCATGTCGATTCGATAACAAATGACGAAAACGGACGGATTTCTCAGGGTTTTACTACATATGAACACTTTCCACATTCTCCCGTGCAACGCAGCTGCTATTCCTCCTTTCATGCAAAATCTTAAAGTCCTAGGTCATGTCCAAGGCAACAAAGAAGGCTAAAAATTCAATAATCGATAATTAAAACTTGAAGTGTACTACATTTTACTGGCTATTACATAGCCGACTAAAAAGTCAAAAATCGATAACTAAAACTTGAATTGTACTACTTCTTACTGGCTATTACATCGACTTAGAAGCTTCTTCTGTGTTCTACTATGGTGCTTTTAGTGTCTCCGCATACCGCAGGACGCGCCATAGCTTTGCAGACGATAAATGTAACCGTTTCAGAGATATGAGCGGCCAATGAGACGATCTGACATTAAGTCGATTCGATAACAAATGACGAAAACGGACGGATTTCTCAGGTTTTTACTACACATGAACACTTTTCACATTCTCCCGTGCAACGCAGCTGCTAGCCCTCCTTTGATGCAAAATCTTAAGGTCCTAGCTCATGTCCAAGGCCCCAAAGCCAGCTAAAAAGTCAATAATCGATATCTAAAACGTTATTGTACTACTTCTTACTGGCTATTACATCAACTTAGAAGTTTCATCAGTGTTCTACTATGGTGCTGTTAGTGTCTCCGCATATCGCAGCTCACGACATAGCTTTGCAGACGATAAATGTAACCGTTTCAGAGAGAAGAGCGACCAATGTGACGATCTGGCTTTAAGTCGATTTGATCAGAAATGACGAAAACGGACGGATTTCTCAGGTTTTTACTACACATGAACACTTTTCACATTCTCCCGTGCAACGCAGCTGCTAGTCCTCCTTTGATGCAAAGTCGTAAGGTCCTAGCTCATGTCCAAGACCGCAATGCCAGCTAAAAAGCCAATAATCGATATCTAAAACGTTATTGTACTACTTTTTACTGGCTATTACATCAACTTAGAAGTTTCATCATTGTTCTACTATGGTGCTGTTAGTGTCTCCGCATACCGCAGCACGCGACATAGCTTTGCAGACTATAAATGTAACCGTTTCAGAGAGAAGAGCGACCAATGTGACGATCTGGCTTTAAGGCGATTTGATAAGGAATGACGAAAACTGACGGATTTCTCAGGTTTTTACTACATATGAACACTTTTCATATTCTCCCGTGCAACGCAGCTGCTAGTTCTCTTTTGATGCAAAATCTTAAGGTCCTAGCTCATGTCCAATACCCCAAAGCCAGCTAAAAACTCAATAATCGGTATCTATAACGTTATTGTACTACTTCTTACTGGCAATTACATCAACTTAGAAGTTTCATCTGTTTTCTACTATGGTGCTGTTAGTGTCTCCGCATACCGCAGCATGTAACATAGCTTTACAGACGATAAATGTAACCGTTTCAGAGAGAAGAGTGACCAATGAGACGATCTGGCTTTAAGTCGATTTGATGAGAAATGACGAAAACGGACGGATTTCTCAGGTTTTTACGACATATGATCACTTTTCACATTCACCCGTGCAACGCAGCTGCTAGTCCTCTTTTGATGCAATATCTTAAGGTCCTAGGTCATGTCCAAGGCCCCAAAGCCAAATAAAAAGTCAATAATCGATATATAAAACGTTATTGTACTACTTTTTACTGGCTATCGCATCAACTTAGAAGTTTCATCTGTGTTCTACTATGGTACTGTTAGTGTCTCCGCATACCGCAGCACGCGACATAGCTTTGCAGACGATAAATGTAACCGTTTCAGAGAGAAGAGCGGCCAATGTGACGTTCTGCCTTGAAGTCGATTTGATAAGAAGTGACGAAAACTGTCGGATTTCTCAGGTTTTTACTACACATGAACACTTTTCACATTCTCCCGTGCAACGCAGATACTAAACCTCCTTTGATGCAAAGTCTTAAGGTCCTAGCTCATGTCCAAGACCCCAAAGACAGCTAAAAAGTCAATAATCGATATCTAAAACGTTATTGTACTACTTCTTACTGGCTATTACATCAACTTAGAAGTTTCATCAGTGTTCTACTATGGTGCTGTTACTGTCTCCGCATACCGCAGCACGCGCCATAGCTTTGCAGACGATAAATGTAACCGTTTCAGAGATATGAGCGGCCAATGAGACGATCTGACATTAAGTCGATTCGATAACAAATGACGAAAACGGACGGATTTCTCAGGTTTTTACTACACATGAACACTTTTCACATTCTCCCGTGCAACGCAGCTGCTAGCCCTCATTTGATGCAATGTCTTAAGGTCCTAGCTCATGTCCAAGACCCCAAAGCCAGCTAAAAAGTCAATAATCGATATCTAAAACGTTATTGTACTACTTCTTACTGGCTAATACATCAACTTAGAAGTTTCATCAGTGTTCTACTATGGTGCTGTTAGTGTCTCCGCATACCGCAGCACGCGGCATAGCTTTGCAGACGATAAATGTAACCGTTTCAGAGAGAAGAGCGAGCAATATGACGATCTGGCTTTAAGTCGATTTGATAAGAAATGACGAAAACGGACGGATTTCTCAGGTTTTTACTACATATGAACACTTTTCACTTTCTCCCGTGCAACGCAGCTGCTAGTTCTCCTTTGATGCAAAATCTTAAGGTCCTAGCTCATGTCCAAGGCCCCAAAGCCAGCTAAAAAGTCAATAATCGATATCTAAAACGTTATTGTACTACTTCTTACTGGCTATTACATCAACTTAGAGGTTTCATCAGTGTTCTACTATGGTGCTGTTAGTGTCTCCGCATATCGCAGCACCCGACATAGCTTTGCAGACGATAAATGTAACCGTTTCAGTGAGAAGAGCGACCAATGTGACGATCTGGCTTTAAGTCGATTTGATCAGAAATGACGAAAACGGACGGATTTCTCAGGTTTTTACTACACATGAACACTATTCACATTCTCCCGTGCAACGCAGCTGCTAGTCCTCCTTTGATGCAGAATCTTAAGGTCCTAGCTCATGTCCAATACCCCAAAGCCAGCTAAAAAGTCAATAATCGGTATCTATAACGTTATTGTACTACTTCTTACTGGCAATTACATCAACTTAGAAGTTTCGTCTGTTTTCTACTATGGTGCTGTTAGTGTCTCCGCATACCGCAGCATGTGACATAGCTTTACAGACGATAAATGTAACCGTTTCAGAGAGAAGAGTGACCAATGAGACGATCTGGCTTTAAGTCGATTTGATGAGAAATGACGAAAACGGACGGATTTCTCAGGTTTTTACTACATATGAACACTTTTCACATTCTCCCGTGCAACGCAGCTGCTAGTCCTTTTTTGATGCAATATCTTAAATTCCTAGGTCATGTCCAAGGCCGCAAAGCCAGCTAAAAATTCAATAATCGGTATCTAAAACGTTATTGTACTACTTTTTACTGGCTATCACATCAACTTAGAAGTTTCAGCTGTGTTCTACTATGGTACTGTTAGTGTCTCCGCATACCGCAGCACGCGACATAGCTTTGCAGACGATAAATGTAACCGTTTCAGAGAGAAGAGCGGCCAATGTGACGTTCTGCCTTGAAGTCGATTTGATTAGAAATGACGAAAACTGTCGGATTTCTCAGGTTTTTACTACACATGAACACTTTTCACATTCTCCCGTGCAACGCAGCTGCTAAACCTCCTTTGATGCAATGTCTTAAGGTCCTAGCTCATGTCCAAGACCCCAAAGCCAGCTAAAAAGTCAATAATCGATATCTAAAACGTTATTGTACTACTTCTTACTGGCTATTACATCAACTTAGAAGTTTCATCTGTTTTCTACTATGGTGCTGTTAGTGTCTCCGCATACCGCAGTACGCGACATAGCTTTGCAGACGATAAATGTAACCGTTTCAGAGAGAAGAGCGACCAATGTGACGATCTGGCTTTAAGTCGATTTGATGAGAAATGACGAAAACGGACGGATTTCTCAGGTTTTTACTACATATGAACACTTTTCACATTCTCCCGTGCAACGCAGCTGCTAGTTCTCTTTTGATGCAAAATCTTAAGGTCCTAGCTCACGTCCAAGGCACCAAAGCCAGTAAAAAGTCAATAATCGAAATCTAAAACGTTATTGTACTACTTCTTACTGGCTATTACATCAACTTAGAAGTTTCATCTGTTTTCTACTATGTTGCTGTTAGCCTCTCCGCATACCGCAGCACGCGACATAGCTTTGCAGACGATAAATGTAACAAATGTAACCGTTTCAGAGAGAAGAGCGACCAATGTGACGATCTGGCTTTAAGTCGATTTGATAAGAAATGACGAAAACGGACGGATTTCTCAGGTTTTTACTACACATGAACACTTTCACATTCTCCCGTGCAACGCAGCTGCTAGTCTTCCTTTGATGCAATGTCTTAAGGTCCTAGCTCATGTCCAAGACCCCAAAGCCAGCAAAAAAGTCAATAATCGATATCTAAAACGGTATTGTACTACTTCTTACTGGCTATTACATCAACTTAGAAGTTTTATCAGTGTTCTACTATGGTGCTGTTAGTGTCTCCGCATACCGCAACACGCGACATAGCTTTGCAGACGATAAATGTAACCGTTTCAGAGAGAAGAGCGACGAATGTGACGATCTGGCTTTAAGTCGATTTGATAAGAAATGACGAAAACGGACGGATTTCTCAGGTTTTTACTACATATGAACACTTTTCACATTCTCCCGTGCAACGCAGCTGCTAGTTCTCTTTTGATGCAAAATCATAAGGTCCTAGCTCATGTCCAATACCCCAAAGCCAGCTAAAAAGTCAATAATCGGTATCTATAACTTTATTGTACTACTTCTTACTGGCAATTACATCAACTTAGAAGTTTCATCTGTTTTCTACTATGGTGCTGTTAGTGTCTCCGCATACCGCAGCACGCGACATAGCTTTGCAGACGGTAAATGTAACCGTTTCAGAGAGAAGAGCGACCAATGTGACGATCTGGCTTTAAGTCGATTTGATAAGAAATGACGAAAACGGACGGATTTCTCATGTTTTTACTACATATGAACACTTTTCACATTCTCCCGTGCAACGCAGCTGCTAGTCCTCCTTTGATGCAAAGTCTTAAGGTCCTAGCTTATGTCCTAGACACCAAAGCCAGCTAAATGGTCAATAATCGAAATCTAAAACGTTATTGTATTACTTCTTACTGGCTATTACATCAACTTAGAAGTTTCATCTGTGTTCTTCTATGGTGCTGTTAGTGTCTCCGCATACCGCAGCACGTGACATAGCTTTACATACGATAAATGTAACCGTTTCAGAGAGAAGAGTGACCAATGTGACGATCTGGCTTTAAGTTGATTTCATGAGAAATGACGAAAACGGACGGATTTCTCAGGTTTTTACTACATATGAACACTTATCACATTCTCCCGTTCAACGCTGCTGCTAGTCCTCAATTGATGCAAAGTCTTAAGTTCCTAGCTCATGTCCTTAACCCCAAAGCCAGGTAAAAAGTCTATAGTCGATATCTAAAACGTTATTGTACTACTTCTTACTGGCTATTACATCAAGTTAGAAGTTTCATCAGTGTTCTACTATGGTGCTGTTAGTGTCTCCGCATACCGCAGCACGCGACATAGCTTTGCAGACGATAAATGTAACCGTTTCAGAGAAAAGAGCGACCAATGTGACGATCTGGCTTTAAGTCGATTTGATAAGAAATGACGAAAACGGACGGATTTCTCAGGTTTGTACTGCATATGAATACTTTTCACATTCTCCCGTGCAACGGAGCATCTAGTCCTCCTTTGATGCAAAATTTTAAGGTCCTAGCTCATGTCCAAGGCCCCAATGCCAGCTAAAAAGTCAATAATCGATATCTAAAACGTTATTGTACTACTTCTTACTGGCAATTACATCAACTTAGAAGCTTCTTCTGTTTTACTATGGTGCTGTTAGTGTCTCGGCATACCGCGGCACGCGACATAGCTTTGCAGGCGATAAATGGTACCGTTTCACAGAGAAGGGCGGCCAATGTAACGTTCTGGCTTTAATTTGATTTGATAAGAAATGACGAAAACGGACGGATTTCTCAGGTTTTTACTTCATATGAACACTTTTCACATTCTCCCCTGCAACGCAGCTGCTAGTCCTCCTTTGATCCAAAGTCTTAAGGTCCTAGCTCATTTCCAAGACCCCAAAGCCAGCTAAAAAGTCAATAATCGATATCTGAAACGTTATTGCACTACTTCTTACTGCCTATTACATCAACTTAGAAGTTTCATCAGTGTTCTACTATGGTACTGTTAGTGTCTCTGCATACCGCAGCACGCGATATAGCTTTGCAGACGATAAATGTAACCGTTTCAGAGAGAAGAGCGACCAATGTGACGTCCTGGCTTTAAGTCGATTTGATAAGAAATGACGAAAATGGACGGATTTCTCAGGTTTTTACAACATATGAACACTTTTCACATTCTCCCGTGCAACGCAGCTGCTAGTCCTCCTTTGATGCAAAGTCTTAAGGTCCTAGCTCATGTCCAAGACCCCAAAGCCAGCTAAAAAGTCAATAATCGATAATTAAAACGTTATTGTACTACTTCTTACTGGCTATTACATCAACTTAGAAGTTTCATCTGTGTTCTACGATGGTGCTGTTAGAGTATCCGCAAACCGCAGCACGCGACATAACTTTGCACATGATAAATGTAACAGTTTCAGAGAGATGAGCGACCAATGTGACGATCTTGCTTTAAGTCGATTTGATAAGAAATGACGAAAACGAACGGATTTCTCAGGTTTTTACTACATTTGAACACTTTTCACATTCTCCCGTGCTACGCAGCTGCTAGTCCTCCTTTGATGCAAAATCTTAAGGCCCTAGCTCATGTCCAAGGCCCCAAAGCCAGCTAAAAAGTCAATAATCGATATCTAAAACGTTGTTGTACTATTTCTTACTGGCAATTACATCAACTTAAAAGCATCTTCCGTGTTGTACTATGGTGTTGTTAGTGTCTCGGCATACCGCAGCACGCGACATAGCTTTGCAAGCGATAAATGTTACCGTTTCAGAGAGAAGAGCGGCCAATGTAACGTTCTGGCTTTAAGTCGATTTGATAAGAAATGACGAAAACGGACGGATTTCTCTGGTTTCTACTACATGTGAACACTTTTCACATTCTCCCGTGCAAAGCAGCTGCTAGTCCTCCTTTGATGCAAGATCTTAAGGCCCTAGCTCATGTCCAAGACCCCAAAGCCAGCTAAAAAGTCAATAATCAATATCTAAAACGTTATTGCACTACTTCTTACTGGCTATTACATCAACTTAGAAGTTTCATCAGGGTTCTACTATGGTACTGTTAGTGTCTCTGCATACCGCAGCACGCGACATAGCTTTGCAGATGATAAATGTAACAGTTACAGAGAGAAGAGCGACCAATGTGACGATCTTGCTTTAAGTCGATTTGGTAAGAAATGACGAAAACGGACGGATTTCTCAGGTTTTTACTACACATGAACACTTTTCACATTCTCCCGTGCAACGGAGCATCTAGTTCTCCTTTGATGCAAAATCTTAAGGTCCTAGCTCATGTCCAAGGCCCCAAAGCCAGCTAAAAAGTCAATAATCGATATCTAAAACGTTATCGTGCTACTTCTTACTGGCTATTACATCAACTTAGAAGCTTCTTCTGTATTCTACTATGGTGCCTATATTGTCTCCGCATACCACAGCACGCGACATAGCTTTGGAGACGATAAATATAACAAATGTAACCGTTTCAGAGAGGAGAGCGAATAATGTGACGATCTGGCTTTAAGTCGATTTGATAAGAAATGACGAAAACGGACGGATTTCTCAGGTTTTTACTACACATGAACACTTTCACATTCTCCCGTGCAACGCAGCTGCTAGTCTTCCTTTGGTGCAATGTCTTAAGGTCCTAGCTCATGTCCAAGACCCCAAAGCCGGCTAAAAATTCAATATTCGATATCTAAAACGTTATTGTACTACTTCTTACTGGCTATTACATCAACTTAGAAGTTTCATCAGTGTTCTACTATGGTGCTGTTAGTGTCTCCGCATACCGCAGCACGCGACATAGCTTTGCAGACGAAAAATGTAACCGTTTCAGAGAGAAGAGCGACCAATGCGACGATCTAGCTTTAAGTCCATTTGATAAGAAATGACGAAAACGGACGGATTTCTCAGGTTTTTACTACATATGAACACTTTTCACATTCTCCCCTGCAACGCAGCTGCTAGTTCTCTTTTGATGCAAATTCTTAAGGTCCGAGCTCATGTCCAAGGCCCCAAAGCCAGCTAAAAAGTCAATAATCGGTATCGATAACGTTATTGTACTACTTCTTACTGGCTATTACATCAACTTAGAAGTTTCATCTGTTTTCTACTATGGTGCTGTTAGTGTCTCCGCATACCGCAGCACGCGACATAGCTTTGCAGACGATAAATGTAACCGTTTCAGAGAGAAGAGCGGCCAATGTGACGATCTGACTATAAGTCGATTTGATAAGAAAAATGACGAAAACGGACGGATGTCTCAGGTTTTTACTACATATGAACACTTTTCACATTCTCCCGTGCAACGCAGCTGCTAGTCCTCCTTAGATGCAAAATCTGAAGGTCCTAGCTCATGTCCAAGGCCCCAAACCCAGCTAAAAAGTGAATATTTGATATCTAAAACGTTATTGTACTATTTCTTACTGGCTATTACATCAACTTAGAAGCTTCTTCTGTGTTCTACTATGGTGCATTTATTGTCTAAGCATACCACAGCACCCGACATAGCTGTGCAGACGATAAATGTAACCGTTACAAAGAGAATCGCGGCCAATGTAACGTTCTGGGTTTAAGTCGATTTGATAACAGATGAGGAAAACGGACGGATTTCTCAGGTTTTTACTACTTATCAACACTTATCACATTCTCCCGAGCAACGCGGCTGCTGGTCCTCCTTTCATGCAAAATCTTAATGTCCTAGCTCATGTACAAGACACCTAAGACGGCTAAAGGGACAATAATCGATAACTAATACGTGAATTGTAATACTTCTTACTAGCTATTACATCAGCTTAGAAGCTTCTTCTGTGTTTTGCTATGGTGTTTTTTGTTTCTTCGCATATCGCATCACGCGTCATAGCTTTGTAGACGATAAATGTAACCGTTTCAGAGAGAAGAGCGGCCAACGTGACGTTCTGGGTTTAAGTCGATTGGATAACAAATGACAAAAACGGACGGATATCTCAGGTTGTTACTACATATGAACACTTTTCACATTCTCCCGTGCAACGCGTCTGCTAGACTTCCCTTCAAGCAAAATCTTAAGGTCCTAGCTCATGTCCAAGGCACCAAAAAAGGGTAAAAGGTCAATATTCGATAACTAAAACTTGAATTGTAGTGTTTCTTACTGGCTATTACATCAAGTTAGAAGCTTCTTCTGTGATCTGCTATGGTGCTTTTAGTGTCTAGCCCATACCGCAGCACACGACACAGCTTTGCAGACGATAAATGAAACCGTTTCAGAGAGAGGAGTGGCCAATGTAACGATCTGGCTTTAAATCGATTTGATAACAAATGACGAAAATGGCAGATGTCTCAGGTTTTTAGCACATATGAACACTTTTCAAATCACCCGTGCAAAGCGGCTGCTAGTCCTTCATCATGCAAAAACTTAAGGTCCTAGCACAAGTCCAAGGCGCCAAACCCGTCTAAAAAGTCAATAATCGATTACTAACACGTGAATTGTACTACTTCTTACTGGCTATTACTTCAACTTAGAAACTTCTTCTGTGTTCTACTATGGTGCTTTTAGTGTCTCCGCAAGCCGCAGCACGCGACATAGCTATGCAGACGATAAATGTAACCGTTTCAGAGAGAAGAGCGGGCAGTGTGACGATCTGGCTTTAATTCGATTCGATAAGAAAAAACGAAAACGGCCCGATTTCTCAGGTTTTTACTACATATAAACACTTTTCACATTCTCCCGTGCAACGTGGCTGCCAGACTTCCCATCAAGCAAGCACCAAAGAAAGGTAAAAGGTAAATAATCAATAACTAAAACTTGAATTGTACTGTTTCTTACTAGCTATTACGTCAACTTAGGAGCTTCTTCTGTGTTCTACTATGGTGCTTTACGTGTCGAGCCCATACCGCAGCACACGACATAGCTTTGCAGACGATAAATGAAACCGTTTCAGAGAGAAGAGCGGCCAATGTGACGAACTGGCTTTAAGTCGAATGGTTAACAAATGACGAAAACGGACGGATTTCTCAGGTTTTTACTATATATATGAACACTTTTTACATACTCCCGTGCAAAGTGGCTGCTAGACATCCCTTTATGCAAAATCTTAAGGTCCTAGCTAATGTCCAAATCACCAAAGAAGGGTAAAAGGTCAATAATCGATAACTATAACTTGAATTGTACTATTTCTAACTTGCTATTACATCAACTTTGAAGCTTCTTCTGTGTTCTGCTATGATGCTTTTAGTGTCTCGCGCATACCGCAACACGCGACATAGCTTTGCACACTATAAATATAACCGTTTCAGAGAGAAGAGCGACCAATGTGACGATCTGGCTTTAAGTCGATACGATAACAAATGTCGAAAACGGACAGATTTCGCAGGTTTTTACTACTTATGATCACTTTTCAAATTACCCGTGCAAAGCGGCTGCCAGTCCTTCATCATGCAAAAACTTAAGGTCCTAGTTCAAATCCAAGGCGCCAAAGCCGTCTAAAAAGTCAATAATCGATAACTAAAATGTGAATTGTACTACATCTTACTGGCTATTACATCAACTTAGAAGCTACTTCTGTGTTCTACTATGGTGCTTTTAGTGTCTCCGTATACTGCAGCAAGCGACATACCTTTGCAGACAATATATTTAATGGTTTCAGAGAGAAGAGCGACCAATGTAACAATCTGGCTTCAAGTCGATTTGATAACAAATGACGAAACCGGACCGATATCTCAGGTTTTTACTCCATAAGAACACTTTTCACATTCTTCCTTGCAACGCGGCTGCTAGTCCTCCTTTCATGCAAAATTTTAAGGTCCTAGCTCATGCCCAAGGCACCAAAGCCAGCTAAAAAGTCAATAATCGATAACTAAAACTTGAATTATACTTCTTCTTACTGGCTTCTACATCAGCTTAGAAACTTCACGTGTGTTCTACTATGGTGCTTTTAGTGTCTCCGCATACCTCAGCACGCGACATAGCTTTGCAGACTATAAATAAAACCGTTTCAGAGAGAAGAGCGGCCAATGTGACGATCTGGCTTTAAGTCGATTCGATAACAAATGACGAAAACGGACGGATTTCTCATGTTTTTAGTACATATGAACACTTTTCACAATCTCAATAGCAACGCGGCACGCAGCACGCGACATGGCTTTGCAAGCGATAAATGAAACCGTTTCAGAGAGAAGAGCGGCCAATGTAACGATCTGGCTTTAAGTCGATATGATAACAAATGACGAAAACGGACGGATATCTCAGGTTTTTACTACGTATGAACACTTTTCACATTCTCGCGTGCAACGGAGCTGCTAGTCCTCCATTTATGCAAAATCGTAAGGTCCTTGCTCGTGTCCAAGGTACCAAAGAAGGCTAAAATGACAGTAATCGACAACTGAAACTTGAATTGTACTGCTTCTTACTGGCTATTACATAAACTTAGAAACTTCTTCTGTGCTCTATTTTGGTGCTTTTAGTGTCTCCGTATACCGCAGCACGCGACATAGCTTTGCACACGATAAATGTAACCGTTTCAGAGAGAAGAGCTGCCAATATTCGATCTGGCATTAAGTCGATTCGATTGCAAATGACGAAAACGGGCGAATTTCTCAGGTTTTTGCTAGATGTGAACACTTTCCACATTCTCCTGTGCGATGTGGCTGATAGACCTTCCTTCATGCAAAATCATAAGATTCTAGCGCATGTACAAGGCACCAATGCCGGCTAAAAAGTCATTAATCAATAACTAAAACTTGAATTTGACTGCTTCTTACTGGTTATTACGTCAACTTAGAAACTTCTTCTGTGTTCTACTATCGTGGCTTTAGTGTCTCCGCATTCCGCAGCACGCGACATAGCTTTGCACACGATGAATGTAACCGTTTTAGAGAGAAGACCGGCCAATGTGACGATCTGGCTTTAAGTCGATACGATAAAAAATGACGAAAACGGGCGGATTTCTTAGGTTTTTAGTACATATGAACACTTTTCACATTCTCTCGTGTAACGTGGCTCATCAGACCTTGATTAATGCCAAATTTTACGGTAGTCGGTCATTTCACTGGCACCAAAGCCGGCTAATAAATCAATAATCGATAACTAAAACCTGAATTGTACTGTTTCCTAAGGGCTAATTACATCAACCTAGAAGCGTCTTCTGTGTTCTACTGTGTTGTTTTTAGTGTCTCCGCGTTCCTTAGCACGCAACATAAGTTTGCAGACGATAAATGTAACCGTTTCAGAGAGAATAGCGGCCAATGAAACAATCTGGCTTTAAGTCGATTTGATAACAAATGACGAAAACGGACGGATATCTCAGGTTTTAACTACATAAGAACACTTTTCACATTCTCCCGTGCAACGCGGCTGCTAGTCCTCCTTTCATGCAAAATCTTAAGGTCCTAGCTCGTGTCCAAGGCACCAAAGCCGGCTAAAAAGTGAATAATCGATAACAAAAATTTGAATTGTACTACGTGTTACTGGCTACTACATCAACTTGGAAGTTTCCTATGTGTTCTAGTATAGTGCTTTTAGTGTCTCCGCATACCGCAGCACGTGACACTGCTTTGGAGACGATGAACGTAACCGTTTCAGAGAGAAGAGCGGCCAATGTAACGATCTGGCTTAAGGTCGATTTGATAAAAAATGACGAAAACGGACTGATATCTCAGGTTTTTACTACATAAGAAGACTTTTCACATTATCCCGTGCAACGCGTCTGCTAGTCCTCCTTTCATGCAAAATCTTAAGGTCCAAGCTCATGTCCAAGGCACCAAAGCCGGCTAAAAAGTCAATAATCGAAAGCTAATACTTGAATTGTACTGCTTCTTACTGGGTATTACATGAACTTAGAAGCTTCTTCTGTGTTCTACTATGGTGTATTTAGAGTCTCCGCATACCGCAGCACGCGACATAGCTTTGCACAAGATAAATGTAATCGTTTCAGAGAGAAGAGCGGCCAATGTGACGATCTGTAATTAAGTCGATTGGATAGCAAATGACGAAAACGAGCGGATTTCTCAGGTTTTTACTAGATGTGAACACTTTTCACGTTCTCCCGTGCAACGTGGCTGCTAGAACTCCGTTATTACTAAAACGTAAGGTCCTAGCTCATGTCCAATGCATTAAAGCCATCTAAAAAGTCAATACTCGGTAACTAATACTTGAATTGTACAGCTGCTTACTGGCTATTAGATCAACTTAGAAGCTTCTTCTCTGTTCTACTATGGTGCTTTTAGTGTCTCCGACTACCGCAGCAAGCGACATAGCATGGCACACGATAAATGTAACCGTTTCAGAAAGAAGAGCGGAAAATGTGACGATCTGGCATTAATTCGATTCGATAGCAAATGACGATAACGGGCGGATTTCTCAGGTTTTTACTAGATGTGAACACTTTTCACATTCTCCCGTGCGATATGGCTCATAGACCTGCCTTCATACTAAATCGTAAGGTCCTAGCTCATGTCGAATGCACTAAAGCCTTCTAAAAATTCACTAATCGATAACTAATACTTCAATTGTACAGTTGCTTACTGGCTATTACATCAACTTAGAAGCTTCTTCTGTGTTCTACTATGGTACTTTTAGTGTCTCCGCATACCGCAGCACACGACATAAGTTTGCACACGATAAATGTAACCGTTTCAGAGGGAAAACGGCCAATGTGACGATCTGGCATTACGTCGATTCGAAAGCAGATGACGAAAACGGGCGGATTTCTTAGGTTTTTACTGCACATAAAAACTTCTCACTTTCTCCCGTGCAACGTGGCTGCCAGACCTCCCTTCATGCCAAATCTTAAGGTCCTAGCTCATGTCCAAGGCACCAAAGCCGGCTAAAAATTCAATAATCGATAACTAAAACTTGAATTGTACTGCTTCTTACTGGCTATTACACCAAATTAAAAGCTTCTTCTGTGTTTTACTATGGTGCTTTTAGTGTCTCCGCAAACCGCAGCACGCTACATAGCTATGCAAACAATAAATGTAACTGTTTCAGAGAGGAAACGGCCAATGTGACGATCTGGCATTACGTGGATTCGAAAGCAGATGTGAAAACGGGCGGATTTCCTTGGTTTTTAGTACATATGAACACTTTTCACATTCTCTCGTGTAACGTGGCTGCCAGACCTTGTTTAATGCCAAATCTTAAGGTAGTCGGTTATTTCACTGGCACCAAAGCCGGCTAATAAATCATCTACATCTACATCTACATGACTACTCTGCAATTCACATTTAAGTGCTTTTCAGAGGGTTCATCGAACCACAATCATACTATCTCCTACTGTTCCACTCCCGAACAGCGAGCGGGAAAAACGAACAGCTAAACCTTTCTGTTCGAGCTCTGATTTCTCTTATTTTATTTTGATGATCATTCCTACCTATGTAGGTTGGGCTCAACAAAATATTTTCGCATTCGGAAGAGAAAGTTGGTGACTGAAATTTCGTAAAAAGGTCTCGCCATGACGAAAAACGTCTATGCTGTAATGACTTCCATCCCAACTCGTGTATCATATCTGCCACACTCTCTCCCCTATAACGCGATAATACAAAACGAGCTGCCCGTTTTTGCACCCTTTCGATGTCCTCCGTTAATCCCACCTTGTAAGGATCCCACACCGCGCAGCAATATTCTAACAGAGGACGAACGAGTGTAGTGTAAACTGTCTCTTTAGTGGACTACTTGCATCTTCTAAGTGTCCTGCCAATGAAACGCAACCTTTGGCTGGCCCTCCCGACAATATTATCTATGTGGTCCTTCCAACTGAAGTTGTTCGTAATTTTAACACCCAGGTACTTAGTTGAATTGACAGCCTTGAGAATTGTACTATTTATCGAGTAATCGAATTCCAACGGATTTCTTTTGGATCTCATGTGGATCATCTCACACTTTCCGTTATTTAGCGTCAGCTGCCACGTGACAAACCATACAGAAATCTTTTCTAAATCGCTTTGCAGCTGATACTGGTCTTCGGATGACCTTACCAGACGTTAAATTACAGCATCATCTGCGAACAGTCTAAGAGAACTGCTCAGATTGTCACCCAGGTCATTTATATAGATCAGGAACAGTAGAGGTCCCAGGACGCTTCCCTGGGGAACACCTGATATCACTTTAGTTTTACTCGATGATTTGCCATCTATTACTACGAACTGCGACCTTCCTGACAGGAAATCACGAATCCAGTCGCACAACTGACACGATACCCCATAGCTCCGCAGCTTGATTAGAAGTCGCTTCTGGGGAACGGTGTCAAAAGCTTTCCGGAAATCTAGAAATACGGAATCAACTTGAGATCCCCTGTCGATAGCGGCCATTACTTCGTGCGAATAAAGAGCTAGCTGCGTTGCACAAGAGCGATGTTTTCTGAAGCCATGCTGATTACGTGTCAATAGATCGTTCCCTTCGAGGTGATTCATAATGTTTGAATACAGTATATGCTCCAAAACCCTACTGCAAACCGACGTCAATGATATAGGTCTGTAGTTAAATGGATTACTCCTACTACCCTTCTTGAACACTGGTGCGACCTGCGCAATTTTCCAATCTGTAGGTATAGATCTATCGGTGAGCGAGCGGTTGTATATGAGTGCTAAGTAGGGAGCTATAGTATCAGCGTAATCTGAAAGGAACCTAATCGGTATACAATCTGGACCTGAAGACTTGCCCGTATCAAGCGATTTGAGTTGCTTCGCAACCCCTAAGGTATCTACTTCTAAGAAACTCATGCTAGCAGATGTTCGTGTTTCAAATTCTGGAATATTCCATTCGTCTTCCCTGGTGAAGGAATTTCGGAAAACTGCGTTCAATAACTCCGCTTTAGCAGCACAGTCGTCGATAACAGTACCATCGGCACTGCGCAGCGAAGGTATTGACTGCGTCTTGCCGCTTGTCTACTTTACATACGACCAGAATTTCTTCGGATTTTCTACCAAATTTCGAGACGATGTTTCGTTGTGGAACCTATTAAAGGCATCTCGCATCGAAGTACGTGCCAAATTTCGCGCGTCTGTAAATTTTAGCCCATCTTCGGAATTTCGCGTTCTTCTGAACTTCGCATGTTTTTTCCGTTGCCTCTGCAACAGCGTTCGGACTTTTTTTGTGTACCACGGGGGATCCGTTCCATCTCTTACCAATTTATGAGGTATGAATATCTCAATTGCTGTTGCTACTATGTCTTTGAATTTGAGCCACATCTCGTCTACATTCGCATAGTCAGTTCGGAAGGAATGGAAATTGTCTTTTAGGAAGGCTTCTAGTGGCACTTTATCCGCTTTTTTAAATAAAATTATTTTGCGTTTGTTTCTGATGGATTTGGAAGAAATGGTATTGAGTCTAGCTACAATGACCTTGTGATCACTAATCCCTGTATCAGTCATGATGCTCTCTATCAGCTCTGGATTGTTTGTGGTCAAGAGGTCAAGTGTGTTTTCGCAACCATTTACAATTCGCGTGGGTTCGTGGACTAACTGCTCGAAATAATTTTCGGAGAATGCATTTAGGACAATCTCGGAAAACGTTTTCTGCCTACCACCGGTTTTGAACAAGTATTTTTGCCAACATACCGAGGGTAGGTTGAAATCCCCACCAACTATAACCGTATGAGTTGGGTATTTATTTGTTACGAGACTCAAACTTTCTCTGAACTGTTCCGCAACTGTATCATCGGAGTCTGGGGGTCGGTAGAAGGAGCTAATTATTAACTTAATTCGGCTTTTAAGTATAACCTCCACCCACACCAATTCACACGGAGTATCTACTTCGACTTCACTACAAGATAAACCACTACTGACAGACACAAACACTCCACCACCAATTCTGCCTAATCTATCTTTCCTGAACACCGTCTGAGACTTCGTAAAAATTTCTGCAGAACTTATTTCAGGCTTTAGCCAGCTTTCTGTACCTATAACGATATCAGCTTCTGTGCTTTCTATTAGCGCTTGAAGCTCAGGGACTTTTCCAGCGCAACTACAACAATTTACAACTATAATTCCGACTGTTCCTTGATCCAAGCACGTCCTGTAATTGCCAAGCACCCTTTGACATTGCAGCCCATCCCGCACTTTCCCGAGGCCTTCTAACCTAAAAAACCGCCCAGTCCACGCCACACAGCCTCCGCTACCCGTGTAGCCGCCAGCTGAGTGTAGTGAACTCCTGACCTATTCAGCGGAACCCGAAACCCCACCAGCCTATGGCGCAAGTCAATGAATCTTCAGCCAATAAGGTTGCAAAACCGTCTGAGCCTCTGATTCAGACCCTCCATCCGGCTCTGCACCAAAGGTCCGCAGTCGGTTTTCTCAACGATGCTGCAGATGGTCAGCTCTGCCTTCATCTCGTAAGAAAGACCGGCAGCCTTCACCAAATCAGATAGCCGCTGGAATCCAGAGAGAATTTCCTCAGATCCAAAGCGACACACGTCATTAGTGCCGACATGTGCCACCACCTGCAGCTGGCTGCACCCTGTGCTCTTCATGGCATCCGGAAGGACCCTTTCCACATCAGGAATGACTCCTCCCGGAATGCACACGAAGTGCACACTGGATTTCTTCCCCTCCTTAGCCGCCGTATCCCTAAGGGGCCCCATTACGCGCCTAACATTGGAGCTCCCAACTAATCGATAACTAAAACCTGATTTGTACTGTTTCCTACGGGCTAATTACATCAACCTAGAAGCTTCCTCTATGTTCTACTGTGTTGTTTTTAGTGTCTCTGCATTCCTTAGCACGCGACATTAGTTTGCAGACGATAAATGTAACCGTTTCAGAGAGAAAAGCTGCCAATGTAACGCTCTGGCAATACGTCGATTTGATAGCAAATGATGAAAACGGGCTTATTTCTTAGGTTTTTACTACATATGAACACTTTTCACATTCTCTCGTGTAACGTGGCTTTTAGGCCTCTCTTCATGCAAAATCTTAAGGTCGTCGGTAATGTCAAGGCACCAAAGCCGGATAATAAGTCAATAATCGATTACTAAAACTTAAAGTTTACTGCTTCTTACTGGCTGATTACATCAACTTATAAGCTTCTTCTGTGTTTTACTGTGTTGCTATTAGTACCTCCACATAGCGCAGCACACAACATAAGTTTTCAGACGATGAAGGTAACCACTTCACAGAGAAATTCCAAATTCTGTGTCTGTGTCTACTGCCTGCTCATATTGTTTAAAGCAGGTTGCTCTAAATGCCCAGTGGATCTGATTCCCTTGATACCCATTCTAAACAATCTCGGATTGGGAAAGACCAAGCTCTGCTTATACTTATAGTCTGGGAAGTTGACATATCTTAGACAGTAAAATATGATGGTTAAAGATGTCCACTGAGTATTCCCATATACACTGAAGTTAGCTTTGAACAACAAATTATTAATTGGCCACCTACTCTTGACTCAATAGCTACTAAGATCTTTCACTGGTGAAGGAGGTGACAACGTTGTTACGTCCATTAGAGGCTTCTGTAATTTGCTGAGAATGATGTGATATAATTGTGCCTTGTGATTTTCTGTGGAGTTCCAGAGTAAGTTCTACACTGGTGCAGGACATCCATTATTGCTGTTCTCATTCGAGGCAATCCTGGATTCTAAATCTCAAGCACCAGAGGATTAGAAACAGCAATGCAACCTCTGTCTTCCTGGCTGTCCACTATTTCAAAGTGCTGTGGTTGACAGTCTCTTCTCATTGTGCAGTGCTTGTAGATTATTGTAAATGGATAAACTGCAATATTTAGAACATCTCATTCTAAACTTTTTAAAGAACGAGACTTTTCTGTCACGACCACTTTTTGTGTGAGGTGATAAATACCAGGAATTTGGTTGTATTTTGAGAACCTAATGGTGACATACATTAGTGTCTGTGTAAATTAATGGAACTGGATTTTTCCTGAGGTCGGCAGTTTTCCGAAGGTCGGCGTTTTCCCACGAGGTCGGCGTTTTACCCCGAGGTCGACGTTTTTCCCTCGAGGTCTGCGTTTTTCCCCGAGGTCGGCGTTTTTTCCCTAGGTCTGCGTTTTTGCACTGAGGTCGGATCGGCGATTTTTTCCCCGAGGTCTAGAAATCTATCGGTATATTGAAAATCCTAAGTATTTTGATGTATATCGAACTATACTGATATGTCAAGTCAACTTGAAACATATATCCGACCACTAGATATCGGTATTTATCGAGATAGCGATATATTTCGATATACCTATTTATTTCGAGAATCGTTTTCTTAGGGGTACAGATTTTTTTCAAGACGTCCATTCTTTCCCATTATCGATTCATTTCGATATATCGACTTATGTCGAAGCACTCATTATACCGAGACGTCGATTTATTTCGAGATATCTATCTATATTGAGGCATCCATTTATTTCGAGGTATCAATTGATTTCGAAGTATCCGTTTATGTCGAGATATCGATTTAGTTTGATATACCGAAACAAATCGGGTTGTCTGTTTATTTCGAGCTATCGATATATTTCCATGTATCGGTGTACTTCAGATATCGATTCCTTTCGAGATATCGATATATTTCAAGAAACCTCTATATCTCAAGTAATCCATAAATTTCTAGATATTGTATTTTTAGAGATATCTTTATATTACTAGGTACCAATATATTTCAAGATATCGATATATTTCTATACCTCGATTTATCTCGAGAGGTCGTTGAGATTCGAGATATCGATCTATATGGTAAGCTGAAATGCGTCTAGATGTCGATATATTTCGGGATATCGAATCATTTCGATGTAGCTGTCTTTTGGAGGTGTCGATTTATTTCGAAGTTTCGATTTTTTTCATGGTGTCGATTTATTTCGAGGTTGCGATTTATTTCGGGTTGGCTATTTATTTCTGGGTGTGGATTTATTTCGAGGTGTCGATATATTTCGAGGTGACGATATATTTCGACGTTACTTGTCGACTGCATCAGCTTAGAACCTATTTCGTACAGAGTGGTGCGACTGCATACCTCAGAAGGCGACATTGATATCCAGACGATGAATGTAAAAGTTTCCGAGAGAAAAGCGTCCAATGTGACGAATTGGCACTACGTCATTATGAAAACAAATGACGGAAACGTGAGGTTTCTGCCACTCAAAGTGCTGCCAACTTTCACCCCACCCCCTCCTCACTCTCCCCAGTCGTGGCGATCAGCTGGTGTGATAGAAATGGACACAGGAAAGTAATAACGTTCCATGAAATCCCATTCTAGGGAGGTTCAAGGGTAAATGTTCCAGACGGTTTATTTGCATTAAGACACGCATACTGGACATCTACAATGTCACATCTGCCAGATCGTTTCTATTGTCAGCAGTGGAAAACAAAACAGCGTACTGAAAAAGCCATAGTGAGACGCGGTTTTTGGTAGACGAAATAATAGGAATACTCTAGGCACTGATAATGATGATCTAATGAGAATTCTGGTATTGTTTTGAAAGATGCATTTAAATATGCATTGAACGTAGCTCCAAATTATTTTGAGAATTATAATTGCGGTATGATGGATCTACATTGGAGATTTGGTAATGCAAAACATTTCGATCTGAGAATACTTTACGTGATAGAACGGCATTGACCTTGTGTGTCATTAGGGTAAAGTTAATTTGCCGCCATTAACATAAAATTTATCCGCCATTAACATAAAATCTATTTTTCAGCTTACTTCAATAAGGACTCACTTCAGATGATTGGACAACTAAAGAGAACTCAAACCGTTATTTTAATAGTATTCGTAGGTCCAATGCAGCATTTACCGTGGACAGTCCCTGAGTCAAGACTGTCAGTTTTATGTAGGGAGCACTCCTTTAAGAAAGCACTCCGTGTTCAGGCCACAAGTGGCCAATCAGGACCATCCGACCGCCACGTCATTCTCACTGAGGGTGGAGGAGGAGCTGGCTCTCCCACTCGTTGTGGTAGTTTCCTTTGACTGGAGCCGCTACTATTCGGTCGAGTAGTTCCTCAATTGGCATCGCAAGGCTGAGTGCAACCCGAAAAATGGAAACAGCGCATAGCGGCCCGGATGGTCACCCATCCAAGTGCCGACCACGCCCGAAAGTGCTAAACTTCAGTGATCTGGCGGGAACCGGTGTATCCACTGCGGCAAGGCCGTTGCCCCTACCACTTTTACATGATATTTTTGATCGTAGATCAGGTCTGATGGCTAGAAAGAATGGACGTTTACCATGTTATGCACATTTATATTTTCACTACGTCGACACAGCTGGTCCAATTTCGACCAGCGGTGATGGTAGCCATAATGATCGAGCCAAGCATCCTGTGTACATTGGTTGCACCCAAGTGTGTGGGGATCACAGCATTCGTGACATTTAAATTTGTTACTTCTTTGCTACTATATTCGCAATAAATTTTGCAGACAGTATCCGCATATGACGCTGAATGCACCTACAAAATTATATCATTGTACGACACATGTTTCAGGAGATACGTCATAAAAACTCAGGACAAGGCCAGACGCTGCATAGAACGGACGTGGACGCACAGCTGTAAATAAATGCCTGGTCAACACCAAGCTTTTCCGCTAGTCATCTATAAAGATAAAAAATCCCCAATATTGTCCACCAGCATATTTTTGAAAAACCTTTATTTTGTCATCCATTTTTTTTTCCTGTAAAAATCGTAAAAGCCGCATCATTGTGTTTTTAAAAATCGTTTCCTATTGTCATCTCTTTTTATGTATTTTAAACCATTTATCGCTTGTGTAACCTGTGGCTACAAGTCCATTCCCTTTATGGGGTAATCGAAATAATGAACAACGGAAAAAAGTGTGGGTCAATTTCTTCCTCATTTTTCGGAACTTTTGATAATAGTAAATCGTTGGCTCTTTGAGGGCGTGGTAGGTACATACAAGAGATTATTGTAAGATTAGAATTTGGGTTAGATACAGTGCCAGGAGGTTCTGTTTCTATCTGGCTAGCTTCAAAGTACTTCACCATCTACTAAGTGATGCGTTTCATTGTGAATGGTGTGGTCTGTGCTAGGTCTACCCTTTACTCCACAATGCTGTTCCTTCGATGCTATTAAAACCAGGATGTTATCAAAATATATGCACAGTGGCAGACTGGAGTCTGCAGAAATATTTCCAGTGGTGGGGAGGGGGGAAGGCGCGTCGAGGCTGGAGTGCATGATTCTGAAACTGGCACTCTGTGTACAAATCAGCTGGTCAGTTACGAGGTGCATCAAGCTACAAGACCCTAACTCTATAAGCGCCACAACTGGCCAAAGCTAAGGTTTAGCAGTATTGTGGAGAATTCTTATCTGGAAGAGTATGAGTATACTGTAACGAATAAAAACTCTTTACTCCAGATTCCAAGGATGGTTAGGGGCGACGGGTGAAAGTGCCCTTTTGCCTATCCTCCCCTCCCCACCTCCTCCCCTCCCCCTCCCCTTCCCCCTCGCGGACGCCAATGGCTGGCCCGTTCATTTTGAGAACATCAGAGTTGCAGTAACCTTTCTGAGAAACTGTTCTAGATGTCCTTGCGCGTCAATCTTACCACTCACAACAGCAGTGGGAATGTCGGTTATCGCTCAAACAACTGGTTTTCGGCTCTTATCAGTTTCCCAGCCTCACTTTAACCTAGTTGTTAAAGCCCGTCACAATACCAGTTCTTGTAATAACCGATTTTCAGTATTTTATTTACATTATTTCCTCTTGTAAACGTAGAAATCAAACAAAGATAAAAATTTTTACTTTCTCAGTTTCTTGATAAATGGAATCAAAACGTCAAATACATTTATGATGACCTGCAGCCGTCCAGAACGAAATTAGAATTATATTAATACCGTCAGCTGCTCACGGGTGTCGATATATATCAACGGGGACAGGTGACAATGTGTGCCTGTCTGGGGCTCGAACCCGGGATCTCCTGCTTACATGGCAGGCTCTCTGCCCATCTGAGCCACCGAGGGCACAGACGATAGTGTGACTGCAGGTACTATCTCGCGCACGCTTCCCGCGAGACTCACATTCTCACCTTCCATGTCCACGCACTACATTCGTAGTGTCCCACACCAACACATTCATTACTCGTGGAACACATTCTTACCAAGTCCCGTAACAGTTCGGGGAATACTTGTGCATCTTCACAGAAGAAGGTCATGGCTGGTATTGCCAGAACCATATACTTCTACATCTACATCCGCACTCCGCAAGCCACCCGACGGTGTGTGGCGGAGGGTACCCTGAGTACCTCTATCGGTTCTCCCTTCTATTCCAGTCTCGTATTGTACGTGGAAAGAAGGACTGTCGGTATGCTTCTGTGTGGGCTCTAATCTCTCTGATTTTATCCTCATGGTCTCTTCGCGAGATATACGTAGGAGGGAGCAATATACTGCTTGACTCTTCGGTGAAGGTATGTTCTCGAAACTTCAACAAAAGCCCGTACCGAGCTACTGAGCGTCTCTCCTGCAGAGTCTTCCACTGGAGTTTATCTATCATCTCCGTAACGCTTTCGCAGTTACTAAATGATCCTGTAACGAAGCGCGCTGCTCTCCGTTGGATCTTCTCTATCTCTTCTATCAACCCTACCTGGTGCGGATCCCACACTGCTGAGCAGTATTCAAGCATTGGGCGAACAAGCGTACTGTAACCTACTTCCTTTGTTGTCGGATTGCATTTCCTTAGGATTCTTCCAATGAATCTCAGTCTGGCATCTGCTTTACCGACGATCAACTTTATATGATCATTCCATTTTAAATCACTCCTAATGCGTACTCCCAGATAATTTATGGAATTAACTGCTTCCAGTTGCTGACCTGCTATTTTGTAGCTAAATGATAAGGGACCTATCTTTCTATGTATTCGCATCACATTACACTTCGCTACATTGAGATTCAATTGCCATTCCGTGCACCATGCGTCAATTCGCTGCAGATCCTCCTGCATTTCAGTACAATTTTCCATTGTTGCAACCTCTCGATACACCACAGCATCATCTGCAAAAAGCCTCAGTGAACTTCCGATGTCATCCACCAGGTCATTTATGTATATTGTGAATAGCAACGGTCCTATGACACTCCCCTGCGGCACACCTGAAATCACTCTTACTTCGGAAGACCTCTCTCCATTGAGAATGACGTGCTGCGTTCTGTTATCTAGGAACTCCTCAATCCAATCACACAATTGATCTGATAGTCCGTATGCTCTTACTTTGTTCATTAAACGACTATGGGGAACTGTGTCAAACGCCTTGCGGAAGTCAAGAAACACGGCATCTACCTGTGAACCCGTGTCTAAGGCCCTCTGAGTCTCGTGGACGAATAGCGCGAGCTGGGTTTCACACGATCGTCTTTTTCGAAACCCATGCTGATTCCTACAGAGTAGATTTCTAGTCTCCAGAAAAGACATTATACTCGAACATAATACGTGTTCCAAAATTCTACAACTGATCGACGTTAGAGATATAGGTCTATAGTTCTGCACATCTGTTCGACGTCCCTTCTTGAGAACGGGGATGACCTGTGCCCTTTTCCAATCCTTTGGAACGCTTCGCTCTTCTAGAGACCTACGGTACACCGCTGCAAGAAGGGGGGCAAGTTCCTTCGCGTACTCTGTGTAAAATCGAACTGGTATCCCATCAGGACCAGCGGCCTTTCCTCTTTTGAGCGATTTTAATTTTTTCTCTATCCCTCTGTCGTCTACTTCGATATCTACCATTTTGTCAACTGTGCGACAATCTAGAGAAGGAAGCACAGTGCAGTCTTCCTCTGTGAAACAGCTTTGGAAGAAGACATTTAGTAATTCGGCCTTTAGTCTGTCATCCTCTGTTTCAGTACCATTTTGGTCACAGAGTGTCTGGACATTTTGTTTTGATCCACCTACCGCTTTGACATAGGACCAAAATTTCTTAGGATTTTCTGCCAAGTCAGTACATAGAACGTTACTTTCGAATTCATTGAAAGCCTCTCGCATAGCCCTCCTCACACTACATTTCGCTTCGCGTAATTTTTGTTTGTCTGCAAGGCTTTGGCTATGTTTATGTTTGCTGTGAAGTTCCCTTTGCTTCCGCAGCAGTTTTCTAACTCGGTTGTTGTACCACGGTGGCTCTTTTCCATCTCTTACGATCTTGCTTGGCACATACTCATCTAACGCATATTGTACCATGGTTTTGAACTTTGTCCACTGATCCTCAACACTATCTGCACTTGAGACAAAACTTTTGTGTTGAGCCGTCAGGTACTCTGTAATCTGCTTTTTGTCACTTTTGCTAAACAGAAAAATCTTCCTACCTTTTTTAATATTTCTATTTACGGCTGAAATCATCGACGCAGTAACCGCTTTATGATCGCTGATTCCCTGTTCTGCATTAACTGATTCAAATAGTTCGGGTCTGTTTGTCACCAGAAGGTCTAATATATTATCGCCACGAGTCGGTTTTCTGTTTAACTGCTCAAGGTAGTTTTCAGATAAAGCACTTAAAAATATTTCACTGGATTCTTTGTCCCTGCCACCCGTTATGAACGTTTGAGTCTCTTATATGGATATGAACATGTCTTCCACGAGGAATGAGTGTGTTGGAGTGGGACTCTACGACTGTAGTGTATGGACATTCAAGGTAAGAATGTGAGTCTCGCAGGAGGCGTGCGCGAGATAGTCCCTGCAGTCGAACCATACACTGTGCCCTCGGTGGCCTAGATGCATAGAGCGTCTGTCATTTTAGCAAGAGATCCCGGGTTCGAGTCCCGGTCGTGGCACACATTTTCACTTGTCCACGTTGATATTTATCAACGCCCGTGAGCAACTGACGGTATTAATATAATTCTAATTTCTTTAAATTAAATAGTCCAATAAAACTTTGTCCGCTGTTCGCTGTTTCTCTCAAAATATAGCGAGTACTTCTATACCACAGAAAACTGCCAGTATTATCCTACTGATTTTAGTTTTTAGAACTCTGCTCAAAAATTATATTTAAATCGGTTATCACAGCACTATGCGGGCATTACCTATAATCCAGCGATAAAGAGTGAAAACTGCGGCAGGAGAACTCTCTTTTTCGTTTTAATTTCTCTGTTAACGGCTAAAAGCAGATAACGTAGACACAGGCAGCAGATCAGGCACTTTCTATTTTTATCCCGAACTATGAATGATTTGTAAAATTTTAACTTTTTTCCTTGTATGATGTCGCAAGTCGACCAAATCGACCATTGTGCTTCACTCGTACTGCATATCGTAAAATACTTCCAGGCTTCCAGATGGTGCCATTCTGTGTTACAACTGACGTTCGACAACAGCGAGAAACTGCGTCCATTCTCGCGCACTGCTTGTATAACAGGCACAGTATTGTCTCGGCAATGTTGGACCAATTCACTTGTTGCTCGTTTCTATCAGCAGTGTTATTAAAGTGGCATACATCACTTTTCCCATTTTTTCTGTAATAACGCAGTATCTCAGAGCTATGGAAATCTTACGAATAAAAATTACTCGTCTTTTTTAAAAAAGGTTTATTTGAAAACTAAAAATTTTACTACGACAACTGTGGCTAATTGGTATATCTGTTTTTACGTGGTTATCAGGAAAATATAAAAAGATACTTGTTATAACCAAGAGCAAACAAATACCGAAAGACATCGGTTATTCAGAACTAAAATACCCATGTCGTTTTAACTGATCGGTTTTTCTATCTCTAAACTGCAGTGTGGCCACAGAAAAGTGTGTCGTTCCATCAATGTACATAGCAACGTTGAGATATGTATGTGTTTATGCGCAATATCGGCAAATGGAAACACGAAGAGGTAATAAGCACATGAGCGATAGAATTTATTTCACAGTCAGAAAAGTCGAGTGACAGACAAGACCGAATCACTGTAATAGAAATTATATGGAAAGCTGTGTAAAGGAAAATTTCCAGTTCTTTCGTGGATTCCAAAATTGAAGCAAATTCCGGGACATCAAGGTGACATAGTCTTATACGGATAGTATTCCATGACTAACGTAATTGGCCCACATACTGTACTGGTATACTGATAATATTACACTACTAAGGTAATTTACCTGAAATAATTTACAAACATGTTACTATAACATTCGCTACTACTCATTACGCTAATTGACCTTCAGCCATTAAGCGCAAGCGCAGATCTCAGTTATGATACGTGCGCCATCCAAAAATTTATCAAGGTGGTAGCTCAATACAACTACAAACGATCATTGTGTGCAAAATAAATAGAACACCTCATAAGAAGAACATGACGGGTTTGAATCATTCCCACCGCAAAGGATGAAAAAATCAGGCTTGCACATAAGACCACTTGATAACTAACCAGAAATTCAGATTAGTTGTAGCTTCGGTGACAATCGCCTTTTTTACATTTTCCCCGTAAACTAGATAATTATGAAACGTAACAACTACTCTAAAATATCTGCAGCAACGGACTTGCCGCGGAGGTTGCATCGGTTCACGTGAGATCACCGAAGTTAAGTGCGTTGTCGGGCGTTGAAGGCACTTGGATGGGTGATCATCCAGGCCGCCTCATGATGCCAATCGAGGAGCTACTCGACCCAATAGTAGCGGCTCCGGTCAAAGAAAACCATCATAACGACCGGGAGAACACTGTGCTGATCCCCGCCCCTCCTGTTCACATCCTCCACGGATGATGACACGGCGGTCGGATGGTGCTGTCCCAGTAGGTCACTCGTGGCCTGAAGACGGAGTACTTATAAAGCAACTACTCTCCAGTGGATGGTCGTACTACTGAGACCTTGATGCCTGGCATCAATAACAGATGGCAGCACAAGAGGTTGGCTTACGCCTACTGCCGAATTTTGCGATCTGTCGTAAGCCTGCGTAAGCACGTGGGGCCTTCCGTCTTAAGTGCAAGCATATCCATTGCGTTTTCTGCCGCGCGACTTGAGTGGAATGTTTCATTATTTCTGAAATATTATAGAAATGTTTTTCGTTGTATATCCTCACCATCGGTACTGAATTTACTGTAAAATTACTTGCTCACTTTTCGGAACTTCCGTTCATAGTAAATCGATACTATTTGAAGCCGTGGTAGACACGAGTCTAGTGTGCTTCACCTTCAGCACCTTCTGTGTCAGTCTCGGTTCCTATGTCCCTGATTTCACAACGAACAGTTCGTTGTCTACTGAGTATACTGTCTGTTGCACGACACTATCCCTCCCACGCTGCTAAATGTAGGTCGTCGGCAAAATATGACTGCAGTGGAACAAGGGCGTCTGCAGAAATTTCCCCAGGAGGTGGTGGTGGCATTGTTAGTGGTGTGTGTGTGTGTGTGTGTGTGTGTGTGTGTGTGTGTGTGTGTGTGTGTGTGCGTGTGTGTGTGTGTGTGTGTGGAGGCCATTACTATGAAATTCACACAGTCCAGACCGCCAAGGAAAATAAACCTTGAGATTTGGAAAGGTTGTTGATCTTATACCGCTTATACTGCATATTTCGAAATTCCACCTCTAAGGGGGATACACAGGAAATGAAAGGATTTTTGAAACATGTAGCTATTAAGGTAATTTTGAAGCTAGGCAGACGAAAATTTGTATCTGGTTTCTAGGTCAGAAATAAAGAAATATGTGTTCCAGTATTATTGGGAATTTAACCTCTATGAGGTGAAATAGTAGGTGAACATTTTATCTTGAGATAAAAAATTATGGAAGGACAATGGAAGTATTTTTAAGGCTATATCTCCGAAAATTGGTATTTGACTTCAAGGTTACAAATAAGAAAATACGTATTTTCGTGTTTTTGGAAGTTCAACCCCTAAGGGGATGAAATAGAGTGAGCTGGTGCGTTTCTGGCGCCAGTTTCCGTCGATCGATGTTTCGATCTTTGAGTCGCGGTCCAGAGGACACTGCTCGCTAACCGACTGTAGTAGTTCTCTGTGCGGCCCAACATCGGGCTTACCGCGCTTACACTGGACACAGTTGCCAACAAATCGCATGCCATCGCCATATAGGTTGGGCCAAAACATGTGTTCCCAAATTCTGTTCAAGGTCTTGTAGAACCCCAAATGATCCCCTACCGCCGAATCGTGGAAATATCTGAGTGCCATGCTAACTCGTTCCTGTGGAATACAGACCTTCCCTTCACCACGGTTGTCTTCCCCTTTACACAAGACACCCCCCGCCCACCCCACCCCCCGAAGACCTCGCCATCCGCCAACTGCTGCCGAATCGGTCCCCACCCGGGGTCCTCGGCCTGTTTGCTGGCTAAGTCGCAGAAGAAGCCGGGTGTCTCGGAGAGAAGGAAATTGACCCCCAGATCCGGCTCCACGTGGCCCTTGCCTTCCCCAGACTCTGCCGCGAACATACGGATAAGAGCGTCGCCAATTCATTGTCTCTGCCACTAATATGGCGAACCTGGAGATAAGTCTCGTCATCTTAACTTCGGTATGATTTTTAGCGATCTTATTAATCAAAGTTTAAGGGCTGGCACTGGCCAAGTAACTCACGGAGGCTCATTGGTTTCAGTCCAGTTGTATTGCTCACCTGTTCTCCAGATAGGGTTGTGTAGTTTATGTCTCAGAAAATTGTCTGCTCTTGATGTGTGTTGTGTTAGAGATAACTGGCAGCGGTCGACGCTAGCATACTGGGAGCAGAGCACCACGGCGGCAGAGAGATATTTGAGGCCATGTCCTCTCCTTTACATCTTGGGTTATGTTGTCACTTTTGCGTGATTCCATCTTTCCGGTGCTGAACTATAGCACCCAAAGTTCAATTGCATTGCCATGTTGAGTATATTTCTATATCATTCTCTGCCTCGTGGATCTCTTGTATTGATTTGAATCCTTGGTCTGCTCGCGTCTATCGCCAATTCACACGAAATATTGAAGCAACCTTATTTTAAGGGTATTGTCATATAGTCATGTTCTAGTTGTAATCATTCTAAGAATATTGTTGATTAATCAACTGAGTAAGTAAATTTGAAGGTCCGTTTAGTCAAAATTAAAGGACCCCCTTAATTGTTT
The DNA here is from genome assembly GCF_023897955.1 of Schistocerca gregaria. Lineage (NCBI taxonomy): Eukaryota > Metazoa > Arthropoda > Insecta > Orthoptera > Acrididae > Schistocerca > Schistocerca gregaria. The sequence goes on from NW_026061795.1 coordinate 8,376,222, forward strand.
TAGTCATTTTTATACAGTTTTGTTTAGGAAAGTTGGCAAGCCGAACGTTAAATATCTGTATTCTTACGCTTAATCTGTTTCTCCCCTGATTGCAAGTAGTGAGAGTTCTGCTATGAATTTTATGGACATTTGTGCTATTTAAGTAAAGCTTTACCTAAGTATATATACCTAGTCATATTCAAATTTCAAGTTTTATGGGTCTCGTTCCACTTAACGAAATTTATTTATTATTTGTCCAACTGATCTGGCCTTGTGATTTTATAATGCTTTTGATTGTAATAAAATATGTAGCAACTACAACGGATTACTATTGTGATTTTGGTGTGTCACTACCATACCCCATATCACAGAGGATGAAATGTTTCATGAAATATATGAAAACATGTTTTTGATACATTGAACGATTAAGAGGGTGGAATATAGGATGTAATGTTTTATGAAAGTATTTCAGTGCGAAAGAGTTTTTAAAGCGAAATCTATGAATATTGTGTTATTGAAAACTACGTGTTTCACTGTTTTTGGAACTACAACCTCCAAGAAGGTGCAATAGGGGCACAGGTTTCACTGACCCATAGCCTTCCAGCCCAACCTGCAAAGTATACGGACTTGAAATTTGATGAAGGTGTAAATCTTACGCTGAAAGCATCATTTAAGAAGAGATTGTTCGAAATTTCACTCCTATGGGGGTGAAACATGGGTTGAAAGTCTTTTTTTTTAAATATGTCCCTATGTCCCTATTGAAGCTATAACTACAAAACTACGAAAATTGACATTTGGTGTCTCAGTCAGATACAAAAAAGAAACAGGTTTTTAGCATTTTCCGAAATTCTTCCATTGGGGGATAAAATAATTAGTGAAGGTATTTTGAAAATAAATCATTATTAAAGAACTACTGAAGCATTTTTATAGCTACATCTATGAAAATAGGTATTTGACATCTCGGTTGGATGTAAAAAAAAATGTGTTTCGTTGCTTTTGGAAATTTAACTCACTAATAGAGTGAAATAGGGGATGTAATGTTTTATGAAATATTTCACTATGAAAGCATTTTTAGAATTAAATGGATGAAGATTTGAATTTGGCTCCTCGGCTCTAAATAGAAGAATACGTGTTTAATTGTTTTTGAAAACCCAACCCCTAAAGGGTGTGAGATGTTTCAGAAAATGGTTCATTATGAAAGGATTGCTAAATATATCTGACAATTCGTATTCGGCTAATATGTTACAATTTTTAAAAACTACGTGTTTTTCTGGTTTTGGAACTTCGAGCATAAGGGGATGAAAATTTTAATGAAATATTTATTGCGTTATATTAAAATATTTTAAATCTGCATCTATGAAAACCGGTATTTCACTTCTCAATTAGATATAAAGAAATATGCGTTAGGGAATGAAAGACTGTACGGAGATATCACCACAAGAATACAAACGGCTTGATTAACAAAAACCTTGGACTCCAGCTGTCAGCATTGCTTTTTGATCATTCAGTAAAAGACCATGCTTCAACGGCGCTAAGTTTAGAAAGTTTAGAAAGTGTTGCAGTTTATAAAAGACATAAAAAAACGATTAAAGAAAAAAATTCTTTGCAGACCATGAACGGTCTACGCAAGTAAAGAAGCGGATGATAAGCTAGCTCTTTATGCAAATGAGTTGGTCAGTTTAAGTTCCGAGACATGTCATGCAGCAGGAACGGAATCCTATAGTTGCTACGATTGGCTAAAGGAAAAGTTTTGCAGAATCACTCGAAATCACTTCTGCAAGTGGCTAAGAATCTCGTAATGAATAAAAATTCTGTACTGAGAATTCCAAGGTGGGAGATGAAAGATTCCTCCCCCCCCCCCTTCCCCCTCCTCACAATGCTATCCTTCTTTACCTACAGCAAAAAATAAATAAATTAATTAATAAATAAAACTAGAGAAATTTCTACTGTGAAACTATTTGCATACAAGAGAACGGCCCTTGAAATTTAACTCTTCAATGTTTTAAGCCCTGCTCATTCCGGATATTGATTAGAAAGTGTTAATCCACATGTGAAACCTGAGTATATAATCCCTGTGACATTTGATCAACGGTGTTCCATAAGGATAGGTTCTCATTCAAAACGTTCGAAAATTCAATTTCTTTGTAGTTGCATTTTTTAAAGGTGTACTTGTCTAGACTCTTGGAACAGAAAGTTTTTTTTTTTAATCCGTGCTTTACAAAAGTTTCTACAGTCCATTGTTTGAAGCAGTGTCACGGCTGCCATGAGCCGCGCGGGGTACCCGCCATGTGTCCAACGCCTTGTCACGGTTCGCGCGGCTCCCCCCGTTGGAGGTTCGAGTCCTCCCTCGGGCATGGTTGTGTGTGTGTTGTCCTTAGCATAAGTTACTGTAAGTAGTGTGTAAACATAGGGACTGATGGTTCAAATGGCTCTGAGCACTTTGGGACTTAACATCTGAGGTCATCAGTTTCCTAGAACTTAGAACGACTTAAACCTAACTAAATTAAGGACATCACACACACCCATGCTCGAGGCAGGATTTGAACCTGCGACCGTAGCGGTCGCGTGGCTCCCGACTGAAGCGCCTACAACCGCTCGGCCACATCGGCCGGTCTATCATGTATTCTAGAAGACTTGCAAGGTCGTCAGTGGCGCCTGTTCTTTCGAGAGCAGTTACTATCTTCATATCTATGGTTAAACGTTACCCAGCCATTGACCTTCGTCTGTGCGAATGCGCACAGGTTGCCGGAACTCTTACGGGAATCGTCACCTTAGTGTGAGCCAGTAATGAGTGGATGGACAAATACCTATTAAGTACATTACGTATGCGGATTGTGGACGGTTGGGGATGTGAGTCTCACGGGAAGCGTGCGAGGGATAAATTCCTGCAGTCGTGCTGTTCATGTGTGCCCTCGATGGCTCAGATGGATTGAGCGTCTGCCTTGTAAGCAGGAGATTCTGGGTTCGAGTCCCAGTAGGGGCACACTTTTCAGCTGTCCCCATCGAAGTATATCAACAACACCTGTCGGCAGCTGAGGGTTTCAATTAATTATCAGTTGTGAAGGTGATTCGATGAACCCTTTGCCAGGCACTTAAATGTGTTTTGCAGGGTATCCATATAGATGTAGATGATAACTCGTCCCGTGTCGCACGTGCTCAAAATGATTCATACTGCAGAATGCATGCAAACATACTCACCGAAAATACGGACGAATATCAAGTGCAGGCTGCCGAGTGCTGCATATCCAGCTTTGACAGATCGGCTTTTCCTGCCAAGAAGAACAGGAAGTTGCTGTCTAGGAACAATCAGAGGTAGAGGAAGGGTTGATAAATACTCCTTGACTTGCAGACTAAACGTAAATAACGAAAATACATTTTTGGTAAAAATTGGTCAAAACATAATCGGTTGCCCTCCGTATTGGATTAGCTGCTTTGAATATTGAAAATCTGACTTCAGATTCGTTTTCAGCGACATTAAAAATATATATGTAACACTCAGTTCATGCAAATCGAAGTAATAATATAACTAAATGTTTTCCCTAAACTTTGAACACATTTTTTTCGGGTAACTATTTTCTCAGAACGGCATGCAGCATAAATTAAAAGTGGTTCGTTCTCTTAACATCTACCTCTGACCCCTAAAAGTAAACACTTTTCTTAGGAACTTATAGCTATAATATGACATTTGTTAATATTAACTAATTTTTGTGTAGGCATAAGGAGTGAAACAAACCCTCAAAAATTAGCACTGTATCGTTAAATTTAAGGTTGTTTCATTGCGGTTAGGTATACGCTCCCATAAATTTTATGTTTTATCGACTGATGTTATCCATTTTCAATTTCAGAGGAATAATGTAGTATCAACTGATGTTACCCATTTTTGAATTCAGGTAACATATGAGGTGCCACACTGCACGCGCTCTGCGTACTCCAGTCTCGCAGGCCCTTGATCAAATCATAATTACGGGCGCCATTTTTTATTGAAAATCTAAAATTAAGCTCATAGTATTATCACTCGTAATTCCCAAACAGATCTTTCGAATGTATTTTCATTGCCTCAAAAATAATTTCAAATGTACCCTTTTTTGCTCATTTGTATGAGAACCTGGCCGTAACACCGGAATATAGTCACGAGATTTTTTTTCAGAGACGCTGTACGTTCGCGAGAAGACTTTCGTTCTGCGCGTGTCGAAGGACATTCCTCAGATATTACTGTGTGTGTGCTACTCAGTCGTGCCATTTAAGTGTACATCTTTGCATAGTTTTCCTTTCACGATGTAAACAGTGTTCCGCTCAGTTGCTAACTGGCCAGTGAGTGGTTCCGAAGTTATCGGATGTGCGGTGCGTTCGGTCTGCTAGGACAACAGCAGACTGGCGTGGTGCGATGGCAGAAGCAGACACTGAGGGAGCTAGCTGCTGGGACGCCAGCGAACAATTTATGCCAAGTAAGACGAAGAGGACTATTCTAAAATTACGAGCCGTCTCAAAAGTGTTTACCATTGGTAAATCTTGCTGTTGAGTCTGACAAAACTGGCAGTTTTGCCTAGAGATACATTAGAGAGAGCTACAGGAAATCCCCCCACCCCCCTCAGTGAATTTTTGGTTGTGATGACAGGCCGATTGGTAGTGTAGCCCGAGATCTAAGTTAGGTTGGAAGGTGGTAATTTGATTGAGAGTTGTTTACGCCAACGATTATGAATGCCGACTAAACGTTGTGCGAGCAGATTGCCCTGTAGCGTAGCCTAGCGTTTCCGTCCGCGCCACATTTAACACACTTTCTCTAACTGTGTACAAAAGTCTCACAACAGCCACGATAACTACGTTTCTGGTGGGGGGAGGGTAGAGTCCACTATGTAACTTTCACTGCAAATTTTAGTAACCGCATAAACTAACCGAAATAGAAGCGTAATTTTAACTATATTTCCTTTTGTGGGAAAATAATGGTTCTCCTCTTTCGGCAGCAACTGTAATATGTAGGCGACTTATTAGTTTTTTTTAACTCTGAATCATGATCTCAATAGACGCAGTGCTTTTTTTACGTTACTTGATTTGTGGTCTATAGTAAACAATGCAACGAATTGGTAAATTCTTTGAAGTTTGACGTGTGTTACATAGACGACGTCTGCAATGTTCGTAAGGCCAAGTTTGCATATATTCGGTGTCTGTTTTTTTGGCCATGTACTGTATAATTAAAGGGAGGAGGATTATGTTCAAGGAGCAGTGCATTAGCAGTCTATGGAGAAATTGAGAATTTGGATCTAAAGAACGGCATGCTCGGGCAGTTCGTGCTATTCTGTTGACCACTGTGTAATTCGGACACAGTGATCATTGCCTCTCCCTCATAACCAGGGGACTCGGGTGCTAATCCTGGTCTGGCACAAATTTTCAACAGTGCCCATTGACTAAAGTCTGTGCCCATTGTCAGCTAATGTCATTGTTTCGGTGTTAAATTGTATTTTGTTCACGATACGTAGTTTGGCTTTTTCATGGATAACAGCTTTGAAAAGCGTACAGGTTATATTGATATTTGCTCGTCGTTAGTCCAAGGCAACTATAGCGATTTATAAACACAGTTGTAGTTCGTATTAAGCCTACATACGTAATTGTGTCCTGTGTTTCTTTACCAAGAACTACTTCGTAAGTAATTCCCCTGTAGTGGTATTTTGTTTTAGTATTTTGTTTAAATATTTATAGACTGCAGGCTTGGATGAAATATGAAACACATGTCCGAAGTTCCTGTTCATACTGCAGATACTGTTTCATCCGTACTAGGGGCCAAAACATTTCATCTAATACAGAAGGACACAATTTGTCTCGAGATTTAGCAATTTTTCGTAATAGAGGCCTTGCTTCGATATATTTTTCTCTAATTCTTGTTTGGATTTAATCTTAAAACACACTAACTCTTCCACCACTTATTCGATATGTGGTTTTATCCATTTCGTAGCCTAGAGTTCCTAAACGGTCGATAATATTAATGATTTCCTTTCTCAATTATATTTTCTGTAAATCTCCTGTTTATGGTTATTGCTAACATGTTTCACGTTCTCACTTTTATTATTTTTATTTTTCTAGTTTTGTGCCTTGTAGCCAAATTTTCTTTGAATCTGGTTTCTAATTCTGAAATAGTAACAGTTGAAGGTCAAGAGAAGATTGCGGTCTATTTGAGGAGAGTGGCTTGGAGATTTTTTATAACAGACGTATACAGGTCATGGGGATCCTTACCTATATACATTTACTTCGAGTGTGATGTAGCCCATTCTCTTGTCATGATCTCGGCTGTATCGTAGCACATTGTCTCGGTTAGGTTGGAGATTTCTGTTGAGAGTTGCCGAAGTCAACGAAAGTGATTACAAAGTAAAGAATGTGCTAACAGAACGATCTGTAGCGTAGCCCAACACGTTCTTTCTGTCCTTTTAAAGCCTCTTTTAATTAAAAATAACTAAAGCTGCAAGATACAATCACAAAAACTGTATTACGTAATAGAGTAATCCCAGACTATTGTTGTGTAAGTTGTGTGCGTACACTATTTTTTTTGTCAGTGAATATACATTTTTTTACTCATTTGCTGGGTTTCAATTTTCCCCGTTTTCTGGCAAAAAACCTTTTCCTGTGAAGGGCCCATTAGCTTGTCGGTTATATTTGTGACTTTCTCGACGGTCAGTAATTTCCTGAGAGTCCATCCACCGGCGTCATTGTTAACATCGGATATAGATTTTAGTATTAGGAAGGCTAATATGAAGCTAATGCATAAGTAGGTCTAATAATTAATAAAAATAGGAATGCAGGTAAGCTACTACAAACAGCATAGTGAACGCATTGTTGTGGCCAAGATAGCCACGAATCCCACGCCTACCAAAGTCGTAAAAGTAGTCCGCAGATGATGAAGAAATTGATGAAATGTGTGATGAGATAAAAGAAATCATTCGGATAGTGATGGGAGATGATAATTTAATATTAATGGGTGACTGGAATTCGACAGTAGGAAATGGAAGAAAAGGAAACGTAGTAGGTGAATATGGAATGGGGGTAAAAAATGAAAGAGGAAGCCGCCTGGTAGGTTTTTGCCCAGAGCATAACTTAATCATAGCTAACACTTGGTTCAAAAATCATGAAAGAAGATTGTATACGTGGAAGAGACCTGGAGATACTGCAATATTTCATATATATTATATAATGGTAAGACAGAGATTTAGGAACCAGATTTTAAATTGTAAGACATTTCCAGGGGCAAATGTGGACTCTGATCACAATATATTGATTATGAACTGTAGATTAAACTGAAGAAACTGGAAAAAGGTGGGAATTTAAGGAGATGGCACCTGAAAGAACTGACAGAATCAGAAGTTGTAGAGTGTTTCAGGAAGATCATTAGGGAACGATCTACGGGAATGGGGGAAAGTAATACAGTGTGATGAGGGATCTGAGTGGTGTACTGTCAAGGGGGAGGGGGTTCCTCAGGGATCAGTGTTGGGGCCGCTCCAGTTCCTTATTTATATAAATGATATGCCCTCAAGTATTACGGGTAACTCTAAAATATTTCTGTTTGCTGATGACACTAGCTTGGTAGTAAAGGATGTTGGGTGCAACATTGACTCCGTTTCAAGTAGTGCAGTACATGACCTCAGTCCATGGCTTGTAGAAAATAAACTAACGTTAAATCACAGTAAGCTTCAGTTTTTACATTTTCTAACACTCAATTCAATAAAACCTGACGTTTTAATTTCACAGCATGGGCATATGATTGGTGAAACTGAACGGTTCACATTCCTAGGTATTCAAATAAATAGTAAGATGTCGTGGAAAGCCCACGTTCAGGATCTTGTTCAAAGACTTAATACTGCCATTTTCACTATTGGAACGGTGCCGAAAGTGAGTGATACTTCGACAAGTAAATTAGTCTACTTTGCTAATTTCCATTCACTTATGTCGTATGGTATTATGTTTTTGGGTAACTCTTCCCATTCTAGAAGGATATTTTTGGCTCAGAAACTGGAGGTTCGGGCAAAAAGTGGTGTGAGTTCACGAACCTCTTGTCGACTTCTGTTCAGGGAGTCTGGGTATTTTGACATTGGCCTCTCAATATGTATATTCCTTATTGTCGTTTCTTGTTACCAATATTAGTTTATTTCCAACAATAAGCAGCTTTCACTCGGTTAATACTCGGCAGAAATCAAACCTCCATTTGGATCGGACTTCCTTAACTCATGTGCAAAAATGTGTGCAGTATACTGCTGCATCAATTTTCAATAAGCTGCCACTCGAATTCAAAACTCTTAGCAGTAATCCACGCGCTTTCAAATCGAAACTGGAGTGTTTCCTCATGGGTCACTCCTTTTATTCTGTCGAGGAGTTAATTGAAAAATTAAGCTGATTCTCATTGTACTGCTGATAGCGTTTGCTTAAACTTATGGACTGATTTTCTCTCAGGTTCATGAACATGTATTTCTATCTGTTATTACTTTTTTGTTGTAAGTTCATGTGTCGCCCTAACCGCCGGCTGCTTCACGTCTGCTGTGCAGCGAGCTACCTTAATTTAAGTATTAACTCTATTTTTCTTACTTGTCACTTCTTCTTCCGTGTGTTTTTGCTTTTAGGAAGCTTTAATTGTCGAGTGCTAGTAATAGTGTTACATAGATTTCGTGTTTGTTTTGAATACAGTCAGAGAGAGTCCTTGTAGTCAGCCATAGTGCCAGTAGTGCTAGTGTTTGTTTTGAATACAGTCCAGAGACAGGTAGTGCTATTTTCATTGTTTTCCACAAGAAGTGGTTAGCAATCACAGTTTAGTCAGTAATCAATCGCCTTTAGTGAATTAGCAGTCTACTTAAAAGTTGATTAAGTCTCTTCGGTAAATTGATTCCTTAGGATGGATAGGATGTGTGACTGCTGTGTACAGACGCTGGCCACTCTTCGCGAACAGCTGAGCGTGTTGATGGCCGCGGTCAGCCGTCTTCAGGCTGCTGCCTCGGAGTGTAGCGGCAGTGGGGAGTCTGGTGCGTCGCATGGTGCACCCCAGGTATTAGATGCTTCACCCACTGTCCCTGCTGTCGAGAGATCTTCGCGGGTACCGGGCGCGGTTGGGCCACCCTCTCCCCAAGGGGAGTGGCGGGTTCAGTGGCGTTCGCGGCGCACGAGGCGGAGGGTCAATGTGGAGGCTGGCCGTGTGGCATCGCCCGCTCTGCCTGTGAATGGACATGTGGCTGCTCCTTCAGCAAGGTCCGAGCAGGCACACGGGGGGAGGGGTTTATTAGTTATTGGGAGCTCCAACGTTAGGCTAGTGATGGAGCCCCTTAGGGAAATGTTATAGTTCTGGGAGGAGATTTTAATTTTGCTGGATATAGACTGGGAGACTCAAACGTTCATAACGGGTGGCAGGGACAAAGAATCCATTGAAATATTTTTAAGTGCTTTATCTGAAAACTACCTTGAGCAGTTAAACAGAGAACCGACTCGTGGCGATAATATATTAGACCTTCTGGTGACAAACAGACCCGATCTATTTGAATCAGTTAATGCAGAACAGGGAATCAGCGATCATAAAGCGGTTACTGCAACGACGATTTCAGCCGTAAATAGAAATATTAAAAAAGGTAATAAGATTTTTCTGTTTAGCAAAAGTGACAAAAAGCAGATTACAGAGTACCTGACGGCTCAACACAAAAGTTTTGTCTCAAGTACAGATAGTGTTGAGGGTCAGTGGACAAAGTTCAAAACCATCGAACAATATGCGTTAGATGAGTATGTGCCAAGGAAGATCGTAAGAAATGGAAAAGAGCCACCGTGGTACAACAACCGAGTTAGAAAACTGCTGCGGAAGCAAAGGGAACTTCACAGCAAACATAAACATAGCCAAAGCCTTGCAGACAAACAAAAATTACGCGAAGCGAAATGTAGTGTAAGGAGGGCTATGCGAGAGGCTTTCAATGAATTCGAAAGTAAAGTTCTATGTACTGACTTGGCAGAAAATCCTAAGAAATTTTGGTCCTATGTCAAAGCGGTAGGTGGATCAAAACAAAATGTCCAGACACTCTGTGACCAAAATGGTACTGAAACAGAGGATGACAGACTAAAGGCCGAAATACTAAATGTCTTCTTCCAAAGCTGTTTCGCAGAGGAAGACTGCACTGTGCTTCCTTCTCTTGAAGTCGCACAGTTGACAAAATGGTAGATATCGAAGTAGACGACAGAGGGATAGAGAAACAATTAAAATCGCTCAAAAGAGGAAAGGCCTCTGGTCCTGATGGGATACCAATTTGATTTTACACAGAATACGCGAAGGAACTTGCCCCCTTCTTGCAGCGGTGTACCGTAGGTCTCTAGAAGAGCGAAGCGTTCCAAAGGATTGGAAAAGGGCACAGGTCATCCCCGTTTTCAAGAAGGGACGTCGAACGGATGTGCAGAACTATAGACCTATATCTCTAACGTCGATCAGTTGTAGAATTTTGGAACACGTATTATGTTCGAGTATAATGTCTTTTCTGGAGACTAGAAATCTACTCTGTAGGAATCGGCATGGGTTTCGAAAAAGACGGCCGTGTGAAACCCAGCTCGCGCTATTCGTCCACGAGACTCAGAGGGCCTTAGACACGGGTTCACAAGTAGATGCCGTGTTTCTTGAATTCCGCAAGGCGTTTGACACAGTTCCCCACAGTCGTTTAATGAACAAAGTAAGAGCATACGGACTATCAGATCAGTTGTGTGCTTGGATCGAGGAGTTCCTGGATAACAGAACGCAGCATGTCATTCTCAATGGAGAGAAGTCTTCCGAAGTAAGAGTGATTTCAGGTGTGCCGCAGGGGAGTGTCATAGGACCGTTGCTATTCACAATATTCATAAATGACCTGGTGGATGACATCGGAAAGTCTCTGAGGCTTTTTGCAGATGATGCTGTGGTGTATCGAGAGGTTGCAACAATGGAAAATTGTACTGATATGCAGGAGGATCTGCAGCGAACTGACGCATGGTGCACGGAATGGCAATTGAATCTCAATGTAGACAAGTGTAATGTGATGCGAATGTATAGAAAGATAGGTCCCTTATCATTTAGCTACAAAATAGCAGGTCAGCAACTGGAAGCAGTTAATTCCATAAATTATCTGGGAGTACGCATTAGGAGTGATTTAATATGGAATGTTCATATAAAGTTGATCGTCGGTAAAGCAGATGCCAGACTGAGATTCATTGGAAGAATCCTAAGGAAATGCAATCCAACAACAAAGGAAGTAGGTTACAGTACGCTTGTTCGCCCACTGCTTGAATACTGCTCAGCAGTGTGGGATCCACACCAGATAGGTTTGATAGAAGAGATAGAGAAGATCCAACGGAGAGCAGCGCGCTTCGTTGCAGGATCATTTAGTAATCGCGAAAGCGTTACGGAGATGATAGATAACCTACAGTGGAAGACTCTGCAGGAGAGACGCTCCGTAGCTTTGCATGGGCTTTTGTTGAAGTTTCGAGAACATACCTTCACCGAAGAGTCAAACAGTCTATTGCTCCCTCCTACTTATATTTCGCGAAGAGACCACGAGGATAAAATCAGAGAGATTAGAGCCCACACAGAAGCATATCGAGAATCCTTCTTTCCACGTACAATACGAGACTGGAATAGAAGGGAGAACGGATAGAGGTACTCAGGGTACCCTCCGCCACACACCGTTAGGCGGCTTGCGGAGTACGGATGTAGATGTAGATACTGACACGTTCCATGACCTTGAAGATTTGCTCCTCAATTTGGGCCTACGGAACTTGACATGCGCAGAGAAAGAGGGTAACAGAAGATATATTGAATTTAATTTATGAAAGGAGAAAATACAAAAATGCAGTAAATTAAGCCGGCAAAAACAAATACTAATGTCTCAAAATGAGATCGACAGGAAGTGCAAAATGGCTAAGCAGGGATATCTAGAGGACAAACGTAAGGATGTAGAGGCGCATATCACTAGGGGTAAGATAGATACTGCCTACAGGAAAATTAAAGAGACCTTTAGAGAAACGAGATTCACTTGTATGCATATCAAGAGCTCAGATGGAAACCCTGTTATCAGCAAAGAAGGGAATGCAGAAAGGTGGAAGGTGTATATAGAGGATCTATACAAGGGCAGTGTACTTCAGGACAATATAATGGAAATGGAAGAGGATGTAGATGAAGATGAAATGGGAGATGACATACTGCGTGAAGAGTTTGACAGAGCACTGAAAGACCTTAATCGAAACAAGATCCCGGGAGTAGGCAACATTCCATTAGAACTACTGACAGCCTTGGGAGACCCAACTCTGACAGAACGTTACCGTCTGATGAGCAAGATGCATGAGACAGCCGAAATACCGTCAGACTTCAAGAAGAATGAAATAATTCCAATTTCAAAGAAAGCAGGTGTTGACAGATGTGAAAATTAGCGAACTATCAGTTTAATAAGTCACAGCTGCAAAATACTAACGCAAATTCTTTACAGACGAATGGAAAAAATGGTAGAAGCCGACCTCAGGGAAGACCAGTTAGGATTCCGTAGAAATACTGGATCATGTGAGGCAATACTGACCCTACGACTTACCTTATTAAGTAGATTAAGGAAAGGCAAACCTACGTTTCTAACATTTGTAGACTTAGAGAAATCTTTTGACAATGTTGACTGGAATACTCTCTTTCAAATTCTGAAGGTGGCAGGGGTAAAATACAGGGAGCGAATTCAATTTACAATTTGTACAGAAAGCAGGTGGCAGTTATAAGAGTCAAGGGATATGAAATTGAAGCAGTGGTTGGGAAGGGAATGAGACAGGGTTGTAGACTATCCCCAATGTTATTCAATCTGTTTATTGAGCAAGCAGTAAAGGAAACAAAAGAAAAATTCTGAGTAGAAATTAAAATCCATGGATAAGAAACTAAAACCTTGAGGTTTGCCGATGACTTTGTAATTCAGAGACAGCAAAGAACCTAGAAGAGTAGCTGAACAGAATGAAGTGTCCTGAAGGGATGATATAAGATCAGCATCAATAAAAGCAAAACGAGGATAATGGAATGTAGTCGAATTAAGGTGGGTGATGCTGAGGGAATTAGATTAGGAAATGAGACATTTAAAGTAGTAAAGGAGTTTTGCTATTTAGGGAGCAAAATAACTGATGACGGTCGAAGTAGAGAGGATATAAAATGTAGACTGTCAATGGTAAGAAAAGTGTTTCTAAAGAAGAAAAATTTGCTAACATCGAGTATAGCTTTAGGTATCAGGAAGTCTTTTCTCCGAGTATTTGTATGCAGTGTAGCCACGTATGGAGGTGAATAATGGACAATAAATAGTTTGAACATGAAGATAATAGAAGCTTTCGAAATGTGGTGCTACAGAAGAATGCTGAAGATTAGATGGGTAGATCACATAACTAATGTGGAGGTATTGAATAGGATACGGGAGAAGAGAACTTTGTGGCACAACTTGACTAGAAGATGGGGTCGGATGGTAGGACACGTTCTGAGGCATTAAGGGATCACGAATTTAATATTGGAGGGCAGCGTGGAGGGTAAAAATCGAGGAGGGAGTCCAGGAGATGAATACACTAAGCAGATTCACAAGGATGTAGGTTGCAGTGGGTACTGGGAGATGAAGCTTCCAGACGATACAGTAGCATGGAGAGCTGCATCAAACCAGTCTGTGGACTGAAGACAACAACAACAACAAGGTATTTGTGTGATGTGTAACCTTCAACAGAAGTGGGGCAGACAAGAGGGTTAGATTATATGTACTTTCCATTGAAATTGATCCATAATGGGGAGATACTCAATGGGAAAATAATATGCTAATTTACTATCCACAGACCGCAAATGGACTGATCATGAACAAGGAATGAAAATTTAGTCACACTTCTGATTGTACACGTATTATTTGACCCCCCCCCCCCCCTCTCTCTCTCTCTCTCTCTCTCTCTCTCTCTCTCTCTCTCTCTCTCTCTCTCTCTCTCTCTCTCTCTCTCTCTCTCTCTCTCTCTCTCTCTCTAAAACACACACACACACACACACACACACACACACACACACACACACACACACACTCTCTCTCTCTCTCTCTCTCTCTCTCAATCGCGCGCGCGCGCTAGTTCTAATAAATAATTCAATTCATTAATGGTGTCGGAAGAGATGGTTAGCAAGAAATCCTTTAGGCTCCTCGTAAACTGAAATCTGTCAGTAGTAAAGCTTTTTGTGGCTGCCGGCAAGTTATTGAAAACATTGTTCTCCTTAATGATGGAGACTTTCTTGCACCAAAGTAATTAACTTACCAATTTTTGTGGAGATTATTCACTTCTAGTTATGACTTCATGAAATGAGCTGTTGATTTGAAAATATTCATTTGTTTTTAAACACAATATTCACGGGGAGAACGTATCTTCCATCTCCACCATGTTAACTGATCTATTTATATGATCCTTATTCTAAGTTGTGTTATATTAACGGTAAAACACAAAACATTACTTACATGCATTTCCACTGTTTTCCAACAAGCTGACAATTTTTCATGAATAATATATTAATACTGAAATTTTTAGAAAAATTTTGAAAGAGAGGTTTTGCAGGCAAATTTCAAAAATAAAAAGACCATAGTGTTCATTATAATACATCTTCTCCATGGTTTTTAATTCCTACTCCAAAGTTTTCTTTTGTTTTCTTTACTGCTTGCTCAGCAAACAGATTGAATAACATCGGAGATAGGCTACAACCCTGTCTCGCTCCCTTCCCAACCACTGCTTCCCTTTCATATCCCTCGACTCTTCATGCCCTCGAGTAAGAAAACTGACCGTTAGAATTCCATGGTTCTGGGATAAATGGTTTGAGAGGAAAGGTACATTTAGTTAGAAAAGTTACGGAAAATTTAAAGTTGCATTGCACTTAACGTCGTACATGCACTCATTTAAATTCATAGTTTCTTTCACTTTCCAATAGTATGCATGCTGTACAAAAACATAACATTTGTTTCATGATATTTACTTTTTTATTTCTTGCAAGTCTTCTAGAACTTCTCTCGAAAACTTTGTGGGTAGATCTTGGCATTTGTTTTGTTCAGAAACGTTATTACTGTAGCAAACAACTGACTACGAGACAAGAAAAAATGTGTTCAATAGGTGAAAGCTCAAAAACTACGGGTAAAATGTCCCTAGGCTTATCATCTCAAAGAAGAGATGGCACAGAGAAACAAGTGGGCATGTCTTACATAGCAAGCTGCCATTTAAACCGACATTTTAGTACCTTCAAATAAGGATTTGGAATAAAATACTTTCATATTCGCACTAAGTGTAAATCAAACTGGTACAGTCACCAATAAACAAAATTATTTTCATTGTTTTCGGGGTTCCTTTTGCCTTTCGGAATAAATATATTGCAAATCAGTAGTTAACATGCCTGGTTCCCCAAACAGGAGACGACTAGAAACTTCCGAAATGTGGTGGTGTAGAAGAATGCTAAAAAAGTTTTGATCGAATAGCTGATGGGGAGATACGAAATCAGATTAGGGAGCAGAGAAATTAATGGCACAAATTGACAAAAAGAAGCGATCGTGGGTAAATGTCATATTTCGATTCCACCCATCCGCTGTGACCCACGACGTTCTGCATTACTTTGATTAGTTGCATTTTGAAGGATACCAGTGGCCTTATTAAATGTTAACTGGGGTTGCCTTCGTTTCTAGAGCAATTTATAACGTTCGTTAACTATGATTTTTTTCGGAATATATCGTGATGAACTCTGGGAGGAACCACAGAACACAGCTTAAATTGTCGTTGAAGAAACGAGTAGTGATTGTATTTTTATCTTTCTTATCCGACACGTTGGGGAATCCAAGGTATAATGGGGTACACAGTTGAAAACTTTGATTAAATGTACAAAATTGATAAATAAGAGAGTTACAAATTTTTATATGAACACATTATGATGTATTAATCACAAAAATACAAGAACATTGCCATAAAATAAAACAACAATATTTTCTCACTCAAAAACAGAAATTTATAACATTTGCACGCGTCACAATGGGGTGGTAAATACAAGTGATTACAAAAACGTATAAAATTATCGGAAATGCAGAAAATATTGGCTTGCTCGGTATTTTTTTTAGTTTAAAGTGAGTATTAATGTCAAACTACAGTTTTCATGTATCGTATCCTTTTCTTGAGGCTGTTTACAAAATTCACACACGGGGAGACACTCATCATCTTCGCTATCTATTCCTGCACAAGAATCGTGTGTCCATTTTTTGCACGTGGAACAAGCGACCCAACCTCCAACTGATTTTGAATATAACCCACCACAATATACACATTGACAGTCAGAACTTTCCTCATAATCACTCTCGTTAGTATAGTATTATTTCTCCTTTTTTCCATTTATCTTCAGGCTCTTTCTCTCGTTTTTGAGTTCTTAATTTTATTCTCTTTCGCAAAAAGTTTTCTGTTTGCTCTTTCTTCTTTTTCAAAGTTCTTTTTTCTATTTCTCCCATTAATGACTTTTAACTCTTTTTTGTACGGCGAATCAGTTAAAACAACGTAGTTCCCCCTTTTCAGTCTCGCTCTTTTCTTGCTTTCGTTAACTTTTGACAAGAAAATCAGAATCTCAGGTGAAATATGAAATGAGGAGGTTTTGTTGTCAGTTGTCATCCAAGAGCACCCAAGATTAGAACAATTAGCCCCAATAACTTTGTTATTCTTAGGCGGCAGTTCATTGTAACAATTCGCTGAAACCTCGTCCCCTTGATTATCCAGCCCGTTTGAGTCGTCTTTTTCAGCTGGTGTGCTAGTTGGAGGCAATTCCAATTGTTCAGATATAATAACCCGTTCATCTGACGGCCTATCACGTCCGCTGTCAGTTGTGTGTGCCGATAGGAAGTGTGCGTCTTGAATATGGATGGGTCCGTGGGCCATATTGCAGTAGCTTCGAAACCTTTAATAGCGGTTTTCATTGTTGCGCTTTAGACGAAAGCTGAACCAAAAAGCGTTGAAATTTGAAAGATAGTTACGACTTTCCCTGCGTGGCTTCGCAGCCATTTTCGAAGCTGATCACTATAACGAGGATTTATAAAACAAACATCAAGCGGCTGAAGTCTGTGAGAGCAATGTGGTGGTGAAGAAACGCCACTCTCCCTCGCGTAGTCCATAACGTCATTGTTCGTGGTATGAGCTGAGTGGCCATCTGATATAAGGAGAACTGGGACGTGCTTTGATGTCTTAGAAAATACCACATATTGTGGAAACCATACAAAGAATGACTCTGTGGCCATCCATGCGGTGCTGTGGACCTCAGCGCAACCTCCTGCTGTCAGTCCTAACTCAAATTCTTTCTGCTTCTTCTTTAGTGGAAAAATAATCGTAGGAGGAATGTCAGCTCCGCTTGCTGACGTACTAATGAGGATGGTTGCAGTTTCGCCCCTTTCTGCAGATGTTAACGATCGCACTGGACGGTTCCCTTTGCAAGCTGCGCTGTTCGATTGGTTTTTAGCATTAACCGAGACGCCTGTTTCATCACAATTAGTTATTTGAGAAGTCATTAGTTTGTGATTGTCAGTTACATTTGTTAGCAACGAAAAAAACCTATCGACAGCTACTTTATTAAAATCAATGATTCTTGTACCAGATAATGCTTCGGGCTTGCGAACAAACCCGCATTTGCTTCTTCATTGTTTCGTGATGTAATAAAGATTTCGATTTGTTTTGCTCGAAATTTTCAAAAAGGTATCTGTAAAAACGTGCAAAAATTGAAATGGCAAAACTGTGCACCTGCCGAAATACGAGTGCGTATACTCATTTGAAAACATTTTCCTACACCGCTTCTGATACGCTAGAGGTTACGGCACAGTAAACAACAATTGTAGTTGACCATTTGCCTGCATCGTATAAAGTACGGCCAATAAAATATTTTTGTAGGGGGGACACATCATCTCATCCTAAATGGAGAGTTCATCTATACGTGTAAAAGTAACCACTTGTGCCAGAGGGAAGTGTGTTGGGAGCCTTATTGTTCCTGTTGTATATTAATATTACAGATAATATAAGTAAGCTCACATATTTCGAAAATGATGCCGATATCGACATTGAGGTAACAAAGGTCGTGTGAAGCGATATGCACATACATGGGATAGTAAAAATGTGACCACCTATACTTGCATCTACATGGATACTCTGCAAGTCACATTTAAGTGCATGGCAGATTGTTCATCGAACCACCTTCACAAGTCTCTATTATTCCAATCTCGCATAGCACCCGGAAAGAATGATCACCTGTGTCTTTCCATATGAGCTCTGACTTCCCTTATTTTATCGTTGTGGTCGTTTCTACCTACGTAGGTCGGTGTCAACAAAATATTTTCGCATTCGGAGGAAAAAGTTGGTGATTGGAATTTCGTGAGAACATACTGTCGCAACGAAAAACGCTTTTCTTTTAATGATGTCCAGCCCAAATCCAGTATCATTTGTGTGACACACTCTCTCATATTTCGCGATAATAGAAAACGTGCTGCCTTTCTTTGGACTTTTTCGATCTACTCCGTAAGTCCTATCTTGTAAGGATCCCACATCTTCCAGCAGTATTCTAAAAGAGGACGGAGAAGCGTAGTGTAGGCAGTCTCCTTTGTAGGTCTGTTACGTTTTATAAGTGTCGTGCCAATAAAACGCAGTCTTTGGTTAGCCTTAACCGCAACATTTTCTATGTGTTCTTTCCAATTTAAGTTGTTCGTTATTGTATAATAATAATGGCGTGTGACGAGGGCCTCCCATCGGGTAGCCCGTTCGCCTGGTGCAAGTCTTTCGATTTGACGCCACTTCGGCGACTTGCGCGTCGATGGGGATGAAATGATGATTAGTACAACACAACACCCAGTCCCTGAGCGGAGAAAATCTCCGACCCAGCCGGGAATCTAACCCGGTCTTTTAGGATTGACAGTATGTCGTGCTGACCACTCAGCTACCGCGGGCGGACGTTAGTTATTGTAACACCTAGTTATTTAGTTGACTTTACGGCTTTTAGATTAGACTGCAACTTCTCTGATAGTGATTCGTCCATTCTGCTTCACCAGCAATATTGCGGGATCAGTAACGACCTGATTTGCGGATATTGCGGGCGTACCTTAACTGGCTTCTGTCTTCATTGATTAGCGGCTACCTTTGAAATGGTTGTACCACTCCTTTAGCCCTGCAGTACCCATTACTTTGTCCACAAACACACGATGGTTTCAACTTGAGAATTGCCAAGCTTGGAGCCAAATGTGATGTAAAGACGTCATTTTGCTCAGAATACTAAATCCAACGTGTACCACTTGCAAGCGTTCCAAAGTAGTGGAGAAAATCAGGTATGTGTGCTAAATATGCCTGAAAACATGAGCGCATGCGCGCCCTGATACCATTGTTGATTTCAACAATTAAAAAAGGTCGGATATTTTTTGAACAGCTCATGTATATAAGCCATCGCCAGTGATGTCGAAAGAGCAAGATACCCCTAACTACGGCAGTTGTATAGGTAGTTCGAATGGAGCGGTCTATTGTCTGACGTATCTCCATAACAGCTCCGAACCGAATACCCCAAAGTTCGACAAATGGTTCAAATGACTCTTAGCACTATGGGTCTTAACATCTATCGTCATCAGTCCCCTAGAACTTAGAACTACTTAAACCTAACTAACCTAAGAACATCACACAACACCCAGCCATCACGAGGCAGACAAAATCCCTGACCCCGCCGTGAATCGAACCCCGGAACCCAGACGCGGAAAGCGAGAACGCTACCTTCACGTCAGGAATCAAGCTGAGCTCAGAAGGACGCAAGTCCGGGGTTGTCTCTGGCTGATACTGATCTTCGGCCTGACGCGGCTGCTTGTCCTGTTCCAGGGGTTGCCCCTCAGTCTGCAAGATCCGAGCAGTCGCAGAGGGTGGTCTTACTGGTAGTTGGGAGCTCCAACGTCAGGCGCGTAATGGGGCCCCTTAAGGATATGGCAGCAAGAGAGGCGAAGAAAACCAATGTGCAATCCGTGTGCATACCGGGGTGGGTCATTCCAGATGTGGAAAGGGTCCTTCCGGATGCCATGAAGGGTACAGGTTGCACCCATTTGCAGGTGGTCGCTCATGTCGGCACCAATGATGTGTGTCGCTATGGATCGGAGGAAACCCTCCCTGGCTATCTGATTTGGTGAAGACTGCCAGTCTCGCTAGCCGGATGAAAGCAGAGCTCACCATCTGCAGCATCGTCGATAGGACTGACTGCTGACCTTTGGTAAAGAGCTGAGTAAAGGGTCTGAATCAGAGGCTGAGATTGTTCTGCGACCGTGTGGGCTGAAGATTCCTCGACTTGAGCCATAGGGTGGTGGGGTTTCGGGTTCCGCTGGATAGGTCAGGAGTCAACTACACGCAACAAGCGGCTACACGGGTAGCAGGGGTTGTGTGGCGTGGGCTGGGCGGTTTTTTAGGTTAGATGGCATTGGGCAAGTACAAAAAGGGCGGCAGCCCCAACGAGTTCGGGGCAAAGCAGGACATGAGGGGACCAAGCAGCAATCGGTATTGTAATGGTAAACTGTCGAAGCTGCGTTGGTAAAGTACCGGAACTTCAAGCGCTGATAGAAAGTACCGAAGCTGAAATCGTTATAGGTACAGAAAGCTGGCTGAAACCAGAGAGAAATTCTGCCGAAATTTTTACAAAGGTACAGACAGGTAGAAAGGATAGATTGCATGCAATCGGTGGTGGAGAGTTAGTCGCTGTTAGTAGAAGTTTATCCTGTAGTGAATTAGAAGTGGATAGTTCCTGTGAATTATTATGGGTGGAGGTTACACGCAACAGCCGAGCTAGGTTAATAATTGGCTCCTTTTACCGACCTCCCGATCCAGCAGCATTAGTGGCAGAACAACTGAGAGAAAATTTGGAATACATTTCACATCAATTTTCTCAGCAAGTTATAGTCTTAGGTAGAGATTTCAATTTACCAGATATAGACTGGGACACTCAGATGTTTAGGATGGGTCGTAGGGACAGAGCATCGAGTGACATTATACTGAGTGCGCTATCCGAAAATTACCTCGAGCAATTAAACAGAGAACCGACTCGTGGAGATAACATCTTGGACCTACTGATAACAAACAGACCCGAACTTTTCGACTCTGTATGTGCAGAACAGGGAATCAGTGATCATAAGGCTGTTGCAACATCCCTGAATATGGAAGTTAATAGGAATATAAAAAGAGGGAGGAAGGTTTACGTGTTTAGCAAGAGTAATAGAAGGCAGATTTCAGTCTACCTAACAGATCAAAACGAAAATTTCTGTTCTGACACTGACAATGTTGCGTATTTATGGAAAAAGTTCAAGGCAATCGTAAAATGCGTTTTAGACAGGTACGTGTAGAGTAAAACTGTGAGGGACGGGATAAACCCACCGTGGTTCAACAACAAAGTTAGGAAACTACTGCGAAAGCAAAGACAGCTTCACTCCAAGTATAAACGCAGCCAAAACCTCTCAGACAAACAGAAGCTAAACGATGTCAAAGTTAGCGTAAGGAGGGCTATGCGTGAAGCGTTCAGTGAATTCGAAAGTAAAATTCTATGTACCGACTTGACAGAATATCCTAGAAAGTTCTGGTCTCACGTTAAATCAGTAAGTGGTTGGAAACAGCATGTCCAGACACTCCGGGGTGATGATGGCATTGAAACAGAGGACGACAGGCGTAAAGCTGAAATACTAAACACCTTTTTCCAAAGATGTTTCATAGAGGAAGACCGCACTGCAGTTCCTTCTCTAAATCCTAGCACAAACGAGAAAATGGCTGACATCGAAATAAGTGTCCAAGGAGTAGAAAAGCAACTGGAATCACTCAACAGAGGAAAGTCCACTGGACCTGACGGGGTACCAATTCGATTCTACACAGTACGAGAAAGAACTTGCCCTCCCTTCTAACAGCCGTGTACCGCCAGTCTCTAGGGGAACGGAAGGCTCCAAATGATTGGAAAAGAGCACAGGTAGTCCGAGTCTTCAAGAAGGGTCGTAGAGCAGATGCGCAAAACTATAGACCTATATCTCTGACGTCGATCTGTTGTAGAATTTTAGAACATGTTTTTTGCTCGAGTATCATGTAGTTTTTGGAAACCCAGAATCTACTCTGTAGGAATCAACACGGATTCCGGAAACATCCATCGTGTGAGACCCAACTCACTTTATTTGTTCATGAGACCCAGAAAATATTAGATACAGGCTCCCAGGTAGATGCTATTTTTCTCGACTTCCGGAAGGCGTTAGATTCAGTTCCGCACTGTCGCCTGATAAGTAAAGTAAGAGCCCACGGAATATCAGACCAGCTCTGTGGCTGGATTGAAGAGTTTTAACAAACAGAACACAGCATGTTGTTATCACTGGAGAGACGTCTACAGACGTTAAAATAATCTCTGGCGTGCCACAGGGGAGTGTTATGGGACCATTACTTTTCACAATATATATAAATGAGGTAGTAGATAGTGTCGGAAGTTCCATGCGGTTTTTCGCGGATGATTCTGTAGCATACACAGAAGTTGCAGCATTAGAAAATTGTAGCGAAATGCCGGAAGATCTGCAGCGGATAGGCCCTTGGTGCAGGGAGTGGCAACTGACCCTTAACATATACAAATGTAATGTATTGCGAATACATAGAAAGAAGGATCCTTTATTGTATGATTATATGATAGCGGATCAAACACTGGTATCAGTTACTTCTGTAAAATATCTCGGAGTGTGCGTGCGGAACTTTTTGAAGTGGAATGATCATATAAAATTAACTGTTGGTAAGGCGCGTACCAGGTTGAGATCCATTGCGAGAGTCCTTAGAAACTGTAGTTCATCAACAAAGGAGGTGGCTTACAAAACAATCGTTGGACCTATACTTGAGTATTGCTCATCGGTGTGGGATCCGTACCAGATCGGGTTTGCGGAGGAGATAGAGAAGATTCAAAGAAGAGCGGCGCGTTTCGTCACAGGGTTATTTGGTAACCGTGATAGCGTTACGGAGATGTTTGACAAACTCAAGTGCCAGACTCTGCAAGAGAGCCGCTCTTCATCGCGGTGTAGCTTGCTCGCCAGATTTCGAGAGGGTGCGTTTCTGGATGAGGTATCGAATATATTGCTTCCCCCTACTTATACCTCCCGAGGAGATTACGAATGTAAAATTAGAGAGATTAGAGAGAGCACAGGGGCTTTCAGACAGTCTTTCCTCCCGCGAACCATACGCGACTGGAACAGGAAAGGGAGGTAATGACAGTGGCACGTAAAGTGCCCTCCGCCACACACCGTTGGGTGGCTTGCGGAGTATAAATGTAGATGTAGATGAGTGTGGTGCGTGATGCGGCGCTCCCCATCCCCATATACCGATCAAATCAGTCACGACTTGAACCGAGCGTGCCCGAACATTGTCCTACAAAATGATGTCCGCCTCCTGCAGAAACCGACGCCGCTTCTTTCTCTCAGTTGCTTTTCTGCTTTGTAACACAGTCTGTTTCGTTTTCGAGTCCAAACCGCTTAACAGATATTGTTCAAATTTGGCATGGAGACAGTTTGAACTCTGAGAAAGAACATAGCCCACTTTAAAAAGCAAGAAAAATTTTTTTTTGCATCAGTGAACGTAAACTACATTAAAACTTACTTATTTTGCTTGTATAACTTAAGAATTCTATAATGTATAAGTACTTCAGTAGTCGCCGTGCGGGATAGTGTCTCAAACGAAATTGCTCCCACGTCCGAGGCCTTTCAATATCACGTCTTCCATTCCGTTTGTAGTTCAGAATATTTTGGGGAAGTCTGGGACGTAGCATTCTCACCAGTCTTCACGATATTTTTGAATTTCTTAGTTTCTGTTGAAAATACTTAATTTTTCTCTAGTATCTTCATTCCTAATCATTTCTTGTTGTGCAGCTCTTCGAATTTCTTAAGAACCTCATCTCTGCCGTGTGATTTTTTTTGCTTTTTTTTTAACCATGTTTTCGCTTTCATAGCATAATACAGGAACCGGGACCACGTTATAGAATTTCGGAACAATCTTTTTGTACTTTATTGCCCAATACTCAGATAATAGTGTCACAGACAGCTTAGAATTTGTGTAATTTATTTTAAGTATCAGAGTAAAAATCAGATCTTACAGCGTAGCCTAAGTGAAAGATTAAGAGACCAGTTCTAAAGCAGGATTATCCAAAACTAGTTTTAAAATGACTGAGTATTTTCCTCGGAGTGCACTTATTTTCGTTTTATTACTAGAAATTTTAAAGTTGTATTCATTGCATATTTCGTTCAGGTGGTATATAGATCTTTGGAGGTCATTTCGTGAACGTGAATCATGTCATCTACAAACAGAAGCACAATCAGGTATTTCTCATTCGTTATCCCAATTCTTTTGTCTTGTCGTAGTTCCTGCTTTCATTTATGAAGAACGAAGTCAATGTAAATACTAAAAATGCTGACTTAATCTGCTCATTTAAATGTATACCGAACGAGCTGCCGCAGTGGTTAGTACATGGTATGATGATGATGATGATGATGATGTTTGGTTTTTGGGGCGCTTAACTGCACGGTTATCAGCGCCTGTACAAAGCCCCAACCTTTACACAGTCCAGTTTCGCCACCTTCACGAATGATGATGAAATGATGGCATCACAGACACCTACTTCCCGGGCGGAGAACGCAACCCAGCCGTGAATCGAACCCGGAATCCCATCACCAGCAACGCTAGCTTCTACACGACGAGCTGTCAACTAGTACACTAGACTCGCATTCGGGAGGATGACGTTTAAATCCGCATCCGGCCATCCTGATACGTTTTCCGTAACTTTCCTGAATCGCTCCAAGCAAATGCTGGGATGATTCCTTTGAAAGGGAACGGCGGACTTCTTTTACCCTTCCCTGACGCATTGCCAACTCCTGCTCCGTCTCTAATGACCTCGACATCGATAGCACATTAAATGCAATCCTCCTTCCGTCCTTCATTTAAAGGCATAGGTTTACGCAATAAGTCGGGCGTTAAAAGTTACAAACTGCGTACTCGTCTAAGGCAGCATAATTTCATGGAGCGCAAATTAACGAGACTATATTCACCTAGCATTTGTGAAAGGCAGCACGTGGCGACTTCCAACAAACTTCACACATAATTTCGAAACTTGGCGAAACTTTTTTTCCCCTCTGACATCCCTGACAGAATGATGAAAGGAAAAAGACTTTTATCACTTCTACATTTTCGCTGTTCGTGCAGTAAAGTGTCAGCATCAGGCTTGATGTTTCACTTCATTACTTCTTTACTACTCACTTTATTCGCAACACATTTGTCAGACAGTATCCACATACGTCGCCAAATGTACCTGAAAATTATAGAATTGTACAACACCTAGTACAGTACATAAATATTGAGACGTTTTCGAAAAACTAGCTTCTCTTACAACAGAGCGTCTTCAACTGCAAAGGGTTATGTTTCTTCAGGTCAAGTTTTTAACACATTAACTGATACGGAAAGTGAACGAACTTCTGAAGGTGGTTTACATATGGGACTTACCGTTTTGAGACAGCAATTTGGAGAGGAGAAGGGGCGGTGGTTACGCGGTCTATTTGGATCTTCAGTGTTTCCGCAAATGATGCTGTTGCCTGTAAGAAAGTTCTGTTTGAAAGAAGCCACGCCCTCATAAGATTTCAGTGTAGTGCAAAGCATGACAACTTAGTTTAAATGTTCCCGAAATGTAAAATTGTTCGGTTCACAAAACGATATAACCTTATCCTACGAGTATAGTGCAGCGAGTCAAATTCGCAATCGCTCAACCCACATGAATACCTGGGTGTAAAAATTTCTAGAGATTTGAAATGGAACCGTCACATAGTCGCAGTCTTAGGGAAATACGGTAGCTGGCTGCAATTCGTTGGTAGAATTCTAGGAAAATACAATCGGTGTACAAAAGAAATTGCTTACAAATCACGCTTGCGACCCATCCCCCAATATTGCTCGAGATTCTTGGATCCTAATCAGATACAACTGCCCGGCGATACTGAATGTATACAGAGAAGGGCGGCACGAATGGTCACAGGTTTTTTGACCCGTTGGAGAATGTCACACAGTTTCTGATCAAATTGAACAGGCAGGCGCTTGGAAACAAACGTAAAATATCCAGAGAAAGTCTACTTGGAATATTTCCGGAGGAATCCTTAACTGTTGAATATAGGCGAATGGTGGTCAATGGAGGGAATGACTGCGAATGCTCGTTCGATTTGCGTTCTCTTCCGTAGGCTGCGATGCAAACTAATCCTGGTAATATTCCCGGTGTGAGATGTAGTTGGCAGCTCTGTAAATGCTGACCGGTGAGTCGCTTAAAGCCCAGGTGAAATTAATTTCGGAGGGACACATCACGCTCCCAACCGACTAAGCATATCCCCTAAGGATCGCCTAGAGCCTGTGACTAGTGCATTGAATGTAAATACGGAAAACTGCAAAAACTCACTTTTTGAACTATTTGTAATTCCATTAACTAGTTTTGTAACCTTTACAGACTCATCTTCAAATGTGGCACACAGAATTTCCGTCTCTCTGACGTGGAGGCAGGGCGACAGTAACATGGTGACATGCGTCGGAAAACCAATTATTCCACTTACTGACTAACGGGCAGTTCATGGTAGACACAGACTATCCCGTGGAAGAGCAAAGTATCGCGAGGAGACCTAATTAGAAAGTTTCTAGAACTGACGTTACATGATGAAAGTAGGAATGGAATATACTTAAACCGCCTAGGTATTGTAACTGTAGGAAGCGTGAAGACCAGAAGAGACTAAGCACAGCACGGACAGAGGCTTTTAAGCAGCCACAGTTCGCACGCTCCATACGTCAGAGGAGTGGGAATAAGTCCTAATAACTGGTATACTGGCAAGTTCCATCTGTCACGCAATTCACGGTCATTTATAGACTACAAATTATAAGCTGCCTATGTTTTGTTTAAATTTGGATTACAAGAAAATGGGCGTTTTGCAAAATGTCCTACATAAGTCTCCTCTTCATCAACACCACCACCATGAGTGTTCTGCCCTAGGGCAGGTCTTCACATGTAGCTCTCCATGCAGTCCCATCATTTGTTACCCTCTTGTTTTCTCACAACTATTTTCTGTTCTTACGCTGTCCATCACCTGGTATGTTCATCGTCTTCTTCTTCTTCTTCTTGCATTCACCGTTTCCTCCATACCATCAATAAACAATCTCTTCTCATTCAGTGTCCATGCCAATTGTGTTTGCTCATCCTGCTACCTTTAAAATTTCTCTCTGTTCTCCCACTCAACACCACCTCATTTCTCACTGTGCCTGCCTATTTTATCCCCTATCAACGCACCCACATAAATGCCTCCTGTTATGAAACGTCTCGTTGGCAATTGCTATACGTATTTTCACCTCCATATTACTTCCAATGTCGTCCATAATAGCACGTCGCAGTTATCTAAAAACACTAAATTGTTGTGTATCTTCCTGCCTAACATTATAGTTGTTCTTGCTTTTCTTGCACCTATCACCGGACATTTTGCGATTTTCTTATTATTTATCATTCCAATTTACTCACGCCTCTTGTTCAATTCTTTTAACATTTCAGTCATACTTCTTTCGCTCTCTGCCAATAACACCACATGATCCGCGAGTCTAATACATTCTGCTCTCCTAACAACAACCCGCTCCTGTCTATGTCGTTTCAAACGTTTTTGAATGACATGCTCCAAATATATTTACACACTAAGGAGAATAAACGTATCCCGGAGGACTTACCCCAGCGCGATGGAAATCGATACACGTGATGTCCATTCATGCCCAATAGTATCCGAACGACCTGAATGAAATTCGCCTGATTCACATGCAACCCACATAGCGCAACTGTCTAGCAGGTCTCCTTATCGCTCCTTGGTACAGTCGTTTGACTATTGAAAGTGGTTCCAACAAGTCACCACGAGAAAAAACTGTTCTGTATCGCAATAACTCAAGATGTAAAGTAATACCACGATACTACAAATATCACGGAACACCTTATCACAGATAAGACTGCTCTTAAGGCTTGTAGCTCACATTTATTACAATAAATGACATACCTGACATTTTACCACTCTCATTATTACGTCAGATAGGTAATGCACGTAGTAAATTCGTCGTATTCATGATTTACTCTTCAAAGTAACATACCGTACTTATTATTTAACACAAAATAAGATTAAAAATTAAAGGTATTCACGAGCAGCTAATTGAGAATATTTATGAACTTCAAATGACACGACGAACCGTCTCGTTCTGCATATGGATGCAAACTCAGGTCATTCCGACTAAGCAATGATTTCGTGCCTGACGGATACTAACTGCCACTCCTGATTAGGCATACAGAGAGTGATATACCTCGATTTTAGACAAAGCCAGTTTGCAAATTCCATCTTTAAATTACATATCGCAAGTATTTTTACCGGACGCGAATTTATTGTCCCTGTAACGAACGACGAGAGATGTTGAATCTTGGTTCTTAACAAGTAACTTACGTGAATTGCCGTGAGGTAAGGCTTTGTATTGGGCAGGGATTCGAACTCGGAACTTAATCGGATAGATATCGACGCACAATCAACTGTGACATTTCGGATTTTCTCGGCAGTAGCTAGATGTTTTAACTGAAATGACAAGACGAAACATTAATTTTTTTCCTTCCCAAGACCCCAACCCGGCAACTATCGCTGTTATATTCTAGAGAAAACGAACGTTAAATATGGGTTTGTTGCACCAGCAGCGACATGTGAGCGTGTTGGAACTAGAAATAATATGACGAAGAGTTCGGTGCTCACTGGGAATACAGCTCCACACATCATATCGCTTTTGACTACACACAAAGATACGTCAGCTTCCGAATTTTTGTCCAGCTCGGACTAACATCTTGAACTTACAGTGATCTCGCAAATAGTTCTGTGTCTCACTGGGTGTCAAAAACGTCACATATCGTTAGTGTTGACAACGAATGAAAATACATTAAACATTAAAATAATTATCCACCAGCAGATAGGTGTTCTCATGCTAGAGCTTGATAATACATAATGAAATCTATAGTGCGGGGCCAGGATTCGAACCCATTCACGCGCAGTATGTGGAGACGTTGAGGAATCTGCAGTTCTGAACAAACAACAAATAGTAGCCGTGCTGTATTCTCACGAAGGGATCAAATTCAGCGTTAAGTACGGTCTAAGTTGCATTCCCAGTTCAGAACCGATTTTATCGACATACAGAAGCTCAGATAAAATATGGACTAAATGTCCTGTGAGCCTACATAGCGTTTGTTTCGTCACTAGAAATGAATAACAAGTATAAGAAAGGTTTCTACGTGTCGCCGCTCCAGTCTTTATTGTGATTCATCCTAACGTCTACTTTGTAGAAAAGGAATATCATTTTTTATGTCAATTTCAGACCACAATGTCATTATATCTTCTTCACTTGGTGTAGCCAGAAGAGAATGGAATCTGTCTCTTCTTATCTAAAATCATTGACAGAAGTTGGAATCGAACCCAGTCCATAGATATTCAAGCATATTATAAGTATGTGGCTCATTTTTCTATCGTAACGCCGTTGCACCACACTGGATGAGAATTGACACACAGGCTTCCTGTAGTAATTTGCAGCAGGTTCAGTAAATTCATTTACTTGGTTGACCGAATCACAATGAACTAGCTGCCTCGACTACCCAGTGCATAAATTCGACCGAAATAAAATCACGTACCTGCCACCTACACAGAACAGCCAACAGTGTAGGATGCACAAATTTGAAAAGGAAGTGTTTCTTTCCACTTGAGCTACTGTATTGCGCCATCTCTTTGTTGAAAACGTCGTGCAGTACAAATGTCGCATTTCATAAGTAAAGTTTTGTATTCCTAGAAACCCAAAATTTGCTTGTCAGCGGCGGGAAGAGGAGTTACCCGTTGTGCAGCATTGTAAGTTTTCACCATTGAACTATGAGCCGAAAGTATTTTTTTGCGATTTCCTTATCGATGTTTTATCTGACTGTTAGTAGCTCTTTCACAGAAGGGATAAAAACGTTACAGTCAGTGAGACTGGAAGTGCGAACCATAACAGATGCTATTTCTCAGGTCAGCGCATTACCATAGAGCTGGAGTAGAAGTACGTGTCTTAGCTTACTCTTACGAGATCGATAATGTCTAGCACTCGTAAACCGCTATTTAAAGGACGAGATTAGTTGCGATTTCCACGTGCAACGACTTTCCTGGGCTGAAAACCGTAAATTTACAATCTTTTGTTACACGTAAAGCGATAATAAATCAGATTATTCAATGGAAATGACAGGTAAAATCAAGTGAACTTTGAGGATAAATTCCGTGCACACCAGGAAGCAACTGGTCGATCACAGAGTTGCCAAACATACGTTGCCTTGTTGTCAAATCTCAGTTACAGTACCAGCAGAAAGAAGACGAACCGATGTGATCGTACAGCGGTCTGGGAAGTGACCATAGCTGGTGTCTCCAAGTCGCGGTTGCTACGGCCTGGAATACGTAATGCGTCTGATTCGCATTTCTGTAACTAGGTTTAGGGACTGGAGCGTGGTTACTAATAATACTCGGAACTGACTGAAAACTAAGCATCATATATCAGTAACTCTCACAGTTATTTTTATATTAATTTCGTAAGTGTACTAAAAGCTAAGAAGCTCATTCAGAGACGTTTTCATGCCTCGCCGATAGTCGAGCAAAACAAACAAATAAAGAAAAAAAGAATGTGTGTGTGTATGATAGAGAGAGAGAGAGAGAGAGAGAAATCAAAAAGAATGAGAGAGAGTAAGAAATTGTTGTAAAGAAATTGAATCATGGTATGTAAAGAAATCTTTCATTAAAATTACACGTTACACGTCATTACGAAATATCGTATTCATGATCTATGAAACAAGAATTGATCTAATGTAATCTAATCATATCATATTGATGGCTATCCATGAAGAGTCATGAATTACCGAAATTTTTGCCAATACCAGTAATGAAATCTAAACTTGAAAATAAAAGACGACAATTTTTTTAATAAACCGGGACTCCTAACAAGACAATTTCGTCCCTGTTAACTAACCACGAAAGATGTCTGATATACCTCCATGCTCAAGTAACAAAGTGCGCATGCATTTAAAGATTAAGTGCATGATGTGAAGTTATATGACGTAGATACGAACCCAACAAATAATCGTATTGTTAATTAAGTAAAATCAAATTTACGTATCGGTTTTTCTTACCAGCTGCTAGGTGTTTGAATCTAAACTAAGGATACAAACTTTTGTACCTAAGCGACAATCTATCTACACGCCTACCGTGCATCCACAAATATAGCTTAAATATCAGTTGCTTACTCACCAACGGTAAGGTGTGTGCGTGATTGACAAGAAATAATGACACCTATTGCGATTGTTGGCAACACATGAATAGACATTAAAAGCGCACGTTGGTTTTCACTAGCGGGACGGTGTGCACGTTATAGGGCTTGAACTGAAACTATGAATATTTTTGTATTGGATCAGGATTCGGACCCACATACTTACCTTTGGAGGAGACCTAGAGAAGGTTGCAGTCTTGCGAAAAGGGACGAAATGGTTGAACTATAATGTCCCGAGAGATTCAGATCCTCGAAAGAGGAGAAACGAATTCGAATCACAGTCCAGCACCAAATTTTTCAACGTCTCTAGTTCAATCAATTACAAGTAAAATAAGAGCCCCATCCTTTAAATGGCTATCGGTTCATAAAATAAAATAAAATTTTCTAATGTAAGTAAGTTTACTGGCGACTGTATTTCTGTTTACGATGACTTCCGCTATGTCATTTCCCAACGTAACCTGGCTCTGCCCAGTTGGTAATGATGGAACGTGATTTGTATTGCGAATTCTGGATTATAACGTCTTTCTTTTGAGGTTACCAGACGCAAAGTAAATCTGTTTGTGCTTCTTAAAAGTAAATGTCTGAACCCACGCATTGCTCCTGTGATAGTTCCACCAGGCCATTGTGCCCATATTTCCCAGCCCCAGGAATGAGCTGCAATGGATGATGTGCTGAGCTTACAAAAGTAGTCACGGTGGATAAAACGCGAGTCTATTAAATGTTTAAGTAGAAACAAGCTTCTGACGCGGAGATTATGCTATTCTCATGTCAGCAGGATGTAAAGACCCTTGTAGGCATCATAGGCTCGATGTGAAGCCATTTTGAAATGTTCACAAATTCAGATATTTTCTTAGTTCGTGAAGATCCACTGGGAAGTGTGAAGTTACCGGATAATTGGATTATTACCGTCATTATTACTATCATTTTCTTCATGCCGCTGCTGGAACACTGTACTTGAATATCAGTTCGTGCCTTTTGGTCACTATACAAGTAGTTTCCCAAGAAGAGGTTCTTTCTCTGTCTACAGAATTCTTTTCATGTTAATATCTATGAGTAATTACTCATAGATTACATTAAAACTAAAGTAATCGATGAAGACGTTACTTGATAACAATAACGCTCTGCCTTTCTTCTATTACTTGCGCCTAGAAATGGCTGTCGAGTACTGCCAAACCAAAAGCCAAGAGATCTTACTGCCTGCCGATATACGCCGCTGGCAATTTTTCCATATGATTTGGTCGACGTGACCTGTTTCAAGTTGTGTATGACAGAGAATGTTTTAGAAAATCAATTGTTTTCCTTTGCAATAAAGAAAAAGATTTTCATTCTAAGCTATCCAAGTTCAAAATTTTTGGAATATTAGTTCCAGTTTAATATTCGCTTCTATAATGTAGGAAAGTATTTCGCACTTGTAAAACTCGGATCCGGCCCACTGACCTTACACTCAGCCGCCGGCCATAAATTCTGGCTCAGAGTGACACCAGATTAAGTAACCTAATTTAGCGAAGATTATTTGCCAGTGCTCTCTCTCACCGGAAAATACGCAGTTCTCTCATTAATTGGGCTCCATTAGTACACTGTAACAGTAATTTCTGTGTGTCTGCAATGCATACGGATTGTGGAATTTAGCGGTGCTCTCTCTTCCACTTCTTTATACAATATGACTGACCTAAACGGGCCCTTTATCGTTACAGTCCCTGAGCAGTGCTACATCATACTGACAACAGTAATGTTCTTATACTGACAATCTGACTGGTCGTTTTACCTGATTTTGTAATCATTTAAATAAGACAACATGACCTTCCAGTGGGAGACATTTCGTTCTCCCTTTTCCTTCTGTGACATTTTTCCGTAATCTATTTGCCTTCCAATCAGCGAAATGCGGTAGAGTACGGCCGGTAAACGATTTACAAATCACGATTTAGTCCCGTTAAGACGGTTTCTTCAAACATTGTCGTTGCTAAAGGAATTTACTTTCGTCTTAAATCGTCTCAAGCAGCAACGTTCA
This sequence comes from Schistocerca gregaria, assembly GCF_023897955.1. Taxonomy (NCBI): domain Eukaryota; kingdom Metazoa; phylum Arthropoda; class Insecta; order Orthoptera; family Acrididae; genus Schistocerca; species Schistocerca gregaria. The sequence goes on from NW_026061795.1 coordinate 8,409,568, forward strand.
CAGACATCCCAAATACGTAAAAGCTCATTATCCTGGTACGAAGTTTGTAAAACAAACTTCCCACAGTTTGTGTCAGGTTGATCTTTTCGTCTGATAGCACTGCCTAAGTATCACAAGTAGTGTCCCTGTAGCTGTGGGAATCATTGGTTAATAACGAGTTTAACACCAATGGGTATAGTATTGCTAAATATTCAAATTAATTATCAACCCAAGTCTGAGTTTATCCGCAGACTGTAGCGATTTTATAATACTGAAGCTAGACTTTGTATCCTTGTCCTCCTTGAGTGGGCATTGGAAGGCGTTTGCACACACGAACACAACACTATGAATACTTCGAACGCCATAGTTAACGTTGCTCTCATAAACTACTTTTGTTATTTTAATTCTTCTAGGTGTTCAGGATGCAATATGTGTTGTAGATACAGCCTTAGAGCAAAACATTGACCGCCGAGCCGTCCACATAAGGTGGACAACACAGTCGTGCTCCTCTCAGGATACTGTGTCCGGCAGTAAGTTCGATCTGCAACATTGTAGACTGCGGCACCTCCCAGAGGAAGTCTTGAGTTCAGTCTTAGTACATTATTCTTGACTAAGGCCGTAGTCTTGAGGTAAAACGTGAGACTAGCTAATATGACGTCTGGCGACCGGAAGCAGACAACGACAAAATTTTTATCGCCCCTTTCCTCTCGGTGCTGAAGCTATGCGTGTAATTCAAGCGAATCTACAATATATTTCGCTTTGTGTCACACTGGTAATAATAGTTTGGTTCAACAATGTTTTAGCGAAAGATTTCTTTACCGAGCATCTGCCTCTGAACACCGCATGCGTCTGAGTTCTCTGGGACCCGTTTGCTGCCTACCGGCGGGGGCTGAGGCACTGCGCTGCCTTCTGCCGACAACATCTGCTCCACTCCACACTCTCAACCATGTAAAATGCTTTAATGTTGTTGAGTAGTGACCCATAAAATCTGTCTACGATTTGTGTTTCACTCTTGACAGCAAAGGAGGCACAAAACCGTTTTTATTTGATGATTATTTTATTACATTAGAATGCAGTACATCAATGTGACACAGAATTAATTTCATTGTTTCTGATCCAGTGCGCTATAATTAAAGCGTCCCATTCTGTTCTTTTCCTTGCACAGGAGATTCTTCAAATAATTTATTATTGTCATGGATTCATATGTGTTACTCAAGGCACAGGGAGTAAATGCAATGTAATGTTTGGTTTCTTTCTTTGATTTTCTATGGTAAATGGATGAAAAAGATTGCGTCAATTCCTATCAGAACCTGCTCTATAGCTACTAAGGCAAATTGCTTCTTTTGAGGTCCATAAATTAATTAATGGAGAAGTGAACGCTGTTCACAAATGATATTTAGAATATTCAATTGGATTTAAGGCGACAAAACTGCCACATTTGAAGCTACCCAGAGAAAAAGCAAGTTGCTAGAGGCACTGTCAGCACATGTCTGCAGGAAAGTTTAGCATAGAGTAATCAAGAGGCTCATTTCCTTCATACTTATCACCCTGGAATGTGAGTCTTAAGTGAAGAACAATATTGAAATTCGTATCGTTGATGATCGATTCGAATTTCTTCAGAGACGCTGGTATTGCGAAGCAGCTTGGAAGTCAGAACGCCATGATCTATGACGATTAACACAACTTACTGAGTCGAGCTACCAAGAAGATTTGATGTGTAAAGGTTTTCTTCCGATTTCGATACAGAATTTTTTCTGGAATTTCGCAGCTCCTTAAAAAAAAAAAGCTCGCACACGATGGTCCCTACCTCAGTTGGAACTGACGACTGATTGAGCCGTTCTGACACGAGACATGGGCGGTACCACCGGGTTACAGACACACTGCTACCTTTGCACCACTCTCATCATGGTATTGGTCGCTCAGCCTCATAACGCATCGTGAAAGATAATAAAAGTTGCCACTTATGTGAAGAATAGCATTTCTTTAGCCAAAAAATTGAATTTTCTGCCTCAGTATCTTAGTTTACGTAAGGATTATACAGCATGAGCCATTCAAATGGAAAGGTAATATCAAGTAAATTTAGTGAGCCAATTCAGTACCATAGGCGGAAGTGATTGCATTGTCACAGTGTTGCCTAATGTTTGTGACGATGTTGCCAAATCTCAGGTGTGCTAGGAACAGCTGTGTAGCGGTATGCGTGGAGAATCCCCTGCTCGTGTCTTACGGGGATATGGAGAGGAACCGCAGGGTTTGGTTAGGATGCAGCGTTTTCTCCTAGCAGTTGTGTCAAAAATTAAGGTGTATAATCTTCCATCACGATTACAGTTTCCTATAAAATATATACAAATAAAACACTTACCTTGTTTCTTTCCGACAAAAGATTATTTCAGTACGATAAAAAGTTTTTGGAAATCTCTTATGCCCACCTGTCACCAAAGTAAGATAAACACTTTGCACCTCGAAATCGATTGCATGTATGTGCAGTCTTGTGATGCTTAAATAACGCTCAAAGGACACTTAGTCCATATTTTATCTGAGCTTCTGTATGTCGATAAAATCGGTTCTGAACTGGGAATGCAACTTAGACCGTACTTAACGCTCAATTTGATCCCTTCGTGAGAATACAGCACGGCTACTATTTGTTGTTTGTTCAGAACTGCAGATTCCTCAACATCTCCACATACTGCGCGTGAATGGGTTCGAATCCTGGCCCGGCACTATAGATTTCATTATGTATTATCAAGCTCTAGCATGAGAACACCTCGTCATTTCAGTTAAAACGTCTAGCTACTGCCGAGAAAATCCGAAATGTCACAGTTGATTGTGCGTCGATATCTATTCGATTAAGTTCTGAGTTCGAATCCCTGCCCAGTACAAAGCCTTACCTCACGGCAATTCAAGTAAGTTACTTGTTAAGAACCAAGATTCAACATCTCTCGTCGTTCGTTAACAGGGACAATAGGTGCTGGGTAGGAATTCGCGTCCGGCAAAAATACTTGCGCTATGTAATTTAAAGTTGGTATTTGCAAACTGGCTGAGTCTAAAATCGAGGTATATCACTCTCTGTATGCCTAATCACGAGTGACTGTTAGTTTCCGTCAGGCACGAAATCTTTGCTTAGTCTGCATGACCTGAGTTTGCATCCATATCATTTGAAGTTCATAAATATTCTCAATTAGCTGCTCGTGAATACCTTTAATTTTTAATCTTATTTTGTGTTAAATAATAAGTACGGTATGTTAGTTTGAAGAGTAAATCATGAATTCGACGAATTTACAATGTGCATTACCTATCTGACGTAATAATAATGAGAGTGGTAAAATGTCAGGTATGTCATTTATTGTAATAAATGTGAGCTACAAGCCTTAAGGGCAGTCTTATCTGTGATAAGGTGTTCCGTGATATTTGTAGTATCGTGGTATTACTTTACATCTTGAGTTATTGCGATACAGAACAGTGTTTTCTTGTGGTGATTTGTTGGAACCATTTTCAATAGTCAAAAGACTGTACCAAGGAGCGATAAGGGGACCTGCTAGACAGTTGCGTTATGTGGGTTGCATGTGAATCAGGCGAAATTCAATTCGGGCGTTAGGATAGTTTTGAGCATGACTGTACGTGTAGGGGCAAATGAATGATTAGAGTTGAAGAAAAACTGGATGATTAATTCAAGACAAAGAGATTCACAAATTGATAAGTCGATAATGTGTTGGGCCACCTCTGGCAGTTACTAGGCTTGACATTGACTTATAAAGTTAGTGGATACCCTCCTGATGGATATGGTACCAAATTCAGTTCAGTTGGTTCATTACATCGCCAAAATCGCGACCTGCTTTGAAGAGCCTGCCCATTGTGCTCCAAATGTTCAAAATTGGTGAGAGATATGGCTATCTTGCTGAGCAATGTATTGCCTTGCATCTACAAACACGTAGATACGATCTCCGTGTGTGGTGCGTAAATTGTCGGCAGGCACCTCACTTAGTGTCCCGAGCAGAGTTCAAGCCGCCATAGAGACAAAGGTTGGACACACTGCATATTAATGTCCACTAATAGGTGTCTGTACACTCATTGATAGGATAGTGTATTTCGAAATGTTAGCAGATGAAGCTTACGTGGGGCGAGTCGTAGAATCTCTAGAAAGAGACACCTCTGGCAACACTAGTTGAAAGTGGCCTTCAAACTAGCCGTGCTGCGCTCTCTACCTCCGGCTATTCTCGTGGCCGTCAGAGCGGCCGTAGCCGAGACGCCCCCTGGGTAAACGCTACGGACGTCTGCAGTCGCGCCTCACGATCTGTCACAAATTATGGAATGTATTCGCAGATACCAATTGTAACACGACAACGGCTATACAGTTTGCTGGAAACGTACAGGATGTTCTGAAATTCCCATCACTACCTGCTAGAATTTGTAGAGGGGACTGAGTACATAATACTCATATTTTAAATTGTAACCCGTCTCCCGAGACGTACCGTATACTAGAACCATTTGAAAACATGTTGGTAAGGCTGTCACATTGACAAGTAATTTGTTACACTGTGGAATCAAAGAAATATCGTTTATGGCCCCCGCGAGCACGCAGAAGTGCCTCAACACGCCGTGGCATGGACTCTACTGATGGCTGAAGTCGCGCAGCAGGGAACTGACACCATGAAACCTGCAGAGCTGCCCATAAATCCGTAACAGTAAGAGGGAGCAGAGATCTCCTCTGATCAACACTTTGCAAGGCATTCCAGATATGGTAGTTAATGCTATAAAATTTACTAGAGACGTACAGTATGTTTGGGGAGTTTGGTGGCCAGCGAAAGTGTTTAAGCTCGGAAGAGTGTTCCTGCAGCCACTCTGTAGCAATTGTGGTTGTGTGGGCCGCTCCTTTGTCCTGCTGGAATTACCCACTTCCGTCGGAATCCACAATGGACACGAATGGATGCAGGTGATTAGACAGAATGTATCTAGACGTGTCAGGGATCCCACATAACTCCGAATGCGCACGCTCTACAACGTCACAGAGCCTCCACCAGCTTGAACAGTTTCCAGCTGACATGCAGGGTCCATGGAGTCATGATGTCGTATTCATACCCATACACTTCCATACTGTATATACATTTTGAAATGAGACACGTCCAACCAGGCAATATGTTTCGAGTCATCAACAGTCCAATGTTCGTACCGATGGGCCCAAATGAGGCGTAAAGCTTTGTGCTGTGCAGCGAGCAAGGGTACACGAGTGGGCCTTCGGCTCTGAAAGCCCATGTAGATGATGTTTCCATGAATGGTTCGCATGCTGATACTTGTTGATGGTCAAGCATTGAAATTTTCAGTTATTTTCGGAAGGGTTGCACTTTCGCCACTCTGAACGATTCTCTTCAGATTCCATTCTTGCAGGATTTTTTTTCTGGCCGCAGAGATGTTGGAGATTTATTGTTTTACTGGATTGCTGATATTCAGGGTGCCCTCGTGAAATGGTCGTACAGGAAAATCCCCACTTCATCGCTACCTCGTAGATGCTGTGTCCCATCGGTCTTGCGCCAAGTATAAAACCACGTTCAAAGTCATTTAAATCTTGATAACCTGCCATTGTAGCAGCAGTAACCGATCTAACAACTACGGTAGACACATGTCTTACATAGGCGTTGCCGGCGGCAGCACCATATTAAGCCTGTTTACATATCTCTGTGTTTGAATACGCATTATTATAATAGTTTCTTTGGCATTTCAGTGTAGATGTGGCCGAGTACATCTATTGTTCTACAGTTTCACTCTTTAATAACCAAAGAATCAAAAAAATCGGTCTTCAGAGACACTGTTTTTACAGGAGGGCCTTTTCCAATTTGAAATTAGAATGATGTTATTTCCTTCAGCTGCTGACGGGCGTTGATAGATATCAACGAAGACAGGTGAAAATGTGTGCCCCGACCGGAACTTGAACCAGGGACCTCCTGCTTACATGGCAGTCGATCTATCCATCTGAGCCACCGACGGCACAGAGGATAGTGAGACTACAGGAATTATCTCGCGCACGCCTCCCGCGAGACCCACTTTCTCACCTATGTATGACCACACACTACATTCGTAGCGTCCTTTCGCACATGTCCGAAAGAACAGACACCATATCCATATAAATATATTTTCCAATTCGCGTGCGCTGCGTCTCCACGGGCACCACACACGCACCTGATGACGTTGAAGGCACCCTTACTCGAAGACGTTGTGCAATGGTAACGAAAAGCGTGTGGGGAGGAGTCAGACGCTGTGGACAACGATCTTGATAAACGCGACCAGCAGCTCTTCCAGTACTGTGAGCTTCGCCACACAGAATACTCGTGTCGGTATATTCGGCAAAAGTGTACTCAGCAATGTTCCTCTAACACTCACAGAAACATGAACGAGACTCGATCCAGGTCAGAGAGGAGACAGCCGTCAAATGACATCATAGGATCAGACGTAAGTAACCCCCCCCCCCCCCCCCTCCAGTGATTATAACCCTGTTGCATACCACATTAGCGAAGGTGTATTCATACGGCTGTAGCACGGATATACCTTTCCATACATGGGCTCCTCTTCAAAATATCATTACTCATTTCCCTAGAAGTTTTTAACGTGATTTTGGAACATCCTGTATCTCTCCAGTAACTATACAGCTGTTTCCAGAATTAGTTCCCTCTGGAGCGGAGTGTGCGCCGATATGAAACTTCCCGGCAGATTAAAACTCTTTGCGGGACCAAGATTCGAACTCGCTACCTTTGCCTTTCATGGGCAAGTGCTCTACCATCTGAGCTACCCAAACACGACTCACGCCCCGTCTAAACAGCTTTACTTCTGCAGTACCTCGTCTCCTACCTACAGCTGTTGTACCACATTCGAAATATACGGATGTATTTCAGAATTTCGGCGTAATGCTACTTCGCAGAAACATGGCTGAATTTTCCTGTATATTGTTATCATTAAAACCAAGCACCGTCTCTGTCTCCATATCAAAAAGTATTAGGTAATATTTTCATCATTTCTAGCACTATTAAAGTTGGTAGGTGTAGGAAAAAATACTACTATCATTCTGAAAATATCCTTGAGAAGCGATAGAATTCCTACAAACAAATTTAAGAAAATCATTTTGGGTACTAGGCCATGTCATTATACAACAGTGAAACAACTAAAATAACGACATTTCGACCATCATTTGAACGATCCTCTTCAGAGCGAATAAATGCCACGAAATTTCAAATCAGCAGCAGCGAAATGAAAGGTCGATTTGGAAACAATTTCTATTTCTTCTTTCTTATCTTCGATTAATTTCCCAAATATCTCGTTCGTTTCGTATGTTGCTTTCTTTATACAAGGTGTTCAACATTTCTAGAGCTTGCAATTTTACCTAGTAACTCATGCATGCAAACGTCATCTAACGAGGCTACAGAGCATCAAAATACAGGCACCAGCCCCGGCGAATGTATGTAAGTAGAGTGTGATGCCGTGATTATTTATCAATTTGATCATGTATCATGTTCCGGAAGTTACAAGGGAATATCGTTATCATACCTCTGACGGCGGAATACAAGTACTGGTACTGTTGTTGCTAACTTTCATAGGTGGTAGTATGGATCAAAGTAAGAAAAAAATGTCCGGTAAACATGGGCTACAAAATGCATACCTGAGGCGCTATGAGTACTTGTTCAACAGTGGAGATATGTTTTATGCTAGCGAAGATGAACAAGTCCTCACAGCTCTTAAGGTATGCATTTTACAGCCCATGTGTACTGGACATTCGGTCCATACTACCACCTCTGAAAGTTTCCTGCCCTACATCTTAGCTGCAACACTACCGGTACATACTGTTACACGTAACAGGAATGTCTTCTCTTCCAATTTTTCGTTATAGGGACATAACCTCAAATTTATCCATCTCCATCATCATAGAAAATTGCTAACATCTTCATTGGATCTCCCTGTGTACACACATTTTACAGACTACAGCACCTGTAACTTTGATACTCTGTAGCCTCGCTGGATGACGTTTCCAGACATCGATTCCCAGTTAGGTCCCCTCTACAAATGCGATAAGTGTGTCGCACGACGTGTGAAACTTTCTGTATGCAAACTCACTCTCTCTCTCTCCCTCCTCAACTATCAACTACCAGCTTTCTTATAAGTCTTACATCTGCTGGCTGATTTTTGGCAGAGCTCTAGATAACATGCCGCTCACTGTATTTTATCGCTGGTTGCATCTTAAATTCAAACTATATTTTGGTCAAAACTGTGAAAAGTTATTTTCTACATCTATAGATGTTATAAATATGGGTTGAATTTCTTCAACCGATCTCTAGCGGCTAGTGTGTTCGATTTTCCTATAGCTCGTCTCCTCTAATGTGTTCCATTCCTCTGTAAATATTTTGGATCAGTATTTTCAGCCAGGACGTATGAAAGAGATGGTTCGGTAGTATTCACAATTATCACTATTTGCCATATTTGGTGTTATTTTTTTCGTTTATTCTGAAGATTTAGCAGCATATCAGCGAGCATAGATGTTGAGCAGTGAAGCAGTAAACGCCGACAGAGTGAGTCCTCGCCGATGCTGATAGAGCCCTCTGGTAGCGAAGCTCTGCACTACAGGCAACGAAGTGTGTGAGGTACTAGTAGCGACACGTAGCAGCGAAGTGATGAACCGCAAAATGGCCGCGAATATTGAGTGACTTAAATGTCTAGTTGCTGTTTATTTCTTCCTTTACACTATTATTACAAAACAGACTACGGCATCACTGCTCGGTTTGTCTGTTACCGTATTTTTGTGTATTTCACACATTACAAAATAATTCTGTTCTCGTAACATATAATGCAAACTACATCTCGAGCGACATTAATGTATGCAGCATGTTACATTCATCATTCCCTCTTCGTAATTTAGTATTACTAATAGTTTTGTCCACAGTTTTAAGCATTAAAAATGGATATGTGGCTCGGAACAGGGCTACTGTTATATTAAATGTTAACAAAATAATCGCACGGTATAGTGAGTTAAAGAATATTGAACAGCAACGAGAACTGTAAGTAAGTTTATGCAATGCAACGTTAGTGATATAATAGTACAACAGTAATAGACGTTTGTCATCCATTTTTCCTATTTTACAGTTTCACTCATTACTGATGGCAAATGCCTTGCAGAGAAGGTAACATTCTGCATCTTCGGCTAAGGCCTTTACAATCTCTTTCATTCAACCAGACTTAACTCATAGAAGTAGTAACATAATTTCTTTTCTGATCCAAAAGATACTTTTACATAAAGTAGAGGCAGAGAGGTTGTCATATAACTATTAATCGAAATATTATATCAAATATATGGGCTTGTTAGTGAAATCCCCAAGAAATTCCTCTTGTTAACGTTAAGTATTATCTGTTTGATTCAGCATTCAGCTCACATAAAACCACGAGAAATAACGTTTTTCATACAAAAAAGAGTTTATCTCTTTAGTGACCTGTGTCACATCAAACATCTCATTTTGATACTAGAATAATTTGAGAAAAAAGAAGGCCTTTGTTCGTTTTTGAAAATGCAATTAGTGAAAAGTATTTTTAAAAGATATTGTCAACTATTACGAAACGATTTCTTATACAGGATTTATTTATCACATAGTCAATCATGATACTAAAAATAACACAGCGTTGGCTTGTGATTTGCTATTGATGTAATATTTTGTATTTTCTTATGACGTTGAAATAATTATTGCTTTTTCAGCACTGAGAATGTGTGAAATACAGTATGTAATATATGAATCAGTATGATAACCTTTTTTTCGAATATTCACTGGTAACTACAGGAAAATGGCACATGTTTGTGTATTAACCTCAGCAGTATTCAGTACACGAAGGAAAACAAAATCTTTTTTTTTTGTAAGGGTTTTATTTCATAGTTGTAATCCTACAAATATACCAAGCAGTTTCTTTTGATAGTGAGATATATTAAATACCTTAAAATATATGTAGATGAAGTCTGGTGAAGAAAGTGTGCGAATTAAAATTTTAAATGTTTGTAGCAGCATAATCAGGTACAGTTTGTAGTGTGGGAGTGAGCTCCACGTGGGATCCAAAGCACGGACCCCACGGGGGTGCCTGACATGCGCCACATGCCAAGGCAGAGGTGGAGGCTAGTGTTCGGAAGTCTGAAAATTCCAGCGCCGGCCGGGAATTGAACCCCGGCCCGGCTGGGGCGAATAGCCCCAGCCGAGGCGCTGGAACGTTTCAGACCCCCTTACCACTAGACCTCCGGGGACCCCGGCTGTTTCCTGCTCTGGAGTCCAGCTAGTGGTCGTGCACTTCCTGCTGTCCTCCGTGTTTACACCGAGGCAGCAGTGGCGTGGTGTAACAGGAAGTGTTTACCTGCGTCCGCTGGATGTCCACTTAGTGTGGGACTTATTTACCCGGCTGACGTTCGTGTCGCTATAAAGTCCTTAGTTGAGTTACAATTATTTCCAGAGACCGAAATCTGCCTATGCAGTTCCACACAGTCGCGTCTCACTATTTGAACCTCTGTAATTCGATCGTGTTGTCAAGACCCATGTAAGAACTTCTGTTTACCGAAGAAACCTCCTGTGTTCGGTACATTCCATAAACGGAAGCGACTGTCATAACAGACAGCCCCGTAAACATTTCGTAATGAAGTGCCAGCCGGTACGTAATACTCGATATCTGGAATTGTTTTATCGGTTATTAAGATAATCGTTTCATCTCTAAACACTTTGAAAAATTTACGTGTTTTCTCAATAAAGCATAAGCACAGTACATAGATCCGCCGTGAAAATGACATCGAAGAAGTACAAGTGTTCGAGTGCCACAGAAAAGAAGTTTGTCCTTGAAGGTGTGGAACGAAGAGCAGTACAAAAGTAAGATGTCACGTTTCGGGATTCCCTCATACTCGCTGTAGACACTCCAGAAGCAGGAAAATAAGTTTGATGATGTCTCATGAGGAGCGAGGAATAAATTCACTCTCATATAACTACTGTACGAGATGCCTCGCCGCCTCTTAAAGGGTGTCATGGGCTTCTGCGGCCGTGAGTCAACGTGGCGTTTCTGGCCACATACATTTTAGCTGCGGTTTCTCCGACCTGCAAAGGAAGCCGCGACAATGGGGAGGCTCGCCTGTTGTTTTGTAATAAGATCGCCCCTCCACATTTTATCTAGGCTTAAGGCTGTGCATAGCCGTATTTAAAAAAATATTATTTTTTACATTTTCTGTTCTACAACATTACTTCTGTCTTATTTTACGAACTTTTCGTACGAATGACGTAAATTTTTAAACTCCTTAAATCCACCAAGTCATTATGTATTCTTAAAATATCTTTTAACTCCTTTTCAACACGGATTTATTTTTAATCTCTTTCACTGAAGAGGCTAACCGACGGATTACATTTTTTTAAATTTCAGGTATTGATTTTATTACATTCTCCTTTAGCATATTGATCAGAAATTGTAGGTTCAGATACCTTTGCCTGAGTGAGTATCGTTTGCTATGCCAAACTTCGACAGTATTCATGGTCCTGTGCATCGAATTGATGACGGTAGATAGCTGACCGAAATCACTTCGAAATAAATTCTCTGAACGCAGATGTGTTAGCTATCGAGGTGTTACCTAACGCAACTGAAGACAAGTTAAGAATGAATTTATTTCGATATAATTTCGGTCGACTGTCTGTCTTCACCAATTCCACATTTCAGATGGTGTACTAGGATTTTCCATCTATTGACTGACTATATAGTCTACGAATTCATGACCTTTTCGTCACCGGGCATTTACTACGCTGTTACCATCCATGCATCATCAAGGCAGTCCGGTGGAAGATGTGCTCTACAGCATACATGCGGCAAGACAATCGAACTACTTCTTCATCCCTGTATTTCTCCACTAATCCATTGCAGTTAATATCCATCTGACAACTTGGTTTTAGTTGTATATTGGCCACTGGTCAATCTCTCTTCATTGTAAATATAAATACGCATTGTCACCATATATCACCAGCATAACGTTTAATACAGATGTACATTACAAAGATCATCACTTAAAAATACAGCATACTTTGCTCTGAAACAATTTTTTGGATTTTTGTGCTTATAACACGACGGCGTGCTGAGAAGATAATGACTCGGTCTGTTTTATTTGATGAAGTCAGTAACATTCTACATCTTTACTTTGGATATCTGCAGCCCTCTGATTTTGCGTAAGGAGCGTTTTATAACAAGTGTTTATCCTTATTTTGGATAGTTACCACTCTTATCTGAGTTACTATGTTGTTGGGTGAGAAAGAGCTCACAAAACTAAAAGAACGAATTCGAAGACTTCGTCCGCATGTGGAGCACACTCTCCTTGAGCACGGCAGTGCCAAACTACACACGATCGCTGCGGCATCTGCAGCAAGCCGACGTCCTTGTACTGCCGTCGATCATCCTACACACAGTCTCGATTTTCGTCTATCGCAAAACTAAGAAAACCTTTGAGCACTTCAGTTGTTTCAAGCGGTGCAAGCAGAGGTAAGGTTGTGGCTCTGTTAACATAGTCAAACAGTACACTGTGACGGTGTCAACAAAATAGTATCTAGTTGGGGAAATTTTGCTGGTTCCGAGGGTGAGTGTCTTGAGAAATAAATTTATAGACGTGAAGAATACAATGTAGAATGTTAATGAAGTTTGTTTTATTTAAAAAGCTTTGAGAGTTTTCACGTAAAACATCTGTCGACATTACTTTTCAGTGCGTCCTCGTACGGTGGATGTCTGAGAAAATAAATACATTGATTAAAATAAGTGGTGACATGAGTGCTGTTAAGAGCACTAGGTTCAAAAAATTTTAACTGTATGCCAATTGCAGATTAATTTTAATGGCAGCTAGCGCGATTATATGAGTGGAGTATTAAATTTAATGGTGAGCATTTATGTAATTTTTAAGCATTGTCATTCTTCCTCTCTTAAGTACCTCGTCCTCCAGTAACACTGCCGATCGATAGCATGATCTGTTGTCCGTCCATGGTTTTTCAGAACATTGATTCAGTGCTGAACCCAAACTGCTGGTTTGAGTTATTTAGCCAGGTTAATCCTATGCGTCGTGGATCACATATTCCATTAATCTTTCAAAAAATGGTTCATATGGCTCTGAGCACTATGGGACTTAACATCGGAGCTCATCAGTCCCCTAGAACCTACAACTACTTAAACCTAAGTAACCTAAGGACATCACACACACCCATTTCCGGAGCAGGATTCGAACCTGCGACCGTAGCGGTCGCACGGTTCCAGAATGAAGCGCCTAGAAACGCTCGTCCAGACTGCCGGCCATTAATGTTTCCTTGAATTATTAATTTCAACAGGTTTTATTTGTTGTTGCGGAATTGCGCTACCAAAACAATCGAGTTCTGCTCTCTGGATGCTGTTGAGAATTTCTACATTTTCGTACCGCCGTACTTTTGACTAAATCTGTCGATGGTATCCTTAATATTTTTCCATACGATCGCATTTCAAATGCCTAATACAGTCCATGACTCAGCTCCATAGAGTAGGACACCGAACGTGTAACATCGAAGTAGTAGAGTGCGAATCCTAATGACTGCTCTGAAGGTTCTCAGCAGTCGCTACGGACTAAATGACTTCAGGGGACTCGGTTCATTGGCTACAAGTCTTTTAGTAATTCTGGAGATTTTCCTTTGGACTAAGTGCGAGGTAGTCCCTCGTTGCTTAGATCGTGCAGTTTTCAGACCGTTTGTGTTACTATGGCTACACTACTAACTGTGTGTCGACCACCGTATCAGTAGATATAATGAAACGGCGGCACTCTTTCGTTATGTCTTACAAGGAGATTTCTCCAGGGGTAGGATCGACTTTCTATAACCATCTATACGGTTATGTAGGTTAAGCACCCAAGTATCACACAGTGCAGCCATTCATCCTGGTGGGTAGACGTTTAAGAGGAACTGACGAGAAAAGAAATTCGGAATTTTGTGTGAGACTCAATAACGTGAAGAAAGCCGAATGACCTAGGTAGGTTGTGAGGGTATTGGAAAGGATACTAGCTTCACATGCATGAGGTTGTGGGTTCGAATCTCACCAGAGGAAGAAATCTATGCTAGGTGTTTATCGAAGTGATATTGATAATCATTTTCATTCAACTGATGTAAATATATTTTTTTTTATTTCCGCTCCTCGGTCACGTGATTCAATAGTGATATGAACTTCTTCATTTGGTCTAATTTTTCTTCTTATCATCCATTTTCCACTGGAAATATTTGTTCGTGAACTTTTAATTATCTTCATGTACTAATTCCGATTTAATTTCTCCTATTTTTATGGCCCTGTGTTTTCGTTATTGTGTTCATTATATCGATTTCTCACATTGCTTGAATTTTGTTTTACTTAGAAAACCTTCTCTCATTCATATCATCATCTACCATACATTTCCATAGTACACAAAGAATTTAGGTAATGTTTTAAATATTTGTATGTCGATTACCATGCAGAAAAAGGCACGTCTTGTAATGAAAAATACGTTTTTCACGTTAATGCACAGTCAATATAAATAGATTATTTCGTCTTTTGTTTTTTTAATTAATTTATCGGAGTTTTGAAGTAATTGAATAGTCAAACAGATAGGTACAATAAAATACACATTCACAAAAATTCCGATTGGAAGAAGAATGATGCAAAGAAAAATGAAACAAATGGAAAAGTTCATACGGTGATTAAAACGATGTGACAAAGGAATAGAACGAAAGAAATTACATTTAAAACAATAAATTGAGTAAAAATAGGCACCAAAGTCATTTCGATAAGGATTTAAAAAAAATTTTACTGCACCTGACGAGGCATGGTTAAGCTTCTGTCCTAACCATTATGACACGCAACAAGACTATGGAATAAGACTTCCTTAACGCTATATAGCATGACGCAAAATTCCAAACTCTTCTGCGTCAGTTACTTGCAAACGGAGGCCCACCTGGATGCAGGGTCTGATACTGGGGGGTCTTGAGTTACACTACCGCTTATTTGGTTTCAAAAAGTCGACCCCACCGCTGGGGAGCTCTCCATGTTGGTTTTAAGAGTAACAAACGGCACATTTCGAAAGAACAGTAATGTCGCAGTCCAAAAGAAGCAACTAGCGGTGGCTCCTGCAAACTTAAAAGACGGCTCTAGCAAAGGCAAAAAAAAAAAAAAAAAATTACTGTAGTAAGTAACCTGGCAACGCTACACACACGTTTAACCAACAGAACAACAACGAAATAATAATAATACCAAGCAACAAACCTAGCAACCAATACAACTGGATACAGATCACAAGTATACACAACATTTCCTACCAGATGCCCAGATTTAAAATTTTTAACAGAACAACGACTAGCTGATCAGATCCGTGTAATAATCAGAATTAGAAAACATCAAACAACGAGAACAACAAATACTGGAACAAAATAATGCCCAATCAGAAGAAGAAGAAAATAATACAGTAATGGACTCACACATCCCAGAGCAAACAAACAAAGAACAACACGCATCAATTAAACAATCAGAGGAAAACGAAATCTTAAGACTGCCACCAGAACAAGTACAAATAGAACACGAAGTGACACACATGTTAGATATAAAAGAAAAATTTCAGCTGACATATATAGAATACAAAGACACAAATACAGACATTAGACCATTCTTGCATACACCGCCAAATAACCCACAAGTCGAAACAACAATAAAAACTATCAACACAATCATACACAACAAAATAAATGGAAACACAACTATGGGAGAGTTACAACTACTGGTTTAAATAGGAGCACTCTCTACACTAAATTTACACACTAGACAGACATCAGAACCAACCAACACACAGAAGAAACCCACAAAACCTGCATGGCAACACAGGCTACAGATCGGAATAGAAAAACTGAGAGAAGACATCAGACAGCTAACACAATTTCTAAGAAAAGAAATATCATATAAAAAACCAAAAAGGTTAGGTAAAATCTCACAAGAAGAAGCGATAGAGCAATTAGATGAAAAGAAGCAGAAATTAGAAGCATTGGCCAAACGACTTAGAACATACAAAAAAAGTGAAAATAGAAGGAAACAAAACCAAACATTCAACACAAACCAAAAGAAATTTTACCAGACAATAGATAACACACGCATTAAAATAGACAATCCACCAAACATAACAGACATGGAACACTTCTGGAACAACATATGGTCAAACCCGGTACAACATAAAAGACATGCACGGTGGATACAAGCGAAAACAGAGACATAAAAGATGATACCACAAATGCCTGAAGTGATAATTTTGCAACATGAAGCGACCAAAGCAATTAATTCTACACACAATTGGAAAACCACTGGAAAAGATAAAATAGCAAATTTCTGGCTAAAGAAGTTCACGTCAACACATTCACATCTAACTAAATAATTTAACAGTTACATTGCAGACCCATACACATTCCCTGATACACATACACAAGGAATAACTTGTCTGAAACCTAAAGATCAAGCACACACAGCAAACCCAGCAAATTATTGCCCCATGACATGCCTACCAACAATATACTAAATATTAACTTCAGTCATTACACAGAAAATATCGATACATACAACACAGAACAAAATTATAAATGAAGAACAAAAAGGCTGTTGCAAAGGAGCACGAGTATGTAAAGAGCACCTGATAATAGATGCAGAGGTAACATATCAAGCTAAAACTAAACAAAGGACGCTACACTACACATACATTGATTACTGAAAAGGTTTTGATAGTGTACCCCACTCATGGTTACTATAAATATTGGAAATATACAAAGTAGATCCTAAATTGATACAGTTCCTAAACATAGTAATGAAAAACGACACTTAATATCCAAACAAATTCAAATAATATCACATCACAGCCAATACAGATTAAGCGTCGAATATACTAAGGAGACTCATTAAGTCCTTTCTGGTTCTGCCTTGCTCTGAACCCACTATCCAACATGCTAAATAATACAAATTATGGATACAATATTACTGGAACATACCCACACATGGATGATCTAAAACTACTGGCAGCAACAAATCAACAACTCAACCAATTACTAAAGATAACATAAGTATTCAGCAATTATATAAATATGGCTTTTGGAACAGACAAATGTAAGAAAAATAGCATAGACAAGGGAAAACACACTAAACAAGAAGATTACATATTGGATAACCACAGCGACTGCATAGAAGCGCTGGAATAATCAGATGCCTATAAATATCTAGGATGCAGACAAAAAATAGGAATACATAAGACAAATATTAAATTTAGGAGAGTATATTTTATGTTGTACAACTTCATGTGGTTGTCCCGTACCTCATATTGTCACATTATGACAGTTCACCTCTCCATGTAAATGGAGTGTTGCCTCGTCACTAAACACTAACTGTGGGAGAAAACAGCCATGCTCCACCTTGCCAAGAGTGAAATTACGGAACTTCACACGATGTTAGCACCCTCACGAACAGCTCGCAGTAGCTGAATTTAATATTGTTTGATGCAGAAACGTCGACGCATAGACGCCAGACGGACATCGGGGGCGTGCTGAGCTGTCGAGCTGCACGGCGAACGGATTTCTGCGGACCCCTCGTGAAACTGTGGCGGATGCGTTCGACGTCTGTATCATTCACTCGGGGACAGCCCGGCGGTTTGCCTTTATGCAAACATTCTGTTTCTCTTAACGCTAGGATGCATGGTGCCGAAAACACATGTGAATGCATATGCAGGGCCTCCAAGGCCCTGACCTAATTTAAAATTTTCCTCTTTCCACATATTCATTCTTTGGAGTTAAATTTCGTTCTGTCAAATTTTTTGTCATATCGCAAGATTCCTAAGATACAGTGACAGGATCTGGTGGGCCTGATTAACATTTCTTATATATAAAACTCTAAGAGTGAATTTTTATTAGTTACTTTCCTTTACAAACAACATATACAAATTATTTTATTAATTCACTTATAACTTGCAGTTTACATTTTAAAACACTTATTACAACCAATTTCTTCAATTAAAACATGCTCATTATTCACAGTATTATGTGTATAGGCAATATTTTTATAAAAAGTTATTATTCATTGTTCACATAAAATTGCATCTTTCTTAGTTTTCAACATGTGACAAACAAGAAGCACAAAGAACGCCACTATGTTCCTTACAAAAGTTGGGTTTGCACTTAATGCATGTCATAGCACTTTTCCTGTGTTTCTTATATGGACAATAATTGCATCTTCTTCTTTTTCCTGAAACATGTAGTTGGTTTGGCAATGTGACATCTTCGCATATCATCAACGATTTTCTTTGGAAAATTAGGGATCTGAATATGAAGTTCCATTAGAGGTCTTACCATTTCCTGTGCTAAACCTCTTAGGAACAAACGCCTTTTATTATTTCTTCCACTATGGTATGTCAGATGTTGGGCGGAAAATAAAATTTCAATGGTCATTGCTGCGATGTCCATCATATTCATCCATAATGAAAATGGACATCTTCTCGTTCGTCTCTTGCAAGTGTAATAACGAATATTCTGGTCCATTTATCTACTCCACCCTTCGTAGAGTTATAGAAGTTTATTGCATCTGGTTTCTTTTTTGCATGAGTTTCATCAATGTTTCTGTCGTATTGCATTGTGCTAATGAGAACTATAGACTTCTTCTTATTGGGAAGATAACTCACCATTGTAATGACACCTATAAATGCAAACAAAGAGGAATGAATTGCTCTTGAGACAGATGGTTTCATCTCATTAGGAATTTCTGGTTTATTTTGTTTGATTGTTCCCACCACTGTAATTTGCTTCTGAAGCACACTAGTAAAGAAGTTGTCAACGGTAATATTTTTTGATGATCATTGAATGCTTTTAGCAAGATCTTTCACTACATTCAATCCAAGATTTTTCTGAATAAATTCATGGGGCTTCCTTCTCGTGTAAACAGTTCCCTCTAAAGCATATGATCACATAACAAAAATATTTTTATGCCACACTTGGCTGGTTCAGAGGGCATATACTGGGTGAAGCTGCATCTTCCACGGATTAGGACTAGCTGTTCGTCAACTGTGAGCGAATGATTGGGATTCATTCTATTTCTACACTTGTCAAGAAATAGTTCCCATACATAGCGAACTGCTGCGTCATCTGCAGATCGAGCTTCACGGGTACGCCTGTCATCAAATCTAATCATTCTCCTTATATCCTCGAATCTATTTACTGGCAAGGTAGCCTTCTATGTAGGATTTTCCTTTTCATCCTAGAATAATTCTCTAATAAGGACATCCCAAGTCTTCTCATCACCAGAAAGCAGTAAAAGACCAAGAAAACCCACCATTCCAGGAAGCAAAACGTTTTTCCACGTAAAGCAGCCACTCTTCTGCCTTCAATATTTGTGCAGATGATCATTTCCTTGGAGATGAAATAGTCCCAGGCATCCTTAGGTTTACAGGTATTCAAACCAAGGGCTGGACTAGGTGCCTTCTTTACGATGTTATGGACAGGCGTACGAAAAGTTGCAGGAGGATCTAATTTCCAAATCGCTCCATTCCGACTAATGTATGTGTGGTCTTCTATACCTTTTTGTGGTGGTGCTCCATTTTCAGACTCTGATGAAGTAATATTATCGGAAGGACTGCCATCTGCCTCAATATTCACATCTGCAGGTTCATTGGCTAATTCTTCACTACTTGCATCTTCAAATATATTTCCTTCCTCGCAAGAATCATCTTCTTCAGACCACTGAGCCACAACACTTCTAGAGTTTGCAGTTTTACTTAGAAACTCATGTCTGCGAACGTCACCCACCGACGCTGTGGAGCATCAAAGTCACAGGCGCCAGCTCCGGTAAATGTATGTATATGCAAGATGATCCGTGATTGTGTTACAAACTTCCTAGTATGATGGAAACAGACAAATGTATCGATTTGAGGTAAGAGCCCCTGTACCGGAAACAAACGTGTCGAAAGTTGTAAGTGAAAATCGTTATCCTGCCTCTGACAGTGGAATACGTGTACTGGTACTGTTGTTGCTAGGATTGTAGGGTAGGCAACGTTCAGAGGCGGCAGTATAGACCGAAACAAGAAAAAAAGTGCAGTAAACATGGACTCTAAACTGCATAATTCTGGAGCTGTAAGCACTTGTTCAATAGTGGAGATGGCTTTCACGCAAGCGATGATGAACAAGTGCTCATGGTTCATGATGTATGCATCTTACAGCCTATGTGTACTGCACATTGTTTTCTTCTTTCGTTCCATACCACCGCCTCTGCAAGTTTCCTGTCCTACATCCTAGCAACAACGATAACGTTACATGCTGTCAGAGGTAACAGGAAGGTTTTCTGTTATAATTTTCCGGTGCAAGGACATAATCACAAATGTACGCATTTATCCATCTGCATCATCTTAGAAAGTTTGTAACATCTTCGTGGGATCCATCTATTTTTGTAGATGCCGGTTCCTATAACTTTGACGTTCTGTAGCATCGCAAGATGACGTTTTCAGAAGTAGATTCCTATGTAAAACTTGATCAGTTAAATCGCCTGTACAGTCCCGAGTAGTGTGAAACACCCTGCATATAGAATGAATAACATCAGGCAATGGACTAGAACGCTGTCTCACTCACTTCTCACGTATTGCCTTACTTTTATGTCCTTCGACTTGTACAGCCTCTGTCTCATTTCTGGTGGAGTTCTAAGTAATGTTTCTCTCGCTATATTTTATTCCTGGTTGCATCTTAAATTCAAACTGCATATTCTGGTCAACATTGTCAAAAGTTTCTGTATCTAAAGATGTTATAGATATGGGTTCTGTTCATTCCAAATGGATTTTCCTCTAGATCGGCTTCGGTAAGGTGCTCCCTTCCGCTCTAAATAGTTTGTAGCAGTATTTTCAGCAAGCAGTTATAATAGTGGTGGTTTCGCTGATCACGATTTGCCTTATGTAGCATTGGTGCTATTACGCTTCTCGTATAGTGTGAGGATTTAGCGGGTATCTCAGCTGGCGTACTCGTTCAGGAGTGGAGCAGCAAATCCCGGCAGAGTGAGTCGTCGCCAGCTCCGCTAGAGCCCTCTGGTAGCGAAGCCCTGCGCTACAGACAACTGACTGTGTGAGGGACCAGTAGCGACACCTAGCAGCGATGTGGTGAAAAGGAAATAGTATTGCTAAAAGTTTATCCACGCCTTTTAGCATTTAGAATGGAGATATGGCACGGAATTTAATAGCAAAAGAAAACAGCTATAGTAGCAGTCTCTCTCTCGCAATGCAACAATAGTACAACAACAATAGACCAACTGAATCTGTAGAGGTAGTAATAAAATTTCTTTTCTGACCTGCAAGATACTTTTATATAAAGCTGAGCCTGAGAGGTTGTCATGAAACTACCAACAGAAATATTATATGAGACATGTAGACCTGTCAGTAAAATTCGTTTTTTTAAATGTTAACTGTTTAATTTAGCATTCAGCTGACATAAGACCAGGAGAATTATCCTGTATCATACAAACAAAGAGTTTATCTCATTAGTGACCTGTATCCAAGTTAATCTCATTTAGACACTTGAATAATTTGAAAAAAAGGCCTGTGTTCGTTTTGAAACTACAATTGCTGACAATATACACTTATAAATGGCACTGAGTGTGAACGGTTACGAAACGATTTCTGATACAGAATTTATTTATTATCGTATAATCAATCAGGATAATAAAAAGAAAAGGCAGACTGAGACACCTGAAAATATCTTGTGTGATGGTATTGATATAATATTTTGCATTTCTTTGACATTGAGATAATTTATTCAGTATTACAGCCAAACTTACTTTCATAATTACCTACAAGAAAATGAAAGCTGTTTTGGTATTTATCTTAGCAGCATTTAGCACAAAAAGGAAAATAAAACTTATTAGTTTTTTTTAGTGAGGATTTCATTTCATTGTTGCAATCCTACAAATGTTCATGATACTATGCAGTTTCTTGCGACAGTGAGATGTCTTATGTAGAAAGTACCTGAAAAATATATGTAGATGTGGTCTGGTGAAGAAAGTGTGCGTATTGAAATTTAAAATAAGTGATTGCAGCAGCATAATGAGGTATATTTTGTAGTGAGGGAGTGAGCTCCACGTGGGATCCGAAGCACGGACCCCACGGGGGTGCCCGGCATGCGCCACATGCCAGGGCAGAGGTGGAGGCTAGTGTTCGGAAATCTGAAAATTCCAGCGCCGGCCGGGGATTGAACCCCGGCCCGGCTGGGGCGAATAGCCCCAGCCGAGGCGCTGGAACGTTCCAGACCCCCTTACCACTAGACCACCGGGGACCCCGGCCGTTTCCTGCTCTGAACTCGGTCTGGTAGTCCTGTCACACTTCCTGTTGTCGGCTGTGTTTACATTGGACGCTGAGTGGCATAGTGTAGCCGGCAACATTAGAACGCTGTGAGGGGGAAGTGTTTACCTCCGACTAGTAGCTGTCCCCCCTACCCAGGTGAAGTAGCTTTACAGGTACCAAAGACATTTGAAATCAGCCTTTGCGACTGTATGCAGTCGACGGTTGTTAATCGTTTGTTTCAACCTGTTCCCAAATGCCTCGAGAAAACCGAAGCAACTTCTTCAATAATCGAGGCGACTGTCATATGAAAACGACCCGCAGACATTCTATAATTACAAGTCAACGCCTAGCTTACACCAGATAATTCTGTCTGTTTCATCAGTTGTTTTAACAGTGCACGAAATACCACAGCATATTATTAATCCGTTGCAAATAAATTTCTGTGTGTGCAGTTCAGGTCTGGGCCGTAGAGTTTTGGTGAAAACGTCGGGATAAAATCGTAACATGTGTTTCATATTAATATGAAATTTAGTTAACAATATCTTTATTACAGTGGTCACACTCACAATTTTGGACTTTTCAGTGGCTGGGGTACGATAAAGCCTTTGAGTACGTTATCGCGTTGCGCAATTTCTTCCTTTTTTTCCGACTCTGAGGGAGCTGTCACCTTCTCTCAGCGCTGCCCTATTTAGGCTTCTGGGAGGGCTTTTCTCACGTTTTCTGTAATTTAGAGCATATTTACAAGTCCTGAGACGAACTCTTCCTATGTGTCGTAGGTTTAAACTCAATATAGATTTTCGTTTATATTCCAGCGAATATTTTTATTTTCTGTTACTCCTAGCGGCGCTCCCTAAGCTGTTCATCGCAATGACACACAAATGAGAATCCTAGCTAACAGCTTCACCAGTTTATAATTTTACATAAAGATGATTCCTAACAATGACCCACATATGCCAATACAGGCAATAAGTGACAACCACGTGGACTTAACCTTTGTTTGCGCACTGTCAGTCTCGTAATTAATAGTGATTCAAATCTGACGCCATTTTGTCACACAAGGAACTTCGACCACGGAGAAAGTAGACGTTTTTCACTTTAGGATATTTTCCAGGAAGTTTCCGACATTCGTAAAACAGAAACGAGTTTCGACGCTGTGGAATGCAACGAGAAGTAGCAGGTAACGAATTGTTTCGGGATTCCACCATCCAAGCTGCAAACGATCATCGAGCGGAAAGATAATGTTGCTCATAAGTATTAAAAAGCGGGAGCAAGCAGACCGGGCGAGGCGAAAGTTTATAGTATTGCCTTACTCAATGCAGGGTACAAAAGGTATTTGTCGGAACGCTAAGACATTTACGGTTAGTCTGGGAACAGAAGTCTCAGATACAAATAAGGAGTGACACGCTAGCTCCAAAGACATAAGGTTCTTTATGAGAAACTTAATTGACAAAAAGCAACCATTCGTGACAGTTGGTTCAGCATTGAAAAATGAATGAAGCTGAATTTATGTATTTTCGAACATTTGTGTGTACCTTCCGTTTCAAATACTAAAGCAAAAAAACATGTAAGAAAACTGGAAATACGTTAGTAAAAAAAAATCAAAATTTTATTTCGATTTTTCCTGATTTCATCTAAAGTCGAGTTAAATAGAAGTAATTATTCGAACTTCGAATTGTGCAGACTCGATTGTAACGATCCCTTGCGCTTCGAATTTTCTAGTCAGGAGTAATGTCTAAAAAGTAAAAACAAATCTTTTCGTACTACTATCCACGTTGCAGTGGATGCTGGTTTGGTTGTCCTTTTTAGTATATCAGTATGATCATAGAGTCATAATCAACGTACACAACGCTGTTACGGTATAAAAGTACTTTGGTAAAAATAAAAGTCGCGTAAGAATGCGCTTTTGCCATGCATCCCAACTCCCTAAATCCGCCATCAGGCAAAAGAAAGTGAATACTCTTTCCTTTGCTTTCACCCTTCATCAATGACAATTGATAAAGACTTGGCAGCAGAGACCTGTTTAGCTTGAGTGAGTGCTTAAACGGAAGGCATTGACGAATAAAAATACAAAACATATATACGTAACGTCACGTAACCATGAAGAAAAGCAGACTTGGTTTATTTTACCATATAAGTTAATTCTTTTAAAACATCGTAAGTAGAATTAACAATTTCGGTCGCTTTCAACATCTAGGAATGTTCTTTATAATAGATAAGTTTCTGATATTTACTTATAGCATTCTTGTGTCTTTTCCCCTTGCATTTGGAGTTGTCTTCTCTGACTGCAGATTTTTGAGCAGCAGTGATGTCATTATCCTACATTTATGTTGGTTTGCAGCGCTGAGGTTGATCCCTCACCAGTGGTCGAGTGAGAGATCATTCCAAAGTATGGCAGGCAGCGAAAGACTTTGCGAGGGGCCGATCGTAGGGCCTCCAGAGGAACCTTCTTGGAACGCAAATTCGTGGTGTCCACAGAAGGTGAGTTTGCTGGTGGTTCGGAACTCCAATAATAGGCGCGTAATTGGGCCCCCTTAGTAACATGGCTGCCAAGGTGTGGAAGGATGGCAGTGTGCACAAGGTGGGGGAGTCAGTCCTGATTTCTAAAGAGTGCTTCCGGATGCCATGAAGAGTACAGGGTGCACCCAACTGCAGGTGGTGGCCCCAGTCGGTGCCAATGGCTTGTGTCGCTTTGGATTGGAGGAGATTCTCTCTCCTTTTGTTTAGCGGATATGGTTAAGCGAGTTTAAGGCGGAGCTCATAATCTGCACCATCATCGACAGAACCGACTGTGGTCCTTCGGTGCAGAGCCGAGTGGAAGGTATGAATCATAGGCTCAGGCGGTTATGTGACTGTGTAGGCCTCAGATTCCTTGACTTGAGCCATAGTGTGGTGGGTTTCCGGATTCCGCTTAATAGGTCAGGAGTCCACTACACGGGTAGTGGGGGCGGATTTTTAGGTTAGAGGGTCTCAGGAAAACATAGAAATGGCGTCTGTCTAAAAGGGGGCAGGTAACACACAGTAAGGTGGTTGTAGAAACGATCGGTGTTGTAAATTATCGTAGCTGTGTTGGGAAAGAACCAGAGCTCCAGGCCCTAATAGAAAGCACTGAAGCTCAAACAGTTATAGGTACGGAAACCTGGCTAAAGCCGGAAATATGTTAAGCCGAAAATTTTTCAAACGACCTAACAACGTTCAGAAGGGATAGATTAAACATAGTTGGTGCTGGAGTATTTATTGCTGTCAGAAGTAGTTTACCTTTTAGTGAAACTGAAGTAGATAGTTCCTGCGAAATAGTTTGGGTAGAGGCTGTACTTGTCAATCGGACTAAACTGGATCGTTTTACCGACCCCCGAGTGAGAGGATATAGTTGCTGAACAGTTCAAAGAAAACGTGAGTCTCATTTCAAATCGGTACCCCACTCCCACAATTATAGTCGGTGTTGATTTCGATCTATCCTCGATATGCTGGAAAATTTATACCTTTAAAGGCAGCGGTACGCATAAAACGTCAGCCGAAATTGTACTGAATGCCTTCTAAAAAAATTATTTTGAACAATTAGTTCGTGAGCCCACTCGAAGCATAAATGGTTACGAAAGCGTACTTGACCTCATAGCAGCAAATATTCCTGGATGAATAGGTAGTATCATGACGAATACAGGGATTAGCGACCACAAGTCAGTTGCCCGTACACTGAATAGTGTAACACCTACAACCATCAAAAAGAAACTTAAAGTACATCTGTTTAAAAAAAGCTGACAATGCTCTTAACGATTTTTAAGGAAACAGCCTCCACTCCTTCCGATCTGATCATGTAAGCGTAGAAAAGGTGTGGAATGATTTCAGAGAAATAGTATCGATTGCAATTGAGAGATATATATACCACATAGATTAATAAGTGATGGTACTGATCCCCCATGGACAAAACGGGTGAAATCGCTGTTGCAGAAGTAACGAAAAAGCATGCCAAATCTAAAAGAATCCAAAATCCGCAAGACTGGCAATGTTTTGCAGAAGTTCTAAATATAGCGGTTACTACAGTGCGAGATGCTCTTGATAATTTCCGCAACAAAACTCTGTTTCGAAATCTGGCGAGAAACCCAGAGATTCTCTTCATGCATAGAGTACACCAGTGTCAAGACGCAATCAGTACCTTCACTGCGCGAAAGTAACGGTGGAGTCACTGATGACAGTGCCACTAAAGTAGAGTTAAGAAACGTGGTTTTCCGAAACTCCTTCAGCAAAGATTACGAAGTAAGCATTCCCGAAGCCCAGTCAACAGAAAGTGCCAAAATGAGAAGCATATATCCTCGGTGTAGCAAAGCAGCTTAAATCACTTATTAAAGGCAAGGTTTCCGTTCCATATTGTATACCAGTCAAGTTCCTCTGAGTGTGCTGATACAATAGGTCCATGTTTAGTAATTATATACAACCGCTCACAGAAAGATCCGTACCTAAAGACTGGAAAATTGCTCAGGTCACACCAATTACTTAAAGTACTGCCTTTTGTGATGTTTAACAAAACTGTTGGCAAGCGTACTTGTTATACAAATGGGCACGGCAAAGGCTTAAGGTCGTAAAAAAAATTTCAGCGTTAAACTGGAAATAGTTGTAGGAGAGTATCAGAAGTAATAACCTAATGACATCTTTAATTTCTTGTACATTAGGTTTTCGTGTTGGAGAAGATTCTCATCAGTAATTTTAATAGTCTCATAAATGTGAATGTTAACAAGTAAATTAACTACGTTAAAGGATACGGAATTACCATCATCAGAAATGGAAAAGTTTTTAATTTTAGCTGTTAGTTAAAGGGAATTTTTGACAGTGTAGTTTTCTTCAAAAACATAATATTCTTTAAATGGTGTATATAATTTTTTGCCGATTTCGTAGAAGCGCCGTCTGTATAGTTAACACTGTGGACAGGAAGCGAAGGCGGCGTGCAGTCGGAGTCGATGCTGGGCACCAATTGTCGGCTACGACGGGACTGCCCGGGAGGCACACTTACACTCCAGTGGCCGCACGAGTCACGGTGGATGCAGCGAAAGGTCCGCAGCAGCAGTGATACTGTCGCGGTTGTGTGCACCACCTGTTCTAGTGTCTCGTGTGCACCAAGGACCTCTGCAGACCGAGTTGCAACTTTCTTAGCTCGCTGGACTGTGCAGTTGCTAATTTACAGGGGCTGTGCCCGATGCAGCCCGCCTGGCAGTAGTGTGTTGCAGCGTGGCGTCAGCGCCTGACAGCTTCCGCAACTGGACGAATGAACTGGCGGTAAAAAAAAGTCACAACTACTTTCGTTTTCTGACAAAGGCTATAGCCAAAAATTTAGTTATAGAGTTTGATGGTCTTTTCTATGTGCCTGAGCGATCATTCTTACGGTGAGTTGCTGACTACTCTCAGAGTATTTGCTCGAGTTACCCGTTGCGTGTGTTATCGCCGCGGTCTCATTTCATCGACGTGGTGACTGTGACATGTGAATGGCTGGCCACATGAATGGACTTTCGTGGCGGGGAAAAATTGCAGGCCATTTCTGTGGGTCTCTCTAACGGATCGGGCCTGCCGATCCAAAGCCCATAGTTTGCCACTAATGTGCGGGTACTACCATGGACCTAGGACTGTGGTGCCCCTCCTCGGCCCCAGGCGATGTATTTCGGGCATCGTGACTGTCTCACAGCAAGTACATTGTACAGTGCGGCGTTTGATACAAAATTTATTTATTATAGTATATTTTGGCACTTCGAAAGCAGTTTATATATTTGAAAGAATGGACGATAAGAAAAAAAAATGTGGCAATTGCAGGCAGTTTGTACAGTATGAAGTCATGTATTTATTGAAAGAAAAAAAAATCACACAATACCTGTAGATAATAGACATAACTCAGTGAGTAATAACCGACAATTACGAACAAGAAGCATAATTTTATTTGCAGTCACCTAGAGTGTTGGTTGACACACCTCTTCCCCACCTTGTACATTTATTTCGAGAGGCCTACTTTTTTCTGAGATTATTTTAAATACCATCACTGCTTTCAGGAATGTGTCTCGCAACTCCAAGAAAATGCATATTTTCGTCACTAAATGGGTTTTACTTTATGAAAATAAAATCAGTGATCTTAATTAAACATATCTACCATTGGCCTTCCTTTCTCCATCTACAAGCAGTTCATTACACAACATTTTGATGTTAGTACTTAAGATTTTTGTTCACACGTTCAGAAACACAGAGGTCATTACTTTTTTTTTTTTTTTACAATTTAGGTCTTTCACTTGGGGGAAAGTTGTGGCAACCCTGTAATAGGTTTCAATTTTCAGTCTCATTGCAGCATTGTTATTTAAGACAAGGCATAAGAATGTAATGGGTTTGAATCATTGCATGTCAGTCATCCATGAAATGCCAAATCTTACACGTCATTAAGACACATTTTCAAAAGAGAAAAGAGGTACATTGCATAATATACGAAAAAATGGACTCGCTCGGTGAGGATGTTATACAAACTTAATTATGTATGTAGACAGTTCATACGTTCCGGGAATAGAGAATCTCGACTATTTTCACCCGTTATCGACATTGATCCTGGCAAGATACCGATCCCACGGATTAAAAGATTTTCGAGAATGTTTTCATTTTAATAGTATAAATGTGACAAAGTCATGCAGGAAGCAGGCGACCAGTATTATTATTTTAATAATGAACAGCCTCTGTTGCACCGATTACCTAGACTTAACCCAGGTTTCAGTAGGGGTAACTCAACCTTCTTCAGAATAACAGTGTTTACTGTGTGTTCATAGTGGAGATCCAGTACAGCGCTCGTGGCTGCCGTATCGCGGTCGCGAAGTGGGGCCGAGGCAGTGCCAGATAAGTTTTACAGTCTGGCGATAGTTTATGAATTAGTAGTATTAACTTGGCGATGTCCACTATGGACAGACAGTAGATATGTTATTGTGAAGAAGGTTGGGTTATCCCGACTGAAACACAGGTAAATTCTAGATAAACGGTGCAACTGAGACTGTTCATTATTAAAATTAATGTTTATACAGTTGGTGACAGGACCGCGAAATGTTGAAGATATTTAAGTATTACTGTTATTAGAGTAATTAGAAGTTTTGCATTGAGGCTAACTGCGTCTATTCTGCGAAATTTTGCTTCACATGCAACTTTGAACGACATATGCACATGCAGTAATCGCATATGGATATCTGATGACGGCTACATTCCGAAACACAATACTGCCATTCCTTGCGCGATATTTGACGTTTAGTATTGGGACCCAGTCAACATGAACGCAGAACTACTGATGTTGTAATTTGAAGTTCGATGTTGGATAACAATTTCCGTGTGATATAATAACAAATTGCCAGTTTTCGGATTTTTCCTTTACGTGTACTGTAAAACCTTGCTCCTTGCTAATTTTCATTAGTGTAGGTAAACAGAAAGTGCCCTCTAGGTCTGTATATTTTACACCGTGAAGGGAACACGACCTCTGTATGTGAAAAAAATTTCAACTTGATACATCTCCCCGTTCCCGAAGCAAAGGATCTGCAACAGGCAGACGAAAACAACGGTAAAAGATTAAGTGGTATATTTAGCCAAAAACATGGCACACTGCACTTAAAAATACAAAAAAGAAAGGCACCGAGATTCGAACTCGCGACTTCTACTGTTCCTGCACGCTCATTATCGCTAGACTACCAAGCCCGACATTTGCTTTTTTATGCTTATGGGGGGGGGGGGGGAGAGAGTTTATTTTAATTGGTTGTGATGCCCAGATAACATACACGTAAACGCGATCCTGTTGCCAGTTACAGAGCAGTAAAACGCCCAACTCACATCAGTATATTGCTTTATTTGTATCAGATATTCGAGCACAATTTCCATCTGTACTTGTGTAAACTTTTAAGAAGCGAATCGCCATAACTACGCTTACGTCTTTGGTCACGAGATATTTTTTGTACGCCTACTGTCAAACTCTGTATTACCTTTTGCGTCGGTAATCACGTGCTGATTACCAAGTAGCAGCCGACAGTTAATAAATGTTTTACTTTTTATCAGCGCACCTTGTATTCACGCATACGACTGTGTACAGTTCTCAGAGATTATCAGCATTAACTTCCAAGCCATCCACAAGGAATCAAGAGTGGCATTAGAGCCACCCTGAAGTCTAGGCTGGTCTTCACGGTGGCACGAAATCTTGGTCAAGCAGAAAATTTATAATTCTGAACTCAGGCGTAACGAGGTACCTCAGACTGAATGAGCTCCCCCTGCTAAGCAGCATGAATTCCGAAAACATCGACTACGTGCAACCCGACTCGAACGACAGTCTGAAAACCAGAGATCAAGGCAGACGGGGGAAAACGGTGTTTACTGATTTCCGAAACGCATTTCACTCACCAGGACAACTGTGCTTTTTAAGTGAATTGGGTTTTGCATGATCTATATTCTCGAAATTCATGCTGGCTCGCGTTGAGGTCGTTCTGTTTGACCTCAGAATATGTTCTAAGGTACTACAGCAAATCGATAGCGAAAAATAAAACTGTGCAGTTAAACAGGCGAAAAAATGCCGTACCCTATTACCGTGATGCCAAAGAGTCGCAGTTGTAACAGCTGAAATCATACAAATACATTGTTGCAACACTTAATAGGTACAAGAAATGTCACGACCACAATAGTCTGAGTTGTAGGTAAAGCAGCAAAACAGTGCAGCTGACAATCCCCGCGAAATTCCGCTAGCCCCTTGTAACTCAGGGCAGGCTGCTGCTTCTTGTGGTCGAACAGCCAACCCCTTACTGCATTCCACGGTTACGCCGATGGCGAAGGCTGTGGTACTGAGATGAGAAGAATTTAGTGCACGAAGGCTGAGGGCTTACACATCCACACTATGTTCGTTTAGGACTTAAGCTCACGTTCTCTAAACACTTCCATAGTGGAAAATGATGAAAGGTTTCTGTTCCAGTAGTGTGCTGCAGCGTTGGCTCTTGCTATACCGTGCCCAGTTGGCTGTGTTTTGCCTTGCAATGCATAACACACTCATCCACTCGCCACTTTTATTTATCATCATCCCAATGAACCATGAACCATGGACCTTGCCGTTGGTGGGGAGGCTTGCTTGCCTCAGTGATACAGATAGACGTACCATAGGGCAACCAAAACGGAGGAGTATCTGTTGAGAGGCCAGACAAAGGTGTGATTCCTAAAGAGGGGCAGCAGCCTTTTTAGTAGTTGCAGGGCAACATTATGGATGATTGACTGATCTGCCCTTGTAACACGAACCGAAACGGCCCTGCTGTGCTGGGACTGCGAATGGCTGAAAGCGAGGGGAAACTATGGCAGAAATTTTTCCCGAGGGCATGCACATTTACTGTATGGTTAAATGATGATGGCGTCCTCTTCGGTAAAACATTTCGGGGGTAAAATAATCCCCCATTCGGATCTCTGGGCGAGCTCTACTCAGTAGGATGTCGTTATCAGGAGAAAGAAAACTGACGTTCTACGGAACGGAGCGTGGAATTTCAGATCCCTTAATCGGGCAGGTAGGTTAGAAAATTTAAAAAGGGAAATGGATAAGTTAAAGTAAGATATAGCGGGAATTGGTGAAGTTCGGTGGCAGGAGGAACAAGACTTTTGGTCAGGTGACTACAGGGTTATAAACACAAAATCAATGAGGGGTAACCAGGAGTAGGTTAAATAATGAATAAAAAAAAATAGGAGTGTGGGTAAGCTACTACAAACAGCATAGTAAACGCATTATTGTGGCCAAGATAGACACGAAGCCCACGCCTACCACAGTAGTAGAACTTTATATGCCAACTAGCTCTGCAGATGACGAAGAAATGTATGATGAAGTAAAAGAAATTATTCAGATAGTGAAAGGAGACGAAAATTTAATAGTCATTGGTGACTGCAATTCGGTAGCAGGAAAAGGGAAATAAGGAAACGTGGTAGGTGAATATGGATTGGGGGGGGGGGGGGGGGGAAGAAATGAAAGAGGAAGCCATCTGGTAGAATTTTGCACGGATCATAACTTAGCTATGATTAACACTGGGTTCAAGAATCATGAAAGAAAGTTGTATATGTGGAAGAGACCTGGAGATACTGCAATATTTCACATTATATAATGGTAAGACAGAGATTTAGGAAACAGGTTTTAAATTGTAAGACATTTCCAGGGGCAAATGTGGACTCTGGCCACAATCTATTGGTTATGACCTGTAGAAACTGCAAAAAGGTGGGAATTTAAGGAGATGGGACCTGGATAAACTGAAAGAACCAGTGGTTGTACAGAGCTTCAAGGAGACCGTAAGGGAACAAATGACAGGAATGGGGGAAAGTAATACAGTAGAAGAAGAATGGGTAGCTTTGAGAAACGAAGTAGTGAAGGCAGCAGAGGATAAAGTAGGAAAAAAGATGAGGGCTGCTAGAAATCCTTGGGTAACAGAAGAGTTATTGAACCTAACTGATGAAAGGAGAAAATATAGAAATGCAGTAAATGAAGAAGGCAAAAAGGTATACAAATGTCTCAAAAATGAGATCGACAGGATGTGCAAAATGGCTAAGCAGAGATGGGTAGAGGACAAATGTAAGGATGTAGAGGCTTGTCTCACCAGGGGTAATATAGATACTGCCTACAGGAAAATTAAAGAGAACCACTTGTATGAATATCAAGAGCTCAGATGGAAGCTCAGTTCTAAGCAAAGAAGGGAAAGCTGAAAGTTGGAAGGAGTATATAGAGGATCTATACAAGGGTGATGTACTTGAGGACAATATTGTGGAAATGGAAGAGGATGTAGATGAAGATGAAATGGGAGATATGATACTGCATGAAGAGTTTGACAGAGCAGTGAAAGACCTGAGTCGAAAACCTTCCATTAGAACTACTGACAGCCTTGGGAGAGCCAGTCCTGACAAAACTCTACCATCTGGTGAGCAAGGTGTATGAGACAGGCGAAATACCCTCAGACCTCAAGAAGAGTATAATAATTCCAATCCCAAAGAGAGCAAGCGTTGACAGATGAGAAAATTACCAAACTATAAGTTTAATAAGTCACAGCTGCAAAGTACTAACGCAAATTCTTTACAGATGAATGGAAAAACTAGAAGCCAACCTCGGGGAAGATCAGTTTGGATTCCGTAGAAATATTGGAACACATGAGGCAATACTGACCCTACGACTTACCTTATAAAGTAGATTAAGGAAAGGCAAACCTACGTTTCTAACATTTGTAGACTTAGAGAAATCTTTTGACAATGTTGACTGGAATACTCTCTTTCAAATTGTAAAGGTGGCAGGGGTAAAATACAGGGAGCGAAAGGCTATTTACAATTTGTACAGAAACAAGATGGCAGTTATAAGATTCGAGGGACATGAAAGGGAAGCAGTGGTTGGGAAGGGAATGAGACAGGGTTGTAGCCTCTCCTCGATGTTATTCAATCTGTATATTGTGCAAGCAGTAAAGGAAACAAAAGAAAAGTTCGGAGTAGGTATTAAAAGCCATGGAGAAGAAATAAAAACTTTGAGGTTCGCCAGTGACATTGTAATTCTGTCAGAGACAGCAAATGACCTGGAAGAGCAGTTGAACGGAATGAATAGTGTCTTGAAAGGAGGATATAAGGTGAACATCAACAAAAGCAAAACAAGGATAATGGAATGTAGTCGAATTAAGTCAGGTGATACTGAGGGAATTATATTAGGAAATGAGACACTTAAAGTAGTAAATGAGTTTTGCTATTTGGGGAGCAAAATAACTGATGAGAAGTAGAGAGGATATAAAATGTAGACTGGCAAGGAAAGCGTTTCTGAAGAAGAGAAATTTGTTCACATCGAGTATAGATTTATGTGTCAGGAAGTCGTTTCTGAAAGTATTTGTATGGAGTGTAGCCTGGTATGGAAGTGAAACATGGACAATAAGAGAATAGAATCTTTCGAAATGTGGTGCTACAGAAGAATGCTGAAGATTAGATGGGTAGATCATATAACTAATGAGGAGGTATTGGATACGATTCGGGAGAAGGCGAGTTTGTGGCACAACTTGAGTAGAAGAAGGGATCGGTTGGTAGGACATGTTCTCAGACATCACCAATTTAGTATTGGAGGGCAGCAGGAAAGGTAAAAACGTAGAGGAAGACCAAGAGATGAATACAGTAAACAGATTCAGAAGGATGTAGGTTGCAGTAGGTACTGGGAGATGAAGCAGCTTGCACAGGATAGAGCAGCATGGAGAGCTGCATCAAACCAGTATCAGGACTTAAGACCACAACATCCCAATGATCAAATTTGTGCTGTATTCATATTAATTTATCTCATTTTTAATACAATATACAACAAATAACTGTTTTTATGACACAAGAAATTATTTGCTGGACAGACCTATTCCTTGAAGTTGTGATTTCATTTGCCACATCATATATTTTTCTACAGTTGAGCAGAGCTATTCACTTATACTTTAGTGACATTTGTTAAGCATGTGGTTATTGATCTTCTTATGGGCTTGCAAGACACATTCACTGATGAAATTTTGTTCATCACATGAAATTAAATCCTTATACATTTGTGCACAGCTATTCACTTATGCTGTAATAGCATGTGGTTCTTTATAACAGTTTTAAATTTATCCTAATTTTCCAGCTCTTTGATATGTTTTGGTAGTGCATTAAAAAGTTTGATGCCTTGATTACATACATGTTTCTGACTTTGGGTCCTTATTACAGCCTGTAAGTGGAGATTTTTACATTGCCGTGTATGGTAACCTGTATTGGTTTTTCATTTTGTCGCGATTTTGTTTGATCACCGACAGACATTTCAGAATGTATAATGATGGAATTGCAAAAATTTCCAATGCTTTAAAAAGGGGCCTACAACGTGTTTGATGTGGGCTCTGGGTCATTATCTGAATAGGGTGTTTTTGTAATTTGAAAATCTCATTTAAACAACAATTTGTTTTTCCTCAAGGATACTATCCTATAGGCCTCAATTGACTGGAAATAGCCAAAATATACTAATCTGGTACAGTCATTACTACAAACTCTTGAAATTATTCCAAGTACAAAACATGCTGAATTGGGTTTTAGTGCTAAGCTCGCCACATGGTCCTTCCAGTTTATCTTCTCACCAATGTGCATACCCAGGAATTTTGCTCACTGAACTCTTTCAAGTTGTTTCCCTCCATAGTGAGATGTAGGTCGTCATGTTCACTTATTCTTAGATATTGCACATAATTAGTTTTTTTTTTTTGCATTCAGTGTTAGCACTGAGCCATTTTTGTGTATCTTGTAGGACATGGTCCACAATAGTGTGCAATGACTGCTTCATAAAACAAACAATTAAACTAGTATCTTCAGCAAAACAACTTGATTCTAGCTTTTCTCTCTGGCACATGAATATAATTAATGTAAATGGGGAACAGCAAGGGGCCTAATACACTTCTTTTGGTGCTGTAATTCCAACCACCGTCATCCTCTTTTCCAGATACTACTCAAGCCACTTTTTGTTCCGGTCCTCTGATACCTATAGCTTCAAGCTTTTCCAAAAGTATGCTGTGGTCAACAGTGTCAAAGGCTTTTGACAGCTCTAGATTTATCCTGACAACACTTTTTCCCTCTCCCAATTTACTAATTATTTCCTTTGGGTTTTTTCCAGTACAGCTGTTTCGCTACTACTCCCAGCTAGAAATCCATGCTTATTACTGTTTATCAGATTCCATAATTAAGATAATGTGTCACTCTATATTTGATTAGTATCGCCAAAACCTTAGAGAAAGTTGGGAGAAGTGAGACAGGTCTGCAGTTTTCTGTTTCAAGATTATCACTCTTTTTCAACAGGGGAACGAATTTAGAAATTTTCCGTTTCTGTGGAAAAAACTTGCATATTTTTTGACAAAATACAGTTGATATGCTACACTGCGTTTTTTTCTTTATTGTGTAGATACACGGTCTGGTCCATAATATTAATGTGACCACTGCCTGCAATCAAAATCGACATGCAGTAACCACTCACAGACAACACCACTAGCAGTGAAGGGTATACAAAGCATGTTGGGAGCCACAGAAAACAGTGCAGTTGTCACTGTAAGGAGGAGACAAAATGTGCACTGTCATTGGCTTTTGGGGAAAGGGTGGAAGCATTTGGGAATGACTAAGTCTGTAAACTGTTTGCATGTCAGTGTGGTTAAAGTATACTGTGCTCAGCAAAATTGCGCTATTCAGAATTGGTGCCGAGGATACTGTGGTGTAGTCGTGGGCCACAGATGACAGGGGTGAATGTCAGCTGCAGAGACGTGCATCTGTTAAACAACTGACCACCCAAATGAACTGAGAGGCATTTCAAATGACAGATGGCTATTGGAATGCACATTGTTAAATGTCTGAAAGCAAAACACACTGCAACAACTGTCAGAATGGGGCACGACAGGGGAGGGAGTCTGTGGCATTCCCTGGGTGGTGATGATATTCTGGGAGGCACAAAGGATCAACAGATGTATCCGTCTGTCCTCGAGGGCCGTGTCCACCCGTACACACCGTTTGTTTTTATTCAGCATAGTGACATTTACCAGCAGTACAATGCAACACAGCTCGCAGCTCATGTGTGGTTCAAACAGCAACAGGACGAGTTTATCACATGCCTCTAACCACCAAAGTCCTCGGATTTAAACCAACTGAGAATCTGTGGGAACCCCCCTGCCAGGGTGTATTGTCTGTGGATCCTCACATGAGAAACCTAGAACACCTGGACTTGGCAATGAAATAGTAATGGCTCCACACCCCTGTTAATACAGAACCTCACAGCCACGTGGGGGAGCCCAGTTTGATACGGGATTTTTGTGTCCTTGGAAAGTGGGCATTGTGTTGTTCTTGTCATCAACAAGCATGTCTCAAAAGCAGCATAAAATGAAAAGAATTGCAGTAGGCAACTGATGGGGTCTGCCAGTCATTAATGCCATATGATCATTTCCATGAATCTCCTCCTGCATGTCTCGCAACGGTGTGCACTGCAAAAAGAGGTTATTCGAGGTCTTGACGGGTAGTCACATTAACGTGTCTGCTGGACAGTGTATTTTCAGAAGAAATGAAGGTAACAAACTAAATAAATCATAATTACATTATTACTTTGCAGTGAGCCACAGGAGACCAAGATCCATTGTACCAAAATACTCATAAAACATCTTTGAACCACCAATTGAATTTTATCAGTGGAGTTCATCTCACCCTTTATGTAGGAGAAAGTAAAAAACCTCCATAGACAATTTCAGAGGAGCCTCATATCTGATAGTACACTGATAAGATATCTTTTTTCGGTTGCTACTTTGGACTTCTGATCACTGTATGTTTCTGAGGAAAGGCCATAATGTTCAGACTTTGGTGACCAAGGTAGACAAAAGCTTTTAAATTTTGAAATAGTATCCTTGTTTGTTTATAGCCCAACACATTTAGCATATTTGGTCACTGTTCCTCTTTGGTACGTTTCCCTTTCTAATGCTCTAGGTGGAATGAAGTGGTCATATGGACATTGATATCTGGGAGTCACTTGCTGGGTAAGTTTGGCTGACAAGTTGCAGGTCTTTTCTGTTGACACCACGGTGGGTGACTTTCATGCTGGCGATGATGAATCAATAATAAGGACAACATATCACCCACTCCCTGAGCAGAGAGAAGGTGCGACATGACTGGAAATGAACTGCATGGCAGTCAGATATGCTGACCACTCAGTGAAGTGAGTCGATAGATGCTACTCCATGTTATTTTCCTCCCCTCATCACATATTTTATAATGTGCCTTTTACATGCTCTTTCCTCAACCCTCCTCATATGGGATTATTCTCTCCCAAATGCTTGTCTACAAGGAATGTTGTACCACACAATGTGGCCACATTAAGATCCTAACTCGTAGTTAGTCATCGAGATGAACATTGTAAGTTGCCATTGACAGTCAGTCTCAAACACAACAGGAATCACTGCAGACCCATGTCAACTAGTTTTCAACCAAATATTGTGATGCCAAGTTGCATGCAGTGGGACCGTTGCAGAAGACTATTGAGGCATAAAAATGTATATGTTGTCAGTGGAGCAAACACCACATAAACTGGACAGCAGGTGACTTGAAATGTGTGGTGGTTTAGCCTCTTTCTGAGAACATATCAAGGGCTCTGACAGCACAATAAGGTTTTTAACCTGCAATGGGCAGAGGATAAAAAGAGTGTCTCAAAAGTTACAGAACACTTATGTTATGTAACAGCATGCAAACAAATTAGACCTAAGGTATTGTCACAAAGTTTTATGCAGTTTAATCAATTTCAACATGTGGGCACAATTTCCAGTCTGTTATCAGGATCGATCCACATTCAGCACATTATATCTGCATCACCTGTGGCAAGGACAGAAATGATTTTGTTCATTAAATTTTTGATGTGGTTGACAGCTGCTTGTTAGAATCTGTCCTTGGTATGTGCTCACAGAAACAAGCCCACGTTTCTAATGCCTGTTGGCCTAGAACACCAGGGAATAGGACCACCCCTGCCATTTCAGCATACCTCGTAACACCTGGTCCGCAACATCTGCCACAGTGCACCATATTGCTGGAAAAAGACTGTGTCTCGGGAGTCGGCCAGTCATAGTAACAGCCTGAGCATATCAAGGTAAGAGGTTTTTTTTCTGAGGATAAAATGGTCCCAGAATACCATCAACCACCAAACAACAGAACACATTCCCTGCCATGTACCTCTTCCATCACAGTATGTGGATTGGTAACATATCATTATCTTCTCACTGGATATGTATATACTCTGAATTGCCAACAAAACTGGCTTTGGCATGCATATTCAAATACAGGGATTTGTAAACATACAGATTATGGCACTGCAGTCGGCAATGCCTATATAAGACAACATTTTTCTGGCACAGATGCTAGATTGCTTAGTGCTGCTACAATGGCAGCTTATCAAGATTTACGTGAATTTGAATGTGGTGTTATAGTTGGCATATGAGCAATGGGACAAAGCATCTCCAACGTAAGAATGAAGTGGTTATTTTCATGAGCATTCAGTGAATATCCGGAATCTAGTAAAACATAAGATCTCCGACATCGTTGCAGCCAAAGAAAGATCCTGCAAAAACAGGACCAACAACTGAAGAGAATCATTCAAAGTGACAGAAGTGCAACCCTTCTGCATATTTCAATGCTGGGCCATGGACAAGTGTCAGAGTGTGAACCATCACCGATATGAACTTTTGTAGCGGAAGGTCCACTTGTGTACCCTTGTTGACTGAATGACACAAAGCTTTATGCCTCACCTGGGTCCATCAACACCGATATTTGACTGTTGATGAGTGGAAACGCATTGCCTGGTCGGACAAGTCTCATTTCAAACTGTGTCGTGCAGTTGGACACGTACAGGCATGGAGACAACCTCTTGAATCTATGGACACTGCATGTCAGTAGGGGACAGTTGTAGCTGGTGGAGGCTCTGTAATGATGTAGGAGGCATGCAGTTGGAGTATATGGCTAGGTATGACCCTGAAAGGTGACACATACATAAGCATCCTGTCCATTGGGAATTCTGATGGACTCGGTCAATTCCAGCAGGACAATGATACAGTTGGCAGGTCCAGAATTGCTACAAAGTGGTTCCTGGAACACTCTTCTAAATTTAAACACTTCCACTGGCCACTAAACTCCCCAGATTTGAACATTGAGCTTATCTGGTATGATTTGCAATGTGCTGCTCAGAAAAGACACTCACATAGCCCTCTATGCAGCATTCAAAGTGTCAATTACTTCCATCACTACTTCAGACAATAGTCATGCCCATGAGGCACAATTGATTACTAAACTTAGCCAGCACTGTACAACTGATGCGTGTTATGAAGATATAACATACTTTGCTCAGAGACAATAAAAGTGTGTGGGTAAATACTTTTATCAAAACTGAACATGAATGCCCAAAAATAGAGTTAAGTTCCAATATTTGCAG
This sequence comes from Schistocerca gregaria, assembly GCF_023897955.1. NCBI lineage: Eukaryota > Metazoa > Arthropoda > Insecta > Orthoptera > Acrididae > Schistocerca > Schistocerca gregaria. The sequence goes on from NW_026061795.1 coordinate 8,449,821, forward strand.
CTCTTGCTATGTAGATGAAGTTTACTTTTAAAAACAAGAGTAGAAGGCTTAGATATATCATGCAAGATTATTTATAGTGATATTAATGTAGGTAAGATGTAAAGAGAGATAGGGGGGCAGGTTTTTTTTTAATTTAATTATTTTTGAAATATAAAGCCTTCATAGTTGTGAAGGCAAGATTTGTCATTGAGCAAGTAGACTGGTGCTGTATCTCTGTTGAAAGATATTTCAGTTCCTTCAAGAAAGTCAGATATCTTGCCTGGTTCTTTTCTACACTGATTGCCACAATTCTTGCCCAGTAACTCATTCTGCAAAGTCGGATTTGTTCTGGATGTTAGGACAGAGTGCATCCCTGTGCTTCTACCAGTTTGTTTATTGCAGAAGTTTGGACATACCTGACTTGTGATATTCTTGCTTAGTGCTTTCAGTATTGTGTTGCTTGTGAAGAAGCTTATTTTTATGTCATACAACTTGAAGAGGTTGGCATGAAATCTTCCTTGAGGAAGGTCAGCTTATTACAAAGATGGTCTTTCTGTTTGTGGGTGGTTGGTTTAATTTATGCATTACAGCGGGAATATATTCATAACTGGGGGCAGCTGATTTTACAATTTGTGTTTCTTTTTATCTTTCACTTGTATCCGTTGGATCATTACGCATGTGATTAAACATTCTTCTGAAGAACACATTTTTATGTTGATATGGATGGTAACCCTGGTAATTGTTGGCTTCCTGGAAATTTCAGAATTTTATATAAAAAGTTTTGTTAATGTTTCATTCCTACAGTGACATGAAATGAATTGAATTGAATTTTGTGGTGTAATTTATTAATTTCTTCAGCTAGATTTTCCATTTCCTTTGGTTGTTCTGTTGAAAATAATGAAATGAGAGTGTCGCAATTTTCTGTATTCTCAATGAATAAACTTATTCTAGGTCCCTACAGCTGTTGTGTGATAATCTAGTGTAAATTCCTGCAGATAAGAAAGGGATTTTGAACTCATGTCCATATAGTTTCCATAAGCTGCACTCATATGCGATACTTATAGAAATGATTCTGGTTGTTATTGAGTACAGTGGTTCTACCTGACAGCAGTTTCTAGTGATTTAATGCATTTGCTGTCCCAATAGTAATTTTTGCCAGGACCTGCCAAGAATAACACTGCTGCCTTCCGACAGTTCTCTCAAAACCCGGTGATGTAAGCACGGGCATTAGAATGCTTTTGAGTCTCGCAGCGAGACCACTAACAAGGTTTTGCCCCCTGCTGAACACCAAACCCACAGACAGTCTGGTTTTCTTTTTGTGAAAGTGAAAATTGAACCATTGTGGGTGCTATGATTGTCAGTTTCCATTAACATGACACAAGCAGAGTGGCAGGTATTATAAAAAACGGTGCCATATCTTGGCGAACTTCTTTGATTTGTTAAGCACTGCCCTAAAAACAGCAGAATGCCAAAGTTATGAGGTGATGTGAGATATTATGCTTGATATCATTACAGCCCACTATAAACTAGAGATTGCTTCTCCCAAGTGATCAAAATGTGGTCCATAAAGAAACTTTGTTATTCCAGTAGGCAGCAGGTCATTGATGTTTAGTATGCTTGAGAGCTGTTCTTTGTTCACACAGTGTTACTCATGAAAAATGACATCTTAGGCATGTATTGACCTAACCAATGACAACTGGCTTTGGCGAAACTTATTACTAGTCAATACCTGTTATGTGTTCAGTTGACGAATTTACACATTTGTCTATCTGGCATAGCAGTTCACAATATTTTTCCCTTTCTTCTGTGGTGAAGAGGTGGTTTGTTCTCTCACACCCCTAGTCAAGAGGACCAACTGTCATGGTCTTAAATAGTCCTTGATTGGCATACATAATCCTTCCTAGTGTCTCTAGATCTTTCAAAGGAACATAAACATCTCACTTCATTTTTCTGTCTCTTCTCAGCCTTGAGAACCCAGTTCCGTGCACCACCAAGATTATATAGCCACTGGCCTAATTGGAGTGATTCTCACACATTCTAATTTCTCATTTCATCGCCTTTTAGTTTTTTCTTTGCTTTCTACTAAATCACAAGTTCTAGAAAACTTGTCTATTAAGTAAAACATATGCTCCCAACATAAAGGAACTTGCAGACCACACAGAAGACCTGAAAATTTAGTTTGATTTTGGAGCAGAACAACTGGTGTTGGCAGTAAAAAATTTTATAATTTTGGTGTGGAGCAACCTTACTTACCTTCTATTGTTGTGACAGAAATACTAATAAACATTTAACATGTATTTGGTCCAAAGAAGTTTATTTCTACAGTGTCTGCTAGGATGCCATTGTTTATCAGTGAACAATGTAAACCACAAAAAAGTAAATGAGAATAATAGGGTTTAGGAGCATACTTGTCACAACCATTGTAGTGGAAGTGCTTCTGCTATGACTAACATTGTGTGAATGTTTCTAACTGGATGACAGTAAGACCATGGTCAGTACTGGAACCTGAAAGTACCTTATCTTGCTCCTGCCCTTCTGCAGTAATATAAAAATGAAACAGAGTGTCTTCCAGTGTAGAATTTTAACATTTTAAAGTAGTTCCTAGAACATGTTTCAGTATTCAGGTTGCAAAAGAAATTTTTGGAGCATCTGTCAACGTTTTCAATTGTATAACTGTGTCAAAATGTACGTACGTCTTGTTCAGCAGTATTCAGTTTGTAAATATTTCAAGAGAGATGCTCTTTTTAATTTATTAAATGCCACATCAGTAAAGTGGCAATCTATGGGATCAAATTGAGGCAGTTTTAATATTGGACCTGGTATGGCCTACAGATGCACCATTGGTTATTTATACTAAACACAAGCCTTAGAACAAAATGAATAGCACTGAATGTAAACAAAATTTGAAAGAGGTAAGTGCTGGCACAGATTGCATTGACTTGTTTATCAAGTTTTGTATTGTCATCAGAGCTAATAAAGTTATTGCCAATAACCATGAACATGAAGGAGTTATAAGTCTGTCTTGTATCAATTGGCCAAAATTGAAAACTAATCGGTTAATGTGAGAACAAGGGGACATAAGTGACAACATAATCTCGATCTTGGTGAAACAAACTCAAATGAATACAGATATTATTTAGTTACATTTACTAGCTGTTCTAGTTCCCCTCAACAATGTACAACTGCCTTTGGCTATGAGATTTAGCTTTATTGCAGCAAGAGAGAATGGATGCAAGGTATTTCAGTGTGTACTACAAGTATTTTGATGAATTTTCATTTCCAACAAGTAGTACATTCTGGCTGTAGGCATACAATTTTAAATGTATTGGGCCTAATTATTGTTTCTATTGTAAAAATGACTAGCATTAGTGGTCATGTAAAAACAGTAGCACATATTATGTAGCTCTATTTGCTGAAGAGCTACTCAGGTCAGAATATTACAACCTATTTGTAGCCCACCTTATTGGTGAAATTACTGTAGCCGTGAAGTTGTCATTTGGAACAGAAGCGCACAATAAAGTATTTTGAGACCAGCAGAAGTGCTTTTTACCAATGTATGTAGGTAGTTCTAACAATTTTTCGTCCAGTGAGTCTTCCACCTAGCTTATGGTTTAACACTATGTAGCAGTGAGATAACAGGTGACCATCGGCATGATTAAATGTTTCTTAAACTAACTGTTTCTGTAAGTTGATAAAATTAACCCTTAAGTAATAAAAATGGTCATGTATATAGTTGCACACTGAAGTCCCAAATTATATTTATAATGCAGTGTTTGTTAATGTTGTAATGTGCCTACGAAACATTTATGGTTGAAATTTACTGTAAAAGATAGATGAATTTTAAAAAAATGCTAATGGTCTTCTTAATTTTGTTGGTTTCATTGTTCCCATCACCTATTACGTATGTGAGAAATATTAGCAGTGAGGCTGTTTTGTTTTTTCGTATGGCATCGAGTAATTACTTCATAGCAAATCCCAGAGGTTAAAAATGTTGTACTGCATGAAAGGCATGGTAATTCTACAGAGCTGCAGTTGCACTACCTTTGAGCTGTGTACATTTTTTAAAATACAAGCAGGTATCAGTTTTATGCTGTAAATGTCTTGGTAAGCTTTCCAGTGGAACAACCAGAAATCTGTGTGCAAATTAACACCATGCAAGCAGTGTAGGTAATGGTGACAGCTCTTTTAATACACCCTGTATATGAAAACAAACTACATACACACAATTTTCGAGTGTTTAGGAGAGGAAAAGAAGCTTTTTTTTATGTGACTGCCTCTAAATTTCTTTTTTTATAGGGGGAGACGATGTTGGTATATGAAGCACTGGTTACCAGTTCAGCTGAATGCATTGTCACTATTTGAGCAAGCATATTCCAGTTGTGCCATAATATAGACAGGTGATATTTTCTGAATTGCCCCTATACCAATAGTCACACCATATCTTGAGCATTACTAACATGTCTGGCCCCACAAATTCTTTGTAAATGTAGATTTTTGTACACAATGTATGCAACTTTTTTAGGAGCACCTGCTGACCAGAGAGTAACAACCTCAGGATAAAAGCAAGTAGCTGTACAGGACAGAAGGGTTGGAGCTTGACTAAGGTAACTCAGAAAGTACCTTTGTCCTTGATTCACATTACCTGCCATGACTAGAGAGAGATAAACAAAACAAAGATAGTTCAACTGTTAATTACCCCCTTGCCACACACACACACTGCTTAAACATAGTTACCATCATAAGCAAAAATTTACATTAAAAGGCGACAGGCACTTCCATTGAAGTCCTAAGTATGAGGTGCATCCTGAAAGTAATTGCCAAATCATTCTACTGCCACTGCAGCACTTGTGTTGTAGGTTCACACATTTCTCTGGTTCATTGTCTTGACACTGCAGCTCAATTTTGTGGTATTTATATTTGTTAGTGATCAGTCAAAATCTTTAGGACAACCTCTGAGCCCAGTGACTGTGAAGTGTGCTCTGTTATGTTTAGTTCCAACACACAGAACATTAAGCCACCTGAAATTCATCAACTTGTAGACATTTACGGTGAGAAAGTGGATGAGACAGTTGAAGAAACACTCATGACGAAGCATGTGTTGGACAGCCTTCTGTTGTCACTGATGGTATGGGTGAGAAAACACATGGTTCACAATAAGAATGTATTTCAAAAACTGTTTTACATGACTCAGTCATAAATTGCTTAAATTTTTGTGAATTGCGTTTGAAAAATGCTTTCAAAATTATGTACCTTGGCAGAGTTTTGACATTTCAGCACTGAATACAGTGATAAGGAAGATGAGTTCTTAAATAGAATCGTGACTGGTGATGAAACTTGGGGTCTTCATGACACTCCAAAATAAAATCAACAATCTATGGAGTGAAGGAACTGACAGTCCGACAATCCTCCACCACCCCCAAAAAAGAAATCATAATGAAGTTGCAAGTGCAAAAAGTCAGGTGAAATGGATTCTGCGACCAACAAGGCATTCTGCTTGTTGAGTTCCTTCTCAGAGCTGAAACCATGAAAGCTGTATGATACTGCAAAACACCGAGAGAACTCCATCACACTATTCAAAACAAAAGATGCAAAACTCTCAATCGAATCATTATGATGCTTCATTTCTGCTGGTGGCACTGAAATCCTTACTAAACAATTCACTTGGGAACAGTGAGACCATCTGCCAATCAGTGCTGATCTCACATCTTCGGACTACCACTTTTACTTCATCATCAGTCAGGATGAAGGTGCTTGAACACCTATGATGATGTAAGCAAGTGTGATCAGTATTGGAGGTCTTAACTGGTATTATCTTTCTATGAAAAGGGCATAGAAAAGTTGGATTACTGCTATGACAAATGTCTGAACAGTGGTGGCTGTTACGGTCTGAAGAAATGTGTTCATGAGTCCTTTCCCACAATGGTACTTACTTTTCTGGCATGCCTTGTATATTTTAATGCCTTTTGGCATACCAGTGTGGGTATAAAAGCTGACGGAGAACACCCCACATCCTCTTCTTTACAGCAGTCACATAATGGGGATACACAAGCCAATATGAACCACCTATTTTCTATCAGCAGCCATGTTTGACCATGAGGTTTGATCAGCATGTTGTTGAATCTTGTGGATCATACACAGGGTTATTCAGCTGCCCCTGCCATAAAGTTTTATGGAAACTGCAACATCTTCAAGAACCACACCCATGATTTTAATCTTCTCTCCTCCCTACATGCTCACTGTTAGTCCTGCAAAAACAATGAACAGAACCTTTTTGTATCAAAATTAACTACATTACATTTTGTACTTTGTTGGACACCACACTTTCTGTGGCATTCAAGAAAAAAGGCATTTGAATGCCTGTCTTGTACTTTTTGTTAAATAATTCAAAAACTATGGCTTCTAGTAAAAATGTATCCCCTCCCCTCCCAAAAAGAAATGACTACATTAAATTTCCCACAAAAAGATCCTGTTCATTTTTTTATGTAGGACTAGTAATTTGCATGTAGTGGGTGAGAGAAATGAAAATCTTGCCCATGACATTTGTAGGCATTGCAAGTTGCATAAAACCCATGGGTAGGTGTAGTTTAATCATCGTGTACAGGTTTATCATGCCAAAAGAACTAATATAAGATTTCTCTGGCTTCATAAACAGCTCAAGAAACATTTTACACCACATTAATGTATAGTGTTTGCACTTTTCTTAATCAGAAGATCATTTCTCATTGCTTTCCTGACCACAGAAAATTCCTACACACAGCCAACTGTTTTTGTTGTTGTGGTCTTCAGTCCAAAGACTGGTTTGATGCAGCTCTCTATGCAAGCCTACATCTATTTGAACCTGCTTACTGTATTTCCCCTTCAACAGCTTTTCCTCCTCTCACTCAAATCCCACCAACACCAAATTGATGATTCCTCGATGCATCAGGGTATGTCTTATCAACCAGTTCCTTCTTTTACTCATGTTGTGCTGAAAATTTCTTTCAATACTATGTCCCTGGTAATTTGATTTGCAACTGCATAATTATTCCATTAGCCACCTCTAGGTGCAGTGCAGAGGGTGTCGAGTGCCAGTAGTAGTCATCTATCCACTTATTGACTACCTCTGTAACTTAGTGTTCACTGCTGCTGCCTATCATGGCGAGGACGCAGGTTTAGATTCCCTGTACTGCCAGGGATTTTTCTGGGTGAGAGGATTGGGAAAGTGTACATTCACCCTTGTGATGCCAACTGAGGAACTCGAGGACAAGAAAACTGACACAGGCAGGATAGTGGTGTGCTGGACGTCATTGGTAAACGATGACACGGTGGTCGGCCAGTACCGATGGACAGAGTTTACCTTATGTTTTATCCACGAAATCATCAAAATTTCTTCCTAGAAACACATTTTTAAAGATACCATCCTTTTCTAGCTTCAACTGCTTGTTGTTCACATCTCGTTTCGGAGCAAGGCTACACTTCACGCAGATACCTCCAGAAAAGACTCCGTAACATTTACATCCACTCCTAACATATTCCTCTTTCTCAGATATACAGTGAAGCCTGCATTTTATATCCTCTCTGTGTCAGCCAAAATCAATTATTTTGTTACCCAAATAACAAAACACTTCTATTATCTTCAGTGTCTCATTTCCTAATCTGCGAGGTTTGTCCGAAAAATACATATAAAAGTTGCATAATAACTTTATTTTACAATTATTCAGGTATTACAATATGGTCTCCTTCAAAGTGCTCACCCTGAGATGTGATACACGTCTGCCAACGCCATTTCCACTGTTGATAACATTGCTGAAAGTCTTCAGTTGTGATGTTGTTTAGTTGCCATGTCGTTTCCACATCTCCCAATGCCACACCATTACGCATTTTTGGGAACATGAAGAACTCACACGGGATTAAATCCAGTGGTGATTGAGCTTCGGGCCAAAAACACAACGAGCGACATGTGTGCGGGCGCATTCTTGTGATGAAGGGTCAAACTCTTGCCACAAGAGCTCCGAGACGTGTCAGAACTTCAACGTAAAAATTTCCGTTCACTCTCTTGCTGGGAGGGACAAATTCCTTGTGAACAATGCTCCAAGAATCAACACTGTCATCACATTGGACCTTGATTTTCGCGACTCTTTTGTTCTCGGTTCTCCTGCTAGTTTCCATTCCTTGCTTTGAGCTCCACATCGAATTTCTAATACCAGGACACGTCTTCAGTGATGACTCGGTTGAGAAAGTCACCTCATTCCTCTGCTTCCAACCAATCCCTACAGCACTCAACCCTCTTTGCTTTCTGTTCTGGTGTCAAGAGCTTCGGTACAATTTCTTCATTTCAAGTTTTTGTGAACAATTGTTTTGAGGGTTGACAGCTTGTCAGCAATCATTCTGTCAGTCCACGGTCTTTAAGAACACAATCTGCTGCACACTCCCACCTTCACGCAGAGTGCTCTGACTCGAACTGAGCATTGATTTGATTGATTACAGCAGCAGTCTCACCTGATGGTGACTGCAACCTGTAACATATAGACATTATTCAACCTTTATACGTATTTTCTGGACAAACCTCGTATAATGGACAATGAAAAACTTCCAATTCTAGTTAGTTATATTAGTTGTTCCATGGATCATGAACACGATTCTTTCGTAATGATGTGGAATGTGTCACCTGCCATATTCTCCAGATCTGACTGGGTCAGACTTTTTCCTTTTCCCAAACCGAAAAAAAATACCTCAAAGGATGATGATGATGCAGTGACTGATGCTTTGTTGCAATTGAAATCAAAGATCTTTTCTTTGAATGGTTTGCAGAAGTTATCTGAGCATGCCTCCAAGTGTATTGGTGTACACAGGTATTATATATACAAATAAATTTATATTATAAAATTTCTTTCACTCTTTATTTGTTAGGGTAGAAGCTTTTTCACCCCTCCTTGTACAGCTTTCAAATGCAAACTCGCTGATCATCCCTCGTTATTCATTCCGCATCTCCTGATTGAACTTGACTACATTCCATTATTCTTGTCTTATGTTCATCTTAGAACTGCTCTTTAACACACTACCCATTCCACTGTCTGCCTCCTTAGCTGTGCCATTCGACTAACTGCCAGCGATTTTTCCTCGGGGGGGGGGGGGGGGACTGTGACTGGTACAAAATGCAGTCAGTCTTGTGAGGAGCTGCTTGACCGAGTAGTAGTGGTTTCACAGTAAAAAAAATCCTAGGACAGAGGTGTGCTGACCAGCTGCCCCTCCATGTTGCATCACATCACACCACACCACTGGCAGGGGGCAATATGTCGGTTGGTGGAATTTTAGCATTTTTAAAACAACCAACGGAAATTCCAGGTAGGAATGTCAAAAATTTCTGATTTTTATCCCTTCCATTCCATTCAACTTATCTTCCAAGACCCTTCTTGCCTCTGATATCAAGAGCTTTATTTCTTCTCTCTTCCTGTGTATTATAAGAGTCCCGTTACTCACTCCAAACAACAAGAAAATATTGAAACGATGTAACACTTGTTTGTCAGAACTGTCTGAAGTGTAATGTAGGGATATGACACTGTAGGATAGAGTTCCAATGACATTTGTTGCATAACCTAGAAAACAGTATCAACAATCATCGACATGATTTGAAGTATTTTGTGGCTCAGCTCACCATCCAAATATATTTAGAAGTACAATTCATGTGGGCTCTAGGTCATATAGTTTCAGTTAATATCTTGACTTGCTGATGAAACAACATTGTAGCTTTTGATAAGCCCAATTCTCCAAATGTAATCAACAGCTAACACCACATTTCTAAAGCTTTGGCAACTGGCTAAAAAAGAGTCACTGATTTCAAAGTTGCAGAAGTATAAAAGCAAATTACAGTTCATGATATACACTGAGTTCACATTACTCAGTCCAACAGATAAAACTGCACTTGGTTCCATGTGACATCAAGTCCAAGACAACTACTCTCATTCAGTAACCTCACTAAAACTATTGAGAAAGTTAACAACGATAGCACAACTCAACTCACGGGTGCAAAGCATCAAAGGTACATTTTTACAATATTAACTTCAGGAACTGTTCTAGTGGTTATGAAAAATTGTAACAGTTTCTATTTGACACAGAAGTGCTATGAGGCATTTTCATAACCAAATAATTTGAAACACATGAAATTTATAATCTCAAACATCAAAGAAACAGAAAGAAATTTCAAACAAAATATCAATCCAAAAGGCTTCCATTTTTGAACAGCAGATTTGCAATTATTGAAAAAACATAGCTGAAAATTTAATGGAATCAGATACTTTGTTGGCCAGAATATTTATCATAATCTACTATTGAACAGAAGTCTCTGTGAGACAGATTCATTAAAATCTTCAACCGTGTTGTCTGTAAACATGCTCTGAAGGATCATTTCAGGCTTATCTACATTGTGAGTGTATAGCAGCATGATAAGTTGCCTGTCAATTTGTCATACACCACAGTGACATCATTCAAACAGAGAACCACTACTATGAGACAAACCATCTTCCAGTGGTAGCCTGGAGTCGACAACCTGTTTAGAGCATAAGAGTTGTGGCTCATAGGCACCCACAAGAAATTGCAAAAGAGCTGTGCACTGCCCATTTAGAAGGCAGCTGTATTAGTACAGACCAGACACCAAGTTTTTTCTGAACTAAATCGGGATATTTTTTAAAAACCAAGACTAAACACACACAGGCTACAATTCAATGTTTTTTTTTTTGTTTTTTTTTTTTTACCTTATTGAGATTTTTGCTCACTTTTCAATCTCCTTCATAGAATCTTCTCTTCTTCCTCAATAAAACTGGAGACATGTAAATCACTAAACCATCTTCTTCATTATTATTATTATTATTATTATTATTATTATTTCAGCTTCTAATGTTGCTGCTGGGAAAAGTTTCCTCTCAGCTCACCAAGTGTTCACCATCATCTGAAACAAGACGGAAAAGTTTTAAGAAGTTGTCATAGTTTTCATAACAATGAAAAAAAATTCCTTCCACTAATCTGATTTCAGCTTGAAAAGTTCTTCTCTTCATCCTTGAGAAAGTTCTTTAACTGCACACATTCTTCAAACATCAAATCCCCATCTGCAAGAAATAACTTCTAGATATTCTGAAACTGAGCTCTGTTTCACTGTCAGTGAAAATGGTTTGAAAGTCCTGTAGACACTTTCTTCAAAGTCAAATCATTTTTCAACATAGTTTAGACTGTGCTGCAAGTAAACTGCCATTTTGTTGTGGTTTGCCTACTTTGTTCCTTTGTTGTCCTCGGTGTCTACATACTGGCTGAAAACATAGGGGTTGGATGTGCAGTACTGTCTACTGTAAATGATGTAGCCGACAGATGCACACTTGCGTTTCACAGTCTTCTACTTTCACTTTTCACATCCTCCCAATAATACACAGTTATGTATGGCCAGTGCACAACTTCCCATTTATATTTGTTTATAAGTCCACATCGGAATTAAAGTTACATAAAAATGACTGATTTTGCCCTATAATAAAAGATACTAGCTAGGAATACTCAATATAAATTAGAAAATGAATTACACAGACAAAATTCAACCTGAGGGGGCTGCCTTTCTCTTTTATGAAAATGCAGATTACAATTCACATATGTTAATGGTAATTAGTTGAAAGTGAAGAAACAAATTTGAAGGAGGCATATTGCAAAACAAGGGGGAAGTAAAAATTAAAAAATTATCCCAGCTTCCTTCGTCACAATTTCTCTTTCGAATGTTTTGATAAGATCATCATGACGACTAAGGCTGCCACAGGGGAAGGAAACTGCACAACCCTATTCAATTTTTTCAGCAGAGAATTACAAAGCACTGTCACGATTGACCTCTGATGCACTACTCGAAAACAATGGCTATTTAGTCAAGTATGGCCACTTAGCGCTGTTAATAAAAGGAGGAGTTTAAGTCAGTAACTCATACAAGACTGCCCCTCATTAGAAATTGGTAATGAGCAATTTGAAGTGAAGACCACATCATTTTATATAATGTTGTCCATTTTTATGTAACCAGGAATTTTATCTATCCCAACAAAGTACAGTTGGGAGTTGGGTTTCCAACCAGATATCTGGGATATCAGGCAACTATGGTCAAGACAGAATCCAAGTCTCCACATTATCAATGTGGCCTCAGATAGCACTAGCATCCCTCCCCCAAAGCATTGGTCTGTGGAGTTGGGTATGGGAAAACACAGAATGGGTACTCAGTCAGCAGAGTAGGATTCCATTCACTGATGCATCCAGGAGTAACCTGACATCTGATGATTGTCAAAGAAAGGTGGGAAAGCAGCAGGAAACTATGAGACTTCAGAAAGAAAGTTACCTGTTACTATGGCAGACTGAGTAACTTTTTTCTGTATGCTGCAATACAATTCAAAGTGATGCAGATACTACTTTTCACTACAGTCACTAAAACCTGTAAACAACAATTGTAACATCCCACAAACTGTTCAGTTTCTTGAAAATATAAACGTGCGCCTCAGTCATGGAACAATTTGATGATTGCTGTGTGAATTTCCTCTTTGATGGAAAATCTCTTTCCTGTCAAATATGCACTGAGCTTGCTGGAAAGACTGAATGGTCTTCATCAAATTGTTGGCACTGTTTCACTACGACTGGATGCTACATTGCATTGCAAGAATTCCATGGCGAATTTGTGTGCAATTTGTATGTTTGGCTAACAAGAAACTTACTGTTCCTTGTACCTCAACTTTGGAGAGCCATTTCACTCCCACAATGTGATGAACCTGTTGTCCGTACTGCAGCAGAATTGTCTCTCAGGAAATTGGTAACATGCCCACTCTTCTGAAAGGGTGCCGTGCCTGTTGCGTAACTTAATTTCAGAAGTCCCTATACCTCAAGTATGTCTCTTGAATGAATCAATAACCATCCAAGACCATTTCTTCAGCAATTCCTTTGGATCAGTGCTCATTGTGTAGAAGCAGAAGAAGATACATTCATGTGTGTGAGTCATGAGGCAACGGTTCAAATCTGTGTTCTGTAACTAGTGCAACATTATTTAATAATTCTCCTGATACTGTGTTACTATCACATTTTTACTGTTAAATGTTTGTTTGCTGATGGGGTGGTAGGGTCAACCAATAACCCTCTGGAAATTTATACAGTGAGATAATCACAACCCTGCTTGCCCCAGTACAGCATATTCCATAGCAGTTACTCAGTAATGATTGTTTCACTCCCCTCAACCCTTATTGACAAATGGTGCATTTTCAAAATTATTTTTCTCCTACAATGTTCACAGTTCAGCCAATAAGATCAAAATCCCATGCACTATGGCGTACAATGTTCCATTACTGTGTCATTGGATGGCAGGCAAAAGCATGTCCAGAGCTTAGAGTAGTAATCCACTGTTCGTGTTAACAAGTCCCCAGCTCATGAAATCCATGTTTGACAAATGTGCACCCAGTCAATGAGACTGATCTCATCAGGATGGTCAACATTTGTCATGACCCAAAAATCAAAAGTAGCGTGTTTTCTGGAAGATGAGGAAGGCAATTGTAAACTGAGAGCTTTTATCATCTGCTTTTCTGGGGTTCCCATTGCACAGAATTAGTTCATGCTGACTATTTACTGAACTTTGTTGCTGCCTTAATCCTCAACAAAATTTTATATGAGGAGCTTACACACAAAAGCAAACATGTCAGGAATTTAAAATAAATGAGACACAGAATGGAACAAAACAAACAGGATAAGCAGAACCTAGATAATCATACAATTTAAGTGAAATCAAACATTTGCCAAGATACAAGCCTAGGAAAATAAATGTGTGTCCACATACACATTTTGTGTGAAGGATAACTAATCCATTACATCCAGTCGAGTGATTTCCATTCCAGTCACACTGTTTCTCTAATGCAGAGCAACTGTTTGTGCTTCTGTGCTCCCTCATAATATGTTGCATAGCACTACTTTTAATAATAATAGAAAGGACACAGTTACTTATGCACTGACTCCACTTTTGATAGAATAGGAAAACTTCTAAGAAAAAGGCCAACAATTGTAACAAAAGAGGAATACAATGAGATCTACAATCAGTGACTCAGCTAAGAAACCTTGCACGCCGATGTACATCTTGTAGGTCCTTAGATAGGGATTTCACATTAAATATGTGAAATAAAATGCATTTCCAAACACAAGTACAAAGCTATGGGAAACACTCATACTGATGTTGAGACAAATGCATTCTAGAAGTCCCAACTAGATGTAAAAGAGCAGATGAACCACTACAAAACCCTTTCCTTGGACAAAAGCCCAAGTACTTTTCAGCCATCCAGTCTAAGATAATAGGAAAAAAGATGTTGATGGTTTACAGTAAACTATTTTTTAAGAAGCCTGCCAAAATCACTAGTACTTAAGTTGGAACACAACCATCACCGATGATATTTCCATGTTGCTTGTGACTGTTAAGAAAATTATTCTTTTTTGCATGTAACACTTACGTCAAAGAATACTTCTAAAGATAGTTAATGCCACAGTTACGTCATTTTATTCTGGCATGGTGATCTGAAACATTTTAAATAATAAACCTGAAATTTGAATAAAATATTGAAAACGAATATTAGTACTATAGTGGCCACTTTACAGTTTTTTCTATGGTATCACATACTACACTATAAAAATGTGTGAAATGATATGGTATAACAAGCATTATACAATAAGAGGTAAGTTATTTTGAAAGAAAGAAGAAGATTTTTAGTTTTGAAAATCGCTCATGGTTCATGTAATGAGAACATGTCCATATTTAAATGTGCTTTTTAAAGGAATATTTTCATTGTAGATTTGATTTACAGATATGAACTGCCTTTTGGCCTAAAATTAAAAGGCATTCACACTGCAGTATGCTATTTTCATTCTTATGTATGCTCAAAATAAGTTTCATGTTGACTGTGATAAATTGCATTTAGTAGATATGTTCATTTTTGGATGTCACCTTCTCATAATTTGCTTGGGCCTTTGCCCCACTTCAACACGGGGTTGACCCTGTTACTATAGAGTTGGCAATGTTAGTGTCACAGAGTGTTGTTGCCAGATGCCCTTCTTGTCACCATCATGTACCCCCCAGGACAGAAGTAATGTATCCTAGCTGTCTGCGTCTAGTGTAAGCCATGAAATAGTGCGAATGTTTTTCAGATGTCTGCAAGTTGTGTAACTGAGGTGGTACATGGGGACCAGAGCAGTATTTACTATGTGGGATGTGGAAAACTGCCTAAAAACCACATTCAGGCTTGCCGGCACACCGTCCCTCTTTGTTAACCTGCTGGGCTGATTCAGTCCGGGGCCGGCCCGCCTACCGAAGTCCAGGAAGCAGCACATCAGTGCTCGTGGGTAACCTGTTGTTTCCTTCTCAGAAATTCATCTATGGAATAGCACTTGTCAACTTTCATTATCAGCCAGCACCTTGTTAATTAAAGGGAGGTGATCAAATATTTTTATGGCTGCATGATATGCTTCTTTCTGTGCTACAACAAGATTAAGTCCCACTGTTTTCCTCCTAGTATTGTATTTATGAATGCTAGTATTATTTTCAAATTGTGCTGATCCTTCAAAACAAACTTTGTAAGAGTGTATGTGTTGTGAGGCTACCTAATTTCTTTATGTATGTGAAGTTTGAGGATAGGCACTGTGCGTGTGTTTAGGGGGATGGGGAGGGGGAGGGGTCAGAGGCCCCCATTCTAAATATGACATCAATGAAAGAAGGAAGTTAAATTTTCTAGTGATGTCATTGCCACTTATGGCAATCAAATTTAGAGCAAATGTTGCTGCACTCAGTTTTCTAATTCTTGTTCTCATCACTATGTACCCCCACGTATTTTTAACAATCAGTCTTCACATATTTCGTTTCCGTAATGCTTCATTATTAGTGATGATTTGTCTTTCCTTGTACAAAACTGAATAAGATGCCTTTTCTTTGTAAATGATGTGCTAGACCATTTATTGAGAACCAATGAATGACACTTTCGAATATTTCATTTATTGCTCCATCTGATATCGAGGTCGGTTATCGTGCTTTTGAGGTGAATTAAGAGAACTATTTTGCCTTTATCAGTAAAGTTTCAGGCAATTACCCTTCATAAAATTCATGTTGAGACCTAGAGAAGACAATTCTGGTCTATAAAGTGTGTCACAATTCAGAAATGTTAACTGTGTTCTTTAATGCTTCAACAGATTGTTATCCATAATAAAGGCCTGCAAGTAAGTGCATTTGCCTTGCAACCATTCCAGAAAATGGGAATGGTGTGTCCTTTTTAGTCACAATGCCTTGTTGCTCCAGCGATATACAATTAACTGCCACAAGAGGAGGGGCTCTCAGACTAGATTACATTAATTATTTATTCCACAGACCCACAAAAGAGGGTATCCTCCTGGGTGTGGAACATGTCCAACAGTATTGGAATAGTACCTCAGAATCAAACGAAACAGGAGGTCCTGCCTGAGACCCAGGTATAGCTGCTTTCATTAAATGAAACTATATGGTTCCAGAGAGGAATCCCCATTTCATTCAAAACTGAGGTGCTATTCCATGACAGTTTGACATCCTCTGTGGTGCTCTTTGTGTTTTGGGGAAATAAGTGGACTGAGTTGTGAACAGGATTTTGGACTGAGGAGGGAGGCATGCTGGGGCAAACAGTGCAGAGCCACTGTGCCAGGGTGGTGTAGTGGTTCGTGCATCTGCCCAGTGAGCAGAGGATCTGGGTTCAAATTTTCATTCATCTCTTCAGTCTACATGTATACTGCATAGTTGGTTGAGACTTGTAAAGGTCCATGGAACCATAAAGTTTCTTTTCTTTTTGATGATCATTCATATCAATGTTATTTTCAGTTTCAAGTGACAACTGAAAGAACAAACTAATAGTCTTATCTCCCTTAATAATACACTTTTTGGCGACAGAGAGAATACAGGCAAATGATTTAATAGTGATGCATCATCATCTAATCCAATTTAGTTAATAGGATACATGTTCTATGGATCGTAATGATGAGGAATGAGTCATTTTACATTCATTTGCAAATTAATTTATGCATATGGTTACATTATGAACATTTCTAATGTTGAGAATATCATGATTTTGCCATGTATAAAAAAATATGAGGCGTACATAAAGACCACAAACACTTTCAATTATTTATTGCACAAGAACCAAACAGTGTGCACCTATCATACATGTGTCATTTCAAAGAGACACTGAAAGTTTTTTTTTAATGTATACCACCACAGTGTAGTTTCGTAACTTGAGGATAGTCACCAAAAGTCACAAACGTGGTGTGTTGGCGTCCAACAAAAACTAGTGTGGTAAGGAGCCACCAACAAGGAAGGCCATTTACCACTGGCACAACAAATTTGTTATGATGGGTTGCTTGTGCCCGGGAAAGAGAAGCAGACGTCCCAGTGTGAGTGAAGTGAATGAGGAGTGCATACGAGAGTCATCTATAAGGAGTCCGAGAAAATCTGTGCATCGTGCATCCCATGATCTCAAAATAGCTCCAATGACATAGTGAAAAGTCCTGCTACAGAAGGTGTCAATGAAATCATTCAAACTGGAGCTAGTGCAGGAACTCAATGATGATGACAAAACGCTTCTCTTTGAGTTTTGTTCAGAGTTGCAAAAACTGAATGGGGATGGTAATGGCTTTGATTACATAATATTTAGCAGGGAAGCCACTTTTCACACTAATGGGAAAGTGAACAGGCATAATTGTCATATCTGGGGGTACAAAGCATCCACACGAATGCATTGAATTTGAGCATGAGTCCCCAAAAGTAAATGTTTTTTGTGCCTTGTCGTACCAAAAACAGTACAGGCAATTCTTCTTCACTGAGAGCACTGTTACTGGATATTCCTACTTGGATGTGTTGCAGCAATGGCTGATACCTCAAATGCAACTGGACCCTTCATTCATTTTTCAGCAGGATGGAGCTCCAACCCATTTTCATCGTGAAGTTTGTGGGTGTCTGAACACAGAGCTGCTGCATCGATGGATCGGCCTTGCTACAGAAGAGGACAGGTGTTTCACTAAATGGTTCCCCAATCACCACATCTCACTCCATGTGACTTTTTTCTGTGGGGACGCATTAAAGATCTGGTGTATGTACTGCCTCTACCACATGATGAAGCAGTGCCCCGTTTGTTTGGAAGTTTTTTTACAGTTTCGCTTCAAATTGCAATATGTATGATATCTGTACAATGTTTAGTTCTTGTGCAGTAATTACTTGAAAGTGTACCTGGACTTTATATAGGGTGTACATAAAGTATGATAGGAGTGGCAGGCTTGTCAACATGGTGCTGAAACATAAAATGGTAGCTAACGAAAAGCTCTGTTTGATGTGTTGCAGACACTACTGGCTATAACAACTCCCAAATTTAGGTATTTAAATATTATTCTAATGTTATCGTAAGATAAGGCATAGTATTCATTATACTATTGTTAAAAACAGCATTGTTTATTAAACATGTTATCTTCTATATGAACCGTAAAAATTGTATACATTTCATTTAAATTTGTTGCCAATTTGTTTCAGCTATTGCCACATGATGTACAGTCACTTCAACTTAAAAAATATACGAAAAAGGAGACATAAACATTTTTTTTCAAGGCACTTTCTTGATCCTAAATTACCACAGCATTACATTTAAATGTTTAGCAGCCAATACCATTTTTCACAGCACCTGATAATTCTTGTAACTGTACCCAAGATGTAGTCTGGAATGTCTGAAACACCATTATCATTAGTTACCTTTATAATTCAGTCAATATATGTATTATTTTTTACTTTTAAACACATTTGGCAAAATAAAATGGATTTTTTCTTTAGCAACAGTCCTTCTCACACAGGCAAGCAAAGCGACAAACATTTCATCCTGGTTACTGTAAATGCACTCCAAGAACTAGCACCTCTACTTTGAGCAGTACTGTACTCTGTTTCACCCATAGCAGTTCACTATACCAGACTGCAGACAGAATGTTCACCACATCTTGTACTTTTTCTGTAAAATGTATGTGTTTCTGACCCTGCACAATTTGTCAGATACTCCAAGCAGTACACACTTTTAGTATTAATCAATTCCCAGGGTAGCTTGCTTGGAATCATTTCAGTTCAGACACTCATTCCATGTTCCATGTGATCTTCACTGTCTTGGGGTGATTTCCATGCTTCAATGTAGCAAGCTGTACAATGATAACTGTAACTGAATGCAGAAAATTAAGAATTGGAAATATAACAATAACAGACACAGTGTAATCCAATGAGCAATTGTACGTTCACTCACTCATTTATATATCAGCTTTGTATTCAATTGGAGGCTTTTTCCCCCATCATTTGTAATGAATAACCATGTCTCTGAGCTGGCAATTATAATACCAACACTTCTAGGGATACGAGTTGTGACATTTCACACCTTCCAAAAGCACATGAAAATATTCTGAATTCAAATTTTGAAGATGGAACATTTTGGTGCTACATAGGCACTGTAATACACAAATGGAACACGATTCAACAGCAGAAACGTATTACAAAATTAGATACTGTTATAAAGAGAAGATCCCTGATTTTGTTGTAGCAACTCAATATCATTCCTGTGTTTAGTCACTTCTCTGCCAATTCAGTTACAGTTACCTTGACAGAGAGAACACTTAAAATAGCAGTATGTCTGTGCTAGTAGTAAGTGGCATACATTCTAATCTCTTACAAAGGTTGAATTTCAATCACAGAATTCCATTTCTGAGGTTTGGAAGCAGTTTATGTTGGGATCACTATAAAACCACGTACATGCTACTTGGGCCCTTGAGATGTGCCAATGACTCGGATGGCTTGCTGTCAGATGCATTTTGATCTTTTTGGGTGTCCAAGGGCTGTGGTCCAGATGATCACACACATTGTCTGCGAATTTTAGATGCTAAAGTGAAGAAAAGTTTTCAGTCACAGCTATTGATTTGCGTTAACACAGGGATTTAACTTTGAGTATTGCACCATAAACCTGTTTTGATAGTAAAACATGCAAAAACTAAGCTCATTCTTCACCCAGAGAGGTGCTGGTGAGTCTCCACAACACTGGTGGCCTTTACCTAAGAGGGTTCCATTTAAATAGGTCTCATTTCTTTTGCTGCCTTTGTACACTGTGTGTAGCTAGAAGTGAGTTTCTATACTTGTTCAAGTTCATGCTGTATTGCATCCTAATAAGATGGAAGGAGGAGGTCGGAATTGAAAAAAGTGCTGTAATTGTAGCTCTGCATTACAAAGGCTATTCTAGCAAGGCAATAGTAACAAATTTTGGCCTAACCAAGCCTACAGTAGTGTATACATTGCTCTGGTGCCAGCTCAAGTGTTTGACAATCTGGAAGACCCTGAGTAACACGGTAAAGCAAAGATTAGTTCCCATGTGTACAGAGTAAATGTGAAGAATCCTCCTGCACCTATAATTAATAATAAAGTAAACAATATGTGAGAAGCTCCAACCTTTGTCTCAGCAGAGCAATGCCATTTGTGTGACCATGACTTACATGGATGGATAGAGAGAAGTTGAATTGATTGCAATGGGCGCAGCAATGGTCCAAGGATTAATCGAGTTTTAAATTTGTAAGCCTTCACTGAATGTTTACTCATTGACATCGTGGAGAACGTATGAAGTCAGTACTGATCAACAATTCAGTTCAATCTGCCAAGAGGCTTATTAGTTGTGGGTTGATCTGCAGCAAGACAATGATCTCAGACAAACTCCTAAATTGTGCCAATAGAGGAAAGAAATTTGGGAAACTGAAGAGTATGGTCTGGTGAAGTCAGCCACCTCACTTAAATCCCATCGAATACTTACGGGATGAACTTGAGGGAGGGAGATTAAACACTAATGTCCCATTGAAAACAAGGTTATTAGAGACGGAGCACAAGCTTGGATTAGGGAAGGATGGGGAGGGAAGTCCACTCTGCCCTTTCACAAGAACCATCACGGCATTTGCCTGAAGCGACTTAGGGATATCACAGAAAACCTAAATCAATATGGCTGGACATGGGTTTGAACCGTTGTCCTCCCGAATGCAAGTCCAGTGTGCTAACCACTGCTCCACCTCACCCACTGGGATGAACATGGCAGAGAGATCAGAGAACTGACATCATCTAATGTTGAAAATCTATGGATTACAGATGCATGGGAGTGTAATCTCTGCAAAAATATTATCTCCATAATGCCAACAGTCTGCACAGCTGTTCTTAGCATGAAGAGTACTTAATGACAGAGAGAGAGAAAATATTTGTATTGTTAGCCTATTTCGTTTGGAGAGTGTAGTTGTCTATTAAAATAAAGTGCATAGCTTTTTTCATAGGTGATCGAATAATTTTGACCTGTAGTATATACTTAGTAACAACAATAAACAGAAAATAAGCAAATATTGAGATCCTTGTCAAGGAAGGTGATTTATTTACTAAACTAGAAAGGTTACAATGAAATGCATACCATATACTCTGCTGAAAGAAGAAACTGCAACACCCTCAAAGAAATGGTCATTTTTGTCACACGATGCGACATCGTTGTAATTCAGGTCAAATGAAAAACGTGTCACAGTGAAGGGTGTCCTGTCACATCACTACAATGCATACCACTCTCTGATGGCAATGCAGGTGTATATTCTGACACACATAGATGATCATAAAGGTGCCAAATGCCATCCTGTGATACATTGCCCCATAGCATCTTGGGCTGTTTGTTGGCACAATCTTTCATTAACTCACAATATATAGTGAAGTTTTGCTAAAGTTAAAAAGTGATTTTTACTGCTGAGTGTATATTTTTTGTTTTTTTCAAAGTACGACAACAATTACTGCAAAATGGCCGATACACAGCTCAGTGGAGACAACATGGCGTGTAGAGACATTGTCAATAATAGATCAACTCTATGCATTGTTTGAATAACATTACATACAAGCTAAACATTGTAGAGACGAGTTTAAAAAAAAAATCTTATTACTATTGATACGGTCATGACTCACAGAATGGATAACATAAACAGTTTGCCTACTGCAAGTTCCATATCCAATGAAGCAGCATAGAATTAAATTACACTTGCTCAAACAAGTGAAACAGTAAATGAAATACAGAACCTAAATAATCTAGCCGTAGGAACCGACAGCAACATAGAGTTGCAAGATATGGAAAGTGGATCACAAGCAGTAAATTCTCACGATTTACCGGGAGCAGATAATGTTCAAACAGTAAATTTCTCACAATTTATCAGTGCAGTCATGCAACAATTTCAGCAGATGAATACAAGTTTACAGAACAATGAGAAACTGTTTACGGAAAAATTTCAGGAAATAAAGAAAAAACTTGACAGTAATGACGCTAAATTAACCAAAATTGGTACTGACTTGAACAAAAGGATCACTCAAATGGCCACCTAGTTTTCAAAACTAACAGTTTTAGCAAAACATAATGAAATCAATGTCAAACCTTTAAGTAGCACATAATGACAAAAGTAGGAAAGTGCGTTACCCCTCATGATGACATCACGAGGCGTGTCACACAAGTAGAGGCAGATTTAGAAACCATGGCCAAGACAATCAAATCAGAGACAGACAGATGTTTTTCTAAAATGAATGAAAATAAACAAACTAATTAATTTCACACCACTTTGGCGAATTGTGCTTGGATGGGGATGAATAGGTGATTATCTGGACAACACAACACCCAGTCCCTGAGTGGAGAAAATCTCTTATCCAGCTGGGGATCAAATACAGGCCCTTAAGATCGACAGTATGTCACACTCACCACTCAGCTAACGTGGGTGGACAATGATTTAATAGAAACAAGCAGACTGCAAACTGACTTATTGAACAACCTTGGACACTGGAGCCAATAATCAGTCTGTATTTATATGTCCAAAAGTATGTGATCCGTTTGTTTTGTTTACACAATCAATGAGAAACATCAGCTTAAAAAAGTAAAATTGCATCATAGTGTTGTCAGAATTTATTCTCAGTAACTATTCCTTTTCTTTGCTCCCCTTTCATTTTGCAGTCCGTCTATCCCCCCACCCCCCCCCCCCCCCCACACACACACACACACATCTCCACCATCTTCCCCCTCCCCATATATGCCTATCATGTACAATGCAGTTAGCTTTCAGCTCATATTGACTCCAAATGACCTTTTTTTTTCCAGTAAATTGTGTCTTGCTGATTACCGCATCTTCCATCGTTAAGCTCTCAGGTTTTCAAATCTCATCCAGCGCAGGCACCAAGGCTCAGTCTTTCCTTCTCATCCTGTCTGGTAAGTCTCCTCTGACCTATGGTTTTGGGCAACTTTTCCATAACTCTCTCCCTTTCTTAAGTCTTGCCAGTCTTCTTTCTTTCCCTTCAAATCTTCTGCTAGAAGGAAGAGCCATTGGCTCTGAAAGCTTCCACATTTCTATATCCTTTGCATATAGTTTCTGCTGCCACCAGTGTGGTGAGTAGATCATCTTATTTATCCAATTATACTGCAGCCATCTTCATGATAGTGCTGGCAACATGGCTGTGGATGAGGTCGTGTTTGGTATGAGAGTCAGCTACCATCTGACATCGGTTTACGAGTACTCAACAAAAAGCTTGTGAGAATTCAATTCCATACAGCTGGAACCAAAAGAAAATTGGTAGTGCATACCAGCACAAGACCATAAATGAAAAAGTTGTTATTAATAATCTGTGTCCCTGACACTCTGTCTACAAGTATGTTAAGTAAGTTTCAATATACCGTTTCACACTTAGCACTTATTCTGCTTTTAACACTATTTTACTCAACTCCAGTTGCTTGTGACAAATGGACTGATGCATCAAACAGGCTACAGTACATTTTATTACATGATACATTATTCTCTTTTTCGCAGTTTTGGGAAAATGGTGTACACTGACACTTAAGTAAAATGCTAATCCGTGTGCATGCATAGAACTTTATTGCAGGTTCCTAATACAAACTACTCTATCAATAATGTATTGGACTGAGTGTAATGGAGCAGCTTGTCTTTTATTGTTAGCCAAAATTAGCAGCAATGGCTTTGTGTACATGGTGGCTCCAAACTGTGACAAGCTTTGAGAGCACTTGCCTGCTAAAGGCAAAGGATCTGAGTTTGAGTCTCAGTTTTAATCTGCCAGGAAGTTTCACATCAGCACACATTCCACTGCAGAGTGAAAATTTCATTCTGTAAACATCCCCCACGCTGTGACAAGCCATGTCTTTGCCATATCCTTTCTTCCAGCATTGCAGGACAGCTTCTCTGAAGTTTGGATGGTAGGAGATGAGGTACTGGAGGAAGTAAAGCTGTGAGGATGGGTCATGAGTCATGCTTAGGTGGCTCAGTTGGTAGAGCACTTTCCCACAGAAGGCAAAGGTACTGAGATAGAGTCTCAGTACAGCACATAGTTTTAAATCTGTGTACACTTTACTGCAGAGAGAAAATTTCATTCTGGAAGCTTTGAGAGGTTGTGTGTTTGGGTGGGAAGGAGTGTTTTACGACTGTGGAACATGTATTGTGATTAGTTGGTTTATGAGCACAGAATAGAACTACTGAAACTAATAAGTTATTGGAGGTAATTTGTCACACTTTTTGTGGATTTTAGAAGCAGAGTGTTAACGACTTTGCAATACAAATATTCCGAATGAAACTCTGAGATTGTATTTACAAGATGACTTGAAGTTCCCTTGATACCATTCAGTAGCAGCAGACCACTTCTGTGGCTGGCCAAATATTTGACAAGTCTCCTTACACATCAGTGTAGCAACTGTGAGGAGAGAAACCTCAAATTGCCAAATTTTTCTATATGTGCTTAATTTTACTGGCTGTGCTCTGGATCTTCCAAGCTCTGACTGGGAAAAATGCTCCTCAGAGAGCACAACTCCCCTTCCCTGGGCTATGTTTTACTCGGGCAACCATTGCTTCCATTTCTGCTATACCCCTTGGAAAAAGTCATGCCTCACTATTCGTATCTCTCTCCCGTGTCAGTGAGGCAGCTTCCTTTTAGCTCTCTGTCACTATGAAAAACATCAAGATGAACCACTGTCCAAAGGTCTTAAATCCCTAAACAAAATTTTTGTAAGAGTTATGTGTTTGGTGGCATTTAAAAGGCCTAGCTGGGAGTTCACCTGTAAGACAGCAATCTCTGGCACATATCCCAAAGCCAGATTTTCTGCATTTGGCAGTCAATTGCATCTTTCACAAACATTACTTCTCACTCCAACACGTAAAATATTTGTGTGAGTGAACAATGCAGAATGTCTTGACTCTTGTCCATCCACACGGTGGTGCCATTAGGGATCACAAAGACACTTACTGGGCCAGGCTGCCACAGTGAAAGTTTCCCCTCACCGCCGCTTTCCAGACGAGCTCAGCCAGATCCAGCTATTGTACAAATCTGTTTTAAATTACTCTCTAAACTGACTATCACTCAGACATTTAATATCAATACCGTGCTTCATTCGTAATTAATTGCACGGCTCAAGGTGGACCTCTACTATGAACTCAAAAGAACTTGTGTATGTTGTATGACAGTGTTGAAAAGTTGTCCTGTAACGAATATAATAGCTTCATAGTTAGGTCTACATCATTTTATGGCCACAGAAGGAAAGTTCCTGTTTCAATTGAAATTTTAGCTTGGAATGTGAAATATTTTAAAATGTTGTGTAAATGCCCCATTCCATCACACAAGTCAGTTTAGGTGGTTGTTGGTCACAGTTTCGAAGAGTCCATTCAGGATAGCAGACAGCTGGTCATACGTCGTACCATGCACGAATAGAGTGTAAGGAGATTTGCTAGCTGATTCTCAAGGGAATGAAATATATGGTGGGAACCTGGTATCAGGATGACATACAAATGTACTAGCATATGGTTTAAGTTAAGTGATTAATAGCATACTGTTATTGGAAGCAAACACAAAATTTTGACCACGATATTCTTACTCCTCACATCAAGCTACGATGAAGTGGGCAAAGTTCTGTTGAAAGATGTAGCCAATTTTCACAAAGCCTGTAAATGTTGGTAAGTGAAGTATTCATTTGTTAGCGAGCAATGTAGTCAAATACATTGGGACTGTAATAAAAAACTATGGTTGTGGGATTAGACATGTCTGTTATCCAGCTTGGCAGCAAAATTCTGAGTCCTGTAAGAAACCACGTGTGATTTTAACCGACGCACATCTCGATGAAACATTGTGAGTGAAGCTCTCTGTACTGTGCTGTGTGGGCAAGGTTCAATAAGGGTGCACGCAGTCCTTGTAAGGCCAACTGAGGAGCTACTCGACTGAGAAGTAGCATCGCCATTGCCAAAAACTGGCAAGGTCCGGGACAGAGGTGTGCTGACCACGTGCCCCTCCAATTAATTTGGTTAGCTGAGGCTGACACAGTTGTCAGTCATCACTGTTGAGACGTCCGATGCCTCTTTGCATAGATCTTTTTTTGGGGGGGTTCTAGTCATGGCTGAAAAGTACTGATTGTTATTTAAATTTTTTTTTATGGAAGAGTAAAATATATGATTATTAAGCTGTTGTTATAAAAGTGTGCTTGTAGCCCATCATATGTACAAAGACTCTCTAAAAGAAGGAGGCTAAAAGACTGACAGTATGCACAGGTTCCTAATATATCTAAACTTCAGCTAATGCTCAGTATTGCTGTATTATTCAGCTTTTCCATAAATTCACAATGGGGCACTGACTGGCTTGTAAATAAAGTTCAAAATTTCATAACGACAAAAATAAATATAGATCAACCCAGAGCACAATCTTTTTTAAATCTCGTCTTCACAAGAAACAAGTAAAGTTGAGTTACACACTGGGTCCAGATGTGGACAACAGCTAGTTATGTCTTTAGATTTTTCTGTTCTCTTCATAGATTAATTCTTAAATTCCATGAGTTTACACCTCTTAAATACAAGAAGTCTCACATTTTTGTAACTTTAAAGTGGAAATTCAGGCAGTGTGTAGCACAGTCGTCATTTCTCTTGAACGACTAACTACACTGCTAGGTTAGGCATGTGGAGGCTGGCTGTCCAGCCACGCCCACTCGTCTGTGTGTCACTCCTCCGACGGCATCTGAGCGAGCTCACCGGAGGAGGGGTTCACAAGTGTTGGACACATTAGGGAAATATTGTTCAGAGCCAGAAAGATAGCCAATATGCACTCAGTAGGTCTGTCAGGGAGCCTCATCCGAGATGGGGCATCTTTGCCTGTGGCTATTGAGCTTGCAGGGTGCAGTCATCTCCGAGGAGTGGCATCAGTTCTGACAGTGCCTTTTGCGAGGTTTCCGAGGTCATCCTCAGTTCATTCAGATGACTGGTGGAGGCTGCTGGCCTCTCATATGGAGTGCAAGAACAGCTCATGATTTGCAGCACAGTTTCCAGAGTTGACTGGGGTCCTAAGGTCTGGAGCCGAGTGGACAATCTCGGCCAGAGGCTTTGTTGAGTCTGACAGTCTTGGCTGGACCTCCATTATTGGGTGGATAATTGTAGGACTCTCCTAGACAGGTCAGGGTACACTACACAAAGGAAGCAGCTACTCAGTTAGGTAAGTACTTGTGGGGTGCACATGGTGGTTTTTAGCCTACATGGTAGTCTGAGATACTCTGATGAACACAAAGCAGTTGACATACAGATAACAAAATCAGACAGCATTCAGAGTGAAGAAACTTTGACAAATTTTATCAGTTAACTGTTGTAGTTTTTGCAACAAAATTCCCAAACTTATTTATTTATGGCTTATTTACCCTGACTAGATTAGATGCTTCAGGCGCTAACTTACACATGACCAGGAACAATATTACACAGAAAACAAAATAATAATAACACTAACATTAATAATGTATTATAATAATACGTTAAGACACAACAATCTCAATGCTAATAATTTGGATTATTAATGAAAAGTACACACCCCCCCACCCCAAGAAACATGGACCTTGCCATTGGTGTGGAGGCTTGCGTGCCTCAGCGATACAGATAGCCGTACTGTAGGAGCAACCACAACGGAGGGGTATCTGTTGAGAGGCCCGACAAACGTGTGGTTCCTGAAGAGGGGCAGCAGCCTTTTCAGTAGTTGCAGGAGCAACAGTCTGGATGATTGAATGATCTGGCCTTGAAACACTAATCAAAATGGCCCTGCTGTCTTGGTACTGCGAACAGTTGAAAGCAAGGGGAAACTACAGCCATAATTTTTCCTGAGGGCATGCAGCCTTACTGTATGGTTAAATGATGGTGTCTTCTTGGGTAAAATAGTCCCCCATTATAATCTCCAGGAGGGGCCTACTCGAGGATGTCATTATCAGGAGAAAGAAAACTGGCATTCTACGGATCGCAGCGTGTAATGTCAGATCCCTTAATCGGGCAGATATGTAAGAAAATTTAAAAAGAGAAATGGATAGGCTAAAGTTAGATATAGTGAGAATTAGTAAAGTTCGGTGGCAAAAGGAACAAGACTTTTGGTGAGTTGAATACAGGGTTATAAACACAAAATCAAATAGGGGTAATGCAGGAGTAGGTTTAATAATGAATAGGAAAATAGGAATGCGGGTAAGCTACGACAAACAGCATAGTGAACGGTACTACAGTAGTACAAGTTTATATGCCAACTAGCTCTGCACATGATGAAGAAATTGATAAAATGTATCATGAGGTAAAAGAAATTATTCAGGTAGTGAAGGGAGACGAAAATTTAATAGTCATGGGTGAATGGAATTCGGTAGGGAGGAAAGGAAACATTTCCAGGGGCAGATGTGGACTCTGACCACAATCTATTGGTTAGGACCTGTAGATTAAAACTGAAGAAACTGCAAAAAGGTGGGAATTTAAGGAGATGGGACCTGGATAAACTGAAAGAACCAGAGGTGGTACAGAGTTTCAGGGAGAGCATAAGGGAACCAATGGGGGAAGGAAATACAGTAGAAGAAGAATGGGTAGCATTGAGGGATGAAACAGTAAAGGCAGCAGAAGATCAAATATGTAAAAAGAAGAGGTCTAGTAGAAACCGTTGGGTAACAGAAGAAATATTGAATTTAATTGATGAAAGGAAAAAATATAAAAATGCAGGCAAAAAGGAATACAAACGTCTCAAAAATGTGATTGTCAGGAAGTGCAAGATGGCTAGAGGACAAATGTAAGGCTGTAGGGGCTGATCTCACTAGGGGTAAGATAGATACTGCCTACAGGAAAATTTGAGAGACCTTTGAAGAAAAGAGAACCACTTGTATGAACATCAAGAGCTCAGATGGAAACCCAGTTATAAGCAGAAAGGTGGAAGGAGTATATAGAGGGTCTATACAAGGCCAATGTACTTGAGGACAATATTATGGAAATGGAAGAGAATGTAGATGAAAATGAAGTGGGAGATATGATACTGTGTGAAGAGTTTGACAGAGCACTGAAAGACCTGAGTCGTACCAGGGCCCCAGGAGTAGACAACATTACATTAGAACTACTGACGGCCTTGGGAGAGCCAGTCCTGACAAAACTCTACCATCTGG
Organism: Schistocerca gregaria; assembly: GCF_023897955.1. Taxonomy (NCBI): domain Eukaryota; kingdom Metazoa; phylum Arthropoda; class Insecta; order Orthoptera; family Acrididae; genus Schistocerca; species Schistocerca gregaria. The sequence goes on from NW_026061795.1 coordinate 8,479,295, forward strand.
TGAGCAAGGTGTATGAGACAGGCGGAATACCCACAGACCTCAAGAAGAGTATAATAATTCCAATCCCAAAGAGAGCAAGCGTTGACAGATGAGAAAATTACCAAACTATCAGTTTAATAAGTCACTGCTGCAAAATACTAATGTGAATTCTTTACAGACAAATGGAAAAACTAGTTGAAGCCAACCTTGGGGAAGGTCAGTTTGGATTCCGTAGAAATATTGGAACACGTGAGGCAATACTGACAGTCTGTGGAGATTTCAATTTGAATTTTCAGTTGTCCACTATCTGTAACTCATATGCAAATAATTTATTAAATTCATTTGGTCTTTATATTACAACCACTGAAATAACAAGGCTTCATTATAAAGGTACTGGTACATGTATTGACAATATATTTGTATCAAATGAGTTAGTGCATCTGAAGTCAGACGTAATTAAGACCTGGGTATCTGGCCACTGACTCAGTGCACATGGAAGGAAAGAGTGTATGTGTGGTCAATTATGATAATCTAAATATGTTTAAGTCTAATATTGATAAAAGTTATTGGTTGCAAGTTTATCGAGAACATGCAATAGGTAGAAAGGTGGAAGAACTCATATCTACTCTTTCTGTATATGCTAAGATGTCGTTTCCCATTAACGTACCAAATAATAAAAAGGCACTAAGAGTAAATAAGGTCAAGGGTGAAAAGGTGTTGGAGATCAAGAGGGAGTGTGATCAATATTATGCCTGTACAAAAGTACAGGTTCTCAAGTATTTAAAGACATGCTCACAGTGAAAAAGGAAAGATTAAGACAGGCCTTAAAGGAAGCTAGGTGTATGAAAAAATGAAGATATAATACTAACATCAGAAAATAATATCATTAACAGTCAATGCAACAGGAAAATGACTTCACAGGCTGAAGGCAGCAATCTGAATGCTGCACAGTTAAATACATCCTTCACTGAGAAGGTGATTGGCACTTACAATATAGTCACTGACCATAAATACTGCCTGAGAAACACCACAAAACCTGGAAGTACATTTAGCTTTAAATTTGTCAAGGTACAGGATGTTACCTATATACTGAGGAAAATGAAGAACAGTTTTACTGATGACGTTTATGGTTTAAGTTCAGCCATGTTAAATGTGATTCAGTTCAGCTGCCAGAATTGATAACACATGTAGTAAATACATGTATTTTGGAGGCTCAGTTCCCCAGGGCAGTAAAGTCACTCGAAAACACAAAAAAGGCAGCCTCCAAAGTTGTGATAATTTTAGGCCTGTTTCAATTGTGCCAGTCTTGTCTAAAGTGATAGAAGCTATATTAAATAGTAAAATACTTTGAAGGAAACTATATCTTCAGTGATAGACAATTTGGCTTCAGATCAGGGTTAGGAACTGTTAAATCTGCCTTATCACTTTTAACACAGTGTGTGAAGCAACTAGAAAGCAAGCTCATGGTTCATAATAAACTCTGTGATTTATGAAAAGCTTTTGACACTGTGTCTCATGAAATCTTATTGAACAAAGTGCAATTCTATGGCTTTACACGAAGTGCTCGGGAATTGATAAAATCCTATGTAAGTAATAGAGTGCAGAAGGTGGTTTTTAATGGTACAGAATCAGATTAATTACTTGTGGGCATGTTCTGTACTTGGCCCAATTCTATTTATTATTTATATAAATGACTTATCATGTAACATAGTTGGGCCATCAGCTAGGAGTTACTTATTTGCAGATGATCTTTCAGTCTGTATAACTGCAGAAACAGCACAGAAGGTCAAATATTAAGCAGACCAGTGCAGTGTCAAAGTTGAAAACTGGTGTAAAGCTAATTCCCTTTGTGTCAAAAAAAAAAAAAAAAAAAAAAAAAAAAAAAAAAAAAAAAAAAAAAAAAATCAAGACCTGTATGTATCGTGGAATAATAACACTGAACTTGAGCAGAGCTCAAATGCTGTTGATTTCCTAGGAATCTCAATTGATTCAAAAAGGTGGGAAGCAGCATTAGCAAAGGAATATTTTCTCCAAGGAAGCTGTGTCTTTGTCTAAATGTGCCAGTACTTAAAGCAAAAGAAACCACAGTCACATTTACTGTGGGGACATCAAAGCAAGGCAGCTAATGTCTTCAAACTACAAAATAAGGCAATAAGACTGATATGTAGCTTGGCACCCAGAGCTCACTGTAGACCAAGCTTTAAAAAATTACAGATTATGACCCTGCTGTCAATATTTATACCATAGTGTGTAATGCATACCAAGGAAATCTATCCGAAGTATCAACAGTATGACATGCGGCATAATTATAACACAAGAAACAAGCAAGACCTAGTTTCTTTCTGATGTAACTATAAAAAAACACAAAAGTGCTCTTTATACAAGCCCATAAAATTTTTTAATGCCATACCCCAACATATCACAGATCTTCCAATAAAAAAAAAACTAAAAGAATTTCTTCTTGAACTCAACATTTATGAAACGGATGAATTTTGAAGGGTGGCAAAGAATATGGTATGACCACACTTTGTGATCAGTTTTTACATGCTTCTATATATGAGTACGTCTGTAATTGGCTAAATTTACTATGCAATATCAATTTGTACCAGAAGTTTCTCTGTTTTGTAATGCCTCTGAGGTCTCTACAACAATAAAAATCAATCAATTGTAGACTTCCTTGAGAGTTTCATTTGCTTTCTCTTAGAGGAGTTCTCTTGTTTTCTCACTGACTATAATATTGCTGTCATCAGTGAAAAGAATTTTTTCACCATGAGTAACACTACTGGGAAAGTCATTGATGTACATCAGGAATACTATTGGTCCTCATTTGATACCTTGCGGAAACCCCATATTAATGTATTTTTCGCCGGCCGTGGTGGCCAAGCAGTTCAGTCCAGAACCGCACGACTGCTACGGTCGCAGGTTGAAATCCTGCCTCGGGCATGGATGTGTGTAATGTGCTTACATTTGTTCGGGTAAGTGTTTTACTAAATGTTAAGCTCTATTTGAAGTATGTGTTATCACTATTCTTTGTACCCTATCTGCTAGGTATGATCAAAACCAGTCCTTAGCTACCACTCTTTCTCCTAATGCTTCTAATTGATTTAATTGAATCTTGTGGTCGACTGCATCAAAGGGCTTAGAAAGATCATAAAGGAACCCTCTGACAGACTCTTCTTTATCAAGAGCATCAAGTACTTTTGTGCATTCTACGACAGCTGACTCCGTATTTTTGCCACATCACAAACAAAACTGTGATTCACTTAAAAGATTGTATTTATGCAGGTAATTCATTAATCTGTTTTTCATAATTGCTTCTATTATTTTTGAGAATGGTGACAGCTTGTAATTTTCTGCATTACCTTTCTTAAACGAAGGCACAACTCTTGCCTGTTTTAACTGCTGTGGAAATGTCCCTGGTGTACAGGATTCATTTATTATGTGTGTTAAGGGACCTTGTACAACCTCTATGCATTGTTTTAGTACACACATTGATACTTCATATAAGCCTACTGGCTTTTTAGTTTTTCAACAGTTTTACTGGCTTCATTATCTGTGATTTGAAGTAACATCATTGTATTTAGTGCAACATTTTTTACAGGGGTTATATTTGTTTTGGGGAATTCTTGCCGTAACTTCCCTAAAATACTTGAAAAATGCTCATTTACATACTTTGATAAGTGTTGTGGCTTATTTATTACCTTATCCTCCTCCCTTAGCAATATGTTATTCTGTCTGTCTTTCTTTGCCTCTCCCTGTTCCCGTTCCCATTTTTATAACATCCCAGACTGCTTTGCTTTTATTCCCTGCATTATATATTACTGTGTCATTAAACGATTTTGTTGCAGCTATCAGCACCTTCCTATGGATCATTGTGACTCTTTTCCATGGAAGTGAGGTATTTAATTGTTTGGGAGGACTTCTTAGTACCTGCTGTTATCCATCTACTTTTGTGTGACGTTGATACAGACATGCATACTTTTGGAAATGCCTTTTCAAAGTTCAATTTAAATAAAGTGGATTCTTATTCACATTGGTTTCCCTATACACTTCATCCCTTTGTTTTTTTTTTTTCTAGTTCCTTTGAAAAATCTTTTATTTTCATTTCCAATGGATGTCATTTGTAGGCTTGTAGTTTATGGGATGATTTCATGTCTCATATTACTGTTGTTGTTTGACAGAGATGGTCTGATAATCCGAGATCTTTTACAGCTACATCACATTTTTCCCTGCCCATATTTGTGGCAACATGGTCAATTACTGATGAAGTCATTGTAGCAACCCTTGTTGCACTATTGACCAATAGGGAGAGGCCAAAATTTTGAAGTATATTTATGAAGGTGCTGCTGGATTCATTTATGATATTCATGTTGATTTTAATGTCCCCACACAGAATTGTGCTGAGCTTTGTACTTGAGACTTTATATAGAAATTCTGTTAATTTATTGAAAAACAGTGTCCACACTATCTCTGGGAGATCCATACAAACACAAAATTATTAATATCTTGGTGATATCAAGCCCTGTTAATTCAAACTGCTGGAGACACTCTTTAGGCAGGGGAACCTGTTGTCTGGATTTATCCTAAAAAAGACCTACTTCTCATACTGATGACAACAGGTATTTGACCATGTGTGGCCCGAGATCCACCCCCTATACTTTCACGAATCAGCTGTACCAATCTTCCTTTGCCAGTCCTGTTTAGGTATAGGCCACACCCAGTGAAACCCCATCTGTCGATAGTCCCGACGGGCATGTGAGCAAAGTTGGCTTCCCTAACCCCAAATAGATTCGCCTCACATCTCCATCAAGGTTTGGCCAATCGTGACACCGGAACAGCTCAACAAAGTGTACTGCCACAAGTCAGGGAAGCTATCTTGCCCAGGTCACCACCTATGTCATGTGCCCTATCCCTGTGTAAACTGTTTCCTGCCCCACCCACTATCACTACATGGTCTTCTTTTGTAAAGACCTTAAGTCCTCTATCACATGACTTAGCCCTGCATTTGGCTGGAACATACTGGTGGCCTGGTATGTTGCCCCTAAACATTCCTGTAACTCGGGGCCTACAACTCACCCATGCCTAATACCTAGCAGCAGCACTTTCTTCTTCCTAACATTTTGTATATTTCTAAGCTTCTTGGCCTCAGGTGAAGTGTGCTGCACATTTCTTGCTCCGTGTTCTACCAGAGGCTCTGGCAGTGGTAGACACACAGTTTTATCATCAACGCCAAAAACATCAGATCATGTTCTCTTTCTTCCTACCCTCCTACAAGCTGCCAGTTCACAACCTCCCTATCTCTCTTGATCCTTATCAGTTCCTTCCTTGCTTCCTTCAACTGTGCCCCAAGGGCACAGATTTTCCTTTCCTGTACCCCAACCAAAATGTTCCTACTGCATACTCTGCAGTTCCAGGAGAGAGCTTCTTCTGTTCTCCCAAGATTCTCCCTCCCCCAGTGAAAATATTTCCTACAAGGTTAGCAACAAATCCCTCTACTCACAATGCTATAACAGCTTCCACATTTCCCACTCATGATCAGTTTCAAAAGAATAATTAAGTTTTAAATTTGTCCAGGACACGAGATTGGCTATATGTATGCAAAAATGACATGGAGGTCTTACATGCTATTGTTGTTGTTTTTGTAATGATTTAGAGATACAATGACAGAAGAATGAATTAGTAATTACTTTGCTTTTAGAGAATTTACTTTAGTGTTTGGTCAGGTTTTAAATTTATACCTAGATCACCTCTAACTATTGAACAATATGAAATGTGTTAGTTAAATACAATTTAAAAAACTTTTATAGTAACAATAGGCACTGATGAAACTAGTAGCTGCCTTTCTTAAACGAATTTTCCGCTATCAGGAAAATTTGAATAGAATTTTTTGTGTTTTGGAATGGAAAATTTCGCATTATGTCACAATTATCGTGACTTCAGATTACACAACGTTTTTTTTTTTTTTTTTTCTCAAGAATAATCTCTATGGGGACGCAAATATTCAGCTTTGTGACAAGAATGGACACTACAGCAAATATACAAAACAAAGGAAATTTAAATTTGACACTATTTCCTCTCAAATAAGTTCTTTTAGTGGACGAAGAAAACACCTGTGATCTCACTCGCTGGACATCTTGTCTTCCTGTTTGTTTACTTACTGGGCGTGAAGGGTAAGCTTTTGGCTTAAAAAAGGTATCTGGAGATTCCACACAGCACACCAGGTATGAGATTAATTATGTAATATGCACTATACTGAAATGCCTTGTGAGACGTCTATAAATTCAAATATGCTCAATGTTACTTTCCTGTTTCAATACACAATGCCTGCATTCTGATTTAGTGTTTACTTATTTGCTTACAGGACCGGTCATTGGGTGTGAGGGATAAGCTTTTGGCATACCATGGCAGCAAGAGCATCCAAACAGCACACCATATATGCAACTGATTGTGTGTAAGCACAATACTGAAATGCCTCGTGAGTCATCCCTATATTCATATGCCCAATGTTGCTTTCCTCTTCCAATACACAATGCCTTACAGGACTGTCAGTAAATGAGTGTGCTGGACGCCAGCTCTGTCCAACACTGTGGCTGTCGGATAGAGAGACCAACAGCTGTGCAGGGGCTCCAGGTGCAATTCCTGGCCAATTTGAGAATTTATCCTCTCAGAGGTTGGGTGTTGTGTTGTGCTTATCACCATTTTACCATTTCTTTAGATGCAAAAATAAGCAGTATCAACTGATGTAGACTTGCAGTAGGCAGCCGATTTCTCCTGCATACGATCTCCCGGCCAGAAATGCCATACTGTCATTTCATTTCACGCTACGTATGAAACTGATTCTCTGATATGCACATTATTGAATTGTGAGTCATCTCTTAATTTGTATATGCTCAGTCGGTTTAATATTAATTTCCAGGGCTCTAGAGTAAGCAGTGTGTAGTTGTGTGGACTATGGTGAGTTGTCGTGTCACCTAGCATGGCAATACAACATGTGACTGCAACAGTGCCAACAGCACTGGGTAGTGTTGTCTACTTCACTGCATGAGAAATAGAGCTGTCACGATGGCCAGTCTGACCTCAGTACTACATGTTTGCATGTTGGCCAGTGGATACTTGGAGCAAATCCAGTAATACTCACATATGAAGATTCGTTTATCTTTAACATCACAGAATCATGTTTCTATATCTGCTCCATCCCCATTCCCCAGTGGAAGGGGGTCACAATTATTTTGTGCACATGAGGCTGCTAGCAATTGGATCCTTTCTACTTTTCAAAATTGCATTAACTTTCCCGTGCTCATCCATCCCTGTCCTCAATCCTTTCCCTTGCTTACATTGGCCTGCCTATCTTTTTTTGTTGATATCCCTTACAGTATTATTCCTCTTGCTTTATAATTCCCTTTTTGGAAATTTTGGTCCCTCTTTGTGGATTGAACTACTCTAAATTTTGTCTCCATGGTGTGAGCCAGCTGTGGAACAACACCATACATGAAGTCTTTGGCATGTGGGCTTACCATCTCTTCCATTTTTTACCGGAAGCCATTGCCCTTTTTGTGCTGTACAGCTAGCACAGTAGTCATTTCGTGTGCTTGGGGTGTTATGTACTCTTTTGATGGAGTCCTCTGAAAACAGGGATGACAGTTCTGATACATGAGCTGCTACCTCCCTGTGTATGCCTAGGAGTAGTGGCTTGTCATTCTGAAGCATTGGAACTCCCAGCAACAGCCCCTATGGCATTGGCCCTTGGTGTGGCTGAGTAGTGCACAAGGGGAGAGCCCCTGATTGGTTTTGGTGCTATTAGGGTCTACACTTTGTATCAAACATATCAGACTTAAAAAACCGGCCGTCTTCGGCTGACCTTTAGTCAGGAACGACTTTTCATGATACCCCTTTTCAACTTACAACTATCCCCTCATGGGAGGAGGGTCAGACTCGCTTGCTTGGGGTCAAATCTTTTCCCCATTACCTGGTCTGCATCAAGACTGACAAGGACACCTTCCCACCATGAACCCATTATTTTGGTAGAAACTATCAAAGACAAGTTTGGCAAACCATTACTCCTCACTAGCCTTTGAATATGCTTCAGGGTGTCTTTTTCATAGAGACCTCATCTTCCAAACTGGTGAAGCGTGGGCCAGTCTGGAGTGGCAAGGCATTCATTTTGTTCATCATACCAGAAAGGCACTAAGGACAACCACACTGATAATGACCACTTTATTCTGGTCTTTGAAGTGGATACCCCCAAGACAAGGTCAAGGTTATGGCTTATCACTGTGCACTGTAATGTATGTCCTGCCACTGCTAAAATGTTTTTGGTGTTTATGATTTGTACACATGTATTAATCCTGTATGCAATGAATGAGGATGCCCAGGTGTGCCTTTGTTCTACTGACCACATGTATTCATTGTCACAACTGTCACTGGTTTGTAAGAAGGAAAGAATATATTGGGGTTTACGATCAGCTTCGCCTTGTGTCTACAAAAATCTACTATTGACTCTGTTACATCCTTTCCCCCACCTTATCCCAGTGATGCCTCACTCTTCTCTCCCTCTCCCCTGAACTTACATCTTCCTCCCCTCCAACTGTTGCTCCTTTCATCCACCAGAGAAGTGCCTCTTCTCTGGTGTCTGCTGCCATTAGGGCCTCCTCTCAGTCCAAGAGTCTGCTGGTACACATTGGCCATGGAACCGTCAGCTCTAGCATCCCCAAGGTTGCCTGGTCTCTCTTTATAGAACTAGCAGAAGCCTCTCTCTCTCCCCCCTTACCTCTCTGGCATCTAGCGTGTGTCCTCCTCTACTTATGAAAGAGAAGAAGGAACATAAGTCCTGGGATAAGGACACTCCATTGCTGAGGAGGATGGCATTCCATAGGAAACATAAATATCCAGAAGATCGTGTATGGAACGTTGAGGAAACAGGCCTTAGTGTAGTTCAGACTGATACTGCAAGCAGAGGTAAACGCCAAATTTGTTCTCTGACTGCTGCTGAGTGTGGGTCTCTAGTAATGGTCATCTGTTTGCTGAGTGCAGGAGGTTCTTATGTTGCCCTGATGTTCGTATTCCCGAGAATGGATGAGGGGAAAGACCATTGTTTCAACTGATTTGCTGTACAAAAAAGAGTTAGAAGTCATTATTAAAGAAAAAAGAGGAAAAGAACTTTGCCAAAGACCCCCTAGTGAGATAAGCTTCTACATCCTTACATTTGTCCTCTAGCCATCCATGTCTGCTTAGCCATTTTGCGCTTCCTGTCGATCTCATTTTTGAGACGTCTGTGTACCTTGTTGGCTGCTTCATTTATTGCATTTTTATATTTTCTCCTTTCATCAATTAAATTCAATATCTCTTCTGTTATCCAAGGATTTCTAATAGCCCTCGTCTTTTTACCTATTTGATCCTCTGCTGCCTTCACTACTTCATCCTTCTACTGTATTTCCTTCCCTTGCCAAAGAAACACACTATATCATAGGATCCAACAAGTTTGCTTTCATGGAGCATCCACTGCCAAATATTCTCGCTGTAGTGAGTCTTAAGTGCACCCATAAATGTACGATCTAGCAGTTGCAGGACTAGAACAATTAGCCTCAATAACTTCGTCATTCTTGGGCGGCAGTTCATAGTTACAATTCGCTGAAACCTGCCAGCTTGATCACCCAACCTGTTGGCGTCGTCTTTTTTACCTGGTGTGCTAGGTGAAGGCAACTCCAATCGTTCAGCTCCAGATACAATAACCTCTTTATCTGACGGCCTCTCAAGTCCGATGTCAGTTTTGTCTTCCGGGAGGAAATCTGCATCGGTGAATACGGACTGGTCCGTGGGTCATACTCCAGTAGCTTTCAAACCTTTAATAGCAAATAGCATTGTTGCACTTTTGATGAAAAAAGCGTTGAAATTTGAAAGACCACCGCGGCCTGCACATCCCTCGGTCCATACGCGGAGTCCATACGGAGGGGAGAGGCGACAGGTATATATACCACACCGCCCGCCGGCATTGGACGTCAGTCAACAGGAGTAATCTGATGATGATGGCACGCTACGCCGTGACTGGAACACGATAGTGGGAAAAGGAAGAGAAGGAAACGTAGTAGGTGAATATGGTTTGGGGTTAAGAAATGAAAGAGGAAGCTGCCTGGTAGAATTTTGCACACAGCACAACTTAATCGTAGCTAACACTTGGTTTCAGAATCATGAAAGGAGGTTGTATACATGGAAGAACCCTGGAGATACTAAAAGGTATCAGATAGATTATATAATGGTAAGGCAGAGATTAAGGAACCAGGTTTTAAATTGTAAGACATTTCCAGGGGCAAATGTGGACTCTGACCACAATCTATTGGTTATGTCCTGTAGATTAAAACTGCAAACAGGTGGGAATTTAAGGAGATGGGACCTGGATAAAGAGAAAGAACAAGAGGTTGTACAGAGTTTCAGTGAGAGCATAAAGGAACAATTGACAGTAATGGGGGAAAGAAATACAGTAGAAGAAGAATGGGTAGCTTTCAGAGATGAAATAGTGAAGGCAGCAGAGGATCAAGTAGGTAAAAAGACGAGGGCTAGTAGAAATCCTTGGGTAACAGAAGAGATATTGAATCTAACTGATGAAAGGAGAAAATATGAAAATACAGTAAGTGAAGCAGGCAAAAAGGAATACAAACGTCTCAAAAATGAAATCGACAGGAAGTGCAAAATGGCTAAGCAGGGATGGATAGAGGACAAATGTAAGGATGTAGAGGCTTGTCTCACCAGGGGCACCCAAAATCAGTTGCCTGTTACCTGTCTAGCGGCGTAGATCGGCGTGCAGTGGTGTACAATACGTCGTTTCTGTTCGTGAGATCCTTGTTGCCAGCATCAGGCACTGACATACTTCGGTATCTGGAAGTGCTGGATAACAGCGTTGCATTGCAAGAAAATTGCAGAAGACGAAGAGGAGCTATTTGCGGAGTACATTTCCCCATCATGTTCTAGTTCTGGGTGGAGATTTTAATTTGCCAGATACACCAGGTGACCAAGAAGTCAGTATAAATTTGAAAACTGAATAAATCACGGAATAATGTAGATAGGGAGGTACAAATTGACACACATGCTTGGAATGACATGGGATTTGATTAGAACAAAAAAAAAAATACAAAAGCTCAAAAAATGTCCGACAGGTGGCGCTTCATCAGATCAGAATAGCATGACAAAGCAAAAATGATGTTCTTTACAGGAAATGCTCAATATGTCCACCATCATTCCTCAACAGTAATTGTAATCGAGGAATAATGTTGTGAAAAGCACTGTAAAGCATGTCCGGAGTATGTGGTGAGGCATTGGCGTTGGATGTTGTCTTTCAGCATCCCTAGAGATGTCGCTCGATCACGATACACTTGCGACTTCAGGTAACCCCAAAGCCAACAATAGCACGGACTGAGGTCTGGGGACCTAGGAGGCCAAGTGTGACGAAAGTGGCGGCTCAGCACACGATCATCACCAAACGACGCGCATAAGAGATCTGTCAGACATTTTGTGAATTTGTTTTTTCTAATAAATCCCCATGTCATTCCAAGCATGTGTCTCAATTTTTAACTCTCTATCTACATTATTCCATGGTTTATCACTTTTTCCAATTTATACTGACTTTTTGATCACCCGTTAGACTGGGAGACTTAAACGTTTATAACGGGTGGCAGGGACAAAGAATCCAGTGAAATTTTTTTAAAGTGCTTTATCTGAAAAACTACCTTGAGCAGTTAAACAGAGAACCGACTCGTGGCGATAACATATTGGACATTCTGGCGACAAACAGACCCGAAACAGTTAACGCAGAACACGGAATCAGCGATCATAAAGCGGTTACTGCATCACTGATTTCAGCCATAAGTAGAAATATTAAAGAAGGTAGGAAGATTTTTCTGTTTAGCAAAAGTGACAAAAAGCAGATTACAGTGTACCTGACGGCTCAACACAAAAGTTTTGTCTCAAGTACAGATAGTGTTGAGGATCAGTGGACAAAGTTCAAAACCATCGTACAATTTGCGTTAGATGAGTACGTGCCAAGCAAGATCGTAAGAAATGGAAAAGAGCCACCGTGGTACAACAACCGAGTTTGAAAACTGCTGCGGAAGCAAAGGGAACTTCACAGCAAACATGAACATAGCCAAAGCCTTGCAGACAAACAAAAATTACGCGAAGCGAAATGTAATGTGAGGAGGGCTATGCGAGAGGCATTCAATGAATTCGAAAGTAAAGCTCTATGTACTGATTGGCAGAAAACCCTAAGAAATTTTGGTCTTATGTCAAAGCAGTAGGTGGAGCAAAACGAAATGTTCAGACACTCTGTGACCAAAATGGTACTGAAACAGACTGAAGGCCGAACTACTAAATGGCTAATTCACAGAGGAAGACTGCACTGTAGTTCCTTCTCTACACTGTCGCACATATGACAAAATAGTAGATGTCGAAAGAGATGGCAGAGGGATAGAGAAACAATTAAAATCGCTCAAAAGAGGAAAGGCCGCTGGACCTTATGGGATACCAGTTAGATTTTACACAGAGTACGCGAAGGAACTTGCCCCCCTTCTTGCAGCGGTGTAGCGTTCCGAAAGATTGGAAAAGGGCACAGGTCATCCACGTTTTCAAGAAGGGACTTCAAACAAATGTGCAGAACTATAGACCTATATCTCTAACGTCAATCAGTTGTAGAATTTTGGAACACGTATTATGTTCGAGTATAATGACTTTTCTGGAGACTAGAAATCTACTCTGTAGGAATCAGCACGGGTTTCGGAAAAGACGGTCGTCTGATACCCAGCTCTCTCTATTCGTCCATGAGACTCAGAAGGGCATAGACACGGGTTCACAGGTAGATGCCGTGTTTCTTGACTTCCGCAAGGCTTTCGATACAGTTCCCCACAATCGTTTAATGAACAAAGTATGAGCATACGGACTATCAGACCAATTGTGTGATTGGATTGAAGAGTTCCTACATGACAGAACGCAGCATGTCATTTTCAATGGAGAGAAGTCTTCCGAAGTAAGAGTGATTTCAGGTGTGCCGCAGGGGAGTGTAATAGGACCGTTGCTTTTGACAATATACATAAATGACCTTGTGGATATCATCGGAAGATCACTGAGGCTTTTTGCGGATGACGCTGTAGTATATCCAAAGGTTTTAACAATGGAAAATTGTACCGAAATGCAGGAGGATCTGCAACGAATTGACGCATGGTGCAGGGAATGGCAATTGAATCTCAATGTGGACAAGTGTAATGTGCTGCGAATACATAGAAAGATAAATCCCTTATCATTTAGCTACAATATAGCAGGTCAGCAACTGGGAGAACGCATTAGGAGTGATTTAAAATGGAATGATCATTTGAAGTTGATCGTCGGTAAAGCAGATGCCAGACTGAAATTCATTGGAAGAATCCTAAGGAAATGCAATCCGACAACAAAGGAAGTAGGTTACAGTACCCTTGTTCGCCCACTGCTTCAATACTGCTCAGCAGTGTGGGATCCGCACCAGATAGGGTTAATAGAAGAGATAGAGAAGATCCAACGGAGAGCCGCGCGCTTCGTTACAGGACGATTTAGTAATCGCGAAAGCGTTACAGAGATGACAGATAAACTCGAAGACTCTGCACGGAGACGCTCAGTAGCTCTGTATGGGCTTCTGTTGAAGTTTCTAGAACATACCTTCACCGAGGAGTCAAGCAGTATATTGCTCCCTCCTACGTAGGTCTCGCGAAGAGACATGAGGATAAAATCAGAGAGATTAGAGGTCACACAGAGGCATACCGACAATCCTTCTTTCCACGAACAATACGAGACTGGAATAGAAGGGACAACTGATAGAGATACTCAAGGTACCCTCCGCCACACACCGTCAGGTAGCTTGCAGAGAATGGATGTAGATGTAACGAGCGTTCGATCGTCTGTTATGTTACAGCGTGTGTTAAGGAGGTGACACGAAAAGAACTGTTACCCGTTCCAAGCAAAGGGCTCCAATTTATGCAAACGTCTGTCACGCCTAAGGAAGGAACGCAAAAATAAACCGCGTGGTTTACAGGGATCGCCACGAAGGAAAACTAGTAATTTTGGGAGGAAACCCGTCGTCGTAGACAATTTCATAAAATCGATCCTTCCACAAACGATGGAGGGCTTTTACATCAATCTAAAAATAGTGCCGACATTACGGAAACTACAAATTGTCGTGAAACAAAAAACTCCAGTTTTACTCGTAACAGGCTCGCCAAAAGGAATATTTAACTTTTCTAAAATTCCATACTCTTTATGTAAGAAAGATTCTCTAATCTGTTTTTACACAAAACAAATAATCGTTGATGCTACCAAAACACATGTATCCTTTTTGACAGCTGACAATAGAGCAAATAGCCAATGGGTATAACATTGTCCACATACTTTTCACGTACGTTTACGAAGGCAGTGACAAAAAATGTAGTGCAAATCGGACTAGTACAACACAAGAAATTGTAAATTTCTTGTTACTTTTTAAACATTCATCGTGTTGCAAGACCTGTTAAGTTTCAACGCAATCCTTCAAAGAAAACTTCTATCCTTTAGTAGAAACACAAAGTGAGAATAATTCTTAAATTCTACAGTTTCATTGCGCTTTATGGGGTAGCAGTAGAGGAACGTACATTCACATGAATAGGCATTCGGTTCCATGTTTGTAGTAAAATCCCGACTTACGTTCATATGTTAATATTATTTACTCTATAGCGTTATGTTTCGGAAGAAGTTATCGTCTTTTGTATTCTTTACGGTACTAAAACACTTGTCTAAAAATTAAAGCTGCCGGGCCGTGTATGCAGACGGCGTCGCCGCGGCAGGGCGGTACTGCGTCGTGAGACAGCCTGTGGAGGCGCCCCGTGACGTGGCTGGGTAGCCAGAGTGAGGACAGACTGTAAACGGGCACAGTGAGGATCCATAAGAAACGCATTGTCGTTGATACAATCTGTCATATTTCAGTGTCAGTTAATAACGTATCTACCATTAAAACTTTCAGTAGGTCAGATTCAATGTATGGCCATTCGACAGTCACAGTCGGTAGAGTGAAATGATGAGGTAGCTGGTAATGTGATTCTTGTTTGCGCCTCAGTGGATCCGAATATTTTTATTACTAGTCTTCGCTTTTTCTGTTAGGATCTGATACTTTCTTTTCAGTGCAATAAAAGTATATTCTCTAATATTCGATGTTACATATGTACGTTCCATCTGAGGATGGAGTTTGTTCGAATGGTTTAATCTACAAGACAGATTGCACTACATGCAGTAAGATATAACAAGAAAGTGTAAAACAATTCTTTTTTATTTCACATGTTGTGAAGATTCTGCTGCTGAATAGGAACAAATATAAAGTATGACTTTGAATCGCGCTATTTGTTACGGAGCTTCTCTTTCTGCCTTATAACATGTCCGTGGACACTACACGCAGAGCAACGTGACTCTCACGTGGACAAGAGAGGAAAGGCGCGTTTTAATAGCGCTAGCTTAAGAATTTTACGCCCATGCATTTTGTAAAGTGGGTGATAGAGAGAAACGTGTGACGAGGGCCTCCCGACCGCTCGCCTGGTGCAGGTCTTTCGACTTGACGCCACTTGCGCGTCCTTGGAGATGAAATGATGACGATTAGGACAACACGACACCAAGTCCCTCAGCAGAGAAAATCTCCAACCCAGCCAGGAATCGAACCCGTCTGTCACGCTGACCACTCAGCTACCGGGGCGGACAACCGGGTGATGTGTGACCCAGATGCTGCCGCTGCGGTCGCGTGTACCACGTTGACACGCACATGCTTTATGCACAAGTCAGAGCGTTCGGCAGCACTTTCAACTTGGCACGCTCAAGACTGATGTTCACAACACCGTCCGTGTAGTGACGGCATTACACTTTCCTAAAACAGTGCACGGAGATCGGCGCAAATACTGTTGAGTGGTACTTAAGATAGGGAAATAAATTAGTGAAGTAGAAATTTAAAATTAATGAGAAACTTCGTTTAGCTTAGAAGAGTTACACTCTGGCAAACAACGGGCAGAGCAGAAGAGGCAATGACCGCGAAGTCAACACATTCAGGAGAAGCTATCGTCCTCCCCCACGTAAGCAGAAGCTGTCGATTCAGCCGTCAGGGCATCGCCCGTCCGGCTCACGTGTTTCTCAATTGTCACACGTGATCAAAGGCCCTCGCCTACATTCCGAGAGCCAATGACCGACGTTAAGAAGATTCTTCGCGAAGCTTTTCGACGTGACAAAAGAGGCAACGACAGCGATGTTGTTCACCTCCAGTGAAGTGAAGTGAAGTGAATAAGTACGCGAGACGCAGTGGGCCCGACAGGAGTAGCTTTCAGTTCAGTTCCGGTACAGTCGGTGCTCAAGACCGTCATGCAGGAAGATACTACATCGTACACAGAAGCACCGAGTCCGCCGCTGTAATGGAATAGCAAGCAGCAGCCTCGGCGCCAGAAGACAGAAGGTATTTGAGGCCAGATTTTTATGTACCCGAGTGACTCGTGAGGACGGGAAGGAGACAGCGCACATCCGAGTCGTCACCGTCCGATTCACGACTTCTTCCTCAATAATTAAACGGACCACCTCGCGATGCGCGTCTCCAGTCAACTGGGCGAAACGGCGACACGAGATACACACCGCCGTGCGTAATCAGACGCCGCCGCTCACGCAAGCAGAAGGCTTCGCAAACGACACAGTTGCCAGTATCCCAGCCAGAAACCCTTGTACAAAACTTTCAATAAAAGTTATCTTATGTAAAACTGCTGTTTCATTCTACCTCATACCTGAGCCAAGGATGAACCCACCCTGCAAAAATGTTGTTAAGAGAGAAAAAGTAATTTATTTAGTGTTTTTCACCCTGACATAATGCTTTAGAATCAAATGCCCTTTGCAGTAGTGCTCATTCTGACAGATGACCATCACAAACAGAGAAAACCCAGTTACAGTACGGAGTAGAGAGGAGCGGAGAGTATTCGTTGTGAAGGGGTGCCGTCGAGAATAGATACGATGTGTCAGGGGACGAAAAGCAGTTCGCTATAAAATTAACGAAGAATGCCAACAAGTTAGGAATTACTACAATAATAGTGATTGCGATATTTCTCTCGGCAGTTTAAACCGAGTAGGTGAGCGAGTAAGGTAACCAGGAAAATAACAATAGCTACAGTTGTATGCTATAGCATACAATGTAAAGAATTTCAGGCAAATAGTTTCAGATCAAGTAATACTACAGTTAACGGTAACAGTCGAAGACACTAGCAGGAAGATAATTACGGAATTACAGTTACAAGAACAATAGGTAAAGGCACAGAAACAGAGATAGTTGGAGAGTAGATGCAATTTCAAGATAGCATTCAGAGAAGGAGAGATGTTGCAAAAGATTAGTATTAAATTAAGGTGAGAGGTGCTAGGTTTTCGCTTTGGCTCGCATAGTTTCTCTTGATGCTGTTCAGTTCTGACACGTTTCTAAACGCATTCTTTTCAGGGGTGGGGGGGGGGGGGCGGTCTTAATTATGCATTCTGAAGGCCGAAATGGGGTGTGGCGTTGTTTTAAATCCTTAGATGGTCCTTTGTACACTCCTGGAAATGGAAAAAAAAACACATTGACACCGGTGTGTCAGACCCACCATACTTGCTCCGGACACTGCGAGAGGGCTGTACAAGCAATGATAACACGCACGGCACAGCGGACACACCAGGAACCGCGGTGTTGGCCATCGAATGGCGCTAGCTGCGCAGCATTTGTGCACCGCCACCTTCAGTGTCAGTCAGTTTGCCGTGGGATACGGAGCTCCATCGCAGTCTTTAACACTGGGAGCATGCCGCGACAGCGTGGACGTGAACCGTATGTGCAGTTGACGGACTTTGAGCGAGGGCGTATAGTGGGCATGCGGGAGGCCGGGTGGACGTACCGCCGAATTGCTCAACACGTGGGGCGTGAGGTCTCCACAGTACATCGATGTTGTCGCCAGTGGTCGGCGGAAGGTGCACGTGCCCGTCGACCTGGGACCGGACCGCAGCGACGCACAGATGCACGACAAGACCGTAGGATCCTACGCAGTGCCGTAGGGTACCGCACCGCCACTTCCCAGCAAATTAGGGACACTGTTGCTCCTGGGGTATCGGCGAGGACCATTCGCAACCGTCTCCATGAAGCTGGGCTACGGTCCCGCACACAGTTAGGCCGTCTTCCGCTCACGCCCCAACATCGTGCAGCCCGCCTCCAGTGGTGTCGCGACAGGCGTTAATGGAGGGACGAATGGAGACGTGTCGTCTTCAGCGATGAGAGTCGCTTCTGCCTTGGTGCCAATGATGGTCGTATGCGTGTTTGGCGCCGTGCAGGTGAGCGCCACAATCAGGTCTGCATACGACCGAGGCACACAGGGCCAACACCCAGCATCATGGTGTGGGGAGCGATCTCCTACACTCGTCGTACACCTCTGGTGATCGTCGAGGGGACACTGAATAGTGCATGGTACATCCAAACCGTCATCGAACCCATCGTTCTACCATTCCTAGACCGGCAAGGGAACTTGCTGTTCCAACAGAACAATGCACGTCCGCATGTATCACGTGCTCTAGAAGATGTAAATCAACTACCCTGGCCAGCAAGATCTCTGGATCTGTCCCCCATTGAGCATGTTTGGGACTGGATGAAGCGTCGTCTCACGCAGTCTGCACGTCCAGCACGAACGCTGGTCCAACTGAGGCGCCAGGTGGAAATGGCATGGCAAGCCGTTCCACAAGACTACATCCAGCATCTCTACGATCGTCTCCATGGGAGAATAGCAGCCTGCATTGCTGCGAAAGGTGGATATACACTGTACTAGTGCCGACATTGTGCATGCTCTGTTGCCTGTGTCTATGTGCCTGTGGTTCTGTCAGTGTGATCATGTGATGTATCTGACCCCAGGAATGTGTCAATAAAGTTTCCCCTTCCTGGGACAATGAATTCACGGTGTTCTTATTTCAATTTCCAGGAGTGTAAGATCTTGTCTTATTGTAAGCCCTGCCCTTGCTAACTATTTTTTCTCGTGGCTGAAGATCTGCGTCCTTTTTCGGTGTGAGACAAATTTGACAATTATTGGATGAGATTTCGAAGCACCTTATAATCCACGTACCATCCAGTGTCTACCTTACCTATGTCAATGCCTAATATTTCTCGTGCAACCTGTATAATGAGTTCATCTGTGTCTTCCGGCTCATCTTCGCCGCCGGCTATTTTTCCTTTTTATGTAGACTGAAGCGAGGAGAAAGGAAACGGAAGGAACTATTAAGGTAAGCTGCACTGAGACCTTGCGCGGAATCAGCGGCAATGAGAAAAAATGTATGCAACCCTGGAACTCGAACCCGGGGTCCGCTGCTACATGATTCATTGCTCGTAGAGGCGAATCAGTTATATGAAAGCGTGCTGTCCGTTTATTCAAACATGTCACAAAGAACAGACATTGCGTATCCCTAATATTTCGCCTTTACTGCCCTCTCTGAAATTCGTCACACACAAATTATTCTCGGGACCGAGAGCTGTATAAAGCTCTGAAATGTTTAGCGATTCGTGAAACGTGTAACGAAAAGACATGTTAAACGCCACTGATGGGGAAGCGTTTACCGAGGGCGACAAAAATGTTGTTTCTACTCAAGTCGGATTTCAGTGTGGCTGTGAAGTTATCTGGTAACGCACAACAGGTCTAGGTGAAAAGAAGGTAATTGTTGGATGTTATTAACGGCCTCCCGATTCCGTCGAGACAGAGTTATTCAAAGAAAGTCTACGCTCAGTAGTGCGGAAGTACCCAAATCGTGCAGTATTAGTTCCGAGCATAGACAAGGACACCGATGGATTCATTACAAGGTTTCCACATAAGTAGCCTTGCAGAGTACTGTTGAACATGTTTTTTCGAAAACTGTCTTGAGCACCTAGTTCGAGAGAGCACATACAATGGAAATACACACATAAAAAAAAATTGCGTGACCCCGGTTACCAGAACTCGGGAAGATAAACGTTGGCTGTGGATATCGTATCAGATACACAGTCCCTTTGACTTTTTAAAGATGTCACTAAGCCCGACCACAGATGTGAGCAACCGTGTATGAGCAGCGCCTATTAGACAGACGGGGTCCGACAGCCGATCCGTTCCAGTCATTCCACCACGAAGGAGGTACACGGCTCGTGTTGTCTGTAGTTCAACCGTGCCTACACCGTCAATACAGCGGTCCGCATTGTTCGTTTGTGCCAGGAAGGGCTCTCAACAAGTGAATTGTCAAGGCGAGTCGGAGTAAACGAAAGCGATGTCGATGACATGTCTCGCTCAGGATGCCCGGGGGCGACTACGGCAATCGATGACCGCTGCTTGCGGATTATGGCTCGGAGGTACCCCGACAGCAAAGCCAACATGTTGAATAATGCCTTTCGTGCAGCCACAGGACGTCGTGTTAAGACTCAAACAGTGCACAGTAACCTGCACGATGCACGTCTTCACTCCCGACGTCCGTGGCGAGGTCCATCTTCGCAACTACGACACAGTGCAGCGCGGTACCGATGGGCCCAACAACATGCCGGATGGACCTCTCAGCATTGGCATCACGTTCTCTGCACCGATGAGTCTCATATATACCTTCAACCAGACAATCGTCGGAGACGTGCTTGGAGGCAACCCGGTCAGGCTGAAAGCTTTAAATACACTGTGCAGCAACATAGAGGTTCCCTGCTGTTTTGGGGTGGCATTATGTGGGGCCGATGTACTCTCTCGTGGTCATGGAAGGCGCCGCAACGGCTGTACAATACGTGAATGCCATCCTCCGACCGATTTTTTAATTTCGTTTTTAGTGCAACGAGATCGGCAGTATACAGTATATGGCCGAGGCATTCGTCTTCATGGACGACAATTCGCGGCCCCATCGTGCACATCTTGTGGCTGACTTCCTTCAGGATAACGACATCGCCCGACTAGTGTGGCCAGCATATTCTCCAGACATGTGCCGGCCGGAGTGGCAGAGCGGTTCTAGGCGCTACAGTCTGGAGCCGGGCGACAGCTACGGTCTCAGGTTCGAATGCTGCCATGGGCATGGATGTGTGTGATGTCCTTAGGCTAGTTAGGTTTAATTAGTTCTAAGTTCTAGGCGACTCATGACCTCGTAAGTCAATTTGCATAGTGCTCAGAGCCATTTGAACCATTTTTCTCCAGACATGTACCCTATCGAACATACCTGGGGCAGACAGAAGAGGGCTGTTTATGGCCGACGTGACCCTCCAACCACACTGAGTGATCTACGCCGAATCACCGTTAGGAATGGGACAATCTGCCTTGATGAACTTGTGGATCGTATTCCACGACGAATACAGGCGTGCATTAATTCAAGAGGACGTGGTAGTGGGTATTACAGGTTCCTGTGTGTACACCAATCTGGGCAACCGACTCTGAAGGTCTCGCTATACGGTGGTACAACATGCCATGTGCCATTTTTATGAGCAATAATAAGGGCGGAAACGATGTTTATATCGATCTCTGTACAAAAAATTGGAATAGTTTCCGGAACCAACCGAAGTGATGCTAAACTTTTTTTTATGTAAGTATTTTAGAGCATGTAGCTACAAAGATGCCTGGACTCACCGAGGGTGTCACTACAGAGACAGGCGTTAGTGATAATGACGTTGCCGTAGCGACGATGGTTACTTAAGTTATTAAATCAATCAAGAAAGCTAGGAGAGTAGTTGAGCAGAAAAGCGGTTGTTAGAATTTCAAACAGTGAATGGACATTATTTAGTTCCAGTATGATGGGTGTAGAGTAATTATAAGCCAAGTTTGAACAGATCCTAAATCGTGCTGTGGAAAAGTATGTGCCTAGTAAGCGAATGAAGGATGGAGAAGATACATTGCGGAAAATGATGATGAAGCAGAGACTGTTGCACACTCAGTTCAACAGAGAGCACGCTAACAACAATTCAAGGTTAGTAGAGATTCGTGCGTCTGTGGAAAGATCGAAGCTCGAGCATACAGATGCCGCCGTCATACCTCAACAAATTATCTTGAAGAGATCGCGAGACTATTCTGGTCCTGCGTAAAACCGCTGAGTGGGGGGCGAAGCTTCAGCCTGGTGTGCTAGTAGAAAACAACAAAAGGAATGCTCAAGTTTTAAATTTCATGTTTAAGGAATATTTCACGCAGCAGAATCGTAGAAACATGCAGTCGTTACACTCTCGTGTCGACACCACGGTAATGGACATTCCTAGCCTAGAGAAGCAGCTGGAACATTTGGTAGCAAATAAGTCGCCAGGTCCTGACCGAATACCGATTCGGTTTCACAAACAGTACTCTACGGCATTGGCCCCTTACTTAGATTGCATTTATCGTGAATCTCTCGCATAACGCAAAGTCCCAAGTGACTGGAAAAAAGTGACTCCTATGTACACTAATGGCCATTAAGATTGCTATACTACGAAGATGACCTGCTACACGCGCGAAATATAACCGACAGGAAGAAGATGCTGTGATATGCAAATAATTAGCTTTCCAGAGCATTCACACAACATTGGCGACACCTACAACGTGCTGGCATGAGGAAAGTTTTCAACCGATTTCTCATACACAAACAGCAGTTGACCGGCGTTGTCTGGTGAAACGTTGTTGTCATGCCTCGTGTAAGGAGGAGAAATGCGTGCCATCACGTTTCCGACTTTGATAAATGTCGGATTCTAGCCTATCGCGATTGCGGTTTATCGGAGCGCGACACTGCTGCTTGGTCGAGATCCAATGACTGTTAGCAGAATATGGAATCGGTGGGTTCAGGAGCGTAATACGGAATGCCGTGCAGGATCCCAGCGACCTCGTATCACTAGCAGTCTAGGTGACAGACATCTTATCCGCATGGCTGTAACGGACCGTGCAGCCACGTCTCGATCCCTGAGTCAACAGGTGGGGACGTTTCCAAGACAACAACCATCTGCACGAACAGTTTGACGACGTTTGCAGCAGCATGGACTATGAGCTCTGTTACTCTTGACGCTGCATCACAGACAAGAGCGCCTGCGATGGTGTACTCAACGACGAACCTGGCTGCACGAATGGCAAAACGTCATTTTTTCGGATGAATGCAGGTTCTGTTTACAGCATCACGAAAGCGTGTATTCGTCATCGCCATACTGCTGTATCACCCCGCGTGATGGTATGGGGAGCAATTGGTTACAGGTCTCGGTCACCTCTTGTCCGCATTGGCGGCACTTTGAACAGTGGACGTTACATTGCAGATGTGCTACGACGGAAAAAATCGCAACACCACAAGCAGTTGTGAGAGATAAACGAAAGTTGGTAGGCGTGTTTCTACAATTGAAAAATAGTGTCGATTTAAATTTCGCGCCAGTCGCATAAGAATGGTGTTAGTAGGGGGGGGGGGGCACTGTGAGGGTGCAGATCAGGTCTGCTGTAAATACACGCCGTGGCGGTTGTGAGCGTTAGTTACCTTCTAGATTGGACGTGGTGGTTTGATCTTAGCCAAGAATGCCTTTGAGGAGACAGAGACGCCATTACGATCATCTTAACGAGTTTGAACGAGGTCGTGTAATAGGGACACGAGAAGCTGGATGTTCCTCCAGCGATTTCGCAGGAGACTTGGCAAAAATGTAGCACTGTATACTGGCAGCGGTGACCGCGAGAATGTACGGTTGCAAAAAGCTCGGGCTCCGACCGGTCACGTGGCGCTACCAAGAGGGAAGGCAGTCGTGTCTGGCGTACGTCTCTGGCACATCGTATTTCTTCTGCAGTAGCAATTCGAACAGCAGTCGACGACATAACGAAATAATAATCGATTACTTCAGGGACAGCCCCGAGCCAAGGCGCCCAGTAGCATGCATTTCACTGACCCCCAAACCACCGGCATTTGCGACACAAAACTGACATCGCACACCATTACAACACAATGCATGCCCGTTTCAATGTTTGCATTCAACATTCTGATCGTTACATCTGTTATTAACTTACCAGTATATCACTTTTGCAACGGCTTATTTCGCGCTTACGTTGCCCTGTGATGCTGCAATGTTAATTACTTAAATATCCTACATAGACAGACGTATTCCCGAAATTTCATTACTCTACATGTTTTTTGTTCGTTTGTTGCTGTGATTTTTTTTTTATCGCCAGTTCATTTGTCCAGTCGCGGAAGCCGTCAGGCTCTGATGCCACCCTGCAACATACCTCTGCCAGGCAGGCTGCATAGAGCATAGCCCCTGTAAATCAGTAACTGCACAGTCCAGCGAGCTAAGAAAGTTGCAGCTCGGTCCGCAGAGGTCCTTCGTGTACACGAGACACTAGAACAGGTGGTGCACGCATCCGCGACAGGGTCACTGCTGCATTCACCGTGACACGTGCGGCCACTGGAGTGTGAGTGTGCCTCCCGGGCAGTCCCGTCGTAGCCGACAATTGGTGCCCACCGCTACGAACCCAGCATCGCCTCCGACTGCACGCCGCCTTCGCTTCCTGTCCACAGTGTTAACTATACAGACGGCGCTTCTACGAAATCGGCAAAAAATCTCGTACACCATTTAAAGAGTATTATGTCTTTGCAGAAAACTACACTGTCAAAAATTCCCTTTAACTAACAGCTAAAATTAAAAACTTTTCCATTTCTGATGATGGTAATTCCGTATCCTTTAACGTAGTTAATTTACTTGCTAACATTCACATTTTTGAGACTATTAAAATTACTGATGAGAATCTTCTCCAACACATAAACCTAATGTTCAAGAAATTAAAGATGTCATTAGGTTATTACTTCTGATACTCTCCTACAACTATTTCCAGTTTAACGCTGAAATTTTTTTTATGACCTTAAGCCTTTGCCGTGCCCATTTGTATAACAAGTACGCTTGCCAACAGTTTTGTTAAACATCACAAAAGGCAGTACTTTAAGAAATTGGTGTGACCTGAGCAATTTTCCAGTCTTTAGGTACGGATCTTTCTGTGAGCGGTTGTATATAATTACTAAACATGGACCTATTGTATCAGCACACTCAGAGGAACTTGACTGGTATACAATATGGAACGGAAACCTTGCCTTTAATAAGTGATTTAAGCTGCTTTGCTACACCGAGGATATATGCTTCTCATTTTGGCACTTTCTGTTGACTGGGCTTCGGGAATGCTTACTTCGTAATCTTTGCTGAAGGAGTTTCGGAAAACCACGTTTCTTAACTCTACTTTAGTGGCACTGTCATCAGTGACTCCACCGTTACTTTCGCGCAGTGAAGGTACTGATTGCGTCTTGACACTGGTGTACTCTATGCATGAAGAGAATCTCTGGGTTTCTCGCCAGATTTCGAAACAGAGTTTTGTTGCGGAAATTATCAAGAGCATCTCGCACTGTAGTAACCGCTATATTTAGAACTTCTGCAAAACATTGCCAGTCTTGCGGATTTTGGATTCTTTTAGATTTGGCATGCTTTTTCGTTACTTCTGCAACAGCGATTTCACCCGTTTTGTCCATGGGGGATCAGTACCATCACTTATTAATCTATGTGGTATATATATCTCTCAATTGCAATCGATACTATTTCTCTGAAATCATTCCACACCTTTTCTACGCTTACATGATCAGATCGGAAGGAGTGGAGGCTGTTTCCTTAAAAATCGTTAAGAGCATTGTCAGCTTTTTTTAAACAGATGTACTTTAAGTTTCTTTTTGATGGTTGTAGGTGTTACACTATTCAGTGTACAGGCAACTGACTTGTGGTCGCTAATCCCTGTATTCGTCATGATACTACCTATTCATCCAGGAATATTTGCTGCTATGAGGTCAAGTACGCTTTCGTAACCATTTATGCTTCGAGTGGGCTCACGAACTAATTGTTCAAAATAATTTTTTTAGAAAGCATTCAGTACTATTTCAGGTATGTTTAATCTATCCCTTCTGAACGTTGTTAGGTCGTTTGAAAAAATTTCGGCTTAACATATTTCCGGCTTTAGCCAGGTTTCCGTACCTATAACTGTTTGAGCTTCAGTGCTTTCTATTAGGGCCTGGAGCTCTGGTTCTTTCCCAACACAGCTACGATAATTTACAACACCGATCGTTTCTACAACCTCCTTACTGTGTGTTACCTGCCCCCTTTTAGACAGACGCCATTTCTATGTTTTCCTGAGACCCTCTAACCTAAAAATGCACCCCAGCCGCCCCCACTACCCGTGTAGTGGACTCCTGACCTATTAAGCGGAATCCAGAAACCCACTACCCTATGGCGCAAGTCAAGGACTCTGAGGCCTACACAGTCACATAACCGCCTGAGCCTATGATTCATACCTTCCACTCGGCTCTGCACCGAAGGACCACAGTCGGTTCTGTGGATGATGCTGCAGATGGTGAGCTCCGCTTTAATCTCGCAAGCAAGACTGGCAGTCTTTACCATTTCCGCTAAACAAAAGGAGAGAGGATCTCCTCCAATCCAAAGCGACACAAGCCATTGGCACCGACTGGGGCCACCACCTGCAGTTGGGTGCACCCTGTACTCTTCATGGAATCCGGAAGCACTCTTTAGAAATCAGGACTGACTCCCCCACCTTGTGCACACTGCCATCCTTCCACACCTTGGCAGCCATGTTACTAAGGGGGCCCAATTACGCGCCTATTATTGGAGTTCCGAACCACCAGCAAACTCACCTTCTGTGAACACCACGAAGGTTCCTCTGGAGGCCCTACGATCGGCCCCTCGCAAAGTCTTTCGCTGCCTGCCATACTTTGGAATGATCTCTCACTCGACCACAGGTGAGGGATCAACCTCAGCGCTGCAGACCAACATAAATGTAGGATAATGACATCACTGCTGCTCAAAAATCTGCAGTCAGAGAAGACAACTCCAAATGCAAGGGGAAAAGACACAAGAATGCTATAAGTAAATATCAGAAACTTATCTATTATAAAGAACATTCCTAGATGTTGAAAGCGACCGAAATTGTTAATTCTACTTACGATGTTTTAAAAGAATTAACTTATATGGTAAAATAAACCAAGTCTGCTTTTCTTCATGGTTACGTGACGTTACGTATATATCTGTTTTGTATTTTTATTCGTCCATGCCTTTCGTTTAAGCACTCACTCAAGCTAAACAGGTCTCTGCTGCCAAGTCATTATCAATTGTCATCGATGAAGGGTGAAAACAAAGGAAAGAGTATTCACTTTCTTTTGCCTGATGGCGGATTTAGGGAGTTGGGATGCATGGCAAAAGCGCATTCTTACGCGACTTTTATTTTTACCAAAGTACTTTTATACCGTAACAGCGTTGTGTACGTTGATTATGACTCTATGATCATACTGATATACTAAAAAGGACAACCAAACCAGCATCCACTGCAACGTGGATAGTAGTACGAAAAGATTTGTTTTTACTTTTTAGACATTACTCCTGACTAGAAAATTCGAAGCGCAAGGGATCGTTACAATCGAGTCTGCACAATTCGAAGTTCGAATAATTACTTCTATTTAACTCGACTTTAGATGAAATCAGGAAAAATCGAAATAAAATTTTGATTTTTTTTTACTAACGTATTTCCAGTTTTCTTACATGTTTTTTTGCTTTAGTATTTGAAACGGAAGGTACACACAAATGTTCGAAAATACATAAATTCAGCTTCATTCATTTTTCAATGCTGAACCAACTGTCACGAATGGTTGCTTTTTGTCAATTAAGTTTCTCATAAAGAACCTTATGTCTTTGGAGCTAGCGTGTCACTCCTTATTTGTATCTGAGACTTCTGTTCCCAGACTAACCGTAAATGTCTTAGCGTTCCGACAAATACCTTTTGTACCCTGCATTGAGTAAGGCAATACTATAAACTTTCGCCTCGCCCGGTCTGCTTGCTCCCGCTTTTTAATACTTATGAGCAACATTATCTTTCCGCTCGATGATCGTTTGCAGCTTGGATGGTGGAATCCCGAAACAATTCGTTACCTGCTACTTCTCGTTGCATTCCACAGCGTCGAAACTCGTTTCTGTTTTACGAATGTCGGAAATATCCTAAAGTGAAAAACGTCTACTTTCTCCGTGGTCGAAGTTCCTTGTGTGACAAAATGGCGTCAGATTTGAATCACTATTAATTACGAGACTGACAGTGCGCAAACAAAGGTTAAGTCCACGTGGTTGTCACTTATTGCCTGTATTGGCATATGCGGGTCATTGTTAGGAATCATCTTTATGTAAAATTATAAACTGGTGAAGCTGTTAGCTAGGATTCTCATTTGTGTGTCATTGCGATGAACAGCTTAGGGAGCGCCGCTAGGAGTAACAGAAAATAAAAATATTCGCTGGAATATAAACGAAAATCTATATTGAGTTTAAACCTACGACACATAGGAAGAGTTCGTCTCAGGACTTGTAAATATGCTCTAAATTACAGAAAACGTGAGAAAAGCCCTCCCAGAAGCCTAAATAGGGCAGCGCTGAGAGAAGGTGACAGCTCCCTCAGAGTCGGAAAAAAAAGGAAGAAATTGCGCAACGCGATAACGTACTCAAAGGCTATATCGTACCCCAGCCACTGAAAAGTCCAAAATTGTGAGTGTGACCACTGTAATAAAGATATTGTTAACTAAATTTCATATTAATATGAAACACATGTTACGATTTTATCCCGACGTTTTCACGAAAACTCTACGGCCCAGACCTGAACTGCACACACAGAAATTTATTTGCAACGGATTAATAATATGCTGTGGTATTTCGTGCACTGTTAAAACAACTGATGAAACAGACAGAATTATCTGGTGTAAGCTAGGCGTTGACTTGTAATTATAGAATGTCTGCGGGTCGTTTTCATATGACAGTCGCCTCGATTAGTGAAGAAGTTGCTTCGGTTTTCTCGAGGCATTTGGGAACAGGTTGAAACAAACGATTAACAACCGTCGACTGCATACAGTCGCAAAGGCTGATTTCAAATGTCTTTGGTAACTGTAAAGCTACTTCACCTGGGTAGGGGGGACAGCTACTAGTCGGAGGTAAACACTTCCCCCTCACAGCGTTCTAATGTTGCCGGCTACACTATGCCACTCAGCGTCCGATGTAAACACAGCCGACAACAGGAAGTGTGACAGGACTACCAGACCGAGTTCAGAGCAGGAAACGGCCGGGGTCCCCGGTGGTCTAGTGGTAAGGGGGTCTGGAACGTTCCAGCGCCTCGGCTGGCGCTGGAATTTTCAGATTTCCGAACACTAGCCTCCACCTCTGCCCTGGCATGTGGCGCATGCCGGGCACCCCCGTGGGGTCCGTGCTTCGGATCCCACGTGGAGCTCACTCCCTCACTACAAAATATACCTCATTATGCTGCTGCAATCACTTATTTTAAATTTCAATACGCACACTTTCTTCACCAGACCACATCTACATATATTTTCCAGGTACTTTCTACATATTATATCTCACTGTCAAAAGAAACAGCATAGTATCATGAACATTTGTAGGATTACAACAATGAAATAATATCCTTACTAAAAAAAACTAATACGTTTTATTTTCGTTTTTGTTCTAAATGCTGCTAAGATAACTACAAGAAATTGGAAGCTGTTTTGGTATTTAATAATCAGTAATTAGAAAAATAAATTTGACTATAATACTGATACATATATTACATATTTACTTAGTACATTCTCAGTGCAGGAACAGGATAAATTGTTTAAATGTCAAAAGAAATGCAAAATATTATATCAAATTGTTTTTAATTCTTCAAGAGTCAAAATGAGATTATGATATGACACAGGTCACTAATGAGGTACTCTCTTTCTTTGTATGAAAGAGGATAATTATCCTGGTTTTATGTGAGCTAAATGTTAAATTAAACAGATAACATTTAACATTTAAAAAACGAATTTCTTGACGATTTTACTGACAGGTCTACATGTTTCATATTATATTTCTGACGGTAGTTAGCTGACATCCTCTCAGGCTCAGCTTTATATGAAAGTATCTTGCAGGTCAGAAAATAAATTTTATTACTACCTCTACAGATTCAGTTGGTCTATTGTTGTTGTACTATTGTTGCATTGCGAGAGAGAGACTGCTACTATAGCTGTTTTCTTTTTCTATTAAATTCCGTGCCATATCTCCATTCTAAATGCTAAAAATCGTGGATAAAACTTTTAGCAATACTATTTCCTTTTCACCACATCGCTGCTAGGTGTCGCTACTGGTCCCTCACACAGTCAGTTGTCTGTAGCGCAGGGCTTCGCTACCAGTGGACTCACTCTGCCGGGATTTGCTGCTTCATTCCTGAACGAGTACGCCGGCTGAAATACCCGCTAAATCCTCACACTAAACGAGAAGCGTAATAGCACCAATACCAAATAAGGCAACTCGTGGTCAGTGCGAATATTTTCAAACCACCACTATGATAACTCCTAGCTGAAAATACTGATACAAACTATTTGCAGAGGAATGGAGCACCTTACAGAAGCTGATTTAGCGGAAAATCAATTTGGAGGGTACAGCACCCATATTTATAACATCTTTCGATACAGAAAAAACTTTTGACGATGTTGACCAGAATATACAGTTTGAATTTAAGATGCAACCAGGAATAAAATATAGCGAGCGAAGCATTACTTAGAACTCCACCAGAAACGAGACAGCAGCTGTACGAGTTGAAGGACATGAAAGAAAGGATATACGTGACAAGTGAGTGAGACAGGATTCTAGTCCATTCCCTGATGTTATTCATTCTTTATACAGGGTGTTTCACAAATCATGCTTCACACTACTCAGGGCTGTTCAGGGGACGTAACTGATGAAGTTTTACATAGGAATCTACTTCTGAAAACGTCATCCAGCGACGCTACAGAGCGTCAAAGTTATAGATACCGGTGCCTACAAAAATAGAGGGATCCCACGAAGATGTTACAACCTTTCTAAGATGATGCAGATGGAAAAATGCATAAATTTGAGATTATGTCCTTGTATCGGAAAATTATAACAGAGAACCTTTCTGTTACCTCAGTATGTACCGTTATCGTTGTTGCTAAGATGTAGGACAGGAAACTTTCAGGTGTGGTGGTACGGAACGAGAGAAGAAAACTATGTGCAGTACACATAGGCTGTTACATGCATACATCAGGAACCATGAGCACTTGTTCATCTTCGCTAGCGTTCTTTGTAGGAACTATATCGCTTCTGTCCGATATTTTGAGAATGATACAATTATTTTTTCCTAAAACCTAGCAGCTGAATAGTGCTTGAAACGATATAAATGGTACTTATGATTTATGGTATGGAGACAGAAACGGTAGTTCACTTTAATGATAACAATATACAGCAAAATTCTGTAATGTTTCTGCAAAATGCCATAACACCCAAATCCTGAAATATAATCGGATATTTCGAATGTGGTACGACACCAGCTGTACAGTTTACTGGACAGATACAGAGTTTTCCGAAATTCTAGCACTTTTAGAGGGAACTAAGCGACAATATTTTTAATTTGAACCCCCGTACGGAAACGTATACTTTCCGTGCTACAGCCGTTTGAATACATGTTTGCTACGTGGGTAGGCAACAGGGTAGCCATCGTGGGATGGCGGAAGGGGTGGGGGAAGATGCTTACGTCGGATGTCATTCACCGTCAGCCCTGCCACTCTGACAAGGTTCGTGCGTCACTCAAGTGTCTCTCAGTATTAGAGAAATATTGCGGAGTGCACTTTTGCCGAATACACCGATATGATCCTACTGTATGGCGAAGTTCGTCGCCTTTATCAAGCTCGTTCTCAGCAGCGTCCAACTTCACGGCATACGCTTTTCGCCACAACTGCGCAACGACTTTGAGATAATGGTGCGTTCACCGTCAGCACGGGTGACTGCAGTGCTACAAAGAGACGCAGCGCACCTAAGTTTCAAAAGGCCGTATTGTAAAGAAGAGTGTTTCTGAAAACTTATCAAGTTTCCTTTCAATGAGTGGAATTGTGGAACTATCGATGTACTGGGTCACAGCTAATGACTTACTTGTATAAGTGGTCGCGTTACTAACATGTTTTCCGACGGCTGTAGCGAGGAAACGGTGCGTTACAGGAGATGGGTTCCAATTCAGAATACGAGTATTGTGTACTCATTCCCCATCTACACTAGGAGTTTGTAACGGAAATTTCGGAACATCGTGCATGTTTCCGGTATATTTTACAGTTGTTGTTCCACCATAATAGAAATTTCGAATACATTTCATAATTTCTGAGAGCTCATCAGGCGCGACTACCGTGTCCGCAGTATAAAACCCAGGGGGCCTCTTGCGTACGGGGGCTCTGACGCCCACGAGAACAACTGTAGGTAGAGAGCGCAACACAGCTTCTTTGATGGACATTTCACTCTAATGCTGCCAGATGTGTCTATTTTTAGAGGTATCTTGAACCGCCTCGCACCAGCTTTAAGCTCAAAGCCGAATGTCCCAAATTCTGGCCACTGCTAACATTCTGAAATACACTATCGGATCAAAAGTATCCAGACACCTGGTAGTGGACTTCAATATGCGGTATGACCACCTTTTGCCATTACGAGGGGTTAACCTCTGCTGGGAACGCTTTCAGTGTAGACGATATTTTATGCATCACACATGTTGAGAGTTTCATCTGTGTGTACGTACGTGACAATACACTGGCCAACAAGATCTCCACCTCTCTCCCCAATTTTGGAGCTATATGGGATTCTCCTTGCAACCAGGTCGAGATTTTGACGATGTAACAAATCAATTGAACTGAATATGGTACGACATCCGTCAGGAGGACATCCACCAACTTTATCAATGAAGATCAAGTCGAATAGCTGCTTCCTTAAGGGCCAGAGGTGGCCCAACGCGTTATGACTTTCTCCTGAATGAGTCACCCAATTTAACAGCAATTGTTATCATTTGTTTGCCTTTACACGTACATCACATCTAACGATTTCCTTCACACTGGGATAATTTATTGGTGGTACTGCTTAGGGTGTAAATATGCAGGGTGTATCAAAAAGGATCAACCGATTTTTTTTTAAAAAGTAACTATTATGTTATTCGACATATGTGCGTGAATAGCGTACTGCTGGAAAGAGCAAACCCTACGGCTTTACATGGTTACCGCTTGGCAGCAGCACTGTCCGACCATTTCAGTCCTAGTAAAAATGGTGTCGCGGCGTCAGGAAGCGTTTTGTGTTCTGCATTTTGCGCAGTGTGGGCAGTAATAAGTGTTCGACGTGACTTTCGTACAAGGTACGATGATGATCCTCCTACAGCACAGAGCATTAGATGATGGCATCAACGATTAAGAGAAAGAGAAGGTTTGCGGAAAGGCGAATCGCCGGGCCGTCCCCGAATGCCTGACACAGACGTCAAACGCATCCGCCACAGTTTCACGAGGGGTCCGCAGAAATCCGTTCGCCGTGCAGCTCGAGAGCTCAGCACGTCCCCGATGTCCGTCTGGCGTCTCTGCGTCGACGTTTATGCATCAAACAATATTAAATTTAGCTAATGCGAGCTGTTCGTGAGGGCGATACATCGTGTGAAGTTCCATAATTTCACTCTTGTCAAGGTGGAGTATGGCCGTTTCCTCCCACAGTTAGTGTTTAGTGATGAGGCAACACTCCATTTACACAGAGAGGTGAACTGTCATAATGTGACAATATGAGGTACGGGACAACCACATGAAGGTGTACAACATAAAATAGACTCTCCTAAATTTAATGTATTTTGTACAGTTTAGAGGGAAAATGTGTATGATTCATATTTCTTTGCCGGAAACACTGTTACAGTAAGCATATATCTCGATATGCCTGAAAACTTTCTCTTCCCACAGTTTGATTCGAACGACTTCATTTTCCAATGCGATGGGGCACCGCGACAGTGGCATCTGGAAGTGTGGGAATTTCTAAATCAAACGATTGCTGAACGATGGATCGTTCACACTGGACTAAATCACTCACCCTTAGACTACTAGACTCCAAGGTCACCGCACCCGACTATATGTGATTATATATGTATGGTTTTGTAAGAGACTCTTTATGTACCTACATTACCAACAGCAATAAATGAACTGAGACATCGCATAACAGCACCTGTGGAAACTGTAACTCCAGACATGCTTGCTGCAGTGTTGGTACAATTTGAACACCGCATTGACATGTTCCGTGCATCTCAACGATGCATATTGAACACCAATGAAAAGGATGAAAATAACTTTTTTAGTTTTCGTACATCAAAGGACAAAATTCATTGTATTCATTGTATATGTTTCTTAGTTCCAGAAATATAGACGGCCCAGGTCGGACGATTGTTTTTGATACACCACGTATAGATAATGCACTTCAAAACCTCAAAATAATTAGGCCACTACCAAGATGGGAGACAACAAGTAGTCACACATGCGTCTTTGCATGTGTTGGATAAAAAGTGGTAGCACAATGCCATAATATGACGGATGTGAGTCATTCGGTACGCACACTTTCTGTTGCTGACAGATGGTGGGCTGAAGTAGTAAAGTCAGCAGCACAAGTCGTGTTTGAGTCAGTTGCAGTGTGTACTCTCTCAGAGTTGGAGAGGCTAGCTCGAGTGCCTTAATAGTATGTTTGGGAAACACGAAAAACGTGCTTGGGTGCAGACTGGAAGGGCACGTGGTCGGAGCGCGCAACAATCTTTCCCTCCAGTGCTGCATTCTACCAACTTACACGACGCCAAACGACGAGCCCTGTGCAGGAGCACCGCATACGTGGCAGCGGGACATACTGGGACATCCACCGTATTCATCCGGTAGAGTCCCCCCAATTATGGCCTGATCACCCAAATGAACGAAGTATTTCGTGGCACGTCTTACAGCAAATGATAAGACACCATATGGCGGTCCTAGCGAGACATCATCACAGATGGATGCACAGACAGTGTATGACATCTTTCATGTGGGTGTGGAAAGTGATCGAGACGCGAGAATGAAATGTGATAAAGTGAATTTTAGTCAATGAAGACTGACATGAATTATAGCCAAACTGCCACTACTTTTCATTCACCTCCATGTATATTACCATACCCGTTTATTTTTACTCATAAAAATTTGTCAGTAATCTTGTATGAAATGTTTTCACAATTTTGGTTTGTTTTCTAGATGTATAGCAATTCGGTAAGAAAAATGGAAGAGTTTGATTTTTACTTACAATACTGCTCTGGCTGCACATTTTTCTGGGATCGGAACTGATGCCCTTAGCGTGAATGTACTTTGGCTTGCACCACAGCACATTTACTTGACGCAAAATACGACGAAATACTCTGCCAATACAGTTCGATTACCGTCTCGTAACTGTTGGACCTGGTGGTCTACCGGCACAGCGCGTGCCTGCGAATCGAGAATCTCGGGATCGAATCCCAGATGAACAAATAAATTTTTCTGTCTGCTTTTAATACAGCCTTCACCTCTCAATGATATGAGGAGTCGGTAGAAACAACATGTGGTGCGGATTCCACGTTAAACTGCCGATTCCCTTTCCCCGGTTGGACAACTGGAGTACGTTAATGATAAGCATGTCTTCAAAGTGCCGTCCAATTGAAAGACTTAAACGAGGGCACTGAAATAAGTGAAATTTATTATTATTATTACACTGTCCAGTCGCAGTAATCTGACCACGTGTTAAAATACCGAATAAACACCTTCTGCAGCACGAGACGTACAGGAATAGAGTCAATGATGTAACGACAGTCATAAGAAGCCATTCCTACCCCAGTACTTGTCATGCTGCGATAGAATTCTATCGATTGAGGATCCGTGGCACAAACTACTCGATCGAGGTGACCTTTCAGATTCTCGATTGGGTTTAAAGGCGGAAAATTTGGTGGTGAGGGCAGTACGGTAAATTCATCCTAGAGCTTTCAGAACCACGCACATACACTGCGAGCTATGTTACACGTGCATCTAGGGGTGTATTTGGTCCCCAAGGATAGGTGCGTACTAGGGTTGATCCACTGTGCCTTTCAGAACAACGAGATCACCCAGGGAGTGCCACGAAAACATTGCCCACACCATAACACTCCCTCAGGGTTGCAGGGCGTTTGCTTTCAATCTGTCCGATGGAGCACAAAATGTGATGAATATGGAGAGGCCACCTGTAGCACTCAGTGGACTTTCAGTTGTGGTACCGGCGTGCAAATGCAAGCTTTCAACGCCAATGAAGAGCAGTCAGCGTGGGTGCAGGGACCAGGTGCCCACTGCGGAAGCCCATAAGTTGTTGAGGAAACATTGGTGGCAGCCCTCGGTTCGCCTGGGCTGTCAGCTGCACAAAAGTTGCACGTCTTCTCGCCAGCACACACATCTGCAGCTATCGTTCACCTGTGTCGCCTACTGCCCGTAGTCCAACACACTTGCCTTGGAGCCGGATTAGAATACCGAGATTTTGCCACTCACGGTTTACTTTACATACAGTGGCATGTGAAAAGATTACAGATTTTGCCGTTTCGGAAATGCTTCCACCCTTGGGAAGAAAGCCAACGATTATGCCCTGTTGGACGTCACATAAATCGCCCCTTTTACGCATTATGACAACGACTTCACTGTTTCCAGCCTCCTCCCCCCACCCCCATTCATCACCTACTAATGCTATCTCCTGGAGTCTATGGGCTATTACACCTTGACCTCGAAAATAGGAGTTGGTCATATTAATATGACTGGATCTATTATTATTATTATTGAAACTTCCTGGCAGATTGAAAATGGGTGCCGCACCGAGACTCGAACTCGGGACCCTTGCCTTTCGCTGGCAAGTGCTCTACCAACTGAGCCACCCCAGCACGACTCACGCCCTGTCCTCACAGCTTTACCAGTGCATCGTCTCCTACCTTGCAAACTTTACAGAAGCTCTCCTGCGAACCAATTATTGTTATTATTTCGTTGTTGTTCAGTTGCCTACAGTAATTTACTTGCTACAGTAACATTTTCTTTGCCTTTGCTGGAGTTGTCTTTCAAGTTTGCAGGGTCCGGCGCTACTGGACTGCGATATTACTGTTATTTCAAAATGTGCCGTTTGTTACTCTTAAAACTAACAAGGAGACCCCCAGCGGTGGGATCGACTTTTTGAATCCAAATAAGCCGTAGTGCAACTTAAGATCCCTGCATCCAGGTGGCCCTCGGATTGAAAGTAACTGACGGAAAAGATTCCAAAATTTTGCCTGATGCTACATAGCGTGAAGAAAGTCGTATTCCACAGTCTGGTTACGTGTCATAATGGTTACGATAGAAGCTTAACCATGCCTCGTCAGGTGCAGTAAATTTTTTTAAAAATCTTTATCGAAATGACTTTGATGTTTATTTGTACTCTATTTATTGGTTTAAATGTAATTTATTTCGTTCTATTCTTTTGTCACATCGTTTTAGTCACCGTATGAACTTTTCCATTTGTTTAATTTTTCTTCCAATCGGAATTTTTGTGAATGTGTAATTTATTATACCTATCTGTTTGACTATTGAATTACTTCAAAACTCCGATAAATGAATTAAAAAACAAAAGACGAAATAATCTATTTATATTGACTGTGCATTAATGTGAAAAACGTTTTTCTTTGGGAGACGTGCCTTTTTTTTGCATGGTAATCGACATACAAATATTTAAAACATAACATAAAATCTTTGTGCACTATGGAAATTATAGTGTAGATGAGGACATAAATGAGAGAATGTTTTCTAAGTAAAATAAAATTCAAGCAAAGTGAGAAATCGATATAATGTACACAATAACGTAGACGAAAATACAGGGTAATAAAAACAGGAGACATTAAATCGGAATTGATACATTTTTTATTAAAAGTTCACAAACAAATATTTCCAGTGGAGAAGGGATGATAAGAAGAAAAACTAGACCAAATGAAGAAGTTCATATCAC
Source organism: Schistocerca gregaria (assembly GCF_023897955.1). Lineage (NCBI taxonomy): Eukaryota > Metazoa > Arthropoda > Insecta > Orthoptera > Acrididae > Schistocerca > Schistocerca gregaria. The sequence goes on from NW_026061795.1 coordinate 8,517,111, forward strand.
TATTGAATCACGTGACCCAGGAGTGGAACTAAAAAAATATATATATATTTACATCAGTTGAAGGAATATGATTATCAATGTCACTTCGATAAAGACCTAAAATAGATTTATTTCTCTGGTGAGATTCGAACCCACAACCTCATGCATGTGAAGCTAGTATCCTTTCAATTATCCTCATAACCAACTTATGTCATTCGGCTTTCTTCATACTATCGAGTCTCACACAAAATTCCGAATTTCTTTTCTCGTCACTTCCTCGCTAACGTCGACTCACCAGGATGAATGGCTGCAGTGTGCGATACTTGGGTGCTTAACCTACATAACCGTATAGATGGTTCCAAAAAGTCGATCCTACCGCTGGAGATATCTCCTTGTAAGGCATGACGAAAGAGGGCCGCCGTTTCATTATATACCCTGATATGGTGGTGGATACACATTTAGCAGTGTAGCAATACTAACACAATCGGTCTGAAACCTGCACGATCTAAGCAACAAGGAACGACTTCATACTTAGTCCAAAGGAAAATCTCCAGAATTACTAGAAAACTTATGGCCAATGCATCGAGTCCCCTGCAGTCATTTAGTCCGCGGCGACTGCTGAGAACCTTCAGAGCAGTCATTAGGATTCGCACTCGACTACTTCGATGTTACACGTTCGGTGTCCTACTCTATGGAGCTGAGTCATGGACTGTATTAGGCATTTGAAATGCGATCGTATCGAAAAATATTAAGGATACCATCGACAGAGGGGTAAAATACAGGGAGCGAAAGGATATTTACAATTTGTACAGAAACCAGATGGCAATTATTAGAGTCGAGGGGCATGAAAGGGAAGCAGTGGTTGGAAAAGGAGTGAGACAGGGTTGTAGCCTCTCCCGATGTTATTCAATCTGTATATTGAGCAAGCAGTGAAGGAAACAAAAGAAAAATTTGGAGTAGGTATTAAAATTCATGGAGAAGAAGTAAAAACTTTGAGGTTCGCCGATGAAATAGTAATTCTGTCAGAGACGGCAAAGGACTTGGAAGAGCAGTTGAACGGAATGGACAGTGTCTTGAAAAGAGGATATAAGATGAACATCAACAAAAGCAAAACGAGGATAATGGAATGTAGTCAAATTAAATCGGGTGATGCTGAGGGGATTAGATTAGGAAAAGAGACACTTAAAGTAGTAAAGGAGTTTTGCTATTTAGGAAGTAAAATAACTGATGATGGTCGAAGTAGAGAGGATATAAAATGTAGACTGGCAATGGCAAGGAAAGCGTTTCTGAAGAAGAGAAATTTGTTAACTTCGAATATAGATTTATGTATCAGGAAGTCGTTTCTCCGAGTATTTGTTTGGAGTGTAACCATGTATGAAAGTGAAACATGGACGATAACTAGTTTGGACAAGAAGAGAATAGAAGCTTTCGAAATGTGATGCTACAGAAGAATGCTGAAGATTAGATGGGTAGATGACGTAACTAATGAGGAGGTATTGAATAGGATTGGAGAGAAGAGAAGTTTGTGGCACAACTTGACTAGAAGAAGGGATCGGTTGGTAGGACATGTTTTGAGGCATCAAGGGATCACAAATTTAGCATTGGAGGGCAGCGTGCAGGGTAAAAATCGTAGAGGGAGACCAAGAGATGAATACACTAAGCAGATTCAGAAGGATGTAGGTTGCAGTAGGTACTGGGAGATGAAGCAGCTTGCACAGGATAGAGTAGCATGGAGAGCTGCATCACACCAGTCTCAGGACTGAAGACAACAACAACACCATCGACAGATATAGTCAAAAATATAGCGGTACGAAAATGCAGAAATTCTCAACAGCATCCACATAGCAAAACTCGATTGTTTTGGTAGCGCAATTTCGCAACAATAAATAAAACTTGTTGAAATTAATAATTCAATGAAACATTAATGGCCGGCCATTGTGGACGAGCTGTTCTAGGCGCTTCAGTCTCGAACCGCGCGACCGCTATGGTCGCAGGTTCGAATACAGACTCGGGCGTGTGTGTGTGTGTGTGTGTGTGTGTGTGTGAGATGTCCTTAGGTTAGTTAGAACTACTTAAACCTAAGTTCTAAGGGACTGATGACCTCAGATGTTAAGTCCCATAGTGCTCAGAGCCATTTGAACCATTTCTTTGAAAGATTAATGGCATACGTGACCCACGACGCACAGGATTATCCAGGCTAAATAACTCAGACCAGCAGTTTGGGTTCAGCACTGAATCAATGGTCTGAAAAACCATGGACGGACAACAGATCATGCTATCGATCGACAGTGTTACTGGAAGACGAGGCACTTAAGAGAGGAAGAATGACAAGGCAGAGAATGTTTAAAAATTACATAAATGCTCACCATTAAATCTAATAGTCCACTCATATAATCGCGCTAGCTGCCATTAAAATTAATCTGCAATTGGCATACAGTTAAAATTTTTTGAACCTAGTGCTGTTAAAAGCATTCATGTTAACACTTATTTTGATCAATGTACGTATTTTTTGCGACATCCATTGTACGAGGACGTACAGAAAAGTAATGTTGACATGTTTTGAGTGAAAAGTCACAAAGATTTTTAAATAAAACAAACTTCATGAACATTCTGCATCGGTATTCTTCACGTCAATAAATTTAGTTTTCAACACACTCACCCTCGGAACCAGCACAATTTCCCCAACTAGATACTATTTTGTTGACACCGTCACAGTATATTGTTTGACTATGTTAACAGAGCCACAACCTTACCTCTGCTTGCACCGCTTGAAATAATTGAAGTGCTCGAAGGTTTTCTTAGTTTTGCACATAGACGAAAATCGAGACTGTGTGTAGGATGATCGACGGCAGTGAACCAAGGACGTCGGCTTGCTGCAGATGCCGCAGCGATCGTGTGTAGTTTGGCACTGCCGTGCTCAAGGAGAGTGTGCTCCACATGCGGACGAAGTCTTCGAATTCGTGCTTTTAGTGTTGTGAGCTCTTTCTCACCCCCAACATAGTCACGTCACACACCGCTATGTAACGCGGTACGAAGCAGAGGGCTGCAGATATCCATAGTAAAGATGTAGAATGTTACTGACTTCAAATAAAACAGACCGAGTCATTATCTTCTCAGCACGCCGTCGTGTTATAAGCACAAAAATCAAAAAAATTGTTTCCGAGCAAAGTATGCTGTATTTTTAAGTAAAGATCTTTGTAACGTACATCTGTGGTAAACGTTATGCTTGTGATATATGGTGACAATTCGTATTTATATTTACAATGGAAAGAGATTGACCAGTGGCCAACAGACAACTAAAACGCAAGTTGCTAGATGGATATTAACTGCAATAGCGCCCACGCTGCCACGGTAAGTAGGTGTTTTGGTTTCGCGATACATGTCGCCGTTTAACTGCCGCTCGTGGCGATACATTAAAGAGTGCTCTGTCTTATTGTCAAAGAGCCAGTACCCAGATTCACTCTAAAGACATAAAGACGCGAATTCTGTGCGCCACATTTTCAGATGACCCTCAAACGGTTCCAAAACTAGTTAACCCGAATTTAAAAAAATATTCAAAAAGTGAGTTGTGTCAGTTTTCCACATTTATGTTCAGTATACATTCACAGGCTGTTGAACAGTGGTTCCCAGCCTTTCTCAGACCGTTGCTCCTGACTGTCATCAGACATTTGCCAGTACCCCCTGTCCTACCCCCCCCCCCCCCCCCTCCCTGAGGTCTGTGGCCTTCCCTCCCCCTCCCCCACATTATCACTAACTTTGGCACATAAATAAACTGTACAGTGAACAACTTTTCTAGGAACACTTTTATTTTCAAAATCATGAGAGGTGGAGGGTAATGTGTGGGGGGGGGGGGGGGGAGGGGGGAAGGCGATATTAGACTGAACGACGAAGGAATTCGTGATGCATTTCAAGGGCTAGCCACAATTACTTCTCAGATAAGAAAGCTAACTATCCAAAATAAGGATAAACACATGTTCCAAACGCTTCTCTTGCTCAACCTCTCTACAGTACGGTACTTGCTTGATCTGCACGTTGCAACCTCAATTAAAATCAACCGAGCAAAAATGTGTGCACGTACTGTTCATAAATCACTTGATTGTTACGCTCCTTGCTTCTGAAATATAAGACTTCAGGCTTTTAAATCTTGGTATCCGAACACAACATGTGAAGCTATTATCCTTTCCATTACACCTCACAACCAACTAACGTCACTCAGCTTTCTTAATGCTACGGAGTGTCACACAAAATTCAGAATTTCTTTTCTCGTCAGTTACTCGCAAACGTGGAGCCACCATTTTGAGTGGCTGCAGTGTCTTAACCTACATAACCGTACAGATGGTTTCAGACCAAGTGTTACTTGCAGAGCAGTAGGATAACGAGCTATCGGCCTGGAAATTGAGTTTGAGTTTGGCCGAAGCAACTTTAGGCACGAAGGGGATAATGATGTGTCCCTCCGAAAATAATTTCGCGTGGGCTGTAAGCGGCGCACAGCTCAGCGTTTACATAGTTTTCCAATTACATCTCACACAGGGAATATTATTATTAAGCCCAGTTTCAACAGCAGCGAATGGAAGCGAACTCAAGCGTACGAACATTTGCAGACCACTTGCCTGTATTCATTACCTTTCGTCTAAGAGGTCTGTTTAAAAAATTCCGGAACTTTGTCCACAAAAATTTTCTACGCTTACCTTCACATATTTGTATATGATCACCCCCACGACTGATAAACCGTTTCCACTTCTGGGAGCAGACTTGGTTCGCCTTTCGCTGGACCGTGCGTCTATCGTTACAAATCTTCGTCCTCTCAACTTGGTTTTCAACTTTGAAAATAAATGTCTGCAAGGGCCAAGCTGACCTGACAAGCTATTTTATATGTTGATCGTTCAGAACATTTCCCTACACATTGTGAAGATTGAACCTTCATGTCAACGTCATAACTGCAGACCCATCACCAGTTATAATTTTCTTAAGGAACATCTCGTTCTCATTTGGGTGATCCTAAGGCTCTTCTCAGATTGGGAGGTGGAGGTCTTTCTGCTCTTGACTCGTGAGCCGTGGCACGAACTTGGCGGCAACACGATACATTGCAAGATGCTGTATTAGGATTTCACGATCCAACTGCAATGTTACATTCTTCTGCAATCTCTCGGACAGTCAGTCTTCGTTCAGCACGCACAGGATCGTTGACGTTCCTGACACAAGCGTTGCTGGCAGAAGTCGGAGGACGAGCGTCGTCTTTAGCTTCCGTCCGGCCGTTCTTAAACCGTGTGAACCATCCGTAACACCGAGTGCGGCTTAAGCACTCATCACCGTAGGCTTCCTGCATCATTTGGCGTGTCTCTGTAGAGGTGTTCTTGAGTTTAGCTCTTATGTTCGTATGGGACCAACTGCTGATGTCATCAGTCCCTAGGCTTGCACCACTTACACACACCCACGCCCGAGGGAGGACTCTAACATCCGACAGAGGGGAGCCACACGAACCGTGGCAAGGCCCCTAGACTGCGCAGCTACCCCGAGCGGCGGTTTTCTTGAGTTTCACGCAAAATTTATTGCAGGCGCATTGCTCCTCTAACTATACACTCTCGAAGTTCGCCAACTGTGCGACACAACGTTCTAGTCAATACAGCACTGAACAATAAGCTAACAGACATACAACAGTGAAACTTCCCGCAGTTACACATTAAGCACACGCGCGTGCAGGGATGTCAACTGCATTTCGCCCCAACACGCCATTGGCGCGAAATTACGAACGTTCCCAATTTTTTTTTAACACACCTCGTATATTCAAAATTTACGGTATGTTCTAGAAATTTGGCAAGTAAGCTTTCTCGGGATAGCTTATGTGTATTTTCAGGCATCTCCCAATTTCTTCAGCATCTCTGTTACATTCTCCTGTGAGCCAAACAAACCTGTGCTGACTTTATTATGAACAGTTCAATATCCCCTGCTACTCGTATATGGGACAGGTCCCACACCATGGAGCAATATTAGAGTATGGGTAGCACCAATAGTTCAAAAAAGATCATCTTTGTGCACTGATTATATTTCTCTTTAATTCTAACAATAAATTACAGTTCGCCACCACCTTTATCTTTGACTGACACGATGTGATGGTTCCATTTCTTACTTCGTTGTCACCAATGTTAAGACTCTCGCTTTTCCCGTTTATGCTTCATCTCATCACTATTGTCTTTGATTTACTCTGACCCCTACTTCTACACTCATTATATTGTATATTTCATTCATCAGATCATGTAGTAATTCACTTTCACTGACAACGATAATATTATCAGCAAACATTGTCACTGGTATCCTTTCAACCCGTATTTCAGTGCGAATCTTGAACCTCTCTCTTATTTTCTTCATTGCTTCTTTGATGCAAACATTGAACAGTATAGGCGAATAACTATATCAAAGTCTTACTCTCTTTTTAATCCTTGCACTTCGTTCTTGATCTTCCACTCTTATTTCCTCTTGGGTCTTGTACTAATATATACCCGTCTCTGCCTAGAGCTATTTTCTTCACAACTTCGATCTTGCACCATTTTACATTGTCGAACGCTTATCCAGGTGTAGAAATCGTATGAACGCGTCTTGAGTTTTATTCAGTCCTGCTTCCATTCCGTATCCTTACAATGTGTTACACCGAGGTATTTGTGTGAGCTGACCGATTGAAAATGAGAGTTATTGATGCTGTAGTCATAGGATACTATGATTTTTCGTTTTGTGAACTGCACAATTTTAGGTTTTCGAACATCTAAAGCAAGCGGCAAAAACATCCGGAATTCTGTTTGAGTCTACGTACAAAAATGCATTGTTAGGAAAACAAACTAAACCAAGGAGGGACAAAATATCAGTAACGAACAACGTAGAATCTCTGTGGTTAATCTGGATTAAACTGCTCCATCATCTTCAGCAACAACCAGGGCACAATCCAAGGAGGGATCTACACCCACATGGATATTGTGCAAATCATATCTAAGTGCCAGGCATAGGGTTTATCGAATCACCTTCACAATTGTCTATTATTCCAACTTCATGTTTTGAACTGCCCAAGGTGTGGTGAAGACTAAAACGAGTCTGTCACGGAAGACTGTATTGAGTGCGATGTCTGCTCCCAACAGTGGCATGAAGAATGCACAGTTTACGAAGGTCATGGTGCATTTTCTTGTTATTGGTGTTAGTGCGTACTCTTGCCAGATGATGCAGCTACGAGCAGTGTCATATATATGGCATTTAAGGTTTGGGTTAAACGTTACTCAGCTGTATCTGATAAATGTTGTTCCTAAATAAATGAGCTATGGTTTGCTACTTGTTTGTTTTAACTTTCTCATCAACTAGAAATGACCGACTAAATACTAAGCACATACTCCTTCGTGAGTTTCCCCTGCAAAGCAAATTAATGAAGTCGAATAGTCCGTAGGAAGAATTTTTGTAGTTTCATGACTTTAGGATGGCATGACTGTGATGAGCTAAGAGCGGCTGACAAAAAATAATTGTTTTATTTATAACCTTAATGTTGCAATTGAGAATGGCGTGTCCGGTTGAAGTTTCCACATTAACTGAACAACGTTCAACGATGCGTTTTCCCTTTCAGAAGACGGAAAACGGCCGAAATATTTTCTCTAACGTTTTTTCAGTATGGTCGAAGCTGTGCGAACGACGGAAATTTTTGATAAATACGTAGGACAGTTCAAAAACAATCTAACTTCAGTGACTAATAAAAAACACCGTGGCCGGCCAATTGAACTGTCTCCTCCTTCGCTTAAAGCCGGCTCTGACATTACTCCTGATGGCCGACGTGTTGCAGTAGAACTGAATAGCAAAATAGCTGCAACAGGTAGTGGCACAGTCCATAACGTCGTCATTGACATGCTCAAGTACAGCGAAACAAGTCCAACGTGGGTCCCGAGAGAATTCACACAACACAAGGAAACAAAGAGTGCTATGAACGTGAAGGTGAACCTTTTTCGAACGAGATTTTAACGTGTGATTAAACTTTCGTTCAAAATGGGGAACCCGACTCGAAAAGACAAGGAGTGAAATGGAAGCACACTAGTTCACCTGTCCGAAAGGAATTCAAACTCGAGCATCAGCGAGGAAAGTGATGCTGACCATCATTTGGATGCCAAAGTAGTTGTATTTTGGTGATTATTTGGAAGATCAGCGTACAGGATGCAGCGCTGACCACTCACACATATTGATGAGCAAAGTAAAGCCGAAAACGAGAGGAAAGGGTCGCCAATGTCAAAGAAAAGACGTGATACTATTACACAACAACGCTCGCCCAAACATAGCGCAGCTGATCCAAGAAACCACTGGAAGGGAAAAGAAACAGTAATGGGTTGGGAGACTCTGCGTCATTATCGCTACAGTCCAGATTTGACTTTCGTGAATTTTCATTTTCATATTGCTGATATTATTCAGAATGGAAGCTGTCTGCATTGTACTTGACTGGTAAGAAAAACTTCAAAAGTCGAACCTCACTTGTAGAGCATTTATTGCTACCTGTTTGACCCGCTCAAGGACGCATCGCTTGGAAAGGATTCGGCGACAGCGAAGAAGTTAAAACAATTTCAGTTTTACTTACTTCATTCGCATTTATCGCCTTCCTCTTGCCCAGCAGTATTTCGCAAAGGACTGGCAAAAGCGCAAGTTGCAGCCGTATATAACGAGATCAATATACATTTGCCTTCTGAATATTACACCTGTAATGGGTCCAACCTAAGGCAGTTTAAAAAATCGCTGGTGACACTCGTGTACAAGAAGAGTAAAAGAAAGGATGTGCAAAATTACAGACATCGATTTTCTGCAGAATCCTAGAACGTATTCTGAATATGATTATAATAAATTTCCTAGACACCGAAAAGCTTACGTCCAGAAATCAGCACGGTTTTAGAAAGCTCGTGTGAAACGCAGCTTGCCCTTTTCGCACATTATATACTGCGAACCAAGGATGAAGGGTCCCAAGCACATTGCACTCTCCTATATTTGAGAAAAGCCTTTGGCACGGTGCTCCACTGCACACTGTTAACCAAGGGCCTCGTATGAGCATACGGAGTCGGTTCCCAGATATGAGAGCGGCTTAAAGTCTACAACAGATACCAGTACGTTCTCGACAGCGAGCGTTGATCAGACACAAGGGCATCGTCAGGAGTGTCCCAGGAAGTGTAACAGACAGCTGTTATACTGTATAGACATAAATGAGGTGACAGGCAGAGTGAACAGCAGTCTGCGGCTGTTGATGATGCTGTCGTGTACGGGAGAGTGTCGTTATTGAGTCACTGTAGGGGGATAAGGTTAACGGGAAGCGCGGACAACTGAGAAACGCGTAGGAGTCAGTGAGGTACTGAGCCATGCCGACGCCGGTGCCTTAGTTAGCTGCGCTACGTTTTTCGGTTGAGGACCCAGGATACGAAGAGCTTCATTGAGGTGGTCCCACATATTCTCGATTCCGTTAAGCCCGGGAAGCCTGGTGGTCGGCGGAGTACAGCAAACTCATCCTGGTGCTTTTCACACTGCAAGCTGTGTCACAGATTTAGTTGTTCTGCTGGTAGATTCCGAGGGAAAAAAGACTCGATGTAGGTGTGGCAACGGTTCCGACCGATATTTCTGCTCATCCACTGTGCCTTCCAGAACGACGGGAGTGTCACGATAACGTTTGTGAGATCGTAACGATCCTTCCTCCTGTCCTAACCCTGCCGCCGACTGTTGCAGGGTGTTCACTTTCAGGTGAATCGCGCCCTACACGCCAACGTCTGTCTGTCACTTGGAAAGCCCGCAGGTCACCGTTCAGTGGACGCCCAGTCGCAGAACTGGCGTGAAAATTCCAGCCTTCGTCGCGGACGAACAGCAGTCAGCATAGGTGTGTGGACCAGGAGTCTGCTGTGGAGACCCACACATAGCATTTTTCGCTGAGTGGTCTTAGAGGAGACACTGTCGGTAGGCTCTTCGGTTCACGTGCATGGTCAGTTGCTCAGCAGTTGCACGTTATTCACCTGCGGTCTCCTTTAACTCCTGTCCTCTGTGGACCGTGGGGCACCACAACGGCCTCAGCGTCGGCTCTCGACAGCGCCATGCGCGGAGTGCTTTAAATATGGCAACACGCCAACATTTTACGAACTCTGCCGTTTCGAAAATGCATCCACCTGTGGCCCAAAAGGCAATGATCACGTCCTTTTGGATGTCACATAAGTGGCTGAGTTTCCGCGTTACGCATACCCTACTCATTAGCGTCGGACACAGGCGGTGATCACGTTAATGTGACTGGAGCCTGTGGTTAGAAAAAGGAAAGGTAAAGGAAACAGAAAGGGGAAAGGATGGTAAGCGGTGCCAGGAGCACCGGAAATGTGGTAATTATACGAATTGCTTGTACAGGAACTCCGAACGGAATAGGAGCAGCGGCAGTTTAAAAATTGTAAATGGTAGAATCACGGCTCAACAGTAAGTTTCTCGCCCAACCTGACGAAACAGATGTGGATATTAAGAAACGAATGCATAACTGCTGGGAAACAGTCTGCGGTGAGTAGACAGTGCCTTTTTTCGGAGGGTTTAAAGAGCAATTTCAAGATTTGCGAGATAAAGGTTTAGATTACGTCGCAAGTATAACGAATTGTGAGAAAGACGGCAGTAGTTCAGGGATTCGGCAGCACGAAGATATTTTGAAAGTGACTGAAGTTTTTAAGGAGACTGATAATAACCCTGTTCCTGACAAATGAATCCTGGTGATCAGTTACGGAGAATGGGGGAAAATGTTTGAAAATAAAGCTCTTCTTATGGACGGACATTTCAGAGGTGTCCGAAACAACTTGTTGATACCTGAAGCACGGAAGTCTAGCTTTTTTACCAGAGGAAAGTCAAAATAATTGTGAAATATTTTTTCTCAACCGAGAAATGTCATAACTTGGTTGTCATTTAAAACTGCATTGCTTTACTTCGAAATGGCTGCAAATTAAGCTATGAAAACAGTGTTATCCGAGACATTTATTTTCCAGTTGTAATTTTCATTTCAAGCAATGCCTGTGGAAGACATACAAGAACTGCGATTAGTGGAGCAATACAGGGATGAAGAAGTAGTTCGTTTGTCTTGCCGCACGTGTGCTGTAGAGTCCATCTTCCACCGGACTGCCTTGATGAAGCATGGAGAGTAACAGCGTAGCAAGTGCCCAGTGGCGTAGACTATTTAATCAGTCAATAGATGGAAAATGCTAGTACACAACCTGAAATGTGGAATTGGTGAAGACAGACAGTCGACCGAAATTATTTCGAAATAAATTCACTCTTAGGTTGGCTTCAGTTGCGTTAGATAATACCTCGATACCTAACACTACTGTATCAAAGTTATCTGCGTTCAGAGAATTTATTTCAAAGTGATTTCGGTCAGCTATCTACCGTCATCAATTCGATGCACAGGACAATGAATGCTGTCGAAGTTTGGCATAGCAAACGATACTCAATAAGGCAAAGGTATCTTAACCTACAATTTCTGATCAATACGCTAAAGGAGAATGCAATAAAACCAATACCTGAAATTGAAAAAAAATCTGTTGGTCAGCTTCTTCAGTGAAAGAGGTAAAAGATACATATGTGTTGAAAAAGAGTTAAAAGATATTTTAAGAATACATAATGTCTCGGTGGATCTAAGAAGTTTAAAATTTATATCATTCCTACGATAAAATGTGGAGAGGCGTTCTTATTACAAAACGGCACGCAGAGCCTCCCCATTGTCGCGGCTTCCTTTGCACGTCGGAGAACCCGCAGCTAAAATGTATGTGGTCAGAAACACCGCGTTGGCTCACGGGTCGCCGAGTCCACGGCTGCAGAATCCCATGACACCCTTCAAGAGGCGGCGAGGCATCTTGTACAGTAGTTATTTGAGAGTGAATTTTTTCCTCGCTCCTCAAGAGACGTCATCAAACGGATCTTCCTGCTTCTGGAGTGTCTACGCGACTATAAGGGAATCCCGAAACGTTACATCTTATTTTAGTTCTGCTCTCCGTTCCACACCTTCATGGACCCACTTGTTTTCTGTGGAACTCGAACACTTGTACTTCTCCGATGTCATTTTCGTGAGGGATTTATGTACTGTGCTTATGCTTTACTGAGAAAACACGGGAATTTTTTTAAGTGTGTAGGGGTGAAACGATTATCTTAATAACCGATAAAACAACTCCAGATATCGAGTATTACGTACCGGCTGACGCTTCATTACAAAATGTTTACGGGCTGTCTGTTATCCCAGTCGCTTCCGTTTATGAAATGTACCGAACACATGAGCTTTCTTCGATAAACAGTTCTGACATGGGTCTTGACAACACGATCGAATTACAGAGGTTCAAATAGTGAGTTGCGACTGCGTGCAACTGCATAGGCAGATTTTCATTCCCTGCATATAATTGTAACGCAACTAAGGAGATTATAGCGACACGAACGTCAGCCGGGTAAATAAGTCGTACACTAAGTGGACATCCAGCGGACGCAAGTAAACACTTCCTGTTACACCACGCCACTGCTGCCTCGGTGTAAACACGGAGGACAACAGGAAGTGCTCTACGACCACTAGCTGGACTATGGAGCAAGAAACAGCCGGGGTCCCCGGTGGTCTAGTGGTAAGGGGGTCTGGAACGTTCCAGCGCCTCGGCTGGGGCTATTCGCCCCAGCCGGGCCGGGGTTCAATCCCCGGCCGGCGCTGGAATTTTCAGACTTCCGAACACTAGCCTCCACCTCTGCCTTGGCATGTGGCGCATGCCGGGTACCCCCGTGGGGTCCGTGCTTCGGGTCCCACGTGGAGCTCACTCCCACACTACAAACTAAACCTGATTATGCTGGTGCAAGCATTTTAAATTTTAATTCACACACTTTCTTCACCAGACCACATCTACATATGTTTTAAGGTACTTAATATATCTCACTGTGGTATCAGTAATATTTGTAGGAAACTATGAAACAAAAACCTTACCAAAAAAATGATTTTTGTTATCCTTTGTGTGCTGAATACTTCTGAGGTACCCAAACATCTGCCATTTTCTTGTAGTTAACAATGAATATTCGAAAAAAAGTTTATCATACTGATTCATATATTACATAATGTATTTTACTCATTCTCAGTGTTGAAAAAGCAGTAATTATTTCAAAGTCATAAAAAAATGCAAAATATTGTATCACAAGCCAACAAGGTGTTCTTTTTAGTATCATGATTTACTATGCGATTAATAAATTCTGTATAATAAATCGTTTCGTAACAATTGACAATACCTTTTAAAAATACATTGTTTTCACTTATTGCATTTTCAAAAACTAAAACAGGCCTTTTTTCTCAAATTATTCTAGTGTCAAAATGAGATGTTTGATATTACACAGGTCACTAATGACATAAACTGTTTTTTTTATAAAAACGATATTTCTCGTGGTTTTTGTGAGCTGAATGCTGAATCAAACAGATAACACTTAAAATTAATAAGAGGAATTTCTTGGTGATTTTACTAACACGCCCATGTAGTTCATATAATATTTCGATTAATAGTTACATGACTACCTCTCTGCCTCTACTTTTTGTAAAAGTATCTTGTAGATCAGAGAAAAAATTGTATTACTACCTCTCCAGGTTAAGTGCAGTTCAATGAAAGAGATTTTAAAGGCCGTACCGAAGATGCAGAATATTACGTTCTCTGCAAGGCATTTGCCATCAGTAATGAGTGAAACTGTAAAATAGAAAAAAGGGCTGACAAACGCCTATTACTGTTGTACTATTATATCACTAACGTTGCATTGCATAAACTTACTTACAGTTCTCGTTGCTGTTCAATATTCTTTAACTCACTATACCGTGCGATTATGTTGTTAACATTTAATGTAACAGTAGTCCTGTTTCGAGCCACATATCCATTTTTAATGCTTAAAAGTGTGGACAAAACTATTAGTAATACTAAATTACGAAGAGGGAATGATGAATGTAACATGCTGCGTACGTTAATGTCGCTCGAGATGTAGTTTGCATTATATGTTACCAGAACAGAATTATTTTGTAATGTGTGAAATACACAAAAATACGGTAACAGACTAACCGAGCAGTGATGCCGTAATCTGTTTTGTAATAATAGTGTAAAGGAAGAAATAAACAGCAACTAGACATTTAAGTCACTCAATTTTCGCGGCCATTTTGCTGTTCATCACTTCGCTGCTAGATGTCGCTACTAGTTCCTCACACACTCAGTTGTCTGTAGTGCAGGGCTTCGCTACCAGAAGGCTCTATCAGCACCGGCGAGGACTCATTCTATCGACGTTTGCTGCTTCACTCCTCAACATCTATGCTAACTGACGTGACTGCTAAATTTTCAGACTAAACGAAAAAAATAACACCAACACCAAATAAGGCAAATAGTGATAATTGCGGATACTATCGAACCATCACTTTCATACGTCCTGGCTGAAAATACTGATCCAAAATATTTACACAGGAATTAGAGGAGACGAGCTAGAGGAAAATCGATTTTGAGAGAACACACTAGCCGCTAGAGATCGGTTGAAGAAATTCAACCCATACTTATAACATCTATAGATGTTACAAAATAACTTCTGACAATTTTGAGCAAAATATACAGTTTGAATTTAAGATGATGCAACCAGCGATAAAATACAGTGAGCGGCATGTTATCTAGAGCTCTGCCAGAAATCAGACAGCAGTTTTAAGACTTAAAAGACATAAAGGAAAGCTGGCAGTTGATAGTTGAGAAGAGAGAGTGAGAGAATGAAAGTGAGAGAATGAGAGAGAGAGAGAGAGAGAGAGAGAGAGAGAGAGAGAGAGAGAGAGAGAGAGAGATAATGGGAGGGGGGGGGGGCTTCGGTTCTAGCCCATTCACCCATGTTATTCACTTTGCATACAGAATGTTTCACACGTCGTGCTACACACTTATCGCGTCTGTAGAGGGGACCTACCAGATGAAGTTTTACATAGGAATCGATGTCTGGAAACGTCATCCAGCGACGCTACAGGGTATCGAAGTTACAGGCGCTGGAGTCTGTAAAATATGTGTACACAGAAAGATTCAATGAAGATGTTACCAATTTTCTATGATGATGGAGATGGATAAATCTATAAATTTGAGGTTATGTCCCTATAACGGAAAATTGGAAGAGAAGACATTCCTGTTACATGTGACAGGATCTACCGGTAGTGTTGTAGCTGAGATGTAGGGCAGGAAACTTTCAGAGGTGGTAGTATGGACCGAATGTCCAGTACACATGGGCTGTAAAATGCATACCTTAAGAGCTGTGAGGACCTGTTCACTAGCATAAAACATATCTCCACTGCTGAACAAGTGCTCATAGCTCCTCAGGTATGCATTTTGTAGCCCATGTTTACCGGACATTTTTTCTTACTTTGATCCATACTACCACCTTTGAAAGTTTGCAACAACAGTACCAGTACTTGTATTCCGCCGTCAGAGGTATGTAACTTTCGACTCATTCGTTTCCGGATCATGATACATGATCAAATTGATACATGATCACGGCATCACACTCTACTTACATACATTTGCCGGAGCTGGCGCCTGTATTTTGATGCTCTGTAGCCCCGTTAGATGACGTTTGCATGCATGAGTTACTAGGTAAAATTGCAAGCTCTAGAAATGTGAAACACCTTGTATAAAGAAAGCAACATACGAAACCAACGAGATATTTGGGAAATTAATCGAAGATAAGAAAGAAGAAATAGAAACTGTTTCCAAATCGACCTTTCATTTCGCTGCTGCTGATTTGAAATTTCGTGGCATTTATTCGCTCTGAAGAGGATCGTTCAAACGATGGTCGGAATGTAGTTATTTTAGTTGTTTCACTGTTTTATAATGACATGGCCTAGAACGCAAAATGATTTTCTCCAAGTTGTTTGTAGGAATTCTATCGCTTCTCACCGATATTTTCAGTATGGTACTGGTATTTTTTTTTCCTACACCTACCAACTTTAATAGTGCTTGAAATGATTAAAATTGTCTCCATATCAAAAAGTATTAGGCACTGAGACGGTGCTTGGTTTTAATGATAACAATATACAGGAAAATTCAGCCATGTTTCTGCGAAGTTGCATTACGCCGAAATTCTGAAATTCATCCGTATATTTCGAATGTCGTACAACAGCTGTAGGTAGGAGACGGGGTACTGCAGAAGTAAAGCTGTTTAGACGGGACGTGAGTCGTGTTTGGGTAGCTCAGATGGTAGAGCACTCGCCCACGAAAGGCAAAGGTCCCGAGTTCGAGTCTCGGTCCCGCACACACTTTTAATCTGCCGGGAAATTTCATATCGGCGCACACTCCACTGCAGAGGGATCTAATTCTGGAAAGAACTGTATAGTTAGTGGAGAGATACAGGATGTTGCAAAATTCCCGTTAAAAACTTCTAGGGAACTGAGTGACGATATTTTGAAGAGGAGTCCATGTATGGAAAGGTATATCCGTGCTACAGCCGTATAAATACACCTTCGCTAATGTGGTATGCAACAGGGTTGTAATCACTGGAGGGGGGGGGGGGTTACTTACGTCTGATCCTATGCTGTCATTTGACGGCTGTCTCCTCTCTGACCTGGATCGAGTCTCGTTCATGTGTCTGTGAGTGTTAGAGCAACATTTCTGAGCACACTTTTGCCGAATACACCGACACGAGTATTCTGTGTGGCCAAAGCGCACAGTACTGGAAGAGCTGCTGGTCGCCTTTATCAAGATCGTTGTCCACAACGTCTGACTCCTCCCCACACGCTTTTCGTTAGCATTGCGCAACGTCTTCGAGTAAGGGTGCCTTCACCGTCAGCAGGTGCGTCTGTGGTGCCCCGTGGAGACGCAGCGCACGCGAATTGGAAAATATATTTATATGGATATTGTGTCTGTTCTTCCGGACATGTGCGAAATGACGCTACGAATGTAGTGTGTGGACATACAAAGGTGAGAATGTGGGTCTCGCGGGAGGCGTGCGCGAGACAGTCCCTGTAGTCTCACTATCCTCTGTGCCGTCGGTGGCTCAGATGGATAGAGCGAATGCCATGTAAGCAGGAGATACCTGGTTCAAGTTCCGGTCGGGGCACACATTTTCACCTGTCTTCGTTGATATCTATCAACGCCCATCAGCAGCTGAAGGAAATAATATCATTCCAATTTCAAATTGGAAAACGCCCTCCTGTAAAACCAGTGTCTCTGAAGACCGATTTTTTTGATTCTTTGGTTATTAAAGAGTGAAACTGTAGAACAATAGATGTACTCGGCCACATCTACACTGAAATTCCAAAGAAACTATTATAATAATGCGTATTCAAATACAGAGATATGTAAACAGGCTTAATATGGTGCTGCCGCCGGCAACGCCTATGTAAGACATGTGTCTACCGTAGTTGTTAGATCGGTTACTGCTGCTACAATGGCAGGTTATCAAGATTTAAGTGACTTTGAACGTGGTTTTATACTTGGCGCAAGACCGATGGGACACAGCATCTACGAGGTAGCGATGAAGTGGGGATTTTCCTGTACGACCATTTCACGAGGGCACCCTGAATATCAGCAATCCAGTAAAACAATAAATCTCCAACATCTCTGTGGCCAGAAAAAAATCTGAAGAGAATCGTTCAGAGTGGCGATAGTGCAACCCTTCCGAAAATAACTGAAAATTTCAATGCTTGACCATCAACAAGTATCAGCATGCGAACCATTCATGGAAACATCATCTACATGGGCTTTCAGAGCCGAAGGCCCACTCGTGTACCCTTGCTGGCTGCACAGCACAAAGCTTTACGCCTCATTTGGGCCCATCGGTACGAACATTGGACTGTTGATGACTCGAAACATAATCCCTGGTTGGACGTGTCTCATTTCAAAATGTATATACAGTATGGACGTGTATGGGTATGAAGACAACATCATGACTCCATGGACCCCGCATGTCAACTGCGGACTGTTCAATCTGGTGGAGGCTCTGTGACGTTGTAGAGCGTGCGCATTCGGAGTGATGTGGGATCCCTGATACGTCTAGATACATCCTGTCTGATCACCTGAATCCATTCGTGTCCATTGTGGATTCCGACGGAAGTGGGTAATTCCAGCAGGACAATGGAGAGGCCCACACAACCACAGTTGCTACAGAGTGGCTGCAGGAACACTCTTCCGAGCCTAAACACTTTCGCTGGCCACCAAAACTCCCCAAACATACTGTATGTTTCTAGTAAATTTTATAGCATTAACTAGCATATCTGGAATGCCTTGCAACGTGTTGATCAGAAGAGGTCTCTGCTCCCTCTTACCGTTACGGATTTATGGGCAGCTCTGCAGGTTTCATGGTGTCAGTTCCCTGCAGCGCGACTTCAGCCATCAGTAGAGTCCATGCCACGGCGTGTTGAGGCACTTCTGCGTGCTCGCTGGGACCATAAACGATATTTCTTTGGCTCCTCAATGTAACAAATTACTTGTCAAAGTGACAGCGTTACCAACATGTTTTCAAGTGGTTCTAGTATACGGTACGTCTCGGGAGACAGGTTATAATTTAAAATATGAGTATTATGTATTCAGTCCCCTCTACAAGTTGTAGCAGGTAGTGATGGGAATTTCAGAACATCCTGTATGTTTCCAGCAAACTGTATAGCCGTTGTCGTATTACAATTGGTATCTGCGAATACATTCCATAATTCGTGACAGATCGCGAGGCGCGACTGCAGAAGTCCGTAGCGTTTACCCAGGGGGCGTCTTGGCTACGGCAGTTCTGACGGCTAGTTTGAAGGCCACTTTGAACTAGTGTTGCCAGAGGTGTCTCTTTTTAGAGATTCTACGACTCGCCCCTCGTAAGCTTTAACAGGAAGACCAAATGCTCCAACTTCTGGCCTCTGCTAACATTTCGAAATACACTATCCTATCAGTGAGTGTACAGACACCTATTAGTGGACATTAATATGCAGTGCGTCCACCCTTTGTCTTTATGGCGGCTTGAACTCTGCTCGGGACACTAAGTGAGGTGCCTACCGACAATTTACGCACCACACACGGATATCGTACCTACGTGTTTGTACACGCAAGGCAATACATTGCTCAGCAAGATCGCCATATCTCTCACCAATTTTCAACATCTGGAGCACAATGGGCAGGTTCTTTAAAGCAGGTCGCGATTTTGAGGATGTAACGAACCAACTAAACTGAATTTGGTACGATAACCGTCAGAAGGGTATCCACTAACTTTATCAGTGAATGTCAAGCTAGTAACTGCCCGCGGAAAGGCCAGAGGTGGCCCAACACGTTATCGACTTATCAATTTGTGAAGCTCTTTGTCTTAAATTAATCATCCAGTTTTTCTTCAACTCTAATCATTCATTTGCCCCTACACGTACAGTCATGCTCAAAACTATCCTAACGCCCGAATTGAATTTCGCCTGATTCACATGCAACCCACATAACGCAACTGTCTATCAGGTCCCCTTATCGCTCCTTGGTACAGTCGTTTGACTATTGAAAATGGTTCCAACAAATCACCACCAGAAAACACTGTTCTGTATCGCAATAACTCAAGATGTAAAGTAATACCACGATACTACACATATCACGGAACACCTTATCACAGATAAGACTGCCCTTAAGGCTTGTAGCTCACATTTATTACAATAGACATTTTACCACTCTCATTATTACGTCAGATAGGTAATGCACGTAGTAAATTCGTCGTATTCATGATTTACTCTTCAAAGTAACATACCGTACTTATTATTTAACACAAAATAAGATTAAAAATTAAAGATAATCACGAGCAGCTAATTGAGAATATTTATGAACTTCAAATGACACGAAGAACCGTCTCGTTCTGCATATGGATGCAAACTCAGGTCATGCAGACTAAGCAAAGATTTCGTGCCTGACGGAAACTAACAGTCACTCGTGATTAGGCATACAGAGAGTGATATACCTCGATTTTAGACTGAGCTAGTTTGCAAATACCAACTTTAAATTACAAAGCGCAAGCATTTTTGCCGGACGCGAATTCCTACCAAGCACCTATTGTCCCTGTTAACGAACGACGAGAGATGTTGAATCTTGGTTCTTGACAAGTAACTTACTTGAATTGCCGTGAGGTAAGGCTTTGTGTTGGACAGGGGTTCGAACTCAGAACTTAATCGGATAGATATCGACGCACAATCAACTGTGACATTTCGGATTTTCTCGGCAGTAGCTAGATGTTTTAACTGAAATGACGAGACGAAACATACATTTTTTTCCTTCCCAAGACTCCAACCCGGCATCTATCGCTGTTATATTCTAGAGAAAACGAACGTTAAATATGGGTTTGTTGCACCAGCAGCGACATGTGAGCGTGTTTGAACTAGAAATAATATGACGAAGAGTTCAGCGCTCACTGGGAATACAGCTCCACACATCATATCGCTTTTGACTACACACAAAGATACGTCAGCTTCCGAATTTTTGTCCAGCTCGGACTAACATCTTGAACTTACAGTGATCTCGCAAATAGTCCTGTGTCTCACTGGGTGTCAAAACGTCACATATCGTTAGTGTTGACAACGAATGAAATTACATTAAACATTAAAATAATTATCCACCAGCAGATAGGTGTTCTCATGCTAGAGCTTGATAATACATAATGAAATCTATAGTGCCGGGCCAGGATTCGAACCCATTCACGCGCAGTATGTGGAGATGTTGAGGAATCTGCAGTTCTGAACAAACAACAAATAGTAGCCGTGCTGTATTCTCACGAAGGGATCAAATTCAGCGTTAAGTACGGTCTAAGTTGCATTCCCAGTTTAGAACCGATTTTATCGACATACAGAAGCTCAGATAAAATATGGACTTAATGTCCTTTGAGCGTTATTTAAGCATCACAAGACTGCACATACATGCAATCGATTTCGAGGTGCAAAGTGTTTATCTTACTTTGGTGACAGGTGGGCATAAGAGATTTCCAAAAACTTTTTATCGTACTGAAATAATCTTTTGTCGGAAAGAAACAAGGTAAGTGTTTTATTTGTATATATTTTGTAGGAAACTGTAATCGTGATGGAAGATTATACACCTTAATGTTTGACACAACTGCTAGGAGAAAACGCTGCATCCTAACCAAACCCTGCGGTTTCTCTCCATATCCCCGTAAGACACGAGCAGGGGATTCTCCACGCATACCGCTACACAGCTGTTCCTAGCACACCTGAGATTTGGCAACATCGTCACAAACATTAGGCAACACTGTGACAGTGCAATCACTTCCGCCTATGGTACTGAATTGGCTCACTAAATTTACTTGATATTACCTTTCCATTTGAATGGCTCATGCTGTATAATCCTTACGTAAACTAAGATACTGAGGCAGAAAATTCAATTTTTTGGCTAAAGAAATGCTATTCTTCACATAAGTGGCAACTTTTATTATCTTTCACGATGCGTTATGAGGCTGAGCGACCAATACCATGATGAGAGTGGTGCAAAGGTAGCAGTGTGTCTGTAACCCGGTGGTACCGCCCATGTCTCGTGTCAGAACGGCTCAATCAGTCGTCAGTTCCAACTGAGGTAGGGACCATCGTGTGCGAGCTTTTTTTTTTAAGGAGCTGCGAATTTCCAGAAAAAATTCTGTATCGAAATCGGAAGAAAACCTTTACACATCAAATCTTCTTGGTAGCTCGACTCAGTAAGTTGTGTTAATCGTCATAGATCATGGCGTTCTGACTTCCAAGCTGCTTCGCAATACCAGCGTCTCTGAAGAAATTCGAATCGACCATCAACGATACGAATTTCAATATTGTTCTTCACTTAAGACTCACATGCCAGGGTGATAAGTATGAAGGAAATGAGCCTCTTGATTACTCTATGCTAAACTTCCCTGCAGACATGTGCTGACAGTGTCTCTAGCAACTTACTTTTTCTCTATGTAGCTTCAAATATGGGCAATTTTTTCGCCTTAAATCCAATTGAATATTCTTAATATCATTTGTGAACAGCGTTCACTTCTCCATTAATTAATTTATGGACCTCAAAACAATCAATTTGCCTTAGTAGCTATAGAGCAGGTTCTGATAGGTATTGACGCAATGTTTTTCATCCATTTACCATAGAAAATCAAAGAAAGAAACCAAACACATTACATTGCATTTACTCCCTGTGCCTTGAGTAACACACATGAATCCATGACAATAATAGATTATTTGAAGAATCTCCTGTGCAAGGAAAAGAACAGAATGTGACGCTTTAATTATAGCGCACTGGATCAGAAACAATGAAATTAATTCTGTGTCACATTGATGTACTGCATTCTAATGTAATAAAGTAATCATCAAATAAAAACGGTTTTGTGCCTCCTTTGCTATGAAGAGTGAAACACAAATCGTAGGCAGATTTTATGGGTCACTACTCAACAACATTAAAGCATTTTACATGGTTGAGAGTGTGGAGTGGAGCAGATGTTGTCGGCAGAAGGCAGCGCAGTGCCTCAGCCCCCGCCGGTAGGCAGCAAACGGGTCCCAGAGAACTCAGACGCATGCGGTGTTCAGAGGCAGATGCTCGGTAAAGAAATCTTTCGCTAAAACATTGTTGAACCAAACTATTATTACCAGTGTGACACAAAGCGAAATATATTGTAGATTCGCTTGAAATAAACGCATAGCTTCAGCACCGAGAGGAAAGGGGCGATAAAAATTTTGTCGTTGTCTGCTTCCGGTCGCCAGACGTCATATTAGCTAGTCTCACGTTTTACCTCAAGACTACGGCCTTAGTCAAGAATAATGTACTAAGACTGAACTCAAGACTTCCTCTGGGAGGTGCCGCAGTCTACAATGTTGCAGATCGAACTTACTGCCGGACACAGTATCCTGAGAGGAGCACGACTGTGTTGTCCACCTTATGTGGACGGCTCGGCGGTCAATGTTTTGCTCTAAGGCTGTATCTACAACACATATTGCATCCTGAACACCTAGAAGAATTAAAATAACAAAAGTAGTTTATGAGAGCAACGTTAACTATGGCGTTCGAAGTATTCATAGTGTTGTGTTCGTGTGTGCAAACGCCTTCCAATGCCCACTCAAGGAGGACAAGGATACAAAGTCTAGCTTCAGTATTATAAAATCGCTACAGTCTGCGGATAAACTCAGACTTGGGTTGATAATTAATTTGAATATTTAGCAATACTATACCCATTGGTGTTAAACTCGTTATTAACCAATGATTCCCAAAGCTACAGGGACACTACTTGTGATACTTAGGCAGTGCTATCAGACGAAAATATCAACCTGACACAAACTGTGGGAAGTTTGTTTTACAAACTTCGTACCAGGATAATGAGCTTTTACGTATTTGGGATGTCTGTGAACGTTGCTGCTTGAGACGATTTAAGACGAAAGTAAATTCCTTTAGCAACGACAATGTTTGAAGAAATCGTCTTAACGGGACTAAATCGTTATTTGTAAATCGTTTACCGGCCGTACTCTACCGCATTTCGCTGATTGGAAGGCAAATAGATTACGGAAAAATGTCACAGAAGGAAAAGGGAGAACGAAATGTCTCCCACTGGAAGGTCATGTTGTCTTATTTAAATGATTACAAAATCAGGTAAAACGACCAGTCAGATTGTCAGTATAAGAACATTACTGTTGTCAGTATGATGTAGCACTGTCCAGGGCCTGTAACGATAAAGGGCCCGTTTAGGTCAGTCATATTGTATACAGAAGTGGGAGAGAGAGCACCGCTAAATTCTACAATCCGTATGCATTGCAGACACACAGAAATTACTGTTACAGTGTACTAATGGAGCCCAATTAATGAGTGAACTGCGTATTTTCCGGTGAGAGAGAGCACTGGCAAATAGTCTTCGCTATATTAGATTACTTAATCTGGTGTCACTCTGAGCCAGAATTTATGGCCGGCGGCTGAGTGTAAGGTCAGTGGGCCGGATCCGAGTTTTGCATGTGCGAAATACTTTCCTACATTATAGAACCGAATATTTAACTGGAACTAATATTCCAAAAATTTTGAACTTGGATAGCTTAGAATGAAAATCTTTTTCTTTATTGCAAAGGAAAACAATTGATTTTCTAAAACATTCTCTGTCATACACAACTTGAAATAGGTCACGTCGACCAAATCTAATGGAAAAATTGACAGCGTCGTATATCGGCAAACAGTAAGATCTCTTGGCTTTTGGTTTGGCAGTACTCGACAGACATTTCTAGGCGCAAGTAATAGAAGAAAGGCAGCGCGTTTTTGTTATCAAGTAACGTCTTCATCGATTGCTTTAGTTTTAATGTAATCTATGAGTAATTACTGATGTTTGATATTAACATGAAAAGAATTCTGTAGACAGAGAAAGAACCTCTTCTTGGGAAACTACTTGTATAGTGACCAAAAGGCACGAACTGATATTCAAGTACAGTGTTCCAGCAGCGGCAAGAAGAAAATGATAGTAATAATGACGGTAACAATCCAATTATCCGGTAACTTCACACTTCCCAGTGGATCTTCACGAACTAAGAAAATATCTGAATTTGTGAACATTTCAAAATGGCTTCACATCGAGCCTATGATGCCTACAAGGGTCTTTACATCCTGCTGACATGAGAATAGCATAATCTCCGCATCAGAAACTTGTTTCTACTTAACCATTTAATAGACTCGCGTTTTTTCCACCGTGACTACTTTTGTAAGCTCAGCACATCATCCGTTGCAGAATACTCCTGGGTCTGGGAAATGTGGGCACAATGGTCTGGTGGAACTATCACAGGAGCAATGCGTGGGTTCAGACATTTACTTTTAAGAAGCACAAACAGATTTACTTTGCGTCTGGTAACCTCAAGAGAAAGACGTTATAATCCAGAATTCGCAATACAAATCACGTTCCATCATTACCAACTGGGCAGAGCCAGGTTACGTTGGGAAATGACATAGCGGAAGTCATCGTAAACAGAAATACAGTCGCCAGTAAACTTACTTACATTAGAAAATTTTATTTTATTTTATGAACCGATAGCCATTTAAAGGATGGGGCTCTTATTTTACTTGTAATTTATTGAACTAGAGACGTTGAAAAATTTGGTGCTGTACTGTGATTCGAATTCGTTTCTCCTCTTTCGAGGATCTGAATCTCTCGGAACATTATAGTTCAACCATTTCGTTCCTTTTCGCAAGACTGCAACCTTCTCTAGGTCTCCTCCAAAGGTAAGTATGTGGGTCCGAATCCTGATCCAATACCAAAATATTCATAGTTTCAGTTCAAGCCCTATAACGTGCACACCGTCCCGCTAGTGAAAACCAACGTACGCTTTTAATGTCTATTCATGTGTTGCCAGCAATCGCAATAGTTGTCATTATTTCTGGTCAAACACGCACACACCTTACCGTTGGTGAGTAAGCAACTGATATTTAAGTTATATTTGTGGATGCACGGTAGGCGTGCAGTTAGATTGTCGATTAGGTACAAAAGTTTGTATCCTTAGTTTAGATTAAAACACCTAGCAGCTGGTAAGAAAAACAGACACGTAACATTTGATTTTAC
Organism: Schistocerca gregaria; assembly: GCF_023897955.1. Lineage (NCBI taxonomy): Eukaryota > Metazoa > Arthropoda > Insecta > Orthoptera > Acrididae > Schistocerca > Schistocerca gregaria. The sequence continues at coordinate 8,542,596 of NW_026061795.1, forward strand.
TTAATTAACAATACGATTACGTGTTGGGTTCGTATCTCCGTCATATAACTTCACATCATGCACTTAATCTTTAAATGCATGCGCTCTTTGTTACTTGAGCATGGAGGTATATCAGACATCTTTCGTGGTTAGTTAACAGGGACGAAAGGGTCTTGTTAGGAGTCCCGGTTTATTACAAAAATTGTCCTCTTTTATTTTCAAGTTTAGATTTCATTACTGGTATTGGCAAAAATTTTGGTAATTCATGACTCTTCATGGATAGCCATCAATATGATATGATTAGATTACATTAGATCAATTCTTGTTTCATAGATCATGAATACTATATTTCGTAATGATGTGTAACGTGTCATTTTAATGAAAGATTTCTTTACATACCATGATTCAATTTCTTTACAACAATTTCTTACTCTCTCTCATTCTTTTCTCTCTCTCTCTCTCTCTCTCTCTCTCTCTCTCTCTATCATACACACACACATTCTTTTTTTCTTTATTTGTTTGTTTTGTTCGACTATCGGCGAGGCATGAAAACGTCTCTGAATGAGGTTCTTAGTTTTTAGTACAAATACGAAATAAATATAAAAACAACTGTGAGAGTTACTGATATATGATGCTTAGTTTTCAGTCAGTTCGGAGTATTATTAGTAACCACGCTTCAGTCCCTAAACCTAGTTACAGAAATGCGAATCAGACGCATTTCGTATTCCAGGCCGTAGCAGCCGCGACTTGGAGACACCAGCTATGGTCACTTCCCAGCCCGCTGTACGATCACATCGGTTCGTCTTCTTTCTGCTGGTACTGTAACTGAGATTTGACAACAAGGCAACGTATGTTTGGCAACTCTGTGATCGACGAGTTCCTTCCTGGTGCGCACGGAATTTATCCTCAAAGTTCACTTGATTTTACCTGTCATTTCCATTGAATAATCTGATTTATTATCACGTTGTTGTTGTTGTTGTCTTCAGTCCTGAGACTGGTTTGATGCAGCTCTCCATGCTACTCTATCCTGTGCAAGCTGCTTCATCTCCCAGTACCTACTGCAACCTACATCCTTCTGAATCTGCTTAGTGTACTCATCTCTCGGTCTCCCTCTACGATTTTTACCCTCCACGCTGCCCTCCAATGCTAAATTTGTGATCCCTTGATGCCTCAAAACATGTCCTACCAACCGATCCCTTCTTCTAGTCAAGTTGTGCCACAAACTTCTCTTCTCCCCAATCCTATTCAATACCTCCTCATTAGTTACGTGATCTATCCACCTTATCTTCAGTATTCTTCTGTAGCACCACATTTCGAAAGCTTCTATTCTCTTCTTGTCCAAACTAGTTATCGTCCATGTTTCACTTTCATACATGGTTACACTCCAAACAAATACTCGGAGAAACGACTTCCTGATACATAAATCTATATTCGATATTAACAATTTTCTCTTCTTCAGAAACGCTTTCCTTGCCATTGCCAGTCTACATTTTATATCCTCTCTACTTCGACCATCATCAGTTATTTTACTTCCTAAATAGCAAAACTCCTTTACTACTTTAAGTGTCTCATTTCCTAATCTAATTCCCTCAGCATCACCATATTTAATTTGACTACATTCCATTATCCTCGTTTTGCTTTTGTTAATGTTCATCTTATATCCTCCTTTCAAGACACTGTCCAGTCCGTTCAACTGCTCTTCCAAGTCCTTTGCCGTCTCTGACAGAATTACAATGTCATCGGCGAACCTCAAAGTTTTTACTTCGTCTCCATGAATTTTAATACCTACTCCAAATTTTTCTTTTGTTTCCTTTTCTGCTTGCTCAATATACAGATTGAATAACATCGGGGAGAGGCTACAGCCCTGTCTCACTCCTTTCCCAACCACTGCTTCTGTTTCATGCCCCTCGACTCTTATTACTGCCATCTGGTTTCTGTACAAATTATAAATAGCCTTTCGCTCCCTGTATTTTACCCCTGCCACCTTTAGAATTTGAAAAAGAGTATTCCAGTCAACATTGTCAAAAGCTTTCTCTAAGTCTACAAATGCTAGAAACGTAGGTTTGCCTTTTCTTAATCTTTCTTCTAAGATAAGTCGTAAGGTCAGTATTGCCTCACGTGTTCCAACATTTCGACGGAATCCAAACTGATCCTCCCCGAGGTCTGCATCTACCAGTTTTTCCATTCGTCTGTAAAGAATTCGCGTTAGTATTTTGCAGCCGTGGCTTATTAAACTGATAGTTCGGTAATTTTCACATCTGTCAGCACCTCCTTTCTTTGGGATTGGAATTATTATATTCTTCTTGAAGTCTGAGGGTATTTCGCCTGTCTCATACATCTTGCTCACCAGCTGGTAGAGTTTTGTCATGACTGGCTCTCCCAAGGCCGTCAGTAGTTCTAATGGAATGTTGTCTACTCCGGGGGCCTTGTTTCGACTCAGGTCTTTCAGTGCTCTGTCAAACTCTTCACGCAGTATCGTATCTCCCATTTCGTCTTCATCTACATCCTCTTCTATTTCCATAATATTGTCCTCAAGTACATCGCCCTTGTATAAACCTTCTATATACTCCTTCCACCTTTCTGCCTTCCCTTCTTTGCTTAGAACTGGGCTGCCATCTGAGCTCTTGATATTCATACACGTGGTTCTCTTCTCTCCAAAGGTCTCTTTAATTTTCCTGTAGGCAGTATCTATCTTACCCCTAGTGAGATAAGCTTCTACATCCTTACATTTGTCCTCTAGCCATCCCTGTTTAGCCACGTTAGGTGTAACAAAAGATTGTAAATTTACGGTTTTCAGCCCAGGAAAGTCGTTGCACGTGGAAATCGCAACTAATCTCGTCCTTCAAAAAGCGGTTTACGAGTGCTAGACATTATCGAACTCGTAAGAGTAAGCTAAGACACGTACTTCTACGCCAGCTCTATGGTAATGCGCTGACCTGAGAAATAGCATCTGTTATGGTTCGCACTTCCAGTCTCACTGACTGTAACGTTTTTATCCCTTCTGTGAAAGAGCTACAAGCAGTCAGATAAAATATCGATAACGAAATCGCAAAAAAATACTTTCGGCTCATAGTGCAATGGTGAAAACTTACAATGCTGCACAACAGGTAACTCCTCTTCCCGCCGCTGACAAGAAAATTTTGGGTTTCTAGGAATACAAAACTTTACTTATGAAATGCGACATTTGCACTGCACGACGTTTTCAACAAAGAGATGGCGCAATACAGTAGTTCAAGTGGAAAGAAACACTTCCTATTTAAATTTGCGCATCCTAGACTGTTGGCTGTTCTGTGTAGGTGGCAGGTACGTGATTTTATTTCGGTGATTACAAAATAAAGTCGAATGTATGCACTGGGTAGTCGAGGCAGCTAGTTCATTGTGATTCGGTCAACCAAGTAAATGAATTTACTGAACCTGCTGCAAATTACTACAGGAAGCCTGTGTGTCAGAATTCTCATCCAGTGTGGTGCAACGGCGTTACGATAGAAAAATGAGCCACATACTTATGATATGCTTGTATATCTATGGACTGGGTTCGATTCCAACTTCTGTCAATGATTTTAGATAAGGAGATTCCATTCTCTTCTGGCTACACCAAGTGAAGAAGATATAATGACATTGTGGTCTGAAATTAATATGAAAAATGATATTCCTTTTCTACAAAGTAGATGAATCACAATTAGACTGGAGCGGCGACACGTAGAAACCTTTCTTATACTTGTTATTTATTTCTAGTGACGAAACAAATGCTATGTAGGCTCACAGGACATTTAGTCCATATTTTATCTGAGCTTCTGTATGTCGGTAAAATCGGTTCTGATCTTGGAATGCAACTTAGTCCGTACTTAACGCTCAATTTGATCCCTTCGTGAGAATACAGCACGGCTACTATTTGTTGTTTGTTCAGAACTGCAGATTCCTCAACATCTCCACATACTGCGCGTGAATGGATTCGAATCCTGGCCCGGCACTATAGATTTCATTATGTATTATCAAGCTCTAGCATGAGAACACATATCTGCTGGTGGATAATTATTTTAATGTTTAATGTATGTGACGTTTTAGACACCCAGTGAGACACAGAGCTATTTGCGAGATCACTGTAAGTTCAAGATGTTAGTCCGAGCTGTACAAAAATTCGGAAGCTGACGTATCTTTGTATGTAGTCAAAAGCGATATGATGTGTGGAGCTGTATTCCCAGTGAGCACTGAACTCTTCGTCATATTATTTCTAGATCAAACACGCTCACATGTCGCTGCTGGTGCAACAAACCCATATTTAACGTTCTTTTTCTCTAGAATATAACAGCGACAGATGCCGTGTTGGAGTCTTGGGAAGGAAAAAAATTTATGTTTCGTCTCGTCATTTCAGTTAAAACATCTAGCTACTGCCGAGAAAATCCGAAATGTCACAGTGATTGTGTGTCGATATCTATCCGATTAAGTTCTGAGTTCGAATCCCTGCCCAATACAATGCCTTACCTCACGGCAATTCAAGTAAGTTACTTGTTAAGAACCAAGATTCAACATCTCTCGTCGTTCGTTAACAGGGACAATAGGTGCTGGGTAGGAATTCGCGTCCGGCAAAAATACTTGCGATATGTAATTCAAAGTTGAAATTTGCAAACTGGCTCTGTCTAAAATCGAGGTATATCACTCTCTGTATGCCTAATCAGGAGTGACAGTTAGTATCCGTCAGGCACGAAATCATTGCTTAGTCAGCATGACCTGAGTTTGCATCCATATGCAGAACGAGACGGTTCGTCGTGTCATTTGAAGTTCATAAATATTCTCAATTAGCTGCTCGTGAATACCTTTAATTTTTAATCTTATTTTGTGTTGAATAATAAGTACGGTATGTTACTTTGAAGAGTAAATCATGAATACGACGAATTTACTACGTGCATTACCTATCTGACGTAATAATGAGAGTGGTAAAATGTCTATTGTAATAAATGTGAGCTACAAGCCTTAAGGGCAGTCTTATCTGTGATAAGGTGTTCCGTGATATTTGTAGTATCGTGGTATTACTTTGCATCTTGAGTTATTGCGATACAGAACAGTTTTTTCTCGTGGTGACTTGTTGGAACCACTTTCAATAGTCAAACGACTGTACCAAGGAGCGATAAGGAGACCTGCTAGACAGTTGCGTTATGTGCGTTGCATGTGAATCAGGCGAAATTCAATTCAGGTCGTTCGGTACTATTGGGCATGAATGAACATCACGTGTATCGATTTCCATCGCGCTGGTGTAAGTCCTCCGGGATACGTTTATTCTCCTTAGTGTGTAAATATATTTGGAGCATGTCATTCAAAAACGTTTGAAACGACATAGACTGGAGCGGGTTGTTGTTAGGAGAGCAGAATGTATTAGACTCGCGGATCATGTGGTGTTATTGGCAGAGAGCGAAAGAAGTAGGAATGACATGTTAAAAGAATTCAACAAGAGACGTGAGTAAATTGGAATGAGTAATAATAAGAAAAACGCAAAATGTCCGGTGATAGGTGCAAGAAAAGCAAGAACAACTATAATGTTAGGCAGGACGATACACAACAATTTAGTGTTTTTAGATAACTGCGACGTGCTATTATGGACGACATTGGAAGTAATAAGGAGGTGAAAATACGTATAGCGATTGCCAATGAGACGCTTCATAACAGGAGGCTTTTATGTGGGTCCGTTGATAGGGGATAAAATAGGCAGGCACAGTGAGAAATGAGGTGGTGTTGAGTGGGAGAACAGAGAGAAATTTTAAACGTAGCAGGATGAGCAAATACAATTGGCGTGGACACTGAATGAGAAGAGATTGTTTATTGATGGTATGGAGGAAATGGTGAATACAAGAAGAAGAAGAAGAAGAAGAAGAAGAAGAAGAAGAAGAAGGAGAAGAAGACGCAGAACATACCAGGTGGCGGACAGCGTAAGAACAGAAAATAATTGTGAGAAAACAAGAGGGTAACAAATGATGGGACTGCATGGAGAGCTACATGTGAAGACCTGCCTTAGGGCAGAACACTCATGGTGGTGGTGGTGGTGGTGGTGGTGGTGAAGAGGAGACTTATGTAGGACATTTTGCAAAACGCCCATTTTCTTGTAATCCAAATTTAAACAAAACATAGGCAGCTTATAATTTGTAGTCTATAAACGACCGTGAATTGCGTGACAGATGGAACTTGCCAGTATACCAGTTATTAGGACTTATTCCCACTCCACTGACGTATGGAGCGTGCGATCTGTGGCTGCTTAAAAGCCTCTGTGCGTGCTGTGCTTAGTCTCTTCTGGTCTTCACGCTTCCTACAGTTACAATACGTAGGCGGTTTCAGTATATTCCATTCCTACTTTCATCATGTAACGTCAGTTCTAGAAACTTTCTAATTAGGTCTCCTCGAGATACTTTACTCTTCCACGGGATAGTCTGTGTCTACCATGAACTGTCCGTTAGTCAGTAAGTGGAATAACTGGTTTTCCGGCACATGTCGCCATGTAACTGTCGCTCTGTCTCCACGTCAGAGAGACGGAAATTCTGTGTGCCACATTTGAAGATGAGTCTGTAAAGGTTACAAAACTAGTTAATGGAATTACAAATACTTCAAAAAGTGAGTTTTTGCAGTTTTCCGTATTTACATTCAATGCACTAGTCACAGGCACTGGGCGATCCTTAGGGGATATGCTTCATCGGTTGAGAGCGTGATGTGTCCCTCCGAGATTAATTTCACCTGGGCTTTAAGCGACTCACCGGTCAGCATTTACAGAGCTGCCAACTACATCTCACACCGGGAATATTACCAGGATTAGTTTGCATCGCAGCCTACGGAAGAGAACGCAAATCGAACGAGCATTCGCAGTCATTACCTCCATTGACTACCATTCGCCTATATTCAACAGTTAAGGATTCCTCCGGAAATATTCCAAGTAGACTTTCTCTGGATATTTTACGTTTGTTTCCAAGCGCCTGCCTGTTCAATTTGATCAGAAACTGTGTGACATTTTCCAACGGGTCAAAAAACCTGTGACCATTCGTGCCGCCCTTCTCTGTATACATTCAGTATCGCCTGGCAGTTGTATCTGATTAGGATCCAAGAATCTCGAGCAATATTGGGGGATGGGTCGCAAGCGTGATTTGTAAGCAATTTCTTTTGTACACTGAATGTATTTTCCTAGAATTCTACCAACGAATTGCAGCCATCCACCGTATTTCCCTAAGACTGCGACTATGTGACGGTTCCATTTCAAATCTCTAGAAATTTTTACACCCAGGTATTCATGTGGGTTGAGCGATAGCGAATTTGACTCGCTGCACTATACTCGTAGGATAAGGTTATATCGTTTTGTGAACCGAACAATTTTACATTTCGGGAACATTTAAACTAAGTTGTCATGCTTTGCATTACACTGAAATCTTATGAGGGCGTGGCTTCTTTCAAACAGAACTTTATTACAGGCAACAGCATCATTTGCGGAAACACTGAAGTTCCAAATAGACCGCGTAACCACCGCCCCCTTCTCCTCTCCAAATTGCTGTCTGAAAACGGAAAGTCCCATATGTAAACCACCTTCAGAAGTTCGTTCACTTTCCGTATCAGTTAATGTGTTAAAAACTTGACCTGAAGAAACATAACCCTTTGCAGTTGAAGACGCTCTGTTGTAAGAGAAGCTAGTTTTTCGAAAACGTCTCAATATTTATGTACTGAACTAGGTGTTGTACAATTCTATAATTTTCAGGTGCATTCGGCGACGTATGTGGATACTGTCTGACAAATGTGTTGCGAATAAAGTGAGTAGTAAAGAAGTAATAAAGTGAAACATCAAGCCTGATGCTGACACCTTACTGCACGAACAGCGAAAATGTAGAAGTGATAAAAGTCTTTTTCCTTTCATCATTCTGTCAGGGATGTCAGAGGGAAAAAAAGTTTCGCCAAGTTTCGAAATTATGTGTGAAGTTTGTTGGAAGTCGCCACGTGCTGCCTTTCACAAATGCTCGGTGAATATAGTCTCGATAATTTGCGCGCCTTGAAATTATGCTGCCTTAGACGAGTACGCAGTTTTTAACTTTTAACGCCCGACTTATTGCGTAAACCTATGCCTTTAAATGAAGGACGGAAGGAGGATTGCATTTAATGTGCTATCAATGTCGAGGTCATTAGAGACGGAGCAGGAGTTGGCACTGCGTCAGGGAAGGGTAAAAGAAGTCCGCCGTTCCCTTTCAAAGGAACCATCCCAGCATTTGCGTGGAGCGATTCAGGAAAGTTACGGAAAACGTATCAAGATGGCCGGATGCGGATTTAAACGTCATTCTCCCGAATGCGAGTCTAGTGTACTAGTTGACAGCTCGTCGTGTAGAAGCTAGCGTTGCTGGTGATGGGATTCCGGGTTCGATTCACGGCTGGGTTGCTTTCTCCGCCCGGGAAGTAGGTCTCTGTGGTGCCATCATTTCATCATCATTCGTGAAGGTGGCGAAACTGGACTGTGTAAAGGTTGGGGCTTTGTACAGGCGCTGATAAACGTGCAGTTGAGCGCCCCACAAACCAAACATCATCACCATCATCATACCATGTACTAACCACTGCGGCAGCTCGTTCGGTATACATTTAAATGAGCAGATTAAGTCAGCATTTTTAGTATTTACATTGACTTCGTTCTTCATAAATGAAAGAAGGAACTACGACAAGACAAAGGAATTGGGATAACGAATGAGAAATACCTGATTCTGCTTCTGCTTGTAGATGACATGATTCACGTTCACGAAATGACCTCCAAAGATCTATATACCACCTGAACGAAACATGCAATGAATACAACTTTAAAATTTCTAGTAATAAAACGAAAATAAGTGCACTCCGAGGAAAATACTCAGTCAGTTTAAAACTAGTTTTGGATAATCCTGCATTAGAACTGGTCTCTTAATCTTTCATTTAGGCTACGCTGTAAGATCTGATTTTTACTCTGATACTTAAAATAAATTACACAAATTCTAAGCTGTCTGTGACACTATTATCTGAATATTGGGCAATAAAGTACAAAAAGATTGTCCCGAAATTCTATAACGTGGTCGCGGTTCCTGTATTATGCTATGAAAGCGAAAACATGGTTAAGAAAAAGCAAAAAAAAATCACACGGCAGAGATGAGGTTCCTAAGAAATTCGAAGAGATGCACAACAAGAAATGATTAGGAATGAAGATACTAGAGAAAAGTTAAGTATTTTCAATAGAAACTAAAAAATACAAAAATATCGTGGAGACTGGTGAGAATGCTACGTCCCAGACTTCCCCAAAATATTCTGAACTACAAGCGGAATGGAAGACGTGATATTGAAAGGCCTCGGACGTGGGAGCAATTTCGTTTGAGAGACTATCCCGCACGGCGACTACTGAAGTACTTATACATTATAGCATTCTTAAGTTATACAACCAAAATAGTAAGTTTTAATGTAGTTTACGTTCACTGATGCAAAAAAAAAATATTTCTTGCTTTTTAAAGTGGGCTATGTTCTTTCTCAGGGATCAAACTGTCTCCATGGAACAATATCTGTTAAGCGGTTTGGACTCTAAAAGGAAACAGACTGTGTTACAAAGTAGAAAAGCAACTGAGAGAAAGAAGCGGCGTCGGTTTCTGCAGGAGGCGGCCATCATTTTGTAGGACAATGTTCGGGCACGCTCAGTTCAAGTCGTGACTGATTTGATCGGTATATGGGGATGGGGAGCGCCGCATCACGCACCACACTCATCTACATCTACATTTATACTACGCAAGCCACCCAACGGTGTGTGGCGGAGGGCACTTTACGTGCCACTGTCATTACCTCCCTTTCCTGTTCCAGTCGCGTATGGTTCGCGGGAGGAAAGACTGTCTGAAAGCCTCCGTGCGCTCTCTAATCTCTCTAATTTTACATTCGTGATCTCCTCGAGAGGTATAAGTAGGGGGAAGCAATATATTCGATACCTCATCCAGAAACGCACCCTCTCGAAATCTGGCGAGCAAGCTACACCGCGATGTAGAGCGGCTCTCTTGCAGAGTCTGGCACTTGAGTTTGTCAAACATCTCCGTAACGCTATCACGGTTACCAAATAACCCTGTGACAAAACGCGCCGCTCTTCTTTGGATCTTCTCTATCTCCTCCGCAAACCCGATCTGGTACGGATCCCACACTGATGAGCAATACTCAAGTATAAGTCGAACGAGTGTTTTGTAAGCCACCTCCTTTGTTGATGAACTACAGTTTCTAAGGACTCTCCCAATGGATCTCAACCTGGTACGCGCCTTACCAACAGTTAATTTTATATGATCATTCCATTTCAAATCGTTCCGCACGCATACTCCGAGATATTTTACAGAAGTATCTGCTACCAATGTTTGATCCGCTATCATATAATCATACAATAAAGGATCCTTCTTTCTATGTATTCGCAATACATTACATTTGTCTATGTTAAGGGTCAGTTGCCACTCCCTGCACCAAGGGCCTATCCGCTGCAGATCTTCCGGCATTTCGCTACAATTTTCTAATGCTGCAACTTCTGTGTATGCTACAGAATCATCCGCGAAAAACCGCATGGAACTTCCGACACTATCTACTACCTCATTTATATATATTGTGAAAAGTAATGGTCCCATAACACTCCCCTGTGGCACGCCAGAGATTATTTTAACGTCTGTAGACGTCTCTCCAGTGATAACAACATGCTGTGTTCTGTTTGTTAAAACTCTTCAATTCAGCCACAGAGCTGGTCTGATATTCCGTGGGCTCTTACTTTATTTATCAGGCGACAGTGCGGAACTGTATCGAACGCCTTCCGGAAGTCGAGAAAAATAGCATCTACCTGGGAGCCTGTATCTAATATTTTCTGGGTCTCATGAACAAATAAAGTGAGTTGGGTCTCACACGATGGATGTTTCCGGAATCCATGTTGATTCCTACAGAGTAGATTCTGGGTTTCCAAAAACTACATGATACTCGAGCAAAAAACCTGTTCTAAAATTCTACAACAGATCAACGTCAGAGGTATAGGTCTATAGTTTTGCGCATCTGCTCGACGACCCTTCTTGAAGACTGGGACTACCTGTGCTCTTTTCCAATCATTTGGAGCCTTCCGTTCCCCTAGAGACTTGCGGTACACGGCTGTTAGAAGGGAGCGCAAGTTCTTTCGCGTACTGTGTAGAATCGAATTGGTACCCCGTCAGGTCCAGTGGACTTTCCTCTGTTGAGTGATTCCAGTTGCTTTTCTACTCCTTGGACACTTATTTCGATGTCAGCCATTTTCTAGTTTGTGCTAGGATTTAGAGAAGGAACTGCAGTGCGGTCTTCTTCTATGAAACATCTTTGGAAAAAGGTGTTTAGTATTTCAGCTTTACGCGTGTCATCCTCTGTTTCAATGCCATCACCACCCCAGAGTGTCTGGATATGCTGTTTCGAACCACTTACTGATTTAACGTGAGACCAGAACTTTCTAGGATATTCTGTCAAGTCGGTACATAGAATTTTATTTTCGAATTCACTGAACGCTTCACGCATAGCCCTCCTTACTCTAACTTTGACATCGTTTAGCTTCTGTTTGTCTGAGAGGTTTTGGCTGCGTTTATACTTGGAGTGAAGCTGTCTTTGCTTTCGCAGTAGTTTCCTAACTTTGTTGTTGAACCACGGTGGGTTTATCCGTCCCTCACAGTTTTACTCTACACGTACCTGTCTAAAACGCATTTTACGATTGCCTTGAACTTTTTCCATAAATACTCAACATTGTCAGTGTCAGAACAGAAATTTTCGTTTTGATCTGTTAGGTAGACTGAAATCTGCCTTCTATTACCCTTGCTAAACACGTAAGCCTTCCTCCCTCTTTTTATATTCCTATTAACTTCCATATTCAGGGATGTTGCAACAGCCTTATGATCACTAATCCCTGTTCTGCACATACAGAGTCGAAAAGTTCGGGTCTGTTTGTTATCAGTAGGTCCAAAATGTTATCTCCACGAGTCGGTTCTCTGTTTAATTGCCTGAGGTAATTTTCGGATAGCGCACTCAGTATAATGTCACTCGACGCTCTGTCCCTACGACACATCCTAAACATCTGAGTGTCCCAGTCTGTATCTGGTAAATTGTAATCTCTACCTAAGACTATAACATGCTGAGAAAATTGATGTGAAATGTATTCCAAATTTTCTCTCAGTTGTTCTGCCACTAATGCTGCTGGGTCGGGAGGTCGGTAAAAGGAGCCAATTATTAACCTAGCTCGGCTGTTGCGTGTAACCTCCACCCATAATAATTCACAGGAACTATCCACTTCTACTTCACTACAGGATAAACTTCTACTAACAGCGACTAACTCTCCACCACCGGTTGCATGCAATCTATCCTTTCTACCTGTCTGTACCTTTGTAAAAATTTCGGCAGAATTCCTCTCTGGTTTCAGCCAGCTTTCTATACCTATAACGATCTCAGCTTCGGTACTTTCTATCAGCGCTTGAAGTTCCGGTACTTTACCAACGCAGCTTCGACAGTTTACCATTACAATACCGATTGCTGCTTGGTCCCAGCATGTCCTGCTTTGCCCCGAACTCATTGAAGCTGCCGCCCTTTCTGTACTTGCCCAATGCCATCTAACCTAAAAAACCGCCCAGCCCACGCCACACAATCCCTGCTACCCTTGTAGCCGCTTGTTGCGTGTAGTGGACTCCTGACCTATCCAGCGGAACCCGAAACCCCACCACCCTATGGCTCGAGGAATCTGCAGCCCACACGGTCGCAGAACAATCTCAGCCTCTGATTCAGACCCTTTACTCAGCTCTTTACCAAAGGTCCGCAGTCAGTCCTGTCGACGATGCTGCAGATGGTGAGCGGTGAGCTAAGCTTTCATCCGGCTAGCGAGACTGGCAGTCTTCACCAAATCAGATAGCCAGGGAGGGTTTCCTCCGATCCATAGCGACACACATCATTGGTGCCGACATGAGCGACCACCTGCAAATGGGTGCAACCTGTACCCTTCATGGCATCCAGAAGGACCCTTTCCACATCTGGAATGACTCACCCCGGTATGCACACGGATTGCACATTGGTTTTCTTCCCCTCTCTTGCTGCCATATCCCTAAGGGGCCCCATTACGCGCCTGACGTTGGAGCTCCCAACTACCAGTAAGACTACCCTCTGCGACTGCTCGGATCTTGCAGACTGAGGGGCAACCCCTGGAACAGGACAAGCAGCCACGTCAGGCCGAAGATCAGTATCGGCCTGAGACAGCCCCGGACTTGCGCCCTACTGAGCTCAGCTTGATTCCTGACGTGAAGGTAGCGTTCTCGCTTTCCGCGTCTGGGTTCCCGGGTCCGATTCACGGCGGGGTCAGGGATTTTGTCTGCCTCGTGATGGCTGGGTGTTGTGTGATGTCCTTAGGTTAGTTAGGTTTAAGTAGTTCTAAGTTCTAGGGGACTGATGACCATAGATGTTAAGACCCATAGTGCTCAGAGCCATTTGAACCATTTGTCGAACTTTGGGGTATTCGGTTCGGAGCTGTTATGGAGATACGTCAGACAATAGACCGCTCCATTCGAACTACCTATACAACTGGCGTAGTTAGGGGTATCTTGCTCTTTCGACATCACTGGCGATGGCTTATATACATGAGCTGTTCAAAAAATATCCGACCTTTTTTAATTGTTGAAATCAACAATGGTATCAGGGCGCGCATGGGCTCATGTTTTCAGGCATATTTAGCACACATACCTGATTTTCTCCACTACTTCGGAACACTTGCAAGTCGTACACGTTGGATTTAGTATTCTGAGCAAAATGACGTCTTTACATCACATTTGGCTCCAAGCTTGGCGATTCTCAAGTTGAAACCATCGTGTGTTTGTGGACAAAGTAATGGGTACTGCAGGGCTAAAGGAGTGGTACAACCATTTCAAAGGTAGCCGCTAATCAATGAAGACAGAAGCCAGTTAAGGTACGCCCGCAATATCCGCAAATCAGGTCGTTACTGATCCCGCAATATTGCTGGTGAAGCAGAATGGACGAATCACTATCAGAGAAGTTGCAGTCTAATCTAAAAGCCGTAAAGTCAACTAAATAACTAGGTGTTACAATAACTAACGTCCGCCCGCGGTAGCTGAGTGGTCAGCACGACAGACTGTCAATCCTAAAAGACCGGGTTAGATTCCCGGCTGGGTCGGAGATTTTCTCCGCTCAGGGACTGGGTGTTGTGTTGTACTAATCATCATTTCATCCCCATCGACGCGCAAGTCGCCGAAGTGGCGTCAAATCGAAAGACTTGCACCAGGCGATCGGTCTACCCGATGGGAGGCCCTCGTCACACGCCATTATTATTATACAATAACGAACAACTTAAATTGGAAAGAACACATAGAAAATGTTGCGGTTAAGGCTAACCAAAGACTGCGTTTTATTTGCACGACACTTAGAAAACGTAACAGACCTACAAAGGAGACTGCCTACACTACGCTTGTCCGTCCTCTTTTATAATACTGCTGGAAGATGTGGGATCCTTACAAGATAGGACTGACGGAGTAGATCGAAAAAGTCCAAAGAAAGGCAGCACGTTTTCTATTATCGCGAAATATGAGAGAGTGTGTCACACAAATGATACAGGATTTGGGCTGGACATCATTAAAAGGAAAGCGTTTTTCGTTGCGACGGAATCTTCTCACGAAATCCCAATCACCAACTTTTTCCTAAGAATGCGAAAATATTTTGTTGACAACGACCTACGTAGGGAGAAACGATAACGATAAAATAAGGGAATTCAGAGCTCGTATGGAAAGACACAAGTGATCATTCTTTCCGTGTGCTGTGCGAGATTGGAATAATAGAGACTTGTGAAGGTGGTTCGATGAACAATCTGCCAGGCACTTAAATGTGATTTGCAGAGTATCCATGTAGATGCAAGTATAGGTGGTCACATTTTTCATTTCCCCTGTATGTGCATATCGCTTCACACGAACTTTTTTACCTCAATGTCGATATCTGCATCATTTTCGAAATATGTGAGCTTACTTATATTATCTGTAATGTTAATATACAACATGAACAGTAAGGCTCCCAACACACTTCCCTCTGGCACAAGTGGTTACTTTTACACGTATAGATGAACTCTCCATTCAGGATGAGATGATGTGTCCTCCCTACAAAAATATTTAATTGGCCGTACTTTATACGGTGCTGGTAAACGGTCAACTACAATTGCTGTTTACTGTGCGGTAACCTCTAGCGTATCAGAAGCAGTTTAGGAACATTTTTTCAAATGAGTATACGTACTTGTATTTCGGCAGGTGCACAGTTTTGCCATTTCAATTTTTGCATGTTTCGCAGATACCTTTTCGAAAATTTCGAGCAAAACAAATCGAAATCTTTATTACATCATGAAACAATGAAGAAGCAAATGAGGATTTGTTCTTAAGCCCGAAGCAACATCTGGTACAAGAATCAAGGATTTTAATAAAGTAGCTGTCGATAGGTTTTTTTCGTTGCTAACAAATGTGACAATCACAAACTAATGACTTCTCAAATAACTAATTGTGATGAAACAGGCGTGTCGGTTAATCCTAAAAACCAATCGAACATCTCAGCTTGCAAAGGGAACCGTCCAGTGTGATCGTTAACATCTGCAGAAACGGGCGAAACTGCAACCATTCTCATTAGTACGTCAGCAAGCGGAGCTGACATTCCTCCTACGATTATTTTTCCACGAAAGAAGAAGCAGAAATAATTTGAGTTAGGACTGGCAGCAGGAGGTTGCGCTAAGGTCCACAGCACCGCATGGATGGCCACAGAGTCATTCTTTGTATAGTTTTCACAATATGTGGTATTTTCTAAGGCATCAAAGCACGTCCCAGTTCTCCTTATATCAGATGGCCACTCAGCTCATACCACGAACACTGACGTTATGGACTACGCGAAGGAGAGTGGCGTTTCTTCACCACCACATTGCTCTCACAGACTTCAGCCGCTTGATGTTTGTTTTATAAATCCTCGTTATAGTGATTAACTTCGAAAATGGCTGTGGAGCCACGCAGGAAAAGTCGTAAATACCTTTCAAATTTCAACGCTTTTTGGTTCAGCTTTCGTCTAAAGCGCAACAATGAAAACCGCTATTAAAGGTTTCGAAGCTACTGCAATATGGCCCACGGACCCATCCATATTCACGACGCACACTTCCTCCCGGCAGACACAACTGACAGCGGACGTGATAGGCCGTCAGATAAAGAGGTTATTACATCTGAACAATTGGAATTGCCTTCACCTAGCACACCAGCTGAAAAAGACGACTCAAACTGGCTGGATAATCAAGGGGACGAGGTTTCAGCGA
Source organism: Schistocerca gregaria (assembly GCF_023897955.1). Taxonomy (NCBI): domain Eukaryota; kingdom Metazoa; phylum Arthropoda; class Insecta; order Orthoptera; family Acrididae; genus Schistocerca; species Schistocerca gregaria. The sequence goes on from NW_026061795.1 coordinate 8,558,884, forward strand.
ATTGTTACAATGAACTGACGCCTAAGAATAACAAAGTTATTGGGGCTAATTGTTCTAATCTTGGGTGCTCTTGGATGACAACTGACAACACAACCTCCTCAATTCATATTTCACCTGAGATTCTGATTTTCTTGTCAAAAGTTAACGAAAGCAAGAAAAGAGCGAGACTGAAAAGGGGGAACAACGTTGTTTTAACTGATTCGCCGTACAAAAAAAAGAGTTAAAAGACATTAATGGGAGAAACAGAAGAAGAACTTTGACAAAGAAGAAAGAGCAAAAAGAAAACTTTTTGCGAAAGAGAATAAAATTAAGAACTCAAAAACGAGAGAAAGAGCCTGAAGATAAATGGAAAAAAGGAGAAATAATACTATACTAACGAGAGTGATTATGAGGAAAGTTCTGACTGTCATTGTGTATATTGTGGTGGGTTATATTCAAAATCAGTTGAAGGTTGGGTCGCTTGTTCCACGTGCAAAAAATGGACACACGATTCTTGTGCAGGAATAGATAGCGAAGATGATGAGTGTCTCCCCGTGTGTGAATTTTGTAAACAGCCTCAAGAAAAGGATACGATACATGAAAACTGTAGTTTGACATTAATACTCACTTTAAACTAAAAAAAAATACCGAGCAAGCCAATATTTTCTGCATTTCCGATAATTTTATACGTTTTTGTAATCACTTGTATTTACCACCCCATTCTGCCGCGTGCAAATGATATAAATTTCTGTTTTTGAGTGAGAAAATATTGTTGTTTTATTTTATGGCAATGTTCTTGTATTTTGTGATTAATACATCATAATGTGTTCATATAAAGATTTGTAACTCTCTTATTTATCAATTTTGTACATTTAATCAAAGTTTTCAACTGTGTACCCCATTATACCTTGGATTCCCCAACGTGTCGGATAAGAAAGATAAAAATACAATCACTACTCGTTTCTTCAACGACAATTTAAGCTGTGTTCTGTGGTTCCACCCAGAGTTCATCACGATATATTCCGAAAAAAATCATAGTTAACGAACATTATAAATTGATCTAGAAACGAAGGCAATCACAGTTAACATTTAATAAGGCCGCTGGTATCCTTCGAAATGCAAACTAATCACCGTCATGCAGAACGTCGTGGGTCACAGCGGATGGGTGGAATCGAAATATGTCTTTTACCCACGATCGCTTCTTTTTGTCAATTTGTGCCATTAATTTCTCTGCTCCCTAATCTGATTTCGTATCTCCCCATCAGCTATTCGATCAAAACTTTTTTAGCATTCTTCTACATCACCACATTTCGGAAGTTTCGAATCGTCTCCTCTTTGGGGAACCAGGCATGTTAACTACTGATTCGCAATATATTTATTCCGAAAGGGAAAAGGATCCCCGAAAACAATGAAAATAATTTTGTTTATTGGTGATTGTACCAGTTTGATTTACACTTAGTGTGAATATGAAAGTATTTTAGTCCAAATCCTTATTTGAAGGTCCTAAATGTCGGTTTAAATGGCAGCTTGCTATGTAAGACATGCCCACTTGTTTCCCTGTGCCAGCTCTTCTTTGAGATGATAAGCCTAGGGACATTTTACCCGTAGCTTTGAGCTTTCACATATTGAATACATTTTTTCTTCTCTCGTAGTCAGTTGTTTTCTACAGTAATAACGTTTCTGAACAAAACAAATGCCAAGATCTACGCACAAAGTTTTCGAGAGAAGTTCTAGAAGACTTGCAAAAAATTAAAAAAGTAAATATCATGAAACAAATTTTATGTTTATGTACAGCATGCGTACTATTGGAAAGTGAAAGAAACTATGAATTTAAATGAGTGCGTGTACGACGTTAAGTGCAATACAACTTTAAATTTTCCGTAACTTTTCTAACTAACTGTACCTTTCCTCTCAAACCATTTATCCAAGAACCATGGAAATCTAACGGTCAGTTTTCTTACTCGAGGGCATGAAGAGTCGAGGGATATGAAAGGGAAGCAGTGGTTGGGAAGAGAGTGAGACAGGGTTGTAGCCTATCCCCGATGTTATTCAATCTGTTTGCTGAGCAAGCAGTAAAGGAAACAAAAGAAAACTTCAGAGTAGGAATTAAAAACCATGGAGAAGTTGTATTATAAAGAACACTATCGTCTTTTTATTTTTAAATTTGCCCGCAAAACCTGTCTTTCAAAATTTTTCTAAAAATTTCACTATTAATATATTATTCATGAAAAATTTTCAGCTTGTTGGAAAATAGTGAAAATGCATGTAAAAAATGTTTTGTGTTTTAAAGTTAATATAACACAACTTAGGATAAGGATCATATAAATAGATCAGTTTAACATGGTGGAGATAGAAGATACGTTCTCCCCGTGAAAATTGTGTTAAAAACAAATGAATATTTCCAAATCAACTTCTCATTTCATGAAGTCATTACTAGAAACGTGAATAATCTCCACAAAAATTGGTAAGTTAATTACTTTGGTGGAAGAAAGTCTCCATCATTAAAGAGAACGATGTTTTCAATAACTTGCCGGCAGCCATAAAAAGCTTTACTACTGACAGATTTCAGTTTACGAGGGGCCTAAAGGATTTCTTGCTAACGATCTCTTCAGACACCATTAATGAATTGAATTTTTTAGTAGAACTAGCACGCGCGATTGAGAGTGGGTAATTGTGTGTGTGTGTGTGTGTGTGTGTGTGTGTGTGTGTGTGTGTGTGTGTGTGTGAGTGAGTGAGTGAGTGAGAGAGAGAGAGAGAGAGAGAGAGAGAGAGAGAGAGAGAGAGAGAGAGAGAGAGAGAGAGAGGGGGGGGGGGGGGTCAAATAATACGAGTACAATCAGAAGTGTGACTAAATTTTCATTCCTCGTTCATGATCAGTCCACTGGCGATCTGTGGAAAGTAAATTAGCATATCATTTTCCCATTGAGTATCTCCCCATTATGGATTAATTTCAATGGAAAGTACATGTAATATAATCTTACCCTCTTGTCTGTCCCACTTCTGTTGGAGGTTACACACCAGACAAATACCTTAATGTTGTTGTTGTTGTTGTTGTTGTTGTCTTCAGTCCAGAGACTGGTTTGATGCAGCTCTCCATGCTACTGTATCGTGTGGAAGCTTCATCTCCCAGTACCCACTGCAACCTACATCCTTGTGAATCTGCTTAGTGTATTCATCTCCTGGTCTCCGTCCTCGATTTGTATCCTCCACGCTGCCCTCCAATATTAAACTGGTGATCCCTTGATGCCTAAGAACGTGTCCTACCAACCGACCCCTTCTTCTAGTCAAGTTGTGCCACAAAGTTCTCTTCTCCCATATCCTATTCAATACCTCCACATTAGTTACGTGATCTACCCATCTAATCTTCAGCATTCTTCTGTAGCACCACATTTCGAAAGCTTCTATTCTCTTCTTGTCCAAACTATTTATTGTTCATTATTCACTTCAATACGCGGCTACACTCCATACAAATACTCTGAGAAAAGACTTCCTGATACCTAAAGCTATACTCGATGTTAACAAATTTTTCTTCTTTAGAAACACTTTCCTTACCATTGACAGTCTACATTTTATATTCTCTTTACTTCGACCGTCATCAGTTATTTTGCTCCCTAAATAGCAAAACTCCTTTACTACTTTAAATGTCTCATTTCCAAATCTAATTCCCTCAGCATCACCCACCTTAATTCGACTACATTCCATTATCCTCGTTTTGCTTTTATTGATGCTGATGTTATATCATTCTTTCAGGACACTCCATTCTGTTCAGCTACTCTTCTAGAATCTTTGCTGTCTCTGACAGAATTACGTCATCGGCAAACCTCAAGGTTTTAGTTTCTTATCCATGGATTTTAATTTCTACTCAGAATTTTTCATTTATTTCCTTTACTGCTTGCTCAATAAACAGATTGAATAACATTGGGGATAGTCTACAACCCTGTCTCATTCCCGCCGGCCGCGGTGGTCTCGCGGTTCTAGGCGTGCAGTCCGGAACTGTGAGACTGCTACGGTCGCAGGTTCGAATCCTGCCTCGGGCATGGATGCGTGTGATGTCCTTAGGTTAGTTAGGTTTAAGTAGTTCTAAGTTCTAGGGGACTGATGGCCACAGCAGTTGAGTCCCATAGTGCTCAGAGCCATTTTTTTTGTCTCATTCCCTTCCCAACCACTGCTTCCCTTTCATATCCTTCGACTCTTATAACTGCCATCTGCTTTCTGTACAAATTGTAAATTGCCTTTCGCTCCCTGTATTTTACCCCTGCCACCTTCTGAATTTGAAAGAGAGTATTCCAGTAAACATTGTCAAAAGATTTCTCTAAGTCTACAAATGCTAGAAACGTAGGTTTTCCTTTCCTTAATCTACTTTATAAGGTAAGTCGTAGGGTCAGTATTGCCTCACATGTTATAGTATTTCTACGGAATCCAAACTGAAATTCCCTGAGGTCGGCTTCTACCATTTTTTTTCCATTCGTCTCTAAAGAAATGGCTTTAGTATTTTGCAGCTGTGACTTATTAAACTGATAGTTCGGTAATTTTCACATCTGTCAACACCTGCTTTCTCTGAAATTGGAATTATTTCATTCTTCTTGAAGTCTGACGGTATTTCGGCTGTCTCATGCATCTTGCTCGTCAGACGGTAACGTTTTGTCAGAGCTGGGTCTCCCAAGGCTGTCAGTAGTTCTAATGGAATGTTGCCTACTCCCGGAACCTTGTTTCGACTAAGGTCTTTCAGTGCTCTGTCAAACTCTTCACGCAGTACGTCATCTCCCATTTCATCTTCATCTACATCCTCTTCCATTTCCATTATATTGTCCTCAAGTACATTGCCCTTGTACAGATCCTCTATATCCACCTTCCACCATTCTGCATTCCCTTCTTTGCTGATAACAGGGTTTCCATTTGAGTTCTTGATATGCATACAAGTGAATCTCTTTTCTCTAAAGGTCTCTTTAATTTTCCTGTAGGCAGTAACTATCTTGCCCCTAGTGGTATGCGCCTCTACATCCTTACGTTTGTCCTCTAGATATCCCTGCTTAGCCATTTTGCACTTCCTGTCGATCTCATTTTTGAGACGTTTGCATTTCTTTTTGCCGGCTTAATTTACTGCATTTTTGTATTTTCTCCTTTCGCAAATTAAAATCAATATATCTTCTGTTACCCTCTTTTTTTTGCGCATGTCAAGTTCCGTAGGCCCAAATTGAGGAGCAAATCTTCAAGGTCATGGAACGTGTCAGTATCTACATCTACATCCGTACTCCGCAAGCCACCTGACGGTGTGTGGCGGAGGGTACCCTGAGTACCTCTATCGGTTCTCCCTTCTATTCCAGTCTCGTATTGTACGTGGTAAGAAGGATTGTCGGTATGCTTCTGTGTGGGCTCTAATCTCTCTGATTTTATCCTCATGGTCTCTTCGCGAGATATACGTAGGAGGGAGCAATACACTGCTTGACTCTTCGGTGAAGGAAATTTCTCGAAACTTCAACAAAAGCCCGTACCGAGCTACGAAGCTTCTCTCCTGCAGAGTCTTCCACTGGAGTTTTTCTATCATCTCCGTAACGCTTTCGCGATTACTAAATGATCCTGCAACGAAGCGCGCTGCTCTCCGTTGGATCTTCTCTATCTCTTCAATCAACCCTGTCTGGTGCGGATCCCACACTGCTGAGCAGTATTCAAGCAGTGGGCGAACAAGCGTACTGTAACCTACTTCCTTTGTTGTCGGATTGCCTTTCCTTAGGATTCTTCCAATGAATCTCAGTCTGGCATCTGCTTTACCGATGATCAACTTTATATGATCATTCCATTTTAAATCACTCCTAATGCGTACTCCCAGATAATTTATGGAATTAACTGCTTCCAGTTGCTGACCTGATATTTTGTAGCTAAATGATAAGGGACCTATCTCTCTATGTATTCGCATCACTTTACACTTGTCTACATTGAGATTCAATTGCCATTCCGTGCACCATGCGTCAATTCGCTGCAGATCCTCCTGCATATCAGTACAATTTTCCATAGTTGCAACCTCTCGATACACCACAGCATCATCTGCAAAAAGCCTCAGAGACTTTCCGATGTCATCCACCAGGTCATTTATGAATATTGTGAATAGCAACGGTCCTATGACACTCCCCTGCGGCACACCTGAAATCACTTTTACTTCGGAAGACTTTTCTCCATTGAGAATGACATGCTGCGTTCTGTTATCTAGGAACTCCTCAATCCAATCACACAATTGATCTGATAGTCCGTATGCTCTTACTTTGTTCATTAAACGACTGTGGGGAACTGTGTCAAACGCCTTGCGGAAGTCAAGAAACACGGCATCTACCTGTGAACCCGTGTCTAAGCCCTCTGAGTCTCGTGGGCGAATAGCGCGAGCTGGGTTTCACACGACAGTCTTTTTCGAAACCCATGCTGATTCCTACAGAATAGATTTCTAGTCTCCAAAAAAGACATTATACTCGAACATAGTACGTGTTCCAAAATTCTACAACTGATCGACGTTAGAGATGCACATCTGTTCGACGTCCCTTCTTGAAAACGGGGATGACCTGTGCCCTTTTCCAATCCTTTGGAACGCTTCGCTCTTTTAGAGACCTACGGTACACCGCTGCAAGAAGGGGGGCAAGTTCCTTCGTGTACTCTGTGTAAAATCGAACTGGTATGCCATCAGGACCAGAGGCCTTTCCTCTTTTGAGCGATTTTAATTGTTCTCTATCCCTCTGTTTTCTATTTCGATATCTACCATTTTGTCAACTGTGCGACTTCAAGAGAAGGAAGCACAGTGCAGTCTTCCTCTGTGAAACAGCTTTGGAAGAAGACATTTAGTATTTCGGCCTTTAGTCTGTCATCCTCTGTTTCAGTACCATTTTGGTCACAGAGTGTCTGGACATTTTGTTTTGATCCACGTACCGCTTTAACATAGGACCAAAATTTCTTACGATTTTCTGCCAAGTCAGTACATAGAACTTTACTTTTGAATTCATTGAAAGCCTCTCGCATAGCCCTCCTCACACTACATTTCGCTTCGCGTAATTTTTGTTTGTCTGCAAGGCTTTGGCTATGTTTATGTTTGCTGTGAAGTTCCCTTTGCTTCCGCAGCAGTTTTCTAACTCGGTTGTTGTACCACGGTGGCTCTTTTCCATTTCTTACGATCTTGCTTGGCACATACTCATCTAACGCATATTGTACGGTGGTTTGAACTTTGTCCACTGATCCTCAACAGTATCTGTACTTGAGACAAAATTTTGTGTTGAGCCGTCAGGTACTCTGTAATCTGCTTTTTGTCACTTTTGCTAAACACAAAAATCTTCCTACCTTTTTTAATGTTATTTACGGCTGAAATCATCGATGCAGTAACCGCATTATGATCGCTGATTCCCTGTTTTGCATTAACTGATTCAAATAGTTCGGGTCTGTTTGTCACCAGAAGGTCTAATATGTTATTGCAACGAGTCGGTTTTTTGTTTAACTGCTCAAGATAGTTTTCGAATAAAGCACTTAAAAATATTTCACTCGATTCTTTGTCCCTGCCACCCGTTATGAACGTTTGAGTCTCCCAGTCATTATCGGGCAAATTAAAATCTCCACCCAGAACTATAACATGGTGGGGAAATCTACTCGAAATATTTTCGAAATTATTCTTCAGGTGCTGAGCCACAACAGCTGCTGCGCCCGGGGGCCTATAGAGACATCCAATTACCATGTCTGAGCCTGCTTTAACCGTGACCTTCACCCAAATCATTTCACAATTACAATCTCCGTCAATTTCCTTCGATACTATTGCACTTCTTATCGTTATAAACACGAATCCCCCTTCACTGTCTAGCCTTTCTCTGCGATATACATTCCAATCAGAGTTTAGGATTTCATTACTGTTTACATGTGGTTTCAGCCAACTTTCTGTCCCTAGTACTATATGGGCGTTGTGACCGTTTATTAATGAGAGCAGTTCTGGCACCTTTTTATAGACGCTCCTACAGTTTACTATTAGCACATTAATATTGTTATTCCCTGTTGCATTTTGCCTACTCCTGCCTTGCCGCGCCTCAGGAGTCGTCTTGTCGGGCCTAGGGAGGGAATTCTCTAACCTAAAAAAAAAACCCATGTGCACTCCACACGTACTCCGCTACCCTCGTAGCCGCTTCCGGCGTGCAGTGCACGCCTGACCTATTCAGGGGGACCCTACATTTCTCCACCCGATAGCGGAGGTCGAGAAATTTGCACCCCAGCTCTCCGCAGAATCGTCTGAGCCTCTGGTTTAAGCCTTCCACTCGGCTCCAAACCAGAGGACCGTGATCGGTTCTGGGAACGATACTACAAATAGTTAGCTCTCATTCCACCCCGCGAGCGAGGCTTTCCGCGTTCACCAACTCGGCCAACCGCCTGTACGAACTGAGGATGACCACTGAAGCCAGACGGCAGGAGTCATTGGTGCAGACATCAGCAACAATTTGCAGTCGGGTGCACCCAGTGCTCTCTATCGCCGCCGGTAGGGCCTCCTCCACATCTCGGATGAGACCCCCCGGCAAGCAGACAGAGTGAACACTGGCCTTCTTCCCCGACCTTTCCGCTATATCCCTAAGGGGCTCCATCACCCGCCTAACGTTGGAGCTCCCAGTAACTAATAAACCCCTCCCCCCGTGTGCCTGCTCGGACCTTGCTGAAGGAGCAGCCACATGTCCATTCACAGGCAGAGCGGGCGATGCCACACGGCCAGCCTCCACGCCGCTGAACCCGCCACTCCCCTTGGGGAGAGGGTGGCCCAACCGCGTCTGGTACCCGCGAAGGTGTCTCGACAGCAGGGACAGTGGGTGAAGCACCTAACACCTGGGATGCACCATGCGACGCAACAGGCTCCCCACTGCCGCTACACTCCGAGGCAGCAGCCTGAAGACGGCTGACCGCGGCCATCAACACGCTCAGCTGTTCGCGAAGAGTGGCCAGCTCCTCCTGCGTCCGTACACAGCAGTCACACATCCTATCCATCCTAAGGAATCAATTTACTGGAGAGACTTAATCAACATTTAACTAGACTGCTAATTCACTAAAGGCGGCTGATTACTGACTAAACTGTGATTGCTAACCACTTCTTGTAGAAAACAATGAAAATAGCACTACCTGTCTCTGGACTGTATTCAAAACAAACACAAGCACTACTGGCACTATGGCTGACTACAGGGACTCTCTCTGACTGTATCCAAAACAAACACGAAATCTATGTAACTCTATTACTAGCACTCGACAATTAAAGCTTCCTAAAAGCAAAAACACACGGAAGAATAAGTGACAAGTAAGAAAAATACAGTTAATACTTAAATTAAGGTAGCTCGCTGCACAGCAGACGTGAAGCAGACGGCGGTTAGGGCGACACATGAACTTACAACATAAAAGTAATAACAGATAAAAATACATATTCATGAACCTGAGAGAAAATCAGTGGATAAGTTTAAGCAAACTCTATCAGCAGTACAATGAGAATCAGCTTAATTTTTCAATTAACTCCTCGACAGAATAGAAGGAGTGACCCATGAGGAAACACTCCAGTTTCGATTTGAAAGCGCGTGGATTACTGCTAAGAGTTTTGAATTCGAGTGGCAGCTTATTGAAAATGGATGCAGCAGTATACTGCACACATTTTTGCACATGAGTTAAGGAAGTCCGATCCAAATGGAGGTTTGATTTCTGCCGAGTATTAACCGAGTGAAAGCTGCTTATTGTTGGAAATAAACTAATATTGGTAACAAGAAACGACAATAAGGAATATACATATTGAGAGGCCAATGTCAAAATACCCAGACTCCCTGAACAGAGGTCGACAAGAGGATCGTGAACTCACACCACTTTTTGCCCGAACCTCCCGTTTCTGAGCCAAAAATATCCTTCTAGAATGGGAAGAGTTACCCAAAAACATAATACCATACGACATAAGTGAATGGAAATAAGCAAAGTAGACTAATTTACTTGTCGAAGTATCACTCACTTTCGGTACCATTCGAATAGTGAAAATGGCAGTATTAAGTCTTTGAACAAGATCCTGAACGTGGGCTTTCCACAAAGCCTTACTATTTATTTGAACACCTAGGAATCTGAACCGTTCAGTTTCACTAATCATATGCCCATGCTGTGAGATTAAAACGTCAGGTTTTGTTGAATTGTGTGTTAGAAACTGTAAAAACTGAATCTTACTGTGATTTAACGTTAGTTTATTTTCTACAAGCCATGAACTGAGGTCATGTACTGCACTACTTGGAACAGAGTCAATGTTGCACACAACATCCTTTACGACCAAGCTAGTGTCATCAGCAAACAGAAATATTTTAGAGTTACCCATAATACTTGAGGGCATATCATTTATATAAATAAGGAACTGGAGCGGCCCCAACACTGATCCCTGAGGAACCCCCTCCCCCTTGACAGTACACCACTCAGATCCTCCATCACACTGTATTACTTTCCCTCCATTCCTGTAGATCGTTCCCTAATGCTCTTCCTGAAACACTCTACAACTTCTGATTCTGTCAGTTCTTTCAGGTCCCATCTCCTTAAATTCCCACCTTTTTCCAGTTTTAATCTACAGTTCATAATCAATATATTGGGATCAGAGTCCACATTGGCCATGGAAATGTCTTACAATTTAAAATCTGGTTCCTAAATATCTGTCTTACCATTATATAATCTATCTGAAATATTGCAGTATCTCCAGGTGTCTTCCACGTATACAACCTTCTTCCATGATTCTTGAACCAAGTGTTAGCTATGATTAAGTTATGCTCTGTGCAAAAACCTACCAGGCGGCTTCCTCTTTCATTTTTTACCCCCATTCCATATTCACCTACTACGTTTCCTTTTCTTCGATTTCCTACTGTCGAATTCCAGTCACCCATTAATATTAAATTTTCATCTCCCATCACTATCTGAATGATTTCTTTTATCTCATCACTCATTCCATCAATTTCTTCATCGTCTGCGGACTTCTTTTACGACTTTGGTAGGCATGGGATTCGTGGCTATCTTGGCCACAACAATGCGTTCACTATGCTGTTTGTAGTAGCTTACCCGCATTCCTATTTTTATTAATTATTAGACCCACTCATGCATTAGCTTCATATTAGCCTTCCTAATACTTAAATCTACATTCGATGTTAACAATGACGCCGGTGGATGAACTGTCACGAAATTACTGACCGTCGAGAAAGTCACGAATATAACCGACAAGCTAATGGGCCCTTCACAGGAAAAGGTTTTTCGCCGGAAAATGCGGAAAACTGAAACCCAGCAAATGAGTAAAATAATGTATACTCATTGAAAAAAAAAATGGTGTATGCACACAACTTACACCACAATAGTCTGGGATTACTCTATTACGTAACACAGTTTTTGTGATTGTATCTTGCAGCTTTAGTTATTTTTAATTCAAAGAGGCTTTAAAAGGACAGAAAGAACGTGTTGGACTACGCTACAGATCGTTCTGTTAGCACAGTCTTTACTTTGTAATCACTTTCGTTGACTTCGGCAACTCTCAACAGAAATCTCCAACCTAACCGAGACAATGTGCTACGATACAGCCGAGATCATGACAAGAGAATGGGCTACATCACACTCGAAGTAAATGTATATAGGTAAGGATCCCCATGACCTGTATACGTCTGTTATAAAAAATCTCCAAGCCACTCTCCTCAAATAGACCGCAATCTTCTCTTGACCTTCAACTGTTACTATTTCAGAATTAGAAAACAGATTCAAAGAAAATTTGGCTACCAGTCACAAAACTAGAAAAATAAAAATAATAAAAGTGAGAACATGAAACATGTTAGCAATAACCATAAGCAGGAGATTTTACACAAAATAAAATTGAGAAAGGAAATTATTAATATTATCGACCGTTTAAGAACTCTAGGCTACGAAAGGAATGAAACCACATATCGAATAACTGGTGGAAGAGTTAGTGTGTTTTAAGATTAAATCCAAACAAGAATTAGAGAAAAATATATCGAAGCAAGGCCTCTATTACGAAAAATTGCTAAATCTCGAGACAAATTGTGTCCTTCTGTATTAGATGAAATTTTTTGGCCCCTAGTACGGATGAAACAGTATCCTCAGTATCAACAGGAACTTCGGACATGTGTTTCATATTTCATCCAAGCCTGCAGTCTATAAATATTTAAACAAAATACTAAAACAAAATACCACTACAGGGGAATTACTTACGAAGTAGTTCTTGGTAAAGAAACACAGGACACAATTACGTATGTAGGCTTAATACAAACTACAACTGTATTTATAAATCGCTATAGTTGCCTTGGAGTAACGACGAGCGAATATCAATATAACCTGTACGCTTCAAAGCTGTTATCCATGAAAAAGCTAAACGACGTATCGTGAACAAAATACAATTTAACACCGAAACAATGATATTAGCTGACAATGGGCACAGACTTTAGTCAATGGGCACTGTTGAAAATTTGTGCCAGACCAGGATTAGCACCCGAGTCCCCTGGTTACTAGGGAGAGGCAATGATCACTGTGTCCGAATTACACAGTGGTCAACAGAATAGCACGAACAGCCCGAGCATGCCGTTCGCAAGATCCAAATTCTCAATTTCTCCATAAACTGCTACTGCACTGCTCCTTGAACATAATCCTCCTCCCCTTAATTATACAGTACATGGCCAAAAAAACAGACACCGAATATATGCAAACTTGGCCTTACGAACATTGCAGACGTCGTCTATGTAACACACGTGAAACTTCAAAGAATATACCAATTCGTTGCATTGTTTACTATAGACCACAAATCAAGTAACGTAAAAAAAGCACTGCGTCTATTGAGATCATGATTCAGAGTTAAAAAAAACTAATAAGTCGCCTACATATTACAGTTGCTGCCGAAAGAGGGGAACCATTCTTTCCCATAAAAGGAAATATAGTTAAAATTACGCTTCTATTTCGGTTAGTTTCGGCGGTTACTAAAATTTGCAGTGAAAGTTACATAGTGGACTCTACCATCCCCCCACCAGAAACGTAGTTATCGTGGCTGTTGTGAGACTTTTGTACACAGCTAGAGAAAGAATGTTGAATGTGGCGCGGACGGAAACACTAGGCTACGCTACAGGGCAATCTGCTCGCACAACGTTTAGTCGGCATTCATAATCGTTGGCGTAAACAACTCTCAATCAAATTACCCACTTCCAACCTAACTTAGATCTCGGGCTACACTACCAATCGGCCTGTCATCACAACCAAAATTTCATTGAGGGGGGTGGGGGGATTTCCTGTATCTCTCTCTCTAGACAAAACTGTCAGGTATTGTAGACTTATTGTCAGTCTTAACTTCAAGATTTACTAATGATAAACACTTTTGAGACGGCTCGTAATTTTAGAATAGTCCTCTTCGTCTTACTTGGCATAAATTGTTCGCTGGCGTCCCAGCAGCTAGCTCCCTCAGTGTCAGCTTCTGCCATCGCACCACGCCAGTCTGCTGTTGTCCTAGCAGACCGAACGCACCGCACATCCACCTTCGGAACCACTCTCTGGCCAGTTAGCAACTGAGCCGAGCACTGTTTACATCGTGAAAGGAAAACTATGCAAAGATGTACACTCGAATGGTACGACTGAGTAGCACACACACAGTAATATCTGAGGAATGTCCTTCGACACGCGCAGAACGAAATTCTTCTCGCGAACGTACAGCGTCTTTGAAAAAAAATCTCGTAACTATATTCCGGCGTTACGGCCAGGTTCTCATACAAATGAGCAAAAAAGGGTACATTTGAAATTTTTTTTTGAGGCAATGAAAATACATTCCAAGGATCTGTTTATGAATTACGAGTGATCATACTATGAGCTTAATTTTAGATTTTCAATAAAAAAATGGCGCCGGTAATTATGATTTGATCAAGGGCCTGCGAGACTGGAGTACGCAGAGTGCGTGCAGTGTTGCACCTCAGATGTTACCTGAATTCAAAAATGGGTAACATCAGTTGATACTACATTATTTCTCTGAAATTGAAAATGGATTACATCAGTCGATAATACATAAAATTTATGGGAGCGCATACCTAACCGCAATGAAACAACCTTAAATTTAACAATACAGTGCTAATTCGAACTTTGAGTTCAATTTTTGTGGGTTTGTTTCACTCCTTATGCCTACACAAAAATTAGTTAATATTAACAAATGTCATATTATAGCTATAAGCTCCTAAGAAAAGTGTACTTTTAGGGGTCAGAGGTAGAAGTTAAGAGATCGAACCACTTTTAATTTATGCTGCATGCCGTTCTGAGAAAATCGTTACTCGAAAAAAAAGTGTTCAAAGTTTAGGGAAAACATTTAGTTACATTATTACTTCGATTTGCATGAACTGAGTGATACATATATATTTTCAATGTCAGTGAAAACGAATCTGAAGTCAGATTTTCAATATTCAAAACAGCTAATCCAATGCGGAGGGCAAACGATTATGTTTTGACCAATTTTTACCAAAAATGTATTTTCGTTATTTACTTTTAGTCTGCAATTCATGGAGTATTTATCAACCCTTCCTCGAGCTCTGATTGTTCCTAGACAGCAACTTCCTGTTCTTCTTGGCAGGAAAAGCCGATCTGTCTAAGCTGGATATGCAGCACTTGGCAGCCTGCACTTGATATTCGTCCGTATTTTCGGTGAGTATGTTTGCATGCATTCTGCAGTATGAATCATTTTGAGCACGTGCGACACGGGACGAGTTTTCATCTACATCTATATGGATACCCTGCAAAACACATTTAAGTGCCTGGCAAAGGGTTCATCGAATCACCTTCACAACTGATAATTAATTGAAACCCTCAACTGCCGACAGGTGTTGTTGATATACTTCGATGGGGACAGCTGAAAATGTGTGCCCCTACTGGGACTCGAACCCAGGATCTCCTGCTTACATTGCAGACGCTCAGTCCATCTGAGCCATCGAGGACACAAATGAACAGCACGACAGCAGGAATTTATCCCTCGCACGTTTCCCGTGAGACTCACATCCCCAACCGTCCACAATCCGCATACGTAATGTTCTTAATAGGTACTTGTCCATCCACTCATTACTGGCTCACACTAAGGTGACGATTCCCGTAAGAGTTCGAGCAACCTATGCGCATTCGCACAGACGAAGGTCAATGGCTGGGTAACGTTTAACCATAGATATGAAGATAGTAACTGTTCTCGAAAGAACAGGCGCCACTGACGACCGTGCAGCTCTTGTAGAATACATGATAGACCGGCCGATGTGGCCCAGCGGTTCTAGGCGCTTCAGTCGGGAGCCACGCGACCGCTACGGTCGCAGCTTCAAATCCTGCCTCGAGCATGGATGTGTGTGATGTCCTTAGGTTAGTTAGGTTTAAGTCGTTCTAAGTTCTAGGAAACTGATGACCTCAGATGTTAAGTCCCAAAGTGCTCAGAGCCATTTGAACCATCAGTCCCTATGTTTACACACTACTTACAGTAACTTATGCTAAGGACAACACATACACAGCCATGCCCGAGGGAGGACTCGAACCTCCAACGGGGGGAGCCGCGCGAACCGTGACAAGGCGTTGGAGACATGGCGGGTAGCCCGCGCGGCTCACGGCAGCCGTGACACTGCTTCAAACAATGGGCTGCAGAAACTTTTGTAAAGCACGGACTAAAAAAAAAACTTTCCGTTCCTAGAGTCTAGACAAGTACACCTTTAAAAATGCAACTACAAAGAAATTGAATTTTCGAACGTTTTGAATGAGAACCTGTCCTTATGGAACACCGTTGATCAAATGTCACAGGGATTATGTACTCAGGTTTCACATGTGGATTAACACTTTCTAATCAATATCCGGAATGAGCAGGGCTTAAAACTTTGAAGCGTTAAATTTCAAGGGCCGTTCTCTTGTATGCAAATAGTTTCACAGTAGAAATTTCTCTAGTTTTATTTATTTATTTAATTATTTATTTTGCTGTAGGGAAAGAAGGATAGCATTGTGAGGAGGGGGAAGGGGGGGGGGGGGGAATCTTGCATCTCCCACCTTCGAATTCTCACTACAGAATTTTTATTCATTACGAGATTCTCAGCCACTTGCAGAAGTGATTTCGCGTGATTTTGCAAAACTTTTCCTTTAGCCAATCGTAGCAACTATAGGATTCCGTTCCTGCTGCATGACATGTCTCGGAACTTCAACTGACCAACTCATTTGCATAAAGAGCTAGCTTATCATTCGCTTCTTTACTTGCGTAGACCTTTCATGGTCTGCAAAGAATTTTTTTTCTTTAATCGTTTTTTTATGTCTTTTATAAACTGCAGCACTTTCTAAACTTTCTAAACTTAACGCCATTGAAGCATGGTCTTTTACTGAAGGACCAAAAAGCACTACTGACAGCTGGAGTCCAAGGTTTTTGTTATGCAAGCCGTTTGTATTTTTGTGGTGATATCTCCGTAGAGTCTTTCATTCCCTAACGCATATTTCTTTATATCTAATTGAGAAGTGAAATACCGGTTTTCATAGATGCAAATTTAAAATATTTTAATATAACGCAATAAATATTTCATTAAAATTTTCATCCCCTTATGCTCGAAGTTCCAAAACCAGTGAAACACGTAGTTTTTAAAAATTGTAAAAGATTAGCCGAATACGAATTGTCAGATATATTTAGTAATGCTTTCATAATGAACCATTTTCTGAAACGTCTCACACCCTTTAGGGGTTGGGTTTTCAACAACAATTAAACACGTATTCTTCTATTTAGAACCGAGGAGCCAAATTCAAATCTTCATCCATTTAATTCTAAAAATGCTTTCATAGTGAAATATTTCATAAAACTTTTCATCCCTTATTTCACTCTATTAGTGAGTTAAATTTCCAAAAGTAACGAAACACACTTTTTTTTACATCGAACCGAGATGTCAAATACCTATTTTCATAGATGTAGCTTTAAATATGCTTCAGTAGTTCTTTAATAATGATTTATTTTCAAAAACCTTCACTAATTATTTTATCCCCCAATGGAAGAATTTCGGAAAATGCTAAAAACCTGTTTCTTTTTTGTTTCTGACTGAGACACCAAATATCAATTTTCGTAGTTTTGTAGTTATAGCTTCAATAGGGACATAGGGAAATATTTAAAAAAAACTTTCAACCCATTTTTCACCCCCTTAGGAGTGAAATTTCGAACAATCTCTTCTTAAACGATGCTTTCAGCAAGTCTGTATACTTTGCAGGTTGGGTGGAAGGCTATGGGTCAGTGAAACATGTGCCACTATTGCACCTTCTTGGAGGTTGTAGTTCCAAAAACAGTGAAACACGTATTTTTCAATAACACAATTTTCATAGATTTCGCTTTAAAAATTCTTTCGCACTGAAATACTTTCATAAAACATTGCATCCTATATTCCACCCCCCTTAATGGTTGAATGTATCAAAAACAGGTTTTCATATATTTCATGAAACATTTCATCCTCTATGAAATGGGGTATGGTAGTGACACACCAAAATCACAATAGTAATCCGTTGTAGTTGCTACATATTTTATTACAATCAAAAACATTATAAAATCACAATCACAATAATAGAGGAGACTGCCTTACAAGGCCAGATCAGTTGGACAAATAATAAATAAATTTCGTTAAGCTGAACGAGACCTGTAAAACGTGAAATTTGAATATGACTAGGTAAATATACTTAGGTAAAGCTTTACTTAAATAGCACAAATGTCCATAAAATTCATAGCAGAACTCTCACTACTTGCAATCAGGGGAGAAACAGATTAAGCGTAAGAATACAGATATTTAAAGTTCGGCTAGCCAACTTTCCTAAACAAAAATATATAAAAAATGACTAAAACAATTAAGGGGGTCCTTTAATTTTGACCAAACGGACCTTCAAATTTAGTTACTCAGTTGATTAATCAACAATATTCTTAGAATGATTACAACTAGAACATGACTATGTGACAATACCCTTAAAATAAGGTTGCTTCAAAATTTCGTATGAATGGGCGATAGACGCGAGCAGACCAAGGATTCAAATCAATACAAGAGATCCACGAGGCAGAGAATGACATAGAAATATACTCAACTTGGCAATGCAATTGAACTTTGGATGCTATAGTTCTCCACCGGAAAGATGGAATCACGCAAAAGTGACAACATAACCCAAGATGTAAAGGAGAGGACATGGCCTTAAATATCTCTCTGCCCCCGTGGTGCTGTGCTCCCAGTATGCTAGCGTCGACCGCTGCCAATTATCTCTAACACAACACACATCAAGGGCAGACACTTTTCTGAGACATAAACTACACAACCTTATATGGAGAACAGGTGAGCAATACAACTGGAATGAAACCAATGAGCCTCCGTGAGTTACTTGGCCAGTGCCAGCCATTAAACTTTGATTAATAAGATCGCTAAAAATCATACCGAAGTTAAGATGAGAAGACTTATCTCCAGGTACGGAATATCAGTGGCAGAGACAATGAATTGGTTACGCTCTCAGCCGTATGTTCGCGGCAGAGTCTGGGGAAAGCTAGGGCCACGTGGAGCCGGATCTTGGGGTGAATTTCCTTCTCTCCGAGACACTCGGCTTCTTCTGCGACTTAGCCTGCAAAAGGCCGAGGACCCCGTGTGGGGACCGATACGGCAGCAGTTGGCGGATGGCGAGGTCTTCGGGGGGTGGGGTGGGGGGGGGGTGTCTTGTGTAAAGGGGAAGACAACCGTGGTGAAGGGAAGGTCTGTATTCCACAGGAACGAGTTAGCATGGCACTCAGATATTTCCACGATTCGGCGGTAGGGGACAATTTGTGGTTCTACAAGACCTTGAACCGAGTTCGGGAACATATGTTTTGGCCCAACCTATATGGCGATGGCAGGCGATTTGTTGGCAACTGTGTCCAGTGTAAGCGCGGTAAGTCCGATGTGGGGCCGCACAGAGAACTACTACAGTCGCTTAGGGAGCAGTGTCCTCTGGGCCGCGACTCAAAGATCGAAACAACGATCGACGGAAACTGGCGCCAGAAACGCACCAGCTCACTCTATTTCATCCCCTTAGGGGTTGAACTTCTAAAAACACCGAAACACGTATTTTCTTATTTGTAACTTCGAAGTCAAATACCAATTTTCGTAGATGTATCCTTAAAAATACTTTCATAGTTCTTCCATAATTATTTATCTCAAAATAAAATGTTCACCCACTATTTCACCTCATAGAGGTTAAATTCCCAATAATACTGGAACACATATTTCTTTATTTCTGACCTAGAAACCAGATACAAATTACCTTAATAGCTACATGTTTCAAAAATCCTTTCATTTCCTGTGTCTCCCCCTTAGAGGTGGAATTTCGAAATATGCAGTATAAGCGGTATAAGATCAACACCCTTTCCAAATCTCAAGGTTTATTTTCCTTGGCGGTCTGGACTGTGTGAATTTCATAGTAATGGCCTCCACACACACACACACACACACACACACACACACACACACACACACACACCACTACCAATGCCACCACCACCTCCTGGGGAAATTTCTGCAGACGCCCTTGTTCCACTGCAGTCATATTTTGCCGACGACCTACATTTAGCAGCGTGAGAGGGATAGTGTCGTGCAACAAACAGTATACTCAGTAGACAACGAACTGTTCGTTGTGAAATCAGCGACATATTAACCGAGACTGATACAGAAGGTGCTGAAGGTGAAGCACACTAGACTCGTATCTACCACGGCTTCAAATAGTATCGATTTGCTATGAACGGAAGTTCCGAAAAGTGAGCAAGTAATTTTACAGTAAATTCAGTACCGATGGTGAGGATATACAACGAAAAATATTTCTATAAAATTTCAGAAATAATGAAACATTCCACTCAAGTCGCGTGACAGAAAACGCAATGGATATGCTTGCACTTAAGACGGAAGGCCCTACGTGCTTACGCCGGCTTACGACAGATCGCAAAATTCGGCAGTAGGCGTAAGCCAACCTCGTGTGCTGCCATCTGTTGTTGATGCCAGGCATCAAGGTCTCAGTAGTACGGCCATGCACTGGAGAGTAGTTGCTTTGTAAGCACTCCGTCTTCAGGCCACGAGTGGCCTACTGGACGGGACCATCCGACCGCCGTGTCATCATCCGTGGAGGATGCGAAAAGGAGGGGCGGGGGTCAGCACACTGCTCTCCCGGTCGTTATGTTGGTATTCTTTGACCGGAGCCGTTACTATTCGGTCGAGTAGCTCCTCGATTGACATCATGAGGCTGAGTGCACCCCGAGAAATGGCAAGAGTGCATGGCGGCCTGGATGATCACCCATCCAAGTGCCTTCAACGCACGACAACGCACATAACTTCGGTGATCTCACGTGAACCGATGCAACCTCCGCGGCAACGCCGTTGCCGCAGATATTTTAGAGTAGTTGCTTACGTTTCATAATTATCTAGTTTACGGGGAAAATGTAAAAAAAGGCGATTGTCACCGAAGCTACAACTAATCTGAATTTCTGGTTAGTTATCAAGTGGTCTTGTGTGCGAGCCTGAATTTTTCATCCTTTGCGGTGGGAATGATTCAAACCCGTCATGTTCTTCTTACGAGGTGTTCTATTTATTTTACACACAATGATCGTTTGTAGTTGTGTTGAGTTACCACCTTGATAAATTTTTGGATGGCGCACGTATCATAACTGAGATCTGCGCTTGCGCTTAATGGCCGAAGGTCAATTAGCGTAATGAGTAGTAGCGAATGTTACAGTAACATGTTTGTAAATTATTTCAGGTAAATTACGTTAGTCGTGTAATATTATCCGTATACCAGTACAGTATGTGGGCCAATTACGTTAGTCATGGAATACTATCCGTATAAGACTATGTCACCTTGATGTCCCGGAATTTGCTTCAATTTTGGAATCCACGAAAGAACTGGAAATTTTCCTTTACACAGCTTTCCATATAATTTCTATTACAGTGATTCAGTCTTGTCTGTCACTCGACTTTTCTGACTGTGAAATAAATTCTATCGCTCAGGTGCTTATTACCTCTTCGTGTTTCCATTTGCCGATATTGCGCATAAACACATATCTCAAAGTTGCTATGGACATTGATGAAACGACACACTTTTCTATGGCGACATTGCAGTTTAGAGATAGAAAAACCGATCAGTTAAAACGATATGGGTATTTTAGTTCTGAATAACCGATGTCTTTCGGTATTTGTTTGCTCTCGGTTATAACAAGTATTTTTTTTTCCTGATAACCACGTAAAAACAGATATATCAATTAGCCACAGCTGTCGTAGTAAAATTTTTAGTTTTCAAATAAACCTTTTTTAAAAAAGACGAGTAATTTTTATTCGTAAGATTTCCATAGCACTGAAATACGGCGTTATTACAGAAAAAAATGGGAAAAGTTATGTATGCCACTTTAATAACACTGCTGATAGAAACGAGCAACAAATGGATTGGTCCAATATTGCCGAGACAATACTGTGCCTGTTATACAAGCAGTGCGCGAGAATGGACGCAGTTTCTCGCTGTTGTCGAACGTCAGTTGTAACACAAAATGGCACCATCTGGAAGCCTGGAAGTATTTTACGATATGCAGTACGAGTGAAGCACAATGGTCGATTTGGTCACTTGCGACATCATACAAGGAAAAAAGTTAAAATTTTACAAATCATTCATAGTTCGGGATAAAAATAGAAAGTGCCTGATCTGCTGCCTGTGTCTACGTAGTATGCCGTTATCTGCTTTTAGCCCTTAAAAACGGAGAAATTAAAACGAAAAAGAGAGTTCTCCTGCCGCAGTTTTCACTCTATATCGCTGGACTATACGTAATGCCCGCATAGTGCTGTGATAACCGATTTAAATATAATTTTTGAGCAGAGCTTCTAAAAACTAAAATCAGTAGGATAATACTGGCAGTTTTCTGTAGTATAGGAGCACTCGCCAGAAGCGAAGATCGGACATATTTGACTATTTAATTTAAAGAAATTAGAATTATATTAATACAGTCAGTGCTCGCGGGCGTTAATAAATATCAACGTGGACAAGTGAAAATGTGTGCCGCGACCGGGACTCGAACCCGGGATCTCTTGCTAAAATGACAGACGCTCTATCCATCTGAGGCACCGAGGACACAGTGTATGGTTCGACTGCAGGGACTATCTCGCGCACGCATCTTGAGAGACTCACATTCTCACCTTGAATGTCCATACACTACAGTCGTAGAGTCCCCCTCCAACACACTCATTCCTCGTGGAAGACATGTCCATATCCATATAAGTATATGGTTCTGGCAATACCAGCCATGACCTTCTTCTGTGAAGATGTACACGTATTCCCGGAACTGTTACGGGACTTGGTACGAATGTGTTCCACGAGTAATGAGTGTGTTGGTGTGGGACACTACGAATGTAGTGTGTGGACA
The DNA here is from genome assembly GCF_023897955.1 of Schistocerca gregaria. Taxonomy (NCBI): domain Eukaryota; kingdom Metazoa; phylum Arthropoda; class Insecta; order Orthoptera; family Acrididae; genus Schistocerca; species Schistocerca gregaria. The sequence goes on from NW_026061795.1 coordinate 8,581,262, forward strand.
TGCAAGGTGAGAATGTGAGTCTCGCGGGAGGCGTGCGCGAGATAGTACCTGCAGTCACACTATCGTCTGTGCCCTCGGTGGCTCAGATGGGCAGAGCGCCTGCCATGTAAGCAGGAGATCCCGGGTTCGAGTCCCAGACTTGCACACATTGTCACCTGTCCCCGTTGATATATATCGACACCCGTGAGCAGCTGACGGTATTAATATAATTCTAATTTCGTTCTGAACGGCTGCAGGTCATCATATACGTATTTAATTTGACATTTTGATTCCATTTATCAAGAAACTGAGAAAGTAAAATTTTTTTAATCTTTGTTTGATTTCTACGTTTACTAGAGGAAATAATGTAAATAAAAGACTGAAAATCGGTTATTACCAAAACTGGTATTGTGACGGGTTTTAACAATTAGCTTAAAGTGAGTCTGGGAAACTGATAACAGCCGAAAACCAGTTGTTTCAGCGGTAACCAACATTCCCACTGGTGTTCTGAGTGGTAAGATTGACAGACAAGGACATGAAGAACAGTTTCTCAGTAAGGTTACTGCAGCTCTGATGTTCTCAAAATGAACGGGCCAGCCATTGGCGTCCGCGAGGAGGAGGGGAGGGGGAGGGGAGACGGAGGGGAGGGGGAGGGGAGGGGGAGGGGAGGGGGAGGGGAGGAGGTGGGGAGTGGAGGATAGGCAAAAGGGCACTTTCACCCATCGCCCCCAACCCTCCCTGGAATCTGGAGTAAAGAGTATTTATTCGTTACAGTATACTCATACTCTTCCAGATAAGAATTCTCCACAATACTGCTAAACCTTAGCTTTGACCAGTTGTAGCGCTTATAGAGTTAGGGTCTTGTAGCTTGATGCACCTCGTAACTGACCAGCTGATTTGTAGATAGAGCCAGTTTCAGAATCATGCACTCCAGCCCCGACGCGCCTTTCCCCCTCCCCACCACTGGAAATATTTATGCAGACTCCAGTCTGCCACTGTGCATATATTTTGATAACATCCTGGTTTTAATAGCATCGAAGGAACAGCATTGTGCAGTAAAGGGTAGACCTAGCACAGAACACACCATTCACAATGAAACGCATCACTTAGTAGATGGTGAAGTACTCTGAAGCTAGCCAGATAGAAACAGAACCTCCTGGCACTGTATCTAACACAAATTCTAATCTTACACTAATCTCTTGTATGTACCTATCACACCCTCAAAGAGCCAACGATTTACTATTATCAGAAGTTCCGAAAAATGAGGAAGAAATTGACCCACACATTTTCCGTTGTTTATTATTTCGATTACCCCATAAACGGAATGGACTTGTAGCCACAGGTTACACAAGCGATAGATGGTTTAAAATACATAAAAAGAGATGACAATAAGAAACGATTTTTGAAAACACAATGATGCACGGCTTTTACGATTTTTACAGGAAAAAATGGATGACAAAATAAAGGTTTTTCAAAAATACGCTGGTAGGCAATATTGGGGATTTTTTATCTTTATAGATGACTAGCGGAAAAGCTTGGTGTTGACCAGGCATTTATTTACAGCTGTGCGTCCACGTCCGTACTATGCAGCGTCTGGCCTTGTCCTGAGTTTTTATGACGTATCTCCTGAAACATGTGTCGTACAATGATATAATTTTGTAGGTACATTGAGCGTCATATGCGGATACTGTCTGCAAAATTTATTGCGAATATAGTAGCAAAGAAGTAACAAACTTAAATGTCACGAATGCTTTGATGCCCACACACTAGGGTGTAACTAATGTACACAAGATGCTTGGCACGATCATTATGGCTACCATCACCTGTGGTCGTAATTGGACCAGCTGTGTCGACGTAGTGAAAATATAAATGTGCATAACATGGTAAACGTCCTTTCTTTCCAGCCATCTGACCTGAACTACGATCAAAAATATCATGTAAAAGTGGTAGGGGCAATGGCCTTGCCGCAGTGGATACACCGGTTCCCGTCAGATCACTGAAGTTTAGCACTTCCGGGCTTGGTCGGCACTTGGATGAGTGACCATCGGGGCCGCTATGCGCTGTTGGCATTTTTCGGGTTGCACTCAGCCTTCCGATGCCAATTGAGGAACTACTCGTCCGAATAGTAGCGGCTCCAGTCAAAGGAAACTACCACAACGAGTGGGAGAGCCAGCTCCTCCTCCACCCTCAGTGAGAATGACGTGGCGGTCGGATGGTCCTGATTGGCCACTTGTGACCTGAACACGGAGTGCTTTTTTAAAGTAGTACTCCCTACATAAAACTGACAGTCTAGGCTCAGGGACTGTCTACGGTAAATGCTGCATTGGACCTACGAATACTATTAAAATAACGGTTTGAGTTCTCTTTAATTGTCCAATCATCTGAAGTGAGTCCTTATTGCAGTACGCTGAAAAATAGATTTTACGTTAATGGCGGATAAATTTTGTGTTAATGGCGGCAAATTAACTTTACCCTAATGACACACAAGGTCAATACCGTACTATCACGTAAAGTATTCTCAGATCGAAATGTTTTGCATTACAAAATCTCCAATGTAGATTCATAATACCGCAATTATAATTCTCAAAATAATTTGGATCTACGTTGAATGGATATTTAAATGCATCTTTCAAAACAATAACAGAATTCTCATTAGATCATCATTATCAGTGGCTAGAGTATTCCTATTATTTCGTCTACCAAAAACCGTGTCTCACTATGGCTTCTTCAGTACGCTGTTTTGTTTTCCACTGTTGACAATAGAAACGATCTGGCAGATGTAACATTGTAGATGTCCAGTATGCGTGTCTTAATGCAAATAAACCGTCTGGAACATTTACCCTTGAACGTCCCTAGAATGGGATTTCATGGAACGTTATTACTTTCCTGTATCCATTTCCATCACACCAGCTGATCGCCACGACTGGGGAAGTGGAGAAGGGGGTGGGCTGAAAGTTGGCAGCAGTGGCAGAAAAACCGAAGAAAACCTCACGTTTTCGTCATTTGTTTTCATAATGAAGTAGTGCCAATTCGTCACATCGCACGCTTTTCTCTCGGAAACGGTAAAATTCATCGTCTGGATATCAATGTCGCCTGCTGAGGTATGCAGTCGCACCACTCTGTATGAAAAAGGTTCTAAGCTGATGCAGTCGACAAGTAACATCGAAATATATCGTCACCAAGAAATACATCGACACCTCGAAATAAATCCACACCTCGAAATAAATCGCCACCTTGAAATAAATCGCTACCTCGAAATAAATCGACACCGCGAAATAAATCGAAACCTCGAAATAAATCGACACCTCCGAGAAACCGCTACATCGAAATGAGTCGATATCCCGAAATATATCGACATCTGGACACATTTCTACTTACAATTAGATCGAAATCTCGAAGCTAGTCGACATATCGAGATAAATCGAGGTATAGGAATATATCGATTTCCTGAAATATATTGGTACCTAGTAATATAAAGATATCTCTAAAAATAGCGATATCTAGAAATTTATGGATTACTTGAGATATAGAGGTATCTTGAAATATATCGATATCTCGAAAAGAATCGATATCTGAAGTACACCAATACTTGGAAATATATCTATACCTCGAAATATATAGAGAACCTGCATTGTGTCGGTGTATCAAAATAAATCGATATCTCATATAAACGGATACTCGAAATCAATCGATACCTCGAAATAAATAGACTCCTCAATATAGATAGATATCTCGAAATAAATCGACATCATGATATAATGTGCGCATCTACGTAAGTCGATATATCGAATTGAATCGATAATGGGAAATGTATGGACGTCTGGAAATAAATCTGTACCCCTAAGAAAACGATTCTCGAAATAAATAGATATAACGAAATATATCGCTATCTTGATAAATACCGTTATCTAGTGGTCGGATATATGTTTCAAGATGACATGACATATCAGTATAGTGTACATACATGAAAATACTTTGGATTTTCAATATATCGATAGATTTCTAGACCTTGGGAAAAAATTCTCTAAAACGACCTCGGGGAAAAACGACGACTTCGGGGCAAAAACGCAGACCTCGGGAAAAAACGCCGACCTCGGGGCAAAAACGCCGACCTCGGGGAAAAACGACGACATCGTGGAAAAACGCCGACATCGGAGAAAAACGCCGCTGTTGGGAAAATACGCCGACCTCAGGGAAAAACGCCGACCTCGGGGTAAAACACCGACCTTGGCGAAAAACACCGTCATCGTGGAAAAACGCCGACGTCGGGGAAAAACACCGCCGTTGGGAAAAAACGCCGACCTCGGGGAAAAACGCCGACCTCGGGGAAAAACGCCGACCTCGGGGAAAAACGCCGACCTTGGGAAAAACGACGACCTCAGGAAAAACGCCGACCTTCGGAAAACTGCCGACCTGAGGAAAAATCCAGTTCCATTAATTTACACAGACACTAATGTCAGTCACCATTAGGTTCTCAAAATGCAACAAAATTCGTGGTATTTATCACCTCACACAAAAAGTGGTCATGACAGAAAAGTCTCGTTCTTTAGAAAGTTTAGAATGAGATGTTCTAAATATTACAGATAATCCATTTACAATAATCTACAAGCACTGCACAATGAGAAGAGACTGACAACCAGAGCACTTTGAAATAGTGCACAGCCAGGAAGACAGACGTGGCATTGCTGTTTATAATCCTCTGGTGCTTGAGATTCAGAATCCAGGATTGCCTCGAATGAGAACAGCAGGAATGAATGTCCTGCACCAGTATAGAACTTACTCTGGAACTCCACAGAAAATCATAAGGCACAATTATATCACATCATTTTCAGCAAACTACAGAAGCCTCTAATAGACATAACAACGTCGTCACCTCCTTCACCAGTGAAAGATCTTAGTAGCTATTGAGTCAAGAGTTGGTGGCCAATTAATAATTTGTTGTTCAAAGCTAACTTCAGTGTATATGGGAATACTCAGTGGACATCTTTAACCATCATATTTTACTGTCTAAGATATGTCAACTTCCCAGGCTATAAGTATGAGCAGAGCTTGGTCTTTCCCATTCCGAGTTTGTTTTGAATGGGTATCAAGGGAATCAGATCTACTGGGCATTTAGAGCAACCTGCTTTTAACAATATGATCAGGCAATAGACACAGACACAGAATTTGAAATTTCTCTGTGAAGCGGTTACCTTCATCGTCTGCTAACTTATGTTGTGTGCTGGGGTATGCGGAGGCACTAATAGCAACACAGTAAAACACAGAAGAAGCTTATAGGTTGATGTAATCAGCCAGTAAGAAGCAGTAAAATTCAAGTTTTAGTAATCGATTATTGACTTATTATCCGGCTTTGGTGCCTCAGACATGTCCGACGACCTTAAGATTTGGCATGAAACGAAGTCTGGAAGACACGTTACACGAGAGAATTGGAAAAGTGTTCATGTGTTGTAAAAACCTAAGAAATCGTCCCGTTTTCGTCAATTGCCGTCGAATCGACGTAACGACAGATCGTCACATTGGACGCTTTTCTCTATAAAACAGTTACATTTATCGTCTGGAAACTTATGTCGCGGGCTGCGGCATGCGGAGGCACTAATAGCAACACCATAGAACACAGAAGAAGCTTCTAAGTTATTGGTTCAAATGGCTCTGAGCACTATGGGACTTAACATCTGTTGTCATCAGTCCCCTAGAGCGTAGAACTTCTTAAACCTAACTAACCTAAGGACATCAAACACAACCATGCCCGAGGCAGGATTCGAACCTGCGAGCGTAGCAGTCCAGCGGTTCCGGACTGAACCCCTGAACTTCTAGACCACCGCGGCCGGCTCTAAGTTGATGTAATCGGCCAGTAAGAAGCAGTACAATTCAAGTTTTTGCTATCGATTATTGACTTATTAGCCGCCTTTGGCGCCAGGGACATGATTGACGACGTTACGATTTCGCATGAAACGAGGTCTGGGAGAAACGTTACACGAGAATATGTGAAAACTGATCATATGTAGTAAAAACTTAAGAAATCCGCCCGTTTTCGGCATCTGCTATCGAATCGACGAAATGTCAGATCACCACAATGGCCGCTTTTCTCTCTGAAACGATAGAATTTATCGTCTGCAAACTTACGTTGCGTGCTGCGGTATGCAGAAGCACTAATTGCAGCATAGCAGAACACAGAAGAAGCTTGTAAGTTGATGTAATTAACCAGTAAGAAACAGTACAATTAATGTTTAGTTATCGATTATTGACTTCTTAGCCGGCTTTGGTGCCTTGAACATCAGCTACGACCTTAAGATTTGGCAAGAAGGGAGGTCTAGCAGCCACGTTGCACGGGAGAATGTGAAAAGTGTTCATATGTACTAAAAACCTAAGCAATCCGCCCGTTTTCGTCATTTGCTATCGAATCGACTTAAAGCCAGATCGTCACATAGGCCGCTCTTCTCACAGAAACGGTCACATTGATCGTGTGCAAAGCTATGTCGCGTGCTGCGGAATGCGGAGACACTAAAAGCACCATAGTAGAACAGAGAAGAAGCTTCTAAGTTGATGTAATAGCCAGTAAGAACCAGTACAATTCAAGTTTAGTTATCGGTTTTTGACTTTTTAGCCGGCTTTGATGCCTTGTACATGAGCTAGGACCTTAAGATTTTGCATGAAGGGACGACTAGCAGCCACGTTGCACGGGAGAATTTGAAAAGTGTTCATATGTAATAAAAAACTAAGAGATACGCCCGGTTTCGTCATTTGCTATCTAATCGACTTAATGTCAGATCGTCACATTGGCCGCTCTTCTCTCTGAAACGGTTACATTTATCGTGTGCAAAGCTATGTCGCGTGCTGCGGAATGCGGAGACACTAAAAGCACCATAGTAGACCACAGAAGACGCTTCTAAGTTGATGTAATAGCCAATAAGAAGCAGTACAATTCCAGTTTTAGTTAACGATTTTTGACTTTGTAGCCGGCTTTGGTGCCTTGGACATGAGCTAGGACCTTAAGATTTTGCATGAAGGGAGGACTTGCAGCCACGTTGCACGGGAGAGTGTGACATGTGTTCTTATATTGTAAAAACCTAAGAAATCTGCCTGTTTTCGTCATTTGCTATCGAATCGATTTAATGTCAGATCGTCACATTGGCTGCTCTTCTCTGTCAAACGGTTACATTTATCGTGTGCAAAGCTATATCGCGTGCTGCGGAATGCGGAGACGCTAAAAGCACCATAGTAGAACACAGAAGAAGATTCTAAGTTGATGTGATAGTCAGTAAGAAGCAGTACAACTCAAGTTTAGTTATCGATTTTTGACTTTTTAGCCGGCTTTGGTGCCTTGGACATGTGCTAGGCCATTAATATTTTTCATGAATCGAGGACTAGCAGCCACGTTGCACGTGAGAATGTGAAAAGTGTTCGTACGTAATAAAAACCTAAGAAATCCGCCCGTTTTCATCATTTGCTATCGAATCCACTTAATGTCAGATAGTCACATTGGCCGCTCATCTCCATAAAACGGTTACATTTAACGTGTGTAAAGCTATGTCGCGTGCTGCGGAACGCGGAGACACTAAAAGTACCATAGTAGACCACAGAAGAAGCTTCTAAGTTGATGTAATAGCCAGTAAGAACCAGTACAATTCATGTTTTAGTTCACGATTTTTCACTTTTTAGCCAGCTTTGGTGCCTTGCACATGAGCTAGGACCTTAAGATGTTGCATGAAGGGAGGACTATCAGCCACGTCGTCCGGGAGAATGTGAAAAGAGTTCATATGTAAGAAATTCTTCCGTTTTCGTCATTTGCTATCGAATCGACTTAATGTCAGATGGTCACATTGGCCGCTCTTCTCTCTGAAACGGTTCCATTTATCGTGTGCAAAACTACGTCGCGTGCTGCGGCATGCGGAGACACTAAAAGCACCATAGTAGAACACAGAAGAAGCTTCTAAATTGATGTAATAACAAGTAAGAAGCAGTATATTTCAAGTTTTCGTTATCGATTTTTGACTTTTTAGCAGGCTTTGGTACCTTGGACATTAGATAAGACCTTGAGATTTTGCATGAAAGGAGGACTATCAGCCACGTTGTACGGGAGAATGTGAAGAGTGTACATATGTAGTAAAAACCTGAGAAATCTGCCCGTTTCCGTCATTTGCTATTGAATCGACTTAATGTCAGATCGACACATTGGCAGCTCTTCTCACTGAAACGGTTACATTTATCGTGTGCAAAGCTATCTCGCGTGCTGCGATATGCTCAGACACTTAATGCGCCATAGTAGAACACAGAAGAAGCTTCTAAGTTGATGTAATAGCAAGTAAGAAGCAGTACAATTCTAGTTTTAGTTACCGATTTTTGACTTTTTGCCGGCTTTGGTGCCTTGGACATGAGCTAGGAATATAAGATGTTGAATGAAGGGAGGACTATTAGCCACGTTGCACGGGAGAGTGTGAAAAGTGTTCGAATGTTGTAAAAACCTAAGAAATCCGCTCGTTTTCGTCATTTGCTATCGAATCGACTTAATGTCAGATCGTCACATTGGCCGCTCTTCTCTCTGAAACGGTTACATTTATCTTGTGCAAAACTATGTGGCGTCCTGCGGAATGCGCAGACACTAAAAGTACCATAGTAGAACACAGAAGTAGCTTCTAAGTTGATATAATAAACAGTAAGAAGCATAACAATTCAAGTTTTAGCTATTGATTTTTGACTTTTTAGACGGCTTCGGTGACTTGGGCATGCGCTAGGACCTTAAGAGTTTGCATGAAGGGAGGACTAGCAGCCACGTTGCACGGGAGAATGTGAAAAGTGTTCATATGTAGTAAAAACCTAAGAAATTCGTAGGTTTTCGTCATTTGCTATCGAATCGACTTAATGTCAGATCGTCACATTGGGCGCTCTTCTCTCTGAAAGGTTACATTTATGGTGTGCAAACCTATGTCGCGTGCTGCGATATGCGGAGACACTAAAAGCACCATAGTAGAAGACAGAAAATGCTTCTAAGTTGATATAATAGCCAGTAAGAAGCAAAAGAACTCAAATTTAGTTATCGATTTTTGAATTTTTAGCCGGCTTTGGTGCCTTGGACATGAGGTAGGACGTTAGGAATTTGTATGAAGGGAGGACTAGCAGCCACGTTGCACGGGAGAATGTGAAAAGTGTTCATACGTAGTAAAAACCTGAGAAATTCGTCCGTTTTCGTCATTTGCTATCAAATTGACTTAATGTCAGATCGTCACATTCGCCGCTCTTCTCTCTGAAACGGTAACATTGATCGTGTGCAAAGCTATGTCGCGTGCTGTGGAATGCGGAGACACTAAAAGCACCATAGTAGAACAGAGAAGAAGCTTCTAAGTTGATGTAATAGCCAGTAAGAACCAGCACAATTCAAGTTTAGTTATCGGTTTTTGACTTTTTAGCCGGCTTTGATGCCTTGTACATGAGCTAGGACCTTAAGATTTTGCATGAAGGGAGGACTTGCAGCCACGTTGCACGGGAGAGTGTGACATGTGTTCTTATATTGTAAAAACCTAAGAAATCTGCCTGTTTTCGTCATTTGCTATCGAATCGATTTAATGTCAGATCGTCACATTGGCTGCTCTTCTCTGTCAAACGGTTACATTTATCGTGTGCAAAGCTATATCGCGTGCTGCGGAATGCGGAGACGCTAAAAGCACCATAGTAGAACACAGAAGAAGATTCTAAGTTGATGTGATAGTCAGTAAGAAGCAGTACAACTCAAGTTTAGTTATCGATTTTTGACTTTTTAGCCGGCTTTGGTGCCTTGGACATGTGCTAGGCCATTAATATTTTTCATGAATCGAGGACTAGCAGCCACGTTGCACGTGAGAATGTGAAAAGTGTTCGTACGTAATAAAAACCTAAGAAATCCGCCCGTTTTCATCATTTGCTATCGAATCCACTTAATGTCAGATAGTCACATTGGCCGCTCATCTCCATAAAACGGTTACATTTAACGTGTGTAAAGCTATGTCGCGTGCTGCGGAACGCGGAGACACTAAAAGTACCATAGTAGACCACAGAAGAAGCTTCTAAGTTGATGTAATAGCCAGTAAGAACCAGTACAATTCATGTTTTAGTTCACGATTTTTCACTTTTTAGCCAGCTTTGGTGCCTTGCACATGAGCTAGGACCTTAAGATGTTGCATGAAGGGAGGACTATCAGCCACGTCGTCCGGGAGAATGTGAAAAGAGTTCATATGTAAGAAATTCTTCCGTTTTCGTCATTTGCTATCGAATCGACTTAATGTCAGATGGTCACATTGGCCGCTCTTCTCTCTGAAACGGTTCCATTTATCGTGTGCAAAACTACGTCGCGTGCTGCGGCATGCGGAGACACTAAAAGCACCATAGTAGAACACAGAAGAAGCTTCTAAATTGATGTAATAACAAGTAAGAAGCAGTACATTTCAAGTTTTCGTTATCGATTTTTGACTTTTTAGCAGGCTTTGGTACCTTGGACATTAGATAAGACCTTAAGATTTTGCATGAAGGGAGGACTATCAGCCACGTTGTACGGGAGAATGTGAAGAGTGTACATATGTAGTAAAAACCTGAGAAATCTGCTCGTTTCCGTCATTTGCTATTGAATCGACTTAATGTCAGATCGTCACATTGGCCGCTCGTCTCTCTGAAACGGTTACATTTATCTTGTGCAAAACTATGTGGCGTGCTGCGGAATGCGCAGACACTAAAAGTACCATAGTAGAACACAGAAGTAGCTTCTAAGTTGATGTAATAAACAGTAAGAAGCATAACAATTCAAGTTTTAGCAATCGATTTTTGACTTTTTAGACGGCTTCGGTGACTTGGGCATGAGCTAGGACCTTAAGAGTTTGCATGAAGGGAGGACTAGCAGCCACGTTGCACGGGAGAATGTGAAAAGTGTTCATATGTAGTAAAAACCTAAGAAATTCGTAGGTTTTCGTCATTTGCTATCGAATCGACGTAATGTCAGATCGTCACATTGGGCGCTCTTCTCTCTGAAACGGTTACATTTATGGTGTGCAATCCTATGTCGCGTGCTGCGATATGCGGAGACACTAAAAGCACCATAGTAGAACACAGATGAAGTTTCTAAGTTGATGTAATAGGTAGTAAGAAGCAGTACAATTCAAGTTTATTTATCGATATTTGACTTTTTAGCGTTCTTTGGTGCCTTGGACATTAGATAGGACCTTAAGATTTTGCATGAAGGGAGGACCAGCAGCCACGTTGCACGGGAGAATGTGAACAGTGTTCATATGTAGTAAAAACCTAAGAAATCCGCCCATTTTCGTCATTTGCTGTCGAATCGACTTAATGTCAGATCGTCACACTGGCCTCTCTTCCCTCTGAAACGGTTACATTTATCGTGTGCAAAGCTATGTCGCGTGCAGCGGATTGCGGAGACACTAAAAGCACCATAGCAGAACACAGAAGAAGCTTCTAAGTTTACGTAATAGCCAGTAAGAAGCCGTAAAATAATAGTTTTTTCTATGGATACTTGACTTTTTAGACGGCTTTGGTGCCTTGGACATGAGCTAGAACCTTAAGAATTTGTATGAAGTTAGGACTAGCAGCCATGTTGCAAGGGAGAATGTGAAAAGTGTTCAGATATAGTAAAAACCTGAGAAATCCGCCCATTTTCGTCATTTGCTATCGAATCGACTTAATTTCATATTGTCACATTGGCTGCCCTTCTCTCTGGAACGGTTACATTTATCGTGTGCAAAGCTATGTTGCGGGCTGCGATATGCGGAGACACTAAAAGCACCATAGTAGAAGACAGAAAATGCTTCTAAGTTGATATAATAGCCAGTAAGAAGCAAAAGAACTCAAATTTAGTTATCGATTTTTGAATTTTTAGCCGGCTTTGGTGCCTTGGACATGAGGTAGGACGTTAGGAATTTGTATCAAGGGAGGACTAGCAGCCACGTTGCACGGGAGAATGTGAAACGTGTTCATACGTAGTACAGACCTGAGAAATTCGTCCGATTTTCGTCATTTGCTATCAAACTGACTTAATGTCAGATCGTCACATTCGCCGCTCTTCTCTCTGAAACGGCGTGTGCGAAACTATGTTGCGTGTTGCGATATGCGGAGACACTAAAAGATCCATAGTAAAAAACAGAAAAAAGCTTCTAAGTTGAAGTAATAGCCAGTGAGAAGCAGTAGAACTCAAGTATAGTTATCGGTTTTTGAATCTTTAGCATGCTTTGGTGCCTTGGACAAAAGCTAGGACCTTAAGAATCTCTATGAAGGGAGGACTAGGAGCCACGTGGCTCGGGAGAATGTGAAAAGTGTTCATATGTAGTAAAAACCCAAGAATTCCGCCCGTTTTCGTCATTTGCTATCGAATCGACTTAATTTCATATTGTCACATTAGCCGCTCTTCTCTCTGAAACGGTTACATTGATCGTGTGCAAAGCTATGTCGCGTGCTGCGGAATGCGGAGACACTAAAAGCACCATAGTAGAACAGAGAAGAAGCTTCTAAGTTGATGTAATAGCCAGTAAGAACCAGTACAATTCAAGTTTAGTTATCGGTTTTTGACTTTTTAGCCGGCTTTGATGCCTTGTACATGAGCTAGGACCTTAAGATTTTGCATGAAGGGATGACTAGCAGCCACATGGCATGGAAGAATGTGAAAAGTGTTCATATGTAGCAACAACTTAATAAATCTGCCCGTTTTCGGCATTTGCAATCGAATCGACTTAATGTCAGATCGTCACATTGGCCGCTCTTCTCTATGAAACGGTTACATTTAACGTGTGCAAAGCAATGTTGCGTGCTGCGGAATACGGGGACACTAAAAGTACCATAGTAGACCACAGAAGAAGTTTCAAAGTTGATGTAATAGCCAGTAAGAAGCACTACAATTCAAGTTTAGTTATAGATTTTTTACTTTTTAGCAGGCTTTGGTGCCTTGGACATGAGCTAGGAAATTAAGATTTTTTATGAATGGAGGACTAGCAGCCACGTTGCACGGGAGAATGTGAAAAGTGTTCGTATGTAGTAAAAACCAAGGAATCCGCTCGATTTTGTCATCTGCTATCGAATCGACTTAATGTCAGATGGTCACATTGGCCGTTCTTCTCACTGAAACGGTTACATTTATCGTGTGCCAAGCTACGTCGCGTGCTGGGGAATGCGGAGAAACCAAAGGCACCATAGTAGAACACAGAAGAAGCTTCTACGTTCATGTAATAGGCAGTAAGAAGCAGTAAAATAATAGTTTTAGCTATCGATTATTGACTTTTTAGCCGGCTTTGGTGCCTTGGACACGAGCTTTGACCTTAAAATTCTTCATTGAGGGAGGACTAGCCGCCACTTTGCACGGGAGAATCTGATATGCGTTCATATGTAATAAAAACCTAAAAAATCCGCCTGTTTTCGTCATTTGCTATCGAATCGACTTAATGTCAGATCGTCACTTTGGCCGCTCTTCTCTCTGAAACGGTTACATTTAACGTGTGCAAAGTTATGTCCCGTGCTGCGGAATGCGGAGACACTAGAAGCATCATAGTAGACTACAGACGACGCTTCTAAGTTGATGTAATAGCCAATAAGAAGCAGTAAAATAATAGTTTTAGCTAGCGATTATTGACTTTTTAGCCGGCTTTTCTGCCTTGGACATGAGCTAGGACCTGAAGATTTTGAATGAAGGGAGGACTAGAAGCCACGTTGCACGGGAGAATGTGAACAGTGTTCTTATGTTTTAAAAACCTAAGAAATCCGCCCGTTTTCGTCATTTCGTATCGAATCGACTTAATATCCGATCGTAACATTGGCCGCTCTTCTCACTGAAACGGTTACATTTATCGTGTGCAAAGCTATGTCGCCTGCTGCGGATGCGCAGACACTAAAATCCCCATAAAAGAAAACAGAAGAAGTTTCTAATTTGATGTAATAGCCAGTAAGAAGCAGTACAATTCAAATTTAGTTATCGATTTTTTCCTTTTGAGCCGGCTTTGGTGCCTTGGACATGAGCTAGGACCTTAAGTTTAGCATGAAGGGACGCGTAGCTGCCACGTTGCACGGGAGAATGTGAAAAGTGTTCATATGTAGTAAAAACCTAAGATGTCGGTCTGTTTTCGTCATTTGCTATCAATTCGACTTAATGTCAGATCGTCACATTGGCCGCTCTTCTCTCTGAAACTGTTACATTTATCCTGTGCAAAGTATGTCGCGTGCTGCGATATGCGGAGACACTAAAAGCACCATAGTAGACCACAGAAGAAGCTTCTAAGTTGATGTAATAGCCAGTAAGAAGCAGTACAACTCAAGTTTAGCAATCGATTTTTGACTTTTTAGCCGGCTTTGGTGCCTTGGATATGAGCTAGGACCTTAAGATGTTGCATGTAGGGAGGACTAGCAGCCACGATGCACGGGAGAATGTGTAAAGTGTCCATATGTAGTAAAAACCTAAGAAATCCGCCCGTTTTCGTCATTTGCTATCGATTCGACTTAATGTCAGATCATCACTTTAACCGCTCTTCTCTCTGAAACGATTACATTTATCGTGTGCAAAGCTATGTTACGTGTTGCGATATGCGAAGACACTAAAGGCACCATAGCATTTATCGTGTGCAAAGCTATGTTGCATGCTGCGATATGCGGAGACACTAAAGGCACCATAGTAGTACACAGAAGAAGCTTCTAAGTTGATGTAATAGCCAGTAAGAAGCAGTACAATTCAAGTTTAGTTATTGATTTTTGTCTTTTTAGCCGACTTTGGTACCTTGGACATGAGCTAGGACATTAAGATTTTTCATGAATTGAGGACTAGCAGCCACGTTGCAGGGGAGAATGTGCAAATTGTTCGTATGTAGTAAAAACCTGTGAAATCCGCCAGTTTTCGTCATTTGCTATTGAATCGACTTCATTTCAGATCGTCACATTTGCCGCTCTTCTGTCTGAAACGGTTACATTTATCGTGTGCAAAGCTATGTCGCGTGCTGCGAATGCGGAGACACTAAAATCCCCATAAAAGAACAGCGAAGAAGTTTCTAAGTTGATGTAATAGCCAGTAAGAAGCAGTACAACTCAGGTTTAGTTATCGATTTTTGACTTTTTAGCCGGCTTTGTGCCTTGGACATGCGAAGGACCTTAAGATTTTGTATGAATGTAGGACTAGTAGCCACGTTGCGCGGGCGAATGTGAAAATTGTTGGTATGTAGTAAAAACCTAAGAAATCCGCCTGTTTCGTCATTTGCTATCGAATATACTTAATGTCAGATCGTCACATTGACCGCTCTTCTCTCTGAAACGATTACATTTATCGTGTGCAAAGCTATGTTTCGTGCTGCGGAATGCGGAGACGGAAAATGCACCGTAGTAGAACACAGAAGAAGCTTCTAAGTTGATGTAATAGCAAGTAAGAAACAGTACAATTTAAGTTTTAGTTATCGATTTCTGACTTTTTAGCCAGATTTGGTGCCTTGGATATGAGCTAGAACCTTAAGAATTTGTATGAAGGGAGGACTAGCAGCCACGTTGCACGGGAGAACGTGAAAAGTGTTCTTATGTACTTAAAAACCTAAGATATCCGCCGGTTTTCGTCATTTGCTATCGATTCGACTTTATGTTTGATCGTCTCATTGGCCGCTCTTCTCTCTGAAACGGTTACATTTACCGTTTGCAAAGCTATGTCGCGTGCTGCGGAATGCTGAGACACTAAAACCCCTATAGTAGAACACAGAAGAAGCTTCTAAGTTGATGTACTAGCAAGTAAGAAGCAGTACAATTCATGTTTTAGTTATAGTTTTTTTGACTTTTTAGCCGGCTTTGGTGCCTTCTACATGAGCTAGGACCTTAAGATGTTGCATGAAGGTATGACTATCTTCCACGTTGTACGGGAGAATGTGAAAAGTGCTCATATATAGTAAAAACCAAAGAAATCCGTCCGTTTTCGTCATTTGCTACCGAATTGACTTAATGTCAGATCGTCACATTAGCCGCTCTTCTCTCTCAAAGGGTTACATTTGTCGTGTGCAACGCTATGTCGCGTGCTGCTAGATGCGGAGACACTAAAAGCACCATTGTAGAACACAGAAGAAGCTTATAAGTTGATATAATAGCCAGTAAGAAGGAGTACAACTCAAGTTTAGCTTTCGATTTTTGACTTTTTAGCCGGCTTTGGTGCGTTGGACATGAGGTAGGACCTTAAGATTTGCATGAAGGGAGGAGTAGCAGCCGCAGTGCACGGGAGAAATGGAAAGGGTTCATATGTAGTAACAACCTAATAAATCTGCCCGTTTTCGTCATTTGCTATCGAATCGACTTAATGTCAGATCGTCACATTAGCCGCTCTTCTCTCTCAAAGGGTTACATTTGTCGTGTGCAAAGCTATGTCGCGTGCCGCGGAATGCGGAGACGCTAAAAGCACCATAGTAGAACACAGAAGAAGCTTCTAAGTTGATGTAATCGCAAGTAAGTAGCGTACAATTAAAGTTTTAATTATCGATTTTTGACTTTTTGCCGGCTATGGTGCCTTGGACATGAGCTAGGACCTTAAGATATTGCATGAAGGGAGGACTATCAGCCACGTTGTGCGGGAGAATGTGAAAAGTGTTCATATGTAGTAGAAACCTAGGAGATCCGCCCGATTTCGTCATTTGCTATTGAATCGACTTAATGTCAGATGGTCACATTGGGCGCTCTTCTCTCTGAACGGTTACATTTATCGTGTGCAAAGCTATGTCGTGTGCTGCGGAATGCGGAGACGCTGAAAGCACCATAGTAGAACACAGATGAAGCTTCTAAGTTGATGTAATAGCAAGTAAGAAGCAGTACAATTCGAGTTTTAGTTACCGATTTTTGACTTTTTAGCCGGCTTTGGTGCGTTGGACATGATCTAAAACCTTAAGATGTTGCATGAGGGGAAGACTATCAGCCACGTTTACGGGAGAATTTGAAAAGTGTTCATATGTAATAAAAACCTAAGAGATACGCCCGGTTTCGTCATTTGCTATCTAATCGACTTAATGTCAAATCGTCACATTGGCCGCTCTTTTGTCTGAAACGTTCATTTATCGTGAGCTAAGCTATGTCGCGTGCTGCGATATGCGGAGACACTAAACGCACCTTAGTAGAACACAGAAGAAGCATCTAAGTTGGTGGAATAGCCAGTAAGAAGAATTACAATTCAAGCTTTAGTTATCGATTTTTGACTTTTTACCCGGCTTTGGTGCCTTGGACATTAGCTAGGACCTTAAGATTTTGCATGAAGGGAGGTCTAGCCGCCACGTTGCACGGGGGAATGTGAAAGATGTTCATATGTAGTAAAAACCTGAGAAACTCGCCAGTTTTCGTCATTTGCTATCGAATCGACACATTGGACGCTCTTCTCTCTGATACGGTTACATTTATCGTGTGCAAAGCTATGTCACGTGCTGCGGAATGCGGAGACACTAAAAGCCCCATAGTAGAACACAGAAGAAGCTTCTAAGTTGATGTAATAGCCAGTAAGAAGCAGTACAATTCAAGTTTAGTTATCGATTTTTGACTTTTTAGACGGCCTTGGTGCCTTGGCCATGAGCTAGGAAATTAAGATTTTACATGAATGGAGGACTAGCAGCCACGTTGCACGGGAGAATGTGAAGAGTGTTCATATGTAGTAAAAACCTGAGAAATCCACCCGTTTGCGTCATTTGATTTTGAATCGACTTAATGTCATATCGTCACATTGGCTGCTCTTCTCACTGAAACGGTTACATTTATCGTGTGCAAGGCTATGTTGCGTGCTGCGGAATGCGGAGACACTAAAAGCCCTATAGTAGAACGCAGAAGAAGCTTCTAAATTGATGTACTAGCCAGTAAGAAGCAGTAGAATTCAAGTTTAGTTATCGGTTTTTGTCCTTTGAGCCGGCTTTGGTGCCTTGGACATGAGTTAGGACATTAAGATCTTTTATGAATGGAGGACTAGCAGCCACGTTGCACGGGAGAATGTAAAAAGTGTTCATATATAGTAAAAACGTGAGAAATCCGCCCGTTTTCGTCATTTGCTACCGAATCGACTTAATGCCAGATAGTCACATTGGCTGCTCTTCTCACTGAAACGGTTACATTTACCTTGTGCAAAGCTATGTCGCGTGCTGTGGTATGCTGGGACACTAAAAGCACCATAGTAGAACACAGAAGAAGCTTCTAAGTTGATGTAATAGCAAGTAAGAAGCAGTACAATTCATGTTTTAGTTATCGATTTTTGACTTTTTAGCCGGCTTTGGTGCCTTGGACATGAGCTCGGACCTTAAGATGTTGCATGAAGGGAGGACTATCAGCCACGTTGTATGGGAGAATGTGAAAAGTGCTCACTTATTGTAAAAACCAGAGAAATAAGCCCGTTTTCGTCATTTGCAACCGAATCGACTTAATGCCAGATCGTCAGTTTTGCCGCTCTTCTCTCTGAAACGGTTACATTTATCGTGTGCAAAGATAAGACGCTTGCCGCGGTATGTGGAAACACTAAAAGCACCATAGTAAATCACAGAAGAAACTTCTAAGAAGATGTAATCGCCAGTAAGAAGCAGTGCTATTCAAGTTTTAGTTATCGGTTATTTACTTATTTGCCGACTTTAGTGCTTTGGACATGAAATAGCACTTTAAGATTTTGCATCAAAAACGTCTGTACGCCACGTTGCAGGTGAGAATGTGAAAAGTGTTCATATGTAGTAACCACATGAGAAATCCGAGCGTTTTCGTCATTTGCCATCGAATCGACTTAATGCCAGATCGTCATATTGGCCGCTTTTTTCTCTCAAACGGTCACATATATCGTCTGCAAAATTATTTCGCGTGTTTGGGTATGCGGAAAAAACTGAAAACATCATATTAGAACACAGAAGAATCCGCTAAGAAGATGTAATCGCCAATTAGGAGCAGTAGTATTCAAGATTTAGTTACCGGTAATTCACTTATTTGCCGGCTTTGGTACATTGGACATGACCGCCGCCCTAAAGATTTTGCACGAAACGACGTCTGTAAACCACGTTTTACTGGGGAATGTGAAAACTGTTCATATGTAGTAAAAACTTGAGAGATCAGTTCGCATTCGTCATTTGCCATCAAATCGACATGATGCCAGATCTTCACATTGGCCGCTTTTCTCTCTGAAACGGTTACATTCATCTTCTGCAAAGAAATGTCGCTTTCCGCGGTATGCGGAGATACTAAAGGCACCATTGTATAACACAGAAGCAGATTCTAAGAAGAAATAATAGCCAGTAAGAAGCAATACTATTCAAGTTTTAGTTATCGGTTATTCACTTATTTGCCAGCTTTGGTGCATTGGACATGAGCTATAACCTTAAGATTTTGCATGAAAGTACGTCTGTACGCCACGTTGCACGGGAGAATGTGAAAGGTTTACATAATAGTAAGAACATGAGAAATACGCCCGTTTTCGTCATTTGCGTTCGCATCGACTTAATGCCATATCGTCACATTGGCCGCTTTTCGCTCTGAAACGGTTACATTTATCTTCTGCAAAATTATGACGTGTTTTCCGGTATGCGGAAAAAACTGAAAACATCATATTAGAACACAGATAAAGCTTCTAAGAAGATGTAATCGCAAGTAAGAAGCAGTACTATTCAAGTTTTAGTTATTGGTTATTCACTTGTTTGCCGCCTTTGGTACAATGGACATCAGTTCAAATGGCTCTGAGCACAATGGGACTCAACTGCTGAGGTCATTAGTTCCCTACAACTTAGAACTACTTAAACCTAACTCACCTAAGGAGATCACACACATCCATGCCCCAGGCAAGATTCGAACCTGCGACTTTAGCAGTCGCACGGTTGGACATGAGCTAGGACCTTAAGATTTTACAGGAAAGTACGTCTGTACGCCACGTTGCACAAGAGAATGTGGAAAGTGTTCATAAGTAGTAAAAACCTCAGAAATTCGATCGCTTTCGTCGTTTGCTATCGAATCGAAAGTATTACCAGATCTTCACATTGGCCGCTTTTCTCTCTGAAACAGTTACATTTATCGTCTGGAAATTTATGTCGCGTATTGCAATATGTCGAAGAAACTGAAAACATCATATCAGAACACAAAAAAAGCTTCTAAGAAGATGTAATCGAATGTAGCAAGCAGTACTATTCAAGTTTTAGTTATCGGTTATTCACTTATTTGCCGGCTTTGGTGAATTGGACATGAACTAGAGCCTTAGGATTTTGCATGGAAGTACTTCTGTACGCCACGTTGCACGGGAGAATGTGAAAAGTGTTCATATGTACTAACAACATGAGAAATCCGCCCGTTTTCGACATTTGCCATTGAATCGACTTATTGCCAGATCGTCATACTGGCTACTTTTCTCTCTGAAACAGTTACATTTATCGTCTGTAAAGTTATGTCGCGTGTTGGGGTAAGCGGAAAAAACTGAAAACATTATATTAGAACACAGAAAAAGCTTCTAAGAAGATGTAATCGAAAGTAGGAAGCAGAAATATACAAGCTTTAGTTATCGGTTATTCACTTATTTGCCGCCTTGGTGCATTGGACATGAGCAAGGACCTTAAGATTTTGCATGAGAGTACGTCTGTACGCCACGTTGCACGGGAGAATGTAAAAAATGTTCATATGTAGTAACAACATGAGAAATCCGCCATTTTTCGTCATTTTCCATCGAATCGACTTAATGCCAGATCGTCACATTGGCCGCTTTTCTCTTTGAAACTGTTACATTCATCGTGTGCAAAGTTATGTCGCTTGCCGCGGTTTGCGCAGACACTAAAAGCACTACAGTAGAACACAGAAGAAGCTTCTAAGAAGATGTAATTGGCCAGTGACAAGCAGTACTAGTCAAGTTCTAGTTATCGGTTATTCACTTATTTTCCGGCTTTGGTGCATTGGACATCAGCTATGACCTTAGGATTTTGCAAGAAAGTACGTCTGTACG
Source organism: Schistocerca gregaria (assembly GCF_023897955.1). Taxonomy (NCBI): domain Eukaryota; kingdom Metazoa; phylum Arthropoda; class Insecta; order Orthoptera; family Acrididae; genus Schistocerca; species Schistocerca gregaria. The sequence goes on from NW_026061795.1 coordinate 8,602,137, forward strand.
ACACGTAGCACGGGAGAATGTGGAAAGTGTTCATATGTAGTGAAAACCTGAGAAATACGATCGCTTTCGTCATTTGCTATCGAATCGAATGTATTGCCAGATCTTCACATTGGCCGCTTTTCTCTCTGAAACAGTTACATTTATCGTCTGGAAATGTATGTCGCGTATTGCAATATGCGGAAAAAACTGAAAACATCATATTAGAACACAAAAATGCTTCTAAGAAGATGTAATCGAAAGTAGGAAGCAGTACTATTCAAGTTTTAGATATCGTTTATTCACGTATTTGCCGGCATTGGCGCATTGGACATGAGCTAGAACCTTAAGATTATGCATGAAAGTACGTCTCTACGCCACGTTGCACGGGAGAATGTGATAAGTGTTCATATGTAGTAACAACATGAGAAATCCGCACGTTTCCTACATTTGCCATTGAATCGGCTTATTGTCAGATCGTCATATTGGCCACTATTCTCTTTGAAGCGGTTACATATATCGTCTGTAAAGTTATGTCGCGTGTTGCGGTATGCGGAGAAAACTGAAAACATTATATTAGAACACAGAAAAAGCTTCTAAGAAGATGTAATCGCCAGTAAGAAGCAGTACTATTCAAGTTTTAGTTATCGGTGATTCACTTATTTACCGGCTTTGGTGCATTAGACATGAGCTAGGACCTTAAGATTTTGCATGAAAGTACGTCTGTAGGCCACGTTGTACGGGAGGATGTAAAAAGTGTACATAATAGTAACAACATGAGGAATCCGCCCGCTTTCGTCGTTTGCTATCAAATCGAATGTATTGACATATCTCCACATTGGCCGATTTTCTCTCTGAAACAGTTACATTTATCGTCTGGAAATTTATGTCGCGTTCTGCATTATGCGGAAAAAAATGAAAACATCATACTAGAATACACAAAAAGCTTCTAAGAAGATGTAATCGTCAGTAAGAAGCAGTACTATTCAAGTTTTAGTTATCGGTGGTTCACTTATTTACCGGCTTTGGTGCATTGGACATGAGCTAGGACCTTAAGACTTTGCATGACAGTACGTCTGAAGGTCACGTTGTACGGGACAATGTGAAAGGTGTACATAATAGTAACAACATGAGAAATCCGCCCCTTTTCGTCATTTGCATTCGAATCGACTTAACGCCAGATCGTCACATTGACCGCTTTTCTCTCTGAAACGGTTACATTCATCATCTGCAAAGATATGTCGCTTGCCGCGGTATGTGGAGACACTAAAAGCAACATAGGATAACACACAAGCACATTCTAAGAAGATGTAATCGCTAATAAGAAGTAGTACTATTCAAGTTTTAGTTATCGGTTATTCACTTATTTGTCGCCTTCGGTACATTGGACATGACCGACGACCTAAAGATTTTGCATGAAACGACGTCTGGAAACCACATTGCACGGGGGAATGTGGAAGCTGTTCATATGTAGTAAAAACTAGAGAAAACCGCCCGCTTTCGTCATTTGCTACCGAATCTATTTTATTGCAACACCTTCACATTGGCTGCTTTTCTCTCTGAAACAGTTAGATTTATCGTCTGGAAATGTATGTCGCGTATTGCAATATGCGGCAGAAACTGAAAACATGATATTAGAACACAAATAAAGCTTCTAAGAAGATATAATCGAAAGTAGCAAACAGAAATATACTGTTTGACTTATTTGCCGGCTTTGGTGCATTGGGCTTGAGCTAGGACCTTAAGATTTTGCATAATATTACGTCCGTACGCCACGTTGCACGCGAGAATCTGGAAAGTGTTCATATGTAGTAGAAACCTCAGAAATCCGCCTGCTTTCGTCATTTGCTATCGAATCGAATTAATTGCCAGATCGTCACATTGGCCGCTTTTCTCTTTGAAAATGTTACATTCATCGTCTGCAAAGTTATGTCGATTGCCGCGGTATGCGGGGACACTAAAAGCACCATAGTAGAACACAGAGGATGCTTCTAAGAAAATGTAATCGGCCAGTAACAAGCAGTCTTATTTAAGTTTTAGTTATCGGTTATTCACATAGTTGCCGGCTTTGGTACATTGGACATGACCGACGACCTAAAGATTTTGCATGAAACGACGTCTGGAAACCACGTTGCACGGGAGAATGTAAAAAGTGTTCATATGTAGTAACCACATGAAAAATCCGCCCGTTTTCTACATTTGCCATCGAATCGAATTAATGCCAGAGCGTCATATTGGCTACTTTTCTCTCTGAAAAGGTTACATTTACTGTCTGCAAAAGTAAGTCGCGTGTTACGGTATGCAGAAAAAAATGAAAACATCATATTAGAACACAGAAAAAGCTTCTAAGAAGGTGTAATCGCCAATAAGAAGCAGTACTATTCAAGATTTAGCTATCGGTAATTCACTTATTTGCCGGATTTGGTTCATTAGACGTGACCGACGACCTAAAGATTTAGCGCGATACGACGTCTGCAAACCACATTGCACGGGGGAAGGTGGAAACTGTTCATATGTAGTAAAACCTTCAGAGATCCGCTCGCTTTCGTCATTTGCCATCGTATCGACTTGATGCCAGAACGTCACATTGGTCGCTTCTCTATCTGAAACGGTTACATTTATCGTCTGCAAAATAATGTTGCGTGTTGCGGTATCCGAAAAAAACTGCAAACATATTAGAACACAATAAAAGCTTCTAAGAAGATGTAATCGGCAGTAACAAGCTGTATTATTCAAGTTTTTGTTATCGGTTATTCACTCATTTGCCGGCTTTGGCGCATTGGACATGAGCTGGTACCTTAAGATTTTGCACGAAAGTACGTCTGTACACCACGTTGCACGGAAGAATGAGAAAGGTTTCATATGTAGTTACCACATGCGATATCCGCCCGTTTTCGACACTTGCTATCGAATCGACTTAATGCCAGATCAGCATATTGCTCGCTTTTCTCTCTGAAAACGTTATATTTATCGTCTGCAAAATTATGTCGCGTGTTGCGGTATGCGGAAAAAACTGAAAACATCATATTAGAACACAGAAATAGCTTCTAAGAAGATGTAATAGCCAGTAAGAAGCAGTACTATTCAAGTTTTAGTTATCGGTTATTCCCTTATTTGCCGGCTTTGGTGCATTGGACAAGAGCTAGGACCTTACGATTTTGCATGAAAGTACGTCTGTACGCCAGAATACAGCATTTTCAGTTGTCAAAAGGCTTCTAAAACCGAACTGTTCATTTGACAGCAAATTGTGTGATATAAAATGATCAATTAACCTTACATGCACAGCCTTTTCGGTAACTTTTTGAAACACTGATGGCATAGAAGTAGGTCTAAAATTATCTACATTATCCCTTTCTCCCTTTTCATAAAGCGGCTTTACTGCTGAGTACTTTAATCGCTCAGGAAACTGACCAATTCTAAAGGAAAAATTGCAAATATGGCTAAATACAGGGCTAACATGTGTAGCACAGTGCTTTAATATTCTGCTAGGCACTCCATCATATGCATGAGAGTCCTTAGTCTTCAGTGATATAGTTATTGACTCAATCTCTCTCTTGCTTGTATCACAGAGGAGTATTTCAGACGTCAATCTCAGAAAAGCATTTGCTAAGAAATTTGTATGATTTCCTGTTGAAACTAAATTTTTATTTAGCTTGATTGTGACTACTTCTAACGTTTTGATATAATTCGCGCTATGTTCTACATGAAATCATTATCCCACTAGTCAGCCAACGGTGCTGTCTATTACTGCTAGTACCCCATTCAGAATGTTCTAATGGAAAACAACTCTGAAAGAGCATGAGAAATGTGCCATGGAAAGCATTGTATTTATCATCTGTATTATTGGCACTATAAACATCTTGCCACTCTTGTTCCTTGACAAGTTTTAAAAAACACTCTATTGCTGTTGGATTGACTTTCCTACGTTCTTTGTAACTAAATATGACATTGGGTTGAGTACAAAAACCTTTTAGTGTTAAAATTTGTGCATTATGGTCTGAAAGGCCATTCACTCTTTTAATAACAGGATGCCCATCTAGTATTGAAGAACGAATAAAAATATTGTCTATGACTGTGATATTATTCGCCTGCACCCTAGTTTGAAAAAAAAAAACACAGTTGGCATCAGATCATATGAATTTAGGAGATCTACCAACATCATTTTTCTTGGGACCGAGCGAGGTGGCGCAGTGGTTAAGGCACTGGACTCACATTCGGGAAGACGACGGTTCAGTCCCACGTTCAGCCACCTTGATTCAGGTTTTCCGTGATTTCCCTAAATCACTCCCGGCAAATTCTGGGTTAGTTCCTCTCAAAGGGCATGGCCGACTTCCTTCCCCATCCTTCCATAATCCGATGAGACCAATGACATCGCTGTCTGGTCTCCTTCCCCAAACAACCCAACCCCCCTTTTTCTTGCACAATCATATACAAAATTAATATTGAAGTCCCCACATATAACTACTTTCTGGTACTTCCTACAAAGTGAGTCAAGAACCCTCTCTAGCTTAAGCAAAAGTGCTCTGAAGTTGGAGTTAGAGGCCCTATAAACACCAGCAATTAGAAGCTGAGTTTCACTAAATTCAACAAATGCTGCACAACATTCAAATATCTGTTCAGTGCAGTGTTGTGATAAGTCTATGGACTCGAATAACATACTGTTTTTTATGTACGGAGACACCTCCCCATCCCGCAAGGAACTCCTTGAGAAACAGCCAGCTAATATGTAGCCTGGTAAAGGAAGCCTATAAATTATCAATTTATTGAAGTGGTGCTCTGATATACAAATAATTTCAGCGTAAACATCTGTTAGCAGTTCACTAACTCTATCTCTAATAACTCTTATATTCTGATGAAATATGCCAATTCCTTCTCTACTTGGAAACATTACATCCTCTGGAGGAGAGCCCTTAGAGGCACGCCGGCCGCGGTGGTCTTGCGGTTCTAGGCGCTCAGTTCGGAACCGCGCGACTGCTATGGTCGCAGGTTCGAATCCTGCCTCGGGCATGGATGTGTGTGATGTACTTAGTTAGGTTTAATTAGTTCTACGTTCTAGGCGACTGATGACCCCAGATGTTAATTTGCATAGTGCTCAGAGCCATTAGAACCATTTTTTAACCTTAGAGGCACTTCCTTTAAGCAGGTATACCAATCAGCTGACTTCAGTATTAAAAAGGTGCAGCTCTAACACCAAATACTACAGGAATTTTTCCATGAGTGACACCACTACCGCCACCACCACCCACTACACTGTCACCTATAAGCTTAGGTAGCCTCTCCTTCGCATACCTATTGAGGTGCAGGCCATGCCTAGTGAAACCCCATCTACTGATAGACCCAACTGGCACCACTGGGATGTGATCCATGCCTTCTCCCATTAGTGCACTCCCAGTCCCACAATTACGCGCCTAACAGCCGCATTAAGGTGTGGCCGATCATGATGCTGAAACAGTTGCACGAAAAACACATTAGTGCCACCAGTTTGAGTAGCTATCTTAACCAAGTCACCACTGACATCATACCCCCTGTCCCTATTGCGACTGCTCCCAGCACCACCCACTATCACTACCTGATCCTCCTTTGTAAAATTCTTACGTAACTCCCCTATGCTTTCAGCCACCTGAGCCAACCCTGCACTAGGCTTCACAATGCTTGTGACCTGGTACTCACTCCACAAAACTTCCTGCAAATGCTGGCCCAAACCTCTACCCGGTAACTACCTAGCAGCAGAATCTAGGCCTCCTAATTGCTGAGGACGGCTGCAAGTTTCCTCCATATACAGCTACACGAGGATCCTCTCCGCTCAACTTTGACAGTTTGTCGTATCTATTGCATGTATGCAAAGTAAAACTGTCTGACTACCTCCTTTTCCTATCTATCTTCTTGTAAACTGCCAGTTCCCATTCCCCAGCACCCTTCACCTTCCTCAACTTATCTAGTTCCTCCTTTGCGCATTGTAATTGTACCTGAAGGGCACAGATCTTACGCTCCTGCTCCTCTATTAACTTGTTTCTACTACAGATTCTACATTCCCAGGACAGGATCACCCTCAAATGACCACTGGCTTCCCCACTGCATTCCCCCCAATGAAAATACTTTGAACAAATCCCACAGCGTAATTCACTATTCACAAACCTACGACATAGCCATCACTTCTCACTCATGATAAAATTTTACAGTTACTAAAAAAAACTATACGTCTACGTTACCAAAGTTCAGTTACAAAAGCAGCACTATTTAAGAACTAACAACTATGGTCTCGAAATTCTCTGCCTACTAAGAAAGCAGCTACTTGTATTAATACTACTACAACACAGCCGATACCAATACCAGCAAAACTTCACAAAATTGTTGGCTACAACCAAAAAATTAAAACTAAACGAAGTTGAAAACTAAAGCACGAAATTTATTGAACGACTTCAACACACTGAAAACTCTATAAAACACAGCGAGCGAACGATTACAAGAGTTTATTAAGTCATTATTTCGCCAAAAATGGCAAGCAACACCACTGCAATCTATTCACTTTAATAACTGTATTACAGAGCACAAACAAGTTCGTCAGTACTTAGCTTATAACCGCTACAGATGCAGTGCACGCCGCAAAACGTAAACACACTGATGAGGCGCGAGGCTTAGACGAACCATGAAAGCACACTCGCAAATAATAGACCACTCGAGTCAATACCACAGGAAGAAAGACTGAGATAAATGAATATCCACTAATAAGTCGCTTTTACAGCAAAAATAATAACACAAAGAAACTTTAAAGTACGTAAATGAAGTCTAAAATTTATAAAACATTAACAAGCTATTTCAGCAGCAGTGCAGCTCACGTGACGTCACACCCATGATGATCTGCCCCCCCCCCTCCCCTGGGAAAGTGCCTATCTACCCCACCTACGAAATATGCCTATCTATCCCTCTCAGAAGATATCTACCGAGCTACCCCTCCATGGAAGATCTCTGTCAACCTGCACCTACCCCCCCCCCCCCCCCTCAGATGATGGCTGTGTACCTACCCACACCCTTGGAACATGTCTGTCTACCTAACCCCCCCCCCCCTCAGAATATGTGTGACTACCAACCCCTCCCCTCGGAATATGAATGTCTACCTACCCCACCCCTCGGGAGATGTCTGTGTACCTACCCCTCTCAGAAGATATCTACCTACACCTCCCACATTGGAAGATTTCATTCTACCTCTCCCCCATCGAAAGCTGTCTGTCTCTCATCGCCCCACCACCTAATATGTAATTCTACCTACTTGCCTCCTTAGAAAATGTCAGTCTACGTAACTCCCCACAGGAGATGTCTGTCTACCTGCCCCCTCGGCAGATGTCTGCCTACCTCACCCCCTAAGGAAGATGTTTGTCCACCTACCTCACCCTGTGAAGATGTCTATCTACACCCCCAGAAAAACTCTCTCCCCATCTCGTAAGATGTCTATCACCCTGAAAGATGTCTCTCAACCCCCCGCCCCCCTCGCTAAGCAGATGTCTATCTACCTGCCTACCCTCTCGGAATTTGTCTGTCTACCAATCCCATCCCAACCCCTACTCAGCCCCTCACTCGGAAGTTGTTTACCCCTGTCTCGGAAGATGTCTAGAGACCCCCGAACTTCGGAAGGTGTCTTCCAGCCCATCAGGCGATGTCTGTCTACCTACCCCCCCCCCCCCCCCTCAGAAGATGTCTGTCAGCATACCAACCGCCCTGGAATTAGTCTGTCTACCTACCAACTGCCTCGGAATATATCTACTCCCCACCTCGGAAAATGTCTTCCAAACACAGTCTCAGAAAAGCCCAGTCTACCAACTGCCAAATCTCAACCCCCGGAAGATTTCTATCCAACCCCCCCACTCGGAATATGTCTATCTACCTCCACTCTCGGTAGCTGTCTACACCCCCCTCTCAGAGAATCTCTAACCCCACTCTCATAGGATGGCTGTCTACATACCCTCACCACCCCTTGGAGGAAGTCTACTCCACCTGGAATATGTCTGTTTACCCACGTTGGATGATGCCTGTCTATCTACTCAGCCCCCCTGGGAAGATGTCTGTTAAACTACCATCCCTTGGAATTTGTTTATCTATCATTACCTGCACAAAATATGTCCATCAACCTACAATCTCCCTCTGAAGATGTCTACCTACAGCTCCTGCTTGGAAGATGTCTGTCTACCTACAACCCCCTTAGAAGACGTCTGTCTACCTATCTCCACATCAGAAAATGTCTGTCTCTCATCTCCCCACCCTTGGAATATGTCTGTCTACCTACACTCCCCATCGGAAATGTCTGTCTACCTAAGCTCCCTCAAACCATGTCCGATTAGCTATCCACCCCGGAAGATGTCTCTCTACCTACCCAACCATCAGAAGATGTCTGTCTACCTACCCCTCCCCCTCGGAAAATGTCTGTCTCTTATCCCCCTACCCTATGTCTGTCTACTTACCTGCCCTCCCTTGGAAAGATCTCTGTATACCTAAACCCAGCCCTCAGAAGATGTATGACTACCTATCCCTCCCATTGGAAGATGTATGGTTTTCAACCATCTCTTCAGAATATTTCTGCCTACCTACCCTCTATCACAAAGGATGTCTGTCAGCCTACAATTCCTTACAGGTGTCTGTCTACATACCTACCCACACTCGGAAGAAGTTTGTCTACCTGCCACTCCTTAGGAAATGTCGGTCTACAAACCCCCTTAGATGATGTCTGTCTACCTATACACCTCTGATGACGACTGTCTACCTAACCCCCCCTGTAGTTGCCTGTCTACCAACCCCTTGGAAGATGTACGTCCTCCTACAACTCTTCAGAATATGTCTACCTACCTACCCCCCTCTCGTAAGAAATCTGTCTACATATCTCCCCCCCCCCCCCACATGATCTGTCTACCTACCCCCTTCCCCTGTCATAAGATGAATGTCTACCTAAACCCCTCAGAAGATGTATGCCTATCTACCCCCCTTCAAATGATTCGATTTTATCCCTCCTGTGGGAGATATCTGTCTCCCTACCCCTACCTCTATCTTTCTGCCTACCCCCCTCTCGGAAGTTGTTAAACTACCACTCCTCTGGGAAGATATCTACTCCCACATCAGAGAATGTCCACACCCCTCTTGGAGGATGTCTGTATACCAAAACGCATACTTTGGAAGATGTCTCCCCCCTTTGAAAGATGTCTGTCTACCATGAACACCTCTCGGAAGATGTCTGTGTACTGAACTCACCCTCAGAATATATTTCCTCCTTATCTACCCCCCTTGGAATATGTCTGTCTACCTACCCATTTCCCATAAGAAGATGACTGTCTACCTTATTCCCCTCAGAAGGTGTATGTCTACATGCCACCCCTCGGAACATGTCTGCCTACCTAAAACCCTCGGAAGAGGTCCATCTACATCCCATCTTGGAAGATATTTATTTACACCCCTCTTGGAAGATATCTACCCCTGTCTTGGAGGATGACTACCTCCCTCTCGGATGATGTCTACCCTCTCTCTGAAGATGTCTGTCTACATACCCTCCTCTCGAAAGATATTTCTCCTCCGTCAGATGATGTAAGTCTATCAACCCTCAAATGGAAAATGTCTGTCCTCCTAATCCCCTTTGGAAGATGTCTGTATACCTACCCACCTGTCTGTCTACGTACCCCCACTCCCATGATGTCTGTCTACCTCCCCCTTAGGTATATGTCTGTATACCTACTCCCATTCAGAAGATGTCTATATACCAAACACCCCTCCAAAGATGACTATCTACCTACCCTGCCTCAGAAGGTGACAGTCTACCTAACCCCTCGTCGGAAGATGTCTGTCTACAAAACTTCACTGGGGAGATGTCTGCCTACCTAACCCTGTCCGTGATAATTGTCTGTTTACCAACACCTCTGCTTCAGAAGATGTCTGCCTACCTACAAATCCCACAACAGAAGAGGTCTGTCTACCTACTTACACCCCTTGGAAGATGTCTCTATGTTCCTCCAGTCATAAAGTTTGTCTACCAACCCATACTTCTGAATATGTCTGTCTACCTACCCCAGAAGATGATTGTCTAATTACCCCCTCATCTGAAGATGTCTGTCTACCTAGACCCCACTTGGAAAATGTATGTCTATGTACACCCCTCGGAAAATGTCTGTCTCCCTACACCCCCTCAGAAGATGTGTGTCTACCTACGTGAACTTTTGTATGTTGTCTATTTATGACGCCCCATTGGAATATGTCTGTCTATGTACCCACCAACCATCGGAAGATGTATGTCCACCTACACATCCCCCTCGGAAGATGTCTGTCTACCTACACTCATCAGAAGATGTTGTCTACTTACCACCATCAGAAAATGTCTCTCTACCTATCCCCTCTTGGCAAATGTCATTCTACACCACCCCTCTGAAGAGGTCAGTTTACCTACAAACCCCCAGAAGAAGTCTGTCTAACTACCCCCTCTCGAAAAATGTCTATAGTCACCCTACCTCGGACAATGTCTCTCTGCCTATCCCCCATCATGGAAAATGTCAGTCTACCCACCCACCCATCAGAAGAAGGCTGTCTACTACCATCCCCTCACAGAATATGTCTGCCTACCAACCCCCTATTGGAAGATGTCTGGCTACCTACCCCACCCCACCTCTGAAGATGTCTGTCTACCAACCCTCCACTTGGAAGATGTCTGTCCTCCTACAACCCCTCAGAAGATGTCAGTCTACGTAACCCCTCTCAGACGTTATCTGCCTAAATACCCCACCTCGGATGGTTTCTGTCTACCTACACCCACAACCCGTCATAATATGAATGTTTACCTAAACCCCTCAGAATCTGTATATTTATGTACCACACCTTGAATGATTTGTCTCTATCTTATCCCTATCTCGGAAGATGTCTGTCTCCCAACCCACCACCTCTGAGGATGTCTGTATACCTACCCCCCTTCTCGAAAGTTGTCAGTCTACATTCACCACACATTAGAACATGTCTATCTATGTACCTCCTCTCGGAAGATATCTATCTATTGCTGCCATGGAAGAAAAGTATCTCCCCCCTCTCAGAAGATGTCAATCTACCACTCCTCTCAGAAGATATACACTCCCCATCTGAGAATGTCTACATCCTCTATCATAGGATGTCTGTCTACCAAACTGCATCCTTTAGACGGTGCTTCCCACCCCTTGGAAGATGTCTGTCTTCCAACACCCCCCCCCCCCCACCTTGGAAGATGTCTTTCTACTGCACCCAGGCTCAGAAGATGTCTCAATACCTAACACTCCTCGGAAGATGTCTTTCTACCTACCCACCCCCATCAGAAGATGACTGTCGACTTTATCACTCTCACAGAATGTCTATGCCCCTCTCGGAGGATACTGTCTACCAAACTGCATCCTTTAGAAGATGTTTCCCACCCCTTGAAAGATATCTGACTTCCAACACCCCCCCCCCCCCCTTGGAAGATGCCTGTCTACCGAATCCAGCCTCAGAAGATATCTCCATACCTACCACCACTCGGAAGATGTCTGTCTACCCACCCACCCCCGATCAGAAGATGACTGTCGATGTTATCCCCCCTCAGAAGATGTCTGTCTACATACTCTCCCTCAGAATATGTCTGCCTAGCTAAGACCAGTGGAAGATGTACAACTGCCTCCCATCTCGGAAGACATCTACTCCCCCTCTCGGAGGATGACTATCTCCCTCTCGGAGGATGACTACCTCCTCTCTGAAGATGTCTGTCTATGTACCCTCCCCTCAAAAGATGTCCCTCCCCCCTCAGATGATTTATGTCTACCAACCCCCACATGGAAAATGTCTGTCCTTCTAACCCCCTTGGATGATGTCTGTGTACCTACCCAACTGGAAGATGGCTGTCTACCTACCACCACTCGGGACATGTCTGTCTACCTTCCCCTAGGTATATGTCTGTATACCTACACCCCTTCGGAAAATGTCTGTCTACCTACCCCATCACCTCAGAAGATGTAATTCTACTTACCACACATCGGAAAGTGTCAGTCTACCTATGCCCCACCCTCAGAAACTATCTGTCTACGTTGCCCCTTTGGAAGATGTCAGTTTACCAACCGCACTCAAAAGATGTCTGCTTACTTACTCTCCCATCCAAAGATGTCTGTCTGCCTACCCCCTCTCGGAAGATTTTGTCTACCCCCTCTCTGAGATGTCTCTCTACACCCCCTTGGAAGATGCCTATCTAAACCCCTGGGAAGATATCCCTCCCTATAAAAATGCCTACCTAAACCCTTCCACATCGGAAGATGCCAATCTAGCCCCCTTCAGCTGATGCCTACCCACACCCACCTCATAAGATTATCTATCCATTCCTTCCCCGGAAGAGGTGTATCTACCCCTCAGAAGATGTGTATCTGCCCCCATCCTTGGAAAATGTCTATCTACCCCCCTCAGAAGCTGTCTCTCTACCCCCCTTGGAAGATATCTACCACCCCTTCAGAAGATTATCTACCCAGCCCAGGCGGAAAATATCTGTATCTCTCCACTCGGAAGGTGACTATCAACCAACACCTCGGAAGATGTCTATCTACCCCACCCTCAGATGACATCTACACCCACTGGAAGATACCTATCCCCACCTCAGAAGATGTCTATCCCCCAGGCGGATGTCTATAACTCACCTCATGAAAGATGCCTGTCTACCAACCCCCTCCTCTCAGAATATGTCTGTCTACCTACCCCACCCCTGTTAAGATTTCCATCTAGCCCCTCCTCTCAGAGAACATTTATCCTAGACTCAGATGATTTCTACAGCCTCCCTTTATTTGGAATGTGTCTACCGCCCATTCTGAATGTGTTTGTCTACCTCCAAATTCTATTAAGATGTCTGTAAGTCTGTCTACCTACAAACTCGGGACAAGTCTATCTATCCCTGCTATGGAAGAAATCTATCTAACCCCCTCTCGGAATATGTCTATCTACCCTCCTCGCCAAAGATATCTACACCCCATCTTCAAGGAGCTCTATCCCCCCCTTCATGAAAGATGCCTGTTTTTCTACCCGAACTCATCAGAAGATGTAAGTGTACATACCATCACTCCCCACAGAAGATGTCTGTCTACTTACTGACATTTCTTGGAAGATGTCTGTCTACCAAACTCCCCCCCCCCCCAACCTTTGAAGATATCTGACTACTCACCTCCCCCCATGGAAGAATACTATCTCCCCCCCCTCCCAGAACAGGTCAATCTACTCTCACTCTCGAAAATATCTCTCCCCCCCCCCCCGGAAAATGTCTACCTCCCTCTCAAAGGATATCTGTTTACCTATCTGGCCCCAATCGAAAAATGTCTCCCTCCTGGGAAAATGTCAGTCTACCAAGCCTCCTCCTGGAAGACGTCTGACTAATAAACAACCCCTCAGAAGATGTCTGTCTAACTACCCCTCCTTGGAATTGCTTGTCTACCATTATCACCACAGAAGATGTCTCCCCCCCTTGGAAGATGTCTGTCTACCTACCACCCTTCAGAAGATGTCTGACCATGTACCCTGCTTCGGAATATGTCTGTCTACCTACCCCTCGCGGAAGATGTGTGTCTTCCTACCTCCCCACAGAAGATGTAGGTAAACAGATATCTTTCAAGAGGGAGTAGGTAGACAGACATCTTGCAAGGAAGTGGTATGTAGACAGAAATTACCAAGGGGTGGGGAATAATTAGACAGACTTCTTCCGAGGGGGGGTAGGTATACATACATTTTCTGAGTGTTCGTAGGTAGACAATCTTCTGAGGGGGTCGGCAGAAAGGCACCTTTCGAGGGGGTTGGTAGACAGACATCTCCCATTGGTGGGTTGGTAGACAGCCATCTTCTGAGGGGCGTACTTAGACAGACATCATCTAGAGGGGTAAGTAGACCAACATCTTCCAAGGGGGGTAGGTAGACAGACATCCTCGGAGGATGGGGGCAGGGGGTAGGTAGATAGACATCATCTGTGGAGGTGTGGATAAACAGACATCTTGTGAGGGGTAGGTAGACAGACATTTACCGAGTTGTGTTGTAGGTAGACAGATATCTCCCAAAGGGGGGGGGGGGTGTAGGTAGACAGAGACTTTCCTGGTGGGTGGTTTGAGAATCTCCTGATGGGGGTTGGTAAACAGACTTCTTCTTAAGGGGGTAGGTACACAGACATCTACTGTTGGTGCGGGACAAATAGACATAATTCTTCTGAGGCTGGGGATGATAGACATCTTCCGAAGGAGGGCACGTAGACAGACATTTTCCAAGTTGGGCAGACTGACAGACATCTTCCGGGGAGTAGAAAGACATAGATGTTCCAAGGGTGGTAGGTAGACAGACATCTTCTGTGAAGGTGTAGGTTGGCAGACATCATCTTAGTTTGGCTATGTAGACACACATCTTCCAAGGGGAGGGAGTATATAGGAAGATACCTTCTGAGGGGGATGATAGACATCTTATGGGAGTAGGTAAACAGACATGGTTGATAGACATATATATTCGGAGGGGGTAGTTAGACAGACATCTTCTGAGTGGTGGAAAATAGACCACTTCCAAGGGGGAGGTAGGCATCTTCCTAAGTGAGCGGGCAGGTTGCCTGACATCTTCCGTGGGGTAGGTAGCCAATCATCTTCCAAAGATGGGTTGTGTAGGCAGATATATTCAATGGGGGGTAGGTAGACAGACATCTTCTGAGATGGTGGTAGATAGACATTTCTGAGTTGGGGTAGAAAGGCATTGTCCAAGGTGGGTAGATAGGAATCTTCCGTGCGTGGATGGGGTAGGTAGACAGACATTTTCTGAAAGGGGTGTAAGTAGACTTGCATCTTCCGTACGGGGGTAGGTAGACAATCATCTTCTGAGGGGGGTGTGTACACAGACCTCTTCCGGGGGGGTGGGTAGACAGACATCATCTGAGAGGGGGTTGATAGACATCTTCTGCCAGTATTAGAAAGGCATCTTTGTGGGTGGAGCGGGCAGTTAGACAGACATCTTCCAAAGGGAGGCAGGTAGAGGGACATCTAGCACACGGGAGTAGGTAGACAATCATCTTCTGAGGGGGGGATGGGTACACCGACGTTTTTGAGGGGGCGAGGTAGACAGTCATCTTTGGAGGTTGGGTATGTAGACAGACACCTTAGATAGGGGGTATAGGTAGACAGACTTCTAGTTAGGGGTTAGATAGAAATTCCTCCGAGGGGGGGGGGGTAGATAGACAGACTTCTCCTTAGGGGGGATGGTTGATAGTAAGACATCTTCTGAGGGGATTTAGGTAGACATATTCTGAGGCCTGATAGGTAATCTTCCTATAGCAGAAGGGCAGGTAGACATCTTCTGATTGTGGTTGGGAAAACTGCCATCTGTGGGGGTATGTTGACAGACATCTTCTGATGGGGTGGTAGATGGACATCTTATGAGGGAGGTTAATAGACTTCATCTCAGGGGGGCGGGGTTAGACTGACATCTTCTGAGGGTGGGATTGGTAGACAGACATCCTCTGATGGGTGTGTTGGTAACAGACTTCTTCTAAGGGAGGCAGTAGATAGACAGAAATCTTCTGGGGGGTGGTTATGTAGACAGACATCTTCTGAGGATGGTAGGTAGACATACGTCTTCTGTGGATGGAGGGGGGGGGGTGTACGTAGATAGACATCATCTGAGGAGGTGTAGGTAGACAGAAATCTTCTGAGGGGGTAGGTAGACAGACATTTTCTGAGGGGTTTTGTAGGTAGAGAGGTATCTTCCAAGAGGGGGTAGGTAGACAGAGACCTTCCTAGGGGTTAGTTGGACAGACTTCTCCTGATGTAAAGTTGGTAAACATACTTCTTCTGAGGGGGGCTGGAAATACAGACATCTTCCGAGGGGGTAGGAAGACAAAGGCCTCCAAGGGGGGGGGGAGATGAACAGACATCCACCAAAGGGGTTAGATGGATGGTCATCTTCTGTTTTAGTGGGAGAGGGCAGATAGGCTTCCATCTTCTGGGTGGTCAGTAGACAATCATCTTCTGAGTTGTGGTTCAGTAGACAATCATGTTCCGAGGGGGCTAGGTAGACAAACATCTTCCGAGGTGGGATGATAGACATCTTCCAAAGGGGTGGAAAGTAGACAGGCATTTTACAAAGTGGGGTGCAGGTGGACTGACATCTCTCATGCAGTAGGTGGAAAATCATATTCCGAGGTCGGGTTCGATATACAGACATATTCCGAGGGAGGTGGTAGGTAGACAGCCATCTTCCGAGTGGGGATAGGTAGACATACTTTTCCCGAGAGGGGGTTGGGTAGACAAGCATTTACCGAGGGGGGGGGGGGGGTAGGTAGACAGACATCTTCTGAATGGGGGTAGGTAGACAGACATCTCCCGAGGAGAGGTGGTAGACATACAACATTCGAGGGGCGGTAGGTAGACAGACATTTTCTGTTGGAGGGGTAGATTGACAGGCATCTTCTGAAGTGAGGGGTGCAGGTAGACTGAAATCTTCCGGGGGTAGGTAGACAATCATCTTCTGAGAGGGGGGGGGTGTTGGGTAGACAGACATCCCCCAGGTTTTGGTAGACATAAATATTCCAAGGTGGGCAGGTAGACAGACATTTTCTGAGGGAGGGCCAGGTTGACAGACATCTTCAAATGGGGGGTTGGTAGACACACAACTTATGAGTGGGGGTGTAGGTAGAGAGACATGTCCGGAGGTGGGGTAGGTAGACATATATGTTCTGAGGGGAGTGGTGGCTAGTCATACATATTCCGAGTGTGTGTTTATGTGGGCAGACATCTTCCATGAGGGGCTAGGTAGACAAACATCTTCCGAGGGGGGGGGTAAGTAGACATATTCCATGTGGGGTATGTAGACAGACATATTCTGACGGGGTGAGGCAGGCATATACCGCGGTTCGGTAGATAGACAGACATCTTCGAGGGGGTGCTAGGTAGACATACACCTTCCGAGGGTAGTGACAGGAAGTCATACATCTTCCAAAGCGGTTTTTTCGGTTGTCAAATGTCTTCCAAGAGGGGGGTCTGCACACATACATCCTCCAGGGATGGGAGGAGGGTTTGACAGAGATCTTCGGAGGTGGGGTAGTCAGTTACACATCTTTTGAAGTGGGTGTAGGTAGGCAGACACTTTCTAAATGGCGGTACCTGGGCAGATAGGCAGACATCTTCCGGGGGGGGGGGAGGTAGGTAGACAGACAGTTTCTGATTGTGAGAATGGTGGTGGTGGTGGTGGTGGTGGTTAGTGTTTAACGTCCCGTCGACAACGAGGTCATTAGAGACGGAGCGCAAGCTCGGGTTAGGGAAGGATTGGGAAGGAAATCGGCCATGCCCTTTCAAAGGAACCATCCCGGCATTTTCCTGAAACGATTTAGGGTAATCACGGAAAACCTAAATCAGGATGGCCGGAGATGGGATTGAACCGTCGTCCTCCCGAATGCGAGTCCAGTGTGCTAACCACTGTGCCACCTCTCTCGATGTGTGAGAATGGTAGACAGACAGAATCCTAGGGTGGGAGATCAGAGACAGTCATATTCTGAGGGTGGGGTATGTAGACAGCCATCTTCTGAGGGGGTAGATAAGAGTCTTCTGAAGATGATGGAGAGATAGTCATCTTCCAAGTGCAGGTAGATAGGAATCTTCTGAGTTGGGGTAGCTTCCGATCTAGGTGGTAGATAGGCATCTTCACAGGGGGGGATGTTAAATTGGCATCTTATGGGGTGGGGGGGTGGCGAGTAGACAAACATCACCCGATAGGTGGTATGTATAGAGACATCTTCCATGGAGTAGTAGGTAGGCAGACATCTTCTGAAGGGTGGGGTAGGGAGACAGACATCATCAGAGCAGTAGTAGGTAGACAGACATTTTCCGAAGGGGGTGTATGTAGACAAATATTTTCTTAGATGGAGGATAGCTGGGCAGACATCTTCCAAGGGGTGGGGAGGGGGTAGGTAGACAGGCCTCTTCCAAAGGTGTGTAGGTAGACAGACATCTTCCAAGAAGGGGTATGTAGGCAAACATCTTCTGAAGGGTGGGTTAGGGAGACAGACATCATCCACATGCGGAGTAGGTAGAGAGTGATCTTCTGAGGGGGGTGGGGGATGTAGATAGAAAGACATATTTTGAGAGGGTGGTAGGTAGGCAGACATGTTCCAAACGAGGGGGGGGGGGGGTTTAGGTAGACAGGTATCTTCCGAGGGTGTGTAGGTAGACAGTCATCTTCTGAGGGGGGGAGGGGTGGGAAAACTGACGTTTTCCGATTGGGGGGATAAGTAGAGAGTCATCTTCTGAGAGGGAAGTGGGTAGACACACATTTTCGGAAGGCGTGAGTAGGTAGACAGACATATTACGAGGGGGGGCGGGTGTACGTAGACAGTCATCTTACGAGGGGGGGGGGGGGGTAAAAAGACAGACATGTTCCAAGGTCCTCTATCAACTGCAAGACACCAGAACCGGCCTACAGTTGAATTTTCGATACCTAAAACTCGAGTAGTACTACTTCTTACCTGCCGCTTGCATCAAATTAGAAGCCCCTATTTTGTTGTTTGTGGTGCGACCGCATACCGCAGCACATGACGTAAGTTTCCAGATGTATATGTAAACAGTTCCGTGAGCAAAGCTGCCACTGCGACGATCTGGCATTACGATTAGGCGCGTGAGTGCGTGTGAAATCGCTCTCTAAGTTTTCATACATTTATAGGTTTCAGATACATATTTTAACGGTTTTTGTGATAATATTTACTATACAAGATACTTATTAGTGGTTTCTTTATTCACCTCCGCGTTTCTTGTGTTGTGACCTGATATTTGTGAGTGTTTCGTATCGAGGAACTTAACCTCTTACCTGTGTTTACATTCCGCGCTGACCAGTTGCAGCTGTAGCGGCGCATCCAAAGCTAAGTACTAATTAGTTGTTTGTGTATAGTGGTTTATTTTGGAACTTTAGTAGTCTTCAATCGGTGTTCTTGTTGTTTACTGGTGCAATAATTTCAGAATAAATTGTCGCGAACTGTTTTCAGTTTCGTTACTGTGCCATTAGACGTTTGATAATCTTTCTGTTTTAGCTTTTATTATATTTGCTGTTGATAAATACTGTTAATAATAGTAGTTACTTAACTTGTACAGCAAGATTATGATTATTGTAGTCAGTTTTTTAACAGATTCTTATTGTACTAACTGACTTTAAAGAAATGGGAAAGGTTTTCTTAGGTTTTTACTACATATTAACATGTTTCACATTTCCCCGTGCAACGTGGCGTTCAGACCTCGTTTGATGCAAAAGCTTAAGGTCCTCGATCATGTCCAAGGCACCAAAGCCGGCTAATAAGTCAGTAATCGATAACTAAAACTTGAATTGTACTGCTTCTTACTGGCCGGTTACATCTTCTTAACACCTTCTTCTGTCTTCTACTGTGGTGCTTTTAGTGTCTCCGCAAACCGCAGAAGGCGACATAAGTTTGCAGACGATAAATGTAACCGTCTCAGAGAGTAAAACGGCCGATGTGACGATCTGGCAATAAGTCGATTCGACAGCAAATGAAGAAAACGGTCGGATTTCTCAGGTTTTTACTACAAATGAACACTTTTAACATCCTCCCGTGCAACGTGGCGTCCAGACCGCGTTTCATGCAAAATCATAAGGCCCTAGCTCATGTCCAAGGTACCGAAGCAGGCTAATATGTAAATAAATGATAACTAAAATTTGAATTGTACTGCTTCTTACTGGTTCTTTCTCGCCGATTACACCAACAGAGAAGCTTCATCTGTGTTCTAATGTGATGCTTTGAATGTCTCCGCATAACGCAGCACGCGACATAAGCTTGCATTCGATATATGTAACAGTTTCAGAGAGAAAAGCGGCCAATGTGACGATCTGGCAATAAGTCGATTAAATAGAAAATGACGAAAACGGTCGGATTTCTCAGGTTTTTACTACAAATGAACACTTTTCACATTCTCCCGCGTAACGTGGCAGACAGACCTCGTTTCATGAACAATCTCAAGGTCATAGAGCATGTCCAAATATCCTAAGCCGGCTACTAAGTCAATAATCTATAAGTAAAATGTGAATTGTACTGCTTCGTACTGGCCGATTACATCTTCTGAGACTTCTTCTGTGTTCTTCTATGGTTCTTTTAGTGTCTAAGCATAGCGAAGGACACGATATAGTTTTGCAGATGATAAATGTAACCATTGCAGAGAGAAAAGCGGCCAACGTGACTATCTGGCGTTAAGTCGATTCGATAGCAAATGACGAAAACGGGCGGATTTCTCAGTTTATTACTAAATATAAACACGTTTCTTATTCTCCTGTGCAACGTGGCTGACAGACCTCGGTTCAGGTCCTAGCTCATGTTTGAGGAACCAGAACCGGCTAATAAGTCAAAATTCGATAGCTAAAACTAGAATTGTAGTGCTTCTTACTGGCCGATTACACCAACTTAGAAGCTTCCCCTGTATTTACTATGGTGCTTTTAGTTCTTTCGCATTGCCGCAACACATGACATAGCTTTGCAGACGATAAATGTAACCGTTGCAGTGAGAAAAGCGGCCAATGTGACGATCTGGCATTAAGTCGATTCCACTTTTCACATTCTCCCATGCAACGTGGCTGACAGACCTCCCTTCATGCAAAATCGTAAGGTCCTAGCTCATGTCCAAGGCACCAAAGCCGTCTAAACAGTCAATAAACGATAACTAAAACTTGAATTGCACTGCTTCGAACTGGCTATAACATCAACTTAGATGCTTCTTCTGTGTTCTACTATGGTGCTTTTAGTGTCTCCGCATACCGCAGCACGCGACATAGCTTTACACACGATAAACGTACCCGTTTCGGAGAGAAGAGCGGCCAACATGACGATCTGGCATTCAGTCGATTCGATAGCAAATGACGAAAACGGGCGGATTTCTCAGGTATTCACTAAATAAGAACACTTTTCACATTCCTCCGCGCAACGCGGCTGCTAGACCTCAGTTTATGGAAAATCTTAAGGTCCTAGCTCATGTCCAAGCCACCAAAGCCGTCTAAAATTCAATAATCGATAACCAAAACATGAATTAATCTGCTTCGTACTGGCTATCACATCAACTTAAAATCTTCATCAGTGTTCTATTATGGTGCAATTGGTGTCTCCGCATACTGCAGCACGCGACGTAGCTTTGCACACTATAAATGTAACCGTTTCAGAGAGAAGAGCGTCCAATCTGACGATGTGGCATTAAGTCGATTCGATAGCAAATGACGAAAACGGGCGGGTTTCGCAGGTTTTCACTACATATGAACACTTTTCACATTCCCCCGAGCAACGCGGCTGCTAGTGCTCCCTTCATGCAAGATCTTAAGGTCCCAGCTCATGCCCAACGCACGAAAGCCGTCTATAAAGTCAATAATCGATAACTAAAACGTGAATTGTACTGATTCGTACTGGCTATCACATCAACTTAGAAGCTTCTTCTGTGTTCTATTATGGTGCTTTTAGTGTCTCGGCATTCCGCAGCGCGCGACATAGTTTAGCACACGATAAATGTAATCGTTTCACAGCGAAGAGCGGCCAATATGACGATCTGGCTTTAAGTCGATTCGATAGCAAATGACGAAAACGGGCAGATTTCTCATGTTTTCACTGCATATGAACACATTTCACATTCCCCCCTGCAATGCGGCTGCTAGACCTCCCTTCATGCCAAATCTTAAGGTCCTAGCTCATGTCCAACGCACAAAAGCCGTCTAAAAAGTCAATAATCGATAACTAAAACTTTAATTGTACATTCTAACTGGCTATCACATCAACTTAGAAGCTACTTCTGTATTCTGTTATGGTACCTTTAGTGTCTCCGCATACCGCAGCACGCGACATAGCATTGCACACGATAAATGTAACCGTTTCAGAAAGAAGAGCGCCCAATATGACGATCTGGGATTCAGTCGATTCGATAGCAAATGACGAAAACGGGAGGATTTCTCTGGTCTTCACTACATATGAACACTTCTCACATTCCTCCGTGCAACGCGCCTGCTAGACCTCCCTTCATGGAAAATCTTAAGGTCCTAGCTCATGTCCAAGGCAATAAAGCCGTCTAAAAAGTCAATAATTGTAAACTAAAACTTGAATTGTACTGCTTCGGACTGGCTATCACATCAACTTAGAAACTTCTTCTGTGTTCTATTATGGTAGCTTTAGTGTCTCCGCATACCGCAGCACGCGACATAGCATTGCACACGATAAATGTAACCGTTTCAGGTAGAAGAGCGGCCGATATGACGATCTGGCATTAGGTCGACTCGATAGCAAATGACATAAACGGGCGGATTTCTCGGGATTTTACTACATGTGAACATTCTTCAAATTTCCACGCGCAACGCAGCTGCTAGAGCTCCCTGCATGCAAAATCGTAAGGTCCGAGCTCATGTCCAAGGCACCAAAGCCGTCTAAAAAGTCAATGATCGATAAATAGAACTTCAATTGTACTGCTTCGTACTGGGTATCACATCAACTTAGAAGCTTCTTCTGTGTTCTGTTATGTTGCTTTTAGTGTCTCCGCATACCGCAGCACGCGACATAGCTTAGCACGCGATAAATGTAACCGTTGCAGAGAGAAGAGCGGCCAATTTGACGACCTGGTATTAAGTCGATTAAATAGCAAATGACGAAAACGGGCGGATTTCTCAGGTTTTCAATACATGTCAACACATTTCACATTCCCCCGAGCAACGCGGTGGCTAGACCTCCCTTCATGCAAAATCTTAAGGTCCTAGCTCATGTCCAAGGCAATAAAGCCGTCTAAAAATCAGTAATCGACAACTAAAACTTGAATTGTACTGCTTCGTACTGGCTATCACACCAACTTAGAAGCTTCTTCTGAGTTCTATTATGGTGCTTTTAGTTCTCCGCATACCACATCACCCGACATAGCTTTGCACACGATAAATGTAACCAATTCAGAGAGATAAGCGGCCAATATGACGATCTGGCGTTAAGTCGATTCGATAGCAAATGACGAAAACAGACGGATTTCTCAGATTTTCATTACATATGAACACTTTTCACATTCCTCCGCTCAACGCGGCTGATAGACCTCCCTTCATGGAAAATCGTAAAGTCCTAGCTCACGTCCAAGCCACCAAAGCCGTCTAAAAAGTCAGTAATCGATAACTAGAACTTGAATTGTACTGCTTCGCACTGACTATCACATCAACTTAGAAGCTTCTTCTGTGTTCTGTTATGGTGCTTTTAGTGCCTCCGCATACCGCAGCACGCGACATAGCTTAGCACGCGATAAATGTAACCGTTGCAGAAAGAAGAGCGGATAGTATGACGACCTGGCATTACGTCGATTCGATAGCAAATGACGAAAACGGGCGGATTTCTCAGGTTTTCAATACATATGAACACATTTCACATTCTCCCGGGCAACGCGGTGGCTAGACCTCCCTTCATGCAAAACCTTAAGGTCCTAGCTCATGTCCAAGGCACCAAAGCCCTCTAAAAAGTCAATAATCGATAACTAAAACTTGAATTGCACTGCTTCGTACTGGCTATAACATCATCTTAGATGCTTCTTCTGTGTTCTACTATGGTGCTTTTAGTGTCTCCGCATACCGCAGCACGCGACATAGCTTTGCACACGATAAATGTAACCGTGTCAGAGAGAAGAGCGGCCAAAATGATGATCTGGAATTATGACGATTCGATAGCAAATGACAAAAACGGGCGGATTTCTCAGGTATTCACTACATATGAACACATTTCACATTCCCCCGTGCAACGCGGCTGCTAGACCTCCCTTCATGCTAAATCTTAAGGTCCTAGCTCATGTCCAAGGCACAAAAGCCGTCTAAAATTCAATAATCGATAACCAAAACACGAAATAATGTGCTTCGTACTGGCTATCACATCATTTTAAAAGCTTCATCAGTGTTCTATTATGGTGCTATTGGTGTCTCCACATACCGCAGCACGCGACGTAGCTTTGCACACTATATATGTAACCGTTTCAGAGAGAAGAGCGTCCAATCTGACGATCTGGCATTAAGTCGATTCGATAGCAAATGACGAAAACGGGCGGGTTTCTCAGGTTTTCACTACATATGAACACTTTTCACATTCCCCCGAGCAACGCGGCTGCTAGAGCTCCCTTCATGCAAGATCTTAAGGTCCCAGCTCATGCCCAACGCACGAAAGCCGTCTATAAAGTCAATAATCGATAACTAAAACGTGAATTGTACTGATTCGTACTGGCTATCGAATCAACTTAGTAGCTTCTTCTGTGTTCTATTATGGTGCATTTAGTGTCTCGGCATTCCGCAGCGCGCGACATAGCTTCATCAGCACACGATAAATGTAATCGTTTCAGAGCGAAGAGCGGCCAATATGACGATCTGGCTTTAAGTCGATTCGATAGCAAATGACGAAAACGGGCGGATATCTCATGTTTTCACTGCATATGAACACATTTCACATTCCGCCCTGCAACGCGGCTGCTAGACCTCCCTTCATGCAAAATCTTAAGGTCCTAGCTTATGTCCAAGGCACCAAAGCCGTCTAAAAAGGCAATAATCGATAACTAAAACTTGGATTGTACCTTCTAACTGGCTATCACATCAACTTAGAAGCTTCTTCCCTATTCTATTATGGTGCTTTTAGTGTCTCCGCAAACCGCACCACGCGACATAGCTTTGCACACAATAAATGTAATCGTTTCAGATAGAAGAGCAGCCGATATGACGATCTGGCATTAAGTCGACTTGATAGCAAATGACATAAACGGGCGGATTTCTCGGGATTTTACTACATATGAACATTCTTCAAATTTCCACGTGCAAAGCAGCTGCTAGAGCTCCCTTCATGCAAAATCGTAAGGTCCTAGCTCATGTCCAAGGCACCAAAGCCGTCTAAAAAGTCAATAATCGATAACCAAAACATGAATTAATCTTCTTCGTACTGGCTATCACATCAACTTAAAAGCTTCATCTGTGTTCTATTATGGCGGTATTAGTGTCTCCGCATACCGCAGCACGCGACGTAGCTTTGCACACGATAAATGTAACCGTTTGAGAGAGAAGAGAGGCCAATATGACGATCTGGCATTAAGTCGATTTGATAGCAAATGACGAAAACGAGCGGATTTCTCAGGTTTTCAATACATATGAACACATTTCACATTCCCCCGTGCAACGCGGCTGCTAGACCTCCCTTCATGCCAAATCTTAAGGTCCTAGCTCATGTCCAAGGCACCAAAGCCGTCTAAAAAGTCAATAATCGATAACTAAATCTTGAATTATACCTTCTAAACGGCTATCACATCAACTTAGAAGCTTCTTCCCTATTCTATTATGGTGCTTTTAGTGTCTCCGCAAACCGCTCCACGCGACATATCATTGCACACGATAAATGTAACCGTTTCAGAGAGTAGAGCGCCCAATATGACGATCTGGCATTCAGTCGATTCGATAGCAAATGACGAAAACGGGCGGATTTCTCAGGTCTTCACTATATATGAACATCTTTCACATTCCTCCGCGCAACGCGGCTGATAGACCTCCCTTCATGGAAAATCGTAAAGTCCTAGCTCACGTCCAAGCCACCAAAGCCGTCTAAAAAGTCAGTAATCGATAACTAGAACTTGAATTGTACTGCTTCGTACTGGCTATCACATCAACTTAGAAGCTTCTTCTGTGTTCTGTTATGGTGCTTTTAGTGTCTCCGCATACCGCAGCACGCGACATAGCTTAGCACGCGATAAATGTAACCGTTGCAGAAAGAAGAGCGGATAGTATGACGACCTGGCATTACGTCGATTCGATAGCAAATGACGAAAACGGGCGGATTTCTCAGGTTTTCAACACATATGAACATATTTCACATTCTCCCGGGCAACGCGGTGGCTAGACCTCCCTTCATGCAAAATCTTCAGGTCCTAGCTCATGTCCAAGGCACCAAAGCCCTCTAAAAATTCAATAATCGATAACTAAAACTTGAATTGCACTGCTTCGTACTGGCTATAACATCAACTTAGATGCTTCTTCTGTGTTCTACTATGGTGCTTTTAGTGTCTCCGCATACCGCAGCACGCGACATAGCTTTGCACACGATAAATGTAACCGTGTCAGAGAGAAGAGCGGCCAAAATGATGATCTGGAATTATGACGATTCGATAGCAAATGACAAAAACGGGCGGATTTCTCAGGTTTTCACTGCATATGAACACATTTCACATTCCCCCCTCCAACGCGGCTGCTAGACCTCCCTTCATGCTAAATCTTAAGGTCCTAGCTCATGTCCAAGGAACAAAAGCCGTCTAAAATTCAATAATCGATAACCAAAACATGAATTATTGTGCTTCGTACTGGCTATCACATCATTTTAAAAGCTTCATCAGTGTTCTATTATGGTGCTATTGGTGTCTCCACATACCGCAGCACGCGACGTAACTTTGCACACTATATATGTAACCGTTTCAGAGAGAAGAGCGTCCAATCTGACGATCTGGCATTAAGTCGATTCGATAGCAAATGACGAAAACGGGCGGGTTTCTCAGGTTTTCACTACATATGAACACATTTCACATTCCCCCCTGCAACGCGGCTGCTAGACCTCCCTTCATGCCAAATCTTAAGGTCCTAGCTCATGTCCAACGCACAAAAGCCGTCTAAAAAGACAATAATCGATGACTAAAACTTGAATTGTACTTTCTAACTGGCTATCACATCAACTTAGCAGCTTCTTCTGTATTCTGTTATGGTGCCTTTATTGTCTCCGCATACCGCAGCACGCGACATAGCATTGCACACGATAAAGGTAACTGTTTCAGAAAGAAGAGCGCCCAATATGACGATCTGGGATTCAGTCGATTCGATAGCAAATGACGAAAACGGGAGGATTTCTCTGGTCTTCACTACATATGAACACTTTTCACATTCCTCCGTGCAACGCGGCTGCTAGACCTCCCTTCATGGAAAATCTTAAGGTCCTAGCTCATGTCCAAGGCAATAAAGCCGTCTAAAAATCAGTAATCGACAACTAAAACTTGATTTGTACTGCTTCGTACTGGCTATCACATGAACTTAGAAGCTTCTTCTGAGTTCTATTATGGTGCTTTTAGTGTGTCCGCATACCGCAGCACGCGACACAGATTGCACACGATAAATGTAACCGTTTCAGAGAGAAGAGCGCCCAATATGACGATCTGGCATTCAGTCGATTCGATAGCAAATGACGAAAACGGGCGGATTTCTCAGGTCTTCACTAAATATGAACACTTTTCACATTCCTCCGCCCAACGCGGCTGCTAGACCTCCCTTCATGCCAAATCTTAAGGTCCGAGCTCATGTCCAAGGCACAAAAGCCGTCTAAAAAGTCAATTATCGATAACCAAAACATGAATTCTACTGCTTCGTACTGGGTATCACATCAACTTAAAGGCTTGATCTGTGTTCTATTATGGTGCTTTTAGTGTCTCCGCATACCGCAGCGCGCGACGTAGCTTTGCACACGATAAATGTAGTCGTTTCAGAGAGAAGAGCGTCTAATCTGACGATCTGGCATATAGGCCATTCGATAGCAAATGACGAAAACGGGAGGGTTTCTCAGGTTTTCACTACATATGAACACTTTTCACATTCCCCCGAGCAACGCGGCTGCTAGACCTCCCTTCATGCAAATTCTTAAAGTCCTAGCTCATGTCCGACGCACCAATGCCGTCTAAAAAGTCAATAATCGATAACTAAAACTTGAATTTTACTGCTTCGTACTGGCTATCACATCAACTTAGAAGCTTCTTCTGTGTTCCATTATGATGCTTTTAGTGTCTCCGCATACTGCAGCACGCGACATAGCTTTGCACACGGTAAATGTAACCGTTTCAGAGAGAAGAGCGGCCAATATGACGAACTGGCATTAAGTCGATTCGATTACAAATGAGGAAAACCGCGGGATGACTCAGGTTTTCACTACATATGAACAATATTCACATTCTCCCGTGCAACATGGCTGCTAGGCCTCCCTTCATGCTAAATCTTAAGGTCCTAGCTTATGTCCAAGTCAGCAAAGCCGTCTAAAAGTCAGTAATCGATAACTAAAACTTGAATTGTACTATTTCTTACTGGCTATTACATCAACTTAGAAGCTTCACTTTTGTTCTACTATGGTGCTTTTAGTGTCTCTGCATACCGCAACACGCGACATAGCTTTGCAGACGATTAATGTATGCGTTTCAGAGAGAAGAGCGGCCAATGTGACGATCTGGATTTAAGCAGATTCGATAGAAAATGTCGAAAACTGGCGGATTTCTCAGGTTTTTACTACTTATGAACAATTTTCAGATTCTCCCGTATAACGCGGCAGCTGGACCTTCTTCCATGCACAATCATAAGGTCCTAGCTCATGTCCAAGACACCAAAGCTAGCTAAAAAGTCAATAATCGATAACTAAAACTTGAATTGTACAACATCTTACGGGCTATTACATCAACTTAGAAGCTTGTTCTGTGTTCTACTATGGTGCTTTTAGTGTCTCCGCATACCGGAGCACGCGACATAGCTTTGCAGACGATAAATGTAACGGTTTCAGAGAGAAGAGAGGCCAATGTGACGATCTGGCTTTAAATCGATTCGATAACAAATGACGAAAACGGATCGATTTCACAGTTTTTTACTCTATATTAACACTTTTCACATTCTCCCTTGCAATGCGCCTGATAGTCCTCCTTTCACGCAACATCTTAAGGTAGTAGCTCATGCCAAAGGCATGAAAGCCGGCTAAAAAGTCAATAATCGATAACTAAAACTTCAATTGTTCTACTTCTTACTGGCTATTACATAAACATAGAAGCTTCATCTGTGTTCTACTATGGAGCTTTTAGTGTCTCCGCAAACCGCAGCACGCGATATAGCTTTGCAGTCGATAATGTAACCGTTTCAGAGAGAAATTCGGCCAATGTGACGATGTGACGTTAAGACGATTCGATAACAAATGACGAAAACGGACGGATTTCTCAGGTTTTTACTACATATGAACACTTTCCACATTCTCCCGAGCAACGCGGCTGATACTCCCCTTTCATGCAAAAACTTAAGGTCCTAGCTCATGTTCAAGGCACAAAATCCGGCTAAATAGTCAATAATCCATTACTAAAACTTGAATTGTACTGCTTCTTACTGGCTATTACATCAACTTAGAAGCTTCATCTGTGTTCTACTACGGTGCTTTTAGTGTCTACGCATACCGCAGCATGCGACATAGCTTTGCATACGATAATGTAACCGTTTCTGAGAGAATAGCGGCCAATGTGACGATGTGGCTTTAATCGATTCGATAACAAATGACGAAAACGGACGGATTTCTCAGGTTTTCACTACATATGAACACTTTTCACCTTCTCGCATGCAACGCGGGTGCTAGTCCTTCTTTCATTCAAAATCTTAACGTCCTAGCTCATGTTCAAGGCACAAAAGCCGGCTAAATAGTCAATAATCCATAACTAAAACTTGAATTTTATTACTTGTTACTGGCAATTACGTCAACTTAGAAGCTTCATCTATGTTCTACAATCGTGCTTTTAGTGTCTCCGCATACCGCAGCACACGACATAGCTTTTAGACGATAAATGTAACCGTTTCAGAGAGAAGAGCGGCCAATGTGACGATGTGGCTTTAAGATGATTCGATAACAAATCAAGAAAACTGACGGATTTCTCACGTTTTTACTACATATGAACACTTTCCACATTCTCCCGTGCAACGCGCCTGCTAATCCTCCTTTCACGCAAAATCTTAAGGTCCTATCTCATGTCCAAGGCACCGAAGAAGGGTTAAAAGTCAATAATCGATAACTAAAACTTGAATTGTACTACTTCTTACTCGCTATTACATCAACTTAGAAGCTTCATCTGTGTTCTGCTATGGAGCTTTTAGTGTCTCCGCGTACCGCAGCACGCGACATAGCTTTGCCGATGACAAATGTAACCGTTTCAGAGAGAAGAGCGACCAATGTGACGATCTGGCACTAAGTCGATTCGACAACAAATGACGAAAACAGACGGATTTCTAAGGTTTTTTCTACATATGAACATTTTTCACATTCTCCCATCCAACGCGGCTTCTAGTCCTGCATTCATGCAAAATCTTAAAGTCCTAGGTCATGTTCAAGGCACAAAAGCCGGCTAAATAGTCAATAATCCATAACTAAAACTTGAATTGTACTACTTCTTACTGGCTATTACATCAACTTAGAAGCTTCATCTGTGTTCTACTACAGTGCTTTTAGTGTCTCTGCATACCGCAGCACGCGACATAGCTTTGCAGATGATAAATGTAACTGTTTCATAGAGAAGAGCGGCCAATCTGACGATCTGGCTTTAAGCCGATTCGATAACAAATGACGAAAACGGACGGATTTCTCAGGTTTTTACTACATATGAACACTTTCAATTTCTCCCATGCAACGCGGCTGCTAGTCCTTCTTTCATGCAAAATCTTAAGGTCCTAGCTCATGACCAAGGCACCAAGGAAAGGTAAAAAGTTAATAATCGATAACTAAAACTTGAATTGTACTTCATCTTACTGGGTACTACATCAACTTAGAAGCTTCATCTGTGTTCTACTATGGTGCTTTTAATGTCTCCGCATACCGTAGCACGCGACATAGCTTTATAGACGATACATGTAACCGTTTCAGAGAGTAGAGCGGCCAACGTGACGATCTGGCTTTAAGTCGATTCGATAAAAAATTACGAAATCGAACGGATTTCTAAGGTTTTTACTACATATGAACACTTTCACATTCTCCCATGCAACGCGGCTGCTAGTCCTCCTTTCATGCAAAGTCTTAAGGTCCTAGCTCATGACCAAGGCACCAAGCAAAGGAAAAAAGTCAATAATCGATAACTAAAACTTGAATTGTACTCCTTCTTACTGGCTATTACATCAACTTAGAGTTTCATCTGTGTTCTAGTATGGTGCTTTTAAGTGTCTCTGCGTACCGCAGCACGCGACACAGCTTTGCAGACGATAAATGTAACCGTTTCATAGAGACGAACGGGTAATTGACGATCTGGCTTTAAGTCGATTTGATAACAAATGACGAAAACATACGGACTTCTCAGGTTTTTACTACATATGATCACTTTTCACATTCTCACGTGCAACGCGGCTGCTAGTCCTCCTTTCATACAAAATCTTCATGTCCTAGCTCATGTGCAAGGTACCAAAAATGGGTGATAAGTCAATAATCGATAACTAAAACTTGAATTGTACTACATCTTATGGGTTATTACATCAAATTGGAAGCTTCATCTCTGTTCTACTATGGTGCAACTCGCGACATAGCATTGCAGTTGATAATGTAACCGTTTCAGAGAGAAGAGCGGCCAATGTGCCGATGTGGCTTTAAGACGATTCGATAACAAATGAAGAAAACTGACGGATTTCTCAGGTTTTTGCTACATATGAACACTTTCCACATTCCCCCGTGCAACGTGGCTGCTAGACATCCCTTCATGCAAAATCATAAGGTCCTAGCTCATGTCCCATGCACGAAAGAAGGGTAAAAATTCAATAATCGATAAGTAAAACTTGAATTGTACTACTTCTTACTGCCTATTACATCAACTTAGAAGCTTCATCTGTGTTCTACTGTGGCGCTTTAACTGTCACTGCATACTGCAGCACGCGACATAGCTTTGCAGACGATAAATGTAATCGTTTCAGAGAGAAGAGCGGCCGATATGACGATCTGGCTTTAAAAGGATTCGATAACAAATGACGAAAACTGACGGATTTTTCTGGTTTTTACTACATATGAACACTTTGCACATTCTCCCGTGCAATGCGGCTCTAGTCCTCCTTTCATGCAAAATCTTAAGGTAATACCTCATGTCCAAGACACCAAAGAAGGGTAAAAAGTCAATAATCGATAACTAAAACTTGAATTGTACTACTTCTTACTGGCTATTACATCAACTTAGAAGCCTCATCTGTGATCTACTATGGTGCTTTTAGTGTCACCGCATACCGTAGCACGCGACATAGCTTTGCCGATTATAAATGTGACCGTTTCAGAGAGAAGAGCGGCCATTGTGACGATCTGGCACCAAGTCGATTCGATAACAAATGATGAAAACGAGACGGATTTCTCAGGTTTTTACTACATATGAACATTTTTCATATTCTCCCGTGCAACGCGGCTGCTAGTCCTACTTTCATGCAAAATGTTAAAGTCCTAGCTCATGTGGAAGACAGCAAAGAAGGGTGAAAGGTCAATAATCGATAACTAAAACTTGAATTGTACAACATAATACTGACTATTACATCAACTTAGAAGCTTCATCTGTGTCCTACTATGGAGCTTTTAGTGTCTCCGCATACCGCAGCACGCGAAATAGCTTTGCAGACGATAAATGTAAACGCTTGAGAGAGAAGAGCGGGCAATATGACGATGTGGCTTTAAGACGATTCGATAACAAATCAAGAAAACTGACGGATTTCTCAGGTTTTTACTACATATGAACACTTTCCACATTCTCCCGTGCAATGCGGCTGCTAATCCTCCTTTCATACAAAATCTTCATGTCCTGGCTCATGTGCAAGGCACCAAAAATGGGTGAAAAGTCAATAATCGATAACTAAAACTTGAATTGTACTACATCTTATGGGTTAGTACATCAAATTGGAAGCTTCATCTCTGTTCTACTATGGTGCTTTTAGTGTCTCTGCATACCGCAGCACGCGACATAGCTTTGCAGACGATAAATGTAACCGTTTCATATATAAGAGCGGCCAATGTGACGATCTGGCTTTAAGTCGATTCGATAACAAATGACGAAAACGTACGGATTTCTCAGGTTTATAGTACATATGAACACTTTTCACATTTTCCGTGCTACGCGGCTGCTAGTCCACCTTTCATGCAAAATGTTAAGGTCCTAGCTTATGTGCAAGGCACTAAAGCCGGCTAAATAGTCAACAATCCATAACTAAAACTCGAATTGTAGTACTTCTTTCTGGTTATTACATCAACTTAGAAGCTTCATCTGTGTTCTACAACGGTGCTTTTAGTGTCTCCGCATACCGCAGCACGCGACATAGCTTTGCAGACGATAATGTGACCCTATCAGAAAGAATAGCGGCCAATGTGACGATGTGGCTTTAATCGATTCGATAACAAATGACGAAAACGGACGGATTTCTCAGATTTTTACTCTATATGAACACATTCCACACTCTCCCGTGCAACACGGCTGCAAGTCCTCCTTTCATGCAAAGTCTTAAGGTCCTAGCTCATGACCAAGGCACCAAGGAAAGGAAAAAATTCAATAATCGATAAATAAAACTTGAATTGTACTCCTTCTTACTGGCTATTACATCAACTTAGAAGTTTCATCTGTGTTCTACAATGGTGCTTTTAAGTGTCTCTGCGTACCGCAGCACGCGACACAGCTTTGCAGACGATAAATGTAACCGTTTCATAGAGAAGACCGGGTAATTGACGATCTGGCTTTAAGTCGATTCGATAACAAATGACGAAAACGTACGGACTTCTCAGGTTTTTACTACATATGATCTCTTTTCACATTCTCACGTGCAACGCGGCTGCTAGTCCTCATTTCATACAAAATCTTAAGGTCCTAGCTCATGAGCAAGGCACCAATAATGGATGAAAAGTCAATAATCGATATCTAAAACTTGAATTATACTACATCTTACGGGTTATTACATCAAATTGGAAGCTTCATCTCTGTTCTACTATGGTGCTTTTAGTGTCTTTGCATACCGCAGCACGCGACATAGCTTTGCAGACGATAAATGTAACCGTTTCATAGAGAAGAGCGGCCAATGTGACGATCTGGCTTTACGTCGATTCGATAACAAATGACGAAAACGTACGGATTTCTCAGGTTTATAGTACATATGAACACTTTTCACATTCTCCCGTGAACTCGGCTGCTAGTCACAATTTCATGCCGAATCTTAAGGTCCTAGCTCATGTTTAAGGCACCAAAGCCAGCTAAGAAGTCAATGACAGTACCTAAAACTTGAATTGTACTATTTCTTACTGCCTATTACATCAACTTAGAAGCTTCATCTGTGTTCTACTATGGTGCTTTTAGTGTCTCCGCATACCGCAGCACGCGACATTGCTTTGAAGACGATAAGTACAACCGTTTCAGACAGAAATGCGGCCAATGTGACGATCTGGCTTTAAGTCGATTCGATAACAAATGAAGAAAACGGACGGATTTCTCAGTTTTTACTACGTATGAACACTTTTCACATTCTCCTGTACAACTCGGCTGCTAGTCCTCCTTTCATGCAGAATCTTAAGGTCCTAGCTCATGTCCAAGGCACAAAAGCCAGCAAAGAAGTCAATAATCGATACCTATAACTTGAATTGTACTACTTCTTACTGGCTATCACATCAACTTAGAAGCTTCATCTGTGTTCTACTATGGTGCTTTTAGTGTCCCCGCATACCGCAGCACGCGACATAGCTTTGCAGACGATAAGTGCAACCGTTTCAGAGAGAAGAGCGGCCAATGTGACGATCTGGCTTTAAGTCGATTCGATAACAAATGACGAAAACGGACGGATTTCTCAGGTTTTTACCACATATGAACACTTTTCACTTTCTCCCGTGCAACTCGGCTGCTAGTCCTCCTTTCATGCAGAATCTTAAGGTCCTAGCTCATGTCCAAGGCACCAAAGCCAGCTAAAAAATCAATAATCGATACCTAAAACTTGAATCGTACTACATCTTACTGGCTATTACATCAACTTAGAAGTATCATATGTGTTCTACTATGTTGCTTTTAGTGTCTCTGCATACCGCAGCACGCGACATAGCTTTGCAGACGATAAGTACAACCGTTGCAGAGTGAAGAGCGGGGAAATGTGACGATCTGGCTTTAAGTCGATTCGATAACAAATGACGAAAACGGACGGATTTCTCAGGTTTTTACTACATATGAACACTTTTCACATTCTCCCGTTCAACTCGGCTGCTAGTCCTCCTTTCATGCAGAATCTTAAGGTCCTAGCTCATGTCCAAGGCACCAAAGCCAGCTAAATAGTCAATAATCGATACCTAAAACTTGAATTGTACTACTTCTTACTGGCTATTACATCAACTTAGAAGCTTCATGTGTGTTCTACTATGGTGCTTTTAGTGTCTCTGCATACCGCAGCACGCGACATAGCTTTGCAGACGATAAGTACAACCGTTGCAGAGAGAAGAGCGGCCAATGTGACGATCTGGCTTTAAGTCGATTCGATAACAAATGACGAAAACGGACGGATTTCTCAGGTTTTTACTACATATGAACACTTTACAAATTCTCCCGTGCAACTCGGCTGCTAGTCCCCCTTTCATGCAGAATCTCAAGGTCCTAGCTCATGTCCAAGGCACCAAAGCCAGCTAAGAAGTCAATAATCAGTATCTAAAACTTGAATCGTACTACTTTTTCTGGCTCTTACATCAACTTAGAAGCTTCATCTGTGTTCTACTTTGGTGCTTTTATTGTCTCTGCATACCGCATCACGCGACATAGCTTTGCCGACGATAAGTACAACCGTTGCAGAGTGAAGAGCGGGGAAATGTGACGATCTGGCTTTAAGTCGATTCGATAACAAATGACGAAAACGGACGGATTTCTCAGGTTTTTACTACTTATGAACACTTTTCACATTCTCCCGTGCAACTCGGCTGCTAGTCCTCCTTTCATGCAGAATCTTAAGGTCCTAGCTCATGTCCAAGGCACGAAAGCCAGCTAAGAAGTCAATAATCGATACCTAAATCTTGAATTGTACTACTTCTTACTGGCTATTACATCAACTTAAAAGCTTCATCTGTGTTCTACCATGGTGCTTTTAGTTTCTCCGCATACCGCAGCACGTGACATAGCTTTGCAGACGATAAGTACAACCGTTTCAGAGAGAAGAGCGGCTAATGTGACGATCTGGCTTTCAGTCGATTCGACAACATATGACGAAAACGGACGGATTTCTCAGGTTTTTACTACATATGAACACTTTTCACATTCTCCCGTGCAACTCGGCTGCTAGTCCTCCTTTCATGTAGAATCTCAAGGTCCTAGCTCATGTCCAAGGCACCAAAGCCAGCTAAAAAGTCAATAATCGATACCTAAAACTTGAATTATACTACTTCTTACTGGCTGTTACATCAACTTAGAAGCTTCATCTGTGTTCTACTATGGTGCCTTTAGTGTCTCCGAATACCGCAGCATGCGACATAGCTTTGCAGACGATAAGATCAACCGTTTTAGAGAGAAGAGCGGCTTTAAGTCGATTCGATAACAAATGACGAACACGGACGAATTTCTGGGGTTTTTACTACATATGAACACATTTCACATTCTCCCGTGCAACTCGGCTGCTAGTCCCCCTTTCATGCAGAATCTCAAGGTCCTAGCTCATGTCCAAGGCACCAAAGCCAGCTAAGAAGTCAATAATCAGTACCTAAATCTTGAATTGTACTACTTCTTTTTGGCTTTTACATCAACTTAGAAGCTTCATCTGTGTTCTACTATGGTGCTTTTAGTGTCTCTGCATACCGCAGCATGCGACATAGCTTTGCAGACGATAAGATCAACCGTTTTAGAGAGAAGAGCGGCCTATGTGACGATTTGGCATTAAGTCCATTCGATAACAAATGACGAACACGGACGAATTTTTCAGGTTTTTACTACATATGAACACTTTTCACACACTCCCGTGCAACGCGGTAGCTAGTCCTTCTTTCATGCAGAATCGTAAGTTCCTAGATCATGTCCAAGGCACCAAAGCCAGCAAAAAGTCAATAATCGATACCTAAAACTTGAATTGTTCTACTTCTTACTGGCTATTACATCAACGTAGAAGCTTCATCTGTGTTCTACTATGGTGCTTTTAGTGTCTCCGCATACCGCAGCACGCGACATAGCTTTGCAGACGATAAGTACAACCGTTGCAGAGAGAAGAGCGGCCAATGTGACGGTCTGGCTTTAAGTCGATTCGATAACAAATGACGAAAACGGACGGATTTCTCAGGTTTTTACTACATATGAACACTTTTCACATTCTCCCGTGCAACTCGGCTGCTAGTCCCCCTTTCATGCAGAATCTTAAGGTCCTAGCTCATGTCCAAGGCACCAAAGCCAGCTAAAAAATCAATAATCAGTACCTAAAACTTGAATTGTACTACTTCTTACTGGCTATTACATCAACTTAGAAGCTTCATCTGTGTTCTACTATGGTGCCTTTAGTGTCTCCGCATACCGCAGCACGCGACATAGCTTTGAAGACGATAAGTACAACCGTTTCAGACAGAAATGCGGCCAATGTGACGATCTGGCTTTAAGTCGATTCGATAACAAATGACGAAAACGGACGGATTTCTCAGGTTTTTACTACATATGAACACTTTTCACATTCTCCCGTGCAACTCGGCTGCTAGTCCTCCTTTCATACAGAATCTTAAGGTCCTAGCTCATGTCCAAGGCACCAAAGCCAGCTAAAAAATCAATAATCGATACCTAAAACTTGAATTGTACTACTTCTTACTGGCTATTACATCAACTTAGAGGCTTCATCTGTGTTCTACTATGGTGCTTTTAGTGTCTCCACATACCGCAGCACGCGACATAGCTTTGCAGACGTTAAGTTCGACCGTTTCAGAGAGAAGAGCGGCCAATGTGACGATCTGGCTTTAAGTCGATTCGATAACAAAATACGAAAACGGACAGATTTATCAGGTTTTTACTATATATGAACACTTTTCACATACTCCCGTGCAACGCGGCTGCTAGTCCTCCTTTCATGCAGAATCTTAAGGTCCTAGCTCATGTCCAAGGCACCAAAGCGAGCTAAAAAGTCAATAATCGATACCTAAAACTTAAATTGTACTACTTCTTACTGGCTATTACATCAACTTAGAAGCTTCATCTGTGTTCTACTATGGTGAGTTTAGTGTCTCCACATACCGCAGCACGCGACATAGCGTTGCAGACGATAAGTACAACCGTTTCAGAGAGAAGAGCGGCCATTGTGACGATCTGGCTTTAAGTCGATTCTATAACAAATGACGAACACGGACGGATTTCTCAGGTTTTTATTACATATGAACACCTTTCACATTCTCCCATGCAACTCGGCTGCTAGACCTCATTTCATGCAGAATCTTACGGTCCTAGCTCATGTCCAAGGCACCAAAGCCAGCTAAAAAGTCAATAATCGATACCTAAAACTTGAATAGTACTACTTCTTACTGGCTATTACATCAACTTAGAAGCTTCATCTGTGTTCTACTATGGTGAGTTTAGTGTCTCCACATACCGCAGCAAGCGAAATAGCTTTGCAGACGATAAGTACAACCGTTTCAGAGAGAAGGGCGGCCAATGTGTCGATCTGGATTTGTGTTGATTCGATAACAAATGACGAACACGGACGGATTTCTTAGGTTTGTACTACATATGAACACTTTTCACATTCTCCCGTGCAACTCGGCTGCTAGTCCTCATTTCATGCAGAATCTTAAGGTCTTAGCTCATGTCCAAGGCACCAAAGCCAGCTAAAAAGTCAATAATCGATACCTAAAACTTGAATTGTACTACTTCTTACTGGCTAATACTTCAACTTAGAAGCTTCATCTGTGTACTACTATATTGATTTTAGTGTCTCCGCATACCGCAGCACGCGACATAGCTTTGCAGACGATAAGTACAACCGTTTCAGAGAGAACAGCGGCCAATGTGACGATCGGGCTTTAAGTCTATTCGATGACAAATGACGAAGACGGACGGATTTCTCAGGTTTTTACTACATATGAACACTTTTCACATTCTCCCGTGCAACTCGGCTGCTAGTCATCCTTTCATGCAGAATCTTAAGGTCCTAGCTCATGTCCAAGGCACCAAAGCCAGCTAAAAAGTCAATAATCGATACCTAAAACTTGAATTGTACTACCTCTTACTATCAATTACATCAACTTAGAAGTTTCATCTGCGTTCTACTATGGTGATTTTAGTGTCTCCGCATACCGCAGCACGCGACATAGCTTTGCAGACCATAAGTACAACCCTTTCAGGGAGAAGAGCGGCCAATGTGGCGATCTGGCTTTAAGTCGACTCGATAACAAAAGACGAAAACAAACGGATTTCTCAGGTTTTTACTACATATGAACACTTTTCACATTCTCCCGTGCAACTCGGCTGCTAGTCCTCCTTTCATGCAGAATCTTAAGGTCCTAGCTCATGTCCAAGGCACCAAAGCCAGCTAAATAGTCAATAATCGATACCTAAAACTTTAATTGTACTACTTCTTACTGGCTATTACATCAACTTAGAAGTTTCATCTGTGTTCTATTATGGTGCTTTTAGTGTCTCCTCATACCGCAGCACGCGACATAGCTTTGCAGACGATACGTACAACCGTTTCAGGGAGAAGAGCGTCCAACGTGACGATCTGGCTTTAAGTCGATTCGATAACAAATGACGAAAACGGACGGATTTCTCAGGTTTTTACTACATATGAACACTTTTCACATTCTCCCGTGGAACTCGGCTGCTAGTCCTCCTTTCATTCAGAATTTTAAGGTCCTAGCTCATGTCCAAGGCACCAAACCCAGCCAAAAAGTCAATAATCGATACCTAAAACTTGAATTGTCCTACTTCTTACTTGCTATTACATCAACTTAGAAGCTTCATCTGTGTCCTACTATGGTGCTTTTAGTGTCTCCGAATACCGCAGCACGCGACATAGCTTTACAGACGATAAGTACAACCGTTTCAGACAAAAGAGCGGCTAATGTGACGATCTGGCTTTGAGTCGATTCGATAACAAATGACGAAAACGGACGGATTTCCTAGGTTTTTACTACATATGAACACTTTTCACATTCTGCCGTGCAACTCGGCTGCTAGTCCTCCTTTCATGCAGAATCTTAAGGTCCTAGCTCATGTTTAAGGCACCAAAGCCAGCTAAAAAGTCAATAATCTATACCTAAAACTTGAATTGTACTACTTCTTACCTGCTATTACATCAACTTAAAAGCTTCATCTGTGTTCTACTATGGTGCTTTTAGTGTCTCCGCATACCGCAACACGCGACATATCTTTGCAGACGATAAGGACAACCGTTTCAGGGAGAACAGCGTCCAACGTGACGATCTGGCTTTAAGTCGATTCGATAACAAATGACGAAAACGGACGGATTTCTCAGGTTTTTACTACATATGAACACTTTTCACGTTCTCCCGTGCAACTCGGCTGCTAGTCCTCCTTTCACGCCGAATCTTAAGGTCCTAGCTCATGTCCAAGGCACCAAAGCCAGCTAAAAAATCAATAATCGATACCAAAAACTTGAATTGTACTACTTCTTACTGGCTATTACATTAACTTAGAGGCTTCATCTGTGTTCTACTATGGTGCTTTAAGTGTCTCCACATACCGCAGCACGCGACATAGCTTTGCAGACGATAAGTACGACCGTTTCAGAGAGAAGAGCGACCAATGTGACGATCTGGCTTTAAGTCGATTCGATAATAAATGAGGAAAACGGACGGATTTCTCAGGTTTTTACTACATATGAACACTTTTCACATTCTCCCGTGCAACTCGGCTGCTAGTCCTCCTTTCACGCAGAATCTTAAGGTCCTAGCTCATGTCCAAGGCACCAAAGCCAGCTAAAAAATCAATAATCGATACCTAAAACTTGAATTGTACTACTTCTTACTGGCTGTTACATCAACTTAGAGGCTTCATCTGTGTTCTACTATGGTGCTTTAAGTGTCTCCACATACCGCAGCACGCGACATAGCTTTGCAGACGATAAGTACGACCGTTTCAGAGAGAAGAGCGGCCAATGTGACGATCTGGCTTTAAGTCGATTCGATAATAAATGACGAAAACGGACGGATTTCTCAGGTTTTTACTACATATGAACACTTTTCACACTCTCCCGTGAAACTCGGCTGCTAGTCCTCCTTTCATGCAGAATCTTATGGTCCTAGCTCATGTCCAAGGCACCAAAGCCAGCTAAAAAGTCAATAATCGATACCTAAATCTTTAATTGCACTACTTCTTACTGGCTATTACATCAACTTAGAAGGTTCATCTGTGTATTACTATGGTGCTTTTAGTGTCTCCGGATACCGCAACTCGCGACATAGCTTAGCAGACGATAAGTACAACCGTTTCAGACAGAAGAGCGGCCAATGCGGCGATCTGACTTTAAGTCGATTCGATAACAAATGACGAAAACGGACGGATTTCTCAGGTTTTTACTACATATGAACACTTTTCACATTCTCCCATGCAACTCGGCTGCTAGTCCTCCTTTCATGCAGAATCTTAATGTCCTAGCTCATGTCCAAGGCACCAAAGCCAGCTAAAAAGTCAATAATCGATACCTAAAACTTTAATTGCACTACTTCTTACTGGCTATTACATCAACTTAGAAGGTTCATCTGTGTATTACTATGGTGCTTTTAGTGTCTCCGGACACCGCAACACGCGACATAGCTTAGCAGACGATAAGTACAACCGTTTCAGACAGAAGAGCGGCCAATGCGGCGATTTGACTTTAAGTCGATTCGATAACAAATGACGAAAACGGACGGATTTCTCAGGTTTTTACTACATATGAACACTTTTCACATTCTCCCGTGGAACTCGGCAGCTAATCCTCCTTTCATGCAGAATCTTAAGGTCCTAGCTCATGTCCAAGGCACCAAAGCTAGCTAAAAAGTCAATAATCGATACCTAAAACTTTAATTGTACTACTTCTTACTGGCTATTACATCAACTTAGAAGTTTCATCTGTGTTCTACTATGGTGCTTTTAGTGTCTCCTCATACCGCAGCACGCGACATAGCTTTGCAAACGATAAGTACAACCGTTTCAGGGAGAAGAGCGTCCAACGTGACGATCTGGCTTTGAGTCGATTCGTTAACAAATGACGAAAACGGACGGATTTCTCAGGTTTTTACTACATATGAACTCTTTTCACATTCTCCCATGCAACCCGGCTGCTAGTCCTCCTTTCATGCAGAATCTTAAGGTCCTAGCGCATGTCAAAGGCACCAAAGCCAGCTAAAAAGTCAATAATCGATACATAAAACGTGAATTGTACTACTTCTTACTGGCTATTACATCAACTTAGAAGCTTCATGTGTGTTCTACTATGGTGCTTTTAGTGTCTCCGCATACCGCAGCACGCGACATAGCTTTGCAGACGATAAGTACAACCGTTTCAGAGAGAAGAGCGGCCAATATGACGATCTGGCTTTAAGTCGATTCGAAAACAAATAACGAAAACGGACGGATTTCTCAGGTTTTTACTACATATGAACACTTTTCACATTCTCCCGTGCAACTCGGCTGCTAGTCCTCCTTTCATGCAGAATCTTAATGTCCTAGCTCATGTCCAAGGCACCAAAGCCAGCTAAAAAGTCAATAATCGATACCTAAAACTTTAATTGCACTACTTCTTACTGGCTATTACATCAACTTAGAAGGTTCATCTGTGTATTACTATGGTGCTTTTAGTGTCTCCGGACACCGCAACACGCGACATAGCTTAGCAGACGATAAGTACAACCGTTTCAGACAGAAGAGCGGCCAATGCGGCGATTTGACTTTAAGTCGATTCGATAACAAATGACGAAAACGGACGGATTTCTCAGGTTTTTACTACATATGAACACTTTTCACATTCTCCCGTGGAACTCGGCAGCTAATCCTCCTTTCATGCAGAATCTTAAGGTCCTAGCTCATGTCCAAGGCACCAAAGCTAGCTAAAAAGTCAATAATCGATACCTAAAACTTTAATTGTACTACTTCTTACTGGCTATTACATCAACTTAGAAGTTTCATCTGTGTTCTACTATGGTGCTTTTAGTGTCTCCTCATACCGCAGCACGCGACATAGCTTTGCAAACGATAAGTACAACCGTTTCAGGGAGAAGAGCGTCCAACGTGACGATCTGGCTTTGAGTCGATTCGTTAACAAATGACGAAAACGGACGGATTTCTCAGGTTTTTACTACATATGAACTCTTTTCACATTCTCCCATGCAACCCGGCTGCTAGTCCTCCTTTCATGCAGAATCTTAAGGTCCTAGCGCATGTCAAAGGCACCAAAGCCAGCTAAAAAGTCAATAATCGATACATAAAACGTGAATTGTACTACTTCTTACTGGCTATTACATCAACTTAGAAGCTTCATGTGTGTTCTACTATGGTGCTTTTAGTGTCTCCGCATACCGCAGCACGCGACATAGCTTTGCAGACGATAAGTACAACCGTTTCAGAGAGAAGAGCGGCCAATATGACGATCTGGCTTTAAGTCGATTCGAAAACAAATAACGAAAACGGACGGATTTCTCAGGTTTTTACTACATATGAACACTTTTCACATTCTCCCGTGCAACTCGGCTGCTAGTCCTCCTTTCATGCAGAATCTTAAGGTCCTAGCTCATGTCAAAGGCACCAAAGCTAGCTAAAAAGTCAATAATCGATACCTAAAACTTTAATTGTACTACTTCTTACTGGCTATTACATCAACTTAGAAGTTTCATCTGTGTTCTACTATGGTGCTTTTAGTATCTCCTCATACCGCAGCACGCGACATAGCTTTGCAGACGATAAGTACAACCGTTTCAGACAGAAGAGCGGCCAATGTGACGATCTGGCTTTAAGTCGATTCGAAAACAAATGACGA
This sequence comes from Schistocerca gregaria, assembly GCF_023897955.1. Classification (NCBI taxonomy): domain Eukaryota; kingdom Metazoa; phylum Arthropoda; class Insecta; order Orthoptera; family Acrididae; genus Schistocerca; species Schistocerca gregaria. Next base: position 8,645,793 of record NW_026061795.1, read on the forward strand.
AAACGGACGGATTTCAAAGGTTTTTACTACATATGAACACTTTTCACATTCTCCCGCGCAACTCGGCTGCTAGTCCTCATTTCATGCAGAATCTTAATGTCCTAGCTCATGTCCAAGGCACCAAAGCCAGCTAAAAAGTCAATAATCGATACCTAAAACTTTAATTGCACTACTTCTTACTGGCTATTACATCAACTTAGAAGGTTCATCTGTGTATTACTATGGTGCTTTTAGTGTCTCCGGATACCGCAACTCGCGACATAGCTTAGCAGACGATAAGTACAACCGTTTCAGACAGAAGAGCGGCCAATGCGGCGATCTGACTTTAAGTCGATTCGATAACAAATGACGAAAACGGACGGATTTCTCAGGTTTTTACTACATATGAACACTTTTCACATTCTCCCGTGCAACTCGGCTGCTAGTCCTCCTTTCACGCAGAATCTTAAGGTCCTAGCTCATGTCCAAGGCACCAAAGCCAGCTAAAAAATCAATAATCGATACCTAAAACTTGAATTGTACTACTTCTTACTGGCTATTACATCAACTTAGAGGCTTCATCTGTGTTCTACTATGGTGCTTTAAGTGTCTCCACATACCGCAGCACGCGACATAGCTTTGCAGACGATAAGTACGACCGTTTCAGAGAGAAGAGCGGCCAATGTGACGATCTGGCTTTAAGTCGATTCGATAATAAATGACGAAAACGGACGGATTTCTCAGGTTTTTACTACATATGAACACTTTTCACATTCTCCCGTGAAACTCGGCTGCTAGTCCTCCTTTCATGCAGAATCTTATGGTCCTAGCTCATGTCCAAGGCACCAAAGCCAGCTAAAAAGTCAATAATCGATACCTAAAACTTTAATTGCACTACTTCTTACTGGCTATTACATCAACTTAGAAGGTTCATCTGTGTATTACTATGGTGCTTTTAGTGTCTCCGGATACCGCAACTCGCGACATAGCTTAGCAGACGATAAGTACAACCGTTTCAGACAGAAGAGCGGCCAATGCGGCGATCTGACTTTAAGTCGATTCGATAACAAATGACGAAAACGGACGGATTTCTCAGGTTTTTACTACATATGAACACTTTTCACATTCTCAAGTGCAACTCGGCAGCTAATCCTCCTTTCATGCAGAATCTTAAGGTCCTAGCTCATGTCCAAGGCACCAAAGCTAGCTAAAAAGTCAATAATCGATACCTAAAACTTTAATTGTACTACTTCTTACTGGCTATTACATCAACTTAGAAGTTTCATCTGTGTTCTACTATGGTGCTTTTAGTGTCTCCTCATACCGCAGCACGCGACATAGCTTTGCAGACGATAAGTACAACCGTTTCAGGGAGAAGAGCGTCCAACGTGACGATCTGGCTTTGAGTCGATTCGTTAACAAATGACGAAAACGGACGGATTTCTCAGGTTTTTACTACATATGAACTCTTTTCACATTCTCCCATGCAACTCGGCTGCTAGTCCTCCTTTCATGCAGAATCTTAAGGTCCTAGCTCATGTCAAAGGCACCAAAGCCAGCTAAAAAGTCAATAATCGATACATAAAACGTGAATTGTACTACTTCTTACTGGCTATTACATCAACTTAGAAGCTTCATGTGTGTTCTACTATGGTGCTTTTAGTGTCTCCGCATACCGCAGCACGCGACATAGCTTTGCAGACGATAAGTACAACCGTTTCAGAGAGAAGAGCGGCCAATATGACGATCTGGCTTTAAGTCGATTCGAAAACAAATGACGAAAACGGACGGATTTCTCAGGTTTTTACTACATATGAACACTTTTCACATTCTCCCATGCAACTCGGCTGCTAGTCCTCCTTTCATGCAGAATCTTAAGGTCCTAGCTCATGTCCAAGGCACCAAAGCTAGCTAAAAAGTCAATAATCGATACCTAAAACTTTAATTGTACTACTTCTTACTGGCTATTACATCAACTTAGAAGTTTCATCTGTGTTCTACTATGGTGCTTTTAGTGTCTCCTCATACCGCAGCACGCGACATAGCTTTGCAGACGATAAGTACAACCGTTTCAGGGAGAAGAGAGTCCAACGTGACGATCTGGCTTTAAGTCGATTCGATAACAAATGACGAAAACGGACGGATTTCTCAGGTTTTTACTACATATGAACACTTTTCACATTCTCCCGTGCAACTCGGCTGCTAGTCCTCCTTTCACGCAGAATCTTAAGGTCCTAGCTCATGTCCAAGGCACCAAAGCCAGCTAAAAAATCAATAATCGATACCTAAAACTTGAATTGTACTACTTCTTACTGGCTATTACATCAACTTAGAGGCTTCATCTGTGTTCTACTATGGTGCTTTTAGTGTCTCCACATACCGCAGCACGCGACATAGCTTTGCAGACGATAAGTACGACCGTTTCAGAGAGAAGAGCGGCCAATGTGACGATCTAGCTTTAAGTCGATTCGATAACAAATGACGAAAACGGTCGGATTTCTCAGGTTTTTACTACATATGAACACTTTTCACATTCTCCCGTGAAACTCGGCTGCTAGTCCTCCTTTCATGCAGAATCTCAAGGTCCTAGCTCATGTCCAAGGCACCAAAGCCAGCTAAAAAGTCAATAATCGATACCTAAAACTTGAATTGTACTACTTCTTACTTGCTATTACATCAACTTAGAAGCTTCATCTGTGTCCTACTATGGTGCTTTTAGTGTCTCCGAATACCGCAGCACGCGACATAGCTTTGCAGACGATAAGTACAACCGTTTCAGACAGAAGAGCGGCCAATGTGACGAACTGGCTTTGAGTCGATTCGATAACAAATGACGAAAACGGACGGATTTCTCAGGTTTTTACTACATATGAACTCTTTTCACATTCTCCCATCCAACTCGGCTGCTAGTCCTCCTTTCATGCAGAATCTTAAGGCCCTAGCTCATGTCAAAGGCACCAAAGCCAGCTAAATTGTCAATAATCGATACCTAAAACGTGAATTGTACTACTTCTTACTGGCTATTACATCAACTTAGAAGCTTCATGTGTGTTCTACTATGGTGCTTTTAGTGTCTCCGCATACCGCAGCACGCGACATAGCTTTGCAGAAGATAAGTACAACCGTTTCAGAGAGAAGAGCGGCCAATGTGACGATCTGGCTTTAAGTCGATTCGATAACAAATGACGAAAACGGACGGATTTCTCAGGTTTTTACTACATATGAACACTTTTCACATTCTCCCGTGAAACTCGGCTGCTAGTCCTCCTTTCATGCAGAATCTTATGGTCCTAGCTCATGTCCAAGGCACCAAAGCCAGCTAAAAAGTCAATAATCGATACCTAAAACTTTAATTGCACTACTTCTTACTGGCTATTACATCAACTTAGAAGGTTCATCTGTGTATTACTATGGTGCTTTTAGTGTCTCCGGATACCGCAACTCGCGACATAGCTTAGCAGACGATAAGTACAACCGTTTCAGACAGAAGAGCGGCCAATGCGGCGATCTGACTTTAAGTCGATTCGATAACAAATGACGAAAACGGACGGATTTCTCAGGTTTTTACTACATATGAACACTTTTCACATTCTCAAGTGCAACTCGGCAGCTAATCCTCCTTTCATGCAGAATCTTAAGGTCCTAGCTCATGTCCAAGGCACCAAAGCTAGCTAAAATGTCAATAATCGATACCTAAAACTTTAATTGTACTACTTCTTACTGGCTATTACATCAACTTAGAAGTTTCATCTGTGTTCTACTATGGTGCTTTTAGTGTCTCCTCATACCGCAGCACGCGACATAGCTTTGCAGACGATAAGTACAACCGTTTCAGGGAGAAGAGCGTCCAACGTGACGATCTGGCTTTGAGTCGATTCGTTAACAAATGACGAAAACGGACGGATTTCTCAGGTTTTTACTACATATGAACTCTTTTCACATTCTCCCATGCAACTCGGCTGCTAGTCCTCCTTTCATGCAGAATCTTAAGGTCCTAGCTCATGTCAAAGGCACCAAAGCCAGCTAAAAAGTCAATAATCGATACATAAAACGTGAATTGTACTACTTCTTACTGGCTATTACATCAACTTAGAAGCTTCATGTGTGTTCTACTATGGTGCTTTTAGTGTCTCCGCATACCGCAGCACGCGACATAGCTTTGCAGACGATAAGTACAACCGTTTCAGAGAGAAGAGCGGCCAATATGACGATCTGGCTTTAAGTCGATTCGAAAACAAATGACGAAAACGGACGGATTTCTCAGGTTTTTACTACATATGAACACTTTTCACATTCTCCCGTGCAACTCGGCTGCTAGTCCTCCTTTCATGCAGAATCTTAAGGTCCTAGCTCATGTCCAAGGCACCAAAGCTAGCTAAAAAGTCAATAATCGATACCTAAAACTTTAATTGTACTACTTCTTACTGGCTATTACATCAACTTAGAAGTTTCATCTGTGTTCTACTATGGTGCTTTTAGTGTCTCCTCATACCGCAGCACGCGACATAGCTTTGCAGACGATAAGTACAACCGTTTCAGGGAGAAGAGCGTCCAACGTGACGATCTGGCTTTAAGTCGATTCGATAACAAATGACGAAAACGGACGGATTTCTCAGGTTTTTACTACATATGAACACTTTTCACATTCTCCCGTGAAACTCGGCTGCTAGTCCTCCTTTCATGCAGAATCTTAAGGTCCTAGCTCATGTCAAAGGCACCAAAGCCAGCTAAAAAGTCAATAATCGATACATAAAACGTGAATTGTACTACTTCTTACTGGCTATTACATCAACTTAGAAGCTTCATGTGTGTTCTACTATGGTGCTTTTAGTGTCTCCGCATACCGCAGCACGCGACATAGCTTTGCAGACGATAAGTACAACCGTTTCAGAGAGAAGAGCGGCCAATATGACGATCTGGCTTTAAGTCGATTCGAAAACAAATGACGAAAACGGACGGATTTCTCAGGTTTTTACTACATATGAACACTTTTCACATTCTCCCGTGCAACTCGGCTGCTAGTCCTCCTTTCATGCAGAATCTTAAGGTCCTAGCTCATGTCCAAGGCACCAAAGCTAGCTAAAAAGTCAATAATCGATACCTAAAACTTTAATTGTACTACTTCTTACTGGCTATTACATCAACTTAGAAGTTTCATCTGTGTTCTACTATGGTGCTTTTAGTGTCTCCTCATACCGCAGCACGCGACATAGCTTTGCAGACGATAAGTACAACCGTTTCAGGGAGAAGAGCGTCCAACGTGACGATCTGGCTTTAAGTCGATTCGATAACAAATGACGAAAACGGACGGATTTCTCAGGTTTTTACTACATATGAACACTTTTCACATTCTCCCGTGCAACTCGGCTGCTAGTCCTCCTTTCACGCAGAATCTTAAGGTCCTAGCTCATGTCCAAGGCACCAAAGCCAGCTAAAAAATCAATAATCGATACCTAAAACTTGAATTGTACTACTTCTTACTCGCTATTACATCAACTTAGAAGCTTCATCTGTGTCCTACTATGGTGCTTTTAGTGTCTCCGAATACCGCAGCACGCGACATAGCTTTGCAGACGATAAGTACAACCGTTTCAGACAGAAGAGCGGCCAATGTGACGAACTGGCTTTGAGTCGATTCGATAACAAATTACGAAAACGGACGGATTTCTCAGGTTTTTACTACATATGAACTCTTTTCACATTCTCCCATCCAACTCGGCTGCTAGTCCTCCTTTCATGCAGAATCTTAAGGCCCTAGCTCATGTCAAAGGCACCAAAGCCAGCTAAATTGTCAATAATCGATACCTAAAACGTGAATTGTACTACTTCTTACTGGCTATTACATCAACTTAGAAGCTTCATGTGTGTTCTACTATGGTGCTTTTAGTGTCTCCGCATACCGCAGCACGCGACATAGCTTTGCAGAAGATAAGTACAACCGTTTCAGAGAGAAGAGCGGCCAATGTGACGATCTGGCTTTAAGTCGATTCGATAACAAATGACGAAAACGGACGGATTTCTCAGGTTTTTATTACATATGAACACTTTTCACATTCTCCCGTGAAACTCGGCTGCTAGTCCTCCTTTCATGCAGAATCTTATGGTCCTAGCTCATGTCCAAGGCACCAAAGCCAGCTAAAAAGTCAATAATCGATACCTAAAACTTTAATTGCACTACTTCTTACTGGCTATTACATCAACTTAGAAGGTTCATCTGTGTATTACTATGGTGCTTTTAGTGTCTCCGGATACCGCAACTCGCGACATAGCTTAGCAGACGATAAGTACAACCGTTTCAGACAGAAGAGCGGCCAATGCGGCGATCTGACTTTAAGTCGATTCGATAACAAATGACGAAAACGGACGGATTTCTCAGGTTTTTACTACATATGAACACTTTTCACATTCTCAAGTGCAACTCGGCAGCTAATCCTCCTTTCATGCAGAATCATAAGGTCCTAGCTCATGTCCAAGGCACCAAAGCTAGCTAAAAAGTCAATAATCGATACCTAAAACTTTAATTGTACTACTTCTTACTGGCTATTACATCAACTTAGAAGTTTCATCTGTGTTCTACTATGGTGCTTTTAGTGTCTCCTCATACCGCAGCACGCGACATAGCTTTGCAGACGATAAGTACAACCGTTTCAGGGAGAAGAGCGTCCAACGTGACGATCTGGCTTTGAGTCGATTCGTTAACAAATGACGAAAACGGACGGATTTCTCAGGTTTTTACTACATATGAACTCTTTTCACATTCTCCCATGCAACTCGGCTGCTAGACCTCCTTTCATGCAGAATCTTAAGGTCCTAGCTCATGTCAAAGGCACCAAAGCCAGCTAAAAAGTCAATAATCGATACATAAAACGTGAATTGTACTACTTCTTACTGGCTATTACATCAACTTAGAAGCTTCATGTGTGTTCTACTATGGTGCTTTTAGTGTCTCCTCATACCGCAGCACGCGACATAGCTTTGCAGACGATAAGTACGACCGTTTCAGAGAGAAGAGCGGCCAATGTGACGATCTGGCTTTAAGTCGATTCGATAACAAATGAAGAAAACGGACGGATTTCTCAGGTTTTTACTACATATGAACACTTTTCACATTCTCCCGTGAAACTCGGCTGCTAGTCCTCCTTTCATGCAGAATCTCAAGGTCCTAGCTCATGTCCAAGGCACCAAAGCCAGCTAAAAAGTCAATAATCGATACCTAAAACTTGAATTGTACTACTTCTTACTGGCTATTACATCAACTTAGAAGTTTCATCTGTGTTCTACTATGGTGCTTTTAGTGTCTCCTCATACCGCAGCACGCGACATAGCTTTGCAGACGATAAGTACAACCGTTTCAGGGAGAAGAGCGTCCAACGTGACGATCTGGCTTTGAGTCGATTCGTTAACAAAAGACGAAAACGGACGGATTTCTCAGGTTTTTACTACATATGAACTCTTTTCACATTCTCCCATGCAACTCGGCTGCTAGACCTCCTTTCATGCAGAATCTTAAGGTGATAGCTCATGTCAAAGGCACCAAAGCCAGCTAAAAAGTCAATAATCGATACATAAAACGTGAATTGTACTACTTCTTACTGGCTATTACATCAACTTAGAAGCTTCATGTGTGTTCTACTATGGTGCTTTTAGTGTCTCCTCATACCGCAGCACGCGACATAGCTTTGCAGACGATAAGTACAACCGTTTCAGGGAGAAGAGCGTCCAACGTGACGATCTGGCTTTAAGTCGATTCGATAACAAATGACGAAAACGGACGGATTTCTCAGGTTTTTACTACATATGAACACTTTTCACATTCTCCCGTGCAACTCGGCTGCTAGTCCTCCTTTCACGCAGAATCTTAAGGTCCTAGCTCATGTCCAAGGCACCAAAGCCAGCTAAAAAATCAATAATCGATACCTAAAACTTGAATTGTACTACTTCTTACTGGCTATTACATCAACTTAGAGGCTTCATCTGTGTTCTACTATGGTGCTTTTAGTGTCTCCACATACCGCAGCACGCGACATAGCTTTGCAGACGATAAGTACGACCGTTTCAGAGAGAAGAGCGGCCAATGTGACGATCTGGCTTTAAGTCGATTCGATAACAAATGAAGAAAACGGACGGATTTCTCAGGTTTTTACTACATATGAACACTTTTCACATTCTCCCGTGAAACTCGGCTGCTAGTCCTCCTTTCATGCAGAATCTCAAGGTCCTAGCTCATGTCCAAGGCACCAAAGCCAGCTAAAAAGTCAATAATCGATACCTAAAACTTGAATTGTACTACTTCTTACTTGCTATTACATCAACTTAGAAGCTTCATCTGTGTCCTACTATGGTGCTTTTAGTGTCTCCGAATACCGCAGCACGCGACATAGCTTTGCAGACGATAAGTACAACCGTTTCAGACAGAAGAGCGGCCAATGTGACGAACTGGCTTTGAGTCGATTCGATAACAAATGACGAAAACGGACGGATTTCTCAGGTTTTTACTACATATGAACTCTTTTCACATTCTCCCATCCAACTCGGCTGCTAGTCCTCCTTTCATGCAGAATCTTAAGGCCCTAGCTCATGTCAAAGGCACCAAAGCCAGCTAAATTGTCAATAATCGATACCTAAAACTTGAATTGTACTACTTCTTACTGGCTATTACATCAACTTAGAAGCTTCATGTGTGTTCTACTATGGTGCTTTTAGTGTCTCCGCATACCGCAGCACGCGACATAGCTTTGCAGAAGATAAGTACAACCGTTTCAGAGAGAAGGCGGCCAATATGACGATCTGGCTTTAAGTCGATTCGAAAACAAATGACGAAAACGGACGGATTTCAAAGGTTTTTACTACATATGAACACTTTTCACATTCTCCCGCGCAACTGGGCTGCTAGTCCTCCTTTCATGCAGAATCTTAATGTCCTAGCTCATGTCCATGGCACCAAAGCCAGCTAAAAAGTCAATAATCGATACCTAAAACTTTAATTGCACTACTTCTTACTGGCTATTACATCAACTTAGAAGGTTCATCTGTGTATTACTATGGTGCTTTTAGTGTCTCCGGATACCGCAACTCGCGACATAGCTTAGCAGACGATAAGTACAACCGTTTCAGACAGAAGAGCGGCCAATGCGGCGATCTGACTTTAAGTCGATTCGATAACAAATGACGAAAACGGACGGATTTCTCAGGTTTTTACTACATATGAACACTTTTCACATTCTCCCGTGAAACTCGGCTGCTAGTCCTCCTTTCATGCAGAATCTTAAGGTCCTAGCTCATGTCCAAGGCACCAAAGCCAGCTAAAAAGTCAATAATCGATACCTAAAACTTGAATTGTACTACTTCTTACTGGCTATTATATCAACTTAAAAGCTTCATCTATGTTGTACTATGGTGCTTTTAGTGTCTCCGCATACCGCAACACGCGACATATCTTTGCAGACGATAAAGACAACCGTTTCAGAGAGAAGAGCGGCCAATGTGACGATCTGGCTTTGTGTCGATTCGTTAACAAATGTCGAAAACGGACGGATTTCTCAGGTTTTTACTACATATGAACTCTTTTCACATTCTCCCATCTAACTCGGCTGCTAGTCGTCCTTTCATGCAGAATCTTAAGGTCCTAGCTCATGTCAAAGGCACCAAAGCCAGCTAAAATGGCAATAATCGATACCTGAAACTTAAATTGTACTACTTCTTACTGGCTATTACATCAACTTAGAAGCTTCATCTGTGTTCTACTATGGTGCTTTTAGTGTCTCCACATACCGCAGCACGCGACATAGCTTTGCAGACGATAAGTACGACCGTTTCCGAGAGAAGAGCGGAAAATGTGACGATCTGGCTTTAAGTCGATTCGATAACAAATGACGAAAACGGACGGATTTCTCAGGTTTTTACTACATATGAACACTTTTCACATTCTCCCGTGCAACTCGGCGGCTAGTCCTCCTTTCATGCAGATTCTCAAGGTCCTAGATCATGTCCAAGGCACCAAAGCCAGCTAAAATGTCAATAATCTATACCTAAAACTTGAATTGTACTACTTCTTACTGGCTATTACATCAACGTAGAAGCTTCATCTGTGTTCTACTATGGTGCTTTTAGTGTCTCCGCATACCGCAACACGCGACATAACTTTGCAGACGATAAGGACAACCGTTTCAGAGAGAAGAGCGGCCAACGTGACGATCTGGCTTTGAGTCGATTCGTTAACAAATGACGAAAACGGACGGATTTCTCAGGTTTTTACTACATATGAACTCTTTTCACATTCTCCCATGCAACTCGGCTGCTAGTCCTCCTTTCATGCAGAATCTTAAGGTCCTAGCTCATGTCAAAGGCTCCAAAGCCAGCTAAAAAGTCAATAATCGATACCTAAAACGTGAATTGTACTACTTCTTACTTGCTATTACTTCAACTTAGAAGCTTCATCTGTGTCCTACTATGGTGCTTTTAGTGTCTCCGAATACCGCAGCACGCGACATAGCTGTGCAGACGATAAGTACAACCGTTTCAGACAGAAGAGCGGCCAATGTGACGATCTGGCTTTGAGTCGATTCGATAACAAATGACGAAAACGGACGGATTTCTAAGGTTTTTACTACATATGAACACTTTTCACATTCTCCCGTGCAACTCGGCTGCTAGTTCTCCTTTCATGCAGAATCTTAAGGTCCTAGCTCATGTTTAAGGCACCAAAGCCAGCTAAAAAGTCAATAATCTATACCTAAAACTTGAATTGTACTACTTCTTACTGGCTATTACATCAACTTAAAAGCTTCATCTGTGTTCTACTATAATGCTTTTAGTGTCTCCGCATACCGCAGCACGCGACATAGCTTTGCAGACGATAAGTACAACCGTTTCAGGGAGAAGAGCGGCCAATGTGACGATCTGGCTTTAAGTCGATTCGATAACAAATGACGAAAACGGACGGATTTCTCAGGTTTTTACTACATATGAACTCTTTTCACATTCTCCCATGCAACTCGGCTGCTAGTCCTCCTTTCATGCAGAATCTTAAGGTCCTAGCTCATGTCAAAGGCACCAAAGCCAGCTAAAAAGTCAATAATCGATACCTAAAACGTGAATTGTACTACTTCTTACTGGCTATTACATCAACTTAGAAGCTTCATGTGTGTTCTATTATGGTGCTTTTAGTGTCTCCGCATACCGCAGCACGCGAAATAGCTTTGCAGACGATAAGTACTACCGTTTCAGAGAGAAGAGCGGCCAATGTGACGATCTGGCTTTGTGTCGATTCGATAACAAATGACGAACACGGACGGATTTCTTAGGTTTGTGCTACATATGAACACTTTTCACATTTCCCGTGCAACTCGGCGGCTAGTCCTCCTTTCATGCAGATTCTCAAGGTCCTAGATCATGTCCAAGGCACCAAAGCCAGCTAAAAAGTCAATAATCGATACCTAAAACTTAAATTGTACTACTTCTTACTGGCTATTACTTCAACTTAGAAACTTCATCCGTGTTCTACTATGGTGCTTTTAGTGTCTCCACATACCGCAGCACGCGACATAGCTTTGCAGATGATAAGTACGACCGTTTCAGAGAGAAGAGCGGCCAATGTGACGATCTGGCTTTAAGTCGATTCGATAACAAATGACGAAAACGGACGGATTTCTCAGGTTTTTACTACATATGAACACTTTTCACATTCTCCCATCCAACGCGGCTGCTAGTCCTCCTTTCATGCAGAATCTTAAGGTCCTAGCTCATGTCCAAGGCACCAAAGCCAGCTAAAAAGTCAATAATCGATACCTAAAACTTGAATTGTACTACTTCTTACTTGCTATTACTTCAACTTAGACGCTTCATCTGTGTAGTACTATGGTGCTTTTAGTGTCTCCGAATACCGCAGCACGTGACATAGCTTTGCAGACGATAAGTACAACCGTTTCAAACAGAAGTGCGGCCAATGTGACGATCTGGCTTTGAGTCGATTCGTTAACAAATGACGAAAACGGACGGATTTCTCAGGTTTTTACTACATATGAACTCTTTTCACATTCTCCCATGCAACTCGGCTGCTAGTCCTCCTTTCATGCAGAATCTTAAGGTCCTAGCTCATGTCCAAGGCACCAAAGCCAACTAAAAAGTCAATAATCGATACCTAAAACGTGAATTGTACTACTTCTTACTGGCTATTACATCAACTTAGAAGCTTATGTGTGTTCTATTATGGTGCTTTTAGTGTCTCCGCATACCGCAGCACGCGAAATAGCTTTACCGACGATAAGTACAACCGTTTCAGAGAGAAGAGCGGCCAACGTGACGATCTGGCTTTGTGTCGATTCGATAACAAATGACGAACACGGACGGATTTCTTAGGTTTGTGCTACATATGAACACTTTTCACATTTCCCGTGCAACTCGGCGGCTAGTCCTCCTTTCATGCAGATTCTCAAGGTCCTAGATCATGTCCAAGGCACCAAAGCCAGCTAAAAAGTCAATAATCGATACCTAAAACTTGAATTGTACCTCTTCTTACTGGCTATTACATCAACGTAAAAGCTTCATCTGTGTTCTACTACGGTGCTTTTAGTGTCTCCGCATACCGGAACACGAGACATAGCTTTGCAGACGATAAGTACAACCGTTTCAGAGAGAAGAGCGGCCAATGTGGCGATCTGGCTTTGAGTCGATTCGTTAACAAATGAAGAAAACGGACGGATTTCTAAGGTTTTTATTACATATGAACACTTTTCACATTCTCACATGCAACTCGGCTGCTAGTCCTCCTTTCATGCAGAATCTTAAGGTCCTAGCCCATGTCCAAGGCACCAAAGCCAGCTAAAAAGTCAATAATCGATACCTAAATTTTGAATTGTACTACTTCTTACTGGCTATTACATCAACTTAGAAGCTGCATGTGTGTTCTACTATGGTGCTTTTAGTGTCTCCGCATACCGCAGCACGCGACGTAGCTTTGCCGACGATAAGTACAACCGTTTCATAGAGAAGAGCGGCCAATGTGACGATCTGCCTTTAAGTCGATTCGATAACAAATGACGAAAACGGACGGGTTTCTCAGGTTTTTACTACATATGAACACTTTTCACATTCTCCCGTGCAACTCGGCTGCTAGTCCTCCTTTCATGCAGATTCTCAAGGTCCTAGATCATGTCCAAGGCATCAAAGCCAGCTAAAAAGTCAATAATCGATACCTAAAACTTAAATTGTACTACTTCTTACTGGCTATTACTTCAACTTAGAAACTTCATCTGTGTACTACTATATTGATTTTAGTGGCTCTGGATACCGCAGCACGCGACATAGCTTTGCAGACGATAAGTACAACCGTTTCAGGGAGAAGAGCGGCCAATGTGACGATCTGGCTTTAAGTCGATTCGATAACAAATGACGAAAACGGACGGGTTTCTCAGGTTTTTACTACATATGAACCCTTTTCACATACTCCCGTGCAACTCGGCTACTAGTCCTACTTTCATGCAGAATCTTAAGGTCCTAGCTCATTTCCAAGGCACCAAAGCCAGCTAAAAAGTCAATAATCGATACCTAAAACTTGAATTGTACTACCTCTTACTGGCTATTACATCAACTTAGAAGTTTCATCTATGTTCTACTATGGGGCTTTTAGTGTCTCCGCATACCGCAGCACGCGAAATAGCTTTGCAGACGATAAGTACAACCGTTTCAGAGAGAAGAGCGGCCAATGTGACGATCTGGCTTTAAGTCGATTCGATAACAAATGACGAAAACGGACGGATTTCTCAGGTTTTTACTACATATGAACCCTTTTCACATACTCCCTTGCAACTCGGCTACTAGTCCTACTTTCATGCAGAATCTTAAGGTCCTAGCTCATGTCCAAGGCACCAAAGCCAGCTAAAAAGTCAATAATCGATACCTAAAACGTGAATTGTACTACTTCTTACTGGCTATTACATCAACTTAGAAGCTTCATGTGTGTTCTATTATGGTGCTTTTAGTGTCTCCGCATACCGCAGCACGCGAAATAGCTTTGCAGACGATAAGTACAACCGTTTCAGAGAGAAGAGCGGCCAATGTGACGATCTGGCTTTGTGTCGATTCGATAACAAATGACGAACACGGACGGATTTCTTAGGTTTGTGCTACATATGAACACTTTTCACATTCTCCCGTGCAACTCGGCTTATAGTCCTCCTTTCATGCAGAATCTTAAGGTCCTAGCTCATGTCCAAGGCACCAAAGCCAGGTAAAAAGTCAATAATCGATACCTAAAACTTGAATTGTCCTACTTCTTACTTGCTATTACATCAACTTAGAAGCTTCATCTGTGTTCTACTATGGTGCTTTTAGTGGCTCCGCATACCGCAGCACGCGAAATAGCTTTGCAGACGATAAGTACAACCGTTTCAGGGAGAAGAGCGGCCAATGTGACGATCTGGCTTTAAGTCGATTCGATAACAAATGACGAAAACGGACGGGTTTCTCAGGTTTTTACTACATATGAACACTTTTCACATTCTCCCGTGCAACTCGGCTGCTAGTCCTCCTTTCATGCAGAATCGTAAGGTCCTAGCTCATGTCCAAGGCACCAAAGCCAGCTAAAAAGTCAATAATCGATACCTAAAACTTGAATTGTACTACCTCTTACTGGCTATTACATCAACTTAGAAGCTTCATGTGTGTTCTACTATGGTGCTTTTAGTGTCTTCGCATACCGCAGCAAGCGACATAGCTTTGCCGACGATAAGTACAACCGTTTCATAGAGATGAGCGGCCAATGTGACGATCTGGCTTTAAGTCGATTCGAGAACAAAAGACGAAAACGGACGGATTTGTCAGGTTTTTACTACATATGAACACTTTTCACATTCTCCCATGCAACTCGGCTGCTAGTCCTCCTTTCATGCAGAATCTTAAGGTCCTAGCTCATGTCCAAGGCACCAAAGCCAGCTAAAAAGTCAATAATCGATACCTAAAACTTGAATTGTACTACTTCTTACTGGCTATTACATCAACTTAGAAGGTTCATCTGTGTTCTACTATGGTGCTTTTAGTGTCTTAGCATACCGCAGCACGCGAAATAGCTTTGCAGACGATAAGTACAACCGTTTCAGAGAGAAGAGCGGCCAATGTGACGATCTGGCTTTGTTTCGATTCGATAACAAATGACGAACACGGACGGATTTCTTAGGTTTGTGCTACATAAGAACACTTTTCACATTCTCCCGTGCAACTCGGCTGCTAGTCCTCCCTTCATGCAGATTCTTAAGGTCCTAGCTCCTGTCCAAGGCACCAAAGCCAGCTAAAGAGTCAATAATCGATACCTAAAACTTAAATTGTACTACATCTTACTGGCTATTACATCAACTTAGAAGTTTCATCTGTGTTCTACTATGGTGCTTTTAGTGTCTCCGCATACCGCAGCACGCGAAATAGCTTTACAGACGATAAGTACAACCGTTTCAGAGAGAAGAGCGGCCAATGTGACGATCTGGCTTTAAGTCGATTCGATAATAAATGACGATAACGGACGGGTTTCTCAGGTTTTTACGACATATGAACACTTTTCACATTCTCCCGTGCAACTCGGCTGCTAGTCCTCCTTTCATGCAGAATCTTAAGGCCCTAGCTTATGTCCATGGCACCAAAGCCAACTAAAGAGTCAATAATCGATACCTAAAACTTGAATTGTACTACCTCTTACTGGCTATTACATCAACTTAGAAATTTCATCTGTGTTCTACTATGGTGCTTTTAGTGTCTCCGCATACCGCAGCACGCGACATAGCTTTGCAGACGATAAGTACAACGGTTTCAGAGAGAAGAGCGGCCAATGTGACGATCTGGCCTTAAGTCGATTCGATAACAAATGACGAAAACGGACGGATTTCTCAGGTTTTTACTACATATGAACACTTTTCACATTCTACCGTGCATCTCGGCTGCTAGTCCTCCTTTCATTCAGAATCTTAAGGTCCTAGCTCATGTCCAAGGCACCAAAGCCAGCTAAAAAGTCAATAATCGATACCTAAAACTTGAATTGTACTACTTCTTACTGGCTATTACATCAACGTAAAAGCTTCATCTGTGTTCTACTACGGTGCTTTTAGTGTCTCCGCATACCGGAACACGAGACATAGCTTTGCAGACGATAAGTACAACCGTTTCAGAGAGAAGAGCGGCCAATGTGGCGATCTGGCTTTGAGTCGATTCGTTAACAAATGACGAAAACGGACGGATTTCTCAGGTTTTTACTACATATGAACACTTTTCACATTCTCCCGTGAAACTCGGCTGCTAGTCCTCCTTTCATGCAGAATCTTAAGGTCCTAGCTCATGTCCAAGGCACCAAAGCCAGCTAAAAAGTCAATAATCGATACCTAAAACTTGAATTAAACTACCTCTTTCTGGCTATTACATCAACTTAGAAGTTTCATCTGTGTTCTACTATGGTGCTTTTAGTGTCTCCGCATACCGAAGCACGCGACATTGCTTTGCAGACGATAAGTACAACCGTTTCAGGGAGAAGAGCGGCCAATGTGACAATCTGGCTTTAAGTCGATTCGATAACAAATGATGAAAACGGACGGATTTCTCAGGTTTTTACCACATATGAACACTTTTCACATTCTCCCGTGCAACTCAGCTGCTAGTCCTGCCTTCATGCAGAATCTTAAGGTCCTAGCTCATGTCCAAGGCACCAAAGCCAGCTAAAAGGTCAATAATCGATACCTAAAACTTGAATTGTACTACTTCTTACTGGCTATTACATCAACTTAAACGCTTCATCTGTGTTCTACTACGGTGCTTTTAATGTCTCCGCATACCAGAACACGAGACATAGCTTTGCAGACGATAAGTACAACCGTTTCAGAGAGATGAGCGGCCAATGTGGCGATCTGGCTTTGAGTCGATTCGTTAACAAATGACGAAAACGGACGGATTTCTCAGGTTTTTGCTACATATGAAAACTTTTCACATTCTCCCATGAAACTCGGCTGCTAGTCCTCCTTTCATGCAGAATCTTAAGGTCCTAGCCCATGTCCAAGGCACCAAAGCCAGCTAAAAAGTCAATAATCGATACCTAAAACTTGAATTGTACTACTTCTTACTGGCTATTACATCAACTTAGAAGCTGCATGTGTGTTCTACTATGGTGCTTTTAGTGTCTCCGCATACCGCAGCACGCGACATAGCTTTGCCGACGATAAGTACTACCGTTTCATAGAGAAGAGCGGCCAATGTGACGATATGGCTTTAAGTCGATTCGATAACAAATGACGAAAACGGACGGATTTCTCAGGTTTTTACTACATATGAACACTTTTCACATTCTCCCGTGCAACTCAGCTGCTAGTCCTCCTTTCATGCAGAATCTTAAGGTCCTAGCTCATGTTTAAGGCACCAAAGCCAGCTAAAAAGTCAATAATCTATACCTAAAACTTGAATTGTACTACTTCTTGCTGGCTATTACATCAACTTAAAAGCTTCATGTGTGTTCTACTATGGTGCTTTTAGTGTCTCCGCATACCGGAACACGCGACATATCTTTGCAGATGATAAGGACAACCGTTTCAGAGAGAAGAGCGGCCAATGTGACGACCTAGCTTTGAGTCGATTCGTTAACAAAAGACGAAAACGGACGGATTTCTCAGGTTTTTATTACATATGAACTCTTTTCACATTCTCCCGTGCATCTCGGCTGCTAGTCCTCCTTTCATTCAGAATCTTAAGGTCCTAGCTCATGTCCAAGGCACCAAAGCCACCTAAAAAGTCAATAATCGATACCTAAAACTTGAATTGTACTACTTCTTACTGGCTATTACATCAACGTAAAAGCTTCATCTGTGTTCTACTACGTTGCTTTTAGTGTCTCCGCATACCGGAACACGAGACATAGCTTTGCAGACGATAAGTACAACCGTTTAAGAGAGAAGAGCGGCCAATGTGGCGATCTAGCTTTGAGTCGATTCGTTAACAAATGACGAAAACGGACGGATTTCTCAGGTTTTTACTACATATGAACACTTTTCACATTTCCTATGCAACTCGGCTGCTAGTCCTCCTTTCATGCAGAATCTTAAGGTCCTAGCCCATGTCCAAGGCACCAAAGCCAGCTAAAAAGTCAATAATCGATACCTAAAACTTGAATTGTACTACTTCTTACTGGCTATTACATCAACTTAGAAGCTGCATGTGTGTTCTACTATGGTACTTTTAGTGTCTCCGCATACCGCAGCACGCGACATAGCTTTGCCGACGATAAGTACAACCGTTTCATAGAGAAGAGCGGCCAATGTGACGATCTGGCTTTAAGTCGATTCGATAACAAATGACGAAAACGGACGGATTTCTCAGGTTTTTACTACATATGAACACTTTTCACATTCTCCCGTGCAACTCGGCTTATAGTCCTCCATTCATGCAGAATCTTAAGGTCCTAGCTCATGTCCAAGGCACCAAAGCCAGGTAAAAAGTCAATAATCGATACCTAAAACTTGAATTGTCCTACTTCTTACTTGCTATTACATCAACTTAGAAGCTTCATGTGTGTTCTACTATGGTGCATTTAGTGTCTCCGCATACCGCAGCACGCGAAATAGCTTTGCAGACGATGAGTACAACCGTTTCAGAGAGAAGAGCGGCCAATGTGACCATCTGGCTTTGTGTCGATTCGATAACAAATGACGAACACGGACGGATTTCTTAGGTTTGTGCTACATATGAACACTTTTCACATTCTCCCGTGCAACTCGGCTGCTAGTCCTCCTTTCATGCAGATTCTTAAGGTCCTAGCTCATGTCCAAGGCACCAAAGCCAGCTAAAGAGTCAATAATCGATACCTAAAACTTAAATTGTACTACATCTTACTGGCTATTACATCAACTTAGAAGTTTCATCTGTGTTCTACTATGGTGCTTTTAGTGTCTCCGCATACCGCAGCACGCGACATAGCTTTGCAGACGATAAGTACAACCGTTTCAGGGAGAAGAGCGGCCAATGTGACGATCTGGCTTTAAGTCGATTCGATAACAAATGTCGAAAACGGACGGATTTCTCAGGTTTTTACTACATATGAACACTTTTCACATTCTCCCGTGCATCTCGGCTGCTAGTCCTCCTTTCATTCAGAATCTTAAGGTCCTAGCTCATGTCCAAGGCACCAAAGCCAGCTAAAAAGTCAATAATCGATACCTAAAACTTGAATTGTACTACTTCTTACTGGCTATTACATCAACGTAAAAGCTTCATCTGTGTTCTACTACGGTGCTTTTAGTGTCTCCGCATACCGGAACACGAGACATAGCTTTGCAGTCGATAAGTACAACCGTTTCAGAGAGAAGAGCGGCCAATGTGGCGATCTAGCTTTGAGTCGATTCGTTAACAAATGACGAAAACGGACGGATTTCTCAGGTTTTTACTACATATGAACACTTTTCACATTCTCCCATGCAACTCGGCTGCTAGTCCTCCTTTCATGCAGAATCTTAAGGTCCTAGCCCATGTCCAAAGCACCAAAGCCAGCTAAAAAGTCAATAATCGATACCTAAAACTTGAATTGTACTACTTCTTACTGGCTATTACATCAACTTAGAAGCTGCATGTGTGTTCTACTATGGTGCTTTTAGTGTCTCCGCATACCGCAGCACGCGACATAGCTTTGCAGACGATAAGTACAACCGTTTCAGAGAGAAGAGCGGCCAATGTGACGATCTGGCATTAAGTCGATTCATTAACAAATGACGAAAACGGACGGATTTCTCAGGTTTTTACTACATATGAACACTTTTCACATTCTCCCGTGCAACTCGGCTTATAGTCCTCCTTTCATGCAGAATCTTAAGGTCCTAGCTCATGTCCAAGGCACCAAAGCCAGGTAAAAAGTCAATAATCGATACCTAAAACTTGAATTGTCCTACTTCTTACTTGCTATTACATCAACTTAGAAGGTTCATCTGTGTTCTACTATGGTGCTTTTAGTGTCTCCGCATACCGCAGCACGCGAAATAGCTTTGCAGACGATAAGTACAACCGTTTCAGGGAGAAGAGCGGCCAATGTGACGATCTGGCTTTAAGTCGATTCGATAACAAATGACGAAAGCGGACGGGTTTCTCAGGTTTTTACTACATATGAACACTTTTCACATTCGCCCGTGCAACTCGGCTGCTAGTCCTCCTTTCATGCAGAATCTTAAGGCCCTAGCTTATGTCCATGGCACCAAAGCCAACTAAAAAGTCAATAATCGATACCTAAAACTTGAATTGTACTACCTCTTACTGGCTATTACATCAACTTAGAAGTTTCATCTGTGTTCTACTATGGTGCTTTTAGTGTCTCCGCATACCGCAGCACGCGACATAGCTTTGCAGAAGATAAGTACAACCGTTTCAGGGAGAAGAGCGGCCAATGTGGCGATCTGTCTTTAAGTCGTATTGATTAAAAATGACGAAAACGGACGGATTTCTCAGGTTTTTACTACATATGAACACTTTTCACATTCTCCCGTGCAACTCGGCTGCTAGTCCTCCTTTCATTCAGAATCTTAAGGTCCTAGCTCATGTCCAAGGCACCAAAGCCAGCTAAAAAGTCAATAATCGATACCTAAAACTTGAATTGTACTACTTCTTACTGGCTATTACATCAACGTAAAAGCTTCATCTGTGTTCTACTACGGTGCTTTTAGTGTCTCCGCATACCGGAACACGAGACATAGCTTTGCAGACGATAAGTACAACCGTTTCATAGAGAAGAGCGGCCAATGTGACGATCTGGCTTTAAGTCGATTCGATAACAAATGACGAAAACGGACTGATTTCTCAGGTTTTTACTACATATGAACACTTTTCACATTCTCCCGTGCAACGCGGCTGCTAGTCCTCCTTTCATGCAGAATCTTAAGGTCCTAGCTCATGTCCAAGGCACCAAAGCCAGCTAAAAAGTCAATAATCGACACCTAAAACTTGAATTGTACTACCTCTTTCTGGCTATTACATCAACTTAGAAGTTTCATCTGTGTTCTACTATGGTGCTTTTAGTGTCTCCGCATACCGCAGCACGCGACATAGCTTTGCCGACGATAAGTACAACCGTTTCATAGAGAAGAGCGGCCAATGTGACGATCTGGCTTTAAGTCGATTCGATAACAAATGACGAAAACGGACGG
The DNA here is from genome assembly GCF_023897955.1 of Schistocerca gregaria. Classification (NCBI taxonomy): domain Eukaryota; kingdom Metazoa; phylum Arthropoda; class Insecta; order Orthoptera; family Acrididae; genus Schistocerca; species Schistocerca gregaria. The sequence goes on from NW_026061795.1 coordinate 8,666,918, forward strand.
ATTTCTCAGGTTTTTACTACATATGAACACTTTTCACATTCTCCCGTGCAACTCGGCTGCTAGTCCTCCTTTCATGCAGAATCTTAAGGTCCTAGCTCATGTCCAAGGCACCAAAGCCAGGTAAAAAGTCAATAATCGATACCTAAAACTTGAATTGTCCTACTTCTTACTTGCTATTACATCAACTTAGAAGCTTCATCTGTGTTCTACTATGGTGCTTTTAGTGTCTCCGCATACCGCAGCACGCGAAATAGCTTTGCAGACGATAAGTACAACCGTTTCAGAGAGAAGAGCGGCCAATGTGACCATCTGGCTTTGTGTCGATTCGATAACAAATGACGAACACGGACGGATTTCTTAGGTTTGTGCTACATATGAACACTTTTCACATTCTCCCGTGCAACTCGGCTGCTAGTCCTCCTTTCATGCAGATTCCTAAGGTCCTAGCTCATGTCCAAGGCACCAAAGCCAGCTAAAGAGTCAATATTCGATACCTAAAACTTAAATTATACTACATCTTACTGGCTATTACATCAACTTAGAAGTTTTATCTGTGTTCTACTATGGTGCTTTTAGTGTCTCCGCATACCGCAGCACGCGAAATAGCTTTGCAGACGATAAGTACAACCGTTTCAGAGAGAAGAGCGGCCAATGTGACGATCTGTCTTTAAGTCCTTTCGATTAAAAATGACGAAAACGGACGGATTTCTCAGGTTTTTACTACATATGAACACTTTTCACATTCTCCCGTGCAACTCGGCTGCTAGTCCTCCTTTCATTCAGAATCTTAAGGTCCTAGCTCATGTCCAAGGCACCAAAGCCAGCTAAAAAGTCAATAATCGATACCTAAAACTTGAATTGTACTACTTCTTACTGGCTATTACATCAACGTAAAAGCTTCATCTGTGTTCTACTACGGTGCTTTTAGTGTCTCCGCATACCGGAACACGAGACATAGCTTTGCAGACGATAAGTACAACCGTTTCATAGAGAAGAGCGGCCAATGTGACGATCTGGCTTTAAGTCGATTCGATAACACATGACGAAAACGGACTGATTTCTCAGGTTTTTACTACATATGAACACTTTTCACATTCTCCCGTGCAACGCGGCTGCTAGTCCTCCTTTCATGCAGAATCTTAAGGTCCTAGCTCTTGTCCAAGGCACCAAAGCTAGGTAAAATGTCAATAATCGATACCTAGAACTTGAATTGTACTACTTCTTACTTGCTATTACATCAACTTAGAAGCTTCATCTGTGTCCTACTATGGTGCTTTTAGTGTCTCCGCATACCGCTGCACGCGACATAGCTTTGCAGACGATAAGTACAACCGTTTCAGACAGAAGAGCGGCCAATGTGACGATCTGGCTTTGAGTCGATTCGATAACAAATGACGAAAACGGGGGGATTTCTCAGGTTTTTGCTACATATGAACACTTTTCACATTCTCCCGTGCAACTCGGCTGCTAGTCCTCCTTTCATGCAGAATCTTAAGGTCCTAGCTCATGTCCAAGGCACCAAAGCCAGCTAAAGAGTCAATAATCGATACCTAAAACTTAAATTGTACTACATCTTACTGGCTATTACATCAACTTAGAAGTTTCATCTTTGTTCTACTATGGTGCTTTTAGTGTCTCCGCATACCGCAGCACGCGAAATAGCTTTGCAGACGATAAGTACAACCGTTTCAGAGAGAAGAGCGGCCAATGTGACGATCTGGCTTTAAGTCGATTCGACAACAAATGACGAAAACGGACGGATTTCTCAGGTTTTTACTACATATGAACACTTTTCACATTCTCCCATGAACTCGGCTGCTAGTCCTCCTTTCATGCAGAATCTTAAGGTCCTAGCTCATGTCCAAGGCACCAAAGCCAGCTAAAAAGTCAATAAACGATACCTAAAACTTAAATTGTACTACTTCTTACTGGCTATTACTTCTACTTAGAAACTTCATCTGTGTACTACTATATTGATTTTAGTGTCTCCGGATACCGCAGCACGCGACATAGCTTTGCAGACGATAAGTACAACCGTTTCAGGGAGAAGAGCGGCCAATGTGACGATCTGGCTTTAAGTCGATTCGATAACAAATGACGAAAGCGGACGGGTTTCTCAGGTTTTTACTACATATGAACACTTTTCACATTCTCCCGTGCAACTCGGCTGCTAGTCCTCCTTTCATGCAGAATCTTAAGGCCCTAGCTTATGTCCATGGCACCAAAGCCAACTAAAAAGTCAATAATCGATACCTAAAACTTGAATTGTACTACCTCTTACTGGCTATTACATCAACTTAGAAGTTTCATCTGTGTTCTACTATGGTGCTTTTAGTGTCTCCGCATACCGCAGCACGCGACATAGCTTTGCAGAAGATAAGTACAACCGTTTCAGGGAGAAGAGCGGCCAATGTGGCGATCTGTCTTTAAGTCGTATTGATTAAAAATGACGAAAACGGACTGATTTCTCAGGTTTTTACTACATATGAACACTTTTCACATTCTCCCGTGCAACTCGGCTGCTAGTCCTCCTTTCATTCAGAATCTTAAGGTCCTAGCTCATGTCCAAGGCACCAAAGCCAGCTAAAAAGTCAATAATCGATACCTAAAACTTGAATTGTACTACTTCTTACTGGCTATTACATCAACGTAAAAGCTTCATCTGTGTTCTACTACGGTGCTTTTAGTGTCTCCGCATACCGGAACACGAGACATAGCTTTGCAGACGATAAGTACAACCGTTTCATAGAGAAGAGCGGCCAATGTGACGATCTGGCTTTAAGTCGATTCGATAACAAATGACGAAAACGGACTGATTTCTCAGGTTTTTACTACATATGAACACTTTTCACATTCTCCCGTGCAACGCGGCTGCTAGTCCTCCTTTCATGCAGAATCTTAAGGTCCTAGCTCATGTCCAAGGCACCAAAGCCAGCTAAAAAGTCAATAATCGACACCTAAAACTTGAATTGTACTACCTCTTTCTGGCTATTACATCAACTTAGAAGTTTCATCTGTGTTCTACTATGGTGCTTTTAGTGTCTCCGCATACCGCAGCACGCGACATAGCTTTGCCGACGATAAGTACAACCGTTTCATAGAGAAGAGCGGCCAATGTGACGATCTGGCTTTAAGTCGATTCGATAACAAATGACGAAAACGGACGGATTTCTCAGGTTTTTACTACATATGAACACTTTTCACATTCTCCCGTGCAACTCGGCTGCTAGTCCTCCTTTCATGCAGAATCTTAAGGTCCTAGCTCATGTCCAAGGCACCAAAGCCAGGTAAAAAGTCAATAATCGATACCTAAAACTTGAATTGTCCTACTTCTTACTTGCTATTACATCAACTTAGAAGCTTCATCTGTGTTCTACTATGGTGCTTTTAGTGTCTCCGCATACCGCAGCACGCGAAATAGCTTTGCAGACGATAAGTACAACCGTTTCAGAGAGAAGAGCGGCCAATGTGACCATCTGGCTTTGTGTCGATTCGATAACAAATGACGAACACGGACGGATTTCTTAGGTTTGTGCTACATATGAACACTTTTCACATTCTCCCGTGCAACTCGGCTGCTAGTCCTCCTTTCATGCAGATTCCTAAGGTCCTAGCTCATGTCCAAGGCACCAAAGCCAGCTAAAGAGTCAATATTCGATACCTAAAACTTAAATTATACTACATCTTACTGGCTATTACATCAACTTAGAAGTTTTATCTGTGTTCTACTATGGTGCTTTTAGTGTCTCCGCATACCGCAGCACGCGAAATAGCTTTGCAGACGATAAGTACAACCGTTTCAGAGAGAAGAGCGGCCAATGTGACGATCTGTCTTTAAGTCCTTTCGATTAAAAATGACGAAAACGGACGGATTTCTCAGGTTTTTACTACATATGAACACTTTTCACATTCTCCCGTGCAACTCGGCTGCTAGTCCTCCTTTCATTCAGAATCTTAAGGTCCTAGCTCATGTCCAAGGCACCAAAGCCAGCTAAAAAGTCAATAATCGATACCTAAAACTTGAATTGTACTACTTCTTACTGGCTATTACATCAACGTAAAAGCTTCATCTGTGTTCTACTACGGTGCTTTTAGTGTCTCCGCATACCGGAACACGAGACATAGCTTTGCAGACGATAAGTACAACCGTTTCATAGAGAAGAGCGGCCAATGTGACGATCTGGCTTTAAGTCGATTCGATAACACATGACGAAAACGGACTGATTTCTCAGGTTTTTACTACATATGAACACTTTTCACATTCTCCCGTGCAACGCGGCTGCTAGTCCTCCTTTCATGCAGAATCTTAAGGTCCTAGCTCTTGTCCAAGGCACCAAAGCTAGGTAAAATGTCAATAATCGATACCTAGAACTTGAATTGTACTACTTCTTACTTGCTATTACATCAACTTAGAAGCTTCATCTGTGTCCTACTATGGTGCTTTTAGTGTCTCCGCATACCGCTGCACGCGACATAGCTTTGCAGACGATAAGTACAACCGTTTCAGACAGAAGAGCGGCCAATGTGACGATCTGGCTTTGAGTCGATTCGATAACAAATGACGAAAACGGGGGGATTTCTCAGGTTTTTGCTACATATGAACACTTTTCACATTCTCCCGTGCAACTCGGCTGCTAGTCCTCCTTTCATGCAGAATCTTAAGGTCCTAGCTCATGTTTAAGGCACCAAAGCCAGCTAAAAAGTCAATAATCTATACCTAAAACTTGAATTGTACTACTTCTTACTGGCTATTACATCAACTTAAAAGCTTCATCTGTGTTCTACTATGGTGCTTTTAGTGTCTCCGCATACCGCAACACGCGACATATTTTTGCAGACGATAAGGACAACCGTTTCAGAGAGAAGAGCGGCCAATGCGACGATCTGGCTTTGAGTCGATTCGTTAACAAATGACGAAAACGGAAGGATTTCTTAGGTTTTTACTACATATGAACTCTTTGCACATTCTCCCATGCAACTCGGCTGCTAGTCCTCCTTTCATGCAGAATCTTAAGGTCCTAGCTCATGTTTAAGGCACCAAAGCCAGCTAAATAGTCAATAATCTATACCTAAAACTTGAATTGTACTTCTTCTTACTGGCTATTACATCAACTTAAAAGCTTCATCTGTGTTCTACTATGGTGCTTTTAGTGTCTCAGCATACCGCAACACGCGACATATCTTTGCAGACGATAAGGACAACCGTTTCAGAGAGAAGAGCGGCCAATGTGACGATCTGGCTTTGAGTCGATTCGTTAACAAATGACGAAAACGGACGAATTTCTTAGGTTTTTACTACATATGAACTCTTTTCACATTCTCCCATGCAACTCGGCTGCTAGTCCTCCTTTCATGCAGAATCATAAGGTCCTAGCTCATGTCCAAGGCACCAAAGCCAGCTAAAAAGTTCAATAATCGATACCTAAAACTTGAATTGTACTACTTCTTACTGGCTGTTACATCAACTTAGAAGGTTCATCTGTATTCTTCTATGGTGCTTTTAGTGTCTCCGCATACCGCAGCACGCGAAATAGCTTTGCAGACGATAAGTACAACCGTTTCAGAGAGAAGAGCGGCCAATGTGACGATCTGGCTTTGTGTCGATTCGATAACAAATGACGAACACGGACGGATTTCTTACGTTTGTGCTACATATGAACACTTTTCACATTCTCCCGTGCAACTCGGCTGCTAGTCCTCCTTTCATGCAGATTTTTAAGGTCCTAGCTCATGTCCAAGGCACCAAAGCCAGCTAAAGAGTCAATAATCGATACCTAAAACTTAAATTGTACTACATCTTACTGGCTATTACATCAACTTAGAAGTTTCATCTGTGTTCTACTATGGTGCTTTTAGTGTCTCCGCATACCGCAGCACGCGAAATATCTTTGCAGACGATACGTACAACCGTTTCAGAGAGAAGAGCGGCCAATGTGACGATCTGGTTTTAAGTCGATTCGACAACAAATGACGAAAACGGACGGATTTTTCAGGTTTTTACTACATATGAACACTTTTCACATTCCCCCATGAACTCGGATGCTAGTCCTCCTTTCATGCAGAATCTTAAGGTCCTAGCTCATGTCCAAGGCACCAAAGCCAGCTAAAAAGTCAATAATCGATACCTAAAACTTAAATTGTACTACTTCTTACTGGCTATTACTTCTACTTAGAAACTTCATCTGTGTACTACTATATTGATTTTAGTGTCTCCGGATACCGCAGCACACGACATAGCTTTGCAGACGATAAGTAAAACCGTTTCAGGGAGAAGAGCGGCCAATGTGACGATCTGGCTTTAAGTCGATTCGATAACAAATGACGAAAACGGACGGATTTCTCAGGTTTTTACTACATATGAACACTTTTCACATTCTCCCGTGCAACTCGGCTGCTAGTCCTCCTTTCATGCAGAATCTTAAGGCCCTAGCTTATGTCCATGGCACCAAATCCAACTAAAAAGTTAATAATCGATACCTATAACTTGAATTGTACTACCTCTTACTGGCTATTACATCAACCTAGAAGCTTCATCTGTGTTCTACTATGGTGCTTTTAGTGTCTCCGCATACGGCATCACGCGACATAGCTTTGCAGACGATAAGTACAACCGTTTCAGGGAGAAGAGCGGCCAATGTGACGATATGGCTTTAAGTCGATTCAGTAACGAATGACGAAAACGGACGGATTTCTCAGGTTTTTACTACATATGAACACTTTTCACATTCTCCCGAGCAACGCGGCTGCTAGTCCTCCTTTCATGCAAAATCTTAATTTCCTAGGTCATGTCCAAGGCACAAAAGAAGAGTAAATAGTCAATAATCCATACCTAAAACTTGAATTGTACTACTCCTTACTGGCTATTACATCAACTTAGAAGCTGCATGTGTGTTCTACTATGGTGCTTTTAGTGTCTCCGCATACCGCAGCACGCGACATAGCTTTGCCGACGATAAGTACAACCGTTTCATAGAGAAGAGCGGCCAATGTGACGATCTGGCTTTAAGTCGATTCGATAACAAATGACGAAAACGGACGGATTTCTCAGGTTTTTACTACATATGAACACTTTTCACATTCTCCCGTGCAACTCGGCTGCTAGTCCTCCTTTCATGCAGAATCTTAAGGTCCTAGCTCATTGCCAAGGCACCAAAGCCAGGTAAAAAGTCAATAATCGATAACTAAAACTTGAATTGTACTACTTCTTACTTGCTATTACATCAACTTAGAAGCTTCATCTGTGTCCTACTATGGTGCTTTTAGTGTCTCCGAATACCGCAGCACGCGACATATCTTTGCAGACGATAAGGACAACCGTTTCAGAGAGAAGAGCAGCCAATGTGACGATCTGGCTTTGAGTCGATTCGTTAACAAATGACGTAAACGGACGGATTTCTCAGGTTTTTACTACATATGAACTCTTTTCACATTCTCCCATGCAACTCGGTTGCTAGACCTCCTTTCATGCAGAATCTTAAGGTCCTAGCTCATGTCCAAGGCACCAAGGCCAGCTAAAAAGTCAGTAATCGATACCTAAAACTTAAATTGTACTACTTCTTACTGGCTATTACTTCAACTTAGAAACTTCATCTGTGTACTACTTTATTGATTTTAGTGTCTCCGGATACCGCAGCACGCGACATAGCTTTGCAGACGATAAGTACAACCGTTTCAGGGAGAAGAGCGGCCAATGTGACGATCTGGCTTTGAGTCGATTCGTTAACAAATGACGAAAACGGACGGATTTCTCAGGTTTTTGCTACATATGAACACTTTCCACATTCTCCCATGCAACTCGGCTGCTAGTCCTCCTTTCATGAAGAATCTTAAGGTCCTAGCCCATGTCCAAGGCACCAAAGCCAGCTAAAAAGTCAATAATCGATACCTAAAACTTGAATTGTACTACTTCTTACTGGCTATTACATCAACTTAGAAGCTGCATGTGTGTTCTACTATGGTGCTTTTAGTGTCTCCGCATACCGCAGCACGCGACATAGCTTTGCCGACGATAAGTACAACCGTTTCATAGAGAAGAGCGGCCAATGTGACGATCTGGCTTTAAGTCGATTCGATAACAAATGACGAAAACGGACGGATTTCTCAGGTTTTTACTACATATGAACACTTTTCACATTCTCCCGTGCAACTCGGCTGCTAGTCCTCCTTTCATGCAGAATCTTAAGGTCCTAGCTCATGTCCAAGGCACCAAAGCCAGCTAAAAAGTCAATAATCGATACCTAAAACTTGAATTGTACTACTTCTTACTTGCTATTACATCAACTTAGAAGCTTCATCTGTGTTCTACTATGGTGCTTTTAGTGTCTCCGCATACCGCAACACGCGACATATCTTTGCAGACGATAAGGACAACCGTTTCAGAGAGAAGAGCGGCCAATGTGACGATCTGGCTTTGAGTCGATTCGTTAACAAATGACGAAAACGGACGGATTTCTCACGTTTTTACTACATATGAACTCTTTTCACACTCTCCCATGCAACTCGGCTGCTAGTCCTCCTTTCATGCCGAATCTTAAGGTCCTAGCTCATGTCAAAGGCACCAAAGCCAGCTAAAAAGTCAATAATCGATACCTAAAACGTGAATTGTACTACTTATTACTGGCTATTACATCAACTTAGAAGCTTCATCTGTGTTCTACTATGGTACTTTTAGTGTCTCCGCATACCGCAGCACGCGACATAGCTTTGCAGACGATAAGTACAACCGTTTCAGAGAGAAGAGCGGCCAATATGACGATCTGGCTCTAAGTCGATTCGAAAACAAATGACGAAAACCGACGGATTTCAAAGGTTTTTACTACATATTAACACTTTTCACATTCTCCCGTGCAACTCGGCTGCTAGTCCTCCTTTCATGCAGAATCATAAGGTCCTAGCTCATGTCCAAGGCACCAAAGCCAGCTAAAAAGTCAATAATCGATACCTAAAACTTGAATTGTACTACTTCCTACTGGCTATTACATCAACTTAGAAGCTGCATGTGTGTTCTACTATGGTGCTTTTAGTGTCTCCGCATACCGCAGCACGCGAAATAGCTTTGCAGACGATAAGTACAACCGTTTCAGAGAGAAGAGCGGCCAATGTGACGATCTGGCTTTGTGTCGATTCGATAACAAATGACGAACACGAACGGGTTTCTTAGGTTTGTGCTACATATGAACACTTTTCACATTCTCCCGTGCAACTCGGCTGCTAGTCCTCCTTTCATGCAGATTCTTATGGTCCTAGCTCATGTCCAAGGCACCAAAACCAGCTAAAAAGTCAATAATCGATACCTAAAACTTAAATTGTACTACATCTTACTGGCTATTACATCAACTTAGACGTTTCATCTGTGTTCTACTATGGTGCTTTTAGTGTCTCCGCATACCGCAGCACGCGACATAGCTTTGCAGACGATAAGTACAACCGTTTCAGAGAGAAGAGCGGCCAATGTGACGATCTGGCTTTAAGTCGATTCTATAACAAGTGACGAAAACGGACGGATTTCTCAGGTTTTTACTACATATGAACACCTTTCACATTCTCCCGTGCAACTCGGCTGCTAGTCCTCCTTTCATTCAGAATCTTAAGGTCCTAGATCATGTCCAAGGCACCAAAGCCAGCTAAAAAGTCAATAATCCATACCTAAAACTTGAATTGTACTACTCCTTACTGGCTATTACATCAACTTAGAAGCTGCATGTGTGTTCTACTATGGTGCTTTTAGTGTCTCCGCATACCGCAGCACGCGACATAGCTTTGCCGACGATAAGTACAACCGTTTCATAGAGAAGAGCGGCCAATGTGACGATCTGGCTTTAAGTCGATTCGATAACAAATGACGAAAACGGACGGATTTCTCAGGTTTTTACTACATATGAACACTTTTCACATTCTCCCGTGCAACTCGGCTGCTAGTCCTCCTTTCATGCATAATCTTAAGGTCCTAGCTCATGTTTAAGGCACCAAAGCCAGCTAAAAAGTCAATAATCTATACCTAAAACTTGAATTGTACTACTTCTTACTGGCTATTACATCAACTTAAAAGCTTCGTGTGTGTTCTACTATGGTGCTTTTAGTGTCTCCGCATACCGCAACACGCGACATATCTTTGCAGACGATAAGGACAACCGTTATGAGAGAAGAGCGGCCAATGTGACGATCTGGCTTTGAGTCGATTCGTTAACAAATGACGTAAACGGACGGATTTCTCAGGTTTTTACTACATATGAACTCTTTTCACATTCTCCCATGCAACTCGGCTGCTAGTCCTCCTTTCATGCAGAATCTTAAGGTCCTAGCTCATGTCGAAGGCACCAAAGCCAGCTAAAAAGTCAATAATCGATACCTAAAACTTGAATTGTACTACTTCTTACTGGCTATTACATCAACTTAAAAGCTTCATCTGTGTTCTACTATGGTGCTTTTAGTGTCTCCGCATACCGCAGCACGCGAAATAGCTTTGCAGACGATAAGTACAACCGTTTCAGAGAGAAGAGCGGCCAATGTGACTATCTGGCTTTGTGTCGATTCGATAACAAATGACGAACACGGACGGATTTCTTAGGTTTGTGCTACATATGAACACTTTTCACATTCTCCCGTGCAACTCGGCTGCTAGTCCTCCTTTCATGCAGATTCTTAAGGTCCTAGCTCATGTCCAAGGCACCAAAGCCAGCTAAAAAGTCAATAATCGATACCTAAAACTTAAATTGTACTACTTCTTACTGGCTATTACTTCAACTTAGAAACTTCATCTGTGTACTACTTTATTGATTTTAGTGTCTCCGGATACCGCAGCACGCGACATAGCTTTGCAGACGATAAGTACAACCGTTTCAGGGAGAAGAGCGGCCAATGTGACGATCTGGCTTTAAGGCGATTCGATAACAAATGACGAAAACGGACGGGTTTCTCAGGTTTTTACTACATATGAACACTTTCCACATTCTCCCATGCAACTCGGCTGCTAGTCCTCCTTTCATGAAGAATCTTAAGGTCCTAGCCCATGTCCAAGGCACCAAAGCCAGCTAAAAAGTCAATAATCGATACCTAAAACTTGAATTGTACTACTTCTTACTGGCTATTACATCAACTTAGAAGCTGCATGTGTGTTCTACTATGGTGCTTTTAGTGTCTCCGCATACCGCAGCACGCGACATAGCTTTGCCGACGATAAGTACAACCGTTTCATAGAGAAGGGCGGCCAATGTGACGATCTGGCTTTAAGTCGATTCGATAACAAATGACGAAAACGGACGGATTTCTCAGGTTTTTACTACATATGAACACTTTTCACATTCTCCCGTGCAACTCGGCTGCTAGTCCTCCTTTCATGCAGAATCTTAAGGTCCTAGCTCATGTCCAAGGCACCAAAGCCAGGTAAAAAGTCAATAATCGATACCTAAAACTTGAATTGTACTACTTCTTACTTGCTATTACATCAACTTAGAAGCTTCATCTGTGTTCTACTATGGTGCTTTTAGTGTCTCCGCATACCGCAACACGCGACATATCTTTGCAGACGATAAGGACAACCGTTTCAGAGAGAAGAGCGGCCAATGTGACGATCTGGCTTTGAGTCGATTCGTTAACAAATGACGAAAACGGACGGATTTCTCACGTTTTTACTACATATGAACTCTTTTCACACTCTCCCATGCAACTCGGCTGCTAGTCCTCCTTTCATGCCGAATCTTAAGGTCCTAGCTCATGTCAAAGGCACCAAAGCCAGCTAAAAAGTCAATAATCGATACCTAAAACGTGAATTGTACTACTTATTACTGGCTATTACATCAACTTAGAAGCTTCATCTGTGTTCTACTATGGTACTTTTAGTGTCTCCGCATACCGCAGCACGCGACATAGCTTTGCAGACGATAAGTACAACCGTTTCAGAGAGAACAGCGGCCAATATGACGATCTGGCTCTAAGTCGATTCGAAAACAAATGACGAAAACCGACGGATTTCAAAGGTTTTTACTACATATTAACACTTTTCACATTCTCCCGTGCAACTCGGCTGCTAGTCCTCCTTTCATGCAGAATCATAAGGTCCTAGCTCATGTCCAAGGCACCAAAGCCAGCTAAAAAGTCAATAATCGATACCTAAAACTTGAATTGTACTACTTCCTACTGGCTATTACATCAACTTAGAAGCTGCATGTGTGTTCTACTATGGTGCTTTTAGTGTCTCCGCATACCGCAGCACGCGAAATAGCTTTGCAGACGATAAGTACAACCGTTTCAGAGAGAAGAGCGGCCAATGTGACGATCTGGCTTTGTGTCGATTCGATAACAAATTACGAACACGAACGGGTTTCTTAGGTTTGTGCTACATATGAACACTTTTCACATTCTCCCGTGCAACTCGGCTGCTAGTCCTCCTTTCATGCAGATTCTTATGGTCCTAGCTCATGTCCAAGGCACCAAAACCAGCTAAAAAGTCAATAATCGATACCTAAAACTTAAATTGTACTACATCTTACTGGCTATTACATCAACTTAGACGTTTCATCTGTGTTCTACTATGGTGCTTTTAGTGTCTCCGCATACCGCAGCACGCGACATAGCTTTGCAGACGATAAGTACAACCGTTTCAGAGAGAAGAGCGGCCAATGTGACGATCTGGCTTTAAGTCGATTCTATAACAAGTGACGAAAACGGACGGATTTCTCAGGTTTTTACTACATATGAACACCTTTCACATTCTCCCGTGCAACTCGGCTGCTAGTCCTCCTTTCATTCAGAATCTTAAGGTCCTAGCTCATGTCCAAGGCACCAAAGCCAGCTAAAAAGTCAATAATCCATACCTAAAACTTGAATTGTACTACTCCTTACTGGCTATTACATCAACTTAGAAGCTGCATGTGTGTTCTACTATGGTGCTTTTAGTGTCTCCGCATACCGCAGTACGCGACATAGCTTTGCCGACGATAAGTACAACCGTTTCATAGAGAAGAGCGGCCAATGTGACGATCTGGCTTTAAGTCGATTCGATAACAAATGACGAAAACGGACGGATTTCTCAGGTTTTTACTACATATGAACACTTTTCACATTCTCCCGTGCAACTCGGCTGCTAGTCCTCCTTTCATGCAGAATCTTAAGGTCCTAGCTCATGTTTAAGGCACCAAAGCCAGCTAAAAAGTCAATAATCTATACCTAAAACTTGAATTGTACTACTTCTTACTGGCTATTACATCAACTTAAAAGCTTCGTGTGTGTTCTACTATGGTGCTTTTAGTGTCTCCGCATACCGCAACACGCGACATATCTTTGCAGACGATAAGGACAACCGTTTCAGAGAGAAGAGCGGCCAATGTGACGATCTGGCTTTGAGTCGATTCGTTAACAAATGACGTAAACGGACGGATTTCTCAGGTTTTTACTACATATGAACTCTTTTCACATTCTCCCATGCAACTCGGCTGCTAGTCCTCCTTTCATGCTGAATCTTAAGGTCCTAGCTCATGTCCAAGGCACCAAAGCCAGCTTAAAAGTCAATAATCGATACCTAAAACTTGAATTGTACTACTTCTTACTGGCTATTACATCAACTTAAAAGCTTCATCTGTGTTCTACTATGGTGCTTTTAGTGTCTCCGCATACCGCAGCACGCGAAATAGCTTTGCAGACGATAAGTACAACCGTTTCAGAGAGAAGAGCGGCCAATGTGACTATCTGGCTTTGTGTCGATTCGATAACAAATGACGAACACGGACGGATTTCTTAGGTTTGTGCTACATATGAACACTTTTCACATTCTCCCGTGCAACTCGGCTGCTAGTCCTCCTTTCATGCAGATTCTTAAGGTCCTAGCTCATGTCCAAGGCACCAAAGCCAGCTAAAGAGTCAATAATTGATACCTAAAACTTAAATTGTACTACATCTTACTGGCTATTACATCAACTTAGAAGTTTCATCTGTGTTCTACTATGGTGCTTTTAGTGTCTCCGCATACCGCAGCACGCGAAATAGCTTTGAAGACGATAAGTACAACCGTTTCAGAGAGAAGAGCGGCCAATGTGACGATCTGGCTTTAAGTCGATTCGACAACAAATGACGAAAACGGACGGATTTCTCAGGTTTTTACTACATATGAACACTTTTCACATTCTCCCATGAACTCGGCTGCTAGTCCTCCTTTCATGTAGAATCTTAAGGTCCTAGCTCATGTCCAAGGCACCAAAGCCAGCTAAAAAGTCAATAATCGATACCTAAAACTTAAATTGTACTACTTCTTACTGGCTATTACTTCAACTTAGAAACTTCATCTGTGTACTACTTTATTGATTTTAGTGTCTCCGGATACCGCAGCACGCGACATAGCTTTGCAGACGATAAGTACAACCGTTTCAGGGAGAAGAGCGGCCAATGTGACGATCTGGCTTTAAGGCGATTCGATAACAAATGACGAAAACGGACGGGTTTCTCAGGTTTTTACTACATATGAACACTTTTCACATTCTCCCGTGCAACTCGGCTGCTAGTCCTCCTTTCATGCAGAATCTTAAGGTCCTAGCTCATGTCCAAGGCACCAAAGCCAGCTAAAAAGTCAATAATCGATACCTAAAACTTGAATTGTACTACATCTTACTGGCTATTACATCAACTTAGAAGTTTCATCTGTGTTCTACTATGGTGCTTTTAGTGTCTCCGCATACCGCAGCACGCGACATAGCTTTGCAGACGATAAGTACAACCGTTTCAGGGAGAAGAGCGGCCAATGTGACGATCTGGCTTTAAGTCGATTCGATAACAAATGACGAAAACGGACGGATTTCTGAGGTTTTTACTACATATGAACACTTTTCACATTCTCCCGTGCAACTCGGCTGCTAGTCCTCCTTTCATGCAGAATCTTAAGGTCCTAGCTCATGTCAAAGGCACCAAAGCCAGCTAAAAAGTCAATAATCGATACCTAAAACGTGAATTGTACTACTTCTTACTGGCTATTACATCAACATAGAAGCTTCATGTGTGTTCTACTATGGTGCTTTTAGTGTCTCCGCATACCGCAGCACGCGACATAGCTTTGCAGACGATAACTACAACCGTTTCAGCGAGAAGAGCGGCCAATACGACGATCTGGCTCTAAGTCGATTCGAAAACAAATGACGAAAACCGACGGATTTCAAAGATTTTTACTACATATTAACACTTTTCACATTCTCCCGTGCAACTCGGCTGCTAGTCCTCCTTTCATGCAGAATCATAAGGTCCTAGCTCATGTCCAAGGCACCAAAGCCAGCTAAAAAGTCAATAATCGATACCTAAAGCTTGAATTGTACTACTTCTTACTGGTTATTACATCAACTTAGAAGGTTCATCTGTATTCTTCTATGGTGCTTTTAGTGTCTCCGCATACCGCAGCACGCGAAATAGCTTTGCAGACGATAAGTACAACCGTTTCAGAGAGATGAGCGGCCAATGTGACGATCTGGCTTTGTGTCGATTCGATAACAAATGACGAACACGGACGGATTTCTTAGGTTTGTGCTACATATGAACACTTTTCACATTCTCCCGTGCAACTCGGCTGCTAGTCCTCCTTTCATGCAGATTCTTATGGTCCTAGCTCATGTTCAACGCACCAAAGAAAGCTAAAAAGTCAATAATCGATACCTAAAACTTAAATTGTACTACATCTTACTGGCTATTACATCAACTTAGAAGTTTCATCTGTGTTCTACTATGGTGCTTTTAGTGTCTCCGCATACCGCAGCACGCGACATAGCTTTGCAGACGATAAGTACAACCGTTCAGAGAGAAGAGCGGCCAATGTGATTATCTGGCTTTAAGTCGATTCTATAACAAGTGACGAAAACGGACGGATTTCTCAGGTTTTTACTACATATGAACACCTTTCACATTCTACCATGAACTCGGCTGCTAGTCCTCCTTTCATGCAGAATCTTAAGGTCCTAGCTCATGTCCAAGGCACCAAAGCCAGCTAAAAAGTCAATAATCGATACCTAAAACTTAAATTGTACTACTTCTTACTGGCTATTACTTCAACTTAGAAACTTCATCTGTGTACTACTATATTGATTTTAGTGTCTCCGGATACCGCAGCACGCGACATAGCTTTGCAGACGATAAGTACAACCGTTTCAGAGAGAAGAGCGGCCAATGTGACGTTCTGGCTTTAAGTCGATACGATAACAAAAGACGAAAACGGACGGATTTCTCAGGTTTTTACTACATATGAACACTTTTCACATTCTCCCGTGCAACTCGGCTGCTAGTCCTCCTTTCATGCAGAATCTTAAGGTCCTAGCTCATGTCCAAGTCACCAAAGCCAGCTAAAAAGTCAATAATCGGTACCTAAAAATTGAATTGTTCTACTTCTTACTGGCTATTACATCAACTTAAAAGCTTCATCTGTGTTCTACTATGGTGCTTTTAGTGTCTCCACATACTGCAACACGCGACATATCTTTGCAAACGATAAGGACAACCGTTTCAGAGAGAATAGCGGCCAATGTGACGATCTGGCTTTGAGTCGATTCATTAACAAATGACGAAAACGGACGGATTTCTCAGGTTTTTACTACATATGAACACTTTTCACATTCTCCCATGCAACTCGGCTGCTAGTCCTCCTTTCATGCAGAATCTTAAGGTCCTAGCTCATGTCCAAGGCACCAAAGCCAGCTAAAAAGTCAATAATCGATACCTAAAACTTGAATTGTACTACTTCTTACTTGCTATTACATCACCTTAGAAGCTTCATGTGTGTTCTACTATGGTGCTTTTAGTGTCTCCGCATACCGCAGCACGCGACATAGCTTTGCCGACGATAAGTACAACCGTTTCATAGAGAAGAGCGGCCAATGTGACGATCTGGCTTTAAGTCGATTGGAGAACAAATGACGAAAACGGACGGATTTCTCAGGTTTTTACTACATATGAACACTTTTCACATTCTCCCATGCAACTCGGCTGCTAGTCCTCCTTTCATGCAGAATCTTAAGGTCCTAGCTCATGTCCAAGGCACCAAAGCCAGCTAAAAAGTCAATGATCGATAACTAAAACTTGTATTGTACTACTTCTTACTGGCTATTACATCAACTTAGAAGCTTCATCTGTGTTCTACTATGGTGCTTTTAGTGTCTTCGCATACCGCAACACGCGACATATCTCTGCAGACGATAAGTACAACCGTTTCAGAGAGAAGAGCGGCCAATGTGACGATTTGGCTTTGTGTTGATTCGATAACAAATGACGAACATGGACGGATTTCTTAGGTTTGTGCTACATATGAACACTTTTCACATTCTCCCGTGCAACTCGGCTGCTAGTTCCCTTTTCATGCAGATTCTTAAGGTCCTAGCTCATGTCCAAGGCACCAAAGCCAGCTAAAGAGTCAATAATCGATACCTAAAACTTAAATTGTACTACATCATACTGGCTATTACATCAACTTAGAAGTTTCATCTGTGTTCTACTATGGTGCTTTTAGTGTCTCCGCATACCGCAGCACGCGACATAGCTTTGCAGACGATAAGTACAACCGTTTCAGAGAGAAGAGCGGCCAATGTGACGATCTGGCTTTAAGTCGATTCTATAACAAGTGACGAAAACTTACGGATTTCTCAGGTTTTTACTACATATGAACACTTTTCACATTCTCCCATGAACTCGGCTGCTAGTCCTCCTTTCATGCAGAATCTTAAGGTCCTAGCTCATGTCCAAGGCACCAAAGCCAGCTAAAATGTCAATAATCGATACCTAAAACTTGAGTTGTACTATTTCTTACTGGCTATTACATCAACATAGAAGCTTCATCTGTGTTCTACTATGGTGCCTTTAGTGTCTCCGCATAACGCAGCACGCGACATAGCTTTGCAGACGATAAGTACAATAGTTTTAAAGAGAACAACTGCCATTGTGACGATCTGTCTTTAAGTTGATTCGACAAAAAATGACGAAAACGGACGGATTTCTCAGGTTTTTACTACATATGAACACTTTTCACATTCTCCCATGCAACTCGGCTGCTATTCCTCCTTTCATGCAGAATCTTAAGGTCCTAGCTCATGTCCAAGGCACCAAAGCCAGCTAAAAAGTCAATAATCGATACCTAAAACTTGAATTGTACTACGTCTTACTGGCTATTACGTCAACTTAGAAGCTTCATCTGCGTTCTACTATGGTGCTTTTAGTGTCTCCGCATACCGGAACACGAGACATAGCTTTGCAGACGATAAGTACAACCGTTTCAGTGAGAAGAGCGGCCAATGGGGCGATCTGGCTTTGAGTCGATTCGATAACAAATGACGCAAACGGACGGATTTCTCAGGTTTTTACTACATATGAACACTTTTCACATTCTCCTGTACAACTCGGCTGCTAGTCCGCCTTTCATGCAGAATCTTAAGGTCCTAGCTCATGTCCAAATCACGAATTAAAGCTAAGAAGTCAATAATCGATACCTAAAACTTGTATTGTACTACGTCTTACTGGCTATTACGTCAACTTAGAAGGTTCATCTGAGTATTACTATGGTGCTTTTAGTGTCTCCGGATACCGCAACACGCGACATAGCTTAGCAGACGATAAGGACAACCGTTTCAGACAGAAGAGCGGCCAATGCGGCGAACTGGCTTTAAGTCGATTCGATAACAAGTGACGAAAACGGACGGATTTCTCACGTTTTTACTACATATGAACACTTTTCACATACTCCCATGCAACGCGGCTGCTAGTCCTCCTTTCATGCAGAATCTTAAGGTCCTAGTTCATGTCCAAGGCACCAAAGCCAGCTAAAAAGTCAATAATCGATACCTAAAACTTAAATTGTACTACTTCTTACTGGCTACAACATCAACTTAGAAGCTTCATCTGTGTTCTACTATGGTGCTTTTAGTGTCTCCGCATACCGCAACACGCGACATATCTCTTCAGACGATAAGGACAACCGTTTCAAAGAGAATAGCGGCCAATGTGACGATCAGGCTTTGAGTCGATTCGTTAACAAATGACGAAAACGGACGGATTTCTCAGGTTTTTACTACATATGAACACTTTTCACATTCTCCTGTACAACTCGGCTGCTAGTCCTCCTTTCATGCAGAATCTTAAGGTCCTAGCTCATGTCCAAATCACGAAAGAAAGGTAAGAAGTCAATAATCGGTACCTAAAACTTGAATTGTACTACTTCTTACTGGCTATTACATCAACTTAGAAGCTTCATGTGTGTTCTACTATGGTGCTTTTAGTGTCTCCGCATACCGCAGCACGCGTCATAGCTTTGCAGACGATAAGTACAACCGTTTCATAGAGAAGAGCGACCAATGTGACGATCTGGCTTTAAGTCGATTCGAGAACAAAAGACGAAAACAGACGGATTTCTCAGGTTTTTACTACATATGAACACTTTTCACATTCTCCAATGCAACTCGGCTGCTAGACCTCCTTACGTGCAGAATCTTACGGTCGTAGCTCATGTCCAAGGCACCAAAGCCAGCTGTTGTTGTTGTTGTTGTCATCAGTCCTGAGACTGGTTTGATGCAGCTCTCCATGCTACTCTATCCTGTGCAAGCTGCTTCATCTCCCAGTACCTACTGCAACCTACATCTTTCTGAATCTGCTTAGTGTACTCATCTCTCGGTCTCCCAGCTAAAGAGTCAATAATCGATACCTAAAACTTGTATTGTACTACTTCTTACTGGCTATTACATCAACTTAGAAGTTTCATCTGTGTTCTACTATGGTGATTTTAGTGTCTCCGCATACTGCAGCACGCGACATAGCTTTGCAGACGATAAGTACAACCGCTTCAGTGAGAAGAGCGGCCAATGTGACGATCTGGCTTTAAGTTGATTCGATAACAAATGACGAAAACGGACGGATTTCTCAGGTTTTTACTACATATGAACACTTTTCACATTCTCCCGTGCAACTCGGCTGCTAGTCCTCCTTTCACGCAGAATCTTAAGGTCCTAGCTCATGTCCAAGGCACCAAAGCCAGCTAAAAAGTCAATAATCGATACCTAAAACTTGAATTGTACTACTTCTTACTGGCTATTACATCAACTTAAAAGCTTCATCTGTGTTCTACTATGGTGCTTTTAGTGTCTCCGCATACCGCAACACGAGACATAGCTTTGCAGACGATAAGGACAACCGTTTCAGAGAGAAGAGCGGACAATGTGACGATCTGGCTTCAAGTCGATTCGAGAGCTAATGACGAAATCGAACGGATTTCTCAGGTTTTTACTACATATGAACACTTTTCACATTCTCCCATGCAACTCGGCCGCTAGTCCTCCTTTCATGCAGAATCTTAAGGCCCCAGCTCATGTCCAAAGCACCAAAGCCAGCTAAAAAGTCAATAATCGATACCTAAAACTTGAATTGTACTATTTCTTACTGGCTATTACATCGACATAGAAGCTTCATCTGTGTTCTACTATGGTGCATTTAGTGTCTCCGCATAACGCAGCACGCGACATAGCTTTGCAGACGATAAGTACAATAGTTTTAAAGAGAACAATGGCCATTGTGACGATCTAGCTTTAAGTCGATTCGATAACAAATGACGAAAACGGACGGATTTCTCAGGTTTTTACTACATATGAACACTTTTCACGTTCTCTCATGCAACTCGGCTGCTAGTCCTCCTTTCATGCAGAATCTTAAGGTCCTAGCTCATGTCCAAGCCACCAAAGCCATTTAAAAAGGCAATAATCGATACCTAAAACTTGAACTGTACTACCACTTACTGGCTATTACATCAACTTAGAAGCTTCATCTGTGTTCTACTATGGTGCTTTTAATGTCTCTGCATACCGCAGCACGCGACATAGCTTTGCAGACGATAAGTACAACCGTTTCAGGGAGAAGAGTGGCCAATGTGACGATATGGCTTTAAGTCGATTCGATAACAAATGACGATAACGGACGGATTTCTCAGGTTTTTACTACATATGAACACTTTTCACATTCTCCCGTGCAACTCGGCTGCTAGTCCTCCTTTCATGCAGAATCTTAAGGTCCTAGCTCATGCCAAGGCACCAAAGCCAGCTAAAAAATCAATAATCGATACCTAAAACTTGAACTGTACTACTTCTTACTTGCTATTACATCAACTTAGAAGCTTCATCTGTGTCCTACTATGGTGCTTTTAGTGTCTCCGAATACCGCAGCACGCGACATAGCTTTGCAGACGATAAGTACAACCGTTTCAGAGAGAAGAGCGGCCAATGTAACGATCTGGCTTTAAGTCGATTCGATAACAAATAACGAAAACTTACGGATTTATCAGGTTTTACTACATATGAACACTTTTCACATTCTCCCATGCAACTCGGCTGCTAATCCTCCTTTCATGCAGAACCTTAATGTCCTAGCTCATGTCCAAGGCACCAAAGACAGCTAAAAAGTCAATAATCGATACCTAAAACTTGAATTGCACTACTTCTTACTGGCTATTACATCAGCTTAGAAGCTTCATCTGTGTTCTACTATGGTGCTTTTAATGTCTCTGCATACCGCAGCACGCGACATAGCTTTGCAGACGATAAGTACAACCGTTACAGAGAGAAGAGCGGCCAATGTGACGATCTGGCTTCAAGTCGATTCGATAGCTAATGACGAAATCGAACGGATTTCTCAGGTTTTTACTACATATGAACACTTTTCACATTCTCCCGTGCAACTCGGCTGCTAGTTCTCCTTTCATGCAGAATCGTAAGGTCCTAGCTCATGTCCAAGGCACCAAAGCCAGCTAAAAAGGCAATAATCGATACCTAAAACTTGAATTGTACTACTTCTTACTGTCTATTACATCAACTTTAAAGCTTCATCTGTGTTCTACTATGGTGCTTTTAGTGTCTCCGCATACCGCAACACGCGACATATCTTTGCAGACGATAAGGACAACCGTTTCAGAGAGAATAGCGGGCAATGTGACGATCTGGCTTTGCGTCGATTCGTTAACAAATGACGAAAACGGACGGATTCCTCAGGTTTTTACTACATATGAACACTTTTCACATTCTCCCATGCAACTCGGCTGCTAGTCCTCCTTTCATGCAGAATCTTAAGGTCCTAGCTCATGTCCAAGGCACCAAAGCCAGCTAAAATGTCAATAATCGATACCTAGAACTTGAATTGTACTACTTCTTACTGGCTGTTACATCAACTTAGAAGCTTCATCTGCGTTCTACTATGGTGCTTTTAGTGTCTCCGCTTACGCAGCACGCGACATAGGTTTGCAGACGATAAGTACAACCGTTTCAGAGAGACGAGCGGCCAATGTGACGACCTGGCTTTAAGTCGATTCGATAACAAATGACGAAAACGGACGGATTTCTCAGGTTTTTACTACATATGAACACTTTTCACACTCTCCCGTGCAACGCGGCTGCTAGTCCTCCTTTCATGCAGAATCTTAAGGCCCCAGCTCATGTCCAAAGCACCAAAGCCAGCTAAAAAGTCAATAATCGATACCTAAAACTTGAATTGTACTACTTCCTACTGGCTGTTACATCAACTTAGAAGCTTCATCTGTGTTCTACTATGGTGCTTTTAGTGATTCCGCATACCGCAGCACGCGACATAGGTTTGCAGACGATAAGTACAACCGTTTCAGAGAGACGAGCGGCCAATGTGACGACCTGGCTTTAAGTCGATTCGATAACAAATGACGAAAACGGACATATTTCTCAGGTTTTTACTACATATAAACACTTTTCACATTCTCCCGTGCAAGTCGGCTGCAAGTCCTCCTTTCATGCACAATCTTAAGGTCCTAGCCCATGTCCAAAGCACCAAAGCCTGCTAAAAAGTCAATAATCGATACCTAAAACTTTAATTGTACTACTTCTTACTGGCTATTACATCAAATTAGAAGCTTCATCTGTGTTCTACTATGGTGCTTTTAGTGTCTCCGGATACCGCAACACGCGACATAGCTTTGCAGACGATAAGTACAAAGGTTTCAGAGAGAAGAGCGGCCAATCTAACGATCTGGCTTTAAGTCGATTCGATAACAAATGACGAAAACTTACGGATTTCTCAGGTTTTTACTACATATGAACACTTTTCACATTCTCCCGTGCAACTCGGCTGCTAGTCCTCCTTTCATGCAGAATCTTAAGGTCCTAGCTCATGTCCAAAGCATCAAAGCCAGCTAAAAAGACAATAATCGATACCTAAAACTTGAATTGTACTATTTCTTACTGGCTATTACATTAACATAGAAGCTTCATTTGTGTTCTACTATGGTGCATTTAGTGTCTCCGCATAACGCAGCACGCGACATAGCTTTGCAGACGATAAGTACAATAGTTTTAAAGAGAACAATGGCCATTGTGACGATCTAGCTTTAAGTCGATTCGATAACAAATGACGAAAACGGACGGATTTCTCAGGTTTTTACTACATATGAACACTTTTCACGTTCTCTCATGCAACTCCGCTGCTATTCCTCCTTTCATGCAGAATCTTAAGGTCCTAGCTCATGTCCAAGCCACCAAAGCCATTTAAAAAGGCAATAATCGATACCTAAAACTTGAACTGTACTACCTCTTACTGGCTATTACATCAACTTAGAAGCTTCATCTGTGTTCTACTATGGTGCTTTTAATGTCTCTGCATACCGCAGCACGCGACATAGCTTTGCAGACGATAAGTACAACCGTTTCAGAGAGAAGAGCGGCCAATGTAACGATCTGGCTTTAAGTCGATTCGATAACAAATAACGAAAACTTACGGATTTATCAGGTTTTTCTACATATGAACACTTTTCACATTCTCCCATGCAACTCGGCTGCTAATCCTCCTTTCATGCAGAACCTTAATGTCCTAGCTCATGTCCAAGGCACCAAAGCCAGCTAAAAAGTCAATAATCGATACCTAAAACTTGAATTGCACTACTTCTTACTGGCTATTACATCAGCTTAGAAGCTTCATCTGTGTTCTACTATGGTGCTTTTAATGTCTCTGCATACCGCAGCACGCGACATAGATTTGCAGACGATAAGTACAACCGTTACAGAGAGAAGAGCGGCCAATGTGACGATCTGGCTTCAAGTCGATTCGATAGCTAATGACGAAATCGAACGGATTTCTCAGGTTTTTACTACATATGAACACTTTTCACATTCTCCCGTGCAACTCGGCTGCTAGTTCTCCTTTCATGCAGAATCGTAAGGTCCTAGCTCATGTCCAAGGCACCAAAGCCAGCTAAAAAGTCAATAATCGATACCTAAAACTTGAATTGTACTACTTCTTACTGTCTATTACATCAACTTTAAAGCTTCATCTGTGTTCTACTATGGTGCTTTTAGTGTCTCCGCATACCGCAACACGCGACATATCTTTGCAGACGATAAGGACAACCGTTTCAGAGAGAATAGCGGGCAATGTGACGATCTGGCTTTGCGTCGATTCGTTAACAAATGACGAAAACGGACGGATTCCTCAGGTTTTTACTACATATGAACACTTTTCACATTCTCCCATGCAACTCGGCTGCTAGTCCTCCTTTCATGCAGAATCTTATGGTCCTAGCTCATGTCCAAGGCACCAAAGCCAGCTAAAATGTCAATAATCGATACCTAGAACTTGAATTGTACTACTTCTTACTGGCTGTTACATCAACTTAGAAGCTTCATCTGCGTTCTACTATGGTGCTTTTAGTGTCTCCGCATACCGCAGCACGCGACATAGGTTTGCAGACGATAAGTACAACCGTTTCAGAGAGACGAGCGGCCAATGTGACGACCTGGCTTTAAGTCGATTCGATAACAAATGACGAAAACGGACGGATTTCTCAGGTTTTTACTACATATGAACACTTTTCACATTCTCCCGTGCAACGCGGCTGCTAGTCCTCCTTTCATGCACAATCTTAAGGTCCTAGCCCATGTCCAAAGAACCAAAGCCAGCTAAAAAGTCAATAATCGATACCTAGAACTTGAATTGTACTACTTCTTACTGGCTGTTACATCAACTTAGAAGCTTCATCTGTGTTCTACTATGGTGCTTTTAGTGTCTCCACATACCGCAGCACGCGACATAGCTTTGCAGACGACAAGTACGACCGTTTCAGAGAGAAGAGCGGCCAATGTGACGATCTGGCTTTAAGTCGATTCGATAACAAAAGACGAAAACGGACGGATTTCTCAGGTTTTTACTACATATGAACACTTTTCACATTCTCCCGTGCAACTCGGCTGCTAGTCCTCCTTTCATGCAGAATCTTAAGGTCCTAACTCATGTCCAAGGCACCAAAGCCAGCTAAAAAGTCAATAATCGATACCTAAAACTTGAATTGTACTACTTCTTACTTGCTATTACATCAATTTAGAAGCTTCATCTGTGTCCTTCTATGGTGCTTTTAGTGTCTCCGAATACCGCAGCACGCGACATAGCTTAGCAGACGATAAGTACAACCGTTTCAGAGAGAAGAGCGACCAATGTAACGATCTGGCTTTAAGTCGATTCGATAACAAATGACGAAAACTTACGGATTTCTCAGGTTTTTACTACATATGAACACTTGTCACATTCTCCCGTGCAACTCGGCTGCTAGTCCTCCTTTCATGCAGAATCCTAAGGTCCTAGCTCATGTCCAAGGCACCAAAGCCAGTTAAAAAGTCAATAATCGACACCTAAAACTTGAATTGTACTACTTCTTACTGGCTTTTACATCAACTTAAAAGCTTCATCTGTGTTCTACTATGGTGCTTTTAGTGTCTCCGCATAGCGCAGCACGCGACATAGCTTTGCAGACGATAAATGTAACCATTTGAGAGAGAAGAGTGGCCAATGTGACGATATGGCTTTAAGTCGATTCGATAACAAATGACGATAACGGACGGATTTCTCAGGTATTTACTACATATGAACACTTTTCACATTCTCCCGTGCAACTCGGCTGCTAGTCCTCCTTTCATGCAGAATCTTAAGCTCCTAGCTCATGTCCAAAGCACCAAAGCCAGCTAAAAAGACAATAATCGATACCTAAAACTTGAATTGTACTATTTCTTACTGGCTATTACATCAACATAGAAGCTTCATCTGTGTTCTACTATGGTGCATTTAGTGTCTCCGCATAACGCAGCACGCGACATAGCTTTGCAGACGATAAGTACAATAGTTTTAAAGAGAACAATGGCCATTGTGACGATCTAGCTTTAAGTCGATTCGATAACAAATGACGAAAACGGACGGATTTCTCAGGTTTTTACTACATATGAACACTTTTCACGTTCTCTCATGCAACTCGGCTGCTAGTCCTCCTTTCATGCAGAATCTTAAGGTCCTAGCTCATGTCCAAGCCACCAAAGCCATTTAAAAAGGCAATAATCGATACCTAAAACTTGAACTGTACTACCTCTTACTGGCTATTACATCAACTTCGAAGCTTCATCTGTGTTCTACTATGGTGCTTTTAATGTCTCTGCATACCGCAGCACGCGACATAGCTTTGCAGACGATAAGTACAACCGTTTCAGGGAGAAGAGTGGCCAATGTGACGATATGGCTTTAAGTCGATTCGATAACGAATGACGATAACGGACGGATTTCTCAGGTTTTTACTACATATGAACACTTTTCACATTCTCCCGTGCAACTCGACTGCTAGTCCTCCTTTCATGCAGAATCTTAAGGTCCTAGCTCATGCCAAGGCACCAAAGCCAGCTAAAAAATCAATAATCGATACCTAAAACTTGAACAGTACTACTTTTTACTTGCTATTACATCAACTTAGAAGCTTCATCTGTGTCCTACTATGGTGCTTTTAGTGTCTCCGAATACCGCAGCACGCGACATAGCTTTGCAGACGATAAGTACAACCGTTTCAGAGAGAAGAGCGGCCAATGTAACGATCTGGCTTTAAGTCGATTCGATAACAAATAACGAAAACTTACGGATTTATCTGGTTTTTCTACATATGAACACTTTTCACATTCTCCCATGCAACTCGGCTGCTAATCCTCCTTTCATGCAGAACCTTAATGCCCTAGCTCATGTCCAAGGCACCAAAGCCAGCTAAAAAGTCAATAATCGATACCTAAAACTTGAATTGCACTACTTCTTACTGTCTATTACATCAACTTTAAAGCTTCATCTGTGTTCTACTATGGTGCTTTTAGTGTCTCCGCATACCGCAACACGCGACATATCTTTGCAGACGATAAGGACAACCGTTTCAGAGAGAATAGCGGGCAATGTGACGATCTGGCTTTGCGTCGATTCGTTAACAATTGACGAAAACGGACGGATTCCTCAGGTTTTTACTACATATGAACACTTTTCACATTCTCCCATGCAACTCGGCTGCTAGTCCTCCTTTCATGCAGAATCTTATGGTCCTAGCTCATGTCCAAGGCACCAAAGCCAGCTAAAATGTCAATAATCGATACCTAGAACTTGAATTGTACTACTTCTTACTGGCTGTTACATCAACTTAGAAGCTTCATCTGCGTTCTACTATGGTGCTTTTAGTGTCTCCGCATACCGCAGCACGCGACATAGGTTTGCAGACGATAAGTACAACCGTTTCAGAGAGACGAGCGGCCAATGTGACGACCTGGCTTTAAGTCGATTCGATAACAAATGACGAAAACGGACGGATTTCTCAGGTTTTTACTACATATGAACACTTTTCACATTCTCCCGTGCAACGCGGCTGCTAGTCCTCCTTTCATGCACAATCTTAAGGTCCTAGCCCATGTCCAAAGAACCAAAGCCAGCTAAAAAGTCAATAATCGATACCTAGAACTTGAATTGTACTACTTCTTACTGGCTGTTACATCAACTTAGAAGCTTCATCTGTGTTCTACTATGGTGCTTTTAGTGTCTCCACATACCGCAGCACTCGACATAGCTTTGCAGACGACAAGTACGACCGTTTCAGAGAGAAGAGCGGCCAATGTGACGATCTGGCTTTAAGTCGATTCGATAACAAAAGACGAAAACGGACTGATTTCTCAGGTTTTTACTACATATGAACACTTTTCACATTCTCCCGTGCAACTCGGCTGCTAGTCCTCCTTTCATGCAGAATCTTAAGGTCCTAACTCATGTCCAAGGCACCAAAGCCAGCTAAAAAGTCAATAATCGATACCTAAAACTTGAATTGTACTACTTCTTACTTGCTATTACATCAATTTAGAAGCTTCATCTGTGTCCTTCTATGGTGCTTTTAGTGTCTCCGAATACCGCAGCACGCGACATAGCTTAGCAGACGATAAGTACAACCGTTTCAGAGAGAAGAGCGACCAATGTAACGATCTGGCTTTAAGTCGATTCGATAACAATTGACGAAAACTTACGGATTTCTCAGGTTTTTACTACATATGAACACTTTTCACATTCTCCCGTGCAACTCGGCTGCTATTCCATCTTTCATGCAGAATCTTAAGGTCCTAGCTCATGTCCAAGGCACCAAAGCCAGTTAAAAAGTCAATAATCGACACCTAAAACTTGAATTGTACTACTTCTTACTGGCTATTACATCAACTTAAAAGCTTCATCTGTGTTCTACTATGGTGCTTTTAGTGTCTCCGCATAGCGCAGCACGCGACATAGCTTTGCAGACGATAAATGTAACCATTTCAGAGAGAAGAGTGGCCAATGTGACGATATGGCTTTAAGTCGATTCGATAACAAATGACGATAACGGACGGATTTCTCAGGTTTTTACTACATATGAACACTTTTCACATTCTCCCGTGCAACTCGGCTGCTAGTCCTCCTTTCATGCAGAATCTTAAGGTCCTAGCTCATGTCCAAAGCACCAAAGCCAGCTAAAAAGACAATAATCTATACCTAAAACTTGAATTGTACTATTTCTTACTGGCTATTACATCAACATAGAAGCTTCATCTGTGTTCTACTATGGTGCATTTAGTGTCTCCGCATAACGCAGCACGCGACATAGCTTTGCAGACGATAAGTACAATAGTTTTAAAGAGAACAATGGCCATTGTGACGATCTAGCTTTAAGTCGATTCGATAACAAATGACGAAAACGGACGGATTTCTCAGGTTTTTACTACATATGAACACTTTTCACGTTCTCTCATGCAACTCGGCTGCTAGTCCTCCTTTCATGCAGAATCTTAAGGTCCTAGCTCATGTCCAAGCCACCAAAGCCATTTAAAAAGGCAATAATCGATACCTAAAACTTGAACTGTACTACCTCTTACTGGCTATTACATCAACTTAGAAGCTTCATCTGTGTTCTACTATGGTGCTTTTAATGTCTCTGCATACCGCAGCACGCGACATAGCTTTGCAGACGATAAGTACAACCGTTTCAGGGAGAAGAGTGGCCAATGTGACGATATGGCTTTAAGTCGATTCGATAACGAATGACGATAACGGACGGATTTCTCAGGTTTTTACTACATATGAACACTTTTCACATTCTCCCGTGCAACTCGGCTGCTAGTCCTCCTTTCATGCAGAATCTTAAGGTCCTAGCTCATGCCAAGGCACCAAAGCCAGCTAAAAAATCAATAATCGATACCTAAAACTTGAACTGTACTACTTTTTACTTGCTATTACATCAACTTAGAAGCTTCATCTGTGTCCTACTATGGTGCTTTTAGTGTCTCCGAATACCGCAGCACGCGACATAGCTTAGCAGACGATAAGTACAACCGTTTCAGAGAGAAGAGCGGCCAATGTAACGATCTGGCTTTAAGTCGATTCGATAACAAATAACGAAAACTTACGGATTTATCAGGTTTTTCTACATATGAACACTTTTCACATTCTCCCATGCAACTCGGCTGCTAATCCTCCTTTCATGCAGAACCTTAATGTCCTAGCTCATGTCCAAGGCACCAAAGCCAGCTAAAAAGTCAATAATCGATACCTAAAACTTGAATTGCACTACTTCTTACTGGCTATTACATCAGCTTAGAAGCTTCATCTGTGTTCTACTATGGTGCTTTTAATGTCTCTGCATACCGCAGCACGCGACATAGCTTTGCAAACGATAAGTACAACCGTTACAGAGAGAAGAGCGGCCAATGTGACGATCTGGCTTCAAGTCGATTCGATAGCTAATGACGAAATCGAACGGATTTCTCAGGTTTTTACTACATATGAACACTTTTCACATTCTCCCGTGCAACTCGGCTGCTAGTTCTCCTTTCATGCAGAATCGTAAGGTCCTAGCTCATGTCCAAGGCACCAAAGCCAGCTAAAAAGTCAATAATCGATACATAAAAATTGAATTGTACTACTTCTTACTGTCTATTACATCAACTTTAAAGCTTCATCTGTGTTCTACTATGGTGCTTTTAGTGTCTCCGCATACCGCAACACGCGACATATCTTTGCAGACGATAAGGACAACCGTTTCAGAGAGAATAGCGGGCAATGTGACGATCTGGCTTTGCGTCGATTCGTTAACAAATGAAGAAAACGGACGGATTCCTCAGGTTTTTACTACATATGAACACTTTTCACATTCTCCCATGCAACTCGGCTGCTAGTCCTCCTTTCATGCAGAATCTTAAGGTCCTAGCTCATGTCCAAGGCACCAAAGCCAGCTAAAATGTCAATAATCGATACCTAGAACTTGAATTGTACTACTTCTTACTGGCTGTTACATCAACTTAGAAGCTTCATCTGCGTTCTACTATGGTGCTTTTAGTGTCTCCGCATACCGCAGCACGCGACATAGGTTTGCAGACGATAACTACAACCGTTTCAGAGAGACGAGCGGCCAATGTGACGACCTGGCTTTAAGTCGATTCGATAACAAATGACGAAAACTGACGGATTTCTCAGGTTTTTACTACATATGAACACTTTTCACATTCTCCCATGCATCGCGGCTGCTAGTCCTCCTTTCGTGCACAATCGTAAGGTCCTAGCCCATGTCCAAAGAACCAAAGCCAGCTAAAAAGTCAATAATCGATACCTAGAACTTGAATTGTACTACTTCTTACTGGCTGTTACATCAACTTAGAAGCTTCATCTGTGTTCTACTATGGTGCTTTTAGTGTCTCCACATACCGCAGCACGCGACATAGCTTTGCAGACGACAAGTACTACCGTTTCAGTGAGAAGAGCGGCCAATGTGACGATCTGGCTTTAAGTCGATTCGATAACAAAAGACGAAAACGGACGGATTTCTCAGGTTTTTACTACATATGAACACTTTTCACATTCTCCCGTGCAACTCGGCTGCTAGTCCTCCTTTCATGCAGAATCTTAAGGTCCTAACTCATGTCCAAGTCACCAAAGCCAGCTAAAAAGTCAATAATCGATACCTAAAACTTGAATTGTACTACTTCTTACTTGCTATTACATCAATTTAGAAGCTTCATCTGTGTCCTTCTATGGTGCTTTTAGTGTCTCCAAATGCCGCAGCACGCGACATAGCTTAGCAGACGATAAGTACAACCGTTTCAGAGAGAAGAGCGACCAATGTAACGATCTGGCTTTAAGTCGATTCGATAACAAATGACGAAAACTTACGGATTTCTCAGGTTTTTACTACATATGAACACTTTTCACATTCTCCCGTGCAACTCGGCTGCTATTCCATCTTTCATGCAGAATCTTAAGGTCCTAGCTCATGTCCAAGGCTCCAAAGCCAGTTAAAAAGTCAATAATCGACACCTAAAACTTGAATTGTACTACTTCTTACTGGCTATTACACCAACTTAAAAGCTTCATCTGTGTTCTACTATGGTGCTTTTAGTGTCTCCGCATAGCGCAGCACGCGACATAGCTTTGCAGACGATAAATGTAACCATTTCAGAGAGAAGAGCGGCCAATGTGAGGATCTGGCTTTAAGTCAATTCGATAACAAATGACGAAAACGGACGGATTTCTCAGGTTTTTACTACATATGAACACTTTTCATATTCTCCCATGCAACTCGGCTGCTAGTCCTCATTTAATGCAGAATCTTACGGCCCTAGCTCATGTCCAAAGCACCAAAGCCAGCTAAAAAGTCAATAATCGATACCTAAAACTTGAATTGTACTACTTCCTACTGGCTGTTACATCAACTTAGAAGCTTCATCTGTGTTCTACTATGGTGCTTTAAGTGTCTCCGAATACCGCACCACGCGACATAGCTTAGCAGACGATAAGTACAACCGTTTCAGAGAGAAGAGCGGCCAATGTGACGATCTGGCTTTAAGTCGATTCGATAACAAATGACGAAAACGGACATATTTCTCAGGTTTTTACTACATATAAACACTTTTCACATTCTCCCGTGCAACTCGGCTGCAAGTCCTCCTTTCATGCACAATCTTAAGGTCCTAGCCCATGTCCTAAGCACCAAAGCCTGCTAAAAAGTCAATAATCGATACCTAAAACTTTAATTGTACTACTTCTTACTGGCTATTACATCAAATTAAAAGCTTCATCTGTGTTCTACTATGGTGCTTTTAGTGTCTCCGGATACCGCAACACACGACATAGCTTAGCAGACGATAAGTACAACCGTTTCAGACAGAAGAGCGGCCAATGCGGCGATCTGGCTTTAAGTCGATTCGATAACAAATGACGAAAACGGACGGATTTCTCAGGTTTTTACTACATATGAACACTTTTCACATTCTTCTGTGCAACTCGGCTGCTAGTCCTCCTTTTATGCAGAATCTTAAGGTCCTAGCTCATGTCCAAGGCACCAAAGCCAGCTAAAAAGTCAATAATCGATACCTAAAACTTGAATTGTACTATTTCTTACTGGCTATTACATCAACATAGAAGCTTCATGTGTGTTCTACTATGGTGCCTTTAGTGTCTCCGCATAACGCAGCACGCGACATAGCTTTGCTGACGATAAGTACAATAGTTTTAAAGAGAACTACGGCCATTGTGATGATCTGGCTTCAAGTCGATTCGATAGCTAATGACGAAATCGAACGGATTTCTCAGGTTTTTACTACATATGAACACTTTTCACATTCTCCCGTGCAACTCGGCTGCTAGTTCCCCTTCATGCAGAATCGTAATGTCCTAGCTCATGTCCAAGGCACCAAAGCCAGCTAAAAAGTCAATAATCGATACCTAAAACTTGAATTGTACTACTTCTTACTGGCTATTACATCAACTTAAAAGCTTCATCTGTGTTCTACTATGGTGCTTTTAGTGTCTCCGCATACCGCAACACGCGACATAGGTTTGCAGACGATAAGGACCACCGTTTCATAGAAAATAGCGGGCAATGTGACGATCTGGCTTTGAGTCGATTTGTTAACAAATGACGAAAACGGACGGATTTCTCAGGTTTTTACTGCATATGAATACTTTTCACATTCTCCCAAGCAACTCGGCTGCTAGTCCTCCTTTCATGCAGAATCTTAAGGTCCTAGCTCATGTCCAAGGCACCAAAGCCAGCTAAAAAGTCAATAATCGATACCTCAAACTTGTATTGTACTACTTCTTACTGGCTATTGCATCAACTTATCAGGTTCATCGGTGTATTACTATGGTGCTTTTAGTGTCTCCGGATACCGCAACATTCTACATAGCTTAGCAGACGATAAGTACAACCGTTTCAGACAGAAGAGCGGCCTATGCGGCGATCTGGCTTTATGTCGATTCGATAAGAAATGACGAAAACGGACGGATTTCTCAGGTTTTTACTACTTATGAACACTTTTTACATTCTTCCGTGCAAATCCGCTGCTATTCCTCCTTTTATGCAGAATCTTAAGGTCCTAGCTCATGTCCAATGCACCAAAGCCAGTTAAAAAGTCAATAATCTATACCTAAAACTTGAATTGTACTACTTCTTACTGGCTATTACATCAACCTAAAAGCTTCATCTGTGTTCTACTATGGTGCTTTTAGTGTCTCCGCATAGCGCAGCACGCGACATAGCTTTGCAGACGATAAGTACAACCGTTTCAGTGAGAAGAGCGGCCAATGTGACGATCTGGCTTTGAGTTGATTCGATAACAAATGACGAAAACGGACGGATTTCTCAGGTTTTTACTACATATGAACACTTTTCACATTCTCCCATGCAACTCGGCTGCTATTCCTCCTTTCATGCAGAATCTTAAGGTCCTACCTCATGTCCAAGGCACCAAAGCCAGCTAAAAAGTCAATAATCTATACCTAAAACTTCAATTGTACTACTTCTTACTGGCTACTACATCAACTTAGGAGTTTCATGTGTGTTCTACTATGGTGCTTTTAGTGTCTCCGCTTACCGCAGCACGCGACATAGCTTTGAAGACGATAAGGACAACCGTTTCAGAGAGAAGAGAGGCCAATGTGACGATCTGGCTTCAAGTCGATTCGAGACCTAATGACGAAATCGAACGGATTTCTCAGGTTTTTACTACATATGAACACTTTTCACATACTCCCATGCAACTCGGCTGCTAGTCCTCCTTTCATGCAGAATCTTAAGGCCCTAGCTCATGTCCAAAGCACCAAAGCCAGTTAAAAAGTCAATAATCGACACCTAAAACTTGAATTGTACTACTTCTTACTGGCTATTACATCAACTTAAAAGCTTCATCTGTGTTCTACTATGGTGCTTTTAGTGTCTCCGCATAGCGCAGCACGCGACATAGCTTTGCAGACGATAAATGTAACCATTTCAGAGAGAAGAGCGGCCAATGTGAGGATCTGGCTTTAAGTCAATTCGATAACAAATGACGAAAACGGACGGATTTCTCAGGTTTTTACTACATATGAACACTTTTCACATTCTCCCGCGCAACGCGGCTGCTAGTCCTCTTTTCATGCAGAATCTTAAGGTCCTAGCTCATGTCCAAGGCACCAAAGCCAGTTAAAAAGTCAATAATCGATACCTAAAACTTGATTTGTACTACTTCTTACTGGCTATTACATCAACTTAGAAGCTTCATCTGTGTCCTACTATGGTGCTTTAAGTGTCTCCGAATACCGCAGCACGCGACATAGCTTTGCAGACGATAAGTACAACCGTTTCAGAGAGAAGAGCGGCCAATGTGACGATCTGGCTTTAAGTCGATTCGAAAACAAATGACGGAAACGGACATATTTCTCAGGTTTTTACTACATATGAACACTTTTCACATTCTCCCGTGCAAGTCGGCTGCAAGTCCTCCTTTCATGCACAATCTTAAGGTCCTAGCCCATGTCCTAAGCACCAAAGCCTGCTACAAAGTCAATAATCGATACCTAAAACTTTAATTGTACTACTTCTTACTGGCTATTACATCAAATTAAAAGCTTCATCTGTGTTCTACTATGGTGCTTTTAGTGTCTCCGGATACCGCAACACACGACATAGCTTAGCAGACGATAAGTACAACCGTTTCAGACAGAAGAGCGGCCAGTGCGGCGATCTGGCTTTAAGTCGATTCGATAACAAATAACGAAAA
The DNA here is from genome assembly GCF_023897955.1 of Schistocerca gregaria. Taxonomy (NCBI): domain Eukaryota; kingdom Metazoa; phylum Arthropoda; class Insecta; order Orthoptera; family Acrididae; genus Schistocerca; species Schistocerca gregaria. The sequence goes on from NW_026061795.1 coordinate 8,702,248, forward strand.
CGGACGGATTTCTCAGGTTTTTACTACATATGAACACTTTTCACATTCTTCTGTGCAACTCGGCTGCTAGTCCTCCTTTTATGCAGAATCTTAAGGTCCTAGCTCATGTCCAAGGCACCAAAGCCAGCTAAAAAGTCAATAATCGATACCTAAAACTTGAATTGTACTATTTCTTACTGGCTATTACATCAACATAGAAGCTTCATCTGTGTTCTACTATGGTGCCTTTAGTGTCTCCGCATAACGCAGCACGCGACATAGCTTTGCTGACGATAAGTACAATAGTTTTAAAGAGAACTACGGCCATTGTGATGATCTGGCTTCAAGTCGATTCGATAGCTAATGACGAAATCGAACGGATTTCTCAGGTTTTTACTACATATGAACACTTTTCACATTCTCCCGTGCAACTCGGCTTCTAGTTCTCCTTTCATGCAGAATCGTAAGGTCCTAGCTCATGTCCAAGGCACCAAAGCCAGCTAAAAAGTCAATAATCGATACATAAAACTTGAATTGTACTACTTCTTACTGGCTGTTACATCAACTTAGAAGCTTCATCTGTGTTCTACTATGGTGTTTTTAGTGTCTCCGCATACCGCAGCACGCGACATAGGTTTGCAGACGATAAGTACAACCGTTTCAGAGAGACGAGCGGCCAATATGACGACCTGGCTTTAAGTCGATTCGATAACAAATGACGAAAACGGACGGATTTCTCAGGTTTTTACTACATATGAACACTTTTCACATTCTCCCGTGCAACGCGGCTGCTAGTCCTCCTTTCATGCACAATCTTAAGGTGCTAGCCCATGTCCAAAGAACCAAAGCCAGCTAAAAAGTCAATAATCGATACCTAGAACTTGAATTGTACTACTTCTTACTGGCTATTACATCAACTTAGAAGCTTCATCTGTGTTCTACTACGGTGCTTTTAGTGTCTCCGGATACCGCAACACGCGACATAGCTTAGCAGACGATAAGTACAACCGTTTCAGACAGAAGAGCGGCCAATGCGGCGATTTGGCTTTAAGTCGATTCGATAACAAATGACGAAAACGGACGGATTTCTCAGGTTTTTTCTACATATGAACACTTTTCACATTCTCCCGTGCAACGCGGCTGCTAGTCCTCCTTTCATGCAGAATCTTAAGGTCCTAGCTCATGTCCAAGGCACCAATGCCAGCTAAAAAGTCAATAATCGATACCTAGAACTTGAATTGTACTACTTCTTACTTGCTATTACATCAACTTAGAAGCTTCATCTGTGTTCTACTACGGTGCTTTTAGTGTCTGCGGATACCGCAACACGCGACATAGCTTAGCAGACATTAAGTACAACCGTTTCAGAGAGAAGAGCGGCCAATGTGACGATCTGGCATTGAGTTGATTCGATAACAAATGACGAAAACGGACGGATTTCTCATGCTTTTACTACATATGAACACTTTTCACATTCTCCTGTGCAACTCGGCTGCTATTCCTCCTTTCATGCAGAATCTTAAGGTCCTAGCTCCTGTCCAAGGCACCAAAGCCAGCTAAAAAGTCAATAATCTATACCTAAAACTTGAATTGTACTACTCCTTACTGGCTATTACATCAACTTAGAAGTTTCATGTGTGTTCTACTATGGTGCTTTTAGTGTCTCCGCATACCGCAGCACGCGACATAGCTTTGCAGACGATAAGGACAACCGTTTCAGAGAGAAGGGCGGCCAATGTGACGATCTGGCTTCAAGTCGATTCGAGAGCTAATGACGAAATCGAACGGATTTTTCAGGTTTTTACTACATATGAACACTTTTCACATTCTCCCGTGCAACTCGGCTGCTAGTCCTCCTTTCATGCAGACTCTTAAGGCCCTAGCTCATGTCCAAGGCACCAAAGCCAGCCAAAAAGTCAATAATCGATACCTAAAACTTGATTTGTACTACTTCTTACTGTCTAATACATCAACTTAGAAGCTTCATCTGTGTCCTACTATGGTGCTTTAAGTGTCTCCGAATACCGAAGCACGCGACATAGCTTTGCAGACGATAAGTACAACCGTTTCAGAGAGAAGAGCGGCCAATGTGACGATCTGGCTATAAGTCGATTCGATAACAAATGACGAAAACGGACGGATTTCTCTGGTTTTTACTACATATGAATGCTTTTCACATTCTCCCATGCAACTCGGCTGCTAGTCCTCCTTTCATGCAGAATCTTAAGGTCCTAGCTCATGTCCAAGGCACCAAAGCCAGCTAAAAAGTCAATAATCGATACCTAAAACTTGAATTGTACTACTTCTTACTGGCTATTACATCAACTTAGAAGTTTCATCTGTGTTCTACTATGGTGCTTTTAGTGTCTCCGCATACCGCAGCACGCGACATAGCTTTGCAGACGATGAGTACAACCGTTTCAGGGAGAAGAGCGGCCAGTGTGACGATCTGGCCTTAAGTCGATTCTATAACAAATGACGAAAACGGACGGATTTCTCAGGTATTTACTACATATGAACACTTTTCACATTCTCCCGTGCAACTCGGCTGCTAGTCCTCCTTTCATGCAGAATCTTAAGGTCCTAGCTCATGTCCAAGGCACCAAAGCCAGCTAAAAAGTCAATAATCGATACCTAAAACTTGAATTGTACTACTTCTTACTGGCTATTACATCAACTTAAAAGCTTCATCTGTGTTCTACTATGGTGCTTTTAGTGTCTCCGCATACCGCAACACGCGACATAGGTTTGCAGACGATAAGGACAACCGTTTCAGAGAGAATAGCGGGCAATGTGACGATCTGGCTTTGAGTCGATTTGTTAACAAATGAAGAAAACGGACGGATTTCTCAGGTTTTTACTGCATATGAATACTTTTCACATTCTCCCAAGCAACTCGGCTGCTAGTCCTCCTTTCATGCAGAATCTTAAGGTCCTAGCTCATGTCCAAGGCACCAAAGCCAGCTAAAAAGTCAATAATCGATACCTAAAACTTGTATTGTACTACTTCTTACTGGCTATTGCATCAACTTATAAGGTTCATCGGTGTATTACTATGGTGCTTTTAGTGTCTCCGATACCGCAACATTCGACATAGCTTAGCAGACGATAAGTACAACCGTTTCAGACAGAAGAGCGGCCTATGCGGCGATCTGGCTTTATGTCGATTCGATAACAAATGACGAAAACGGACGGATTTCTCAGGTTTTTACTACTTATGAACACTTTTCACATTCTTCCGTGCAAATCCGCTGCTATTCCTCCTTTTATGCAGAATCTTAAGGTCCTAGCTCATGTCCAAGGCACCAAAGCCAGTTAAAAAGTCAATAATCTATACCTAAAACTTGAATTGTACTACCTCTTACTGGCTATTACATCAACCTAAAAGCTTCATCTGTGTTCTACTATGGTGCTTTTAGTGTCTCCGCATACCGCAACACAAGACATATCTTTGCAGACGATAAGTACAACCGTTTCAGTGAGAAGAGCGGCCAATGTGACGATCTGGCTTTGAGTTGATTCGATAACAAATGACGAAAACGGACGGATTTCTCAGGTTTTTACTACATATGAACACTTTTCACATTCTCCCATGCAACTCGGCTGCTATTCCTCCTTTCATGCAGAATCTTAAGGTCCTACCTCATGTCCAAGGCACCAAAGCCAGCTAAAAAGGGATAATCTATACCTAAAACTTCAATTGTACTACTTCTTACTGGCTACTACATCAACTTAGGAGTTTCATGTGTGTTCTACTATGGTGCTTTTAGTGTCTCCGCTTACCGCAGCACGCGACATAGCTTTGAAGACGATAAGGACAACCGTTTCAGAGAGAAGAGAGGCCAATGTGACGATCTGGCTTCATGTCGATTCGAGACCTAATGACGAAATCGAACGGATTTCTCAGGTTTTTACTACATATGAACACTTTTCACATACTCCCATGCAACTCGGCTGCTAGTCGTCCTTTCATGCAGAATCTTAAGGCCCTAGCTCATGTCCAAAGCACCAAAGCCAGCTAAAAAGTCAATAATCGATACCTAAAACTTGAATTGTACTACTTCTTACTGGCTGTTACATCAACTTAGAAGCTTCATCTGTGTTCTACTATGGTGTTTTTAGTGTCTCCGCATACCGCAGCACGCGACATAGGTTTGCAGACGATAAGTACAACCGTTTCAGAGAGACGAGCGGCCAATATGACGACCTGGCTTTAAGTCGATTCGATAACAAATGACGAAAACGGACGGATTTCTCAGGTTTTTACTACATATGAACACTTTTCACATTCTCCCGTGCAACGCGGCTGCTAGTCCTCCTTTCATGCACAATCTTAAGGTCCTAGCCCATGTCCAAAGAACCAAAGCCAGCTAAAAAGTCAATAATCGATACCTAGAACTTGAATTGTACTACTTCTTACTGGCTATTACATCAACTTAGAAGCTTCATCTGTGTTCTACTACGGTGCTTTTAGTGTCTCCGGATACCGCAACACGCGACATAGCTTAGCAGACGATAAGTACAACCGTTTCAGACAGAAGAGCGGCCAATGCGGCGATTTGGCTTTAAGTCGATTCGATAACAAATGACGAAAACGGACGGATTTCTCAGGTTTTTTCTACATATGAACACTTTTCACATTCTCCCGTTCAACGCGGCTGCTAGTCCTCCTTTCATGCAGAATCTTAAGGTCCTAGCTCATGTCCAAGGCACCAATGCCAGCTAAAAAGTCAATAATCGATACCTAGAACTTGAATTGTACTACTTCTTACTTGCTATTACATCAACTTAGAAGCTTCATCTTTGTTCTACTACGGTGCTTTTAGTGTCTGCGGATACCGCAACACGCGACATAGCTTAGCAGACATTAAGTACAACCGTTTCAGAGAGAAGAGCGGCCAATGTGACGATCTGGCATTGAGTTGATTCGATAACAAATGACGAAAACGGACGGATTTCTCATGCTTTTACTACATATGAACACTTTCAACATTCTCCTGTGCAACTCGGCTGCTATTCCTCCTTTCATGCAGAATCTTAAGGTCCTAGCTCCTGTCCAAGGCACCAAAGCCAGCTAAAAAGTCAATAATCTATACCTAAAACTTGAATTGTACTACTCCTTACTGGCTATTACATCAACTTAGAAGTTTCATGTGTGTTCTACTATGGTGCTTTTAGTGTCTCCGCATACCGCAGCACGCGACATAGCTTTGCAGACGATAAGGACAACCGTTTCAGAGAGAAGAGCGGCCAATGTGACGATCTGGCTTCAAGTCGATTCGAGAGCTAATGACGAAATCGAACGGATTTTTCAGGTTTTTACTACATATGAACACTTTTCACATTCTCCCGTGCAACTCGGCTGCTAGTCCTCTTTTCATGCAGACTCTTAAGGCCCTAGCTCATGTCCAAGGCACCAAAGCCAGCCAAAAAGTCAATAATCGATACCTAAAACTTGATTTGTACTACTTCTTACTGTCTAATACATCAACTTAGAAGCTTCATCTGTGTCCTACTATGGTGCTTTAAGTGTCTCCGAATACCGAAGCACGCGACATAGCTTTGCAGACGATAAGTACAACCGTTTCAGAGAGAAGAGCGGCCAATGTGACGATCTGGCTATAAGTCGATTCGATAACAAATGACGAAAACGGACGGATTTCTCTGGTTTTTACTACATATGAATGCTTTTCACATTCTCCCATGCAACTCGGCTGCTAGTCCTCCTTTCATGCACAATCTTAAGGTCCTAGCCCATGTCCAAAGCACCAAAGCCTGCTAAAAAGTCAATAATCGATTCCTAGAACTTGAATTGTACTACTTCTTACTGGCTATTACATCAACTTAGAAGCTTCATCTGTCTTCTACTACGGTGCTTTTAGTGTCTCCGGATACCGCAACACGCGACATAGCTTAGCAGACGATTAGTAAAACCGTTTCAGGGAGAAGAGCGGCCAATGTGACGATCTGGCTTCAAGTCGATTCGATAACAAATGACGAAAACGGACGGATTTCTCAGGTTTTTACTACATATGAACACTTTTCACATTCTCCCGTGCAACTCGGCTGCTAGTCCTCCTTTCATGCAGAATCTTAAGGTCCTAGCTCATGTCCAAGGCACCAAAGAAAGCTAAAAAATCAATAATCGATACCTAAAACTTGAATTGTACTACTTCTTACTGGCTATTACATCAACTTAGAAGGTTCATCTGTGTTCTACTATGGTGCTTTTAGTGTCTCCTGATACCTCAGCACGCGACATAGCTTTGCAGACATTAAGTACAACCGTTTCAGAGAGAAGAGCGGCCAATGTGACGATCTGGCTTTGAGTCGATTCGATAACAAATGACGAAAACGGACGTATTTCTCAGGTTTGTACTACATATGAACACTTTTCACATTCTCCCGTGCAACTTGGCTGCTATTCCTCCTTTCATGCAGAATCTTAAGGTCCTAGCTCATGTCTAAGGCACTAAAGCCAGCTATAAAGTCAATAATCTACACCTAAAACTTGAATTGTACTACTTCTTACTGGCTATTACATCAACTTAGGAGTTTCATGTGTGTTGTACTATGCTGCTTTTAGTGTCTCCGCATACCGCAGCACGCGACATAGCTTTGAAGACGATAAGGACAACCGTTTCAGAGAGAAGAGAGGCCAATGTGACGATCTGGCTTCAAGTCGATTCGAGACCTAATGACGAAATCGAACGGATTTCTCAGGTTTTTACTACATATGAACACTTTTCACATACTCCCATGCAACTCGGCTGCTAGTCGTCCTTTCATGCAGAATCTTAAGGCCCTAGCTCATGTCCAAAGCACCAAAGCCAGCTAAAAAGTCAATAATCGATACCTAAAACTTGAATTGTACTACTTCTTACTGGCTGTTACATCAACTTAGAAGCTTCATCTGTGTTCTACTATGGTGTTTTTAGTGTCTCCGCATACCGCAGCACGCGACATAGGTTTGCAGACGATAAGTACAACCGTTTCAGAGAGACGAGCGGCCAATATGACGACCTGGCTTTAAGTCGATTCGATAACAAATGACGAAAACGGACGGATTTCTCAGGTTTTTACTACATATGAACACTTTTCACATTCTCCCGTGCAACGCGGCTGCTAGTCCTCCTTTCGTGCACAATCTTAAGGTCCTAGCCCATGTCCAAAGAACCAAAGCCAGCTAAAAAGTCAATAATCGATACCTAGAACTTGAATTGTACTACTTCTTACTGGCTATTACATCAACTTAGAAGCTTCATCTGTGTTCTACTACGGTGCTTTTAGTGTCTCCGGATACCGCAACACGCGACATAGCTTAGCAGACGATAAGTACAACCGTTTCAGACAGAAGAGCGGCCAATGCGGCGATTTGGCTTTAAGTCGATTCGATAACAAATGACGAAAACGGACGGATTTCTCAGGTTTTTTCTACATATGAACACTTTTCACATTCTCCCGTTCAACGCGGCTGCTAGTCCTCCTTTCATGCAGAATCTTAAGGTCCTAGCTCATGTCCAAGGCACCAATGCCAGCTAAAAAGTCAATAATCGATACCTAGAACTTGAATTGTACTACTTCTTACTTGCTATTACATCAACTTAGAAGCTTCATCTTTGTTCTACTACGGTGCTTTTAGTGTCTGCGGATACCGCAACACGCGACATAGCTTAGCAGACATTAAGTACAACCGTTTCAGAGAGAAGAGCGGCCAATGTGACGATCTGGCATTGAGTTGATTCGATAACAAATGACGAAAACGGACGGATTTCTCATGCTTTTACTACATATGAACACTTTTCACATTCTCCTGTGCAACTCGGCTGCTATTCCTCCTTTCATGCAGAATCTTAAGGTCCTAGCTCCTGTCCAAGGCACCAAAGCCAGCTAAAAAGTCAATAATCTATACCTAAAACTTGAATTGTACTACTCCTTACTGGCTATTACATCAACTTAGAAGTTTCATGTGTGTTCTACTATGGTGCTTTTAGTGTCTCCGCATACCGCAGCACGCGACATAGCTTTGCAGACGATAAGGACAACCGTTTCAGAGAGAAGAGCGGCCAATGTGACGATCTGGCTTCAAGTCGATTCGAGAGCTAATGACGAAATCGAACGGATTTTTCAGGTTTTTACTACATATGAACACTTTTCACATTCTCCCGTGCAACTCGGCTGCTAGTCCTCCTTTCATGCAGACTCTTAAGGCCCTAGCTCATGTCCAAGGCACCAAAGCCAGCCAAAAAGTCAATAATCGATACCTAAAACTTGATTTGTACTACTTCTTACTGTCTAATACATCAACTTAGAAGCTTCATCTGTGTCCTACTATGGTGCTTTAAGTGTCTCCGAATACCGAAGCACGCGACATAGCTTTGCAGACGATAAGTACAACCGTTTCAGAGAGAAGAGCGGCCAATGTGACGATCTGGCTATAAGTCGATTCGATAACAAATGACGAAAACGGACGGATTTCTCTGGTTTTTACTACATATGAATGCTTTTCACATTCTCCCATGCAACTCGGCTGCTAGTCCTCCTTTCATGCACAATCTTAAGGTCCTAGCCCATGTCCAAAGCACCAAAGCCTGCTAAAAAGTCAATAATCGATTTCTAGAACTTGAATTGTACTACTTCTTACTGGCTATTACATCAACTTAGAAGCTTCATCTGTCTTCTACTACGGTGCTTTTAGTGTCTCCGGATACCGCAACACGCGACATAGCTTAGCAGACGATTAGTACAACCTTTTCAGACAGAAGAGCGTCCAATGCTGCGATCTGGCTTTAAGTCGATTCGATAACAAATGACGAAAACGGACGGATTTCTCAGGTTTTTACTACATATGAACACTTTTCACATTCTCCCGTGCAACTCGGCTGCTAGTCCTCCTTTCATGCAGAATCTTAAGGACCTAGCTCATGTCCAAGGCACCAAAGCCAGCTAAAAAGTCAATAATCGATACCTAAAACTTGAATTGTACTACTTCTTACTGGCTATTACATCAACTTAGAAGTTTCATCTGTGTTCTACTATGGTGCTTTTAGTGTCTCCGCATAGCGCAGCACGCGACATAGCTTTGCAGACGATAAGTACAAACGTTTCAGGGAGAAGAGCGGCCAATGTGACGATCTGGCTTTAAGTCGATTCGAATACAAATGACGAAAACGGACGGATTTCTCAGGTTTTTACTACATATGAACACTTTTCACATTCTCCCGTGCAACTCGGCTGCTAGTCCTCCTTTCATGCAGAATCTTAAGGTCCTAGCTCATGTCCAAGGCACCAAAGCCAGCTAAAAAGTCAATAATCGATACCTAAAACTTGAATTGTACTACTTCTTACTGGCTATTACATCAACTTAGAAGTTTCATCTGTGTTCTACTATGGTGCTTTTAGTGTCTCCGCATACCGCAGCACGCGACATAGCTTTGCAGACGATGAGTACAACCGTTTCAGGGAGAAGAGCGGCCAGTGTGACGATCTGGCCTTAAGTCGATTCTATAACAAATGACGAAATCGGACGGATTTCTCAGGTATTTACTACATATGAACACTTTTCACATTCTCCCGTGCAACTCGGCTGCTAGTCCTCCTTTCATGCAGAATCTTAAGGTCCTAGCTCATGTCCAAGGCACCAAAGCCAGCTAAAAAGTCAATAATCGATACCTAAAACTTGAATTGTACTACTTCTTACTGGCTATTACATCAACTTAGATGATTCATCTGTGTTCTACTATGGTGCTTTTAGTGTCTCCGCATAGCGCAGCACGCGACATAGCTTTGCAGACGATGAGTAAAACCGTTTCAGGGAGAAGAGCGGCCAATGTGACGATCTGGCTTCAAGTCGATTCGATAACAAATGACGAAAACGGACGGATTTCTCAGGTTTTTACTACATATGAACACTTTTCACATTCTCCCGTGCAACTCGGCTGCTAGTCCTCCTTTCATGCAGAATCTTAAGGTCCTAGCTCATGTCCAAGGCACCAAAGAAAGCTAAAAAATCAATAATCGATACCTAAAACTTGAATTGTACTACTTCTTACTGGCTATTACATCAACTTAGAAGGTTCATCTGTGTTCTACTATGGTGCTTTTAGTGTCTCCTGATACCTCAGCACGCGACATAGCTTTGCAGACATTAAGTACAACCGTTTCAGAGAGAAGAGCGGCCAATGTGACGATCTTTCTTTGAGTCGATTCGATAACAAATGACGAAAACGGACGTATTTCTCAGGTTTGTACTACATATGAACACTTTTCACATTCTCCCGTGCAACTTGGCTGCTATTCCTCCTTTCATGCAGAATCTTAAGGTCCTAGCTCATGTCTAAGGCACTAAAGCCAGCTATAAAGTCAATAATCTACACCTAAAACTTGAATTGTACTACTTCTTACTGGCTATTACATCAACTTAGGAGTTTCATGTGTGTTCTACTATGCTGCTTTTAGTGTCTCCGCATACCGCAGCACGCGACATAGCTTTGCAGACGATAAGGGCAACCGTTTCAGAGAGAAGAGCGGCCAATGTGACGATCTGGCTTCAAGTCGATTCGAGAGCTAATGACGAAATCGAAACGATTTCTCAGGTTTTTACTACATATGAACACTTTTCACATTCTCCCAAGCAACTCGGCTGCTAGTCCTCCTTTCATGCAGAATCTTAAGGTCCTAGCTCATGTCCAAGGCACCAAAGCGAGCTAAAAAGTCAATAATCTATACCTAAAACTTGAATTGTACTACTTCTTACTGGCTATTACATCAACTTAGAAGTTTCATCTGTGTTCTACTATGGTGCTTTTAGTGTCTAAGCATACCGCAGCACACGACATAGCTTTGCAGACGATAAGGACAACCATTTCAGGGAGAAGAGCGGCCAATGTGACGATCTGGCTTTAAGTCGATTCGATAACAAATGACGAAAACGGACGGATTTCTCAGGTTTTTACTACATATGAACACTTTTCACATTCTCCCGTGCAACTCGGTTGCTAGTCCTCCTTTAATGCAGAATCTTAAGGTCCTAGCTCATGTCCAAGGCACCAAATCAGCTAAAAAATCAATAATCGATACCTAAAACGTGAATTGTACTACTTCTTACTGGCTATTACATCAACTTAGAAGTATCATGTGTGTTCTACTATGGTGCTTTTAGTGTCTCCGCATACCGCAGCACGCGACATAGCTTTGCAGATGATAAGGAAAACCGTTTCAGAGAGAAGAGCGGCCAATGTGACGATCTTTCTACAAGTCGATTCGAGAGCTAATGACGAAAACGGACGGATTTCTCAGGTTTTTACTACATATGAACACTTTTCACATTCTCCCGTGCAACTCGGCTGCTAGTCCTCCTTTCATGCAGAATCTTAAGGCCCTAGCTCACGTCCAAAGCACCAAAGCCAGCAAAAAGTCAATAATCGATACCTAAAACTTGAATTGTACTACTTCTTACTGGCTGTTACATCAACTTAGAAGCTTCATCTGTGTTCTACTATGGTGCTTTTAGTGTCTCCGCATACCGCAGCACGCGACATAGGTTTGCAGACGATAAGTACAACCGTTTCAGAGAGACGAGCGGCCAATGTGACGACCTGGCTCTAAGTCGATTCGATAACAAATGACGAAAACGGACGGATTTCTCAGGTTTTTACTACATATGCTTTTCACATTCTCCCGTGCAACGCGGCTGCTAGTCCTCCTTTCATGCAGAATCTTAAGGTCCTAGCTCATGTCCAAGCCACCAATGCCAGCTAAAAAGTCAATAATCGATACCTAAAACTTGATTTGTACTACTTCTTACTGGCTATTACATCAACTTAGAAGCTTCATCTGTGTTCTACTACGGTGCTTTTCGTGTCTCCGGATACCGCAACACGCGACATAGCTTAGCAGACGATAAGTACAACCTTTTCAGACAGAAGAGCGGCCAATGCGGCGATCTGGCTTTAAGTCGATTCGATAACAAATGACGAAAACGGACGGATTTCTCAGGTTTTTACTTTATATGAACACTTTTCACATTCTCCCGTGCAACTCGGCTGCTATTCCTCCTTTCATGCAGAATCTTAAGGTCCTAGCTCCTGTCCAAGGCACCAAAGCCAGCTAAAAAGTCAATAATCGATACCTAAAACTTGATTTGTACTACTTCTTACTGTCTAATACATCAACTTAGAAGCTTCATCTGTGTCCTACTATGGTGCTTTAAGTGTCTCCGAATACCGAAGCACGCGACATAGCTTTGCAGACATTAAGTACAACCGTTTCAGAGAGAAGAGCGGCCAATGTGACGATCTGGCTTTGAGTCGATTCGATAACAAATGACGAAAACGGACGGATTTCTCAGGTTTTTACTACATATGAACACTTTTCACATTCTCCCGTGCAACTTGGCTGCTATTCCTCCTTTCATGCAGAATCTTAAGGTCCTAGCTCATGTCTAAGGCACCAAAGCCAGCTAAAAAGTCAATAATCTACACCTAAAACTTGAATTGTACTACTTCTTACTGGCTATTACATCAACTTAGGAGTTTCATGTGTGTTCTACTATGGTGCTTTTAGTGTCTCCGCATACCGCAGCACGCGACATAGCTTTGCAGACGATAAGGACAACCGTTTCAGAGAGAAGAGCGGCCAATGTGACGATCTGGCTTCAAGTCGATTCGAGAGCTAATGACGAAATCGAACGGATTTCTCAGGTTTTTACTACATATGAACACTTTTCACAATCTCCCAAGCAACTCGGCTGCTAGTCCTCCTTTCATGCAGAATCTTAAGGTCCTAGCTCATGTCCAAGGCACCAAAGCGAGCTAAAAAGTCAATAATCTATACCTAAAACTTGAATTGTACTACTTCTTACTGGCTATTACATCAACTTAGAAGTTTCATCTGTGTTCTGCTAAGGTGCTTTTAGTGTCTAAGCATACCGCAGCACACGACATAGCTTTGCAGACGATAAGGACAACCGTTTCAGGGAGAAGAGCGGCCAATGTGACGATCTGGCTTTAAGTCGATTCGATAACAAATGACGAAAACGGACGGATTTCTCAGGTTTTTACTACATATGAACACTTTTCACATTCTCCCGTGCAACTCGGTTGCTAGTCCTCCTTTCATGCAGAATCTTAAGGTCCTAGCTCATGTCCAAGGCTCCAAATCAGCTAAAAAATCAATAATCGATACCTAAAACGTGAATTGTACTACTTCTTACTGGCTATTACATCAATTTAGAAGTTTCATGTGTGTTCTACTATGGTGCTTTTAGTGTCTCCGCATACCGCAGCACGCGACATAGCTTTGCAGAAGATAAGGAAAACCGTTTCAGAGAGAAGAGCGGCCAATGTGACGACCTGGCTACAAGTCGATTCGAGAGCTAATGACGAAAACGGACGGATTTCTCAGGTTTTTACTACATATGAACACTTTTCACATTCTCCCGTGCAACTCGGCTGCTAGTCCTCCTTTCATGCAGAATCTTAAGGTCCTAGCCAATGTCCAAAGCACCAAAGCCTGCTAAAAAGTCAATAATCGATACCTAGAACTTGAATTGTACTACTTCTTACTGGCTATTACTTCAACTTAGAAGCTTCATCTGTGTTCTACTACGGTGCTTTTCGTGTCTCCGGATACCGCAACACGCGACATAGCTTAGCAGACGATAAGTACAACCTTTTCAGACAGAAGAGCGGCCAATGCGGCGATCTGGCTTTAAGTCGATTCGATAACAAATGACGAAAACGGACGGATTTCTCAGGTTTTTACTACATATGAACACTTTTCACATTCTCCCGTGCAACTCGGCTGCTAGTCCTCCTTTCATGCAGAATCTTAAGGTCCTAGCTCATGTCCAAGGCACCAAAGCCAGCTAAAAAGTCAATAATCGATACCTAAAACTTGAATTGTACTACTTCTTACTGGCTATTACATCAACTTAGAAGTTTCATCTGTGTTCTACTATGGTACTTTAAGTGTCTCCGCATACCGCAGCACGCGACATAGGTTTGCAGACAATAAGTACAACCGTTTCAGAGAGACGAGCGGCCAAGTTGACGACCTGGCTTTAAGTTGATTCGATAACAAATGACGAAAACGGACGGATTTCTCAGGTTTTTTCTACATATGAACACTTTTCACATTCTCCAATGCAACTCGGCTGCTAGTCCTCCTTTCATGCAGAATCTTAAGGTCCTAGCTCATGTCCAAGGCACCAAAGCCAGCTAAAAAGGCAATAATCGATACCTAAAACTTGAACTGTACTACCTCTTACTGGCTATTACATCAACTTAGAATCTTCATCTGTGTTATACTACGGTGCTTTTAGTGTCTCCGCATACCGCAGCACGCGACATAGCTTTGCAGACGATAAGTACCACCGTTTCAGAGAGAAGAGCGGCCAATGTGACGATCTGGCTTTAAGTCAATTAGATAACAAATGACGAAAATGGACGGATTTCTCAGGTTTTTACTACATATGAACATTGTTCACATTCTCCCTTGCACCTCGGCTCTTAGTCCTCCTTTCATGCAGAATCTTAAGGTCCTAGCTGATGTCCAAGGCACCAAAGCCAGCTAAAAAGTCAATAATCGATACGTAAAACTTGAATTGTACTACTTCTTACTGGCTATTACATCAACTTAGCAGCTTCATCTGTGTTCTACTATGGTGCTTTTAGTGTCTCCGAATACCGCAGTACGGGACTTTGCTTTGCAGACGATAAGTACAACCGTTTCAGAGTGCAGAGCGGCCAATGTGACGATCTGGCATTAAGTCGATTCGATAACAAATGACGGAAACTTAAGGATTTCGCAGGTTTTTACTACATATGAACACTTTTCACATTCTCCTGTGCAACTCGGCTGCTAGTCCTCCTTTCATGCAGAATCACAAAGTCCTAGCTCATGTCCAAGGCACCAAAGCCAGCTAAAAAGTCAATAATCGATACCTAAAACTTAAATTGTACTACATCTTACTGGGTATTACATCAACTGAGAGGCTTCATCTGTGTTCTACTATGGTGCTTTTAATGTCCTTGCATACCGCAGCACGCAACATAGGTTTGCAGACGATAAGTACAACCGTTACAGAGAGAAGAGCGGCCAATGTGACGATCTGGCTTCAAGTCGATTCGATGGTTAATGACTAAATCGAACGGATTTCTCAGGTTTTTACTACATATGATCACTTTTCACATTCTAACATGAAACTCGGCTGCTAGTCCTCCTTTAATGCAGAATCTTAAGGTCCTAGCTAATGTCCAAGGCACCAAAGCCAGCTAAAAAGGCAATAATCGATACCTAAAACTTGAACTGTACTACTTCTTACTGGCTATTACATCAACTTAGAAGCTTTATCTGTGTTCTACTATGGTGCTTTTAATGTCTCTGCACACCGCAGCACGCGACATAGCTTTGCAGACGATAAGTACAACCGTTACAGAGAGAAGAGCGGCCAATGTGACGATCTGGCTTCAAGTCGATTCGATAGCTAATGACGAAATCGAACGGATTTCTCAGGTTTTTACTACATATTAACACTTTTCACATTCTCCCATGCAACTCTGCTGCTTGTCCTCCTTTCATGCAGCATCTTAGGGTCCTCGCTCATGTCCAAGGCACCAAAGCCAGCTATAAAGTCAATAATCGATACCTAAAACTTGATTTGTACTGCTTCTTACTGGCTATGACATCAACTTAGAAGCTTCATCTGTGTCCTACTATGGTGCTTTATGTGTCTCCGAATACCGCAGCACGCGACATAGCTTTGCAGACGATAAGTACAATCCTTTCAGGGAGAAGAGCGGCCAATGTGACGATCTGGCTTTAAAGCGATTCGATAACAAATGACGAAAACGGACGGATTTCTCAGGTTTTTACTACATATGAACACTTTTCACATTCTCCCGTGCAACTCGGCTGCTAGTCCTCCTCTCATGCAGAATCTTAAGGTCCTAGCTCATGTCCAAGGCACCAAAGCCAGCTAAAAAGTCAATAATCGATACCTAAAACTTAAATTGTACTACATCTTACTGGGTATTACATCAACTGAGAAGCTTCATCTGTGTTCTACTATGGTGCTTTTAATGTCTCTGCATACCGCAGCACGCAACATAGGTTTGCAGACGATAAGTACAACCGTTACAGAGAGAAGAGCGGCCAATGTGACGATCTGGCTTCAAGTCGATTCGATGGCTAATGACTAAATCGAACGGATTTCTCAGGTTTTTACTACATATGAACACTTTTCACATTCTAACATGAAACTCGGCTGCTAGTCCTCATTTAATGCAGAATCTTAAGGTCCTAGCTAATGTCCAAGGCACAAAAGCCAGCTAAAAAGGCAATAATCGATACCTAAAACTTGAACTGTACTACTTCTTACTGGCTATTACATCAACTTAGAAGCTTTATCTGTGTTCTACTATGGTGCTTTTAATGTCTCTGCACACCGCAGCACGCGACATAGCTTTGCAGACGATAAGTACAACCGTTTTAGAGAGAACAGCGGCCATTGTGACGATCTGGCTCTAAGTCGATTCGATAACAAATGACGAAAACGGACGGATATCTCGTTTTTACTACATATGAACACTTTTCACATTCTCCCACGCAACTCGGCTACTAGTCCTCCTTTCATGCAGAATCTTAAGGTCCTAGCTCATGTCCAAGGCACCAAAGCCAGCTAAAAAGTCAATAATCGATACCAAAAACTTGAATTGTACTACTTCTTACTGGCTATTATATCAACTTAGAAGTTTCATCTGTGTTCAGCTATGGTGCTTTTAGTGTCTCCGAATACCGCAGCACGCGACATAGCTTTGCAGACGATAAGTGCAACCGTTTCAGAGAGAAGAGCGGCCAATGTGACGATGTGGCTTTAAGTCGATTCGATAACAAATGACGAAAACGGACTGATTTCTCAGGTTTTTACTACATATGAACAGTTTTCACATTCTCCCGTCCAACTAGGCTGCTAGTCCTCCTTTCATGCAGAATCTTAAGGTCCTAGCTCAGGTCCAAGGCACCAAAGCCAGCTAAAAAATCAATAATCGATCTAAAACGTGAATTGTACTACTTCTTACTTGCTATTACATCAACTTAGAAGCTTCATCTGTGTCCTACTATCGTGCTTTTAGTGTCTCCGAATACCGCAGCACGCGACATAGCTTTGCAGACGATAAGTACAACCGTTTCAGAGAGAAGAGCAGCCAATGTAACGATGTGGCTTTAAGTCGATTCGATAACAAATGACGAAAACGGACGGATTTCTTAGGTTTTTACTACATACGAACACTTTTCACATTCTCCCGTGCAACTCGGCTGCTAGTCCTCTTTTCATGCAGAATCTTAAGGTCCTAGCTCATGTCCAAGGCACGAAAGCCAGCTAAAAAGTCAATAATCGATACCTAAAACTTGAATTGTACTACTTCTTACTGGCTATTACATCAACTTAAAAGCTTCATCTGTGTTCTGCTATGGTGCTTTTAGAATCTGCGAAAACCGCAACACGCGACATATCTTTGCAGACGATAAGGACAACCGTTTCAGAGAGAAGGGCGTCCAATGTGACGATCTTGCTTTGAGTCGATTCGTTAACAAATGACGAAAACGGACGGATTTCTCAGGTTTTTACTACATATGAACACTTTTCACATTCTGCCGTGCAACTCGGCTGCTAGTCCTCCTTTCATGCAGAATCATAAGGTCCTAGCTCACGTCCAAGGCACCAAAGCCAGCTAAAAAGTCAATAATCGATACCTAAAACTTGTATTGTACTACTTCTTACTGGCTATAACATCAACTTAGAAACTTCATCTGTGCCCTACTATGGTGCTTTAAGTGACTCCGAATATCGCAGCACGCGACATAGCCTTTGCAGACAATAATTACAACCGTTTCAGACAGAAGAGCGGCCAATGCGGCGATCTGGCTTTAAGTCGATTCGATAACAAATGACGATAACGGACCGATTTCTGAGGTTTTTACTACATATGAACACTTTTCACATTCTCCCGTGCAACGCTGCTGCTAATACTCCTTTCATGCAGAATCTTAAGGTCCTAGATCATGTCAAAGGCACCAAAGCCAGCTAAAAAGTCAATAATCGATACCTAAAACTTGATTTGTACTACTTCTTACTGGCTATTACATCAACTTAGAAGCTTCATCTGTGTTCTACTACGGTGCTTTTAGCGTCTCCACGTACCGCAGCACGCGACATAGCTTTGCAGACGATAAGTACAACCGTTTCAGAGAGAAGAGCGGCCAATGTAACGATCTGGCTTTAAGTCGATTCGATAACAAATGACGAAACCTTACGGATTTCGCAGGTTTTTACTACATATGAACACTTTTCACATTCTGCCATGCAACTCGGCTGCTAGTACTCCTTTCATGCACAATCTTAAGGTCCTAGCTCATGTCCAAGGCACCAAAGCAAGCTAAAAAGTCAATAATCGATACCTAAAACTTGAATTATACTACTTCTTAATGGCTATTACGTCAACATAAAAGTTTCATCTGTGTTCTACTATTGTGCTTTTAGTGTCTCTGCATACCGCAACACGCCACATAGCTTTGCAGACGATAAGTACAACCGTTTCAGAGAGAAGAGCAGCCAATGTGACGATGTGGCTTTAAGTCGATTCGATAACAAATGACGAAAACGGACGGATTTCTTAGGTTTTTACTACATACGAACACTTTTCACATTCTCCCGTGCAACTCGGCTGCTAGTCCTCTTTTCATGCAGAATCTTAAGGTCCTAGCTCATGTCCAAGGCACCAAAGCCAGCTAAAAAGTCAATAATCGATACCTAAAACTTGAATTGTACTACTTCTTACTGGCTATTACATCAACTTAAAAGCTTCATCTGTGTTCTGCTATGGTGCTTTTAGAATCTGCGAAAACCGCAACACGCGACATATCTTTGCAGACGATAAGGACAACCGTTTCAGAGAGAAGGGCGTCCAATGTGACGATCTTGCTTTGAGTCGATTCGTTAACAAATGACGAAAACGGACGGATTTCTCAGGTTTTTACTACATATGAACACTTTTCACATTCTGCCGTGCAACTCGGCTGCTAGTCCTCCTTTCATGCAGAATCATAAGGTCCTAGCTCACGTCCAAGGCACCAAAGCCAGCTAAAAAGTCAATAATCGATAAATAAAACTTGTATTGTACTACTTCTTACTGGCTATTACATCAACTTAGAAGCTTCATCTGTGTCCTACTATGGTGCTTTAAGTGTCTCCGAATACCGCAGCACGCGACATAGCTTTGCAGACGATAAGTACAACCGTTACAGAGAGAAGAGTGGCCAATGTGACGACCTGGTTTTAAGTCGATTCGATAACAAATGACGGAAACAGACGAATTTCTCAGGTTTTTACTACATATGAACACTTTTCACGTTCTCCCATGCAACTCGGCTGCTAGTCCTCCTTTCATGCAGAATCTTAAGGTCCTAGCTCATGTCGAAGGCACCAAAGCCAGCTAAAAAGTCAATAATCGATACCTAAAACTTGAATTATACTACTTCTTACTGGCTATTACATCAACTTAAAAGCTTCATCTGTGTTCTATTATGGTGCTTTTAGAGTCCCCTGATACCGTAGCACGCGACATAGCTTTGCAGACATTAAGTACAACCGTTTCATAGAGAAGAGCGGCCAATGTGACGATCAGGCTTTAAGTCGATTCGAGAACAAAAGACGAAAACGGACGGATTTCTCAGGTTTTTACTACATATGAATACTTTTCACATTCTCACATGCAACTCGGCTGCTAGACCTCCTTTCATACAGAATCTTACGGTCCTAGCTCATGTCCAAGGCACCAAGGCCAGCTAAAAAGGCAATAATCGATACCTAAAACTTGAACTGTACTACTTCTTACTGGCTATTACATCAACTTAGAAGCTACATCTGTGTTCTACTATGGTGCTTTTAGTGTCTCCGCATACCGCAGCACGCGACATAGCTTTGCAGACGATAAGTACAACCGTTTCAGAGAGAAGAGCGGCCAATGTGACGATCTGGCTCGAAGTCGATTCGATAACAAATGACGAAAACGGACGGATTTCTCAGGTTTTTACTACATATGAACTTTTTTCACATTCTCCCGTGCAACTCGGCTGCTAGTCCTCCTTTCATGCAGAATCTTAAGGTCCTAGCTCATGTCCAAGGCACCAAAGCCAGCTAAAAAGTCAATAATCGATACCTAATACTTCAATTGTACTACTTTTTACTGGCTATTACATCAACTTAGAAGCTTCATCTGTGTTCTACTATGGCGCTTTTAATGTCTCCGCATTCCGCAGCACGTGACATAGCTTTGCAGACGATAAGTACAACCGTTTTAGAGAGAAGAGCGGCCAATGTGACGATCTGGCTTTAAGTCGATTCGATTACAAATGACGAAAACGGACGGATTTCTCAGGTTTTTACTACATATGAACACTTTTCACATACTCCATTGCAACGCGGCTGCTAGTCGTCCTTTCATGCAGAATCTTAAGGTCCTAGCTCATGTACAAGGCACCAAACCCAGCTAAAAAGTCAATAATCGATACCTAAAACTTTAATTGTACTACTTCTTACTGACTATTACATCAATTTAGAAGCTTTATCTGTGTTCTACTATGGTGCTTTTAGTGTCTCCGCATACCGCAGCACGCGACATAGCTTTGCACAAGATAAGTACAACCGTTTCAGAGAGAAGTGCGGCCAATGTGACGACCTGGCTTTAGGTCGATTCGATAACAAATGATGAAAACGGACGGAATGCTCAGGTTTTTACTACATATGAGCACTTTTCACATTCTCCCATGCAACTCGGCTGCTAGTCCTCCTTTCATGCAGAATCTTAAGCCCCTAGCTCATGTCCAAGGCACCAAAGCCAGCTAAAAAGGCAATAAATGATACCTAAAACTTGAACTGTACTACTTCTTGCTGGCTATTACATCAACTTAGAAGCTTCATCTGTGTTCTACTATGGTCCTTTCAGTGTCTCTGCATACCGCAGCATGCGACATAGCTTTGCAGACGATAAGTACAACCGTTACAGAGAGAAGAGCGGCCGATGTGACGATCTGGCTTCAAGTCGATTCGATAACAAATTACGAAAACGGACGGATTTCTCAGGTTTTTACTACATATGAACACTTTTCACATTCTCCCGTGAAAGTCGGCTGCTAGTCCTCCTTTCATGCAGAACCTTACGGTCCTAGCTCATGTCCAAGGCACCAAAGCCAGCTAAAAAGTCAATAATCGATAAATAAAACTTGTATTGTACTACTTCTTACTGGCTATTACATCAACTTAGAAGCTTCATCTGTGTCCTACTATGGTGCTTTTAGTGTCTCCACATACCGCAGCACGAGTCGTAGCTTTGCACACGATAAGTGCAACCGTTCAGAGAGAAGAGCGGATAATGTGACGATCTGGCTTTAAGTCTATTCGATAACAAATGACGAAAACGGACGGATTTCTCAGGTTTTTACTACATATGAACACTTTTCACATTCTCCCATGCAACTCGGCTGCTAGTCCTACTTTCATGCAGAATCTTGAGGTCCTAGCTCATGTCCAAGGCACCAAAGCCAGCAAAAAAGTCAATAATCGACACCTAAAACTTGAATTGTACTACTTCATACTGGCTATTACTTCAGCTTAGAAGCTTCATCTGTGTTCTACTATGGTGCTTTTAGTGTCTCCGCATAACGCATACGCTACATATCTTTGCAGACGATAAGTACAACCGTTTCAGAGAGAAGAGCTGCCAATGTGACGATCTGGCTTTAAGTCGATTCGATAACAAATGATGAAAACGAACGGATTCCTCAGGTTTTTACTACATATGAACACTTTTCACATTCTCACGTGCAACTCGGCTGCTAGTCCTCCTTTCATGCAGATTCTTATGGTCCTATCTCATGTCCAAGGCACCAAAACCTGCTAAAAATTTAATAATCGATATCTAAAACTTGATTTGTACTACTTCTTACTGGCTATTACATCAACTTAGAAGCTTCATCTGTGTTCTACTATGGTGCTTTTAGTGTCTCCGCATAACGCAGCACGCGACATAGCTTTGCAGACGATAAGTACAACCGTTTTAGAGAGAACAGCGGCCATTGTGACGATCTGGCTTTAAGTCGATTCGATAACAAATGACGAAAACGGACGGATATCTCAGTTTTTACTACATATGAACACTTTTCACATTCTCCCACGCAACTCGGCTACTAGTCCTCCATTCATGCAGAATCTTAAGGTCCTAGCTCATGTCCAAGGCACCAAAGCCAGCTAAAAAGTCAATAATCGATACCAAAAACTTGAATTGTACTACTTCTTACTGGCTATTATATCAACTTAGAAGTTTCATCTGTGTTCTGCTATGGTGCTTTTAGTGTCTCCGAATACCGCAGCACGCGACATAGCTTTGCAGACGATAAGTACAACCGTTTCAGAGAGAAGAGCGGCCAATGTGACGATGTGGCTTTAAGTCGATTCGATAACAAATGACGAAAACGGTCTGATTTCTCAGGTTTTTACTACATATGAACAGTTTTCACATTCTCCCGTCCAACTAGGCTCCTAGTCCTCCTTTCATGCAGAATCTTAAGGTCCTAGCTCAGGTCCAAGGCACCAAAGCCAGCTA
Organism: Schistocerca gregaria; assembly: GCF_023897955.1. NCBI lineage: Eukaryota > Metazoa > Arthropoda > Insecta > Orthoptera > Acrididae > Schistocerca > Schistocerca gregaria. The sequence goes on from NW_026061795.1 coordinate 8,724,891, forward strand.
AAAAATCAATAATCGATCTAAAACGTGAATTGTACTACTTCTTACTTGCTATTACATCAACTTAGAAGCTTCATCTGTGTCCTACTATCGTGCTTTTAGTGTCTCCGAATACCGCAGCACGCGACATAGCTTTGCAGACGATAAGTACAACCGTTTCAGAGAGAAGAGCGTCCAATGTGACGATCTTGCTTTGAGTCGATTCGTTAACAAATGACGAAAACGGACGGATTTCTCAGGTTTTTACTACATATGAACACTTTTCACATTCTGCCGTGCAACTCGGCTGCTAGTCCTCCTTTCATGCAGAATCATAAGGTCCTAGCTCACGTCCAAGGCACCAAAGCCAGCTAAAAAGTCAATAATCGATACCTAAAACTTGTATTGTACTACTTCTTACTGGCTATTACATCAACTTAGAAGCTTCATCTGTGTCCTACTATGGTGCTTTAAGTGTCTCCGAATATCGCAGCACGCGACATAGCCTTTGCAGACAATAATTACAACCGTTTCAGACAGAAGAGCGGCCAATGCGGCGATCTGGCTTTAAGTCGATTCGATAACAAATGACGAAAACGGACCGATTTCTGAGGTTTTTACTACATATGAACACTTTTCACATTCTCCCGTGCAACGCGGCTGCTAATCCTCCTTTCATGCAGAATCTTAAGGTCCTAGCTCATGTCAAAGGCACCAAAGCCAGCTAAAAAGTCAATAATCGATACCTAAAACTTGATTTGTACTACTTCTTACAGGCTATTACATCAACTTAGAAGCTTCATCTGTGTTCTACTACGGTGCTTTTAGCGTCTCCACGTACCGCAGCACGCGACATAGCTTTGCAGACGATAAGTACAACCGTTTCAGAGAGAAGAGCGGCCAAAGCGACGATCTGGCTTTAAGTCGAATCGATAACAAAAGACGAGAACGGACGGATTTCTCAGGTTTTTACTACATATGAACACTTTTCAAATTCTCCCGTGCTACTCGGCTGCTAGTCCTCCTTTCATGCAGAATCTTAAGGTCCTAGCTCATGTCCAAGGCACCAAAGCCAGCTAAAAAGTCAATAATCGATACCTAAAACTTGAATTGTACTACTTCTTACTTGCTATTACATCAACTTAGAAGCTTCATCTGTGTCCTACTATGGTGCTTTTAGTGTCTCCAAATACCGCAGCACGCGACATAGCTTTGCAGACGATAAGTACAACCGTTTCAGAGAGAAGAGCGGCCAATGTAACGATCTGGCTTTAAGTCGATTCGATAACAAATGACGAAACCTTACGGATTTCGCAGGTTTTTACTACATATGAACACTTTTCACATTCTGCCATGCAACTCGGCTGCTAGTACTCCTTTCATGCACAATCTTAAGGTCCTAGCTCATGTCCAAGGCACCAAAGCAAGCTAAAAAGTCAATAATCGATACCTAAAACTTGAATTATACTACTTCTTAATGGCTATTACGTCAACATAAAAGTTTCATCTGTGTTCTACTATTGTGCTTTTAGTGTCTCTGCATACCGCAACACGAGACATTGCTTTGCAGGAGATAAGTACAACCGTTTCAGAGAGAAGAGCGGCCAATGTGACGATCTGGCTTTGAGTCGATTCGATAACAAATTACGAAAACGGACGGATTTCTCAGGTTTTTACTACATATGAACACTTTTCACGTTCTCCCATGCAACTCGGCTGATAGTCCTCCTTTCATGCAGAATCTTAAGGTCCTAGCTCATGTCGAAGGCACCAAAGCCAGCTAAAAAGTCAATAATCGATACCTAAAAATTGAATTATACTACTTCTTACTGGCTATTACATCAACTTAAAAGCTTCATCTGTGTTCTACCATGGTGCTATTAGTGTCTCCGCATACCGCAACACGCTACATATCTTTGCAGACGATAAGGACAACCGTTTCAGAGAGAAGAGCGGCCAATGTGACGATCTGGCTTTGAGTCGATTCGTTAACAAATGACGAAAACGGACGGATTTCTCAGGTTTTTACTACATATGAACACTTTTCACATTCTCCCATGCAACTCGTCTGTTAGTCCTCCTTTCATGCAGAATCTTAAGGTCCTAGCTCATGTCCAAGGCACCAAAACCAGCTAAAAAGTCAATAATCGATACCTAAAACTTGAATTGTACTACTTCTTAATGGCTATTACATCAACTTAGAAGGTTCATCTGTGTTCTATTATGGTGCTTTTAGAGTCCCCTGATACCGTAGCACGCGACATAGCTTTGCAGACATTAAGTACAACCGTTTCATAGAGAAGAGCGGCCAATGTGACGATCAGGCTTTAAGTCGATTCGAGAACAAAAGACGAAAACGGACGGATATCTCAGGTTTTTACTACATATGAATACTTTTCACATTCTCACATGCAACTCGGCTGCTAGACCTCCTTTCATGCAGAATCTTACGGTCCTAGCTCATGTCCAAGGCACCAAAGCCAGCTAAAAAGGCAATAATCGATACCTAAAATTTGAACTGTACTACTTTTTACTGGCTATTACATCAACTTAGAAGCTTCATCTGTGTTCTACTATGGCGCTTTTAATGTCTCCGCATTCCGCAGCACGTGACACAGCTTTGCAGACGATAAGTACAACCGTTTTAGAGAGAAGAGCGGCCAATGTGACGATCTGGCTTTAAGTCGATTCGATAACAAATGACGAAAACGGACGGATTTCTCAGGTTTTTACTACATATGAACACTTTTCACATACTCCCTTGCAACGCGGCTGCTAGTCCTCCTTTCATGCAGAATCTTAAGGTCCTAGCTCATGTCCAAGGCACCAAACCCAGCTAAAAAGTCAATAATCGATACCTAAAACTTTAATTGTACTACTTCTTACTGGCTATTACATCAACTTAGAAGCTTCATCTGTGTTCTACTACGGTGCTTTTAGCGTCTCCACGTACCGCAGCACGCGACATAGCTTTGCAGACGATAAGTACAACCGTTTCAGAGAGAAGAGCGGCCAAAGTGACGATCTGGCTTTAAGTCGAATCGACAACAAAAGACGAGAACGGACGGATTTCTCAGGTTTTTACTACATATGAACACTTTTCAAATTCTCCCGTGCTACTCGGCTGCTAGTCCTCCTTTCATGCAGAATCTTAAGGTCCTAGCTCATGTCCAAGGCACCAAAGCCAGCTAAAAAGTCAATAATCGATAAATAAAACTTGTATTGTACTACTTCTTACTGGCTATTACATCAACTTAGAAGCTTCATCTGTGTCCTACTATGGTGCTTTAAGTGTCTCCGAATACCGCAGCACGCGACATAGCTTTGCAGACGATAAGTACAACCGTTTCAGAGAGAAGAGTGGCCAATGTGACGACCTGGTTTTAAGTCGATTCGATAACAAATGACGGAAACAGACGAATTTCTCAGGTTTTTACTACATATGGACACTTTTCACGTTCTCCCATGCAACTCGGCTGCTAGTCCTCCTTTCATGCAGAATCTTAAGGTCCTAGCTCATGTCGAAGGCACCAAAGCCAGCTAAAAAGTCAATAATCGATACCTAAAACTTGAATTATACTACTTCTTACTGGCTATTACATCAACTTAAAAGCTTCATCTGTGTTCTACCATGGTGCTATTAGTGTCTCCGCATACCGCAACACGCTACATATCTTTGCAGACGATAAGGACAACCGTTTCAGAGAGAAGAGCGGCCAATGTGACGATCTGGCTTTGAGTCGATTCGTTAACAAATGACGAAAACGGACGGATTTCTCAGGTTTTTACTACATATGAACACTTTTCACATTCTCCCATGCAACTCGTCTGTTAGTCCTCCTTTCATGCAGAATCTTAAGGTCCTAGCTCATGTCCAAGGCACCAAAACCAGCTAAAAAGTCAATAATCGATACCTAAAACTTGAATTGTACTACTTCTTAATGGCTATTACATCAACTTAGAAGGTTCATCTGTGTTCTATTATGGTGCTTTTAGAGTCCCCTGATACCGTAGCACGCGACATAGCTTTGCAGACATTAAGTACAACCGTTTCATAGAGAAGAGCGGCCAATGTGACGATCAGGCTTTAAGTCGATTCGAGAAGAAAAGACGAAAACGGACGGATTTCTCAGGTTTTTACTACATATGAATACTTTTCACATTCTCACATGCAACTCGGCTGCTAGACCTCCTTTCATGCAGAATCTTACGGTCCTAGCTCATGTCCAAGGCACCAAAGCCAGCTAAAAAGGCAATAATCGATACCTAAAACTTGAACTGTACTACTTTTTACTGGCTATTACATCAACTTAGAAGCTTCATCTGTGTTCTACTATGGCGCTTTTAATGTCTCCGCATTCCGCAGCACGTGACACAGCTTTGCAGACGATAAGTACAACCGTTTTAGAGAGAAGAGCGGCCAATGTGACGATCTGGCTTTAAGTCGATTCGATAACAAATGACGAAAACGGACGGATTTCTCAGGTTTTTACTACATATGAACACTTTTCACATACTCCCTTGCAACGCGGCTGCTAGTCCTCCTTTCATGCAGAATCTTAAGGTCCTAGCTCATGTCCAAGGCACCAAACCCAGCTAAAAAGTCAATAATCGATACCTAAAACTTTAATTGTACTACTTCTTACTGGCTATTACATCAACTTAGAAGCTTCATCTGTGTTCTACTACGGTGCTTTTAGCGTCTCCACGTACCGCAGCACGCGACATAGCTTTGCAGACGATAAGTACAACCGTTTCAGAGAGAAGAGCGGCCAAAGTGACGATCTGGCTTTAAGTCGAATCGACAACAAAAGACGAGAACGGACGGATTTCTCAGGTTTTTACTACATATGAACACTTTTCAAATTCTCCCGTGCTACTCGGCTGCTAGTCCTCCTTTCATGCAGAATCTTAAGGTCCTAGCTCATGTCCAAGGCACCAAAGCCAGCTAAAAAGTCAATAATCGATAAATAAAACTTGTATTGTACTACTTCTTACTGGCTATTACATCAACTTAGAAGCTTCATCTGTGTCCTACTATGGTGCTTTAAGTGTCTCCGAATACCGCAGCACGCGACATAGCTTTGCAGACGATAAGTACAACCGTTTCAGAGAGAAGAGTGGCCAATGTGACGACATGGTTTTAAGTCGATTCGATAACAAATGACGGAAACAGACGAATTTCTCAGGTTTTTACTACATATGAACACTTTTCACGTTCTCCCATGCAACTCGGCTCTAGTCCTCCTTTCATGCAGAATCTTAAGGTCCTAGCTCATGTCGAAGGCACCAAAGCCAGCTAAAAAGTCAATAATCGATACCTAAAACTTGAATTATACTACTTCTTACTGGCTATTACATCAACTTAAAAGCTTCATCTGTGTTCTACCATGGTGCTATTAGTGTCTCCGCATACCGCAACACGCTACATATCTTTGCAGACGATAAGGACAACCGTTTCAGAGAGAAGAGCGGCCAATGTGACGATCTGGCTTTGAGTCGATTCGTTAACAAATGACGAAAACGGACGGATTTCTCAGGTTTTTACTACATATGAACACTTTTCACATTCTCCCATGCAACTCGTCTGTTAGTCCTCCTTTCATGCAGAATCTTAAGGTCCTAGCTCATGTCCAAGGCACCAAAACCAGCTAAAAAGTCAATAATCGATACCTAAAACTTGAATTGTACTACTTCTTAATGGCTATTACATCAACTTAGAAGGTTCATCTGTGTTCTATTATGGTGCTTTTAGAGTCCCCTGATACCGTAGCACGCGACATAGCTTTGCAGACATTAAGTACAACCGTTTCATAGAGAAGAGCGGCCAATGTGACGATCAGGCTTTAAGTCGATTCGAGAAGAAAAGACGAAAACGGACGGATTTCTCAGGTTTTTACTACATATGAATACTTTTCACATTCTCACATGCAACTCGGCTGCTAGACCTCCTTTCATGCAGAATCTTACGGTCCTAGCTCATGTCCAAGGCACCAAAGCCAGCTAAAAAGGCAATAATCGATACCTAAAACTTGAACTGTACTACTTCTTACTGGCTATTACATCAACTTAGAAGCTACATCTGTGTTCTACTATGGTGCTTTTAGTGTCTCCGCATACCGCAGCACGCGACATAGCTTTGCAGACGATAAGTACAACCGTTTCAGAGAGAAGAGCGGCCAATGTGACGATCTGGCTCGAAGTCGATTCGATAACAAATGACGAAAACGGACGGATTTCTCAGGTTTTTACTACATATGAACACTTTTCACATTCTCCCGTGCAACTCGGCTGCTAGTCCTCCTTTCATGCAGAATCTTACGGTCCTAGCTCATGTCCAAGGCACCAAAGCCAGCTAAAAAGTCAATATTCGATACCTAATACTTCAATTGTACTACTTTTTACTGGCTATTACATCAACTTAGAAGCTTCATCTGTGTTCTACTATGGCGCTTTTAATGTCTCCGCATTCCGCAGCACGTGACATAGCTTTGCAGACGATAAGTACAACCGTTTTAGAGAGAAGAGCGGCCAATGTGACGATCTGGCTTTAAGTCGATTCGATAACAAATGACGAAAACGGACGGATTTCTCAGGTTTTTACTACATATGAACACTTTTCACATACTCCCTTGCAACGCGGCTGCTAGTCCTCCTTTCATGCAGAATCTTAAGGTCCTAGCTCATGTCCAAGGCACCAAACCCAGCTAAAAAGTCAATAATCGATACCTAAAACTTTAATTGTACTACTTCTTACTGACTATTACATCAACTTAGAAGCTTCATCTGTGTTCTACTATGGTGCTTTTAGTGTCTCCGAATACCGCAGCACGCGACATAGCTTTGCACAAGATAAGTACAACCGTTTCAGAGAGAAGTGCGGCCAATGTGACGACCTGGCTTTAGGTCGATTCGATAACAAATGATGAAAACGGACGGAATGCGCAGGTTTTTACTACATATCAACACTTTTCACATTTTCCCGTGCAACGCGGCTTTTAGTCCTCCTTTCATGCAGAATCTTATAGTCCTAGCTAATGTCCAAGGCACCAAAGCCAGCTAAAAAATCAGTAATCGATACCTAAAACTTGAATTGTATTACTCCTTACTGGCAATTACATCAACTTAGAAGCTTCATCAGTGTTCTACTATGGTGATTTAGTGTCTCCACATACCGCAACAGGCGTCATAGCTTTGCAGACGATAAGTACAACAGTTTCAGAGAGAAGAGCGGCCAATGTGTTGATCTGGCTTTTAGTCGATTCGATAACAAATGACGAAAACTTACGGATTTCTCAGGTTTTTACTACATATGAGCACTTTTCACATTCTTCCATGCAACTCGGCTGCTAGTCCTCCTTTCATGCAGAATCTTAAGGCCCTAGCTCATGTCCAAGGCACCAAAGCCAGCTAAAAAGGCAATAAATGATACCTAAAACTTGAACTGTACTACTTCTTGCTGGCTATTACATCAACTTAGAAGCTTCATCTGTGTTCTACTATGGTCCTTTCAGTGTCTCTGCATACCGCAGCATGCGACATAGCTTTGCAGACGATAAGTACAACCGTTACAGAGAGAAGAGCGGCCGATGTGACGATCTGGCTTCAAGTCGATTCGATAACAAATTACGAAAACGGACGGATTTCTCAGGTTTTTACTACATATGAACACTTTTCACATTCTCCCGTGAAACTCGGCTGCTAGTCCTCCTTTCATGCAGAACCTTACGGTCCTAGCTCATGTCCAAGGCACCAAAGCCATCTAAAAAGTCAATAATCGATAAATAAAACTTGTATTGTACTACTTCTTACTGGCTATTACATCAACTTAGAAGCTTCATCTGTGTCCTACTATGGTGCATTAAGTGTCTCCGAATACCGCAGCACGCGACATAGCTTTGCAGACGATAAGTACAACCGTTTCAGAGAGAAGAGTGGCCAATGTGACGACCTGGTTTTAAGTCGATTCGATAACAAATGACGGAAACAGACGAATTTCTCAGGTTTTTACTACATATGAACACTTTTCACATTCTCCAGTGCAACGCGGCTGCTAGTCCTCCTTTCATGCAGAATCTTAAGGTCCTAGCTCATGTCCAAGGCACCAAAGCCAGCTAAAAAGTCAATAATCGATACCTAACACTTGATTTGTACTACTTCTTACTGGCTATTACATCAACTTAGAAGCTTCATCTGTGTTCTACTATGGTGCTTTTAGTGTCTCCGGATACCGCAACACGCGACATAACTTAGCAGGCGATAAGTACAACCGTTTCAGAGAGAAGAGCGGCCAATGCGGCGATCTGGCTTTAAGTCGATTCGATAACAAATGACGGAAACTGACAGATTTCTCAGGTTTTTATTACATATGAACACTTTTCACGTTCTCCCATGCAACTCGGCTGCTAGTCCTCCTTTCATGCAGAATCTTAAGGTCCTAGCTCATGTCGAAGGCACCAAAGCCAGCTAAAAAGTCAATAATCGATATCTAAAACTTGAATTGCACTAATTCTTACTTGCTATTACATCAACATAGAAGCTTCATCTGTGTCTTACTATGGTGCTTTTAGTGTCTCACAATACCGCAGCACGCGTTATAGCTTTGCAGACGATAAGTACAACCGTTTCAGAGAGAAGAGCGTCCAATGTAACGATCTGGCTTTAAGTCGATTCGATAACAAATGACGAAAACTTACGGATTTCTCAGGTATTTACTACATATGAACACTTTTCACATTCTCCCATGCAACTCGGCTGCTAGTACTCCTTTCATGCAGAATCTTAAGGTCCTAGCTCATGTCGAAGGCACCAAAGCCAGCTAAAAAGTCAATAATCGATATCTAAAACTTGAATTGCACTAATTCTTACTTGCTATTACATCAACATAGAAGCTTCATCTGTGTCTTACTATGGTGCTTTTAGTGTCTCACAATACCGCAGCACGCGTTATAGCTTTGCAGACGATAAGGACAACCGTTTCAGAGAGAAGAGCGGCCAATGTGACGATCTGGCTTTGAGTCGATTCGTTAACAAATGACGAAAACGGACGGATTTCTCAGGTTTTTACTACATATGAACACTTTTCACATTCTCCCATGCAACTCGTCTGTTAGTCCTCCTTTCATGCAGAATCTTAAGGTCCTAGCTCATGTCCAAGGCACCAAAACCAGCTAAAAAGTCAATAATCGATACCAAAAACTTGAATTGTACTACTTCTTAATGGCTATTACATCAACTTAGAACGTTCATCTGTGTTCTATTATGGTGCTTTTAGAGTCCCCTGATACCGTAGCACGCGACATAGCTTTGCAGACATTAAGTACAACCGTTTCATAGAGAAGAGCGGCCAATGTGACGATCAGGCTTTAAGTCGATTCGAGAAGAAAAGACGAAAACGGACGGATTTCTCAGGTTTTTACTACATATGAATACTTTTCACATTCGCACATGCAACTCGGCTGCTAGACCTCCTTTCATGCAGAATCTTACGGTCCTAGCTCATGTCCAAGGCACCAAAGCCAGCTAAAAAGGCAATAATCGATACCTAAAACTTGAACTGTACTATTTCTTACTGGCTATTACATCAACTTAGAAGCTACATCTGTGTTCTACTATGGTGCTTTTAGTGTCTCCGCATACCGCAGCACGCGTCATAGCTTTGCAGACGATAAGTACAACCGTTTCAGAGAGAAGAGCGGCCAATGTGACGATCTGGCTCGAAGTCGATTCGATAACAAATGACGAAAACGGACGGATTTCTCAGGTTTTTACTACATATGAACATTTTTCACATTCTCCCGTGCAACTCGGCTGCTAGTCCTCCTTTCATGCAGATTCTTAAGGTCCTAGCTCATGTCCAAGGCACCAAAGCCAGCTAAAAAGTCAATAATCGATACCTAATACTTCAATTGTACTACTTCTTACTGGCTATTACATCAACTTAGAAGCTTCATCTGTGTTCTACTATGGCGCTTTTAATGTCTCCGCATTCCGCAGCACGTGACATAGCTTTGCAGACGATAAGTACAACCGTTTTAGAGAGAAGAGCGGCCAATGTGACGATCTGGCTTTAAGTTGATTCGATAACAAATGACGAAAACAGACGGATTTCTCAGGTTTTTACTACATATGAACACTTTTCACATACTCCCTTGCAACGCGGCTGCTAGTCCTCCTTTCATGCAGAATCTTAAGGTCCTAGCTCATGTCGAAGGCACCAAAGCCAGCTAAAAAGTCAATAATCGATACCTAAAACTTTAATTGTACTACTTCTTACTGACTATTACATCAACTTAGAAGCTTCATCTGTGTTCTACTATGGTGCTTTTAGTGTCTCCGCATACCGCAGCACGCGACATAGCTTTGCACAAGATAAGTACAACCGTTTCAGAGAGAAGTGCGGCCAATGTGACGACCTGGCTTTAGGTCAATTCGATAACAAATGATGAAAACGGACGGAATGCTCAGGTTTTTACTACATATGAACACTTTTCACATTTTCCCGTGCAACGCGGCTTTTAGTCCTCCTTTCATGCAGAATCTTATAGTCCCAGCTAATGTCCAAGGCACCAAAGCCAGCTAAAAAATCAGTAATCGATACCTAAAACTTGAATTGTATTACTCCTTACTGGCAATTACATCAACTTAGAAGCTTCATCAGTGTTCTACTATGGTGCTTTTAGTGTCTCCACATACCGCAACAGGCGTCATAGCTTTGCAGACGATAAGTACAACAGTTTCAGAGAGAAGAGCGGCCAATGTGTCGATCTGGCTTTTAGTCGATTCGATAACAAATGACGAAAACTTACGGATTTCTCAGGTTTTTACTACATATGAGCACTTTTCACATTCTCCCATGCAACTCGGCTGCTAGTCCTCCTTTCATGCAGAATCTTAAGGCCCTAGCTCATGTCCAAGGCACCAAAGCCAGCTAAAAAGGCAATAAATGATACCTAAAACTTGAACTGTACTACTTCTTGCTGGCTATTACATCAACTTAGAAGCTTCATCTGTGTTCTACTATGGTCCTTTCAGTGTCTCTGCATACCGCAGCATGCGACATAGCTTTGCAGACGATAAGTACAACCGTTACAGAGAGAAGAGCGGCCGATGTGACGATCTGGCTTCAAGTCGATTCGATAGCAAATGACAAAAACGAACGGATTTCTCAGGTTTTTACTACATATGAACACTTTTCACATTCTCCCTTGCAACTCGGCTGCTAGTCCTCCTTTCATGCAAAATCGTAAGGCCCTAGCTCATGTCCAAAGCTGCAAAGCAAGCTAAAAAGTCAATAATCGATACCTAAAACTTGAATTGTACTACTTCTTTCTGGCTGTTACATCAACTTAGAAGCTTCATCTGTGTTCTACTATGGTGCTTTTAGTGTCTCCGCATACCGCAGCACGCGACATAGCTTTGCAGACGATAAGTACAACCATTTCAGAGAGAAGACCGGCCAATGTGACGATCTGGCCCTAAGTCGATTCGATAACAAATGATGATAACTAACGGACTTCTCAGGTTTTTACTACATATGAACACTTTACACATTCTCCCGTGCAACTCGGCTGCTAGTCCTCCTTTCATACTGAATCTAAAGGTCCTAGCTCATGGCCAAGGCACCAAAGCCAGCTAAAAAGTCAATAATCGATACCTAAAACTTGAATTGTACTACTTCTTACTGGCTATTACATCAACTTAGAAGCTTCATCTGTGTTCTTCTATTGTGACTTTAGTGTCTCCGCATAACTCAGCACGCGACATAGCTTTGCAGACGATAAGTACAACCGTTACAGAGAGAAGAGCGGCCAATGTGACGATCTGGCTTCAAGTCGATTCGATAGCTAATGACGAAATCAAACGGATTTCTCAGGATTTTACTACATATGAGCACTTTTCACATTCTCCCATGCAACTCGGCTGCTAGTCCTCCTTTCATGCAGAATCTTAAGGTCCTAGCTCATGTCGAAGGCACCAAAGCCAGCTAAAAAGTCAATAATCGATACCTTAAACTTGAACTCTACTACTTCTTACTGGCTGTTACATCAACTTAGAAGCTTCATCTGTGTTCTACTATGGTGCTTTTAGTGTCTCCGCATACCGCAGCACGCGACATAGCTTTGCAGTCGATAAGTACAACCATTTCAGAGAGAAGACCGGCCAATGTGACGATCTGGCCCTAAGTCGATTCGATAACAAATGATGATAACTAACGGACTTCTCAGGTTTTTACTACATATGAACACTTTACACATTCTCCCGTGCAACTCGGCTGCTAGTCCTCCTTTCATACTGAATCTAAAGGTCCTAGCTCATGGCCAAGGCACCAAAGCCAGCTAAAAAGTCAATAATCGATACCTAAAACTTGAATTGTACTACTTCTTACTGGCTATTACATCAACTTAGAAGCTTCATCTGTGTTCTACTATGGTGCTTTTAGTGTCTCCGCATACCGCAGCACGCGACATATCTTTGCAGACGGTAAGTACAACCGTTTCAAAGGGACGAGCGGCCAATGTGACGACCTGGCTTTAAGTCGATTCGATAACAAATGACGAAAACGGACGGATTTCTCAGGTTTTTACTACATATGAACACTTTTCACATTCTCTCGTGCAACGCGGCTGCTAGTCCTCCTTTCATGCAGAATCTTAAGGTCCTAGCTCATGTCCAAGGCACAAAAGCCAGCTAAAAATTCAATAATCGATACCTAAAACTTGGACTGTACTACTTCTTACTGGCTATTACATCAACTTAGAAGCTTCATCTGTGTTCTACTAAGGTGCTTTTAGTGTCTCCGCCTGCCGCAGCACGCGACATAGCTTTGCAGACCATAAGTACAACCATTTCAGAGAGAAGAGCGCCCACTGTGACGACCTGGCCCTAAGTCGATTCGATAGCAAATGATGATAACTAACGGACTTCTCAGGTTTTTACTACATATGAACACTTTACACATTCTCCCGTGCAACTCGGCTGCTAGTCCTCCTTTCATACAGAATCTAAAGGTCCTAGCGCATGTCCAAGGCACCAAAGCCAGCTAAAAAGTCAATAATCGATACCTAAAACTTGAATTGTACTACTTCTTACTGGCTATTACATCAACTTAGAAGCTTCATCTATGTTCTACTATGGTGATTTTAGTGTCTCCGCATAACTCAGCACGCGACATAGCTTTGCAGACGATAAGTACAACCGTTTCAGGTGAAGAGCGGACAATGTGACGATGTGGTTTTATGTCGATTCGATAACAAATGACGAAAACGGACGGATTTCTCAGGTTTTTACTACATATGAACATTTTTCACATACTCCCTTGCAATGCGGCTGCTAGTCCTCCTTTCATGCAGAATCTTAAGGTCATAACTCATGTCCAAAGCACCAAAGCCAGCTAAAAAGTCAATTATCGATACCTAAAACTTGAATTGTACTACTTATTACTGGCTATTACATCAACTTAGGAGTTTCATCTGTGTTCTACTATGGTGCTTTTAGTGTCTCCGCATACCGCAGCACGCGACATAGCTTTGCACACGATAAGTACAACCGTTTCAGAGAGAAGAGCGGCCAATGTGACGACTTGGCTTTAAGTCGATTCGATAACAAATTACGAAAACGGACGGAATTCTCAGGTTTTTACTACATATGAACACTTTTCACTTTCTCCCGTGCAACGCGGCTACTAGCCCTCCCTTCATGCAGAATATTAAGGTCCTAGCTAATGTCCAAGGCACCAAAGCTAGCTAAAAAGTCAATAATCGATACCTAAAACTTGAACTGTACTACTTCTTATTGGCTATTACATCAACTTAGAAGTTTCATCTGTGTTCTACTATGGTGCTTTTAGTGTCTCCTCATACCGCAGCACGCGACAAAGCTTTGCAGACGATAAGTAGATCCGTTTCAGAGAGAAGAGCGGCCAATGTGCCGATCTGGCTTCAAGTCGATTCGATAGCAAATGACGAAAACGAACGGATTTCACAGGTTTTTACTACATATGAACATTATTCACAATCTCCCGTGCAACTCGGCTGCTAGTCTTCCTTTCATGCAGAATCTTAAAGCCCTAGCTCATGTCCAAAGCACAAAAGCCAGCTAAAAAGTCAATAATCGATACCCAAAACTTGAATTGTACTACTTCTTACTGGCCGTTACATCAACTTAGAAGCTTCATCTGTGTTCTACTATGGTGCTTTTAGTGTCTCCGCATACCGCGGCACTCAACATAGCTTTGCAGACGATAAGTACTACCGTTTCAGAGAGAAGAGCGGCCAATGTGACGACCTGGCTTTAAATCGATTCGATAACAAATGACGAAAACGGACGGATTTCTCAGGTTTTTACTACATATGAACACTTTTCACATTCTCCCTTGCAACGCGGCTGCTAGTCCTCCTTTCATGCAGAATCTTAATATCCAGCTCATGTCCAAGGCACCAAAGCCAGCTAAAAAGTCAATAATCGATACCTAAAACTTGAATTGTACTACTTCTTACTGGCTATTACATCAACTTAGAAGCTTCATCTGTGTTCTACTATGGTGATTTTAGTGTCTCCGCATAACTCAGCATGCGACATAGCTTTGCAGACGATAAGTACAACCGTTTCAGGAGAAGAGCGGCCAATGTGACGATCTGGCTTTAAGTCGATTCGATAACAAATTACGAAAACGGACGGAATTCTGAGGTTTTTACTACATCTGAACACTTTTCACATTCTCCCGTGCAACGCGGCTATTAGTCCTCCTTTCATGCAGAATCTTAAGGTCCTAGCTCATGTCCAAGGCACCAAAGGCAGCTAAAACGTCAATAATCAATACCTAAAACTAGAACTGTACTACTTCTTACTGGCTATTACATCAACTTAGAAGCTGCATCTGTGTTCTACTATGGTGCTTTTAGTGTCTCCACATACCGCAGCACGTGACATAGCTTTGCAGACGATAAGTACAACCGTTTCAGAGAGAAGAGCGTCCAATGTGACGACCTGGCTTTAAGTCGATTCGATAACAAATGACGAAAACGGACGGAATTCTCAGGTTTTTACTACATATGAACACTTTTCACATTCTCCCGTGCAACTCGGCTGCTAGTCCTCCTTTCATGCAGAATCTTAAGGTCCTAGCTCATGTCCAAAGCACCAAAGCCAGCTAAAAAGTCAATAATGGATACCTAAAACTTGAATTGTACTACTTCTTACTGGCTGTTACATCAACTTAGAAGCTTCATCTGTGTTATACTATGGTGCTTTTAGTGTCTCCCAATACCGCAGAACGCGACATAGCTTTGCAGACGATAAGTACAACCGTTTCAGAGAGAAGAGCACCCAATGTGACGACCTGGCTTTAGGTCGATTCGATAACAAATGACGAAAACGGACGGATTTCTCAGGTTTTTACTACATATGAACACTTTTCACATTCTCCCGTGCAACTCGGCTGCTAGTCCTCCTTTCATGCAGAGTGTTAATATCCAGCCCATGTCCAAGGCACCAAAGCCAGCTAAAAAGTCAATAATCGATACTTAAAACTTGAATTGTACTACGTCTTACTGGCTATTACATCAACTTAGAAGCTTCATCTGTGTTCTACTATGGTGATTTTAGTGTCTCCGCATAACTTTGCACGCGACACAGCTTTGCAGACGATAAGTACAACCGTTTCAGGAGAAGAGCGGCCAATGTGACGATATGGCTTTAAGTCGATTCGATAACAAATTACGAAAACGGACGGAATTCTGAGGTTTTTACTACATCTGAACACTTTTCACATTCTCCCGTGCAACGCGGATACTAGTCCTCCTTTCATGCAGAATCTTAAGGTCCTAGCTAATGTCCAAGGCACCAAAGACAGCAAAAAAGTCAGTAATCGATACCTAAAACTTGAATTGTATTACTCCTTACTGGCAATTACATCAACTTAGAAGCTTAATCTGTGTTCTACTATGGTGCTTTTAGTGTCTCCGCATACCGCAGCACGCGACATAGCTTTGAAGACGATAAGTACAACCGTTTCAGAGAGAAGAGCGGCCAATGTGACGATCTGGCTTCAAGACGACTCTATAGCAAATGACGAAAACGAACGGTTTCCTCATAATTTTACTACATATGAACACTTTTCACATTCTCCCACGCAACTCGGCTGCTAGTCCTCCTTTCATGCAGAATCTTAAGGTCCTAGCTCATGTCCAAAGCACCAAAGCCAGCAAAAAGTCAGTAATCGATACGTAAAACTTGAATTGTACTACTTCTTACTGGCTGTTACATCAACTTAGAAGCTTCATCTGTGTTCTACTATGGTGCTTTTAATGTCTCCGAATACCGCAGCACACGACATAGCTTTGCAGACGATAAGTACAACCGTTTCAGAGAGAAGAGCGGCCAATGTGACGATCTGGCTTTAAGTCGATTCGATAACAAATGACGAAAACGGACGGATTTGTCAGGTTTTTACTACATATGAACACTTTTCACATACTCCCTTGCAACGCGGCTGCTAGTCCTCCTTCCATGCAGAATCTTAAGTTCGTAGCTCATGTCCAAGGCACCAAACCCAGCTAAAAAGTCAATAATCGATACCTAAAACTTGAACTTTACTGCTTCTTACTGGCCATTACATCAACTTAGAAGCTTCATCTGTGTTCTACTATGGTGCTTTTAGTGTCTCCGCCTACCGCAGCACGCGACATAGCTATGCACGCGATAAGTACAACCATTTCAAAGAGAAGAGCGGCCAATGTGACGATCTGGCTTTAAGTCGATTCGATTACAAATGATGAAAACGAACGGATTTCTCAGGTTTTTACTACATATGAACACTTTTCACATTCTCCCATGCAACTCGGCAGCTAGCCCTCCTTTCATGCAGAATCTAAAAGTCCAAGCTCATGTCCAAGGCACCAAAGCCAGCTAAAAAGTCAATAATCGATACCTAAAACTTGAATTCTATTACTTCTTACTGGCAATTACATCAACTTAGAAGCTTAATCTGTGTTCTACTATGGTGCTTTTAGTGTCTCCGCATACCGCAGCACGCGACATAGCTTTGAAGACGATAAGTACAACCGTTTCAGAGAGAAGAGCGGCCAATGTGACGATCTGGCTTCAAGACGATTCTATAGCAAATGACGAAAACGAACGGTTTCCTCATAATTTTACTACATATGAACACTTTTCACATTCTCCCACGCAACTCGGCTGCTAGTCCTCCTTTCATGCAGAATCTTAAGGTCCTAGCTCATGTCCAAAGCACCAAAGCCAGCTAAAAAGTCAGTAATCGATACCTAAAACTTGAATTGTACTACCTCTTACTGGCTGTTACATCAACTTAGAAGCTTCATCTGTGTTCTACTATGGTGCTTTTAGTGTCTCCGCCTACCGCAGCACGCGACATAGCTTTGCACGCGATAAGTACAAATATTTCAAAGAGAAGAGCGGCCAATGTGACGATCTGGCTTTAAGTCGATTCGATTACAAATGATGAAAACGAACGGATTTCTCAGGTTTTTACTACATATGGACACTTTTCACATTCTCCCGTGCAGCTCGGCAGCTAGCCCTCCTTTCATGCAGAATCTAAAAGTCCAAGCTCATGTCCAAGGCACCAAAGCCAGCTAAAAAGTCAATAATCGATACCTAAAACTTGAATTCTATTACTTCTTACTGGCAATTACATCAACTTAGAAGCTTCATCTATGTTCTACTATGGTGCTTTTAGTGTCTCCACATACCGCAGCCCGCGTCATAGCTTTGCAGACGATATGAGCAACCGTTCGGAGAGAAGAGCGGCCAATGTGACGATTTGGCTTTAAGTCGATTCGATAACAAATGACGAAAACGGACGGATTTCTCAGGTTTTTACTACATATGAATACTTTTCACATTCTCCTGTGCAACGCGGCTGCTAGTCCTCCTTTCATGCAGAATCGTAAGGTCCTAGCTCATGTCCAAGGCACCAAAGCCAGCTAAAAAGTCAATAATCGATACCTAAAACTTGATTTGTACTACTTCTTACTGGCTATTACATCAACTTAGAAGCTTCATCTGTGTTCTACTGTGGTGCTTTTAGTGTCTCCGAATACCGTAGCACGCGACATAGCTTTCCAGACGATAAGTACAACCGTTTCAGAGAGAAGAGAGGCCAATGTGACGATATGGCTTTAAGTCGATTCGATAACAAATGACGAAAACGGACGGATTTCTCTGGTTTTTACTACATATGAACACTTTTCACATACTCCCTTGCAACGCGGCTGCTAGTCCTCCTTTCATGGAAAATCTTAAGGTCCTAGCTAATGTCCAATTCACCAAAGCCAGCTAAAAAGTCAATAATCGATACCTAAAACTTGAACTGTACTATTTCTTACTGGCTATTACATCAACTTAGAAACTTCATCTGTGTTCTACTATGGTGCTTTTAGTGTCTCCGCCTACCGCAGCACGCGACATAGCTTTGCACGCGATAAGTACAAATATTTCAAAGAGAAGAGCGGAAAATGTGACGATCTGGCTTTAAGTCGAGTCGATTACAAATGATGAAAACGAACGGATTTCTCAGGTTTTTACTACAAATGAACACTTTTCACATTCTCCCGTGCAACTCGGCTGCTAGTCCTCCTTTCATGCAGAATCTAAAGGTCCAAGCTCATGTCCAAGGCACAAAGCCAGCTAAAAAGTCAATAATCGATACATAAAACTTGAATTGTACTACTTCTTACTGACTATTACATCAACTTAGAAGCTTCATCTGTGTTCTACTATGGTGCTTTTCGTGTCCCCGCATACCGCAGCAAGCGACATAGCTTTGCAGACGATAAGTACAACAGTTTCAGAGAGAAGAGCGGCCAATATGACGACCTGGCTTTAAGACGATTCGATAACAAATGACGAAAACGGACGGAATTCTCAGGTTTTTACTACATGTGAACACTTTTCACATTCTCCCATGCAACGCGGCTACTAGTCCTCCTTTCATGCAGAATCTTAAAGTCGTAGCTAATGTCCAAGGCACCAAAGCCAGCAAAAAAGTCAATAATCGATACCTAAAACTTGAATTGTATTACTTCTTACTGGCAATTACATCAACTTAGAAGCTTCATCTGTGTTCTACTATGGTGCATTGAGTGTCACCGCATACCGCAGCTCCCGACATAGCTTTGTAGACGATAAGTACAACCGTTTCAGAGAGAAGAGCGGCAAATGTGACGATCTGGCTTCAAGACGATTCTATAGCAAATGACGAAAACGAACGGTTTCCTCATAATTTTACTACATATGAACACTTTTCACATTCTCCCACGCAACTCGGCTGCTAGTCCTCCTTTCATGCAGAATCTTAAGGTCCTAGCTCATGTCCAAAGCACCAAAGCCAGCTAAAAAGTCAGTAATCGATACCTAAAACTTCAATTGTACTACCTCTTACTGGCTGTTACATCAACTTAGAAGCTTCATCTGTGTTCTACTATGGTGCTTTTAGTGTCTCCGAATACCGCAGCACACGACATAGCTTTGCAGACGATAAGTACAACCGTTTCAGAGAGAAGAGCGGCCAATGTGACGATCTGGCTTTAAGTCGATTCGATAACAAATGACGAAAACGGACGGATTTTTCAGGTTTTTACTACATATGAACACTTTTCACATACTCCCTTGCAACGCGGCTGCTAGTCCTCCCTCCATGCAGAATCTTAAGGTCCTAGCTCATGTCCAAGGCACCAAACCTAGCTAAAAAGTCAATAATCGATACCTAAAACTTGAACTGTACTGCTTCTTACTGGCTATTACATCAACTTAGAAGCTTCATCTGTGTTCTACTATGGGGCTTTTAGTGTCTCCGCCTACCGCAGCACGCGACATAGCTTTGCACGCGATAAGTACAAATATTTCAAAGAGAAGAGCGGCCAATGTGACGATCTGGCTTTAAGTCGATTCGATTACAAATGATGAAAACGAACGGATTTCTCAGGTTTTTACTACATATGGACACTTTTCACATTCTCCCGTGCAACTCGGCAGCTAGCCCTCCTTTCATGCAGAATCTAAAAGTCCAAGCTCATGTCCAAGGCACCAAAGCCAGCTAAAAAGTCAATAATCGATACCTAAAACTTGAATTCTATTACTTCTTACTGGCAATTACATCAACTTAGAAGCTTCATCTATGTTCTACTATGGTGCTTTTAGTGTCTCCACATACCGCAGCCCGCGTCATAGCTTTGCAGACGATATGAGCAACCGTTCGGAGAGAAGAGCGGCCAATGTGACGATTTGGCTTTAAGTCGATTCGATAACAAATGACGAAAACGGACGGATTTCTCAGGTTTTTACTACAGATGAATACTTTTCACATTCTCCTGTGCAACGCGGCTGCTAGTCCTCCTTTCATGCAGAATCGTAAGGTCCTAGCTCATGTCCAAGGCACCAAAGCCAGCTAAAAAGTCAATAATCGATACCTAAAACTTGATTTGTACTTCTTCTTACTGGCTATTACATCAACTTAGAAGCTTCATCTGTGTTCTACTGTGGTGCTTTTAGTGTCTCCGAATACCGTAGCACGCGACATAGCTTTGCAGACGATAAGTACAACCGTTTCAGAGAGAAGAGAGGCCAATGTGACGATATGGCTTTAAGTCGATTCGATAACAAATGACGAAAACGGACGGATTTCTCTGGTTTTTACTACATATGAACACTTTTCACATACTCCCTGGCAACGCGGCTGCTAGTCCTCCTTTCATGGAAAATCTTAAGGTCCTAGCTAATTTCCAATTCACCAAAGCCAGCTAAAAAGTCAATAATCGATACCTAAAACTTGAACTGTACTATTTCTTACTGGCTATTACATCAACTTAGAAACTTCATCTGTGTTCTACTATGGTGCTTTTAGTGTCTCCGCCTACCGCAGCACGCGACATAGCTTTGCACACGATAAGTACAACCATTTCAGAGAGAAGAGCGGCCAATGTGACGATATGGCTTTAAGTCGAGTCGATTACAAATGATGAAAACGAACGGATTTCTCAGGTTTTTACTACATATGAACACTTTTCACATTCTCCCGTGCAACTCGGCTGCTAGTCCTCCTTTCATGCAGAATCTAAAGGTCCAAGCTCATGTCCAAGGCACAAAGCCAGGTAAAAAGTCAATAATCGATACATAAAACTTGAATTGTACTACCTCTTACTGGCTGTTACATCAACTTAGAAGCTTCATCTGTGTTCTACTATGGTGCTTTTAGTGTCTCCGAATACCGCAGCACACGACATAGCTTTGCAGACGATAAGTACAACCGTTTCAGAGAGAAGAGCGGCCAATGTGACGATCTGGCTTTAAGTCGATTCGATAACAAATGACGAAAACGGACGGATTTTTCAGGTTTTTACTACATATGAACACTTTTCACATACTCCCTTGCAACGCGGCTGCTAGTCCTCCCTCCATGAAGAATCTTAAGGTCCTAGCTCATGTCCAAGGCACCAAACCTAGCTAAAAAGTCAATAATCGATACCTAAAACTTGAACTGTACTGCTTCTTACTGGCTATTACATCAACTTAGAAGCTTCATCTGTGTTCTACTATGGTGCTTTTAGTGTCTCCGCCTACCGCAGCACGCGACATAGCTTTGCACGCGATAAGTACAAATATTTCAAAGAGAAGAGCGGCCAATGTGACGATCTGGCTTTAAGTCGATTCGATTACAAATGATGAATACGAACGGATTTCTCAGGTTTTTACTACATATGGACACTTTTCACATTCTCCCGTGCAACTCGGCAGCTAGCCCTCCTTTCATGCAGAATCTAAAAGTCCAAGCTCATGTCCAAGGCACCAAAGCCAGCTAAAAAGTCAATAATCGATACCTAAAACTTGAATTCTATTACTTCTTACTGGCAATTACATCAACTTAGAAGCTTCATCTATGTTCTACTATGGTGCTTTTAGTGTCTCCACATACCGCAGCCCGCGACATAGCTTTGCACACGATAAGTACAACCGTTTCAGAGAGAAGAGCGGCCAATGTGACGACCTGGCTTTAAGTCGATTCGATAACAAATGACGAAAACGGACGGAATTCTCAGGTTTTTACTACATATGAATACTTTTCACATTCTCCTGTGCAACGCGGCTGCTAGTCCTCCTTTCATGCAGAATCGTAAGGTCCTAGCTCATGTCCAAGGCACCAAAGCCAGCTAAAAAGTCAATAATCGATACCTAAAACTTGATTTGTACTACTTCTTACTGGCTATTACATCAACTTAGAAGCTTCATCTGTGTTCTACTGTGGTGCTTTTAGTGTCTCCGAATACCGTAGCACGCGACATAGCTTTGCAGACGCTAAGTACAACCGTTTCAGAGAGAAGAGAGGCCAATGTGACGATATGGCTTTAAGTCGATTCGATAACAAATGACGAAAACGGACGGATTTCTCTGGTTTTTACTACATATGAACACTTTTCACATACTCCCTTGCAACGCGGCTGCTAGTCCTCCTTTCATGGAAAATCTTAAGGTCCTAGCTAATGTCCAATTCACCAAAGCCAGCTAAAAAGTCAATAATCGATACCTAAAACTTGAACTGTACTATTACTTACTGGCTATTACATCAACTTAGAAACTTCATCTGTGTTCTACTATGGTGCTTTTAGTGTCTCCGCCTACCGCAGCACGCGACATAGCTTTGCACACGATAAGTACAACCATTTCAGAGAGAAGAGCGGCCAATGTGACGATCTGGCTTTAAGTCGAGTCGATTACAAATGATGAAAACGAACGGATTTCTCAGGTTTTTACTACATATGAACACTTTTCACATTCTCCCGTGCAACTCGGCTGGTAGTCCTCCTTTCATGCTGAATCTAAAGGTCCAAGCTCATGTCCAAGGCACAAAGCCAGCTAAAAAGTCAATAATCGATACATAAAACTTGAATTGTACTACTTCTTACTGACTATTACATCAACTTAGAAGCTTCATCTGTGTTCTACTATGGTGCTTTTCGTGTCCCCGCATACCGCAGCAAGCGACATAGCTTTGCAGACGATAAGTACAACCGTTTCAGAGAGAAGAGCGGCCAATATGACGACCTGGCTTTAAGACGATTCGATAACAAATGACGAAAACGGACGGAATTCTCAGGTTTTTACTACATGTGAACACTTTTCACATTCTCCCATGCAACGCGGCTACTAGTCCTCCTTTCATGCAGAATCTTAAAGTCGTAGCTAATGTCCAAGGCACCAAAGCCAGCAAAAAAGTCAATAATCGATACCTAAAACTTGAATTGTATTACTTCTTACTGGCAATTACATCAACTTAGAAGCTTCATCTGTGCTCTACTATGGTGCATTGAGTGTCACCGCATACCGCAGCACCCGACATAGCTTTGTAGACGATAAGTACAACCGTTTCAGAGAGAAGAGCGGCCAATGTGACGACCTGGCTTTAAGTCGATTCGATAAGAAAAGACGAAAACAGACGGTTTTCTCAGGTTTTTACTACATATGAACACTTTTCACATTCTCCCATGCAACGCGGCTGCTAGTCCTCCTTTCATGCAGAATCTTAAGGTCCTAGCTCTTGTCCAAGGCACCAAAGCAGCTAAAAAGTCAATAATCGATACCTAAAACTTGATTTGTACTACTTCTTACTGGCTATTACATCAACTTAGAAGCATCATCTGTGTTCTACTATGGAACATTTATTGTCTCCAATTAGCGCAGCACGAGACATAGCTTTGCAGACGATAAGTGCAACCATTCAGAGAGAAGAGCGGCCAATGTGACGATATGGTTTTAAGTCGATTCGATAACAAATGACGAAAACGGATGAATTTTCAGATTTTTACTACATATGAACACTTTTCACATTCTCCCGTGCAATGCGGCTGCTAGTCCTCCTTTCATGCAGAATCTTGAAGTCCTAGCTCATGTCCAAGGCACCAAAGCCAGCTAAAAAGTCAATAATCGATACCTAAAACTTGAATTGTACTACTTCTTACTGGCTATTACATCAACTTAGAAGCTACATCTGTGTTCTACTATGGTGCTTTTAGTGTCTCCGCATACCGCAGCACGCGACATAGCTTTGCACACGATAAGTACAACCGTTTCAGAGAGAAGAGCGGCCAATGTGACGACCTGGCTTTAAGTCGATTCGATAACAAATGACGAAAACGGACGAAATTCTAAGGTTTTTACTACATATGAACACTTTTCACATTCTCCCGTGCAACGCGGCAACTAGTGCTCCTTTCATGCAGAATCTTAAAGTCCTAGCTAATGTCCAAGGCACCAAAGCCAGCTAAAAAGTCAATAATCGATACCTAAAACTTGAATTGTATTACTTCTTACTGGCAATTACATCTACTTAGAAGCTTCATCTGTGTTCTAGTATGGTGCTTTTAGTGTCTCCGCATACCGCAGCACGCGTCATAGCTTTGCAGACGATAAGTGCAACCATTCAGAGAGAAGAGCGGCCAATGTGACGATATGGTTTTAAGTCGATTCGATAACAAATGACGAAAACGGATGAATTTTCAGATTTTTACTACATATGAACACTTTTCACATTCTCCCGTGCAATGCGGCTGCTAGTCCTCCTTTCATGCAGAATCTTGAAGTCCTAGCTCATGTCCAAGGCACCAAAGCCAGCTAAAATGTCAATAATCGATACCTAAAACTTGAAATGTACTACTTCTTACTGGCTATTACATGAACTTAGAAGCTTCATCTGTGTTCTACTATGGTGCTCTTTGTGTGTCCGCACACCGCAGCACGAGACATAGTTTTGCAGACGATAAGTACTACCGTTTCAGAGAGAAGAGCGGCCAATGTAACGATCTGGCTTCAAGTCGATTCGATAACAAATGACGAAAACGGACGGATTTCTCAGGTTTTTACTACATATGAACACTTTTCACATCCTCCCTTGCAACGCGGCTGCTAGTCCTCCTTTCATGCACAATCTTAAGGTCCTAGCTCATGTCCAAGGCACCAAAAGCCAGCTAAAAAGTCAATAATCGATACCTAAAACTTGAACTGTACTACTTCTTACTGGCTATTACATCAACTTAGAAGCTTCATCTGTGTTCTACTATGGTGCGTTTAGTGTCTCCGCCTACCGCAGCACGCGACATACCTTTGCACACGATAAGTACAACCATTTCAGAGAGAAGAGCGGAAAATGTGACGATCTGGCTTTAAGTCGATTCGATAACAAATGATGAAAACGAACGGATTTCTCAGGTTTTTACTACATATGAACACTTCTCACATTCTCCCATGCAACTCGGCTGCTAGTCCTCCTTTCATGCAGAATCTTAAAGTCCTAGCTAATGTCCAAGGCACCAAAGCCAGCTAAAAAGTCAATAATCGATACCTAAAACTTAAATTGTATTACTTCTTACTGGCAATTACATCAACTTAGAAGCTTCATCTCTGTTCTACTATGGTGCTTTGAGTGTCTCCGTATACCGCAGCACCCGACATAGCTTTGCAGACGATATGTACAACCGTTACAGAGAGAAGAGCGGCCAATGTGATGACCTGGCTTTAAGTCGATTCGATAAGAAATGACGAAAACGGACGGAATTCTCAGGTTTTTACTACATATGAACACTTTTCACATTCTCCCGTGCAATGCGGCTGCTAGTCCTCCTTTCATGCAGAATCTTAAGGTCCTAGCTCATGTCCAAGGCACCAAAGCCAGCTAAAAAGTCAACAATCGATACCTAAAACTTGAATTGTACTACTTCTTACTGGCTATTACATCAACTTAGAAGCTTCATCTGTGTTCTACTGTGGTGCTTTTAGTGTCTTTGCATAACTCAGCACGCGACATAGCTTTGCAGACGATAAGTACAACCGTTTCAGGAGAAGAGCGGCCAATGTGACGATCTGGCTTTAAGTCGATTCGATAACAAATGACGAAAACGGACGGACTTCTCAGGTTTTTACTACATATGAACACTTTTCACATACTCCCTTGCAACGCGGCTGCTAGTCCTCCTTTCATGCACAATCTTAAGGTCCTAGCTCATGTCCAAGGCACCAAAGCCAGCTAAAAAGTCAATAATCGATACCTAAAACTTGAACTCTACTACTTCTTACGGGCTATTACATCAACTTAGAAGCTTCATCTGTGTTCTACTATGGTGATTTTAGTGTCTCAGCCTACCGCAGCACGCGACATAGCTTTGCACACGATAAGTACAACCATTTCAGAGAGAAGAGCGGAAAACGTGACGATCTGGCTTTAAGTCGATTCGATAACAAATGATGAAAACGGAAGGATTTCTCAGGTTTTTACTACACATGAACACTTTTCACATTCTCCCATGCAACTCGGCTGCTAGTCCTCCTTTCATGCAGAATCTAAAGGTCCTAGCTCATGTCCAAGGCACCAAAGCCAGCAAAAAAGTCAATAATCGATACCTAAAACTTGAATTGTATTACTTCTTACTGGCAATTACATCTACTTTGAAGCTTCATCTGTGTTCTACTATGGTGCTTTTAGTGTCTCCGCATACCGCAGCACGCGTCATAGCTAGGCAGACGATAAGTGCAACCGTTCAGAGAGAAGAGCGGCCAATGTGACAATATGGTTTTAAGTCGATTCGATAACAAATGACGAAAACGGATGAATTTTCAGATTTTTACTACATATGAACACTTTTCACATTCTCCCGTGCAATGCGGCTGCTAGTCCTCCTTTCATGCAGAATCTTGAAGTCCTAGCTCATGTCCAAGGCACCAAAGCCAGCTAAAATGTCAATAATCGATACCTAAAACTTGAAATGTACTACTTCTTACTGGCTATTACATCAACTTAGAAGCTTCATCTGTGTTCTACTATGGTGATTTTAGTGTCTCCGCATAACTCAGCATGCGACATAGCTTTGCAGACGATAAGTACAACCGTTTCAGAGAGAAGAGCGGCCAATGTAACGATCTGGCTTCAAGTCGATTCGATAACAAATGACGAAAACGGACGGATTTCTCAGGTTTTTACTACATATGAACACTTTTCACATACTCCCTTGCAACGCGGCTGCTAGTCCTCCTTTCATGCAGAATCTTAAAGTCCTAGCTAATGTCCAAGGCACCAAAGCCAGCTAAAAAGTCAATAATCGATACCTAAAACTTGAATTGTATTACTTCTTACTGGCAATTACATCAACTTAGAAGCTTCATCTGTGTTCTACTATGGTGCTTTGAGTGTCTCCGCATACCGCAGCACCCGACATAGCTTTGCAGACGATAAGTACAACCGTTACAGAGAGAAGAGCGGCGAATGAGATGACCTGGCTTTTAGTCGATTCGATAAGAAATGACGAACACGGACGGAATTCTCAGGTTTTTACTACATATGAACACTTTTCACATTCTCCCGTGCAATGCGGCTGCTAGTCCTCCTTTCATGCAGAATCTTAAGGTCCTAGCTCATGTCCAAGGCACCAAAGCCAGCTAAAAAGTCAATAATCGATACCTAAAACTTGAATTGTACTACTTCTTACTGGCTATTACATCAACTTAGAAGCTTCACCTGTGTTCTACTGTGGTGCTTTTAGTGTCTTTGCATAACTCAGCACGCGACATAGCTTTGCAGACGATAAGTACAACCGTTTCAGGAGAAGAGCGGCCAATGTGACGATCTGGCTTTAAGTCGATTCGATAACAAATGACGAAAACGGACGGACTTCTCAGGTTTTTACTACATATGAACACTTTTCACATACTCCCTTGCAACGCGGCTGCTAGTCCTCCTTTCATGCACAATCTTAAGGTCCTAGCTCATGTCCAAGGCACCAAAGCCAGCTAAAAAGTCAATAATCGATACCTAAAACTTGAACTCTACTACTTCTTACTGGCTATTACATCAACTTAGAAGCTTCATCTGTGTTCTACTATGGTGATTTTAGTGTCTCCGCATAACTCAGCATGCGACATAGCTTTGCAGACGATAAGTACAACCGTTTCAGAGAGAAGAGCGGCCAATGTACCGATCTGGCTTCAAGTCGATTCGATAACAAATGACGAAAACGGACGGATTTCTCAGGTTTTTACTACATATGAACACTTTTCACATACTCCCTTGCAACGCGGCTGCTAATCCTCCTTTCATGTACAATCTTAAGGTCCTAGCTCATGTCCAAGGCACCAAAGCCAGCTAAAAAGTCAATAATCGATACCTAAAACTTAAACTGTACTACTTCTTACTGGCTATTACATCAACTTAGAAGCTTCATCTGTGTTCTACTATGGTGCTTTTAGTGTCTCCGCCTACCGCAGCACGCGACATAGCTTTGCACACGATAAGTACAACCATTTCAGAGAGAAGAGCGGAAAATGTGACGATCTGGCTTTAAGTCGATTCGATAACAAATGATGAAAACGAACGGATTTCTCAGGTTTTTACTACATATGAACACTTCTCACATTCTCTCATGCAACTCGGCTGCTAGTCCTCCTTTCATGCAGAATCTAAAGGTCCTAGCTAATGTCCAAGGCACCAAAGCCAGCTAAAAAGTCAATAATCGATACCTAAAACTTGAATTGTACTACTTCTTACTGGCTGTTACATCAACTTAGAAGCTACATCTGTGTTATACTATGGTGCTTTTAGTGTCTCCACATACCGCAGAAAGCGACATAGCTTTGCAGACGATAAGTACAAGCGTTTCAGAGAGAAGAGCGATCAATGTGACGACCTGGCTTTAAGTCGATTCGATACCAAATGACGAAAACGGACGGATTTCTCAGGTTTTTACTACATATGAATACTTTTCACATACTCCCTTGCAACGCGGCTGCTAGTCCTCCTTTCATGCAGAATCTTAAGGTCCTAGGTCATGTCCAAGGCACCAAAGCCAGCTAAAAAGTCAATAATCGATACATAGAACTTGAATTCTACTACTTCTTACTGGCTACTACATCTACTTAGAAGCTTCATCTGTGTTCTACTATGGTGCTTTTAGTGTCTCCGCATACCGCAGCACGCGTCATAGCTTTGCAGACGATAAGTGCAACCGTTCAGAGAGAAGAGCGGCCAATGTGACGATATGGTTTTAAGTCGATTCGATAACAAATGACGAAAACGGATGAATTTTCAGATTTTTACTACATATGAACACTTTTCACATTCTCCCGTGCAACGCGGCTGCTGGTCCTCCTTTCATGCAGAATCTTGAAGTCCTAGCTCATGTCCAAGGCACCAAAGCCAGCTAAAATGTCAATAATCGATACCTAAAACTTGAAATGTACTACTTCTTACTGGCTATTACATCAACTTAGAAGCTTCATCTGTGTTCTACTATGGTGATTTTAGTGTCTCCGCATAACTCAGCATGCGACATAGCTTTGCAGACGATAAGTACAACCGTTTCAGAGAGAAGAGCTTCCAATGTAACGATCTGGCTTCAAGTCGATTCGATAACAAATGACGAAAACGGACGGATTTCTCAGGTTTTTACTACATATGAACACTTTTCACATACTCCCTTGCAACGCGGCTGCTAATCCTCCTTTCATGTACAATCTTAAGGTCCTAGCTCATGTCCAAGGCACCAAAGCCAGCTAAAAAGTCAATAATCGATACCTAAAACTTAAACTGTACTACTTCTTACTGGCTATTACATCAACTTAGAAGCTTCATCTGTGTTCTACTATGGTGCTTTTAGTGTCTCCGCCTACCGCAGCACGCGACATAGCTTTGCACACGATAAGTACAACCATTTCAGAGAGAAGAGCGGAAAATGTGACGATCTGGCTTTAAGTCGATTCGATAACAAATGATGAAAACGAACGGATTTCTCAGGTTTTTACTACATATGAACACTTCTCACATTCTCTCATGCAACTCGGCTGCTAGTCCTCCTTTCATGCAGAATCTTAAGGTCCTAGCTAATGTCCAGTGCACCAAAGCCAGCTAAAAAGTCAATAATCGATACCTAAAACTTGAATTGTACTACTTCTTACTGGCTGTTACATCAACTTAGAAGCTACATCTGTGTTATACTATGGTGCTTTTAGTGTCTCCACATACCGCAGAAAGCGACATAGCTTTGCAGACGATAAGTACAAGCGTTTCAGAGAGAAGAGCGATCAATGTGACGACCTGGCTTTAAGTCGATTCGATACCAAATGACGAAAACGGACGGATTTCTCATGTTTTTACTACATATGAATACTTTTCACATACTCCCTTGCAACGCGGCTGCTAGTCCTCCTTTCATGCAGAATCTTAAGGTCCTAGGTCATGTCCAAGGCACCAAAGCCAGCTAAAAAGTCAATAATCGATACATAGAACTTGAATTCTACTACTTCTTACTGGCTATTACATCTACTTAGAAGCTTCATCTGTGTTCTACTATGGTACATTTATTGTCTACGAATACCGCAGCACGCGACATAGCTTTGCAGACGATAAGTACAACCGTTTCAGAGAGAAGAGCAACCAATGTGACGATCTGGATTTAAGTAGATTCGATACCAAATGACGAAAACGGACGTATTTCTCAGGTTTTTACTACATATGAACACTTTTCACATACTCCCTTGCAACGCGGTTGCTAGTCCTCCTTTCATGCACAATCTTAAGGTCCTAGCTCATGTCCAAGGCACCAAAGCCAGCTAAAAAGTCAATAATCGATATCTAAAACTTGAACTGTACTACTTGTTACTGGCTATTACATCAACTTAGAAGCTTCATCTGTGTTCTTCTATGGTGCTTTTAGTGTCTCCGCCTACCGCAGCACGCGACATAGCTTTGCACACGATAAGTACAACCATTTCAGAGAGAAGAGCGGAAAATGTGACTATCTGGCTTTAAGTCGATTCGATAACAAACGATGAAAACGAACGGATTTTTCAGGTTTTTACTACATATGAACACTTTTCACATTCTCCCATGCAACTCGGCTGCTAGTCCTCCTTTCATGCAGAATCTAAAGGTCCTAGCTCATGTCCAAGGCACCAAAGCCAGCTAAAAAGTCAATAATCGATACCTAAAACTTGAATTGTACTACTTCTTACTGGCTATTACATCAACTTAGAAGCTTCATCTGTGTTCTACTATGGTGCTTTTAGTGTCTCCGCATACCGCAGCACGCGGCATAGCTTTGCACACGATAAGTACAACCGTTTCAGAGAGAAGAGCGGCCAATGTGACGACCTGGCTTTAAGTCGATTCGATAACAAATGACGAAAACGGACGAAATTCTCAGGTTTTTACTACATATGAACACTTTTCACATTCTCCCGTTCAACGCGGCAACTAGTGCTCCTTTCATGCAGAATCTTAAAGTCCTAGCTAATGTCCAAGGCACCAAAGCCAGCTAAAAAGTCAATAATCGATACCTAAAACTTGAATTGTATTACTTCTTACTGGCAATTACATCTACTTAGAAGCTTCATCTGTGTTCTACTGTGGTGCGTTTAGTGTCTCCGCCTACCGCAGCACGCGACATAGCTTTGCACACGATAAGTACAACCATTTCAGAGAGAAGAGCGGAAAATGTGACGATCTGGCTTTAAGTCGATTCGATAACAAATGATGAAAACGAACGGATTTCTCAGGTTTTTACTACATATGAACACTTCTCACATTCTCCCATGCAACTCGGCTGCTAGTCCTCCTTTCATGCAGAATCTTAAAGTCCTAGCTAATGTCCAAGGCACCAAAGCCAGCTAAAAAGTCAATAATCGATACCTAAAACTTTAATTGTATTACTTCTTACTGGCAATTACATCAACTTAGAAGCTTCATCTGTGTTCTAATATGGTGCTTTGAGTGTCTCCGTATACCGCAGCACCCGACATAGCTTTGCAGACGATATGTACAACCGTTACAGAGAGAAGAGCGGCCAATGTGATGACCTGGCTTTAAGTCCATTCGATAAGAAATGACGAAAACGGACGGAATTCTCAGGTTTTTACTACATATGAACACTTTTCACATTCTCCCGTGCAATGCGGCTGCTAGTCCTCCTTTCATGCAGAATCTTAAGGTCCTAGCTCATGTCCAAGGCACCAAAGCCAGCTAAAAAGTCAACAATCGATACCTAAAACTTGAATTGTACTACTTCTTACTGGCTATTACATCAACTTAGAAGCTTCATCTGTGTTCTACTGTGGTGCTTTTAGTGTCTTTGCATAACTCAGCACGCGACATAGCTTTGCAGACGATAAGTACAACCGTTTCAGGAGAAGAGCGGCCAATGTGACGATCTGGCTTTAAGTCGATTCGATAACAAATGACGAAAACGGACGGACTTCTCAGGTTTTTACTACATATGAACACTTTTCACATACTCCCTTGCAACGCGGCTGCTAGTCCTCCTTTCATGCACAATCTTAAGGTCCTAGCTCATGTCCAAGACACCAAAGCCAGCTAAAAAGTCAATAATCGATACCTAAAACTTGAACTCTACTACTTCTTACTGGCTATTACATCAACTTGGAAGCTTCATCTGTGTTCTACTATGGTGATTTTAGTGTCTCAGCCTACCGCAGCACGCGACATAGCTTTGCACACGATAAGTACAACCATTTCAGAGAGAAGAGCGGAAAATGTGACGATCTGGCTTTAAGTCGATTCGATAACAAATGATGAAAACGGAAGGATTTCTCAGGTTTTTGCTACATATGAACACTTTTCACATTCTCCCATGCAACTCGGCTGCTAGTCCTCCTTTCATGCAGAATCTAAAGGTCCTAGCTCATGTCCAAGGCACCAAAGCCAGCTAAAAAGTCAATAATCGATACCTAAAACTTGAATTGTATTACTTCTTACTGGCAATTACATCTACTTTGAAGCTTCATCTGTGTTCTACTATGGTGCTTTTAGTGTCTCCGCATACCGCAGCACGCGTCATAGCTAGGCAGACGATAAGTGCAACCGTTCAGAGAGAAGAGCGGCCAATGTGACAATATGGTTTTAAGTCGATTCGATAACAAATGACGAAAGCGGATGAATTTTCAGATTTTTACTACATATGAACACTTTTCACATTCTCCCGTGCAATGCGGCTGCTAGTCCTCCTTTCATGCAGAATCTTGAAGTCCTAGCTCATGTCCAAGGCACCAAAGCCAGCTAAAATGTCAATAATCGATACCTAAAACTTGAAATGTACTACTTCTTACTGGCTATTACATCAACTTAGAAGCTTCATCTGTGTTCTACTATGGTGATTTTAGTGTCTCCGCATAACTCAGCATGCGACATAGCTTTGCAGACGATAAGTACAACCGTTTCAGAGAGAAGAGCGGCCAATGTAACGATCTGGCTTCAAGTCGATTCGATAACAAATGACGAAAACGGACGGATTTCTCAGGTTTTTACTACATATGAACACTTTTCACATACTCCCTTGCAACGCGGCTGCTAGCCCTCCTTTCATGTACAATCTTAAGGTCCTAGCTCATGTCCAAGTCACCAAAGCCAGCTAAAAAGTCAATAATCGATACCTAAAACTCGAACTGTACTACTTCTTACTGGCTATTACATCAATTTAGAAGCTTCATCTGTGTTCTACTATGGTGCTTTTAGTGTCTCCGCCTACCGCAGCACGCGACATAGCTTTGCACACGATAAGTACAACCATTTCAGAGAGAAGAGCGGAAAATGTGACGATCTGGCTTTAAGTCGATTCGATAACAAATGATGAAAACGAACGGATTTCTCAGGTTTTTACTACATATGAACACTTCTCACATTCTCTCATGCAACTCGGCTGCTAGTCCTCCTTTCATGCAGAATCTAAAGGTCCTAGCTAATGTCCAAGGCACCAAAGCCAGCTAAAAAGTCAATAATCGATACCTAAAACTTGAATTGTACTACTTCTTACTGGCTGTTACATCAACTTAGAAGCTACATCTGTGTTATACTATGGTGCTTTTAGTGTCTCCACATACCGCAGAAAGCGACATAGCTTTGCAGACGATAAGTACAAGCGCTTCAGAGAGAAGAGCGATCAATGTGACGACCTGGCTTTAAGTCGATTCGATACCAAATGACGAAAACGGACGGATTTCTCAGGTTTTTACTACATATGAATACTTTTCACATACTCCCTTGCAACGCGGCTGCTAGTCCTCCTTTCATGCAGAATCTTAAAGTCCTAGCTAATGTCCAAGGCACCAAAGCCAGCTAAAAAGTCAATAATCGATACCTAAAACTTGAATTGTATTACTTCTTACTGGCAATTACATCAACTTAGAAGCTTCATCTGTGTTCTACTATGGTGCTTTGAGTGTCTCCGCATACCACAGCACCCGACATAGCTTTGCAGACGATAAGTACAACCGTTACAGAGAGAAGAGCGGCGAATGTGATGACCTGGATTTTAGTCGATTCGATAAGAAATGACGAACACGGACGGAATTCTCAGGTTTTTACTACATATGAACACTTTTCACATTCTCCCGTGCAATGCGGCTGCTAGTCCTCCTTTCATGCAGAATCTTAAGGTCCTAGCTCATGTCCAAGGCACCAAAGCCAGCTAAAAAGTCAATAATCGATACCTAAAACTTGAATTGTACTACTTCTTACTGGCTATTACATCAACTTAGAAGCTTCACCTGTGTTCTACTGTGGTGCTTTTAGTGTCTTTGCATAACTCAGCACGCGACATAGCTTTGCAGACGATAAGTACAACCGTTTCAGGAGAAGAGCGGCCAATGTGACGATCTGGCTTTAAGTCGATTCGATAACAAATGACGAAAACGGACGGACTTCTCAGGTTTTTACTACATATGAACACTTTTCACATACTCCCTTGCAACGCGGCTGCTAGTCCTCCTTTCATGCACAATCTTAAGGTCCTAGCTCATGTCCAAGGCACCAAAGCCAGCTAAAAAGTCAATAATCGATACCTAAAACTTGAACTCTACTACTTCTTACTGGCTATTACATCAACTTAGAAGCTTCATCTGTGTTCTACTATGGTGATTTTAGTGTCTCAGCCTACCGCAGCACGCAACATAGCTTTGCACACGATAAGTACAACCATTTCAGAGAGAAGAGCGGAAAATGTGACGATCTGGCTTTAAGTCGATTCGATAACAAATGATGAAAACGGAAGGATTTCTCAGGTTTTTACTACATATGAACACTTTTCACATTCTCCCATGCAACGCGGCTGCTAGTCCTCCTTTCATGCAGAATCTAAAGGTCCTAGCTCATGTCCAAGGCACCAAAGCCAGCTAAAAAGTCAATAATCGATACCTAAAACTTGAATTGTATTACTTCTTACTGGCAATTACATCTACTTAGAAGCTTCATCTGTGTTCTACTATGGTGCTTTTAGTGTCTCCGCATACCGCAGCACGCGTCATAGCTTTGCAGACGATAAGTGCAACCGTTCAGAGAGAAGAGCGGCCAATGTGACGATATGGTTTTAAGTCGATTCGATAACAAATGACGAAAACGGATGAATTTTCAGATTTTTACTACATATGAACACTTTTCACATTCTCCCGTGCAACGCGGCTGCTAGTCCTCCTTTCATGCAGAATCTTGAAGTA
Organism: Schistocerca gregaria; assembly: GCF_023897955.1. NCBI lineage: Eukaryota > Metazoa > Arthropoda > Insecta > Orthoptera > Acrididae > Schistocerca > Schistocerca gregaria. Next base: position 8,760,381 of record NW_026061795.1, read on the forward strand.
CTAGCTCATGTCCAAGGCACCAAAGCCAGCTAAAATGTCAATAATCGATACCTAAAACTTGAAATGTACTGCTTCTTACTGGCTATTACATCAACTTAGAAGCTTCATCTGTGTTCTACTATGGTGATTTTAGTGTCTCCGCATAACTCAGCATGCGACATAGCTTTGCAGACGATAAGTACAACCGTTTCAGAGAGAAGAGCGGCCAATGTAACGATCTGGCTTCAAGTCGATTCGATAACAAATGACGAAAACGGACTGATTTCTCAGGTTTTTACTACATATGAACACTTTTCACATACTCCCTTGCAACGCGGCTGCTAATCCTCCTTTCATGTACAATCTTAAGGTCCTAGCTCATGTCCAAGGCACCAAAGCCAGCTAAAAAGTCAATAATCGATACCTAAAACTTAAACTGTACTACTTCTTACTGGCTATTACATCAACTTAGAAGCTTCATCTGTGTTCTACTATGGTGCTTTTAGTGTCTCCGCCTACCGCAGCACGCGACATAGCTTTGCACACGATAAGTACAACCATTTCAGAGAGAAGAGCGGAAAATGTGACGATCTGGCTTTAAGTCGATTCGATAACAAATGATGAAAACGAACGGATTTCTCAGGTTTTTACTACATATGAACACTTCTCACATTCTCTCATGCAACTCGGCTGCTAGTCCTCCTTTCATGCAGAATCTAAAGGTCCTAGCTAATGTCCAAGGCACCAAAGCCAGCTAAAAAGTCAATAATCGATACCTAAAACTTGAATTGTACTACTTCTTACTGGCTGTTACATCAACTTAGAAGCTACATCTGTGTTATACTATGGTGCTTTTAGTGTCTCCACATACCGCAGAAAGCGACATAGCTTTGCAGACGATAAGTACAAGCGTTTCAGAGAGAAGAGCGATCAATGTGACGACCTGGCTTTAAGTCGATTCGATACCAAATGACGAAAACGGACGGATTTCTCAGGTTTTTACTACATATGAATACTTTTCACATACTCCCTTGCAACGCGGCTGCTAGTCCTCCTTTCATGCAGAATCTTAAAGTCCTAGCTACTGTCCAAGGCACCAAAGCCAGCTAAAAAGTAAATAATCGATACCTAAAACTTGAATTGTATTACTTCTTACTGGCAATTATATCAACTTAGAAGCTTCATCTGTGTTCTACTATGGTGCTTTGAGTGTCTCCGCATACCGCAGCACCCGACATAGCCTTGCAGACGATAAGTACAACCGTTTCAGAGAGAAGAGCGGCCAATGTGATGACCTGGCTTTAAGTCGATTCGATAAGAAATGACGAAAACGGACGGAATTCTCAGGTTTTTACTACATATGAACACTTTTCACATTCTCCCGTGCAATGCGGCTGCTAGTCCTCCTTTCATGCAGAATCTTAAGGTCCTAGGTCATGTCCAAGGCACCAAAGCCAGCTAAAAAGTCAATAATCGATACATAGAACTTGAATTAAACTACTTCTTACTGGCTATTACATCTACTTAGAAGCTTCATCTGTGTTCTACTATGGTACATTTATTGTCTACGAATACCGCAGCACGCGACATAGCTTTGCAGACGATAAGTACAACCGTTTCAGAGAGAAGAGCAACCAATGTGACGATCTGGATTTAAGTAGATTCGATACCAAATGACGAAAACGGACGTATTTCTCAGGTTTTTACTACATATGAACACTTTTCACATACTCCCTTGCAACGCGGCTGCTAGTCCTCCTTTCATGCACAATCTTAAGGTCCTAGCTCATGTCCAAGGCACCAAAGCCAGCTAAAAAGTCAATAATCGATATCTAAAACTTGAACTGTACTACTTCTTACTGGCTATTACATCAACTTAGAAGCTTCATCTGTGTTCTTCTATGGTGCTTTTAGTGTCTCCGCCTACCGCAGCACGCGACATAGCTTTGCACACGATAAGTACAACCATTTCAGAGAGAAGAGCGGAAAATGTGACTATCTGGCTTTAAGTCGATTCGATAACAAATGATGAAAACGAACGGATTTTTCAGGTTTTTACTACATATGAACACTTTTCACATTCTCCCATGCAACTCGGCTGCTAGTCCTCCTTTCATGCAGAATCTAAAGGTCCTAGCTCATGTCCAAGGCACCAAAGCCAGCTAAAAAGTCAATAATCGATACCTAAAACTTGAATTGTACTACTTCTTACTGGCTATTACATCAACTTAGAAGCTTCATCTGTGTTCTACTATGGTGCTTTTAGTGTCTCCGCATACCGCAGCACGCGGCATAGCTTTGCACACGATAAGTACAACCGTTTCAGAGAGAAGAGCGGCCAATGTGACGACCTGGCTTTAAGTCGATTCGATAACAAATGACGAAAACGGACGAAATTCTCAGGTTTTTACTACATATGAACACTTTTCACATTCTCCCGTTCAACGCGGCAACTAGTGCTCCTTTCATGCAGAATCTTAAAGTCCTAGCTAATGTCCAAGGCACCAAAGCCAGCTAAAAAGTCAATAATCGATACCTAAAACTTGAATTGTATTACTTCTTACTGGCAATTACATCTACTTAGAAGCTTCATCTGTGTTCTACTATGGTGCTTTTAGTGTCTCCGCATACCGCAGCACGCGTCATAGCTTTGCAGACGATAAGTGCAACCGTTCAGAGAGAAGAGCGATCAATGTGACGACCTGGCTTTAAGTCGATTCGATACCAAATGACGAAAACGGACGGATTTCTCAGGTTTTTACTACATATGAATACTTTTCACATACTCCCTTGCAACGCGGCTGCTAGTCCTCCTTTCATGCGGAATCTAAAGGTCCTAGCTCATGTCCAAGGCACCAAAGCCAGCTAAAAAGTAAATAATCGATACCTAAAACTTGAATTGTATTACTTCTTACTGGCAATTACATCAACTTAGAAGCTTCATCTGTGTTCTACTATGGTGCTTTGAGTGTCTCCGCACACCGCAGCACCCGACATAGCTTTGCAGACGATAAGTACAACCGTTTCAGAGAGAAGAGCGGCCAATGTGATGACCTGGCTTTAAGTCGATTCGATAAGAAATGACGAAAACGGACGGAATTCTCAGGTTTTTACTACATATGAACACTTTTCACATTCTCCCATGCAATGCGGCTGCTAGTCCTCCTTTCATGCAGAATCTTAAGGTCCCAGGTCATGTCCAAGGCACCAAAGCCAGCTAAAAAGTCAATAATCGATACATAGAACTTGAATTCTACTACTTCTTACTGGCTATTACATCTACTTAGAAGCTTCATCTGTGTTCTACTATGGTACATTTTATGTCTCCGAATACCGCAGCACGCGACATAGCTTTGCACACGATAAGTACAATTGTTTCAGAGAGAAGAGCGGCCAATGTGACGACCTGGCTTTAAGTCGATTCGATAACAAATGACGAAAACGGACGAAATTCTCAGGTTTTTACTACATATGAACACTTTTCACATTCTCCAGTGCAACGCGGCAGCTAGTGCTCCTTTCATGCAGAAACTTAAAGTCCTAGCTAATGTCCAAGGCACCAAAGACAGCTAAAAAGTCAATAATCGATACCTAAAACTTGAATTGTATTACTTCTTACTGGCAATTACATCTACTTAGAAGCTTCATCTGTGTTCTACTATGGTGCTTTTAGTGTCTCCACATACCGCAGCACGCGTCGTAGCTTTGCACACGATAAGTGCAACCGTTCAGAGAGAAGAGCGGCCAATGTGACGATCTGGCTTTAAGTCTATTCGATAACAAATGACGGAAACGGACGGATTTCTCAGGTTTTTACTACATATGAACACTTTTCACATTCTCCTATGCAACTCGGCTGCTAGTCCTCCTTTCATGCAGAATCTAAAGGTCCTAGCTCATGTCCAAGGCACCAAAGCCAGCTAAAAAGTCAATAATCGATACCTAAAACTTGAATTGTACTACTTCTTACTGGCTATTACATCAACTTAGAAGCTACATCTGTGTTCTACTATGGTGCTTTTAGTGTCTCCGCATACCGCAGCACGCGACATAGCTTTGCACACGATAAGTACAACCGTTTCAGAGAGAAGAGCGGCCAATGTGACGACCTGGCTTTAAGTCGATTCGATAACAAATGACGAAAACGGACGAAATTCTAAGGTTTTTACTACATATGAACACTTTTCACATTCTCCCGTGCAACGTGGCAAATAGTGCTCCTTTCATGCAGAATCTTAAAGTCCTAGATAATGTCCAAGGCACCAAAGCCAGCTAAAAAGTCAATAATCGATACCTAAAACTTGAATTGTATTACTTCTTACTGGCAATTACATCTACTTAGAAGCTTCATCTGTGTTCTACTATGGTGCTTTTAGTGTCTCCGCATACCGCAGCACCCGACATAGCTTTGCAGACGATAAGTACAAACGTTTCAGAGAGAAGAGCAACCAATGTGACGATCTGGCTTTAAGTCGATTCGATAACAAATGACGAAAACGGACGTATTTCTAAGGTGTTTACTACATATGAACACTTTTCACATTCTCCCGTGCAACTCGGCTGCTAGTCCTCCTTTCATGCATGATCTTAAGGTCCTAGCTCTTGTCCAAGGCACCAAAGCCAGCTAAAAAGTCAATAATCGATACCTAAAACTTGAATTTTACTACTTCTTACTGGCTATTACATCAATTTAGAAGCTTCATCTGTGTTCTACAATGGTTCTTTTAGTGTTTCCACATACCGAAGAACGCGACATAGCTTTGCACACGATAATTACAACCATTTCAGAGAGAAGAGCGGAAAATGTGACGATCTGGCTTTAAGTCGATTCGATAACAAATGATGAAAACGAACGGATTTCTCAGGTTTTTACTACATATGAACACTTCTCACATTCTCTCATGCAACTCGGCTGCTAGTCCTACTTTCATGCAGAATCTAAAGGTCCTAGCTAATGTCCAAGGCACCAAAGCCAGCTAAAAAGTCAATAATCGATACCTAAAACTTGAATTGTACTACTTCTTACTGGCTGTTACATCAACTTAGAAGCTACATCTGTGTTATACTATGGTGCTTTTATTGTCTCCACATACCGCAGAAAGCGACATAGCTTTGCAGACGATAAGTACAAGCGTTTCAGAGAGAAGAGCGATCAATGTGACGACCTGGCTTTAAGTCGATTCGATACCAAATGACGAAAACGGACGGATTTCTCAGGTTTTTACTACATATGAATACTTTTCACATACTCCCTTGCAACGCGGCTGCTAGTCCTCCTCTCATGCAGAATCTTAAAGTTCTAGCTAATGTCCAAGGCACCAAAGCCAGCTAAAAAGTAAATAATCGATACCTAAAACTTGAATTGTATTACTTCTTACTGGCAATTACATCAACTTAGAAGCTTCATCTGTGTTCTACTATGGTGCTTTGAGTGTCTCCGCATACCGCAGCACCCGACATAGCTTTGCAGACGATAAGTACAACCGTTTCAGAGAGAAGAGCGGCCAATGTGATGACCTGGCTTTAAGTTGATTCGATAAGAAATGAGGAAAACGGACGGAATTCTCAGGTTTTTACTACATATGAACACTTTTCACATTCTCCCATGCAATGCGGCTGCTAGTCCTCCTTTCATGCAGAATCTTAAGGTCCCAGGTCATGTCCAAGGCACCAAAGCCAGCTAAAAAGTCAATAATCGATACATAGAACTTGAATTCTACTACTTCTTACTGGCTATTACATCTACTTAGAAGCTTCATCTGTGTTCTACTATGGTACATTTATTGTCTCCGAATACCGCAGCACGCGACATAGCTTTGCACACGATAAATACAACCGTTTCAGAGAGAAGAGCGGCCAATGTGACGACCTGGCTTTAAGTCGATTCGATAACAAATGACGAAAACGGACGAAATTCTCAGGTTTTTACTACATATGAACACTTTTCACATTCTCCCGTGCAACGCGGCAGGTAGTGCTCCTTTCATGCAGAAACTTAAAGTCCTAGCTAATGTCCAAGGCACCAAAGACAGCTAAAAAGTCAATAATCGATACCTAAAACTTGAATTGTATTACTTCTTACTGGCAATTACATCTACTTAGAAGCTTCATCTGTGTTCTACTATGGTGCTTTTAGTGTCTCCACATACCGCAGCACGCGTCGTAGCTTTGCACACGATAAGTGCAACCGTTCACAGAGAAGAGCGGCCAATGTGACGACCTGGCTTTAAGTCGATTCGATAACAAATGACGAAAACGGACGAAATTCTAAGGTTTTTACTACATATGAACACTTTTCACATTCTCCGTGCAACGTGGCAACTAGTGCTCCTTTCATGCAGAATCCTAAAGTCCTAGATAATGTCCAAGGCACCAAAGCCAGCTAAAAAGTCAATAATCGATACCTAAAACTTGAATTGTATTACTTCTTACTGGCAATTACATCTACTTAGAAGCTTCATCTGTGTTCTACTATGGTGCTTTTAGTGTCTCCGCATACCGCAGCACCCGACGTAGCTTTGCAGACGATAAGTACAAACGTTTCAGAGAGAAGAGCAACCAATGGGACGATCTGGCTTTAAGTCGATTCGATAACAAATGACGAAAACGGACGTATTTCTCAGGTTTTTACTACATATGAACACTTTTCACATTCTCCCGTGCAACTCGGCTGCTAGTCCTCCTTTCATGCATGATCTTAAGGTCCTAGCTCTTGTCCAAGGCACCAAAGCCAGCTAAAAAGTCAATAATCGATACCTAACACTTGAATTTTACTACTTCTTACTGGCTATTACATCAATTTAGAAGCTTCATCTGTGTTCTACAATGGTTCTTTTAGTGTCTCCACATACCGAAGAACGCGACATAGCTTTGCACACGATAAGTACAACCATTTCAGAGAGAAGAGCGGAAAATGTGACGATCTGGCTTTAAGTCGATTCGATAACAAATGATGAAAACGAACGGATTTCTCAGGTTTTTACTACATATGAACACTTCTCACATTCTCTCATGCAACTCGGCTGCTAGTCCTCCTTTCATGCAGAATCTAAAGGTCCTAGCTAATGTCCAAGGCACCAAAGCCAGCTAAAAAGTCAATAATCGATACCTAAAACTTGAATTGTACTACTTCTTACTGGCTGTTACATCAACTTAGAAGCTACATCTGTGTTATACTATGGTGCTTTTAGTGTCTCCACATACCGCAGAAAGCGACATAGCTTTGCAGACGATAAGTACAAGCGTTTCAGAGAGAAGAGCGATCAATGTGACGACCTGGCTTTAAGTCGATTCGATACCAAATGACGAAAACGGACGGATTTCTCAGGTTTTTACTACATATGAATACTTTTCACATACTCCCTTGCAACGCGGCTGCTAGTCCTCCTTTCATGCAGAATCTTAAAGTCCTAGCTAATGTCCAAGGCACCAAAGCCAGCTAAAAAGTAAATAATCGATACCTAAAACTTGAATTGTTTTACTTCTTACTGGCAATTACATCAACTTAGAAGCTTCATCTGTGTTCTACTATGGTGCTTTGAGTGTCTCCGCATACCGCAGCACCCGACATAGCTTTGCAGACGATAAGTACAACCGTTTCAGAGAGAAGAGCGGCCAATGTGATGACCTGGCTTTAAGTCGATTCGATAAGAAATGACGAAAACGGACGGAATTCTCAGGTTTTTACTACATATGAACACTTTTCACATTCTCCCATGCAATGCGGCTGCTAGTCCTCCTTTCATGCAGAATCTTAAGGTCCCAGGTCATGTCCAAGGCACCAAAGCCAGCTAAAAAGTCAATAATCGATACATAGAACTTGAATTCTACTACTTCTTACTGGCTATTACATCTACTTAGAAGCTTCATCTGTGTTCTACTATGGTACATTTATTGTCTCCGAATACCGCAGCACGCGACATAGCTTTGCAGACGATAAGTACAACCGTTTCAGAGAGAAGAGCAACCAATGTGACGATCTGGCTTTAAGTCGATTCGATAACAAATGACGAAAACGGACGTATTTCTCAGGTTTTTACTACATATGAACACTTTTCACATTCTCCCGTGCAACTCGGCTGCTAGTCCCCTTTTCATGTAGAATCTTAAGGTCCTAGCTCATTCCAAGGCACCAGAGCCAGCTAAAAAGTCAATAATCGATACCTAAAACTTCAATTGTACTACTTCTTACTGGCTATTACATCAATTTAGAAGCTTCATCTGTGTTCTACTATGGTTCTTTTAGTGTCTCCACATACCGCAGCACGCGGCATAGCTTTGCAGACGATAAGTACAACCGTTTCAGAGAGAAGAGCGGCCAATGTGACGACCTGGCTTTAAGTCGATTCGATAAGAAATGACGAAAACGGACGGTTTTCTCAGGTTTTTACTACATATGAACACTTTTCACATTCTCCCATGCAACGCGGCTGCTAGTCCTCCTTTCATGTAGAATCTTAAGGTACTAGCTCTTTTCCAAGGCACCAAAGCAGCTAAAAAGTCAGTAATCGATACCTAAAACTTGATTTGTACTACTTCTTACTGGCTATTACATCAACTTAGAAGCATCATCTGTGTTCTACTATGGTACATTTATTGTCTCCGAATAGCGCAGCACGAGACATACCTTTGCAGACGATAAGTACAACCGTTTCAGAGAGAAGAGCAACCAATGTGACGATCTGGATTTAAGTAGATTCGATACCAAATGACGAAAACGGACGTATTTCTCAGGTTTTTACTACATATGAACACTTTTCACATACTCCCTTGCAACGCGGCTGCTAGTCCTCCTTTCATGCACAATCTTAAGGTCCTAGCTCATGTCCAAGGCACCAAAGCCACCTAAAAAGTCAATAATCGATATCTAAAACTTGAACTGTACTACTTCTTACTGGCTATTACATCAACTTAGAAGCTTCATCTGTGTTCTTCTATGGTGCTTTTAGTGTCTCCGCCTACCGCAGCACGCGACATAGCTTTGCACACGATAAGTACAACCATTTCAGAGAGAAGAGCGGAAAATGTGACGATATGGTTTTAAGTCGATTCGATAACAAATGACGACAACGGATGAATTCTCAGATTTTTACTACATATGAACACTTTTCACATTCTCCCGTGCATCACGGCTGCTAGTCCTCCTTTCATGCAGAATCTTGAAGTCCTAGCTCATGTCCAAGGCACCAAAGCCAGCTAAAATGTCAATAATCGATACCTAAAACTTGAAATGTACTACTTCTTACTTGCTATTACATCAACTTAGAAGCTTCATCTGTGTTCTACTATGGTGCTTTTAGTGTCTCCGCATACCGCAGCACCCGACGTAGCTTTGCAGACGATAAGTACAAACGTTTCAGAGAGAAGAGCAACCAATGGGACGATCTGGCTTTAAGTCGATTCGATAACAAATGACGAAAACGGACGTATTTCTCAGGTTTTTACTACATATGAACACTTTTCACATTCTCCCGTGCAACTCGGCTGCTAGTCCTCCTTTCATGCATGATCTTAAGGTCCTAGCTCTTGTCCAAGGCACCAAAGCCAGCTAAAAAGTCAATAATCGATACCTAAAACTTGAATTTTACTACTTCTTACTGGCTATTACATCAATTTAGAAGCTTCATCTGTGTTCTACAATGGTTCTTTTAGTGTCTCCACATACCGAAGAACGCGACATAGCTTTGCACACGATAAGTACAACCATTTCAGAGAGAAGAGCGGAAAATGTGACGATCTGGCTTTAAGTCGATTCGATAACAAATGATGAAAACGAACGGATTTCTCAGATTTTTACTACATATGAACACTTCACACATTCTCTCATGCAACTCGGCTGCTAGTCCTCCTTTCATGCAGAATCTAAAGGTCCTAGCTAATGTCCAAGGCACCAAAGCCAGCTAAAAAGTCAATAATCGATACCTAAAACTTGAATTGTACTACTTCTTACTGGCTGTTACATCAACTTAGAAGCTACATCTGTGTTATACTATGGTGCTTTTAGTGTCTCCACATACCGCAGAAAGCGACATAGCTTTGCAGACGATAAGTACAAGCGTTTCAGAGAGAAGAGCGATCAATGTGACGACCTGGCTTTAAGTCGATTCGATACCAAATGACGAAAACGGACGGATTTCTCAGGTTTTTACTACATATGAATACTTTTCACATACTCCCTTGCAACGCGGCTGCTAGTCCTCCTTTCATGCAGAATCTTTAAGTCCTAGCTAATGTCCAAGGTACCAAAGCCAGCTAAAAAGTAAATAATCGATACCTAAAACTTGAATTGTATTACTTCTTACTGGCAATTACATCAACTTAGAAGCTTCATCTGTGTTCTACTATGGTGCTTTGAGTGTCTCCGCATACCGCAGCACCCGACATAGCTTTGCAGACGATAAGTACAACCGTTTCAGAGAGAAGAGCGGCCAATGTGATGACCTGGCTTTAAGTCGATTCGATAAGAAATGACGAAAACGGACGGAATTCTCAGGTTTTTACTACATATGAACACTTTTCACATTCTCCCATGCAATGCGGCTGCTAGTCCTCCTTTCATGCAGAATCTTAAGGTCCCAGGTCATGTCCAAGGCACCAAAGCCAGCTAAAAAGTCAATAATCGATACATAGAACTTGAATTCTACTACTTCTTACTGGCTATTACATCTACTTAGAAGCTTCATCTGTGTTCTACTATGGTACATTTATTGTCTCCGAATACCGCAGCACGCGACATAGCTTTGCAGACGATAAGTACAACCGTTTCAGAGAGAAGAGCAACCAATGTGACGATCTGGCTTTAAGTCGATTCGATAACAAATGACGAAAACGGACGTATTTCTCAGGTTTTTACTACATATGAACACTTTTCACATTCTCCCGTGCAACTCGGCTGCTAGTCCCCTTTTCATGTAGAATCTTAAGGTCCTAGCTCATTCCAAGGCACCAAAGCCAGCTAAAAAGTCAATAATCGATACCTAAAACTTGAATTGTACTACTTCTTACTGGCTATTACATCAATTTAGAAGCTTCATCTGTGTTCTACTATGGTTCTTTTAGTGTCTCCACATACCGCAGCACGCGAAATAGCTTTGCAGACGATAAGTACAACCGTTTCAGAGAGAAGAGCGGCCAATGTGACGACCTGGCTTTAAGTCGATTCGATAAGAAATGACGAAAACGGACGGTTTTCTCAGGTTTTTACTACATATGAACACTTTTCACATTCTCCCATGCAACGCGGCTGCTAGTCCTCCTTTCATGTAGAATCTTAAGGTACTAGCTCTTTTCCAAGGCACCAAAGCAGCTAAAAAGTCAGTAATCGATACCTAAAACTTGATTTGTACTACTTCTTACTGGCTATTACATCAACTTAGAAGCATCATCTGTGTTCTACTATGGTACATTTATTGTCTCCGAATAGCGCAGCACGAGACATACCTTTGCAGACGATAAGTACAACCGTTTCAGAGAGAAGAGCAACCAATGTGACGATCTGGATTTAAGTAGATTCGATACCAAATGACGAAAACGGACGTATTTCTCAGGTTTTTACTACATATGAACACTTTTCACATACTCCCTTGCAACGCGGCTGCTAGTCCTCCTTTCATGCACAATCTTAAGGTCCTAGCTCATGTCCAAGGCACCAAAGCCAGCTAAAAAGTCAATAATCGATATCTAAAACTTGAACTGTACTACTTCTTACTGGCTATTACATCAACTTAGAAGCTTCATCTGTGTTCTTCTATGGTGCTTTTAGTGTCTCCGCCTACCGCAGCACGCGACATAGCTTTGCACACGATAAGTACAACCATTTCAGAGAGAAGAGCGGAAAATGTGACTATCTGGCTTTAAGTCGATTCGATAACAAATGATGAAAACGAACGGATTTCTCAGGTTTTTACTACATATGAACACTTTTCACATTCTCCCATGCAACTCGGCTGCTAGTCCTCCTTTCATGCAGAATCTAAAGGTCCTAGCTCATGTCCAAGGCACCAAAGCCAGCTAAAAAGTCAATAATCGATACCTAAAACTTGAATTGTATTACTTCTTACTGGCAATTACATCTACTTAGAAGCTTCATCTGTGTTCTACTATGGTGCTTTTAGTGTCTCCGCATACCGCAGCACGCGTCATAGCTTTGCAGACGATAAGTGCAACCGTTCAGAGGGAAGAGCGGCCAATGTGACGATATGGTTTTAAGTCGATTCGATAACAAATGACGAAAACGGATGAATTCTCAGATTTTTAATACATATGAACACTTTTCACATTCTCCCGTGCATCACGGCTGCTAGTCCTCCTTTCATGCAGAATCTTGAAGTCCTAGCTCATGTCCAAGGCACCAAAGCCAGCTAAAATGTCAATAATCGATACCTAAAACTTGAAATGTACTACTTCTTACTTGCTATTACATCAACTTAGAAGCCTCATCTGTGTTCAACTATGGTGCTCTTTGTGTGTCCGCACACCGCAGCACGAGACATAGTTTTGCAGACGATAAGTTCAACCGTTTCAGAGAGAAGAGCGGTCAATGTAACGATCTGGCTTCAAGTCGATTCGATAACAAATGTCGAAAACGGACGGATTTCTCAGGTTTTTACTACATATGAACACTTTTCACATTCTCCCATGCAACTCGGCTGCTAGTCCTCCTTTCATGCGGGATCTAAAGGTCCTAGCTCATGTCCAAGGCACCAAAGCCAGCTAAAAAGTCAATAATCGATACCTAAAACTTGAATTGTACTACTTCTTACTGGCTATTACATCAACTTAGAAGCTTCATCTGTGTTCTACTATGGTGCTTTTGGTGTCTCCGCATACCGCAGCACGCGACATAGCTTTGCACACGATAAGTACAACCGTTTCAGAGAGAAGAGCGGCCAATGTGACGACCTGGCTTTAAGTCGATTCGATAACAAATGACGAAAAGGGACGAAATTCTCAGGTTTTTACTACATATGAACACTTTTCACATTCTCCCGTGCAACGCGGCAACTAGTGCTCCTTTCATGCAGAAACTTAAAGTCCTAGCTATTGTCCAAGGCACCAAAGACAGCTAAAAAGTCAATAATCGATACCTAAAACTTGAATTGTATTACTTCTTACTGGCAATTACATCTACATAGAAGCTTCATCTGTGTTCTACTATGGTGCTTTTAGTGTCTCCGCATACCGCAGCACGCGACATAGCTTTGCAGACGATAAGTACAACAGTTTCAGAGAGAAGAGCGGCCAATGTGACGATCTGGCTTTATGTCGATTCGATAACAAATGACGAAAACTGACGGATTTCTCAGGTTTTTACTAAATATGAACCCTTTTCACATTCTCCCGTGCAACTCGGCTGCTAGTCCTCCTTTCATGCAGAATCTTAAGGTCCTAGCTCATGTCCAAGGCACCAATGCCAGCTAAAAAGTCAATAATCGATACCTAAAACTTGAATTGTACTACTTCTTACTGGCTATTACATCAACTTAGAAGCTTCATCTGTGTTCTACTATGGTGCTTTTAGTGTCTCCGCATAACTCAGCACGCGACATAGCTTTGCAGACGATAAGTACAACCGTTTCAGGAGAAGAGCGGCCAATGTGACGATCTGGCTTTAAGTCGATTCGATAACAAATGATGAAAACGAACGGTATTCTCACGTTTTTACTACATATGAACACTTTTCACATTCTCCCATGCAACTCGGCTGCTAGTCCTCCTTTCATGCAGAATCTAAAGGTCCTAGCTCATGTCCAAGGCACCAAAGCCAGCTAAAAAGTCAATAATCGATACCTAAAACTTGAACTGTACTACTTCTTACTGGCTATTACATCAACTTAGAAGCTTCATCTTTCTACTATGGTGCTTTTAGTGTCTCCGCATAACGCAGCACGCTACATATCTTTGCAGACGATAAGTACAACCGTTTCAGAGAGAAGAGCTGCCAATGTGACGATCTGGCTTTAAGTCGATTCGATAACTAATGATGAAAACGAACGGATTTCTCAGGTTTTTACTACATATGAACACTTTTCACATTCTCCCATGCAACTCGTCTGCTAGTCCTCCTTTCATGCAGAATCTTGAGGTCCTAGCTCATGTGCAACGCACCAAAGCCAGCTAAAAAGTCAATAATCGATACCTAAAACTTGAATTGTACTACTTCTTACTGGCTATTACATCAACTTAGAAGCTTCATCTGTGTTCTACTATGGTGCTTTTGGTGTCTCCGCATACCGCAGCACGCGACATAGCTTTGCACACGATAAGTACAACCGTTTCAGAGAGAAGAGCGGCCAATGTGACGACCTGGCTTTAAGTCGATTCGATAACAAATGACGAAAAGGGACGAAATTCTCAGGTTTTTACTACATATGAACACTTTTCACATTCTCCCGTGCAACGCGGCAACTAGTGCTCCTTTCATGCAGAAACTTAAAGTCCTAGCTAATGTCCAAGGCACCAAAGACAGCTAAAAAGTCAATAATCGATACCTAAAACTTGAATTGTATAACTTCTTACTGGCAATTACATCTACTTAGAAGCTTCATCTGTGTTCTACTATGGTGCTTAAGTGTCTCCACATACCGCAGCACGCGTCGTAGCTTTGCACACGATAAGTGCAACCGTTCAGAGAGAAGAGCGGCCAATGTGACGATCTGGCTTTAAGTCTATTCGATAACAAATGACGAAAACGGACGGATTTCTCAGGTTTTTACTACATATGAACACTTTTCACATTCTCCCATGCAACTCGTCTGCTAGTCCTCCTTTCATGCAGAATCTTGAGGTCCTAGCTCATGTGCAACGCACCAAAGCCAGCTAAAAAGTCAATAATCGATACCTAAAACTTGAATTGTACTTCTTCTTACTGGCTATTACTTCAGCTTAGAAGCTTCATATGTGTTCTACTATGGTGCTTTTAGTGTCTCCGCATACCGCAGCACGCGACATGGCTTTGCAGACGATAAGTACAACAGTTTCAGAGAGAAGAGCGGCCAATGTGACGATCTTGCTTTATGTCGATTCGATAACAAATGACGAAAACTGACGGATTTCTCAGGTTTTTACTAAATATGAACCCTTTTCACATTCTCCCGTGCAACTCGGCTGCTAGTCCTCCTTTCATGCAGAATCTTAAGGTCCTAGCTCATGTCCAAGGCACCAATGCCAGCTAAAAAGTCAATAATCGATACCTAAAACTTGATTTTTACTACTTCTTACTGGCTATTACATCAACTTAGAAGCTTCATCTGTGTTCTACTATGGTGCTTGTAGTGTCTCCGCATAACTCAGCACGCGACATAGCTTTGCAGACGATAAGTACAACCGTTTCAGGAGAAGAGCGGCCAATGTGACGATCTGGCTTTAAGTCGATTCGATAACAAATGATGAAAACGAACGGATTTCTCACGTTTTTACTACATATGAACACTTTTCACATTCTCCCATGCAACTCGGCTGCTAGTCCTCTTTTCATGCAGAATCTAAAGGTCCTAGCTCATGTCCAAGGCACCAAAGCCAGCTAAAAAGTCAATAATCGATACCTAAAACTTGAACTGTACTACTTCTTACTGGCTATTACATCAACTTAGAAGCTTCATCTTTCTACTATGGTGCTTTTAGTGTCTCCGCCTACCGCAGCACGCGACATAGCTTTGCAGTACAACCGTTTCAGAGAGAAGATCGGCGAATATGACGACCTGGCTTTAAGTCGATTCGATAACAAATGACGAAAACGGACGGATTTCTCAGGTTTTTACTACATATGAACACTTTTCACGTTCTCCCATGCAACGCGGCTACTATTCCTCATTTCATACAGAATCTTAAAGTCCTAGCTATTGTCCAAGGCACCAAAGCCAGCTAAAAAGTCAATAATCGATACCTAATACTTAAATTATACTACTTCTTACTGGCTATTACATCAACTTAGAAGCTTCATCTGTGTCCTACTATGGTGCTTTTAGTGTCTCCACATACCGCAGCACGCGTCATAGCTTTGCAGACGACAAGTACAACCGTTTCAGAGAGAAGAGCGGCCAATGTGACGATCTGGCTTTAAGTCGATTCGATAACAAATGATGAAAACGAACGGAATTTTCAGGTTTTTACTACATATGAACACTTTTCACATTCTCCCATGCAACGCGCCTGCTTATCCTCCTTTCATGCACAATCTTTAAGTCCTAGCTAATGTCCAAGGCACCAAAGCCAGCTAAAAAGTCAATAATCGATACCTAATACTTAAATTATACTACTTCTTACTGGCTATTACATCAACTTAGAAGCTTCATCTGTGTTCTACTATGGTGCTTTTAGTGTCTCCGGATACCGCAGCACACGACATAGCTTTGCAGACGATAAGTACAAACTTTTCTGAGAGAAGAGCGGCCAATGTGACGATCTGGCTTTTAGCGATTCGATAACAAATGACGAAAACGGACGGAATTCTCAGGTTTTTACTACATATGAACACTTTTCACATTCTTCCATGCAACGCGGCTGCTAGTCCTCCTGTCATGCAGAATCTGAAGGTCCTAGCTCATGTTCAAGGCAGCAAAGTCAGCTAAAAAGTCAATAATCGATACCTTAAACTTGTATTGTACTACTTCTTACTGGCTATTACATCAACTTAGAAGCTTCATATGTGTTCTACTATGGTGCTTTTAGTGTCTCCGCAGACCGCAGCACACGACATAGCTTTGCAGACGATAAGTGCAACCGTTTCAGAGAGAAGAGCGGGTAATGTGACGATCTGGCTTTATGTCGATTAGATAACAAATGACGAAAACCGACGGATTTCTCAGGTTTTTACTACATATGAACACTTTTCACATTCTTCCGTGCAAATCCGCTGCTATTCCTCCTTTTATGCAGAATCTTAAGGTCCTAGCTAATGTCCAAGGCACCAAAGACAGCTAAAAAGTCAATAATCGATACCTAAAACTTGAATTGTATTACTTCTTACTGGCAATTACATCTACTTAGAAGCTTCATCTGTGTTCTACTATGGTGCTTTTAGTGTCTCCACATACCGCAGCACGCGTCGTAGCGTTGCACACGATAAGTGCAACCGTTCAGAGAGAAGAGCGGCCAATGTGACGATCTGGCTTTAAGTCTATTCGATAACAAATGACGAAAACGGACGGATTTCTCAGGTTTTTACTACATATGAACACTTTTCACATTCTCCCATGCAACTCGTCTGCTAGTCCTCCTTTCATGCAGAATCTTGAGGTCCTAGCTCATGTCCAAGGCACCAAAGCCAGCTAAAAAGTCAATAATCGATACCTAAAACTTGAATTGTACTTCTTCTTACTGGCTATTACTTCAGCTTAGAAGCTTCATCTGTGTTCTACTATGGTGCTTTTAGTGTCTCCGCATAACGCAGCACGCTACATATCTTTGCAGACGATAAGTACAACCGTTTCAGAGAGAAGAGCTGCCAATGTGACAATCTGGCTTTAAGTCGATTCGATAACTAATGATGAAAACGAACGGATTTCTCAGGTTTTTACTACATATGAACACTTTTCACATTCTCCCGTGCAAGTCGGCTGCTAGTCCTCCTTTCATGCAGAATCTTATGGTCCTATCTCATGTCCAAGGCACCAAAACCTGCTAAAAATTTAATAATCGATATCTAAAACTTGATTTGTACTACTTCTTACTGGCTATTACATCAACTTAGAAGCTTCATCTGTGTTCTACTATGGTGCTTTTAGTGTCTCCGCATACCGCAGCACGCGACATAGCTTTGCAGACGATAAGTACAACAGTTTCAGAGAGAAGAGCGGCCAATGTGACGATCTGGCCTTATGTCGATTCGATAACAAATGACGAAATCTGACGGATTTCTCAGGTTTTTACTAAATATGAACCCTTTTCACATTCTCCCGTGCAACTCGGCTGCTAGTCCTCCTTTCATGCAGAATCTTAAGGTCCTAGCTCATGTCCAAGGCACCAATGCCAGCTAAAAAGTCAATAATCGATACCTAAAACTTGAATTGTACTACTTCTTACTGGCTATTACATCAACTTAGAAGCTTCATCTGTGTTCTACTATGGTGCTTTTAGTGTCTCCGCATAACTCAGCACGCGACATAGCTTTGCAGACGATAAGTACAACCGTTTCAGGAGAAGAGCGGCCAATGTGACGTTCTGGCTTTAAGTCGATTCGATAACAAATGATGAAAACGAACGGATTTCTCACGTTTTTACTACATATGAACACTTTTCACATTCTCCCATGCAACTCGGCTGCTAGTCCTCCTTTCATGCAGAATCTAAAGGTCCTAGCTCATGTCCAAGGCACCAAAGCCAGCTAAAAAGTCAATAATCGATACCTAAAACTTGAACTGTACTACTTCTTACTGGCTATTACATCAACTTAGAAGCTTCATCTTTCTACTATGGTGCTTTTAGTGTCTCCGCCTACCGCAGCACGCGACATAGCTTTGCAGTACAACCGTTTCAGAGAGAAGTTCGGCGAATATGACGACCTGGCATTAAGTCGATTCGATAACAAATGACGAAAACGGACGGATTTCTCAGGTTTTTACTACATATGAACACTTTTCACGTTCTCCCATGCAACGCGGCTACTAGTCCTCATTTCATGCAGAATCTTAAAGTCCTAGCTATTGTCCAAGGCACCAAAGCCAGCTAAAAAGTCAATAATCGATACCTAATACTTAAATTATACTACTTCTTACTGGCTATTACATCAACTTAGAAGCTTCATCTGTGTTCTACTATGGTGCTTTTAGTGTCTCCGGATACCGCAGCACACGACATAGCTTTGCAGACGATAAGTACAAACTTTTCTGAGAGAAGAGCGGCCAATGTGACGATCTGGCTTTTAGCGATTCGATAACAAATGACGAAAACGGACGGATTTCTCAGGTTTTTACTACATATTAACACTTTTCACATTCTTCCGTGCAACGCGGCTGCTAGTCCTCCTGTCATGCAGAATCTGAAGGTCCTAGCTCATGTTCAAGGCAGCAAAGCCAGCTAAAAAGTCAATAACAGATACCTTAAACTTGTATTGTACTACTTCTTACTGGCTATTACATCAACTTAGAAGCTTCATCTGTGTTCTACTATGGTGCTTTTAGTGTCTCCGCAGACCGCAGCACACGACATAGCTTTGCAGACGATAAGTGCAACCGTTTCAGAGAGAAGAGCGGGTAATGTGACGATCTGGCTTTATGTCGATTAGATAACAAATGACGAAAACCGACGGATTTCTCAGGTTTTTACTACATATGAACACTTTTCACATTGTCCCGTGCAACTCTGTTGCTAGTCCTCCTTTCATACAGATTCTGAAAGTCCTAGCTCATGTCCAAGGCACCAAAGCCAGCTAAAAAGTCAATAATCGATACCTAATACTTAAATTGTACTACTTCTTACTGGCTATTACATCAACTTAGAAGCTTCATCTGTGTTCTACTATGGTGCTTTTAGTGTCTCCGCATACTGCAGCACGCAACAAAGCTATGCAGACGATAAGTACAACCGTTTCAGAGGAAAGAGCGGCCAATGTGACGATCTCGCTTTAAGTCGATTCGATAACAAATGACGAAAACGGACGGATTTCTCAGGTTTTTACTACATATGAACACTTTTCACATTCTACCATGCAACTAGGCTGCTAGTCCTCCTTTCATGCAGAATCTTAAGGTCCAGCTCATGTCCAAGGCACCAAAGGCAGCTAAAATGTCAATAATCGATACCTAAAACTTGAATTGTATTACTTCTTACTGGCAATTACATCTACTTAGAAGCTTCATCTGTTTTCTACTATGGTGCTTTTAGTGTCTCCGCATACCGCAGCACGCGTCATAGCTTTGCAGACGATAAGTGCAACCGTTCAGACAGAAGGGCGGCCAATGTGACGATCTGGCTTTAAGTCGATTCGATAACAAATAACGAAAACGGACGGATTTCTCAGGTTTTTACTACATATGAACACTTTTCACATTCTCCCATGCAACTCGGCTGCTAGTCCTCCTGTCATGCAGAATCTTGAGGTCCTAGCTCATGTCCAAGGCACCAAAGCCAGCTAAAAAGTCAATAATCGATACCTAAAACTTGAATTGTACTACTTCTTACTGGCTATTACTTCAACTTAGAAGCTTCATCTGTGTTCTACTATGGTGCTTTTAGTGTCTCCGCATAACGCAGCACGCTACATAGCTTTGCAGACGATAAGTACAACCGTTTCAGAGAGAAGAGCGGGTAATGTGACGATCTGGCTTCACGTCGATTAGATAACAAATGCCGAAAACCGACGGATTTCTCAGGTTTTTACTACATATGAACACTTTTCACATTGTCCCTTGCAACTCGGTTGCTAGTCCTCCTTTCATGCAGATTCTGAATGTCCTAGCTCATGTCCAAGGCACCAAAGCCAGCTAAAAAGTAAATAATCGATACCTAATACTTAAATTGTACTTCTTCTTACTGGCTATTACATCAACTTAGAAGCTTCATCTGTGTTCTACTATGGTGCTTGTAGTGTCTCCACATACCGCAGCACGCGTCATAGCTTTGCAGACGATAAGTGCAACCGTTCAGAGACAAGAGCGGGTAATGTGACGATCTGGCTTCACGTCGATTAGATAACAAATGACGAAAACCGACGGATTTCTCAGGTTTTTACTACATATGAACACTTTTCACATTGTCCCTTGCAACTCGGTTGCTAGTCCTCCTTTCATGCAGATTCTGAATGTCCTAGCTCATGTCCAAGGCACCAAAGCCAGCTAAAAAGTAAATAATCGATAACTAATACTTAAATTGTACTACTTCTTACTGGCTATTACATCAACTTAGAAGCTTCATCTGTGTTCTACTATGGTGCTTTTAGTGTCTCCGCATACTGCAGCACGCAACTAAGCTGTGCAGACGATAAGTACAACCGTTTCAGAGGAAAGAGCGGCCAATGTGACGATCTCGCTTTAAGTCGATTCGATAACAAATGACGAAAACGGACGGATTTCTCAGGTTTTTACTACATATGAACACTTTTCACATTCTACCATGCAACTCGGCTGCTAGTCCTCCTTTCATGCAGAATCTAAAGATCCTAGCTCATGTCCAAGGCACCAAAGCCAGCTAAAAAGTCAATAATCGATACCTAAAACTTGAATTGTACTACTTCTTACTGGCTATTACATCAACTTAGAAGCTTCATCTGTGTTCTACTATGGTGCTCTTAGTGTCTCCGCCTACCGCAGCACGCGACATAGCTTTGCACACGATAAGTACAACCATTTCATAGAGAAGAGCGGCCTATGTGACGATCTGGCTTTAAGTCGATTCGATAACAAATGATGAAAACGAACGGATTTCTCAGGTTTTTACTACATATGAACACTTTTCACATTCTCCCATGCAACTCGGCTGCTAGTCCTCCTTTCATGCAGAATCTAAAGGTCCTAGCTCATGTCCAAGGCACCAAAGCCAGCTAAAAAGTCAATAATCGATACCTAAAACTTGAATTGTACTACTTCTTACTGGCTATTACATCAACTTAGAAGCTTCATCTGTGTTCTACTATGGTGCTTTTGGGGTCTCCGCATACCGCAGCACGCGACATAGCTTTGCACACGATAAGTACAACCATTTCAGAGAGAAGAGCGGCCAATGTGACGATATGGCTTTAAGTCGAGTCGATTACAAATGATGAAAACGAACGGATTTCTCAGGTTTTTACTACATATGAACACTTTTCACGTTCTCCCATGCAACTCGGCTGCTAGTCCTCCTTTCATGCAGAATCTAAAGGTCCTAGCTCATGTCCAAGGCACCAAAGCCAGCTAAAAAGTCAATAATCGATACCTAAAACTTGAACTGTACTACTTCTTACTGGCTATTACATCAACTTAGAAGCTTCATCTTTCTACTATGGTGCTTTTAGTGTCTCCGCCTACCGCAGCACGCGACATAGCTTTGCAGTACAACCGTTTCAGAGAGAAGTTCGGCGAATATGACGACCTGGCATTAAGTCGATTCGATAACAAATGACGAAAACGGACGGATTTCTCAGGTTTTTACTACATATGAACACTTTTCACATTCTTCCGTGCAACGCGGCTGCTAGTCCTCCTGTCATGCAGAATCTGAAGGTCCTAGCTCATGTTCAAGGCAGCAAAGCCAGCTAAAAAGTCAATAACAGATACCTTAAACTTGTATTGTACTACTTCTTACTGGCTATTACATCAACTTAGAAGCTTCATCTGTGTTCTACTATGGTGCTTTTAGTGTCTCCGCAGACCGCAGCACACGACATAGCTTTGCAGACGATAAGTGCAACCGTTTCAGAGAGAAGAGCGGGTAATGTGACGATCTGGCTTTATGTCGATTAGATAACAAATGACGAAAACCGACGGATTTCTCAGGTTTTTACTACATATGAACACTTTTCACATTGTCCCGTGCAACTCTGTTGCTAGTCCTCCTTTCATACAGATTCTGAAAGTCCTAGCTCATGTCCAAGGCACCAAAGCCAGCTAAAAAGTCAATAATCGATACCTAATACTTAAATTGTACTACTTCTTACTGGCTATTACATCAACTTAGAAGCTTCATCTGTGTTCTACTATGGTGCTTTTAGTGTCTCCGCATACTGCAGCACGCAACAAAGCTATGCAGACGATAAGTACAACCGTTTCAGAGGAAAGAGCGGCCAATGTGACGATCTCGCTTTAAGTCGATTCGATAACAAATGACGAAAACGGACGGATTTCTCAGGTTTTTACTACATATGAACACTTTTCACATTCTACCATGCAACTAGGCTGCTAGTCCTCCTTTCATGCAGAATCTTAAGGTCCAGCTCATGTCCAAGGCACCAAAGGCAGCTAAAATGTCAATAATCGATACCTAAAACTTGAATTGTATTACTTCTTACTGGCAATTACATCTACTTAGAAGCTTCATCTGTTTTCTACTATGGTGCTTTTAGTGTCTCCGCATACCGCAGCACGCGTCATAGCTTTGCAGACGATAAGTGCAACCGTTCAGACAGAAGGGCGGCCAATGTGACGATCTGGCTTTAAGTCGATTCGATAACAAATAACGAAAACGGACGGATTTCTCAGGTTTTTACTACATATGAACACTTTTCACATTCTCCCATGCAACTCGGCTGCTAGTCCTCCTGTCATGCAGAATCTTGAGGTCCTAGCTCATGTCCAAGGCACCAAAGCCAGCTAAAAAGTCAATAATCGATACCTAAAACTTGAATTGTACTACTTCTTACTGGCTATTACTTCAACTTAGAAGCTTCATCTGTGTTCTACTATGGTGCTTTTAGTGTCTCCGCATAACGCAGCACGCTACATAGCTTTGCAGACGATAAGTACAACCGTTTCAGAGAGAAGAGCGGGTAATGTGACGATCTGGCTTCACGTCGATTAGATAACAAATGCCGAAAACCGACGGATTTCTCAGGTTTTTACTACATATGAACACTTTTCCCATTGTCCCTTGCAACTCGGTTGCTAGTCCTCCTTTCATGCAGATTCTGAATGTCCTAGCTCATGTCCAAGGCACCAAAGCCAGCTAAAAAGTAAATAATCGATACCTAATACTTAAATTGTACTTCTTCTTACTGGCTATTACATCAACTTAGAAGCTTCATCTGTGTTCTACTATGGTGCTTGTAGTGTCTCCACATACCGCAGCACGCGTCATAGCTTTGCAGACGATAAGTGCAACCGTTCAGAGACAAGAGCGGGTAATGTGACGATCTGGCTTCACGTCGATTAGATAACAAATGACGAAAACCGACGGATTTCTCAGGTTTTTACTACATATGAACACTTTTCACATTGTCCCTTGCAACTCGGTTGCTAGTCCTCCTTTCATGCAGATTCTGAATGTCCTAGCTCATGTCCAAGGCACCAAAGCCAGCTAAAAAGTAAATAATCGATAACTAATACTTAAATTGTACTACTTCTTACTGGCTATTACATCAACTTAGAAGCTTCATCTGTGTTCTACTATGGTGCTTTTAGTGTCTCCGCATACTGCAGCACGCAACTAAGCTGTGCAGACGATAAGTACAACCGTTTCAGAGGAAAGAGCGGCCAATGTGACGATCTCGCTTTAAGTCGATTCGATAACAAATGACGAAAACGGACGGATTTCTCAGGTTTTTACTACATATGAACACTTTTCACATTCTACCATGCAACTCGGCTGCTAGTCCTCCTTTCATGCAGAATCTAAAGATCCTAGCTCATGTCCAAGGCACCAAAGCCAGCTAAAAAGTCAATAATCGATACCTAAAACTTGAATTGTACTACTTCTTACTGGCTATTACATCAACTTAGAAGCTTCATCTGTGTTCTACTATGGTGCTCTTAGTGTCTCCGCCTACCGCAGCACGCGACATAGCTTTGCACACGATAAGTACAACCATTTCATAGAGAAGAGCGGCCTATGTGACGATCTGGCTTTAAGTCGATTCGATAACAAATGATGAAAACGAACGGATTTCTCAGGTTTTTACTACATATGAACACTTTTCACATTCTCCCATGCAACTCGGCTGCTAGTCCTCCTTTCATGCAGAATCTAAAGGTCCTAGCTCATGTCCAAGGCACCAAAGCCAGCTAAAAAGTCAATAATCGATACCTAAAACTTGAATTGTACTACTTCTTACTGGCTATTACATCAACTTAGAAGCTTCATCTGTGTTCTACTATGGTGCTTTTGGTGTCTCCGCATACCGCAGCACGCGACATAGCTTTGCACACGATAAGTACAACCATTTCAGAGAGAAGAGCGGCCAATGTGACGATATGGCTTTAAGTCGAGTCGATTACAAATGATGAAAACGAACGGATTTCTCAGGTTTTTACTACATATGAACACTTTTCACGTTCTCCCATGCAACTCGGCTGCTAGTCCTCCTTTCATGCAGAATCTAAAGGTCCTAGCTCATGTCCAAGGCACCAAAGCCAGCTAAAAAGTCAATAATCGATACCTAAAACTTGAACTGTACTACTTCTTACTGGCTATTACATCAACTTAGAAGCTTCATCTTTCTACTATGGTGCTTTTAGTGTCTCCGCCTACCGCAGCACGCGACATAGCTTTGCAGTACAACCGTTTCAGAGAGAAGTTCGGCGAATATGACGACCTGGCATTAAGTCGATTCGATAACAAATGACGAAAACGGACGGATTTCTCAGGTTTTTACTACATATGAACACTTTTCACGTTCTCCCATGCAACGCGGCTACTAGTCCTCATTTCATGCAGAATCTTAAAGTCCTAGCTATTGTCCAAGGCACCAAAGCCAGCTAAAAAGTCAATAATCGATACCTAATACTTAAATTATACTACTTCTTACTGGCTATTACATCAACTTAGAAGCTTCATCTGTGTTCTACTATGGTGCTTTTAGTGTCTCCGGATACCGCAGCACACGACATAGCTTTGCAGACGATAAGTACAAACTTTTCTGAGAGAAGAGCGGCCAATGTGACGATCTGGCTTTTAGCGATTCGATAACAAATGACGAAAACGGACGGATTTCTCAGGTTTTTACTACATATGAACACTTTTCACATTCTTCCGTGCAACGCGGCTGCTAGTCCTCCTGT
The DNA here is from genome assembly GCF_023897955.1 of Schistocerca gregaria. Classification (NCBI taxonomy): domain Eukaryota; kingdom Metazoa; phylum Arthropoda; class Insecta; order Orthoptera; family Acrididae; genus Schistocerca; species Schistocerca gregaria. Next base: position 8,785,985 of record NW_026061795.1, read on the forward strand.
CATGCAGAATCTGAAGGTCCTAGCTCATGTTCAAGGCAGCAAAGCCAGCTAAAAAGTTAATAACAGATACCTTAAACTTGTATTGTACTACTTCTTACTGGCTATTACATCAACTTAGAAGCTTCATCTGTGTTCTACTATGGTGCTTTTAGTGTCTCCGCAGACCGCAGCACACGACATAGCTTTGCAGACGATAAGTGCAACCGTTTCAGAGAGAAGAGCGGGTAATGTGACGATCTGGCTTTATGTCGATTAGATAACAAATGACGAAAACCGACGGATTTCTCAGGTTTTTACTACATATGAACACTTTTCACATTGTCCCGTGCAACTCTGTTGCTAGTCCTCCTTTCATACAGATTCTGAAAGTCCTAGCTCATGTCCAAGGCACCAAAGCCAGCTAAAAAGTCAATAATCGATACCTAATACTTAAATTGTACTACTTCTTACTGGCTATTACATCAACTTAGAAGCTTCATCTGTGTTCTACTATGGTGCTTTTAGTGTCTCCGCATACTGCAGCACGCAACAAAGCTATGCAGACGATAAGTACAACCGTTTCAGAGGAAAGAGCGGCCAATGTGACGATCTCGCTTTAAGTCGATTCGATAACAAATGACGAAAACGGACGGATTTCTCAGGTTTTTACTACATATGAACACTTTTCACATTCTACCATGCAACTAGGCTGCTAGTCCTCCTTTCATGCAGAATCTTAAGGTCCAGCTCATGTCCAAGGCACCAAAGGCAGCTAAAATGTCAATAATCGATACCTAAAACTTGAATTGTATTACTTCTTACTGGCAATTACATCTACTTAGAAGCTTCATCTGTTTTCTACTATGGTGCTTTTAGTGTCTCCGCATACCGCAGCACGCGTCATAGCTTTGCAGACGATAAGTGCAACCGTTCAGACAGAAGGGCGGCCAATGTGACGATCTGGCTTTAAGTCGATTCGATAACAAATAACGAAAACGGACGGATTTCTCAGGTTTTTACTACATATGAACACTTTTCACATTCTCCCATGCAACTCGGCTGCTAGTCCTCCTGTCATGCAGAATCTTGAGGTCCTAGCTCATGTCCAAGGCACCAAAGCCAGCTAAAAAGTCAATAATCGATACCTAAAACTTGAATTGTACTACTTCTTACTGGCTATTACTTCAACTTAGAAGCTTCATCTGTGTTCTACTATGGTGCTTTTAGTGTCTCCGCATAACGCAGCACGCTACATAGCTTTGCAGACGATAAGTACAACCGTTTCAGAGAGAAGAGCGGGTAATGTGACGATCTGGCTTCACGTCGATTAGATAACAAATGCCGAAAACCGACGGATTTCTCAGGTTTTTACTACATATGAACACTTTTCACATTGTCCCTTGCAACTCGGTTGCTAGTCCTCCTTTCATGCAGATTCTGAATGTCCTAGCTCATGTCCAAGGCACCAAAGCCAGCTAAAAAGTAAATAATCGATACCTAATACTTAAATTGTACTTCTTCTTACTGGCTATTACATCAACTTAGAAGCTTCATCTGTGTTCTACTATGGTGCTTGTAGTGTCTCCACATACCGCAGCACGCGTCATAGCTTTGCAGACGATAAGTGCAACCGTTCAGAGACAAGAGCGGGTAATGTGACGATCTGGCTTCACGTCGATTAGATAACAAATGACGAAAACCGACGGATTTCTCAGGTTTTTACTACATATGAACACTTTTCACATTGTCCCTTGCAACTCGGTTGCTAGTCCTCCTTTCATGCAGATTCTGAATGTCCTAGCTCATGTCCAAGGCACCAAAGCCAGCTAAAAAGTAAATAATCGATAACTAATACTTAAATTGTACTACTTCTTACTGGCTATTACATCAACTTAGAAGCTTCATCTGTGTTCTACTATGGTGCTTTTAGTGTCTCCGCATACTGCAGCACGCAACTAAGCTGTGCAGACGATAAGTACAACCGTTTCAGAGGAAAGAGCGGCCAATGTGACGATCTCGCTTTAAGTCGATTCGATAACAAATGACGAAAACGGACGGATTTCTCAGGTTTTTACTACATATGAACACTTTTCACATTCTACCATGCAACTCGGCTGCTAGTCCTCCTTTCATGCAGAATCTAAAGATCCTAGCTCATGTCCAAGGCACCAAAGCCAGCTAAAAAGTCAATAATCGATACCTAAAACTTGAATTGTACTACTTCTTACTGGCTATTACATCAACTTAGAAGCTTCATCTGTGTTCTACTATGGTGCTCTTAGTGTCTCCGCCTACCGCAGCACGCGACATAGCTTTGCACACGATAAGTACAACCATTTCATAGAGAAGAGCGGCCTATGTGACGATCTGGCTTTAAGTCGATTCGATAACAAATGATGAAAACGAACGGATTTCTCAGGTTTTTACTACATATGAACACTTTTCACATTCTCCCATGCAACTCGGCTGCTAGTCCTCCTTTCATGCAGAATCTAAAGGTCCTAGCTCATGTCCAAGGCACCAAAGCCAGCTAAAAAGTCAATAATCGATACCTAAAACTTGAATTGTACTACTTCTTACTGGCTATTACATCAACTTAGAAGCTTCATCTGTGTTCTACTATGGTGCTTTTGGGGTCTCCGCATACCGCAGCACGCGACATAGCTTTGCACACGATAAGTACAACCATTTCAGAGAGAAGAGCGGCCAATGTGACGATATGGCTTTAAGTCGAGTCGATTACAAATGATGAAAACGAACGGATTTCTCAGGTTTTTACTACATATGAACACTTTTCACGTTCTCCCATGCAACTCGGCTGCTAGTCCTCCTTTCATGCAGAATCTAAAGGTCCTAGCTCATGTCCAAGGCACCAAAGCCAGCTAAAAAGTCAATAATCGATACCTAAAACTTGAACTGTACTACTTCTTACTGGCTATTACATCAACTTAGAAGCTTCATCTTTCTACTATGGTGCTTTTAGTGTCTCCGCCTACCGCAGCACGCGACATAGCTTTGCAGTACAACCGTTTCAGAGAGAAGTTCGGCGAATATGACGACCTGGCATTAAGTCGATTCGATAACAAATGACGAAAACGGACGGATTTCTCAGGTTTTTACTACATATGAACACTTTTCACGTTCTCCCATGCAACGCGGCTACTAGTCCTCATTTCATGCAGAATCTTAAAGTCCTAGCTATTGTCCAAGGCACCAAAGCCAGCTAAAAAGTCAATAATCGATACCTAATAAATAAATTATACTACTTCTTACTGGCTATTACATCAACTTAGAAGCTTCATCTGTGTTCTACTATGGTGCTTTTAGTGTCTCCGGATACCGCAGCACACGACATAGCTTTGCAGACGATAAGTACAAACTTTTCTGAGAGAAGAGCGGCCAATGTGACGATCTGGCTTTTAGCGATTCGATAACAAATGACGAAAACGGACGGATTTCTCAGGTTTTTACTACATATGAACACTTTTCACATTCTTCCGTGCAACGCGGCTGCTAGTCCTCCTGTCATGCAGAATCTGAAGGTCCTAGCTCATGTTCAAGGCAGCAAAGCCAGCTAAAAAGTCAATAACAGATACCTTAAACTTGTATTGTACTACTTCTTACTGGCTATTACATCAACTTAGAAGCTTCATCTGTGTTCTACTATGGTGCTTTTAGTGTCTCCGCAGACCGCAGCACACGACATAGCTTTGCAGACGATAAGTGCAACCGTTTCAGAGAGAAGAGCGGGTAATGTGACGATCTGGCTTTATGTCGATTAGATAACAAATGACGAAAACCGACGGATTTCTCAGGTTTTTACTACATATGAACACTTTTCACATTGTCCCGAGCAACTCTGTTGCTAGTCCTCCTTTCATACAGATTCTGAAAGTCCTAGCTCATGTCCAAGGCACCAAAGCCAGCTAAAAAGTCAATAATCGATACCTAATACTTAAATTGTACTACTTCTTACTGGCTATTACATCAACTTAGAAGCTTCATCTGTGTTCTACTATGGTGCTTTTAGTGTCTCCGCATACTGCAGCACGCAACAAAGCTATGCAGACGATAAGTACAACCGTTTCAGAGGAAAGAGCGGCCAATGTGACGATCTCGCTTTAAGTCGATTCGATAACAAATGACGAAAACGGACGGATTTCTCAGGTTTTTACTACATATGAACACTTTTCACATTCTACCATGCAACTAGGCTGCTAGTCCTCCTTTCATGCAGAATCTTAAGGTCCAGCTCATGTCCAAGGCACCAAAGGCAGCTAAAATGTCAATAATCGATACCTAAAACTTGAATTGTATTACTTCTTACTGGCAATTACATCTACTTAGAAGCTTCATCTGTTTTCTACTATGGTGCTTTTAGTGTCTCCGCATACCGCAGCACGCGTCATAGCTTTGCAGACGATAAGTGCAACCGTTCAGACAGAAGGGCGGCCAATGTGACGATCTGGCTTTAAGTCGATTCGATAACAAATAACGAAAACGGACGGATTTCTCAGGTTTTTACTACATATGAACACTTTTCACATTCTCCCATGCAACTCGGCTGCTAGTCCTCCTGTCATGCAGAATCTTGAGGTCCTAGCTCATGTCCAAGGCACCAAAGCCAGCTAAAAAGTCAATAATCGATACCTAAAACTTGAATTGTACTACTTCTTACTGGCTATTACTTCAACTTAGAAGCTTCATCTGTGTTCTACTATGGTGCTTTTAGTGTCTCCGCATAACGCAGCACGCTACATAGCTTTGCAGACGATAAGTACAACCGTTTCAGAGAGAAGAGCGGGTAATGTGACGATCTGGCTTCACGTCGATTAGATAACAAATGCCGAAAACCGACGGATTTCTCAGGTTTTTACTACATATGAACACTTTTCACATTGTCCCTTGCAACTCGGTTGCTAGTCCTCCTTTCATGCAGATTCTGAATGTCCTAGCTCATGTCCAAGGCACCAAAGCCAGCTAAAAAGTAAATAATCGATACCTAATACTTAAATTGTACTTCTTCTTACTGGCTATTACATCAACTTAGAAGCTTCATCTGTGTTCTACTATGGTGCTTGTAGTGTCTCCACATACCGCAGCACGCGTCATAGCTTTGCAGACGATAAGTGCAACCGTTCAGAGACAAGAGCGGGTAATGTGACGATCTGGCTTCACGTCGATTAGATAACAAATGACGAAAACCGACGGATTTCTCAGGTTTTTACTACATATGAACACTTTTCACATTGTCCCTTGCAACTCGGTTGCTAGTCCTCCTTTCATGCAGATTCTGAATGTCCTAGCTCATGTCCAAGGCACCAAAGCCAGCTAAAAAGTAAATAATCGATAACTAATACTTAAATTGTACTACTTCTTACTGGCTATTACATCAACTTAGAAGCTTCATCTGTGTTCTACTATGGTGCTTTTAGTGTCTCCGCATAACGCAGCACGCAACTAAGCTGTGCAGACGATAAGTACAACCGTTTCAGAGGAAAGAGCGGCCAATGTGACGATCTCGCTTTAAGTCGATTCGATAACAAATGACGAAAACGGACGGATTTCTCAGGTTTTTACTACATATGAACACTTTTCACATTCTACCATGCAACTCGGCTGCTAGTCCTCCTTTCATGCAGAATCTAAAGATCCTAGCTCATGTCCAAGGCACCAAAGCCAGCTAAAAAGTCAATAATCGATACCTAAAACTTGAATTGTACTACTTCTTACTGGCTATTACATCAACTTAGAAGCTTCATCTGTGTTCTACTATGGTGCTCTTAGTGTCTCCGCCTACCGCAGCACGCGACAAAGCTTTGCACACGATAAGTACAACCATTTCATAGAGAAGAGCGGCCTATGTGACGATCTGGCTTTAAGTCGATTCGATAACAAATGATGAAAACGAACGGATTTCTCAGGTTTTTACTACATATGAACACTTTTCACATTCTCCCATGCAACTCGGCTGCTAGTCCTCCTTTCATGCAGAATCTAAAGGTCCTAGCTCATGTCCAAGGCACCAAAGCCAGCTAAAAAGTCAATAATCGATACCTAAAACTTGAATTGTACTACTTCTTACTGGCTATTACATCAACTTAGAAGCTTCATCTGTGTTCTACTATGGTGCTTTTGGTGTCTCCGCATACCGCAGCACGCGACATAGCTTTGCACACGATAAGTACAACCATTTCAGAGAGAAGAGCGGCCAATGTGACGATATGGCTTTAAGTCGAGTCGATTACAAATGATGAAAACGAACGGATTTCTCAGGTTTTTACTACATATGAACACTTTTCACGTTCTCCCATGCAACTCGGCTGCTAGTCCTCCTTTCATGCAGAATCTAAAGGTCCTAGCTCATGTCCAAGGCACCAAAGCCAGCTAAAAAGTCAATAATCGATACCTAAAACTTGAACTGTACTACTTCTTACTGGCTATTACATCAACTTAGAAGCTTCATCTTTCTACTATGGTGCTTTTAGTGTCTCCGCCTACCGCAGCACGCGACATAGCTTTGCAGTACAACCGTTTCAGAGAGAAGTTCGGCGAATATGACGACCTGGCATTAAGTCGATTCGATAACAAATGACGAAAACGGACGGATTTCTCAGGTTTTTACTACATATGAACACTTTTCACGTTCTCCCATGCAACGCGGCTACTAGTCCTCATTTCATGCAGAATCTTAAAGTCCTAGCTATTGTCCAAGGCACCAAAGCCAGCTAAAAAGTCAATAATCGATACCTAATACTTAAATTATACTACTTCTTACTGGCTATTACATCAACTTAGAAGCTTCATCTGTGTTCTACTATGGTGCTTTTAGTGTCTCCGGATACCGCAGCACACGACATAGCTTTGCAGACGATAAGTACAAACTTTTCTGAGAGAAGAGCGGCCAATGTGACGATCTGGCTTTTAGCGATTCGATAACAAATGACGAAAACGGACGGATTTCTCAGGTTTTTACTACATATTAACACTTTTCACATTCTTCCGTGCAACGCGGCTGCTAGTCCTCCTGTCATGCAGAATCTGAAGGTCCTAGCTCATGTTCAAGGCAGCAAAGCCAGCTAAAAAGTCAATAACAGATACCTTAAACTTGTATTGTACTACTTCTTACTGGCTATTACATCAACTTAGAAGCTTCATCTGTGTTCTACTATGGTGCTTTTAGTGTCTCCGCAGACCGCAGCACACGACATAGCTTTGCAGACGATAAGTGCAACCGTTTCAGAGAGAAGAGCGGGTAATGTGACGATCTGGCTTTATGTCGATTAGATAACAAATGACGAAAACCGACGGATTTCTCAGGTTTTTACTACATATGAACACTTTTCACATTGTCCCGTGCAACTCTGTTGCTAGTCCTCCTTTCATACAGATTCTGAAAGTCCTAGCTCATGTCCAAGGCACCAAAGCCAGCTAAAAAGTCAATAATCGATACCTAATACTTAAATTGTACTACTTCTTACTGGCTATTACATCAACTTAGAAGCTTCATCTGTGTTCTACTATGGTGCTTTTAGTGTCTCCGCATACTGCAGCACGCAACAAAGCTATGCAGACGATAAGTACAACCGTTTCAGAGGAAAGAGCGGCCAATGTGACGATCTCGCTTTAAGTCGATTCGATAACAAATGACGAAAACGGACGGATTTCTCAGGTTTTTACTACATATGAACACTTTTCACATTCTACCATGCAACTAGGCTGCTAGTCCTCCTTTCATGCAGAATCTTAAGGTCCAGCTCATGTCCAAGGCACCAAAGGCAGCTAAAATGTCAATAATCGATACCTAAAACTTGAATTGTATTACTTCTTACTGGCAATTACATCTACTTAGAAGCTTCATCTGTTTTCTACTATGGTGCTTTTAGTGTCTCCGCATACCGCAGCACGCGTCATAGCTTTGCAGACGATAAGTGCAACCGTTCAGACAGAAGGGCGGCCAATGTGACGATCTGGCTTTAAGTCGATTCGATAACAAATAACGAAAACGGACGGATTTCTCAGGTTTTTACTACATATGAACACTTTTCACATTCTCCCATGCAACTCGGCTGCTAGTCCTCCTGTCATGCAGAATCTTGAGGTCCTAGCTCATGTCCAAGGCACCAAAGCCAGCTAAAAAGTCAATAATCGATACCTAAAACTTGAATTGTACTACTTCTTACTGGCTATTACTTCAACTTAGAAGCTTCATCTGTGTTCTTCTATGGTGCTTTTAGTGTCTCCGCATAACGCAGCACGCTACATAGCTTTGCAGACGATAAGTACAACCGTTTCAGAGAGAAGAGCGGGTAATGTGACGATCTGGCTTCACGTCGATTAGATAACAAATGCCGAAAACCGACGGATTTCTCAGGTTTTTACTACATATGAACACTTTTCACATTGTCCCTTGCAACTCGGTTGCTAGTCCTCCTTTCATGCAGATTCTGAATGTCCTAGCTCATGTCCAAGGCACCAAAGCCAGCTAAAAAGTAAATAATCGATACCTAATACTTAAATTGTACTTCTTCTTACTGGCTATTACATCAACTTAGAAGCTTCATCTGTGTTCTACTATGGTGCTTGTAGTGTCTCCACATACCGCAGCACGCGTCATAGCTTTGCAGACGATAAGTGCAACCGTTCAGAGACAAGAGCGGGTAATGTGACGATCTGGCTTCACGTCGATTAGATAACAAATGACGAAAACCGACGGATTTCTCAGGTTTTTACTACATATGAACACTTTTCACATTGTCCCTTGCAACTCGGTTGCTAGTCCTCCTTTCATGCAGATTCTGAATGTCCTAGCTCATGTCCAAGGCACCAAAGCCAGCTAAAAAGTAAATAATCGATAACTAATACTTAAATTGTACTACTTCTTACTGGCTATTACATCAACTTAGAAGCTTCATCTGTGTTCTACTATGGTGCTTTTAGTGTCTCCGCATACTGCAGCACGCAACTAAGCTGTGCAGACGATAAGTACAACCGTTTCAGAGGAAAGAGCGGCCAATGTGACGATCTCGCTTTAAGTCGATTCGATAACAAATGACGAAAACGGACGGATTTCTCAGGTTTTTACTACATATGAACACTTTTCACATTCTACCATGCAACTCGGCTGCTAGTCCTCCTTTCATGCAGAATCTAAAGATCCTAGCTCATGTCCAAGGCACCAAAGCCAGCTAAAAAGTCAATAATCGATACCTAAAACTTGAATTGTACTACTTCTTACTGGCTATTACATCAACTTAGAAGCTTCATCTGTGTTCTACTATGGTGCTCTTAGTGTCTCCGCCTACCGCAGCACGCGACATAGCTTTGCACACGATAAGTACAACCATTTCATAGAGAAGAGCGGCCTATGTGACGATCTGGCTTTAAGTCGATTCGATAACAAATGATGAAAACGAACGGATTTCTCAGGTTTTTACTACATATGAACACTTTTCACATTCTCCCATGCAACTCGGCTGCTAGTCCTCCTTTCATGCAGAATCTAAAGGTCCTAGCTCATGTCCAAGGCACCAAAGCCAGCTAAAAAGTCAATAATCGATACCTAAAACTTGAATTGTACTACTTCTTACTGGCTATTACATCAACTTAGAAGCTTCATCTGTGTTCTACTATGGTGCTTTTGGTGTCTCCGCATACCGCAGCACGCGACATAGCTTTGCACACGATAAGTACAACCGTTTCAGAGAGAAGAGCGCCCAATGTGACGACCTGGCTTTAAGTCGATTCGATAACAAATGACGAAAACGGACGAAATTCTCAGGTTTTTACTACATATGAACACTTTTCACATTCTCCCGTGCAACGCGGCAACTAGTGCTCCTTTCATGCAGAATCTTAAAGTCCTAGCTAATGTCCAAGGCACCAAAGCCCGCTAAAAAGTCAATAATCGATACCTAAAACTTGAATTGTATTACTTTTTACTGGCAATTACATCTACTTAGAAGCTTCATCTGTGTTCTACTATGGTGCTTTTAGTGTCGCCGCATACCGCAGCACGCGTCATAGCTTTGCAGACGATAAGTGCAACCGTTCAGAGAGAAGAGCGGCCAATGTGACGATATGGTTTTAAGTCGATTCGATAACAAATGACGAAAACGGATGAATTCTCAGATTTTTACTACATATGAACACTTTTCACATTCTCCCGTGCAACACGGCTGCTAGTCCTCCTTTCATGCAGAATCTTGAGGTCCTAGCTCATGTCCAAAGCACCAAAGCCAACTAAAATGTCAATAATCTATACCTAAAACTTGAAATGTACTACTTCTTACTGGCTATTAAATCAACTTAGAAGCTTCATCTGTGTTCAACTATGGTGCTCTTTGTGTGACCGCACACCGCAGCACGAGACATAGTTTTGCAGACGATAAGTACAACCGTTTCAGTGAGAAGAGCGGCCAATGTAACGATCTGGCTTCAAGTCGATTCGATAACAAATGACGGAAACGGACGGATTTCTCAGGTTTTTACTACATATGAACACTTTTCACATTCTCCCATGCAACTCGGCTGCTAGTCCTCCTTTCATGCAGAATCTTGAGGTCCTAGCTCATGTCCAAGGCAACAAAGCCAGCTAAAAAGTCAATAATCGATACCTAAAACTTGAATTGTACTACTTCTTACTGGCTATTACTTCAGCTTAGAAGCTTCATCTGTGTTCTACTATGGTGCTTTTAGTGTCTCTGCATAACGCAGCACGCTACATATCTTTGCAGACGATAAGTACAACCGTTTCAGAGAGAAGAGCTGCCAATGTGACGATCTGGCTTTAAGTCGATTCGATAACAAATGATGAAAACGAACGGATTTCTCAGGTTTTTACTACATATGAACACTTTTCACATTCTCCCGTGCAACTCGGCTGCTAGTCCTCCTTTCATGCAGAATCTTATGGTCCTATCTCATGTCCAAGGCACCAAAACCTGCTAAAAATTTAATAATCGATATCTAAAACTTGATTTTGTACTACTTCTTACTGGCTATTACATCAACTTAGAAGCTTCATATGTGTTCTACTATGGTGCTTTTAGTGTCTCCGCATACCGCAGCACGCGACATAGCTTTGCAGACGATAAGTACAACCGTTTCAGAGAGAAGAGCGGCCATTGTGACGATCTGGCTTTATGTCGATTCGATAACAAATGACGAAAACTGACGGATTTCTCAGGTTTTTACTAAATATGAACCCTTTTCACATTCTCCCGTGCAACTCGGCTGCTAGTCCTCCTTTCATGCAGAATCTTAAGGTCCTAGCTCATGTCCAAGGCACCAATGCCAGCTAAAAAGTCAATAATCGATACCTAAAACTTGAATTGTACTACTTCTTACTGGCTATTACATCAACTTAGAAGCTTCATCTGTGTTCTACTATGGTGCTTTTAGTGTCTCCGCATACCGCAGCACGCGACATAGCTTTGCAGACGATAAGTACAACCGTTTCAGAAGAAGAGCGGCCAATGTAACGATCTGGCTTTAAGTCGATTCGACAACAAATGACGAAAACGGACGGATTTCCCAGGTTTTTACTACATATGAACACTTTTCACATACTCCCTTGCAACGCGGCTGCTAGTCCTCCTTTCATGCACAATCTTAAGGTCCTAGCTCAAGTCAAAGGCACCAAAGCCAGCTAAAAAGTCAATAATCGATACCTAAAACTTGAATTTTACTACTTCTTACTGGCTATTACATCAACTTAGAAGCTTCATCTGTGTTCTACTATGGTGCCTCTAGTGTCTCCGCCTACCGCAGCACGCGACATAGCTTTCCACATGCTAAGTACAACCATTTCAGAGAGAAGAGCGGCCAATGTGACGATCTGGCTTTAAGTCGATTCGATAACAAATGATGAAAACTAACGGATTTCTCAGGTTTTTACTACATATGAACACTTTTCACATTCTCCCATGCAACTCGGCTGCTAGTCCTCCTTTCATGCAGAATCTAAAGGTCATAGCTCATGTCCAAGGCACCAAAGCCAGCTAAAAAGTCAATAATCGATACCTAAAACTTGTATTGTATTACTTCTTACAGGCAATTACATCTACTTAGAAGCTTCATCTGTGTTCTACTATGGTGCTTTTAGTGTCTCCGCATACTGCAGCACGCAACTAAGCTGTGCAGACGATAAGTACAACCGTTTCAGAGGAAAGAGCGGCCAATGTGACGATCTCGCTTTAAGTCGATTCGATAACAAATGACGAAAACGGACGGATTTCTCAGGTTTTTACTACATATGAACACTTTTCACATTCTACCATGCAACTCGGCTGCTAGTCCTCCTTTCATGCAGAATCTAAAGATCCTAGCTCATGTCCAAGGCACCAAAGCCAGCTAAAAAGTCAATAATCGATACCTAAAACTTGAATTGTACTACTTCTTACTGGCTATTACATCAACTTAGAAGCTTCATCTGTGTTCTACTATGGTGCTCTTAGTGTCTCCGCCTACCGCAGCACGCGACATAGCTTTGCACACGATAAGTACAACCATTTCATAGAGAAGAGCGGCCTATGTGACGATCTGGCTTTAAGTCGATTCGATAACAAATGATGAAAACGAACGGATTTCTCAGGTTTTTACTACATATGAACACTTTTCACATTCTCCCATGCAACTCGGCTGCTAGTCCTCCTTTCATGCAGAATCTAAAGGTCCTAGCTCATGTCCAAGGCACCAAAGCCAGCTAAAAAGTCAATAATCGATACCTAAAACTTGAATTGTACTACTTCTTACTGGCTATTACATCAACTTAGAAGCTTCATCTGTGTTCTACTATGGTGCTTTTGGTGTCTCCGCATACCGCAGCACGCGACATAGCTTTGCACACGATAAGTACAACCGTTTCAGAGAGAAGAGCGGCCAATGTGACGACCTGGCTTTAAGTCGATTCGATAACAAATGACGAAAACGGACGAAATTCTCAGGTTTTTACTACATATGAACACTTTTCACATTCTCCCGTGCAACGCGGCAACTAGTGCTCCTTTCATGCAGAATCTTAAAGTCCTAGCTAATGTCCAAGGCACCAAAGCCCGCTAAAAAGTCAATAATCGATACCTAAAACTTGAATTGTATTACTTTTTACTGGCAATTACATCTACTTAGAAGCTTCATCTGTGTTCTACTATGGTGCTTTTAGTGTCGCCGCATACCGCAGCACGCGTCATAGCTTTGCAGACGATAAGTGCAACCGTTCAGAGAGAAGAGCGGCCAATGTGACGATATGGTTTTAAGTCGATTCGATAACAAATGACGAAAACGGATGAATTCTCAGATTTTTACTACATATGAACACTTTTCACATTCTCCCGTGCAACACGGCTGCTAGTCCTCCTTTCATGCAGAATCTTGAGGTCCTAGCTCATGTCCAAAGCACCAAAGCCAACTAAAATGTCAATAATCTATACCTAAAACTTGAAATGTACTACTTCTTACTGGCTATTAAATCAACTTAGAAGCTTCATCTGTGTTCAACTATGGTGCTCTTTGTGTGACCGCACACCGCAGCACGAGACATAGTTTTGCAGACGATAAGTACAACCGTTTCAGTGAGAAGAGCGGCCAATGTAACGATCTGGCTTCAAGTCGATTCGATAACAAATGACGGAAACGGACGGATTTCTCAGGTTTTTACTACATATGAACACTTTTCACATTCTCCCATGCAACTCGGCTGCTAGTCCTCCTTTCATGCAGAATCTTGAGGTCCTAGCTCATGTCCAAGGCAACAAAGCCAGCTAAAAAGTCAATAATCGATACCTAAAACTTGAATTGTACTACTTCTTACTGGCTATTACTTCAGCTTAGAAGCTTCATCTGTGTTCTACTATGGTGCTTTTAGTGTCTCTGCATAACGCAGCACGCTACATATCTTTGCAGACGATAAGTACAACCGTTTCAGAGAGAAGAGCTGCCAATGTGACGATCTGGCTTTAAGTCGATTCGATAACAAATGATGAAAACGAACGGATTTCTCAGGTTTTTACTACATATGAACACTTTTCACATTCTCCCGTGCAACTCGGCTGCTAGTCCTCCTTTCATGCAGAATCTTATGGTCCTATCTCATGTCCAAGGCACCAAAACCTGCTAAAAATTTAATAATCGATATCTAAAACTTGATTTGTACTACTTCTTACTGGCTATTACATCAACTTAGAAGCTTCATATGTGTTCTACTATGGTGCTTTTAGTGTCTCCGCATACCGCAGCACGCGACATAGCTTTGCAGACGATAAGTACAACCGTTTCAGAGAGAAGAGCGGCCATTGTGACGATCTGGCTTTATGTCGATTCGATAACAAATGACGAAAACTGACGGATTTCTCAGGTTTTTACTAAATATGAACCCTTTTCACATTCTCCCGTGCAACTCGGCTGCTAGTCCTCCTTTCATGCAGAATCTTAAGGTCCTAGCTCATGTCCAAGGCACCAATGCCAGCTAAAAAGTCAATAATCGATACCTAAAACTTGAATTGTACTACTTCTTACTGGCTATTACATCAACTTAGAAGCTTCATCTGTGTTCTACTATGGTGCTTTTAGTGTCTCCGCATACCGCAGCACGCGACATAGCTTTGCAGACGATAAGTACAACCGTTTCAGAAGAAGAGCGGCCAATGTGACGATCTGGCTTTAAGTCGATTCGATAACAAATGATGAAAACTAACGGATTTCTCAGGTTTTTACTACATATGAACACTTTTCACATTCTCCCATGCAACTCGGCTGCTAGTCCTCCTTTCATGCAGAATCTAAAGGTCATAGCTCATGTCCAAGGCACCAAAGCCAGCTAAAAAGTCAATAATCGATACCTAAAACTTGTATTGTATTACTTCTTACAGGCAATTACATCTACTTAGAAGCTTCATCTGTGTTCTACTATGGTGCTTTTAGTGTCTTCACATACCGCAGCACGCGTCATAGCTTTGCAGACGATAAGTGCAACCGTTCAGAGAGAAGAGCGGCCAATGTGACGATATGGTTTTAAGTCGATTCGATAACAAATGACGAAAACGGACGGAATTCTCAGATTTTTACTACATATGAACACTTTTCACATTCTCCCGTGCAACACGGCTGCTAGTCCTCCTTTCATGCAGAATCTTGAAGTCCTAGCTCATGTCCAAGGCACCAAAGCCAGCTAAAAAGTCAATAATCGATACCTAATACTTAAATTATACTACTTCTTACTGGCTATTACAAAAACTTAGAAGCTTCATCTGTGTTCTACTATGGTGCTTTTAGTGTCTCCACATACCGCTGCACGCGTCATAGCTTTGCAGACGACAAGTGCAACCGTTCAGACAGAAGGGCGGCCAATGTGACGATCTGGCTTTAAGTCGATTCGATAACAAATGACGAAAACGGACGGATTTCTCAGGTTTTTACTACATATGAACACTTTTCACATACTCCCTTGCAACGCGGCTGCTAGTCCTCCTTTCATGCACAATCTTAAGGTACTAGCTCAAGTCCAAGGCACCAAAGCCAGCTAAAAAGTCAATAATCGATTCCTAAAACTTGAACTGTACTACTACTTACTGGCTATTACATCAACTTAGAAGCTTCATCTGTGTTCTACTATGGTGCTTTTAGTGTCTCCGCCTACCGCAGCACGCGACATAGCTTTGCACATGCTAAGTACAACCATTTCAGAGAGAAGAGCGGCCAATGTGACGATCTGGCTTTAAGTCGATTCGATAACAAATGATGAAAACGAACGGATTTCTCAGGTTTTTACTACATATGAACACTTTTCACATTCTCCCGTGCAACTCGGCTGCTAGTCCTCCTTTCATGCAGAATCTTATGGTCCTATTTCATGTCCAAGGCACCAAAACCTGCTAAAAATTTAATAATCGATATTTAAAACTTGATTTGTACTACTTCTTACTGGCTATTACATCAACTTAGAAGCTTCATCTGTGTTCTACTATGGTGCTTTTAGTGTCTCCGCATAACTCAGCACACGACATAGCTTTGCAGACGATAAGTACAACCGTTTCAGGAGAAGAGCGGCCAATGTGACGATCTGTCTTTAAGTCGATTCGACAACAAATGACGAAAACGGACGGATTTCCCAGGTTTTTACTACATATGAACACTTTTCACATACTCCCTTGCAACGCGGCTGCTAGTCCTCCTTTCATGCACAATCTTAAGGTCCTAGCTCATGTCCAAGGCACCAAAGCCAGCAAAAAGTCAATAATCGATTCCTAAAACTTGAACTGTACTACTTCTTACTGGCTATTACATCAACTTAGAAGCTTCATCTGTGTTCTACTATGGTGCTTTTAGTGTCTCCGCCTACCGCAGCACGCGACATAGCTTTGCACATGATAAGTACAACCATTTCAGAGAGAAGAGCGGCCAATGTGACGATCTGGCTTTAAGTCGATTCGATAACAAATGATGAAAACGAACGGATTTCTCAGGTTTTTACTACATATGAACACTTTTCACATTCTCCCATGCAACTTGGCTGCTAGTCCTCCTTTCATGCAGAATCTAAAGGTCATAGCTCATGTCCAAGGCACCAAAGCCAGCTAAAAAGTCAATAATCGATACCTAAAACTTGAATTTTACTACTTCTTACTGGCTATTACATCAACTTAGAAGCTTCATCTGTGTTCTACTATGGTGCCTCTAGTGTCTCCGCATACCGCAGCACGCGACATAGCTTTGCACACGATAAGTACAACCGTTTCAGAGAGAAGAGCGGCCAATGTGACGCCCTGGCTTTAAGTCGATTCGATAACAAATGACGAAAATTGACGAAATTATCAGGTTTTTACTACAAATGAACACTTTTCACATTCTCCCGTGCAACGCGGCAACTAGTCCTCCTTCCATGCAGAATCTTAAGGTCCTAGCTCAAGTCCAAGGCACCAAAGCCAGCTGAAAAGTCAATAATCGATACCTAAAACTTGAATTGTATTACTTCTTACTGGCAATTACATCTACTTAGAAGCTTCATCTGTGTTCTACTATGGTGCTTTTAGTGTCTTCACATACCGCAGCACGCGTCATAGCTTTGCAGACGATAAGTGCAACCGTTCAGAGAGAAGAGCGGCCAATGTGACGATATGGTTTTAAGTCGATTCGATAACAAATGACGAAAACGGACGGAATTCTCAGATTTTTACTACATATGAACACTTTTCACATTCTCCCGTGCAACACGGCTGCTAGTCCTCCTTTCATGCAGAATCTTGAAGTCCTAGCTCATGTCCAAGGCACCAAAGCCAACTAAAATGTCAATAATCGATACCTAAAACTTGAACTGTACTACTTCCTACTGCCTATTACATCAACTTAGAAGCTTCATCTGTGTTCTACTATGGTGCTTTTAGTGTCACCGCATACCGCAGCAAGCGACATAGCTTTGCAGTACAACCGTTTCAGAGAGAAGTTCGGCGAATGTGACGACCTGGCTTTAAGTCGATTCAATAACAAATGACGAAAACGGAAGGATTTCTCAGGTTTTTACTACATATGAACACTTTTCACGTTCTCCCATGCAACGCGGCTACTAGTCCTCATTTCATGCAGAATCTTAAAGTCCTAGCTATTGTCCAAGGCACCAAAGCCAACTAAAAAGTCAATAATCGATACCTAATACTTAAATTATACTACTTCTTACTGGCTATTACATCAACTTAGAAGCTTCATCTGTGTTCAACTATGGTGCTTTTAGTGTCTCCACATACCGCAGCACGCGTCATAGCTTTGCAGACGACAAGTGCAACCGTTCAGACAAAAGGGCGGCCAATGTGACGATCTGGCTGTAAGTCGATTCGAAAACAAATGACGAAAACGGACGGATTTCTCAGGTTTTTACTGCATATGAACACTTTTCACATTCTCCCATGCAACTCGGCTGCTAGTCCTCCTGTCATGCAGAATCTTATGGTCCTATCTCATGTCCAAGGCACCAAAACCTGCTAAAAATTTAATAATCGATATCTAAAACTTGATTTGTACTACTTCTTACTGGCTATTACATCAACTTAGAAGCTTCATATGTGTTCTACTATGGTGCTTTTAGTGTCTCCGCATACCGCAGCACGCGACATAGCTTTGCAGACGATAAGTACAACCGTTTCAGAGAGAAGAGCGGCCAATGTGACGATCTGGCTTTATGTCGATTCGATAACAAATGACGAAAACTGTCGGATTTCTCAGGTTTTTACTAAATATGAATCCTTTTCACATTCTCCCGTGCAACTCGGTTGCTAGTCCTCCTTTCATGCAGAATCTTAAGGTCCTAGCTCATGTCCAAGGAACCAATGCCAGCTAAAAAGTCAATAATCGATACCTAAAACTTGAATTGTACTTATTCTTACTGGCTATTACATCAACTTAGAAGCTTCATCTGTGTTCTACAATGGTGCTTTTAGTGTCTCCGCATAACTCAGCACGCGACATAGCTTTGCAGACGATAAGTACAACCGTTTCAGGAGAAGAGCGGCCAATGTGACGATCTGGCTTTAAGTCGATTCGACAACAAATGACGAAAACGGACGGATTTCCCAGGTTTTTACTACATATGAACACATTTCACATACTCCCTTGCAACGCGGCTGCTAGTCCTCCTTTCATGCACAATCTTAAGGTCCTAGCTCATGTCCAAGGCACCAAAGCCAGCTAAAAAGTCAATAATCGATTCCTAAAACTTGAACTGTACTACTTCTTACTGGCTATTACATCAACTTAGAAGCTTCATCTGTGTTCTACTATGGTGCTTTTAGTGTCTCCGCCTACCGCAGCACGCGACATAGCTTTGAACATGATAAGTACAACCATTTCAGAGAGAAGAGCGGCCAATGTGACGATCTGGCTTTAAGTCGATTCGATAACAAATGATGAAAACGAACGGATTTCTCAGGTTTTTACTACATATGAACACTTTTCACATTCTCCCATGCAACTCGGCTGCTAGTCCTCCTGTCATGCAGAATCTTGAGGTCCTAGCTCATGTCCAAGGCACCAAAGCCAGCTAAAAAGTCAATAATTGATACCTAAAACTTAAATTGTACTACTTCTTACTGTCTATTACATCAACTTAGAAGCTTCATCTGTGTTCTACTATGGTGCTTTTAGTGTCTCCGCATACCGCAGCACGCGACATAGCTTTGCACACGTAAGTACAACCGTTTCAGAGAGAAGAGCGGCCAATGTGACGCCCTGGCTTTAAGTCGATTCGATAACAAATGACGAAAACGGACGAAATTATCAGGTTTTTACTACATATGAACACTTTTCACATTCTCCCGTGCAACGCGGCAACTAGTCCTCCTTTCATGCAGAATCTTAAGGTCCTAGCTCAAGTCCAAGGCACCAAAGCTAGCTAAAAAGTCAATAATCGATACCTAAAACTTGAATTGTATTACTTCTTACTGGCAATTACATCTACTTAGAAGCTTCATCTGTGTTCTACTATGGTGCTTTTAGTGTCTTCACATACCGCAGCACGCGTCATAGCTTTGCAGACGATAAGTGCAACCGTTCAGAGAGAAGAGCGGCCAATGTGACGATATGGTTTTAAGTCGATTCGATAACAAATGACGAAAACGGACGGAATTCTCAGATTTTTACTACATATGAACACTTTTCACATTCTCCCGTGCAACACGGCTGCTAGTCCTCCTTTCATGCAGAATCTTGAGGTCCTAGCTCATGTCCAAGGCACCAAAGCCAGCTAAAATGTCAATAATCGATACCTAAAACTTGAACTGTACTACTTCTTACTGCCTATTACATCAACTTAGAAGCTTCATCAGTGTTCTACTATGGTGCTTTTAGTGTCACCGCATACCGCAGCAAGCGACATAGCTTTGCAGTACAACCGTTTCAGAGAGAAGTTCGGCGAATGTGACGACCTGGCTTTAAGTCGATACGATAACAAATGATGAAAACGAACGGATTTCTCAGGTTTTTACTACATATGAACACTTTTCACATTCTCCCGTGCAACTCGGCTGCTAGTCCTCCTTTCATGCAGAATCTTATGGTCCTATGTCATGTCCAAGGCACCAAAACCTGCTAAAAATTTAATAATCGATATCTAAAACTTGATTTGTACTACTTCTTACTGGCTATTACATCAACTTAGAAGCTTCATATGTGTTCTACTATGGTGCTTTTAGTGTCTCCGCATACCGCAGCACGCGACATAGCTTTGCAGACGATAAGTACAACCGTTTCAGAGAGAAGAGCGGCCAATGTGACGATCTGGCTTTATGTCGATTCGATAACAAATGACGAAAACTGACGGATTTCTCAGGTTTTTACTAAATATGAACCCTTTTCACATTCTCCCGTGCAACTCGGCTGCTAGTCCTCCTTTCATGCAGAATCTTAAGGTCCTAGCTCATGTCCAAGGCACCAATGCCAGCTAAAAAGTCAATAATCGATACCTAAAACTTGAATTGTACTACTTCTTACTGGCTATTACATCAACTTAGAAGCTTCATCTGTGTTCTACAATGGTGCTTTTAGTGTCTCCGCATAGCTCAGCACGCGACATAGCTTTGCAGACGATAAGTACAACCGTTTCAGGAGAAGAGCGGCCAATGTGACGATCTGGCTTTAAGTCGATTCGACAACAAATGACGAAAACGGACGGATTTCCCAGGTTTTTACTACATATGAACACTTTTCACATACTCCCTTGCAACGCGGCTGCTAGTCCTCCTTTCATGCACAATCTTAAGGTCCTAGCTCATGTCCAAGGCACCAAAGCCAGCAAAAAGTCAATAATCGATTCCTAAAACTTGAACTGTACTACTTCTTACTGGCTATTACATCAAATTAGAAGCTTCATCTGTGTTCTACTATGGTGCTTTTAGTGTCTCCGCCTACCGCAGCACGCGACATAGCTTTGCACATGATAAGTACAACCATTTCAGAGAGAAGAGCGGCCAATGTGACGATCTGGCTTTAAGTCGATTCGATAACAAATGATGAAAACGAACGGATTTCTCAGGTTTTTACTACATATGAACACTTTTCACATTCTCCCATGCAACTTGGCTGCTAGTCCTCCTTTCATGCAGAATCTAAAGGTCATAGCTCATGTCCAAGGCACCAAAGCCAGCTAAAAAGTCAATAATCGATACCTAAAACTTGAATTTTACTACTTCTTACTGGCTATTACATCAACTTAGAAGCTTCATCTGTGTTCTACTATGGTGCCTCTAGTGTCTCCGCATACCGCAGCACGCGACATAGCTTTGCACACGATAAGTACAACCGTTTCAGAGAGAAGAGCGGCCAATGTGACGCCCTGGCTTTAAGTCGATTCGATAACAAATGACGAAAATTGACGAAATTATCAGGCTTTTACTACAAATGAACACTTTTCACATTCTCCCGTGCAACACGGCAACTAGTCCTCCTTCCATGCAGAATCTTAAGGTCCTAGCTCAAGTCCAAGGCACCAAAGCCAGCTGAAAAGTCAATAATCGATACCTAAAACTTGAATTGTATTACTTCTTACTGGCAATTACATCTACTTAGAAGCTTCATCTGTGTTCTACTATGGTGCTTTTAGTGTCTTCACATACCGCAGCACGCGTCATAGCTTTGCAGACGATAAGTGCAACCGTTCAGAGAGAAGAGCGGCCAATGTGACGATATGGTTTTAAGTCGATTCGATAACAAATGACGAAAACGGACGGAATTCTCAGATTTTTACTACATATGAACACTTTTCACATTCTCCCGTGCAACACGGCTGCTAGTCCTCCTTTCATGCAGAATCTTGAAGTCCTAGCTCATGTCCAAGGCACCAAAGCCAACTAAAATGTCAATAATCGATACCTAAAACTTGAACTGTACTACTTCCTACTGCCTATTACATCAACTTAGAAGCTTCATCTGTGTTCTACTATGGTGCTTTTAGTGTCACCGCATACCGCAGCAAGCGACATAGCTTTGCAGTACAACCGTTTCAGAGAGAAGTTCGGCGAATGTGACGACCTGGCTTTAAGTCGATTCAATAACAAATGACGAAAACGGAAGGATTTCTCAGGTTTTTACTACATATGAACACTTTTCACGTTCTCCCATGCAACGCGGCTACTAGTCCTCATTTCATGCAGAATCTTAAAGTCCTAGCTATTGTCCAAGGCACCAAAGCCAGCTAAAAAGTCAATAATCGATACCTAATACTTAAATTATACTACTTCTTACTGGCTATTACATCAACTTAGAAGCTTCATCTGTGTTCAACTATGGTGCTTTTAGTGTCTCCACATACCGCAGCACGCGTCATAGCTTTGCAGACGACAAGTGCAACCGTTCAGACAGAAGGGCGGCCAATGTGACGATCTGGCTGTAAGTCGATTCGAAAACAAATGACGAAAACGGACGGATTTATCAGGTTTTTACTGCATATGAACACTTTTCACATTCTCCCATGCAACTCGGCTGCTAGTCCTCCTGTCATGCAGAATCTTATGGTCCTATCTCATGTCCAAGGCACCAAAACCTGCTAAAAATTTAATAATCGATATCAAAAACTTGATTTGTACTACTTCTTACTGGCTATTACATCAACTTAGAAGCTTCATATGTGTTCTACTATGGTGCTTTTAGTGTCTCCGCATACCGCAGCACGCGACATAGCTTTGCAGACGATAAGTACAACCGTTTCAGAGAGAAGAGCGGCCAATGTGACGATCTGGCTTTATGTCGATTCGATAACAAATGACGAAAACTGACGGATTTCTCAGGTTTTTACTAAATATGAATCCTTTTCACATTCTCCCGTGCAACTCGGCTGCTAGTCCTCCTTTCATGCAGAATCTTAAGGTCCTAGCTCATGTCCAAGGCACCATTGCCAGCTAAAAAGTCAATAATCGATACCTAAAACTTGAATTGTACTACTTCTTACTGGCTATTACATCAACTTAGAAGCTTCATCTGTGTTCTACAATGGTGCTTTTAGTGTCTCCGCATAACTCAGCACGCGACATAGCTTTGCAGACGATAAGTACAACCGTTTCAGGAGAAGAGCGGCCAATGTGTCGATCTGGCTTTAAGTCGATTCGACAACAAATGACGAAAACGGACGGATTTCCCAGGTTTTTACTACATATGAACACATTTCACATACTCCCTTGCAACGCGGCTGCTAGTCCTCCTTTCATGCACAATCTTAAGGTCCTAGCTCATGTCCAAGGCACCAAAGCCAGCTAAAAAGTCAATAATCGATTCCTAAAACTTGAACTGTACTACTTCTTACTGGCTATTACATCAACTTAGAAGCTTCATCTATGTTCTACTATGGTGCTTTTAGTGTCTCCGCCTACCGCAGCACGCGACATAGCTTTGAACATGATAAGTACAACCATTTCAGAGAGAAGAGCGGCCAATGTGACGATCTGGCTTTAAGTCGATTCGATAACAAATGATGAAAACGAACGGATTTCTCAGGTTTTTACTACATATGAACACTTTTCACATTCTCCCATGCAACTCGGCTGCTAGTCCTCCTGTCATGCAGAATCTTAAGGTCCTAGCTCATGTCCAAGGCACCAAAGCCAGCTAAAAAGTCAATAATCGATACCTAAAACTTAAATTGTACTACTTCTTACTGTCTATTACATCAACTTAGAAGCTTCATCTGTGTTCTACTATGGTGCTTTTAGTGTCTCCGCATACCGCAGCACGCGACATAGCTTTGCACACGTAAGTACAACCGTTTCAGAGAGAAGAGCGGCCAATGTGACGCCCTGGCTTTAAGTCGATTCGATAACAAATGACGAAAACGGACGAAATTATCAGGTTTTTACTACATATGAACACTTTTCACATTCTCCCGTGCAACGCGGCAACTAGTCCTCCTTTCATGCAGAATCTTAAGGTCCTAGCTCAAGTCCAAGGCACCAAAGCTAGCTAAAAAGTCAATAATCGATACCTAAAACTTGAATTGTATTACTTCTTACTGGCAATTACATCTACTTAGAAGCTTCATCTGTGTTCTACTATGGTGCTTTTAGTGTCTTCACATACCGCAGCACGCGTCATAGCTTTGCAGACGATAAGTGCAACCGTTCAGAGAGAAGAGCGGCCAATGTGACGATATGGTTTTAAGTCGATTCGATAACAAATGACGAAAACGGACGGAATTCTCAGATTTTTACTACATATGAACACGTTTCACATTCTCCCGTGCAACACGGCTGCTAGTCCTCCTTTCATGCAGAATCTTGAGGTCCTAGCTCATGTCCAAGGCACCAAAGCCAGCTAAAATGTCAATAATCGATACCTAAAACTTGAACTGTACTACTTCTTACTGCCTATTACATCAACTTAGAAGCTTCATCTGTGTTCTACTATGGTGCTTTTAGTGTCACCGCATACCGCAGCAAGCGACATAGCTTTGCAGTACAACCGTTTCAGAGAGAAGTTCGGCGAATGTGACGACCTAGCTTTAAGTCGATTCGATAACAAATGATGAAAACGAACGGATTTCTCAGGTTTTTACTACATATGAACACTTTTCACATTCTCCCGTGCAACTCGGCTGCTAGTCCTCCTTTCATGCAGAATCTTATGGTCCTATCTCATGTCCAAGGCACCAAAACCTGCTAAAAATTTAATAATCGATATCTAAAACTTGATTTGTACTACTTCTTACTGGCTATTACATCAACTTAGAAGCTTCATATGTGTTCTACTATGGTGCTTTTAGTGTCTCCGCATACCGCAGCACGCGACATAGCTTTGCAGACGATAAGTACAACCGTTTCAGAGAGAAGAGCGGCCAATGTGACGATCTGGCTTTATGTCGATTCGATAACAAATGACGAAAACTGACGGATTTCTCAGGTTTTTACTAAATATGAACCCTTTTCACATTCTCCCGTGCAACTCGGCTACTAGTCCTCCTTTCATGCACAATCTTAAGGTCCTAGCTCATGTCCAAGGCACCAATGCCAGCTAAAAAGTCAATAATCGATACCTAAAACTTGAATTGTACTACTTCTTACTGGCTATTACATCAACTTAGAAGCTTCATCTGTGTTCTACAATGGTGCTTTTAGTGTCTCCGCATAGCTCAGCACGCGACATAGCTTTGCAGACGATAAGTACAACCGTTTCAGGAGAAGAGCGGCCAATGTGACGATCTGGCTTTAAGTCGATTCGACAACAAATGACGAAAACGGACGGATTTCCCAGGTTTTTACTACATATGAACACATTTCACATACTCCCTTGCAACGCGGCTGCTAGTCCTCCTTTCATGCACAATCTTAAGGTCCTAGCTCATGTCCAAGGCACCAAAGCCAGCTAAAAAGTCAATTATCGATTCCTAAAACTTGAACTGTACTACTTCTTACTGGCTATTACATCAACTTAGAAGCTTCATCTGTGTTCTACTATGGTGCTTTTAGTGTCTCCGCCTACCGCAGCACGCGACATAGCTTTGAACATGATAAGTACAACCATTTCAGAGAGAAGAGCGGCCAATGTGACTATCTGGCTTTAAGTCGATTCGATAACAAATGATGAAAACGAACGGATTTCTCAGGTTTTTACTACATATGAACACTTTTCACATTCTCCCATGCAACTCGGCTGCTAGTCCTCCTTTCATGCAGAATCTAAAGGTCATAGCTCATGTCCAAAGCACCAAAGCCAGCTAAAAAGTCAATAATCGATACCTAAAACTTGAATTTTACTATTCTTACTGGCTATTACATCAACTTAGAAGCTTCATCTGTGTTCTACTATGGTGCTTTTAGTGTCTCCGCATACCGCAGCACGCGACATAGCTTTGCACACGATAAGTACAACCGTTTCAGAGAGAAGAGCGGCCAATGTGACGCCCTGGCTTTAAGTCGATTCGATAACAAATGACGAAAACGGACGAAATTATCAGGTTTTTACTACATATGAACACTTTTCACATTCTCCCGTGCAACGCGGCAACTAGTCCTCCTTCCATGCAGATTCTTAAGGTCCTAGCTCAAGTCCAAGGCACCAAAGCCAGCTAAAAAGTCAATAATCGATACCTAAAACTTGAATTGTATTACTTCTTACTGGCAATTACATCTACTTAGAAGCTTCATCTGTGTTCTACTATGGTGCTTTTAGTGTCTTCACATACCGCAGCACGCGTCATAGCTTTGCAGAAGATAAGTGCAACCGTTCAGAGAGAAGAGCGGCCAATGTGACGATATGGTTTTAAGTCGATTCGATAACAAATGACGAAAACGGACGGAATTCTCAGATTTTTACTACATATGAACACTTTTCACATTCTCCTGTGCAACACGGCTGCTAGTCCTCCTTCCATGCAGAATCTTGAAGTCCTAGCTCATGTCCAAGGCACCAAAGCCAGCTAAAATGTCAATAATCGATACCTAAAACTTGAACTGTACTACTTCCTACTGCCTATTACATCAACTTAGAAGCTTCATCTGTGGTCTACTATGGTGCTTTTAGTGTCACCGCATACCTCTGCAAGCGACATTACTTTGCAGTACAACCGTTTCAGAGAGAAGTTCGGCGAATGTGACGACCTGGCTTTAAGTCGATTCGATAACAAATGACGAAAACGGAAGGATGTCTCAGGTTTTTACTACATATGAACACCTTTCACGTTCTCCCATGCAACGCGGCTACTAGTCCTCATTTCATGCAGAATCTTAAAGTCCTAGCTAATGTCCAAGGCACCAAAGCCAGCTAAAAAGTCAATAATCGATACCTAATACTTAAATTATACTACTTCTTACTGGCTATTACATCAACTTAGAAGCTTCATCTGTGTTCTACTATGGTGCTTTTAGTGTCTCCACATACCGCAGCACGAGTCATAGCTTTGCAGACGACAAGTGCAACCGTTCAGACAGAAGGGCGGCCAATGTGACGATCTGGCTTTAAGTCGATTCGATAACAAATGACGAAAACGGACGGATTTCTCAGGTTTTTACTACATACGAACACTTTTCACATTCTCCCATGCAACTCGGCTGCTAGTCCTCCTGTCATGCAGAATCTTGAGGTCCTAGCTCATGTCCAAGAGACCAAAGCCAGCTAAAAAGTCAATAATCGATACCTAAAACTTGAATTGTACTACTTCTTACTGGCTTTTACATCAACTTAGAAGCTTCATCTGTGTTCTACTATGGTGCTTTTAGTGTCTCCGCATACCGCAGCACGCGACATAGCTTTGCACACGATAAGTACAACCGTTTCAGAGAGAAGAGCGGCCAATGTGACGCCCTGGCTTTAAGTCGATTCGATAACAAATGACGAAAACGGACGGATTTCCCAGGTTTTTACTACATATGAACACTTTTCACATACTCCCTTGAACGCGGCTGCTAGTCCTCCTTTCATGCAGAATCTTATGGTCCTATCTCATGTCCAAGGCACCAAAACCTGCTAAAAATTTAATAATCGATATCTAAAACTTGATTTGTACTACTTCTTACTGGCTATTACATCAACTTAGAAGCTTCATATGTGTTCTACTATGGTGCTTTTAGTGTCTCCGCATACCGCAGCACGCGACATAGCTTTGCAGACGATAAGTACAACCGTTTCAGAGAGAAGAGC
Organism: Schistocerca gregaria; assembly: GCF_023897955.1. Classification (NCBI taxonomy): domain Eukaryota; kingdom Metazoa; phylum Arthropoda; class Insecta; order Orthoptera; family Acrididae; genus Schistocerca; species Schistocerca gregaria. The sequence continues at coordinate 8,813,564 of NW_026061795.1, forward strand.
GGCCAATGTGACGATCTGGCTTTATGTCGATTCGATAACAAATGACGAAAACTGACGGATTTCTCAGGTTTTTACTAAATATGAACCCTTTTCACATTCTCCCGTGCAACTCGGCTGCTAGTCCTCCTTTCATGCAGAATCTTAAGGTCCTAGCTCATGTCCAAGGCACCAAAGCCAGCTAAAAAGTCAATAATCGATACCTAATACTTAAATTATACTACTTCTTACTGGCTATTACATCAACTTAGAAGCTTCATCTGTGTTCTACTATGGTGCTTTTAGTGTCTCCACATACCGCAGCACGCGTCATAGCTTTGCAGACGACAAGTGCAACCGTTCAGACAGAAGGGCGGCCAATGTGACGATCTGGCTGTAAGTCGATTCGAAAACAAATGACGAAAACGGACGGATTTCTCAAGTTTTTACTGCATATGAACACTTTTCACATTTCCCATGCAACTCGGCTGCTAGTCCTCCTGTCATGCAGAATCTTGAGGTCCTAGCTCATGTCCAAGGCCTCAAAGCCAGCTAAAAAGTCAATAATCGATACCTAAAACTTAAATTGTACTACTTCTTACTGTCTATTACATCAACTTAGAAGCTTCATCTGTGTTCTACTATGGTGCTTTTAGTGTCTCCGCATACCGCAGCACGCGACATAGCTTTGCACACGTAAGTACAACCGTTTCAGAGAGAAGAGCGGCCAATGTGACGCCCTGGCTTTAAGTCGATTCGATAACAAATGACGAAAACGGACGAAATTATCAGGTTTTTACTACATATGAACACTTTTCACATTCTCCCGTGCAACGCGGCAACTAGTCCTCCTTTCATGCAGAATCTTAAGGTCCTAGCTCAAGTCCAAGGCACCAAAGCTAGCTAAAAAGTCAATAATCGATACCTAAAACTTGAATTGTATTACTTCTTACTGGCAATTACATCTACTTAGAAGCTTCATCTGTGTTCTACTATGGTGCTTTTAGTGTCTTCACATACCGCAGCACGCGTCATAGCTTTGCAGACGATAAGTGCAACCGTTCAGAGAGAAGAGCGGCCAATGTGACGATATGGTTTTAAGTCGATTCGATAACAAATGACGAAAACGGACGGAATTCTCAGATTTTTACTACATATGAACACTTTTCACATTCTCCCATGCAACACGGCTGCTAGTCCTCCTTTCATGCAGAATCTTGAAGTCCTAGCTCATGTCCAAGGCACCAAAGCCAGCTAAAATGTCAATAATCGATACCTAAAACTTGAACTGTACTACTTCTTACTGCCTATTACATCAACTTAGAAGCTTCATCTGTGTTCTACTATGGTGCTTTTAGTGTCACCGCATACCGCAGCAAGCGACATAGCTTTGCAGTACAACCGTTTCAGAGAGAAGTTCGGCGAATGTGACGCCCTGGCTTTAAGTCGATTCGATAACAAATGACGAAAACGGACGGATTTCCCAGGTTTTTACTACATATGAACACTTTTCACATACTCCCTTGCAACGCGGCTGCTAGTCCTCCTTTCATGCAGAATCTTATGGTCCTATCTCATGTCCAAGGCACCAAAACCTGCTAAAAATTTAATAATCGATATCTAAAACTTGATTTGTACTACTTCTTACTGGCTATTACATCAACTTAGAAGCTTCATATGTGTTCTACTATGGTGCTTTTAGTGTCTCCGCATACCGCAGCACGCGACATAGCTTTGCAGACGATAAGTACAACCGTTTCAGAGAGAAGAGCGGCCAATGTGACGATCTGGCTTTATGTCGATTCGATAACAAATGACGAAAACTGACGGATTTCTCAGGTTTTTACTAAATATGAACCCTTTTCACATTCTCCCGTGCAACTCGGCTGCTAGTCCTCCTTTCATGCAGAATCTTAAGGTCCTAGCTCATGTCCAAGGCACCAATGCCAGCTAAAAAGTCAATAATCGATACCTAAAACTTGAATTGTACTACTTCTTACTGGCTATTACATCAACTTAGAAGCTTCATCTGTGTTCTACAATGGTGCTTTTAGTGTCTCCGCATAACTCAGCACGCGACATAGCTTTGCAGACGATAAGTACAACCGTTTCAGGAGAAGAGCGGCCAATGTGACGATCTGGCTTTAAGTCGATTCGATAACAAATGACGAAAACGGACGGATTTCCCAGGTTTTTACTACATATGAACACATTTCACATACTCCCTTGCAACGCGGCTGCTAGTCCTCCTTTCATGCACAATCTTAAGGTCCTAGCTCATGTCCAAGGCACCAAAGCCAGCTAAAAAGTCAATAATCGATTCCTAAAACTTGAACTGTACTACTTCTTACTGGCTATTACATCTACTTAGAAGCTTCATCTGTGTTCTACTATGGTGCTTTTAGTGTCTCCGCCTACCGCAGCACGCGACATAGCTTTGAACATGATAAGTACAACCATTTCAGAGAGAAGAGCGGCCAATGTGACGATCTGGCTTTAAGTCGATTCGATAACAAATGATGAAAACGAACGGATTTCTCAGGTTTTTACTACATATGAACACTTTTCACATTCTCCCATGCAACTCGGCTGCTAGTCCTCATTTCATGCAGAATCTAAAGGTCATAGCTCATGTCCAAGGCACCAAAGCCAGCTAAAAAGTCAATAATCGATACCTAAAACTTGAATTTTACTATTCTTACTGGCTATTACATCAACTTAGAAGCTTCATCTGTGTTCTACTATGGTGCTTTTAGTGTCTCCGCATACCGCAGCACGCGACATAGCTTTGCACACGATAAGTACAACCGTTTCAGAGAGAAGAGCGGCCAATGTGACGCCCTGGCTTTAAGTCGATTCGATAACAAATGACGAAAACGGACGAAATTATCAGGTTTTTACTACATATGAACACTTTTCACATTCTCCCGTGCAACGCGGCAACTAGTCCTCCTTCCATGCAGATTCTTAAGGTCCTAGCTCAAGTCCAAGGCACCAAAGCCAGCTAAAAAGTCAATAATCGATACCTAAAACTTGAATTGTATTACTTCTTACTGGCAATTACATCTACTTAGAAGCTTCATCTGTGTTCTACTATGGTGCTTTTAGTGTCTTCACATACCGCAGCACGCGTCATAGCTTTGCAGACGATAAGTGCAACCGTTCAGAGAGAAGAGCGGCCAATGTGACGATATGGTTTTAAGTCGATTCGATAACAAATGACGAAAACGGACGGAATTCTCAGATTTTTACTACTTATGAACACTTTTCACATTCTCCTGTGCAACACGGCTGCTAGTCCTCCTTCCATGCAGAATCTTGAAGTCCTAGCTCATGTCCAAGGCACCAAAGCCAGCTAAAATGTCAATAATCGATACCTAAAACTTGAACTGTACTACTTCCTACTGCCTATTACATCAACTTAGAAGCTTCATCTGTGGTCTACTATGGTGCTTTTAGTGTCGCCGCATACCGCTGCAAGCGACATTACTTTGCAGTACAACCGTTTCAGAGAGAAGTTCGGCGAATGTGACGACCTGGCTTTAAGTCGATTCGATAACAAATGACGAAAACGGAAGGATTTCTCAGGTTTTTAATACATATGAACACTTTTCACGTTCTCCCATGCAACGCGGCTACTAGTCCTCATTTCATGCAGAATCTTAAAGTCCTAGCTAATGTCCAAGGCACCAAAGCCAGCTAAAAAGTCAGTAATCGATACCTAATACTTAAATTATACTACTTCTTACTGGCTATTACATCAACTTAGAAGCTTCATCTGTGTTCTACTATGGTGCTTTTAGTGTCTCCACATACCGCAGCACGCGTCATAGCTTTGAAGACGACAAGTGCAACCGTTCAGACAGAAGGGCGGCCAATGTGACGATCTGGCTTTACGTCGATTCGATAACAAATGACGAAAACGGACGGATTTCTCAGGTTTTTACTACATATGAACACTTTTCACATTCTCCCATGCAACGCGGCTGCTAATCCTCCTTTCATGCACAATCTTTAAGTCCTAGGTAATGTCCAAGGCACCAAAGCCAGCTATAAAGTCAATAATCGATACCTAAAACTTAAATTGTACTACTTCTTACTATCTATTACATCAACTTAGAAGCTTCATCTGTGTTCTACTAGGGTGCTTTTAGTGTCTCCGGATACCGCAGCACACGACATAGCTTTGCAGACGATAAGTACAAACTTTTCTGAGTGAAGAGCGGCCAATGTGACGAACTGGCTTTTAGTCGATTCGATAACAAATGACGAAAACGGACGGATTTCTCAGGTTTTTACTACATATGAACACTTTTCACATTCTTCCGTGCAACGCGGCTGCTAGTCCTCCTGTCATGCAGAATATTAAGGTCCTAGCTCATGTTCAAGGCACCAAAGCCAGCTAAAAAGTCAATAATCGATACCTTAAACTTGTATTGTACTACTTCTTACTGGCTATTACATCAACTTAGAAGCTTCATATGTGTTCTACTATGGTGCTTTTAGTGTCTCCGCAGACCGCAGCACACGACATAGCTTTGCAGACGATAAGTGCAACCGTTTCAGAGAGAAGAGCGGGTAATGTGACGATCTGGCTTTATGTCGATTAGATAACAAAGGACGAAAACCGACGGATTTCTCAGGTTTTTACTACATATGAACACTTTTCACATTCTACCATGCAACTAGGCTGCTAGTCCTCCTTTCATGCAGAATCTTGAAGTCCTAGCTCATGTCCAAGGCACCAAAGCCAGCTAAAATGTCAATAATCGATACCTAAAACTTGAACTGTACTACTTCTTACTGGCTATTACATCAACTTAGAAGCTTCATCTGTGTTCTACTATATTGCTTTTAGTGTCTCCGCCAACCGCAGAACGCGACATAGCTTTGCACACGATAAGTACAACCGTTTCAGAGAGAAGAGCGGCCAATTTGACGACCTGGCTTTAAGTCGATTCGATAACAAATGACGAAAACGGACGAAATTCTCAGGTTTTAACTACATATGAACACTTTTCACATTCTCCCGTGCAACGCGGCAACTTGTGCTCCTTTCATGCAGAATCTTAAAGTCCTAGCTAATGTCCAAGGCACCAAAGCCAGCTAAAAAGTCAATAATCGATACCTAAACCTTGAATTGTATTAATTCTTACTGGCAATTACATCTACTTAGAAGCTTCATCTGTGTTCTACTATGGTGCTTTTAGTGTCTCCGCATACCGCAGCACGCGTCATAGCTTTGCAGACGATAAGTGCAACCGTTCAGAGAGAAGAGCGGCCAATGTGACGATATGGTTGTAAGTCGATTCGATAACAAATGACGAAAACGGATGAATTCTCAGATTTTTACTACATATGAACACTTTTCACATTCTCCCGTGCAACACGGCTGCTAGTCCTCCTTTCATGCAGAATCTTGAAGTCCTAGCTCATGTCCAAAGCACCAAAGCCAGCTAAAATGTCAATAATCGATACCTAAAACTTGAAATGTACTACTTCTTACTGGCTATTACATCAACTTAGAAGCTTCATCTGTGTTCAACTATGGTGCTCTTTGTGTGTCCGCACACCGCAGCACGAGACATAGTTTTGCAGACGATAAGTATATACCGTTTCAGAGAGAAGAGCGGCCAATGTAACGATCTGACTTCAAGTCGATTCGATAACAAATGACGAAAACGGACGGATTTCTCAGGTTTTTACTACATATGAAAACTTTTCACATTCACCTATGCAACTCGGCTGCTAGACCTCCTTTCATGCAGAATCTAAAGGTACTAGCTCATGTCCAAGGAACCAAAGCCAGCTAAAAAGTCAATAATCGATACCTAAAACTTGAATTGTACTACTTCTTACTGGCTATTACTTCAGCTTAGAAGCTTCATCTGTGTTCTACTATGGTGCTTTTAGTGTCTCCGCATAACGCAGCACGCTACTTATCTTTGCAGACGATAAGTACAACCGTTTCAGAGAGAAGAGCGGGTAATGTGACGATCTGGCTTTATGTCGATTAGATAACAAAGGACGAAAACCGACCGATTTCTCAGGTTTTTACTACATATGAACACTTTTCACATTCTCCCGTGTAACTCGGCTGCTAGTCCTCCTTTCATGCAGAATCTTATGGTCCTATCTCATGTCCAAGGCACCAAAACCTGCTAAAAATTTAATAATCGATATCTAAAACTTGATTTGTACTACTTCTTACTGGCTATTACATTAACTTAGAAGCTTCATATGTGTTCTACTATGGTGCTTTTAGTGTCTCCGCATACCGCAGCACGCGACATAGCTTTGCAGACGATAAGTACAACCGTTTCAGAGAGAAGAGCGGCCAATGTGACGATCTGGCTTTATGTCGATTCGATAGCAAATGACGAAATCTGACGGATTTCTCAGGTTTTTAATAAAAATGAACCCTTTTCACATTCTCCCGTGCAACTCGGCTGCTAGTCCTCCTTTCATGCAGAATCTTAAGGTCCTAGCTTATGTCCAAGGCACCAAAGCCAGCTAAAAAGTCAATAATCGATACCTAATACTTAAATTGTACTACTTCTTACTGGCTATTACATCAACTTAGAAGCTTCATCTGTGTTCTACTATGGTGCTTTTAGTGTCTCCGCATACTGCAGCACGCGTCATAGCTTTGCAGACGATAAGTGCAACCGTTCAGAGACAAGAGTGGCCAATGTGACGATCTGGTTTTAAGTCGATTCGATAACAAATGACGAAAACGGACGGAATTCTCAGATTTTTACTACATATGAACACTTTTCACATTCTCCCGTGCAACACGGCTGCTAGTCCTCCTTTCATGCAGAATCTTGAAGTCCTAGCTCATGTCCAAGGCACCAAAGCCTGCTAAAATGTCAATAATCGATACCTAAAACTTGAACTGTACTACTTCTTACTGGCTATTACATCAACTTAGAAGCTTCATCTGTGTTCTACTATATTGCTTTTAGTGTCTCCGCAAACCGCAGCACGTGACATAGCTTTGCACACGATAAGTACAACCATTTCAGAGAGAAGAGCGGCCAATGTGACGATCTGGCTTTAAGTCGATTCGATAACAAATGATAAAAACGAACGGATTTCTCAAGTTTTTACTACATATGAACACTTTTCACATTCTCCCATGCAACTCGGCTGCTAGTCCTCCTTTCATGCAGAATCTAAAGGTCCTAGCTCATGTCCAAGGCACCAAAGCCAGCTAAAAAGTCAATAATCGATACCTAAAACTTGAATTGTACTACTTCTTACTGGCTATTACATCAACTTAGAAGCTTCATCTGTGTTCTACTATGGTGCTTTTTGTGTCTACGCATACCGCAGCACGCGACATAGCTTTGCACACGATAAGTACAACCATTTCAGAGAGAAGAGCGGCCAATTTGACGACTTGGCTTTAAGTCGATTCGATAACAAATGACGAAAACGGACGAAATTCTCAGATTTTTACTACATATGAACACTTTTCACATTCTCCCGTGCAACGCGGCAACTAGTGCTCCTTTCATGCAGAATCTTAAAGTCCTAGCTCATGTCCAAGGCACCAATGCCAGCTAAAAAGTCAATTATCGATACCTAAACCTTAAATTGTATTAATTCTTACTGGCAATTGCATCTACTTAGAAGCTTCATCTGTGTTCTACTATGGTGCTTTTAGTGTCTCCGCATACCGCAGCACGCGTCATAGCTTTGAAGACGATAAGTGCAACCGTTCAGAGAGAAGAGCGGCCAATGTGACGATATGGTTTTAAGTCGATTCGATAACAAATGACGAAAACGGATGAATTCTCAGATTTTTACTACATATGAACACTTTTCACATACTCCCATGCAACACGGCTGCTAGTCCTCCTTCCATGCAGAATCTTGAAGTCCTAGCTCATGTCCAAAGCACCAAACCCAGCAAAAATGTCAATAATCGATACCTAAAACTTGAAATGTACTACTTCTTACTGGCTATTACATCAACTTAGAAGCTTCATCTGTGTTCAACTATGGTGCTCTTTGTGTGTCCGCACACCGCAGCACGAGACATAGTTTTGCAGACGATAAGTACAACCGTTTCAGAGAGAAGAGCGGCCAATGTAACGATCTGAATTCAAGTCGATTCGATAACAAATGACGAAAACGGACGGATTTCTCAGGTTTTTACTACATATGAAAACTTTTCACATTCTCCTGTGCAACTCGGCTGCTAGACCTCCTTTCATGCAGAATCTAAAGGTACTAGCTCATGTCCAAGGAACCAAAGCCAGCTAAAAAGTCAATAATCGACACCTAAAACTTGAATTGTACTACTTCTTACTGGCTATTACTTCAGCTTAGAAGCTCCATCTGTGTTCTACTATGGTGCTTTTAGTGTCTCCGCATAACGCAGCACGCTACTTATCTTTGCAGACGATAAGTACAACCGTTTCAGAGAGAAGAGCTGCCAATGTGACGATCTGGCTTTAAGTCGATTCGATAACAAATGACGAAAACGGACGGAATTCTCAGATTTTTACTACATATGAACACTTTTCACATTCTCCCGCGCAACACGGCTGCTAGTCCTCCTTTCATGCAGAATCTTGAAGTCCTAGCTCATGTCCAAAGTACCAAAGCCAGCTTAAATGTCAATAATCGATACCTGAAACTTGAACTGTACTACTTCTTACTGCCTATTACATCAACTTAGAAGCTTCATCTGTGTTCTACTATGGTGCTTTTAGTGTCGCCGCATACCGCAGCAAGCGACATAGCTTTGCAGTACAACCGTTTCAGAGAGAAGTTCGGCGAATGTGACGACCTGGCTTTAAGTCGATTCGATAACAAATGACGAAAACGGACGGATTTCTCAGGTTTTTACTACATATGAACACATTTCACATTCTCCCATGCAACGCGGCTATTAATCCTCCTTTCATGCACAATCTTAAAGTCCTAGCTAACGTCCAAGGCACCAATGCCAGCTAAAAAGTCAATAATCGATACCTAAAACTTGAATTGTACTACTTCTTACTGGCTATTACATCAACTTAAAAGCTTCATCTGTGTTCTACTCTGGTGCTTTTAGTGTCTCCGCGTACCGCAGCACGCGACATAGCTTCGCACACGATAAGTACAACCGTTTCAGAGAGAAGAGCGGCCAATGTGACGACCTGGCTTTAAGTCGATTCGATAACAAATGACGAAAACGGACGAAATTATCAGGTTTTTACTACATATGAACACTTTTCACATTCTCCCGTGAACCGCGCCAACTAGTCCTCCTTTCATGCAGAATCTAGAAGTCCTAGCTCATGTCTAAGGCACCAAAGCCAGCTAAAATGTCATTAATCGATACCTAAAACTTGAACTTTACTACTTCTTACTGCCTATTACATCAACTTAGAAGCTTCATCTGTGTTCTACTATGGTACTCTTTGTGTGTCCGCATGCCGCAACTCGAGACATAGCTTTGCTGACGATAAGTACAACCGTTTCAGAGAGAAGAGCGGCCAATGTGACGATCTGGCTTCAAGTCGACTCGATAACAAATGACGAAAACGGACGGATTTCTCAGGTTTTTACTACATATGAACACTTTTCACATTCGACCATGCAACTCGGCTGCTAGTCCTCCTTTCATGAAGAATCTTAAGGTCCTAGCTCATGTCCAAGGCACCAAAGCCAGCTAAAATGTCAATAATCGATACCTAAAACTTGTACTGTACTACTTACTTACTGGCTATTACATCAATTTAGAAGCGTCATCTGTGTTCTACTATGGTGCTTGTAGTGTCTCCACATACCGCAGCACGCGTCATAGCTTTGCAGACGATAAGTGCAACCGTTCAGAGACAAGAGCGGCCAATGTGACGATCTGGTTTTAAGTCGATTCGATAACAAATGACGAAAACGGACGGAATTCTCAGATTTTTACTACTTATGAACACTTTTCACATTCTCCCGTGCAACACGGCTGCTAGTCCTCCTTTCATGCAGAATCTTAAGGTCCTAGCTCATGTCCAAGGCACCAAAGCCAGCTAAAATGTCAATAATCGATACCTAAAACCTGAACTGTACTACTTGTTACTGGCTATTACATCAACTTAGAAGCTTCATCTGTGTTCTACTATGGTGCTCTTTGTGTGTCCGCATACCGCAGCACGAGACATAGCTTTCCAGACGATAAGTACAACCGTTTCAGAGAGAAGAGCGGCCAATTTGACGATCTGGCTTCAAGTCGATTCGATAACAAATGACGAAAACGGATGGATTTCTCAGGTTTTTACTACATATGAACACTTTTCACATTCTCCCGTGCAACTCGGCTGCTAGTCCTCCTTTCATGCAGAATCTTAAGGTCCTAGCTCATGTCCAAGGGACCAAAGCCAGCTAAACAGTCAATAATCCATACCTAAAACTTGAACTGTACTACTTCTTACTATCTATTACATCAACTTAGAAGCTTCATCTGTGTTCTACTATGGTACTTTTAGTGTCTCCGCATACCGCAGCACGTGACATAGCTTCGCACACGATAAGTACAACCATTTCAGAGAGAAGAGCGGCCAATGTGACGATCTGGCTTTAAGTCGATTCGATAACAAATGATGAAAACGAACCGATTTCTCAGGTTTTTACTATATATGAACACTTTTCACATTCTCCCATGCAACTCGGCTGCTAGTCCTCCTTTCATGCAGAATCTAAAGGTACTAGCTCATGTCCAAGGCACCAAAGGCAGCTAAAAAGTCAATAATCGATACCTAAAACTTGAATTGTACTACTTCTTTCTGGCTATTACATCAACTTAGAAGCTTCATCTGTGTTCTACTATGGTGCTTTTAGTGGCACGGCGTACCGCAGCAAGCGACATAGCTTTGCAGACGATAAGTACAACCGTTTCAGAGAGAAGAGCGGCCAATGTGACGACCTGGCGTTAAGTCGATTTGATAACAAATGACGAAAACGGACGGAATTCTCAGGTTTTTACTACATATGAACACTTTTCACGTTCTCCCATGCAACGCGGCTGCTAGTCCTCCTTTCATGTAGAATCTTAAAGTCCTAGCTAATGTCCAAGGCACCAAAGCCAGCTAAAAAGCCAATAATCGATTCCTAAAACTTGAATTGTACCACTTCTTACTGGCTATTACAACAACGTAGAAGCTTCATCTGTGTTCTACTATGGTGCTTTTAGTGTCTCCGGATACCGCAGCACACGACATAGCTTTGCAGGCGATAAGAACAAATTTTCTGAGAGAAGAGCGGCCAATGTGACGATCTGGCTTTTAGTCGATTCGATAACAAATGAAAACGGACGAAATTCTCAGGTTTTTACTACATATGAACACTTTTCACATTCTCCCGTGCAACGCGGCAACTAGTCCTCCTTTGATGCAGAATCTTAAAGTCCTAGCTAATGTCTAAGGCACCAAAGCCAGCTAAAAAGTCAATAATCGATACCTAAAACTTGAATTGTATTACTTCTTACTGGCTATTACATCAACTTAGAAGCATCATCTTTGTTCTACTATGGTGCTTGTAGTGTCTCCACATACCGCAGCACGCGTCATAGCTTTGCAGACGATAAGTGCAACCGTTCAGAGACAAGAGCGGATAATGTGAAGATCTGGTTTTAAGTCGATTCGATAACAAATGACGAAAACGGACGGAATTCTCAGATTTTTACTACATATGAACACTTTTCACATTCTCCCGTGCAACACGGCTACTATTCCTCCTTTCATGCAGAATCTTGAAGTCCTAGCTCATGTCCAAGGCACCAAAGCCAGCTAAACTGTCAATAATCGATACCTAAAACTTGAACTGTACTACTTCTTACTGGCTATTACATCAACTTAGAAGTTTCATCTGTGTTCTACTATATTGCTTTTAGTGTCTCCGCCTACCGCAGCACGCGACATAGCTTTGCACACGATAAGTACAACCATTTCAGAGAGAAGAGCGGCCAATGTGACGATCTTGCTTTAAGTCGATTCGATAACAAATGATGAAAACGAACGGATTTCTCAGGTTTTTACTACATATGAACACTTTTCACATTCTCCCATGACACTCGGCTGCTAGTCCTCATTTCATGCAGAATCTAAAGGTCATAGCTCATGTCCAAGGCACCAAAGGCAGCTAAAAAGTCAATAATCAATACCTAAAACTTGAATTGTACTACTTCTTACTGGCTATTACATCAACATAGAAGCTTCATCTGTGTTCTACTATGGTGCTTTTAGTTTCTCCGCATACCGTAGCACGCGACATAGCTTCGCACACGATAAGTACAACCGTTTCAGAGAGAAGAGCGGCCAATGTGACGACCTGGCTTTAAGTCGATTCGATAACAAATGACGAAAACGGACGAAATTATGAGGTTTTTACTACATATGAACACTTTTCACATTCTCCCGTGCAACGCGGCAACTAGTCCTCCTTTCATGCAGAATCTTAAAGTCCTAGGTAATGTCCAAGGCACCAAAGCCTGCTAAAAAGTCAATAATCGATACCTAAAACTTGAATTGTATTACTTCTTACTGGCAATTACATCTACTTAGAAGCTTCATCTGTGTTCTACTATGGTGCTTTTAGTGTCTTCACATACCGCAGCACGCGTCATAGCTTTGCAGACGATAAGTGCAACCGTTCAGTGAGAAGAGCGGCCAATGTGACGATATGTTTTTATGTCGATTCGATAACAAATGACGAAAACGGACGGAATTCTCAGATTTTTATTACATATGAACACTTTTCACATTCTCCCGTACAACACGGCTGCTAGTCCTCCTTTCATGCATAATCTTGTAGTCCTAGCTCATGTCCAAGGCACCAATGCCAGCTAAAATGTCATTAATCGATACCTAAAACTTGAACTGTACTACTTCTTACTGGCTATTACATCAATTTAGAAGCATCATCTGTGTTCTACTATGGTGCTTGCAGTGTCTCCACATACCGCAGCACGCGTCATAGCTTTGCAGACGATAAGTGCAACCGTTCAGAGACAAGAGCGGCCAATGTGACGATCTGGTTTTAAGTCGATTCGATAACAAATGACGAAAACGGACGGAATTCTCAGATTTTTACTACATATGAACCCTTTTCACATTCTCCCGTGCAACACGGCTGCTAGTCCTCCTTTCATGCAGAATCGTGAAGTCCTAGCTCATGTCCAAGGCACCAAAGCCAGCTAAAATATCAATAATCGATACCTAAAACCTGAACTGTACTACTTGTTACTGGCTATTACATCAACTTAGAAGCTTCATCTGTGTTCTACTATGGTGCTCTTTGTGTGTCCGCATACCGCAGCACGAGACATAGCTTTGCAGACGATAAGTACAACCGTTTCAGAGAGAAGAGCGGCCAATTTGACGATCTGGCTTCAAGTCGATTCGATAACAAATGACGAAAACGGATGGATTTCTCAGGTTTTTGCTACTTATGAACACTTTTCACATTCTCCCGTGCAACTCGGCTGCTAGTCCTCCTTTCATGCAGAATCTTAAGGTCCTAGCTCATGTCCAAGGGACCAAAGCCAGCTAAACAGTCAATAATCGATACCTAAAACTTGAACTGTACTACTTCTTACTATCTATTACATCAACTTAGAAGCTTCATCTGTGTTCTACTATGGTGCTTTTAGTGTCTCCGCATACCGCAGCACGTGACATAGCTTTGCACACGATAAGTACAACCATTTCAGAGAGAAGAGCGGCCAATGTGACGATCTGGCTTTAAGTCGATTCGATAACAAATGATGAAAACGAACCGATTTCTCAGGTTTTTACTATATATGAACACTTTTCACATTCTCCCATGCAACTCGGCTGCTAGTCCTCCTTTCATGCAGAATCTAAAGGTACTAGCTCATGTCCAAGGCACCAAAGGCAGCTAAAAAGTCAATAATCGATACCTAAAACTTGAATTGTACTACTTCTTACTGGCTATTACATCAACTTAGAAGCTTCATCTGTGTTCTACTATGGTGCTTTTAGTGGCACGGCGTACCGCAGCAAGAAACATAGCTTTGCAGACGATTAGTACAACCGTTTCAGTGAGAAGAGCGGCCAATGTGACGACCTGGCGTTAAGTCGATTTGATAACAAATGACGAAAACGGACGGAATTCTCAGGTTTTTACTACATATGAACACTTTTCACGTTCTCCCATGCAACGCGGCTGCTAGTCCTCCTTTCATGCAGAATCTTAAAGTCCTAGCTAATGTCCAAGGCACCAAAGCCAGCTAAAAAGTCAATAATCGATTCCTAAAACTTGAATTGTACCTCTTCTTACTGGCTATTACAACAACGTAGAAGCTTCATCTGTGTTCTACTACGGCGCTTTTAGTGTCTCCGGATACCGCAGCACACGACATAGTTTTGCAGGCGATAAGTATAAACTTTTCTGAGAGAAGAGCGGCCATTGTGACGATCTGGCTTTTAGTCGATTTGATAACAAATGACGAAAACGGACGGAACTCTCAGGTTTTTACTACATATGAACACTTTTCACGTTCTCCCATGCAACGCGGCTGCTAGTCCTCCTTTCATGCAGAATCTTAAAGTCCTAGCTAATGTCCAAGGCACCAAAGCCAGCTAAAAAGTCAATAATCGATTCCTAAAACTTGAATTGTACTACTTCTTACTGGCTATTACATCAACTTAGAAGCTTCATCTGTGTTCTGCTATGGTGCTTTTAGTGTCTCCGCATACCGCAGCACGCGACATAGCTTCGCAAACGATAAGTACAACCGTTTCAGAGAGAAGAGCGGAAAATTTGACGATTCGGCTTTAAATCGATTCGATAACAAATGACGAAAACGGACGAAATTCTCAGGTTTTTACTACATATGAACACTTTTCACATTCTCCCGTGCAACGCGGAAACTAGTCCTCCTTTCATGCAGAATCTTTAAGTCCCAGCTAATGTACAAGGCACCAAAGCCAGCTAAAAAGTCAATAATCGATACCTAAAACTTGAATTGTATTACTTCTTACTGGCTATTACATCAACTTAGAAGCATCATCTGTGTTCTACTATGGTGCTTTTAGTGTCTCCGCATACTGCAGCACGCAACAAAGCTATGCACACGATAAGTACAACCGTTTCAGAGAGAAGAGCGGCCAATGTGACTATCTGGCTTTAAGTCGATTCGATAACAAATGACGAAAACGGACGGATTTCTCAGGTTTTTACTACATATGAACACTTTTCAAATTCTCCCGTGCAACTCTGCTGCTAGTCCTCCTTTCATGCAGAATCTTAAGGTCCTAGCTCATGTCCAAGGCACCAAAGCCAGATAAAAAGTCAATAATCGATACCTAAAACTTGAATTGTACTACTTCTTACTGCCTATTACATCAACTTAGAAGTTTCATCTATGTTCTACTATGGTGCTTTTAGTGCCTCCGAATACCGCAGCACGCGACATAGCTTTGCAGACGATAAGTACAACCGTTTCAGGAGAAGAGCGCCCAATGTGACGATCTGGCTTTAAGTCGATTCGATAACAAATGACGAAAACGGATGGATTTTTCAGGTTTTTACTACATATGAACACTTTTCACATTCTCCCGTGCAACGCGGAAACTAGTCCTCCTTTCATGCAGAATCTTTAAGTCCCAGCTAATGTACAAGGCACCAAAGCCAGCTAAAAAGTCAATAATCGATACCTAAAACTTGAATTGTATTACTTCTTACTGGCTATTACATCAACTTAGAAGCATCATCTGTGTTCTACTATGGTGCTTTTAGTGTCTCCGCATACTGCAGCACGCAACAAAGCTATGCACACGATAAGTACAACCGTTTCAGAGAGAAGAGCGGCCAATGTGACTATCTGGCTTTAAGTCGATTCGATAACAAATGACGAAAACGGACGGATTTCTCAGGTTTTTACTACATATGAACACTTTTCAAATTCTCCCGTGCAACTCTGCTGCTAGTCCTCCTTTCATGCAGAATCTTAAGGTCCTAGCTCATGTCCAAGGCACCAAAGCCAGATAAAAAGTCAATAATCGATACCTAAAACTTGAATTGTACTACTTCTTACTGCCTATTACATCAACTTAGAAGTTTCATCTATGTTCTACTATGGTGCTTTTAGTGCCTCCGAATACCGCAGCACGCGACATAGCTTTGCAGACGATAAGTACAACCGTTTCAGGAGAAGAGCGCCCAATGTGACGATCTGGCTTTAAGTCGATTCGATAACAAATGACGAAAACGGATGGATTTTTCAGGTTTTTACTACATATGAACACTTTTCACATTCTTCCGTGCAACTCGGCTGCTAGTCCTCCTTCTATGCAGAATCTTAAGGTCCTAGCACTTGTCCAAGGCACCAAAGCCAGCTAAAATGTGAAAAATCGATACCTAAAACTGGAATTGTACTACATCTTGCTGGCTATTACATCAAATTAAAAGCTTCATCTGTGTTCTACTATGGTGCTTTTAGTGTCTCCGCATACCGCAGCACGCGACATAGCTTTGCAGATGATAAGTACAACCGTTTCAGAGAGAAGAGCGGCCAATGTGACGATTTGGCTTTGAGTCAATTCGATAGCAAATGGCGAAAACGGACGGATTTCTCAGGTTTATACGACATATGAACACTTTTCACATTCTCCCATGCAACGCGGCTGCTAGTCCTCCTTTCATGCAGAATCTTAAAGTCCTAGCTAATGTCCAAGGCACCAAAGCCAGCTAAAAAGTCAATAATCGATTCCTAAAACTTGAATTGTACCTCTTCTTACTGGCTATTACAACAACGTAGAAGCTTCATCTGTGTTCTACTACGGCGCTTTTAGTGTCTCCGGATACCGCAGCACACGACATAGCTTTGCAGGCGATAAGTATAAACTTTTCTGAGAGAAGAGCGGCCATTGTGACGATCTGGCTTTTAGTCGATTTGATAACAAATGACGAAAACGGACGATTTTCTCAGATTTTTACTACATATGAACACTTTTCACATTCTCCCATGCAACGCGGCTGCTAGTCCTCCTTTCATGCACAATCTTAAAGTCCTAGCTAATGTCCAAGGCACCAAAGCCAGCTAAAAAGTCAATAATCGATTCCTAAAACTTGAATTGTACTACTTCTTACTGGCTATTACAACAACTTAGAAGCTTCATCTGTGTTCTACTATGGTGCTTTTAGTGTCTCGGGATACCGCAGCACACGACATAGCTTTGCAGACGATAAGTACAAACGTTTCTGAGAGAAGAGCGGCCAATGTGACGATTTGGCTTTTAGTCGATTTGATAAGAAATGACGAAAACCGACGGATTTCTCATGTTTTTACTACATATGAACACTTTTCACATTGTCCCGTTAAACTCGGTTGCTAGTCCACCTTTCATGCAGAATCTTAAGGTCCTAGCTCATGTCCAAGGCACCAAAGCCAGATAAAAAGTCAATAATCGATACCTAAAACTTAAATTGTACTACTTCTTAGTGGCTATTACTTAAACTTGGAAGCTTCATCTGTGTACTACTATATTGATTTTAGTGTCTCCGCATACCGCAGCACGCGACATAGCTTTGCAGACGATAAGTACAACCGTTTCAGAGAGAAGAGCGGCCAATGTGACGATCTGGCTTTAAGTCGATTCGATAACAAATGGCGAAAACGGACGGATTTCTCAGGTTTTTACTACATATGAACACTTTTCACATTCTCCCGTGCAACGCGGCTGCTAGTCCTCCTTTCATGCAAAATCTTAAGGTCCTAGCTCATGTCCAAGGCACCAAAGCCAGCTAAAATATTAATAATCGATACCTAAAACCTGAACTGTACTACTTGTTACTGGCTATTACATCAACTTAGAAGCTTCATCTGTGTTCTACTATGGTGCTCTTTGTGTGTCCGCATACCGCAGCACGAGACATAGCTTTGCAGACGATAAGTATAAACTTTTCTGAGAGAAGAGCGGCCATTGTGACGATCTGGCTTTTAGTCGATTTGATAACAAATGACGAAAACGGACGGAACTCTCAGGTTTTTACTACATATGAACACTTTTCACGTTCTGCCATGCAACGCGGCTGCTAGTCCTCCTTTCATGCAGAATCTTAAAGTCCTAGCTAATGTCCAAGGCACCAAAGCCAGCTAAAAAGTCAATAATCGATTCCTAAAACTTGAATTGTACTACTTCTTACTGGCTATTACATCAACTTAGAAGCTTCATCTGTGTTCTGCTATGGTGCTTTTAGTGTCTCCGCATACCGCAGCACGCGACATAGCTTCGCAGACGATAAGTACAACCGTTTCAGAGAGAAGAGCGGAAAATTTGACGATTCGGCTTTAAATCGATTCGATAACAAATGACGAAAACGGACGAAATTCTCAGGTTTTTACTACATATGAACACTTTTCACATTCTCCCGTGCAACGCGGAAACTAGTCCTCCTTTCATGCAGAATCTTTAAGTCCCAGCTAATGTACAAGGCACCAAAGCCAGCTAAAAAGTCAATAATCGATACCTAAAACTTGAATTGTATTACTTCTTACTGGCTATTACATCAACTTAGAAGCATCATCTGTGTTCTACTATGGTGCTTTTAGTGTCTCCGCATACTGCAGCACGCAACAAAGCTATGCACACGATAAGTACAACCGTTTCAGAGAGAAGAGCGGCCAATGTGACTATCTGGCTTTAAGTCGATTCGATAACAAATGACGAAAACGGACGGATTTCTCAGGTTTTTACTACATATGAACACTTTTCAAATTCTCCCGTGCAACTCGGCTGCTAGTCCTCCTTTCATGCAGAATCTTAAGGTCCTAGCTCATGTCCAAGGCACCAAAGCCAGATAAAAAGTCAATAATCGATACCTAAAACTTGAATTGTACTACTTCTTACTGCCTATTACATCAACTTAGAAGTTTCATCTATGTTCTACTATGGTGCTTTTAGTGCCTCCGAATACCGCAGCACGCGAGATAGCTTTGCAGACGATAAGTACAACCGTTTCAGGAGAAGAGCGCCCAATGTGACGATCTGGCTTTAAGTCGATTCGATAACAAATGACGAAAACGGATGGATTTTTCAGGTTTTTACTACATATGAACACTTTTCACATTCTTCCGTGCAACTCGGCTGCTAGTCCTCCTTCTATGCAGAATCTTAAGGTCCTAGCACTTGTCCAAGGCACCAAAGCCAGCTAAAATGTGAAAAATCGATACCTAAAACTGGAATTGTACTACATCTTACTGGCTATTACATCAAATTAAAAGCTTCATCTGTGTTCTACTATGGTGCTTTTAGTGTCTCCGCATACCGCAGCACGCGACATAGCTTTGCAGATGATAAGTACAACCGTTTCAGAGAGAAGAGCGGCCAATGTGACGATTTGGCTTTGAGTCAATTCGATAGCAAATGGCGAAAACGGACGGATTTCTCAGGTTTATACGACATATGAACACTTTTCACATTCTCCCATGCAACGCGGCTGCTAGTCCTCCTTTCATGCAGAATCTTAAAGTCCTAGCTAATGTCCAAGGCACCAAAGCCAGCTAAAAAGTCAATAATCGATTCCTAAAACTTGAATTGTACCTCTTCTTACTGGCTATTACAACAACGTAGAAGCTTCATCTGTGTTCTACTACGGCGCTTTTAGTGTCTCCGGATACCGCAGCACACGACATAGCTTTGCAGGCGATAAGTATAAACTTTTCTGAGAGAAGAGCGGCCATTGTGACGATCTGGCTTTTAGTCGATTTGATAACAAATGACGAAAACGGACGATTTTCTCAGATTTTTACTACATATGAACACTTTTCACATTCTCCCATGCAACGCGGCTGCTAGTCCTCCTTTCATGCACAATCTTAAAGTCCTAGCTAATGTCCAAGGCACCAAAGCCAGCTAAAAAGTCAATAATCGATTCCTAAAACTTGAATTGTACTACTTCTTACTGGCTATTACTTCAACTTGGAAGCTTCATCTGTGTTCTACTATGGTGCTTTTAGTGTCTCCGCATACCGCAGCACGCGACATAGCTTTGCAGACGATAAGTACAAACGTTTCTGAGAGAAGAGCGGCCAATGTGACGATTTGGCTTTTAGTCGATTTGATAAGAAATGACGAAAACCGACGGATTTCTCATGTTTTTACTTCATATGAACACTTTTCACATTGTCCCGTTAAACTCGGTTGCTAGTCCACCTTTCATGCAGAATCTTAAGGTCCTAGCTCATGTCCAAGGCACCAAAGCCAGATAAAAAGTCAATAATCGATACCTAAAACTTAAATTGTACTACTTCTTAGTGGCTATTACTTCAACTTGGAAGCTTCATCTGTGTACTACTATATTGATTTTAGTGTCTCCGCATACCGCAGCACGCGACATAGCTTTGCAGACGATAAGTACAACCGTTTCAGAGAGAAGAGCGGCCAATGTGACGATCTGGCTTTAAGTCGATTCGATAACAAATGGCGAAAACGGACGGATTTCTCAGGTTTTTACTACATATGAACACTTTTCACATTCTCCCGTGCAACGCGGCTGCTAGTCCTCCTTTCATGCAAAATCTTAAGGTCCTAGCTCATGTACAAGGCACTAAAGCCAGCTAAAAAGTTAATAATCGATACCTAAAACTTGAATTGGACTACCTCTTACTCGCTTTTACATCAACTTAAAAGCTTCATCTGTGTTATACTGTGGTGCTTTTAGTGTCTCCGAATACCGCAGCACGCGACATAGCTTTGCAGACGATAAGTACAACTGTTTCAGAGAGAAGAGCAGCCAATGTGACGATCTTCTTTGAGTCCATTCGATTACAAATGACGAAAACGGACGGTTTTCTCAGGATCTTACTACATATGAACACATTTCACATTCTCCCGTGCAACGCGGCTGCTAGTCCTCCTTTCATGCAGAATCTTAAGGTCCTAGCTCATGTACAAGGCACTAAAGCCAGCTAAAAAGTTAATAATCGATACCTAAAACTTGATTTGTACTACTTCTTACTGGCTATTACATCAACTTAGATGCTTCATCGGTGTTCTACTATGGTGCTTTTGATGTCTGCTCATACCGCAGCACGCGACATAGCTTCGCAGACGGTAAGTACAACCGTTTCAGAGATAAGAGCGGCCAATGTGACGATCTGGCTTTGAGTCCATTCGATAACAAATGACGAAAACGGACGATTTTCTCAGATTTTTACTCATATGAACACTTTTCACATTCTACCATGCAACTCGGCTGCTAGTCCTCCTTTCATGCTGAATCTGAAGGTCCCAGCTCATATCCAAGGCAACAAAGCAAGCTAAAAAGTCAATAATCGATACCTAAAACTTGAATTGTACTACTTCTTACTTGCTATTACATCAACTTAGAAGCTTCATCTGTGTCCTACTACGGTGCTTTTTGTGTCTCCGAATACAGCAGCACGTGACATAGCTTTGCAGACGATAAGTACAACCGTTTCAGAGAGAAGAGCGGCCAATGTGACGATCTGGCTTTAAATCGATTCGATACCAAATGACGAAAACGGACGGATTTCTCAGGTTTTTACTACATATGAACACTTTTCAGATTCCCCCATGCAACTCGGCTGCTAGTCCTCCTTTCATGCAGAATCTTAAGGTCCTAGCTCATGTCCAAGGCTCCAAAGGCAGCTAAAATGTCAATAATCGATACCTAAAACTTGAATTGTACTACATCTAACTGGCTATTACATCAACTTAGAAGCTTCATCTGTGTTCTACTATGGTGCTTTTAGTGTCTCCGCATACCGATGCACGCGACATAGCTTCGCAGACAATAAGTACAACCGCTTCAGAGAGAAGTGCGGCCAATGTGACGATTTGGCTTTGAGTCAATTCGAGAGCAAATGGCGAAAACGGACGGATTTCTCAGGGTTTTACGACATATGAACACTTTTCACATTCTCCCGTGCAACGCGGCTGCTAGTCCTCCTTTCATGCAGAATCTTAAGGTCCTAGCTCATGTACAAGGCACTAAAGCCAGCAAAAAATTTAATAATCGATACGTAAAACTTGATTTGTACTACTTCTTACTGGCTATTACATCAACTTAGAAGCTTCATCTGTGTTCTACTATGGTGCTTTTGATGTCTGCTCATACCGCAGCACGCGAAATAGCTTCGCAGACGGTAAGTACAACCGTTTCAGTGATAAGAGCGGCCAATGTGACAATCAGGCTTTGAGTCCATTCGATTACAAATGACGAAAACGGACAATTTTCTCAGATTTTTACTACATATGAACACTTTTCACATTCTCCCATGCAACGTGGCTGCTAGTCCTCCTTTCATGCACAATCTTAAAGTCCTAGCTAATGTCCAAGGCACCAAAGCCAGCTAAAAAGTCAATAATCGATTCCTAAAACTTGAATTGTACTACTTCTTACTGGCTATTACAACAACTTAGAAGCTTCATCTGTGTTCTACTATGGTGTTTTTAGTGTCTCGGGATACCGCAGCACACGACATAGCTTTGCAGACGGTAAGTACAACCGTTTCAGAGAGAAGAGCGGCCAATGTGACGATTTGGCGTTTAGTCGATTTGATAAGAAATGACGAAAACCGACGGATTTCTCATGTTTTTACTACATATGAACACTTTTCACATTGTCCCGTTAAACTCGGTGGCTAGTCCTCCTTTCATGCAGAATCAGAAGGTCCTAGCTCATGTCCAAGGCACCAAAGCCAGCTAAAATGTCAATAATCGATACCTAAAACTTAAATTGTACTACTTCTTAGTGGCTATTACTTCAACTTGGAAGCTTCATCTGTATACTACTATATTGATTTTAGTGTCTCCGCATACCGCAGGACGCGACATAGCTTTGCAGAGTATAAGTACAACCGTTTCAGATAGAAGAGCGGCCAATGTGACGATCTGGCTTTAAGTCGATTCGATAACAAATGGCGAAAACGGACGGATTTCTCAGGTTTTTACTACATATGAACACTTTTCACATTCTCCCGTGCAACGCGGCTGCTAGTCCTCCTTTCATGCAGAATCTTAAGGTCCTAGCTCATGTACAAGGCACAAAAGCCAGCTAAAAAGTTAATAATCGATACCTAAAACTTGATTTGTACTACTTCTTACTGGCTATTACATCAACTTAGATGCTTCATCGGTGTTCTACTATGGTGCTTTTGATGTCTGCTCATACCGCAGCATGCGACATAGCTTCGCAGACGGTAAGTACAACCGTTTCAGAGATAAGAGCGGCCAATGTGACGATCTGGCTTTGAGTCTATTCGATAACAAATAACGAAAACGGACGATTTTCTCAGATTTTTACTACACATGAACACTTTTCACATTCTACCATGCAACTCGACTGCTAGTCCTCCTTCCATGCAGAATCTTAAGGTCCCAGCTCATATCCAAGGCAACAAAGCTAGCTAAAAAGTCAATAATCGATACCTAAAACTTGAATTGTACTATTTCTTACTTCCTATTACATCAACTTAGAAGCTTAATCTGTGTCCAACTATGGTGCTTCTTGTGTCTCCGAATACCGCAGCACGCTACATAGCTTTGCAGACGATAAGTACAACCGTTTCTGAGAGAAGAGCGGCCAATGTGACGATCTTGCTTTAAATCGATTCGATACCAAATGACGAAAACGGACGGGTTTCTCAGGTTTTTACTACATATGAACACTTTTCACATTCTCCCGTGCAACTCGGCTGCTAGTCCTCCTTTCATGCAGAATCATAATATCCTACCTCATGTCCACGGCACCAAAGCCAACTAAAAAGTCAATAATCGATACCTAAAACTTAAATTGTACTACTTCTTAGTGGCTATTACTTCAACTTGGAAGCTTCATCTGTGTACTACTATATTGATTTTAGTGTCTCCGCATACCGCAGCACGCGACATAGCTTTGCAGACGATAAGTACAACCGTTTCAGAGAGAAGAGCGGCCAATGTGACGATCTGGCTTTGAGTCCATTCGATTACAAATGACGAAAACGGACGGTTTTCTCAGGATCTTACTACATATGAACACTTTTCACATTCTCCCATGCAACTCGGCTGCTAGTCCTCCTTTCATGCAGAATCTTAAGGTCCTAGCTCATGTCCAAGGCACCAAAGCCAGCTAAAAATTCAATAATCGATACCTAAAACTTGAATTGTACTACTTCTTACTGGCTATTACATCAACTTAGAAACTTCATCTGTGTTCTACTATGGTGCTTTTGGTATCTGCGCATACCGCAGCACGCGACATAGCTTCGCAGACGGTAAGTACAACCGTTTCAGAGAGAAGAGCGGCCAATGTGACGATCTGGCTTTGAGTCCATTCGATAACAAATGACGTAAGCGGACGGATTTCTCAGGTTTTTACTACATATGAACACTTTTCAAATTCTCCCGTGCAACTCGGCTGGTATTCCTCCTTTCATGCAGAATCTTAAGGTCCTACCTCATGTCCAAGGCACCGAAGCCAGCTAAAAAGTCAATAATCGATACCTAAAACTTGAATTGTTCTACTTCTTACTGGCTATTACATCAACTTAGAAGCTTCATCTGTGTTCTACTATGGTGCTTTTAGTGTCTCCGCATACCGCATCACGTGACATAGCTTTGCAGACGATAAGTAAAACCGTTTCAGAGAGAAGAGCGGCCAATGTGACGATCAGGCTTTGAGTCCATGCGATAACAAATGACGAAAACGGAAGATTATCTCAGGTTTTTACTACATATGAACACTTTTCACATTCTACCATGCAACTCGGCTGCTAGTCCTCTTTTCATGCTGAATCTTAAGGTCCTATCTCATATCCAAGGCAACAAAGCCAGCTAAAAAGTCAATAATCGATACCTAAAACTTGAATTGTACTACTCCTTACTTGCTATTACATCAACATAGAAGCTTCATCTGTGTCCTACTATTGTGCTTTTAGTGTCTCCGAATACCGCAGCACGCGACGTAGCTTTGCAGACGATAAGTACAACCGTTTCAGAGAGAAGAGTGGCCAATGTGACGAACTGGCTTTAAGTCGATTCGACACCAAATTACGAAAACGGACGGATTTCTCAGGTTTTTACTACATATGAACACTTTTCACATTCTCCCATGTAATTCGGCTGCTAGTCCTCCTTTCATGCAGAATCTTAAGGTCCTAGCTCATGTCCAAGGCTCCAAAGGCAGCTAAAAAGTCAATAATCGATACCTAAAGCTTGAATTGTACTACTTCTTACTGGCTATTATATCAACTTAGAAGCTTCATCTGTGTTCTACTATGGTGCTTTTAGTGTCTCCGCATACCGCAGCACGCGATATAGCTTCGCAGATGGTAAGTACAACGGTTTCAGAGAGAAGAGCGGCCAATGTGACGATCTGGCTTTGAGTCTATTCGATAACAAATGACGAAAACGTACGGGTTTCTCAGGTTTTTACTACATATGAACACTTTTCACATTCTCCCGTGCAACTCGGCTGCTAGTCCTCCTTTCATGCAAAATCATAAGGTCCTACCTCATGTCCAAGGCACCAAAGCCAGCTAAAAAGTCAATAATCGATACCTAAAACTTAAATTGGACTACTTCTTAGTGGCTATTACTTCAACTTGGAAGCTTCATCTGTGTGCTACTATATTGATTTTAGTGTCTCCGCATACCGCAGCACGCGACATAGCTTTGCAGACGATAAGTACAACCGTTTCAGAGAGAAGAGCGCCCAATGTGACGATTTGGCTTTAAGTCGATTCGATAACAAATGACGAAAACGGACGGATATCTGAGGTTTTTACTACATATGAATACTTTCCACATTCTCCCGTGCAACGCGGTTGCTAGTTCTCCTTTCATGCAAAATCTTAAGGTCCTAGCTTATGTCCAAGCCACCAAAGAAGGGTAATAAGTCAATAATCGATAACTAAAACTTGAATTGTACTACTTCTTACTGGCTATTACATTAACTTAGAAGCTTCATCTGTGATCTACTATGGTGCTTTTAGTGTCTCCGCATACCGCAGCAGGCGACATTGCTTTGCAGAGGATAAGTACAACTGTTTCAGAGAGAAGAGCGGCCAGTGTGACGACCTGGCATTAAGTCGATTCGTTATAAAATGACAAAAAGGGACGGATTTCTCAGGTTTTTTACTACATATGAACACTTTTCACATTCTCCCGTTGAACTCGGCTGCTAGTCCTCCATTCATGCAGAATCTTAAGGTCCTAGCTTATGTCCAAGCCACCAAAGAAGGGTAATAAGTCAATAATCGATAACTAAAACTTGAATTGTACTACTTCTTACTGGCTATTACATCATCTTAGAAGGTTCATCTGTGTTCCACTATGGTGCTTTTAGTGTCTCCGCATGCCGTAGCACGCGACATAGCTTTGCAGACGATACGTACAACCGTTTCAGAGAGAAGAGCGGCCAATGTGACGATCTGGCTTTAGGTCGATTCGATAACAAATGAAAAAAAGGGACGGATTTCTCAGGTTTTTACTACATATGAACACATTTCACATTCTCTCTTGAAACGCGGCTGCTAGTCCACCATTCATGCAGAATCTTAAGTTCCTAGCTCATGTCCAAGGCACCAAAGAAGGGCAAAAAGTCAGTAATCGATAACTAAAACTTGAATTGTACTACTTCTTACTGGCTATTACATCACCTTAGAACGTTCATCTGTGTTCTACTATGGTGCTTTTAGTGTCTCCGCATACCGCCGCACGCGACATAGCTTTGCACACGATAAGTACAACCGTTTCAGAGAGAAGAGCGGCCAATGTGACGATCTGGCTTTAAGTCGATTCGATATAAAATGACAAAAAGGGACGGATTTCTCAGGTTTTTACTACATATAAACACTTTTCACATTCTCCCTTGCAACGTGGCTGCTAGTCCTCCTTTCATGCAAAATCTTAAGATCTTAGCTCATGTCTAAGACACCAAAGAAGGGAAAAACGTCAATAATCGATAACTAAAACTTGAATTGTACTACTTCTTACTGGCTACTACATAAACTTAGAAGCTTCATCTGTGTTCTACTATGGTGATTTTAGTGTTTTCAGATACCACAGCAAGCGACATAGCTTTGCAGACCATAAATGTAACCGTTTCAGACAGAAGTGCGGCCAATGTCACTTTCTATCTTTTAGTCGATTCGATAACAAATGACGAAAACGGACGGATTTCTCAGGTTTTTACTACATATGAACACCTTTCACATTCTCCCGTTGAACTCGGCTGCTAGTCCTCCATTCATGTAGAATCTTAAGGTCCTAGCTTATGTCCAAGCCACCAAAGAAGGGAAATAAGTCAATAATCGATAACTGAAACTTGAATTGTACTACATCTTACTGGCAATTACATTAACTTAAAAGCTTCATCTGTGTTCCACTATGGTGCTTTTAGTGTCTCCGTATAACGTAGCACGCGAAATTGGTTTGCAGAGTATAAGTACAACCGTTTCAGAGAGAAGAGCGGCCAATGTGACGATCTGGCTTTAAGTCGATTCGATAATAAATGACGAAAACGGACGGATTTCTCAGATTTTTACTACATATGAACATTTTTCAAATTCTCCCGTGAAACTCGGCTGGTAGTCCTCCTTTCATGCAGAATCTTAAGGACCTAGCTCATGTCCAAGGCACTAAACCCAGCTAAAAAGTCAATAATCGATACCTAAAACTTGATTTGTACTACTTCTTACTGGCTATTACATCAACTTAGAAGCTTCATCTGTGTTCTACTATGGTGCTTTTGGTGTCTGCTCATACCGCAGCACGCGACATAGTTTCGCAGACGGTAAGTACAACCGTTTCAGAGGGAAGATCGGCCAATGTGACGATCTGGCTTTGAGTCCATTCGATAACAAAAGACGAAAACGGACGGTTTTCTCAGGTTTTAACTACATATGAACACTTTTCACATTCTACAATGCAACTCGGCTGCTAGTCCTCCTTTCATGCAGAATCTTAAGGTCCTACCTCATGTCCAAGGCACCAAAGACAGCTAAAAAGTCAATAATCGATACCTAAAACTTGAATTGTATTACTTCTTACTGGCAATTACATCTACTTAGAAGCTTCATCTGTGTTCTACTATGGTGCTTTTAGTGTCTCCGCATACCGCAGCACGCGATATAGCTTTGAAGATGATAAGTACAACCGTTTCAGAGAGAAGGGCGGCCAATATAACGACCTGGCTTTATGTCGATTCGATAACAAATGACGAAAACGTACGGGTTTCTCAGGTTTTTACTACATATGAACACTTTTCACATTCTCCCGTGCAACTCGGCTGCTAGTCCTCCTTTCATGCAAAATCATAAGGTCCTACCTCATGTCCAAGGCACCAAAGCCAGCTAAAAAGTCAATAATCGATACCTAAAACTTAAATTGGACTACTTCTTAGTGGCTATTACTTCAACTTGGAAGCTTCATCTGTGTGCTACTATATTGATTTTAGTGTCTCCGCATACCGCAGCACGCGACATAGCTTTGCAGACGATAAGTACAACCGTTTCAGAGAGAAGAGCGCCCAATGTGACGATTTGGCTTTAAGTCGATTCGATAACAAATGACGAAAACGGACGGATATCTGAGGTTTTTACTACATATGAATACTTTCCACATTCTCCCGTGCAACGCGGTTGCTAGTTCTCCTTTCATGCAAAATCTTAAGGTCCTAGCTTATGTCCAAGCCACCAAAGAAGGGTAATAAGTCAATAATCGATAACTAAAACTTGAATTGTACTACTTCTTACTGGCTATTACATTAACTTAGAAGCTTCATCTGTGATCTACTATGGTGCTTTTAGTGTCTCCGCATACCGCAGCAGGCGACATTGCTTTGCAGAGGATAAGTACAACTGTTTCAGAGAGAAGAGCGGCCAGTGTGACGACCTGGCATTAAGTCGATTCGTTATAAAATGACAAAAAGGGACGGATTTCTCAGGTTTTTTACTACATATGAACACTTTTCACATTCTCCCGTTGAACTCGGCTGCTAGTCCTCCATTCATGCAGAATCTTAAGGTCCTAGCTTATGTCCAAGCCACCAAAGAAGGGTAATAAGTCAATAATCGATAACTAAAACTTGAATTGTACTACTTCTTACTGGCTATTACATCATCTTAGAAGGTTCATCTGTGTTCCACTATGGTGCTTTTAGTGTCTCCGCATGCCGTAGCACGCGACATAGCTTTGCAGACGATACGTACAACCGTTTCAGAGAGAAGAGCGGCCAATGTGACGATCTGGCTTTAGGTCGATTCGATAACAAATGAAAAAAAGGGACGGATTTCTCAGGTTTTTACTACATATGAACACATTTCACATTCTCTCTTGAAACGCGGCTGCTAGTCCACCATTCATGCAGAATCTTAAGTTCCTAGCTCATGTCCAAGGCACCAAAGAAGGGCAAAAAGTCAGTAATCGATACCTAAAACTTGAATTGTACTACTTCTTACTGGCTATTACATCACCTTAGAACGTTCATCTGTGTTCTACTATGGTGCTTTTAGTGTCTCCGCATACCGCCGCACGCGACATAGCTTTGCACACGATAAGTACAACCGTTTCAGACAGAAGAGCGGCCAATGTGACGATCTGGCTTTAAGTCGATTCGATATAAAATGACAAAAAGGGACGGATTTCTCAGGTTTTTACTACATATAAACACTTTTCACATTCTCCCTTGCAACGTGGCTGCTAGTCCTCCTTTCATGCAAAATCTTAAGATCTTAGCTCATGTCTAAGACACCAAAGAAGGGAAAAACGTCAATAATCGATAACTAAAACTTGAATTGTACTACTTCTTACTGGCTACTACATAAACTTAGAAGCTTCATCTGTGTTCTACTATGGTGATTTTAGTGTCTCCAGATACCACAGCAAGCGACATAGCTTTGCAGACCATAAATGTAACCGTTTCAGACAGAAGTGCGGCCAATGTCACTTTCTGGCTTTTAGTCGATTCGATAACAAATGACGAAAACGGACGGATTTCTCAGGTTTTTACTACATATGAACACCTTTCACATTCTCCCGTTGAACTCGGCTGCTAGTCCTCCATTCATGTAGAATCTTAAGGTCCTAGCTTATGTCCAAGCCACCAAAGAAGGGAAATAAGTCAATAATCGATAACTGAAACTTGAATTGTACTACATCTTACTGGCAATTACATTAACTTAAAAGCTTCATCTGTGTTCCACTATGGTGCTTTTAGTGTCTCCGTATAACGTAGCACGCGAAATTGGTTTGCAGAGTATAAGTACAACCGTTTCAGAGAGAAGAGCGGCCAATGTGACGATGTGGCTTTAAGTCGATTCGATAATAAATGACGAAAACGGACGGATTTCTCAGATTTTTACTACATATGAACATTTTTCAAATTCTCCCGTGAAACTCGGCTGGTAGTCCTCCTTTCATGCAGAATCTTAAGGACCTAGCTCATGTCCAAGGCACTAAACCCAGCTAAAAAGTCAATAATCGATAACTAAAACTTGATTTGTACTACTTCTTACTGGCTATTACATCAACTTAGAAGCTTCATCTGTGTTCTACTATGGTGCTTTTGGTGTCTGCTCATACCGCAGCACGCGACATAGTTTCGCAGACGGTAAGTACAACCGTTTCAGAGGGAAGAGCGGCCAATGTGACGATCTGGCTTTGAGTCCATTCGATAACAAAAGACGAAAACGGACGGTTTTCTCAGGTTTTAACTACATATGAACACTTTTCACATTCTACAATGCAACTCGGCTGCTAGTCCTCCTTTCATGCAGAATCTTAAGGTCCTAGCTCTTGTCCAAGGCACCAAAGCCAGCTAAAAAGTCAATAATCGATACCTAAAACTTGAATTGTACTACTTCTTACTTGCTATTACATCAACTTAGAAGCTTTATCTGTGTTCTACTATGGTGCTTTTAGTGTCTCCGCATACCGCAGGACGCGACATAGCTTCGCAGATGGTAAGTACAACGGTTTCAGAGAGAAGAGCGGCCAATGTGACGATCTGGCTTTGAGTCTATTCGATAACAAATGACGAAAACGGACGGTTTTCTCAGGTTTTTACTACATATGAACACTTTTCACATTCTACCATGCAGTTCGGCTGCTAGTCCTCCTTTTATGCAGAATCTTAATTTCCTAGCTCATGTCCAAGGCACCAAAGGCAGCTAAAAAGTCAATAATCGATACCTAAAACTTGAATTGTACTACTTCTTACTCGCTTTTACATCAACTTAGAAGCTTCATCTGTGTTCTATTATGGTGCTTTTAGTGTCTCCGCATACCGCAGCACGCGACATAGCTTTGCAGACGATAAGTACAACCGTTTCAGAGAGAAGAGCGGCCAATGTGACGATCTGGCTTTAAGTCGATTCGATAACAAATGACGAAAACGGACGGATTTCTCAGTTTTTACTACATATGAACACGTTTCACATTCTCGCGTGCAACGCGGCTGCTAGTCCTCCTTTCATGCTTAATCTTAAGGTCCTAGCTCATGTCCAAGGCACCAGAGGCAGCTAAAAAGTCAATAATCGATACCTAAAACTTGAATTGTACTACTTCTTACTGGCCAATACATCAACTTAGAAGCTTCATCTGTGTTATACTATGGTGCTTTTAGTGTCTCCGCATACCGCAGCACGCGATATAGCTTTGAAGATGATAAGTACAACCGTTTCAGAGAGAAGGGCGGCCAATATGACGACCTGGCTTTATGTCGATTCGATAACAAATGACGAAAACGTACGGGTTTCTCAGGTTTTTACTACATATGAACACTTTTCACATTCTCCCGTGCAACTCGGCTGCTAGTCCTCCTTTCATGCAAAATCATAAGGTCCTACCTCATGTCCAAGGCACCAAAGCCAGCTAAAAGGTCAATAATCGATACCTAAAACTTAAATTGGACTACTTCTTAGTAGCTATTACTTCAACTTGGAAGCTTCATCTGTGTGCTACTATATTGATTTTAGTGTCTCCGCATACCGCAGCACGCGACATAACTTTGCAGACGATAAGTACAACCGTTTCAGAGAGAAGAGCGCCCAATGTGACGATTTGGCTTTAAGTCGATTCGATAACAAATGACGAAAACGGACGGATATCTGAGGTTTTTACTACATATGAATACTTTCCACATTCTCCCGTGCAACGCGGTTGCTAGTTCTCCTTTCATGCAAAATCTTAAGGTCCTAGCTTATGTCCAAGCCACCAAAGAAGGGTAATAAGTCAATAATCGATAACTAAAACTTGAATTGTACTACTTCTTACTGGCTATTACATCACCTTAGAACGTTCATCTGTGTTCTACTATGGTGCTTTTAGTGTCTCCGCATACCGCAGCAGGCGACATTGCTTTGCAGAGGATAAGTACAACTGTTTCAGAGAGAAGAGCGGCCAGTGTGACGATCTGGCATTAAGTCGATTCGTTATAAAATGACAAACAGGGACGGATTTCTCAGGTTTTTTACTACATATGAACACTTTTCACATTCTCCCGTTGAACTCGGCTGCTAGTCCTCCATTCATGCAGAATCTTAAGGTCCTAGCTTATGTCCAAGCCACCAAAGAAGGGTAATAAGTCAATAATCGATAACTAAAACTTGAATTGTACT
The DNA here is from genome assembly GCF_023897955.1 of Schistocerca gregaria. NCBI lineage: Eukaryota > Metazoa > Arthropoda > Insecta > Orthoptera > Acrididae > Schistocerca > Schistocerca gregaria. The sequence goes on from NW_026061795.1 coordinate 8,846,121, forward strand.
ACTTCTTACTGGTTATTACATCATCTTAGAAGGTTCATCTGTGTTCCACTATGGTGCTTTTAGTGTCTCCGCATGCCGTAGCACGCGACATAGCTTTGCAGACGATACGTACAACCGTTTCAGAGAGAAGAGCGGCCAATGTGACGATCTGGCTTTAGGTCGATTCGATAACAAATGAAAAAAAGGGACGGATTTCTCAGGTTTTTACTACATATGAACACATTTCACATTCTCTCTTGAAACGCGGCTGCTAGTCCACCATTCATGCAGAATCTTAAGTTCCTAGCTCATGTCCAAGGCACCAAAGAAGGGCAAAAAGTCAGTAATCGATACCTAAAACTTGAATTGTACTACTTCTTACTGGCTATTACATCACCTTAGAACGTTCATCTGTGTTCTACTATGGTGCTTTTAGTGTCTCCGCATACCGCCGCACGCGACATAGCTTTGCACACGATAAGTACAACCGTTTCAGACAGAAGAGCGGCCAATGTGACGATCTGGCTTTAAGTCGATTCGATATAAAATGACAAAAAGGGACGGATTTCTCAGGTTTTTACTACATATAAACACTTTTCACATTCTCCCTTGCAACGTGGCTGCTAGTCATCCTTTCATGCAAAATCCTAAGATCTTAGCTCATGTCTAAGACACCAAAGAAGGGAAAAACGTCAATAATCGATAACTAAAACTTGAATTGTACTACTTCTTACTGGCTACTACATAAACTTAGAAGCTTCATCTGTGTTCTACTATGGTGATTTTAGTGTCTCCAGATACCACAGCAAGCGACATAGCTTTGCAGACGATAAATGTAACCGTTTCAGACAGAAGTGCGGCCAATGTCACTTTCTGGCTTTTAGTCGATTCGATAACAAATGACGAAAACGGACGGATTTCTCAGGTTTTTACTACATATGAACACCTTTCACATTCTCCCGTTGAACTCGGCTGCTAGTCCTCCATTCATGCAGAATCTTAAGGTCCTAGCTTATGTACAAGCCACGAAAGAAGGGAAATAAGTCAATAATCGATAACTGAAACTTGAATTGTACTACATCTTACTGGCAATTACATTAACTTAAAAGCTTCATCTGTGTTCCACTATGGTGCTTTTAGTGTCTCCGCATAACGTAGCACGCGAAATTGGTTTGCAGAGTATAAGTACAACCGTTTCAGAGAGAAGAGCGGCCAATGTGACGATCTGGCTTTAAGTCGATTCGATAATAAATGAAAAAAAGGGACGGATTTCTCAGGTTTTTACTACATATGAACACATTTAACATTCTCTCTTGAAACGCGGCTGCTAGTCCTCCTTTCATGCAGAATCTTAAGGTCCCAGCTCATCTTAAAGGCACCAAAGAAGTGCAAAAAGTCAATAATCGATACCTAAAACTTGAATTGTACTACTTCTTACTGGCTATTACATCACCTTAGAAGGTTCATCTGTGTTCTACTATGGTGCTTTTAGTGTCTCCGCATACCGCAGCACACGACATAGCTTTGCACACGATAAATGTAACCGTTCCAGATGGAAGAGCGGCCAATGTGCGTATCTCGCTTTTAGTCGATTTGATAACAAATGACGAAAACGGACGGATTTCTCAGGTTTTTACTACATATGAACACTTTGCACTTTCTCCCGTGCAACTCGGCTGCTAGTCCTTCTTTCATGCAGAATCTTAAGGTCCTAGCTCATGTCCAAGGCACAAAAGCCAGCTTAAAAGTCATTAATCGGTATCTAAAACTGGAATTATACTACTTCTTACTGGCTATTACATCAACTTAGAAGTTTCATCTGTGTTCTACTATGGTGCTTTTAGTGGCTCCGCATACCGCAGCACGCGACATAGCTTTGCAGACGATAAGTACAACCGTTTCAGAGAGAAGAGCGGCCAATGTGACGATTTGGCTTTAAGTCGATTCGATAACAAATGACGAAAAGGGACGGATTTCTCAGGTTTTTACTACATATGAACACTTTTCACATTCTCCGGTGCAACGCGGCTGCTAGTCCTCCTTTCATGCAAAATCTTAAGTTCCTAGCTCATGTCCAAGGCACCAAAGACAGGTAAAAAGTCAATAATCGATACCTAAAACTTGAATTGTACTAGTTCTTACTATCTATTAAATCAATTTAGAAGCCTCATCTGTGTTCTACTATGGCCCTTTTACTGCCTCCGCATATCGCAGCGCGCGACATAGCTTTGCAGACGATAAATGTATCCGTTTCAGACAGAAGTGCGGCCAGTGTGACGATCTGGCTTTAAGTCGATTCAATAACAAATGACGAAAACGGACGGATTTCTCAGGTTTTTACTACATATGAACACTATTCACATTCTCCCGTGCAACGCGGCTGATAGTCCTCCTTTCATGCAAAATCTTAAGTTCCTAGCTCATGTCCAAGGCACCAAAGAAGGGTAAAAAGTCAATAATCGATACCTAAAACTTGAATTGTACTACTTCTTACTGGCTACTACATAAACTTAGAAGCTTCATCTGTGTTCTACTATGGTGCTTTTAGTGTCTCCGCATACTGCAGAACGCGACATAGCTTTGCAGACGATAAATGTAACCGTTTCAGACAGAAGTGCGGCCAGTGTGACGATCTGGCTTTAAGTCGATTCAATAACAAATGACGAAAACGGACGGATTTCTCAGGTTTTTACTACATATGAACACTATTCACATTCTCCCGTGCAACGCGGCTGATAGTCCTCCTTTCATGCAAAATCTTAAGTTACTAGCTCATGTCCAAGGCACCAAAGAATGGTAAAAAGTCAATAATCGATACCTAAAACTTGAATTGTACTAGTTCTTACTATCTATTAAATCAACTTAGAAGCCTCATCTGTGTTCTACTATGGCCCTTTTACTGCCTCCACATATCGCAGCACGCGACATAGCTTTGCACACGATAAATGTAACCGTTTCAGACGGAAGAGCGTCCAATGTGCGGATCTCGTTTTTAGTCGATTTGATAACAAATGACGAAAACGGACCGATTTCTCAGGTTTTTACTACATATGAACACTATTCACATTCTCCCGTGCAACGCGGCTGATAGTCCTCCTTTCATGCAAAATATTAAGTTCCTAGCTCATGTCCGAGGCACCAAAGAATGGTAAAAAGTCATTAATCGATACCTAAAACTTGAATTGTACTACTTCTTTCTGGCTATTACATAACCTTAGAAGCTTCATCTGTGTTCTACTACGGTGCTTTTAGTGTCTCCGCACACAGCAGCACGCGACATAGCTTTGCAGACGATAAATGTAACTGTTTCAGATCGAAGTGCGGCCGATGTGACGATCTGGCTTTAAGCCGACTCGATAACAAATGGTTAAAACGGGCGGATTTCTCAGGTTTTTACTACATATGAAGGCTTTTGACATTCTCCCGTGCAACACGGATGCTAGTCTTCCTTTCAAGCAAAATCCTTAGGTCCTAGCTCGTGTGCAAGGCACCAAAGAAGGGTAAAAGGTCATTATCCGATAACTAAAACTTGAATTTTACTACTTCTAACTGGCTATTACATCAACTTGGAAGATTCATCTGTATTCTACTATGGTACATTTAGTGTCTCCGAATACCGAAGCACGCGACATAACTTTGCAGACGATAAGTACAACCGTTTCAGAGCGAAGAGTGGCCAATGTGACGATTTGGCTTTAAGTCGATTCGATCACAAATGACGAAAACGGACGGATTTCTCAGGTTTTTACTACATATGAACACATTTCACATTCTCCCTTGCAACGCGGTTGCTAGTCCTAGTTTCATACAGAATCTGAAGGTCCTAGGTCATGTCCAAGGCACCAAAGAAGGGCAAAAAGTCAATAAATGATATCTAAAACTTGAATTGTACTACTTCTTACTGGCTATTACATCAACTTAGAAGCTTCATCTGTGTTCTACTATGGTGCTTTTAGTGTCTCCGCATACCGCAGCACGCGACATAGCTTTGCAGACGATAAATGTAAACGTTTCAGACAGTAGTGAGAACAATGTGACATTCTGGCTTTAAGTCGATTCGATATCAAATGACGAATACTGACGGAGTTCTCCGGTTTCTACATTTGAACACTTTCCACATTCTCCCGTGCAACGCGGCTGCTAGTCCTCCTTTCATGCAAAATTTTAAGTTCCTAGCTCATGTCCAAGGCACGAAAGAAGGGTAAAAAGTCAATAATCGAGATCTAAAATTTGAATTGTACTACTTCTTACTATCTATTAAATCAACTTAGAAGCCTCATCTGTGCTCTACTATGGTGCTTTTAGTGCCTCCGCATATCGCAGCACGCGACATAGCTTTGCACATGATAAATGTAACCGTTTCAGAGAGAAGAGCGGCTAATGTGACGATCTGGCTTTAAGTCGATTCGATAACAATTGACAAAAAGGGACGGTTTTTTCAGGTTTTCCCTACATATGAACACTTTTCACATTCTCCCGTTGAACTCGGATTCTAGTCCTCCTTTCATGCAGAATCTTAAGGTCCTAGCTTATGTCCAAGCCACTAGAGAAGGGTAATAAGTCAATAATCGATAACTAAAACTTGAATTGTACTACTTCGTACTGGCTATTACATTAACTTAGAAGCTTCATCTATGTTGTACTATGGTGCTTTTAGTGTCTCCGCATTCCGCAGCACGCGTCATAGCTTTGCAGACGATAAGTACAACCGTTTCAGAGAGAAGAGCGGCCAATGTGACGATCTGGCTTTAAGTCGATTCGATAACAAATGACAAAAAGGGACGGATTTTTCAGGTTTTTACTACATATGAACACATTTCACATTCTCCCTTGAAACGCGGCTGCTAGTCCTCCTTTCATGCAGAATCTTAAGGTCCTAGCTCATGTCCAAGGCACCAAAGAAGGGCAAAAAGTCAAAAATCGATACCTAAATCTTGAATTGTACTACTTCTTACTGGCTATTACATCACCTTAGAAGGATCATCTGTGTTCTACTATGGTGCTCTTAGTGTCTCCAGATACCACAGTACGCGACATAACTTTGCACAAGATGAATGTAACCGTTTCCGACTGAAGTGCGGCCAATGTGACGATCTGGCTTTAAGTCGACCATATAACAAATGAAAAAAAGGGACGGATTTCTCAGGTTTTTACTAAATATGAACACTTTTCACATTCTCCCTTGCAACGTGGGTGCTAGTCCTCCTTTCATGCAAAATTTTAAGTTCCTATCTCATGTCCAAGGCATCAAAGAAGGGTAAAAAGTCAATAATCGATACCTAAATCTTGAATTGTACTACTTCTTACTGGCTATTACATCACCTTAGAAGGATCGTCTGTGTTCTACTATGGTGCTTTTAGTGTCTCCAGATACCACAGTACTCAACATAACTTTGCACAAGATGAATGTAACCGTTTCCGACAGAAGTGCGGCCAATGTGACAATCTGGCTTTAAGTCGATTCGATAACAAATGACGAAAACAGACGGATTTCTCAGGTTTTTACTACACATGAACACTTTTCACATTCTGTCGTGCAACGCGGCTGCTAGTTCTCATTTCATGCAAAATCTTAAGTACCTAGGTCATGTCCAAGGCACCAAAGATGTGTAAAAAGTCAATAATCGATACCTAAAACTTAATTTGTACTACTACTTACTAGATATTACATCAACTGAGAAACCTCATCTGTATTCTACTACGGTGCTTTTAGTGTCTCCGAACACCGCAGCACGCGTCATAGCTTTGCAGACGATAAATGTAACCGTTTCAGAGAGAAGAGCGGCCAATGTGACGATCTGGCTTTAAGTCGATTCGATAACAAATTACGAAAACGGACGGATTTCTCAGGTATTTACTACATATGAACACTTTTCACATTCTCCCGTGCAACGCGGCTGCTAGTCCTCCTTTCAATGAAAATCTTAAGTTCCTAGCACATGTCTAAGCTACCAAAGAAGGGTAATAAGTCAATAATCGATAACTAAAATTTGAATTGTACTACTTCTTACTGGCTATTACATTAACTTAGAAGCTTTATCTGTGTTCTACTATGGTGCTTTTAGTGTCTCCGCATACCGCAGCACGCGATATTGCTTTGCAGACGATAAGTACAACTGTTTCAGAGAGAAGAGCGGCCAATGTGACGATCTGGCTTTAAGTCGATTCGATATAAAATGACAAAAAGGGACGGATTTCTCAGGTTTTTACTACATATAAACACTTTAAACATTCTCCCTTGCAACGTGGCTGCTAGTCCTCCTTTCATGCAAAATTTTAAGTTCCTATCTCATGTCCAAGGCATCAAAGAAGGGTAAAAAGTCAATAATCGATACCTAAAACTTGAATTTTACTACTTCTAACTGGCTATTACATCAACTTGGAAGATTCATCTGTATTCTACTATGGTACATTTAGTGTCTCCGAATACCGCAGCACCCGACATAGCTTTGCAGACGATGAACGTACCGTTTCCGACAGAAGTGCGGCCGATGTGACTATCTGGCTTTAAGTCGATTCGATAACAAATGACGAAAACGGACGGATTTCTCATGTTTTTACTACATATGAACACTTTTCACAGTCTCCCGTGCAACTCGGCTGCTAGTCCTCCTTTGATGCAGAATCTTAAGGTCCTACGTCATGTCCAAGGCACCAAAACCAGCTTAAAGTCAATAATCGAAACCTAAAACTTGAATTGTACTACTTCTTACTGGCTATTACATCAACTTAGAAGCATCATCTGTTTTCTACTATGGTGCTTTTAGTGTCTCCGCATACCGAAGCACGCGACATAACTTTGCAGACGATAAGTACAACCGTTTCAGAGAGAAGAGCGGCCAATGTGACGATTTGGCTTTAAGTCGATTCGATCACAAATGTCGAAAACGGACGGATTTCTCAGGTTTTTACTACATATGAACACATTTCACATTCTCCCTTGCAACGCGGTTGCTAGTCCTAGTTTCATACAGAATCTGAAGGTCCTAGGTCATGTCCAAGGCACCAAAGAAGGGCAAAAAATCAATAAATGATATCTAAAACTTGAATTGTACTACTTCTTACTGGCTATTACATCAACTTAGAAGCTTCATCTGTGTTCTACTATGGTGCTTTTAGTGTCTCCGCATACCGCAGCACGCGACATAGCTTTGCAGACGATAAATGTAAACGTTTCAGACAGTAGTGAGAACAATGTGACATTCTGGCTTTAAGTCGATTCGATATCAAATGACGAAAACTGACGGAGTTCTCCGGTTTCTACATTTGAACACTTTCCACATTCTCCCGTGCAACGCGGCTGCTAGTCCTCCTTTCATGCAAAATTTTAAGTTCCTAGCTCATGTCCAAGGCACGAAAGAAGGATAAAAAGTCAATAATCGAGATCTAAAATTTGAATTGTACTACTTCTTACTATCTATTAAATCAACTTAGAAGCCTCATCTGTGCTCTACTGTGGTGCTTTTAGTGCCTCCGCATATCGCAGCACGCGACATAGCTTTGCACATGATAAATGTAACCGTTTCAGAGAGAAGAGCGGCTAAAGTGACGATCTGGCTTTAAGTCGATTCGATAACAAATGACAAAAAGGGACGGTTTTTTCAGGTTTTCCCTACATATGAACACTTTTCACATTCTCCCGTTGAACTCGGATTCTAGTCCTCCTTTCATGCAGAATCTTAAGGTCCTAGCTTATGTCCAAGCCACTAAAGAAGGGTAATAAGTCAATAATCGATAACTAAAACTTGAATTGTACTACTTCTTACTGGCTATTACATTAACTTAGAAGCTTCATCTATGTTGTACTATTGTGCTTTTAGTGTCTCCGCATTCCGCTGCACGCGTCATAGCTTTGCAGACGATAAGTAGATTAAAACTGAAGAAACTGCAAAAATGTGAGAAATTAAGGAGATGGGACTTGGATAAACTGAAAGAACCAGAGGTTGTACAGAGTTTCAGGGAGAGCATAAGGGAACAATTGACAGGAATAGGGGAAAGAAATACAGTAGAAGAAGAATGGGTAGCTCTGAGGGATGTAGTAGTGAAGGCAGCAGAGGATAAAGTAGGTACAAAGACGAGGGCTGCTAGAAATCCTTGGGTAACAGAAGAAATATTGAATTTAATTGATGAAAGGAGAAAATATAAAAATGCAGTAAATGAAGCAGGCAAAAAGGAATACAGACGTCTCAAAAATGAGATCGACAGAAAGTGCAAAATGGCTAAACAGGGATGGCTAGAGGACAAATGTAAGGATGTAGAAGCTTATTTCACTAGGGGTAAGATAGATACTGCCTACAGGAAAATTAAAGAGACCTTTGGAGAGAAGAGAACCACGTGTATGAATATCAAGAGCTCAGATGGCAGCCCAGTTCTAAGCAAAGAAGGGAAGGCAGAAAGGTGGAAGGAGTATATAGAAGGCTTATACAAGGGCGATGTACTTGAGGACAATATTATGGAAATAGAAGAGGATGTAGATGAAGACGAAATGGGAGATACGATACTGCGTGAAGAGTTTGACAGAGCACTGAAAGACCTGAGTCGAAACAAGGCCCCTGGAGTAGACAACATTCCATTAGAACTACTGACGGCCTTGGGAGAGCCAGTCATGACAAAACTCTACCAGCTGGTGAGCAAGATGTATGAGACAGGCGAAATACCCTCAGACTTCAAGAAGAATATAATAATTCCAATCCCAAAGGAAACAGGTGCTGACAGATGTGAAAATTACCGAACTATCAGTTTAATAAGCCACGGCTGCAAAATACTAACGCGAATTCTTTACAGACGAATGGAAAAACTGGTAGATGCAGACCTCGGGGAGGATCAGTTTGGATTCCGTCGAAATGTTGGAACACGTGAGGCAATACTGACCTTACGACTTATCTTAGAAGAAAGATTAAGAAAAGGCAAACCTACGTTTCTAGCATTTGTAGACTTAGAGAAAGCTTTTGACAATGTTGACTGGAATACTCTTTTTCAAATTCTAAAGGTGGCAGGGGTAAAATACAGGGAGCGAAAGGCTAGTTATAATTTGTACAGAAACCAGATGGCAGTAATAAGAGTCGAGGGGCATGAAACGGAAGCAGTGGTTGGGAAAGGAGTGAGACAGGGTTGTAGCCTCTCCCCGATGTTATTCAATCTGTATATTGAGCAAGCAGTAAAGGAAACAAAAGAAAAATTCGGAGTAGGTATTAAAATTCATGGAGACGAAGTAAGAACTTTGAGGTTCGCCGATGACATTGTAATTCTGTCAGAGACGGCAAAGGACTTGGAAGAGCAGTTGAACGGAATGGACAGTGTCTTGAAAGGAGGATATAAGATGAACATTAACAAAAGCAAAACGAGGATAATGGAATGTAGTCAAATTAAATCGGGTGATGCTAAGGGAATTAGATTAGGAAATGAGACACTTAAAGTAGTAAAGGAGTTTTGCTATTTAGGAAGTAAAATAACTGATGATGGTCGAAGTAGAGAGGATATAAAATGTAGACTGGCAATGGCAAGGAAAGCGTTTCTGAAGAAGAGAAATTTGTTAACATCGAATATAGATTTATGTATCAGGAAGTCGTTTCTGAAAGTATTTGTTTGGAGTGTAGCCATGTATGGAAGTGAAACATGGACGATAACTAGTTTGGACAAGAAGAGAATAGAAGCTTTCGAAATGTGGTGCTACAGAAGAATACTGAAGATAAGGTGGATAGATCACGTAACTAATGAGGAAGTATTGAATAGGATTGGGGAGAAGAGAAGTTTGTGGCACAACTTGACTAGAAGAAGGGATCGGTTGGTAGGACATGTTTTGAGGCATCAAGGGATCACAAATTTAGCATTGGAGGGCAGCGTGGAGGGTAAAAATCGTAGAGGGAGACCGAGAGATGAGTACACTAAGCAGATTCAGAAGGATGTAGGTTGCGGTAGGTACTGGGAGATGAAGCAGCTTGCACAGGATAGAGTAGCATGGAGAGCTGCATCAAACCAGTCTCAGGACTGAAGACAACAACAACAACAACAACAAGTACAACCGTTTCAGAGAGAAGAGCGGCCAATGTGACGATCTGGCTTTAAGTCGATTCGATAACAAATGACAAAAAGGGACGGATTTCTCAGGTTTTTACTACATATGAACACATTTCACATTCTCCCTTGAAACGCGGCTGCTAGTCCTCCTTTCATGCAGAATCTTAAGGTCCTAGCTCATGTCCAAGGCACAAAAGAAGGGCAAAAAGTCAATAATCGATACCTAAATCTTGAATTGTACTACTTCTTACTGGCTATTACATCACCTTAGAAGGATCATCTATGTTCTACTATGGTGCTCTTAGTGTCTCCAGATACCACAGTACGCCACATAACTTTGCACAAGATGAATGTAACCGTTTCCGACAGAAGTGCGGCCAATGTGACGATCTGGCTTTAAGTCGACCGTATAACAAATGAAAAAAAGGGACGGATTTCTCAGGTTTTTACTAAATATGAACACTTTTCACATTCTCCCTTGCAACGTGGCTGCTAGACCTCCTTCCATGCAAAATTTTAAGTTCCTATCTCATGTCCAAGGCATCAAAGAAGGGTAAAAAGTCAATAATCGATACCTAAATCTTGAATTGTACTACTTCTTACTGGCTATTACATCACCTTAGAAGGATCGTCTGTGTTCTACTATGGTGCTTTTAGTGTCTCCAGATACCACAGTACGCGACATAACTTTGCACAAGATGAATGTAACCGTTTCCGACAGAAGTGCGGCCAATGTGACAATCTGGCTTTAAGTCGATTCGATAACAAATGACGAAAACAGACGGATTTCTCAGGTTTTTACTACACATGAACACTTTTCACATTCTGTCGTGCAACGCGGCTGCTAGTTCTCATTTCATGCAAAATCTTAAGTACCTAGGTCATGTCCAAGGCACCAAAGATGTGTAAAAAGTCAATAATCGATACCTAAAGCTTAATTTGTACTACTACTTACTAGATATTACATCAACTGAGAAACCTCATCTGTATTCTACTACGGTGCTTTTAGTGTCTCCGAACACCGCAGCACGCGTCATAGCTTTGCAGACGATAAATGTAACCGTTTCAGAGAGAAGAGCGGCTAATGAGACGATCTGGCTTTAAGTCGATTCGATAACAAATTACGAAAACGGACGGATTTATCAGGTTTTTACTAAATATGAACACTTTTCACATTCTCCCGTGCAACGCGGCTGCTAGTCCTCTTTTCATGCAAAACCTTAAGGTCCTAGCTCATGTGGAAGGCACCAAAGCCGGCTAAAAAGTCAATAATCGATAACTAAAACTTGAATTGTAATACCTCTTACTGGCCATTACATCAACTTAGAAGCTTCATCTGAGTTCTACTAAGAAGTTTTTAGTGACCTCGCATACCGCAGCAGGCGACATAGCTTTGCAGACGACAAATATAACCGTTTCAGAGAGAAGAGCGGCCAATGTGACGATCTGGCTTTAAGTCGATTCGAAAACAAATGACGGAAACGCAAGGATTTCTCAGGTTTTTACTACATATGAACATTTTTCACATTCTACCGTGCAACGCGGAAGCTAGTCCTCTTTTCATGCAAAGTCTTAAGGTTGTACCACATGTCCAAGGCACCAAAGAAGGGTAAAAAGTCAATAATCGATAACTAAAACTTGAATTGTACTCCTTCTTACTGGCTATTACATCAACTTAGAAGCCTCTTATGTGTTCTGCTATGCTGCTTTTATTGTCTCCGCATACCGCAGCACGCGACATAGCGTTGCAACCGATAAATGTAACCGTATCAGAGAGAAAAGCGGCCTGTGTGACGATATGGCTTTGAGTCGATTGCATAACAAATAACGAAAACGGACGGATTTTTTAGATTTTTACTACATATCAATACATGTCTCATTCTCCCGTACAACGCGGCAGCTAGGCCTCCTTTCATGTAAAGTCTTAAGGTCCTAGTTCATGTCTAAGGCACCAAAGCCGCCTAAAAAGTTAATAATTGATAACTAAAACTTGACTTGTACTACTTCGTATTAGCTATTACAAAACTTAGATGCTTCATCTGTGTTCTACTATGTTGTTTTTAGTGACCCCGCATACTGCAGCGCGCGACTTAGCTTTTCAGACGATAAATGTATCCGTTTCAGAGAGAAGAGCGGCCAATGAGACGATCTGGCTTTAAGTCGATTCGATAACAAATGACAAAAACCTACGGATTTCTCAGGTTTTTACTACATATGAACACTTTTCACATTCTCCCATGCAACTCGTTTGCTAGTCCTCCATTCATGCAGAATCTTAAGGTCCTAGCTCATGTCCAAGGCTCCAAAGAAAGGGTAAAAAGTCAATAATCGTTATCTAAAACTTGTATTGTAATACTTCTTACTGGCTATTACATCAACTTAGAAGCTTCATCTGTGGTATACTATGGTGCTTTTACTGTCTCCGCATAACGCAGCACGCGACATATCTTTGCAGACGATACATGTACCCGTTTCAGAGAGAAAACCGGCCAATGTGACGATCTAGCTTTAAGCCCATTCGGTAACAAATGACGAAAACGGACTGATTTCTCATGTTTTACTACATATGAACACTTTTCACATTCTTCCTTGTAACGCGGCTGCTAGTTCTTCTTTCATGCAAAATCTTAAGGTCCTACCTCATGTGCAAAGCACTTAAGCGGGCTAAAAAGTCTATAATCGATAACTAAAACTTGAATTGTGCTACTTCTTACGGGCTGTTACATCAAATGAGAAGCTTCATCCTTGTTCTGCTATGGTGCTTTTAGTGTCTCCGCGTACCGCAGGACGGGACATGGCGTTGCAGACGATAAATGTAACCGTGTCAGAGCGAAGAGCGGCTAATGTCGGAATCTGGCATGAAGTCGATTCGATAACAAATGTCGAAAACGGACCGGTTTCTCAGGATTTTAGTACATATGAACACTTTTCACATTCTCCCATGCTACGCCGCTGCTAGTCCTCCTTTCATGCAAAATCTTAAGGTCCTAGCTCAAACCCAAAGCACTAAAGAAGGGTAAAAAGTCTATACACGATAACTAAAACTTGAATTGTACTGTTTAGTACTGGCTATTACATGAACTTAGAAGCTTCTTCTGTGTTCTACTATGGGGCATTTTGTGTCTCAGCAAACCGCAGCACGCGACATAGGTTTGCAGACGATAAATGTAACCGTTTCAGAGAGGAGACTGGCCAATGTGACGATCTAGCTTTAAGTCGATTCGGTAACAAATGATGAAAACGGACTGATTTCTCATGTTTTTACTACATACGAACACTTTTCACATCCTCCCGTGCAACGCGGCTGCTAGAACATGTTTCATGCAAAATCTTAAGGTCCTAGCTCATGTCCAAGGCACCAAAGAAAGGGTAAAAATCAATAATCGATCAATAAAACTTGAATTGTACTACTTCTTACTGGCTATTACATTAAATTAGAAGCTTCATCTGTGTTCTACTATGGTGTTTTTAGTGTCTCCGCATACCGCAAAACGCGACATAGCTTTGCAAACCATAAATGTAACCGTTTAGAAGACCGGGCAATATGACGATCTAGCTATAAGCCGATTCGATAACAAATGACGAAAACGGATTGATTTCTCAGGTTTTCACTTCATATGAACACTTTTCACACTCTCCCGTGCAACGCTGCTGCTAGTCCTACTTTCATGCAAAATCTTAAGGTCCTAGGTCATGTCAAAGGCACCAAAGCCGGCTAAAAAGTCAATAATCGATATCTAGAACTTGTATTGTAATGCTTCTTACTGGCTATTACATCAACTTAGAAGCTTCATCTGTGGTCCACTATGGTGCTTTTATTGTCACCGCATACCGCAGTACACGACATGGCTTTGAGGCGACAAATGTAACCGTTCCAGAGAGAAGAGCGACCAATGTGACGATCTTACTTTAGGTCGATTCCATAACAAATGACGAAAACGGACGGATTTCTCAGGTTTTTACTACATGTGAACACTTCTCACATTATCCCTTGTTACGCGGCTGCTAGTTCTACTATCATACAAAATCGTAAGGTCCTAGGTCATGTCCAAGGCACCAAAGAAGGGTATAAAGTCAATAATCGGTAACCAAAACTTGAATAGTACTGCTTCTTCCTGCCTATTACATCAACTTAATAGCTTCTTCTGTGTTCTACTATGGTGCGTCTAGTGTCTCCGCATACCACAACACGCGACATAGCTTTGCAGACGATGAATGTGACCGTTTTGGAGAGTAGAGCGGCCAATGTGACGATCTTACTTTCAGTCGATTCGATAACAAATGACGAAAACGGACGGTTTTCTGAGGTTTTTACAACTTATGAACACTTTTCACACTCTTCCGTGCTACGCGGCTGCTATACCTCCCTTCATGCAAAATCTTAAGGTCCTAGCCCATAACCGAGGCACCACAGAAGGGTATAAAGTCAATAATCGATAACTAAAACTTGAATTGTACTACTACTTACTGGGTATTACATTAACTTAGAAGCTTCGTCTGTTTTCTACTATTGTGCTTTTAGTATCTCCGCAATACCGCTTCACGCGACATAAATTTGTAGACGATAAATGTAACTGTTTCAGAAAGAAGAGAGGCTAATATGACGATCTTACTTTAAGTCGATTCGAAATCAAATGACGAAAACGTACGGATTTCTCGGGTTTTTACTACTTATGAACACTTTTCACACTCTCTCGTGCAACGCGGCTGCTAGACCATATTTCATGCAAAATCTTAAGGTCCTAGCTCATGTGCAAGGCAGCCAAGAAGGGTAAAAGTCAATAATCGATAGCTAAAACCTGAATTGTACTACTTCTTACTGGCTATTAGATTAACTTAGAAGCTTCATCTGTGTTCTACTATGGTGCTTTTAGTATCTTCACATACCGCAGCACGCGACATAGCTAAGCAGACCATAATTGTTACGGTTTAAGAGAGAAGAGCGGCCCCCGTGACGATATGGCTTTAAGTCGATTTGATAATAAATGACCAAAACGGACGGATTTCGCAGGTTTTTTACATGTGAACACTTTTTACACTCTCCCTTGCAACGCTGCTGCTAGTTCTTCTTTCATGCAAAATCGTAAGGTAATAACTCATGTCCAAGGCACCTAAGAAGGGTAATAAGTCAATAATCGATACCTAACACTTGAATTTTAATGCTTCTTACTGTCTATTACATCAACTTAGAAGCTTCTTCTGTGTTCTACTATGACGCTTTTAGTATCTCCACATACCGCAGCACGCGACATAGCATTGCTGACGATAAATGTAACCGTTTAATAGAGAAGAGCGGCCCCCATGACGATCTGGCTTTAAGTCGATTTGATAACAAATGACGAAAACGGACGGATTATTCAGGTTTTTACTACTTATGAACACTTTCCACGCTCTCCCGTGCAACGCGGCTACTAGTCCTCCTTTCATGCAAAATCCTAATGTCCTAGCTCGTGCCCAAGGCACCAAAGAAGGGTCAAGGTCAATAATCGATAGCTAAAACTTGAATTGTACCACATCTTACTGGCTATTACATTAACTTAGAAGCTTCATCTGTGTTCTACTATGGTGCTTTTAGTATCACCACATACCGCAGCACGCGACATAGCTTTGCTGACGATAAATGTAACCGTTTAAGAGAGAAGAGCGGCCCCCGTGACGATTTGGCTATATGTCGATTTGATAATAAATGACGAAAACGGACGGATTTCTCAGGGTTTTAGGACATGTGAACGATTTTCACATTCTCCCTTGCAACGCGGCTGCCAGTCATCCTTTCATGCAAATTCTTAAGGTCCTAGCTCATATCCAGGGCACCGAAGAAGGGTAAAAAGTCAATAATCGATAACTAAAACTTGATTTTTACTGCTTCTTACTGTCTATAACATCAACTTAGAATCTTCTTGTGTGTTCTACTATGGCGCTTTTAGTATATCCGCATACCGCAGCACGCGACATAGCTTTGCAGACGACAAATGTAACCGTTTAAGAGAGAAGAGCGGCCCCCGTGACGATCTGGCTTTAAGTCGATTTGAAAATAAATGACGAAAACGGACGGATTTCTCAGGTTTTTACTCCATGTGAACACTTTTCACACACTCCCTTGCAACGAGGCTGCTAGTTCTTCTTTCATGCATAACCGTAAGGTCCTAGCTCATGTCCAAGGCACCAAAGAAGGGTAAAAAATCAATAACCGATTACTAAAACTTGAATTTTACTGCTTCTTACTGTCTATTACATCAACTTCGAAGCTTCTTCTGTGTTCTACTATGGCGCTTTTAGTATCTCCACATACTGCAGCATGCGACATAGCTTTGCAGACGATAAATGTAACCGTTTAAGAGAGGAGAGCGGCCCCCGTGACGATCTGGCTTTAAGTCGATTTGATAATAAATGACGAAAACGGACGGATTTCTCAGGTTTTTACTACATGTGAACACTTTTCACACTCTCCCTTGCAACGCGGCTGCTAGTTCTTCTTTCATGGAAAATCGTAATGTCCTAGCTCATTTCCAAGGCACCAAAGAAGAGTAAAAATCAATAATCGATATCTAAAACTTGAATTTTACTGCTTCTTACTGTCTATTACATCAACTTAGAAGCTTCTTCTGTGTTCTACTATGGCGCTTTTAGTATCTCCACATACCGCAGCATGCGACGTAGCTTTGCAGACGATAAATGTAACCGTTTCAGACAGAAGAGTGGCATATGTGACGATCTGGCTTTAAGTCGATTTGATAACAAATGACGGAAACGGACGGATTCCTCAGGTTTTTACTACATATGAACACTTTTTACATTCTCCCGTGCAACGCGGCTGCCAGTCATCCTTTCATGCAAATTCTTAAGGTCCCAGCTCATGTCCAAGGCACCAAAGAAGGGTAAAAAGTCAATAATCGATAACTAAAACTTGAACTTTACTGCTCCTTACTGTCTATTAAATCATCTTAGAAGCTTCTTCTGTGTTCTACTACGGCGCTTTTATAATCTCCGCATAACGCAGCACGCGACATTGCATTGCAGACGATAAATGTATCCGTTTAAGAGAGAAGAGCGGCCCCTGTATCGATTTGGCTTTAAGTCGATTCAATAACAATTGACGAAAACGTAGAGATTTCTCAGGTTTTTACTACATGTGAACACTTTTCAAATTCTCCCTTGCAACGCGGCTACTAGTTCTTCTTTCATGCAAAATCGTAAGGTCCTAGCTCATGTCCAAGGCACCAAAGAAGGGTAAAAAGTCAATAAACGATAACTAAAATTTGAATTTTACTGCATCTTACTGCCTATTACATCAACTTAGAAGCTTCTCCGGTGTTCTACTATGGTGCATTTAGCCTCTCCGCATACCGCAGCACGCGACATAGCTTTGCAGACGATAAATGTAACCGTTTCAGAAAGAATAGCGGCCAATATGACGATCTTACTTTAAATCGATTCGATAACAAATGACGAAAACGGACGGATTTCTCAGGTTTTTACTACTTATGAACACTTTCCACCCTCTCCCGTGCAACGTGGCTGCTAGTCCTCCTTTCATGCAAAATCTTAAGGCCCTAGCTCATGTCCAAGGCACCAAAGAAGGGTAAAAAGTCAATAATCGATAACTAAATCTTGAATTGTACTGCTTCTTACTGTCTATTACAGCAACTTAGAAGCTTATTCTGTGTTGTACTATGGCGCTTTTAGTATCTCCACATACCGCAGCATGCAACGTAGCTTTGCAGGCGATAAATGTAACCGTTTCAGAGAGAAGAGTGGCCTATGTGACGATCTGGCTTTAAGTAAATTTGATAACAAATGACGGAAACCTACGGATTTGTCAGGTTTTTACTACATATGAACACTTTTCACATTCTCCCGTGCAACGCGGCTGCCAGTCATCCTTTCATGCAAATTCTTAAGGCCCTAGCTCATGTCCAAGGCACCAAAGAAGGATCACAGTCAATAATCGATAGCTAAAACTTGAATTGTACTACTTCTTCCTGCCTATTACATCTAATTCGAAGCTTCTTCTGTGTTTTACTATGGCGCTTTTAGTATCTCCACATACCGCAGCATGCGGCATAGCTTTGCAGACGATAAATGTAACCGTTTCAGAGAGAAGAGTGTCCTAAGTGACGATCTGGCTTTAAATCGATTTGATGACAAATGACGGAAACGGACGGATTTCTCAGGTTTTTACTACATATGAACACTTTTCACATTCTCCCGTGCAACGTGGCTGCCATTCATCCTTTCATGAAAATTCTTAAGGTCCTAGCTCATGTACAAGGCACCAAAGAAGGGCAAAAAGTCAATAATCGATAACTAAAACTTGAGTTGTACTACTTCTTGCTGCCTATTACATCAACTTAGAAGCTTCTTCTGTGTTCTACTATAGTGCTTTTAGTGTGTCCGCATACCGCAGCACGCGACATAGCTTTGCAGACGATAAATGTAACCGTTTCAGAGAGAAGAGCGACTATTGTGGAAGTCTGGCTTGAAGTCGATTCGATAATAAATGACGAAAACTTTCTAATGTCTCAGGTATTTACTACATATGAACACTTTTCACTTTCTCCCATACAACGCGGCTGCTAGTCCTCCTTTCATGCAAAATCCTAAGGTCCTACCTCATGTCCAAGGCACCAAAGAAGGGTAAAAAGTCTATACTCGTTAACTAAAGCTTGAATTGTACTGTTTCTTACTGGCTATTACATGAACTTAGAAGCTTCTTCTTTGTTCTACTATGGTGCTTTTTGTGTCTTCGCATACCGCAGCACGCGACATTCCTTTGCAGACGATAAATGTAACCATTTAAGAGAGGAGAGCGGCCCCCGTGACGATCTGGCTTTAAGTCGATTTGATAATAAATGACGAAAACGGACGGATTATTCAGTTTTTTACTACATGTGAACACTTTTCACACTCTCCCTAGAAACGCGGCTGCTAGTTCTTCTTTCATGCAAAATCGAAAGGTCCTAGCTCATGTCCAAGGCACCAAAGAAGGGTAAAAAGTCAATAATCGATATCTAAAACTTGAATTTTACTACTTCTTACTGTCTATTACATCAACTTAGAAGCTTCCTCTGTGTTCTACTATGGCGCTTTTAGTATCTCCACATACCGCAGCATGCGACATAGCTTTGCAGACGATAAATGTAACCGTTCCAGAGAGAAGAGTGGCCTATGTGACGATCTGGCTTTAAGTCGATTTGATAACAAATGACGGAAACGGACGGATTTCTCAGGTTTTTACTAAATGTGAACACTTTTCACCTTCTCCCGTGCAACGCGGCTGCCAGTCATCCTTTCATGCAAATTCTTAAGGTCCTATCTCATGTCGAAGGCACCAAAGAAGTGTAAAAAGTCAATAATCGATAACCAAAACTTAATTTTACTGCTTCTGAAAGTCTATTACATCAACTTAGAAGCTTCTGTGTTCTACTATCGCGCTTTTAGTATCTCCGCATACCGCAGCACGCGACATTGCATTGCTGACGATAAATGTATCCGTTTAAGACAGAAGCGCGGCCCCTGTGTCGATTTGGCTTTAAGTCGATTCGATAACAAATGACGAAAACGTAGAGATTTCTCAGGTTTTTACTACATGTGAACACTTTTCACATTCTCCCTTGCAACGCGGCTACTAGTTCTTCTTTCATGCAAAATCGTAAGGTCCTAGCTCATGTCCAAGGCACCAAAGAAGGGTAAAAAGTCAATAAACGATAACTAAAACTTGAATTGTACTGCTTCTTACTGCCTATTACATCAACTTAGAAGTTTCTTCGGTGTTCTACTATGGTGCATTTAGCCTCTCCGCATACCGCAGCACGCGATATAGCTTTGCAGACGATAAATGTAACCGTTTCAGAAAGGATAGCGGCCAATATGACGATCTTACTTTTAATCGATTCGATAACAAATGACGAAAACGGACGGATTTCTCAGGTTTTTACTTCTTATGAACACTTTTCACACTCTCCCGTGCAACGCGGCAGCTAGTCCTCCTTTCATGCAAAATCTTAATGTCCTCGCTCATGTCAAAGGCACCATGAAGGATCAACGTCAATAATCGATAGCTAAAACTTGAATTGTACTACTTCTTACTGCCTATTACATTATCTTACCTGTAGAAGCTTCATCTGTGTTCTACTATGATGCTTTTAGTATCTCCACATACCGCAGCACGCGACATAGCTTTGCAGACGATAAATGTACCCGTTTCAGAGAGAAGAGTGACTATTGAGGAAGTCTGGCTTGTAGTCGATCGACAATAAATGACGAAAACTTTCTGATTTCTCAGGTATTTACTACATGTGAACACTTTTCACACTCTCCCTCGCAACGAGGCTGCTAGCTCTTCTTTCATGCAAAATCGTAAGGTCCTAGCCCATGTCCAAGGCACCAAAGAAGGGTAAAAAGTCAATAATCGATACCTAAATCTTGAATTGTACTACTTCTTACTGGCTATTACATCAACTTTGAAGCTTCATCTGTGTTCCACTATGGTGCTTTTAGTGCCTCCGCATACTGCAGCACGCGACAGAGCTTTGCAGACGATAAATGTAACCGTTTAAGAGAGAAGAGCGGCCCCCGTGACGATCTGGCTTTTTGTCGATTTCATAACAAATGACGAAAACGGACGGATTTCGCAGGGTTTTAGTACATGTGAACGCTTTTCACATTCTCCCTTGGAACGCGGCTGCTTGTTCTTCTTCCATGCATAATCGTAAGGTCCTAGCTCAAGTTCAAGGCACCAAAGAAAGGTAAAAAGTGAATAATCGATAACTAAAACTTGAATTGTACTGCTTCTTACTGTCTATTACATCAACTTAGAAGCTTCTTCTGTGTTCTACTATGGCGCTTTTAGTATCTCCGCATAACGCAGCACGCGACATAGCTTTGCAGACGATAAATGTACCCGTTTCAGAGAGAAGAGCGACTATTGTGGAAGTCTGGCTTGTAGTCGATCGATAATAAATGACGAAAACTTTCTGATTTCTCAGGTATTTACTACATATGAACACTTTTCACATTCTCCCATTTAACGCGGCTGCTAGTCCTCCTTTCATGCAAAATTCTAAGGTCGTACCTCATGTCCAAGGCACCAAAGAAGGGTAAAAAGTCTATACTCGATAACTAAAGCTTGAATTGTACTGTATCTTACTGGCTATTACCCGAACTTAGAAGCTTCTTCTTTGTTCTACTATGGTGCTTTTTGTGTCTTCGCATACCGCAGCACGCGACATTGCTTTGCAAACGATAATTGTAACCGTTTCAGAGAGAAGAGTGGCCTATGTGACGATCAGGCTTTAAGTCGATTTGATAACAAATGACGTAAACGGACGGATTTCTCAGGTTTTTACTACATGTGAACACTTTTCACACTCTCCCTTGCAACGCGGCTGCTTGTTTTTCATTAATGCAAAATCGTAAGGTCCTAGCTCATGTCCAAGGCACCAAAGAAAGGTAAAAAGTCAATAATCGATAACTAAATCTTGAATTGTACTGCTTCTTACTGTCTATTACAGCAACTTAGAAGCTTATTCTGTGTTGTACTATGGCGCTTTTAGTATCTCCACATACCGCAGCATGCAACGTAGCTTTGCAGGCGATAAATGTAACCGTTTCAGAGAGAAGAGTGGCCTATGTGACGATCTGGCTTTAAGTCAATTTGATAACAAATGACGGAAACCTACGGATTTGTCAGGTTTTTACTACATATGAACACTTTTCACATTCTCCCGTGCAACGTGGCTGCCAGTCATCCTTTCATGCAAATTCTTAAGGCCCTAGCTCATGTCCAAGGCACCAAAGAAGGATCACAGTCAATAATCGATAGCTAAAACTTGAATTGTACTACTTCTTCCTGCCTATTACATCTAATTCGAAGCTTCTTCTGTGTTTTACTATGGCGCTTTTAGTATCTCCACATACCGCAGCATGCGGCATAGCTTTGCAGACGATAAATGTAACCGTTTCAGAGAGAAGAGTGTCCTAAGTGACGATCTGGCTTTAAGTCGATTTGATGACAAATGACGGAAACGGACGGATTTCTCAGGTTTTTACTACATATGAACACTTTTCACATTCTCCCGTGCAACGTGGCTGCCATTCATCCTTTCATGAAAATTCTTAAGGTCCTAGCTCATGTACAAGGCACCAAAGAAGGGCAAAAAGTCAATAATCGATAACTAAAACTTGAGTTGTACTACTTCTTGCTGCCCATTACATCAACTTAGAAGCTTCTTCTGTGTTCTACTATAGTGCTTTTAGTGTGTCCGCATACCGCAGCACGCGACATAGCTTTGCAGACGATAAATGTAACCGTTTCAGAGAGAAGAGCGACTATTGTGGAAGTCTGGCTTGAAGTCGATTCGATAATAAATGACGAAAACTTTCTGATTTCTCAGGTATTTACTACATATGAACACTTTTCACTTTCTCCCATACAACGCGGCTGCTAGTCCTCCTTTCATGCAAAATCCTAAGGTCCTACCTCATGTCCAAGGCACCAAAGAAGGGTAAAAAGTCTATACTCGTTAACTAAAGCTTGAATTGTACTGTTTCTTACTGGCTATTACATGAACTTAGAAGCTTCTTCTTTGTTCTACTATGGTGCTTTTTGTGTCTTCGCATACCGCAGCACGCGACATTCCTTTGCAGACGATAAATGTAACCGTTTAAGAGAGGAGAGCGGCCCCCGTGACGATCTGGCTTTAAGTCGATTTGATAATAAATGACGAAAACGGACGGATTATTCAGGTTTTTACTACATGTGAACACTTTTCACACTCTCCCTAGCAACGCGGCTGCTAGTTCTTCTTTCATCCAAAATCGTAAGGTCCTAGCTCATGTCCAAGGCACCAAAGAAGGGTAAAAAGTCAATAATCGATATCTAAAACTTGAATTTTACTACTTCTTACTGTCTATTACATCAACTTAGAAGCTTCCTCTGTGTTCTACTATGGCGCTTTTAGTATCTCCACATACCGCAGCATGCGACATAGCTTTGCAGACGATAAATGTAACCGTTCCAGAGAGAAGAGTGGCCTATGTGACGATCTGGCTTTAAGTCGATTTGATAACAAATGACGGAAACGGACGGATTTCTCAGGTTTTTACTAAATGTGAACACTTTTCACATTCTCCCGTGCAACGCGGCTGCCAGTCATCCTTTCATGCAAATTCTTAAGGTCCTATCTCATGTCGAAGGCACCAAAGAAGTGTAAAAAGTCAATAATCAATAACCAAAACTTAATTTTACTGCTTCTTGATGTCTATTACATCAACTTAGAAGCTTCTGTGTTCTACTATCGCGCTTTTAGTATCTCCGCATACCGCAGCACGCGACATTGCATTGCTGACGATAAATGTATCCGTTTAAGACAGAAGCGCGGCCCCTGTGTCGATTTGGCTTTAAGTCGATTCGATAACAAATGACGAAAACGTAGAGATTTCTCAGGTTTTTACTACATATGAACACTTTTCACATTCTCCCTTGCAACGCGGCTACTAGTTCTTCTTTCATGCAAAATCGTAAGGTCCTAGCTCATGTCCAAGGCACCAAAGAAGGGTAAAAAGTCAACAAACGATAACTAAAACTTGAATTGTACTGCTTCTTACTGCCTATTACATCAACTTAGAAGTTTTTTCGGTGTTCTACTATGGTGCATTTAGCCTCTCCGCATACCGCAGCACGCGATATAGCTTTGCAGACGATAAATGTAACCGTTTCAGAAAGGATAGCGGCCAATATGACGATCTTACTTTTAATCGATTCGATAACAAATGACGAAAACGGACGGATTTCTCAGGTTTTTACTTCTTATGAACACTTTTCACACTCTCCCGTGCAACGCGGCAGCTAGTCCTCCTTTCATGCAAAATCTTAATGTCCTCGCTCATGTCAAAGGCACCATGAAGGATCAACGTCAATAATCGATAGCTAAAACTTGAATTGTACTACTTCTTACTGCCTATTACATTATCTTACCTGTAGAAGCTTCATCTGTGTTCTACTATGATGCTTTTAGTATCTCCACATACCGCAGCACGCGACATAGCTTTGCAGACGATAAATGTACCCGTTTCAGAGAGAAGAGTGACTATTGAGGAAGTCTGGCTTGTAGTCGATCGACAATAAATGACGAAAACTTTCCGATTTTCTCAGGTATTTACTACATGTGAACACTTTTCACACTCTCCCTCGCAACGAGGCTGCTAGCTCTTCTTTCATGCAAAATCGTAAGGTCCTAGCTCATGTCCAAAGCACCAAAGAAGGATAAAAAGTAAATAAACGATAACAAAAACTTGAATTGTACTACTTCTTGCTGCCTATTACATCAAATTAGAAGCTTCTTCTGTCTTCTACTATGGCCCTTTTAGTATCTCCACATACCGCAGCACGCGACATAGCTTTGCAGACGATAAATGTACCCGTTTCAGAGAGAAGAGTGACTATTGTGGAAGTCTGGCTTGTAGTCGATCGACAATAAATGACGAAAACTTTCTGATTTCTCAGGTATTTACTACATGTGAACACTTTTCACACTCTCCCTCGCAACGAGGCTGCTAGCTCTTCTTTCATGCAAAATCGTAAGGTCCTAGCCCATGTCCAAGGCACCAAAGAAGGGTAAAAAGTCAATAATCGATACCTAAATCTTGAATTGTACTTTTTCTTACTGGCTATTACATCAAATTTGAAGCTTCATCTGTGTTCTACTATGGTGCTTTTAGTGCCTCCGCATACTGCAGCACGCGACAGAGCTTTGCAGACGATAAATGTAACCGTTTAAGAGAGAAGAGCGGCCCCCGTGACGATCTGGCTTTTTGTCGATTTCATAACAAATGACGAAAACGGACGGATTTCGCAGGGTTTTAGTACATGTGAACGCTTTTCACATTCTCCCTTGGAACGCGGCTGCTTGTTCGTCTTCCATGCATAATCGTAAGGTCCTAGCTCAAGTCCAAGGCACCAAAGAAAGGTAAAAAGTGAATAATCGATAACTAAAACTTGAATTGTACTGCTTCTTACTGTCTATTACATCAACTTAGAAGCTTCTTCTGTGTTCTACTATGGCGCTTTTAGTATCTCCGCATAACGCAGCACGCGACATAGCTTTGCAGACGATAAATGTACCCGTTTCAGAGAGAAGAGCGACTATTGTGGAAGTCTGGCTTGTAGTCGATCGATAATAAATGACGAAAACTTTCTGATTTCTCAGGTATTTACTACATATGAACACTTTTCACATTCTCCCATTTAACGCGGCTGCTAGTCCTCCTTTCATGCAAAATTCTAAGGTCGTACCTCATGTCCAAGGCACCAAAGAATGGTAAAAAGTCTATACTCGATAACTAAAGCTTGAATTGTACTGTATCTTACTGGCTATTACCCGAACTTAGAAGCTTCTTCTTTGTTCTACTATGGTGCTTTTTGTGTCTTCGCATACCGCAGCACGCGACATTGCTTTGCAAACGATAATTGTAACCGTTTCAGAGAGAAGAGTGGCCTATGTGACGATCAGGCTTTAAGTCGATTTGATAACAAATGACGTAAACGGACGGATTTCTCAGGTTTTTACTACATGTGAACACTTTTCACACTCTCCCTTGCAACGCGGCTGCTTGTTTTTCTTTAATGCAAAATCGTAAGGTCCTAGCTCATGTCCAAGGCACCAAAGAAGGGTAAAAAGTCAATAATCGATATCTAAAACTTGAATTTTACTACTTCTTACTGTCTATTACATCAACTTAGAAGCTTTTTCTGTGTTCTACTATGGCGCTTTTAGTATCTCCACATACCGCAGCATGCGACATAGCTTTGCAGACGATAAATGTAACCGTTTGAGAGAGAAGAGTGGCCTATGTGACGATCTGGCTTTAAGTCGATTCGATAACAAATGACGGAAACGGACGGATTTCTCAGATTTTTACTAAATGTGTACACTTTTCACATTCTCCCTTGCAACGCGGCTACTAGTTCTTCTTTCATGCAAAATCTTAATGTCCTCGCTCTTGTCCAAGGCAACAAAGAAGGATCAAAGTCAATAATCGATAGCTAAAACTTGAATTGTACTACTTCTTACTGCCTATTACATTAACTTACCTGTAGAAGCTTCATCTGTGTTCTACTATAATGCTTTTAGTATCTCCACATACCGCAGCACGCGACATAGCTTTGCAGACGATAAATGTAACCGTTTAAGAGAGAAGAGCGGCCCCCGTGACGATCTGGCTTTTTGTCGATTTCATAATAAATGACGAAAACGGACGGATTTCTCAGGGTATTAGTACATGTGAACGCTTTTCACATTCTCCCTTGGAACGCGGCTGCTTGTTCTTCTTTCATGCATAATCGTAAGGTCCTAGCTCAAGTCCAAGGCACCAAAGAAAGGTAAAAAGTGAATAATCGATAACTAAAACTTGAATTGTACTGCTTCTTACTGTCTATTACATCAACTTAGAAGCTTCTTCTGTGTTCTACTATGGCGCTTTTAGTATCTCCGCATAACGCAGCACGCGACATAGCTTTGCAGTCGTCAAATGTAACCGTTTAAGAGAGAAGAGCGGCCCCCGTGACGACCTGGCTTTAAGTCGATTTGAAAATAAATGACGAAAACGGACGGATTTCTCAGGTTTTTACTACATGTGAACACTTTTCACACTCTCCCTCGCAACGAGGCTGCTAGCTCTTCTTTCATGCAAAATCGTAAGGTCCTAGCCCATGTCCAAGGGACCAAAGAAGGGTAAAATGTCAATAACCGATAACTAAAACTTGAATTTTACTGCTTCTTACTGTCTATTACATCAAATTCGAAGCTTCTTCTGTGTTCTACTATGGCGCTTTTAGTATTTCCACATACCGCAGCATGCGACATAGCTTTGTAGACGATAAATGTAACCGTTTCAGAGAGAAGAGTGGCCTAAGTGACGATCTGGCTTTAAGTCGATTTGATGACAAAGGACGGAAACGGACGGATTTCTCAGGTTTTTACTACATATGAACACTTTTCACATTCTCCCGTGCAACGCGGCTGCCAGTCATCCTTTCATGAAAATTCTTAAGGTCCTAGCTCATGCCCAAGGCACCAAAGAAGGGCAAAAAGTCAATAATCGATAACTAAAACTTGAATTGTACTAATTCTTGCTGCCTATTACATCGACTTAGAAGCTTCTTCTGTGTTCTACTATAGTGCTTTTAGTGTGTCCGCATACCGCAGCACGCGACATAGCTTTGCAGACGATAAATGTAACCGTTTCAGAGAGAAGAGCGACTATTGTGGAAGTCTGGCTTGAAGTCGATTCGATAACAAATGACGAAAACTTTCTGATGTCTCAGGTTTTTACTACATGTGAACACTTTTCACATACTCCCTTGCAACGCGGCTACTAGTTCTTCTTTCATTCAAAATCGTAAGGTCCTAGATCACGTCCAAAGCACCAAAGAAGGATAAAAAGTCAATAAACGATAAATAAAACTTGAATTTTACTGCTTCTTACCGCCTATTACATCAACTTAGAACCATCTTCGGTGTTCTACTATGGTGCATTTAGCCTCTCCGCATACCGCAGCACGCGACATAGCTTTGCAGACGATAAATGTAACCGTTTCAGAGAGGAATGCGGCAAAGCTGAGGATCTGGCTTTAAGTCGATTCGACAACAATTGACGAAAACGGAAGGAATTATCTGGTTTTTACTACATATGAACACTTCTGACTTTCTCCCATGCAACGCGGCTGCTAGTCCTTCTTTCATGCAAAATCTTAAGGTCCTAGCTCATGACCAAGGCACCAAAGAAGGGTAAAAAGTCAGTAACCGATAACTAAAACTTGAATTGTACTACTACTTACTGGCTATTACATCAACTTAGAAGCTTCATCTGTTTTCTGCTATGGTGCTTTTAGTATCTACGCATACCGCAGATCGCGAAATAGCTTTGCAGACGATAAATGTAACCGTTTCAGAGAGAAGAGCGACTATTGTGGAAGTCTGGCTTGAAGTCGATTCGATAATAAATGACGAAAACGGACGGATTTTTCATGTTTTTACCAAATATGAACACCTTTAACATTCTCCCGTACAACGCGGCTGCTAGTTCTTTTTTCATGCAAAAACGTAAGGTCCTAGTTCATGTCCAAGGCACCAAAGAAGGGTAAAAAGTTAATAATCGATAACTAAAACTTGAATTTTACTACTTGTCACTGTCTATTACATTAACTTAGAAGCTTCTTCTGTGTTCTACTATAGCGCTTTTAGTATCTCCACATACCGCAGCACGCGACATAGCTTTCCAGACGATAAATGTAACCGTTTCAGAGAGAAGAGCGACTATTGTGGAAGTCTGGCTTGAAGTCGATTCGATAATAAATGACGAAAACTTTCTGATTTCTCAGGTATTTACTACATATGAACACTTTTCACATTCTCCCATACAACGCGGCTGCTAGTCCTCCTTTCATGCAAAATCCTGAGGTCCTACCTCATGTCCAAGGCACCAAAGAAGGGTAAAAAGTCTATACACGATAACTAAAGCTTGAATTGTACTGTATCTTACTGGCTATTACATGAACTTAGAAGCTTCTTCTTTGTTCTACTATGGTGCTTTTTGTGTCTTCGCATACCGCAGCACGCGACATTGCTTTGTAGACGATAAATGTAACCGTTTCAGAGAGAAGAGTGGCCTATGTGACGATCAGGCTTTAAATCGATTTGGTAACAAATGACGGAAACGGACGGATTTCTCAGGTTTTTACTACATGTGAAAACTTTTCACACTCTCCCTTGCAACGCGGCTGCTAGTTCTTCTTTCATGCAAAATCGTAAGGTCCTACCTCATGTCCAAGGCACCAAAGAAGGGTAAAATGTCAATAAACGGTAAGTAAAACTTGAATTGTACTGCTTCTTACTGCCTATTACATCAACTTAAAAGCTTCTTCGGTGTTCTACTATGGTGCATCTAGCCTCTCCGCATACCGCACCACGCGACATAGCTTTGCAGACGATAAATGTAACCGTTTCAGAGAGAAGAGCGACTATTGTGGAAGTCTGGCTCGAAGTCGATTCGATAACAAATGACGAAAACTTTCTGATTTCTGAGGTTTTTACTACATGTGAACATTTTTCACATTCTCCCTTGCAACGCGGCTACTAGTTCTTCTTTCATGCAAAATCGTAAGGTCCTAGCTCATGACCAAGGCACCAAAGAAGGGTAAAAAGTCAGTAACCCTTAACTAAAACTTGAATTGTACTACTACTTACTGGTTATTACATCACCGTAGAAGCTTCATCTGTTTTCTGCTATGGTGCTTTTAGTATCTACGCATACCGCAGATCGCGAAATAGCTTTGCAGACGATAAATGTAACCGTTTAAGAGAGAAGAGCGGCCCCCGTGACGATCTGGCTTTAAGTCGATTTGATAACAAATGACGGAAACGGACGGATTTTTCAGGTTTTTTCTAAATATGAACACCTTTAACATTCTCCCTTGCAACGCGGCTGCCAGTCATCCTTACATGCAAATTCTTAAGGAATTAGCTCATATCCAAGGCACCAAAGAAGGGCAAAAAGTCAATAATCAATAACTAAAACTTGATTTGTAGTACTTATTGCTGGCTACTACATCAACTTAGAAGCTTCTTCTGTGTTCTACTATGGTGCTTTTTGTGACTCCGCAAACCGCAGCACGGGACATAGCATTGCTGACGATAAATGTAACTGTTTAATAGAGAATAGCGGCCCCCATGACGATCTGGCTTTAAGGCGATTTGATACCAAATGACGAAAACGGACGGATTATTCAGGTTTTTACTACATGTGAACACTTTTCACATTCGCCCTTGCTACGCGGCTGCTAGTTCTTTTTTCATGCAAAATCGTAAGGTCCTAGCTCATGTCCAAGGCACCAAAGAAAGGTAAAAAGTTAAGAATCGATAACTAAAACTTGAATTGACTGCTTCTTACTGTCTATTACATCAACATAGAAGCTTCTTCTGTGTTCTACTATGGCGCTTTTAGTATCTCAATATACCGCATCATGCGACATAGCTTTGCAGACAATAAATGTAACCGTTTCAGAGAGAAGAGTGGCCTATGTGACGATCAGGATTTAAGTCGATTTGATAACAAATGACGGAAACGGACGGATTTCTCAGGTTTTTACTACATGTGAACACTTTTGACATTCTCCCTTGCAACGCGGCAGCTAGTTCTTTTTTCATGCAAAATCTTAAGGTCCTAGCTCATGTCCAAGGCACCAAAGAAGGGTAAAAAGTCAATAATCGATACCTAAAACTTGAATTGTACTACTTCTTACTAGCTATTACATCAACTTAGGAGCTTCATCTGTGGTCTACTATGGTGCTTTTTGTGTCTCCGAATACCGCAGCACGCGACGTAGCTTTGCAGACGATAAATGTAACCGTTTCAGACAGAAGAGCGGCGAATGTGACGATCTGGCATTAAGTCGATTCGATAACATATGACGAAAACGGACGGATTTCTCATGTTTTTACTACATATGAACACTTTTCACATTCTCCCGTGCTACGTGACTGCTAGTCCTCCTTTCATGCAAAATCTTAAGTTCTTATTTCATGTCCTATGCACCAAAGAAGGGTAAAAAGTCAATAATCCATACCTAAAACTTGAATTGTACTACTTCTTCCTGGCTATTACATCAACTTAGAAGCTTCATCTGTGTTCTACTATGGTGCTTTCAGTGTCTCCGCATACCGCAGCACGCGACACAGCTTTGCAGACGATAAACGTATCCGTTTCAGACAGAAGAGCGGCCAATGTGACGATCTGGCTTTAAGTCGATTCGATTACAAATGACGAAAACGGACGGATTTCTCAGGTTTTTACTACATATGAAAACTTTTCACATTCTCCCATGCACCTCGGCTCCTAGTCCTCCTATCATGCAGAATCTTAAGGTCCTAGCTCATGTCCAAGGCACCAAAGCCAGATAAAATATCAATAATCGATACCTAAAACCTGAGTTGTACTACTTCTTACTGGCTATTACATCAACTTAGAAGCTTCATCTGTGTTCTACTATGGTGCTTTTGTTGTCTCCGCATACCGCAGCACGTGACATAGCTTTGCAAACTATAAGTACAACTGTTTCAGAGAGGAGGGCGGCTAATGTGACGATCTGGCTTTATGTCGATTCGATAACAAATGAAGAAAACTGACGGATTTCTCAGGTTTTTACAACATATGAACACTTTTCACGTTCTCCCGTGCAACGCGGCTGCTAGTCCTCCCTCCATGCAAAATCTTAAGTTCCTAGCTCATGTCCAAGGCACCAAAGAAGGGTAAAAAGTCAATAATCGATACCTAAAACTTGAATTGTACTACTTCTTATTGGCTATTACATCAACTTAGAAGCTTCATTGTGTTCTACTATGGTGCTTTTAGTGTCTCCGTGTACCACAGCACGCGACATATCTTTGCAGACAATAAACGTAACCGTTTCAGATGGAGGGGCGGCCAATGTGACGATCTGGCTTAAAGTCGATTCGATAACAAATGACGAAAACGGACGGATTTCTCAGGTTTTTACTACATATGAATACTTTTCACATTCTCCCGTGCAACGCGGCTGCTAGTCCTCCTTTCATGCAGAATCTTAAGGTCCTAACTCATGTCCAAGGCACCAAAGCATGCAAAAAAGTCAATAATCGATACCTAAAACCTGAGTTGTACCACATCTTACTGGCTATTACATCAACTTAGAAGCTTCATCTGTGTTCTACTATTTTGCATTTAGTGTCTCCGTATACCACAGCACGCGACATAGGTTTGCAGACAATAAACGTAACCGTTTCAGATGGAGGGGCGGCCAATGTGACGATCTGGCTTAAAGTCGATTCGATAACAAATGACGAAAACGGACGGGTTTCTCAGGTTTTTACTACATATGAAAACCTTTCACATTCTCCCATGCAACGCGGCAGCTAGACCTCCTTTTATGAAAAATCTTAAGTTACTAGCTGAAGTCAAAGGCACCAAAGAAGGGTAAAAAGTCAACAATCGATACATAAAACTTGAATTCTACTACTTCTTACTGGCTAATACATCATCTTAGAAGCTTCATCTGCGTTCAACTATGGTGCTTTTATTGTCTCCGCATACCGCAGCACGTGACATTGCGTTGCAGGCGATAAGTACAACTGTTTCAGAGAGGAGGGCGGCCAATGTGACGATCTGGCGTTAAGTCGATTCGATAACAAATGACGAAAACGGACGGATTTATCAGGTTTTTACTACATATGATCACTTTTCACATTCTCCCGTGCAACTCGGCTGCTAGTCCTCCTTTCATGCAGAATCGTAAGGTCCTAGCTCATGTCCAAGGCACCAAAGCCAGCAAGAAAGTCAATAATCGATACCTAAACCCTGAGTTGTACTACTTCTTACTGGCTATTACATCAACTTAGAAGCTTCATCTGTGTTCTACTATGGTGCTTTTAGTGTCTCCGCATACCGCTGCACGCCACATAGCTTTCAGACAACAAACGTAAACGTTTCGGACAGAAGAGCGGCCAATGTGGCGATCAGGCTTTAAGTCGATTCGATAACAAATGACGAAAACTTACGGATTTCTCAGGTTTTTACTACATATAAACACTTTTCAAATTCTCCCATGCAACGCGGCTGCTAGTCCTCCTTCCGTGCAAAATCTTATGTTCCTAGCTGATGTCCAACGCACCAATGAAGGGTAAAAAATCAATAATCGATACCTAAAACTTTAATTATACTACTACTTACTGGCTATTACATCAACTTAGAAGCTTCATCTGTGTTCAACTATGGTGCTTTTATTGGCTCCGCATACCGCAGCACGTGACATTGCTTTGCAAGCGATAAGTACAACCGTTTCAGAGAGAAGAGCGGCATATGTGACGATCTGGCTTTAAGTCGATTCGATAACAAATGACGAACACGGACGGATTTCTCAGGTTTTTACTACATATGAAAACATATCACATTCTCCCGTGCAACACGGCTGCTAGTCCTCCTTCCATTCAAAATCTTAAGTTCCTATCTCATGTCCAAGGCACCAAAGAAGGGTAAAAAATCAATAATCGATACCTAAATCATGAAATGTACTACGTCTTACTGGCTATTAAATCAACTTAGAAGCTTCATCTGTGTTCCACTATGGTGCTTTTAGTGTCTCCGCTTATCGCAGCACGCGACGTAGCTTTGCAGTCAATAAACATAACCGTTTGAGACAGAAGAGCTGCCAATGTACGATCTGGCTTTAAGTCGATTCGATAACAAATGACGAACACGGACGGATTTCTCAGGTTTTTACTACATATGAAAACTTTTCACATTCTCCCGTGCAACGCGGCTGCTAGTCCTCCTTTCATGAAAAATCTTAAGTTCTTAGCTCATGTCCAAGCCACCAAAGAAGGGTAAAAATTCAATAATCGATACCTAAATCTTGAATTCTACTACATCTTACTGGCTATTACATCAACTTAGAAGCTTCATCTGTGTTCTACTATGGTGCTTTTAGTGTCTCCGCATACCGCAGCACGCGACATAGCTTTGCAGACGATAAACGTAACCGTTTCAGACAAATGAGCGGCCAATGTGACGATCTGGCTTTAAGTCGATTCGATAACAAATGACGAAAACGGACGGATTTCTCAGGTTTATACTACATATGAACACTTGTCACATTCTCCCGTGCAACTCGGCTGCTAGTCCTCCTTTCATGCAATAGCTTAAGTTCCTAGCTCATGTCCAAGGCACCAAAGAAGGGTAAAAAGTCAATAATCGACACCTAAAACTTGAATTGTACTACTTCTTACTGGCTATTACATCAACTTAGAAGCTTCATCTTTGTTCTTCTATGGTACATTTAGTGTCTCCGCATACCGCAGCACGTGACATAGCTTTGCAGACGATAAATGTATCCGTTTCAGACAGAAGAGCGGCCAATGTGACGATGTGGCTTTAAGTCGATTCGATAACAAATGGCGAAAACGGACATATTTCTCAGATTTTTGCTATATATGATTACTCTTCACATTCTCCCGTGCAACGCGGCTGCTAGTGCTCCTTTCATGCAGAATCTTAAGGTCCTAGCTCATGTCCAAGGCACCAAAGAAGGGTATAAAGTCAGTAATCGATACCTAAAACTTGAATTGTACTACTTCTTACTGGCTATTACATCAACTTATAAGCTTCATCTGTGTTCTACTATGGTGCTTTTAGTGTCTCCGCATACCGCAGCACGTGACATAGCTTTGCAGATGATAAGTACAACCGTTTCAGAGAGAAGAGCGGCCAATGTCACGATCTGGCTTTAATTCGATTCGATAACAAATGACGATAACGGACGGATTTCTCAGGTTTTTACTACATATGAACACTTTTCACATTCTCCCATGCAACGCGGCTGCTAGTCCTCCTTCCATGCAAAATCTTATGTTCGTAGCTCATGTCCAAGGCACCAATGAAGGGTAAAAAGTCAATAATCGATACCTAAAACTTGAATTGTACTACTTCTTACTCGCTATTACATCAACTTAGAAGCTTCATCTGTGTTCTACTACGGTGCTTTTATAGTCTACGCATACCGCAGCACGCGACATAGCTTTGGAGATGATAAATGTAACCGTTTCAGACAGAAGAGCGGCCAATGTGACGATCTGGCTTTAAGTCGATTCGATAACATATGACGAAAACGGACGGATTTCTCAACTTTTTATTACATATGAACACTTTTCACATTCTCCCGTGCAACGTGACTGCTAGTCGTCCTTTCATGCAAAATCTCAAGTTCTTAGCTCATGTCCATGGTACCAAAGAAGGGTAAAAAGTCAATAATCGATACCTAAAACTTGAATTGTACTACTTCTTACTGTCTATTACATCAACTTAGAACCTTCATCTGTGTTCTACTATGGTGCTTTTAGTGTCTCCGCATACCGCAGCACGCGACTTAGCTTTGCAGACGATAAACGTAACCGTTTCAGACAGAAGAGCGGCCAATGTGAAAATCTGGTTTTAAGTCGATTCGATAACAAATGACGAATACGGACGGCTTTCTCAGGTTTTTACTACATATGAAAACTTTTCACATTTTCCCGTGCAACGCGACTGCTAGTCCTCCTTTCATGAAAAATCTTAAGTTCTTAGCTCATGTTCAAGGCACCAATGAAGGGTAAAAAGTCAATAATCGATACCTAAAACTTGAATTGTACTACTTCTTACTCGCTATTACATCAACTTAGAAGCTTCATCTGTGTTCTACTATGGTGCTTTTATAGTCTCCGCATACCGCAGCACGCGACATAGCTTTGGAGATGATAAATGTAACCGTTTCAGACAGAAGAGCGGCCAATGTGACGATCTGGCTTTAAGTCGATTCGATAACATATGACGAAAACGGACGGATTTCTCAGGTTTTTACTACATATGAACACTTTTCACATTCTCCCGTGCAACGTGACTGCTAGTCCTCCTTTCATGCAAAATCTCAAGTTCTTAGCTCATGTCCATGGTACCAAAGAAGGGTAAAAAGTCAATAATCGATACCTAAAACTTGAATTGTACTACTTCTTACTGTCTATTACATCAACTTAGAACCTTCATCTGTGTTCTACTATGGTGCTTTTAGTGTCTCCGCATACCGCAGCACGCGACTTACCTTTGCAGACGGTAAACGTAACCGTTTCAGACAGAAGAGCGGCCAATGTGAAAATCTGGCTTTAAGTCGATTCGATAACAAATGACGAATACTGACGGATTTCTCAGGTTTTTACTACATATGAACACTTTTCACATTCTCCCGTGCAACTCGGCTGCTAGTCCTCCTTTCAGGCAGGATCTTAAGGTCCTAGCTCATGTCCAAGGCACCAAAGCCAGCTAAAAAGTCAATAATTGATATCTAGAACTTGAATGTACTACTTCTTACTGGCTATTACATCAACTTAGAACCTTCATCTGTGTTCTACTATGGTGCTTTTAGTGTCTCCGCATACCGCAGCACGTGACATAGCTTTGCAGACGATATCGGAGCGTGGAATGTCAGATCCCTTAATCGGGCAGGTAGGTTAGAAAATTTAAAAAGGAAAATGTGTAGGTTAAAGTTAAATATAGGGGGAATTAGTGAAGTTCGGTGGCAGGAGGAACAAGACTTCTGGTCAGGTGACTACAGGGTTATAAACACAAAATCAAATAGGGGTAATGCAGGAGTAGGTTTAATAATGAATAGGAAAATAGGAATGCGGGTAAGCTACTACAAACAGTATAGTGAACGCATTATTGTGGCCAAGATAGATACGAAGCCCACACCTACTACAGTAGTACAAGTTTATATGCCAACTAGCTCTGCAGATGATGAAGAAATTGAAGAAATGTACGATGAAATAAAAGAAATTATTCAGATAGTGAAGGGAGACGAAAATTTAATAGTAATGGGTGACTGGAATTCGAGTGTAGGAAAAGGGAGAGAAGGAAACATAGTAGGTGAATATGGATTGGGTCTAAGAAATGAAATAGGAAGCCGCCTAGTAGAATTTTGCACAGAGCACAACTTAATCATAGCTAACACTTGGTTTAAGAATCATGAAAGAAGGTTGTATACGTGGAAGAACCCTGGAGATACTAAAAGGTATCAGATATATTATATAATGGTAAGACAGAGATTTAGGAACCAGGTCTTAAGTTGTAAGACATTTCCAGGGGCAGATGTGGACTCTGACCACAATCTATTGGTTATGACCTGTAGATTAAAACTGAAGAAACTGCGAAAATGTGAGAAATTAAGGAGATGGGACCTGGATAAACTGAAAGAACCAGAGGTTGTACAGAGTTTCAGAGAGACCATAAGGGAACAATTGACAGGAATAGGGGAAAGAAATACAGTAGAAGAAGAATGGGTAGCTCTGTGGGATGTAGTAGTGAAGGCAGCAGAGGATAAAGTAGGTACAAAGACGAGGGCTGCTAGAAATCCTTGGGTAACAGAAGAAATATTGAATTTAATTGATGAAAGGAGAAAATATAAAAATGCAGTAAATGAAGCAGGCAAAAAGGAATACAAACGTCTCAAAAATGAGATCGACAGGAAGTGCAAAATGGCTAAACAGGGATGGCTAGAGGACAAATGTAAGGATGTAGAAGCTTATCTCACTAGGGGTAAGATAGATACTGCCTACAGGAAAATTAAAGAGACCTTTGGAGAGAAGAGAAGCAAGTGTATGAATATCAAGAGTTCAGATGGCAGCCCAGTTCTAAGCAAAGAAGGGAAGGCAGAAAGGTGGAAGGAGTATATAGAAGGTTTATACAAGGGCGATGTACTTGAGGACAATATTATGGAAATAGAAGAGGATGTAGATGAAGACGAAATGGGAGATACGATACTGCGTGAAGAGTTTGACAGAGCACTGAAAGACCTGAGTCGAAACAAGGCCCCCGGAGTAGACAACATTCCATTAGAACTACTGACGGCCTTGGGAGAGCCAGTCATGACAAAACTCTACCAGCTGGTGAGCAAGATGTATGAGACAGGCGAAATACCCTCAGACTTCAAGAAGAATATAATAATTCCAATCCCAAAGAAAGCAGGTGCTGACAGATGTGAAAATTACCGAACTATCAGTTTAATAAGCCACGGCTGCAAAATACTAACGCGAATTCTTTACAGACGAATGGAAAAACTGGTAGATGCAGACCTCGGGGAGGATCAGTTTGGATTCCGTCGAAATGTTGGAACACGTGAGGCAATACTGACCTTACGACTTATCTTAGAAGAAAGATTAAGAAAAGGCAAACCTACGTTTCTAGCATTTGTAGACTTAGAGAAAGCTTTTGACAATGTTGACTGGAATACTCTTTTTCAAATTCTAAAGGTGGCAGGGGTAAAATACAGGGAGCGAAAGGCTATTTATAATTTGTACAGAAACCGGATGGCAGTAATAAGAGTCGAGAGGCATGAAAGGGAAGCAGTGGTTGGGAAAGGAGTGAGACAGGGTTGTAGCCTCTCCCCGATGTTATTCAATCTGTATATTGAGCAAGCAGTAAAGGAAACAAAAGAAAAATTTGGAGTAGGTATTACAATTCATGGAGACGAAGTAAAAACTTTGAGGTTCGCCGATGACATTGTAATTCTGTCAGAGACGGCAAAGGACTTGGAAGAGCAGTTGAACGGAATGGACAGTGTCTTGAAAGGAGGATATAAGATGAACATTAACAAAAGCAAAACGAGGATAATGGAATGTAGTCAAATTAAATCGGGTGATGCTGAGGGAATTAGAATAGGAAATGAGACACTTAATGTAGTAAAGGAGTTTTGCTATTTAGGAAGTAAAATAACTGATGATGGTCAAAGTAGAGAGGATATAAAATGTAGACTGGCAATGGCAAGGAAAGCGTTTCTGAAGAAAAGAAATTTGTTAACATCGAATATAGATTTATGTATCAGGAAGTCATTTCTGAAAGTATTTGTTTGGAGTGTAGCCATGTATGGAAGTGAAACATGGACGATTACTAGTTTGGACAAGAAGAGAATAGAAGCTTTCGAAATGTGGTGCTACAGAAGAATACTGAAGATAAGGTGGATAGATCACGTAACTAATGAGGAGGTATTGAATAGGATTGGGGAGAAGAGAAGTTTGTGGCACAACTTGACTAGAAGAAGGG
The DNA here is from genome assembly GCF_023897955.1 of Schistocerca gregaria. Classification (NCBI taxonomy): domain Eukaryota; kingdom Metazoa; phylum Arthropoda; class Insecta; order Orthoptera; family Acrididae; genus Schistocerca; species Schistocerca gregaria. The sequence goes on from NW_026061795.1 coordinate 8,884,773, forward strand.
ATCGGTTGGTAGGACATGTTTTGAGGCATCAAGGGATCACAAATTTAGCATTGGAGGGCAGCGCGGAGGGTAAAAATCGTAGAGGGAGACCGAGAGATGAGTACACTAAGCAGATTCAGAAGGATGTAGGTTGCAGTAGGTACTGGGAGATGAAGCAGCTTGCACAGGATAGAGTAGCATGGAGAGCTGCATCAAACCTGTCTCAGGACTGACGACAACAACAACAACAAAGTACAACCGTTTCAGAGAGAAGAGCGGACAATGTGACGATCTGGCTTTAATTCGATTCGATAACAAATGACGAAAACGGACGGATTTATCAGGTTTTTACTACATATGAACACTTTTCACTTTCTCCCGTGAATCGCGGCTGCTTGTCCTCCTTTCATGAAATATCTTAAGTTCCTAGATCATGTCCAAGGCACCAAAGAAGGTTAAAAAGTCAATAATCGATACCTAAAACTTGAATTGTACTACTTCTTACTAGCTATTAAATCAACTTAGAAGCTTCATCTGTGTTCTACTATGGTGCTTTTTGTGTCTCCGCATACCGCAGCACGCGACATAGCTTTGCAGATGATAAATGTAAACGTTTCAGACAGAAGAGAGGCCTATGTGACGATCTTGCTTTAAGTCGATTCGATAACAAATGACGAAAACGGACGGATTTCTCAGGTTTTTACTACATATGAACACTTTTCACATTCTCCCATGTAACTCGACTGCTAGTCCTCCTTTCATGCAGAATCTTAAGGTCGTATCTCATGTCCAAGTCACCAAAGTCAGCAAAAAAGTCAATAATCGATACCTAAAACTTGAATTGTACTACATCTTACTAGCTATTACATCAACTTATTAGCTTCATCTGTGTTGTACTATGGTGCTTTTTGTGTCTCCACATACCGCAGCACGCGACATAGCTTTGCAGACGATAAACGTAACCGTTTCAGACAGAAGAGCGGCCAATGTGACGATCTGGCTTTAAGTCGATTCGATAACAAATGACGAAAACAGACGGATTTCTCAGGTTTTTACTACATATGAACACTTTTCACATTCTCCCATGACACGCGGCTGCTAGTCCTCCTTTCACGCAAAATCGTAAGGTCCTAGCCCATGTCCAAGGCACCAAAGAAGGGTAAAAAGTCAATAATCCATAAATAAAACTTGAATTGTACTACTTCTTACTTCTATTACATCAACTTAGAAGCTCCATCTGTGTTCTACTATGGTGCTTTTATTGTCTCCGCGTACCACAGCACGCGACATAGTTTTGCAGATGATAAGTACAACCGTTCCAGAGAGGAGAGCGGCCAATGTGACGATCTGGCTTTAAGTCGACTCAATAACAAATGAAGAAAACGGGCGGATTTCTCAGGTTTTTCCTACATATGAATACTTTTCACATTCTCCCAAGCAACGCGGCTGCTAGTCCTCCTTTCATGCAAAATCATAAGTCCCTAGCTCATGTCCAAGGCACCATCTACATCTACATGACTACTCTGCAATTCACATTTAAGTGCTTGGCAGAGGGTTCATCGAACCACAATCATACTATCTCTCTACTATTCCACTCCCGAACAGCGAGCGGGAAAAACGAACACCTAAACCTTTCTGTTCGAGCTCTGATTTCTCTTATTTTATTTTGATGATCATTCCTACCTATGTAGGTTGGGCTCAACAAAATATTTTCGCATTCGGAAGAGAAAGTTGGTGACTGAAATTTCGTAAAAAGGTCTCGCCGCAACGAAAAACGTCTATGCTGTAATGACTTCCATCCCAACTCGTGTATCATATCTGCCACACTCTCTCCCCTATAACGCGAAAATACAAAACGAGCTGCCCTTCTTTGCACCCTCTCGATGTCCTCCGTCAATCCCACCTGGTTAGGATCCCACACCGCGCAGCAATATTCTAACAGAGGACGAACGAGTGTAGTGTAAGCTGTCTCTTTAGTGGACTTGTTGCATCTTCTAAGTGTCCTGCCAATGAAACGCAACCTTTGGCTCGCCTTCCCGACAATATTATCTATGTGGTCCTTCCAACTGAAGTTGTTTGTAATTTTAACACCCAGGTACTTAGTTGAATTGACAGCCTTGAGAATTGTACTATTTATCGAGTAATCGAATTCCAACGGATTTCTTTTGGAACTCATGTGGATCATCTCACACTTTTCGTTATTTAGCGTCAACTGCCACCTGACACACCATACAGCAATCTTTTCTAAATCGCTTTGCAGCTGATACTGGTCTTCGGATGACCTTACTAGACGGTAAATTACAGCATCATCTGCGAACAACCTAAGAGAACTGCTCAGATTGTCACCCAGGTCATTTATATAGATCAGGAACAGTAGAGGTCCCAGGACGCTTCCCTGAGGAACACCTGATATCACTTCAGTTTTACTCGATGATTTGCCGTCTATTACTACGAACTGCGACCTTCCTGACAGGAAATCACGAATCCAGTCGCACAACTGAGACGATACCCCATAGCTCCGCAGCTTGATTAGAAGTCGCTTGTGAGGAACGGTGTCAAAAGCTTTCCGGAAATCTAGAAATACGGAATCAACTTGAGATCCCCTGTCGATAGCGGCCATTACTTCGTGCGAATAAAGAGCTAGCTGCGTTGCACAAGAGCGATGTTTTCTGAAGCCATGCTGATTACGTGTCAATAGATCGTTCCCTTCGAGGTGATTCCCAAAGAAGGGAAAAAAGTCAATAATCGATACCTAAACCTTGATTTGTACTACTTCTTACTAGCTCTTACATCACCTTAGGAACTTCATCTGTGTTCTACTATGGTGCTTTTACTGTCTCCGCATACCGCAGCACGCGACATAGCCTTGCAGTCGATAAGTAGAACCGTTTGAGACAGAAGAGCGGCCAATGTGACGATCTGGCTTTAAGTCGATTCGATAACATATGTCGAAATCGGACGGATTTCTCAAGTTTTTACTACATATGAACACTTTTCACATTCTCCCGTGCAACGTGGTTGCTAGTCCGCCTTTCATGCAATATCGTAAGTTCCTAGCTCATGTCCAAGGCACCAAAGAAGGGTAAAAAGTCAATAATCGATACCTAAAACTTGAATTGTACTACCTCTTACTGGCTATTAAATCAACTTAGAAGCTTCATCTGTGTTCTACTATGGTGCTTTTTGTGTCTCCACATACCGCAGCACGTGACATAGCTTTGCAGACGATAAATGTAAACGTTTCAGATAGAAGAGCGGCCAATGTGACGATCTGGCATTAAGTCGATTCAATAACAAATGACGAAAACGGACGGATTTCTCAGGTTTTTACTACATATGAACACTTTTCACATTCTCCCGTGCAACGCGGCTGCTAGTCCTGCTTTCATGCAAAATATTAAGTACCTAGCTCATGTCCAAGGCACCAAAGCCAGCAAAAAAGTCAGTAATCGATACCTAAAACCTAAGTTGTACTACTTCTTACTGGCTATAACATCAACTTAGAAGCTTCATCTGTGTTCTACTATGGTGATTTAGTGTCTCCGCATACCGCCGCACACGACATAGCTTTGCAGACGATAAGTACAACCGTTTCAGAGAGAAGAGCGTCCGATGTCACGATCTGGCTTTAATTCGATTCGATAACGAATGACGATAACAGACGGATTTCTCAGGTTTTTACTACATATGAACACTTTTCACATTCTCCAGTGCAACTCGGCTTCTAGTCTTCGTTTCATGCAGAATCTTAAAGTCCTAGCTCATGTCCAAGGCACCAAAGCCAGCAAAAAAGTCAGTAATCGATACCTAAAACCTAAGTTGTACTACTTCTTACTGGCTATAACATCAACTTAGAAGCTTCATCTGTGTTCTACTATGGTGCGTTTAGTGTCTCCGCATACCGCAGCACGCGACAGAGCTTTGCAGACAATAAACGAAACCGTTTCAGACAGAATAGCGGCCAATGTGACGATCTGGCTTTAAGTCGATTCGATAACAAATGACGAAAACTGACGGATTTCTCAGGTTTTTACTACATATGAACACTTTTCACATTCTCCCATGCAACGCGGCTGCTAGTCCTCCTTCCATGCAAAATCTTATGTTAATAGCTCATGTCCAAGGCACCAATGAAGGGTAAAAAGTCAATAATCGATACCTAAAACTTGAATTGTACTACTTCTTACTCGCTATTACATCAACTTAGAAGTGCTTTTATAGTGTCCGCATACCGCAGCACGCGACATAGCTTTGGAGATGATAAATGTAACCGTTTCAGACAGAAGAGCGGCCAATGTGACGATCTGGCTTTAAGTCGATTCGATAACAAATGACGAAAACTGACGGATTTCTCAGGTTTTTACTACATATGAACACTTTTCACATTCTCCCGTGCAACGCGGCTGCTAGTCCTGCTTTCATGCAAAATATTAAGTACCTAGCTCATGTCCAAGGCACCAAAGCCAGCAAAAAAGTCAGTAATCGATACCTAAAACCTAAGTTGTACTACTTCTTACTGGCTATAACATCAACTTAGAAGTTTCATCTGTGTTCTACTATGGTGATTATTGTCTGCGCATACCGCCGCACACGACATAGCTTTGCAGACGATAAGTACAACCGTTTCAGAGAGAAGAGCGGCCAATTTGGCGATCTGGCTTTAAGTCGATTTGATAAGAAATGACGTACAGGGATGGATTTCTCAGGTTTTTACTACATATGAAAACTTTTCACATTCTCCCGTGCAACGCGACTGCTAGTCCTCCTTTCATGAAAAATCTTAAGTTCTTAGCTCATGTTCAAGGCACCAAAGAAGGGTAAAAAGTCAATAATCGATACCTAAAACTTGAATTCTACTATTTCCTACTGGCTATTACATCAACTTAGAAGCTTCATCTGTGTTCTACTATGGTGCGTTTAGTGTCTCCGCATACCGCAGCACGCGACATAGCTTTGCAGACAATAAACGTAACCGTTTCAGACAGAATAGCGGCCAATGTGACGATCTGGCTTTAAGTCGATTCGATAACAAATGACGAAAACTGACGGATTTCTCAGGTTTTTACTACATATGAACACTTTTCACATTCTCCCATGCAACGCGGCTGCTAGTCCTCCTTCCATGCAAAATCTTATGTTCGTAGCTCATGTCCAAGGCACCAATGAAGGGTAAAAAGTCAATAATCGATACCTAAAACTTGAATTGTACTACTTCTTACTCGCTATTACATCAACTTAGAAGCTTCATCTGTGTTCTACTATGGTGCTCTTATAGTCTCCGCATACCGCAGCACGCGACATAGCTTTGGAGATGATAAATGTAACCGTTTCAGACAGAAGAGCGGCCAATGTGACGATCTGGCTTTAAGTCGATTCGATAACATATGTCGAAAACGGACGGATTTCTCAGGTTTTTACTACATATGAACACTTTTCACATTCTCCCGTGCAACGTGACTGCTAGTCCTCCTTTCATGCAAAATCTCAAGTTCTTAGCTCATGTCCATGGTACCAAAGAAGGGAAAAAAGTCAATAATCGATACCTAAAACTTGAATTGTACTGCTTCTTACTGTCTATTACATCAACTTAGAACCTTCATCTGTGTTCTACTATGGTGCTTTTAGTGTCTCCGCATACCGCAGTACACACGCGAGACAGATAGACGATAAACGTAACCGTTTTCAGACAGAAGAGCGGCCAATGTGAAAATCTGCTTTAAGTCGATTCGATAACAAATGACGAATACGGACGGATTTCTCAGGTTTTTACTACATATGAAAACTTTTCACATTTTCCCGTGCAACTCGACTGCTAGTCCTCCTTTCATGAAAAATCTTAAGTTCTTAGCTCATGTTCAAGGCACCAATGAAGGGTAAAAAGTCAATAATCGATACCTAAAACTTGAATTCGTACTACTTCTTACTCGCTATTACATCACTTAGAAGCTTCATCTGTGTTCTACTATGTTGCTTTTATAGTCTCCGCATACCGCAGCACGCGACATAGCTTTGGAGATGATAAATGTAACCGTTTCAGACAGAAGAGCGGCCAATGTGACGATCTGGCTTTAAGTCGATTCGATAACATATGACGAAAACGGACGGATTTCTCAGGTTTTTACTACATATGAACACTTTTCACATTCTCCGTGCAACGTGACTGCTAGTCCTCCTTTCATGCAAAATCTCAAGTTCTTAGCTCATGTCCATGGTACCAAAGAGGGGTAAAAAGTCAATAATCGATACCTAAAACTTGCATTGTACTACTTCTTACTGTCTATTACATCAACTTAGAACCTTCATCTGTGTTCTACTATGGTGCTTTTAGTGTCTCCGCATACCGCAGCCACGCGGACTTAGCTTTGCAGACGGTAAACGTAACCGTTTCAGACAGAAGAGCGGGCCAATGTGAAAATCTGGCTTTAAGTCGATTCGATAACAAATGACGAATACGGACGGATTTCTCAGGTTTTTACTACATATGAACACTTTTCACATTCTCCCGTGCACCTCGCTGCTAGTCCTCCTTTCAGGCAGGATCCTAAGGTCCTAGCTCATGTCCAAGGCACCAAAGCCCAGCTAAAAAGTCAATAATTGATATCTAGAACTTGAATGTACTACTTCTTACTGGCTATTACATCAACTTAGAACTTCATCTGTGTTCTACTATGGTGCTTTTAGTGTCTCCGCATACCGCAGCACGTGACATAGCTTTGCAGACGATATCGGAGCGTGGAATGTCAGATCCCTTAATCGGGCAGGTAGGTTAGAAAATTTAAAAAGGAAAATGGATAGGTTAAAGTTAGATATAGGGGGAATTAGTGAAGTTCGGTGGCAGGAGGAACAAGACTTCTGGTCAGGTGACTACAGGGTTATAAACACAAAATCAAATAGGGGTAATGCAGGAGTAGGTTTAATAATGAATAGGAAAATAGGAATGCGGGTAAGCTACTACAAACAGTATAGTGAACGCATTATTGTGGCCAAGATAGATACGAAGCCCACACCTACTACAGTAGTACAAGTTTATATGCCAACTAGCTCTGCAGATGATGAAGAAATTGAAGAAATCTACGATGAAATAAAAGAAATTATTCAGATAGTGAAGGGAGACGAAAATTTAATAGTAATGGGTGACTGGAATTCGAGTGTAGGAAAAGGGAGAGAAGGAAACATAGTAGGTGAATATGGATTGGGTCTAAGAAATGAAAGAGGAAGCCGCCTAGTAGAATTTTGCACAGAGCACAACTTAATCATAGCTAACACTTGGTTTAAGAATCATGAAAGAAGGTTGTATACGTGGAAGAACCCTGGAGATACTAAAAGGTATCAGATATATTATATAATGGTAAGACAGAGATTTAGGAACCAGGTCTTAAGTTGTAAGACATTTCCAGGGACAGATGTGGACTCTGACCACAATCTATTGGTTATGACCTGTAGATTAAAACTGAAGAAACTGCGAAAATATGAGAAATTAAGGAGATGGGACCTGGATAAACTGAAAGAACCAGAGGTTGTACAGAGTTTCAGAGAGAGCATAAGGGAACAATTGACAGGAATAGGGGAAAGAAATACAGTAGAAGAAGAATGGGTAGCTCTGAGGGATGTAGTAGTGAAGGCAGCAGAGGATAAAGTAGGTACAAAGACGAGGGCTGCTAGAAATCCTTGGGTAACAGAAGAAATATTGAATTTAATTGATGAAAGGAGAAAATATAAAAATGCAGTAAATGAAGCAGGCAAAAAGGAATACAAACGTCTCAAAAATGAGATCGACAGGAAGTGCAAAATGGCTAAACAGGGATGGCTAGAGGACAAATGTAAGGATGTAGAAGCTTATCTCACTAGGGGTAAGATAGATACTGCCTACAGGAAAATTAAAGAGACCTTTGGAGAGAAGAGAACCAAGTGTATGAATATCAAGAGTTCAGATGGCAGCCCAGTTCTAAGCAAAGAAGGGAAGGCAGAAAGGTGGAAGGAGTATATAGAAGGTTTATACAAGGGCGATGTACTTGAGGACAATATTATGGAAATAGAAGAGGATGTAGATGAAGACGAAATGGGAGATACGATACTGCGTGAAGAGTTTGACAGAGCACTGAAAGACCTGAGTCGAAACAAGGCCCCCGGAGTAGACAACATTCCATTAGAACTACTGACGGCCTTGGGAGAGCCAGTCATGACAAAACTCTACCAGCTGGTGAGCAAGATGTATGAGACAGGCGAAATACCCTCAGACTTCAAGAAGAATATAATAATTCCAATCCCAAAGAAAGCAGGTGCTGACAGATGTGAAAATTACCGAACTATCAGTTTAATAAGCCACGGCTGCAAAATACTAACGCGAATTCTTTACAGACGAATGGAAAAACTGGTAGATGCAGACCTCGGGGAGGATCAGTTTGGATTCCGTCGAAATGTTGGAACACGTGAGGCAATACTGACCTTACGACTTATCTTAGAAGAAAGATTAAGAAAAGGCAAACCTACGTTTCTAACATTTGTAGACTTAGAGAAAGCTTTTTTCAATGTTGACTGGAATACTCTTTTTCAAATTCTAAAGGTGGCAGGGGTAAAATACAGGGAGCGAAAGGCTATTTATAATTTGTACAGAAACCGGATGGCAGTCATAAAAGTCGAGGGGCATGAAAGGGAAGCAGTGGTTGGGAAAGGAGTGAGACAGGGTTGTAGCCTCTCCCCGATGTTATTCAATCTGTATATTGAGCAAGCAGTAAAGGAAACAAAAGAAAAATTTGGAGTAGGTATTAAAATTCATGGAGACGAAGTAAAAACTTTGAGTTTCGCCGATGACATTGTAATTCTGTCAGAGACGGCAAAGGACTTGGAAGAGCAGTTGAACGGAATGGACAGTGTCTTGAAAGGAGGATATAAGATGAACATTAACAAAAGCAAAACGAGGATAATGGAATGTAGTCAAATTAAATCGGGTGATGCTGAGGGAATTAGATTAGGAAATGAGACACTTAAAGTAGTAAAGGAGTTTTGCTATTTAGGAAGTAAAATAACTGATGATGGTCAAAGTAGAGAGGATATAAAATGTAGACTGGCAATGGCAAGGAAAGCGTTTCTGAAGAAGAGAAATTTGTTAACATCGAATATAGATTTATGTATCAGGAAGTCATTTCTGAAAGTATTTGTTTAGAGTGTAGCCATGTATGGAAGTGAAACATGGACGATTACTAGTTTGGACAAGAAGAGAATAGAAGCTTTCGAAATGTGGTGCTACAGAAGAATACTGAAGATAAGGTGGATAGATCACGTAACTAATGAGGAGGTATTGATAGGATTGGGGAGAAGAGAAGTTTGTGGCACAACTTGACTAGAAGAAGGGATCGGTTGGTAGGACATGTTTTGAGGCATCAAGGGATCACAAATTTAGCATTGGAGGGCAGCGTGGAGGGTAAAAATCGTAGAGGGAGACCGAGAGATGAGTACACTAAGCAGATTCAGAAGGATGTAGGTTGCAGTAGGTACTGGGAGATGAAGCAGCTTGCACAGGATAGAGTAGCATGGAGAGCTGCATCAAACCAGTCTCAGGACTGACGACAACAACAACAACAAAGTACAACCGTTTCAGAGAGAAGAGCGGACAATGTGACGATCTGGCTTTAATTCGATTCGATAACAAATGACGAAAACGGACGGATTTATCAGGTTTTTACTACATATGAACACTTTTCACTTTCTCCCGTGAAGCGCGGCTGCTTGTCCTCCTTTCATGAAAAATCTTAAGTTCCTAGATCATGTCCAAGGCACCAAAGAAGGTTAAAAAGACAATAATCGATACCTATAACTTGAATTGTACTACTTCTTACTAGCTATTAAATCAACTTAGAAGCTTCATCTGTGTTCTACTATGGTGCTTTTTGTGTCTCCGCATACCGCAGCACGCGACATAGCTTTGCAGATGATAAATGTAAACGTTTCAGACAGAAGAGAGGCCAATGTGACGATCTTGCTTTAAGTCGATTCGATAACAAATGACGAAAACGGACGGATTTCTCTTGTTTTTACTACATATGAACACTTTTCACATTCTCCCATGTAACTCGACTGCTAGTCCTCCTTTCATGCAGAATCTTAAGGTCGTATCTCATGTCCAAGTCACCAAAGCCAGCAAAAAAGTCAATAATCGATACCTAAACCTTGAATTGTACTACATCTTACTAGCTATTACATCAACTTATTAGCATCATCTGTGTTCTACTATGGTGCTTTTTGTGTCTCCACATACCGCAGCACGTGACATAGCTTTGCAGACGATAAACGTAACCGTTTCAGACAGAAGAGCGGCCAATGTAATGATCTGGCTTTAAGTCGATTCGATAACAAATGACGAAAACAGACGGATTTCTCAGGTTTTTACTACATATGAACACTTTTCACATTCTCCCATGACACGCGGCTGCTAGTCCTCCTTTCATGCAAAATCGTAAGGTCCTAGCCCATGTCCAAGGCACCAAAGAAGGGTAAAAAGTCAATAATCCATAAATAAAACTTGAATTGTACTACTTCTTACTGGCTATTACATCAACTAAGAAGCTCCATCTGTGTTCTACTATGGTGCTTTTATTTTCTCCGCGTACCACAGCACGCGACATAGTTTTGCAGATGATAAGTACAACCGTTTCAGAGAGGAGAGCGGCCAATGTGACGATTTGGCTTTAAGTCGACTCAATAACAAATGAAGAAAACGGGCGGATTTCTCAGGTTTTTCCTACATATGAATACTTTTCACATTCTCCCAAGCAACGCGGCTGCTAGTCCTCCTTTCTTGCAAAATCATAAGTCCCTAGCTCATGTCCAAGGCACCAAAGAAGGGAAAAAAATCAATAATCGATACCTAAACCTTGAATTGTACTACTTCTTACTAGCTATTACATCACCTTAGGAGCTTCATCTGTGTTCTACTATGGTGCTTTTACTGTCTCCGCATACCGCAGCACGCGACATAGCCTTGCAGTCGATAAGTAGAACCGTTTGAGACAGAAGAGCGGCCAATGTGACGATCTGGCTTTAAGTCGATTCGATAACATATGACGAAATCGGACGGATTTCTCAAGTTTTTACTACATATGAACACTTTTCACATTCTCCCGAGCAACGTGGTTGCTAGTCCGCCTTTCATGCAAAATCTTAAGTACTTAGCTCATGTCCAAGGCACCAAAGCCAGCAAAAAAGTCAGTAATCGATACCTAAAACCTAAGTTGTACTACTTCTTACTGGCTATAGCATCAACTTAGAAGCTTCATCTGTGTTCTACTATGGTGATTTAGTGTCTCCGCATACCGCCGCACACGACATAGCTTTGCAGACGATAAGTAGAACGGTTTCAGAGAGAAGAGCGGCCAATGTCACGATCTGGCCTTAATTCGATTCGATAACGAATGACGATAACGGACGGATTTCTCAGGTTTTTACTACATATGAACACTTTTCACATTCTCCAGTGCAACTCGGCTTCTAGTCTTCGTTTCATGCAGAATCTTAAAGTCCTAGCTCATGTCCAAGGCACCAAAGCCAGCAAAAAAGTCAGTAATCGATACCTAAAACCTAAGTTGTACTACTTTTTTACTGGCTATAACATCAACTTAGAAGCTTCATCTGTGTTCTACTATGGTGCGTTTAGTGTCTCCGCATACCGCAGCACGCGACATAGCTTTGCAGACAATAAACGTAACCGTTTCAGACAGAATAGCGGCCAATGTGACGATCTGGCTTTAAGTCGATTCGATAACAAATGACGAATACGGACGGATTTCTCAGGTTTTTACTACATATGAACACTTTTCACATTCTCCCATGCAACGCGGCTGCTAGTCCTCCTTCCATGCAAAATCTTATGTTCACAGCTCATGTCCAAGGCACCAATGAAGGGTAAAAAGTCAATAATCGATACCTAAAACTTGAATTGTACTACTTCTTACTCGCTATTACATCAACTTAGAAGCTTCATCTGTGTTCTACTATGGTGCTTTTTGTGTCTCCGCATACCGCAGCACGCGACATAGCTTTGGAGATGATAAATGTAACCGTTTCAGACAGAAGAGCGGCCAATGTGACGATCTGGCTTTAAGTCGATTCGATAACATATGACGAAAACGGACGGATTTCTCAGGTTTTTACTACATATGAAAACTTTTCACATTTTCCCGTGCAACGCGACTGCTAGTCGTCCTTTCATGCAGAATCTTAAGTTTTTAGCTCATGTTCAAGGCACCAATGAAGGGTAAAAAGTCAATACTCGATACCTAAAACTTGAAATGTACTACTTCCTACTCGCTATTACATCAACTTAGAAGCTTCATCTGTGTTCTACTATGGTGCTTTTATAGTCTCCGCATACCGCAGCACGCGACATAGCTTTGGAGATGATAAATGTAACCGTTTCAGACAGAAGAGCGGCCAATGTGACGATCTGGCTTTAAGTCGATTCGATAACATATGACGAAAACGGACGGATTTCTCAGGTTTTTACTACATATGAACACTTTTCACATTCTCCCGTGCAACTCGGCTGCTAGTCCTCCTTTCAGGCAGGATCTTAAGGTCCTAGCTCATGTCCAAGGCACCAAAGCCAGCTAAAAAGTCAATAATTGATATCTAGAACTTGAATGTACTACTTCTTACTGGCTATTACATCAACTTAGAACCTTCATCTGTGTTCTACTATGGGGCTTTTAGTGTCTCCGCATACCGCAGCACGTGACATAGCTTTGCAGACGATATCGGAGCGTGGAATGTCAGATCCCTTAATCGGGCAGGTAGGTTAGAAAATTTAAAAAGGAAAATGGGTAGGTTAAAGTTAGATATAGGGGGAATTAGTGAAGTTCGGTGGCAGGAGGAACAAGACTTCTGGTCAGGTGACTACAGGGTTATAAACACAAAATCAAATAGGGGTAATGCAGGAGTAGGTTTAATAATGAATAGGAAAATAGGAATGCGGGTAAGCTACTACAAACAGTATAGTGAACGCATTATTGTGGCCAAGATAGATACGAAGCCCACACCTACTACAGTAGTACAAGTTTATATGCCAACTAGCTCTGCAGATGATGAAGAAATTGAAGAAATGTACGATGAAATAAAAGAAATTATTCAGATAGTGAAGGGAGACGAAAATTTAATAGTAATGGGTGACTGGAATTCGAGTGTAGGAAAAGGGAGAGAAGGAAACATAGTAGGTGAATATGGATTGGGTCTAAGAAATGAAAGAGGAAGCCGCCTAGTAGAATTTTGCACAGAGCACAACTTAATCATAGCTAACACTTGGTTTAAGAATCATGAAAGAAGGTTGTATACGTGGAAGAACCCTGGAGATACTAAAAGGTATCAGATATATTATATAATGGTAAGACAAAGATTTAGGAACCAGGTCTTAAGTTGTAAGACATTTCCAGGGGCAGATGTGGACTCTGACCACACACTATTGGTTATGACCTGTAGATTAAAACTGAAGAAACTGCGAAAATGTGAGAAATTAAGGAGATGGGACCTGGATAAACTGAAAGAACCAGAGGTTGTACAGAGTTTCAGAGAGAGCATAAGGGAACAATTGACAGGAATAGGGGAAAGAAATACAGTAGAAGAAGAATGGGTAGCTCTGAGGGATGTAGTAGTGAAGGCAGCAGAGGATAAAGTAGGTACAAAGACGAGGGCTGCTAGAAATCCTTGGGTAACAGAAGAAATATTGAATTTAATTGATGAAAGGAGAAAATATAAAAATGCAGTAAATGAAGCAGGCAAAAAGGAATACAAACGTCTCAAAAATGAGATCGACAGGAAGTGCAAAATGGCTAAACAGGGATGGCTAGAGGACAAATGTAAGGATGTAGAAGCTTATCTCACTAGGGGTAAGATAGATACTGCCTACAGGAAAATTAAAGAGACCTTTGGAGAGAAGAGAAGCAAGTGTATGAATATTAAGAGTTCAGATGGGAGCCCAGTTCTAAGCAAAGAAGGGAAGGCAGAAAGGTGGAAGGAGTATATAGAAGGTTTATACAAGGGCGATGTACTTGAGGACAATATTATGGAAATAGAAGAGGATGTAGATGAAGACGAAATGGGAGATACGATACTGCGTGAAGAGTTTGACAGAGCACTGAAAGACCTGAGTCGAAACAAGGCCCCCGGAGTAGACAACATTCCATTAGAACTACTGACGGCCTTGGGAGAGCCAGTCATGACAAAACTCTACCAGCTGGTGAGCAAGATGTATGAGACAGGCGAAATACCCTCAGACTTCAAGAAGAATATAATAATTCCAATCCCAAAGAAAGCAGGTGCTGACAGATGTGAAAATTACCGAACTATCAGTTTAATAAGCCACGGCTGCAAAATACTAACGCTATTACTCCTTTCATGCAGAATCTTAAGGTCCTAGCTCATGTCCAAGGCACCAAAGCCAGCTAAAAAGTCAATAATCGATAGATAAAACTTGAATTGTACTACTTCTTACTGGCTATTACATCAACTTAGATGCTTCATCTGTGTTCCACTATGGTGCTTTTAGTGTCTCCGCATACCGCGGCACGCGACATAGCTTTGCAGACGATAAATGTAACCGTTTCAGACAGAAGAGCGGCCAATGTGACGATCTGGCCTTAAGTCGATTTGATAACAAATGACGAAAACGGACGGATTTCTTAGGTTTTTACTACATATGGTCACTTTTCACATTCTAGCGTGCAACTCGGCTGCTAGTCCTCCTTCATGCAGAATCTTAAGGTCCTAGCTCATGTCCAAGGCACCAAAAACAGCTAAAAAGTCAATAATCGATACCTAAAACTTGAATTGTACTACTTCTTACTGGCTATTACATCAACTTAGATGCTACATCTGTGTTCCACTATGGTGCTTTTTGTGTCTCCGCATACCGCAGCACGCGACATAGCTTTGGAGATGATAAATGTAACCGTTTCAGACAGAAGAGCGGCCAATGTGACGATCTGGCTTTAAGTCGATTCGATAACATATGACGAAAACGGACGGATTTCTCAGGTTTTTACTACAAATGAAAACTTTTCACATTTTCCCGTGCAACGCGACTGCTAGTCCTCCTTTCATGCAGAATCTTAAGTTCTTAGCTCATGTTCAAGGCACCAATGAAGGGTAAAAAGTCAATAATCGATACCTAAAACTTGAATTGTACTACTTCTTACTCGCTATTACATCAACTTAGAAGCTTCATCTGTGTTCTACTATGGTGCTTTTATAGTCTCCGCATACCGCAGCACGCGACATAGCTTTGGAGATGATAAATGTAACCGTTTCAGACAGAAGAGCGGCCAATGTGACGATCTGGCTTTAAGTCGATTCGATAACATATGACGAAAACGGACGGATTTTTCAGGTTTTTACTACATATGAACACTTTTCACATTCTCCCGTGCAACGTGACTGCTAGTCCTCCTTTCATGCAAAATCTCAAGTTCTTAGCTCATGTCCATGGTACCAAAGAAGGGTAAAAAGTCAATAATCGATACCTAAAACTTGAATTGTACTACTTCTTACTGTCTATTACATCAACTTAGAACCTTCATCTGTGTTCTACTATGGTGCTTTTAGTGTCTCCGCATACCGCAGCACGCGACTTAGCTTTGCAGACGGTAAACGTAACCGTTTCAGACAGAAGAGCGGCCAATGTGAAAATCTGGCTTTAAGTCGATTCGATAACAAATGACGAATACGGACGGATTTCTCAGGTTTTTACTACATATGAACACTTTTCACTTTCTCCCGTGCAACTCGGCCGCTAGTCCTCCTTTCAGGCAGGATCTTAAGGTCCTAGCTCATGTCCAAGGCACCAAAAACAGCTAAAAAGTCAATAATCGATACCTAAAACTTGAATTGTACTACTTCTTACTGGCTATTACATCAACTTAGATGCTTCATCTGTGATCCACTATGGTGCTTTTAGTGTCTCCGCATTCCGAAGCACGCGACATAGCTTTGCAGACGATAAATGTAACCGTTTCAGTCAGAAGAGCGGCCAATGTGACGATCTGGCTTTAAGTTGATTGTATAACAAATGACGAAAACTAACGGATTTCTCAGGTTTTTTCTATATATGAACACTTTTCACATTCTCCCGTGCAACTCGGCTGCTAGTCCTCCTTTCATGCAAAATGTTAAGGTCCTAGCTCATGTCCAAGGCACCAAAGAAGGGTAAAAAGTCAATAATCGATACCGAAAACTTGAATTGTACTACTTCTTACTGGCTATTACATCAACTTCGAAGCTTCATCTGTGTTCTACTATGGTGCTTTTAGTGTCTCCACATAGCGCAGCACGCGACATAGCTTTGCAGACGATAAATGTAACCGTTTCAGACAGATGAGCGGCGAATGTGACGATCTGGCTTAAGTCGATTCGATAACAAATGACGAAAACGGACGGATTTCTCAGGTTTTTACTACATATGAACACTTTTCACATTCTCCCGTCCAACTCGGCTGCTAGTCCTCCTTTCATGCAAAATGTTAAGGTTCTAGCTCATGTCCAAGGCACCAAAGCCAGTTAAAAAGTCAATAATCGATAACTAAAACTTGAATTGTACTACTTCTTACTGGCTATTACATCAACTTAGAAGCTTCATCTGTGTTCTACTATGGTGCTTTTAGTGTATCCACATACCGCAGCACGCGACATAGCTTTGCAGACGAGAAGTACAACCGTTTCAGAGAGAAGAGCGGCCAATGTGACGATCTGGCTTTAAGTCGATTCGATAAGAAATGACGAATACGGACGGATTTCTCAGGTTTTTTTTACATATGAACACCTTTCACATTCTCCCGTGCAACGCGGCTGCTAGTCCTCCTTTCATGAAAAATCTTAAGTTCCTAGCTCATGTCCAAGGCACCAAAGCCAGCTAAAATTCAATAATCGATACCTAAAACTTGAATTGTACTACTTCTTACTGGATATTACATCAACTTAGATGCTTCATCTGTGTTCTACTATGGTGCTTTTCGTGTCTCCGCATACCGCAGTACGTGACATAGCTTTGCAGACGATAAGTACAACCGTTTCAGAGAGAAGAGCGGCCAATGTGACGATCTGGCTTTAAGTCGATTCGATAACAAATGACGAATACGGACGGATTTCTCAGGTTTTTACTACGTATGAACACTTTTCACATTCTTCCGTGCAACTCGGTTGCTAGTCCTCCTTTCGTGCAGAATCTTAAGATCTAGCTCATGTCCAAGGCACCGAAGCCAGCTAAAAAGGCAATAATCGATACTTAAAACTTGAATTGTACTACTTCATACTGGCTATTACATCAACTTAGATGCTTCATCTGTAATCCACTATTTTGCTTTTAGTGTCTCCGCATACCGCAGCATGCGACATAGCTTTGCGGACGATAAATGTAAATGTTTCAGACAGGAGAGCGGCCAATGTGACGATCTGGGTTTAAGTCGATTCGATAACAAATGACGAATACGGACGGATTTCTCAGCTTTTACTACATATGAACACTTTTCACATTCTCCCGTGCGGCGAATGTGACGATAAGGCTTTAAGTAGATTCGATAACAAATGACGAAAAGGGACGGATTTCTCAGGTTTTTACTACATATGAACACTTTTCACAGTCTCCCGTGCAACGCGGCTGCTAGTCCTCCTTTCAAGCAAAATCTTAAGTTCCTAGCTCATGTCCAAGGCACCAAAGAAGGGTAAAAAGTCAATAATCGATACCTAGAACTTGAATTGTACTACTTCTTACTGGCTATTACATCAACTTAGAAGCTTCATCTGTGTTCTACTATGGTGCTTTTAGTGTCTCCACATACCGAAGCACGCGACATAGCTTTGCAGACGATAAATGTAACCGTTTCAGACAGATGAGCGCCCAATGTGACGATCTGGCTTAAGTCCATTCGATAACAAATGACGAAAACGGACGGATTTCTCAGGTCTTTGCTACATATGGACACTTTTCACATTCTCCCGTTCAACTCGCCTGCTAGTCCTCCTTTCATGCAAATTGTTAAGGTCCTAGCTCATGTCCAAGGCACCAGAGCCAGCTAAAAAGTCAATAATCGATAACTGAAACTTGAATTGTACTACTTCTTACTGGCTATTACATCAACTTAGAAGCTTCATCTGTGTTCTACTATGGTGCTTTTAGTGTCTCCACATACCGCAACACGCGACATAGCATTGCAGACGATAAGTACAACCGTTTCAGAGAGACGAGCGGCCAATGTGACGATCTGGCTTTAAGTCGATTCGATAACAAATGACAAATACGGACGGATTTCTCAGGTTTTTGCTACATATGAACACCTTTCACATTCTCCCGTGCAACGCGGCTGCTAGTCCTCCTTTCATGCAATATCTTAAGTTCCTAGCTCATGTCCAAGGCACCAAAGAAGGGTAAAAAGTCAATAATCGATACCTAAAACGTGAATTGTACTACTTCTTACTGGCTATTACAACAACTTAGAAGCTTCATCTGTGTTCTACTATGGTGCGTTTAGTGTCTCCACATACCGCAGCACGCGACATAGCTTTGCTGACGATAAATGTAACCGTTTCAGACAGAAGAGCGGCCATTGTGACGATCTGGCTTTAAGTGGATTCGATAAAAAATGACGAAAACTAACGGATTTCTCAGGTTTTTTCTACATTAGAACACTTTTCACATTCTTCCGTGCAACTCGACAGCTAGTCCTCCTTTCATGCAAAATGTTAAGGTCCTAGCTCAAGTTCAAGGCACCAAAGCCAGCTATAAAGTCAATAATCGACAACTAAAACTTGAATTGTACTACTTCTTACTGGCTATTACATCAACTTAGAAGCTTCATCTGTGTTCTACTATGATGCTTTTAGTGTCTCCGCATACCGCAGCACGCGACATAGCTTTGCAGACGATAAGTACAACCGTTTCTGAGAGCAGAACGGCCAATGTGACGACCTGGCTTTAAGTAGATTCTATAACAAATGACGAAAACGGACGGATTTCTCAGGATTTTACTACATATGAACACTTTTCACATTCTCCCGTTCAACTCGGCTGCTAGCCCTCCTTTCATACAGAATCTTAAGGTCCTAGCCCATGTCCAAGGCACCACAGCCAGCTAAAAAGTCAATAATCGATACCTAAAACTTGAATTGTACTACTTCTTACTGGCTATTACATCAACTTAGATGCTTCATCTGTGATCCACTATGGTGCCTTTAGTGCCTCCGCATACCGAAGCACGCGACATAGCTTTGCAGACGATAAATGTAACCCTTTCAGACAGAAGAGCGGCCAATGTGACGATCTGTGTTTAAGTCGATTTGATAACAAATGACGAAAAAGGACGGATTTCTCCGGTTGTACTTCATATGAACACTTTTCACATTCTCCCGTGCAACTCGGCTGCTAGCCCTCCTTTCATGCAGAATGTTAAGGTCCTAGCCCATTTCAAAGGCACCAAAGCCAGCGCAAAAGTCAATAATCGATACCTAAAACTTGAATTGTACTACTTCTTACTGGCTATTACATCAACTTAGAAGCTTCATCTGTGTTCTACTATGGTGCTTTTAGTGTCTCCACATACCGCAGCACGCGACATAGCTTTGCAGACGATAAGTACAACCGTTTCAGAGAGAAGAGCGGCCAATGTGACGATCTGGCTTTAAGTCGATTCGATAACAAATGACGAATAATGACTTATTTCTCAGGTTTTTACTACATATGAACACCTTTCACAATCTCCCGCGCAACGCGGCTGCTAGTCCTCCTTTCATGCAAAATCTTGAGTTCCTAGCCCATGTCCAAGGCACCCAAGAAGGGTAAAAAGCCAATAATCGATACCTTAAACGTGAATTGTACTACTTCTTACTGGCTATTACAACAACTTAGAAGCTTCATCTGTGTTCTACTACGGTGCTTTTAGTGGCTCCGCATACCGCAGCACGCGACATAGCTTTGCGGACGATAAGTACAACCGTTTCAGACAGAAGAGCGGCCAATGTGACGATCTGGCTTTAAGTCGATTCGATAACAAATGAAAAAAAACACACGGATTTCTCAAGTTTTTAATACGTATGAACACTTTTCACTTTCTCCCGTGCAACTCGGCTGCTATTACTCCTTTCATGCAGAATCTTAAGGTCCTAGCCCATGTCCAAGGCAGCAAAGCCAGCTAAAAAGTCAATAATCGATAGATAAAACTTGAATTGTACTACTTCTTACTGGCTATTACATCAGCTTTGAAGCTTCATCTGTGTTCTACTATGGTGCTTTTAGTGCATCCACATACCGCAGCACGCGACATAGCTTTGCACACGATAAGTACAACCGTTTCAGAGAGAAGAGCGGCCAATGTGACGACCTGGCTTTAAGTCGATTCGATAACAAATGACGAAAAGGGACGAAATTCTCAGGTTTTTACTACATATGAACACTTTTCACATTCTCCCGTGCAACTCGGCTGCTAGTCCCCTTTTCATGTAGAATCTTAAGGTCCTTTCATGCAATATCTTAAGTTCCTAGCTCATGTCCAAGGCACCAAAGAAGGGTAAAAAGTCAATAATCGATACCTAAAACTTGAATTGTACTACTTCTTACTGGCTATTACATCAACTTAGATGCTACATCTGTGTTCCACTATGGTGCTTTTTGTGTCTCCGCATACCGCAGCACGCGACATAGCTTTGGAGATGATAAATGTAACCGTTTCAGACAGAAGAGCGGCCAATGTGACGATCTGGCTTTAAGTCGATTCGATAACATATGACGAAAACGGACGGATTTCTCAGGTTTTTACTACATATGAAAACTTTTCACATTTTCCCGTGCAACGCGACTGCTAGTCCTCCTTTCATGCAGAATCTTAAGTTCTTAGCTCATGTTCAAGGCACCAATGAAGGGTAAAAAGTCAATAATCGATACCTAAAACTTGAATTGTACTACTTCTTACTCGCTATTACATCAACTTAGAAGCTTCATCTGTGTTCTACTATGGTGCTTTTATAGTCTCCGCATACCGCAGCACGCGACATAGCTTTGGAGATGATAAATGTAACCGTTTCAGACAGACGAGCGGCCAATGTGACGATCTGGCTTTAAGTCGATTCGATAACATATGACGAAAACGGACGGATTTCTCAGGTTTTTACTACATATGAACACTTTTCACATTCTCCCGTGCAACGTGACTGCTAGTCCTCCTTTCATGCAAAATCTCAAGTTCTTAGCTCATATCCAAGGTACCAAAGAAGGGTAAAAAGTCAATAATCGATACCTAAAACTTGAATTGTACTACTTCTTACTGTCTATTACATCAACTTAGAACCTTCATCTGTGTTCTACTATGGTGCTTTTAGTGTCTCCGCATACCGCAGCACGCGACTTAGCTTTGCAGACGGTAAACGTAACCGTTTCAGACAGAAGAGCGGCCAATGTGAAAATCTGGCTTTAAGTCGATTCGATAACAAATGACGAATACGGACGGATTTCTCAGGTTTTTACTACATATGAACACTTTTCACTTTCTCCCGTGCAACTCGGCCGCTAGTCCTCCTTTCAGGCAGGATCTTAAGGTCCTAGCTCATGTCCAAGGCACCAAAAACAGCTAAAAAGTCAATAATCGATACCTAAAACTTGAATTGTACTACTTCTTACTGGCTATTACATCAACTTAGATGCTTCATCTGTGATCCACTATGGTGCTTTTAGTGTCTCCGCATTCCGAAGCACGCGACATAGCTTTGCAGACGATAAATGTAACCGTTTCAGTCAGAAGAGCGGCCAATGTGACGATCTGGCTTTAAGTCGATTCGCTAACAAATGACGAGAAAGGACGGATTTCTAAGGTTATTACTACATATGAACACTTTTCACATTCTCCCGTGCAACTCGGCTGCTAGTCCTCCTTTCATGCAAAATGTTAAGGTCCTAGCTCATGTCCAAGGCACCAAAGAAGGGTAAAAAGTCAATAATCGATACCGAAAACTTGAATTGTACTACTTCTTACTGGCTATTACATCAACTTCGAAGCTTCATCTGTGTTCTACTATGGTGCTTTTAGTGTCTCCACATACCGCAGCACGCAACATAGCTTTGCAGACGATAAATGTAACCGTTTCAGACAGATGAGCGGCGAATGTGACGATCTGGCTTAAGTCGATTCGATAACAAATGACGAAAACGGACGGATTTCTCAGGTTTTTACTACATATGAACACTTTTCACATTCTCCCGTCCAACTCTGCTGCTAGTCCTCCTTTCATGCAAAATGTTAAGGTTCTAGCTCATGTCCAAGGCACCAAAGCCAGTTAAAAAGTCAATAATCGATAACTAAAACTTGAATTGTACTACTTCTTACTGACTATTACATCAACTTAGAAGCTTCATCTGTGTTCTACTATGGTGCTTTTAGTGTATCCACATACCGCAGCACGTGACATAGCTTTGCAGACGAGAAGTACAACCGTTTCAGAGAGAAGAGCGGCCAATGTGACGATCTGGCTTTAAGTCGATTCGATAAGAAATGAAGAATACGGACGGATTTCTCAGGTTTTTTTTACATATGAACACCTTTCACATTCTCCCGTGCAACGCGGCTGCTAGTCCTCCTTTCATGAAAAATCTTAAGTTCCTAGCTCATGTCCAAGGCACCAAAGCCAGCTAAAATTCAATAATCGATACCTAAAACTTGAATTGTACTACTTCTTACTGGATATTACATCAACTTAGATGCTTCATCTGTGTTCTACTATGGTGCTTTTCGTGTCTCCGCATACCGCAGTACGTGACATAGCTTTGCAGACGATAAGTACAACCGTTTCAGAGAGAAGAGCGGCCAATGTGACGATCTGGCTTTAAGTCGATTCGATAACAAATGACGAATACGGACGGATTTCTCAGGTTTTTACTACGTATGAACACTTTTCACATTCTTCCGTGCAACTCGGCTGCTAGTCCTCCTTTCGTGCAGAATCTTAAGATCTAGCTCATGTCCAAGGCACCGAAGCCAGCTAAAAAGGCAATAATCGATACTTAAAACTTGAATTGTACTACTTCATACTGGCTATTACATCAACTTAGATGCTTCATCTGTAATCCACTATTTTGCTTTTAGTGTCTCCGCATACCGCAGCATGCGACATAGCTTTGCGGACGATAAATGTAAATGTTTCAGACAAGAGAGCGGCCAATGTGACGATCTGGGTTTAAGTCGATTCGATAACAAATGACGAATACGGACGGATATCTCAGCTTTTACTACATATGAACACTTTTCACATTCTCCCGTGCGGCGAATGTGACGATAAGGCTTTAAGTCGATTCGATAACAAATGACGAAAAGGGACGGATTTCTCAGGTTTTTACTACATATGAACACTTTTCACATTCTCCCGTGCAACGCGGCTGCTAGTCCTCCTTTCAAGCAAAATCTTAAGTTCCTAGCTCATGTCCAAGGCACCAAAGAAGGGTAAAAAGTCAATAATCGATACCTAGAACTTGAATTGTACTACTTCTTACTGGCTATTACATCAACTTAGAAGCTTCATCTGTGTTCTACTATGGTGCTTTTAGTGTCTCCACATACCGAAGCACGCGACATAGCTTTGCAGACGATAAATGTAACCGTTTCAGACAGATGAGCGGCCAATGTGACGATCTGGCTTAAGTCGATTCGATAACAAATGACGAAAACGGACGGATTTCTCAGGTCTTTGCTACATATGGACACTTTTCACATTCTCCCGTTCAACTCGCCTGCTAGTCCTCCTTTCATGCAAATTGTTAAGGTCCTAGCTCATGTCCAAGGCACCAGAGCCAGCTAAAAAGTCAATAATCGATAACTGAAACTTGAATTGTACTACTTCTTACTGGCTATTACATCAACTTAGAAGCTTCATCTGTGTTCTACTATGGTGCTTTTAGTGTCTCCACATACCGCAACACACGACATAGCATTGCAGACGATAAGTACAACCGTTTCAGAGAGAAGTGCGGCCAATGTGACGATCTGGCTTTAAGTCGATTCGATAACATATGACGAAAACGGACGGATTTCTCAGGTTTTTACTACATATGAACACTTTTCACATTCTCCGGTGCAACGTGACTGCTAGTCCTCCTTTCATGCAAAATCTCAAGTTCTTAGCTCATGTCCATGGTACCAAAGAAGGGTAAAAAGTCAATAATCGATAGCTAAAACTTGAATTGTACTACTTCTTACTGTCTATTACATCAACTTAGAACCTTCATCTGTGTTCTACTATGGTGCTTTTAGTGTCTCCGCATACCGCAGCACACGACTTAGCTTTGCAGACGGTAAACGTAACCGTTTCAGACAGAAGAGCGGCCAATGTGAAAATCTGGCTTTAAGTCGATTCGATAACAAATGACGAATACGGACGGATTTCTCAGGTTTTTACTACATATGAACACTTTTCACTTTCTCCCGTGCAACTCGGCCGCTAGTCCTCCTTTCAGGCAGGATCTTAAGGTCCTAGCTCATGTCCAAGGCACCAAAAACAGCTAAAAAGTCAATAATCGATACCTAAAACTTGAATTGTACTACTTCTTACTGGCTATTACATCAACTTAGATGCTTCATCTGTGATCCACTATGGTGCTTTTAGTGTCTCCGCATTCCGAAGCACGCGACATAGCTTTGCAGACGATAAATGTAACCGTTTCAGTCAGAAGAGCGGCCAATGTGACGATCTGGCTTTAAGTCGATTCGCTAACAAATGACGAGAAAGGACGGATTTCTAAGGTTATTACTACATATGAACACTTTTCACATTCTCCGGTGCAACTCGGCTGCTAGTCCTCCTTTCATGCAAAATGTTAAGGTCCTAGCTCATGTCCAAGGCACCAAAGAAGGGTAAAAAGTCAATAATCGATACCGAAAACTTGAATTGTACTACTTCTTACTGGCTATTACATCAACTTCGAAGCTTCATCTGTGTTCTACTATGGTGCTTTTAGTGTCTCCACATACCGCAGCACGCGACATAGCTTTGCAGACGATAAATGTAACCGTTTCAGACAGATGAGCGGCGAATGTGACGATCTGGCTTAAGTCGATTCGATAACAAATGACGAAAACGGACGGATTTCTCAGGTTTTTACTACATATGAACACTTTTCACATTCTCCCGTCCAACTCGGCTGCTAGTCCTCCTTTCATGCAAAATGTTAAGGTTCTAGCTCATGTCCAAGGCACCAAAGCCAGTTAAAAAGTCAATAATCGATAACTAAAACTTGAATTGTACTACTTCTTACTGGCTATTACATCAACTTAGAAGCTTCATCTGTGTTCTACTATGGTGCTTTTAGTGTATCCACATACCGCAGCACGCGACATAGCTTTGCAGACGAGAAGTACAACCGTTTCAGAGAGAAGAGCGGCCAATGTGACGATCTGGCTTTAAGTCGATTCGATAAGAAATGACGAATACGGACGGATTTCTCAGGTTTTTTTTACATATGAACACCTTTCACATTCTCCCGTGCAAACGCGGCTGCTAGTCCTCCTTTCATGAAAAATCTTAAGTTCCTAGCTCATGTCCAAGGCACCAAAGCCAGCTAAAATTCAATAATCGATACCTAAAACTTGAATTGTACTACTTCTTACTGGATATTACATCAACTTAGATGCTTCATCTGTGTTCTACTATGGTGCTTTTCGTGTCTCCGCATACCGCAGTACGTGACATAGCTTTGCAGACGATAAGTACAACCGTTTCAGAGAGAAGAGCGGCCAATGTGACGATCTGGCTTTAAGTCGATTCGATAACAAATGACGAATACGGACGGATTTCTCAGGTTTTTACTACGTATGAACACTTTTCACATTCTTCCGTGCAACTCGGTTGCTAGTCCTCCTTTCGTGCAGAATCTTAAGATCTAGCTCATGTCCAAGGCACCGAAGCCAGCTAAAAAGGCAATAATCGATACCTAAAACTTGAATTGTACTACTTCATACTGGCTATTACATCAACTTAGATGCTTCATCTGTAATCCACTATTTTGCTTTTAGTGTCTCCGCATACCGCAGCATGCGACATAGCTTTGCGGACGATAAATGTAAATGTTTCAGACAGGAGAGCGGCCAATGTGACGATCTGGGTTTAAGTCGATTCGATAACAAATGACGAATACGGACGGATTTCTCAGCTTTTACTACATATGAACACTTTTCACATTCTCCCGTGCGGCGAATGTGACGATAAGGCTTTAAGTCGATTCGATAACAAATGACGAAAAGGGACGGATTTCTCAGGTTTTTACTACATATGAACACTTTTCACATTCTCCCGTGCAACGCGGCTGCTAGTCCTCCTTTCAAGCAAAATCTTAAGTTCCTAGCTCATGTCCAAGGCACCAAAGAAGGGTAAAAAGTCAATAATCGATACCTAGAACTTGAATTGTACTACTTCTTACTGGCTATTACATCAACTTAGAAGCTTCATCTGTGTTCTACTATGGTGCTATTAGTGTCTCCACATACCGCAACACGCGACATAGCATTGCAGACGATAAGTACAACCGTTTCAGAGAGAAGAGCGGCCAATGTGACGATCTGGCTTTAAGTCGATTCGATAACAAATGACAAATACGGACGGATTTCTCAGGTTTTTACTACATATGAACACCTTTCACATTCTCCCGTGCAACGCGGCTGCTAGTCCTCCTTTCATGCAATATCTTAAGTTCCTAGCTCATGTCCAAGGCACCAAAGAAGGGTAAAAAGTCAATAATCGATACCTAAAATGTGAATTGTACTACTTCTTACTGGCTATTACAACAACTTAGAAGCTTCATCTGTGTTCTACTATGGTGCGTTTAGTGTCTCCACATACCGAAGCACGCGACATAGCTTTGCTGACGATAAATGTAACCGTTTCAGACAGAAGAGCGGCCATTGTGACGATCTGGCTTTAAGTGGATTCGATAAAAAATGACGAAAACTAACGGATTTCTCAGGTTTTTTCTACATTAGAACACTTTTCACATTCTCCCGTGCAACTCGACTGCTAGTCCTCCTTTCATGCAAAATGTTAAGGTCCTAGCTCAAGTTCAAGGCACCAAAGCCAGCTATAAAGTCAATAATCGACAACTAAAACTTGAATTGTACTACTTCTTACTGGCTATTACATCAACTTAGAAGCTTCATCTGTGTTCTACTATGATGCTTTTAGTGTCTCCGCATACCGCAGCACGCGACATAGCTTTGCAGACGATAAGTACAACCGTTTCTGAGAGCAGAACGGCCAATGTGACGACCTGGCTTTAAGTAGATTCTATAACAAATGACGAAAACGGACGGATTTCTCAGGATTTTACTACATATGAACACTTTTCACATTCTCCCGTTCAACTCGGCTGCTAGCCCTCCTTTCATACAGAATCTTAAGGTCCTAGCCCATGTCCAAGGCACCACAGCCAGCTAAAAAGTCAATAATCGATACCTAAAACTTGAATTGTACTACTTCTTACTGGCTATTACATCAACTTAGATGCTTCATCTGTGATCCACTATGGTGCCTTTAGTGCCTCCGCATACCGAAGCACGCGACATAGCTTTGCAGACGATAAATGTAACCCTTTCAGACAGAAGAGCGGCCAATGTGACGATCTGTGTTTAAGTCGATTTGATAACAAATGACGAAAAAGGACGGATTTCTCCGGTTGTACTTCATATGAACACTTTTCACATTCTCCCGTGCAACTCGGCTGCTAGCCCTCCTTTCATGCTGAATGTTAAGGTCCTAGCCCATTTCAAAGGCACCAAAGCCAGCGCAAAAGTCAATAATCGATACCTAAAACTTGAATTGCACTACTTCTTACTGGCTATTACATCAACTTAGAAGCTTCATCTGTGTTCTACTATGGTGCTTTTAGTGTCTCCACATACCGCAGCACGCGACATAGCTTTGCAGACGATAAGTACAACCGTTTCAGAGAGAAGAGCGGCCAATGTGACGATCTGGCTTTAAGTCGATTCGATAACAAATGACGAATAATGACGGATTTCTCAGGTTTTTACTACATATGAACACCTTTCACAATCTCCCGCGCAACGCGGCTGCTAGTCCTCCTTTCATGCAAAATCTTGAGTTCCTAGCTCATGTTCAAGGCACCAAAGAAGGGTAAAAAGCCAATAATCGATACCTTAAACGTGAATTGTACTACTTCTTACTGGCTATTACAGCAACTTAGAAGCTTCATCTGTGTTCTGCTATGGTGCTTTTAGTGGCTCCGCATACCGCAGCACGCGACATAGCTTTGCGGACGATAAGTACAACCGTTTCAGACAGAAGAGCGGCCAATGTGACGATCTGGCTTTAAGTCGATTCGATAACAAATGAAAAAAAACAGACGGATTTCTCAGGTTTTTACTACGTATGAACACTTTTCACTTTCTCCCGTGCAACTCGGCTGCTATTACTCCTTTCATGCAGAATCTTAAGGTCCTAGCCCATGTCCAAGGCAGCAAAGCCAGCTAAAAAGTCAATAATCGATAGATAAAACTTGAATTGTACTACTTCTTACTGGCTATTACATCAGCTTAGAAGCTTCATCTGTGTTCTACTATGGTGCTTTTAGTGCATCCACATACCGCAGCACGCGACATAGCTTTGCAGACGATAAATGTAACTGTTTCAGACAGAAGAGCGGCCAATGTGACGATCTGGCTTTAAGTCGATTCGATAACAAGTGACGAAAACGGACGGATTTCTTAGGTTTTTACTACATATGGTTACTTTTCACATTCTCCCGTGCAACTCGGCTGCTAGTCCTCCTTCATGCAGAATCTTAAGGTCCTAGCTCATGTCCAAGGAACCAAAAACAGCTAAAAAGTCAATAATCGATACCTAAAACTTGAATTGTACTACTTCTTACTGGCCATTACATCAACTTAGATGCTTCATATGTGATCCACTATGGTGCTTTTAGTGTCTCCACATACCGCAGCACGCGACATAGCTTTGCAGACGATAAGTACAACCGTTTCAGAGAGAAGAGCGGCCAATGTGACGATCTGGCTTTAAGTCGATTCGATAACAAATGACGAATAATGACGGATTTCTCAGGTTTTTACTACATATGAACACCTTTCATATTCTCCCGTGCAACGCGGCTGCTAGTCCTCCTTTCGTGCAATATCTAAAGTTCCTAGCTCATGTCCAAGACACCAAAGAAGGGAAAAAAGTCAATAATCGATACCTAAAACTTGAATTGTACTACTTCTTACTGGCTATGACATCAACATCGAAGCTCCATCTGTGTTCTACTATGATGCTTTTAGTGTCTCCGCATACCGCAGCACGCGACATAGCTTTGCAGTCGATAAATGTAACCGTTTCAGACAGAAGATCGGCCATTGAGACGATCTGGCTTTAAGTGGATTCTATAACAAATGACGAAAACTAACGGATTTCTCAGGTTTTTTCTATATATGAACACTTTTCACTTTCTCCCGTGCAACGCGGCTGCTAGTCCTCCTTTCATGCAAAATCTTAAGTTCCTAGCTCATGTCCAAGGCACCAAAGAAGGGTAAAAAGTCAATAATCGATACCTAAAACTTGAATTGTACTACTTCTTACTGGCTATTACATCAACTTAGAAGCTTCATCTGTGTTCTACTATGGTGCTTTTAGTGTCTCCACATACCGCAGCACGCGACATAGCTTTGCAGACGATAAATGTAACCGTTTCAGACAGATGAGCTGCCAATGTGACGATCTGGCTTAAGTCGATTCGATAACAAATGACGAAAACGGACGGATTTCTCAGGTTTTTGCTACATATGGACACTTTTCACATTCTCCCGTGCAACTCGCCTGCTAGTCCTCCTTTCATGCAGAATCTTAAGGTCCTAGCCCATGTCCAAGGCACCAAAGCCAGCTCAAAAGTCAATAATCGATACCTAAAACTTAAATTGTACTACTTCTTACTGTCTATTACATCAACTTAGAACCTTCATCTGTGTTCTACTATGGTGCTTTTAGTGTCTCCGCATACCGCAGCACACGACTTAGCTTTGCAGACGGTAAACGTAACCGTTTCAGACAGAAGAGCGGCCAATGTGAAAATCTGGCTTTAAGTCGATTCGATAACAAATGACGAATACGGACGGATTTCTCAGGTTTTTACTACATATGAACACTTTTCACATTCTCCCGTGCAACTCGGCTGCTAGTCCTCCTTTCATGCAAAATGTTAAGGTCCTAGCTCATGTCCAAGGCACCAAAGAAGGGTAAAAAGTCAATAATCGATACCGAAAACTTGAATTGTACTACTTCTTACTGGCTATTACATCAACTTCGAAGCTTCATCTGTGTTCTACTATGGTGCTTTTAGTGTCTCCACATACCGCAGCACGCGACATAGCTTTGCAGACGATAAATGTAACCGTTTCAGACAGATGAGCGGCGAATGTGACGATCTGGCTTAAGTCGATTCGATAACAAATGACGAAAACGGACGGATTTCTCAGGTTTTTACTACATATGAACACTTTTCACATTCTCCCGTCCAACTCGGCTGCTAGTCCTCCTTTCATGCAAAATGTTAAGGTTCTAGCTCATGTCCAAGGCACCAAAGCCAGTTAAAAAGTCAATAATCGATAACTAAAACTTGAATTGTACTACTTCTTACTGGCTATTACATCAACTTAGAAGCTTCATCTGTGTTCTACTATGGTGCTTTTAGTGTATCCACATACCGCAGCACGCGACATAGCTTTGCAGACGAGAAGTACAACCGTTTCAGAGAGAAGAGCGGCCAATGTGACGATCTGGCTTTAAGTCGATTCGATAAGAAATGACGAATACGGACGGATTTCTCAGGTTTTTTTTACATATGAACACCTTTCACATTCTCCCGTGCAACGCGGCTGCTAGTCCTCCTTTCATGAAAAATCTTAAGTTCCTAGCTCATGTCCAAGGCACCAAAGCCAGCTAAAATTCAATAATCGATACCTAAAACTTGAATTGTACTACTTCTTACTGGATATTACATCAACTTAGATGCTTCATCTGTGTTCTACTATGGTGCTTTTCGTGTCTCCGCATACCGCAGTACGTGACATAGCTTTGCAGACGATAAGTACAACCGTTTCAGAGAGAAGAGCGGCCAATGTGACGATCTGGCTTTAAGTCGATTCGATAACAAATGACGAATACGGACGGATTTCTCAGGTTTTTACTACGTATGAACACTTTTCACATTCTTCCGTGCAACTCGGTTGCTAGTCCTCCTTTCGTGCAGAATCTTAAGATCTAGCTCATGTCCAAGGCACCGAAGCCAGCTAAAAAGGCAATAATCGATACCTAAAACTTGAATTGTACTACTTCATACTGGCTATTACATCAACTTAGATGCTTCATCTGTAATCCACTATTTTGCTTTTAGTGTCTCCGCATACCGCAGCATGCGACATAGCTTTGCGGACGATAAATGTAAATGTTTCAGACAGGAGAGCGGCCAATGTGACGATCTGGGTTTAAGTCGATTCGATAACAAATGACGAATACGGACGGATTTCTCAGGTTTTTGCTACATATGGACACTTTTCACATTCTCCCGTGCAACTCGCCTGCTAGTCCTCCTTTCAGGCAGGATCTTAAGGTCCTAGCTCATGTCCAAGGCACCAAAAACAGCTAAAAAGTCAATAATCGATACCTAAAACTTGAATTGTACTACTTCTTACTGGCTATTACATCAACTTAGATGCTTCATCTGTGATCCACTATGGTGCTTTTAGTGTCTCCGCATTCCGAAGCACGCGACATAGCTTTGCAGACGATAAATGTAACCGTTTCAGTCAGAAGAGCGGCCAATGTGACGATCTGGCTTTAAGTCGATTCGCTAACAAATGACGAGAAAGGACGGATTTCTAAGGTTATTACTACATATGAACACTTTTCACATTCTCCCGTGCAACTCGGCTGCTAGTCCTCCTTTCATGCAAAATGTTAAGGTCCTAGCTCATGTCCAAGGCACCAAAGAAGGGTAAAAAGTCAATAATCGATACCGAAAACTTGAATTGTACTACTTCTTACTGGCTATTACATCAACTTCGAAGCTTCATCTGTGTTCTACTATGGTGCTTTTAGTGTCTCCACATACCGCAGCACGCGACATAGCTTTGCAGACGATAAATGTAACCGTTTCAGACAGATGAGCGGCGAATGTGACGATCTGGCTTAAGTCGATTCGATAACAAATGACGAAAACGGACGGATTTCTCAGGTTTTTACTACATATGAACACTTTTCACATTCTCCCGTCCAACTCGGCTGCTAGTCCTCCTTTCATGCAAAATGTTAAGGTTCTAGCTCATGTCCAAGGCACCAAAGCCAGTTAAAAAGTCAATAATCGATAACTAAAACTTGAATTGTACTACTTCTTACTGGCTATTACATCAACTTAGAAGCTTCATCTGTGTTCTACTATGGTGCTTTTAGTGTATCCACATACCGCAGCACGCGACATAGCTTTGCAGACGAGAAGTACAACCGTTTCAGAGAGAAGAGCGGCCAATGTGACGATCTGGCTTTAAGTCGATTCGATAAGAAATGACGAATACGGACGGATTTCTCAGGTTTTTTTTACATATGAACACCTTTCACATTCTCCCGTGCAACGCGGCTGCTAGTCCTCCTTTCATGAAAAATCTTAAGTTCCTAGCTCATGTCCAAGGCACCAAAGCCAGCTAAAATTCAATAATCGATACCTAAAACTTGAATTGTACTACTTCTTACTGGATATTACATCAACTTAGATGCTTCATCTGTGTTCTACTATGGTGCTTTTCGTGTCTCCGCATACCGCAGTACGTGACATAGCTTTGCAGACGATAAGTACAACCGTTTCAGAGAGAAGAGCGGCCAATGTGACGATCTGGCTTTAAGTCGATTCGATAACAAATGACGAATACGGACGGATTTCTCAGGTTTTTACTACGTATGAACACTTTTCACATTCTTCCGTGCAACTCGGTTGCTAGTCCTCCTTTCGTGCAGAATCTTAAGCTCTAGCTCATGTCCAAGGCACCGAAGCCAGCTAAAAAGGCAATAATCGATACCTAAAACTTGAATTGTACTACTTCATACTGGCTATTACATCAACTTAGATGCTTCATCTGTAATCCACTATTTTGCTTTTAGTGTCTCCGCATACCGCAGCATGCGACATAGCTTTGCGGACGATAAATGTAAATGTTTCAGACAGGAGAGCGGCCAATGTGACGATCTGGGTTTAAGTCGATTCGATAACAAATGACGAATACGGACGGATTTCTCAGCTTTTACTACATATGAACACTTTTCACATTCTCCCGTGCGGCCATTGTGACGATCTGGCTTTAAGTGGATTCGATAAAAAATGACGAAAACTAACGGATTTCTCAGGTTTTTTCTACATTAGAACACTTTTCACATTCTCCCGTGCAACTCGACTGCTAGTCCTCCTTTCATGCAAAATGTTAAGGTCCTAGCTCAAGTTCAAGGCACCAAAGCCAGCTATAAAGTCAATAATCGACAACTAAAACTTGAATTGTACTACTTCTTACTGGCTATTACATCAACTTAGAAGCTTCATCTGTGTTCTACTATGATGCTTTTAGTGTCTCCGCATACCGCAGCACGCGACATAGCTTTGCAGACGATAAGTACAACCGTTTCTGAGAGCAGAACGGCCAATGTGACGACCTGGCTTTAAGTAGATTCTATAACAAATGACGAAAACGGACGGATTTCTCAGGATTTTACTACATATGAACACTTTTCACATTCTCCCGTTCAACTCGGCTGCTAGCCCTCCTTTCATACAGAATCTTAAGGTCCTAGCCCATGTCCAAGGCACCACAGCCAGCTAAAAAGTCAATAATCGATACCTAAAACTTGAATTGTACTACTTCTTACTGGCTATTACATCAACTTAGATGCTTCATCTGTGATCCACTATGGTGCCTTTAGTGCCTCCGCATACCGAAGCACGCGACATAGCTTTGCAGACGATAAATGTAACCCTTTCAGACAGAAGAGCGGCCAATGTGACGATCTGTGTTTAAGTCGATTTGATAACAAATGACGAAAAAGGACGGATTTCTCCGGTTGTACTTCATATGAACACTTTTCACATTCTCCCGTGCAACTCGGCTGCTAGCCCTCCTTTCATGCTGAATGTTAAGGTCCTAGCCCATTTCAAAGGCACCAAAGCCAGCGCAAAAGTCAATAATCGATACCTAAAACTTGAATTGCACTACTTCTTACTGGCTATTACATCAACTTAGAAGCTTCATCTGTGTTCTACTATGGTGCTTTTAGTGTCTCCACATACCGCAGCACGCGACATAGCTTTGCAGACGATAAGTACAACCGTTTCAGAGAGAAGAGCGGCCAATGTGACGATCTGGCTTTAAGTCGATTCGATAACAAATGACGAATAATGACGGATTTCTCAGGTTTTTACTACATATGAA
Source organism: Schistocerca gregaria (assembly GCF_023897955.1). Lineage (NCBI taxonomy): Eukaryota > Metazoa > Arthropoda > Insecta > Orthoptera > Acrididae > Schistocerca > Schistocerca gregaria. The sequence goes on from NW_026061795.1 coordinate 8,919,227, forward strand.
CACCTTTCACAATCTCCCGCACAACGCGGCTGCTAGTCCTCCTTTCATGCAAAATCTTGAGTTCCTAGCTCATGTCCAAGGCACCAAAGAAGGGTAAAAAGCCAATAATCGATACCTTAAACGTGAATTGTACTACTTCTTACTGGCTATTACAACAACTTAGAAGCTTCATCTGTGTTCTGCTATGGTGCTTTTAGTGGCTCCGCATACCGCAGCACGCGACTTAGCTTTGCGGACGATAAGTACAACCGTTTCAGACAGAAGAGCGGCCAATGTGACGATCTGGCTTTAAGTCGATTCGATAACAAATGAAAAAAAACAGACGGATTTCTCAGGTTTTTACTACGTATGAACACTTTTCACTTTCTCCCGTGCAACTCGGCTGCTATTACTCCTTTCATGCAGAATCTTAAGGTCCTAGCCCATGTCAAAGGCAGCAAAGCGAGCTAAAAAGTCAATAATCGATAGATAAAACTTGAATTGTACTACTTCTTACTGGCTATTACATCAGCTTAGAAGCTTCATCTGTGTTCTACTATGGTGCTTTTAGTGCATCCACATACCGCAGCACGCGACATAGCTTTGCAGACGATAAATGTAACTGTTTCAGACAGAAGAGCGGCCAATGTGACGATCTGGCTTTAAGTCGATTCGATAACAAGTGACGAAAACGGACGGATTTCTTAGGTTTTTACTACATATGGTCACTTTTCACATTCTCCCGTGCAACTCGGCTGCTAGTCCTCCTTCATGCAGAATCTTAAGGTCCTAGCTCATGTCCAAGGAACCAAAAACAGCTAAAAAGTCAATAATCGATACCTAAAACTTGAATTGTACTACTTCTTACTGGCCATTACATCAACTTAGATGCTTCATATGTGATCCACTATGGTGCTTTTAGTGTCTCCACATACCGCAGCACGCGACATAGCTTTCCAGACGATAAGTACAACCGTTTCAGAGAGAAGAGCGGCCAATGTGACGATCTGGCTTTAAGTCGATTCGATAACAAATGACGAATAATGACGGATTTCTCAGGTTTTTACTACATATGAACACCTTTCATATTCCCCCTTGCAACGCGGCTGCTAGTCCTCCTTTCGTGCAATATCTTAAGTTCCTAGCCCATGTCCAAGGCACCAAAGCCAGCTCAAAAGTCAATAATCGATACCTAAAACTTAAATTGTACTACTTCTTACTGGCTATTACATCAACTTAGAAGCTTTATCTGTGTTCTACTATGGTGCTTTTAGTGTCTCCGCATACCGCAGCACGCGACATAGCTTTGCAGACGATAAATGTAACCGTTTCAGACACAAGAGCGGCCAATGTGACGATCTGGGTTTAAGTCGATTCGATAACAAATGACGAAAACGGACGGATTTCTCAGGTTTTTAGTACATATGAACACCTTTCATATTCTCCCGTGCAACGCGGCTGCTAGTCCTCCTTTCATGCAATATCTTAAGTTCCTAGCTCATGTCCAAGGCACCAAAGAAGGGAAAAAAGTAAATAATCGATACCTAAAACTTGAATTGTACTACTTCTTACTGGCTATTACATCAACTTCGAAGCTTCATCTGTGTTCTACTATTTTGCTTTTAGTGTCTCCACATACCGAAGCACGCGACATAGCTTTGCAGTCGATAAATGTAACCGTTTCAGACAGAAGATCGGCCATTGTGACGTTCTGGCTTTAAGTGGATTCTATAACAAATGACGAAAACTAACGGATTTCTCAGGTTTTTTCTATATATGAACACTTTTCACATTCTCCCGTGCAACGCGGCTGCTAGTCCTCCTTTCATGCAAATTGTTAAGGTCCTAGCTCATGTCCAAGGCACCAGAGCCAGCTAAAAAGTCAATAATCGATAACTAAAACTTGAATTGTACTACTTCTTACTGGCTATTACATCAACTTAGATGCTTCATCTGTGTTCTACTATGATGCTTTTAGTGTCTCTGCATACCGCAGCATGCGACATAGCTTTGCAGACGATAAGTACAACCGTTTCAGAGAGCAGAACTGCCAATGTGACGACCTGGCTTTAAGTAGATTCTATAACAAATTACGAAAACGGACGGATTTCTCAGGTTTTTACTACATATGAACACTTTTCACATTCCCCCGTGCAACTCGGCTGCTAGCCCTCCTTTCATGCAGAATCTTAAGGTCCTAGCCCATGTCCAAGGCACCAAAGCCAGCTCAAAAGTCAATAATCGATACCTAAAACTTAAATTGTACTACTTCTTACTGGCTATTACATCAACTTAGAAGCTTCATCTGTGTTCTACTATGGTGCTTTTAGTGTCTCCACATACCGCAGCACGCGACATAGCTTTGCAGACGATAAGTACAACCGTTTCAGACAGAAGATCGGCCATTGTGACGATCTGGCTTTAAGTGGATTCTATAACAAATGACGAAAACTAACGCATTTCTCAGGTTTTTTCTATATATGAACACTTTTCACATTCTCCCGTGCAATGCGGTTGCTAGTCCTCCTTTCATGCAAAATCTTAGGGTCCTAGCCCATGTCCAAGGGACCAGAGCCAGCTAAATAGTCAATAATCGATACCTAAAACTTGAATTGTACTACTTCTTACTGGCTATTACATCATCTTAGAAGCTTCATCTGTGTTCTACTATGCTGCGTTTAGTGTCTCCACATACCGCAGCACGCGACATAGCTTTAAGACAATAAATGTAAAGATTCAGACAGATGAGCGGCCAATGTGACGATCTGGCTTAAGTCGATTCGATATCAAATGACGAAAACGGACGGATTTCTCAGGTTTTTGCTACATATGGACACTTTTCACTTTCTCCCTTGCAGCTCGCCTGCTAGTCCTCCTTTCATGCAAATTGTTAAGGTCCTAGCTCATGTCTAAGGCACCAGAGCCAGCTAAAAAGTCAATAATCGATACCTAGAACTTGAATTGTACTACTTCTTACTGGCTATTAGATGCTTCCTCTGTGATCCACTCTGGTGCTTTTAGTGTCTCCGCATACCGAAGCACGCGACATAGCTTTGCAGACGATAAATGTAACCGTTTCAGACACAAGAGCGGCCAATGTGACGATCTGGGTTTAAGTCGATTCGATAACAAATGACGAAAACGGACGGATTTCTCAGGTTTTTACTACATATGAACACCTTTCACATTCTCCCGTGCAACGCGGGTGCTAGTCCTCCTTTCATGCAAAATCTTAAGTTCCTAGCTCATGTCCAAGGCACCAAAGAAGGGTAAAAAGTCAATAATCGATACCTAAAACGTGAATTGTACTACTTCTTACTGGGTATTACAACAACTTAGAAGCTTCATCTGTGTTCTACTATGGTGCTTTTAGTGTCTCCACATACCGCAGCAAGCGACATAGCTTTGCAGACGATAAATGTAACCGTTTCAGACAGAAGAGCGGCCTTTGTGACGATCTCGCTTTAAGTGGATTCGATAAAAAATGACGAAAACTAACGGATTCCTCAGGTTTTTTCTACATATGAACACTTTTCACATTCTCCCGCGCAACTCGACAGCGAGTCCTCCTATCATGCAAAATGTTAAGGTCCTAGCTCATGTTCAAGGCACCAAAGCCAGCTAAAAAGTCAATAATCGACAACTAAAACTTGAATTGTACTACTTCTTACTGGCTATTACATCAACATAGAAGCTTCATCTGTGTTCTACTGTGATGCTTTTAGTGTCTCCGCATACCGCAGCACGCGACATAGCTTTGCAGACGATAAGTACAACCGATTCAGAGAGAAGAGCGGCCAATGTGACGATCTGGCTTTAAGTCGATTCGAAAACAAATGACGAATACGGACGGATTCCTCAGGTTTTTACTACATATGTACATTTTCACATTCTCCCGTGCGGCGAATGTGACGATATGGCTTTAAGTCGATTCGATAACAAATTACGAAAACGGACGGATTTCTCAGGTTTTTACTACATATGAACACTTTTCACATTCTCCCGTGCAACGCGGCGGCTAGTCCTCCTTTCATGCAAAATCTTAAGTTCCTAGCTCATGTCCAAGGCACCAAAGAAGGGTAAGAAGTCAATAATCGATACCTAAAACTTGAATTGTACTACCTGTTACTGGCTATTACATTAACTTAGAAGCTTCATCTGTGTTCTACTATGGTGCATTAGTGTCTCCACATACCGAAGCACGCGACATAGCTTTGCAGACGATTAATGTAACCGTTTCAGACAGATGAGCGGCCAATGTGACGATCTGGCTTAAGTCGATTCGATAACAAATGACGAAAACGGTCGGATTTCTCAGGTTTTTGCTACATATGGACACTTTTCACATTCTCAAGTGCAACTCGCCTGCTAGTCCTCCTTTCATGCAAATTGTTAAGGTCCTAGCTCATGTCCAAGGCACCAGAGCCAGCTAAAAAGTCAATAATCGATAACTAAAACTTGAATTGTACTACTTCTTACTGGCTATTACAATGAACTTAGAAGCTTCATCTGTGTTCTACTATGGTGCTTTTAGTGTCTCAGCATACCGCAGCACGCGACATAGCTTTGCAGACGATAAGTACAACCGTTTCAGAGAGCATAACGGCTAATGTGACGACCTGGCTTTAAGTAGATTCTATAAAAAATGACGAAAACGGACGGATTTCTCAGGTTTTTACTACATATGAACACTTTTCACATTCTCCCAAGCAACTAGGCTGCTAGTCCTCCTTTCATGCAGAATCTTAAGGTCCTAGCTCATGTCCAAGGCACCAAAGCCATCTAAAAAGTCAATAATCGGTACCTAAAACTTGAATTGTACTACTTCTTAATGGCTATTACATAAACTTAGAAGCTTCATCTGTGTTCTACTATGGTGCTTTTAGTGTCTTCGCATACCGCAGCACGCGACATAGCTTTGCAGACGATAAATGTAACCGTTTCAGACAGAAGGGCGGCCATTGTGACGATCTGGCTTTAAGTGGATTCGATAAAAAATGACGAAAACTAACGGATATCTCAGGTTTTTACTACATATGAACAATTTTCACATTCTCTCGTGCAACTCGGCTGCAAGTCTTCCTTTCATGCAAAATGTTAAGGTCCTAGCTCATGTCCAAGGCACCAAAGTCAATAATCGATAACTAAAACTTGAAATGTACTACTTGTTACTGACTATTACATCAACTTAGAAGCTTCATCTGTGTTCTACTATGGTGCTTTTAGTGTCTCCACATACCGCAGCAAGCGACATAGCTTTGCAGACGATAAATGTAACCGTTTCAGACAGAAGAGCGGCCTTTGTGACGATCTCGCTTTAAGTGGATTCGATAAAAAATGACGAAAACTAACGGATTCCTCAGGTTTTTTCTACATATGAACACTTTTCACATTCTCCCGTGCAACTCGACTGCGAGTCCTCCTATCATGCAAAATGTTAAGGTCCTAGCTCATGTTCAAGGCACCAAAGCCAGCTAAAAAGTTAATAATCGACAACTAAAACTTGAATTGTACTACTTCTTACTGGCTATTACATCAACATAGAAGCTTCATCTGTGTTCTACTATGATGCTTTTAGTGTCTCCGCATACCGCAGCACGCGACATAGCTTTGCAGACGATAAGTACAACCGATTCAGAGAGAAGAGCGGCCAATGTGACGATCTGGCTTTAAGTCGATTCGATAACAAATGACGGAAACGGACTGATTTCTCAGGTTTTTACTACATATGTACACTTTTCACATTCTCCCGTGCGGCGAATGTGACGATATGGCTTTAAGTCGATTCGATAACAAATTACGAAAACGGTCGGATTTCTCAGGTTTTTGCTACATATGGACACTTTTCACATTCTCAAGTGCAACTCGTCTGCTAGTCCTCCTTTCATGCAAATTGTTAAGGTCCTAGCTCATGTCCAAGGCACCAGAGCCAGCTAAAAAGTCAATAATCGATAACTAAAACTTGAATTGTACTACTTCTTACTGGCTATTACAATCAACTTAGAAGCTTCATCTGTGTTCTACTATGGTGCTTTTAGTGTCTCAGCATACCGCAGCACGCGACATAGCTTTGCAGACGATAAGTACAACCGTTTCAGACAGAACAGCGGCCATTGTGACGATCTGGCTTTAAGTGGATTCGATAAAAAATGACGAAAACTAACGGATTTCTCAGGTTTTTACTACATATGAACAATTTTCACATTCTCTCGTGCAACTCGGCTGCAAGTCTTCCTTTCATGCAAAATGTTAAGGTCCTAGCTCATGTCCAAGGCACCAAAGAAGGGTAAAAAGTCAATAATCGATACCGAAAACTTGAATTGTACTACTTCTTACTGGCTATTACATCAACTTCGAAGCTTCATCTGTGTTCTACTATGGTGCTTTTAGTGTCTCCACATACCGCAGCACGCGACATAGCTTTGCAGACGATAAATGTAACCGTTTCAGACAGATGAGCGGCGAATGTGACGATCTGGCTTAAGTCGATTCGATAACAAATGACGAAAACGGACGGATTTCTCAGGTTTTTACTACATATGAACACTTTTCACATTCTCCCATCCAACTCGGCTGCTAGTCCTCCTTTCATGCAAAATGTTAAGGTTCTAGCTCATGTCCAAGGCACCAAAGCCAGTTAAAAAGTCAATAATCGATAACTAAAACTTGAATTGTACTACTTCTTACTGGCTATTACATCAACTTAGAAGCTTCATCTGTGTTCTACTATGGTGCTTTTAGTGTATCCACATACCGCAGCACGCGACATAGCTTTGCAGACGAGAAGTACAACCGTTTCAGAGAGAAGAGCGGCCAATGTGACGATCTGGCTTTAAGTCGATTCGATAAGAAATGACGAATACGGACGGATTTCTCAGGTTTTTTTTACATATGAACACCTTTCACATTCTCCCGTGCAACGCGGCTGCTAGTCCTCCTTTCATGAAAAATCTTAAGTTCCTAGCTCATGTCCAAGGCACCAAAGCCAGCTAAAATTCAATAATCGATACCTAAAACTTGAATTGTACTACTTCTTACTGGATATTACATCAACTTAGATGCTTCATCTGTGTTCTACTATGGTGCTTTTCGTGTCTCCGCATACCGCAGTACGTGACATAGCTTTGCAGACGATAAGTACAACCGTTTCAGAGAGAAGAGCGGCCAATGTGACGATCTGGCTTTAAGTCGATTCGATAACAAATGACGAATACGGACGGATTTCTCAGGTTTTTACTACGTATGAACACTTTTCACATTCTTCCGTGCAACTCGGTTGCTAGTCCTCCTTTCGTGCAGAATCTTAAGATCTAGCTCATGTCCAAGGCACCGAAGCCAGCTAAAAAGGCAATAATCGATACCTAAAACTTGAATTGTACTACTTCATACTGGCTATTACATCAACTTAGATGCTTCATCTGTAATCCACTATTTTGCTTTTAGTGTCTCCGCATACCGCAGCATGCGACATAGCTTTGCGGACGATAAATGTAAATGTTTCAGACAGGAGAGCGGCCAATGTGACGATCTGGGTTTAAGTCGATTCGATAACAAATGACGAATACGGACGGATTTCTCAGCTTTTACTACATATGAACACTTTTCACATTCTCCCGTGCGGCCATTGTGACGATCTGGCTTTAAGTGGATTCGATAAAAAATGACGAAAACTAACGGATTTCTCAGGTTTTTTCTACATTAGAACACTTTTCACATTCTCCCGTGCAACTCGACTGCTAGTCCTCCTTTCATGCAAAATGTTAAGGTCCTAGCTCAAGTTCAAGGCACCAAAGCCAGCTATAAAGTCAATAATCGACAACTAAAACTTGAATTGTACTACTTCTTACTGGCTAACACATCAACTTAGAAGCTTCATCTGTGTTCTACTATGATGCTTTTAGTGTCTCCGCATACCGCAGCACGCGACATAGCTTTGCAGACGATAAGTACAACCGTTTCTGAGAGCAGAACGGCCAATGTGACGACCTGGCTTTAAGTAGATTCTATAACAAATGACGAAAACGGACGGATTTCTCAGGATTTTACTACATATGAACACTTTTCACATTCTCCCGTTCAACTCGGCTGCTAGCCCTCCTTTCATACAGAATCTTAAGGTCCTAGCCCATGTCCAAGGCACCACAGCCAGCTAAAAAGTCAATAATCGATACCTAAAACTTGAATTGTACTACTTCTTACTGGCTATTACATCAACTTAGATGCTTCATCTGTGATCCACTATGGTGCCTTTAGTGCCTCCGCATACCGAAGCACGCGACATAGCTTTGCAGACGATAAATGTAACCCTTTCAGACAGAAGAGCGGCCAATGTGACGATCTGTGTTTAAGTCGATTTGATAACAAATGACGAAAAAGGACGGATTTCTCCGGTTGTACTTCATATGAACACTTTTCACATTCTCCCGTGCAACTCGGCTGCTAGCCCTCCTTTCATGCTGAATGTTAAGGTCCTAGCCCATTTCAAAGGCACCAAAGCCAGCGCAAAAGTCAATAATCGATACCTAAAACTTGAATTGCACTACTTCTTACTGGCTATTACATCAACTTAGAAGCTTCATCTGTGTTCTACTATGGTGCTTTTAGTGTCTCCACATACCGCAGCACGCGACATAGCTTTGCAGACGATAAGTACAACCGTTTCAGAGAGAAGAGCGGCCAATGTGACGATCTGGCTTTAAGTCGATTCGATAACAAATGACGAATAATGACGGATTTCTCAGGTTTTTACTACATATGAACACCTTTCACAATCTCCCGCGCAACGCGGCTGCTAGTCCTCCTTTCATGCAAAATCTTGAGTTCCTAGCTCATGTCCAAGGCACCAAAGAAGGGTAAAAAGCCAATAATCGATACCTTAAACGTGAATTGTACTACTTCTTACTGGCTATTACAACAACTTAGAAGCTTCATCTGTGTTCTGCTATGGTGCTTTTAGTGGCTCCGCATACCGCAGCACGCGACTTAGCTTTGCGGACGATAAGTACAACCGTTTCAGACAGAAGAGCGGCCAATGTGACGATCTGGCTTTAAGTCGATTCGATAACAAATGAAAAAAAACAGACGGATTTCTCAGGTTTTTACTACGTATGAACACTTTTCACTTTCTCCCGTGCAACTCGGCTGCTATTACTCCTTTCATGCAGAATCTTAAGGTCCTAGCCCATGTCAAAGGCAGCAAAGCGAGCTAAAAAGTCAATAATCGATAGATAAAACTTGAATTGTACTACTTCTTACTGGCTATTACATCAGCTTAGAAGCTTCATCTGTGTTCTACTATGGTGCTTTTAGTGCATCCAGATACCGCAGCACGCGACATAGCTTTGCAGACGATAAATGTAACTGTTTCAGACAGAAGAGCGGCCAATGTGACGATCTGGCTTTAAGTCGATTCGATAACAAGTGACGAAAACGGACGGATTTCTTAGGTTTTTACTACATATGGTCACTTTTCACATTCTCCCGTGCAACTCGGCTGCTAGTCCTCCTTCATGCAGAATCTTAAGGTCCTAGCTCATGTCCAAGGAACCAAAAACAGCTAAAAAGTCAATAATCGATACCTAAAACTTGAATTGTACTACTTCTTACTGGCCATTACATCAACTTAGATGCTTCATATGTGATCCACTATGGTGCTTTTAGTGTCTCCACATACCGCAGCACGCGACATAGCTTTCCAGACGATAAGTACAACCGTTTCAGAGAGAAGAGCGGCCAATGTGACGATCTGGCTTTAAGTCGATTCGATAACAAATGACGAATAATGACGGATTTCTCAGGTTTTTACTACATATGAACACCTTTCATATTCCCCCTTGCAACGCGGCTGCTAGTCCTCCTTTCGTGCAATATCTTAAGTTCCTAGCTCATGTCCAAGACACCAAAGAAGGGAAAAAAGTCAATAATCGATACCTAAAACTTGAATTGTACTACTTCTTACTGGCTATGACATCAACATCGAAGCTCCATCTGTGTTCTACTATGATGCTTTTAGTGTCTCCGCATACCGCAGCACGCGACATAGCTTTGCAGTCGATAAATGTATCCGTTTCAGACAGAAGATCGGCCATTGTGACGATCTGGCTTTAAGTGGATTCTATAACAAATGACGAAAACTAACGGATTTCTCAGGTTTTTTCTATATATGAACACTTTTCACTTTCTCCCGTGCAACGCGGCTGCTAGTCCTCCTTTCATGCAAAATCTTAAGTTCCTAGCTCATGTCCAAGGCACCAAAGAAGGGTAAAAAGTCAATAATCGATACCTAAAACTTGAATTGTACTACTTCTTACTGGCTATTACATCAACTTAGAAGCTTCATCTGTGTTCTACTATGGTGCTTTTAGTGTCTCCACATACCGCAGCACGCGACATAGCTTTGCAGACGATAAATGTAACCGTTTCAGACAGATGAGCTGCCAATGTGACGATCTGGCTTAAGTCGATTCGATAACAAATGACGAAAACGGACGGATTTCTCAGGTTTTTGCTACATATGGACACTTTTCACATTCTCCCGTGCAACTCGCCTGCTAGTCCTCCTTTCATGCAGAATCTTAAGGTCCTAGCCCATGTCCAAGGCACCAAAGCCAGCTCAAAAGTCAATAATCGATACCTAAAACTTAAATTGTACTACTTCTTACTGGCTATTACATCAACTTAGAAGCTTCATCTGTGTTCTACTATGGTGCTTTTAGTGTCTCCGCATACCGCAGCACGCGACATAGCTTTGCAGACGATAAATGTAACCGTTTCAGACACAAGAGCGGCCAATGTGACGATCTGGGTTTAAGTCGATTCGATAACAAATGACGAAAACGGACGGATTTCTCAGGTTTTTAGTACATATGAACACCTTTCATATTCTCCCGTGCAACGCGGCTGCTAGTCCTCCTTTCATGCAATATCTTAAGTTCCTAGCTCATGTCCAAGGCACCAAAGAAGGGAAAAAAGTAAATAATCGATACCTAAAACTTGAATTGTACTACTTCTTACTGGCTATTACATCAACTTCGAAGCTTCATCTGTGTTCTACTATTTTGCTTTTAGTGTCTCCACATACCGAAGCACGCGACATAGCTTTGCAGTCGATAAATGTAACCGTTTCAGACAGAAGATCGGCCATTGTGACGATCTGGCTTTAAGTGGATTCTATAACAAATGACGAAAACTAACGGATTTCTCAGGTTTTTTCTATATATGAACACTTTTCACATTCTCCCGTGCAACGCGGCTGCTAGTCCTCCTTTCATGCAAATTGTTAAGGTCCTAGCTCATGTCCAAGGCACCAGAGCCAGCTAAAAAGTCAATAATCGATAACTAAAACTTGAATTGTACTACTTCTTACTGGCTATTACATCAACTTAGAAGCTTCATCTGTGTTCTACTATGATGCTTTTAGTGTCTCTGCATACCGCAGCATGCGACATAGCTTTGCAGACGATAAGTACAACCGTTTCAGAGAGCAGAACGGCCAATGTGACGACCTGGCTTTAAGTAGATTCTATAACAAATTACGAAAACGGACGGATTTCTCAGGTTTTTACTACATATGAACACTTTTCACATTCCCCCGTGCAACTCGGCTGCTAGCCCTCCTTTCATGCAGAATCTTAAGGTCCTAGCCCATGTCCAAGGCACCAAAGCCAGCGCAAAAGTCAATAATCGATACCTAAAACTTAAATTGTACTACTTCTTACTGGCTATTACATCAACTTAGAAGCTTCATCTGTGTTCTACTATGGTGCTTTTAGTGTCTCCACATACCGCAGCACGCGACATAGCTTTGCAGACGATAAGTACAACCGTTTCAGACAGAAGATCGGCCATTGTGACGATCTGGCTTTAAGTGGATTCTATAACAAATGACGAAAACTAACGCATTTCTCAGGTTTTTTCTATATATGAACACTTTTCACATTCTCCCGTGCAATGCGGTTGCTAGTCCTCCTTTCATGCAAAATCTTAGGGTCCTAGCCCATGTCCAAGGGACCAGAGCCAGCTAAATAGTCAATAATCGATACCTAAAACTTGAATTGTACTACTTCTTACTGGCTATTACATCATCTTAGAAGCTTCATCTGTGTTCTACTATGCTGCGTTTAGTGTCTCCACATACCGCAGCACGCGACATAGCTTTAAGACAATAAATGTAAAGATTCAGACAGATGAGCGGCCAATGTGACGATCTGGCTTAAGTCGATTCGATATCAAATGACGAAAACGGACGGATTTCTCAGGTTTTTGCTACATATGGACACTTTTCACTTTCTCCCGTGCAGCTCGCCTGCTAGTCCTCCTTTCATGCAAATTGTTAAGGTCCTACCTCATGTCTAAGGCACCAGAGCCAGCTAAAAAGTCAATAATCGATACCTAGAACTTGAATTGTACTACTTCTTACTGGCTATTAGATGCTTCCTCTGTGATCCACTCTGGTGCTTTTAGTGTCTCCGCATACCGAAGCACGCGACATAGCTTTGCAGACGATAAATGTAACCGTTTCAGACACAAGAGCGGCCAATGTGACGATCTGGGTTTAAGTCGATTCGATAACAAATGACGAAAACGGACGGATTTCTCAGGTTTTTACTACATATGAACACCTTTCACATTCTCCCGTGCAACGCGGGTGCTAGTCCTCCTTTCATGCAAAATCTTAAGTTCCTAGCTCATGTCCAAGGCACCAAAGAAGGGTAAAAAGTCAATAATCGATACCTAAAACGTGAATTGTACTACTTCTTACTGGGTATTACAACAACTTAGAAGCTTCATCTGTGTTCTACTATGGTGCTTTTAGTGTCTCCACATACCGCAGCAAGCGACATAGCTTTGCAGACGATAAATGTAACCGTTTCAGACAGAAGAGCGGCCTTTGTGACGATCTCGCTTTAAGTGGATTCGATAAAAAATGACGAAAACTAACGGATTCCTCAGGTTTTTTCTACATATGAACACTTTTCACATTCTCCCGCGCAACTCGACAGCGAGTCCTCCTATCATGCAAAATGTTAAGGTCCTAGCTCATGTTCAAGGCACCAAAGCCAGCTAAAAAGTCAATAATCGACAACTAAAACTTGAATTGTACTACTTCTTACTGGCTATTACATCAACATAGAAGCTTCATCTGTGTTCTACTGTGATGCTTTTAGTGTCTCCGCATACCGCAGCACGCGACATAGCTTTGCAGACGATAAGTACAACCGATTCAGAGAGAAGAGCGGCCAATGTGACGATCTGGCTTTAAGTCGATTCGAAAACAAATGACGAATACGGACGGATTCCTCAGGTTTTTACTACATATGTACATTTTCACATTCTCCCGTGCGGCGAATGTGACGATATGGCTTTAAGTCGATTCGATAACAAATTACGAAAACGGACGGATTTCTCAGGTTTTTACTACATATGAACACTTTTCACATTCTCCCGTGCAACGCGGCGGCTAGTCCTCCTTTCATGCAAAATCTTAAGTTCCTAGCTCATGTCCAAGGCACCAAAGAAGGGTAAGAAGTCAATAATCGATACCTAAAACTTGAATTGTACTACCTCTTACTGGCTATTACATTAACTTAGAAGCTTCATCTGTGTTCTACTATGGTGCATTAGTGTCTCCACATACCGAAGCACGCGACATAGCTTTGCAGACGATTAATGTAACCGTTTCAGACAGATGAGCGGCCAATGTGACGATCTGGCTTAAGTCGATTCGATAACAAATGACGAAAACGGTCGGATTTCTCAGGTTTTTGCTACATATGGACACTTTTCACATTCTCAAGTGCAACTCGCCTGCTAGTCCTCCTTTCATGCAAATTGTTAAGGTCCTAGCTCATGTCCAAGGCACCAGAGCCAGCTAAAAAGTCAATAATCGATAACTAAAACTTGAATTGTACTACTTCTTACTGGCTATTACAATGAACTTAGAAGCTTCATCTGTGTTCTACTATGGTGCTTTTAGTGTCTCAGCATACCGCAGCACGCGACATAGCTTTGCAGACGATAAGTACAACCGTTTCAGAGAGCATAACGGCTAATGTGACGACCTGGCTTTAAGTAGATTCTATAAAAAATGACGAAAACGGACGGATTTCTCAGGTTTTTACTACATATGAACACTTTTCACATTCTCCCAAGCAACTAGGCTGCTAGTCCTCCTTTCATGCAGAATCTTAAGGTCCTAGCTCATGTCCAAGGCACCAAAGCCATCTAAAAAGTCAATAATCGGTACATAAAACTTGAATTGTACTACTTCTTAATGGCTATTACATAAACTTAGAAGCTTCATCTGTGTTCTACTATGGTGCTTTTAGTGTCTTCGCATACCGCAGCACGCGACATAGCTTTGCAGACGATAAATGTAACCGTTTCAGACAGAAGGGCGGCCATTGTGACGATCTGGCTTTAAGTGGATTCGATAAAAAATGACGAAAACTAACGGATATCTCAGGTTTTTACTACATATGAACAATTTTCACATTCTCTCGTGCAACTCGGCTGCAAGTCTTCCTTTCATGCAAAATGTTAAGGTCCTAGCTCATGTCCAAGGCACCAAAGTCAATAATCGATAACTAAAACTTGAATTGTACTACTTGTTACTGACTATTACATCAACTTAGAAGCTTCATCTGTGTTCTACTATGGTGCTTTTAGTGTCTCCACATACCGCAGCAAGCGACATAGCTTTGCAGACGATAAATGTAACCGTTTCAGACAGAAGAGCGGCCTTTGTGACGATCTCGCTTTAAGTGGATTCGATAAAAAATGACGAAAACTAACGGATTCCTCAGGTTTTTTCTACATATGAACACTTTTCACATTCTCCCGTGCAACTCGACTGCGAGTCCTCCTATCATGCAAAATGTTAAGGTCCTAGCTCATGTTCAAGGCACCAAAGCCAGCTAAAAAGTTAATAATCGACAACTAAAACTTGAATTGTACTACTTCTTACTGGCTATTACATCAACATAGAAGCTTCATCTGTGTTCTACTATGATGCTTTTAGTGTCTCCGCATACCGCAGCACGCGACATAGCTTTGCAGACGATAAGTACAACCGATTCAGAGAGAAGAGCGGCCAATGTGACGATCTGGCTTTAAGTCGATTCGATAACAAATGACGGAAACGGACTGATTTCTCAGGTTTTTACTACATATGTACACTTTTCACATTCTCCCGTGCGGCGAATGTGACGATATGGCTTTAAGTCGATTCGATAACAAATTACGAAAACGGACGGATTTCTCAGGTTTTTAGTACATATGAACACTTTTCACATTCTCCCGTGCAACGCGGCGGCTAGTCCTCCTTTCATGCAAAATCTTAAGTTCCTAGCTCATGTCCAAGGCACCAAAGAAGGGTAAGAAGTCAATAATCGATACCTAAAACTTGAATTGTACTACCTCTTACTGGCTATTACATTAACTTAGAAGCTTCATCTGTGTTCTACTATGGTGCATTAGTGTCTCCACATACCGCAGCACGCGACATAGCTTTGCAGACGATAAATGTAACCGTTTCAGACAGATGAGCGGCCAATGTGACGATCTGGCTTAAGTCGATTCGATAACAAATGACGAAAACGGTCGGATTTCTCAGGTTTTTGCTACATATGGACACTTTTCACATTCTCAAGTGCAACTCGCCTGCTAGTCCTCCTTTCATGCAAATTGTTAAGGTCCTAGCTCATGTCCAAGGCACCAGAGCCAGCTAAAAAGTCAATAATCGATAACTAAAACTTGAATTGTACTACTTCTTACTGGCTATTACAATCAACTTAGAAGCTTCATCTGTGTTCTACTATGGTGCTTTTAGTGTCTCAGCATACCGCAGCACGCGACATAGCTTTGCAGACGATAAGTACAACCGTTTCAGACAGAACAGCGGCCATTGTGACGATCTGGCTTTAAGTGGATTCGATAAAAAATGACGAAAACTAACGGATTTCTCAGGTTTTTACTACATATGAACAATTTTCACATTCTCTCGTGCAACTCGGCTGCAAGTCTTCCTTTCATGCAAAATGTTAAGGTCCTAGCTCATGTCCAAGGCACCAAAGTCTATAATCGATAACTAAAACTTGAATTGTACTACTTGTTACTGACTATTACATCAACTTAGAAGCTTCATCTGTGTTCTACTATGGTGCTTTTAGTGCCTCCACATACGCAGCACGCGACATAGCTTTGCAGACGATAAATGTAACCGTTTCAGACAGAAGAGCGGCCAATGTGACGATCTGGGTTTAAGTCGATTCGATAACAAATGAGGAAAACGGACGGATTTCTCAGGTTTTTACTACATATGAACAACTTTCATATTCTCCCGTGCAACGCGGCTGCTAGTCCTCCTTTCATGCAAAATCTTAAGTTCCTAGCTAATGTCCAAGGCACCAAAGAAGGGAAAAAAGTCAATAATCGATACCTAAAACTTGAATTGTACTACTTCTTACTGGCTATTACAACAACTTAGTAGCTTCATCTGTGTTCTACTATGGTG
The DNA here is from genome assembly GCF_023897955.1 of Schistocerca gregaria. Taxonomy (NCBI): domain Eukaryota; kingdom Metazoa; phylum Arthropoda; class Insecta; order Orthoptera; family Acrididae; genus Schistocerca; species Schistocerca gregaria. The sequence continues at coordinate 8,935,719 of NW_026061795.1, forward strand.
CTTTTAGTGTCTCCACATACCGAAGCACGCGACATAGCTTTGCAGACGATAAATGTAACCGTTTCAGACAGAAGAGCGGCCATTGTGACGATCTGGCTTTAAGTGGATTCTATAACAAATGACGAAAACTAACGGATTTCTCTGGTTTTTTCTACATATGAACACTTTTCACATTCTCCCGTGCAACGCGGCTGCTAGTCCTCCTTTCATGCAAAATTATTAAGGTCCTAGCTCATTTCCAATTCACCAAAGCCAGCTAAAAAGTCAATAATCGATAATTGAAACTTGAATTGTACTACTTCTTACTGGCTATTACATCAACTTAGAAGCTTCATCTGTGTTCTACTATGATGCTTTTAACGTCTCCGCATACCACAGCACGCGACATAGCTTTGCAGACGATAAGTACAACCGTTTCAGAGAGAAGAGCGGCCAATGTGACGATCTGGCTTTAAGTCGATTCGATAACAAATGACGAATACGGAGGGATTTCTCAGGTTTTTACTACATATAAAAACTTTTCACATTCTGCCGTGCAACGCGGCTGCTAGTCTTCCTTTTCATGCGAAATCTTAAGTTCCTAGCTCCTGTCCAATGCACCAAAGAAGGGTAAAAAGGTAATAATCGATACCTAAAACTTGAATTGTACTACTTCTTTCTGGCAGTTACATCAACTTAGAAGCTTCATCTGTGTTCTACTATGGTGCTTTTAGTGTCTCCACATACCGCAGCACGCGACATAGCTTTGCAGACGATAAATGTAACCGTTTCAGAGAGAAAAGCGGCCAATGTGACGATCTGGCTATAAGTCGATTCGATAACAATTGACGAAAACGGACGGATTTCTCAGGTTTTTACTACATATGAACACTTTTCACTTTCTCCCGTGCAACTCGGCTACTAGTCCTCCTCTCATGCAAAATGTTAAGGTCCTAGCTCATGTCCAAGGCAGCAGATCCAGCTAAAAAGTCAATAATCGATAGATAAAACTTGAATTGTACTACTTCTTACTGGCTATTGCATCAACTTAGAAGCTTCATCTGTGTTCTACTATGGTGCTTTTAGTGTCTCCACATACCGCAGCACGCGACATAGGTGTGCAGACGGTAAATGTAACCGTTTCAGACAGAAGAGCGGCCAATGTGACGATCTGGCTTTAAGTCGATTCGATAACAAATGACGAAAACGGACGGATTTCTCAGGTTTTTACTACATATGAACACTTTTACATTCTCCCGTGCAACGCGGCTGCTAGTCTTCCTTTTCATGCAAAATCTTAAGTTTCTAGCTCATGTCCAATGCACCAAAGAAGGGTAAAAAGTTAATAATCGATACCTAAAACTTGAATTGTACTACTGCTTTCTGGCAATTACATCAACTTAGAAGCTTCATCTGTGTTCTACTATGGTGCTTTTAGTGTCTCCACATACCGCAGCACGCGACATAGCTTTGCAGACTATAAATGTAACCGTTTCAGAGAGAAAAGCGGCCAATGTGACGATCTGGCTTTAAGTCGATTCGATAACAAATGACGAAAAAGGACGGATTTCTCAGGTTTTTACTACACATGAACACTTTTCACATTCTCCCGTGCAACTCGGCTGCTCGTCCTCCTCTCATGCAAAATGTTAAGGTCCTAGCTCATGTCCAAGGCACCAGATCCAGCTAATAAGTCAATAATCGATAACTAAAACTTGAATTGTACTACTTCTTACTGGCTATTGCATCAACTTAGAAGCTTCATCTGTGTTCTACTATGGTGCTTTTAGTGTCTCCACATACCGCAGCACGCGACGTAGCTTTGCAGACTATAAATGTAACCGTTTCAGAGAGAAAAGCGGCCAATGTGACGATCTGGCTTTAAGTCGATTCGATAACAAATGACGAAAAAGGACGGATTTCTCAGGTTTTTACTACATATGAACACTTTTCACATTCTCCCGTGCAAATCGGCTGCTAGTCCTCCTTTCATGAAAAATCGTAAGTTCCTAGCTCATGTCCAAGGCACCAAAGAAGGGTAAAAGTCAATAATCGATAATTAAAACTTGAATTATACTACTTATTACTGGCTATTACATCAACTTAGAAGCTTCATCTGTGTTCTCCTATGGTGGTTTTAGTGTCTCCGCATACCGCAGCACGCGACATAGCTCTGCAGACGATAAATGTAACCGTTTCACAGAGGAGAGCGGCCAATGTGACGATCTGGCTTTAAGTCGATTCGATAACAAATGACGATAACGGACGGATTTCTCAGGTTTTTACCACATATGAACACTTTTCACATTCTCCTGTGCAACTCGGCTGCTAGTCCTCCTTTCATGCAGAATCTTAAGGTCCTAGCTCATGTCCAAGGCACTAAAGCCAGCTAAAAAGTCAATAATCGATACCTAAAACTTGAATTGTCCTACTTCTTACTGGATATTACATTAACTTAGAAGCTTCATCTGTGTTCTACTATGGTGCTTTTAGTGCCTCCGCATACCACAGCACGCGACATAGCTTTGCAGACGATAAGTACAACCGTTTCAGACAGAAGAGCGGCCAATGTGACGATCTGGCTTTAAGTCGATTCGATAACAAGTGACGAAAACGGACGGATCTCTCAGGTTTTTACTACATATGAACACTTTCCACACTCTCCCATGCAACTCGTTTGCTAGTCCTCCGTTCATGCAGAATCTTAAGGTCCTAGCTCATGCCCAAGGCAACAAAGCCAGCTAAAAAGTCAATAATCGATACCTAAAACTTGAATTGTACTACTTCTTACTGGCTATTACATCAACTTAGATGCTTCATTTGTGTTCTACTATGGTGCTTTTTGTGTCTCCGCATACCGCAGCACGCGACTCAGCTTTGCAGACGATAACTGTAACCGTTCAGACAGAAGAGCGGCCAATGTGACGAACTGGCTTTAAGTCGATTCGAAAACAAATGACGAAAACGGACGGATTTCTCAGGTTTTTACTACATATTAACACTTTTCACATTCTCCCACGCTACTCGGCTGCTAGTCCTCCTTTCATGCAGACTCTTAAGGACCTAGCTCATGTCCAAGGCACCAAAGCCATCTAAAAAGTCAATAATCGGTACCTAAAACTTGAATTGTACTACATCTTAATGGCTATTACATCAACTTAGAAGCTTCATCTGTGTTCTACTATGGTGCTTTTAGTGTCTTCGCATACCGCAGCACGCGACATAGCTTTGCAGACGATAAATGTAACCGTTTCAGTCAGAAGAGCGGCCAATGTGACGATCTGGCTTTAAGTCGATTCGATAACAAATGACGAAAACAGACGGATTTCTTAGGTTTTTACTACACATGAACACTTTTCACATTCTCCCATGCAACTCGGCTGCTAGTCCTACTTTCATGCAGAATCTTACGGTCCTAGCTCATGTCCAAGTCACCAAAGCCAGCTAAAAGATCAATAATCGATACCTAAAACTTGAATTGTACTACTTCTTACTGGCTAATACATCAACTTAGAAGCTTCACCTGTGTTCTACTATGTTGCTTTTAGTGTCTCCACATACCGCAGCACGAGACATAACTTTGCAGACCATAAGTACAAACGTTTTAGAGAGAAGAGCGGCCAATGTGACGATCTGGCTTTAAGTCCTCCTTTCATGCTAAATCTTAATTTCCTTGCTCATGTCCAAGGCAAAAAAGAAGGGTAAAAAGTCAATAATCGATACCTAAAACTTGAATTGTACTACTTCATACTGGCTATTACATCAACTTAGAAACTTCATCCGTGTTCTACTATGGTGCTTTTAGTGTCTCCACATACCGCAGCACGCGACATAGCTTTGCAGACGATACGTACAACCGTTTCAGAGAGAAGAGCGGGCAATGTGACGATCTGGCTTTAAGTCGATTCGATAACAAATGACGAAAACGGACGGATTTCTCAGGTTTTTACTACATATGAACACTTTTGACATTCTCCCGTGCAACTCGGCTGCTAGTCCTCCTCTCATGCAAAATGTTAAGGTCCTAGCTCATGTCCAAGGCACCAGATCCAGCTAAAAAGTCAATAATCGATAATTAAAACTTGAATTGTACTACTTCTTACTGGCTATTGCATCAACTTAGAAGCTTCATCTGTGTTCTACTATGGTGGTTTTAGTGTCTCCACATACCGCAGCACGCGACATAGCTTTGCAGACGATAAATGTAACCGTTTCAGACAGAAGAGCGGCCAATGTGACGATCTGGCTTTAAGTCGGTTCGATAACAAATGACGAAAACGGACGGATTTCTCAGGTTTTTACTACATATGAACACTTTCCACATTCTCCCATGCAACTCGTTTGCTAGTCCTCCATTCATGCAGAATCTTAAGGTCCTAGCTAATGCCCAAGGCAACAAAGCCAGCTAAAATGTCAATAATCGATAGCTAAAACTTGTATTGTACTACTTCTTACTGGCTATTACATCAACTTAAAAGCTTCATCTGTGTTCTACTATGGTGCTTTTAGTGTCTCCACATACCGCAGCACGCGACATAGCTTTGCAGACGGTAAATGTAACCGTTTCAGACAGAAGAGCGGCCAATGTGACGATCTGGCTTTAAGTCGATTCGATAACAAATGACGAAAACGGACTGATTTCTCAGGTTTTTACTACATATGAACACTTTTCACATTCTCCCGTGCAACACGGCTGCTAGTCCTCCTTTCATGCAGAATCTTAAGGTCCTAGCTCATGTCCAAGGCACTAAAGCCTGCTAAAAAGTCAATAATCGATACCTAAAACTTGAATTCTACTACTTCTTACTGGATATTACATCAACTTAGAAGCTTCATCTGTGTTCTACTATGGTGCTTTTAGTGTCTCAGCATACCGCAGCACGCGACATAGCTTTGCAGACGATACGTACAGCCGTTTCAGAGAGAAGAGCGGCCAATGTGACGATCTGGCTTTAAGTCGATTCGATAACAAATGACGAAAACGGACGGATTTCTCAGGTTTTTACTACATATAACCACTTTCCACATTCTCCCATGCAACTCGGCTGCTAGTCCTCCTTTCATGCAGAATCTTAAGGTCCTAGCTCATGTCCAAGGCACCAAAGCCATCTAAAAAGTCAATAATCGATACCTAAAACTTGAATTGTACTACTTCTTACTGGCTATTACATCAACTTAGAACCTTCACCTGTGTTCTACTATGGTGCTTTTAGTGTCTCCACATACCGCAGCACGAGACATAACTTTGCAGACGATAAGTACAAACGTTTTAGAGAGAAGAGCGGCCAATGTGACGATCTGGCTTTAAGTCCTCCTTTCATGCAAAATCTTAATTTCCTAGCTCATGTCCAAGGAAACAAAGAAGGGTAAAAAGTCAATAATCGATACCTAAAACTTGAATTGTACTACTTCATACTGGCTATTACATCAACTTAAAAGCTTCATCTGTGTTCTACTATGGTGCTTTTAGTGTCTCCACATACCGCAGCACGAGAAATAACTTTGCAGACGATAAGTACAAACGTTTCAGAGAGAAGAGCGGCCAATGTGACGATCTGGCTTTAAGTCCTCCTTTCATGCAAAATCTTAATTTCCTAGCTCATGTCCAAGGCACCAAAGAAGGGTAAAAAGTCAATAATCGATACCTAAAACTTGAATTGTACTACTTCATACTGGCTATTACATCAACTTAGAAACTTCATCCGTGTTCTACTAAGGTGCTTTTAGTGTCTCCACATACCGCAGCACGCGACATAGCTTTGCAGACGATAAGTACAACCGTTTCAGAGAGAAGAGCGGCCAATGTGACGATCTGGCTTTAAGTCGATTCGATAACAAATGACGAAAACGGACGAATTTCTCAGGTTTATACTACGTATGAACACTTATCACATTCACCCGTGCATCTCGGCTGCTAGTCCTACTTTCATGCAGAATCTTACGGTCCTAGCTCATGTCCAAGGCACCAAAGCCAGCTAAAAGATCAATAATCGATACCTAAAACTTGAATTGTACTACATCTTACTGGCTATTACATCAACTTAGAAGCTTCACCTGTGTTCTACTATGGTGCTTTTAGTGTCTCCACATACCGCAGCACGCGACATAACTTTGCAGACGATAAGTACAAACGTTTTAGAGAGAAGAGCGGCCAATGTGAAGATCTGGCTTTATGTCGATTCGATAACAAATGACGAAAACGGACGGATTTCTCAGGTTTTTACTACATATGAACACTTTTCACATTCTCCCATTTAACGCGGCTGCTAGGCCTCCTTTCATGCAAAATCTTAAGTTCCTAGCTCATGTCCAAGGCACCAAAGCCAACTAAAAAGTCAATAATCGATACCTATAACTTGAATTGTACTACTTCTTACTGGGTATTACTTCAACTTAGATGCTTCATGTGTGTTCTACTATGGTGCTTTTAGTGTCTCCACATACCGCAGCACGCGACATAACATTGCAGACGATAAGTACCAACGTTTTAGAGAGAAGAGCGGCCAATGTGATGATCTGGCTTTAAGTCGATTCGATAACAAATGACGAAAACGGACGGATTTCTCAGGTTTTTACTACATATGAACACTTTTCACATTCTCCCATTTAACGCGGCTGCTAGTCCTCCTTTCATGCAAAATCTTAATTTCCTAGCTCATGTCCAAGGCACCAAAGAAGGGTAAAAAGTCAATAATCGATACCTAAAACTTGAATTGTACTACTTCATACTGGCTATTACATCAACTTAAAAGCTTCATCTGTGTTCTACTATGGTGCTTTTAGTGTCTCCCCATACCGCAGCACGCGACATACCTTTGCAGACGATAAGTACAACCGTTTCAGGGAGAAGAGCGGCCAATGTGACGATCTGGCTGTAAGTCGATTCGAAAACAAATGACGAATACTGACGGATTTCTCAGCTTTTTACTACATGTGAACACTTTTCACATTCTCCCATGCAACGCGGCTGCTAGTCCTCCTTTCGTGCTAAATCTTAAGTTCTTAGCTCATGTCCAAGGCACCGAAGAAGGGTAAAAAGTCAATAATCGATACCTAAAACTTGAATTGTACTTCTTCTTACTGCTTATTACATCAACTTAGATGCTTCATCTGTGTTCTACTATGGTGCTTTTAGTGTCTATACATACCGCAGCACGCGACATAACATTGCAGACGATAAGTACCAACGTTTTGAGAGAAGAACGGCCAATGTGACGATCTGGCTTTAAGTCGATTCGATAACAAATGACGAAAACGGACGGATTTCTCAGGTTTTTACTACATATGAACACTTTTCACATTCACCCGTGCAACTTGGCTGCTTGTCCTCCTTTCATGCAGAATCTTAAGGTCCTAGCTCATGTCCAAGGGTCCAAAGCCAGCTAAAAAGTCAGTAATCGATACCTAAAACTTGAATTGTACTACTTCTTACTGGCTATTACATCAACTTAGAAGCTTCATCTGTGCTCTACTATGGTGCTCTTAGTGTCTCCCAATACCGCAGCAGGCGACATACCTTTGCAGACGATAAGTACAACCGTTTCAGAGAGAAGAGCGGCCAATGTGACGATCTGGCTTTAAGTCGATTCGAAAACAAATGACGAAAATGGACGGATTTCTCAGGTTTTTACTACATATGAACACTTTTCACATTCTCCCATTTAACGCGGCTGCTAGTCCTCCTTTCATGCAAAATCTTAAGTTCCTAGCTCATGTCCTAGGCACCAAAGCCAGCTAAAAAGTCAATAATCGATACCTAAAACTTGAATTGTACTACTTCTTACTGGCTATTACATCAACTTAGAAGCTTCATCTGTGTTCTACTATGGTGCTTTTAGTGTCTAAGCATACCGCAGCACGCGACATAGCTTTGCAGAAGATAAGTACAACCGTTTCAGAGAGAAGAGCGGCCTATGTGACGATCTGGCTTTAAGTCGATTCGATAACAAACGACAAAAACGGACGGATTACTCAGGTTTTTACTACATATGAACGCATTTCACATTCTCCCATTTAACGCGGCAGCTAGTCCTCCTTTCATGCAGAATCTTAAGTTCCTAGCTCATGTCCAAGGCACCAAAGAAGGGTAAAAAGTCAATAATCGATACCTAAAACTTGAATTGTACTACTTCTTACTGTCTATTACATCAACTTAGAAGCTTCATCTGTGTTCTACTATGGTGCTTTTAGTGTCTTCGCATACCCCAGCACGCGACATAGCTTTGCAGACGATAAGTACAACCGTTTCAGAGAGAAGAGCGGCCAATGTGACGATCTGGCTTTAAGTCGATTCGATAACAAATTACGAAAACGGACTGATTTCTCAGGTTTTTACTACGTATGAACACTTTTCATATCCTCCCGTGCAACTCGGCAGCTAGTCCTCCTTTCATGCAGAATCTTAAGGTCCTAGCTCATGTCCAAGGCACCAAAGCCAGCTAAAAAGTCAATAATCGATACCTAAAATTTGAATTGTACTGCTTCTTACTGGGTATTACATCAAATCAGATGATTCATCTGTGTTCTACTATGGTGCTTTAGTGTCTCCGCATACCGCAGCACGCGACTTAGCTCTGCAGACGATAAGTACAACCGTGTCAGAGAGAAGAGCGGCCAATGTGACGATCTGGCTTTAACTCTATTCGAAAACAAATGACGAAAACGAACGGATTTCTCAGGTTTTTACTACATATGAACACTTTTCACATTCTCCCATTTAACGCGGCTGCTAGTCCTACTTTCATGCAAAATCTTAAGGTCCTAGCTCATGTCCAAGGCACCAAAGCCAGGTAAAAATTCAATAATCGATACCTAAAACTTGAATTGTACTACTACTTACTGGCTATTACATCAACTTAGATGCTTCATCTGTGTTCTACTATGGTGCTTTTAGTGTCTCCACATACCGCAGCACACGACATAACATTGCAGACGATAAGTACCAACGTTCTAGAGAGAAGAGCGGCCAATGTCACGATCTGGCTTTAAGTCGATTCGATAACAAATGACGAAAACGGACGGATTTCTCAGGTTTTTACTACATATGAACACTTTTCACATTCTCCCGTGTAACGCGGCTGCTAGTCCTAATTTCATGCAAAATCTTGATTTCCTAACTCATGTCCAAGGCACCAAAGAAAGGTAAAAAGTCAATAATCGATACCTAAAACTTGAATTGTACTACTTCTTACTGGCTATTACATCAACTTAGAAACTTCATCCGTGTTCTACTATGGTGCTTTTAGCGTCTCCATATAATGCAGTACGCGACATAACATTGCAGACGATAAGTACCAACGTTTTAGAGAGAAGGGCGGCCAATGTGACGATCTGGCTTTAAGTCGATTCGATAACAAATGACGAAAACGGACGGATTTCTCAGGTTTTTACTACATATGAACACTTTTCACATTCTCCCATTTAACGCGGCTGCTAGTCCTCCTTTCATGCAAAATCTTAAATTCCTAGCTCATGTCCAAGGCAACAAAGCCAGCTAAAAAGTCAATAATCGATACCTAAAACTTGAATTGTACTACTTCATACTGGCTATTACATCAACTTAGAAGCATCATCTGTGTTCTACTATGGAGCTTTTAGTGTCTCTGCATACCGCAGAACGCGATATAGCTTTGCAGATGATAAATGTAACCGTTTCAGACAGATCTGTGGCTAATGTGACGATCTGGCTTTAAGTCGATTCGATAACAAATGACGAAAACGGACGGATTTCTGAGGTTTTTACTACGTATGAACACATATCACATTCACCCGTGCAACTTGGCTGCTTGTCCTCCTTTCATGCAGAATCTTAAGGTCCTAGCTCATGTCCAAGGGTCCAAAGCCAGCTAAAAAGTCAGTGATCGATACCTAAAACTTGAATTATACTACTTCTTACTGGCTATTACATCAACTTAGAAGCTTCATCTGTGTTATACTATGGTGCTTTTAGTGTCTCCACATACCGCAGCAGGCGACATACCTTTGCAGACGATAAGTACAACCGTTTCAGAGAGAAGAGCGGCCAATGTGACGATCTGGCTTTAAGTCGATACGAAAACAAATGACGAAAACGGACGGATTTCCCAGGTTTTTACTACATATGAACACTCTTCACATTCTCCCATTTAACGCGGCTGCTAGTCCTCCATTCATGCAAAATCTTAAGTTCCTAGCTCATGTCCAAGGCACCAAAGCCAGCTAAAAAGTCAATAATCGATACCTTAAACTTGAATTGTACTACTTCTTACTGGCTATTACATCAACTTAGAAGCTTCATCTGTGTTCTACTATGGTGCTTTTAGTGTCACCGCATGCCGCAGCACGCGTTATAGCTTTGCGGACGATAAGTACAATCGTTTCAGAGAGAAGAGCGGCCAATGTGACGATCTGGCTTTAACTCGATTCGAAAACAAATGACGAAAACGGACGGATTTCTCAGGTTTTTACTACATATGAACACTTTTCACATTCTCCCATTTAACGCGGCTGCTAGTCCTACTTTCATGCAAAATCTTAAGGTCCTAGCTCATGTCCAAGGCACCAAAGCCAGGTAAAAATTCAATAATCGGTACCTAAAACTTGAATTCTACTACTTCTTACTGGCTATTACATCAACTTAGAAGCTTCATCTGTGTTCTACTATGGTGCTTTTAGTGTCTCCACATACCGCAGCACTCGACATAACATTGCAGACGATAAGTACCAACGTTCTAGAGAGAAGAGCGGCCAATGTCACGATCTGGCTTTAAGTCGATTCGATAACAAATGACGAAAACGGACGGATTTCTCAGGTTTTTACTACATATGAACACTTTTCACATTCTCCCGTGTAACGCGGCTGCTAGTCCTAATTTCATGCAAAATCTTGATTTCCTAACTCATGTCCAAGGCACCAAAGAAAGGTAAAAAGTCAATAATCGATACCTAAAACTTGAATTGTACTACTTCTTACTGGCTATTACATCAACTTAGAAACTTCATCCGTGTTCTACTATGGTGCTTTTAGCGTCTCCATATAATGCAGTACGCGACATAACATTGCAGACGATAAGTACCAACGTTTTAGAGAGAAGGGCGGCCAATGTGACGATCTGGCTTTAAGTCGATTCGATAACAAATGACGAAAACGGACGGATTTCTCAGGTTTTTACTACATATGAACACTTTTCACATTCTCCCATTTAACGCGGCTGCTAGTCCTCCTTTCATGCAAAATCTTAAATTCCTAGCTCATGTCCAAGGCAACAAAGCCAGCTAAAAAGTCAATAATCGATACCTAAAACTTGAATTGTACTACTTCATACTGGCTATTACATCAACTTAGAAGCATCATCTGTGTTCTACTATGGAGCTTTTAGTGTCTCTGCATACCGCAGAACGCGATATAGCTTTGCAGATGATAAATGTAACCGTTTCAGACAGATCTGTGGCTAATGTGACGATCTGGCTTTAAGTCGATTCGATAACAAATGACGAAAACGGACGGATTTCTGAGGTTTTTACTACGTATGAACACATATCACATTCACCCGTGCAACTTGGCTGCTTGTCCTCCTTTCATGCAGAATCTTAAGGTCCTAGCTCATGTCCAAGGGTCCAAAGCCAGCTAAAAAGTCAGTGATCGATACCTAAAACTTGAATTATACTACTTCTTACTGGCTATTACATCAACTTAGAAGCTTCATCTGTGTTATACTATGGTGCTTTTAGTGTCTCCACATACCGCAGCAGGCGACATACCTTTGCAGACGATAAGTACAACCGTTTCAGAGAGAAGAGCGGCCAATGTGACGATCTGGCTTTAAGTCGATACGAAAACAAATGACGAAAACGGACGGATTTCCCAGGTTTTTACTACATATGAACACTCTTCACATTCTCCCATTTAACGCGGCTGCTAGTCCTCCATTCATGCAAAATCTTAAGTTCCTAGCTCATGTCCAAGGCACCAAAGCCAGCTAAAAAGTCAATAATCGATACCTTAAACTTGAATTGTACTACTTCTTACTGGCTATTACATCAACTTAGAAGCTTCATCTGTGTTCTACTATGGTGCTTTTAGTGTCACCGCATGCCGCAGCACGCGTTATAGCTTTGCGGACGATAAGTACAATCGTTTCAGAGAGAAGAGCGGCCAATGTGACGATCTGGCTTTAACTCGATTCGAAAACAAATGACGAAAACGACGGATTTCTCAGGTTTTTACTACATATGAACACTTTTCACATTCTCCCATTTAACGCGGCTGCTAGTCCTACTTTCATGCAAAATCTTAAGGTCCTAGCTCATGTCCAAGGCACCAAAGCCAGGTAAAAATTCAATAATCGATACCTAAAACTTGAATTGTACTACTTCTTACTGGCTATTACATCAACTTAGATGCTTCATCTATGTTCTACTATGGTGCTTTTAGTGTCTCCACATACCGCAGCACTCGACATAACATTGCAGACGATAAGTACCAACGTTTTAGAGAGAAGAGCGGCCAATGTGACGATCTGGCTTTAAGTCGATTCGATAACAAATGACGAAAACGGACGGATTTCTCAGGTTTTTACTACATATGAACACTTTTCACATTCTCCCGTGTAACGCGGCTGCTAGTCCTAATTTCATGAAAAATCTTGTTTTCCTAACTCATGTCCAAGGCACCAAAGAAAGGTAAAAAGTCAATAATCGATACCTAAAACTTGAATTGTACTACTTCATACTGGCAATTACATCAACTTAGAAGCATCATCTGTGTTCTACTATGTTGCTTTTAGTGTCTCCCCATACCGCAGCACGCGACATACCTTTGCAGACGATAAATAATAACTTTTCAGAGAGAAGAGCGGCCAATGTGACGAACTGGTTTTTAGTCGATTCAAAAACACGTGACGAAAACGGACGGATTTCTCAGGTTTTTACTACATATGAACACTTTTCACATTCTCCTGTGCAACGCGGCAGCTACTCCTCCTTTCATGCAAAATCTTAAGGTCCTAGCTCATGTCCAAGGCACCAAAGCCAGCTAAAAAGTCAATAATCGATACCTAAAACTTGAATTGTACTACTTCTTACTGGCTATTACATCAACTTAGAAGCTTCATCTGTGTTATACTATGGTGCTTTTAGTGTCTCCACATACCGCAGCAGGCGACATACCTTTGCAGACGATAAGTACAACCGTTTCAGAGAGAAGAGCGGCCAATGTGACGATCTGGCTTTAAGTCGATACGAAAACAAATGACGAAAACGGACGGATTTCCCAGGTTTTTACTACATATGAACACTCTTCACATTCTCCCATTTAACGCGGCTGCTAGTCCTCCATCCTGCAAAATCTTAAGTTCCTAGCTCATGTCCAAGGCACCAAAGCCAGCTAAAAAGTCATAATCGATACCTTAAACTTGAATTGTACTACTTCTTACTGGCTATTACATCAACTTAGAAGCTTCATCTGTGTTCTACTATGGTGCTTTTAGTGTCACCGCATGCCGCAGCACGCGTTATAGCTTTGCGGACGATAAGTACAATCGTTTCAGAGAGAAGAGCGGCCAATGTGACGATCTGGCTTTAACTCGATTCGAAAACAAATGACGAAAACGGACGGATTTCTCAGGTTTTTACTACATATGAACACTTTTCACATTCTCCCATTTAACGCGGCTGCTAGTCCTACTTTCATGCAAAATCTTAAGGTCCTAGCTCATGTCCAAGGCACCAAAGCCAGGTAAAAATTCAATAATCGATACCTAAAACTTGAATTGTACTACTTCTTACTGGCTATTACATCAACTTAGATGCTTCATCTGTGTTCTACTATGGTGCTTTTAGTGTCTCCACATACCGCAGCACTCGACATAACATTGCAGACGATAAGTACCAACGTTTTAGAGAGAAGAGCGGCCAATGTGACGATCTGGCTTTAAGTCGATTCGATAACAAATGACGAAAACGGACGGATTTCTCAGGTTTTTACTACATATGAACACTTTTCACATTCTCCCGTGTAACGCGGCTGCTAGTCCTAATTTCATGAAAAATCTTGTTTTCCTAACTCATGTCCAAGGCACCAAAGAAAGGTAAAAAGTCAATAATCGATACCTAAAACTTGAATTGTACTACATCATACTGGCTATTACATCAACTTAGAAGCATCATCTGTGTTCTACTATGTTGCTTTTAGTGTCTCCCCATACCGCAGCACGCGACATACCTTTGCAGACGATAAGTACAACCGTTTCAGAGAGAAGAGCGGCCAATGTGACGATCTGGCTTTAAGTCGATTCGAAAACAAATGACGAAAACGGACGGATTTCTCAGGTTTTTACTACATATGAACACTCTTCACATTCTCCCATTTAACGCGGCTGCAAGTCCTCCATTCATGCAAAATCTTAAGTTCCTAGCTCATGTCCAAGGCACCAAAGCCAGCTCAAAAGTCAATAATCGATACCTTAAACTTGAATTGTACTACTTCTTACTGGCTATTACATCAACTTAGAAGCTTCATCTGTGTTCTACTATGGTGCTTTTAGTGTCACCGCATGCCGCAGCACGCGTTATAGCTCTGCGGACGATAAGTACAATCGTTTCAGAGAGAAGAGCGGCCAATGTGGCGATCTGGCTATAAATCGATTCGAAAACAAATGACGAAAACGGACGGATTTCTCAGGTTTTTACTACATATGACAACTTTTCACATTCTCCCATGCAACTCTGCTGCTAGTCCTCCTTTCATGCAGAATCTTAAGGTCCTAGCTCATGTCCAAGGCACCAAAGAAGGGTTAAAAGTCAATAATCGATACCTAAAACTTGAATTGTACTACTTCTTACTCTCTATTACATCAACTTAGAAGCTTCATCTGTGATCTACTATGGTGCTTTTAGTGTCTTCGCATACCGCAGCACGCGACATTGCTTTGCAGACGATAAATGTAACTGTTTCAGTCAGAAGAGCGGCCAATGTAACGATCTGGCTTTAAGTCGAATCGATAACAAATGACGAGAACGGACGGATTTCTCAGGTTTTTACTACGTATGAACACTTTTCACATTCTCTTGTGCAACTCGGCTGCTAGTCCTCCTTTCATGCAGAATCTTAAGGTCCTAGCTCATGTCCAAGGCACCAAAGCCAGCTAAAAAGTCAATAATCGATACCTAAAACATGAATTGTACTACTTCTTACTGGCTATTACATCAACTTAAAAGCTTCATCTGTGTTCTACTATGGTGCTTTTAGTGTCTCCCCATACCGCAGCACGCGACATAGCTTTGCAGACGATAAGTACAACCGTTTCAGAGAGAAGAGCGGCCAATGTGACGATCTTGCTTTAAGTCGATTAGACAACAAATGACGAAAACGGACTGATTTCTCAGGTTTTTACTACGTATGAACACTTTTCACATTCTCTTGTGCAACTCGGCTGCTAGTCCTCCTTTCATGCAGAATCTTAAGGTCCTAGCTCATGTCCAAGGCACCAAAGCCAGCTAAAAGATCAATAATCGATACCTAAAACCGGAATTGTACTACTTCTTACTGGCTATTACATCAACTTAGAAGCTTCACCTGTGTTCTACTATGGTGCTTTTATTGTCTCCACATACCGCAGCACGCGACATAACTTTGCAGACGATAAATGTAACCGTTTCAGACAGATCTGCGGCCAATGTGACGATCTGGCTTTAAGTCGATTCGGTAACAAATGACGAAAACGGATGGATTTCTCCGTATGAACACTTATTACATTCACCCGTGCAACTCGGCTGCTAGTCCCCCTTTCATGCAGAATCTTAAGGTCCTAGCTCATGTCCAATTGTCCAAAGCCAGCTAAAAAGTCAGTAATCGATACCTAAAACTTGAATTGTACTACATCTTACTGGCTAGTACATCAACTTAGAAGCTTCATCTGTGTTCTACTATGGTGCTTTTAGTGTCTAACCATACCGCAGCAGGCGACATACCTTTGCAGACGATAAGTACAACCGTTTCAGAGAGAAGAGCGGCCAATGTGACGATCTGGCTTTAAGTCGATTCGAAAACAAATGACGAAAACGGACGGATTTCTCAGGTTTTTACTACATGTGAACACTTTTCACATTCTCCCGTGCAACTCGGCTGCTAGTCCTCCCTTCATGCAAAATCTCAATTTCCTAGCTCATGTTCAACGCACCAAATAAGGGTTAAAAGTCAATAAACGATAACTAAAACTTGAATTGTACTACTTCATACTGGCTATTACATCAACTTAGAAGCTTCATCTGTGTTCTACTATGGTGCTTTTAGCGTCTCCGCATACCGCAGCACGCGACATAGCTTTGCAGACGATAAGTACAACCGTTTCAGAGAGAAGAGCGGGCAATGTGACGATCTGGCTTTAAGTCGATTCGATAAGAAATGACGAACACGGACGGATTTCTCAGGTTTTTACTTCATATGAACACTTTTCACATTCTCCCGGGCAACGCGGCTGCTAGTCCTCCTTTCATGCAAAATCTTAAGTTCCTAGCACATGTGCAAGGCACCAAAGAAGGGTAAAAAGTCAATAATCCATAACTAAAACTTGAGTTGTACTACTTCTTACTGGCTATTACATCAACTTAGAAGCTTCATCTGTGTTCTAGTATGGTGCTTTTAGTGTCTCCACATACCGCAGCACGCGACATAGCTCTGCAGACGATAAGTACAGCCATTTCAGAGGGAAGGGCGGCCAATGTGACGATCTGGCTCTAAGTCGATACGATAACAAATGACGAAAACGGACGGATTTCTCAGGTTTTTACTACATATGAACACATTTCACATTCTCCCGTGCAACTCGGCTGCTAGTCCACCTTTCATGGACAACGCTAAGGTCCTAGCTCATGTCCAAGGCACCAAAGAAGGGTAAAAAGTCAATAATCGATAACTAAAACTTGAATTGTACTACTTCTTACTGGCTATTACATCAACCTAGAAGCTTCATCTGTGTTCTACTATGGTGCTTTTAGTGTCTCCGCATACAGCATCACTCGACATAGCTTTGCAGACGATAAGTACAACCGTTTCAGAGAGAAGAGCGGCCAATGTGACGATGTGGCTTTAAGTCGATTCGATAACAAATGACGAAAACGGACGGATTTCTAAGGTTTTTACTACATATGAACACTTTTCACATTCTCCCGAGCAACGCGGCTGCTAGTCCTCCTTTCATGCAAAATCTTAAGTTCCTAGGTCATGTCCAAGGCACAAAAGAAGAGTAAAAGGTCAATAATCCATACCTAAAACTTGAATTGTACTACTTCTTACTGGCTATTACATCAACTTAGAAGCTTCATCTGTGTTCTATTATGGTGCTTTTAGTGTCTCCGCATTCCGCAGCACACGATATAGCTTTTCAGGCGAAAAGAACAACCGTTTCAGACAGAAGAGCATCCAATGGGACGATCTGGCTTTAAGTAGATTCGATAACAAATGACGAAAACGGACGGATTTCACAGGTTTTTACTACATATGAACACTCTTCACATTCTCCCGTGCAACGCGGCTGCTAGTCCTCCTTTCATGCAAAATCTTAAGTTCCTAGCTCATGTCCAAGGCACCAAAGAAGGGTAAAAAGTCAATTATCCATAACTAAAACTTGAGTTGTACTACTTCTTACTGGCTATTACATCAACTTAGAACCTTCATCTGTGTTCTACTATGGTGCTTTTAGCGTCTCCGCATACCGCAGCACGCGACATAGCTTTGCAGACGATAAGTACAACCGTTTCAGAGAGAAGAGCGGGCAATGTGACGATCTGGCTTTAAGTCGATTCGATAACAAATGACGAAAACGGACGGATTTCTCAGGTTTGTACTACATATGAACACTTTTCACATTCTCCCGTGCAACTCGGCTGCTAGTCCTCCTTTCATGCAAAATATTAAGGTTCTAGCTCATGTCCATTGCACCAAAGACAGCTAAAAAGTCAATAATCGATAAATAAAACTTGAATTGTACTACTTCTTACTTGCTATTACATCAACTTAGAAGCTTCATCTGTGTTCTACTATGGTGCTTTTAGTGTCTCTGCATACCGCAGCACGCGACATAGCTTTGCAGACGATAACTACAACCGTTTCAGAGAGAAGAGCGTCCAATATGACGATCTGGCTTTAAGTCAATTCGATAACAAATGACGAACACGGACGGATTTCTCAGGTTTTTACTACATATGAACACTTTTCACATTCTCCCGTGCAACGCGGCTGCTAGTCCTCCTTTCATGCAAAATCTTAAGTTCCTAGCTCATGTCCAAAGCACCAAAGAAAGCTAAAAAGTCAATAATCGATACCTAAAACATGAATAGTACTACTTCTTACTGGCTATTACATCAACTTAGAAGCTTCATCTGTGTTCTACTATGGTGTTTTTAGTGTCTCCACATACCGCAGCACGCGACATAGCTTTGGAGACGGTATATGTAACCGTTTCAGACAGAAGAGCGGCAAATGTGACGATCTGGCTATAAGTCGATTCGATAACAAATGACGAAAATGACGGATTTCTCAGGTTTTTACTACATGTGAACACTTTTCACATTCTCCCGTGCAACTCGGCTGCTAGTCCTCCTTTCATGCAAATTGTTAAGGTCCTAGATCATGTCCAAGGCACCAAAGCCAGCTAAAAGGTCAATAATCGATAACTAAAACTTGAATTGGACTACTTCTTACCGGCTATTACATCAACTTAGAAGCTTCATCTGTGTTCTACTATGGTGCTTTTAGTGTCTCCGCATACCGCAAGCACGCGACATAGCTTTGCAGACGATAAGCACAACCGTTTCAGAGAGAAGGGCGGCCAATATGACGATCTGGCTTTAAGTCGATACGATAGCAAATGATGAAAACGGACGGATTTCTCAGGTTTTTACTACATATGAACACATTTCACATTCTCCCGTGCAACGCGGTTGCTAGTCCTCCTTTCATGCAAAATCTTAAGTTCCTAGCTCATGTCCAAGGCACCAAAGAAACCTAAAAAGTCAATAATCGATACCTAAAACATGAATTGTGCAACTTCTTACTGGCTATTACATCAACTTAGAAGCTTCATCTGTGATCTACTATGGTGCTTTTAGTGTCTCCACATACCGCAGCACGCGACATAGCTTTGGAGACGGTAAATGTAACCGTTTCAGACAGAAGAGCGACAAATGTGACGATCTGGCTATAAGTCGATTCGATAACAAATGACGAAAACGGACGGATTTCTCAGGTTTGTACTACATATGAACACTTTTCACATTCTCCCGTGCAACTCGGCTGCTAGTCCTCCTTTCATTCAAAATATTAAGGCCCTAGCTCATGTCCATTGCACCAAAGACAGCTAAAAAGTCAATAATCGATAAATAAAACTTGAATTGTACTACTTCTTACTTGCTATTACATCAACTTAGAAGCTTCATCTGTGTTCTACTATGGTGCTTTTAGTGTCTCCGCATACCGCAGCACGCGACATAGCTTTGCAGACGATAAGTACAACCGTTTCAGAGAGAAGAGCGGCCAATGTGACGATCTGGCTTTAAGTCGATTCGATAACAAATGACGAAAACGGACGGATTTCTCAGGTTTTTACTACATATGAACACTTTTCACATTCTCCCGAGCAACGCGGCTGCTAGTCCTGCTTTCATGCAAAATCTTAAGTTCCTAAGTCATGTCCAAGGCACAAAAGAAAAGTAAATAGTCAATAATCCATACCTAAAACTTGAATTGTACTACTTCTTACTGACTATTACATCAACTTAGAAGCTTCATCTGTGTTCTATTATGGTGCTTTTAGTGTCTCCGCATACCGCAGCACGCGATATCGCTTTGCAGACGAAAAGAACAACCGTTTCAGACAGAAGAGCATCCAATGTGACGATCTGACATTAAGTAGATTCGATAACAAATGACGAAAACGGAAGGATTTCTCAGGTTTTTACTACATATGAACACTTTTCACATTCTCCCGTGCAACGCGGCTGCTAGTCCTCCTTTCATGCAAAATCTTAAGTTCCTAGCTCATGTCCAAGGCACCAAAGCCAGCTAAAAAGTCAATAATCGATACCTAAAACAATAATTGTACTACTTCTTACTGGCTATTACATCAACTTAGAAGCTTCATCTGTGTTCTACTATGGTGCTTTTAGTGTCTCCACATACCGCAGCACGCGACATAGCTTTGGAGACGGTAAATGTAACCGTTTCAGACAGAAGAGCGGCAAATGTGACGATCTGGCTATAAGTCGATTCGATAACAAATGACGAAAACGGACGGATTTCTCAGGTTTTTACTACATGTGAACACTTTTCACATTCTCCCGTGCTACTCGGCTGCTAGTCCTCCTTACATGCAAATTGTTAAGGTCCTAGATCATGTCCAAGGCACCAAAGCCAGCTAAAAGGTCAATAATCGATAACTAAAACTTGAATTGTACTACATCTTACTGGCTATTACATTAACTTCGAAGTTTCATCTGTGTTCTACTATGGTGCTTTTAGTGTCTCCGCATACCGCAAGCACTCGACATAGCTTTGCAGACGATAAGCACAACCGTTTCAGAGAGAAGAGCGGCCACTATGACGATCTGGCTTTAAGTCGATACGATAACAAATGACTAAACGGACGGATTTCTCAGGTTTTTACTACATATGAACACATATCACATTCTCCCGTGCAACGCGGCTGCTAGTCCTCCTTTCATGCAAAATCTTAAGTTCCTAGCTCATGTCCAAGGCACCAAAGCCAGCTAAAAGGTCAATAATCGATAACTAAAACTTGAATTGTACTACTTCTTACTGGCTATTACATCAACTTAGAAGCTTCATCTGTGTTCTATTATGGTGCTTTTAGTGTCTCCGCATACCGCAGCACGCGATATAGCTTTGCAGACGAAAAGAACAACCGTTTCAGACAGAAGAGCATCCAATGTGACATTCAGGCTTTAAGTAGATTCGATAACAAATGTCGAAAACGGACGGATTTCTCAGGTTTTTACTACATATGAACACTTTTCACATTCTCCCGTGCAACGCGGCTGCTAGTCCTCCTTTCATGCAAAATCTTAAGTTCCTAGCTCATGTCCAAGGCACCAAAGAAGGGTAAAAAGTCAATTATCCATAACTAAAACTTGAGTTGTACTACTTCTTACTGGCTATTACATCAACTTAGAACCTTCATCTGTGTTCTACTATGGTGCTTTTAGTGTCTCCGCATACCGCAGCACGCGACATAGCTTTGCAGACGATAAGTACAACCGTTTCAGAGAGAAGAGCGGCCAATGTGACGATCTGGCTTTAAGTCGATTCGGTAACAAATGACGAACACGGACGGATTTCTCAGGTTTTTACTACATGTGAACACTTTTCACATTCTCCCGGGCAACGCGGCTGCTAGTCCTCCTTTCATGCAAAATCTTAAGTTCCTAGATCATGTCCAAGGCACCAAAGAAGGGTAAAAAGTCAATAATCCATAACTAAAACTTGAGTTGTACTACTTCTTACTGGCTATTACATCAACTTAGAAGCTTCATCTGTGTTCTAGTATGGTGCTTTTAGTGTCTCCACATACGGCAGCACGCGTCATAGCTCTGCAGACGATAAGTACAGCCATTTCAGAGGGAAGGGCGGCCAATGTGACGATCTGGCTCTAAGTCGATACGATAACAAATGACGAAAACGGACGGATTTCTCAGGTTTTTACTACATATGAACACATTTCACATTCTCCCGTGCAACTCGGCTGCTGGTCCTCCTTTCATGGACAACGTTAAGGTCATAGCTCATGTCCAAGGCACCAAAGAAGGGTAAAAAGTCAATAATCGATAACTAAAACTTGAATTGTACTACTTCTTACTGGCTATTACATCAACCTAGAAGCTTCATCTGTGTTCTACTATGGTGCTTTTAGTGTCTCCGCATACAGCATCACGCGACATAGCTTTGCAGACGATAAGTACAACCGTTTCAGAGAGAAGAGCGGCCAATGTGACGATGTGGCTTTAAGTCGATTCGATAACAAATGACGAAAACGGACGGATTTCTAAGGTTTTTACTACATATGAACACTTTTCACATTCTCCCGAGCAACGCGGCTGCTAGTCCTCCTTTCATGCAAAATCTTAAGTTCCTAGGTCATGTCCAAGGCACAAAAGAAGAGTAAATAGTCAATAATCCATACCTAAAACTTGAATTGTACTACTTCTTACTGGCTATTACATCAACTTAGAAGCTTCATCTGTGTTCTATTATGGTGCTTTTAGTGTCTCCGCATACCGCAGCACGCGATATAGCTTTTCAGGCGAAAAGAACAACCGTTTCAGACAGAAGAGCATCCAATGTGACGATCTGGCTTTAAGTAGATTCGATAACAAATGACGAAAACGGACGGATTTCTCAGGTTTTTACTACATATGAACACTTTTCACATTCTCCCGTGCAACGCGGCTGCTAGTCCTCGTTTCATGCAAAATCTTAAGTTCCTAGCTCATGTCCAAGGCACCAAAGAAGGGTAAAAAGTCAATTATCCATAACTAAAACTTGAGTTGTACTACTTCTTACTGGCTATTACATCAACTTAGAACCTTCATCTGTGTTCTACTATGGTGCTTTTAGCGTCTCCGCATACCGCAGCACGCGACATAGCTTTGCAGACGATAAGTACAACCGTTTCAGAGAGAAGAGCGGCCAATGTGACGATCTGGCTTTAAGTCGATTCGATAACAAATGACGAAAATGGACGGATTTCTCAGGTTTGTACTACATATGAACACTTTTCACATTCTCCCGTGCAACTGGGCTGCTAGTCCTCCTTTCATGCAAAATATTAAGGTCCTAGCTCATGTCCATTGCACCAAAGACAGCTAAAAAGTCAATAATCGATAAATAAAACTTGAATTGTACTACTTCCTACTTGCTATTACATCAACTTACAAGCTTCATCTGTGTTCCACTATGGTGCTTTTAGTGTCTCCGCATACCGCAGCACGCGACATAGCTTTGCAGACGATAACTACAACCGTTTCAGAGAGAAGAGCGGCCAATATGACGATCTGGCTTTAAGTCGATTCGATAAGAAATGACGAACACGGACGGATTTCTCAGGTTTTTACTACATATGAACACTTTTCACATTCTCCCGGGCAACGCGGCTGCTAGTCCTCCTTTCATGCAAAATCTTAAGTTCCTAGCTCATGTCCAAGGCACCAAAGAAGGGTAAAAAGTCAATAATCCATAACTAAAACTTGAGTTGTACTACTTCTTACTGGCTATTACATCAACTTAGAAGCTTCATCTGTGTTCTAGTATGGTGCTTTTAGTGTCTCCACATACCGCAGCACGCGACATAGCTCTGCAGACGATAAGTACAGCCATTTCAGAGGGAAGGGCGGCCAATGTGACGATCTGGCTCTAAGTCGATACGATAACAAATGACGAAAACGGACGGATTTCTCAGGTTTTTACTACATATGAACACATTTCACATTCTCCCGTGCAACTCGGCTGCTAGTCCTCCTTTCATGGACAACGCTAAGGTCCTAGCTCATGTCCAAGGCACCAAAGAAGGGTAAAAAGTCAATAATCGATAACTAAAACTTGAATTGTACTACTTCTTACTGGCTATTACATCAACCTAGAAGCTTCATCTGTGTTCTACTATGGTGCTTTTAGTGTCTCCGCATACAGCATCACTCGACATAGCTTTGCAGTCGATAAGTACAACCGATTCAGAGAGAAGAGCGGCCAATGTGACGATGTGGCTTTAAGTCGATTCGATAACAAATGACGAAAACGGACGGATTTCTAAGGTTTTTACTACATATGAACACTTTTCACATTCTCCCGAGCAACGCGCTGCTAGTCCTCCTTTCATGCAAAATCTTAAGTTCCTAGCTCATGTCCAAGGCACAAAAGAAGAGTAAATAATCAATAATCCATACCTAAAACTTGAATTGTACTACTTCTTACTGGCCATTACATCAACTTAGAAGCTTCATCTGTGTTCTATTATGGTGCTTTTAGTGTCTCCGCATTCCGCAGCACGCGATATAGCTTTTCAGGCGAAAAGAACAACCGTTTCAGACAGAAGAGCATCCAATGTGACGATCTGGCTTTAAGTAGATTCGATAACAAATGACGAAAACGGACGGATTTCACAGGTTTTTACTACATATGAACACTTTTCACATTCTCCCGTGCAACGCGGCTGCTAGTCCTCCTTTCATGCAAAATCTTAAGTTCCTAGCTCATGTCCAAGGCACCAAAGAAGGGTAAAAAGTCAATTATCCATAACTAAAACTTGAGTTGTACTACTTCTTACTGGCTATTACATCAACTTAGAACCTTCATCTGTGTTCTACTATGGTGCTTTTAGCGTCTCCGCATACCGCAGCACGCGACATAGCTTTGCAGACGATAAGTACAACCGTTTCAGAGAGAAGAGCGGGCAATGTGACGATCTGGCTTTAAGTCGATTCGATAACAAATGACGAAAACGGACGGATTTCTCAGGTTTGTACTACATATGAACACTTTTCACATTCTCCCGTGCAACTCGGCTGCTAGTCCTCCTTTCATGCAAAATATTAAGGTTCTAGCTCATGTCCATTGCACCAAAGACAGCTAAAAAGTCAATAATCGATAAATAAAACTTGAATTGTACTACTTCTTACTTGCTATTACATCAACTTAGAAGCTTCATCTGTGTTCTACTATGGTGCTTTTAGTGTCTCCGCATACCGCAGCACGCGACATAGCTTTGCAGACGATAACTACAACCGTTTCAGAGAGAAGAGCGGCCAATATGACGATCTGGCTTTAAGTCAATTCGATAACAAATGACGAACACGGACGGATTTCTCAGGTTTTTACTACATATGAACACTTTTCACATTCTCCCGGGCAACGCGGCTGCTAGTCCACCTTTCATGCATAATCTTAAGTTCCTAGCTCATGTCCAAGGCAATAAAGAAGGGTAAAAAGTCAATAATCCATAACTAAAACTTGAGTTGCACTACTTCTTACTGGCTATGACATCAACTTAGAAGCTTCATCTGTGTTCTACTATGGTGCTTTTAGTGTCTCCGCATACCTCAGCACGCGACATAGCTTTGCAGACGATAAGTACAACCGTTTCAGAGAGAAGAGTGGCCAATGTGACGATCAGGCTTAAGTCGATACGATAACAAATGACGAAAGCGGACGGATTTCTCAGGTTTTTACTACATACAAACACTTTTCACATTCTCCCGAGCAACGCGGCTGCTAGTCATCCTTTCATGCAAAATCTTAAGTTCCTAGGTCATGTCCAAGGCACAAAAGAAGAGTAAATAGTCAATAATCCATACCTAAAACTTGAATTGTACTACTCCTTACTGGCTATTACATCAACTTAGAAGCTTCATCTGTGTTCTATTATGGTGCTTTTAGTGTCTCCGCATACCGCAGCACGCGATATAGCTTTGCAGACGAAAAGAACAACCGTTTCAGACAGAAGAGCATCAAATGTGACGATCTGGCTTTAAGTAGATTCGATAACAAATGACGAAAACGGACGGATTTCTCAGGTTTTTACTACATATGAACACTTTTCACATTCTCCCGTGCAACGCGGCTGCTAGTCCTCCTTTCATGCAAAATCTTAAGTTCCTAGCTCATGTCCAAAGCACCAAAGAAAGCTAAAAAGTCAATAATCGATACCTAAAACATGAATAGTACTACTTCTTACTGGCTATTACATCAACTTAGAAGCTTCATCTGTGTTCTACTATGGTGTTTTTAGTTTCTCCACATACCGCAGCACGCGACATAGCTTTGGAGACGGTATATGTAACCGTTTCAGACAGAAGAGCGGCAAATGTGACGATCTGGCTATAAGTCGATTCGATAACAAATGACGAAAACGGACGGATTTCTCAGGTTTTTACTACATGTGAACACTTTTCACATTCTCCCGTGCAACACGGCTGCGAGTCCTCCTTTCATGCAAATTGTTAAGGTCCTAGATCATGTCCAAGGCACCAAAGCCAGCTAAAAGGTCAATAATCGATAACTAAAACTTGAATTGGACTACTTCTTACCGGCTATTACATCAACTTAGAAGCTTCATCTGTGTTCTACTATGGTGCTTTTAGTGTCTCCGCATACCGCAAGCACGCGACATAGCTTTGCAGACGATAAGCACAACCGTTTCAGAGAGAAGAGCGGCCAATATGACGATCTGGCTTTAAGTCGATACGATAGCAAATGATGAAAACGGACGGATTTCTCAGGTTTTTACTACATATGAACACATTTCACATTCTCCCGTGCAACTCGGCTGCTAGTCCTCCTTTCATGGACAACGTTACGGTCCTAGCTCATGTCCAAGGCACCAAAGAAGGGTAAAAAGTCAATAATCGACAACTAAAACTTGAATTGTACTACTTCATACTGGCTATTTCATCAACTTAGAAGCTTCATCTGTGTTCTACTATGGTGGTCTCCGCATACCGCAGCAAGCGACATAGCTTTGCAGACGATAAGTTCAACCGTTTCAGAGAGAAGAGTGGCCAATGTGACGATGTGGCTTTAAGTCGATTCGATAACAAAAGACGAACATGGACGCATATCTCAGGTTTTTACTACATATCAACACTTTTCACATTCTCCGGTGCACCGCGGCTTCTAGTCCTCCTTTCATGCAAAATCTTAAGTTCCTAGCTCATGTCCAAGGCACCAAAGAAGGGTAAAAAGTCAATTATCCATAACTAAAACTTGAGTTGTACTACTTCTTACTGGCTATTACATCAACTTAGAACCTTAGAACCTTCATCTGTGTTCTACTATGGTGCTTTTAGCGTCTCCGCATACCGCAGCACGCGACATAGCTTTGCAGACGATAAGTACAACCGTTTCAGAGAGAAGAGCGGCCAATGTGACGATCTGGCTTTAAGTCGATTCGATAACAAATGACGAAAACGGACGGATTTCTCAGGTTTTTACTACATATGAACACTTTTCACATTCTCCCGTGCAACGCGGCTGCTAGTCCTCCTTTCATGCAAAATCTTAAGTTCCTAGCTCATGTCCAAAGCACCAAAGAAAGCTAAAAAGTCAATAATCGATACCTAAAACATGAATAGTACTACTTCTTACTGGCTATTACATCAACTTAGAAGCTTCATCTGTGTTCTACTATGGTGTTTTTAGTGTCTCCACATACCGCAGCACGCGACATAGCTTTGGAGACGGTATATGTAACCGTTTCAGACAGAAGAGCGGCAAATGTGACGATCTGGCTATAAGTCGATTCGATAACAAATGACGAAAACGGACGGATTTCTCAGGTTTTTACTACATGTGAACACTTTTCACATTCTCCCGTGCAACTCGGCTGCGAGTCCTCCTTTCATGCAAATTGTTAAGGTCCTAGATCATGTCCAAGGCACCAAAGCCAGCTAAAAGGTCAATAATCGATAACTAAAACTTGAATTGGACTACTTCTTACCGGCTATTACATCAACTTAGAAGCTTCATCTGTGTTCTACTATGGTGCTTTTAGTGTCTCCGCATACCGCAAGCACGCGACATAGCTTTGCAGACGATAAGCACAACCGTTTCAGAGAGAAGAGCGGCCAATATGACGATCTGGCTTTAAGTCGATACGATAGCAAATGATGAAAACGGACGGATTTCTCAGGTTTTTACTACATATGAACACATTTCACATTCTCCCGTGCAACTCGGCTGCTAGTCCTCCTTTCATGGACAACGTTAAGGTCCTAGCTCATGTCCAAGGCACCAAAGAAGGGTAAAAAGTCAATAATCGATAACTAAAACTTGAATTGTACTACTTCTTACTGGCTATTACATCAACCTAGAAGCTTCATCTGTGTTCTACTATGGTGCTTTTAGTGTCTCCGCATACAGCATCACGCGACATAGCTTTGCAGACGATAAGTACAACCGTTTCAGAGAGAAGAGTGGCCAATGTGACGATCAGGCTTAAGTCGATTCGATAACAAATGACGAAATCGGACGGATTTCTCAGGTTTTTACTACATATAAACACTTTTCACATTCTCCCGTGCAACTCGGCTGCTAGTCCTCCTTTCATGCAAAACGTTAAGGTCATAGCTCATGTCCAAGGCATCAAAGCCAGCTAAAAAGTCAATAATCAATAACTAAAACTTGAATTGTACAACTTCTTACTGGCTATTACATCAACTTAGAACCTTCATCTGTGCTCTACTATGGTGCTTTTAGTGTCTCCGCATACCGCAGCACGCGGCATAGCTTTGCAGACGATAAATGTAACCGTTTCAGACAGAAGAGCGCCCAATGTGACAATCTGCCTTTAAGTCGATTCGATAACAAATGAGGAACACGGACGGATTTCTCAGGTTTTTACTACATATGAACAATTTTAACATTCTCCCGGGCAACGCGACTGCTAGTCCTCCTTTCATGCAAAATCTTAAGTTCCTAGCTAATTTCCAACGCACCAAAGAAGCGTACAAAGTCAATAATCCATATCTAAAACTTGAATTGTACTACTTCTTACTGGCCATTACATCAACTTAGAAACTTCATCTGTGTTCTACTATAGTGCTTTTAGTGTCTCCGCATACCGCAGCACGCGACATAGCTTTGCAGACGATAAGTACAACCGTTTCAGAGAGAAAAGAAGTCAATGTGACGATCTGGCTTTAAGTCGATTCGATAACAAATGACGAACACGGACGGATTTCTCAGGTTTTTACTACATATGAACACTTTTCACATTCTCCCGTGCAACGCGGCCGCTAGTCCTCCTTTCATGCAAAATCTTAAGTTCCTAGCTCATGTCGAAGGCAACAAAGAAGTGTAAAAAGTCAATAATAGATACCTAAAACTTGAATTGAACTACTTCTTACTGGCTATTACATCAACTTAGAAGTTTCATCTGTGTTCTACTATGGCGCTTTTAGTGTCTCCACATACCGCAGCACGCGACATAGCTTTGCAGACGATAAATGTAACCGTTGCAGACAGAAGAACGCCCAATGTGACAATCTGCCTTTAAGTCGATTCGATAACAAATGACGAAAACGGACGGATTTCTCAGGTTTTTACTACATATGAACACTTTTAACTTTCTCCCGTGCAACGCGGCTGCTAGTCCTCCTTTCATGCAAAATGTTAAGGACCTAGCTCATTTCCAAGGCACCAAAGCCAGCTAAAAAGTCAATAATCGATAACTAAAACTTGAATTGTACTACTTCTTACTGGCTATTACATCAACTTAGAAGCTTCATCAGTGTTCTACTATGGTGCTTCTAGTGTCTCCGCATACCGCAGCACGCGACATAGCTTTGTAGACGATAAATGTAACCGTTTCAGACAGACGAGCGGCCAATGTGACAACTTGGCTTTAAGTCGATTCGATAACAAATGACGAAAACGGACGGATTTCTCAGGTTTTTACTACATATGAACACTTTTCACATTCTCACGTGCTACGCAGCTGCTAGTATTCCTTTCATGCAAAATATTAAGTTCCTAGCTAATGTAAAAGTCATCAAAGCCAGCTAAATAGTCAATAGTCGATAAATAAGACTTGAATTGTACTACTACTTACCGGCTATTACATCAATTTAGAAGCTTCATCTGTGTTCTACTATGGTGTTTTTAGTGTCTCCGCATACCGCAGCACGCGACATAGCTTTGCAGGCGATAAGTACAGCCGTTTCAGAGAGAAGAGCGGCCAATGTGATGATTTGGCTTTAGGTCGATTCGATAACAAATGACGAAAACGGGCGGATTTCTCAGGTTTTTACTGGATATGAACACTTTTAACATTCTCCCGTGCAACGCGGCTGCTAGCCCTCCTTTCATGCAAAATGTTAAGGTCCTAGCTAATGTCCAAAGCATCAAAGCCAGCTAAAAAGTCAATAATCGATAAATAAGACTTGAATTGTACTACTTCTTACTGGCTATTTCATCAACTTAGAAGCTTCATCTGTGTTCTACTTAGGTGCTTTTAGTGTCTCAGCATACCGCAGCACGCGACATAGCTTTGCAGACGATAAGTACAACCGTTTCAGAGAGAAGAGTGGCCAATGTGACGATCTGGCTTTAAGTCGATTCGATAACAAATGACGAAAACGGACGGATTTCTCAGGTTTTTACTACATATGAACACTTTTAACATTCTCCCGTGCAACGCGGCTGCTATTCCTCCTTTAATGCAAAATGTTAAGGTCCTAGCTCATGTCCAAGGCACCAAAGAAGGGTAAAAAGTCAATAATAGATACCTAAAACTTGAATTGAACTACTTCTTACTGGCTATTACATCAACATAGAAGTTTCATCTGTGTTCTACTATGGTGCTTTTAGTGTCTCCGCATACCGCAGCACGCGACATAGCTTTGCAGACGATAAGTACAACCGTTTCAGAGAGAAGAGCGGCCAATGTGACGATCTGGCTTGAAGTCGATTCGATAACAAATGACGAAAACGGGCGGATTTCTCAGGTTTTTACTACATATGAACACTTTTAACATTCTCCCGTGCAACGCGGCTGCTAGTCCTCCTTTCATGCAAAATGTTAAGTTCCTAGCTCATTTCCAAGGCACCAAAGCCAGCTAAAAAGTCAATAATCGATAACTAAAACTTGAATTGTACTACTTCTTACTGGCTATTACATCAACTTAGAAGCTTCATCTGTGTTCTACTACGGTGCTTTTAGTGTCTCCGCATACCGCAACACGCGACATAGCTTTGCAGACGATAAGTACAATCGTTTCAGAGGGAAGAGCGGCCAATGTGACGATCTGGCTTTAAGTCGATTCGGAAAACAAAAGACGAACATGGACGGAAATCTCAGGTTTTTACTACATATAAACACTTTTCACATTCTCCGGTGCACCGCGGCTTCTAGTCCTCCTTTCATGCAAAATCTTAAGTTCCTAGATCATATCCAAGGCACCAAAGAAGGGTAAAAAGTCAATAATCCATAACTAAGACTTGAATTGTACTACTTCTTATTGGCTATTACAACAAACTTTGTAGCTTCATCTGTGTTCTACTACGGTGCTTTTAGTGTCTCCGCATACCGCAGCACGCGACATAGCTTTGCAGACGATAAGTACAACCGTTTCAGAGTGACGAGCGGCCAATGTGAAGATCTGGCTTTAAGTCGATTCGATAACAAATGACGAACACGGACGGATTTCTCAGGTCTTTACTACATATGAACACTTTTCACATTCTCAAGTGCAACTCGGCTGCTAGTCCTCCTTTCATGCAAAACGTTAAGGTCCTAGCTAATGTCCAAGGCATCAAAGCTAGCTAAAAAGTCAATAATCGATAAATAAGACTTGAATTGTACTACTTTTTACTGGCTATTTCATCAACTTAGAAGCTACATCTGTGTTCTACTATGGTGCTTTTAGTGTCTCAGCATACCGCAGCACGCGACATAGCTTCAGAGAGAAGAGTGGCCAATGTGACGATGTGGCTTTAAGTCGATTCGATAACAAATGACGAAAACGGACGGATTTCTCAGGTTTTTACTACATATAAACACTTTTCACATTCTCCCGTGCAACGCGGCTGCTAGTCCTCCTTTCATGCAAAATCTTAAGTTCATAGCTCATGTCCAAGGCAACAAAGAAGGGTAAAAAGTCAATAATCAATACCTAAAACTTGAATTGTACTACTACTTACTGGCTATTACATCAACTTAGAAGCTTCATCTGTGTTCTACTATGGTGCTTTTAGTGTCTCCGCATACCGCAGCACGAGACATAGCTTTGCAGACGATAAGTACAACCGTTTCAGAGAGAAGAGCGGCGAATGTGACGATCTGGCTTCTAGTCGATTCGATAACAAATGACGAAAACGGACGGAATTCTCAGGTTTTTACTACATGTGAACACTTTTGACATTCTCCCGTGCAACGCGGCTGCTTGTCCTCCTATCATGCATAACCTTAAGTTCCTAGCTCATGTCCAAGGCACCAAAGAAGGGTAAAAAAACAACAATCGATACCTAAAACTTAAAATTGTACTACTTCTTACTGGCTATTACATCGACTTAGGAGCCTCAACTGTGTTCTGCTATGGTGCTTTTAGTGTCTCCGCAAACAGCAGCACGCGACATAGCTTTGCAGACGATAAGTACAACCGTTTCAGAGAGAAGAGCGGCCAATGTGACGATGTGGCTTTAAGTCGATTTGGTCTCGAGGTTCTAGGCGCGCAGTCCGGAACCGTGCGACTGCTACGGTCGCAGGTTCGAATCCTGCCTCGGGCATGGATGTGTGTGATGTCCTTAGGTTAGTTAGGTTTAAGTAGTTCTAAGTTCTAGGGGACTAATGACCACAGCAGTTGAGTCCCATAGTGCTCAGAGCCATTTGAACCATTTTAAGTCGATTCGATAACAAAAGACGAACATGGACGGATAGCACAGGTTTTTACTACATATGAACACTTTTCACATTCTCCGTGCAACGCGGCCACTAGTCCTCCTTTCATGCAAAATCTTAAGTTCCTAGCTCATGTCGAAGGCAAAAAAGAAGGGTAAAAAGTCAATAATAGATACCTAAAACTTGAATTGAACTATTTCTTACTGGCTATTACATCAACATAGAAGCTTCATCTGTGTTCTACTATGGTGCTTCTAGTGTCTCCGCATACCGCAGCACGCGACATAGTTTTGCAGACGATAAGTACAACAGTTTCAGAGAGAAGAGCGGCCAATGTGACGATCTGGCTTGAAGTCGATTCGATAACAAATGACGAAAACGGGCGGATTTCTCAGGTTTTTACTACATATGAACACTTTTAACATTCTCCCGTGCAACGCGGCTGCTAGTCCTCCTTTCATGCAAAATGTTAAGTTCCTAGCTCAAGTCGAAGGCACCAAAGAAATGTAAAAATCAACAATCGATATCTAAAACTTGAATTGCACTACTTCTTACTGGCTATTACATCGACTTAGGAGCTTCATCTGTGTTCTGCTATGGTGCTTTTAGTGTCTCCGCATACCGCAGCACGCGTCATAGCTTTGCAGACGATAAGTACAACCGTTTCAGAGAGATGAGCGGCCTATGTGACGATCTGGCTTTAAGTCGATTAGATAACAAAAGACGAACATGGACGGATATCTCAGGTTTTTACTACATATGAACACTTTTCACATTCTCCCGTGCAACGCGGCTTCTAGTCCTCCTTTCATGCAAAATCTTAAGTTCCTAGCTCATGTCCAAGGCACCAAAGAAGGGTAAAAAGTCAATAATCTATAACTAAAACTTGAATTGTACAACTTCTTACTGGCTATTACATCAATTTTGAAGCTTCATCTGTGTTCTACTATGGTGCTTTTAGTGTCTCCGCATACCGCAGCACGCGACATAGCTTTGCAGACGATAAGTACAACCGTTTCAGAGAGAAGAGCGGCCAACGTGACGATCTGGCTTTAAGTCGATTCGATAACGAATGACGAACACGGACGGATATCTTAGATTTTTACTACATATGAACATTTTTAACATTCTCCCGTGCAACGCGGCTGCTAGTCCTCCTTTCATGCAAAATGTTAAGTTCCTAGGTCATTTCCAAGACACCAAAGCCAGCTAAAAAGTCAATAATCGATAACTAAAACTTGAATTGTACTACTTCTTACTGGCTATTACATCAACTTAGAAGCTTCATCTGTGTTCTACTACGGTGCTTTTAGTGTCTCCGCATACCGCAACACGCGACATAGCTTTGCAGACGGTAAGTACAACCGTTTCAGAGAGAAGAGCGGCCAATGTGACGATCTGCCTTTAAGTCGATTCGATAACAAATGACGAAAAAGGACGGATTTCTCAGGTTTTTACTACATATGAACACTTTTAACATTGTCCCGTGCAACGCGGCTGTTAGTCCTCCTTTCATGCAAAATGTTAAGTTCCTAGCTCATTTCCAAGGCACCAAATCCAGCTAAAAAGTCAATAATCGATAATTAAAACTTGAATTCTACTACTTCTTACTGGCTATTACATCAACTTAGAAGCTTCATCTGTGTTCTACTATGGTGCTTTTAGTGTCTCCGCATACCGCAACACGCGACATAGCTTTGCAGACGACAAGTACACCCGTTTCAGAGAGAAGAGCGCCCAATGTGACGTTCTGGCTTCAAGTCGATTCGATAACGAATGACGAACACGGACGGATTTCTCAGGTTTTTACTACATATGAACACTTTTAACATTCTCCCGTGCAACGCGGCTGCTAGTCCTCCTTTCATGCAAAATGTTAAGTTCCTAGCTCAAGTCGAAGGCACCAAAGAAATGTATAAATCAACAATCGATATCTAAAACTTGAATTGCACTACTTCTTACTGGCTATTACATCGACTTAGGAGCTTCATCTGTGTTCTGCTATGGTGCTTTTAGTGTCTCCGCATACCGCAGCACGCGTCATAGCTTTGCAGACGATAAGTACAACCGTTTCAGAGAGATGAGCGGCCTATGTGACGATCTGGCTTTAAGTCGATTAGATAACAAAAGACGAACATGGACGGATATCTCAGGTTTTTACTACATATGAACACTTTCCACATTCTCCCGTGCAACGCGGCTTCTAGTCCTCCTTTCATGCAAAATCTTAAGTTCCTAGCTCATGTCCAAGGCACCAAAGAAGGGTAAAAAGTCAATAATCTATAACTAAAACTTGAATTGTACAACTTCTTACTGGCTATTACATCAATTTTGAAGCTTCATCTGTGTTCTACTATGGTGCTTTTAGTGTCTCCGCATACCGCAGCACGCGACATAGCTTTGCAGACGATAAGTACAACCGTTTCAGAGAGATGAGCGGCCAATGTGACGATCTGGCTTTAAGTCGATTCGATAACGAATGACGAACACGGACGGATTTCTTAGGTTTTTACTACATATGAACATTTTTAACATTCTCCCGTGCAACGCGGCTGCTAGTCCTCCTTTCATGCAAAATGTTAAGTTCCTAGCTCATTTCCAAGACACCAAAGCCAGCTAAAAAGTCAATAATCGATAACTAAAACTTGAATTGTACTACTTCTTACTGGCTATTACATCAACTTAGAAGCTTCATCTGTGTTCTACTACGGTGCTTTTAGTGTCTCCGCATACCGCAACACGCGACATAGCTTTGCAGACGGTAAGTACAACCGTTTCAGAGAGAAGAGCGGCCAATGTGACGATCTGGCTTTAAGTCGATTCGATAACGAATGACGAACATGGACGGATATCTCAGGATTTTACTACATATGAACACTTTTCACATTCTCCCGTTCAACGCGGCCGTTAGTCCTCATTTCATGCAAAATCTTAAGTTCCTAGCTCATGTCGAAGGCAACAAAGAAGGGAAAAAAAACAACAATCGATACCTACAACTTGAACTGAACTACTTCTTACTGGCTATTACATCAACTTAGAAGCTTCATCTGTGTTCTACTATGGCGCTTCTAGTGTCTCCGCATACCGCAGCATGCGACATAGCTTTGCAGTCGATAAATGTAACCGTTTCAGACAGAAGAGCGCCCAATGTGACAATCTGCCTTTAAGTCGATTCGATAACAAATGACGAAAAAGGACGGAATTCTCAGGTTTTTACTACATATGAACACTTTTAACATTGTCCCGTGCAACGCGGCTGTTAGTCCTCATTTCATGCAAAATGTTAAGTTCCTAGCTCATTTCCAAGGCACAAAAGCCAGCTAAAAAGTCAATAATCGATAATTAAAACTTGAATTCTACTACTTCTTACTGGCTATTACAACAACTTAGAAGCTTCATCTGTGTTCTACTATGGTGCTTTTAGTGTCTCCGCATACCGCAACACGCGACATAGCTTTGCAGACGACAAGTACCCCCGTTTCAGAGAGAAGAGCGCCCAATGTGACGATCTGGCTTCAAGTCGATTCGATAACGAATGACGAACACGGACGGATTTCTCAGGTTTTTACTACATATGAACACTTTTCACATTCTCCAGTGCAACGCGGCCGCTAGTCCTCCTTTCATGCAAAATCTTAAGTTCGTAGCTCATGTCGAAGGCAACAAAGAAGGTTAAAAAGTCTATAATAGATACCTAAAACTTGAATTGAACTACTTCTTACTGGCTATTACATCAACTTAGAAGCTTCATCTGTGTTCTACTATGGTGCTTCTAGTGTCTCCGCATACCGCAGCATGCGACATAGCTTTGCAGACGATAAATGTAACCGTTTCAGACAGAAGAGCGCCCAATGTGACATTCTGGCTTTAAGTCGATTCGATAACAAAAGACGTACATGGACGGATATCTCAGGTTTCTACTACATATGAAAACTTTTCACATTCTCCAGTGCAACGCGGCTTCTAGTTTCCTTTCTTGCAAATTCTTAAGTTCCTAGCTCATGTCCAAGGCACCAAAGAAGGGTAAAAAGTCAATAATCCATAACTAAAACTTTAATTGTACAACTTCTTATTGGCTATTACATCAACTTAGAAACTTCATCTGTGTTCTACTATGTTGCTTTTAGTGTCTCCGCATACCGCAGCACGCGACATAGCTTTGCAGACGATAAGTACAACCGTTTCAAAGTGACGAGCGGCTAATTTGTAGATCTGGCTTTAAGTCGATTCGATAACAAATGACGAAAACGGACGGATTTCTCAGGTTTTTACTATATATGAACACTTTTCACATTCTCCCATGCAACTCCGCTCCTGGTCCTCCTTTCATCCAGAACGTTGAGGTCCTAGCTCATGTCCAACGCACCAAACCAGCTAAAAAGTCAATAATCGATATCTAAAACTTGAATTGCACTACTTCTTACTGGCTATTACATCAACTTAGAAGCTTCATCTGTGTTCTACTATGGTGCTTTTAGTGTCTCCGCATACCGCAACACGCGACATAGCTTTGCAGACGATAAGTACAACCGTTTCAGGGAGAAGAGCGGCCAATGTGACGATCTGGCTTTAAGTCGTTTCCATAGCAAATGACGATAACGGACGGATTTCTCAGGTTTTTACTACATATGAACACTTTTCATATTCTCTCGGGCAACGCGGCTGCTAGTCCTTCTTTCATGCAAAATCTTAAGTTCCTAGCTCATGTCCAAGGCACCAAACAAGGGTAAAAAGTCAATAATCCATAACTAAAACTTGAGTTGTACTACTTCATACTGGCTATTATATCAACTTAGAACCTTCATCTGTGTTCTACTATGGTGCTTTTAGTGTCTCCGCATACCGCATCACGCGACATAGCTTTGCAGACGATAAGTACAACTGTTTCAGAGAGAAGAGCGGCCAATGTGACGATCTGGCTTTAAGTCGATTCGATAGCAAACGACGAAAACGGACGGATTTTCAGGTTTTTACTACATATGCACACTTTTAACATTCTCCCGTGCAACGCGGCTGCTATTCCTCCTATCATGCAAAATGTTAAGGACCTAGCTCATGTCCAAGGCACCAAAGCCAGTTAAAAACTCAATAATCGATAACTAAAACTTGAATGGTACTACTACTTACTGGCTATTAAATCAACTTAGAAGCTTCATCTGTGTTCTACTATGGTGCTTTTAGTGTCTCCGCATATCGCAACACGTGACATAGCTTTGCAGTCGATAAGTACAACCGATTCAGAGAGAAGAGCGGCCAATGTGACGATCTGGCTTTAAGTCGATTCGATAACAAATGACGAAAACCGGCGGATTTCTCAGGTTTTTACTACATATGAACACTTTTAACATTCTCCCGTGCAACGCGGCTGCTATTCCTCCTTTCATGCAAAATGTTAAGGTCCTAGCTCATGTCCAAGGCACCAAAGCCAGCTAAAAAGTCAACAATCGATAACTAAAACTTGAATTGTACTACTTCTTACTGGCTATTACATCAACTTAGAAGCTTCATCTGTGGTCTACTATGGGGCAGCTAAATAGTCAATAATCGATAACTAAAACTTGAATTGTACTACTTCTTACTGGCTATTACATCAACTTAGAAGCTTAATCTGTGTTCTACTATGGGTCTTTTAGTGTCTCCGCATACCGCAACACGCGACATAGCTTTGCAGACGATAAGTACAACCGTTTCAGAGAGAAGAGCGGCCAATGTGACGATCTGGCTTTAAGGCGATTCGATAACAAATGACGAACACGGACGGATTTCTCAGGTTTTTACTACATATGAACACTTTTACATTCTCCCGTGCAACGCGGCCGCTAGTCCTCCTTTCATGCAAAATCTTAAGTTCCTTGCTCATGGCCTGATACCCTCCCTGCCCTTTTACGTGATGACGTTGCTATGGCGGACCTCGTGTTGAGTTTTATTCGGGCAGTGGGTTTTTATCGTATGATTTGAGTGTTTGTCCTTTTATTTCCTGTATTGACTTGGGCCTTTGGCCTGTGGTTTTAACTGTGGGTTTTTATGTCATTTGGTGGTTGGCTTTTCCTTATTTTCATGGTCGGCCAACCACCATCACACTCGGTGCGATTTTAGTTCTGTTTGTCTGGTCTTTGTCTGCCTTTCTTGTATTGTGTCGTCCCTTGTCTCAGTTCTCCGTTTTTAACGACTGACAGTTTTTATTTCGTGTGATTTTATCGTGGAACAAGGGACCGATGACCTTAGCAGTCTGGTCCCTTCAATCCCACACCCAACCAACCAATCCTAGCTCATGTCGAAGGCAACAAAGAAGGGTAAAATTTCAATTATAGATACCTAAAACTTGAATTGAACTACTTCTTACTGGCTATTACATCAACTTAGAAGCTTCATCTTTGTTCTACTATGGTGCTTCTAGTGTCTCCGCATACCGCAGCATGCGACATGGCTTTGCAGAGAACAAATGTAACCGTTTCACACAGAAGAGCGCACAATTTGACAATCTGCCTTTGAGTCGATTCGATAACAAATGACGAAAACGGACGGATTTCTCAGGTTTTTACTACATATGAACACTTTTAACATTCTCCCGTGCAACGCGGCTGCTGTTCCTCTTTTCATACAAAATGTTAAGGTCCTAGCTCATGTCCAAGGCACCAAAGTCAGCTAAAAAGTCAATAATCGATAACTAAAACTTGAATTGTACTACTTCTTACTGGCTATTACATCAACTTAGAAGCTTCATCTGTGTTCTACTATGGTGCTTTTAGTGTCTCCGCATACCGCAACACGCGACAAACCTTTGCAGACGATAAGTACAACCGTTTCAGAGAGAAGAGCGGCCAATGTGACGATCTGGCTTTAAGTCGATTCCATAGCAAATGACGAAAACGGATGGATTTCTCAGGTTTTTACTACATATGAAAACTTTTCATATTCTCTCGGGCAACGCGGCTGCTAGTCCTTCTTTCATGCAAATTCTTAAGTTCCTAGCTCATGTCCAAGGCACCAAAGAAGGGTAAAAAGTCAATAATCCATAACTAAAACTTGAGTTGTACTACTTCTTACTGGCTATTATATCAACTTAGAACCTTCATCTGTGTTCTACTATGGTGCTTTTAGTGTCTCCGCATAGCGCAGAACGCGACATAGCTTTGCAGACGATAAGTACAACTGTTTCAGAGAGAAGAGTGGCCAATGTGACGATCTGGCTTTAAGTCGATTCGATAGCAAACGACGAAAACGGACGGATTTCTCGGGTTTTTACTACATATGAACACTCTTCATATTCTCTCGGGCAACGCGGCTGCTAGTCCTCTTTTCATGCAAAATCTTAAGTTCCTAACTCATGTCCAAGCACCAAAGAAGGGTAAAAAGTCAATAATCCATAACTAAAACTTGAATTGTACTACTACTTACTGGCTACTACATCAATTTAGAAGCTTCATCTGTGTTCTACTATGGCCTTTTAGTGTCTCCGCATACCGCAGCACGCGACATAGCTTTGCAGACGATAAGTACAGCCGTTTCAGAGAGAAGAGCGGCCAATGTGACGATCTGGCTTTAAGTCGATTCGATAACAAATGACGAAAACCGGCGGATTTCTCAGGTTTTTACTACATATGAACACTTTTAACATTCTCCCGTGCAACGCGGCTGCTGTTCCTCTTTTCATGCAAAATGTTAAGGTCCTAGCTCATGTCCAAGGCACCAAAGTCAGCTAAAAAGTCAATAATCGATAAATAAAACTTGAATTGTACTACCTCTTACTGGCTATTACATCAACTTAGAAGCTTCATCTGTGTTCTACTATGGTGCTTTTAGTGTCTCCGCATACCGCAGCACGCGACATAGCTTTGTAGACGATAAATGTTGCCGTTTCAGACAGAAGAGCGGCCAATGCGACGATCTGGCTTTAAGTCGATTCGATAACAAATGACGAAAACGGACGGATTTCTCAGGTTTTTGCTACATATGAACACTTTTCACATTCTCCCGGGCAACGCGGCTGCTAGTCCTTCTTTCATGCAAATTCTTAAGTTCCTAGCTCATGTCCAAGGCACCAAAGAAGGGTAAAAAGTCAATAATCCATAACTAAAACTTGAGTTGTACTACTTCTTACTGGCTATTATAT
Organism: Schistocerca gregaria; assembly: GCF_023897955.1. Lineage (NCBI taxonomy): Eukaryota > Metazoa > Arthropoda > Insecta > Orthoptera > Acrididae > Schistocerca > Schistocerca gregaria. The sequence continues at coordinate 8,976,189 of NW_026061795.1, forward strand.
CAACTTAGAACCTTCATCTGTGTTCTACTATGGTGCTTTTAGTGTCTCCGCATACCGCAGCACGCGACATAGCTTTGCAGACGATAAGTACAACTGTTTCAGAGAGAAGAGCGGCCAATGTGACGATCTGGCTTTAAGTCGATTCGATAGCAAACGACGAAAACGGACGGATTTCTCAGGTTTTTACTACATATGAACACTCTTCATATTCTCTCGGGCAACGCGGCTGCTAGTCCTCTTTTCATGCAAAATCTTAAGTTCCTAACTCATGTCCAAGCACCAAAGAAGGGTAAAAAGTAAATAATCCATAACTAAAACTTGAATTGTACTACTACTTACTGGCTATTACATCTATTTAGAAACTTCATCTGTGTTCTACTATGGTGTTTTTAGTGTCTCCGCATACCGCAGCGCGCGACATAGCTTTGCATACGATAAGTACAGCCGTTTCAGAGAGAAGAGCGGTAAATGTGACGATCTGGCTTTAAGTCGATTCGATAACAAATGACGAAAACGGACGGATTTCTCAGGTTTGTACTACATATGAACACTTTTCACATTCTCCCGTGCAACTCGGCTGCTAGTCCTCCTTTCATGCAAAATATTAAGGTCCTAGCTCATGTCCATTGCACCAAAGACAGGTAAAAAGTCAATAATCGATAAATAAAACTTGAATTGTACTACTTCTTACTTGCTATTACATCAACTTAGAAGCTTCATCTGTGTTCTACTATGGTGCTTTTAGTGTCTCCGCATACCGCAGCACGCGACATAGCTTTGCAGACGATAAGTACAACCGTTTCAGAGAGAAGAGCGGCCAATATGACGATCTGGCTTTAAGTCGATTCGATAACAAATGACGAACACGGACGGATTTCTCAGGTTTTTACTACATATGAACACTTTTCACATTCTCCCGGGCAACGCGGCTGCTAGTCCTCCTTTCATGCATAATCTTAAGTTCCTAGCTCATGTCCAAGGCACCAAAGAAGGGTAAAAAGTCAATAATCCATAACTAAAACTTGAGTTGTACTACTTCTTACTGGCTATTACATCAACTTAGAAGCTTCATCTGTGTTCTAGTATGGTGCTTTTAGTGTCTCCGCATACCTCAGCACGCGACATAGCTTTGCAGACGATAAGTACAACCGTTTCAGAGAGAAGAGTGGCCAATTTGACGATCAGGCTTAAGTCGATTCGATAACAAATGACGAAAACGGACGGATTTCTCAGGTTTTTACTACATATAATCACTTTTCACATTCTCCCGTGCAACTCGGCTGCTAGTCCTCCTTTCATGCAAAACGTTAAGGTCATAGCTCATGTCCAAGGCATCAAAGCCAGCTAAAAAGTCAATAATCAATAACTAAAACTTGAATTGTACAACTTCTTACTGGCTATTACATCAACTTAGAACCTACATCTGTGCTCTACTATGGTGCTTTTAGTGTCTCCGCATACCGCAGCACGCGACATAGCTTTGCAGACGATAAGTACAACCGTTTCAGAGAGAAGAGCGGGCAATGTGACAATCTGGCTTTGAATCGATTCGATAACAAATGACGAAAACGGACGGTTTTCTCAGGTTTTTACTACATGTGAACACTTTTCACATTCTCCCGTGCAACTCGGCTGCTAGTCCTCCTTTCATGCAAATTGTTAAGGTCCTAGATCATGTCAAAGGCACCAAAGCCAACTAAAAGGTCAATAATCGATAATTAAAACTTGAATTGTACTACTTCTTACTGGCTATTACATCAACATAGAAGCTTCATCTGTGTTCTACTATGGTGCTTTTAGTGTCTCCGCATACCGCAAGCACGCGACATAGCTTTGCAGACGATAAGCACAACCGTTTCAGAGAGAAGAGCGGCCAATATGACGATCTGGCTTTAAGTCGATACGATAACAAATGATGAAAACGGACGGATTTCTCAGGTTTTTACTACATATGAACACATTTCACATTCTCCCGTGCAAATCGGCTGCTAGTCCTCCTTTCATGGACAACGTTAAGGTCCTAGCTCATGTCCAAGGCACCAAAGAAGGGTAAAAAGTCAATAATCGATAAGTAAAACTTGATTTGTACTACTTCTTACTGGCTATTACATCGACCTAGAAGCTTCATCTGTGTTCTACTATGGTGCTTTTAGTGTCTCCGCATACAGCATCACGCGACATAGCTTTGCAGACGATAAGTACAACCATTTCAGAGAGAAGAGCGGCCAATGTGACGATGTGGCCTTAAGTCGATTCAATAACAAATGTCGAAAACGGACGGATTTCTCAGGTTTTTACTACATATGACCATTTTTCACATTCTCCCGAGCAACGCGGCTGCTAGTCCTCCTTTCATGTGAAATCTTAAGTTCCTAGCTCATGTCCAAGGCACAAAAGAAGAGTAAATAGTCAATAATCCATACCTAAAACTTGAATTGTACTACTCCTTACTGGCTATTACATCAACTTAGAAGCTTCATCTGTGTTCTATTATGGTGCTTTTAGTGTCTCCGCATACCGCAGCACGCGATATAGCTTTGCAGACGAAAAGAACAACCGTTTCAGACAGAAGAGCATCCAATGTGACGTTCTGGCTTTAAGTAGATTCGATAACAAATGACGAAAACGGACGGATTTCTCAGGTTTTTACTACATATGAACACTTTTCACATTCTCCCGTGCAACGCGGCTGCTAGTCCTCCTTTCATGCAAAATCTTAAGTTCCTAGCTCATGTCCAAGGCACCAAAGAAGGGTAAAAAGTCAATTACCCATAACTAAAACTTGAGTTGTACTACTCCTTACTGCCTATTACATCAACTTAGAACCTTCATCTGTGGTCTACTATGGTGCTTTTGGTGTCTCCGCATACCGCAGCACGCGACATAGCTTTGCAGACGATAAGTACAACCGTTTCAGAGAGAAGAGTGGCCAATGTGACGATCAGGCTTAAGTCGATTCGATAACAAATGAGGAAAACGGACGGATTTCTCAGGTTTTTACTACATATAAACACTTTTCACATTCTCCCGTGCAACTCGGCTGCTAGTCCTCCTTTCATCCAAAACGTTAAGGTCATAGCTTATGTCCAAGGCATCAAAGCCAGCTAAAAAGTCAATAATCAATAACTAAAACTTGAATTGTACAACTTCTTACTGGCTATTACATCAACTTAGAACCTTCATCTGTGCTCTACTACGGTGCTTTTAGTGTCTCCGCATACCGCAGCACGCGGCATAGCTTTGCAGACGATAAGTACAACCGTTTCAGAGAGAAGAGCGGCCAATGTGACGATCTGGCTTTAAGTCGATTCGATAACAAATGAGGAAAACGGACGGATTTCTCAGGTTTTTACTACATATGAACACTTTTCACTTTCTCCCGTGCAACTCGGCTGCTAGTCATCCTTTCATGCAAAATGTTAAGGTCCTAAATCATGTCCAAGGCATCAAAGCCGGCTAAAAAGTCAATAATCGATAACTAAAACTTGAATTGTACTACTTCTTACTGGCTATTACATCAACTTAGAAGCTTCATCTGTATTCTACTATAGTGCTTTTAGTGTCTCCGCATACCGCAGCACGCGACATAGCTTTGCAGACGATAAGTACAACTGTTTCAGAGGGAAGAACGGCCAATGTGAAGATCTGGCTTTAAGTAGATTCGATAACAAATGACGAAAACGGACGGATTTCTCAGGTTTTTACTACATATGAACAGTTTTCACATTGTCCCGTATAACGCGGCTCCTAGTCCTCCTTTCATGCAAAATCTTAAGTTCCTATCTCATGTTGAAGGCAACAAAGAAGAGTAAAAAGTCAATAATAGATACCTAAAACTTGAATTGAACTACTTCTTACTGGCTATTACATCAACTTAGAAGCTTCATCTGTGTTCTAATATGGTGCTTCTAGTGTCTCCGCATACCGCAGCAAGCGACATAGCTTTGCAGACGATAAATGTAACCGTTTCAGACAGAAGAGCACCCAATATGACAATCTGCCTTTAAGTCGATTCGATAACAAATGAGGAACACGGACGGATTTCTCAGGTTTTTACTACATATGAACAATTTTAACATTCTCCCGGGCAACGCGACTGCTAGTCCTCCTTTCATGCAAAATCTTAAGTTCCTAGCTCATGTCCAACGCACCAAAGAAGCGTACAAAGTCAATAATCCATATCTAAAACTTGAATTGTACTACTTCTTACTGGCCATTACATCAACTTAGAAACTTCATCGGTGTTCTACTATGGTGCTTTTAGTGTCTCCGCATACCGCAGCACGCGACATAGCTTTGCAGACGATAAGTACAACCGTTTCAGAGTGACGAGCGGCCAGTGTGAAGACCTGGCTTTAAGTAGATTCGATAACAAATGACGAACACGGACGGATTTCTCAGGTTTTTACTACATATGAACACTTTTCACATTCTCCCGTGCAACTCGGCCGCTAGTCCTCCTTTCATGCAAAACGTTAAGGTCCTAGCTAATGTCCAAGGCATCAAAGCAAGCTAAAAAGTCAATAATCGATAAATAAGACTTGAATTGTATTACTTCTTACCGGCTATTAAATCAACTTAGAAGTTTCATCTGTGTTCTACTATGGTGCTTTTAGTGTCTCCGCATACCGCAGCAAGCGACATAGCTTTGAAGACGATAAGTTCAACCGTTTCAGAGAGAAAAGAAGTCAATGTGACGATCTGGCTTTAAGTCGATTCGATAACAAATGACGAACACGGACGCATTTCTCAGGTTTTTACTACATATGAACACTTTTCACATTCTCCCGTGCAACGCGGCCGCTAGTCCTCCTTTCATGCAAAATCTTAAGTTCCTAGCTCATGTCGAAGGCAACAAAGAAGGGTAAAAAGTCAATAATAGATACCTAAAACTTGAATTGAACTACTTCTTACTGGCTATTACATCAACTTAGAAGTTTCATCTGTGTTCTACTATGGTGCGTTTAGTGTCTCCACATACCGCAGCACGCGACATAGCTTTGCAGACGATAAATGTAACCGTTTCAGACAGAAGAACGCCCAATGTGACAATCTGCTTTTAAGTCGATTCGATAACAAATGACGAAAACGGACGGATTTCTCAGGTTTTTACTACATATGAACACTTTTCACATTCTCCCGTGCAACGCGGCTGCTAGTCCTCCTATCATGCAAAACGTTAAGGTCCTAGCTAATGTCCAAGGCATCAAAGCCAGCTAAATAGTCAATAATCGATAAATAAGACTTGAATTGTACTACTTCTTACCGGCTATTACATCAACTTAGAAGTTTCATCTGTGTTCTACTATGGTGCTTCTAGTGTCTCCGCATACCGCAGCATGCGACATAGCTTTGCAGACGATAAATGTAACCGTTTCAGACAGAAGAGCGCCCAATGTGACAATCTGCCTTTAAGTCGATTCGATAACAAATGACGAAAACGGACGGATTTCTCAGGTTTTTACTACATATGAACACTTTTCACATTCTCACGTGCTACGCAGCTGCTAGTCCTCCTTTCATGCAAAATATTAAGTTCCTAGCTCATGTGCAAGGCAACAAAGAAGGGTAAAAAGTCAATAATAGATACCTAAAACTTTAATTGTACTACTTCTTACTGGCTATTACATCAACTTAGAAGCTTCATCTGTGTTCTACTATGGTGCTTCTAGTGTCTCCGCATACCGCAGCACGCGACATAGCTTTGCAGACGATAAGTACAACCGTTTCAGAGAGAAGAGCGGCCAATGTGACGATCTGGCTTTCAGTCGATTCGATAACAAATGACGAACACGGACGGATTTCTTAGGTTTTTACTACATATGAACACTTTTCACATTCTTCCGTGCAACGCGGCTGCTAGTCCTCCTTTCATGCAAAACGTTAAGGTCCTAGCTAATGTCCAAGTCATCAAAGCCAGCTAAATAGTCAATAGTCGATAAATAAGACTTGAAATGTACTACTGCTTACCGGCTATTACATCAACTTAGAAGCTTCATCTGTGTTCTACTATGGTGCTCTTAGTGTCTCCGCATACCGCAGCACGCGACATAGCTTTGCAGACGATAAGTACAACCGTTTCAAAGAGAAGAGTGGAAAATGTAACGATGTGGCTTTAAGTCGATTCGATAACTAATGACGAAAACGGACCTATTCCTCAGGTTTTTACTACATATGAACACTTTTCACATTCTCCCGTGCAACGCCTCTGCTAGTCTTCCTTTCATGCAAAATCTCAAGTTCCTAGCTCATGTCCAATGCAACAAAGAAGGGTAAAAAGTCAATAATCGATACCTAAAACTTGAATTGTACTACTTCTTACTGGCTATTACATCAACTTAGAAGTTTCATCTGTGTTCTACTACGGTGCTTCTAGTGTCTCCGCATACAGCATCACGCGACATAGCTTTGCAGACGATAAGTACAACCGTTTCAGAGAGAAGAGCGGCCAATGTGACGATGTGGCTTTAAGTCGATTCAATAACAAATGACGAAAACGGACGGATTTCTCAGGTTTTTACTACATATGAACACTTTTCACATTCTCCCGAGCAACGCAGCTGCTAGTCCTCCTTTCATGCAAAATCTTAAGTTCCTAGGTCATGTCCAAGGCACAAAAGAAGAGTAAATAGTCAATAATCCATACCTAAAACTTGAATTGTACTACTCCTTACTGGCTATTACATCAACTTAGAAGCTTCATCTGTGTTCTATTATGGTGCTTTTAGTGTCTCCGCATACCGCAGCACGCGATATAGCTTTGCAGACGAAAAGAACAACCGTTTCAGACAGAAGAGCATCCAATGTGACGATCTGGCTTTAAGTCGATTCGATAACAAATGACGAAAACGGACGGATTTCTCAGGTTTTTACTACATATGAACACTTTTCACATTCTCCCGTGCAACGCGGCTGCTAGTCCTCCTTTCATGCAAAATCTTAAGTTCCTAGCTCATGTCCAAGGCACCAAAGAAGGTTAAAAAGTCAATTACCCATAACTAAAACATGAGTTGTACTACTTCTTACTGCCTATTACATCAACTTATAACCTTCATCTGTGTTCTACTGTGGTGCTTTTAGCGTCTCCGCATAACGCAGCGCGCGACATAGCTTCGCAGACGATAAGTACAACCGTTTCAGAGAGAAGAGCGGGCAATGTGACGATCTGGTTTTAAGTCGATTCGATAACAAATGACGAAAACGGACGGATTTCTCAGGTTTTTACTACATATGAACACTTTTCACATTCTCTCGTGCAACGCGGCTGCTAGTCCTCCTTTCATGCAAAATCTTAAGTTCCTAGCTCATGTCCAAGGCACCAAATAAGAGTAAAAAGTCAATAATCCATAACTAAAACTTGAGTTGTACCACTTCTTACTGGCTATTACATCAACTTAGAAGCTTCATCTGTGGTCTACTATGGTGCATTTAGTGTCTCCGCATACCTCAGCACGCGACATAGCTTTGCAGACGATAAGTACAACCGTTTCAGAGAGAAGAGTGGCCAATGTGACGATCAGGCTTAAGTCGATTCGATAACAAATGAGGAAAACGGACGGGTTTCTCAGGTTTTTACTACATATAAACACTTTTCACATTCTCCCGTGCAACTCGGCTGCTAGTCCTCCTTTCATCCAAAACCTTAAGGTCATAGGTCATGTCCAAGGCATCAAAGCCAGCTAAAAAGTCAATAATCAATAAATAAAACTTGAATTGTACAACTTCTTACTGGCTATTACATCAACTTAGAACCTTCATCTGTGCTCTACTACGGTGCTTTTAGTGTCTCCGCATACCGCAGCACGCGGCATAGCTTTGCAGACGATAAGTACAACCGTTTCAGAGAGAAGAGCGGCCAATGTGACGATCTGGCTTTATGTCGATTCGATAACAAACGACGAAAACGGACGGATTTCTCAGGTTTTTACAACATATGAACACTTTTCACTTTCTCCCGTGCAACTCGGCTGCTAGTCATCCTTTCATGCAAAACGTTAAGGTCCTAAATCATGTCCAAGACATCAAAGCCGGCTAAAAAGTCAATAATCGATAACTAAAACTTGAATTGTACTGCTTCTTACTGGCTATTACATCAACCTAGAAGCTTCATCTGTGTTCTACTATGGTGCTTTTTGAGCCTCTGCAAACCGCAGCACGCGACATAGCTTTGCAGACGATAAGTACAACTGTTTCAGAGAGAAGAACGGCCAATGTGACGATCTGGCTTTAAGTCGATTCGTTAACAAATGACGAACACGGACGGATTTCTCAGGTTTTTACTACATATGAACAGTTTTCACATTGTCCCGTGCAACGCGGCAGCTAGTCCTCCTTTCATGCAAAATCTTAAGTTCCTATCCCATGTCGAAGGCAACAAAGAAGAGTAAAAAGTCAATAATAGATACCTAAAACTTGAATTGAACTACTTCTTACTGGCTATTACATCATTTTAGAAGCTTTATCTGTGTTCTAATATGGTGCTTCTAGTGTCTCCGCATACCGCAGCAAGCGACATAGCTTTGCAGACGATAAATGTAACCGTTTCAGACAGAAGAGCGCCCAATGTGACAATCTGCCTTTAAGTCGATTCGATAACAAATGAGGAACACGGACGAATTTCTCAGGTTTTTACTACATATAAACAATTTTAACATTCTCCCGGGCAACGCGACTGCTAGTCCTCCTTTCATGCAAAATCTTAAGTTCCTAGCTCATGTCCAACGCACCAAAGAAGCGTACAAAGTCAATAATCCATATCTAAAACTTGAATTGTACTACTTCTTACTGGCCATTACATCAACTTAGAAACTTCATCTGTGTTCTACTATGGTGCTTTTAGTGTCTCCGCATACCGCAGCACGCGACATAGCTTTGCAGACGATAAGTACAACCGTTTCAGAGTGACGAGCGGCCAATGTGAAGATCTGGCTTTAAGTAGATTCGATAACAAATGACGAAAACGGACGGATTTCTCAGGTTTTTACTACATATGAACACTTTTCACATTCTCCCGTGCAACTCGGCCGCTAGTCATCCTTTCATGCAAAACGTTAAGGTCCTAGCTAATGTCCAAGGCATCAAAGCAAGCTATAAAGTCAATAATCGATAAATAAGACTTGAATTGTATTACTTCTTACCGGCTATTACATCAAGTTAGAAGCTTCATCTGTGTTCTACTATGGTGCTTTTAGTGTCTCCGCATACCGCAGCACGCGTCATAGCTTTGAAGACGATAAGTACAACCGTTTCAGGGAGAAAAGAAGTCAATGTGACGATCTGGCTTTAAGTCGATTCGATAACAAATGACGAACACGGACGGATTTCTCAGGTTTTTACTACATATGAACACTTTTCTCATTCTCCCGTGCAACGCGGCCGCTAGTCCTCCTTTCATGCAAAATCTTAAGTTCCTAGCTCACGTCGAAGGCAACAAAGAAGGGTAAAAAGTCAATAATAGATACCTAAAACTTGAATTGAACTACTTCTTACTGGCTATTACATCAACATAGAAGTTTCATCTGTGTTCGTCTATGGTGCTTTTAGTGTCTCCACATACCGCAGCACGCGACATAGCTTTGCAGACGATAAATGTAACCGTTTCAGACAGAAGAACGCCCAATGTGACAATCTGCCTTTAAGTCGATTCGATAACAAATGACGAAAACGGACGGACTTCTCAGGTTTTTACTACATATGAACACTTTTCACATTCTCCCGTGCAACGCGGCTGCTAGTCCTCCTATCATGCAAAACGTTAAGGTCCTAGGTAATGTCCAAGGCATCAAAGCCAGCTAAATAGTCAATAATCGATAAATAAGACTTGAATTGTACTACTTCTTACCGGCTATTACATCAACTTAGAAGCTTCACCTGTGTTCTACTATGGTGCTTTTTGTGTCTCCACATACCGCAGCACGCGACATAGCTTTGCAGACGATAAGTACAACCGTTTCAGAGAGAAGAGCGGCCAATGTGACGATCTGGCTTGAAGTCGATTCGATAACAAATGACGAAAACGGGCGGATTTCTCACGTTTTTACTACATATGAACAGTTTTCACATTCTCCCGTGCAACGCGGCTGCTAGTCCTCCTTTCATGCAAAATGTTAAGGACCTAGCTCATTTCCAAGGCACCAAAGCCAGCTAAAAAGTCACTAATCGATAACTAAAACTTGAATTGTACTACTTCTTACTGGCTATTACATCAACTTAGAAGTTTCATCTGTGTTCTACTATGGTGCTTCTAGTGTCTCCGCATACCGCAGCATGCGACATAGCTTTGCAGACGATAAATGTAACCGTTTCAGACAGAAGAGCGCCCAATGTGACAATCTGCCTTTAAGTCGATTCGATAACAAATGACGAAAACGGACGGATTTCTCAGGTTTTTACTACATATGAACACTTTTGACATTGTCACGTGCTACGCAGCTGCTAGTCCTCCTTTCATGCAAAATAAAAAGTTCCTAGCTCATGTCCAAGGCAACAAAGAAGGGTAAAAAGTCAATAATAGATACCTAAAACTTTAATTGTACTACTTCTTACTGGCTATTACATCAACTTAGAAGCTTCATCTGTGTTCTACTATGGTGCTTCTAGTGTCTCCGCATACCGCAGCACGCGACATAGCTTTGCAGACGATAAGTACAACCGTTTCAGAGAGAAGGGCGGCCAATGTGACGATCTGGCTTTAAGTCGATTCGATAACAAATGACGAACACGGACGGATTTCTTAGGTTTTTACTACATATGAACACTTTTCACATTCTCCCGTGCAACGCGGCTGCTAGTCCTCCTTTCATGCAAAACGTTAAGGTCCTAGCTAATGTCCAAGTCATCAAAGCCAGCTAAATAGTCAATAGTCGATAAATAAGACTTGAATTGTCCTACTACTTATCGGCTATTACATCAACTTAGGAGCTTCATCTGTGTTCTACTATGGTGCTCTTAGTGTCTCCGCATACCGCAGCACGCGACATAGCTTTGCAGACGATAAGTACAACCGTTTCAAAGAGAAGAGTGGCCAATGTGACGATGTGGCTTTAAGTCGATTCGATAACAAATGACGAAAACGGACCGATTTGTCAGGTTTTTACTACATATGAACACTTTCCACATTCTCCCGTGCAACGCCGCTGCTAGTCTTCCTTTCATGCAAGATCTCAAGTTCCTAGCTCGTGTCCAATGCAACAAAGAAGGGTAAAAAGTCAATAATCGATACCTAAAACTTGAATTGTACTACTTCTTACTGGCTATTACATCAACTTAGAAGCTTCATCTGTGTTCTACTATGGTGCTTCTAGTGTCTACGCATACCGCAGCATGCGACATAGCTTTGCAGACGATAAATGTCACCGTTTCAGAGAGAAGAGCGGCCAATGTGACGATCTGGCTTTATGTCGATTCGATAACAAATGACGAACACGGACGGATTTCTTAGGTTTTTACTACATATGAACACTTTTCACATTCTCACGTGCAACGTGGCTGCTAGTCCTCCTTTCATGCAAAATATTAAGTTCCTAGCTCATGTCCAAGGCAACAAAGAAGGGTAAAAAGTCAATAATAGATACCTAAAACTTGAATTGTACTACTTCTTACTGGCTATTACATCAACTTAGAAGCTTCATCTGTGTTCTACTATGGTGCTTCTAGTGTCTCCGCATACCGCAGCACGCGACATAGCTTTGCAGACGACAAGTACAACCGTTTCAGAGAGAAGAGCGGCCAATGTGACGATCTGGCTTTAAGTCGATTCGATAACAAATGACGAAAACCGGCGGATTTCTCAGGTTTTTACTACATATGAACACTTTTAACTTTCTCCCGTGCAACGCGGCTGCTAGTCCTCCTTTCATGCAAAATGTTAAGGACCTAGCTCATTTCCAAGGCACCAAAGCCAGCTAAAAAGTCACTAATCGATAACTAAAACTTGAATTGTACTACTTCTTACTGGCTATTACATCAACTTAGAAGTTTCATCTGTGTTCTACTATGGTGCTTCTAGTGTCTCCGCATACCGCAGCATGCGACATAGCTTTGCAGACGATAAATGTAACCGTTTCAGACAGAAGAGCGCCCAATGTGACAATCTGCCTTTAAGTCGATTCGATAACAAATGACGAAAACGGACGGATTTCTCAGGTTTTTACTACTTATGAACACTTTTGACATTGTCACGTGCTACGCAGCTGCTAGTCCTCCTTTCATGCAAAATATTAAGTTCCTAGCTCATGTCCAAGGCAACAAAGAAGGGTAAAAAGTCAATAATAGATACCTAAAACTTGAATTGAACTACTTCTTACTGGCTATTACATCAACTTAGAAGCTTCATCTGTGTTCTACTATGGTGCTTCTAGTGTCTCCGCATACCGCAGCACGCGACATAGCTTTGCAGACGATAAATGTAACCGTTTCAGAGAGAAGTGCGGCCAATGTGACGATCTTGCTTTAAGTCGATTCGATAACAAATGACGATCACGGACGGATTTCTAAGGTTTTTACTACATATGAACACTTTTCACATTCTCCCGTGCAACGCGGCCGCTAGTCCTCATTTCATGCAAAATCTTAAGTTCCTAGCTCATGTCGAAGGCAACAAAGAAGGGTAAAAAGACAATAATAGATACCTAAAACTTGAATTGAACTACTTATTACTGGCTATTACATCAACTTAGGAGCTTCATCTGTGTTCTACTATGGTGCTTCTAGTGTCTCCGCATACCGCAGCATGCGACATAGCTTTGCAGACGATAAATGTAACCGTTTCAGAAAGAAGAGCGTCCAAAGTGACAATATGCCTTTAAGTCGATTCGATAACAAATGACGAAAACGGACGAATTTCTCAGGTTTTTACTACATATGAACACGTTTCACATTTTTCCGTGCACGCGGCTGCTAGTCCTCCTATCATGCATAATCCTAAATTCCTAGCTCATGTCCAAGGCACCAAAGCCAGCTAAAAAGTCAATAATCGAAAACTAAAACTTGAATTGTACTACTTCTTACTGGCTATTACATCAACTTAGAAGCTTCATCTGTGTTCTACTATGGTGCTTTTAGTGTCTCCGCATACCGCAACACGCGACATAACTTTGCAGACGATAAGTACATCCGATTCAGAGAGAAGAGCGGCCAATATGACGATCTGGCTTTAAGTCGATTCGATAACAAATGACGAACACGGACGGATTTCTCAGGTTTTTGCTACATATGAACACTTTTCACATTCTCCCGTGCAACGCGGCCGCTAGTCCACCTTTCATGCAAAATCTTAAGTTCCTAGCTCATGTCGAAGGCAACAAAGAGGGGTAAAAAGTCAATAATATATACCTAAAACTTGAATTGAACTACTTCTTACTGGCTATTACATCAACTTAGAAGCATCATCTGTGTTCTACTATGGTGCTTCTAGTGCCTCCGCATACCGAGGCATGCGACATAGCTTTGCAGACGATAAATGTAACCGTTTCAGACAGAAGAGCGCCCAATGTGACAATCTGCCATTAAGTCGATTCGATAACAAATGACGAAAACGGACGGATTTCTAAGGTTTTTACTACATATGAACACTTTTCACATTCTCCCGTGCAAAGCGGCTGCTAGTCCTCCTATCATGCATAATCTTAAGTTCCTAGCTCATGTCCAAGGCACCAAAGAAGGGTAAAATATCAACAATCGATGCCTAAAACTTGAATTGTACAACTTCTTACTGGCTATTACATCAATTTTGAAGCTTCATCTGTGTTCTACTATGGTGCTTTTAGTGTCTCCGCATACCGCAGCACGCGACATAGCTTTGCAGACGATAAGTACAACCGTTTCAGTGAGAAGAGCGGCCAATGTGACGATCTGGCTTTAAGTCGATTCGATAACAAATGACGAACACGGACGGATTTCTCAGGTTTTTACTACATATGATCACTTTTCACATTCTCCCGTGCAACTCGGCAGCTAGTCCTCCTTTCATGCAAAATGTTAAGGTCCTAGCTAATGTCCAAGGCATCAAAGCCAGCTAAAAAGTCAATAATCGATAAATAAGACTTGAATTGTACTACATCTTACTGGCTATTTCATCAACTTAGAAGCTTCATCTGTGTTCTACTATGGTGCTTTTAGTGTCTCAGCATACCGCAGCACGCGACATAGCTTTGCAGACGATAAGTACAACCGTTTCAGAGAGAAGAGTGGCCAATGTGACGATGTGGCTTTAAGTCGATTCGATAACAAATGACGAAAACGGACGGATTTCTCAGGTTTTTACTACATATGAACACTTTTAACATTCTCCCGCGCAACGCGGCTGCTATTCCTCCTTTAATGCAAAATGTTAAGGTCCTAGCTCATGTTCAAGGCACCAAAGAAGGGTAAAAAGTCAATAATAGATACCTAAAACTTAAATTGTACTACTTCTTACTGGCTATTACATCGACTTAGGAGCTTCAACTGTGTTCTGCTATGGTGCTTGTAGTGTCTCCGCATACCGCCGCACGCGACATGGCTTTGCAGACGATAAGTACAACCGTTCCAGAGAGAAGAGCGGCCTATGTGACGATCTGGCTTGAAGTCAATTCGATACAAATGACGAAAACGGACGTATTTCTAGGGTTTCTACTACATATAAACACTTTTCACATTCTCCCGTGCAACGCGGCTGCTAGTCCTCCTTTCATGCAAAATCTTAAGTTCCTAGCTCATGTCCAAGGCACCAAAGAAGGGTAAAAAAACAACAATCGATACATAAAACTTAAATTGTACTACTTCTTACTGGCTATTACATCGACTTAGGAGCTTCAACTGTGTTCTGCTATGGTGCTTTTAGTGTCTCCACATACCGCAGCACGCGACATAGCTTTGCAGACGATAAGTAGAATCGTTTCAGAGAGAATAGCGGCCAATGTGACGATCTGGCTTTAAGTCGATTCGATAACAAAAGACGAACATGGACGGATTTCTCAGGTTTTTACTACATATGAACACTTTTCACATTCTCCCGTGCAACGCGGACGCTAGTCCTCCTTTCATGCAAAATCTTAAGTTCCTAGCTCATGTCGAAGGCAACAAAGAAGGGTAAATAATCAATAATCGATACCTAAACTTGAATTGTACTACTTCTTACTGGCTATCACATCAACTTAGAAGCTTCATCTGTGTTCTACTATGGTGCTTTTAGCGTCCCCGCATACCGCAGCAAGCGACATAGCTTTGCATACGATAAGGACAACCGTTTCAGAGAGAAGAGCCGCCAATGTGACGATCTGGCTTTAAGTCGATTCGATAACAAATGACGAACACGGACGGATTTCTCAGGTTTTTACTACATATGAACACTTTTCACATTCTCTCGTGCAACGCGGCCGCTAGTCCTCCTTTCATGCAAAATCTTAAGTTCCTAGCTCATGTCGAAGGCAACAAAGAGGGGTAAAAAGTCAATAATATATACCTAAAACTTGAATTGAACTACTTCTTACTGGCTATTACATCAACTTAGAAGCATCATCTGTGTTCTACTATGGTGCTTCTAGTGCCTCCGCATACCGAGGCATGCGACATAGCTTTGCAGACGATAAATGTAACCGTTTCAGACAGAAGAGCGCCCAATGTGACAATCTGCCATTAAGTCGATTCGACATCAAATAACGAAAACGGACGGTTTTCTCAGGTTTTTACTACATATGAACACTTTTCACATTCTCCCGTGCAACGCGGCTGCTAGTCCTCCTTTCATGCAAAATCTTAAGTTCCTAGCTCATGTCCAAGGCACCAAAGAAGGGTAAAAAGTCAATTACCCATAACTAAAACTTGAGTTGTACTACTTCTTACTGTCTATTTCATCAACTTAGAACCTTCATCTGTGTTCTACTATGGTGCTTTTAGTGTCTCCGCATACCGCAGCACGCGACATAGCTTTGCAGACGATAAGTACAACCGTTTCAGTGAGAAGAGCGGCCAATGTGACGATCTGGCTTTAAGTCGATTCGATAACAAATGACGAACACGGACGGATTTCTCAGGTTCTTACTACATATGATCACTTTTCACATTCTCCCGTGCAACTCGGCAGCTAGTCCTCCTTTCATGCAAAATGTTAAGGTCCTAGCTAATGTCCAAGGCATCAAAGCCAGCTAAAAAGCCAATAATCGATAAATAAGACTTGAGTTGTACTACTTCTCACTGGCAATTTCATCAACTTAGAAGCTTCATCTGTGTTCTACTATGGTGCTTTTAGTGTCTCAGCATACCGCAGCACGCGACATAGCTTTGCAGACGATAAGTACAACCGTTTCAGAGAGAAGAGTGGCCAATGTGACGATGTGGCTTTAAGTCGATTCGATAACAAATGACGAAAACGCACGGATTTCTCAGGTTTTTACTACATATGAACACTTTTAACATTCTCCCGTGCAACGCGGCTGCTATTCCTCCTTTAATGCAAAATGTTAAGGTCCTAGCTCATGTTCAAGGCACCAAAGAAGGGTAAAAAGTCAATAATAGATACCTAAAACTTAAATTGTACTACTTCTTACTGGCTATTACATCGACTTAGGAGCTTCAACTGTGTTCTGCTATGGTGCTTGTAGTGTCTCCGCATACCGCCGCACGCGACATAGCTTTGCAGACGATAAGTACAACCGTACCAGAGAGAAGAGCGGCCTATGTGACGATCTGGCTTGAAGTCGATTCGATAACAAATGACGAAAACGGACAGATTTCTAGGGTTTCTACTACATATAAACACTTTTCACATTCTCCCTTGCAACGCGGCTGCTATTCTTCCTTTCATGCAAAATGTTAAGGTCCTAGCTCGTGTCCAAGGCACCAAAGCCAGCTAAAAAGTCAATAATCGAGAACTGAAACTTGAATTGTACTACTTCTTACTGGCTATTACATCAAGTTAGAAGCTTCATCTGTGTTCTACTATGGTGCTTTTAGTGTCTCCGCATACCGCAGCACGCGACATAACTTTGCAGACGATAAGTACATCCGATTCAGAGAGAAGAGCGGCCAATATGGCGATCTGGCTTTAAGTCGATTCGATAACAAATGACGAACACGGACGGATTTCTCAGGTTTTTACTACATATGAACACTTTTTACATTCTCCCGTGCAACGCGGCCGCTAGTCCTCCTTTCATGCAAAATCTTAAGTTCCTAGCTCATGTCGAAGGCAACAAAGAAGGGTAAAAAGTCAATAATATATACCTAAAACTTGAATTGAACTACTTCTTACTGGCTATTACATCAACTTAGAAGCATCATCTGTGTTCTACTATGGTTCTTCTAGTGCCTCCGCATACCGAGGCATGCGACATAGCTTTGCAGACGATAAATGTAACCGTTTCAGACAGAAGAGCGCCCAATGTGACAATCTGCCATTAAGTCGATTCGATAACAAATAACGAAAACGGGCGGATATCTCGAGTTTTTACTACATATGAACACTTTTAACATTCTCCCGTGGAACGCGGCTGCTAGTCCTCCTTTCATGCAAAATGTTAAGGAACTAGCTCATTTCCAAAGAATCAAAGCCAGCTAAAAAGTCAATAATCGATAACTTAAACTTGAATTGTACTACTTCTTAATGGCTATTACATCCTCTTAGTACCTTCATCTGTGTTCTACTATGGTGCTTTTAGTGTCTCAGCATACCGCAGCACATGAGATAGCTTTGCAGACGATAAGTACAACCGTTTCAGAGAGAAGAGCGGCCAATGTGACGATCTGGCTTTAAGTCGATTCTATAGCAAAAGACGAACATGGACGGATATCTCAGGTTTTTACTACATATGAACACTTTTCACATTCTCCCGTGCAACGCGGCTTCTAGTCCACCTTTCATGCAAAATCTTAAGTTCCTAGCTCATGTCCAAGGCACCAAAGAAGGGTAAAAAAGTCAATAATCCATAAATATAACTTGAATTGTACTACTTCTTACTGGCCAGTACATCAACTTAGAAACTTCATCTGTGTTCTACTATGGTGCTTTTAGTGTCTCCGCATACCCCAGCACGCGACATAGCTTTGCAGACGATAAGTACAACCGTTTCAGAGAGAAGAGCGGCCAATGTGACGATCTGGCTTTAAGTCGATTCGATAATAAATGACGAAAACGGACGGATTTCTCGGGTTTTTACTACATATGAACACTTTTCACATTCTCCCGTGCAACTCGGCTGCTAGTCCTCCTTTCATGCAAAACGTTAAGGTCCTAGCTAATGTCCAAGGCATCAAAGCCAGCTAAAAAGTAAATAACCGAAAAATAAGACTTGAATTGTACTACTTCTTACTGGCTGTTACATCAACAAAGAAGCTTCATCTGTGTTCTACTATGGTGCTTTTAGTGTCTCAGCATACCGCAGCACGCGACATAGCTTTGCAGACGATAAGTACAACCGTTTCAGAGAGACGAGTGGCCAATTTGGCGATGTGGCTTTCAGTCGATTCGATAACAAATGACGAAAACGGACGGAATTCTTAGGTTTTTACTACATATAAACACTTTTCACATTATCCGGTGCAACGCGGCTGCCAGTCCTCCTATCATGCATAATCTTAAGTTCCTAGATCATGTCCAAGGCACCAAAGAAGGGTAAAAAGTCAACAATCGATACCTAAAACTTGAATTGTACTACTTCTTACTGGCTATTACATCAATTTTGCAGCTTCATCTGTGTTCTACTATGGTGCTTTTAGTGTCTCCGCATACCGCAGCACGCGACATAGCTTTGCAGACGATAAGTACAACCGTTTCAGAGAGAAGAGCGGCCAATGTGACGATCTGGCTTGAAGTCGATTCGATAACAAATGACGAAAACGGGCGGATTTCGCAGGTTTGTACTACATATGAACACTTTTAACATTCTCCTGTGTAACGCGGCTGCTAGTCCTCCTTTCATGCAAAATGTTAAGGTCCTAGCTCATTTCCAAGGCACCAAAGCCAGCTAAAAGGTCAATAATCGATAACTTGAACTTGAATTGTACTACTTATTACTGGCTATTGCATCTACTTAGAAGCTTCATCTGTGTTCTACTGTGTGCTTTTAGTGTCTCCGCATACCGCAGCATGCGATATAGCTTTGCAGACGATAAGTACAACCGTTTCAGAGAGAAGAGCGGCCAATGTGACGATCTGGTTTTAAGTCGATTCGATAACAAAAGACGAACATGGACGGATATCTCAGGTTTTTACTACATATGAACACTTTTCACATTCTCCCGTGCAACGCGGCTTCTAGTCCTTCTTTCATGCAAAATCTTAAGTTCCTAGATCATATCCAATGCACCAAAGACAGCTAAAAAGTCAATAATCGATAAATAAAACTTGGATTGTACTATTTCTTACTGGCTATTTCATCAACTTAGAAGCTTCATCTGTGTTCTACTATGGTCCTTTTAGTGTCTCAGCATACCGCAGCACGCGACATAGCTTTGCAGACGATAAGTACAACAGTTTCAGAGAGAAGAGTGGTCAATGTGACGATGTGGCTTTAAGTCGATTCGATAACAAATGACGAAAACGGACAGATTTCTCAGGTTTTTACTACATATGAACACTTTTCACAGTCTCCCGTGTAACTCGGCTGCTAGTCCTCCTTTCATGCAAAATCTTAAGTTCCTAGCTCATGTCCAATGCAACAAAGAAAGATAAAAAGTCAATAATCTATAACTAAAACTTGAATTGTACTACTTCTTACTGGCCATTACATCAACTTAGAAACTTCATCTGTGTTCTACTATGGTGCTTTTAGGGACTCCGCATACCGCAGCACGCGACATAGCTTTGCAGACGATAAGTACAACCGTTTCAGAGTGACGAGCGGCCAATGTGAAGATCTGGCTTGAAGTCGATTCGATAACAAATGACGAACACGGACGGATTTCTCAGGTTTTTACTACATATGAACACTTTTCACATTCTCCCATGCAACTCGGCTGCTAGTCCTTTCATGCAAAACATTAAGGTTCTAGCTAATGTCCAAGGCATCAAAGCCAGCTAAAAAGTCAATAATCGATAAATAAGACTTGAATTGTACTAATTCCTACTGGCTATTACATCGACTTAGGAGCTTCATCTGTGTTCTACTATATTGCTTCTAGTGTCTCCGCATACCGCAAAACGCTACATAGCTTTGTAGACGATAAATATAACCGTTTCAGACAGAAGAGCGGGCAATGTGACAATCTGGCTTTAAGTCGATTCGATAACAAATGACGAAAACGGTCGGAATTCTTAGGTTTTTACTACATATGAACACTTTTCACATTCTCCGGTGCAACGCGGTTGCTAGTCCTCCTATCATGCATAATCTTAAGTTCTTAGCTCATGTCCAAGGCACCAAAGAAGGGTTAAGAGTCAATAATCGATACCTAAAACTTGAATTGTACTACTTCTTACTGGCTATTACATCAACTTAGAAGCTTCATCTGTGTTCTACTATGGTGCTTCTAGTGTCTCCGCATACCGCAGCACGCGACATAGCTTTGCAGACGATAAATGTAACCGTTTCAGAGAGAAGAGCGGCCAATGTGACGATCTGGCTTTAAGTCGATTCGATAACAAATGACGAACACGGACGGATTTCTCAGGTTTTTACTACATATGAACACTTTTCACATTCTCCCGTGCAACGCGGCCGCTAGTCCTCCTTTCATGCAAAATCTTAAGTTCCTAGCCCATGTCGAAGGGAACAAAGGAGGGTAAAAAGTCAATAATAGATACCTAAAACTTGAATTGAACTACTTCTTACTGGCTATTACATCAACTTAGAAGCTTCATCTGTGTTCTACTATGGTGCTTCTAGTGTCTCCGCATACCGCAGCACGCGACATAGCTTTGCAGACGATAAATGTAACCGTTTCAGAGAGAAGAGCGGCCAATGTGACGATCTGGCTTTAAGTCGATTCGATAACAAATGACGAACACGGACAGATTTCTCAGGTTTTTACTACATATGAACACTTTTCACATTCTCCCGTGCAACGCGGCCGCTAGTCCTCCTTTCATGCAAAATCTTAAGTTCCGAGCTCATGTCGAAGGCAACAAAGAAGGGTAAAAAGACAATAATAGATACCTATAACTTGAATTGAACTACTTCTTACTGGCTATTACATCAACTTAGAAGCTTCATCTGTGTTCTACTATGGTGCTTCTAGTGTCTCCGCATACCGCAGCATGCGACATAGCTTTGCAGACGATAAATGTAACCGTTTCAGAAAGAAGAGCGTCCAAAGTGACAATCTGCCTTTAAGTCGATTCGATAACAAATGACGAAAACGGACGGATTTCTCAGGTTTTTACTACATATGAACACGTTTCACATTTTTCCGTGCACGCGGCTGCTAGTCCTCCTATCATGCATAATCCTAAATTCCTAGCTCATGTCCAAGGCACCAAAGAAGGGTAAAAAAACAACAATCGATACATAAAACTTAAATTGTACTACTTCTTACTGGCTATTACATCGACTTAGGAGCTTCAACTGTGTTCTGCTATGGTGCTTTTAGTGTCTCCACATACCGCAGCACGCGACATAGCTTTGCAGACGATAAGTAGAATCGTTTCAGAGAGAATAGCGGCCAATGTGACGATCTGGCTTTAAGTCGATTCGATAACAAAAGACGAACATGGACGGATTTCTCAGGTTTTTACTACATATGAACACTTTTCACATTCTCCCGTGCAACGCGGACGCTAGTCCTCCTTTCATGCAAAATCTTAAGTTCCTAGCTCATGTCGAAGGCAACAAAGAAGGGTAAATAATCAATAATCGATACCTAAACTTGAATTGTACTACTTCTTACTGGCTATTACATCAACTTAGAAGCTTCATCTGTGTTCTACTATGGTGCTTTTAGTGTCCCCGCATACCGCAGCAAGCGACATAGCTTTGCATACGATAAGGACAACCGTTTCAGAGAGAAGAGCCGCCAATGTGACGATCTGGCTTTAAGTCGATTCGATAACAAATGACGAACACGGACGGATTTCTGAGGTTTTTACTACATATGAACACTTTTCACATTCTCCCGTGCAACGCGGCCGCTAGTCCTCCTTTCATGCAAAATCTTAAGTTCCTAGCTCATGTCGAAGGCAACAAAGAGGGGTAAAAAGTCAATAATATATACCTAAAACTTGAATTGAACTACTTCTTACTGGCTATTACATCAACTTAGAAGCATCATCTGTGTTCTACTATGGTGCTTCTAGTGCCTCCGCATACCGAGGCATGCGACATAGCTTTGCAGACCATAAATGTAACCGTTTCAGACAGAAGAGCGCCCAATGTGACAATCTGCCATTAAGTCGATTGGACAACAAATAACGAAAACGGACGGTTTTCTCAGGTTTTTACTACATATGAACACTTTTCACATTCTCCCGTGCAACGCGGCTGCTAGTCCTCCTTTCATGCAAAATCTTAAGTTCCTAGCTCATGTCCAAGGCACCAAAGAAGGGTAAAAAGTCAATTACCCATAACTAAAACTTGAGTTGTACTACTTCTTACTGTCTATTTCATCAACTTAGAACCTTCATCTGTGTTCTACTATGGTGCTTTTAGTGTCTCCGCATACCGCAGCACGCGACATAGCTTTGCAGACGATAAGTACAACCGTTTCAGTGAGAAGAGCGGCCAATGTGACGATCTGGCTTTAAGTCGATTCGATAACAAATGACGAACACGGACGGATTTCTCAGGTTCTTACTACATATGATCACTTTTCACATTCTCCCGTGCAACTCGGCAGCTAGTCCTCCTTTCATGCAAAATGTTAAGGTCCTAGCTAATGTCCAAGGCATCAAAGCCAGCTAAAAAGCCAATAATCGATAAATAAGACTTGAGTTGTACTACTTCTCACTGGCAATTTCATCAACTTAGAAGCTTCATCTGTGTTCTACTATGGTGCTTTTAGTGTCTCAGCATACCGCAGCACGCGACATAGCTTTGCAGACGATAAGTACAACCGTTTCAGAGAGAAGAGTGGCCAATGTGACGATGTGGCTTTAAGTCGATTCGATAACAAATGACGAAAACGCACGGATTTCTCAGGTTTTTACTACATATGAACACTTTTAACATTCTCCCGTGCAACGCGGCTGCTATTCCTCCTTTAATGCAAAATGTTAAGGTCCTAGCTCATGTTCAAGGCACCAAAGAAGGGTAAAAAGTCAATAATAGATACCTAAAACTTAAATTGTACTACTTCTTACTGGCTATTACATCGACTTAGGAGCTTCAACTGTGTTCTGCTATGGTGCTTGTAGTGTCTCCGCATACCGCCGCACGCGACATAGCTTTGCAGACGATAAGTACAACCGTTCCAGAGAGAAGAGCGGCCTATGTGACGATCTGGCTTGAAGTCGATTCGATAACAAATGACGAAAACGGACAGATTTCTAGGGTTTCTACTACATATAAACACTTTTCACATTCTCCCGTGCAACGCGGCTGCAATTCTTCCTTTCATGCAAAATGTTAAGGTCCTAGCTCGTGTCCAAGGCACCAAAGCCAGCTAAAAAGTCAATAATCGAGAACTGAAACTTGAATTGTACTACTTCTTACTGGCTATTACATCAACTTAGAAGCTTCATCTGTGTTCTACTATGGTGCTTTTAGTGTCTCCGCATACCGCAGCACGCGACATAACTTTGCAGACGATAAGTACATCCGATTCAGAGAGAAGAGCGGCCAATATGGCGATCTGGCTTTAAGTCGATTCGATAACAAATGACGAACACGGACGGATTTCTCAGGTTTTTACTACATATGAACACTTTTTACATTCTCCCGTGCAACGCGGCCGCTAGTCCTCCTTTCATGCAAAATCTTAAGTTCCTAGCTCATGTCGAAGGCAACAAAGAAGGGTAAAAAGTCAATAATATATACCTAAAACTTGAATTGAACTACTTCTTACTGGCTATTACATCAACTTAGAAGCATCATCTGTGTTCTACTATGGTTCTTCTAGTGCCTCCGCATACCGAGGCATGCGACATAGCTTTGCAGACGATAAATGTAACCGTTTCAGACAGAAGAGCGCCCAATGTGACAATCTGCCATTAAGTCGATTCGATAACAAATAACGAAAACGGGCGGATATCTCGAGTTTTTACTACATATGAACACTTTTAACATTCTCCCGTGGAACGCGGCTGCTAGTCCTCCTTTCATGCAAAATGTTAAGGAACTAGCTCATTTCCAAAGAACCAAAGCCAGCTAAAAAGTCAATAATCGATAACTTAAACTTGAATTGTACTACTTCTTAATGGCTATTACATCCTCTTAGTACCTTCATCTGTGTTCTACTATGGTGCTTTTAGTGTCTCAGCATACCGCAGCACGAGAGATAGCTTTGCAGACGATAAGTACAACCGTTTCAGAGAGAAGAGCGGCCAATGTGACGATCTGGCTTTAAGTCGATTCTATAACAAAAGACGAACATGGACGGATATCTCAGGTTTTTACTACATATGAACACTTTTCACATTCTCCCGTGCAACGCGGCTTCTAGTCCACCTTTCATGCAAAATCTTAAGTTCCTAGCTCATGTCCAAGGCACCAAAGAAGGGTAAAAAAGTCAATAATCCATAAATATAACTTGAATTGTACTACTTCTTACTGGCCAGTACATCAACTTAGAAACTTCATCTGTGTTCTACTATGGTGCTTTTAGTGTCTCCGCATACCCCAGCACGCGACATAGCTTTGCAGACGATAAGTACAACCGTTTCAGAGAGAAGAGCGGCCAATGTGACGATCTGGCTTTAAGTCGATTCGATAATAAATGACGAAAACGGACGGATTTCTCGGGTTTTTACTACATATGA
Source organism: Schistocerca gregaria (assembly GCF_023897955.1). Lineage (NCBI taxonomy): Eukaryota > Metazoa > Arthropoda > Insecta > Orthoptera > Acrididae > Schistocerca > Schistocerca gregaria. The sequence goes on from NW_026061795.1 coordinate 9,001,015, forward strand.
ACACTTTTCACATTCTCCCGTGCAACTCGGCTGCTAGTCCTCCTTTCATGCAAAACGTTAAGGTCCTAGCTAATGTCCAAGGCATCAAAGCCAGCTAAAAAGTCAATAACCGAAAAATAAGACTTGAATTGTACTACTTCTTACTGGCTGTTACATCAACAAAGAAGCTTCATCTGTGTTCTACTATGGTGCTTTTAGTGTCTCAGCATACCGCAGCACGCGACATAGCTTTGCAGACGATAAGTACAACCGTTTCAGAGAGACGAGTGGCCAATTTGGCGATGTGGCTTTCAGTCGATTCGATAACAAATGACGAAAACGGACGGAATTCTTAGGTTTTTACTACATATAAACACTTTTCACATTATCCGGTGCAACGCGGCTGCCAGTCCTCCTATCATGCATAATCTTAAGTTCCTAGATCATGTCCAAGGCACCAAAGAAGTGTAAAAAGTCAACAATCGATACCTAAAACTTGAATTGTACTACTTCTTACTGGCTATTACATCAATTTTGCAGCTTCATCTGTGTTCTACTATGGTGCTTTTAGTGTCTCCGCATACCGCAGCACGCGACATAGCTTTGCAGACGATAAGTACAACCGTTTCAGAGAGAAGAGCGGCCAATGTGACGATCTGGCTTGAAGTCGATTCGATAACAAATGACGAAAACGGGCGGATTTCGCAGGTTTGTACTACATATGAACACTTTTAACATTCTCCTGTGTAACGCGGCTGCTAGTCCTCCTTTCATGCAAAATGTTAAGGTCCTAGCTCATTTCCAAGGCACCAAAGCCAGCTAAAAGGTCAATAATCGATAACTTGAACTTGAATTGTACTACTTATTACTGGCTATTGCATCTACTTAGAAGCTTCATCTGTGTTCTACTGTGTGCTTTTAGTGTCTCCGCATACCGCAGCATGCGATATAGCTTTGCAGACGATAAGTACAACCGTTTCAGAGAGAAGAGCGGCCAATGTGACGATCTGGTTTTAAGTCGATTCGATAACAAAAGACGAACATGGACGGATATCTCAGGTTTTTACTACATATGAACACTTTTCACATTCTCCCGTGCAACGCGGCTTCTAGTCCTTCTTTCATGCAAAATCTTAAGTTCCTAGATCATATCCAATGCACCAAAGACAGCTAAAAAGTCAATAATCGATAAATAAAACTTGGATTGTACTATTTCTTACTGGCTATTTCATCAACTTAGAAGCTTCATCTGTGTTCTACTATGGTCCTTTTAGTGTCTCAGCATACCGCAGCACGCGACATAGCTTTGCAGACGATAAGTACAACCGTTTCAGAGAGAAGAGTGGTCAATGTGACGATGTGGCTTTAAGTCGATTCGATAACAAATGACGAAAACGGACGGATTTCTCAGGTTTTTACTACATATAAACACTTTTCACAGTCTCCCGTGTAACTCGGCTGCTAGTCCTCCTTTCATGCAAAATCTTAAGTTCCTAGCTCATGTCCAATGCAACAAAGAAAGATAAAAAGTCAATAATCTATAACTAAAACTTGAATTGTACTACATCTTACTGGCCATTACATCAACTTAGAAACTTCATCTGTGTTCTACTATGGTGCTTTTAGGGACTCCGCATACCGCAGCACGCGACATAGCTTTGCAGACGATAAGTACAACCGTTTCAGAGTGACGAGCGGCCAATGTGAAGATCTGGCTTTAAGTCGATTCGATAACAAATGACGAACACGGACGGATTTCTCAGGTTTTTACTACATATGAACACTTTTCACATTCTCCCATGCAACTCGGCTGCTAGTCCTTTCATGCAAAACATTAAGGTTCTAGCTAATGTCCGAGGCATCAAAGCCAGCTAAAAAGTCAATAATCGATAAATAAGACTTGAATTGTACTAATTCCTACTGGCTATTACATCGACTTAGGAGCTTCATCTGTGTTCTACTATATTGCTTCTAGTGTCTCCGCATACCGCAAAACGCTACATAGCTTTGTAGACGATAAATATAACCGTTTCAGACAGAAGAGCGGGCAATGTGACAATCTGGCTTTAAGTCGATTCGATAAAAAATTACGAAAACGGACGGATTTCTCAGGTTTTTACTACGTATAAACACTTTTCACATTCTCCCGTGTAACTCGGCTGCTAGTCCTCCTTTCATGCAAAATCTTAAGTTCCTAGCTCATGTCCAAGGCACCAAAGAAGGGTAAATAGTCAATAATCGATACCTAAAACTTGAATTGTACTACTTCTTACTGGCTATTACACCAACTTAGAAGCTTCATCTGTGTTCTACTACGGTGGTTTTAGTGTCTCCGTATACCGCAGCACGCGACATAGCTTTGCAGACGATAAGTACAATCGTTTCAGAGAGAAGAGCGGCCAATGTGACGATCTGGCTTGAAGTCGATTCGATAACAAATGACGAAAACGGGCGGATTTCTCAGGTTTGTACTACATATGAATACTTTTAACATTCTCCCGTGCAACGCGGCTGCTAGTCCTCCTTTCATGCAAAATGTTAAGGTCCTAGCTCATTTCCAAGGCACCAAAGCAAGCTAAAAAGTCAATAATCGATAACTTAAACTTGAAATGTACTACTTCTTACTGGCTATTACATCTACTTAGAAGCTTCATCTGTGTTCTACTGTGTGCTTTTAGTGTCTCCGCATACCGCAGCACGCGACATAGCTTTGCAGACGATAAGTAACCGTTTCAGAGAGAAGAGCGGCCAATGTGACGATCTGGCTTTAAGTCGATTCGATAACAAAAGACGAACATGGACGGATATCTCAGGTTTTTACTACATATGAACACTTTTCACATTCTCCCGTGCAACGCGGCTTCTAGTCCTCCTTTCATGCAAAATCTTAAGTTCCTAGATCATATCCAAGGCACCAAAGACAGCTAAAAAGTCAATAATCGCTAAATAAAACTTGAATTGTACTACTTCATACTGGCTATTTCATCAACTTAGAAGCTTTATCTGTGTTCTACTATGGAGCTTTTAGTGTCTCCGCATACCGCAGCAAGCGACATAGCTTTGCAGACGATAAGTTCAACCGTTTCAGAGAGAAGAGTGGCCAATGTGACGATGTGGCTTTAAGTCGATTCGATAACAAATGACGAAAACGGACGGATTTCTCCGGTTTTTACTACATATAAACACTTTTCACATTCTCCCGTGTAACTCGGCTGCTAGTCCTATTTTCATGCAAAATCTTAAGTTCCTAGCTCATGTCCAAGGCACCAAAGAAGGGTAAAAAGTCAATAATCTATAACTAAAACTTGAATTGTACTACTTCTTATTGGCCATTACATCAACTTAGAGACTTCTTCTGTGGTCTACTATGGTGCGTTTAGTGATTCCGCATACCGCAGCACACGACATCGCTTTGCAGACGATAAGTACAACCGTTTCAGAGTGACGAGCGGCCAATGTGAAGATCTGGCTTTAAGTCGATTCGATAACAAATGACGAACACGGACGGATTTCTCAGGTCTTTACTACATATGAACACTTTTCACATTCTCAAGTGCATCTCGGCTGCTAGTCCTCCTTTCATGCAAAACGTTAAGGTAGTAGCTAATGTCCAAGGCATCAAAGCCAGCTAAAAAGTCAATAATCGATAAATAAGACTTGAATTGTACTACTTCTTACTGGCTATTTCATCAACTTAGAACCTTCATCTGTGTTCTACTATGGTGCTTTTAGTGTCTCAGCATACCGCAGCACGCGACATAGCTTTGCAGACGATAAGTACAACCGTTTCAGAGAGAAGAGTGGCCAATGTGACGATGTGGCTTTAAGTCGACTCGATAACAAATGACGAAAACGGACGGATTTTTCAGGTTTTTACTACATATAAACACTTTTCACATTCTCCCCTGCAACGCGGCTGCTAGTCCTCCTTTCATGCAAAATCTTAAGTTCCTAGCTCATGTCCAAGGAAACAAAGAAGGGTAAAAAGTCAATAATCGATACCTAAAACTTGAATTGTACTACTTCTTACTGGCTATTACATCAACTTAGAAGCTTCATCTGTGGTCTACTATGGTGCTTTTAGTGTCTCCGCATACCGCAGCACGAGACATAGCTTTGCAGACGATAAGTACAACCGTTTCAGAGAGAAGAGCGGCCATTGTGACGATCTGGCTTGAAGACGATTCGATAACAAATGACGAAAACGGGCGGATTTCTCAGGTTTTTACTACATATGAACACTTTTAACATTCTCCCGTGCAACGCGGCTGCTAGTCCTCCTTTCATGTAAAATGTTAAGTTCCTATCTCATTTCCAAGGCACAAAAGCCAGCTAAAAAGTCAATAATCGATAACTAAAACTTGAATTGTACTACTTCTTACTGGCTATTACATCAACTTAGAAGCTTCATCTGTGTTCTACTACGGTGCTTTTAGTGTCTCCGCATACCGCAACACGCGACATAGCTTTACAGACGGTAAGTACAACCGTTTCAGAGAGAAGAGCGGCCAATGTGAGGATCTGGCTTTAAGTCGATTCGATAACGAATGACGAACATGGACGGATATCTCAGGATTTTACTACATATGAACACTTTTCACATTCTCCCGTTCAACGCGGCCGCTAGTCCTCATTTCATGCAAAATCTTAAGTTCCTAGCTCATGTCGAAGGCAACAAAGAAGGGTAAAAAAAACAATCGATACCTAAAACTTAAAATTGTACTACTTCTTACTTTCTATTACATCGACTTAGGAGCTTCAACTGTGTTCTGCTATGGTGCTTTTAGTGTCTCCGCATACCGCAGCACGCGACATAGCTTTGCAGACGATAAGTACAACCGTTTAGAGAGAAGAGCGGCCAATGTGACGATCTGGCTTTAAGTCGATTCGATAACAAAAGACGTACATGGACGGAAATCTCAGGTTTTTACTACATATGAACACTTTTCACATTCTCCCGTGCAACGCGGCTTCAAGTTTCCTTTCTTGCAAAATCTTAAGTTCCTAGCTCATGTCCAAGGCACCAGAAAAGGGTAAAAAGTCAATAATCCATAGCTAAAACTTTAATTGTACAACATCTTATTGGCTATTACATCAACTTAGAAACTTCATCTGTGTTCTACTATGTTGCTGTTAGTGTCTCCGCGTACCGCAGCACGCGACATAGCTTTGCAGACGATAAGTACAACCGTTTCAAAGTGACGAGCGGCCAATTTGAAGATCTGGCTTTAAGTCGATTCGATAACAAATGACGAACGCGGACGGATTTCTCAGGTATTTACTACATATGAACACTTTTCACATTCTCCCGTGCAACTCGGCTGCTAGTCCTCCTTTCATGCAAAACGTTAAGGTCCTAGCTAATGTCCAAGGCATCGAAGCCAGCTAAAAAGTCAATAATCCATAAATAAGACTAGAATTGTACTACTTCTTACTGGCTATTACATCAACTTAGAAGCTTCATCTGTGTTCTACTATGGTGCTTCTAGTGTCTCCGCATACCGCAGCACGCGACATAGCTTTGTAGACGATAAATGAAACCGTTTCAGACAGAAGAGCGGCCAATGTGACAATCTGGCTTTAAGTCGATTCGATAACAAATGACGAAAACGGACGGATTTCTCAGGTTTCTACTACATATAAACACTTTTCACATTCTCCCGTGCAACGCGGCCGCTAGTCCTCTTTTCATGCAAAATCTTAAGTTCCTAGCTCATGTCGAAGGCAACAATGAAGGGTAAAAAGTCAATAATAGATACCTAAAACTTTAATTGAACTACTTCTTACTGGCTATAACATCAACTTAAAAACTTCATCTGTGTTCTACTATGGTGCTTCTAGTGTCTCCGCATACCGCAGCACGCGACATAGCTTTGTAGACGATAAATGTAGCCGTTTCAGACAGAAGAGCGGCCAATGTGACATTCTGGCTTTAAGTCGATTCGATAACAAATGACGAAAACGGACGGATTTCTCAGGTTTTTACTACATATGAACACTTTTCACATTCTCCCGGGAAACGCGGCTGCTAGTCCTCCTTTCATGCAAAATCATAAGTTCTTAGCTCTTGTCCAAGGCACCAAAGAACTGTAAAAAGTCAATAATTCATAACTAAAACTTGAATTGTACTACTTCTTACTGGCTATTACATCAACTTAGAAGCTTCATCTGTGTTCTACTATGGTGCTCTTAGTGTATCCGCATATCGCAACACGCGACATAGCTTTGCAGTCGATAAGTACAACCGATTCAGAGAGAAGAGCGGCCAATGTGACGATCTGGCTTTAAGTCGATTCGATAACAAATGACGAACACGGACGGATTTCTCAGTTTTTTACTACATATGAACAGTTTTCACATTCTCACGTGCAACGCGGTTGCTAGTCCTCCTTTCATGCAAAATCTTAAAATCCTAGCTCATGTCCAAGCACCAAAGAAGGTTGAAAAGTCAATAATCCATAACTAAAACTTGAATTGTACTACTACTTACTGGCTACTACATCAATTTAGAAGCTTCATCTGTGTTCTACTATGGCGTTTTTAGTGTCTCCGCATACCGCAGCACGCGACATAGCTTTGCAGACGATAAGTACAACCGTTTCAGAGAGAAGAGCGGCCAATGTGACGATCTGGCTTTAAGGCGATTCGATAACAAATGACGAACACGGACGGATTTCTCAGGTTTTTACTACATATGAACACTTTTACATTCTCCCGTGCAACGCGGCCGCTAGTCCTCCTTTCATGCAAAATCTTAAGTTCCTTGCTCATGGCCTGATACCCTCCCTGCCCTTTTATGTGATGACGTTGCTATGGCGGACCTCGTGTTGAGTTTTATTCGGGCAGGGGGTTTTTATCGTATGATTTGAGTGTTTGTCCTTTTATTTCCTGTATTGACTTGGGCCTTTGGCCTGTGGTTTTAACTGTGGGTTTTAATGTCATTTGGTGGTTGGCTTTTCCTTATTTTCATGGTCGGCCAACCACCTTCACACTCGGTGCGATTTTAGTTCCGTTTGTCTGGTCTTTGTCTGCCTTTCTTGTATTGTGTCGTCCCTTGTCTCAGTTCTCCGTTTTTAACGACTGACAGTTTTTATTTCGTGTGATTTTATCGTGGAACAAGGGACCGATGACCTTAGCAGTCTGGTCCCTTCAATCCCACACCCAACCAACCAATCCTAGCTCATGTCGAAGGCAACAAAGAAGGGTAAAAATTCAATAATAGATACCTAAAACTTGAATTGAACTACTTCTTACTGGCTATTACATCAACTTAGAAGTTTCATCTTTGTTCTACTATGGTGCTTCTAGTGTCTCCGCATACCGCAGCATGCGACATGGCTTTGCAGAGAATAAATGTAACCGTTTCACACAGAAGAGCGCCCAATTTGACAATCTGCCTTTAAGTCGATTCGATAACAAATGACGAAAACGGGCGGATTTCTCAGTTTTTTACTACATATGAACACTTTTAACATTCTCCTGTGCAACGTGGCTGCTGTTCCTCTTTTCATGCGAAATGTTAAGGTCCTAGCTCATGTCCAAGGCACCAAAGTCAGCTAAAAAGTCAATAATCGATAACTAAAACTTGAATTGTACTACTTCTTACTGGCTATTACATCAACTTAGAAGCTTCATCTGTGTTCTACTATGGTGCTTTTAGTGTCTCCGCATACCGCAACACGCGACATAGCTTTGCAGACGATAAGTACAACTGTTTCAGAGAGAAGAGCGGCCAATGTGACGATCTGGCTTTACGTCGATTCGATAGCAAACGACGAAAACGGACGGATTTCTCAAGTTTTTACTACATATGAACACTCTTCATATTCTCTCGGGCAACGCGGCTGCTAGTCCTCTTTTCATGCAAAATCTTAAGTTCCTAACTCATGTCCAAGCACCAAAGAAGGGTAAAAAGTAAATAATCCAGAACTAAAACTTGAATTGTACTACTACTTACTGGCTATTACATCTATTTAGAAACTTCATCTGTGTTCTACTATGGTGTTTTTAGTGTCTCCGCATACCGCAGCACACGACATAGCTTTGCATACGATAAGTACAGCCGTTTCTGAGAGAAGAGCGGTAAATGTGACGATCTGGCTTTAATTCGATTCGATAACAAATGACGAAAACGGGCGGATTTCTCAGGTTTTTACTACATATGCACACTTTTAACATTCTCCCGTGCAACGCGGCTGCTATTCCTCCTATCATGCAAAATGTTAAGGACCTAGCTCATGTCCAAGGCTCCAAAGCCAGTTAAAAAAGTCAATAATCGATAACTAAAACTTGAATTGTACTACTACTTACTGGCTATTAAATCAACTTAGAAGCTTCATCTGTGTTCTACTATGTTGCTTTTAGTGTCTCCGCATATCGCAACACGCGACATAGCTTTGCAGACGATAAGTACAACCGATTCAGAGAGAAGAACGGCCAATGTGACGATCTCGCTTTAAGTCGATTCGATAACAAATGACGAACACGGACGGATTTCTCAGGTTTTTACTACATATGAACAGTTTTCACATTCTCACGTGCAACGCGGCTGCTAGTCCTCCTTTCATGCAAAGTCTTAAGTTCCTAGCTCATGTCCAAGCACCAAAGAAGGTTGAAAAGTCAATAATCCATAACTAAAACTTGAATTGTACTACTACTTACTGGCTACTACATCAATTTAGAAGCTTCATCTGTGTTTACTATGGCGTTTTTAGTGTCTCCGCATATCGCAGCACGCGACATAGCTTTGCAGACGATAAGTACGGCCGTTTCAGAGAGAAGAGCGGCCAATGTGTCGATCTGGCTTTAAGTCGATTCGATAACAAATGACGAAAACCGGCGGATTTCTCAGGTTTTTACTACATATGAACACTTTTAACATTCTCCCGTGCAACGCGGCTGCTGTTCCTCTTTTCATGCAAAATGTTAACGTCCTAGCTCATGTCCGAGGCGCCAAAGTCAGCTAAAAAGTCAATAATCGATAACTAAAACTTGAATTGTACTACTTCTTACTGGCTATTACATCAACTTAGAAGCTTCATCTGTGTTCTACTATGGTGCTTTTAGTGTCTCCGCATACCGCAGCACGCGACATAGCTTTGCAGACGATAAGTACAACCGTTTCAGAGAGAAGAGCGGCCAATGTGACGATCTGGCTTTAAGTCGATTCCATAGCAAATGACGAAAACGGACGGATTTCTCAGGTTTTTACCACATATGAACACTTTTCATATTCTCTCGGGCAACGCGGCTGCTAGTCCTTCTTTCATGCAAATTCTTAAGTTCCTAGCTCATGTCCAAGGCACCAAAGAAGGGTAAAAAGTCAATAATCCATAAATAAAACTTGAGTTGTTCTACTACTTACTGGCTATTATATCAACTTAGAACCTTCATCTGTGTTCTACTATGGTGCTTTTAGTGTCTCCGCATACCGCAGCACGCGACATAGCTTTGCAGACGATAAGTACAACTGTTTCAGAGAGAAGAGCGGCCAATGTGACGATCTGGCTTTAAGTCGATTCGATAGCAAACGACGAAAACGGACGGATTTCTCAGGTTTTTACTACATATGAACACTCTTCATATTCTCTCGGGCAACGCGGCTGCTAGTCCTCTTTTCATTCAAAATCTTAAGTTCCTAACTCATGTCCAAGCACCAAAGAAGGGTAAAAAGTAAATAATCCATAACTAAAACTTGAATTGTACTACTACTTACTGGCTATTACATCTATTTAGAAACTTCATCTGTGTTCTACTATGGTGTTTTTAGTGTCTCCGCATACCGCAGCACGCGACATAGCTTTGCATACGATAAGTACAGCCGTTTCAGAGAGAAGAGCGGTAAATGTGACGATCTGGCTTTAATTCGATTCGATAACAAATGACGAAAACGGGCGGATTTCTCAGGTTTTTACTACATATGCACACTTTTAACATTCTCCCGTGCAACGAGGCTGCTATTCCTCCTATCATGCAAAATGTTAAGGACCTAGCTCATGTCCAAGGCACCAAAGCCAGTTAAAAAGTCAATAATCGATAACTAAAACTTGAATTGTACTACTTCTTACTGGCTATTACATCAACTTAGAAGCTTCATCTGTGGTCTACTATGGGGCAGCTAAAAAGTCAATAATCGATAACTAAAACTTGAATTGTACTACTTCTTACTGGCTATTACATCAACTTAGAAGCTTCATCTGTGTTCTACTATGGGGCTTTTAGTGTCTCCGCATACCGCAACACGCGACATAGCTTTGCAGACGATAAGTACAACCGTTTCAGAGAGAAGAGCGGCCAATGTGACGATCTGGCTTTAAGGCGATTCGATAACAAATGACGAACACGGACGGATTTCTCAGGTTTTTACTACATATGAACACTTTTACATTCTCCCGTGCAACGCGGCCGCTAGTCCTCCTTTCATGCAAAATCTTAAGTTCCTTGCTCATGGCCTGATACCCTCCCTGCCCTTTTATGTGATGACGTTGCTATGGCGGACCTCGTGTTGAGTTTTATTCGGGCAGGGGGTTTTTATCGTATGATTTGAGTGTTTGTCCTTTTATTTCCTGTATTGACTTGGGCCTTTGGCCTGTGGTTTTAACTGTGGGTTTTAATGTCATTTGGTGGTTGGCTTTTCCTTATTTTCATGGTCGGCCAACCACCTTCACACTCGGTGCGATTTTAGTTCCGTTTGTGTGGTCTTTGTCTGCCTTTCTTGTATTGTGTCGTAACTTGTCTCAGTTCTCCGTTTTTAACGACTGACAGTTTTTATTTCGTGTGATTTTATCGTGGAACAAGGGACCGATGACCTTAGCAGTCTGGTCCCTTCAATCCCACACCCAACCAACCAATCCTAGCTCATGTCGAAGGCAACAAAGAAGGGTAAAATTTCAATTATAGATACCTAAAACTTGAATTGAACTACTTCTTACTGGCTATTACATCAACTTAGAAGCTTCATCTTTGTTCTACTATGGTGCTTCTAGTGTCTCCGCATACCGCAGCATGCGACATGGCTTTGCAGAGAATAAATGAAACCGTTTCACACAGAAGAGCGCCCAATTTGACAATCTGCCTTTAAGTCGATTCGATAACAAATGACGAAAACGGGCGGATTTCTCAGTTTTTTACTACATATGAACACTTTTAACATTCTCCCGTGCAACGCGGCTGCTGTTCCTCTTTTCATGCAAAATGTTAAGGTCCTAGCTCATGTCCAAGGCACCAAAGTCAGCTAAAAAGTCAATAATCGATAACTAAAACTTGAATTGTACTACTTCTTACTGGCTATTACATCAACTTAGAAGCTTCGTCGGTGTTCTACTATGGTGCTTTTAGTGTCTCCGCATACCGCAACACGCGACATAGCTTTGCAGACGATAAGTACAACCGTTTCAGAGAGAAGAGCGGCCAATGTGACGATCTGGCTTTAAGTCGATTCCATAGCAAATGACGAAAACGGACGGATTTCTCAGGTTTTTACTACATATGAATACTTTTCATATTCTCTCGGGCAACGGGGCTGCTAGTCCTTCTTTCATGCAAATTCTTAAGTTCCTAGCTCATGTCCAAGGCACCAAAGAAGGGTAAAAAGTCAATAATCCATAACTAAAACTTGAGTTGTACTACTTCTTACTGGCTATTATATCAACTTAGAACCTTCATCTGTGTTCTACTATGGTGCTTTTAGTGTCTCCACATACCGCAGCACGCGACATAGCTTTGCAGACGATAAGTACAACCGTTTCAGAGAGAAGAGCGGCCAATATGACGATCTGGCTTTAAGTCGATTCGATAGCAAACGACGAAAACGGACGGATTTCTCAGGTTTTTACTACATATGAATACTCTTCATATTCTCTCGGGCAACGCGGCTGCTAGTCCTCTTTTCATGCAAAATCTTAAGTTCCTAACTCATGTCCAGGCACTAAAGAAGGGTAAAATGTAAATAATCCATAACTAAAACTTGAATTGTACTACTACTTACTGGCTATTACATCTATTTAGAAACTTCATCTGTGTTCTACTATGGTGCTTTTAGTGTCTCCGCATACCGCAGCACGCGACATAGCTTTGCAGACGATAAGTACAACCGTTTCAGAGAGAAGAGTGGCCAATGTGACGATCTTTCTTTAAGTCGATTCGATAACAAATGACGAACACGGACGGATTTCTCAGGTTTTTACTACATATGAACAGTTTTCACATTCTCCCGTGCCACGCGGCTGCTAGTCCTCCTTTCATGCAAAATCTTAAGTTCCTAGCTTTTGTCGAAGGCAACAATGAAGGGTAAAAATTCAATAATAGATACCTAAAACTTGAATTGAACTACTTCTTACTGGCCATTACATCAACTTAGAAGCTTCATCTTCGTTCTACTAAGGTGTTTCTAGTGTATCCGCATACCGCAGCATGCGACATGTCTTTGCAGAGGATAAATGTAACCGTTTCAGACAGAAGGGCGCCCAATGTGACAATCTGCCTTTAAGTCGATTCGATAACAAATGACGAAAACGGACGGATTTCTCAGGTTTTTTCTGCGTACGAACACTTTTCACATTCTCCCGTAAAACGCGGCTGCTAGTCCTCCTTTCATGCCAAATCTTAAGTTCTTAGCTCATGTTCAAGGCACCAAAGAACTGTAAAAAGTCACAATCCATAACTAACACTTGAATTGTACTACTTCTTACTGGCTATTACATGAACTTAGAAGCTTCATCTGTGTTCTACTATGGTGCTTTTAGTGTCTCCGCATACCGCAGCACGCGACATAGCTTTGCAGACGATAAGTACAACCGTTTCAGAGAGAAGAGTGGCCAATGTGACGATCTGGCTTTAAGTCGATTCAATGACAAATGACGAAAACCGGCGGATTTCTCAGGTTTTTACTACATATGAACACTTTTAACATTCTCCCGTGCAACGCGGCTGCTATTCCTCCTTTTCATGCAAAATGTTAAGGTTCTAGCTCATGTCGAAGGCACCAAAGCCAGCTAAAAAGTCAATAATCGATAACTAAAACTTGAACTGTACTACTTCTTACTGGCTATTATATCAACTTAGAACCTTCATCTGTGTTCTACTATGGTGCTTTTAGTGTCTCCACATACCGCAGCACGCGACATAGCTTTGCAGACGATAAGTACAACCGTTTCAGAGAGAAGAGCGGCCAATATGACGATCTGGCTTTAAGTCGATTCGATAGCAAACGACGAAAACGGACGGATTTCTCAGGTTTTTACTACATATGAATACTCTTCATATTCTCTCGGGCAACGCGGCTGCTAGTCCTCTTTTCATGCAAAATCTTAAGTTCCTAACCCATGTCCAGGCACCAAAGAAGGGTAAAATATAAATAATCCATAACTAAAACTTGAATTGTACTACTACTTACTGGCTATTACATCTATTTAGAAACTTCATCTGTGTTCTACTATAGTGTTTTTAGTGTCTCCGCATATCGCAACACGCGACATAGCTTTGCAGACGATAAGTACAACCGTTTCAGACAGAAGAGCGGCCAAAGTGACGATCTGGCTTTAAGTCGATTCGATAACAAATGACGAACACGGACGGATTTCTCAGGTTTTTACTACATATGAACAGTTTTCACATTCTCCCGTGCCACGCGGCTGCTAGTCCTCCTTTCATGTAGAACTTTAAGGTCCTAGACCATTTCCAAGGCACCAAACCCAGCTAAAAAGTCAATAATCGATAGCTAAATCTTGAATTTTACTACTTCTTACTGGCTATTACATCTACTTAGAAGCTTCATCTGTGTTCTACTATGGTGCTTTTAGTGTCTCCGCATAAAGCAGCACGCGACATAGCTTTGCAGACACTTAGTACAAAAGTTTTAGAGAGAAGAGCGGCCAATGTGACGATCTTTCTTTAAGTCGATTCGATAACAAATGACGAAAACGGACGGATTTCTCAGGTTTTTACTACATATGAACACTTTTCACATTCTCCCGGGCTACGCGGCTGCTAGTCCTCGTTTCATGCAAAATCTTAAGTTCTTAGCTCATGTCCAAGGCACCAAAGAACTGTAAAAAGTCATAATCCATAACTAACACTTGAATTGTACTACTTCTTACTGGATATTACATCAACTTAGAAGCTTCATCTGTATTCTACTATAGTGCTTTTAGTGTCTCCACATACCGCAGCACGCGACATAGCATTGCAGACGATAAGTACAACCGATTCAGAGAGACGAGCGGCCAATGTGACGATCTGGCTTTAAGTCGATTCGATAACAAATGACGAACACGGACGGATTTCTCAGGTTTTTACTACATATGAACAGTTTTCACATTCTCCCGTGCCACGCGGCTGCTAGTCCTCCTTTCATGCAAAATCTTATGTTCCTAGCTCATGTCCAAGCACCAAAGGAGGTTGAAAAGTCAATAATCCATAACTAAAACTTGAATTGTACTACTACTTACTGGCTACTACATCAATTTAGAAGCTTCATCTGTGTTCTACTATGGTGTTTTTAGTGTCTCCGCATACCGCAGCACGCGATATAGCTTTGCAGACGATAAGTACAGCCGTTTCAGAGAGAAGAGCGGCCAATGTGACGATCTGGCTTTAAGTCGATTCGATAACAAATGACGAAAGCGGACGGATTTCTCAGGTTTTTACTATATATGAACACTTTTCACATTCTCCCATGCAACTCCGCTGCTGGTCCTCCTTTCATGCAGAACGTTAAGGTCGTAGATCATGTCCAACGCACCAAACCAGCTAAAAAGTCAATAATCGATATCTAAAACTTGAATTGTACTACTTCTTACTGGCTATTACATCAACTTAGAAGCTTCATCTGTGTTCTACTATGGTGCTTCTAGTGTCTCCGCATACCGCAGCACGCGACATAGCATTGCAGACGATAAGTACAACCGTTTCAGAGAGAAGAGCGGCCAATGTGGCGATCTGGCTCTAAGTCGATTCGATAACAAATGACGAACACGGACGGATTTCTCAGGTTTTTACTACATATGAACACTTTTCACATTCTCCCGTGCAACGCGGCTGCGAGTCCTCCTTTCATGCAAAATCTTAAGTTCCTAGCTTTTGTCGAAGGCAACAATGAAGGGTAAAAATTCAATAATAGATACCTAAAACTTGAATTGAACTACTTCTTACTGGCCATTACATCAACTTAGAAGCTTCATCTTCGTTCTACTAAGGTGTTTCTAGTGTATCCGCATAAGCAGCATGCGACATGTCTTTGCAGAGGATAAATGTAACAGTTTCAGACAGAAGAGCGCCCAATGTGACAATCTGCCTTTAAGTCGATTCGATAACAAATGACGAAAACGGACGGATTTCTCAGGTTTTTTCTACATATGAACACTTTTCACATTCTCCCGTAAAACGCGGCTGCTAGTCCACCTTTCATGCCAAATCTTAAGTTCTTAGCTCATGTCCAAGGCACCAAAGAACTGTAAAAAGTCACAATCCATAACTAACACTTGAATTGTACTACTTCTTACTGGATATTACATGAACTTAGAAGCTTCATCTGTGTTCTACTATGGTGCTTTTAGTGTCTCCGCATACCGCAGCACGCGACATAGCTTTGCAGACGATAAGTACAACCGTTTCAGAGAGAAGAGTGGCCAATGTGACGATCTGGCTTTAAGTCGATTCAATAACAAATGACGAAAACCGGCGGATTTCTCAGGTTTTTACTACATATGAACACTTTTAACATTCTCCCGTGCAACGCGGCTGCTATTTCTCCTTTCATGCAAAATGTTAAGGTTCTAGCTCATGTCGAAGGCACCAAAGCCAGCTAAAAAGTCAATAATCGATAACTAAAACTTGAACTGTACTACTTCTTATTGGCTATTACATCAACTTAGAAGCTTCATCTGTGTTCTACTATGGGGCTTTTAGTGTCACCGCATACCGCAACACGCGACATAGCTTTGCAGACGATAAGTACAACCGTTTCAGAGAGAAGAGCGGCCAAAGTGACGATCTGGCTTTAAGTCGATTCCATAGCAAATGACGAAAACGGACGGATTTCTCAGGTTTTTACTACATATGAACACTTTTAATATTCTCTCGGGCAACGCGGCTGCTAGTCCTCCGTTCATGCAAAATCTCAAGTTCCTAGCTCATGTCCAAGGCACCAAAGAAGGGTAAAAAGTCATTAATCCATAACTAAAACTTGAGTTGTACTACTACTTACTGGCTATTAAATCAACTTAGAACCTTCATCTGTGTTCTACTATGGTGCTTTTAGTGTCTCCGCATAAAGCAGCACGCGACATAGCATTGCAGACGATAAGTATAACCGTTACAGAGAGAAGAGCGGCCAATGTGACAATCTGGCTTGAAGTCGATTCGATAGCAAACGACGAAAACGGACGGATTTCTCAGGTTTTTACTACATATGAACACTTTTCATATTCTCTCGGGCAACGCGGGTCCTAGTCCTCTTTTCATGCAAAATCTTAAGTTCCTAATACATGTCCAAGGCACCAAAGAATGGTAAAAAGTCAATAATCCATAACTAAAACTTGAGTTGTACTACTTCTTACTGGCTAGTACATCAACTGAGAAGCTTCATCTGTGTTCTACTATGGGGCTTTTAGTGTCACCGCATACCGCAACACGCGACATAGCTTTGCAGACGATAAGTACAACCGTTTCAGAGAGAAGAGCGGCCAATGTGACGATCTGGCTTTAAGTCGATTCGATAACAAATGACGAACACGGACGGATTTCTCAGGTTTTTACTACATATGAACACGTTTCACATTCTCCCGTGCAACGCAGCAGCTAGTCCTCCTTTCATGCAAAATCTTAAGTTCCTAGCCCATGTCCAAGGCACCAAACCAGCTAAAAAGTCAATAATCGATAAATAAAACTTGAATTGTACTACTTCTTACTGGCTATTACATCAACTTAGAAGCTTCATCTGTGTTCTACTATGGTGCTTTTAGTGTCTCCGCATACCGCAGCACGCGACATAGTTTTGCAGACGATAAGTTCAACCGTTTCAGAGAGAAGAGTGGCCAATGTGACGATCTGGCTTTAAGTCTATTCGATAACAAATGACGAAAACGGACGGAATTCTCAGGTTTTTACTACATATGAACACTTTTCACATTCTCCCGGGCAACGCGGCTGCTAGTCCTCCTTTCATGCTAAATCTTAAGTTCCTAGCTCGTGTCCAAGGCACAAAGAACTGTAAAAAGTCATAATCCATAACTAACACTTGAATTGTACTACTTCTTACTGGCTATTACATCAACTTAGAAGCTTCATCTGTATTCTACTATAGTGCTTTTAGTGTCTCCGCATACCGCAGCACGAGACATAGCTTTGCAGACGATAAGTACAACCGTTTCAGAGAGAAGAGCGGCCAATGTGACGATCTGGCTTTAAGTCGATTCGATAACAAATGACGAACACGGACGGATTTTTCAGGTTTTTACTACATATGAACAGTTTTCACATTCTCCCGTGCCACGCGGCTGCTAGTCCTCCTTTCATGCAAAATCTTAAGTTCCTAGCTGATGTCCAACCACCAAAGAAGTTTGAAAAGTCAATAATCCATTACTAAAACTTGAATTGTACTACTACTTACTGGCTACTACATCAATTTAGAAGCTTCATCTGTGTTCTACTATGGTGTTTTTAGTGTCTCCGCATACCGCAACACGCGACATAGCTTTGCAGACGATAAGTACAACCGTTTCAGAGAGAAGAGTGGCCAATGTGACGATCTGGCTTTAAGTCGATTCGATAACAAATGACGAAAACGGACGGATTTTTAGGTTTTTACTACATATGAACAGTTTTCACATTCTCCCGTGCAACGCGGCCGCTAGTCCTCCTTTCATGCAAAATCTTAAGTTCCTAGCTCATGTCGAAGGCAACAAAGAAGGGTAAAAATTCAATAATAGATACCTAAAACTTGAATTGAACTACTTCTTACTGGCTATTACATCAACTTAGAAGCTTCATCTTTGTTCTACTATGGTGCTTCTAGTGTCTCCGCATACCGCAACATGCGACATGGCTTTGCAGAGCATAAATGTAACCGTTTCAGACAGAAGAGCGCCCAATGTGACAATCTGCCTTTAAGTCGATTCGATAACAAATGACGAAAACGGACGGATTTCTCAGGTTTTTACTACATATGAACACTTTTCATATTCTCTCGGGCAACGCGGCTGCTAGTCCTCCTTTCATGCAAAATCGTAAGTTCCTAGCTCATGTCCAAGGCACCAAAGAAGGGTAAAAAGTCATTAATCCATAACTAAAACTTGAGTTGTACTACTACTTACTGGCTATTATATCAACTTAGAAGCTTCACCTGTGTTCTACTATGGTGCTTTTAGTGTCTCCGCATAAAGCAGCACGCGACATAGCATTGCAGACGATAAGTACAACCGTTTCAGAGAGAAGAGCGGCCAATGTGACAATCTGGCTTTAAGTCGATTTGATAGCAAACGACGAAAACGGACGGATTTCTCAGGTTTTTACTACATATGAACACTTTTCATATTCTCTCGGGCTACGCGGCTGCTAGTCCTCTTTTCATGCAAAATCTTAAGTTCCTAACACATGTCCAAGGCACCAAAGAATGGTAAAAAGTCAATAATCCATAACTAAAACTTGAGTTGTACTACTTCTTACTGGCTATTACATCAACTTAGAAGCTTCATCAGTGTTCTACTATGGTGCTTTTAGTGTCTCCGCATACCGCAGCACGCGACGTAGCTTTGCAGACGATAAGTACTGCCGTTTCAGAGAGAAGAGCGGCCAATGTGACGATCTGGCTTTAAGTCGATTCGATAACAAATGACGAACACGGACGGATTTCTCAGGTTTTTACTACATATGAACACTTTTCACATTCTCCCGTGCAACGCAGCAGCTAGTCCTCCTTTCATGCAAAATCTTAAGTTCCAAGCCCATGTCCAAGGCACCAAAACAGCTAAAAAGTCAATAATCGATAAATAAAACTTGAATTGTACTACTTCTTACTGGCTATTACATCAACTTAGAAGCTTCATCTGTGTTCTACTATGGTGCTTTTAGTGTCTCCGCATACCGCAGCACGCGACATAGCTTTGCAGACGATAAGTTCAACCGTTTCAGAGATAAGAGTGGCCAATGTGACGATCTGGCTTTAAGTCGATTCGATAACAAATGACGAAAACGGACGGATTTCTCAGGTTTTTACTACATATGAACACTTTTCACATTCTCCCGGGCAACGCGGCTGCTAGTCCTCCTTTCATGCTAAATCTTAAGTTCCTAGCTCGTGTCCAAGGCACAAAGAACTGTAAAAAGTCATAATCCATAACTAACACTTGAATTGTACTACTTCTTACTGGCTATTACATCAACTTAGAAGCTTCATCTGTATTCTACTATAGTGCTTTTAGTGTCTCCGCATACCGCAGCACGCGACATAGCTTTGCAGACGATAAGTACAACCGATTCAGAGAGAAGAGCGGCCAATATGACGATCTGGCTTAAGTCGATTCGATAACAAATGACGAACACGGACGGATTTCTCAGGTTTTCACATTCTCCCTTGCCACGCGGCTGCTAGTCCTCCTTTCATGCAAAATCTTAAGTTCCTAGCTCATGTCCAACCACCAAAGAAGTTTGAAAAGTCAATAATCCATTACTAAAACTTGAATTGTACTACTACTTACTGGCTACTACATCAATTTAGAAGCTTCATCTGTGTTCTACTATGGTGTTTTTCGTGTCTCCGCATACCGCAGCACGCGACATAGTTTTGCAGACGATAAGTACAGCCGTTTCAGAGAGAAGAGCGGCCAATATGACGATCTGGCTTTAAGTCGATTCGATAACAAATGACGAAAACCGGAAGATTTCTCAGGTTTTTACTACATATGAACACTTTTAACGTTCTCCCGTGCAACGCGGCCGCTAGTCCTCCTTTCATGCAAAATCTTAAGTTCCTAGCTCATGTCGAAGGCAACAAAGAAGGGTAAAAATTCAATAATAGATACCTAAAACTTGAATTGAACTACTTCTTACTGGCTATTACATCAACTTAGAAGCTTCATCTTTGTTCTACTATGGTGCTTCTAGTGTCTCCGCATACCGCAAAATGCGACATGTCTTTGCAGAGGATAAATGTAACCGTTTCAGACAGAAGAGCTCCCAATGTGACAATCTGAGTTTAAGTCGATTCCATAACAAATGACGAAAACGGGCGTATTTCTCAGGTTTTTACTACATATGAACACTTTTAACATTCTCCCGTGCAACGCGGCTGCTATTCCTCATTTCGTGCAAAATGTTAAGGTCCTAGCTCATGTCCAAGGCACCAAAGCCAGCTAAAAAGTCAATAATCGATAACTAAAACTTGAATTGTACTACTACTTTCTGGCTACTACATCAATTTAGAAGCTTCATCTGTGTTCTACTATGGTGCTTTTAGTGTCTCCGCATACCGCAACACGCGACATAGCTTTGCAGACGATAAGTACAACCGTTTCAGAGAGAAGAGCGGCCAATGTGACGATCTGGCTTTAAGTCGATTCCATAGCAAATGACGAAAACGGACGGTTTTCTCAGGTTTTTACTACATATGAACACTTTTCCTATTCTCTCGGGCAACGCGGCTTCTAGTCCTCCTTTCATGCAATATCTTAAGTTCCTAGCTCATGTCCAAGGCACCAAAGAAGGGTAAAAAGTCATTAATCCATAACTAAAACTTGAGTTGTACTACTACTTACCGGCTATTATATCAACTTAGAACCTTCATCTGTGTTCTACTATGGTGCTTTTAGTGTCTCCGCATACCGCAGCACGCGACATAGCTTTGCAGACGATATGTACAACCGTTTCAGAGAGAAGAGCGGCCAATGTGACGATCTAGCTTTAAGTCGATTCGATAACAAATGACGAACACGGACGGATTTCTCAGGTTTTTACTACATATGAACACTTTCCACATTCTCCCGTGCAACGCAGCAGTTAGTCCTCCTTTCATGCAAAATCTTAAGTTCTTAGCTCATGTCCAAGGCACCAAAGAAGGGTAAAAAGTCATTAATCCATAACTAAAACTTGAGTTGTACTACTACTTACTGGCTATTATATCAACTTAGAACCTTCATCTGTGTTCTACTATGGTGCTTTTAGTGTCTCCGCATACCGCAGCACGCGACATAGCTTTGCAGACGATATGGACAACCGTTTCAGAGAGAAGAGCGGCCAATGTGACGATCTGGCTTTAAGTCGAATCGATGGCAAACGACGAAAATGGACGAATTTCTCAGGTTATTACTACATATGAACTCTTTTCATATTCTCTCGGGCAACGCGGCTGCTAGTCCTCCTTTCATGCAAAATCTTAAGTTCCTAGCTCATGTCCATGGCACCAAAGAAGGGTAAAAAGTCAATAATCCATAACTAAAACAAGAATTGTACTACTTCGTACTGGCTATTACATCAACTTAGAAGCTTCATCAGTGTTCTACTATGGTGCTTCTAGTGTCTCCGCATACCGCAGCACGCGACATAGCTTTGTAGACGATAATTGTAACCGTTTCAGACAGACGAGCGGCCAATGTGACAATCTGGCTTTAAGTCGATTCGATAACAAATGACGAACACGGACGGATTTCTCAGGTTTTTACTACATATGAACAGTTTTCACATTCTCCCGTGCAACGCGGCCGCTAGTCCTCCTTTCATGCAAAATCTTAAGTTCCTAGCTCATGTCGAAGGCAACAAAGAGGGGTAAAAATTCAATAATAGATACCTAAAACTTGAATTGAACTACTTCTTACTGGCTATTACATCAACTTAGAAGCTTCATCTGTGTTCTACTATGGTGCTTTTAGTGTCTCCGCATACCGCAACACGCGACATAGCTTTGCAGACGATAAGTACAACCGTTTCAGAGAGAAGAGCGGCCAATGTGACGATCTGGCTTTAAGTCGATTCCATAGCAAATGACGAAAACGGACGGATTTCTCAGGTTTTTACTACATATGAACACTTTTCCTATTCTCTCGGGCAACGCGGCTTCTAGTCCTCCTTTCATGCAATATCTTAAGTTCCTAGCTCATGTCCAAGGCACCAAAGAAGGGTAAAAAGTCATTAATCCATAACTAAAACTTGAGTTGTACTACCACTTACCGACTATTATATCAACTTAGAACCTTCATCTGTGTTCTACTATGGTGCTTTTAGTGTCTCCGCATACCGCAGCACGCGACATAGCTTTGCAGACGATATGTACAACCGTTTCAGAGAGAAGAGCGGCCAATGTGACGATCTAGCTTTAAGTCGATTTGATAACAAATGACGAACACGGACGGATTTCTCAGGTTTTTACTACATATGAACACTTTCCACATTCTCCCGTGCAACGCAGCAGCTAGTCCTCCTTTCATGCAAAATCTTAAGTTCTTAGCTCATGTCCAAGGCACCAAAGAAGGGTAAAAAGTCATTAATCCATAACTAAAACTTGAGTTGTACTACTACTTACTGGCTATTATATCAACTTAGAACCTTCATCTGTGTTCTACTATGGTGCTTTTAGTGTCTCCGCATACCGCAGCACGCGACATAGCTTTGCAGACGATATGTACAACCGTTTCAGAGAGAAGAGCGGCCAATGTGACGATCTGGCTTTAAGTCGATTCGATGGCAAACGACGAAAACGGACGGATTTCTCAGGTTTTTACTACATATGAACTCTTTTCATATTCTCTCGGGCAACGCGGCTGCTAGTCCTCTTTTCATGCAAAATCTTAAGTTCCTAACTCATGTCCAAGGCACCAAAGAATGGTAAAAGTCAATAATCCATAACTAAAACTTAAGTTGTACTACTTCTTACTGGCTATTACATCAACTTAGAAGCTTCATCTGTGTTCTACTATGGTGCTTTTAGTGTCTCCGCATACCGCAGCACGCGACATAGCTTTGCAGACGATAAGTACAGCCGTTTCAGAGAGAAGAGCGGCCAATGTGACGAATTAGCTTTAAGTCGATTCGATAACAAATGACGAACACGGACGGATTTCTCAGGTTTTTACTACATATGAACACTTTCCACATTCTCCCGTGCAACGCAGCAGCTAGTCCTCCTTTCATGCAAAATCTTAAGTTCCTAGCTCATGTCCAAGGCACCAAAGAAGGGTAAAAAGTCAATAATCCATAACTAAAACTTGAGTTGTACTACTTCTTACTGGCTATTATATCAACTTAGAACCTTCATCTGTGTTCTACTATGGTGCTTTTAGTGTCTCCACATACCGAAGCACGCGACATAGCTTTGCAGACGATAAGTACAACCGTTTCAGAGAGAAGAGCGGCCAATGTGACGATCTGGTTTTAAGTCGATTCGATAACAAATGACGAAAACGGACGGATTTTTAGGTTTTTACTACATATGAACACTTTTCATATTCTCTAGGGCAACGCGGCTGCTAGTCCTCCTTTCATGCAAAATCTTAAGTTCCTCGCTCATGTCCAAGGCACCAAAGAAGGGTAAAAAGTCAATAATCCATAACTAAAACAAGAATTGTACTACTTCGTACTGGCTATTACATCAACTTAGAAGCTTCATCAGTGTTCTACTATGGTGCTTCTAGTGTCTCCGCTTACCGCAGCACGCGACATAGCTTTGTAGACGATAATTGTAACCGTTTCAGACAGACGAGCGGCCAATGTGTCAATCTGGCTTTAAGTCGATTCGATAACAAATGACGAACACGGACGGATTTCTCAGGTTTTTACTACATATGAACACTTTTCACATTCTCCCGTGCAACTCGGCTGCTAGTCCTCCTTTCATGCAAAATGTTAAGGTCCTAGCTCATGTCCAAGGCACCAAAGCCAGCTAAAAAGTCAATAATCGATAACTAAAACTTGAACTGTACTACTTCTTACTGGCTATTACATCAACTTAGAAGCTTCATCTGTGTTCTACTATGGTGTTTTTAGTGTCTCCGCATACCGTAGCATGCGACGTAGCTTTGCAGACGATAAGTACAGCCGTTTCAGAGAGAAGAGCGGCCAATGTGACGATCTGGCTTTAAGTCGATTCGATAACAAATGACGAAAACCGGCGGATTTCTCAGGTTTTTACTACATATGAACACTTTTCACATTCTCCCGTGCAACGCCGCTGCTATTCCTTTCATGCAAAATGTTAAGGTTCTAGCTCATGTCCAAGGCACCAAAGCCAGCTAAAAAGTCGATAATCGATAACTAAAACTTGAACTGTACTACTTGTTATTGGCTACTACATCAACTTAGAAGCTTCATCTGTGTTCTACTATGGGGCTTTTAGTGTCTCCGCATACCGCAACACGCGACATAGCTCTGCAGACGATAAGTACAACCGTTTCAGAGAGAAGAGCGGCCAATGTGACGATCTGGCTTTAAGTCGATTCGATAACGAATGACGAAAACGGACGGATTTTTAGGTTTTTACTACATATGAACAGTTTTCACATTCTCCCGTGCAACGCGGCCGCTAGTCCTCCTCTCATGCAAAATCTTAAGTTCCTAGCTCATGTCGAAGGCAACAAAGAAGGGTAAAAATTCAATAATAGATACGTAAAACTTGAATTGAACTACTTCTTACTGGCTATTACATCAACTTAGAAGCTTCAACTTTGTTCTACTATGGTGCTTCTAGTGTCTCCGCATACCGCAGCACGCGACATAGCTTTGCAGTCGATAAGTTCAACCGTTTCAGAGAGAAGAGTGGCCAATGTGACGATCTGGCTTTAAGTCGATTCGATAACAAATGACGAAAACGGACGGATTTCTCAGGTTTTTACTACATATGAACACTTTTCACATTCTCCCGGGCAACGCGGCTGCTAGTCCTCCTTTCATGCAAAATCTTAAGTTCCTAGCTCATGTCGAAGGCAACAAAGAAGAGTAAGAATTCAATAATAGATACCTAAAACTTGAATTGAACTACTTCTTACTGGCTATTACATCAACTTAGAAGCTTCATCTTTGTTCTACTATGGTGCTTCTAGTGTCTCCGCATACCGCAACATGCGACATGGCTTTGCAGAGTATAAATGTAACCGTTTCAGACAGAAGAGCTCCCAATGTGACAATCTGAGTTTAAGTCGATTCCATAACAAATGACGAAAACGGGCGGATTTCTCAGGTTTTTACTACATATGAACACTTTTAAAATTCTCCCGTGCAACGCGGCTGCTATTCCTCTTTTCGTGCAAAATGTTAAGGTCCTAGCTCATGTCCAAGGCACCAAAGCCAGCTAAAAAGTCAATCATCGATAACTAAAACTTGAATTGTACTACTACTTACTGGCTACTACATCAATTTAGAAGCTTCATCTGTGTTCTACTATGGTGCTTTTAGTGTCTCCGCATACCGCAACACGCGACATAGCTTTGCAGACGATAAGTACAACCGTTTCAGAGAGAAGAGCGGCCAATGTGACGATCTGGCTTTAAGTCGATTCCATAGCAAATGACGAAAACGGACGGATTTCTCAGGTTTTTACTACATATGAACACTTTTCCTATTCTCTCGGGCAACGCGGCTGCTAGTCCTCCTTTCATGCAAAATCTTAAGTTCCTAGCTCATTTCCAAGGCACCAAAGAAGGGTAAAAAGTCATTAATCCATAACTAAAACTTGAGTTGTACTACTACTTACTGGCTATTATATCAACGTAGAACCTTCATCTGTGTTCTACTATGGTGCTTTTAGTGTCTCCGCATACCGCAGCACGCGACATAGCTTTGCAGACGATATGTACAACCGTTTCAGAGAGAAGAGCGGCCAATGTGACGATCTAGCTTTAAGTCGATTCGATAACAAATGACGAACACGGACGGATTTCTCAGGTTCTTACTACATATGAACACTTTCCACATTTTCCCGTGTAACGCAGCAGCTAGTCCTCCTTTCATGCAAAATCTTAAGTTCCTAGCTCATGTCCAAGGCACCAAAGAAGGGAAAAAAGTCAATAATCCATAACTAAAACTTGAGTTGTACTACTACTAACTGGCTATTATATCAACTTAGAACCTTCATCTGTGTTCTACTATGGTGCTTTTAGTGTCTCCACATACCGAAGCACGCGACATAGCTTTGCAGACGATAAGTACAACCGTTTCAGAGAGAAGAGCGGGCAATGTGACGATCTGGTTTTAAGTCGATTCGATAACAAATGACGAAAACGGACGGATTTTTAGGTTTTTACTACATATGAACACTTTTCATATTCTCTAGGGCAACGCGGCTGCTAGTCCTCCTTTCATGCAAAATCTTAAGTTCCTCGCTCATGTCCAAGGCACCAAAGAAGGGTAAAAAGTCAATAATCCATAACTAAAACAAGAAATGTACTACTTCGTACTGGCTATTACATCAACTTAGAAGCTTCATCAGTGTTCTACTATGGTGCTTCTAGTGTCTCCGCTTACCGCAGCACGCGACATAGCTTTGTAGACGATAATTGTAACCGTTTCAGACAGACGAGCGGCCAATGTGGCAATCTGGCTTTAAGTCGATTCGATAACAAATGACGAACACGGACGGATTTCTCAGGTTTTTACTACATATGAACACTTTTCACATTCTCCCGTGCAACTCGGCTGCTAGTCCTCCTTTCATGCAAAATGTTAAGGTCCTAGCTCATGTCCAAGGCACCAAAGCCAGCTAAAAAGTCAATAATCGATAACTAAAACTTGAACTGTACTACTTCTTACTGGCTATTACATCAACTTAGAAGCTTCATCTGTGTTCTACTATGGTGTTTTTAGTGTCTCCGCATACCGTAGCATGCGACGTAGCTTTGCAGACGATAAGTACAGCCGTTTCAGAGAGAAGAGCGGCCAATGTGACGATCTGGCTTTAAGTCGATTCGATAACAAATGACGAAAACCGGCGGATTTCTCAGGTTTTTACTACATATGAACACTTTTAACATTCTCCCGTGCAACGCCGCTGCTATTCCTTTCATGCAAAATGTTAAGGTTCTAGCTCATGTCCAAGGCACCAAAGCCAGCTAAAAAGTCAATAATCGATAACTAAAACTTGAACTGTACTACTTGTTATTGGCTATTACATCAACTTAGAAGCTTCATCTGTGTTCTACTATGGGGCTTTTAGTGTCTCCGCATACCGCAACACGCGACATAGCTCTGCAGACGATAAGTACAACCGTTTCAGAGAGAAGAGCGGCCAATGTGACGATCTGGCTTTAAGTCGATTCGATAACGAATGACGAAAACGGACGGATTTTTATGTTTTTACTACATATGAACAGTTTTCACATTCTCCCGTGCAACGCGGCCGCTAGTCCTCCTCTCATGCAAAATCTTAAGTTCCTAGCTCATGTCGAAGGCAACAAAGAAGGGTAAAAATTCAATAATAGATACGTAAAACTTGAATTGAACTACTTCTTACTGGCTATTACATCAACTTAGAAGCTTCAACTTTGTTCTACTATGGTGCTTCTAGTGTCTCCGCATACCGCAACATGCGACATGGCTTTGCAGAGGATAAATGTAACCGTTTCAGACAGAAGAGCGCCCAATGTGACAATCTGCCTTTAAGTCGATACGATAACAAATGACGAAAACGGGCGGATTTCTCAGGTTTTTACTACATATGAACACTTTTAACATTCTCCCGTGCAACGCGGCTGCTATTCCTCTTTTCATGCAAAATATTAAGGTCCTAGCTCATGTCCAAGGCACCAAAGCCAGCTAAAAAGTCAATAATCGATAACTAAAACTTGAATTGTACTACTTCTTACTGGCTATTACATCAACTTAGAAGTTTCATCTGTGTTCTACTATGGTGCTTTTAGTGTCTTTGCATACCGCAACACGCGACATAGCTTTGCAGACGATAAGTACAACCGTTTCAGAGAGAAGAGCGGCCAAAGTGACGATCAGGCTTTAAGTCGATTCCATAGCAAATGACGAAAACGGACGGATTTCTCAGGTTTTTACTACATATGAACACTTTTCATATTCTCTCGGGCAACGCGGCTGCTAGTCCTAATTTCATGCAAAATCTTAAGTTCCTAGCTCATGTCCAAGGCACCAAAGAAGGGTAAAAAGTCATTAATCCATAAATAAAACTTGAGTTGTACTACTACTTACTGGCTGTTATATCAACTTAGAAGCTTCACCTGTGTTCTACTATGGTGCCTTTAGTGTCTCCACATAAAGCAGCACGCGACATAGCATTGCAGACGATAAGTACAACCGTTTCAGAGAGAAGAGCGGCCAATGTGACGATCTGGCTTTAAGTCGATTCGATAACAAATGACGAACGCGGACGGATTTCTCAGGTTTTTACTACATATGAACACTTTTCACATTCTCCCGTGCAACGCAGCAGCTAGACCTCCTTTCATGCAAAATCTTAAGTTCGTAGCCCATGTCCAAGGCACCAAACCAGCTAAAAAGTCAATAATCGATAAATAAAACTTGAATTGTACTACTTCTTACTGGCTATTACATCAACTTAGAAGCTTCATCTGTGTTCTACTATGGTGCTTTTAGTGTCTCCGCATACCGCAGCACGCGACATAGCTTTGCAGTCGATAAGTTCAACCGCTTCAGAGAGAAGAGTGGCCAATGTGACGATCTGGCTTTAAGTCGATTCGATAACAAATGACGAAAACGGACGGATTTCTCAGGTTTTTACTACATATGAACACTTTTCACATTCTCCCGGGCAACGCGGCTGCTAGTCCTCCTTTCATGCTAAATCTTAAGTTCCTAGCTCGTGTCCAAGGCACAAAGAACTGTAAAAAGTCATAATCCATAACTAACACTTGAATTGTACTACTTCTTACTGGATATTACATCAACTTAGAAGCTTCATCTGTATTCTACTATAGTGCTTTTAGTGTCTCCGAATACCGCAGCACGCGACATAGCTTTGCAGACGATAAGTACAACCGATTCAGAGAGAAGAGCGGCCAATATGACGATCTGGCTTTAAGTCGATTCGATAACAAATGACGAAAACCGGAAGATTTCTCAGGTTTTTACTACATATGAACACTTTTAACATTCTCCCGTGCAACGCGGCTGCTATTCCTCCATTCATGCAAAATGTTAAGGTCCTAGCTCATGTCCAAGGCACCAAAGCCAGCTAAAAAGTCAATAATCGATAACTAAAACTTGAACTGCACTACTTCTTACTGTCTATTACATCAACTTAGAAGCTTCATCTGTGTTCTACTATGGGACTTTTAGTGTCTCCGCATACCGCAACACGCGACATAGCTTTGCAGACGATAAGTACAACCGTTTCAGCGAGAAGAGCGGCTAATGTGACGATCTGGCTTTAAGTCGATTCGATAACAAATGACGAACACGGACGGATTTCGCAGGTTTTTACTACATAGGAACAGTTTTCACTTTCTCCCGTGCAACGCGGCCGCTAGTCCTCCTTTCATGCAAAATCTTAAGTTCCTAGCTCATGTCGAAGGCAACAAAGAAGGGTAAAAATTCAATAATAGATACCTAAAACTTGAATTGAACTACTTCTTACTGGCTATTACATCAACTTAGAAGCTTCATCTTTGTTCTACTATGGTGCTTCTAGTGTCTCCGCATACCGCAACATGCGACATGGCTTTGCAGAGTATAAATGTAACCGTTTCAGACAGAAGAGCTCCCAATGTGACAATCTGAGTTTAAGTCGATTCCATAACAAATGACGAAAACGGGCGGATTTCTCAGGTTTTTACTACATATGAACACTTTTAACATTCTCCCGTGCAACGTGGCTGCTATTCCTCTTTTCGTGCAAAATGTTAAGGTCCTAGCTCATGTCCAAGGCACCAAAGCCAGCTAAAAAGTCAATCATCGATAACTAAAACTTGAATTGTACTACTACTTACTGGCTACTACATCAATTTAGAAGTTTCATCTGTGTTCTACTATGGTGCTTTTAGTGTCTCCGCATACCGCAACACGCGACATAGCTTTGCAGACGATAAGTACAACCGTTTCAGAGAGAAGAGCGGCCAATGTGACGATCTGGCTTTAAGTCGATTCCATAGCAAATGACGAAAACGGACGGATTTCTCAGGTTTTTACTACATATGAACACTTTTCCTATTCTCTCGGGCAACGCGGCTGGTAGTCCTCCTTTCATGCAAAATCTTAAGTACCTAGCTCATTTCCAAGGCACCAAAGAAGGGTAAAAAGTCATTAATCCATAACTAAAACTTGAGTTGTACTACTACTTACTGGCTATTATATCAACGTAGAACCTTCATCTGTGTTCTACTATGGTGCTTTTAGTGTCTCCGCATACCGCAGCACGCGACATAGCTTTGCAGACGATATGTACAACCGTTTCAGAGAGAAGAGCGGCCAATGTGACGATCTAGCTTTAAATCGATTCGATAACAAATGACGAACGCGGACGGATTTCTCAGGTTTTTACTACATATGAACACTTTTCACATTCTCCCGTGCAACGCAGCAGCTAGACCTCCTTTCATGCAAAATCTTAAGTTCGTAGCCCATGTCCAAGGCACCAAACCAGCTAAAAAGTCAATAATCGATAAATAAAACTTGAATTGTACTACTTCTTACTGGCTATTACATCAACTTAGAAGCTTCATCTGTGTTCTACTATGGTGCTTTTAGTGTCTCCGCATACCGCAGCACGCGACATAGCTTTGCAGTCGATAAGTTCAACCGCTTCAGAGAGAAGAGTGGCCAATGTGACGATCTGGCTTTAAGTCGATTCGATAACAAATGACGAAAACGGACGGATTTCTCAGGTTTTTACTACATATGAACACTTTTCACATTCTCCCGGGCAACGCGGCTGCTAGTCCTCCTTTCATGCTAAATCTTAAGTTCCTAGCTCGTGTCCAAGGCACAAAGAACTGTAAAAAGTCATAATCCATAACTAACACTTGAATTGTACTACTTCTTACTGGATATTACATCAACTTAGAAGCTTCATCTGTATTCTACTATAGTGCTTTTAGTGTCTCCGAATACCGCAGCACGCGACATAGCTTTGCAGACGATAAGTACAACCGATTCAGAGAGAAGAGCGGCCAATATGACGATCTGGCTTTAAGTCGATTCGATAACAAATGACGAAAACCGGAAGATTTCTCAGGTTTTTACTACATATGAACACTTTTAACATTCTCCCGTGCAACGCGGCTGCTATTCCTCCATTCATGCAAAATGTTAAGGTCCTAGCTCATGTCCAAGGCACCAAAGCCAGCTAAAAAGTCAATAATCGATAACTAAAACTTGAACTGCACTACTTCTTACTGTCTATTACATCAACTTAGAAGCTTCATCTGTGTTCTACTATGGGACTTTTAGTGTCTCCGCATACCGCAACACGCGACATAGCTTTGCAGACGATAAGTACAACCGTTTCAGCGAGAAGAGCGGCTAATGTGACGATCTGGCTTTAAGTCGATTCGATAACAAATGACGAACACGGACGGATTTCGCAGGTTTTTACTACATAGGAACAGTTTTCACTTTCTCCCGTGCAACGCGGCCGCTAGTCCTCCTTTCATGCAAAATCTTAAGTTCCTAGCTCATGTCGAAGGCAACAAAGAAGGGTAAAAATTCAATAATAGATACCTAAAACTTGAATTGAACTACTTCTTACTGGCTATTACATCAACTTAGAAGCTTCATCTTTGTTCTACTATGGTGCTTCTAGTGTCTCCGCATACCGCAACATGCGACATGGCTTTGCAGAGTATAAATGTAACCGTTTCAGACAGAAGAGCTCCCAATGTGACAATCTGAGTTTAAGTCGATTCCATAACAAATGACGAAAACGGGCGGATTTCTCAGGTTTTTACTACATATGAACACTTTTAACATTCTCCCGTGCAACGTGGCTGCTATTCCTCTTTTCGTGCAAAATGTTAAGGTCCTAGCTCATGTCCAAGGCACCAAAGCCAGCTAAAAAGTCAATCATCGATAACTAAAACTTGAATTGTACTACTACTTACTGGCTACTACATCAATTTAGAAGTTTCATCTGTGTTCTACTATGGTGCTTTTAGTGTCTCCGCATACCGCAACACGCGACATAGCTTTGCAGACGATAAGTACAACCGTTTCAGAGAGAAGAGCGGCCAATGTGACGATCTGGCTTTAAGTCGATTCCATAGCAAATGACGAAAACGGACGGATTTCTCAGGTTTTTACTACATATGAACACTTTTCCTATTCTCTCGGGCAACGCGGCTGCTAGTCCTCCTTTCATGCAAAATCTTAAGTACCTAGCTCATTTCCAAGGCACCAAAGAAGGGTAAAAAGTCATTAATCCATAACTAAAACTTGAGTTGTACTACTACTTACTGGCTATTATATCAACGTAGAACCTTCATCTGTGTTCTACTATGGTGCTTTTAGTGTCTCCGCATACCGCAGCACGCGACATAGCTTTGCAGACGATATGTACAACCGTTTCAGAGAGAAGAGCGGCCAATGTGACGATCTAGCTTTAAATCGATTCGATAACAAATGACGAACACGGACGGATTTCTCAGGTTTTTACTACATATGAACACTTTCCACATTTTCCCGTGTAACGCAGCAGCTAGTCCTCCTTTCATGCAAAATCTTAAGTTCCTAGCTCATGTCCAAGGCACCAAAGAAGGGAAGAAAGTCAATAATCCATAACTAAAACTTGAGTTGTACTACTTCTAACTGGCTATTATATCAACTTAGAACCTTCATCTGTGTTCTACTATGGTGCTTTTAGTGTCTCCACATACCGAAGCACGCGACATAGCTTTGCAGACGACAAGTACAACCGTTTCAGAGAGAAGAGCGGCCAATGTGACGATCTGGTCTTAAGCCGATTCGATAACAAATGACGAAAACGGACGGATTTTTAGGTTTTTACTACATATGAACACTTTTCATATTCTCTAGGGCAACGCGGCTGCTAGTCCTCCTTTCATGCAAAATCTTAAGTTCCTAGCTCATGTCCAAGGCACCAAAGAAGGGTAAAAAGTCAATAATCCATAACTAAAACAAGAATTGTTCTACTTCTTACTGGCTATTACATCAACTTAGAAGCTTCATCAGTGTTCTACTATGGTGCTTCTAGTGTCTCCGCATACCGCAGCACGCGACATAGCTTTGTAGACGATAAATGTAACCGTTTCAGACAGACGAGCGGCCAATGTGACAACTTGGCTTTAAGTCGATTCGATAACAAATGACGAACACGGACGGATTTCTCAGGTTTTTACTACATATGAACAGTTTTCACATTCTCCCGTGCCACGCTGCTGCTAGTCCTCCTTTCATGCAAAATGTTAAGGTCCTAGCTCATGTCCAAGGCACCAAAGCCAGCTAAAAAGTCAATAATCGATAACTAAAACTTGAACTGTACTACTTCTTACTGGCTATTACATCAACTTAGAAGCTTCATCTGTGTTCTACTATGGTGTTTTTAGTGTCTCCGCATACCGCAGCACGCGACGTAGCTTTGCAGACGATAAGTACAGCCGTTTCAGAGAGAAGAGCGGCCAATGTGACGATCTGGCTAAAAGTCGATTCGATAACAAATGACGAAAACCGGCGGATTTCTCAGGTTTTTACTACATATGAACACTTTTAACATTCTCCCGTGCAACGCGGCTGCTATTCCTCCTTTCATGCAAAATGTTAAGTTCCTAGCTCATGTCGAAGGCAACAAAGAAGGGTAAAAATTCAATAATAGATACCTAAAACTTGAATTGAACTACTTCTTACTGGCTATTACATCAACTTAGAAGCTTCATCTGTGTTCTACTATGGTGTTTTTAGTGTCTCCGCATACCGCAACACGCGACATAGCTTTGCAGACGATAAGTACAACCGTTTCAGAGAGAAGAGCGGCCAAGGTGACGATCTGGCTTTAAGGCGATTCCATAGCAAATGACGATAACGGACGGATTTCTCAGGTTTTTACTACATATGAACACTTTTCATATTCTCTCGGGCAACGCGGCTGCTAGTCCTCCTTTCATGCAAAATCTTAAGTTCCTAGCTCATGTCCAAGGCACCAAAGAAGGGTAAAAAGTCATTAATCCATAACTAAAACTTGAGTTGTACTACTACTTACTGGCTATTATATCAACTTAGAAGCTTCATCTGTGTTCTACTATGGTGCTTTTAGTGTCTCCGCATAAAGCAGCACGCGACATAGCATTGCAGACGATAAGTACAACCGTTTCAGAGAGAAGAGCGGCCAATGTGACAATCTGGCTTTAAGTCGATTCGATAGCAAACGACGAAATCGGACGGATTTCTCGGGTTTTTACTACATATGAACACTTTTCATATTCTCTCGGGCAACGCGGCTGCTAGTCCTCTTTTCATGCAAAATCTTAAGTTCCTAACACATGTCCAAGGCACCAAAGAATGGTAAAAAGTCAATAATCCATAACTAAATCTTGAGTTGTACTACTTCTTACTGGCTATTACATCAACGTAGAAGCTTCATCTGTGTTCTACTATGGTGCGTCTAGTGTCTCCGCATACCGCAGCACGCGACATAGCTTTGCAGACGATAAGTACTGCCGTTTCAGAGAGAAGAGCGGCCAATGTGACGATCTGGCTTTAAGTCGATTCGATAACAAATGACGAACACGGACGGATTTCTCAGGTTATTACTACATATGAACACTTTTCACATTCTCCCGTGCAACGCAGCAGCTAGTCCTCCTTTCATGCAAAATCTTAAGTTCCTAGCCCATGTCCAAGGCACCAAATCAGCTAAAAATTCAATAATCGATAAATAAAACTTGAATTGTACTACTTCTTACTGGCTATTACATCAACTTAGAAGCTTCATCTGTGTTCTACTATGGTGCTTTTACTGTCTCCGCATGCCGCAGCACGCGACATAGCTTTGCAGACGATAAGTTCAACCGTTTCAGAGAGAAGAGTGGCCAATGTGACGATCTGGCTTTAAGTCGATTCGATAACAAATGACGAAAACGGACGGATTTCTCAGGTTTTTACTACATATGAAGACTTTTCACATTCTCCCGGGCAACACGGCTGCTAGTCCTCCTTTCATGCTAAATCTTAAGTTCCTAGCTCGTGTCCAAGGCACAAAGAACTGTAAAAAGTCATAATCCATAACTAACACTTGAATTGTACTACTTCTTACTGGCTATTACATCAACTTAGAAGCTTCATCTGTATTCTACTATAGTGCTTTTAGTGTCTCCGCATACCGCAGCACGCGACATAGCTTTGCAGACGATAAGTACAACCGATTCAGAGAGAAGAGCGGCCAATGTGACGATCTGGCTTTAAGTCGATTCGATAACAAATGACGAACACGGACGGATTTCTCAGGTTTTTACTACATATGAACAGTTTTCACATTCTCCCGTGCCACGCGGCTGCTAGTCCTCCTTTCATGCAAAATCTTAAGTTCCTAGCTCATGTCCAAGCACCAAAGAAGTTTGAAAAGTCAATAATCCATAACTAAAACTTGAATTGTACTACTACTTACTGGCTACTACATCAATTTAGAAGCTTCATCTGTGTTCTACTATGGTGTTTTTAGTGTCTCCTCATACCGCAGCACGCGACATAGTTTGGCAGACGATACGTACAGCCGTTTCAGAGAGAAGAGCGGCCAATATGACGATCTGGCTTTAAGTCGATTCGATAACAAATGACGAAAACCGGAAGATTTCTCAGGTTTTTACTACATATGAACCCTTTTAACATTCTCCCGTGCAACGCGGCTGCTAGTCCTCCTTTCATGCAAAATGTTAAGGTCCTAGCTCATGTCCAAGGCACCAAAGCCAGCAAAAAGTCAATAATCGATAACTAAAACTTGAACTGCACTACTTCTTACTGGCTATTACATCAACTTAGAAGCTTCATCTGTGTTCTACTATGGGGCTTTTAGTGTCTCCACATACCGAAGCACGCGACATAGCTTTGCAGACGATAAGTACAACAGTTTCAGAGAGAAGAGCGGCCAATGTGACTATCTGGTTTTAAGTCGATTCGATAACAAATGACGAAAACGGACGGATATTTAGGTTTTTACTACATATGAACACTTTTCATATTCTCTCGGGCAAGGCGGCTGCTAGTCCTCCTTTCATGCAAAATCTTAAGTTCGTAGCTCATGTCCAAGGCACCAAAGAAGGGTAAAAAGTCAATAATCCATAACTAAAACAAGAATTGTACTACTTCTTACTGGCTATTACATCAACTTAGAAGCTTCATCAGTGTTCTACTATGGTGCTTCTAGTGTCCCCGCATACCGCAGCACGCGACATAGCTTTGTAGACGATAAATGTAACCGTTTCAGACAGACGAGCGGCCAATGTGGCAATCGGACTTTAAGTCGATTTTATAACAAATGGCGAAAACGGACGGATTTCTCAGGTTTTTACTACATATGAACACTTTTCACATTCTCCCGGGCAACGCGGCTGCTAGTCCTCCTTTCATGCAAAATCTTAAGTTCCTAGCTCATGTCCATGGAACCAAAGAACTGTAAAAAGTTAATAATCCATAACTAAAACTTGAATTGTACAACTTCTTACTGGCTATTACATCAACTTAGAAGCTTCATATGTGTTCTACTATGGAGCTTTTAGTGTCTCCGCATACCGCAGCACGCGACATAGCTTTGCAGACGATAAGTACAACCGTTTCAGAGAGAAGAGCGGCCAATGTGACGATCTGGCTTTAAGTCGATTCGATAACAAATGACGAAAACGGACGGATTTCTCAAGTTTTTACTACATATGAACACTTTTCACATTCTCCCGTGCAACTCGACTGCAGTCCTCGTTTAATGCAAAACGTTAAGGTCCTAGCTCATGTCCAAGGCATCAAAGCCAGCTAAAAAGTCAATAATCGATAACTAAAACTTGAATTGTACAACTTCTTACTGGCTATTACACCAACTTAGTAGCTTCATCTGTGTTATACTATAGTGCTTTTAGTGTCTCCGCATACCGCAGCACGCGACATAGCTTTGCAGACGATAACTACAACCGTTTCAGAGAGAAGAGCGGCCAATGTGACGATCTGGCTTAAGTCGATTCGATAAAAAATGACGAACGCGGACGGATTTCTCAGGTTTTTACTACATATGAACACTTTCCACATTCTCCGGTGCAACGCGGCTGCTAGTCCTCCATTCATGCCAAATCTTAATTTCCTAGCTCATGTCCAAGGCCCCAAAGAAGGGTAAAAAGTCAATAATCCATAACTAAAACAAGAATTGTACTACTTCTTACTTTCTATTACATCAACTGAGAAGCTTCATCTGTGTTCTACTATGGTGCTTTTAGTGTCTCCGCATACCGCAGCACGCGACATAGCTTTGCAGACGATAAGTACAACCGTTTCAGAGAGACGAGCGGCCATTGTGAAGAACAGGCTTTAAGTCGATTCGATAACAAATGACGAAAACGGGCGGATTTCTCAGGTTTTTACTACATATGAACACTTTTCACATTCTCCCTTGCAACGCAGCTGCTAGTCCTCCTTTCATGCAAAAAGTTAAGTTCCTAGCTCATGTCCAAGGCATCAAAGAAGGGTAAAAAGTCAATAATCGATAACTAAAACTTGAATGGTACTACTTCTTACTGGCTATTACAGCTTCTTAGAAGCTTCATCTTTGTTCTACTATGGTGCTTTTAGTGTGTCCGCATACCGCAGCACGCGACATAGCTTTGCAGACGATAAGTACAACCGTTTCAGAGAGAAGAGCGGCCAAGGTGACGATCTGGCTTTGAGTCGATTCGATATCAAATCACGAAACGGACGGATTTCTCAGATTTTACTACACAGGAACACTTTTCACATTTCCCATGCATCTCGGCTGCTAGTCCTCCTTTCATGCAAAATCTTAAGATCCTAGCTCATGTCCAGGGCACCAAAGAAGGTTAAAAACTCAATAATCCATAACTAAAACTTGAATTGTACTACTTCTTACTGGCTATTACATCAATATAGAAGCTTCATCTGTGTTCTACTATGGTGCTTTTAGTGTCTCGCATACCGCAGCACGCGACATAGCTTTTCAGACGATAAGTACAACCGTTTCAGAGAGAAGAGCGGCCAATATGACGATCTGGCTGTAAGTTGATGCGATAACAAATGACGAAAACGGGCGTATTTCTCAGGTTTTTACTACATATGAACACTTTTCACATTCTCTCGTGCAACGCGGCTGCTAGTCCTCCTTTCATGCCAAATTTTAAGTTCCTAGCTCATGTCCAAGGCACCAAAGAAGCGTAAAAAGTCAATAATCGATACCTAAAACTTGAATTGTACTACTTCTTACTGGCTATTACATCAATTTTGAAGCTTAATCTGTGTTCTACTATGGTGCTTTTAGTGTCTCCGCATACCGCAGCACGCGACATAGCTTTGCAGACACTAAGTACAACGGTCTCAGAGAGAAGAGCGGCCAATGTGACGATCTGGCTTTAAGTCGATTCGATAACAAATGACGAAAACGGGCGGATTTCTCAGGTTTTTACTACATATGAACACTTTTAACATTCTCCCATGCAACGCGGCTGCTAGTCCTCCTTTCATGCAAAATGTTAAGGTCCTAGCTCATGTCCAAGGCACCAAAGCCAGCAAAAAAGTCAATAATCCATAACTAAAACTTGAATTGTACTACTGCTTACTGGCCATTACATCAACTTAGAAGCTTCATGTGTGTTCTACTATGGTGCTTCTAGTGTTTCCGCATACCGCAGCACGCGAAATAGCTTTGTAGACTATAAATGTCAACGTTTCAGACAGAAGAGCGGCCAATGTGACAATCTGGCTTTAAGTCGATTCGATAACAAATGACGAAAACGGACGGATTTCTCAGGTTTTTACTACATATGAACACTTTTCACATTCTCCCGTGCAACGCCGGTGCTAGTCGTCCTTTCATGCAAAATCTTAAGTTCCTAGCTCATGTCCAAGGCAACAAAGAAGGGTAAAAGGTCAATAATCGATACCTAAAACTTGAATTGTACTACTTCTTACTGGCTATTACATCAACTTAGAAGCTTCATCTGTGTTCTACTATGGTGCTTTTAGTGTCTCCGCATACCGCAACACGCGACATAGCTTTGCAGGCGATAAGTACAACCGTTTCAGAGAGAAGAGCGTCCAATGTGACGATCTGGCTTTAAGTTGATTCGATAACAAATGACGAACGTGGACGGATTTCTCAGGTTTTTCTACATATGAACACTTTTCACATTCTCCGGTGCAACGCGGCTGCTAGTCCTCCATTCATGCCAAATCTTAAGTTCCTAGCTCATGTCCAAGGCCCCAAAGAAGGGTAAAACGTCAATAATCCATAACTAAAACAAGAATTGTACTACTTCTTACTTTCTATTACATCAACTGAGAAGCTTCATCTGTGTTCTACTATGGTGCTTTTGGTGTCTCCGCATACCGCAGCACGCGACATAGCTTTGCAGACGATAAGTACAACCGTTTCAGAGAGACGAGCGGCCAATGTGAAGAACAGGCTTTAAGTCGATTCGATAACAAATGACGAAAACGGGCGGATTTCTCAGGTTTTTACTACATATGAACACTTTTCACATTCTCCCTTGCAACGCAGCTGCTAGTCCTCCTTTCATGCAAAAAATTAAGTTCCTAGCTCATGTCCAAGGCATCAAAGAAGGGTAAAAAGTCAATAATCGATAACTAAAACTTGAATGGTACTACTTCTTACTGGCTATCACAGCTTCTTAGAAGCTTCATCTTTGTTCTACTATGGTGCTTTTAGTGTCTCGCATACCGCAGCACGCGACATAGCTTTTCAGACGATAAGTACAACCGTTTCAGAGAGAAGAGCGGCCAATATGACGATCTGGCTGTAAGTTGATGCGATAACAAATGACGAAAACGGGCGTATTTCTCAGGTTTTTCCTACATATGAACACTTTTCACATTCTCCCGTACAACGCGGCTGCTAGTCCCCCTTTCATGCAAAAAATTAAGTTCCTAGCTGATGTCCAAGGCACCAAAGAGGGGTAAAAAGTCAATAATCCGTAACTAAAACTTGAATTGTACTACTTCTTACTGGCTATTACATCAATTTTGAAGCTTAATCTGTGTTATACTATGGTGCTTTTGGTGTCTCGCATACCGCAGCACGCGACATAGCTTTTCAGACGATAAGTACAACCGTTTCAGAGACAAGAGCGGCCAATATGACGATCTGGCTGTAAGTTGATGCGATAACAAATGACGAAAACGGGCGTATTTCTCAGGTTTTTACTACATATGAACACTTTTCACATTCTCTCGTGCAACGCGGCTGCTAGTCCTCCTTTCATGCCAAATTTTAAGTTCCTAGCTCATGTCCAAGGCCTCAAAGAAGCGTAAAAAGTCAATAATCGATACCTAAAACTTGAATTGTACTACTTCTTACTGGCTATTACATCGACTTAGAAGCTTCATCTGTGTTCTACTATGGTGCTTTTAGTGTCTCGCATACCGCAGCACGCGACATAGGTTTTCAGACGAAAAGTACAACCGTTTCAGAGAGACGAGCGGCCAATGTGACGATCTATCTTTAAGTCGATGCGATAACAAATGACGAAAACGGATGTATTTCTCAGGTTTTACTACATATGAACGCTTTTAACATTCTCCCATGCAACGCGGCTGCTAGTCCTCTTTTCATGCAAAATCTTAAGGTCCTAGCTCATTTCCAAGGTAACAAAGCCAGCTTAAAAGTCAATAATCGTTGACTAAAACTTGAATTGTACTACTTTTTACTATCTATTACATCTACTTAGAAGCTTCATCTGTGTTCTACTATGGTGCTTTTAGTGTCTCCGCATACCGCAGCACGGGACATAGCTTTGCAGACTCTAAGTACAACGGTCTCAGAGAGAAGAGCGGCCAATGTGACGATCTGGCTTTAAGTCGATTCGATAACAAATGACGAAAACGGACGGATTTCTCAGACTTTTACTACATATGAACAGTTTTCACATTCTCCCGTGCAACACGGCTGCTAGTCCCCCTTTCATGCAAAATATTAAGTTCCTAGCTCATGTCCAGGGTACCAAAGAAGGTTAAAAACTCAATAATCCATAACTAAAACTTTAATTGTACTACTTCTTACTGGCTATTACATCAATATTGAAGCGTCATCTGTGTTCTACTGTGGTGCTTTTAGTGTCTCGCATACTGCAGCACGCGACATAGCTTTTCAGACGATAAGTACAACCGTTTGAGAGAGAAGAGCGGCCAATGTGACGATCTGGCTTTAAGTCGATGCGATAACAAATGACGAAAACGTGCGGATTTCTCAGGTTTTTACTACATATGACCACATTTAACATACTTCCATGCAACGCGGCTGCTAGTCCTCCTTTCATGCAAAATGTTAAGGTCCTAGCTCATGGCCAAGGCACCAAAGAAGGGTAAAAAGTCAATAATCCATAACTATAACTTGAGTTGTACTAATTCTTACTGGCTATTACATCAACTTAAGAAGTTTCGTCTGTGTTCTACTATGGTGCTTTTAGTGTCTCCGCATACCGCAACACGCGACATAGCTTTGCAGATGATAAGTACAACCGTTTCAGAGAGAAGAGCTGCCAATGTGGCGATCTGGCTGTAAGTCGATTTGATAAATAATGACGAAAACGGACGGATTTCTCAGGTTTTTACTACATATGAACACGTTTCACATTCTTCCGTGCAACGCGGCTGCTAGTCCTCTTTTCATGCAAAATCTTATGTTCCTAGCTCATGTCCAATGCACCAAAGGAGGGTAAAAAGTCAATAATCCATAACTAAAACTTGAATTGTACTACTTCTTACTTGCTATTAAATCAATTTAGAAGCTTCATCTGTGTTAACTATGGTGCTTTCAGTGTCTCTGCATACCGCAGCACGCGACTTAGCTTTGCACACGATAAGTACAACCGTTCCAGACAGAAGGGCAGCCAATGTGACGATCTGGCTTTAGGTAGATTCGATAACAAATGACGAACAAGGACGGATTTCTAAGGTTTTTCCTACATATGAACACTTTTAACATTCTCCCGTGCAACGCGGCTGCTAGTCCCCCTTTCATGCAAAAAATTAAGTTCCTAGCTCGTGTCCAAGGCACCAAATAAGGGTAAAAAGTCAATAATCGATACGTAAAACTTGAATTGTACTACTTCTTACTGGCTATTACACCTTCTTAGAAGCTTCATCTTTCTTCTACCATGGTGCTTTTAGTGTCTCCGCATACCGCAGCACGCGACATAGCTTTGCAGACGATAAGTACAACCGTTTCAAAGAGAAGAGCGGCCAATGTGACGATCTGGCGTTAAATCGATTCGATAACAAATGACGAAAACGTGCGGATTTCTCAGGTTTTTACAACATATGAACACTTTTAACATACTCCATTGCAACGCGGCTGCTAGTCCTCCTTTCATGCAAAATGTTAAGGTCCTAGTTCATGCCCAAGGCACCAAAGAAGGGTAAAAAGTCAATAACCCATAACTAAAACTTGAGTTGTACTAATTCTTACTGGTTATTACATCAACTTAAGAAGCTTCATCTGTGTTCTACTATGGTGCTTTTAGTGTCTCCGCATACCGCAGCACGCGACATCGCTTTGCACACGATAAGTACAACAGTTCCAGACAGAAGAGCAGCCAATGTGACGATCTGGCTTTAGGTCGATTCGATAACAAATGACGAACAAGGACGGATTTCTCAGGTTTTTACTACATATAAACACTTTTCACATTCTCCCGTGCAACGCGTCTGCTAGTCCTCCTTTCATGCAAAATATTAAGTTCCTAGCTCATGTCCAAGGCACCAAAGAAAGCTAAAAAGTCAATAATCGATACCTAAAACATGAATTGTACTACTTCCTACTGGCTATTACATCAACTTAGAAGCTTCATCTGTGTTCTACTATGGTGCTTTTAGTGTCTCTACATACCGCAGCACCCGACATAGCTTTGGAGACGGTAAACGTAACCGTTTCATTCAGAAGAGAGGCCAATGTGAAGATCTGGCTTTAAGTCGATTCAATAACAAATGACGAACACGGACGGATTTCTCAGGTTTTTACTACATATGAACACTTTTCACATTCTCACGTGCAACTCGGCTGCTAGTCCTCCTTTCATGCAAAACATTAAGGTCCTAGCTCATGTCCAAGGCATCAAAGCCAGCTAAAAAGTCAATAATCGATAACTAAAACTTGAATTGTACTACTTCTTACTGGCTATTACATCAACTTATAAGCTTCATCTATGTTCTACTATGGTGCTTTTAGTGTCTCCGCATACCGCAGCACGTGACATAGCTTTGCAGATGATAAGTACAACCGTTTCAGAGAGAAGAGCGGCCAATGTGACGATCTGGCTTTAAGTCGTTTCGATAACAAATGCCGAACATGGACGGATTTCTCAGGTTTTTACGACATATGAACACTTTTCACATTCTCCCGTGCAACGCGGCTGCTAGTCCTTCTTTCATGCCAAACCTTAAGTTCCTAGCTCATGTCCAAGGCACCAAGGAAGGGTAAAAAGTCAATAATCCATAACTAAAACTTGAATTGTACTACTATTTACTGGCTATTTCATCAACTTAGAAGCTTCATCTGTGTTTTACTATGGTGCTTTTAGTGTCCCCGCATACCGCAGCATGCGACATAGCTTTGCAGACGATAAGTACAACCGTTTCAGAGAGAAGAGTGGCCAATGTGACGATCTGGCTTTAAGTCGATTCGATAACAAATGACGAAAACGGACCGATTTCTCAGGTTTTTACTACATATGAACACTTTTCACATTCGCCCGTGCACGCAGCAGCTAGTCCTCCTTTCATGCAAAATCTTAAGTTCCTAGCTCATGTCC
The DNA here is from genome assembly GCF_023897955.1 of Schistocerca gregaria. Taxonomy (NCBI): domain Eukaryota; kingdom Metazoa; phylum Arthropoda; class Insecta; order Orthoptera; family Acrididae; genus Schistocerca; species Schistocerca gregaria. Next base: position 9,044,874 of record NW_026061795.1, read on the forward strand.
AAGGCAACAAAGAAGGGTAAAAAGTCAATAATCGTTACCTAAAACTTGAATTGTACTACATCTTACTGGCTATTACATCAACTTAGAAGCTTCATCTGTCTTCTACTATGGTGCTTCTAGTGTCTTCGCATACCGCAGCACGCGACATAGCTTTGCAGACGATAAGTACAACCGTTTCAGAGAGAAGAGCAGCCAATGTGACGATGTGGCTTTAAGTCGATGCGATAACAAATGACGAAAACGTGCGGATTTCTCAGGTTTTTACTACATATGAACACATTTAACATACTTCCATGCAACGCGGCTGCTAGTCCTCCTTTCATGCAAAATGTTAAGGTCCTAGCTCATGGCCAAGGCACCAAAGAAGGGTAAAAAGTCAATAATTCATAACTAAAACTTGAGTTGTACTAATTCTTACTGGCTATTACATCAACTTAAGAAGTTTCGTCTGTGTTCTACTATGGTGCTTTTAGTGTCTCCGCATACCGCAACACGCGACATAGCTTTGCAGATGATAAGTACAACCGTTTCAGAGAGAAGAGCTGCCAATGTGGCGATCTGGCTGTAAGTCGATTTGATAAATAATGACGAAAACGGACGGATTTCTCAGGTTTTTACTACATATGAACACGTTTCACATTCTTCCGTGCAACGCGGCTGCTAGTCCTCTTTTCATGCAAAATCTTATGTTCCTAGCTCATGTCCAATGCACCAAAGGAGGGTAAAAAGTCAATAATCCGTAACTAAAACTTGAATTGTACTACTTCTTACTTGCTATTAAATCAATTTAGAAGCTTCATCTGTGTTCTACTATGGTGCTTTCAGTGTCTCTGCATACCGCAGCACGCGACATAGCTTTGCACACGATAAGTACAACCGTTCCAGACAGAAGGGCAGCCAATGTGACGATCTGGCTTTAGGTAGATTCGATAACAAATGACGAACAAGGACGGATTTCTAAGGTTTTTCCTACATATGAACACTTTTAACATTCTCCCGTGCAACGCGGCTGCTAGTCCCCCTTTCATGCAAAAAATTAAGTTCCTAGCTCGTGTCCAAGGCACCAAATAAGGGTAAAAAGTCAATAATCGATACCTAAAACTTGAATTGTACTACTTCTTACTGGCTATTACACCTTCTTAGAAGCTTCATCTTTCTTCTACCATGGTGCTTTTAGTGTCTCCGCATACCGCAGCACGCGACATAGCTTTGCAGACGATAAGTACAACCGTTTCAAAGAGAAGAGCGGCCAATGTGACGATCTGGCGTTAAATCGATTCGATAACAAATGACGAAAACGTGCGGATTTCTCAGGTTTTTACTACATATGAACACTTTTAACATACTCCATTGCAACGCGGCTGCTAGTCCTCCTTTCATGCAAAATGTTAAGGTCCTAGTTCATGCCCAAGGCACCAAAGAAGGGTAAAAAGTCAATAACCCATAACTAAAACTTGAGTTGTACTAATTCTTACTGGCTATTACTTCAACTTAAGAAGCTTCATCTGTGTTCTACTATGGTGCTTTTAGTGTCTCCGCATACCGCAGCACGTGACATCGCTTTGCACACGATAAGTACAACAGTTCCAGACAGAAGAGCAGCCAATGTGACGATCTGGCTTTAGGTCGACTCGATAACAAATGACGAACAAGGACGGATTTCTCAGGTTTTTACTACATATGAACACTTTTCACATTCTCCCATGCAGCGCGGCTGCTAGTCCTCCTTTCATGCAAAATCTTAAGTTCCTAGCTCATGTCCAAGGCACCAAAGAAAGCTAAAAAGTCAATAATCGATACCTAAAACATGAATTGTACTACTTCCTACTGGCTATTACATCAACTTAGAAGCTTCATCTGTGTTCTACTATGGTGCTTTTAGTGTCTCCACATACCGCAGCACGCGACATAGCTTTTGAGACGGTAAATGTAACCGTTTCAGACAGAAGAGCGGCCAATGTGAAGATCTGGCTTTAAGTCGATTCAATAACAAATGACGAACACGGACGTATTTCTCATGTTTTTACTACATATGAACACTTTTCACATTCTGCCGTGCAACTCGGCTGCTAGTCCTCCTTTCATGCTAAACGTTAAGGTCCTAGCTCATGTCCAAGGCATCAAAGCCAGCTAAAAAGTCAATAATATATAACTAAAACTTGAATTGTACTACTTCTTACTGGCTATTACATCAACTTATAGGCTTCATCTATGTTCTACTATGGTGCTTTTAGTGTCTCCGCATACCGCAACACGCGACATAGCTTTGCAGATGATAAGTACAACCGTTTCAGAGAGAAGAGCGGCCAATATGACGATCTGTCTTTAAGTCGATTCGATAACAAATGACGAAAACGGACGTATTTCTCAGGCTTTTACTACATATGAACAGTTTTCACATTCTCACGTGCAACGCGGCAGCTGGTCCTCCTTTCATGCAAAATCTTAAGTTCCTAGCTCATGTCCAGGGCACCAAAGAAGGTTAAAAAGTCAATAATCCATAACTAAAACTTGAATTGTACTACTTCTTACTGGCTATTACATCAGTTTAGAAGCTTCATCTGTGTTCTACTATGGTGCTTCAAGTGTCTCCGCATACCGCAGCACGCGACATAGCTTTGCAGACGATAAATGTAACCGTTTCAGACATAAGAGCGGCCAATGTGACATCCTGGCATTAAGTCGATTCGATAACAAATGACGGAAACGGACGGATTTCTCAGGTTTTTACTACATATGAACACTTTTCACATTCTCCCGTGCAACGCGGCTGCTAGTCCTCCTTCTATGCAAAACCTTAAGTTCCTAGCTCATGTCCAAGGCACCAAAGAAGGGTAAAAAGTCAATAATCGATACCTAAAACTTGAGTTGTACTACTTCTTACTGGCTATTACACCTTCTTAGAAGCTTCATCTGTGTTCTACTATGGTACTTTTAGTTTCTCCGCATACCGCAGCACGCGACGTAGCTTTGCAGAAGATAAGTACTACCGTTTCAGAGAGAAGAGCGGCTAATGTGACGATCTGGCTTTAAGTGGATTCCATAACAAATGACAAACATGGACGGATTTCTCAGGTTTTTACTACATATGAAAAACTTTTCACATTCTCCCGTGCAACGCGGCTGCTAGTCCTTCTTTCATGCCAAACCTTAAGTTCCTAGCTCGTGTCCAAGGCATTTAGGAAGGGTAAAAAGTCAATAATCCATAACTAAAACTTGAATTGTACTACTCCTTACTGGCTATTTCATCAACTTAGAAGCTTCATCTGTGTTTTACTATGGTGCTTTTAGTGTCTCCGCATACCGCAGCGCGCGACATAGCTCTGCAGACGATAAGTACATCCGTTTCAGAGAGAAGAGTGGCCATTGTGATGATCTGGCTTTAAGTCGATTCGATAACAAATGACGAAAACGGACGGATTTCTCAGGTTTTTACTACATATGAACACTTTTCACATTCTCCCGTGCAACTCGGCTGCTAGTCCTCCTTTCATGCAAAACGTTAAGGTCCTAGCTCATGTCCAAGGCATCAAAGCCAGCTAAAAAGTCAATAATCGATAACTAAAACTTGAATTGTACTACTTCTTACTGGCTATTACATCAACTTATAAGCTTCATCTATGTTCTACTATGGTGCTTTTAGTGTCTCCGCATACCGCAGCACGCGACATAGCTTTGCAGATGATAAGTACAACCGTTTCAGAGAGAAGAGCCGCCAATGTGACGATCTGGCTTTAAGTCGTTTCGATAACAAATGCCGAACATGGACGGATTTCTCAGCTTTTTACTACATATGAACACTTTTCACATTCTCCCGTGCAACGCGGCTGCTAGTCCTCCTTTGATTCCAAATCTTAAGTTCCTAGGTCATGTCCAAGGCACCAAAGAAGGGAAAAAGTCAATAATCGATACCTAAAACTTGAATTGTACTACTTCTTACTGGCTATTACACCTTCTTAGAAGCTTCATCTTTCTTCTACTATGGTGCTTTTAGTGTCTCCGCATACCGCAGCACGCGACATAGCTTTGCAGACGATAAGTACAACCGTTTCAAAGAGAAGAGCGGCCAATGTGACGATCTGGCTTTAAGTCGATTCGATAACAACTGACGAAAACGGGCGGATTTCTCACGTTTTTACTACATATGAACACTTTTAACATACTCCCATGCAACGCGGCTGCTAGTCCTCCTTTCATGCAAAATATTAAGGTCCTAGCTCATGCCCAAGGCACCAAAGAAGGGTAAAAAGTCAATAATCCATAACTGAAACTTGAGATGTACTAATTCTTACTGGCAATTACATCAACTTAAGAAGCTTCATCTGTGTTCTACTATGGTGCTTTCAGTGTCTCCGCATACCGCAGCACGCGACATAGCTTTGCACACGATAAGTACAACCGTTCCAGACAGAAGAGCAGCCAATGTGACGATCTGGCTTTAGGTCGATTCAATAACAAATGACGAACAAGGACCGATTTCTCAGGTTTTTACTACATATAAACACTTTTCACATTCTCCCGTGCAACGCGGCTGCTAGTCCTCCTTTCATGCAAAATATTAAGTTCCTAGCTCATGTCCAAGGCACCAAAGAAAGCTAAAAAGTCAATAATCGATACCTAAAACATGAATTGTACTACTTCCTACTGGCTATTACATCAACTTAGAAGCTTCATCTGTGTTCTACTATGGTGCTTTTAGTGTCTCTACATACCGCAGCACCCGACATAGCTTTATAGACGGTAAACGTAACCGTTTCATTCAGAAGAGAGGCCAATGTGAAGATCTGGCTTTAAGTCGATTCAATAACAAATGACGAACACGGACGGATTTCTCAGGTTTTTACTACATATGAACACTTTTCACATTCTCACGTGCAACTCGGCTGCTAGTCCTCCTTTCATGCAAAACATTAAGGTCCTAGCTCATGTCCAAGGCATCAAAGCCAGCTAAAAAGTCAATAATCGATAACTAAAACTTGAATTGTACTACTTCTTACTGGCTATTACATCAACTTATAAGCTTCATCTATGTTCTACTATGGTGCTTTTAGTGTCTCCGCATACCGCAGCACGTGACATAGCTTTGCAGATGATAAGTACAACCGTTTCAGAGAGAAGAGCGGCCAATGTGACGATCTGGCTTTAAGTCGTTTCGATAACAAATGCCGAACATGGACGGATTTCTCAGGTTTTTACGACATATGAACACTTTTCACATTCTCCCGTGCAACGCGGCTGCTAGTCCTTCTTTCATGCCAAACCTTAAGTTCCTAGCTCATGTCCAAGGCACCAAGGAAGGGTGAAAAGTCAATAATCCATAACTAAAACTTGAATTGTACTACTATTTACTGGCTATTTCATCAACTTAGAAGCTTCATCTGTGTTTTACTATGGTGCTTTTAGTGTCCCCGCATACCGCAGCATGCGACATAGCTTTGCAGACGATAAGTACAACCGTTTCAGAGAGAAGAGTGGCCAATGTGACGATCTGGCTTTAAGTCGATTCGATAACAAATGACGAAAACGGACCGATTTCTCAGGTTTTTACTACATATGAACACTTTTCACATTCGCCCGTGCACGCAGCAGCTAGTCCTCCTTTCATGCAAAATCTTAAGTTCCTAGCTCATGTCCAAGGCAACAAAGAAGGGTAAAAAGTCAATAATCGTTACCTAAAACTTGAATTGTACTACATCTTACTGGCTATTACATCAACTTAGAAGCTTCATCTGTCTTCTACTATGGTGCTTCTAGTGTCTTCGCATACCGCAGCACGCGACATAGCTTTGCAGACGATAAGTACAACCGTTTCAGAGAGAAGAGCAGCCAATGTGACGATCTGGCTTTAAGTCGATTCGATAGCAAATGACGAATACGGACGGATTTCTCAGGTTTTTACTACATATGAACACTATTCATATTCTCTCGGGCAACGCGACTGCTAGTCCTCGTTTCATGCAAAATGTTAAGGTCCTAGCTCATGCCCAAGGCACCAAAGAAGGGTAAAAATTCAATAATCCATAACTAAAACTTGAGTTATACTAATTCTTACTGGCAATTACTTCAACTTAAGAAGCTTCATCTGTGTTCTACTATGGTGCTTTTAGTGTCTCCGCATACCGCAGCACGTGACATAGCTTTGCAGATGATAAGTACAACCGTTTCAGAGAGAAGAGCGGCCAATGTGACGCTCTGGCGTTAAGTCGTTTCGATAACAAATGCCGAACATGGACGGATTTCTCAGGTTTTTACTACATATGAACACTTTTCACATTCTCCCGTGCAACGCGGCTGCTAGTCCTCCTTTGATTCCAATCTTAAGTTCCTAGCTCATGTCCAAGGCACCAGAGAAGGGTAAAAAGTCAATAATCGATACCTAAAACTTGAATTGTACTACTTCTTACTGGCTATTACACCTTCTTAGAAGCTTCATCTGTGTTCTACTATGGTACTTTTAGTTTCTCCGCATACCGCAGCACGCGACGTAGCTTTGCAGAAGATAAGTACAACCGTTTCAGAGAGAAGAGCGGCTAACGTGACGATCTGGCTTTAAGTCGATTCGATAACAAATGACGAAAACGGACGGATTTCTCAGGTTTTTACTACATATGAACACTTTTCACATTCGCCCGTGCACGCAGCAGCTAGTCCTCCTTTCATGCAAAATCTTAAGTTCCTAGCTCATGTCCAAGGCAACAAAAAAGGGTAAAAAGTCAATAATCGTTACCTAAAACTTGAATTATACTACTTCTTACTGGCTATTACATCAACTTAGAAGCTTCATCTGTCTTCTACTATGGTGCTTCTAGTGTCTTCGCATACCGCAGCACGCGACATAGCTTTGCAGACGATAAGTACAACCGTTTCAGAGAGAAGAGCAGAAAATGTGACGATCTGGCTTTAAGTCGTTTCGATAACAAATGACGAACATGGACGGATTTCTCAGGTTTTTACTACATATGAACACTTTTCACATTTTCCCGTGCAACGCGGCTGCTATTCCTCTTTTCATGCAAAACGTTAAGGTCCTAACTCTTGTCCAAGGCATCAAAGCCGGCTAAAAAGTCAATAATCGGTAACTAAAACTTGAATTGTGCTACTTCTTACTGGCTATTACATCAACTTAGAAGCTTCATCTGTGTTCTACTATGGTGCTTTTAGTGTCTCCGCATACCGCAGCACGCGACATAGCTTTGCAGACGATAAGTACAACCGTTTCAGAGAGAAGAGCGGCCAATGTGACGATCTGGCTTTAAGTCGATTCGATAACAAATGACGAAAACGGACGGATTTCACAGGCTTTTACTACATATGAACAGTTTTCACATTCTCCCGTGCAACGCGGCAGCTGGTCCTCCTTTCATGCAAAATCTTAAGTTCCTAGCTCATGTCCAGGACACCAAAGAAAGTTAAAAAGTCAATAATCCATAACTAAAACTTGAATTGTACTACTTCTTACTGGCTATTACATCAGTTTAGAAGGTTTATCTGTGTTCTACAATGGTGCTTTTAGTGTCTCCGCATGCCGCAGCACGCGACATAGCTTTGCAGACAATAAGTACAACCGTTTCATAGAGAAGAGTGGCCAATGTGGCGATCTGGCTTTAAGTCGATTCGATAACAAATGATGAATACGGACGGATTTCTCAGGTTTTTACTACATATGAACACTTTTCACATTCTCCCGTGCAACGCAGCAGCTAGACCTCCTTTCATGTAAAATCTTAAGTTCCTAGCTCATGTCCAAGGCAACAAAGAAGGGTAAAACGTCAATAATCGATACCTAAAACTTGAATTGTACTATTTCTTACTGTCTATTACATCAACTTAGAAGCTTCATCTGTCTTCTACTATGGTGCTTCTAGTGTCTCCGCATACCGCAGCACGCGACATAGCTTTGCAGACGATAAGTACAACCGTTTCAGAGAGAAGAGCGGCCAATGTGACGATCTGGCTTTAGGTCGATTGGATAACAAATGACGAAAACGGACGGATTTCTCATGTTTTTACTACATATGAACACTATTCACATTCTCCCGTGCACCTCGGCTGCTAGTCCTCCTTTCATGCAAAATGTTAAGGTCCTAGCTCATGTCCAAGGCACCAAAGCCAGCTAAAAAGTCAATAATCTATAACTAAACTTGAATTCTACTACTTCTTACTGGCTATTACATCAACTTAGAAGCTTCATCTGTGTTCTACTATGGTGCTTCTAGTGTCTCCGCATACCGCAGCACGCGACATAGCTTTGCAGACGATAAATGTAACCGTTTCAGACAGAAGAGCGGCCAATGTGACGATCTGGCTTTAATTCGATTCGATAACAAATGACGAAAACGGACGGATATCTCAGGTTTTTACTACATATGAACACTTACACATTCTCCCGTGGAACGCGGCTGCTAGTCCTCCTATCACGCAAAATCACAAGTTCCTAGCTCATGTCCAAGGCAACAAAGAAGGGTAAAAAGTCAACAATCAATACCTAAAACTTGAATTGTACTACTTCTTACTGGCTATTACTTCAACTTAGGAGCTTCATCTGTGTTCTACTATGGTGCTTTTAGTGTCTCCGCATACCGCAGCACGCGACATAGCTTTGCAGACGATAAGTACAACCGTTTCAGAGAGAAGAGCGGCCAATGTGACGATCTGGCTTTAAGTCGATGCGATAACAAATGACGAACATGGACGGATTTCTTAGGTTTTTACTACATATGAACACTTTTCACATTCTCCCGGGCAACGCGGCTGCTAGTCCTCCATTCATGCCAAATCTTAAGTTCCTAGCTCATGTCAAAGGCACCAAGGAAGGGTAAAAAGTCAATAATCCATAACTAAAACTTGAATTGTACTACTTCTATCTGGCTATTACATCAATTTAGAAGCTTCATCTGTGTTCTACTATGGTGCTTTTAGTGTCTCGCATACCGCAGCACGCGACATAGCTTTGCAGACGATAAGTACAACCGTTTCAGAGAGAAGAGCGGCCAATGTTACGATATGGCTTTAAGTCGATTCGATAACCAATGACGATAACGGGCGGATTTGTCAGCTTTTTACTACATATGAACACTATTCACATTCTCCCGTGCAACTCGGCTGCTAGTCCTAATTTCGTGCAAAACGTTAAGGTCCTAGCTCATGTCCAAGGCACCAAAGCCAGCTATAAAGTCAATAATCGATAGCTAAAACTTGAATTGTACTACTTCTTACTGGCTATTACATTAACTTAGAAGCTTCTTCTGTGTCCTACTATGGTGCTTCTAGTGTCTCCGCATACCGCAGCACGCGAAGTAGCTTTGTAGACGATAAATGTAACCGTTTCAGACAGAAGAGCCTCCAATGTGTCAATCTGGCTTTAAGTCGATTCGATAAAAAATGACGAAACGGACGGATTTCTCAGGTTTTCACTACATATGAACACTTTTCACTTTCTCCCGTGCAATGCGGCTGCTAGTCCTCCTTTAATGCAAAATCTTAAGTTCCTAGCTCATATCCAAGGCACCAAAGAAGGGTAAAAAGTCAATAATCGATACCTAAAACTTGAATTGTACTACTTCTTACTGGCTATTACACCTTCTTAGAACCTTCATCTGTGTTCTACTATGGGGCTTCTCGTGTCTCCGCATACCGCAGCACGCGACATTGCTTTGCAGACGATAAGTACAACCGTTTCAGAGAGAAGAGCGGCCAATGTGACGATCTGGCTTTAAGTCGATGCGAAAACAAATGACGATCATGGACGGATTTCTCAGGTTTTTACTACATATGAACACTTTTCACATTCTCCCGTGCAACGCGGCTGCTAGTCCTCCTTTTATTCCAAATCTTAAGTTCATAGGTCATGTCCAAGGCACCAAAGAAGGGAAAAATGTCAATAATCCATAACTAAAACAAGAATTGTACTACTTCTTACTGGCTATTACATCAACTTAGAAGCTTCATCTGTGTTCTACTATGGTGCGTCTAGTGTCTCCACATACCGCAGCACGCGTCATAGCTTTACAGACGATAAGTACAACCGTTTCAGAGAGAAGAGCGGCCAAAGTGACAATCTGGCTTTAAGTCGATTCGATAACAAATGACGAAAACGGACGGATTTCTCAGGTTTTTACTACATATGAACACTTTTCACATTCTCCCATGCAACTCGACTGCTAGTCCTCCTTTCATGCAGAATCTCAAGGTCCTAGCTCATGTCCAAGGCACCAAAGCCAGCAAAAAAGTCAATAATCGATACCTAAAACTTGAATTGTACTACTTCTTACTGGCTATTACATCAACTCACAAGCTTCATCTGTGTTCTACTATGGTGCTTTTAGTGTCACCACATACCGCAGCAAGCGACATAGCTTTGCAGACGATAAGTACAACCGTTTCAGAGAGAAGAGCGGCCAATGTGACGATCTGGCTTTAAGTCGATTCGATAACAAATGACGAAAACGGACGGATTTCTCAGGTTTTTACTACATATGAACACTTTTCACATTCTCCCATGCAACTCGGCTGCTAGTCCTCATTTCATGCAGAATCTTAAGGTCCTAACTCATGTCTAAGGCACTAAAGACAACTAAGAAGTCAATAATCGATACCTAAAACTTGAATTGTACTACTTCTTACTGGCTATTACAACAACTTAGAAGCTTCATCTGTATTCTACTATGGTGCTATTAGTGTCGCCACATACCGCAGCACGCGACATAGCTTTGCAGACGATAAGTACAACCGTCTCAGAGAGAAGAGCGGCCAATGTGACGACCTAGCTTTAAGTCGATTCGATAACAAATGACGAAAACGGACGGATTTCTCAGGTTTTTACTACATATGAACACTTTTCACATTCTCCCATGCAACTCGGCTGCTAGTCCTCCACTCATGCAAAATCTTAAGTTCCTAGCTCGTGTCCAAGGCACCAAAGAAGGGTAAAAAATCAATAATCGATAGCTAAAACTTGATTTGTACTTTTTCTTACTGGCTATTACATCAACTTAGAAGCTTCTTCTGTATTCTACTTTGGTGCTTTTTGTGTCTCCTAATGCCGCAGCACGCGACATAGCTTTGCAGACGATAAATGTAACAGTTTCAGAGAGAAGAGCGGCCAATGTGACGATCTGGCTTTAAGTCGATTCAATAACAAATGACGAAAACGGACGCATTTCTTAGGTTTTTACTATATATGAACACTTTCCACAGTCTCCCGTGCAACGCGGCTGCTAGTTCTCCCTTCATGCAAAGTCGTATGGTCCTAGTTCATCGCCAAGGCACCAAAGAATGGTAAAAAAGTCAATAATCCATAACTAAAACTTGAATTGTACTTCTTCTTACTGGCTATTACATCAACATAGAAGCTTCATCTATGTTCTACTATGGTGCTTTTAGTGTCTCCGCATACCGCAGCATGCGACATAGCTTTGCAGACGATAAGTACAACCGTTTCAGAGAGAAGAGCGGCTAATGTGACGATCTGGCTTTAAGTCGATACGATAACAAATGACGAAAACGGACGGATTTCTCAGGTTTTTACTACATTTGAACTCTTTTCACATTCTTCCGTGCAACTCGGCTGCTAGTCCTCCTTTCATGCAGAATCTTAAGGTCCTAACTCATGTCCAAGGCACCAAAGCCAGCTAAAAAGTCAATAATCGATAACTAAAACATGAATTGTACTACTTCTTACTGGCTATTACATCAACTTAGAAGCTTCATCTGTGTTCTACTATGGTGCTTTTAGTGTCTCCGCATACCGCAGCACGCGTCATAGCTTTGCAGACGATAAGTACAACCGTTTCAGAGAGAAGAGCGGCCAATGTGACGATCTGGCTTTAAGTCGATTCGATAACAAATGACGAATACGGACGGATTTCTCAGGTTTTTACTACATATGAACACTTTTCACATTTCCCAAGCATCTCGGCTGCTAGTCCTCAATTCATGCAGAATCTTAAGGTCCTAGCTCATGTCCAAGGCACGAAAGGCAGCTAAAAGGTCAATAATCGATACCTAAAACTTGAATTGTACTACTTCTTACTGGCTATTACATCAACTTAGAAGCTTCATCTGTGTTCTACTGTGGTGCTTTTAGTGTCTCCGCATAACGCAGCACGCGACATAGCTTTGCAGACGATAAGTACAACCGTTTCAGAGAGAAGAGCGGCCAATGTGGCGATCAGGCTTTAAGTCGATTCGATAACAAATGACGAAAACGGACGGATTTCTCAGGTTTTTACTACATATGAACACTTTTCACATTCTCCCGAGCAACGCGGCTGTTAGTCCTCCTTTCATGCAGAATCTTATGTTCCTAGCTCATGTCCAAGGCACCAAAGCCAGCTAAAAAGTCAACAATCGATACCTGCATACCACAGCACGCGACATAGCTTTGCAGACGATAAATACAAACTTTTCAGAGAGAAGAGCGGCCAATGTGACGAACTGGTTTTTAGTCGATTCGATAACACGTGACGAAAACGGACGGATTTCTCAGGTTTTTACTACATATGAACACTTTTAAGATTCTCCTGTGCAACTCGGCAGCTACTCCTCCTTTCATGCAAAATCTTAAGGTCCTACCTCAGGTCCAAGGCACCAAAGCCAGCTAAAAAGTCAATAATCGATACCTAAAACTTGAATTGTACTACTTCTTACCGGCTATTACATCAACTTAGAAGCATCATCTGTGTTCTACTATGGTGCTTTTAGTGTCTTTGCAAACCGCAGCACGTGACATAGCTTTGCAGACGATAAGTACAACCGTTTCAGAGAGAAGAGCGGCCAATGTGACGATCTGGCTTTAAGTCGATTCGATAACAAATGACGAAAACGGACGGATTTCTCAGGTTTTTACTACATATGAACACTTTTCACATTCTACCATGCAACTCGGCTGCTAGTCCTCCTTTCATGCAGAATCCTAAGGTCCTAGCTCGTGTCCAAGGCACCAAAGCCACAAAAAATTCAATAATCGATACCTAAAATCTTGAATTGTACTACTTCTTACTGGCTATTACATCAACTCAGAAGCTTCATCTGTGTTCTACTATGGTGCTTTTAGTGTCGCCACATACCGCAGCACGCCACATAGCTTTGCAGACGTTAAGTACAACCGTTTCAGAGAGAAGAGCGGCCAATGTGACGACCTAGCTTTAAGTCGATTCGATAACAAATGACGAATACGGACGGATTTCTCAGGTTTTTACTACATATGAACACTTTTCACATTCTCCCGTGCAACTCGGCTGCTAGTCCTCCTTTAATGCAGAATCTCAAGGTCCTAGCTCATGTCCAAGGCACCAAAGCCAGCAAAAAAGTCAATAATCGATACCTAAAACTTGAATTGTACAACTTCTCACTGCCTATTACAACAACTTAGAAGCTTCATCTGTATTCTACTATGGTGCTATTAGTGTCGCCACATACCGCAGCACGCCACATAGCTTTGCAGACGATAAGTACAACCGTTTCAGAGAGAAGAGCGGCCAATGTGACGACCTAGCTTTAAGTCGATTAAATAACAAATGACGAAAACGGACGGATTTCTCAGGTTTTTACTACATATGAACACTTTTCACATTCTCCCATGCAACTCGGCTGCTAGTCCTCCTTTCATGCAGAATCTTAAGGTCCTAGCTCATGTCCAAGGCACCAAAGCCAGCTAAAAAGTCAATAATCGATATACCTAAAACTTGAATTGTACTACTTCTTACTGGCTACTACAACAACTTAGAAGCTTCATCTGTGTTCTACTATGGTGCTTTTACTGTCCCCACATACCGCAGCACGCGACATAGCTTTGCAGACGATAAGTACAACCGTTTCAGAGAGAAGAGCGGCTAATGTGACGACCTGGCTTTAAGTCGATTCGATAACAAATGACGAAAACGGACGGATTTCTCAGGTTTTTACTACATATGAACACTTTTCACATTCTCCCATGCAACTCGACTGCTAGTCCTCCTTTCATGCAGAATCTCAAGGTCCTAGCTCATGTCCAAGGCACCAAAGCCAGCAAAAAAGTCAATAATCGATACCTAAAACTTGAATTGTACTACTTCTTACTGGCTATTACATCAACTCACAAGCTTCATCTGTGTTCTGCTATGGTGCTTTTAGTGTCACCACATACCGCAGCAAGCGACATAGCTTTGCAGACGATAAGTACAACCGTTTCAGAGAGAAGAGCTGCCAATGTGACGATCTGGCTTTAAGTCGATTCGATAACAAATGACGAAAACGGACGGATTTCTCAGGTTTTTACTACATATGAACACTTTTCACATTCTCCCATGCAACTCGGCTGCTAGTCCTCATTTCATGCAGAATCTTAAGGTCCTAACTCATGTCTAAGGCACTAAAGACAACAAAGAAGTCAATAATCGATACCTAAAACTTGAATTGTACTACTTCTTACTGGCTATTACAACAACTTAGAAGCTTCATCTGGATTCTACTATGGTGCTATTAGTGTCGCCACATACCGCAGCACGCGACATAGCTTTGCAGACGATAAGTACAACCGTCTCAGAGAGAAGAGCGGCCAATGTGACGACCTAGCTTTAAGTCGATTCGATAACAAATGACGAAAACGGACGGATTTCTCAGGTTTTTACTACATATGAACACTTTTCACATTCTCCCATGCAACTCGGCTGCTAGTCCTCCACTCATGCAAAATCTTAAGTTCCTAGCTCGTGTCCAAGGCACCAAAGAAGGGTAAAAAATCAATAATCGATAGCTAAAACTTGATTTGTACTTTTTCTTACTGGCTATTACATCAACTTAGAAGCTTCTTCTGTATTCTACTTTGGTGCTTTTTGTGTCTCCTAATGCCGCAGCACGCGACATAGCTTTGCAGACGATAAATGTAACAGTTTCAGAGAGAAGAGCGGCCAATGTGACGATCTGGCTTTAAGTCGATTCAATAACAAATGACGAAAACGGACGCATTTCTTAGGTTTTTACTATATATGAACACTTTCCACAGTCTCCCGTGCAACGCGGCTGCTAGTTCTCCCTTCATGCAAAGTCGTATGCTCCTAGTTCATCGCCAAGGCACCAAAGAATGGTAAAAAAGTCAATAATCCATAACTAAAACTTGAATTGTACTTCTTCTTACTGGCTATTACATCAACATAGAAGCTTCATCTATGTTCTACTATGGTGCTTTTAGTGTCTCCGCATACCGCAGCACGCGTCATAGCTTTTCAGACGATAAGTACAACCGTTTCAGAGAGAAGAGCGGCTAATGTGACGATCTGGCTTTAAGTCGATTCGATAACAAATGACGAAAACGGACGGATTTCTCAGGTTTTTACTACATTTGAACTCTTTTCACATTCTTCCGTGCAACTCGGCTGCTAGTCCTCCTTTCATGCAGAATCTTAAGGTCCTAACTCATGTCCAAGGCACCAAAGCCAGCTAAAAAGTCAATAATCGATAACTAAAACATGAATTGTACTACTTCTTACTGGCTATTACATCAACTTAGAAGCTTCATCTGTGTTCTACTATGGTGCTTTTAGTGTCTCCGCATACCGCAGCACGCGTCATAGCTTTGCAGACGATAAGTACAACCGTTTCAGAGAGAAGAGCGGCCAATGTGACGATCTGGCTTTAAGTCGATTCGATAACAAATGACGAATACGGACGGATTTCTCAGGTTTTTACTACATATGAACACTTTTCTCATTTCCCAAGCATCTCGGCTGCTAGTCCTCAATTCATGCAGAATCTTAAGGTCCTAGCTCATGTCCAAGGCACGAAAGGCAGCTAAAAGGTCAATAATCGATACCTAAAACTTGAATTGTACTACTTCTTACTGGCTATTACATCAACTTAGAAGCTTAATCTGTGTTCTACTGTGGTGCTTTTAGTGTCTCCGCATAACGCAGCACGCGACATAGCTTTGCAGACGATAAGTACAACCGTTTCAGAGAGAAGAGCGGCCAATGTGGCGATCAGGCTTTAAGTCGATTCGATAACAAATGACGAAAACGGACGGATTTCTCAGGTTTTTACTACATATGAACACTTTTCACATTCTCCCGTGCAACTCGGCTGCTAGTCCTCCTTTCATGCAAAATCTTAAGGTCCTACCTCAGGTCCAAGGCACCAAAGCCAGCTAAAAAGTCAATAATCGATACCTAAAACTTGAATTGTACTACTTCTTACCGGCTATTACATCAACTTAGAAGCATCATCTGTGTTCTACTATGGTGCTTTTAGTGTCTTTGCAAACCGCAGCACGTGGCATAGCTTTGCAGACGATAAGTACAGCCGTTTCAGAGAGAAGAGCGGCCAATGTGACGATCTGGCTTTAAGTCGATTCGATAACAAATGACGAAAACGGACGGATTTCTCAGGTTTTTACTACATATGAACACTTTTCACATTCTACCATGCAACTCGGCTGCTAGTCCTCCTTTCATGCAGAATCCTAAGGTCCTAGCTCGTGTCCAAGGCACCAAAGCCAGCAAAAAATTCAATAATCGATACCTAAAATCTTGAATTGTACTACTTCTTACTGGCTATTACATCAACTCAGAAGCTTCATCTGTGTTCTACTATGGTGCTTTTAGTGTCGCCACATACCGCAGCACGCCACATAGCTTTGCAGACGTTAAGTACAACCGTTTCAGAGAGAAGAGCGGCCAATGTGACGACCTAGCTTTAAGTCGATTCGATAACAAATGACGAATACGGACGGATTTCTCAGGTTTTTACTACATATGAACACTTTTCACATTCTCCCGTGCAACTCGGCTGCTAGTCCTCCTTTCATGCAGAATCTCAAGGTCCTAGCTCGTGTCCAAGGCACCAAAGCCAGCAAAAAAGTCAATAATCGATACCTAAAACTTGAATTGTACAACTTCTCACTGCCTATTACAACAACTTAGAAGCTTCATCTGTATTCTACTATGGTGCTATTAGTGTCGCCACATACCGCAGCACGCCACATAGCTTTGCAGACGATAAGTACAACCGTTTCAGAGAGAAGAGCGGCCAATGTGGCGATCAGGCTTTAAGTCGATTCGATAACAAATGACGAAAACGGACGGATTTCTCAGGTTTTTACTACATATGAACACTTTACACATTCTCCCGAGCAACGCGGCTGTTAGTCCTCCTTTCATGCAGAATCTTACGTTCCTAGCTCATGTCCAAGGCACCAAAGCCAGCTAAAAAGTCAACAATCGATACCTGCATACCACAGCACGCGACATAGCTTTGCAGACGATAAATACAAACTTTTCAGAGAGAAGAGCGGCCAATGTGACGAACTGGTTTTTAGTCGATTCGATAACACGTGACGAAAACGGACGGATTTCTCAGGTTTTTACTACATATGAACACTTTTAAGATTCTCCTGTGCAACTCGGCAGCTACTCCTCCTTTCATGCAAAATCTTAAGGTCCTACCTCAGGTCCAAGGCACCAAAGCCAGCTAAAAGGTCAATAATCGATACCTAAAACTTGAATTGTACTACTTCTTACCGGCTATTACATCAACTTAGAAGCATCATCTGTGTTCTACTATGTTGCTTTTAGTGTCTTTGCAAACTGCAGCACGTGACATAGTTTTGCAGACGATAAGTACAACCGTTTCAGAGAGAAGAGCGGCCAATGTGACGATCTGGCTTTAAGTCGATTCGATAACAAATGACGAAAACGGACGGATTTCTCAGGTTTTTACTACATATGAACACTTTTCACATTCTACCATGCAACTCGGCTGCTAGTCCTCCTTTCATGCAGAATCCTAAGGTCCTAGCTCGTGTCCAAGGCACCAAAGCCAGCAAAAAATTCAATAATCGATACCTAAAATCTTGAATTGTACTACTTCTTACTGGCTATTACATCAACTCAGAAGCTTCATCTGTGTTCTACTATGGTGCTTTTAGTGTCGCCACATACCGCAGCACGCCACATAGCTTTGCAGACGTTAAGTACAACCGTTTCAGAGAGAAGAGCGGCCAATGTGACGACCTAGCTTTAAGTCGATTCGATAACAAATGACGAATACGGACGGATTTCTCAGGTTTTTACTACATATGAACACTTTTCACATTCTCCCGTGCAACTCGGCTGCTAGTCCTCTTTTCATGCAGAATCTTAAGGTCCTAGCTCATGTCCAAGGCACCAAAGCCAGCTAAAAAGTCAATAATCGATACCTAAAACTTGAATTGTACTACTTCTTACTGGCAATTACATCAACTTAGAAGCTTCATCTGTGTTCTACTATGGTGCTTTTAGTGTCTCCACATACCGCAGCACGCGTCATAGCTTTGCAGACGATAAGTACAACCGTTTCAGAGAGAAGAGCGGCCAATGTGACGATCTGGCTTTAAGTCGATTCCATAACAAATGACGGAAACGGACGGATTTCTCAGGTTTTTACTACATATGAACACTTTTCACATTCTCCCATGCAACTCGGCTGCTAGTCCTCCTTTCATGCAAAATCTTAAGTTCCTAGCACATGTGCAAGGCACCAAAGAAGGGTATAAAATCAATAATCTATAACTAAAACTCTAATTGTACTACTTCTTACTGGCTATTACATCAACTTAGAAGCGTCATCTGTGTTCTACTATGGTGCTTTTAGTGTCTCCGCACACCGCAGCACGCGACATAGCTTTGCAGACGATAAGTACAACCGTTTCAGAGAGAAGAGCGGCCAATGTGACGATCTGGCTTTAAGTCGATTCGATAACAAATGACGAAAACGGACGGATTTCTCAGGCTTTTACTACATATGAACACTTTTCACATTCTCCCATGCAACTCGGCTGCTAGTCCTCCTTTCATGCAGAATCTCAAGGTCCTAGCTCATGTCCAAGGCACGAAAGGCAGCTAAAAAGTCAATAATCGATACCTAAAACTTGAATTGTACTACTTCTTACTGGCTATTACATCAACTTAGAAGCTTCATCTGTGTTCTACTGTGGTGCTTTTAGTGTCTCCGCATAACGCAGCACGCGACATAGCTTTGCAGACGATAAGTACAACCGTTTCAGAGAGAAGAGCGGACAATGTGGCGATCAGGCTTTAAGTCGATTCGATAACAAATGACGAAAACGGACGGATTTCTCAGGTTTTTACTACATATGAACACTTTTCACATTCTCCCGAGCAACGCGGCTGTTAGTCCTCCTTTCATGCAGAATCTTATGTTCCTAGCTCATGTCCAAGGCACCAAAGCCAGCTAAAAAGTCAACAATCGATACCTGCATACCACAGCACGCGACATAGCTTTGCAGACGATAAATACAAACTTTTCAGAGAGAAGAGCGGCCAATGTGACGAACTGGTTTTTAGTCGATTCGATAACACGTGACGAAAACGGACGGATTTCTCAGGTTTTTACTACATATGAACACTTTTAACATTCTCCTGTGCAACTCGGCAGCTACTCCTCCTTTCATGCAAAATCTTAAGGTCCTAGCTCAGGTCCAAGGCACCAAAGCCAGCTAAAAAGTCAATAATCGATACCTAAAACTTGAATTGTACTACTTCTTACTGGCTATTACATCAACTTTGAAGCATCATCTGTGTTCTACTATGGTGCTTTTAGTGTCTTTGCAAACCGCAGCACGTGACATAGCTTTGCAGACGATAAGTACAACCGTTTCAGAGAGAAGAGCGGCCAATGTGACGATCTGGCTTTAAGTCGATTCGATAACAAATGACGAAAACGGACGGATTTCTCAGGTTTTTACTACATATGAACACTTTTCACATTCTACCATGCAACTCGGGTGCTAGTCCTCCTTTCATGCAGAATCCTAAGGTCCTAGCTCATGTCCAAGGCACCAAAGCCAGCAAAAAATTCAATAATCGATACCTAAAATCTTGAATTGTACTACTTCTTACTGGCTATTACATCAACTCAGAAGCTTCATCTGTCTTCTACTATGGTGCTTTTAGTGTCTCCGCATACCGCAGCACGCGACATAGCTTTGCAGACGATAAGTACAACCGTTTCAGATAGAAGAGCGGCCAATGTGACGATCTGGGTATAAGTCGATTCGGTAACAAATGACGAAAACGAACGGATTTCTCAGGTTTTTACTACATATGAACACTTTTCACATTCTCCCGTGCAACTCGGCTGCTAGTCCTCCTTTCATGCAGAATCTCAAGGTCCTAGCTCATGTCCAAGGCACCAAAGCCAGCAAAAAAGTCAATAATCGATACCTAAAACTTGAATTGTACAACTTCTTACTGGCTATTACAACAACTTAGAAGCTTCATCTGTATTCTACTATAGTGCTATTAGTGTCGCCACATACCGCAGCACGCCACATAGCTTTGCAGACGTTAAGTACAACCGTTTCAGAGAGAAGAGCGGCCAATGTGACGACCTAGCTTCAAGTCGATTCGATAACAAATGACGAATACGGTTGGATTTCTCAGGTTTTTACTACATATGAACACTTTTCACATTCTCCCGTGCAACTCGGCTGCTAGTCCTCCTTTCATGCAGAATTTCAAGGTCCTAGCTCATGTCCAAGGCACCAAAGCCAGCAAAAAATTCAATAATCGGTACCTAAAACTTGAATTGTACAACTTCTCACTGCCTATTTCAACAACTTAGAAGCTTCATCTGTATTCTACTATGGTGCTTTTAGTGTCTCCACATACCGCAGCACGCGTCATAGCTTTGCAGACGATAAGTACAACCGTTTCAGAAAGAAGAGCGGCCAATGTGACGATCTGGCTTTAAGTCGATTCCATAACAAATGACGGAAACGGACGGATTTCTCAGGTTTTTACTACATATGAACACTTTTCACATTCTACCATGCAACTCGGCTGCTAGTCCTCCTTTCATGCAAAATCTTAAGTTCCTAGCACATATGCAAGGCACCAAAGAAGGGTATAAAATCAATAATCTATAACTAAAACTCTAATTGTACTACTTCTTACTGGCTATTACATCAACTTAGAAGCGTCATCTGTGTTCTACTATGGTGCTTTTAGTGTCTCCTAATGCCGCAGCACGCGACATAGCTTTGCAGACGATAAGTACAACCGTTTCAGAGAGAAGAGCGGCCAATGTGACGATCTGGCTTTAAGTCGATTCGATAACAAATGACGAAAACGGACGGATTTCTCAGGTTTTTACTACATATGAACACTTTTCACTTTCTACCATGCAACTCGGCTGCTAGTCCTCCTTCCATGCAGAATCCTAAGGTCCTAGCTCATGTCCAAGGCACCAAAGCCAGCAAAAAATTCAATAATCGATACCTAAAATCTTGAATTGTACTACTTCTTACTGGCTATTACATCAACTCAGAAGCTTCATCTGTGTTCTACTATGGTGCTTTTAGTGTCTCCGCATACCGCAGCACGCGACATAGCTTTGCAGACGATAAGTACAACCGTTTCAGAGAGAAGAGCGGCCAATGTGACGATCTGGGTTTAAGTCGATTCGATAACAAATGACGAAAACGGACGGATTTCTCAGGTTTTTACTACATATGAACACTTTTCACATTCTACCATGCAACTCGGCTGCTAGTCCTCCTTTCATGCAGAATCCTAAGGTCCTAGCTCATGTCCAAGGCACCAAAGCCAGCAAAAAATTCAATAATCGATACCTAAAATCTTGAATTGTACTACTTCTTACTGGCTATTACATCAACTCAGAAGCTTCATCTGTGTTCTACTATGGTGCTTTTAGTGTCTCCGCATACCGCAGCACGCGACATAGCTTTGCAGACGATAAGTACAACCGTTTCAGAGAGAAGAGCGGCCAATGTGACGATCTGGGTTTAAGTCGATTCGGTAACAAATTACGAAAACGGTCGGATTTCTCAGGTTTTTACTACATATGAACACTTTTCACATTCTCCCGTGCAACTCGGCTGCTAGTCCTCCTTTCATGCAGAATCTCAAGGTCCTAGCTCATGTCCAAGGCACCAAAGCCAGCAAAAAAGTCAATAATCGATACCTAAAACTTGAATTGTACAACTTCTCACTGCCTATTACAACAACTTAGAAGCTTCATCTGTATTCTACTATGGTGCTATTAGTGTCGCCACATACCGCAGCACGCCACATAGCTTTGCAGACGATAAGTACAACCGTTTCAGAGAGAAGAGCGGCCAATGTGACGACCTAGCTTTAAGTCGATTCGATAACAAATGACGAAAACGGACGGATTTCTCAGCTTTTTACTACATATGATCACTTTTCACATTCTCCCATGCAACTAGGCTGCTAGTCCTCCTTTCATGCAGAATCTTAAGGTCCTAGCTCATGTCCAAGGCACCAAAGCCAGCTAAAAAGTCAATAATCGATATACCTAAAACTTGAATTGTACTACTTCTTACTGACTACTACAACAACTTAGAAGCTTCATCTGTGTTCTACTATGGTGCTTTTACTGTCCCCACATACCGCAGCACGCGACATAGCTTTGCAGACGATAAGTACAACCGTTTCAGAGAGAAGAGCGGCCAATGTGACGACCTGGCTTTAAGTCGATTCGATAACAAATGACGAAAACGGACGGATTTCTCAGGTTTTTACTACATATGAACACTCTTCACATTCTCCTGTGCAACTCGGCTGCTAGTCCTCTTTTCATGCAGAATCTTAAGGTCCTAGCTCATGTCCAAGGCACCAAAGCCAGCTAAAAAGTCAATAATCGATACCTAAAACTTGAATTGTACTACTTCTTACTGGCAATTACATCAACTTAGAAGCTTCATCTGTGTTCTACTATGGTGCTTTTAGTGTCACCACATACCGCAGCAAGCGACATAGCTTTGCAGACGATAAGTACAACCGTTCCAGAGAGAAGAGCGGCCAATGTGACGAACTGGTTTTTAGTCGATTCGATACGCGCGACGAAAACGGACGGATTTCTCAGGTTTTTACTACATATGAACACTTTTAAGATTCTCCTGTGCAACTCGGCAGCTACTCCTCCTTTCATGCAAAATCTTAAGGTCCTAGCTCAGGTCCAAGGCACCAAAGCCAGCTAAAAAGTCAATAATCGATACCTAAAACTTGAATTGTACTACTTCTTACCGGCTGTTACATCAACTTAGGAGCATCATCTGTGTTCTACTATGGTGCTTTTAGTTTCTTTGCAAACCGCAGCACGTGACATAGCTTTGCAGACGATAAGTACAACCGTTTCAGAGAGAAGAGCGGCCAATGTGACGACCTGGCTTTAAGTCGATTCGATAACAAATGACGAAAACGGACGGATTTCTCAGGTTTTTACTACATATGAACACTTTTCACATTCTACCATGCAACTCGGCTGCTAGTCCTCCTTTCATGCAGAATCCTAAGGTCCTAGCTCATGTCCAAGGCACCAAAGCCAGCAAAAAAGTCAATAATCGATACCTAAAACTTGAATTGTACAACTTCTCACTGCCTATTACAACAACTTAGAAGCTTCATCTGTATTCTACTATGGTGCTATTAGTGTCGCCACATACCGCAGCACGCCACATAGCTTTGCAGACGATAAGTACAACCGTTTCAGAGAGAAGAGCGGCCAATGTGACGACCTAGCTTTAAGTCGATTCGATAACAAATGACGAAAACGGACGGATTTCTCAGGTTTTTACTACATATGATCACTTTTCACATTCTCCCATGCAACTAGGCTGCTAGTCCTCCTTTCATGCAGAATCTTAAGGTCCTAGCTCATGTCCAAGGCACCAAAGCCAGCTAAAAAGTCAATAATCGATATACCTAAAACTTGAATTGTACTACTTCTTACTGACCACTACAACAACTTAGAAGCTTCATCTGTGTTCTACTATGGTGCTTTTACTGTCCCCACATACCGCAGCACGCGACATAGCTTTGCAGACGATAAGTACAACCGTTTCAGAGAGAAGAGCGGCCAATGTGACGACCTGGCTTTAAGTCGATTCGATAACAAATGACGAAAACGGACGGATTTCTCAGGTTTTTACTACATATGAACACTTTTCACATTCTCCTGTGCTACTCGGCTGCTAGTCTTCTTTTCGTGCAGAATCTTAAGGTCCTAGCTCATGTCCAAGGCACCAAAGCCAGCTAAAAAGTCAATAATCGATACCTAAAACTTGAATTGTACTACTTCTTACTGGCAATTACATCAACTTAGAAGCTTCATCTGTGTTCTACTATGGTGCTTTTAGTGTCTCCACATACCGCAGCACGCGTCATAGCTTTGCAGACGATAAGTACAACCGTTTCAGAGAGAAGAGCGGCCAATGTGACGATCTGGCTTTAAGTCGATTCGATAACAAATGACGGAAACGGACGGATTTCTCAGGTTTTTACTACATATGAACACTTTTCACATTCTACCAT
This sequence comes from Schistocerca gregaria, assembly GCF_023897955.1. Taxonomy (NCBI): domain Eukaryota; kingdom Metazoa; phylum Arthropoda; class Insecta; order Orthoptera; family Acrididae; genus Schistocerca; species Schistocerca gregaria. The sequence continues at coordinate 9,069,203 of NW_026061795.1, forward strand.
GCAACTCGGCTGCTAGTCCTCCTTTCATGCAAAATCTTAAGTTCCTAGCACATATGCAAGGCACCAAAGAAGGGTATAAAATCAATAATCTATAACTAAAACTCTAATTATACTACTTCTTACTGGCTATTACATCAACTTAGAAGCGTCATCTGTGTTCTACTATGGTGCTTTCAGTGTCTCCGCACACCGCAGCACGCGACATAGCTTTGCAGACGATAAGTACAACCGTTTCAGAGAGAAGAGCGGCCAATGTGACGATCTGGCTTTAAGTCGATTCGATAACAAATGATGAAAACGGACGGATTTCTCAGGTTTTTACTACATATGAACACTTTTCACATTCTCCCATGCAACTCGGCAGCTAGTCCTCCTTTCATGCAGAATCTCAAGGTCCTAGCTCATGTCCAAGGCACCAAAGCCAGCAAAAAAGTCAATAATCGATACCTAAAACTTGAATTGTACTACTTCTTACTGGCTATTACATCAACTCAGAAGCTTCATCTGTGTTCTACTATGGTGCTTTTAGTGTCACCACATACCGCAGCAAGCGACATAGCTTTGCAGACGATAAGTACAACCGTTTCAGAGAGAAGAGCGGCCAATGTGACGATCTGGCTTTAAGTCGATTCGATAACAAATGACGAAAACGGACGGATTTCTCAGGTTTTTACTACATATGAACACTTTTCACATTCTACCATGCAACTCGGCTGCTAGTCCTCCTTTCATGCAGAATCCTAAGGTCCTAGCTCATGTCCAAGGCACCAAAGCCAGCAAAAAAGTCAATAATCGATACCTAAAACTTGAATTGTACAACTTCTTACTGGCTATTACAACAACTTAGAAGCTTCATCTGTATTCTACTATGGTGCTATTAGTGTCGCCACATACCGCAGCACGCCACATAGCTTTGCAGACGATAAGTACAACCGTCTCAGAGAGAAGAGCGGCCAATGTGACGACCTAGCTTTAAGTCGATTCGATAACAAATGACGAAAACGGACGGATTTCTCAGGTTTTTACTACATATGAACACTTTTCACATTCTCCCATGCAACTCGGCTGCTAGTCCTCCTTTCATGCAAAGTCTTAAGTTCCTAGCTCGTGTCCAAGGCACCAAAGAAGGGTAAAAAATCAATAATCGATAGCTAAAACTTGATTTGTACTTTTTCTTCCTGGCTATTACATCAACTTAGAAGCTTCTTCTGTGTTCTACTTAGGTGCTTTTTGTGTCTCCTAATGCCGCAGCACGCGACATAGCTTTGCAGACGATAAGTACAACCGTTTCAGAGAGAAGTGCGGCCAATGTGGCGATCAGGCTTTAAGTCGATTCGATAACAAATGACGAAAACGGACGGATTTCTCAGGTTTTTACTACATATGAACACTTTTCACATTCTCCCGAGCAACGCGGCTGTTAGTCCTCCTTTCATGCAGAATCTTAAGTTCCTAGCTCATGTCCAAGGCACCAAAGCCAGCTAAAAAGTCAATAATCGATACCTGTATACCACAGCACGCGAATAGCTTTGCAGACGATAAATACAAACTTTTCAGAGAGAAGAGCGGCCAATGTGACGAACTGGTTTTTAGTCGATTCGATAACACGTGACGAAAACGGACGGATTTCTCAGGTTTTTACTACATATGAACACTTTTAACATTCTCCTGTGCAACTCGGCACCTACTCCTCCTTTCATGCAGAATCTCAAGGTCCTAGCTCATGTCCAAGGCACCAAAGCCAGCAAGAAAGTCAATAATCGATACCTAAAACTTGAATTGTACAACTTCTCACTGCCTATTACAACAACTTAGAAGTTTCATCTGTATTCTACGATGGTGCTATTAGTGTCGCCACATACCGCAGCACGCCACATAGCTTTGCAGACGATAAGTACAACCGTTTCAGAGAGAAGAGCGGCCAATGTGACGACCTAGCTTTAAGTCGATTCGATAACAAATGACGAAAACGGACGGATTTCTCAGGTTTTTACTACATATGAACACTTTTCACATTCTACCATGCAACTCGGCTGCTAGTCCTCCTTTCATGCAGAATCCTAAGGTCCTAGCTCATGTCCAAGGCACCAAAGCCAGCAAAAAAAGTCAATAATCGATACCTAAAACTTGAATTGTACAACTTCTTACTGGCTATTACAACAACTTAGAAGCTTCATCTGTATTCTACTATGGGTCTATTAGTGTCGCCACATACCGCAGCACGCCACATAGCTTTGCAGACGATAAGTACAACCGTTTCAGAGAGAAGAGGGGCCAATGTGACGACCTAGCTTTAAGTCGATTCGATAACAAATGACGAAAACGGTCGGATTTCTCAGGTTTTTACTACATATGAACACTTTTCACATTCTCCCGTGCAACTCGGCTGCTAGTCCTCCTTTCATGCAGAATCTCAAAGTTCTAGCTCATGTCCAAGGCACTAAAGCCAGCTAAAAAGTCAATAATCGATACCTAAAACTTGAATTGTACAACTTCTCACTGCCTATTTCAACAACTTAGAAGCTTCATCTGTATTCTACTATGGTGCTATTAGTGTCGCCACATACCGCAGCACGCCACATAGCTTTGCAGACGATAAGTACAACCGTCTCAGAGAGAAGAGCGGCCAATGTGACGACCTAGCTTTAAGTCGATTCGATAACAAATGACGAAAACGGACGGATTTCTCAGGTTTTTACTACATATGAACACTTTTCACATTCTCCCATGCAACTCGGCTGCTAGTCCTCCTTTCATGCAAAGTCTTCAGTTCCTAGCTCGTGTCCAAGGCACCAAAGAAGGGTAAAAAATCAATAATCGATAGCTAAAACTTGATTTGTACTTTTTCTTACTGGCTATTACATCAACTTAGAAGCTTCTTCTGTGTTCTACTTAGGTGCTTTTTGTGTCTCCTAATGCCGCAGCACGCGACATAGCTTTGCAGACGATAAGTACAACCGTTTCAGAGAGAAGAGCGGCCAATGTGGCGATCTGGCTTGAAGTCGATTCGATAACAAATGACGAAAACGGACGGATTTCTCAGGTTTTTACTACATATGAACACTTTTCACATTCTCCGGTGCAACTCGGCTGCTAGTCCTCCTTTCATGCAGAATCTCAAGGTTCTAACTCATGTCCAAGGCACTAAAGCCAGCTAAAAAGTCAATAATCGATACCTAAAACTTGAATTGTACAACTTCTCACTGCCTATTTCAACAACTTAGAAGCTTCATCTGTATTCTACTATGGTGCTATTAGTGTCGCCACATACCGCAGCACGCCACATAGCTTTGCAGACGATAAGTACAACCGTCTCAGAGAGAAGAGCGGCCAATGTGACGACCTAGCTTTAAGTCGATTCGATAACAAATGACGAAAACGGACGGATTTCTCAGGTTTTTACTACATATGAACACTTTTCACATTCTCCCATGCAACTCGGCTGCTAGTCCTCCTTTCATGCAAAGTCTTAAGTTCCTAGCTCGTGTCCAAGACACCAAAGAAGGGTAAAAAATCAATAATCGATAGCTAAAACTTGATTTGTACTTTTTCTTACTGGCTATTACATCAACTTAGAAGCTTCTTCTGTGTTCTACTTAGGTGCTTTTTGTGTCTCCTAATGCCGCAGCACGCGACATAGCTTTGCAGACGATAAGTACAACCGTTTCAGAGAGAAGAGCGGCCAATGTGGCGATCAGGCTTTAAGTCGATTCGATAACAAATGACGAAAACGGACGGATTTCTCAGGTTTCTACTACATATGAACACTTTTCACATTCTCCCGAGCAACGCGGCTGTTAGTCCTCCTTTCATGCAGAATCTTAAGTTCCTAGCTCATGTCCAAGGCACCAAAGCCAGCTAAAAAGTCAATAATCGATACCTGTATACCACAGCACGCGAATAGCTTTGCAGACGATAAATACAAACTTTTCAGAGAGAAGAGCGGCCAATGTGACGAACTGGTTTTTAGTCGATTCGATAACACGTGACGAAAACGGACGGATTTCTCAGGTTTTTACTACATATGAACACTTTTCACATTCTCCTGTGCAACTCGGCACCTACTCCTCCTTTCATGCAGAATCTCAAGGTCCTAGCTCATGTCCAAGGCACCAAAGCCAGCAAGAAAGTCAATAATCGATACCTAAAACTTGAATTGTACAACTTCTCACTGCCTATTACAACAACTTAGAAGCTTCATCTGTATTCTACGATGGTGCTATTAGTGTCGCCACATACCGCAGCACGCCACATAGCTTTGCAGACGATAAGTACAACCGTTTCAGAGAGAAGAGCGGCCAATGTGACGATCTGGCTTTAAGTCGATTCGATAACAAATGACGAAAACGGACGGATTTCTCAGGTTTTTACTACATATGAACACTTTTCACATTCTACCATGCAACTCGGCTGTTAGTCCTCCTTTCATGCAGAATCCTAAGGTCCTAGCTCATGTCCAAGGCACCAAAGCCAGCAAAAAATTCAATAATCGATACCTAAAAACTTGAATTGTACTACTTCTTACTGGCTATTACATCAGCTCAGAAGCTTCATCTGTGTTCTACTATGGTGCTTTTAGTGTCTCCGCATACCGCAGCACGCGACATAGCTTTGCAGACGATAAGTACAACCGTTTCAGAGAGAAGAGCGGCCAATGTGACGATCTGGGTTTAAGTCGATTCGATAACAAATGACGAAAACGAACGGATTTCTCAGGTTTTTACTACATATGAACACTTTTCACATTCTCCCGTGCAACTCGGCTGCTAGTCCTCCTTTCATGCAGAATCTCAAGGTCCTAGCTCATGTCCAAGGCACCAAAGCCAGCAAAAAAGTCAATAATCGATACCTAAAACTTGAATTGTACAACTTCTTACTGGCTATTACAACAACTTAGAAGCTTCAACTGTATTCTACTATGGTGCTATTAGTGTCGCCACATACCGCAGCACGCCACATAGCTTTGCAGACGATAAGTACAACCGTTTCAGAGAGAAGAGCGGCCAATGTGACGACCTAGCTTTAAGTCGATTCGATAACAAATGACGAAAACGGACGGATTTCTCAGGTTTTTACTACATATGAACACTTTTCACATTCTCCCGTGCAACTCGGCTGCTAGTCCTCCTTTCATGCAGAATCTCAAGGTCCTAGCTCATGTCCAAGGCACCAAAGCCAGCAAGAAAGTCAATAATCGATACCTAAAACTTGAATTGTACAACTTCTCACTGCCTATTACAACAACTTAGAAGCTTCATCTGTATTCTACGATGGTGCTATTAGTGTCGCCACATACCGCAGCACGCCACATAGCTTTGCAGACGATAAGTACAACCGTTTCAGAGAGAAGAGCGGCCAATGTGACGACCTAGCTTTAAGTCGATTCGATAACAAATGACGAAAACGGACGGATTTCTCAGGTTTTTACTACATATGAACACTTTTCACATTCTCCCATGCAACTCGGCTGCTAGTCCTCCTTTCATGCAGAATCTTAAGGTCCTAGCTCATGTCCAAGGCACCAAAGCCAGCTAAAAAGTCAATAATCGGTATACCTAAAACTTGAATTGTACTACTTCTTACTGGCTACTACAACAACTTAGAAGCTTCATCTGTGTTCTACTATGGTGCTTTTACTGTCCCCACATACCGCAGCACGCGACATAGCTTTGCAGACGATAAGTACAACCGTCTCAGAGAGAAGAGCGGCCAATGTGACGACCTGGCTTTAAGTCGATTTGATAACAAGTGACGAAAACGGACGGATTTCTCAGGTTTTTACTACATATGAACACTTTTCACATTCTCCTGTGCAACTCGGCTGCTAGTCCTCTTTTTATGCAGAATCTTAAGGTCCTAGCTCATGTCCAAGGCACCAAAGCCAGCTAAAAAGTCAATAAACGATACCTAAAACTTGAATTGTACTACATCTTACTGGCAATTACATCAACTTAGAAGCGTCATCTGTGTTCTACTATGGTGCTTTTAGTGTCTCCGCACACCGCAGCACGCGACATAGCTTTGCAGACGATAAGTACAACCGTTTCAGAGAGAAGAGCGGCCAATGTGACGATCTGGCTTTAAGTCGATTCGATAACAAATGACGAAAACGGTCGGATTTCTCAGCTTTTTACTACATATGAACACTTTTCACATTCTCCCATGCAACTCGGCTGCTAGTCCTCCTTTCATGCAGAATCTCAAGGTCGTAGCTCATGTCCAAGGCACCAAAGCCAGCAAAAAAGTCAATAATCGATACCTAAAACTTGAATTCTACTACTTCTTACTGGCTATTACATCAACTCAGAAGCTTCATCTGTGTTCTACTATGGTGCTTTTAATGTCACCACATACCGCAGCAGGCGACATAGCTTTGCAGACGATAAGTACAACCGTTTCAGAGAGAAGAGCGGCCAATGTGACGATCTGGCTTTAAGTCGATTCGATAACAAATGACGAAAACGGACGGATTTCTCAGGTTTTTACTACATATGAACACTTTTCACATACTCCCATGCAACTCGGCTGCTAGTCCTCCACTTATGCAAAATCTTAAGTTCTTAGCTCGTGTCCAAGGCACCAAAGAAGGGTAAAAAATCAATAATCGATAGCTAAAACTTGATTTGTACTTTTTCTTACTGGCTATTACATCAACTTAGAAGCTTCTCTGTGTTCTACTTTGGTGCTTTTTGTGTCTCCTAACGCCGCACACGCGACATAGCTTTGCAGACGATAAATGTAACAGTTTCAGAGAAAAGAGCGGCCAATGTGACGATCTGGCTTTAAGTCGATTCAATAACAAATGACGAAAACGGACGCATTTCTTAGGTTTTTACTATATATGAACACTTTCCACAGTCTCCCGTGCAACGCGGCTGCTAGTCCTCCCTTCATGCAAAGTCGTATGGTCCTAGTTCATCCCCAAGGCACCAAAGAATGGTAAAAAAGTCAATAATCCATAACTAAAACTTGAATTGTACTACTTCTTACTGGCTATTACATCAACTTAGAAGCTTCATCTGTGTTCTACTATGGTGCTTTTAGTGTCTCCGCATACCGCAGCACGCGTCATAGCTTTGCAGACGATAAGTACAACCGTTTCAGAGAGAAGAGCGGCCAATGTGACGATCTGGGTTTAAGTCGATTCGATAACAAATGACGAAAACGGACGGATTTCTCATGTTTTTACTACATATGAACACTTTTCACATTCTCCTGCGCTACTCGGCTGCTAGTCCTCCTTTCATGCAGAATCTTAAGGTCCTAGCTCATGTCCAAGGCACGAAAGGCAGCTAAAAAGTCAATAATCGATACCTAAAACTTGAATTGTACTACTTCTTACTGGCTATTACATCAACTTAGAAGCTTCATCTGTGTCTACTGTGGTGCTTTTAGTGTCTCCGCATAACGCAGCACGCGACATAGCTTTGCAGACGATAAGTACAACCGTTTCAGAGAGAAGAGCGGCCAATGTGGCGATCAGGCTTTAAGTCGACTCGATAACAAATGACGAAAACGGACGGAATTCTCAGGTTTTTACTACATATAAACACTTTTCACATTCTCCCGAGCAACGCGGCTGTTAGTCTTCCTTTCATGCAGAATCTTAAGTTCCTAGCTCATGTCCAAGGCACCAAAGCCAGCTAAAAAGTCAATAATCGATACCTGCATACCACAGCACGCGACATAGCTTTGCAGACGATAAATACAAACTTTTCAGAGAGAAGAGCGGCCAATGTGACGAACTGGTTTTTAGTCGATTCGATAACACGTGACGAAAACGGACGGATTTCTGAGGTTTTTACTACATATGAACACTTTTAACATTCTCCTGTGCAACTCGGCTGCTACTCCTCCTTTCATGCAAAATCTTAAGGTCCTAGCTCAGGTCCAAGGCACCAAAGCCAGCTAAAAAGTCAATAATCGATACCTAAAACTTGAATTGTACTACTTCTTACCGGCTATTACATCAACTTAGAAGCATCATCTGTGTTCTACTATGGTGCTTTTAGTGTCTTTCCAAACCGCAGCACGTGACATAGCTTTGCAGACGATAAGTACAACCGTTTCAGAGAGAAGAGCGGCCAATGTGACGATCTGGCTTTAAGTCGATTCGATAACAAATGACGAAAACGGACGGATTTCTCAGGTTTTTACTACATATGAACACTTTTCACATTCTACCATGCAACTCGGCTGCTAGTCCTCCTTTCATGCAGAATCCTAAGGTCCTAGCTCATGTCCAAGGCACCAAAGCCAGCAAAAAATTCAATAATCGATACCTAAAAACTTGAATTGTACTACTTCTTACTGGCTATTACATCAACTCAGAAGCTTCATCTGTGTTCTACTATGGTGCTTTTAGTGTCTCCGCATACCGCAGCACGTGACATAGCATTGCAGACGATAAGTACATCCGTTTCAGAGAGAAGAGCGGCCAATGTGACGATCTGGGTTTAAGTCGATTCGATAACAAATGACGAAAACGAACGGTTTTCTCAGGTTTTTACTACATATGAACACTTTTCACATTCTCCCGTGCAACTCGGCTGCTAGTCCTCCTTTCATGCAGAATCTCAAGGTCCTAGCTCATGTCCAAGGCACCAAAGCCAGCAAAAAAGTCAATAATCGATACCTAAAACTTGAATTGTACAACTTCTTACTGGCTATTACAACTACTTAGAAGCTTCATCTGTATTCTACTATGGTGCTATTAGTGTCCCCACATACCGCAGCACGCCACATAGCTTTGCAGACGATAAGTACAACCGTGTCAGAGAGAAGAGCGGCCAATGTGACGACCTAGCTTTAAGTCGATTCGATAACAAATGACGAAAACGGACGGATTTCTCAGGTTTTTACTACATATGAACACTTTTCACATTCTCCCATGCAACTCGGCTGCTAGTCCTCCTTTCATGCAGAATCTTAAGGTCCTAGCTCATGTCTAAGGCACTAAAGACAACTAAAAAGTCAATAATCGATACTTAAAACTTGAATTGTACTACTTCTTACTGGCTATTACATCAACTTCGAAGCTTCATCTGTGTTCTACTATGGTGCTTTTAGTGTCTCCACATACCGCAGCAAGCGACATAGCTTTGCAGACGATAAGTACAACCGTTTCAGAGAGAAGAGCGGCCAATGTGACGATCAGGCTTTAAGTCGATTCGATAACAAATGACGAAAACGGACGGATTTCTCAGGTTTTTACTATATATGAACACTTTTCACATTCTCCCATGCAACTCGGCTGCTAGACCTCCTTTCATGCAGAATCTTAAGGTCCTAACTCATGTCCAAGGCACAAAAGCCAGCTAAGAAGTCAATAATCGATACCTAAAACTTGAATTGTACTACTTCTTACTGGCAATTACATCAACTTAGAAGCTTCATCTGTTCTACTATGGTGCTTTTAGTGTCTCCACATACCGCAGCACACGTCATAGCTTTGCAGACGATAAGTACAACCGTTTCAGAGAGAAGAGCGGCCAATGTGACGATCTGGCTTTAAGTCGATTCGATAACAAATGACGAAAACGGACGGATTTCTCAGGTTTTTACTACATATGAACACTTTTCACATTCTCCCATGCAACTAGGCTGCTAGTCCTCCTTTCATGCAGAATCCTAAGGTCCTAGCTCATGTCCAAGGCACCAAAGCCAGCAAAAAAGTCAATAATCGATACCTAATACTTGAATTGTACTACTTCTTACTGGCTATTACATCAACTCAGAAGCTTAATCTGTGTTCTACTATGGTGCTTTTAGTGTCTCCGCACACCGCAGCACGCGACATAGCTATGCAGACGATAAGTACAACCGTTTCAGAGAGAAGAGCGGCCAATGTGACGACCTGGCTTTAAGTCGATTCGATAACAAATGACGAATACGGACGGATTTCTCAGGTTTTTACTACATATGAACACTTTTCACATTCTCCCATGCAGCTCGGCTGCTAGTCCTCCTTTCATGCTGAATCCTAAGGTCCTAGCTCATGTCCAAGGCACCAAAGCCAGCAAAAAAGTCAATAATCGATACCTAAAACTTGAATTGTACTACTTCTTACTGGCTATTACATCAACTCAGAAGCTTCATCTGTGTTCTACTATGGTGCTTTTAGTGTCTCCGCATACCGCAGCACGCGACATAGCTGTGCAGACGATAAGTACAACCGTTTCAGAGAGAAGAGCGGCCAATGTGACGATCTGGGTTTAAGTCGATTCGATAACAAATGACGAAAACGAACGGATTTCTCAGGTTTTTACTACATATGAACACTTTTCACATTCTCCCGTGCAACTCGGCTGCTAGTCCTCCTTTCATGCAGAATCTCAAGGTCCTAGCGCATGTCAAAGGCACCAAAGCCAGCAAAAAAGTCAATAATCGATACCTAAAACTTGAATTGTACTACTTCTTACTGGCTATTACAACAACTTAGAAGCTTCATCTGTATTCTACTATGGTGCTATTAGTGTCGCCACATACCGCAGCACGCGACATAGCTTTGCAGACGATAAGTACAACTGTTTCAGAGAGAAAAGTGGCCAATGTGACCACCTAGCTTTAATTCGATTCGATAACAAATGACGAAAACGGCCGGATTTCCCAGGTTTTTACTACATATGAACACTTTTTACATTCTACCATGCAACTCGGCTGCTAGTCCTCCTTTCATGCAGAATCTTAAGGTCCTAGCTCATGTCTAAGGCACTAAAGACAACTAAAAAGTCAATAATCGATACCTAAAACTTGAATTGTACTACTTCTTACTGGCTATTACATCAACTTCGAAGCTTCATCTGTGTTCTACTATGGTGCTTTTAGTGTCTCCACATACCGCAGCAAGCGACATAGCTTTGCAGACGGTAAGTACAACCGTTTCAGCGAGAAGAGCGGCCAATGTGACGATCTGGCTTAAAGTCGATTCGATAACAAATGACGAAAACGAACGGATTTCTCAGGTTTTTACTACATATGAACACTTTTCACATTCTCCCGTGCAACTCGGCTGCTAGTCCTTGTTTCATGCAGAATCGTAAGGTCCTAGCTCATGCCCAAGGCACCAAAGCCAGCTAAAAAGTCAATAATCGATATACCTATAACTTGAATTGTACTACTTCTTACTGGCTATTACAACAACTTAGAAGCTTCATCTGTGTTCTACTATGGTGCTTTTAGTGTCCCCACATACCGCAGCACGCGACATAGCTTTGCAGACGATAAGTACAACCGTTTCAGAGAGAAGAGCGGCCAATGTGACGATCTGGGTTTAAGTCGATTCGATAACAAATGACGAAAACGAAAGGATTTCTCAGGTTTTTACTACATATGAACACTTTTCACATTCTCCCGTCCAACTCGGCTGCTAGTCCTCCTTTCATGCAGAATCTCAAGGTCCTAGCTCATGTCCAAGGCACCAAAGCCAGCAAAAAAGTCAATAATCGATACCTAAAACTTGAATTGTACTACTTCTTACTGGCTATTACAAAAACTTAGAAGCTTCATCTGTATTCTACTATGGTGCTATTAGTGTCGCCACATACCGCAGCACGCGACATAGCTTTGCAGACGATAAGTACAACTGTTTCAGAGAGAAAAGCGGCCAATGTGACGACATAGCTTTAAGTCGATTCGATAACAAATGACGAAAACGGACGGATTTCTCAGGTTTTTACTACATATGAACACTTTTCACATTCTCCCATGCATCTCGGCTGCTAGTCCTCCTTTCATGCAGAATCTTAAGGTCCTAGCTCATGTCTAAGGCACTAAAGACAACTAAAAAGTCAATAATCGATACCTAAAACTTGAATTGTACTACTTCTTACTGGCTATTACATCAACTTCGAAGCTTCATCTGTGTTCTACTATGGTGCTTTTAGTGTCTCCACATACCGCAGCAAGCGACATAGCTTTGCAGACGATAAGTACAACCGGTTCAGAGAGAAGAGCGGCCAATGTGACGATCTGGCTTTAAGTCGATTCGATAACAAATGACGAAAACGGACGGATTTCTCAGGTTTTTACTATATATGAACACTTTTCACATTCTCCCATGCAACTCGGCTGCTAGTCCTCCTTTCATGCAGAATCTTAAGGTCCTAGCTCATGTCCAAGGCACAAAAGCCAGCTCAAAAGTCAATAATCGATACCTAAAACTTGAATTGTACTACTTCTTACTGGCAATTACATCAACTTAGAAGCTTCATCTGTTCTACTATGGTGCTTTTAGTGTCTCCACATACCGCAGCACGCGTCATAGCCTTGCAGACGATAAGTACAACCGTTTCAGAGAGAACAGCGGCCAATGTGACGATCTGGTTTTAAGTCGATTCGATAACAAATGACAAAAACGGACGGATTTCTCAGGTTTTTACTATATATGAACACTTTTCACATTCTCCCGTGCAACTCGGGTGCTAGTCCTCCTTTCATGCAGAATCTTAAGGTCCTAGCTCATGTCTAAGGCACTAAAGACAACTAAAAAGTCAATAATCGATACCTAAAACTTGAATTCTACTACTTCTTACTTGCTATTACATCAACTTCGAAGCTTCATCTGTGTTCTGCTATGGTGCTTTTATTGTCTAAACATACCGCAGCAAGCGACATAGCTTTGCAGACGATAAGTACAACCGTTTCAGAGAGAAGAGCGGCCAATGTGACGATCTGGCTTTAAGTCGATTCGATAACAAATGACGAAAACGTATGGAATTCTCAGGATTTTTCTAATTATGAACACTTTACACATTCTCCCTTGCAACTCGGCTGCAAGTCCTCCTTTCAGTCAGAATCTTAAGGTCTTAGCTCATGTCCAAGGCACCAAAGCCAGCTAAAAAGTCAATAATCGATACCTAATACTTGAATTGTACTACTTCTTACTGGCTATTACATCAACTCAGAAGCTTCATCTGTGTTCTACTATGGTGCTTTTAGTGTCTCCGCACACCGCAGCACGCGACATAGCTATGCAGACGATAAGTACAACCGTTTCAGAGAGAAGAGCGGCCAATGTGACGACCTGGCTTTAAGTCGATTCGATAACAAATGACGAATACGGACGGATTTCTCAGGTTTTTACTACATATGAACACTTTTCACATTCTCCCATGCAGCTCGGCTGCTAGTCCTCCTTTCATGCTGAATCCTAAGGTCCTAGCTCATGTCCAAGACACCAAAGCCAGCAAAAAAGTCAATAATCGATACCTAAAACTTGAATTGTACTACTTCTTACTGGCTATTACATCAACTCAGAAGCTTCATCTGTGTTCTACTATGGTGCTTTTAGTGTCTCCGCATACCGCAGCACGCGACATAGCTGTGCAGACGATAAGTACAACCGTTTCAGAGAGAAGAGCGGCCAATGTGACGATCTGGGTTTAAGTCGATTCGATAACAAATGACGAAAACGAACGGATTTCTCAGGTTTTTACTACATATGAACACTTTTCACATTCTCCCGTGCAACTCGGCTGCTAGTCCTCCTTTCATGCAGAATCTCAAGGTCCTAGCGCATGTCAAAGGCACCAAAGCCAGCAAAAAAGTCAATAATCGATACCTAAAACTTGAATTGTACTACTTCTTACTGGCTATTACAACAACTTAGAAGCTTCATCTGTATTCTACTATGGTGCTATTAGTGTCGCCACATACCGCAGCACGCGACATAGCTTTGCAGACGATAAGTACAACTGTTTCAGAGAGAAAAGTGGCCAATGTGACCACCTAGCTTTAATTCGATTCGATAACAAATGACGAAAACGGCCGGATTTCTCAGGTTTTTACTACATATGAACACTTTTCACATTCTACCATGCAACTCGGCTGCTAGTCCTCCTTTCATGCAGAATCTTAAGGTCCTAGCTCATGTCTAAGGCACTAAAGACAACTAAAAAGTCAATAATCGATACCTAAAACTTGAATTGTACTACTTCTTACTGGCTATTACATCAACTTCGAAGCTTCATCTGTGTTCTACTATGGTGCTTTTAGTGTCTCCACATACCGCAGCAAGCGACATAGCTTTGCAGACGGTAAGTACAACCGTTTCAGCGAGAAGAGCGGCCAATGTGACGATCTGGCTTTAAGTCGATTCGATAACAAATGACGAAAACGAACGGATTTCTCAGGTTTTTACTACATATGAACACTTTTCACATTCTCCCGTGCAACTCGGCTGCTAGTCCTTGTTTCATGCAGAATCGTAAGGTCCTAGCTCATGCCCAAGGCACCAAAGCCAGCTAAAAAGTCAATAATCGATATACCTATAACTTGAATTGTACTACTTCTTACTGGCTATTACAACAACTTAGAAGCTTCATCTGTGTTCTACTATGGTGCTTTTAGTGTCCCCACATACCGCAGCACGCGACATAGCTTTGCAGACGATAAGTACAACCGTTTCAGAGAGAAGAGCGGCCAATGTGACGATCTGGGTTTAAGTCGATTCGATAACAAATGACGAAAACGAAAGGATTTCTCAGGTTTTTACTACATATGAACACTTTTCACATTCTCCCGTCCAACTCGGCTGCTAGTCCTCCTTTCATGCAGAATCTCAAGGTCCTAGCTCATGTCCAAGGCACCAAAGCCAGCAAAAAAGTCAATAATCGATACCTAAAACTTGAATTGTACTACTTCTTACTGGCTATTACAAAAACTTAGAAGCTTCATCTGTATTCTACTATGGTGCTATTAGTGTCGCCACATACCGCAGCACGCGACATAGCTTTGCAGACGATAAGTACAACTGTTTCAGAGAGAAAAGCGGCCAATGTGACGACATAGCTTTAAGTCGATTCGATAACAAATGACGAAAACGGACGGATTTCTCAGGTTTTTACTACATATGAACACTTTTCACATTCTCCCATGCATCTCGGCTGCTAGTCCTCCTTTCATGCAGAATCTTAAGGTCCTAGCTCATGTCTAAGGCACTAAAGACAACTAAAAAGTCAATAATCGATACCTAAAACTTGAATTGTACTACTTCTTACTGGCTATTACATCAACTTCGAAGCTTCATCTGTGTTCTACTATGGTGCTTTTAGTGTCTCCACATACCGCAGCAAGCGACATAGCTTTGCAGACGATAAGTACAACCGGTTCAGAGAGAAGAGCGGCCAATGTGACGATCTGGCTTTAAGTCGATTCGATAACAAATGACGAAAACGGACGGATTTTTCAGGTTTTTACTATATATGAACACTTTTCACATTCTCCCATGCAACTCGGCTGCTAGTCCTCCTTTCATGCAGAATCTTAAGGTCCTAGCTCATGTCCAAGGCACAAAAGCCAGCTCAAAAGTCAATAATCGATACCTAAAACTTGAATTGTACTACTTCTTACTGGCAATTACATCAACTTAGAAGCTTCATCTGTTCTACTATGGTGCTTTTAGTGTCTCCACATACCGCAGCACGCGTCATAGCCTTGCAGACGATAAGTACAACCGTTTCAGAGAGAACAGCGGCCAATGTGACGATCTGGTTTTAAGTCGATTCGATAACAAATGACAAAAACGGACGGATTTCTCAGGTTTTTACTATATATGAACACTTTTCACATTCTCCCGTGCAACTCGGGTGCTAGTCCTCCTTTCATGCAGAATCTTAAGGTCCTAGCTCATGTCTAAGGCACTAAAGACAACTAAAAAGTCAATAATCGATACCTAAAACTTGAATTCTACTACTTCTTACTTGCTATTACATCAACTTCGAAGCTTCATCTGTGTTCTGCTATGGTGCTTTTATTGTCTAAACATACCGCAGCAAGCGACATAGCTTTGCAGACGATAAGTACAACCGTTTCAGAGAGAAGAGCGGCCAATGTGACGATCTGGCTTTAAGTCGATTCGATAACAAATGACGAAAACGTATGGAATTCTCAGGATTTTTCTAATTATGAACACTTTACACATTCTCCCTTGCAACTCGGCTGCAAGTCCTCCTTTCAGTCAGAATCTTAAGGTCTTAGCTCATGTCCAAGGCACCAAAGCCAGCTAAAAAGTCAATAATCGATACCTAATACTTGAATTGTACTACTTCTTACTGGCTATTACATCAACTCAGAAGCTTCATCTGTGTTCTACTATGGTGCTTTTAGTGTCTCCGCACACCGCAGCACGCGACATAGCTATGCAGACGATAAGTACAACCGTTTCAGAGAGAAGAGCGGCCAATGTGACGACCTGGCTTTAAGTCGATTCGATAACAAATGACGAATACGGACGGATTTCTCAGGTTTTTACTACATATGAACACTTTTCACATTCTCCCATGCAGCTCGGCTGCTAGTCCTCCTTTCATGCTGAATCCTAAGGTCCTAGCTCATGTCCAAGACACCAAAGCCAGCAAAAAAGTCAATAATCGATACCTAAAACTTGAATTGTACTACTTCTTACTGGCTATTACATCAACTCAGAAGCTTCATCTGTGTTCTACTATGGTGCTTTTAGTGTCTCCGCATACCGCAGCACGCGACATAGCTTTGCAGACGATAAGTACAACCGTTTCAGAGAGAAGAGCGGCCAATGTGACGATCTGTGTTTAAGTCGATTCGATAACAAATGACGAAAACGAACGGATTTCTCAGGTTTTTACTACATATGAACACTTTTCACATTCTCCCGTGCAACTCGGCTGCTAGTCCTCCTTTCATGCAGAATCTCAAGGTCCTAGCGCATGTCAAAGGCACCAAAGCCAGCAAAAAAGTCAATAATCGATACCTAAAACTTGAATTGTACTACTTCTTACTGGCTATTACAACAACTTAGAAGCTTCATCTGTATTCTACTATGGTGCTATTAGTGTCGCCACATACCGCAGCACGCGACATAGCTTTGCAGACGATAAGTACAACTGTTTCAGAGAGAAAAGTGACCAATGTGACCACCTAGCTTTAATTCGATTCGATAACAAATGACGAAAACGGACGGATTTCTCAGGTTTTTACTACATATGAACACTTTTCACATTCTACCATGCAACTCGGCTGCTAGTCCTCCTTTCATGCAGAATCTTAAGGTCCTAGCTCATGTCTAAGGCACTAAAGACAACTAAAAAGTCAATAATCGATACCTAAAACTTGAATTGTACTACTTCTTACTGGCTATTACATCAACTTCGAAGCTTCATCTGTGTTCTACTATGGTGCTTTTAGTGTCTCCACATACCGCAGCAAGCGACATAGCTTTGCAGACGGTAAGTACAACCGTTTCAGCGAGAAGAGCGGCCAATGTGACGATCTGGCTTTAAGTCGATTCGATAACAAATGACGAAAACGAACGGATTTCTCAGGTTTTTACTACATATGAACACTTTTCACATTCTCCCGTGCAACTCGGCTGCTAGTCCTTGTTTCATGCAGAATCGTAAGGTCCTAGCTCATGCCCAAGGCACCAAAGCCAGCTAAAAAGTCAATAATCGATATACCTATAACTTGAATTGTACTACTTCTTACTGGCTATTACAACAACTTAGAAGCTTCATCTGTGTTCTACTATGGTGCTTTTAGTGTCCCCACATACCGCAGCACGCGACATAGCTTTGCAGACGATAAGTACAACCGTTTCAGAGAGAAGAGCGGCCAATGTGACGATCTGGGTTTAAGTCGATTCGATAACAAATGACGAAAACGAAAGGATTTCTCAGGTTTTTACTACATATGAACACTTTTCACATTCTCCCGTCCAACTCGGCTGCTAGTCCTCCTTTCATGCAGAATCTCAAGGTCCTAGCTCATGTCCAAGGCACCAAAGCCAGCAAAAAAGTCAATAATCGATACCTAAAACTTGAATTGTACTACTTCTTACTGGCTATTACAAAAACTTAGAAGCTTCATCTGTATTCTACTATGGTGCTATTAGTGTCGCCACATACCGCAGCACGCGACATAGCTTTGCAGACGATAAGTACAACTGTTTCAGAGAGAAAAGCGGCCAATGTGACGACATAGCTTTAAGTCGATTCGATAACAAATGACGAAAACGGACGGATTTCTCAGGTTTTTACTACATATGAACACTTTTCACATTCTCCCATGCAGCTCGGCTGCTAGTCCTCCTTTCATGCTGAATCCTAAGGTCCTAGCTCATGTCCAAGACACCAAAGCCAGCAAAAAAGTCAATAATCGATACCTAAAACTTGAATTGTACTACTTCTTACTGGCTATTACATCAACTCAGAAGCTTCATCTGTGTTCTACTATGGTGCTTTTAGTGTCTCCGCATACCGCAGCACGCGACATAGCTTTGCAGACGATAAGTACAACCGTTTCAGAGAGAAGAGCGGCCAATGTGACGATCTGTGTTTAAGTCGATTCGATAACAAATGACGAAAACGAACGGATTTCTCAGGTTTTTACTACATATGAACACTTTTCACATTCTCCCGTGCAACTCGGCTGCTAGTCCTCCTTTCATGCAGAATCTCAAGGTCCTAGCGCATGTCAAAGGCACCAAAGCCAGCAAAAAAGTCAATAATCGATACCTAAAACTTGAATTGTACTACTTCTTACTGGCTATTACAACAACTTAGAAGCTTCATCTGTATTCTACTATGGTGCTATTAGTGTCGCCACATACCGCAGCACGCGACATAGCTTTGCAGACGATAAGTACAACTGTTTCAGAGAGAAAAGTGACCAATGTGACCACCTAGCTTTAATTCGATTCGATAACAAATGACGAAAACGGACGGATTTCTCAGGTTTTTACTACATATGAACACTTTTCACATTCTACCATGCAACTCGGCTGCTAGTCCTCCTTTCATGCAGAATCTTAAGGTCCTAGCTCATGTCTAAGGCACTAAAGACAACTAAAAAGTCAATAATCGATACCTAAAACTTGAATTGTACTACTTCTTACTGGCTATTACATCAACTTCGAAGCTTCATCTGTGTTCTACTATGGTGCTTTTAGTGTCTCCACATACCGCAGCAAGCGACATAGCTTTGCAGACGGTAAGTACAACCGTTTCAGCGAGAAGAGCGGCCAATGTGACGATCTGGCTTTAAGTCGATTCGATAACAAATGACGAAAACGAACGGATTTCTCAGGTTTTTACTACATATGAACACTTTTCACATTCTCCCGTGCAACTCGGCTGCTAGTCCTTGTTTCATGCAGAATCGTAAGGTCCTAGCTCATGCCCAAGGCACCAAAGCCAGCTAAAAAGTCAATAATCGATATACCTATAACTTGAATTGTACTACTTCTTACTGGCTATTACAACAACTTAGAAGCTTCATCTGTGTTCTACTATGGTGCTTTTAGTGTCCCCACATACCGCAGCACGCGACATAGCTTTGCAGACGATAAGTACAACCGTTTCAGAGAGAAGAGCGGCCAATGTGACGATCTGGGTTTAAGTCGATTCGATAACAAATGACGAAAACGAAAGGATTTCTCAGGTTTTTACTACATATGAACACTTTTCACATTCTCCCGTCCAACTCGGCTGCTAGTCCTCCTTTCATGCAGAATCTCAAGGTCCTAGCTCATGTCCAAGGCACCAAAGCCAGCAAAAAAGTCAATAATCGATACCTAAAACTTGAATTGTACTACTTCTTACTGGCTATTACAAAAACTTAGAAGCTTCATCTGTATTCTACTATGGTGCTATTAGTGTCGCCACATACCGCAGCACGCGACATAGCTTTGCAGACGATAAGTACAACTGTTTCAGAGAGAAAAGCGGCCAATGTGACGACATAGCTTTAAGTCGATTCGATAACAAATGACGAAAACGGACGGATTTCTCAGGTTTTTACTACATATGAACACTTTTCACATTCTCCCATGCATCTCGGCTGCTAGTCCTCCTTTCATGCAGAATCTTAAGGTCCTAGCTCATGTCTAAGGCACTAAAGACAACTAAAAAGTCAATAATCGATACATAAAACTTGAATTGTACTACTTCTTACTGGCTATTACATCAACTTCGAAGCTTCATCTGTGTTCTACTATGGTGCTTTTAGTGTCTCCACATACCGCAGCAAGCGACATAGCTTTGCAGACGATAAGTACAACCGGTTCAGAGAGAAGAGCGGCCAATGTGACGATCTGGCTTTAAGTCGATTCGATAACAAATGACGAAAACGGACGGATTTCTCAGGTTTTTACTATATATGAACACTTTTCACATTCTCCCATGCAACTCGGCTGCTAGTCCTCCTTTCATGCAGAATCTTAAGGTCCTAGCTCATGTCCAAGGCACAAAAGCCAGCTCAAAAGTCAATAATCGATACCTAAAACTTGAATTGTACTACTTCTTACTGGCAATTACATCAACTTAGAAGCTTCATCTGTTCTACTATGGTGCTTTTAGTGTCTCCACATACCGCAGCACGCGTCATAGCCTTGCAGACGATAAGTACAACCGTTTCAGAGAGAACAGCGGCCAATGTGACGATCTGGTTTTAAGTCGATTCGATAACAAATGACGAAAACGAACGGATTTCTCAGGTTTTTACTGTATATGAACACTTTTCACATTCTCCCGTGCAACTCGGGTGCTAGTCCTCCTTTCATGCAGAATCTTAAGGTCCTAGCTCATGTCTAAGGCACTAAAGACAACTAAAAAGTCAATAATCGATACCTAAAACTTGAATTCTACTACTTCTTACTTGCTATTACATCAACTTCGAAGCTTCATCTGTGTTCTGCTATGGTGCTTTTATTGTCTAAACATACCGCAGCAAGCGACATAGCTTTGCAGACGATAAGTACAACCGTTTCAGAGAGAAGAGCGGCCAATGTGACGATCTGGCTTTAAGTCGATTCGATAACAAATGACGAAAACGTATGGAATTCTCAGGATTTTTCTAATTATGAACACTTTACACATTCTCCCTTGCAACTCGGCTGCAAGTCCTCCTTTCAGTCAGAATCTTAAGGTCTTAGCTCATGTCCAAGGCACCAAAGCCAGCTAAAAAGTCAGTAATCGATACCTAAAACTTGAATTGTACTACTTCTTACTGGCTATTACATCAACTTAGAAGCTTCATCTGTGTTCTACTGTGGTGCTTTTGTGTCTCCGCATAACGCAGCACGCGACATAGCTTTGCAGATGATAAGTACAACCGTTTCAGAGAGAAGAGCGGCCAATGTGACGATCTGGGTTTAAGTCGATTCGATAACAAATGACGAAAACGAACGGATTTCTCACGTTTTTACTACATATGAACACTTTTCACATTCTCCCGTGCAACTCGGCTGCTAGTCCTCCTTTCATGCAGAATCTCAAGGTCCTAGCTCATGTCAAAGGCACCAAAGCCAGCAAAAAAGTCAATAATCGATACCTAAAACTTGAATTGTACTACTTCTTACTGGCTATTACAACAACTTAGAAGCTTCATCTGTATTCTACTATGGTGCTATTAGTGTCGCCACATACCGCAGCACGCGACATAGCTTTGCAGACGATAAGTACAACTGTTTCAGAGAGAAAAGTGGCCAATGTGACGACCTAGCTTTAATTCGATTCGATAACAAATGACGAAAACGGACGGATTTCTCAGGTTTTTACTACATATGAACACTTTGCACATTCTACCATGCAACTCGGCTGCTAGTCCTCCTTTCATGCAGAATCTTAAGGTCCTAGCTCATGTCTAAGGCACTAAAGACAACTAAAAAGTCAATAATCGATACCTAAAACTTGAATTGTACTACTTCTTACTGGCTATTACATCAACTTCGAAGCTTCATCTGTGTTCTACTATGGTGCTTTTAGTGTCTCCACATACCGCAGCAAGCGACATAGCTTTGCAGACGATAAGTACAACCGTTTCTGCGAGAAGAGCGGCCAATGTGACGATCGGGCTTTAAGTCGATTCGATAACAAATGACGAAAACGAACGGATTTCTCAGGTTTTTACTACATATGAACACTTTTCACATTCTCCCGTTCAACGCGGCTGCTAGTCCTTGTTTCATGCAGAATCGTAAGGTCCTAGCTCATGCCCAAGGCACCAAAGCCAGCTAAAAAGTCAATTAATCGATATACCTAAAACTTGAATTGTACTACTTCTTACTGGCTATTACAACAACTTAGAAGCTTCATCTGTGTTCTACTATGGTGCTTTTAGTGTCTCCGCATACCGCAGCACGCGACATAGCTTTGCAGACGATATCTACAACCGTTTCAGAGAGAAGAGCGGCCAATGTGACGATCTGGCTTTAAGTCGATTCGATAACAAATGACGAAAACGAACGGATTTCTCAGGTTTTTACTACATATGAACACTTTTCACATTCTCCCGTGCAACTCGGCTGCTAGTCCTTGTTTCATGCAGAATCGTAAGGTCCTAGCTCATGCCCAAGGCACCAAAGCCAGCTAAAAAGTCAATAATCGATATACCTATAACTTGAATTGTACTACTTCTTACTGGCTATTACAACAACTTAGAAGCTTCATCTGTGTTCTACTATGGTGCTTTTAGTGTCCCCACATACCGCAGCACGCGACATAGCTTTGCAGACGATAAGTACAACCGTTTCAGAGAGAAGAGCGGCCAATGTGACGATCTGGGTTTAAGTCGATTCGATAACAAATGACGAAAACGAAAGGATTTCTCAGGTTTTTACTACATATGAACACTTTTCACATTCTCCCGTCCAACTCGGCTGCTAGTCCTCCTTTCATGCAGAATCTCAAGGTCCTAGCTCATGTCCAAGGCACCAAAGCCAGCAAAAAAGTCAATAATCGATACCTAAAACTTGAATTGTACTACTTCTTACTGGCTATTACAAAAACTTAGAAGCTTCATCTGTATTCTACTATGGTGCTATTAGTGTCGCCACATACCGCAGCACGCGACATAGCTTTGCAGACGATAAGTACAACTGTTTCAGAGAGAAAAGCGGCCAATGTGACGACATAGCTTTAAGTCGATTCGATAACAAATGACGAAAACGGACGGATTTCTCAGTTTTTTACTACATATGAACACTTTTCACATTCTCCCATGCATCTCGGCTGCTAGTCCTCCTTTCATGCAGAATCTTAAGGTCCTAGCTCATGTCTAAGGCACTAAAGACAACTAAAAAGTCAATAATCGATACCTAAACCTTGAATTGTACTACTTCTTACTGGCAATTACATCAACTTAGAAGCTTCATCTGTTCTACTATGGTGCTTTTAGTGTCTCCACATACCGCAGCACGCGTCATAGCCTTGCAGACGATAAGTACAACCGTTTCAGAGAGAACAGCGGCCAATGTGACGATCTGGTTTTAAGTCGATTCGATAACAAATGACAAAAACGGACGGAATTCTCAGGTTTTTACTATATATGAACACTTTTCACATTCTCCCGTGCAACTCGGGTGCTAGTCCTCCTTTCATGCAGAATCTTAAGGTCCTAGCTCATGTCTAAGGCACTAAAGACAACTAAAAAGTCAATAATCGATACCTAAAACTTGAATTCTACTACTTCTTACTTGCTATTACATCAACTTCGAAGCTTCATCTGTGTTCTGCTATGGTGCTTTTATTGTCTAAACATACCGCAGCAAGCGACATAGCTTTGCAGACGATAAGTACAACCGTTTCAAAGAGAAAAGCGGCCAATGTGACGATCTGGCTTTAAGTCGATTCGATAACAAATGACGAAAACGGACGGAATTCTCAGGATTTTTCTAATTATGAACACTTTACACATTCTCCCTTGCAACTCGGCTGCAAGTCCTCCTTTCGGTCAGAATCTTAAGGTCTTAGCTCATGTCCAAGGCACCAAAGCCAGCTAAAAAGTCAGTAATCGAT
Organism: Schistocerca gregaria; assembly: GCF_023897955.1. Taxonomy (NCBI): domain Eukaryota; kingdom Metazoa; phylum Arthropoda; class Insecta; order Orthoptera; family Acrididae; genus Schistocerca; species Schistocerca gregaria. The sequence goes on from NW_026061795.1 coordinate 9,092,974, forward strand.
ACCTAAAACTTGAATTGTACTACTTCTTACTGGCTATTACATCAACTTAGAAGCTTCATCTGTGTTCTACTGTGGTGCTTTTGTGACTCCGCATAACGCAGCACGCGACATAGCTTTGCAGACGATAAGTAGAACCGTTACAGAGAGAAGAGCGGTCAATGTGACGATCTGGCTTTAAGTCGATTCGATAACAAATGACGAAAACGAACGGATTTCTCAGGTTTTTACTACATATGAACACTTTTCACATTCTCCCATGCAACTCGGCTGCTAGTCCTCCTTTCATGCAGAATCTTAAGGTCCTAGCTCATGTCTAAGGCACTAAAGACAACTAAAAAGTCAATAATCGATATCTAAAACTTGAATTGTACTACTTCTTACTGGCTATTACATCAACTTAGAAGCTTCATCTGTGTTCTACTATGGTGCTTTTAGTGTCTCCACATACCGCAGCACGCGTCATAGCTTTGCAGACGATAAGTACAACCGTTTCAGAGAGAAGAGCGGCCAATGTGACGATCTGGCTTTAAGTCGATTCGATAACAAATGACGAAAACGTACGGATTTCTCAGGTTTTTACTACATATGAACACTTTTCACATTCTCCCATGCAACTCGGCTTCTAGTCCTCCTTTCATGCAGAATCCTAAGGTCCTAGCTCACGTCCAAGGCACCAAAGCCAGCAAAAAAGTCAATAATCGATACCTAATGCTTGAATTGTACTACTTCTTACTGGCTATTACATCAACTCAGCAGCTTCATCTGTGTTCTACTATGGTGCTATTTGTGTCGCCACATACCGCAGCACGCGACATAGCTTTGCAGACGATAAGTACAACCGTTTCAGAGAGAAGAGCGGCCAATATGACGATCTGGCTTTAAGTCGATTCGATAACAAATGACGGAAACGGACGGATTTCTCAGGTTTTTACTGCATATGAACACTTTTCACATTCTCCCGAGCAACGCGGCTGTTAGTCCTCCTTTCATGCAGAATCTTAAGTTCCTAGCTCATGTCCAAGGCACCAAAGCCAGCTAAAAAGTCAATAATCGATACCTGCATACCACAGCACGCGACATAGCTTTGCAGACGATAAATACAAACTTTTCAGAGAGAAGAGCGGCCAATGTGACTATCTGGTTTTTAGTCGATTCGATAACACGTGACGAAAACGGCCGGATTTCTCAGGTTTTTACTACATATGAACACTTTTCACATTCTCCTGTGCAACTCGGCAGCTACTCCTCCTTTCATGCAAAATCTTAAGTTCCTAGCTCATATGCAAGGCACCAAAGAAGGGTATAAAATCAATAATCTATAACTAAAACTTGAATTGTACTACTTCTTAATGGCTATTACATCAACTTCGAAGCTTCATCTGTGTTCTACTATAGTACTTTTAGTGTCTCCACATACCGCAGCAAGCGACATAGCTTTGCAGACGATATGTACAACCGTTTCAGAGAGAAGAGCGGCCAGTGTGACGATCTGGCTTTAAGTCGATTCGATAACAAATGACGAAAACGAACGGATTTCTCAGGTTTTTACTACATATGAACACTTTTCACATTCTCCCGTGCAACTCGGCTGCTAGTACTCCTTTCATGCAGAATCTTAAGGCCCTAGCTCATGTCCAAGGCACCAAAGCCAGCAAAAAAGTCAGTAATCGATCCCTAAAACTTGAATTATACTACTTCTTACTGGCAATTACATCAACTTAGAAGCTTCATCTGTGTTCTACTATGGTGCTTTTAGTGTCTCCACATACCGCAGCACGCGTCATAGCTTTGCAGACGATAAGTGCAACCGTTTCAGAGAGAAGAGCGGCCAATGTGACGATCTGGCTTTAAGTCGATTCGATAACAAATGACGAATACGGACGGATTTCTCAGGTTTTTACTACATATGAACACTTTTCACATTCTACCATGCAACTCGGCTGCTAGTCCTCCTTTCATGCAAAATCTTAAGTTCCTAGCTCATATGCAAGGCACCAAAGAAGGGTATAAAATCAATAATCTGTTACTAAAACTTGAATTGTACTACTTCTTACTGGCTATTACATCAACTTAGAAGCTTCGTCTGTGTTCTACTATGGTGCTTTTAGTGTCTCCGCACACCGCAGCACGCGACATAGCTTTGCAGACGATACGTACAACCGTTTCAGAGAGAAGAGCGGCCAATGTGACGATCTGGCTTTAATTCGATTCGATAACAAATGACGAATACGGACGGATTTCTCAGGTTTTTACTACATATGAACACTTTTCACTTTTCCCAAGCATCTCGGCTGCTAGTCCTCAATTCATGCAGAATCTTAAGGTCCTAGCTTATGTCCAAAGTACCAAAGGCAGCTAAAAAGTCATAAAACGATACCTAAAACTTGAACTGTACTACTTCTTACTGGCTATTACATCAACTTAGAAGCTTCATCTGTGTTCTACTATGGTGCTTTTAGTGTCTCCGCATACCGCAGCACGCGACATAGCTTTGCAGTCGATAAGTTCAACCATTTCAGAGAGAAGTGCGGCCAATGTGACGATCTGGCTTTAGGTCGATTCAATAACAAATGATGAAAACGAACGGATTTCTCAGGTTTTCACTACATATGAACACTTTTCACATTCTCCCGTGCAACTCGGCTGCTACTCCTATTTAATGCTGAATCTAAATGTCCTAGCTTATGTAAAAGGCACGAAAGCCAGATAAAAAGTCAATAATCGATACCTAAAACTTGAATTGTACTACTTCTTACTGGCTATTACATCAACTTAGAAGCTTCATCTGTGTTCTACTATGGTGCTTTTAGTGTCTCCGCATACCGCAGCACGCGACATAGCCTTGCAGACGATAAGTACAACCGTTTCAGAGAGAAGAGCGGCCAATGTGGCGATCAGGCTTTAAGTCGATTCGATAACAAATGACGAAAACGGACGGATTTCTCAGGTTTTTACTACATATGAACACTTTTCACATACTCCCATGCAACTCGGCTGCTAGTCCTCCTTTCATGCAGAATCCTAAGGTCCTAGCTCACGTCCAAGGCACCAAAGCCAGCAAAAAAGTCAATAATCGATACCTAAAACTTGAATTGTACTACTTCTTACTGGCTATTACATCAACTCAGAAGCTTCATCTGTGTTCTACTATGGTGCTTTTAGTGTCTCCGCATACCGCAGCACGCGTCATAGCTTTGCAGACGATAAGTACAACCGTTTCAGAGAGAAGAGCGGCCAATGTGACGATCTGGCTTTAAGTCGATTCGATAACAAATGACGAAAACGTACGGATTTCTCAGGTTTTTACTACATATGAACACTTTTCACATTCTCCCATGCAACTCGGCTTCTAGTCCTCCTTTCATGCAGAATCCTAAGGTCCTAGCTCACGTCCAAGGCACCAAAGCCAGCAAAAAAGTCAATAATCGATACCTAATGCTTGAATTGTACTACTTCTTACTGGCTATTACATCAATTCAGCAGCTTCATCTGTGTTCTACTATGGTGCTATTTGTGTCGCCACATACCGCAGCACGCGACATAGCTTTGCAGACGATAAGTACAACCGTTTCAGAGAGAAGAGCGGCCAATATGACGATCTGGCTTTAAGTCGATTCGATAACAAATGACGGAAACGGACGGATTTCTCAGGTTTTTACTGCATATGAACACTTTTCACATTCTCCCGAGCAACGCGGCTGTTAGTCCTCCTTTCATGCAGAATCTTAAGTTCCTAGCTCATGTCCAAGGCACCAAAGCCAGCTAAAAAGTCAATAATCGATACCTGCATACCACAGCACGCGACATAGCTTTGCAGACGATAAATACAAACTTTTCAGAGAGAAGAGCGGCCAATGTGACTATCTGGTTTTTAGTCGATTCGATAACACGTGACGAAAACGGCCGGATTTCTCAGGTTTTTACTACATATGAACACTTTTCACATTCTCCTGTGCAACTCGGCAGCTACTCCTCCTTTCATGCAAAATCTTAAGTTCCTAGCTCATATGCAAGGCACCAAAGAAGGGTATAAAATCAATAATCTATAACTAAAACTTGAATTGTACTACTTATTACTGGCTATTACATCAACTTAGAAGCTTCATCTGTGTTCTACTATGGTGCTTTTAGTGTCTCCGCACACCGCAGCACGCGACATAGCTTTGCAGACGATAAGTACAACCGTTTCAGAGAGAAGAGCGGCCAATGTGACGACCTAGCTTTAAGTCGATTCGATAACAAATGACGAAAACGCACGGATTTCTCAGGTTTTTACTACATATGAACACTTTTCACATTCTCCCATGCAACTCGGCTGCTAGTCCTCCTTTCATGCAGAATCGTAAGGTCGTAGCTCATGTCTAAGGCACTAAAGACAACTAAAAAGTCAATAATCGATACCTAAAACTTGAATTGTACTACTTCTTACTGGCTATTACATCAACTTCGAAGCTTCATCTGTGTTCTACTATAGTACTTTTAGTGTCTCCACATACCGCAGCAAGCGACATAGCTTTGCAGACGATAAGTACAACCGTTTCAGAGAGAAGAGCGGCCAGTGTGACGATCTGGCTTTAAGTCGATTCGATAACAAATGACGAAAACGAACGGATTTCTCAGGTTTTTACTACATATGAACACTTTTCACATTCTCCCGTGCAACTCGGCTGCTAGTACTCCTTTCATGCAGAATCTTAAGGCCCTAGCTCATGTCCAAGGCACCAAAGCCAGCAAAAAAGTCAGTAATCGATCCCTAAAACTTGAATTATACTACTTCTTACTGGCAATTACATCAACTTAGAAGCTTCATCTGTGTTCTACTATGGTGCTTTTAGTGTCTCCACATACCGCAGCACGCGTCATAGCTTTGCAGACGATAAGTGCAACCGTTTCAGAGAGAAGAGCGGCCAATGTGACGATCTGGCTTTAAGTCGATTCGATAACAAATGACGAATACGGACGGATTTCTCAGGTTTTTACTACATATGAACACTTTTCACATTCTACCATGCAACTCGGCTGCTAGTCCTCCTTTCATGCAAAATCTTAAGTTCCTAGCTCATATGCAAGGCACCAAAGAAGGGTATAAAATCAATAATCTATTACTAAAACTTGAATTGTACTACTTCTTACTGGCTATTACATCAACTTAGAAGCTTCGTCTGTGTTCTACTATGGTGCTTTTAGTGTCTCCGCACACCGCAGCACGCGACATAGCTTTGCAGACGATACATACAACCGTTTCAGAGAGAAGAGCGGCCAATGTGACGATCTGGCTTTAATTCGATTCGATAACAAATGACGAATACGGACGGATTTCTCAGGTTTTTACTACATATGAACACTTTTCACTTTTCCCAAGCATCTCGGCTGCTAGTCCTCAATTCATGCAGAATCTTAAGGTCCTAGCTTATGTCCAAAGTACCAAAGGCAGCTAAAAAGTCATAAAACGATACCTAAAACTTGAACTGTACTACTTCTTACTGGCTATTACATCAACTTAGAAGCTTCATCTGTGTTCTACTATGGTGCTTTTAGTGTCTCCGCATACCGCAGCACGCGACATAGCTTTGCAGTCGATAAGTTCAACCATTTCAGAGAGAAGTGCGGCCAATGTGACGATCTGGCTTTAAGTCGATTCAATAACAAATGATGAAAACGAACGGATTTCTCAGGTTTTCACTACATATGAACACTTTTCACATTCTCCCGTGCAACTCGGCTGCTACTCCTCTTTCATGCTGAATCTAAATGTCCTAGCTTATGTCCAAGGCACAAAAGCCAGATAAAAAGTCAATAATCGATACCTAAAACTTGAATTGTACTACTTCTTACTGGCTATTACATCAACTTAGAAGCTTCATCTGTGTGCTACTATGGTGCTTTTAGTGTCTCCGCATACCGCAGCACGCGACATAGCCTTGCAGACGATAAGTACAACCGTTTCAGAGAGAAGAGCGGCCAATGTGGCGATCAGGCTTTAAGTCGATTCGATAACAAATGACGAAAACGGACGGATTTCTCAGGTTTTTACTACATATGAACACTTTTCACATTCTCCCATGCAACTCGGCTGCTAGTCCTCCTTTCATGCAGAATCCTAAGGTCCTAGCTCACGTCCAAGGCACCAAAGCCAGCAAAAAAGTCAATAATCGATACCTAATACTTGAATTGTACTACTTCTTACTGGCTATTACATCAACTCAGAAGCTTCATCTGTGTTCTACTATGGTGCTTTTAGTGTCTCCGCATACCGCAGCACGCGACATAGCTTTGCAGACGATAAGTACAACCGTTTCAGAGTGAAGAGCGGCCAATGTGACGATCTGGCTTTAAGTCGATTCGATAACAAATGACGAAAACGAACGGATTTCTCAGGTTTTTACTACATATGAACACTTTTCACATTCTCCCGTGCAACTCGGCTGCTAGTCCTCCTTTCATGCAGAATCTCAAGGTCCTAGCTCATGTCCAAGGCACCAAAGCCAGCAAGAAAGTCAATAATCGATACCTAAAACTTGAATTGTACTACTTCTTACTGGCTATTACAACAACTTAGAAGCTTCATCTGTGTTCTACTATGGTGCTATTAGTGTCGCCACATACCGCAGCACGCGACATAGCTTTGCAGACGATAAGTACAACCGTTTCAGAGAAAAAAGCGGCCAGTGTGACGACCTAGCTTTAAGTCGATTCGATAAAAAATGACGAAAACGGACGGATTTCTCAGGTTTTTACTACATATGAACGCTTTTCACATTCTACCATGCAACTCGGCTGCTAGTCCTCCTTTCATGCAAAATCTTAAGTTCCTAGCACATATGCAAGGCACCAAAGAAGGGTATAAAATCAATAATCTATAACTAAAACTTGAATTGTACTACTTCTTACTGGCTATTACATCAACTTAGAAGCTTCATCTGTGTTCTACTATGGTGCTTTTAGTGTCTCCGCACACCGCAGCACGCGACATAGCTTTGCAGACGATAAGTACAACCGTTTCAGAGAGAAGAGCGGCCAATGTGACGATCTGGCTTTAAGTCGATTCGATAACAAATGACGAATACGGACGGATTTCTCAGGTTTTTACTACATATGAACACTTTTCACATTCTCCCATGCAACTCGGCTGCTAGTCCTCCTTTCATGCAGAATCGTAAGGTCCTAGCTCATGTCTAAGGCACTAAAGACAACTAAAAAGTCAATAATCGATACCTAAAACTTGAATTGTACTACTTCTTACTGGCTATTACATCAACTTCGAAGCTTCATCTGTGTTCTACTATAGTACTTTTAGTGTCTCCACATACCGCAGCAAGCGACATAGCTTTGCAGACGATAAGTACAACCGTTTCAGAGAGAAGAGCGGCCAGTGTGACGATCTGGCTTTAAGTCGATTCGATAACAAATGACGAAAACGAACGGATTTCTCAGGTTTTTACTACATATGAACACTTTTCACATTCTCCCGTGCAACTCGGCTGCTAGTACTCCTTTCATGCAGAATCTTAAGGCCCTAGCTCATGTCCAAGGCACCAAAGCCAGCAAAAAAGTCAGTAATCGATCCCTAAAACTTGAATTATACTACTTCTTACTGGCAATTACATCAACTTAGAAGCTTCATCTGTGTTCTACTATGGTGCTTTTAGTGTCTCCACATACCGCAGCACGCGTCATAGCTTTGCAGACGATAAGTGCAACCGTTTCAGAGAGAAGAGCGGCCAATGTGACGATCTGGCTTTAAGTCGATTCGATAACAAATGACGAATACGGACGGATTTCTCAGGTTTTTACTACATATGAACACTTTTCACATTCTACCATGCAACTCGGCTGCTAGTCCTCCTTTCATGCAAAATCTTAAGTTCCTAGCTCATATGCAAGGCACCAAAGAAGGGTATAAAATCAATAATCTATTACTAAAACTTGAATTGTACTACTTCTTACTGGCTATTACATCAACTTAGAAGCTTCGTCTGTGTTCTACTATGGTGCTTTTAGTGTCTCCGCACACCGCAGCACGCGACATAGCTTTGCAGACGATACGTACAACCGTTTCAGAGAGAAGAGCGGCCAATCTGACGATCTGGCTTTAATTCGATTCGATAACAAATGACGAATACGGACGGATTTCTCAGGTTTTTACTACATATGAACACTTTTCACTTTTCCCAAGCATCTCGGCTGCTAGTCCTCAATTCATGCAGAATCTTAAGGTCCTAGCTTATGTCCAAAGTACCAAAGGCAGCTAAAAAGTCATAAAACGATACCTAAAACTTGAACTGTACTACTTCTTACTGGCTATTACATCAACTTAGAAGCTTCATCTGTGTTCTACTATGGTGCTTTTAGTGTCTCCGCATACCGCAGCACGCGACATAGCTTTGCAGTCGATAAGTTCAACCATTTCACAGAGAAGTGCGGCCAATGTGACGATCTGGCTTTAAGTCGATTCAATAACAAATGATGAAAACGAACGGATTTCTCAGGTTTTCACTACATATGAACACTTTTCACATTCTCCCGTGCAACTCGGCTGCTACTCCTCTTTCATGCTGAATCTAAATGTCCTAGCTTATGTCCAAGGCACAAAAGCCAGATAAAAAGTCAATAATCGATACCTAAAACTTGAATTGTACTACTTCTTACTGGCTATTACATCAACTTAGAAGCTTCATCTGTGTTCTACTATGGTGCTTTTAGTGTCTCCGCATACCGCAGCACGCGACATAGCCTTGCAGACGATAAGTACAACCGTTTCAGAGAGAAGAGCGGCCAATGTGACGATCTGGCTTTAAGTCGATTCGATAACAAATGACGAAAACGAACGGATTTCTCAGGTTTTTACTACATATGAACACTTTTCACATTCTCCCGTGCAACTCGGCTGCTAGTCCTCCTTTCATGCAGAATCTCAAGGTCCTAGCTCATGTCCAAGGCACCAAAGCCAGCAAGAAAGTCAATAATCGATACCTAAAACTTGAATTGTACTACTTCTTACTGGCTATTACAACAACTTAGAAGCTTCATCTGTGTTCTACCATGGTGCTATTAGTTTCGCCACATACCGCAGCACGCGACATAGCTTTGCAGACGATAAGTACAACCGTTTCAGAGAAAAAAGCGGCCAATGTGACGACCTAGCTTTAAGTCGATTCGATAAAAAATGACGAAAACGGACGGATTTCTCAGGTTTTTACTACATATGAACACTTTTCACATTCTCCCATGCAACTCGGCTGCTAGTACTCCTTTCATGCAGAATTTTAAGGCCCTAGCTCATGTCCAAGGCACCAAAGCCAGCAAAAAAGTCAATAATCGATACCTAAAACTTGAATTGTACTACTTCTTACTGGCAATTACATCAACTTAGAAGCTTCATCTGTGTTCTACTATGGTGCTTTTAGTGTCTCCACATACCGCAGCACGCGTCATAGCTTTGCAGACGATAAGTACAACCGTTTCAGAGAGAAGAGCGGCCAATGTGACGATCTGGCTTTAAGTCGATTCGATAACAAATGACGAATACGGACGGATTTCTCAGGTTTTTACTACATATGAACACTTTTCTTATTCTCCCATGCAGCTCGGCTGCTAGTCCTCCTTTCATGCAGAATCCTAAGGTCCTAGCTCATGTCCAAGGCACCAAAGCCAGCAAAAAAGTCAATAATCGATACCTAAAACTTGAATTGTACTACTTCTTACTGGCTATTACATCAACACAGAAGCTTCATCTGTGTTCTACTATGGTGCCTTTAGTGTCTCCGCATACCGCAGCACGCGATATAGCTTTGCAGACGATAAGTACAATCGTTTCAGAGAGAAGAGCGGCCAATGTGACGTTCTGGGTTTAAGTCGATTCGATAACTAATGACGAAAACGAACGGATTTCTCAGGTTTTTACTACATATGAACACTTTTCACATTCTCCCTTGCAACTCGGCTGCTAGTCCTCCTTTCATGCAGAATCTCAAGGTCCTAGCTCATGTCCAATGCACCAAAGCCAGCAAAAAAGTCAATAATCGATACCTAAAACTTGAATTGTACTACTTCTTACTGGCTATTACAACAACATCGAAGCTTCATCTGTGTTCTACTATGGTACTTTTAGTGTCTCCACATACCGCAGCAGGCGACATAGCTTTGCAGACGATAAGTACAACCGTTTCAGAGAGAAGAGCGGCCAATGTGACGATCTGGCTTTAAGTCGATTCGATAACAAATGACGAAAACGAACGGATTTCTCAGGTTTTTACTACATATGAGCACTTTTCACATTGTCCCGTGCAACTCGGCTGCTAGTACTCCCTTCATGCAGAATCTTAAGGCCCTAGCTCATGTCCAAGGCACCAAAGCCAGCAAAAAAGTCATTAATCGATACCTAAAACTTGAATTGTACTACTTCTTACTGGCAATTACATCAACTTAGAAGCTTCATCTGTGTTCTACTATGGTGCTTTTAGTGTCTCCACATACCGCAGCACGCGTCATAGCTTTGCAGACGATAAGTGCAACCGTTTCAGAGAGAAGAGCGGCCAATGTGACGATCTGGCTTTAAGTCGATTCGATAACACATGACGGAAACGGACGGATCTCTCAGGTTTTTACTACATATGAACACTTTTCACATTCTACCATGCAACTCGGCTGCTAGTCCTCCTTTCATGCAAAATCTTAAGTTCCTAGCTCATATGCAAGGCACCAAAGAAGGGTATAAAATCAATAATCTATAACTAAAACTTGAATTGTACTACTTCTTACTGGCTATTACATCAACTTAGAAGCTTCGTCTGTGTTCTACTATGGTGCTTTTAGTGTCTCCGCACACCGCAGCACGCGACATAGCTTTGCAGACGATACGTACAACCGTTTCAGAGAGAAGAGCGGCCAATGTGACGATCTGGCTTTAATTCGATTCGATAACAAATGACGAAAACGGACGGATTTCTCAGGTTTTTACTACATATGAACTCTTTTCACATTCTTCCGTGCAACTCGGCTGCTAGTCCTCCTTTCATGCAGAATCTTAAGGTCCTAGCTCATGTCCAAGGCACCAAAGCCAGCTAAAAAGTCAATAATCGATAACTAAAAAATGAATTGTACTACTTCTTACTGGCTATTACATCAACTTAGAAGCTTCATCTGTGTTCTACTATGGTGCTTTTAGCGTCTCCGCATACCGCAGCACGCGTCATAGCTTTGCAGACGATATGTACAACCGTTTCAGAGAGAAGAGCGGCCAATGTGACGATCTGGCTTTAAGTCGATTCGATAACAAATGACGAATACGGACGGATTTCTCAGGTTTTTACTACATATGAACACTTTTCACTTTTCCCAAGCATCTCGGCTGCTAGTCCTCAATTCATGCAGAATCTTAAGGTCCTAGCTTATGTCCAAAGTACCAAAGGCAGCTAAAAAGTCATAAAACGATACCTAAAACTTGAACTGTACTACTTCTTACTGGCTATTACATCAACTTAGAAGCTTCATCTGTGTTCTACTATGGTGCTTTTAGTGTCTCCGCATACCGCAGCACGCGACATAGCTTTGCAGTCGATAAGTACAACCATTTCAGAGAGAAGTGCGGCCAATGTGACGATCTCGCTTTAAGTCGATTCAATAACAAATGATGAAAACGAACGGATTTCTCAGGTTTTCACTACATATGAACACTTTTCACATTCTCCCGTGCAACTCGGCTGCTACTCCTCTTTCATGCTGAATCTAAATGTCCTAGCTTATGTCCAAGGCACAAAAGCCAGATAAAAAGTCAATAATCGATACCTAAAACTTGAATTGTACTACTTCTTACTGGCTATTACATCAACTTAGAAGCTTCGTCTGTGTTCTACTATGGTGCTTTTAGTGTCTCCGCATACCGCAGCACGCGACTTAGCTTTGCAGACGATAAGTACAACCGTTTCAGAGAGAAGAGCGGCCAATGTGGCGATCAGGCTTTAAGTCGATTCGATAACAAATGACGAAAACGGACGGATTTCTCAGGTTTTTACTACATATGAACACTTTTCACATTCTCCCGAGCAACTCGGCTGTTAGTCCTCCTTTCATGCAAAATCTTAAGGTCCTAGCTCATGTCCAAGGCACCAAAGCCAGCTAAAAAGTCAATAATCGATACCTAAAACTTGAATTGTACGACTTCTTACTGGCTATTACATCAACTTAGAAGCATCATCTGTGTTCTACTATGGTGCTTTTAGTGTCTTTGCAAACCGCAGCACGCGACATAGCTTTGCAGACGATAAGTACAACAGTTTCAGAGAGAAGAGCGGCCAATGTGACGATCTGGCTTTAAGTCGATTCGATAACAAATGACGAAAACGGACGGATTTCTCAGGTTTTTACTACATATGAACACTTTTCACATTCTCCCGTGCAACTCGGCTGCTAGTCCTCCCTTCATGCAAAATCTTAAGTTCCTAGCTCATATGCAATGCACCAAAGAAGGGTATAAAATCAATAATCTATATCTAAAACTTGAATTGTACTACTTCTTACTGGCTATTACATCAACTTAGAAGCTTCATCTGTGTTCTACTATGGTGCTTTTAGTGTCTCCGCATACCGCAGCACGCGACATAGCTTTGCAGACGATAAGTACAACCGTTTCAGAGAGAAGAGCGGCCAATGTGACGATCTGGCTTTAAGTCGATTCGATAACAAATGACGAAAACGGACGGATTTCTCAGGTTTTTACTACATATGAACACTTTTCACATTCTCCCATGCAACTCGGCTGCTAGTCCTCCTTTTTTGCAGAATCTCAAGGTCCTAGCTCATGTCCAAGGCACCAAAGCAAGCAAAAAAATTCAATAATCGATACCTAAAACTTGAATTGTACTACTTCTTACTGGCTATTACAACAACTTAGAAGCTTCATCTGTATTCTACTATGGTGCTATTAGTGTCGCCACATACCGCAGCACGCGACATAGATTTGCAGACGATAAGTACAACCGTTTCAGAGAGAAGAGCGGCCAATGTGACGACCTAGCTTTAAGTCGATTCGATAACAAATGACGAAAACGGACGGATTTCTCAGGTTTTTACTACATATGAACACTTTTCACATTCTCCCATGCAACTCGGCCGCTAGTCCTCCTTTCATGCAGAATCTTAAGGTCCTAGCTCATGTCTAAGGCACTAAAGACAACTAAAAAGTCAATAATCGATACCTAAAACTTGAATTGTACTACTTCTTACTGGCTATTACATCAACTTCGAAGCTTCATCTGTGTTCTACGATGGTGCTTTAGTATCTTCGCAAACCGCAGCACGCGACATAGCTTTGCAGACGATAAGTACAACCGTTTCAGGGAGAAGAGCGGCCAATGTGACGATCTGGCTTTAAGTCGATTCGATAACAAATGACGGAAACGGACGGATTTCTCAGGTTTTTACTACATATGAACACTTTTCACATTCTACCATGCAACGCGGCTGCTATTCCTCCCTTCATGCAAAATCTTAAGTTCCTAGCTCATATGCAAGGCACCAAAGAAATGTATAAAATCAATAATCTATAACTAAAACTTGAATTGTACTACTTCTTACTGGCTATTACATCAACTTAAAAGCTTCATCTGTGTTCTACTATGGTGCTTTTAGTGTCTCCGCACACCGCAGCACGCGACATAGCTTTGCAGACGATAAGTACAACCGTTTCAGAGAGAAGAGCGGCCAATGTGACGATCTGGCTTTAAGTCGATTCGATAACAAATGACGAAAACGGACGGATTTCTCAGGTTTTTACTACATATGAACACTTTTCACATTCTCCTGTGCAACTCGGCTGCTAGTCCTCCTTTCATGCAGAATCTCAAGGTCCTAGCTCATGTCCAAGGCACCAAAGCCAGCAAAAAAGTCAATAATCGATACCTAAAACTTGAATTGTACTACTTCTTACTGGCTATTACATCAACTTCGAAGCTTCATCTGTGTTCTACTATGGTGCTTTTAGTGTCTCCACATACCGCAGTAAGCGACATAGCTTTGCAGACGATAAGTACAACCGTTTCAGAGAGAAGAGCGGCCAATGTGACGACCTAGCTTTAAGTCGATTCGATAACAAATGACGAAAACGAACGGATTTCTCAGGTTTTTACTACATATGAACACTTTTCACATTCTCCCGTGCAACTCGGCTGCTAGTACTCCTTTCATGCAGAATCTTAAGGCCCTAGCTCATGTCCAAGGCACCAAAGCCAGCAAAAAAGTCAGTAATCGATACCTAAAACTTGAATTGTACTACATCTTACTGGCAATTACATCAACTTAGAAGCTTCATCTGTGTTCTACTATGGTGCTTTTAGTGTCTCCACATACCGCAGCACGCGTCATAGCTTTGCAGACGATAAGTGCAACCGTTTCAGAGAGAAGAGCGGCCAATGTGACGATCTGGCTTTAAGTCGATTCGATAACAAATGACGGAAACGGACGGATTTCACAGGTTTTTACTACATATGAACACTTTTCACATTCTACCATGCAACTCGGCTGCTAGTCCTCCTTTCATGCAAAATCTTAAGTTCCTAGCTCATATGCAAGGCACCAAAGAAGGGTATAAAATCAATAATCTATAACTAAAACTTGAATTGTACTACTTCTTATTGGCTATTACATCAACTTAGAAGCTTCGTCTGTGTTCTACTATGGTGCTTTTAGTGTCTCCGCACACCGCAGCACGCGACATAGCTTTGCAGACGATACGTACAACCGTTTCAGAGAGAAGAGCGGCCAATGTGACGATCTGGCTTTAATTCGATTCGATAACAAATGACGAAAACGGACGGATTTCTCAGGTTTTTACTACATATGAACTCTTTTCACATTCTTCCGTGCAACTCGGCTGCTAGTCCTCCCTTCATGCAAAATCTTAAGTTCCTAGCTCATATGCAACGCACCAAAGAAGGGTATAAAATCAATAATCTATAACTAAAACTTGAATTGTACTACTTCTTACTGGCTATTATATCAACTTAGAAGCTTCATCTGTGTTCTACTATGGTGCTTTTAGTGTCTCCGCATACCGCAGCACGCGACATAGCTTTGCAGACGATAAGTACAACCGTTTCAGAGAGAAGAGCGGCCAATGTGACGATCTGGCTTTAAGTCGATTCGATAACAAATGACGAAAACGGACGGATTTCTCAGGTTTTTACTACATATGAACACTTTTCACATTCTCCCATGCAACTCGGCTGCTAGTCCTCCTTTCATGCAGAATCTCAAGGTCCTAGTTCATGTCCAAGGCACCAAAGCAAGCAAAAAATTCAATAATCGATACCTAAAACTTGAATTGTACTACTTCTTACTGGCTATTACAACAACTTAGAAGCTTCATCTGTATTCTACTATGCTGCTATTAGTGTCGCCACATACCGCAGCACGCGACATAGATTTGCAGACGATAAGTACAACCGTTTCAGAGAGAAGAGCGGCCAATGTGACGACCTAGCTTTAAGTCGATTCGATAACAAATGACGAAAACGGACGGATTTCTCAGGTTTTTACTACATATGAACACTTTTCACATTCTCCCATGCAACTCGGCTGCTAGTCCTCCTTTCATGCAGAATCTTAAGGTCCTAGCTCATGTCTAAGGCACTAAAGACAACTAAAAAGTCAATAATCGATACCTAAAACTTGAATTGTACTACTTCTTACTGGCTATTACATCAACTTCGAAGCTTCATCTGTGTTCTACGATGGTTCTTTTAGTGTCTTCGCAAACCGCAGCACGCGACATAGCTTTGCAGACGATAAGTACAACAGTTTCAGAGAGAAGAGCGGCCAATGTGACGATCTGGCTTTAAGTCGATTCGATAACAAATGACGAAAACGGACGGATTTCTCAGGTTTTTACTACATATGAACACTTTTCACATTCTCCCGTGCAACTCGGCTGCTAGTCCTCCCTTCATGCAAAATCTTAAGTTCCTAGCTCATATGCAATGCACCAAAGAAGGGTATAAAATCAATAATCTATATCTAAAACTTGAATTGTACTACTTCTTACTGGCTATTACATCAACTTAGAAGCTTCATCTGTGTTCTACTATGGTGCTTTTAGTGTCTCCGCATACCGCAGCACGCGACATAGCTTTGCAGACGATAAGTACAACCGTTTCAGAGAGAAGAGCGGCCAATGTGACGATCTGGCTTTAAGTCGATTCGATAACAAATGACGAAAACGGACGGATTTCTCAGGTTTTTACTACATATGAACACTTTTCACATTCTCCCATGCAACTCGGCTGCTAGTCCTCCTTTCATGCAGAATCTCAAGGTCCTAGCTCATGTCCAAGGCACCAAAGCAAGCAAAAAAATTCAATAATCGATACCTAAAACTTGAATTGTACTACTTCTTACTGGCTATTACAACAACTTAGAAGCTTCATCTGTATTCTACTATGCTGCTATTAGTGTCGCCACATACCGCAGCACGCGACATAGATTTGCAGACGATAAGTACAACCGTTTCAGAGAGAAGAGCGGCCAATGTGACGACCTAGCTTTAAGTCGATTCGATAACAAATGACGAAAACGGACGGATTTCTCAGGTTTTTACTACATATGAACACTTTTCACATTCTCCCATGCAACTCGGCTGCTAGTCCTCCTTTCATGCAGAATCTTAAGGTCCTAGCTCATGTCCAAGGCACCAAAGCCAGCTAAAAAGTCAATAATCGATACCTAAAACTTGAATTGTACGACTTCTTACTGGCTATTACATCAACTTAGAAGCATCATCTGTGTTCTACTATGGTGCTTTTAGTGTCTTTGCAAACCGCAGCACGCGACATAGCTTTGCAGACGATAAGTACAACAGTTTCAGAGAGAAGAGCGGCCAATGTGACGATCTGGCTTTAAGTCGATTCGATAACAAATGACGAAAACGGACGGATTTCTCAGGTTTTTACTACATATGAACACTTTTCACATTCTCCCATGCAACTCGGCTGCTAGTCCTCCTTTCATGCAGAATCTCAAGGTCCTAGTTCATGTCCAAGGCACCAAAGCAAGCAAAAAAGTCAATAATCGATACCTAAAACTTGAATTGTACTACTTCTTACTGGCTATTACAACAACTTAGAAGCTTCATCTGTATTCTACTATGCTGCTATTAGTGTCGCCACATACCGCAGCACGCGACATAGATTTGCAGACGATAAGTACAACCGTTTCAGAGAGAAGAGCGGCCAATGTGACGACCTAGCTTTAAGTCGATTCGATAACAAATGACGAAAACGGACGGATTTCTCAGGTTTTTACTACATATGAACACTTTTCACATTCTCCCATGCAACTCGGCTGCTAGTCCTCCTTTCATGCAGAATCTTAAGGTCCTAGCTCATGTCTAAGGCACTAAAGACAACTAAAAAGTCAATAATCGATACCTAAAACTTGAATTGTACTACTTCTTACTGGCTATTACATCAACTTCGAAGCTTCATCTGTGTTCTACGATGGTTCTTTTAGTGTCTTCGCAAACCGCAGCACGCGACATAGCTTTGCAGACGATAAGTACAACCGTTTCAGAGAGAAGAGCGGCCAATGTGACGATCTGGCTTTAAGTCGATTCGAAAAACAAATGACGGAAACGGACGGATTTCTCAGGTTTTTACTACATATGAACACTTTTCACATTCTACCATGCAACGCGCCTGCTAGTCCTCCCTTCATGCAAAATCTTAAGTTCCTAGCTCATATGCAAGGCACCAAAGAAATGTATAAAATCAATAATCTATAACTAAAACTTGAATTGTACTACTTCTTACTGGCTATTACATCAACTTAGAAGCTTCATCTGTGTTCTACTATGGTGCTTTTAGTGTCTCCGCACACCGCAGCACGCGACATAGCTTTGCAGACGATAAGTACAACCGTTTCAGAGAGAAGAGCGGCCAATGTGACGATCTGGCTTTAAGTCGATTCGATAACAAATGACGAAAACGGACGGATTTCTCAGGTTTTTACTACATATGAACACTTTTCACATTCTCCCATGCAACTCGGCTGCTAGTCCTGCTCTCATGCAGAATCTCAAGGTCCTAGCTCATGTCCAAGGCACCAAAGCCAGCAAAAAAGTCAATAATCGATACCTAAAACTTGAATTGTACTACTTCTTACTGGCTATTACCACAACTTAGAAGCTTCATCAGTATTCTACTATGGTGCTATTAGTGTCGCCACATACTGCAGCACGCGACATAGCTTTGCAGACGATAAGTACAACCGTTTCAGAGAGAAGAGCGGCCAATGTGACGACCTAGCTTTAAGTCGATTCGATAACAAATGACGAAAACGGACGGATTTCTCAGGTTTTTACTACATAAGAACACTTTTCACATTCTCCCATGCAACTCGGCTGCTAGTCCTCCTTTCATGCAGAATCTTAAGGTCCTAGCTCATGTCCAAGGCACCAAAGCCAGCTAAACAGTCAATAATCGATACCTAAAACTTGATTTGTACTACATCTTACTGGCAATTACATCAACTTAGAAGCTTCATCTGTGTTCTACTATGGTGCTTTTAGTGTGGCCACATACCGCAGCACGCGTCATAGCTTTGCGGACGATAAGTACAACCGTTTCAGAGAGAAGAGCGGCCAATGTGACGATCTGGCTTTAAGTCGATTCGATAACAAATGACGGAAACGGACGGATTTCTCAGGTTTTTACTACATATGAACACTATTCACATTCTACCATGCAACTCGGCTGGTAGTCCACCTTTCATGCAGAATCCTAAGGTCCTAGCTCATGTCCAAGGCACCCAAGCCAGCAAAAAAGTCAATAATCGATACCTAAAACTTGAATTGTACTACTTCTTACTGGCTATTACATCAACTCAGAAGCTTCATCTGTGTTCTACTATGGTGCTTTTAGTGTCTCCGCATACCGCAGCACGCGACATAGCTTTGCAGACGATAAGTACCACCGTTTCAGAGAGAAGAGCGGCCAATGTGACGATCTGGGTTTAAGTCGATTCGATAACAAATGACGAAAACGAACGGATTTCTCAGGTTTTTACTACATATGAACACTTTTCACATTCTCCCGTGCAACTCGGCTGCTAGTCCTCCTTTCATGCAGAATCTCAAGGTCCTAGCTCATGTCCAAGGCACCAAAGCCAGCAAAAAAGGCAATAATCGATACCTAAAACTTGAATTGTACTACTTCTTACTGGCTATTACAACAACTTAGAAGCTTCATCTGTATTCTACTATGGTGTTATTAGTGTCGCCACATACCGCAGCACGCGACATAGCTTTGCAGACGATAAGTACAACCGTTTCTGAGATAAATGCGGCCAATGTGACGACCTAACTTTAAGTCGATTCGATAACAAATGACGAAAACGGACGGATTTCTCAGGTTTTTACTACATATGAACACTTTTCACATTCTCCCATGCAACTCGGCTGCTAGTCCTCCTTTCATGCAGAATCTTAAGGTCCTAGCTCATGTCTAAGGCACTAAAGACAACTAAAAAGTCAATAATCGATACCTAAAACTTGAATTGTACTACTTCTTACTGGCTATTACAACAACTTAAAAGCTTCATCTGTGTTCTACTATGGTGCTTTTAGTGTCTCCACATGCTGCAGCATGCGACATAGCTTTGCAGACGATAAGTACAACCGTTTCAGAGAGAAGAGCGGCCAATGTGACGACCTGGCTTTAAGTCGATTCGATAACAAATGACGAAAACGGACGGATTTCACAGGTTTTTACTACATATGAACACTTTTCACATTCTCCCATGCAACTTGGCTGCTAGTCCTCCATTCATGCAAAATCTTAAGTTCCTAGCTCATATACAAGGCACCAAAGAAGGGTATAAAATCAATAATCTATAACTAAAACTTGAATTGTACTACTTCTTACTGGCTATTACATCAACTTAGAAGCTTCATCTGTGTTCTACTATGGTGCTTTTAGAGTCTCCGCATACGGCAGCACGCGACATAGCTTTGCAGACGATAAGTGCAACCGTTTCAGAGAGAAGAGCGGCCAATGTGACGATCTGGGTTTAAGTCGATTCGATAACAAATGACGAGAACGAACGGATTTCTCAGGTTTTTACTACATATGTACACTTTTCACATTCTCCCGTGCAACTCGGCTGCTAGTCCTCCTTTCATGCAGAATCTCAAGGTCCTAGCTCATGTCCAAGGCACCAAAGCCAGCAAAAAAGTCAATAATCGATACCTAAAACTTGAATTGTACTACTTCTTACTGGCTATTACAACAACTTAGAAGCTTCATCTGTATTCTACTATGGTGCTATTAGTGTCGCCACATACCGCAGCTCGCGACATAGCTTTGCAGACAATAAGGACAACCGTTTCAGAGAGAAAAGCGGCCAATGTGACGACCTAGCTTTAAGTCGATTCGATAAAAAATGACGAAAACGGACGGATTTCTCAGGTTTTTACTACATATGAACACTTTTCACATTCTCCCATGCAACTCGGCTGCTATTCCTCCTTTCATGCAGAATCTTAAGGTCCTAGCTCATGTCTAAGGCACTAAAGACAACTAAAAAGTCAATAATCGATACCTAAAACTTGAATTGTACTACTTCTTACTGGCAATTACATCAACTTAGAAGCTTCATCTGTGTTCTACTATGGTGCTTTTAGTGTCTTCACATACCGCAGCAGGCGACATCGCTTTGCAGACGATAAGAACAACCGGTTCAGAGAGAAGAGCGGCCAATGTGACGATCTGGCTTTAAGTCGATTCGATAACAAATGACGAAAACGGACGGAATTCTCAGGATTTTATTAATTATGAACACTTTTCACATTCTCCCTTGCAACTCGGCTGCAAGTCCTCCTCTCAGGCGGAATGTTAAGGTCCTAGCTCATGTCCAAGGCACCGACGTCAGCTAAAAAGTCAATAATCGATACCTAAAACTTGAATTGTACTACTTCTTACTGGCTATTACCTCAACTTAGAAGCTTCATCTGTGTTCTACTGTGGTGCTTTTGTGTCTCCGCATAACGCAGCACGCGACATAGCTTTGCAGACGATAAGTACAACCGTTTCATAGAGAAGAGCGGCCAATGTGACGATCAGGCTTTAAGTCGATTCGATAACAAATGACGGAAACGGACGGATTTCTCAGGTTTTTACTACATATGAACACTTTTCACATTCTACCATGCAACTCGGCTGCTAGTCCTGCTCTCATGCAGAATCTCAAGGTCCTAGCTCATGTCCAAGGCACCAAAGCCAGCAAAAAAGTCAGTAATCGATACCTAAAACTTGAATTGTACTACTTCTTACTGGCTATTACCACAACTTAGAAGCTTCATCAGTACTCTACTATGGTGCTATTTGTGTCGCCACATACCGCAGCACGCGACATAGCTTTGCAGACGATAAGTACAACCGTTTCAGAGAGAAGAGCGGCCAATGTGACGACCTAGATTTAAGTCGATTCGATAACAAATGACGAAAACGGACGGATTTCTCAGGTTTTTACTACATAAGAACACTTTTCACATCCTCCCATGCAACTCGGCTGCTAGTCCTCCTTTCATGCAGAATCTTAAGGTCCTAGCTCATGTCTAAGGCACTAAAGACAACTAAAAAGTCAATAATCGATACCTAAAACTTGAATTGTACTACTTCTTACTGGCTATTACATCAACTTCGAAGCTTCATCTGTGTTCTACTATGGTGCTTTTAGTGTCTCCACATTCCGCAGCAAGCGACATAGCTTTGCAGACGATAAGTACAACTGTTTCAGAGAGAAGAGCAAACAGTGTGACGATCTGGCTTTAAGTCGATTCGATAACAAATGACGAAAACGAACGGATTTCTCAGGTTTTTACTACATATGAACACTTTTCACATTCTCCCGTGCAACTCGGCTGCTAGTCCTCCTTTCATGCAGAATCTTAAGGCATTAGCTCATTTCCAAGGCACCAAAGCCAGCAAAAAAGTCAATAATCGATACCTAAAACTTGAATTGTACTACTTCTTACTGGCTATTACAACAACTTAGAAGCTTTATATGTGTTCTACTATGGTGCTTTTAGTGTCCCCACATACCGCAGCACGCGACATAGCTTTGCAGACGATAAGTAGAACCGTTTCAGAGAGAAGAGCGGCCAATGTGACGATCTGGGTTTAAGTCGATTCGATAACAAATGACGAAAACGAACGGATTTCTCAGGTTTTTACTACATATGAACGCTTTTCACATTCTCCCGTGCAACTCGGCTGCTAGTCTTCCTTTCATGCAGAATCTTAAGGTCCTAGCTCATGTCCAAGGCACCAAAGCCAGCTAAAAAGTAAATAATGGATATACCTAAAACTTGAATAATACTACTTCTTACTGGCTATTACAACAACTTAGAAGCTTCATCTGTGTTCTACTATGGTGCTTTTAGTTTCCCCACATACCGCAGCACGCGACATAGCTTTGCAGACGATAAGCACAACCGTTTCAGAGAAAAGAGCGGCCAATGTGACGACCTGCTTTAAGTCGATTCGATAACAAATGACGAAAACGGACGGATTTCTCAGGTTTATACTACATATGAACACTTTTCACATTCTCCTGTGCAACTCGGCTGCTAGTCCTCTTTTCATGCAGAATCTTAAGGTCCTAGCTCATGTCCAAGGCACCAAAGCCAGCTAAAAAGTCAATAATCGATACCTAAAACTTGAATTGTACTACTTCTTACTGGCTATTACATCAACTCAGAAGCTTCATCTGTGTTCTACTATGGTGCTTTTAGTGTCTCCGCATACCGCAGCACGCGACATAGCTTTGCAGACGATAAGTACCACCGTTTCAGAGAGAAGAGCGGCCAATGTGACGATCTGGGTTTAAGTCGATTCGATAACAAATGACGAAAACGAACGGATTTCTCAGGTTTTTACTACATATGAACACTTTTCAGATTCTCCCGTGCAACTCGGCTGCTAGTCCTCATTTCATGCAGAATCTCAAGGTCCTAGCTCATGTCCAAGGCACCAAAGCTAGCAAAAAAGGCAATAATCGATACCTAAAACTTGAATTGTACTACTTCTTACTGGCTATTACAACAACTTAGAAGCTTCATCTGTATTCTACTATGGTGTTATTAGTGTCGCCACATACCGCAGCACGCGACATAGCTTTGCAGACGATAAGTACAACCGTTTCTGAGATAAATGCGGCCAATGTGACGACCTAACTTTAAGTCGATTCGATAACAAATGACGAAAACGGACGGATTTCTCAGGTTTTTACTACATATGAACACTTTTCACATTCTCCCATGCAACTCGGCTGCTAGTCCTCCTTTCATGCAGAATCCTAAGGTCCTAGCTCATATGCAAAGCACCAAAGAAGGGTATAAAATCAATAATCTATAACTAAAACTTGAATTGTACTACTTCTTACTGGCTATTACATCAACTTAGAAGCTTCATCTGTGTTCTACTATGGTGCTTTTAGTGTCTCCGCACACCGCAGCACGCGACATAGCTTTGCAGACGATAAGTACAATCGTTTCAGAGAGAAGAGCGGCCAATGTGACGACCTGGCTTTAAGTCGATTCGATAACAAATGACGAAAACGTACGGATTTCTCAGGTTTTTACTACATATGAACACTTTTCACATTCTCCCATGCAACTCGGCTGCTAGTCCTCCTTTCATGCAGAATCCTAAGGTCCTAGCTCATGTCCAAGGCACCAAAGCCAGCAAAAAAGTCAATAATCGATACCTAAAACTTGAATTGTACTACTTCTTACTGGCTATTACATAAACTCAGAAGCTTCATCTGTGTTCTACTATGGTGCTTTTAGTGTCTCCGCATACGGCAGCACGCGACATAGCTTTGCAGACGATAAGTGCAACCGTTTCGGAGAGAAGAGCGGCCAATGTGACGATCTGGGTTTAAGTCGATTCGATAACAAATGACGAGAACGAACGGATTTCTCAGGATTTTACTACATATGAACACTTTTCACATTCTCCCGTGCAACTCGGCTGCTTGTCCTCCTTTCATGCAGAATCTCAAGGTCCTAGCTCATGTCCAAGGCACCAAAGCCAGCAAAAAAGTCAATAATCGATACCTAAAACTTGAATTGTACTACTTCTTACTGGCTATTACATCAACTTCGAAGCTACATCTGTGTTATACTATGGTGCTTTTAGTGTCTTCACATACCGCAGCAGGCGACATCGCTTTGCAGACGATAAGAACAACCGGTTCAGAGAGAAGAGCGGCCAATGTGACGATCTGGCTTTAAGTCGAATCGATAACAAATGACGAAAACGGACGGAATTCTCAGGATTTTATTAATTATGAACACTTTTCACATTCTACCTTGCAACTCGGCTGCAAGTCCTCCTCTCAGGCGGAATCTTAGGGTCCTAGCTCATGTCTAAGGCACCGAAGCCAGCTAAAAAGTCAATAATCGATACCTACAACTTAAATTGTACTACTTCTTACTGGCTATTACCTCAACTTAGAAGCTTCATCTGTGTTCTACTGTGGCGCTTTTGTGTCTCCGCATAACGCAAAACGCGACATAGCTTTGCAGACGATAAGTACAACCGTTTCATAGAGAAGAGCGGCCAATGTGACGATCAGGCTTTAAGTCGATTCGATAACAAATGACGAAAACGGACGGATTTCTCAGGTTTTTACTACATATGAACACTTTTCACATTCTCCCGAGCCACGCGGCTGTTAGTCCTCCTTTCATGCAGAATCTTAAGTTCCTAGCTCATGTCCAAGGCACCAAAGCCAGGTAAAAAGTCAATAATCGATACGTGCATACCACAGCACGCGACATAGCTTTGCAGACGATAAATACAAACTTTTCAGAGAGAAGAGCGGCCAATGTGACGAACTGGTTTTTAGTCGATTCGATAACACGTGACGAAAACGGGCGGATTTCTCAGGTTTTTACTACATATGAACACTTTTCACATTATCCTGTGCAACTCGGCAGCTACTCCTCCTTTCATGCAAAATCTTAAGGTCCTAGCTCATGTCCAAGGCACCAAAGCCAGCTAAAAAGTCAATAATCGATACCTAAAACTTGAATTGTACTACTTCTTACTGGCTATTACATCACCTTAGAAGCATCATCTGTGTTCTACTATGGTGCTTTTAGTGTCTTTGCAAACCGCAGCACGCGACATAGCTTTACAGACGATAAGTACAACCGTTTCAGAGAGAAGAGCGGCCAATGTGACGATCTGGCTTTAAGTCGATTCGATAACAAATGACGGAAACGGACGGATTTCTCAGGTTTTTACTACATATGAACACTTTTCACATTCTACCATGCAACTCGGCTGCTAGTCCTCCTTCCATGCAAAATCTTAAGTTCCTAGCTCATATGCAAGGCACCAAAGAAGGGTATAAAATCAATAATCTATAACTAAAACTTGAATTTTACTACTTCTTACTGGCTATTACATAAACTCAGAAGCTTCATCTATGTTCTACTATGGTGCTTTTAGAGTCTCCGCACACCGCAGCACGCGACATAGCTTTGCAGACGATAAGTACAACCGTTTCAGAGAGAAGAGCGGCCAATGTGACGATCTGGCTTTAAGTCGATTCGATAACAAATGACGAAAACGGACGGATTTCTTAGGTTTTTACTAAATATGAACACTTTTCACATTCTCCCATGCAACTCGGCTGCTAGTCCTCCTTTCATGCAGAATCTCAAGGTCCTAGCTCATGTCCAAGACACCAAAGCCAGCAAAAAAGTCAATAATCGATACCTAAAACTTGAATTGTACTACTTCTTACTGGCTATTACAACAACTTAGAAGCTTCATCTGTGTTCTACTATGGTGCTATTAGTGTCGCCACATACCGCAGCACGCGACATAGCTTTGCAGACGATAAGTACAACCGGTTCAGAGAGAAGAGCGGCCAATGTGACGACCTAGCTTTAAGTCGATTCGATAACAAATGACGAAAACGGACGGATTTCCCAGGTTTTTACTACATATGAACACTTTTCACATTCTCCCATGCAACTCGGCTGCTAGCCCTCCTTTCATGCAGAATCTTAAGGTCCTAGCTCATGTCCATGGCACCAAAGCCAGCAAAAAAGTCAATAATCGATACCTAAAACTTGAATTGTACTACTTCTTACTGGCTATTACATCAACTTAGAAGCTTCATCTGTGTTCTACTATGGTGCTTTTAGTGTCTCCACATACCGCAGCACGCGTCATAGCTTTGCAGACGATAAGTACAACCGTTTCAGAGAGAAGAGCGGCCAATGTGACGATCTGGCTTTAAGTCGATTCGATAACAAATGACGAAAACGGACGGATTTCTCAGGTTTTTACTACATATGAACTCTTTTCACATTCTTCCGTGCAACTCGGCTGCTAGTCCTCCTTTCATGCAGAATCTTAAGGTCCTAGCTCATG
The DNA here is from genome assembly GCF_023897955.1 of Schistocerca gregaria. Lineage (NCBI taxonomy): Eukaryota > Metazoa > Arthropoda > Insecta > Orthoptera > Acrididae > Schistocerca > Schistocerca gregaria. The sequence goes on from NW_026061795.1 coordinate 9,119,418, forward strand.
TCTAAGGCACTAAAGACAACTAAAAAGTCAATAATCGATACCTAAAACTTGAATTGTACTACTTCTTACTGGCTATTACATCAACTTAGAAGCTTCATCTGTGTTCTACTATGGTGCTTTTAGTGTCTCCACATACCGCAGCACGCGTCATAGCTTTGCAGACGATAAGTACAACCGTTTCAGAGAGAAGAGCGGCCAATGTGACGATCTGGCTTTAAGTCGATTCGATAACAAATGACGGAAACGGACGGATTTCTCAGGTTTTTACTACATATGAACACTTTTCACATTCTACCATGAAACTCGGCTGCTAGTCCTCCATTCATGCAAAATCTTAAGTTCCTAGCTCATATGCAAGGCACCAAAGAAGGGTATAAAATCAATTATCTATAACTAAAACTTGAATTGTACTACTTCTTACTGGCTATTACATCAACTTAAAAGCTTTATCTGTGTTCTTCTATGGTGCTATTAGTGTCTCCGCACACCGCAGCACGCGACATAGCTTTGCAGACGATAAGTACAACCGTTTCAGAGAGAAGAGCGGCCAATGTGACGATCTGGCTTTAAGTCGATTCGATAACAAATGACGAAAACGTACGGATTTCTCAGGTCTTTACTACATATGAACACTTTTCACATTCTCCCGTGCAACTCGGCTGCTAGTCCTCCTTTCATGCAGAATCCTAAGGTCCTAGCTCATGTCCAAGGCACCAAAGCCAGCAAAAAAGTCAATAATCGATACCTAAAACTTGAATTGTACTACTTCTTACTGGCTATTACAACAACTTCGAAGCTTCATCTGTATTCAACTATGGTGCTATTAGTATCGCCACATACCGCAGCACGGGACATAGCTTTGCAGACGATAAGTACAACCGTTTCAGAGAGAAAAGCGGCCAATGTGACGACCTAGCTTTAAGTCGATTCGATAAAAAATGACGAAGACGGACGGATTTCTCAGGTTTTTACTACATATGAACACATTTCACATTCTCCCATGCAACTCGGCTGCTAGTCCTCCTTTCATGCAAAATCTTAAGTTCCTAGCTCATATGCAAGCCACCAAAGAAGGGTATAAAATCAATAATCTATAACTAAAACTTGAATTGTACTACTTCTTACTGACTATTACATCAACTTAGAAGCTTCATCTGTGTTCTACTATGGTGCTTTTAGTGTCTCCACATACCGCAGCAAGCGACATAGCTTTGCAGACGATAAGAACAACCGGTTCAGAGAGAAGAGCGGCCAATGTGACGATCTGGCTTTAAGTCGATTCGATAACAAATGACGAAAACGGACGGAATTCTCAGGATTTTACTAATTATGAACACTTTTCACATTCTCCCTTGCAACTCGGCTGCAAGTCCTCCTTTCAGGCAGAATCTTAAGGTCCTAGCTCATGTCCAAGGCACCAAAGCCAGCTAAAAAGTCAATAATCGATACCTAAAACTTGAATTGTACTACTTCTTACTGGCTATTACATCAACTTAGAAGCTTCATCTGTGTTCTACTATGGTGCTTTTAGCGTCTCCGCATACCGCAGCACGCGTCATAGCTTTGCAGACGATATGTACAACCGTTTCAGAGAGAAGAGCGGCCAATGTGACGATCTGGCTTTAAGTCGATTCGATAACAAATGACGAATACGGACGGATTTCTCAGGTTTTTACTACATATGAACACTTTTCACTTTTCCCAAGCATCTCGGCTGCTAGTCCTCAATTCATGCAGAATCTTAAGGTCCTAGCTTATGTCCAAAGTACCAAAGGCAGCTAAAAAGTCATAAAACGATACCTAAAACTTGAACTGTACTACTTCTTACTGGCTATTACATCAACTTAGAAGCTTCATCTGTGTTCTACTATGGTGCTTTTAGTGTCTCCGCATACCGCAGCACGCGACATAGCTTTGCAGTCGATAAGTACAACCATTTCAGAGAGAAGTGCGGCCAATGTGACGATCTCGCTTTAAGTCGATTCAATAACAAATGATGAAAACGAACGGATTTCTCAGGTTTTCACGACATATGAACACTTTTCACATTCTCCCGTGCAACTCGGCTGCTACTCCTCTTTCATGCTGAATCTAAATGTCCTAGCTTATGTCAAAGGCACAAAAGCCAGATAAAAAGTCAATAATCGATACCTAAAACTTGAATTGTACTACTTCTTACTGGCTATTACATCAACTTAGAAGCTTCGTCTGTGTTCTACTATGGTGCTTTTAGTGTCTCCGCATACCGCAGCACGCGACATAGCTTTGCAGACGATAAGTACAACCGTTTCAGAGGGAAGAGCGGCCAATGTGGCGATCAGGCTTTAAGTCGATTCGATAACAAATGACGAAAACGGACGGATTTCTCAGGTTTTTACTACATATGAACACTTTTCACATTCTCCCGAGCAACTCGGCTGTTAGTCCTCCTTTCATGCAAAATCTTAAGGTCCTAGCTCATGTCCAAGGCACCAAAGCCAGCTAAAAAGTCAATAATCGATACCTAAAACTTGAATTGTACGACTTCTTACTGGCTATTACATCAACTTAGAAGCATCATCTGTGTTCTACTATGGTGCTTTTAGTGTCTTTGCAAACCGCAGCACGCGACATAGCTTTGCAGACGATAAGTACAACAGTTTCAGAGAGAAGAGCGGCCAATGTGACGATCTGGCTTTAAGTCGATTCGATAACAAATGACGAAAACGGACGGATTTCTCAGGTTTTTACTACATATGAACACTTTTCACATTCTCCCGTGCAACTCGGCTGCTAGTCCTCCCTTCATGCAAAATCTTAAGGCCCTAGCTCATGTCCAAGGCACCAAAGCCAGCAAAAAAGTCAATAATCGATACCTAAAACTTGAATTGTACTACTTCTTACTGGCAATTACATCAACTTAGAAGCTTCATCTGTGTTCTACTATGGTGCTATTAGTGTCGCCACATACCGCAGCACGCGACATAGCTTTGCAGACGATAAGTACAACCGTTTCAGAGAGAAGAGCGGCCAATGTGACGATCTGGCTTTAAGTCGATTCGATAACAAATGACGGAAACGGACGGATTTCTCAGGTTTTTACTACATATGAACACTTTTCACATTCTCCCGAGCAACGCGGCTGTTAGTCCTCCTTTCATGCAGAATCTTAAGTTCCTAGCTCATGTCCAAGGCACCAAAGCCAGCTAAAAAGTCAATAATCGATACCTGCATACCACAGCACGCGACATAGCTTTGCAGACGATAAATACAAACTTTTCAGAGAGAAGAGCGGCCAATGTGACGATCTGGTTTTTAGTCGATTCGATAACACGTGACGAAAACGGACGGATTTCTCAGGTTTTTACTACTTATGAACAATTTTCACATTCTACCATGCAACTCGGCTGCTAGTCCTAGTTTCATGCAAAATCTTAAGTTCCTAGCACATATGCAAGGCACCAAAGAAGGGTATAAAATCAATAATCTATAACTAAAACTTGAATTGTACTACTTCTTACTGGCTATTACATCAACTTAGAAGCTTCATCTGTGTTCTACTATGGTGCTTTTAGTGTCTCCGCACACCGCAGCACGCGACATAGCTTTGCAGACGATAAGTACAACCGTTTCAGAGAGAAGAGCGGCCAATGTGACGATCTGGCTTTAAGTCGATTCGATATCAAATGACGAATACGGACGGATTTCTCAGGTTTTTACTACATATGAACACTTTTCTTATTCTCCCATGCAGCTCGGCTGCTAGTCCTCCTTTCATGCAGAATCCTAAGGTCCTAGCTCATGTCCAAGGCACCAAAGCCAGCAAAAAAGTCAATAATCGATACCTAAAACTTGAATTGTACTACTTCTTAGTGGCTATTACATCAACAGAGAAGCTTCATCTGTGTTCTACTATGGTGCCTTTAGTGTCTCCGCATACCGCAGCACGCGATATAGCTTTGCAGACGATAAGTACAACCGTTTCAGAGAGAAGAGCGGCCAATGTGACGATCTGGGTTTAAGTCGATTCGATAACAAATGACGAAAACGAACGGATTTCTCAGGTTTTTACTACATATGAACACTTTTCACATTCTCCCGTGCAACTCGGCTGCTAGTCCTCCTTTCATGCAGAATCTCAAGGTCCTAGCTCATGTCCAATGCACCAAAGCCAGCAAAAAAGTCAATAATCGATACCTAAAACTTGAATTGTACTACTTCTTACTGGCTATTACATCAACTTCGAAGCTTCATCTGTGTTCTACTATGGTGCTTTTAGTGTCTCCACATACCGCAGTAAGCGACATAGCTTTGCAGACGATAAGTACAACCGTTTCAGAGAGAAGAGCGGCCAATGTGACGACCTAGCTTTAAGTCGATTCGATAACAAATGACGAAAACGAACGGATTTCTCAAGTTTTTACTACATATGAACACTTTTCACATTCTCCCGTGCAACTCGGCTGCTAGTACTCCTTTCATGCAGAATCTTAAGGCCCTAGCTCATGTCCAAGGCACCAAAGCCAGCAGAAAAGTCAGTAATCGATACCTAAAACTTGAATTGTACTACATCTTACTGGCAATTACATCAACTTAGAAGCTTCATCTGTGTTCTACTATGGTGCTTTTAGTGTCTCCACATACCGCAGCACGCGTCATAGCTTTGCAGACGATAAGTGCAACCGTTTCAGAGAGAAGAGCGGCCAATGTGACGATCTGGCTTTAAGTCGATTCGATAACAAATGACGGAAACGGACGGATTTCACAGGTTTTTACTACATATGAACACTTTTCACATTCTACCATGCAACTCGGCTGCTAGTCCTCCTTTCATGCAAAATCTTAAGTTCCTAGCTCATATGCAAGGCACCAAAGAAGGGTATAAAATCAATAATCTATAACAAAAACTTGAATTGTACTACTTCTTACTGGCTATTACATCAACTTAGAAGCTTCGTCTGTGTTCTACTATGGTGCTTTTAGTGTCTCCGCACACCGCAGCACGCGACATAGCTTTGCAGACGATACGTACAACCGTTTCAGAGAGAAGAGCGGCCAATGTGACGATCTGGCTTTAATTCGATTCGATAACAAATGACGAAAACGGACGGATTTCTCAGGTTTTTACTACATATGAACTCTTTTCACATTCTTCCGTGCAACTCGGCTGCTAGTCCTCCTTTCATGCAGAATCTTAAGGTCCCAGCTCATGTCCAAGGCACCAAAGCCAGCTAAAAAGTCAATAATCGATAACTAAAAAATGAATTGTACTACTTCTTACTGGCTATTACATCAACTTAGAAGCTTCATCTGTGTTCTACTATGGTGCTTTTAGCGTCTCCGCATACCGCAGCACGCGTCATAGCTTTGCAGACGATATGTACAACCGTTTCAGAGAGAAGAGCGGCCAATGTGACGATCTGGCTTTAAGTCGATTCGATAACAAATGACGAATACGGACGGATTTCTCAGGTTTTTACTACATATGAACACTTTTCACTTTTTCCAAGCATCTCAGCTGCTAGTCCTCAATTCATGCAGAATCTTAAGGTCCTAGCTTATGTCCAAAGTACCAAAGGCAGCTAAAAAGTCATAAAACGATACCTAACACTTGAACTCTACTACTTCTTACTGGCTATTACATCAACTTAGAAGCTTCATCTGTGTTCTACTATGGTGCTTTTAGTGTCTCCGCATACCGCAGCACGCGACATAGCTTTGCAGTCGATAAGTACAACCATTTCAGAGAGAAGTGCGGCCAATGTGACGATCTCGCTTTAAGTCGATTCAATAACAAATGATGAAAACGAACGGATTTCTCAGGTTTTCACTACATATGAACACTTTTCACATTCTCCCGTGCAACTCGGCTGCTACTCCTCTTTCATGCTGAATCTAAATGTCCTAGCTTATGTCCAAGGCACAAAAGCCAGATAAAAAGTCAATAATCGATACCTAAAACTTGAATTGTACTACTTCTTACTGGCTATTACATCAACTTAGAAGCTTCATCTGTGTTCTACTATGGTGCATTTAGTGTCTCCGCATACCGCAGCACGCGACATAGCTTTGCAGACGATAAGTACAACCGTTTCAGAGAGAAGAGCGGCCAATGTGGCGATCAGGCTTTAAGTCGATTCGATAACAAATGACGAAAACGGACGGATTTCTCAGGTTTTTACTACATATGAACACTTTTCACATTCTCCCGAGCAACTCGGCTGTTAGTCCTCCTTTCATGCAGAATCTTAAGTTCCTAGCTCATGTCCAAGGCACCAAAGCCAGCTAAAAAGTCAATAATCGATACCTGCATACCACAGCACGCGACATAGCTTTGCAGACGATAAATACAAACTTTTCAGGGAGAAGAGCGGCCAATGTGACGAACTGGTTTTTAGTCGATTCGATAACACGTGACGAAAACGGACGGATTTCTCAGGTTTTTACTACATATGAACACTTTTCACATTCTCCTGTGCAACGCGGCAGCTACTCCTCCTTTCATGCAAAATCTTAAGGTCCTAGCTCATGTCCAAGGCACGAAAGCCAGCTAAAAAGTCAATAATCGATACCTAAAACTTGAATTGTACTACTTCTTACTGGCTATTACATCAACTTAGAGGCATCATCTGTGTTCTACTATGGTGCTTTTAGTGTCTTTGCAAACCGCAGCACGCGACATAGCTTTGCAGACGATAAGTACAACAGTTTCAGAGAGAAGAGCGGCCAATGTGACGATCTGGCTTTAAGTCGATCCGATAACAAATGACGAAAACGAACGGATTTCTCAGGTTTTTACTACATATGAACACTTTTCACATTCTCCCGTGCAACTCGGCTGCTAGTCCTCCCTTCATGCAAAATCTTAAGTTCCTAGCTCATATGCAACGCACCAAAGAAGTGTATAAAATCAATAATCTATAACTAATACTTGAATTGTACTACTTCTTACTGGCTATTATATCAACTTAGAAGCTTCATCTGTGTTCTACTATGGTGCTTTTAGTGTCTCCGCATACCGCAGCACGCGACATAGCTTTGCAGACGATAAGTACAACCGTTTCAGAGAGAAGAGCGGCCAATGTGACGATCTGGCTTTAAGTCGATTCGATAACAAATGACGAAAACGGACGGATTTCTCAGGTTTTTACTACATATGAACACTTTTCACATTCTCCCATGCAACTCGGCTGCTAGTCCTCCTTTCATGCAGAATCTCAAGGTCCTAGTTCATGTCCAAGGCACCAAAGCAAGCAAAAAATTCAATAATCGATACCTAAAACTTGAATTGTACTACTTCTTACTGGCTATTACAACAACTTAGAAGCTTCATCTGTATTCTACTATGCTGCTATTAGTGTCGCCACATACCGCAGCACGCGACATAGATTTGCAGACGATAAGTACAACCGTTTCAGAGAGAAGAGCGGCCAATGTGACGACCTAGCTTTAAGTCGATTCGATAACAAATGACGAAAACGGACGGATTTCTCAGGTTTTTACTACATATGAACACTTTTCACATTCTCCCATGCAACTCGGCTGCTAGTCCTCCTTTCGTGCAGAATCTTAAGGTCCTAGCTCATGTCTAAGGCACTAAAGACAACTAAAAAGTCAATAATCGATACCTAAAACTTGAATTGTACTACATCTTACTGGCTATTACATCAACTTCGAAGCTTCATCTGTGTTCTACGATGGTTCTTTTAGTGTCTTCGCAAACCGCAGCACGCGACATAGCTTTGCAGACGATAAGTACAACCGTTTCAGAGAGAAGAGCGGCCAATGTGACGATCTGGCTTTAAGTCGATTCGAAAAACAAATGACGGAAACGGACGGATTTCTCAGGTTTTTACTACATATGAACACTTTTCACATTCTACCATGCAACGCGCCTGCTAGTCCTCCCTTCATGCAAAATCTTAAGTTCCTAGCACATATGCAAGGCACCAAAGAAATGTATAAAATCAATAATCTATATCTAAAACTTGAATTGTACTACTTCTTACTGGCTATTACATCAACTTAGAAGCTTCATCTGTGTTCTACTATGGTGCTTTTAGTGTCTCCGCACACCGCAGCACGCGACATAGCTTTGCAGACGATAAGTACAACCGTTTCAGAGAGAAGAGCGGCCAATGTGACGATCTGGCTTTAAGTCGATTCGATAACAAATGACGAAAACGGACGGATTTCTCAGGTTTTTACTACATATGAACACTTTTCACATTCTCCCATGCAACTCGGCTGCTAGTCCTGCTCTCATGCAGAATCTCAAGGTCCTAGCTCATGTCCAAGGCACCAAAGCCAGCAAAAAAGTCAATAATCGATACCTAAAACTTGAATTGTACTACTTCTTACTGGCTATTACCACAACTTAGAAGCTTCATCAGTATTCTACTATGGTTCTATTAGTGTCGCCACATACTGCAGCACGCGACATAGCTTTGCAGACGATAAGTACAACCGTTTCAGAGAGAAGAGCGGCCAATGTGACGACCTAGCTTTAAGTCGATTCGATAACAAATGACGAAAACGGACGGATTTCTCAGGTTTTTACTACATAAGAACACTTTTCACATTCTCCCATGCAACTCGGCTGCTAGTCCTCCTTTCATGCAGAATCTTAAGGTCCTAGCTCATGTCCAAGGCACCAAAGCCAGCTAAACAGTCAATTATCGATACCTAAAACTTGATTTGTACTACATCTTACTGGCAATTACATCAACTTAGAAGCTTCATCTGTGTTCTACTATGGTGCTTTTAGTGTGGCCACATACCGCAGCACGCGTCATAGCTTTGCGGACGATAAGTACAACCGTTTCAGAGAGAAGAGCGGCCAATGTGACGATCTGGCTTTAAGTCGATTCGATAACAAATGACGGAAACGGACGGATTTCTCAGGTTTTTACTACATATGAACACTATTCACATTCTACCATGCAACTCGGCTGGTAGTCCACCTTTCATGCAGAATCCTAAGGTCCTAGCTCATGTCCAAGGCACCCAAGCCAGCAAAAAAGTCAATAATCGATACCTAAAACTTGAATTGTACTACTTCTTACTGGCTATTACATCAACTCAGAAGCTTCATCTGTGTTCTACTATGGTGCTTTTAGTGTCTCCGCATACCGCAGCACGCGACATAGCTTTGCAGACGATAAGTACCACCGTTTCAGAGAGAAGAGCGGCCAATGTGACGATCTGGGTTTAAGTCGATTCGATAACAAATGACGAAAACGAACGGATTTCTCAGGTTTTTACTACATATGAACACTTTTCACATTCTCCCGTGCAACTCGGCTGCTAGTCCTCCTTTCATGCAGAATCTCAAGGTCCTAGCTCATGTCCAAGGCACCAAAGCCAGCAAATAAGGCAATAATCGATACCTAAAACTTGAATTGTACTACTTCTTACTGGCTATTACAACAACTTAGAAGCTTCATCTGTATTCTACTATGGTGTTATTAGTGTCGCCACATACCGCAGCACGCGACATAGCTTTGCAGACGATAAGTACAACCGTTTCTGAGGTAAATGCGGCCAATGTGACGACCTAACTTTAAGTCGATTCGATAACAAATGACGAAAACGGACGGATTTCTCAGGTTTTTACTACATATGAACACTTTTCACATTCTCCCATGCAACTCGGCTGCTAGTCCTCCCTTCATGCAGAATCTTAAGGTCCTAGCTCATGTCTAAGGCACTAAAGACAACTAAAAAGTCAATAACCGATACCTAAAACTTGAATTGTACTACTTCTTACTGGCTATTACAACAACTTAAAAGCTTCATCTGTGTTCTACTATGGTGCTTTTAGTGTCTCCACATGCTGCAGCATGCGACATAGCTTTGCAGACGATAAGTACAACCGTTTCAGAGAGAAGAGCGGCCAATGTGACGACCTGGCTTTAAGTCGATTCGATAACAAATGACGAAAACGGACGGATTTCACAGGTTTTTACTACATATGAACACTTTTCACATTCTCCCATGCAACTTGGCTGCTAGTCCTCCATTCATGCAAAATCTTAAGTTCCTAGCTCATATACAAGGCACCAAAGAAGGGTATAAAATCAATAATCTATAACTAAAACTTGAATTGTACTACTTCTTACTGGCTATTACATCAACTTAGAAGCTTCATCTGTGTTCTACTATGGTGCTTTTAGTGTCTCCGCATACGGCAGCACGCGACATAGCTTTGCAGACGATAAGTGCAACCGTTTCAGAGAGAAGAGCGGCCAATGTGACGATCTGGGTTTAAGTCGATTCGATAACAAATGACGAGAACGAACGGATTTCTCAGGTTTTTACTACATATGAACACTTTTCACATTCTCCCGTGCAACTCGGCTGCTAGTCCACCTTTCATGCAGAATCTCAAGGTCCTAGCTCATGTCCAAGGCACCAAAGCCAGCAAAAAAGTCAATAATCGATACCTAAAACTTGAATTGTACTACTTCTTACTGGCTATTACAACAACTTAGAAGCTTCATCTGTATTCTACTATGGTGCTATTAGTGTCGCCACATACCGCAGCTCGCGACATAGCTTTGCAGACGATAAGGACAACCGTTTCAGAGAGAAAAGCGGCCAATGTGACGACCTAGCTTTAAGTCGATTCGATAAAAAATGACGAAAACGGACGGATTTCTCAGGTTTTTACTACATATGAACACTTTTCACATTCTCCCATGCAACTCGGCTGCTATTCCTCCTTTCATGCAGAATCTTAAGGTCCTAGCTCATGTCTAAGGCACTAAAGACAACTAAAAAGTCAATAATCGATACCTAAAACTTGAATTGTACTACTTCTTACTGGCAATTACATCAACTTAGAAGCTTCATCTGTGTTCTACTATGGTGCTTTTAGTGTCTTCACATACCGCAGCAGGCGACATCGCTTTGCAGACGATAAGAACAACCGGTTCAGAGAGAAGAGCGGCCAATGTGACGATCTGGCTTTAAGTCGATTCGATAACAAATGACGAAAACGGACGGAATTCTCAGGATTTTATTAATTATGAACACTTTTCACATTCTCCCTTGCAATTCGGCTGCAAGTCCTCCTCTCAGGCGGAATCTTAAGGTCCTAGCTCATGTCCAAGGCACCGACGTCAGCTAAAAAGTCAATAATCGATACCTAAAACTTGAATTGTACTACTTCTTACTGGCTATTACCTCAACTTAGAAGCTTCATCTGTGTTCTACTGTGGTGCTTTTGTGTCTCCGCATAACGCAGCACGCGACATAGCTTTGCAGACGATAAGTACAACCGTTTCATAGAGAAGAGCGGCCAATGTGACGATCAGGCTTTAAGTCGATTCGATAACAAATGACGGAAACGGACGGATTTCTCAGGTTTTTACTACATATGAACACTTTTCACATTCTACCATGCAACTCGGCTGCTAGTCCTCCTTCCATGCAAAATCTTAAGTTCCTAGCTCATATGCAAGGCACCAAAGAAGGGTATAAAATCAATAATCTATAACTAAAACTTGAATTTTACTACTTCTTACTGGCTATTACATAAACTCAGAAGCTTCATCTAAGTTCTACTATGGTGCTTTTAGAGTCTCCGCACACCGCAGCACGCGACATAGCTTTGCAGACGATAAGTACAACCGTTTCAGAGAGAAGGGCGGCCAATGTGACGATCTGGCTTTAAGTCGATTCGATAACAAATGACGAAAACGGACGGATTTCTCAGGTTTTTACTACATATGAACACTTTTCACATTCTCCCATGCAACTCGGCTGCTAGTCCTGCTCTCATGCAGAATCTCAAGGTCCTAGCTCATGTCCAAGGCACCAAAGCCAGCAAAAAAGTCAGTAATCGATACCTAAAACTTGAATTGTACTACTTCTTACTGGCTATTACCACAACTTAGAAGCTTCATCAGTATTCTACTATGGTGCTATTAGTGTCGCCACATACCGCAGCACGTGACATAGCTTTGCAGACGATAAGTACAACCGTTTCAGAGAGAAGAGCGGCCAATGTGACGACCTAGATTTAAGTCGATTCGATAACAAATGACGAAAACGGACGGATTTCTCAGGTTTTTACTACATAAGAACACTTTTCACATCCTCCCATGCAACTCGGCTGCTAGTCCTCCTTTCATGCAGAATCTTAAGGTCCTAGCTCATGTCTAAGGCACTAAAGACAACTAAAAAGTCAATAATCGATACCTAAAACTTGAATTGTACTACTTCTTACTGGCTATTACATCAACTTCGAAGCTTCATCTGTGTTCTACTATGGTGCTTTTAGTGTCTCCACATTCCGCAGCAAGCGACATAGCTTTGCAGACGATAAGTACAACTGTTTCAGAGAGAAGAGCAAACAGTGTGACGATCTGGCTTTAAGTCGATTCGATAACAAATGACGAAAACGAACGGATTTCTCAGGTTTTTACTACATATGAACACTTTTCACATTCTCCCGTGCAACTCGGCTGCTAGTCCTCCTTTCATGCAGAATCTTGAGGCCCTAGCTCATTTCCAAGGCACCAAAGCCAGCAAAAAAGTCAATAATCGATACCTAAAACTTGAATTGTACTACTTCTTACTGGCTATTACAACAACTTAGAAGCTTTATCTGTGTTCTACTATGGTGCTTTTAGTGTCCCCACATACCGCAGCACGCGACATAGCTTTGCAGACGATAAGTAGAACCGTTTCAGAGAGAAGAGCGGCCAATGTGACGATCTGGGTTTAAGTCGATTCGATAACAAATGACGAAAACGAACGGATTTCTCAGGTTTTTACTACATATGAACGCTTTTCACATTCTCCCGTGCAACTCGGCTGCTAGTCTTCCTTTCATGCAGAATCTTAAGGTCCTAGCTCATGTCCAAGGCACCAAAGCCAGCTAAAAAGTAAATAATGGATATACCTAAAACTTGAATAATACTACTTCTTACTGGCTATTACAACAACTTAGAAGCTTCATCTGTGTTCTACTATGGTGCTTTTAGTTTCCCCACATACCGCAGCACGCGACATAGCTTTGCAGACGATAAGTACCACCGTTTCAGAGAGAAGAGCGGCCAATGTGACGATCTGGGTTTAAGTCGATTCGATAACAAATGACGAAAACGAACGGATTTCTCAGGTTTTTACTACATATGAACACTTTTCAGATTCTCCCGTGCAACTCGGCTGCTAGTCCTCATTTCATGCAGAATCTCAAGGTCCTAGCTCATGTCCAAGGCACCAAAGCTAGCAAAAAAGGCAATAATCGATACCTAAAACTTGAATTGTACTACTTCTTACTGGCTATTACAACAACTTAGAAGCTTCATCTGTATTCTACTATGGTGTTATTAGTGTCGCCACATACCGCAGCACGCGACATAGCTTTGCAGACGATAAGTACAACCGTTTCTGAGATAAATGCGGCCAATGTGACGACCTAACTTTAAGTCGATTCGATAACAAATGACGAAAACGGACGGATTTCTCATTTTTTTACTACATATGAACACTTTTCACATTCTCCCATGCAACTCGGCTGCTAGTCCTCCTTTCATGCAGAATCCTAAGGTCCTAGCTCATATGCAAAGCACCAAAGAAGGGTATAAAATCAATAATCTATAACTAAAACTTGAATTGTACTACTTCTTACTGGCTATTACCTCAACTTAGAAGCTTCATCTGTGTTCTACTGTGGTGCTTTTGTGTCTCCGCATAACGCAGCACGCGACATAGCTTTGCAGACGATAAGTACAACCGTTTCATAGAGAAGAGCGGCCAATGTGACGATCAGGCTTTAAGTCGATTCGATAACAAATGACGGAAACGGACGGATTTCTCAGGTTTTTACTACATATGAACACTTTTCACATTCTACCATGCAACTCGGCTGCTAGTCCTCCTTCCATGCAAAATCTTAAGTTCCTAGCTCATATGCAAGGCACCAAAGAAGGGTATAAAATCAATAATCTATAACTAAAACTTGAATTTTACTACTTCTTACTGGCTATTACATAAACTCAGAAGCTTCATCTAAGTTCTACTATGGTGCTTTTAGAGTCTCCGCACACCGCAGCACGCGACATAGCTTTGCAGACGATAAGTACAACCGTTTCAGAGAGAAGGGCGGCCAATGTGACGATCTGGCTTTAAGTCGATTCGATAACAAATGACGAAAACGGACGGATTTCTCAGGTTTTTACTACATATGAACACTTTTCACATTCTCCCATGCAACTCGGCTGCTAGTCCTGCTCTCATGCAGAATCTCAAGGTCCTAGCTCATGTCCAAGGCACCAAAGCCAGCAAAAAAGTCAGTAATCGATACCTAAAACTTGAATTGTACTACTTCTTACTGGCTATTACCACAACTTAGAAGCTTCATCAGTATTCTACTATGGTGCTATTAGTGTCGCCACATACCGCAGCACGTGACATAGCTTTGCAGACGATAAGTACAACCGTTTCAGAGAGAAGAGCGGCCAATGTGACGACCTAGATTTAAGTCGATTCGATAACAAATGACGAAAACGGACGGATTTCTCAGGTTTTTACTACATAAGAACACTTTTCACATCCTCCCATGCAACTCGGCTGCTAGTCCTCCTTTCATGCAGAATCTTAAGGTCCTAGCTCATGTCTAAGGCACTAAAGACAACTAAAAAGTCAATAATCGATACCTAAAACTTGAATTGTACTACTTCTTACTGGCTATTACATCAACTTCGAAGCTTCATCTGTGTTCTACTATGGTGCTTTTAGTGTCTCCACATTCCGCAGCAAGCGACATAGCTTTGCAGACGATAAGTACAACTGTTTCAGAGAGAAGAGCAAACAGTGTGACGATCTGGCTTTAAGTCGATTCGATAACAAATGACGAAAACGAACGGATTTCTCAGGTTTTTACTACATATGAACACTTTTCACATTCTCCCGTGCAACTCGGCTGCTAGTCCTCCTTTCATGCAGAATCTTGAGGCCCTAGCTCATTTCCAAGGCACCAAAGCCAGCAAAAAAGTCAATAATCGATACCTAAAACTTGAATTGTACTACTTCTTACTGGCTATTACAACAACTTAGAAGCTTTATCTGTGTTCTACTATGGTGCTTTTAGTGTCCCCACATACCGCAGCACGCGACATAGCTTTGCAGACGATAAGTAGAACCGTTTCAGAGAGAAGAGCGGCCAATGTGACGATCTGGGTTTAAGTCGATTCGATAACAAATGACGAAAACGAACGGATTTCTCAGGTTTTTACTACATATGAACGCTTTTCACATTCTCCCGTGCAACTCGGCTGCTAGTCTTCCTTTCATGCAGAATCTTAAGGTCCTAGCTCATGTCCAAGGCACCAAAGCCAGCTAAAAAGTAAATAATGGATATACCTAAAACTTGAATAATACTACTTCTTACTGGCTATTACAACAACTTAGAAGCTTCATCTGTGTTCTACTATGGTGCTTTTAGTTTCCCCACATACCGCAGCACGCGACATAGCTTTGCAGACGATAAGTACCACCGTTTCAGAGAGAAGAGCGGCCAATGTGACGATCTGGGTTTAAGTCGATTCGATAACAAATGACGAAAACGAACGGATTTCTCAGGTTTTTACTACATATGAACACTTTTCAGATTCTCCCGTGCAACTCGGCTGCTAGTCCTCATTTCATGCAGAATCTCAAGGTCCTAGCTCATGTCCAAGGCACCAAAGCTAGCAAAAAAGGCAATAATCGATACCTAAAACTTGAATTGTACTACTTCTTACTGGCTATTACAACAACTTAGAAGCTTCATCTGTATTCTACTATGGTGTTATTAGTGTCGCCACATACCGCAGCACGCGACATAGCTTTGCAGACGATAAGTACAACCGTTTCTGAGATAAATGCGGCCAATGTGACGACCTAACTTTAAGTCGATTCGATAACAAATGACGAAAACGGACGGATTTCTCATTTTTTTACTACATATGAACACTTTTCACATTCTCCCATGCAACTCGGCTGCTAGTCCTCCTTTCATGCAGAATCCTAAGGTCCTAGCTCATATGCAAAGCACCAAAGAAGGGTATAAAATCAATAATCTATAACTAAAACTTGAATTGTACTACTTCTTACTGGCTATTACATCAACTTAGAAGCTTCATCTGTGTTCTACTATGGTGCTTTTTGTGTCTCCGCACACCGCAGCACGCGACATAGCTTTGCAGACGATAAGTACAATCGTTTCAGAGAGAAGAGCGGCCAATGTGACGACCTGGCTTTAAGTCGATTCGATAACAAATGACGAAAACGTACGGATTTCTCAGGTTTTTACTACATATGAACACTTTTCACATTCTCCCATGCAACTCGGCTGCTAGTCCTCCTTTCATGCAGAATCCTAAGGTCCTAGCTCATGTCCAAGGCACCAAAGCCAGCAAAAAAGTCAATAATCGATACCTAAAACTTGAATTGTACTACTTCTTACTGGCTATTACATAAACTCAGAAGCTTCATCTGTGTTCTACTATGGTGCTTTTAGTGTCTCCGCATACGGCAGCACGCGACATAGCTTTGCAGACGATAAGTGCAACCGTTTCAGAGAGAAGAGCGGCCAATGTGACGATCTGGGTTTAAGTCGATTCGATAACAAATGACGAGAACGAACGGATTTCTCAGGTTTTTACTACATATGAACACTTTTCACATTCTCCCGTGCAACTCGGCTGCTTGTCCTCCTTTCATGCAGAATCTCAAGGTCCTAGCTCATGTCCAAGGCACCAAAGCCAGCAAAAAAGTCAATAATCGATACCTAAAACTTGAATTGTACTACTTCTTACTGGCTATTACATCAACTTCGAAGCTACATCTGTGTTCTACTATGGTGCTTTTAGTGTCTTCACATACCGCAGCAGGCGACATCGCTTTGCAGACGATAAGAACAACCGGTTCAGAGAGAAGAGCGGCCAATGTGACGATCTGGCTTTAAGTCGAATCGATAACAAATGACGAAAACGGACGGAATTCTCAGGATTTTATTAATTATGAACACTTTTCACATTCTACCTTGCAACTCGGCTGCAAGTCCTCCTCTCAGGCGGAATCTTAAGGTCCTAGCTCATGTCTAAGGCACCGAAGCCAGCTAAAAAGTCAATAATCGATACCTAAAACTTGAATTGTACTACTTCTTACTGGCTATTACCTCAACTTAGAAGCTTCATCTGTGTTCTACTGTGGCGCTTTTGTGTCTCCGCATAACGCAGCACGCGACATAGCTTTGCAGACGATAAGTACAACCGTTTCATAGAGAAGAGCGGCCAATGTGACGATCAGGCTTTAAGTCGATTCGATAACAAATGACGAAAACGGACGGATTTCTCAGGTTTTTACTACATATGAACACTTTTCACATTCTCCCGAGCAACGCGGCTGTTAGTCCTCCTTTCATGCAGAATCTTAAGTTCCTAGCTCATGTCCAAGGCACCAAAGGCAATTAAAAAGTCAATAATCGATACGTGCATACCACAGCACGCGACATAGCTTTGCAGACGATAAATACAAACTTTTTAGAGAGAAGAGCGGCCAATGTGACGAACTGGTTTTTAGTCGATTCGATAACACGTGACGAAAACGGACGGATTTCTCAGGTTTTTACTACATATGAACACTTTTCACATTATCCTGTGCAACTCGGCAGCTACTCCTCCTTTCATGCAAAATCTTAAGGTCCTAGCTCATGTCCAAGGCACAAAAGCCAGCTAAAAAGTCAATAATCGATACCTAAAACTTGAATTGTACTACTTCTTACTGGCTATTACATCACCTTAGAAGCATCATCTGTGTTCTACTATGGTGCTTTTAGTGTCTTTGCAAACCGCAGCACGCGACATTGCTTTACAGACGATAAGTACAACCGTTTCAGAGAGAAGAGCGGCCAATGTGACGATCTGGCTTTAAGTCGATTCGATAACAAATGACGGAAACGGACGGATTTCTCAGGTTTTTACTACATATGAACACTTTTCACATTCTACCATGCAACTCGGCTGCTAGTCCTCCTTCCATGCAAAATCTTAAGTTCCTAGCTCATATGCAAGGCACCAAAGAAGGGTATAAAATCAATAATCTATAACTAAAACTTGAATTTTACTACTTCTTACTGGCTATTACATAAACTCAGAAGCTTCATCTATGTTCTACTATGGTGCTTTTAGAGTCTCCGCACACCGCAGCACGCGACATAGCTTTGCAGACGATAAGTACAACCGTTTCAGAGAGAAGAGCGGCCAATGTGACGATCTGGCTTTAAGTCGATTCGATAACAAATGACGAAAACGGACGGATTTCTTAGGTTTTTACTAAATATGAACACTTTTCACATTCTCCCATGCAACTCGGCTGCTAGTCCTCCTTTCATGCAGAATCTCAAGGTCCTAGCTCATGTCCAAGACACCAAAGCCAGCAAAAAAGTCAATAATCGATACCTAAAACTTGAATTGTACTACTTCTTACTGGCTATTACAACAACTTAGAAGCTTCATCTGTGTTCTACTATGGTGCTATTAGTGTCGCCACATACCGCAGCACGCGACATAGCTTTGCAGACGATAAGTACAACCGGTTCAGAGAGAAGAGCGGCCAATGTGACGACCTAGCTTTAAGTCGATTCGATAACAAATGACGAAAACGGACGGATTTCCCAGGTTTTTACTACATATGAACACTTTTCACATTCTCCCATGCAACTCGGCTGCTAGCCCTCCTTTCATGCAGAATCTTAAGGTCCTAGCTCATGTCCATGGCACCAAAGCCAGCAAAAAAGTCAATAATCGATACCTAAAACTTGAATTGTACTACTTCTTACTGGCTATTACATCAACTTAGAAGCTTCATCTGTGTTCTACTATGGTGCTTTTAGTGTCTCCACATACCGCAGCACGCGTCATAGCTTTGCAGACGATAAGTACAACCGTTTCAGAGAGAAGAGCGGCCAATGTGACGATCTGGCTTTAAGTCGATTCGATAACAAATGACGAAAACGGACGGATTTCTCAGGTTTTTACTACATATGAACTCTTTTCACATTCTTCCGTGCAACTCGGCTGCTAGTCCTCCTTTCATGCAGAATCTTAAGGTCCTAGCTCATGTCTAAGGCACTAAAGACAACTAAAAAGTCAATAATCGATACCTAAAACTTGAATTGTACTACTTCTTACTGGCTATTACATCAACTTAGAAGCTTCATCTGTGTTCTACTATGGTGCTTTTAGTGTCTCCACATACCGCAGCACGCGTCATAGCTTTGCAGACGATAAGTACAACCGTTTCAGAGAGAAGAGCGGCCAATGTGACGATCTGGCTTTAAGTCGATTCGATAACAAATGACGGAAACGGACGGATTTCTCAGGTTTTTACTACATATGAACACTTTTCACATTCTACCATGAAACTCGGCTGCTAGTCCTCCATTCATGCAAAATCTTAAGTTCCTAGCTCATATGCAAGGCACCAAAGAAGGGTATAAAATCAATTATCTATAACTAAAACTTGAATTGTACTACTTCTTACTGGCTATTACATCAACTTAAAAGCTTTATCTGTGTTCTTCTATGGTGCTATTAGTGTCTCCGCACACCGCAGCACGCGACATAGCTTTGCAGACGATAAGTACAACCGTTTCAGAGAGAAGAGCGGCCAATGTGACGATCTGGCTTTAAGTCGATTCGATAACAAATGACGAAAACGTACGGATTTCTCAGGTTTTTACTACATATGAACACTTTTCACATTCTCCCGTGCAACTCGGCTGCTAGTCCTCCTTTCATGCAGAATCCTAAGGTCCTAGCTCATGTCCAAGGCACCAAAGCCAGCAAAAAAGTCAATAATCGATACCTAAAACTTGAATTGTACTACTTCTTACTGGCTATTACAACAACTTCGAAGCATCATCTGTATTCAACTATGGTGCTATTAGTGTCGCCACATACCGCAGCACGGGACATAGCTTTGCAGACGATAAGTACAACCGTTTCAGAGAGAAAAGCGGCCAATGTGACGACCTAGCTTTAAGTCGATTCGATAAAAAATGACGAAGACGGACGGATTTCTCAGGTTTTTACTACATATGAACACTTTTCACATTCTCCCATGCAACTCGGCTGCTAGTCCTCCTTTCATGCAAAATCTTAAGTTCCTAGCTCATATGCAAGCCACCAAAGAAGGGTATAAAATCAATAATCTATAACTAAAACTTGAATTGTACTACTTCTTACTGACTATTACATCAACTTAGAAGCTTCATCTGTGTTCTACTATGGTGCTTTTAGTGTCTCCACATACCGCAGCAAGCGACATAGCTTTGCAGACGATAAGAACAACCGGTTCAGAGAGAAGAGCGGCCAATGTGACGATCTGGCTTTAAGTCGATTCGATAACAAATGACGAAAACGGACGGAATTCTCAGGATTTTACTAATTATGAACACTTTTCACATTCTCCCTTGCAACTCGGCTGCAAGTCCTCCTTTCAGGCAGAATCTTAAGGTCCTAGCTCATGTCCAAGGCACCAAAGCCAGCTAAAAAGTCAATAATCGATACCTAAAACTTGAATTGTACTACTTCTTACTGGCTATTACCTCAGCTTAGAAGCTTCATCTGTGTTCTACTGTGGTGCCTTTGTGTCTCCGCATAACGCAGCACGCGACATAGCTTTGCAGACGATAAGTACAACCGTTTCATAGAGAAGAGCGGCCAATGTGACGATCAGGCTTTAAGTCGATTCGATAACAAATGACGAAAACGGACGGATTTCTCAGGTTTTTACTACATATGAACACTTTTCACAATCTCCCGAGCAACGCGGCTGTTAGTCCTCCTTTCATGCAGAATCTTAATTTCCTAGCTCATGTCCAAGGCACCAAAGCCAGCTAAAAAGTTAATAATCGATACCTGCATACCACAGCACGCGACATAGCTTTGCAGACGATAAATACAAACTTTTCAGAGAGAAGAGCGGCCAATGTGACGAACTGGTTTTTAGTCGATTCGATAACACGTGACGATAACGGACGGATTTCTCAGGTTTTTACTACATATGAACACTTTTCACATTCTCCTGTGCAACTCGGCAGCTACTCCTCCTTTCATGCAAAATCTTAAGGTCCTAGCTCATGTCCAAGGCACCAATGCCAGCTAAAAAGTCAATAATCGATACCTAAAACTTGAATTGTACTACTTCTTACTGGCTATTACATCAACTTAGAAGCATCATCTGTGTTCTACTATGGTGCTTTTAGTGTCTTTGCAAACCGCAGCACGCGACATAGCTTTGCAGACGATAAGTACAACCGTTTCAGAGAGAAGAGCGGCCAATGTGACGATCGGGCTTTAAGTCGATTCGATAACAAATGACGGAAACGGACGGATTTCTCAGGTTTTTACTACATATGAACACTTTTCACATTCTACCATGCAACTCGGCTGCTAGTCCTCCTTTCATGCAAAATCTTAAGTTCCTAGCTCATATGCAAGGCACCAAAGAAGGGTATAAAATCAATAATCTATAACTAAAACTTGAATTGTACTACTTCTTACTGACTATTACATCAACTTAGAAGCTTCATCTGTGTTCTACTATGGTGCTTTTAGTGTCTCCGCACACCGCAGCACGCGACATAGCTTTGCAGACGATAAGTACAACCGTTTCAGAGAGAAGAGCGGCCAATGTGACGACCTGGCTTTAAGTCGATTCGATAACAAATGACGAAAACGGACGGATTTCTTAGGTTTTTACTACATATGAACACTTTTCACATTCTCCCATGCAACTCGGCTGCTAGTCCTCCTTTCATGCAGAATCTCAAGGTCCTAGCTCATGTCTAAGGCACTAAAGACAACTAAAAAGTTAATAATCGATACCTAAAACTTGAATTGTACTACTTCTTACTGGCTATTACATCAACTTCGAAGCTTCATCTGTGTTCTACTATAGTACTTTTAGTGTCTCCACATACTGCAGCAAGCGACATAGCTTTGCAGACGATAAGTACAACCGTTTCAGAGAGAAGAGCGGCCAGTGTGACGATCTGGCTTTAAGTCGATTCGATAACAAATGACGAAAACGAACGGATTACTCAGGTTTTTACTACATATGAACACTTTTCACATTCTCCCGTGCAACTCGGCTGCTAGTACTCCTTTCATGCAGAATCTTAAGGTCCTAGCTCATGTCTAAGGCACTAAAGACAACTAGAAAGTCAATAATCGTACCTAAAACTTGAATTGTACTACTTCTTACTGGCTATTACATCAACTTCGAAGCTTCATCTGTGTTCTACTATGGTGCTTTTAGTGTCTCCACATACCGCAGCAAGCGACATAGCTTTGCAGACGATAAGAACAACCGGTTCAGAGAGAAGAGCGGCCAATGTGACGATCTGGCTTTAAGTCGATTCGATAACAGATGACGAAAACGGACGGAATTCTCAGGATTTTACTAATTATGAACACTTTTCACATTCTCCCTTGCAACTCGGCTGCAAGTGCTCCTTTCAGGCAGAATCTTAAGGTCCTAGCTCATGTCCAAGGCACCAAAGCCAGCTAAAAAGTCAATAATCGATACCTAAATCTTGAATTGTACTACTTCTTACTGGCTATTACCTCAACTTAGAAGCTTCATCTGTGTTCTACTGTGGTGCTTTTGTGTCTCCGCATAACGCAGCACGCGACATAGCTTTGCAGACGATAAGTACAACCGTTTCATAGAGAAGAGCGGCCAATGTGACGATCAGGCTTTAAGTCGATTCGATAACAAATGACGAAAACGGACGGATTTCTCAGGTTTTTACTACATATGAACACTTTTCACATTCTCCCGAGCAACGCGGCTGTTAGTCCTCCTTTCATGCAGAATCTTAAGTTCCTAGCTCATGTCCAAGGCACCAAAGCCAGCTAAAAAGTTAATAATCGATACCTGCATACCACAGCACGCGACATAGCTTTGCAGACGATAAATACAAACTTTTCAGAGAGAAGAGCGGCCAATGTGACGAACTGGGTTTTAGTCGATTCGATAACACGTGACGAAGACGGACGGATTTCTCAGGTTTTTACTACATATGAACACTTTTCACATTCTCCTGTGCAACTCGGCAGCTACTCCTCCTTTCATGCAAAATCTTAAGGTACTAGCTCATGTCCAAGGCAGCAATGCCAGCTAAAAAGTCAATAATCGATACCTAAAACTTGAATTGTACTACTTCTTACTGGCTATTACATCAACTTAGAAGCTTCATCTGTGTTCTACTATAGTACTTTTAGTGTCTCCACATACTGCAGCAAGCGACATAGCTTTGCAGACGATAAGTACAACCATTTCAGAGAGAAGAGCGGCCAGTGTGACGATCTGGCTTTAAGTCGATTCGATAACAAATGACGAAAACGTACGGATTTCTCAGGTTTTTACTACATATGAACACTTTTCACATTCTCCCGTGCAACTCGGCTGCTAGTACTCCTGTCATGCAGAATCTCAAGGTCCTAGCTCATGTCCAAGGCACTAAAGACAACTAAAAAGTTAATAATCGATACCTAAAACTTGAATTGTACTACTTCTTACTGGCTATTACATCAACTTCGAAGCTTCATCTGTGTTCTACTATAGTACTTTTAGTGTCTCCACATACTGCAGCAAGCGACATAGCTTTGCAGACGATAAGTACAACCATTTCAGAGAGAAGAGCGGCCAGTGTGACGATCTGGCTTTAAGTCGATTCGATAACAAATGACGAAAACGTACGGATTTCTCAGGTTTTTACTACATATGAACACTTTTCACATTCTCCCGTGCAACTCGGCTGCTAGTACTCCTTTCATGCAGAATCTTAAGGCCCTAGCTCATGTCCAAGGCACCAAAGCCAGCAAAAAAGTCAATAATCGATACCTAAAACTTGAATTGTACTACTTCTTACTGGCTATTACATCAACTTAGAAGCTTCATCTGTGTTCTACTATGGTGCTTTTAGTGTCTCCACATACCGCAGCACGCGTCATAGCTTTGCAGACGATAAGTACAACCGTTCAGAGAGAAGAGCGGCCAATGTGACGATCTGGCTTTAAGTCGATTCGATAACAAATGACGAAAACGGACGGATTTCTCAGGTTTTTACTACATATGAACACTTTTCACATTCTCCCATGCAACTCGGCTGCTAGCCCTCCTTTCATGCAGAATCTTAAGGTCCTAGCTCATGTCTAAGGCACTAAAGACAACTAAAAAGTCAATAATCGATACCTAAAACTTGAATTGTACTACTTCTTACTGGCTATTACATCAACTTCGAAGCTTCATCTGTGTTCTACTATGGTACTTTTAGTGTCTCCACATACCGCAGCAAGCGACATAGCTTTGCAGACGATAAGTACAACCGTTTCAGAGAGAAGAGCGGCCAGTGTGACGATCTGGCTTTAAGTCGATTCGATAACAAATGACGAAAACGAACGGATTTCTCATGTTTTTACTACATATGAACACTTTTCACATTCTCCCGTGCATCTCGGCTGCTAGTACTCTTTTCATGCAGAATCTTAAGGCCCTAGCTCATGTCCAAGGCACCAAAGCCAGCAAAAAAGTCTATAATCGATACCTAAAACTTGAATTGTACTACTTCTTACTGGCTATTACATCAACTTAGAAGCTTCATCTGTGTTCTACTATGGTGCTTTTAGTGTCTCCACATACCGCAGCACGCGTCATAGCTTTGCAGACGATAAGTACAACCGTTTCAGAGAGAAGAGCGGCCAATGTGACGATCTGGCTTTAAGTCGATTCGATAACAAATGACGGAAACGGACGGATTTCTCAGGTTTTTACTACATATGAACACTTTTCACATTCTCCCATGCAACTCGGCTGCTAGTCCTCCATTCATGCAAAATCTTAAGTTCCTAGCTCATATGCAAGGCACCAAAGAAGGGTATAAAATCAATAATCTATAACTAAAACTTGAATTGTACTACTTCTTACTGGCTATTACATCAACTTAGAAGCTTCATCTGTGTTCTACTATGGTGCTTTTAGTGTCTCCGCGTACCGCAGCGCGCGACATAGCTTTGCGGACGATAAGTACAACCGTTTCAGATAGGAAAAAAGCGGCGAATGTGACGACCTAGCTTTAAGTCGATTCGATAACAAATGACGAAAACGGACGGATTTCTCAGGTTTTTACTACATATGAACACTTTTCACATTCTCCCGAGCAACGCGGCTGTTAGTCCTCCTTTCATGCAGAATCTTAAGATCCTAGCTCATGTCCAAGGCACCAAAGCCAGCTAAAAAGTCAATAATCGATACCTGCATACCACAGCACGCGACATAGCTTTGCAGACGATAAATACAAACTTTTCAGAGAGAAGAGCGGCCAATGTGACGAACTGGTTTTTAGTCGATTCGATAACACGTGACGAAAACGGACGGATTTCTCAGGTTTTTACTACATATGAACACTTTTCACATTCTCCTGCGCAATTCGGCAGCTACTCATCCTTTCATGCAAAATCTTAAGGTCGTAGCTCATGTCCAAGGCACCAAAGCCATCTAAAAAGCCAATAATCGATACCTAATACTTCAATTGTACTACTTCTTACTGGCTATTACATCAACTTAGAAGCATCATCTGTGTTCTACTATGGTGCTTTTAGTGTCTTTGCAAACCGCAGCACGCGACATAGCTTTGCAGACGATAAGTAGAACCGTTTCAGAGAGAAGAGCGGCCAATGTGACGATCTGGCTTTAAGTCGATTCGATAACAAATGACGGAAACGGACGGATTTCTCAGGTTTTTACTACATATGAACACTTTTCACATTCTACCATGCAACTCGGCTGCTAGTCCTCCTTTCATGCAAAATCTTATGTTCCTAGCTCATATGCAAGGCACCAAAGAAGGGTATATAATCAATAATCTATAACTAAAACTTGAATTGTACTACTTCTTACTGGCTATTACATCAACTTAGAAGCTTCATCTGTGTTCTACTATGGTGCTTTTAGTGTCTCCGCACACCGCAGCACGCGACATAGCTTTGCAGACGATAAGTACAACCGTTTCAGAGAGAAGAGCGGCCAATGTGACGATCTGGCTTTAAGTCGATTCGATAACAAATGTCGAAAACGGACGGATTTCTTAGGTTTTTACTACATATGAACACTTTTCACATTTTCCCATGCAACTCGGCTGCTAGTCCTCTTTCATGCAGAATCTTAAGTTCCTAGCTCATATGCAAGGCACCAAAGAAGGGTATAAAATCAATAATGTATAACTAAAAATTGAATTGTACTACTTCTTACTGGCTATTACATCAACTTAGAAGCTTCATCTGTTTTCTGCTATGGTGCTTTTAGTGTCTCCGCACACCGCAGCACGCTACATAGCTTTGCAGACGATACTTACAACCGTTTCAGAGAGAAGAGCGGCTAGTGTGACGATCTGGCTTTAAGTCGATTCGATAACAAATGACGAAAACGAACGGATTTCTCAGGTTTTTACTACATATGAACACTTTTCACATTCTCCCGTGCAACTCGGCTGCTAGTACTCCTTTCATGCAGAATCTTAAGGCCCTAGCTCATGTCCAAGGCACGAAAGCCAGCAAAAAAGTCAATAATCGATACCTAAAACTTGAATTGTACTACTTCTTACTGGCTATTACATCAACTTAGAAGCTTCATCTGTGTTCTACTATGGTGCTTTTAGTGTCTCCACATACCGCAGCACGCGTCATAGCTTTGCAGACGATAAGTACAACCGTTTCAGAGAGAAGAGCGGCCAATGTGACGATCTGGTTTTAAGTCGATTCGATAACAAATGACGGAAACGGACGGATTTCTCAGGTTTTTACTACATATGAACACCTTTCACATTCTACCATGCAACTCGGCTGCTAGTCCTCCATTCATGCAAAATCTTAAGTACCTAGCTCATATGCAGGGCACCAAAGAAGGGTATAAAATCAATAATCTATAACTAAAACTTGAATTGTACTACTTCTTACTGGCTATTACATCAACTTAGAAGCTTCATCTGTGTTCTACTATGGTGCTTTTAGTGTCTCCGCACACCGCAGCACGCGACATAGCTTTGCAGACGAATAGTACAACCGTTTCAGAGAGAAGAGCGGCCAATGTGACGATCTGGCTTTAAGTCGATTCGATAACAAATGACGAAAACGTACGGATTTCTCAGGTTTTTACTACATATGAACACTTTTCACATTCTCCCATGCAACTCGGCTGCTAGTCCTCCTTTCATGCAGAATCCTAAGGTCCTAGCTCATGTCCAAGGCACCAAAGCCAGCAAAAAAGTCAATAATCGATACATAATACTTGAATTGTACTACTTCTTACTGGCTATTACATCAACTCAGAAGCTTCATCTGTGTTCTACTATGGTGCTTATAGTGTCTCCGCATACCGCAGCACGCGACATAGCTTTGCAGACGATAAGTACAACCGTTTCAGAGAGAAGAGCGGCCAATGTGACGATCTGGCTTTAAGTCGATTCGATAACAAATGACGAAAACGGACGGATTTCTCAGGTTTTTACTACATATGAACACTTTTCACATTCTCCCGAGCAACGCGGCTGTTAGTCCTCCTTTCATGCAGAATCTTAAGTTCCTAGCTCATGTCCAAGGCACCAAAGCCAGCTAAAAAGTCAATAATCGATACCTGCATACCACAGCACGCGACATAGCTTTGCAGACGATAAATACAAACTTTTCAGAGAGAAGAGCGGCCAATGTGACGAACTGGTTTTTAGTCGATTCGATAACACGTGACGAAAACGGACGGATTTCTCAGGTTTTTACTACATATGAACACTTTTCACATTCTCCTGCGCAATTCGGCAGCTACTCCTCCTTTCATGCAAAATCTTAAGGTCGTAGCTCATGTCCAAGGCACCAAAGCCATCTAAAAAGCCAATAATCGATACCTAATACTTGAATTGTACTACTTCTTACTGGCTATTACATCAACTTAGAAGCATCATCTGTGTTCTACTATGGTGCTTTTAGTGTCTTTGCAAACCGCAGCACGCGACATAGCTTTGCAGACGATAAGTAGAACCGTTTCAGAGAGAAGAGCGGCCAATGTGACGATCTGGCTTTAAGTCGATTCGATAACAAATGACGGAAACGGACGGATTTCTCAGGTTTTTACTACATATGAACACTTTTCACATTCTACCATGCAACTCGGCTGCTAGTCCTCCTTTCATGCAAAATCTTATGTTCCTAGCTCATATGCAAGGCACCAAAGAAGGGTATATAATCAATAATCTATAACTAAAACTTGAATTGTACTACTTCTTACTGGCTATTACATCAACTTAGAAGCTTCATCTGTGTTCTACTATGGTGCTTTTAGTGTCTCCGCACACCGCAGCACGCGACATAGCTTTGCAGACGATAAGTACAACCGTTTCAGAGAGAAGAGCGGCCAATGTGACGATCTGGCTTTAAGTCGATTCGATAACAAATGTCGAAAACGGACGGATTTCTTAGGTTTTTACTACATATGAACACTTTTCACATTCTCCCATGCAACTCGGCTGCTAGTCCTCTTTCATGCAGAATCTTAAGTTCCTAGCTCATATGCAAGGCACCAAAGAAGGGTATAAAATCAATAATCTATAACTAAAAATTGAATTGTACTACTTCTTACTGGCTATTACATCAACTTAGAAGCTTCATCTGTTTTCTGCTATGGTGCTTTTAGTGTCTCCGCACACCGCAGCACGCTACATAGCTTTGCAGACGATACGTACAACCGTTTCAGAGAGAAGAGCGGCTAGTGTGACGATCTGGCTTTAAGTCGATTCGATAACAAATGACGAAAACGAACGGATTTCTCAGGTTTTTACTACATATGAACACTTTTCACATTCTCCCGTGCAACTCGGCTGCTAGTACTCCTTTCATGCAGAATCTTAAGGCCCTAGCTCATGTCCAAGGCACGAAAGCCAGCAAGAAAGTCAATAATCGATACCTAAAACTTGAAATGTACTACTTCTTACTGGCTATTACATCAACTTAGAAGCTTCATCTGTGTTCTACTATGGTGCTTTTAGTGTCTCCACATACCGCAGCACGCGTCATAGCTTTGCAGACGATAAGTACAACCGTTTCAGAGAGAAGAGCGGCCAATGTGACGATCTGGCTTTAAGTCGATTCGATAACAAATGACGGAAACGGACGGATTTCTCAGGTTTTTACTACATATGAACACTTTTCACATTCTACCATGCAACTCGGCTGCTAGTCCTCCATTCATGCAAAATCTTAAGTACCTAGCTCATATGCAGGGCACCAAAGAAGGGTATAAAATCAATAATCTATAACTAAAACTTGAATTGTACTACTTCTTACTGGCTATTACATCAACTTAGAAGCTTCATCTGTGTTCTACTATGGTGCTTTTAGTGTCTCCGCACACCGCAGCACGCGACATAGCTTTGCAGACGAATAGTACAACCGTTTCAGAGAGAAGAGCGGCCAATGTGACGATCTGCCTTTAAGTCGATTCGATAACAAATGACGAAAACGTACGGATTTCTCAGGTTTTTACTACATATGAACACTTTTAACATTCTCCCATGCAACTCGGCTGCTAGTCCTCCTTTCATGCAGAATCCAAAGGTCCTAGCTCATGTCCAAGGCACCAAAGCCAGCAAAAAAGTCAATAATCGATACATAATACTTGAATTGTACTACTTCTTACTGGCTATTACATCAACTCAGAAGCTTCATCTGTGTTCTACTATGGTGCTTATAGTGTCTCCGCATACCGCAGCACGCGACATAGCTTTGCAGACGATAAGTACAACCGTTTCAGAGAGAAGAGCGGCCAATGTGACGATCTGGGTTTAAGTCGATTCGATAACAAATGACGAAAACGAACGGATTTCTCAGGTTTTTACTACATATGAACACTTTTCACATTCTCCCGTGCAACTCGGCTGCTAGTCCTCCTTTCATGCAGAATCTCAGGGTCCTAGCTCATGTCCAAGGCACCAAAGCCAGCAAAAAAGTCAATAATCGATACCTAAAACTTGAATTGTACTACTTCTTACTGGCTATTACAACAACTTAGAAGCTTCATCTGTATTCTACTATGGTGCTATTAGTGTCGCCACATACCGCAGCACGCGACATAGCTTTGCAGACGATAAGTACAACCGTTTCAGAGAGAAAAGCGGTCAATGTGACGACCTAGCTTTAAGTCGATTCGATAAAAAATGACGAAAACGGACGGATTTCTCAGGTTTTTACTACATATGAACACTTTTCACATTCTCCCATGCAACTCGGCTGCTAGTCCTCCTTTCATGCAGAATCTTAAGGTCCTAGCTCATGTCTAAGGCACTAAAGACAACTAAAAAGTCAATAACCGATACCTAAAACTTGAATTGTACTACTTCTTACTGGCTATTACATCAACTTCGAAACTTCATCTGTGTTCTACTATGGTGCTTTTAGTGTCTCCACATACCGCAGCAAGCGACATAGCTTTGCAGACGATAAGAACAACCGGTTCAGAGAGAAGAGCGGCCAATGTGACGATCTGGCTTTAAGTCGATTCGATAACAAATGACGAAAACTGACGGAATTCTCAGGATTTTACTAATTATGAACACTTTTCACATTCACCCTTGCAACTCGGCTGCAAGTCCTCCTTTCAGGCAGAATCTTAAGGTCCTACCTCATGTCCAAGGCACCAAAGCCAGCTAAAAAGTCAATAATCCATACCTAAAACTTGAATTGTACTACTTCTTACTGGCTATTACCTCAACTTAGAAGCTTCATCTGTGTTCTACTGTGGTGCTTTTGTGTCTCCGCATAACGCAGCACGCGACATAGCTTTGCAGACGATAAGTACAACCGTTTCATAGAGAACAGCGGCCAATGTGAGGATCAGTCTTTAAGTCGATTCGATAACAAATGACGAAAACGGACGGATTTCTCAGGTTTTTACTACATATGAACACTTTTCACATTCTCCCGAGCAACGCGGCTGTTAGTCCTCCTTTCATGCAGAATCTTAAGTTCCTAGCTCACGTCCAAGGCACCAAAGCCAGCTAAAAAGTCAATAATCGATACCTGCATACCACAGCACGCGACATAGCTTTGCAGACGATAAATACAAACTTTTCAGAGAGAAGAGCAGCCAATGTGACGAAGTGGTTTTTAGTCGATTCGATAACACGTGACGAAAACGGACGGATTTCTCAGGTTTTTACTACATATGAACACTTTTCACATTCTCCTGTGCAACTCGGCAGCTACTCCTCCTTTCATGCAAAATCTTAAGGTCCTAGCTCATGTCCAAAGCTCCAAAGCCAGCTAAAAAGTCAATAATCGATACTTAAAACTTGAATTGTACTACTTCTTACTGGCTATTACATCAACTTAGAAGCATCATCTGTGTTCTACTATGGTGCTTTTAGTGTCTTTGCAAACCGCAGCACGCGACATAGCTTTGCAGACGATAAGTACAACCGTTTCAGAGAGAAGAGCGGCCAATGTGACGATCTGGCTTTAAGTCGATTCGATAACAAATGACGGAAACGGACGGATTTCTCAAGTTTTTACTACATATGAACACTTTTCACATTCTACCATGCAACTCGGCTGCTAGTCCTCCTTTCATGCAAAATCTTAAGTTCCTAGCTCATATGCAAGGCACCAAAGAAGGATATAAAATCAATAATCGATACCTAAAACTTGAATTGTAATACTTCTTACTGGCTATTACAACAACTTAGAAGCTTCATCTGTATTCTACTATAGTGCTAATAGTGTCGCCACATACCGCAGCAAGCGACATAGCTTTGCAGACGAAAAGTACAACCGGTTCAGAGAGAAGAGCGGCCAATCTGACGACCTAGCTTTAAGTCGATTCGATAACAAATGACGAAAACGGACGGATTTCTCAGGTTTTTACTACATATGAACACTTTTCACATTCTCCCATGCAACTCGGCTGCTAGCCCTCCTTTCATGCAGAATCTTAAGGTCCTAGCTCATGTCTAAGGCACCAAAGCCAGCTAAAAAGTCAATAATCGATACTTAAAACTTGAATTGTACTACTTCTTACTGGCTATTACATCAACTTAGAAGCATCATCTGTGTTCTACTATGGTGCTTTTAGTGTCTTTGCAAACCGCAGCACGCGACATAGCTTTGCAGACGATAAGTACAACCGTTTCAGAGAGAAGAGCGGCCAATGTGACGATCTGGCTTTAAGTCGATTCGATAACAAATGACGAAAACGAACGGATTTCTCAGGTCTTTACTACATATGAACACTTTTCACATTCTCCCGTGCAACTCGGCTGCTAGTACTCCTTTCATGCAGAATCTTAAGGTCCTAGCTTATGTCCAAGTTACCAAAGGCAGCTAAAAAGTCATAAAACGATACCTAAAACTTGAACTGTACTACTTCTTACTGGCTATTACATCAACTTAGAAGCTTCATCTGTGTTCTACTATGGTGCTTTTAGTGTCTCCGCATACCGCAGCAAGCGACATAGCTTTGCAGTCGATAAGTACAACCATTTCAGAGAGAAGAGCGGCCAATGTGACGATCTGGCTTTAAGTCGATTCAATAACAAATGATGAAAACGAACGGATTTCTCAGGTTTTTACTACATATGAACACTTTTCACATTCTCCCATGCAACTCGGCTGCTACTCCTCCTTTCATGCTGAATCTAAATGTCCTAGCTTATGTCCAAGTCAGAAAAGCCAGATAAAAAGTCAATAATCGATACCTAAAACTTGAATTGTACTACTTCTTACTGGCTATTACATCAACTTAGAAGCCTCATCTGTGTTCTACTGTGGTGCTTTTAGTGTCTCCGCATAACGCAGCACGCGACATAGCTTTGCAGACGATAAGTACAACCGTTTCAGAGAGAAGAGCGTCCAATGTGGCGATCAGGCTTTAAGTCGATTCGATAACAAATGACGAAAACGGACGGATTTCTCAGGTTTTTCCTACATATGAACACTTTTCACATTCTCCCGAGCAACGCGGCTGTTAGTCCTCCTTTCATGCAGAATCTTAAGTTCCTAGCTCATGTCCAAGGCACCAAAGCCAGCTAAAAAGTCAATAATCGATACCTGCATACCACAGCACGCGACATAGCTTTGCAGACGATAAATACAAACTTTTCAGAAAGAAGAGCGGCCAATGTGGCGATCTGGCTCTAAGTCGATTCGATAACACGTGACGAAAACGGACGGATTTCTCATGTTTTTACTACATATGAACACTTTTCACATTCTCCTGTGCAACTCGGCAGCTACTCCTCCTTTCATGCAAAATCTTAGGGTCCTAGCTCATGTCCAAGGCACCAAAGCCAGCTAAAAAGTCAATAATCGATATACCTTAAACTTGAATTGAACTACTTCTTACTGGCTATTACAACAACTTAGAAGCTTCATCTGTGTTCTACTATGGTGCTTTTAGTGTCCCCACATAAAGCAGCACGCGAAATAGCTTTGCAGACGATAAGTACAACCGTTTCAGAGAGAAGGGCGGCCAATGTGACGATCTGGCTTTAAGTCGATTCGATAACAAATGACGAAAACGAACGGATTTCTCAGGTTTTTACTACATATGAACATTTTTCACATTCTCCCGTGCAACTCGGCTGCTAGTCCTCCTTTCATGCAGAATCTGATGGTCCTAGCTCATGTCCAAGGCACCAAAGCAAGCTAAAAAGTCAATAATCGTTATACCTAAAACTTGAATTGTACTACTTCTTACTGGCTATTACAACAACTTAGAAGCTTCATCTGTGTTCTACTATGGTGCTTTTAGTGTCTCCGCACACCGCAGCACGCGACATAGCTTTGCAGACGATAAGTACAACCGTTTCAGAGAGAAGAGCGGCCAATGTGACGATCTGGCTTTAAGTCGATTCGATAACAAATGACGAAAACGGACGGATTTCTCAGGTTTTTACTACATATGAACTCTTTTCACATTCTTCCGAGCAACTCGGCTGCTAGCACTCCTTTCATGCAGAATCTTAAGGTCCTAGCTCATGTCCAAGGCACCAAAGCCAGCTAAAAAGTCAATAATCTATAACTAAACCATGAATTGTACTACTTCTTACTGGCTATTACATCAACTTAGAAGCTTCATCTGTGTTCTACTATGGTGCTTTTAGTGTCTCCGCATACCGCAGCACGCGTCATAGCTTTGCAGACGATATGTACAATCGTTTCAGAGAGAAGAGCGGCCAATGTGACGGTCTGGCTTTAAGTCGATTCGATAACAAATGACGAATACGGACGGATTTCTCAGGTTTTTACTACATATGAACACTTTTCACATTTCCCAAGCATCTCGGCTGCTAGTCCTCAATTCATGCAGAATCTTAAGGTCCTAGCTTATGTCCAAGGTACCAAAGGCAGCTAAAAAGTCATAAAACGATACCTAAAACTTGAACTGTACTACTTCTTACTGGGTATTACATCAACTTAGAAGCTTCATCTGTGTTCTACTATGGTGCTTTTAGTGTCTCCGCATACCGCAGCACGCGACATAGCTTTGCAGACGATAAGTACAACCGTTTCAGAGAGAAGAGCGGCCTATGTGACGATCTAGCTTTAAGTCGATTCGATAACAAATGACGAAAACGGTCGGAATTCTCAGGATTTTACTAATTATGAACACTTTTCACATTCGCCCTTGCAACTCGGTTGCAAGTCCTCCTTTCAGGCAGAATCTTAAGGTCCTAGCTCATGTCCAAGGCACCAAAGCCAGCTAAAAAGTCGATAATCGATACCTAAAACTTGAATTGTACTACTTCTTACTGGCCATTACATCAACTTAGAAGCCTCATCTGTGTTCTACTGTGGTGCTTTTAGTGTCTCCGCATAACGCAGCACGCGACATAGCTTTGCAGACGATAAGTACAACCGTTTCAGAGAGAAGAGCGGCCAATGTGGCGATCAGGCTTTAAGTCGATTCGATAACAAATGACGAAAACGGACGGATTTCTCAGGTTTTTACTACATATGAACACTTTTCACATTCTCCCGAGCAACGCGGCTGTTAGTCCTCCTTTTATGCAGAATCTTAAGTTCCTAGCTCATGTCCAAGGCACCAAAGCCAGCTAAAAAGTCAATAATCGATACCTGCATACCACATTACGCGACATAGCTTTGCAGACGATAAATACAAACTTTTCAGAGAGAAGAGCGGCCAATGTGACGAACTGGTTTTTAGTCGATTCGATAACACGTGACGTAAACGGACGGATTTCTCATGTATTTACTACATATGAACACTTTTCACATTCTCCTGTGCAACTCGGCCGCTACTCCTCCTTTCATGCAAAATCTTAAGGTCCTAGCTCATGTCCAAGGCACCAAAGCCAGCTAAAAAGTCAATAATCGATACCTAAAACTTGAATTGTACTACTTCTTACTGGCTATTACAACAACTTATAAGCTTCATCTGTGTTCTACTATGGTGCTTTTAGTGTCCCCACATACCGCAGCACGCGACATAGCTTTGCAGACGATAAGTACAACCGTTTCACAGAGAAGAGCGGCCAATGTGACGATCTGGCTTTAAGTCGATTCGATAACAAATAACGGAAACGGACGGATTTCTCAGGTTTTTACTACATATGAAAACTTATCACATTCTACCATGCAACTCGGCTGCTAGTCCTCCTTTCATGCAAAATCTTAAGTTCCTAGCTCATATGCAAGGCACCAAAGAAGGGTATAAAATCAATAATCTATAACTAAAACTTGAATTGTACTACTTCTTAATGGCTATTACATCAACTTAGAAGCTTCATCTATGTTCTACTATGGTGCTTTTAGTGTCTCCGCACACCGCAGCACGCGACATAGTTTTGCAGACGATAAGTACAACCGTTTCAGAGAGAAGAGCGGCCAATGTGACGATCTGGCTTTAAGTCGATTCGATAACAAATGACGAAAACGAACGGATTTCTCAGGTTTTTACTACATATGAACTCTTTTCACATTCTTCCGAGCAACTCGGCTGCTAGTCCTCCTTTCATGCAGAATCCTAAGGTCCTAGCTCATGTCCAAGGCACCAAAGCCAGCTAAAAAGTCAATAATCGATAACTAAACCATGAATTGTACTACTTCTTACTGGCTATTACATCAACTTAGAAGCTTCATCTGTGTTCTACTATGGTGCTTTTAGTGTCTCCGCATACCGCAGCGCGCGTCATAGCTTTGCAGACGATAAGTACAACCGTTTCAGAGAGAAGAGCGGCCAATGTGACGGTCTGGCTTTAAGTCGATTCGATAACAAATGACGAATACGGACGGATTTCTCAGGTTTTTACTACATATGAACACTTTTCACATTTCCCAAGCATCTCGGATGCTAGTCCTCAATTCATGCAGAATCTTAAGGTCCTAGCTTATGTCCAAGGTACCAAAGGCAGCTAAAAAGTCATAAAACGATACCTAAAACTTGAACTGTACTACTTCTTACTGGCTATTACATCAACTTAGAAGCTTCATCTGTGTTCTACTATGGTGCTTTTAGTGTCTTTGCAAACCGCAGCACGCGACATAGCTTTGCAGACGATAAGTGCAACCGTTTCAGAGAGAAGAGCGGCCAATGTGACGATCTGGCTTTAAGTCGATTCGATAACAAATGACGAAAACGAACGGATTTCTCAGGTTTTTACTACATATGTACACTTTTCACATTCTCCCGTGCAACTCGGCTGCTAGTCCTCCTTTCATGCAGAATCTGAAGGTCCTAGCTCATGTCCAAGGCACCAAAGCAAGCTAAAAAGTCAATAATTGATACCTAAAACTTGAATTGTACTACTTCTTACTGGCTATTACAACAACTTAGAAGCTTCATCTGTGTTCTACTATGGTGCTTTTAGTGTCCCCACATACCGCAGCACGCGACATAGCTTTGCAGACGATAAGTACAACCGTTTCAGAGAGAAGAGCGGCCAATGTGACGATCTGGCTTTAAGTCGATTCGATAACAAATGACGGAAACGGACGGATTTCTCAGGTTTTTACTGCATATGAACACTTTTCACATTCTACCATGCAACTCGGCTGTTAGTCCTCCTTTCATGCAAAACTTAAGTTCCTAGCTCATATGCAAGGCACCAAAGAAGGTTATAAAATCAATAATCTATAACTAAAACTTGAATTGTACTACTTCTTACTGGCTATTACATCAACTTAGAAGCTTCATCTGTGTTCTACTATGGTGCTTTTAGTGTCTCCGCACACCGCAGCACGCGACATAGCTTTGCAGACGATAAGTACAACCGTTTCAGAGAGAAGAGCGGCCAATGTGACGATCTGGCTTTAAGTCGATTCGATAACAAATGACGAAAACGGACGGATTTCTCAGGTTTTTACTACATATGAACAATTTTCACATTCTCCCATGCAACTCGGCTGCTAGTCCTCCTTTCATGCAGAATCCTCAGGTCCTAGCTCATGTCCAAGGCACCAAAGCCAGCAAAAAATTCAATAATCGATACCTAAAACTTGAATTGTACTACTTCTTACTGGCTATTACATCAACTCAGAAGCTTCATCTGTGTTCTACTATGGTGCTTTTAGTGTCTTTGCAAACCGCAGCACGCGACATAGCTTTGCAGACGATAAGTACAACCGTTTCAGAGAGAAGAGCGGCCAATGTGACGATCTGGCTTTAAGTCGATTCGATAACAAATGACGAATACGGACGGATTTCTCAGGTTTTTACTACATATGAACACTTTTCACATTCTACCATGCAACTCGGCTGTTAGTCCTCCTTTCATGCAAAATCTTAAGTTCCTAGCTCATATGCAAGGCACCAAAGAAGGGTATAAAATCAATAATCTATAACTAAAACTTGAATTGTACTACTTCTTACTGGCTATTACATCAACTTAGAAGCTTCATCTGTGTTCTACTATGGTGCTTTGTCTCCGCACACCGCAGCACGCGACATAGCTTTGCAGACGATAAGTACAACCGTTTCAGAGAGAAGAGCGGCCAATGTGACGATCTGGCTTTAAGTTGATTCGATAACAAATGACGAAAACGGACGGATTTCTCAGGTTTTTACTACATATGAACTCTTTTCACATTCTTCCGAGCAACTCGGCTGCTAGTCCTCCTTTCATGCAGAATCTTAAGGTCCTAGCTCATGTCCAAAGCACCAAAGCCAGCTAAAAAGTCAATAATCGATAACTAAACCATGAATTGTACTACTTCTTACTGGCTATTACATCAACTGTGAAGCTTCATCTGTGTTCTACTATGGTGCTTTTAGTGTCTCCGCATACCGCAGCACGCGTCATAGCTTTGCAGACGATATGTACAACCGTTTCAGAAAGAAGAGCGGCCAATGTGACGGTCTGGCTTTAAGTCGATTCGATAACAAATGACGAATACGGACGGATTTCTCAGGTTTTTACTACATATGAACACTTTTCACATTTCCCAAGCATCTCGGATGCTAGTCCTCAAATCATGCAGAATCTTAAGGTCCTAGCTTATGTCCAAGGTACCAAAGGCAGCTAAAAAGTCATAAAACGATACCTAAAACTTGAACTGTACTACTTCTTACTGGCTATTACATCAACTTAGAAGCTTCATCTGTGTTCTACTATGGTGCTTTTTGTGTCTTTGCAAACCGCAGCACGCGACATATCTTTGCAGACGATAAGTGCAACCGTTTCAGAGAGAAGAGCGGCCAATGTGACGATCTGACTTTAAGTCGATTCGATAACAAATGACGAAAACGAACGGATTTCTCAGGTTTTTACTACATATGAACACTTTTCAAAATTCTCCCGTGCAACTCGGCTGCTAGTCCTCCTTTCATGCAGAATCTGAAGGTCCTAGCTCATGTCCAAGGCACCAAAGCAAGCTAAAAAGTCAATAATCGTTATACCTAATTCTTGAATTGTACTACTTCTTACTGGCTATTACAACAACTTAGAAGCTTCATCTGTGTTCTACTATTGTGCTTTTAGTGTCCCCAAATACCGCAGCACGCGACATAGCTTTGCAGACGATAAGTACAACCGTTTCAGAGAGAAGAGCGGCCAATGTGACGATCTGGCTTTAAGTCGATTCGGTAACAAATGACGGAAACGGACGGATTTCTCAGGTTTTTACTACATATGAACACTTTTCACATTCTACCATGCAACTCGGCTGCTAGTCCTCCTTTCATGCAAAATCTTAAGTTCCTAGCTCATATGCAAGGCACCAAAGAAGGGTATAAAATCAATAATCTATAACTAAAACTTGAATTGTACTACTTCTTACTGGCTATTACATCAACTTAGAAGCTTCATCTGTGTTCTACTATGGTGCTTTTAGTGTCTCCGCACACCGCAGCACGCGACATAGCTTTGCAGACGATAAGTACAACCGTTTCAGAGAGAAGAGCGGCCAATGTGACGATCTGGCTTTAAGTCGATTCGATAACAAATGACGAAAACGGACGGAATTCTCAGGATTTTACTAATTATGAACACTTTTCACATTCGCCCTTGCAACTCGGTTGCAAGTCCTCCTTTCAGGCAGAACCTTAAGGTCCTAGCTCATGTCCAAGGCACCAAAGCCAGCTAAAAAGTCAATAATCGATACCTAAAACTTGAATTGTACTGCTTCTTACTGGCCATTACATCAACTTACAAGCCTCATCTGTGTTCTACTGTGGTGCTTTTAGTGTCTCCGCATAACGCAGCACGCGACATAGCTTTGCAGACGATAAGTACAACCGTTTCAGAGAGAAGAGCGGCCAATGTGGCGATCAGGCTTTAAGTCGATTCGATAACAAATGACGAAAACGGACGGATTTCTCGGGTTTTTACTACATATGAACATATTTCACATTCTCCCGAGCAACGCGGCTGTTAGTCCTCCTTTCATGCAGAATCTTAAGTTCCTAGCTCATGTCCAAGGCACCAAAGCCAGCTAAAAAGTCAATAATCGATACCTGCATACCACAGCACGCGACATAGCTTTGCAGACGATAAATACAAACCTTTCAGAGAGAAGAGCGGCCAATGTGACGAACTGGTTTTTAGTCGATTCGATAACACGTGACGAAAACGGACGGATTTCTCATGTTTTTACTACATATGAACACTTTTCACATTCTCCTGTGCAACTCGGCTGCTACTCCTCCTTTCATGCAAAATCTTAAGGTCCTAGCTCATGTCCAAGGCACCAAAGCCAGCTAAAAAGTCAATAATCGATACCTAAAACTTGAATTGTACTACTTCTGACTGGCTATTACATCAACTTAGAAGCATCATCTGTGTTCTACTATGGTGCTTTTAGTGTCCCCACATACCGCAGCACGCGACATAAGACGATAAGTACAACCGTTTCAGAGAGAAGAGCGGCCAATGTGACGATCTGGCTTTAAGTCGAGTCAAAACAAATGACGGAAACGGCCGGATTTCTCAAGTTTTTACTACATATGAACACTTTTCACATTCTACCATGCAACTCGGCTGCTAGTCCTCCTTTCATGCAAAATCTTAAGTTCCTAGCTCATATGCAAGGCACCAAAGAAGGGTATATAATCAATAATCTATAACTAACACTTGAATTGTACTACTTCTTACTGGCTATTACATCAACTCAGAAGCTTCATCTGTGTTCTACTATGGTGCTTTTAGTGTCTTTGCAAACCGCAGCACGCGACATAGCTTTGCAGACGATAAGTACAACCGTTTCAGAGAGAAGAGCGGCCAATGTGACGATCTGGCTTTAAGTCGATTCGATAACAAATGACGGAAACGGACGGATTTCTCAGGTTTTTACTACATATGAACACTTTTCACATTCTACCATGCAACTCGGCTGCTAGTCCTCCCTTCATGCAAAATCTTAAGTTCCTAGCTCATATGCAAGGCACCAAAGAAGGGTATAAAATCAATAATCTATAACTAAAACTTGAATTGTACTACTTCTTACTGGCAATTACAACAACTTAGAAGCTTTATCTGTGTTCTACTATGGTGCTTTTAGTGTCCCCACATACCGCAGCACGCGACATAGCTTCGCGGACGATAAGTACAACCGTTTCAGAGAGAAGAGCAGCCAATGTGACGACCTGGCTTTAAGTCGATTCGATAACAAATGATGAAAACGGACGGATTTCTCCGGTTTTTACTACATATGAACA
Source organism: Schistocerca gregaria (assembly GCF_023897955.1). Classification (NCBI taxonomy): domain Eukaryota; kingdom Metazoa; phylum Arthropoda; class Insecta; order Orthoptera; family Acrididae; genus Schistocerca; species Schistocerca gregaria. Next base: position 9,160,614 of record NW_026061795.1, read on the forward strand.
CTTTTCACATTCTCCTGTGCAACTCGGCTGCTAGTCCTCTTTTCATGCAGAATCTTAAGGTCCTAGCTCATGTCCAAGTCACCAAAGCCAGCTAAAAAGTCAATAATCGATACCTAAAACTTGAATTGTACTACTTCTTACTGGCAATTACATCAAGTTAGAAGCTTCATCTGTGTTCTGCTATGGTGCTTTTAGTGTCTCCACATACCGCAGCACGCGTCATAGCTTTGCAGACGATATGTACAACCGTTTCAGAGAGAAGAGCGGCCAATGTGGCGGTCTGGCTTTAAGTCGATTCGATAACAAATGACGAATACGGACGGATTTCTCAGGTTTTTACTACATATGAACACTTTTCACATTTCCCAAGCATCTCGGCTGCTAGTCCTCAATTCATGCAGAAACTTAAGGTCCTAGCTTATGTCCAAGGTACCAAAGGCAGCTAAAAAGTCATAAAACGATACCTAAAACTTGAACTGTACTACTTCTTACTGGCTATTACATCAACTTAGAAGCTTCATCTGTGTTCTACTATGGTGCTTTTAGTGTCTTTGCAAACCGCAGCACGCGACATAGGTTTGCAGACGATAAGTGCAACCGTTTCAGAGAGAAGAGCGGCCAATGTGACGATCTGGCTTTAAGTCGATTCGATAACAAATGACGAAAACGAACGGATTTCTCAGGTTTTTACTACATATGAACACTTTTCACATTCTCCCGTGCAACTCGGCTGCTAGTCCTCCTTTCATGCAGAATCTGAAGGTCCTAGCTCATGTCCAAGGCACCAAAGCAAGCTAAAAAGTCAATAATCGTTATACCTAAAACTTGAATTGTACTACTTCTTACTGGCTATTACAACAACTTAGAAGCTTCATCTGTGTTCTACTATTGTGCTTTTAGTGTCCCCACATACCGCAGCACGCGACATAGCTTTGCAGACGATAAGTACAACCGTTTCAGAGAGAAGAGCGGCCAATGTGACGATCTGGCTTTAAGTCGATTCGATAACAAATGACGGAAACGGACGGATTTCTCAGGTTTTTACTACATATGAACACTTTTCACATTCTACCATGCAACTCGGCTGCTAGTCCTCCTTTCATGCAAAATCTTAAGTTCCTAGCTCATATGCAAGGCACCAAAGAAGGGTATAAAATCAATAATCTATAACTAAAACTTGAATTGTACTACTTCTTAATGGCTATTACATCAACTTAGAAGCTTCATCTGTGTTCTACTATGGTGCTTTTAGTGTCTCCGCAAACACCAGCACGCGACATAGCTTTGCAGACGATAAGTACAACCGTTTCAGAGAGAAGAGCGGCCAATGTGACGATCTGGCTTTAAGTCGATTCGATAACAAATGACGAAAACGGACGGAATTCTCAGGATTTTACTAATTATGAACACTTTTCACATTCGCCCTTGCAACTCGGTTGCAAGTCTTCCTTTCAGGCAGAACCTTAAGGTCCTAGCTCATGTCCAAGGCACCAAAGCCAGTTAAAAAGTCAATAATCGATACCTAAAACTTGAATTGTACTACTTCTTACTGGCCATTACATCAACTTAGAAGCCTCATCTGTGTTCTACTGTGGTGCTTTTAGTGTCTCCGCATAACGCAGCACGCGACATAGCTTTGCAGACGATAAGTACAACCGTTTCAGAGAGACGAGCGGCCAATGTGGCGATCAGGCTTTAAGTCGATTCGATAAAAAATTACGAAAACGGACGGATTTCTCAGGTTTTTACTACATATGAACACTTTTCACATTCTCCCGAACAACGCGGCTGTTAGTCCTCCTTTCATGCAGAATCTTAAGTTCCTAGCTCATGTCCAAGGCACCAAAGCCAGCTAAAAAGTCAATAATCGATACCTGCATACCACAGCACGCGACATAGCTTTGCAAACGATAAATACAAACTTTTCAGAGAGAAGAGCGGCCAATGTGACGAACTGGTTTTTAGTCGATTCGATAACACGTGACGAAAACGGACGGATTTCTCATGTTTTTACTACATATGAACACTTTTCACATTCTCCTGTGCAACTCGGCCGCTACTCCTCCTTTCATGCAAAATCTTAAGGTCCTAGCTCATGTCCAAGGCACCAAAGCCAGCTAAAAAGGCAATAATCGATACCTAAAACTTGAATTGTACTACTTCTGACTGGCTATTACATCAACTTAGAAGCATCATCTGTGTTCTACTATGGTGCTTTTAGTGTCCCCACATACCTCAGCACGCGACATAGCTTTGCAGACGATAAGTTCAACCGTTTCAGAGAGAAGAGCGGCCAATCTGACGATCTGGCTTTAAGTCGATTCAAAACAAATGACGGAAACGGACGGATTTCTCAAGTTTTTACTACATATGAACACTTTTCACATTCTACCATGCAACTCGGCTGCTAGTCCTCCTTTCATGCAAAATCTTAAGTTCCTAGCTCATATGCAAGGCACCAAAGAAGGGTATAAAATCAATAATCTATAACTAACACTTGAATTGTACTACTTCTTACTGGCTATTACATCAACTTAGAAGCTTCATCTGTGTTCTACTATGGTGCTTTTAGTGTCCCCACATACCGCAGCACGCGACATAAGACGATAAGTACAACCGTTTCAGAGAGAAGAGCGGCCAATGTGACGATCTGGCTTTAAGTCGAGTCAAAACAAATGACGGAAACGGCCGGATTTCTCAAGTTTTTACTACATATGAACACTTTTCACATTCTACCATGCAACTCGGCTGCTAGTCCTCCTTTCATGCAAAATCTTAAGTTCCTAGCTCATATGCAAGGCACCAAAGAAGGGTATATAATCAATAATCTATAACTAACACTTGAATTGTACTACTTCTTACTGGCTATTACATCAACTTAGAAGCTTCATCTGTGTTCTACTATGGTGCTTTTAGTGTCTCCGCACACCGCAGCACGCGACATAGCTTTGCAGACGATAAGTACAACCGTTTCAGAGAGAAGAGCGGCCAATGTGACGATCTGGCTTTAAGTCGATTCGATAACAAATGACGAAAACGGACGGATTTCTCAGGTTTTTACTACATATGAACAATTTTCACATTCTCCCATGCAACTCGGCTGCTAGTCCTCCTTTCATGCAGAATCCTAAGGTCCTAGCTCATGTCCAAGGCACCAAAGCCAGCAAAAAATTCAATAATCGATACCTAAAACTTGAATTGTACTACTTCTTACTGGCTATTACATCAACTCAGAAGCTTCATCTGTGTTCTACTATGGTGCTTTTAGTGTCTTTGCAAACCGCAGCACGCGACATAGCTTTGCAGACGATAAGTACAACCGTTTCAGAGAGAAGAGCGGCCAATGTGACGATCTGGCTTTAAGTCGATTCGATAACAAATGACGGAAACGGACGGATTTCTCAGGTTTTTACTACATATGAACACTTTTCACATTCTACCATGCAACTCGGCTGCTAGTCCTCCCTTCATGAAAAATCTTAAGATCCTAGCTCATATGCAAGGCACCAAAGAAGGGTATAAAATCAATAATCTATAACTAAAACTTGAATTGTACTACTTCTTACTGGCAATTACAACAACTTAGAAGCTTTATCTGTGTTCTACTATGGTGCTTTTAGTGTCCCCACATACCGCAGCACGCGACATAGCTTCGCGGACGATAAGTACAACCGTTTCAGAGAGAAGAGCAGCCAATGTGACGACCTGGCTTTAAGTCGATTCGATAACAAATGATGAAAACGGACGGATTTCTCCGGTTTTTACTACATATGAACACTTTTCACATTCTCCTGTGCAACTCGGCTGCTAGTCCTCTTTTCATGCAGAATCTTAAGGTCCTAGCTCATGTCCAAGTCACCAAAGCCAGCTAAAAAGTCAATAATCGATACCTAAAACTTGAATTGTACTACTTCTTACTGGCAATTACATCAAGTTAGAAGCTTCATCTGTGTTCTACTATGGTGCTTTTAGTGTCTCCACATACCGCAGCACGCGTCTTAGCTTTGCAGACGATATGTACAACCGTTTCAGAGAGAAGAGCGGCCAATGTGGCGGTCTGGCTTTAAGTCGATTCGATAACAAATGACGAATACGGACGGATTTCTCAGGTTTTTACTACATATGAACACTTTTCACATTTCCCAAGCATCTCGGCTGCTAGTCCTCAATTCATGCAGAAACTTAAGGTCCTAGCTTATGTCCAAGGTACCAAAGGCAGCTAAAAAGTCATAAAACGATACCTAAAACTTGAACTGTACTACTTCTTACTGGCTATTACATCAACTTAGAAGCTTCATCTGTGTTCTACTATGGTGCTTTTAGTGTCTTTGCAAACCGCAGCACGCGACATAGGTTTGCAGACGATAAGTGCAACCGTTTCAGAGAGAAGAGCGGCCAATGTGACGATCTGGCTTTAAGTCGATTCGATAAGAAATGACGAAAACGAACGGATTTCTCAGGTTTTTACTACATATGAACACTTTTCACATTCTCCCGTGCAACTCGGCTGCTAGTCCTCCTTTCATGCAGAATCTGAAGGTCCTAGCTCATGTCCAAGGCACCAAAGCAAGCTAAAAAGTCAATAATCGTTATACCTAAAACTTGAATTGTACTACTTCTTACTGGCTATTACAACAACTTAGAAGCTTCATCTGTGTTCTACTATTGTGCTTTTAGTGTCCCCACATACCGCAGCACGCGACATAGCTTTGCAGACGATAAGTACAACCGTTTCAGAGAGAAGAGCGGCCAATGTGACGATCTGGCTTTAAGTCGATTCGATAACAAATGACGGAAACGGACGGATTTCTCAGGTTTTTACTACATATGAACACTTTTCACATTCTACCATGCAACTCGGCTGCTAGTCCTCCTTTCATGCAAAATCTTAAGTTCCTAGCTCATATGCAAGGCACCAAAGAAGGGTATAAAATCAATAATCTATAACTAAAACTTGAATTGTATTACTTCTTAATGGCTATTACATCAACTTAGAAGCTTCATCTGTGTTCTACTATGGTGCTTTTAGTGTCTCCGCAAACACCAGCACGCGACATAGCTTTGCAGACGATAAGTACAACCGTTTCAGAGAGAAGAGCGGCCAATGTGACGATCTGGCTTTAAGTCGATTCGATAACAAATGACGAAAACGGACGGAATTCTCAGGATTTTACTAATTATGAACACTTTTCACATTCGCCCTTGCAACTCGGTTGCAAGTCTTCCTTTCAGGCAGAACCTTAAGGTCCTAGCTCATGTCCAAGGCACCAAAGCCAGTTAAAAAGTCAATAATCGATACCTAAAACTTGAATTGTACTACTTCTTACTGGCCATTACATCAACTTAGAAGCCTCATCTGTGTTCTACTGTGGTGCTTTTAGTGTCTCCGCATAACGCAGCACGCGACATAGCTTTGCAGACGATAAGTACAACCGTTTCAGAGAGACGAGCGGCCAATGTGGCGATCAGGCTTTAAGTCGATTCGATAAAAAATGACGAAAACGGACGGATTTCTCAGGTTTTTACTACATATGAACACTTTTCACATTCTCCCGAACAACGCGGCTGTTAGTCCTCCTTTCATGCAGAATATTAAGTTCCTAGCTCATGTCCAAGGCACTAAAGCTAGCTAAAAAGACGATAATCGATATCTGCATAACACAGCACGCGACATAGCTTTGCAGACGATAAATACAAACTTTTCAGAGAGAAGAGCGGCCAATGTGACGAACTGGTTTTTAGTCGATTCGATAACACGTGACGAAAACGGACGGATTTCTCAGGTTTTTACTACATATGAACACTTTTCACATTCTCCTGTGCAACTCGGCAGCTACTCCTCCTTTCATGCAAAATCTTAAGGTCCTAGCTCATGTCCAAGGCACCAAAGCCAGCTAAAAAGTCAATAATCGATACCTAAAACTTGAATTGTACTACTTCTTACTGGCTATTACATCAACTTAGAAGCATCATCTGTGTTCTACTATGGTGCTTTTAGTGTCTTTGCAAACCGCAGCACGCGACATAGCTTTGCAGACGATAAGTACAACCGTTTCAGAGAGAAGAGCGGCCAATGTGACGACCTGGCTTTAAGTCGATTCGATAACAAATTACGAAAACGGACGGATTTCTCAGGTTTTCACTACATATGAACGCTGTTCACATTCTCCTGTGCAACTCATCTGCTAGTCCTCTTTTCATGCAGATTCTTAAGGTCCTAGCTCATGTCCAAGGCACCAAAGCCAGCTAAAAACTCAATAATCGATACCTAAAACTTAAATTGTACTACTTCTTACTGGCAATTACATCAACTTAGAAGCTTCATCTGTGTTCTACTATGGTGCTTTTAGTGTCTCCACATACCGCAGCACGCGACATAGCTTTGCAGACGATAAGTGCAACCGTTTCAGAGAGAAGAGCGGCCAATGTGACGATCTGGCTTTAAGTCGATTCGATAACAAATGACGGGAACGGACGGATTTCTCAGGTTTTTACTACATATGAACACTTTTCACATTCTACCATGCAACTCGGCTGCTAGTCCTCCTTTCATGCAAAATCTTAAGTTCCTAGCTCATATGCAAGGCACCAAAGATGGGTATAAAATCAATAATCTATAACTAAAACTTGAATTGTACTACTTCTTACTGGCTATTACATCAACTTAGAAGCTTCATCTGTGTTCTACTATGGTGCTTTTAGTGTCTCCGCACACCGCAGCACGCGACATAGCTTTGCAGACGATAAGTACAACCGTTTCAGAGAGAAGAGCGGCCAATGTGACGATCTGGCTTTAAGTCGATTCGATAACAAATGACGAAAACGGACGGATTTCTCAGGTTTTTACTACATATGAACACTTTTTACATTCTCCCATGCAACTTGGCTGCTAGTCCTCCTTTCATGCAGAATCCTAAGGTCGTAGCTCATGTCCAAGGCACCAAAGCCATCAAAAATGTCAATAATCGATACCTAAAACTTGAATTTTACTACTTCTTACTGGCTATTACATCAACTGAGAAGCTTCATCTGTGTTCTACTATGGTGCTTTTAGTGTCTCCGCATAGCGCAGCACGCGACATAGCTTTGCAGACGATAAGTACAACCGTTTCAGAGAGAAGAGCGGCCAATGTGACGATCTGGCTTTAAGTCGATTCGATAACAAATGACGAAAACGGACGGAATTCTCAGGATTTTACTAATTATGAACACCTTTCACATTCTCCCTTGCAACTCGGCTGCAAGTCCTCCTTTCAGGCAGAATCTTAAGGTCCTAGCTCATGTCCAAGGCACCAAAGCCAGCTAAAAAGTCAATAATCGATACCTAAAACTTGAATTGTACTACTTCTTACTGGCTATTACATCAACTTAGAAGCTTCATCTGTGTTCTACTGTGGTGCTTTTGTGTCTCCGCATAACGCAGCACGCGACATAGCTTTGCAGACGATAAGTACAACCGTTTCAGAGAGAAGAGCGGCCAATGTGACGATCTGGCTTTAAGTCGATTCGATAACAAATGACGAAAACGGACGTATTTCTCAGGTTTTTGCTACATATGAAAACCTTTCACATTCTACCATGCAACTCGGCTGCTAGTCCTCCTTTCATGCAAAATCTTAAGATCCTAGCTCATATGTAAGGCACCAAAGAAGGGTATAAAATCAATAGTCTATAACTAAAACTTGAATTGTACTACTTCTTACTGGCTATTACATCAACTTAGAAGTTTCATCTGTGTTCTACTATGGTGCTTTTAGTGTCTCCGCACACCGCAGCACGCGACATAGCTTTGCACACGATAAGTACAACCGTTTCAGAGAGAAGAGCGGCCAATGTGACGATCTGGCTTGAAGTCGATTCGATAACAAATGACGAAAACGGACGGATTTCTCAGGTTTTTACTACATATGAACACTTTTCACATTCTCCCATGCAACTCGGCTGCTAGTCCTCCTTTCATGCAGAATCTCAAGGTCCTAGCTCATGTCCAAGGCACCAAAGGCAGCAAAAAAGTCAATAATCGATACCTAAAACTTCAATTGTACTACTTCTTACTGGCTATTACATCAACTCATAAGCTTCATCTTTGTTCTACTATGGTGCTTATAGTGTCTCCGCATACCGCAGCACGTGACATAGCTTTGCAGACGATAAGTACAACCGTTTCAGAGAGAAGAACGGCCAATGTGACGATCTGGGTTTAAGTCGATTCGATAACAAATGACGAAAACGAACGGATTTCTCAGGTTTTTACTACATATGAACACTTTTCACATTCTCCCGTGCAACTCGGCTGCTACTCCTCCTTTCATGCTGAATCTCAAGGCCTTGCTCATGTCCAAGGCACCAAAGCCACAAAAAAGTCAATAATCGATACCTAAAACTTGAATTGTACTACTTCTTACTGGCTATTACAACAACTTAGAAGCTTCATCTGTATTCTACTATGGTGCTATTAGTGTCGCCAATACCGCAGCACGTGACATAGCTTTGCAGACGATAAGTACAACCGTTTCAGAGAGAAGAGCGGCCAATGTGACGACCTAGCTTTAAGTCGATTCGATAACAAATGACGAAAACGGACGGATTTCTCAGGTTTTTACTACATATGAACACTTTTCACATTCTCCCATGGAACTCGGCTGCTAGTCCTCCTTTCATGCAGAATCTTAAGGTCCTAGCTCATGTCTAAGGCACCAAAGACAACTAAAAAGTCAATAATCGATACCTAAAACTTGAACTGTACTACTTCTTACTGGCTATTACATCAACTTAGAAGCTTCATCTGTGTTCTACTATGGTGCTTTTAGTGTCTCCGCATACCGCAGCATGCGACATAGCTTCGCAGACGGTAAGTACAACCGTTACAGAGAGAAGAGCGGCCAATGTGACGATCTGGCTTTGAGTCGATTCGATAACAAACGACGAAAACGGACGGATTTCTCAGGTTTTTACTACATATGAACACTTTTCACATTCTACCATGCAACTCGGCTGCTAGTCCTCCTTTCATGGAGAATCCTAAGGTATTAGCTATTATCCAAGGCACCAAAGCCAGCTAAAAAGTCAATAATCGATACCTAAAACTTGAATTGTACTACTTCTTACTGGCTATTACATCAACTTAGAAGCTTCATCTGTGTTCTACTATGGTGCTTTTAGTGTCTCCACATACCGCAGCACACGTCATAGCTTTGCAGACGATAAGTACAGCCGTTTCAGAGAGAAGAGCGGCTAAAGTGACGATCTGGCTTTAAGTCGATTCGATTACAAATGACGAAAACGGACGGATTTCTCAGGTTTTTACTACATATGAACACTTTTTACATTCTACCATGCAACTCGGCTGCTAGTCCTCCTTTCATGCAGAATCTTAAGGTCCTAGCTCATGTCCAAGTCACCAAAGCCAGCTAAAAAGTCAATAATCGATACCTAAAACTTGAATTCTACTATTTCTTACTGGCTATTACATCAACTTAGAAGCATCATCTGTGTTCTACTATGGCGCTTTTAGTGTCTTTGCAAACCGCAGCACGCGACATAGCTTTGCAGACGATAAGTACAACCGTTTCAGAGAGAAGAGCGGCCAATGTGACGACCTGGCTTTAAGTCGACTCGATAACAAATTACGAAAACGGACGGATTTCTCAGGTTTTTACTACATATGAACGCTGTTCACATTCTCCTGTGCAACTCATCTGCTAGTCCTCTTTTCATGCAGATTCTTAAGGTCCTAGCGCATGTCCAAGGCACCAAAGCTAGCTAAAAAGTCAATAATCGATACCTAAAACTTGAATTCTACTATTCCTTACTGGCTATTACATCAACTTAGAAGCTTCATCTGTGTTCTACTATGGTGCTTTTAGTGTCTCCACATACCGCAGCACGCGTCATAGCTTTCCAGACGATAAGTGCAACCGTTTCAGAGAGAAGAGCGGCCAATGTGACGATCGGGCTTTAAGTCGATTCGATAACAAATGACGGGAACGGACGGATTTCTCACGTTTTTACTACATATGAACACTTTTCACATTCTACCATGCAACTCGGCTGCTAGTCCTCCTTTCATGCAAAATCTTAAGTTCCTAGCTCATATGCAAGGCACCAAAGATGGGTATAAAATCAATAATCTATAACTAATACTTGAATTGTGCTACTTCTTACTGGCTATTACATCAACTTAGAAGCTTCATCTGTGTTCTACTATGGTGCTTTTAGTGTCTCCGCACACCGCAGCACGCGACATAGCTTTGCAGACGATAAGTACAACCGTTTCAGAGAGAAGAGCGGCCAATGTGACGATCTGGCTTTAAGTCGATTCGATAACAAATGACGAAAACGGACGGATTTCTCAGGTTTTTACTACATATGAACACTTTTTACATTCTCCCATGCAACTTGGCTGCTAGTCCTCCTTTCATGCAGAATTCTAAGGACGTAGCTCATGTCCAAGGCACCAAAGCCATCAAAAATGTCAATAATCGATACCTAAAACTTGAATTTTACTACTTCTTACTGGCTATTACATCAACTGAGAAGCTTCATCTGTGTTCTACTATGGTGCTTTTAGTGTCTCCGCATAGCGCAGCACGCGACATAGCTTTGCAGACGATAAGTACAACCGTTTCAGAGAGAAGAGCGGCCAATGTGACGATCTGGCTTTAAGTCGATTCGATAACAAATGACGAAAACGGACGGAATTCTCAGGATTTTACTAATTATGAACACCTTTCTCATTCTCCCTTGCAACTCGGCTGCAAGTCCTCCTTTCAGGCACAATCTTAAGGTCCTAGCTCATGTCCAAGGCACCAAAGCCAGCTAAAAAGTCAATAATCGATGCCTAAAACTTGAATTGTACTACTTCTTACTGGCTATTACATCAACTTAGAAGCTTCGTCTGTGTTCTACTGTGGTGCTTTTGTGTCTCCGCATAAGGCAGCACGCGACATAGCTTCGCAGACGATAAGTACAACCGTTTCAGAGAGAAGAGCGGCCAATGTGACGATCTGGCTTTAAGTCGATTCGATAACAAATGACGAAAACGGACGGATTTCTCAGGTTTTTACTACATATGAACAATTTTCACATTCTCCCATGCAACTCGGCTGCTAGTGCTCCTTTCATGCAGAATCCTAAGGTCCTAGCTCATGTCCAAGGCACCAAAGCCAGCAAAAAAGTCAATAATCGATACCTAAAACTTGAATTGTACTACTTCTTACTGGCTATTACATAAACTCAGAAGCTTCATCTGTGTTCTACTATGGTGCTTTTAGTGTCCCCACATACCGCAGCACGCGACATAGCTTCGCAGACGATAAGTACAACCGTTTCAGAGAGAAGAGCAGCCAATGTGACGACCTGGCTTTAAGTCGATTCGATAACAAATGATGAAAACGGACGGATTTCTCAGGTTTTTACTACATATGAACACTTTTCACATACTCCTGTGCAACTCGGCTGCTAGTCCTCTTTTCATGCAGAATGTTAAGGTCCTAGCTCATGTCCAAGGCATCAAAGCCAGCTAAGAAGTCAATAATCGATACCTAAAACTTGAATTGTACTACTTCTTACTGGCAATTACATCAAGTTAGAAGCTTCATCTGTGTTCTACTATGGTGCTTTTAGTGTCTCCACATACCGCAGCACGCGTCATAGCTTTGCAGACGATAAGTACAACCGTTTCAGAGAGAAGAGCGACCAATGTGACGATCTGGCTTTAAGTCGATTCGATAACAAATGACGGAAACGGACGGATATCTCAGGTTTTTACTACATATGAACACTTTTCACATTCTACCATGCAAATCGGCTGCTAGTCCTCCTTTCATGCAAAATCTTAAGTTCCTAGCTCATATGCAAGGCACCAAAGAAGGGTATAAAATCAATTATCTATAACTAAAACTTGAATTGTACTACTTCTTACTGGCTATTACATCAACTTAGAAGCTTCATCTGTGTTCTACTATGGTGCTTTTAGTGTCCCCACATACCGCAGCACGCGACATAGCTTCGCAGACGATAAGTACAACCGTTTCAGAGAGAAGAGCGGCCAATGTGACGATCTGGCTTTAAGTCGATTCGATAAGAAATGACGAAGACGGACATAATTCTCAGGATTTTACTAATTATGAACACTTTTCACATTCGCCCTTGCAACTCGGTCCCAAGTCCTCCTTTGAGGCAGAATCTTATGGCCCTAGCTCATGTCCAATGCACCAAAGCCAGCTAAAAAGTCAATAATCGATACCTAAAACTTGAATTGTACTACTTCTTACTGGCTATTACATCAACTTAGAAGCCTCATCTGTGTTCTACTGTGGTGCTTTTAGTGTCTCCGCATAACGCAGCACGCGACATAGCTTTGCAGACGATAAGTACAACCGTTTCAGAGAGAAGAGCGGCCAATGTGGCGATCAGGCTTTAAGTCGATTCGATAACAAATGACGAAAACGGACGGATTTCTCAGGTTTTTACTACATATGAACACTTTTCACATTCCCCCTAGCAACGCGGCTGTTAGTCCTCCTTTCATGCAGAATATTAAGTTCCTAGCTCATGTCCAAGGCACTAAAGCTAGCTAAAAAGACGATAATCGATATCTGCATAACACAGCACGCGACATAGCTTTGCAGACGATAAATACAAACTTTTCAGAGAGAAGAGCGGCCAATGTGACGAACTGGTTTTTAGTCGATTCGATAACACGTGACGAAAACGGACGGATTTCTCAGGTTTTTACTACATATGAACACTTTTCACATTCTCCTGTGCAACTCGGCAGCTACTCCTCCTTTCATGCAAAATCTTAAGGTCCTAGCTCATGTCCAAGGCACCAAAGCCAGCTAAAAAGTCAATAATCGATACCTAAAACTTGAATTGTACTACTTCTTACTGGCTATTACATCAACTTAGAAGCATCATCTGTGTTCTACTATGGTGCTTTTAGTGTCTTTGCAAACCGCAGCACGCGACATAGCTTTGCAGACGATAAGTACAACCGTTTCAGAGAGAAGAGCGGCCAATGTGACGACCTGGCTTTAAGTCGATTCGATAACAAATTACGAAAACGGACGGATTTCTCAGGTTTTCACTACATATGAACGCTGTTCACATTCTCCTGTGCAACTCATCTGCTAGTCCTCTTTTCATGCAGATTCTTAAGGTCCTAGCTCATGTCCAAGGCACCAAAGCCAGCTAAAAAGTCAATAATCGATACCTAAAACTTAAATTGTACTACTTCTTACTGGCAATTACATCAACTTAGAAGCTTCATCTGTGTTCTACAATGGTGCTTTTAGTGTCTCCACATACCGCAGCACGCGACATAGCTTTGCAGACGATAAGTGCAACCGTTTCAGAGAGAAGAGCGGCCAATGTGACGATCTGGCTTTAAGTCGATTCGATAACAAATGACGGGAACGGACGGATTTCTCAGGTTTTTACTACATATGAACACTTTTCACATTCTACCATGCAACTCGGCTGCTAGTCCTCCTTTCATGCAAAATCTTAAGTTCCTAGCTCATATGCAAGGCACCAAAGATGGGTATAAAATCAATAATCTATAACTAAAACTTGAATTGTACTACTTCTTACTGGCTATTACATCAACTTAGAAGCTTCATCTGTGTTCTACTATGGTGCTTTTAGTGTCTCCGCACACCGCAGCACGCGACATAGCTTTGCAGACGATAAGTACAACCGTTTCAGAGAGAAGAGCGGCCAATGTGACGATCTGGCTTTAAGTCGATTCGATAACAAATGACGAAAACGGACGGATTTCTCAGGTTTTTACTACATATGAACACTTTTTACATTCTCCCATGCAACTTGGCTGCTAGTCCTCCTTTCATGCAGAATCCTAAGGTCGTAGCTCATGTCCAAGGCACCAAAGCCATCAAAAATGTCAATAATCGATACCTAAAACTTGAATTTTACTACTTCTTACTGGCTATTACATCAACTGAGAAGCTTCATCTGTGTTCTACTATGGTGCTCTTAGTGTCTCCGCATAGCGCAGCACGCGACATAGCTTTGCAGACGATAAGTACAACCGTTTCAGAGAGAAGAGCGGCCAATGTGACGATCTGGCTTTAAGTCGATTCGATAACAAATGACGAAAACGGACGGAATTCTCAGGTTTTTACTACATATGAACACTTTTCACTTTCTCCCATGCAACTCGGCTGCTAGTCCTCCTTTCATGCAGAATCTCAAGGTCCTAGCTCATGTCCAAGGCAATAAAGGCAGCAAAAAAGTCAATAATCGATACCTAAAACTTCAATTGTACTACTTCTTACTGGCTATTACATCAACTCATAAGCTTCATCTTTGTTCTACTATGGTGCTTATAGTGTCTCCGCATACCGCAGCACGTGACATAGCTTTGCAGACGATAAGTACAACCGTTTCAGAGAGAAGAACGGCCAATGTGACGATCTGGGTTTAAGTCGATTCGATAACAAATGACGAAAACGAACGGATTTCTCAGGTTTTTACTACATATGAACACTTTTCACATTCTCCCGTGCAACTCGGCTGCTACTCCTCCTTTCATGCTGAATCTCAAGGCCTTGCTCATGTCCAAGGCACCAAAGCCACAAAAAAGTCAATAATCGATACCTAAAACTTGAATTGTACTACTTCTTACTGGCTATTACAACAACTTAGAAGCTTCATCTGTATTCTACTATGGTGCTATTAGTGTCGCCACATACCGCAGCACGCGACATAGCTTTGCAGACGATAAGTACAACCGTTTCAGAGAGAAGAGCGGCCAATGTGACGACCTAGCTTTAAGTCGATTCGATAACAAATGACGAAAACGGACGGATTTCTCAGGTTTTTACTACATATGAACACTTTTCACATTCTCCCATGGAACTCGGCTGCTAGTCCTCCTTTCATGCAGAATCTTAAGGTCCTAGCTCATGTCTAAGGCACCAAAGACAACTAAAAAGTCAATAATCGATACCTAAAACTTGAACTGTACTACTTCTTACTGGCTATTACATCAACTTAGAAGCTTCATCTGTGTTCTACTATGGTGCTTTTAGTGTCTCCGCATACCGCAGCACACGTCATAGCTTTGCAGACGATAAGTACAGCCGTTTCAGAGAGAAGAGCGGCTAAAGTGACGATCTGGCTCTAAGTCGATTCGATAACAAATGACGAAAACGGACGGATTTCTCAGGTTTTTACTACATATGAACACTTTTCACATTCTCCCGTGCAACTCGGCTGCTAGTCCTCCTTTGATGCAGAATCTCAAGGTCCTAGCTCATGTCCAAGGCACCAAAGCCAGCTAAAAAGTCAATAATCGATACATAAAACTTGAATTGTACTATTTCTTACTGGCTATTACATCAACTTCGAAGCTTCATCTGTGTTCCACTATGGTGCTTATAGTGTCTCCACATACCGCAGCAAGCGACATAGCTTTGCAGACGATAAGTACAACCGTTTCAGAGAGAAGAGCGGCCAGTGTGACGATCTGGTTTTAAGTCGATTCGATAACAAATGACGAAAACGGACGGAATTCTCAGGTTTTTACTACATATGAACACTTTTTACATTCTCCTGTGCAACTCGGCTGCTAGTCCTCCTTTCATGCAGAATCTTAAGGTCCAAGCTCATGTCCAAGGCACCAAAGCCAGCTAAAAAGTCAATAATCGATACCTAAACCTTGAATTGTACTACTTCTTACTGGCTATTACATCAACTTAGAAGCTTCATCTGTGTTCTACTAAGGTGCTTTTAGTGTCTCCGCATACCGCAGCATGCGACATAGCTTCGCAGACGGTAAGTACAACCGTTACAAAGAGAAGAGCGGCCAATGTGACGATCTGGCTTTGAGTCGATTCGATAACAAACGACGAAAACGGACGGATTTCTCAGGTTTTTACTACATATGAACACTTTTCACATTCTACCATGCAACTCGGCTGCTAGTCCTCCTTTCATGGAGAATCCTAAGGTATTAGCTATTATCCAAGGCACCAAAGCCAGCTAAAAAGTCAATAATCGATACCTAAAACTTGAATTGTACTACTTCTTACTGGCTATTACATCAACTTAGAAGCTTCATCTGTGTTCTACTATGGTGCTTTTAGTGTCTCCACATACCGCAGCACACGTCATAGCTTTGCAGACGATAAGTACAGCCGTTTCAGAGAGAAGAGCGGCTAAAGTGACGATCTGGCTTTAAGTCGATTCGATTACAAATGACGAAAACGGACGGATTTCTCAGGTTTTTACTACATATGAACACTTTTCACATTCTACCATGCAACTCGGCTGCTAGTCCTCCTTTCATGCAGAATCTTAAGGTCCTAGCTCATGTCCAAGGCACCAAAGCCAGCTAAAAAGTCAATAATCGATACCTAAAACTTGAATTCTACTATTTCTTACTGGCTATTACATCAACTTAGAAGCATCATCTGTGTTCTACTATGGCGCTTTTAGTGTCTTTGCAAACCGCAGCACGCGACATAGCTTTGCAGACGATAAGTACAACCGTTTCAGAGAGAAGAGCGGCCAATGTGACGACCTGGCTTTAAGTCGACTCGATAACAAATTACGAAAACGGACGGATTTCTCAGGTTTTTACTACATATGAACGCTGTTCACATTCTCCTGTGCAACTCATCTGCTAGTCCTCTTTTCATGCAGATTCTTAAGGTCCTAGCGCATGTCCAAGGCACCAAAGCTAGCTAAAAAGTCAATAATCGATACCTAAAACTTGAATTCTACTATTCCTTACTGGCTATTACATCAACTTAGAAGCTTCATCTGTGTTCTACTATGGTGCTTTTAGTGTCTCCACATACCGCAGCACGCGTCATAGCTTTCCAGAGGATAAGTGCAACCGTTTCAGAGAGAAGAGCGGCCAATGTGACGATCGGGCTTTAAGTCGATTCGATAACAAATGACGGGAACGGACGGATTTCTCACGTTTTTACTACATATGAACACTTTTCACATTCTACCATGCAACTCGGCTGCTAGTCCTCCTTTCATGCAAAATCTTAAGTTCCTAGCTCATATGCAAGGCACCAAAGATGGGTATAAAATCAATAATCTATAACTAATACTTGAATTGTACTACTTCTTACTGGCTATTACATCAACTTAGAAGCTTCATCTGTGTTCTACTATGGTGCTTTTAGTGTCTCCGCACACCGCAGCACGCGACATAGCTTTGCAGACGATAAGTACAACCGTTTCAGAGAGAAGAGCGGCCAATGTGACGATCTGGCTTTAAGTCGATTCGATAACAAATGACGAAAACGGACGGATTTCTCAGGTTTTTACTACATATGAACACTTTTTACATTCTCCCATGCAACTTGGCTGCTAGTCCTCCTTTCATGCAGAATCCTAAGGACGTAGCTCATGTCCAAGGCACCAAAGCCATCAAAAATGTCAATAATCGATACCTAAAACTTGAATTTTACTACTTCTTACTGGCTATTACATCAACTGAGAAGCTTCATCTGTGTTCTACTATGGTGCTTTTAGTGTCTCCGCATAGCGCAGCACGCGACATAGCTTTGCAGACGATAAGTACAACCGTTTCAGAGAGAAGAGCGGCCAATGTGACGATCTGGCTTTAAGTCGATTCGATAACAAATGACGAAAACGGACGGAATTCTCAGGATTTTACTAATTATGAACACCTTTCTCATTCTCCCTTGCAACTCGGCTGCAAGTCCTCCTTTCAGGCACAATCTTAAGGTCCTAGCTCATGTCCAAGGCACCAAAGCCAGCTAAAAAGTCAATAATCGATGCCTAAAACTTGAATTGTACTACTTCTTACTGGCTATTACATCAACTTAGAAGCTTCGTCTGTGTTCTACTGTGGTGCTTTTGTGTCTCCGCATAAGGCAGCACGCGACATAGCTTCGCAGACGATAAGTACAACCGTTTCAGAGAGAAGTGCGGCCAATGTGACGATCTGGCTTTAAGTCGATTCGATAACAAATGACGAAAACGGACGTATTTCTCAGGTTTTTGCTACATGTGAACACCTTTCACATTCTACCATGCAACTCGGCTGCTAGTCCTCCTTTCATGCAAAATCTTAAGATCCTAGCTCATATGTAAGGCACCAAAGAAGGGTATAAAATCAATAGTCTATAACTAAAACTTGAATTGTACTACTTCTTACTGGCTATTACATCAACTTAGAAGTTTCATCTGTGTTCTACTATGGTGCTTTTAGTGTCTCCGCACACCGCAGCACGCGACATAGCTTTGCAGACGATAAGTACAACCGTTTCAGAGAGAAGAGCGGCCAATGTGACGATCTGGCTTTAAGTCGATTCGATAACAAATGACGAAAACCTACGGATTTTTAAGGTTTTTACTACATATGAACACTTTTCACATTCTCCCATGCAACTAGGCTGCTAGTCCTCCTTTCATGCAGAATCTCAAGGTCCTAGCTCATGTCCAAGGCACCAAAGGCAGCAAAAAAGTCAATAATCGATACCTAAAACTTGAATTCTACTACTTCTTACTGGCTATTACATCAACTCATAAGCTTCATCTTTGTCCTACTATGGTGCTTATAGTGTCTCCGCATACCGCAGCACGTGACATAGCTTTGCAGACGATATGTACAACCGTTTCAGAGAGAAGAACGGCCAATGTGACTATCTGGGTTTAAGTCGATTCGATAACAAATGACGAAAACGAACGGATTTCTCAGGTTTTTACTACATATGAACACTTTTCACATTCTCCCGTGCAACTCGGCTGCTACACCTCCTTTCATGCTGAATCTCAAGGCCTTGCTCATGTCCAAGGCACCAAAGCCACAAAAAAGTCAATAATCGATAGCTAAAACTTGAATTGTACTACTTCTTACTGGCTATTACAACAACTTAGAAGCTTCATCTTTATTCTACTATGGTGCTATTAGTGTCGCCACATACCGCAGCACGCGACATAGCTTTGCAGACGATAAGTACAACCGTTTCAGAGAGAAGAGCGGCCAATGTGACGACCTAGCTTTAAGTCGATTCGATAACAAATGACGAAAACGGACGGATTTCTCAGGTTTTTACTACATATGAACACTTTTCACATTCTCCCATGCAACTCGGCTGCTAGTCCTCCTTTCATGCAGAATCTTAAGGTCCTAGCTCATGTCTAAGGCACCAAAGACAACTAAAAAGTCAATAATCGATACCTAAAACTTGAACTGTACTACTTCTTACTGGCTATTACATCAACTCAGAAGCTTCATGTGTGTTCTACTATGGTGCTTTTAGTGTCTCCGCATACCGCAGCACATGACATAGCTTTGCAGACGATAAGTACAACCGTTTCAGGGAGAAGAGCGGCCAATGTGACGATCTGGGTTTAAGTCGATTCGATAACAAATGACGAAAACGAACGGATTTTTCAGGTTTTTACTACATATGAACACTTTTCACATTCTCCCGTGCAACTCGGCTGCTAGTCCTCCTTTGATGCAGAATCTCAAGGTCCTAGCCCATGTCCAAGGCACCAAAGCCAGCAAAAAAGTCAATAATCGATACATAAAACTTGAATTGTACTACTTCTTACTGGCTATTACATCAACTTCGAAGCTTCATCTGTGTTCCACTATGGTGCTTATAGTGTCTCCACATACCGCAGCAAGCGACATAGCTTTGCAGACGATAAGTACAACCGTTTCAGAGAGAAGAGCGGCCAGTGTGACGATCTGGTTTTAAGTCGATTCGATAACAAATGACGAAAACGGACGGAATTCTCAGGTTTTTACTACATATGAACACTTTTTACATTCTCCTGTGCAACTCGGCTGCTAGTCCTCCTTTCATGCAGAATCTTAAGGTCCTAGCTCATGTCCAAGGCACCAAAGCCAGCTAAAAAGTCAATAATCGATACCTAAACCTTGAATTGTACTACTTCTTACTGGCTATTAAATCAACTTAGAAGCTTCATCTGTGTTCTACTATGGTGCTTTTAGTGTCTCCGCATACCGCAGCATGCGACATAGCTTCGCAGACGGTAAGTACAACCGTTACAGAGATAAGAGCGGCCAATGTGACGATCTGGCTTTGAGTCGATTCGATAACAAACGACGAAAACGGACGGATTTCTCAGGTTTTTACTACATATGAACACTTTTCACATTCTCCCATGGAACTCGGCTGCTAGTCCTCCTTTCATGCAGAATCTTAAGGTCCTAGCTCATGTCTAAGGCACCAAAGACAACTAAAAAGTCAATAATCGATACCTAAAACTTGAACTGTACTACTTCTTACTGGCTATTACATCAACTTAGAAGCTTCATCTGTGTTCTACTATGGTGCTTTTAGTGTCTCCGCATACCGCAGCACACGTCATAGCTTTGCAGACGATAAGTACAGCCGTTTCAGAGAGAAGAGCGGCTAAAGTGACGATCTGGCTTTAAGTCGATTCGATAACAAATGACGAAAACGGACGGATTTCTCAGGTTTTTACTACATATGAACACTTTTCACATTCTCCCGTGCAACTCGGCTGCTAGTCCTCCTTTGATGCAGAATCTCAAGGTCCTAGCTCATGTCCAAGGCACCAAAGCCAGCTAAAAAGTCAATAATCGATACATAAAACTTGAATTGTACTATTTCTTACTGGCTATTACATCAACTTCGAAGCTTCATCTGTGTTCCACTATGGTGCTTATAGTGTCTCCACATACCGCAGCAAGCGACATAGCTTTGCAGACGATAAGTACAACCGTTTCAGAGAGAAGAGCGGCCAGTGTGACGATCTGGTTTTAAGTCGATTCGATAACAAATGACGAAAACGGACGGAATTCTCAGGTTTTTACTACATATGAACACTTTTTACATTCTCCTGTGCAACTCGGCTGCTAGTCCTCCTTTCATGCAGAATCTTAAGGTCCAAGCTCATGTCCAAGGCACCAAAGCCAGCTAAAAAGTCAATAATCGATACCTAAACCTTGAATTGTACTACTTCTTACTGGCTATTACATCAACTTAGAAGCTTCATCTGTGTTCTACTATGGTGCTTTTAGTGTCTCCGCATACCGCAGCATGCGACATAGCTTCGCAGACGGTAAGTACAACCGTTACAAAGAGAAGAGCGGCCAATGTGACGATCTGGCTTTGAGTCGATTCGATAACAAACGACGAAAACGGACGGATTTCTCAGGTTTTTACTACATATGAACACTTTTCACATTCTACCATGCAACTCGGCTGCTAGTCCTCCTTTCATGGAGAATCCTAAGGTATTAGCTATTATCCAAGGCACCAAAGCCAGCTAAAAAGTCAATAATCGATACCTAAAACTTGAATTGTACTACTTCTTACTGGCTATTACATCAACTTAGAAGCTTCATCTGTGTTCTACTATGGTGCTTTTAGTGTCTCCACATACCGCAGCACACGTCATAGCTTTGCAGACGATAAGTACAGCCGTTTCAGAGAGAAGAGCGGCTAAAGTGACGATCTGGCTTTAAGTCGATTCGATTACAAATGACGAAAACGGACGGATTTCTCAGGTTTTTACTACATATGAACACTTTTCACATTCTACCATGCAACTCGGCTGCTAGTCCTCCTTTCATGCAGAATCTTAAGGTCCTAGCTCATGTCCAAGGCACCAAAGCCAGCTAAAAAGTCAATAATCGATACCTAAAACTTGAATTCTACTATTTCTTACTGGCTATTACATCAACTTAGAAGCATCATCTGTGTTCTACTATGGCGCTTTTAGTGTCTTTGCAAACCGCAGCACGCGACATAGCTTTGCAGACGATAAGTACAACCGTTTCAGAGAGAAGAGCGGCCAATGTGACGACCTGGCTTTAAGTCGACTCGATAACAAATTACGAAAACGGACGGATTTCTCAGGTTTTTACTACATATGAACGCTGTTCACATTCTCCTGTGCAACTCATCTGCTAGTCCTCTTTTCATGCAGATTCTTAAGGTCCTAGCGCATGTCCAAGGCACCAAAGCTAGCTAAAAAGTCAATAATCGATACCTAAAACTTGAATTCTACTATTCCTTACTGGCTATTACATCAACTTAGAAGCTTCATCTGTGTTCTACTATGGTGCTTTTAGTGTCTCCACATACCGCAGCACGCGTCATAGCTTTCCAGACGATAAGTGCAACCGTTTCAGAGAGAAGAGCGGCCAATGTGACGATCGGGCTTTAAGTCGATTCGATAACAAATGACGGGAACGGACGGATTTCTCACGTTTTTACTACATATGAACACTTTTCACATTCTACCATGCAACTCGGCTGCTAGTCCTCCTTTCATGCAAAATCTTAAGTTCCTAGCTCATATGCAAGGCACCAAAGATGGGTATAAAATCAATAATCTATAACTAATACTTGAATTGTACTACTTCTTACTGGCTATTACATCAACTTAGAAGCTTCATCTGTGTTCTACTATGGTGCTTTTAGTGTCTCCGCACACCGCAGCACGCGACATAGCTTTGCAGACGATAAGTACAACCGTTTCAGAGAGAAGAGCGGCCAATGTGACGATCTGGCTTTAAGTCGATTCGATAACAAATGACGAAAACGGACGGATTTCTCAGGTTTTTACTACATATGAACACTTTTTACATTCTCCCATGCAACTTGGCTGCTAGTCCTCCTTTCATGCAGAATCCTAAGGACGTAGCTCATGTCCAAGGCACCAAAGCCATCAAAAATGTCAATAATCGATACCTAAAACTTGAATTTTACTACTTCTTACTGGCTATTACATCAACTGAGAAGCTTCATCTGTGTTCTACTATGGTGCTTTTAGTGTCTCCGCATAGCGCAGCACGCGACATAGCTTTGCAGACGATAAGTACAACCGTTTCAGAGAGAAGAGCGGCCAATGTGACGATCTGGCTTTAAGTCGATTCGATAACAAATGACGAAAACGGACGGAATTCTCAGGATTTTACTAATTATGAACACCTTTCTCATTCTCCCTTGCAACTCGGCTGCAAGTCCTCCTTTCAGGCACAATCTTAAGGTCCTAGCTCATGTCCAAGGCACCAAAGCCAGCTAAAAAGTCAATAATCGATGCCTAAAACTTGAATTGTACTACTTCTTACTGGCTATTACATCAACTTAGAAGCTTCGTCTGTGTTCTACTGTGGTGCTTTTGTGTCTCCGCATAAGGCAGCACGCGACATAGCTTCGCAGACGATAAGTACAACCGTTTCAGAGAGAAGAGCGGCCAATGTGACGATCTGGCTTTAAGTCGATTCGATAACAAATGACGAAAACGGACGTATTTCTCAGGTTTTTGCTACATGTGAACACCTTTCACATTCTACCATGCAACTCGGCTGCTAGTCCTCCTTTCATGCAAAATCTTAAGATCCTAGCTCATATGTAAGGCACCAAAGAAGGGTATAAAATCAATAGTCTATAACTAAAACTTGAATTGTACTACTTCTTACTGGCTATTACATCAACTTAGAAGTTTCATCTGTGTTCTACTATGGTGCTTTTAGTGTCTCCGCACACCGCAGCACGCGACATAGCTTTGCAGACGATAAGTACAACCGTTTCAGAGAGAAGAGCGGCCAATGTGACGATCTGGCTTTAAGTCGATTCGATAACAAATGACGAAAACGAACGGATTTCTCAGGTTTTTACTACATATGACCACTTTTCACATTCTCCCGTGCAACTCGGCTGCTACACCTCCTTTCATGCTGAATCTCAAGGCCTTGCTCATGTCCAAGGCACCAAAGCCACAAAAAAGTCAATAATCGATACCTAAAACTTGAATTGTACTACTTCTTACTGGCTATTACAACAACTTAGAAGCTTCATCTTTATTCTACTATGGTGCTATTAGTGTCGCCACATACCGCAGCACGCGACATAGCTTTGCAGACGATAAGTACAACCGTTTCAGAGAGAAGAGCGGCCAATGTGACGACCTAGCTTTAAGTCGATTCGATAACAAATGACGAAAACGGACGGATTTCTCAGGTTTTTACTACATATGAACACTTTTCACATTCTCCCATGCAACTCGGCTGCTAGTCCTCCTTTCATGCAGAATCTTAAGGTCCTAGCTCATGTCTAAGGCACCAAAGACAACTAAAAAGTCAATAATCGATACCTAAAACTTGAACTGTACTACTTCTTACTGGCTATTACATCAACTCAGAAGCTTCATGTGTGTTCTACTATGGTGCTTTTAGTGTCTCCGCATACCGCAGCACATGACATAGCTTTGCAGACGATAAGTACAACCGTTTCAGGGAGAAGAGCGGCCAATGTGACGATCTGGGTTTAAATCGATTCGATAACAAATGACGAAAACGAACGGATTTTTCAGGTTTTTACTACATATGAACACTTTTCACATTCTCCCGTGCAACTCGGCTGCTAGTCCTCCTTTGATGCAGAATCTCAAGGTCCTAGCCCATGTCCAAGGCACCAAAGCCAGCAAAAAAGTCAATAATCGATACATAAAACTTGAATTGTACTACTTCTTACTGGCTATTACATCAACTTCGAAGCTTCATCTGTGTTCCACTATGGTGCTTATAGTGTCTCCACATACCGCAGCAAGCGACATAGCTTTGCAGACGATAAGTACAACCGTTTCAGAGAGAAGAGTGGCCAGTGTGACGATCTGGTTTTAAGTCGATTCGATAACAAATGACGAAAACGGACGGAATTCTCAGGTTTTTACTACATATGAACACTTTTTACATTCTCCTGTGCAACTCGGCTGCTAGTCCTCCTTTCATGCAGAATCTTAAGGTCCTAGCTCATGTCCAAGGCACCAAAGCCAGCTAAAAAGTCAATAATCGATACCTAAACCTTGAATTGTACTACTTCTTACTGGCTATTAAATCAACTTAGAAGCTTCATCTGTGTTCTACTATGGTGCTTTTAGTGTCTCCGCATACCGCAGCATGCGACATAGCTTCGCAGACGGTAAGTAAAACCGTTACAGAGAGAAGAGCGGCCAATGTGACGATCTGGCTCTGAGTCGATTCGATAACAAACGACGAAAACGGACGGATTTCTCAGGTTTTTACTACATATGAACACTTTTCACATTCTACCATGCAACGCGGCTGCTAGTCCTCCTTTCATGCAGAATCTTAAGGTCCTAGCTCATGTCCAAGGCACCAAAGCCAGCTAAAAAGTCAATAATCGATACCTAAAACTTGAATTCTACTATTCCTTACTGGCTATTACATCAACTTAGAAGCTTCATCTGTGTTCTACTATGGTGCTTTTAGTGTCTCCGCATACCGCAGCACGCGACATAGCCTTGCAGACGACAAGTACAACCGTTTCGGAGAGAAGAGCGACCAATGTGACGATCTGGCTTTAAGTCGATTCGATAACAAATGACCAAAACGGACGGATTTCACAGGTTTTTACTACATATGAACACTTTTCACATTCTCCCGTGCAACTCGACTGCTAGTCCTCCTTTCATGCAGAATCTTAAGGTCCTAGTTCATGTCCAAGGCACCAAATCCAACAAAAAGTCAATAATCCATACCTAAAACATGAATTGTAGTACTTCTTACTGGCTATTACATCAACTTCGAAGCTTCATCTGTGTTCTACTATGGTGCTTTTAGTGTCTCCACATACCGCAGCACGCGACATAGCTTTGCAGACGATAAGTACACCCGTTTCAGAGAGAAGAGCGGCTAAAGTGACGATCTGGCTTTAAGTCGATTCGATAACAAATGACGAAAACGGACGGATTTCTCAGGTTTTTACTACATATGAACACTTTCACATTCTCCCGCGTAACGCGGCTGCTAGTCCTAATTTCATGCAAAATCTTAATTCCCTAACTCATGTCCAAGGCACCAAATAAGGGTAAAAAGTCAATAATCGATACCTAAAACTTGAATTGTACTACTTCTTACTGGCTATTACATCAACTTAGAAGCTTCACCTGTGTTCTACTATGGTGCTTTTAGTGTCTCCACATACCGCAGCACGCGACATAGCTTTGCAGACGATAAGTACACCCGTTTCAGAGAGAAGAGCGGCTAAAGTGACGATCTGGCTTTAAGTCGATTCGATAACAAATGACGAAAACGGACTGATTTCTCAGGTTTTTACTACGTATGAACACTTTTCACATTCTCCCGTGCAACGCGGCTGCTAGTCCTCTTTTCATGCAGAATCTTAAGGTCCTACCTCATGTCCAAGGCACCAAAGCCAGCTAAAATATCAATAACCGATACCTAAAACTTGAATTGTACTACTTCATACTGGCTATTACATCAACTTAGAAAATTCATCCGTGTTCTACAAATGACGAAAACGGACGGATTTCTCGGGTTTTTAATACATATGAACACTTTTCACATTGTCCCGTGCAACTCGGTTGCTAGTCCTCCTTCCATGCAGAATCTTGAAGTCCTAGCTCATGTCCAAGGCACCAAAGCCAGCTAAAAAGTCAATAATCGATACCTAAAACTTAAATTGTACTACTTCCTACTGGCTATTACATCAACTTAGAAACTTCATCCGTGTTCTACTATGGTGCTTTTAGTGTCTCCACATACCGCAGCACGAGCCATAGCTTTGCAGACGTTAAGTACAACCGTTTCAGAGGAAGAGCGGCCAATGTGACGATCTGGCTTTAAGTCGATTCGATAACAAATGACGAAAACGGACGGATTTCTAAGGTTTTTACTACGTAGGAACACTTTTCACATTCTTCCATGCAACTCGGCTGCCAGTCCTCCTTTCATGCAGAATCTTAAGGTCCTAGCTCATGTCCAAGGCACCAAAGCCAGCTAAAAAGTCAATAATCGATACCTAAAACTTGAATTGTACTACTTCTTACTGGCTATTACATCAACTTAGAAGCTTCATCTGTGTTGAGCTATTGTGCTTTTAGTGTCTCCACATACCGCACCACGCGTCATAGCTCTGCAGACGATAAGTACAACCGTTTCAGAGAGAAGAGCGGCCAATGTGACGATCTGGCTTTAAGTCGATTCGATAACAAATGACCAAAACGGACGGATTTCACAGGTTTTTACTACATATGAACACTTTTCACATTCTCCCGTGCAACTCGACTGCTAGTCCTCCTTTCATGCAGAATCTTAAGGTCCTAGTTCATGTCCAAGGCACCAAATCCAACAAAAAGTCAATAATCCATACCTAAAACATGAATTGTAGTACTTCTTACTGGCTATTACATCAACTTCGAAGCTTCATCTGTGTTCTACTATGGTGCTTTTAGTGTCTCCACATACCGCAGCAAGCGACATAGCTTTGCAGAAGATAAGTACAACCGTTTCAGAGAGAAGAGCGGACAATGTGACGATCTGGCTTTAAGTCGATTCGATAACAAATGACAAAAACGTACTGATTTCTCAGGTTTTTACAACATATGAACACTTTTCACATACTCCCGTGCAACGCGGCTGCTAGTCCTCCTTTCATGCAGAATCTTAAGGTCCTAGCTCATGTCCAAGGCACCAAAGCCAGCTAAAAAGTCAATAATCGATACCTAAAACTTGAACTGTACTACTTCTTATTGGCTATTGCATCAACTTAGAAGCTTCATCTGTGTTCTACTGTGGTGCTTTTAGTGTCTCCACATACCGCAGCACGCGACATAGCTTTGCAGACGATAAGTACAACCGTCTCAGAGAGAAGAGCGGCAAATGTGACGATCATGCTTTAAGTCGATTCGATAGCAAATGACGAAAACGAACGGATTTCTCAGGTTTTTACTACATATGAACACCTATCACATTCTCCCGTGCAACTCGGCTGCTAGTCCTCCTTTCATGCAGAATCTTAAGGTCCTAGCTCATTTCCAAGGCACCAAAGCCAGCTTAAAAATCAATAATCGATACCTAAAACTTGAATTGTACTACTTCTTACTGGCTATTACATCAACTTAGAAGCTTCACCTGTGTTCTACTATGGTGCTTTTAGTGTCTCCACATACCGCAGCACGCGACATAGCTTTGCAGACGATAAGTACACCCTTTTCAGAGAGAAGAGCGGCTAAAGTGACGATCTGGCTTTAAGTCGATTCGATAACAAATGACGAAAACGGACGGATTTCTCAGGTTTTTACTACATATGAACACTTTCACATTCTCCCGCGTAACGCGGCTGCTAGTCCTAATTTCATGCAAAATCTTAATTCCCTAACTCATGTCCAAGGCACCAAATAAGGGTAAAAAGTCAATAATCGATACCTAAAACTTGAATTGTACTACTTCTTACTGGCTATTACATCAACTTAGAAGCTTCACCTGTGTTCTACTATGGTGCTTTTAGTGTCTCCACATACCGCAGCACGCGACATAGCTTTGCAGACGATAAGTACACCCGTTTCAGAGAGAAGAGCGGCTAAAGTGACGATCTGGCTTTAAGTCGATTCGATAACAAATGACGAAAACGGACTGATTTCTCAGGTTTTTACTACGTATGAACACTTTTCACATTCTCCCGTGCAACGCGGCTGCTAGTCCTCTTTTCATGCAGAATCTTAAGGTCCTACCTCATGTCCAAGGCACCAAAGCCAGCTAAAATGTCAATAACCGATACCTAAAACTTGAATTGTACTACTTCATACTGGCTATTACATCAACTTAGAAAATTCATCCGTGTTCTACAAATGACGAAAACGGACGGATTTCTCGGGTTTTTAATACATATGAACACTTTTCACATTGTCCCGTGCAACTCGGTTGCTAGTCCTCCTTCCATGCAGAATCTTGAAGTCCTAGCTCATGTCCAAGGCACCAAAGCCAGCTAAAAAGTCAATAATCGATACCTAAAACTTAAATTGTACTACTTCCTACTGGCTATTACATCAACTTAGAAACTTCATCCGTGTTCTACTATGGTGCTTTCAGTGTCTCCACATACCGCAGCACGAGCCATAGCTTTGCAGACGTTAAGTACAACCGTTTCAGAGGAAGAGCGGCCAATGTGACGATCTGGCTTTAAGTCGATTCGATAACAAATGACGAAAACGGACGGATTTCTAAGGTTTTTACTACGTAGGAACACTTTTCACATTCTTCCATGCAACTCGGCTGCCAGTCCTCCTTTCATGCAGAATCTTAAGGTCCTACCTCATGTCCAAGGCACCAAAGCCAGCTAAAATGTCAATAACCGATACCTAAAACTTGAATTGTACTACTTCATACTGGCTATTACATCAACTTAGAAAATTCATCCGTGTTCTACAAATGACGAAAACGGACGGATTTCTCGGGTTTTTAATACATATGAACACTTTTCACATTGTCCCGTGCAACTCGGTTGCTAGTCCTCCTTCCATGCAGAATCTTGAAGTCCTAGCTCATGTCCAAGGCACCAAAGCCAGCTAAAAAGTCAATAATCGATACCTAAAACTTAAATTGTACTACTTCCTACTGGCTATTACATCAACTTAGAAACTTCATCCGTGTTCTACTATGGTGCTTTCAGTGTCTCCACATACCGCAGCACGAGCCATAGCTTTGCAGACGTTAAGTACAACCGTTTCAGAGGAAGAGCGGCCAATGTGACGATCTGGCTTTAAGTCGATTCGATAACAAATGACGAAAACGGACGGATTTCTAAGGTTTTTACTACGTAGGAACACTTTTCACATTCTTCCATGCAACTCGGCTGCCAGTCCTCCTTTCATGCAGAATCTTAAGGTCCTAGCTCATGTCCAAGGCACCAAAGCCAGCTAAAAAGTCAATAATCGATACCTAAAACTTGAATTGTACTACTTCTTACTGGCTATTACATCAACTTAGAAGCTTCATCTGTGTTGAGCTATTGTGCTTTTAGTGTCTCCACATACCGCACCACGCGTCATAGCTCTGCAGACGATAAGTACAACCGTTTCAGAGAGAAGAGCGGCCAATGTGACGATCTGGCTTTAAGTCGATTCGATAACAAATGAGGAAAACGGACGGATTTCTCAGGTTTTTACTATATATGAACACTTTTCACATCTCCCATGCAACTCGGCTGCTAGTCCTCCTTTCATGCAGAATCTTAAGGTCCTAGCTCATGTCCAAGGCACCAAAGCCGGCAAAAAAGTCAATAATCGATACCTAATACTTGAATTCTAATACTTCTTACTGGCTATTACATCTACTTAGAAGCTTCATCTGTGTTCTACTATGGTGCTTTTAGTGTCTCCACATACCGCAGCACGCGACATAGCTTTGCAGACGATAAGTACAACCGTCTCAGAGAGAAGAGCGGCAAATGTGACGATCATGCTTTAAGTCGATTCGATAGCAAATGACGAAAACGAACGGATTTCTCAGGTTTTTACTACATATGAACACCTATCACATTCTCCCGTGCAACTCGGCTGCTAGTCCTCCTTTCATGCAGAATCTTAAGGTCCTAGCTCATTTCCAAGGCACCAAAGCCAGCTTAAAAATCAATAATCGATACCTAAAACTTGAATTGTACTACTTCTTACTGGCTATTACATCAACTTAGAAGCTTCACCTGTGTTCTACTATGGTGCTTTTAGTGTCTCCACATACCGCAGCACGCGACATAGCTTTGCAGACGATAAGTACACCCTTTTCAGAGAGAAGAGCGGCTAAAGTGACGATCTGGCTTTAAGTCGATTCGATAACAAATGACGAAAACGGACGGATTTCTCAGGTTTTTACTACATATGAACACTTTCACATTCTCCCGCGTAACGCGGCTGCTAGTCCTAATTTCATGCAAAATCTTAATTCCCTAACTCATGTCCAAGGCACCAAATAATGGAAAAAAGTCAATAATCGATACCTAAAACTTGAATTGTACTACTTCTTACTGGCTATTACATCAACTTAGAAGCTTCACCTGTGTTCTACTATGGTGCTTTTAGTGTCTCCACATACCGCAGCACGCGACATAGCTTTGCAGACGATAAGTACACCCGTTTCAGAGAGAAGAGCGGCTAAAGTGACGATCTGGCTTTAAGTCGATTCGATAACAAATGACGAAAACGGACTGATTTCTCAGGTTTTTACTACGTATGAACACTTTTCACATTCTCCCGTGCAACGCGGCTGCTAGTCCTCTTTTCATGCAGAATCTTAAGGTCCTACCTCATGTCCAAGGCACCAAAGCCAGCTAAAATGTCAATAACCGATACCTAAAACTTGAATTGTACTACTTCATACTGGCTATTACATCAACTTAGAAAATTCATCCGTGTTCTACAAATGACGAAAACGGACGGATTTCTCGGGTTTTTAATACATATGAACACTTTTCACATTGTCCCGTGCAACTCGGTTGCTAGTCCTCCTTCCATGCAGAATCTTGAAGTCCTAGCTCATGTCCAAGGCACCAAAGCCAGCTAAAAAGTCAATAATCGATACCTAAAACTTAAATTGTACTACTTCCTACTGGCTATTACATCAACTTAGAAACTTCATCCGTGTTCTACTATGGTGCTTTCAGTGTCTCCACATACCGCAGCACGAGCCATAGCTTTGCAGACGTTAAGTACAACCGTTTCAGAGGAAGAGCGGCCAATGTGACGATCTGGCTTTAAGTCGATTCGATAACAAATGACGAAAACGGACGGATTTCTAAGGTTTTTACTACGTAGGAACACTTTTCACATTCTTCCATGCAACTCGGCTGCCAGTCCTCCTTTCATGCAGAATCTTAAGGTCCTACCTCATGTCCAAGGCACCAAAGCCAGCTAAAATGTCAATAACCGATACCTAAAACTTGAATTGTACTACTTCATACTGGCTATTACATCAACTTAGAAAATTCATCCGTGTTCTACAAATGACGAAAACGGACGGATTTCTCGGGTTTTTAATACATATGAACACTTTTCACATTGTCCCGTGCAACTCGGTTGCTAGTCCTCCTTCCATGCAGAATCTTGAAGTCCTAGCTCATGTCCAAGGCACCAAAGCCAGCTAAAAAGTCAATAATCGATACCTAAAACTTAAATTGTACTACTTCCTACTGGCTATTACATCAACTTAGAAACTTCATCCGTGTTCTACTATGGTGCTTTCAGTGTCTCCACATACCGCAGCACGAGCCATAGCTTTGCAGACGTTAAGTACAACCGTTTCAGAGGAAGAGCGGCCAATGTGACGATCTGGCTTTAAGTCGATTCGATAACAAATGACGAAAACGGACGGATTTCTAAGGTTTTTACTACGTAGGAACACTTTTCACATTCTTCCATGCAACTCGGCTGCCAGTCCTCCTTTCATGCAGAATCTTAAGGTCCTAGCTCATGTCCAAGGCACCAAAGCCAGCTAAAAAGTCAATAATCGATACCTAAAACTTGAATTGTACTACTTCTTACTGGCTATTACATCAACTTAGAAGCTTCATCTGTGTTGAGCTATTGTGCTTTTAGTGTCTCCACATACCGCACCACGCGTCATAGCTCTGCAGACGATAAGTACAACCGTTTCAGAGAGAAGAGCGGCCAATGTGACGATCTGGCTTTAAGTCGATTCGATAACAAATGAGGAAAACGGACGGATTTCTCAGGTTTTTACTATATATGAACACTTTTCACATCTCCCATGCAACTCGGCTGCTAGTCCTCCTTTCATGCAGAATCTTAAGGTCCTAGCTCATGTCCAAGGCACCAAAGCCGGCAAAAAAGTCAATAATCGATACCTAATACTTGAATTCTAATACTTCTTACTGGCTATTACATCTACTTAGAAGCTTCATCTGTGTTCTACTATGGTGCTTTTAGTGTCTCCACATACCGCAGCACGCGACATAGCTTTGCAGACGATAAATATAACCGTTTCAGACAGAAGAGCGGCCAATGTGTCGATCTGGCTTTAAGTCGATTCGATAACAATTGACGGAAACGGACGGATTTCTCAGGTTTTTACTACAAATGATCACTTTTCACATTCTCCCGTGCAACTCGGCTGCTTGTCCTCCTTTCATGCAGAATCTTAAGGTCCTAGCTCATGTCCAAGGCACCAAAGCCAGCTAAAAAGTCAATAATCGATACCTAAAGCTTGAATTGTACTACTTCTTACTGGCTATTACATCAACTTAGAAGCTTCATCTGTGTTCAACTATGGTGCTTTTAGTGCCTCCACATACCGCAGCACGCGACATAACTTTGCAGCAGATAAATGTAACCGTTTCAGACAGAAGAGCGGCCAATGTGACGATCTTGGTTTAAGTCGATCGATATCAAATGACAAAAAAGGACGGATTTCTCAGGTTTTTAATACATATGAACACTTTTCACATTCTCCCGTGCAACGCGGCTGCTAGTCCTCCTTTCATGCAAAATCTTAATTTCCTAGCTCATGTCCAAGGCAACCAAAGAAGGGTAAAATGTCAATAATCGATACCTAAAACTTGAATTGTACTACTCCTTACTGGCTATTACATCAACTTAGAAGCTTCATCTGTGTTCTACTATGGTGCTTTTAGTGTCTCCGCATAACGCAGCACGCGACATAGCATTGCAGACGATAAGTACAACCGTTTCGGAGAGAAGGGCGGCCAATGTGACGATCTGGCTTTAAGTCGGTTCGATAACAAATGACGAAAACGAATGGATTTCTCAGGTTTTTACTACATATGAACACTTTTCACATTGTCCCGTCCAACTCGTTTGCTAGTCCTCCTTTCATGCAGAATTTTGAAGTCCTAGCTCATGTCCAAGGCACCAAAGCCAGCTAAAAAGTCAATAATCGATACCTAAAACTTAAATTGCACTACTTCTTACTGGCTATTACATCAACTTAGAAGTTTCATCTGTGTTCTACTATGGTGCTTTTAGTGTCTCCGCATACTGCAGCACGCGACATAGCTTCGCAGACGATAAGTACTACAGTTTCAGAGATAAGAGCGGCCAATGTGACGATCTGGCTTTAAGTCGATTCGATTACAAATGACCTAAACGGACGGATTTCTCAGGTTTTTACTACATATGAACACTTTTCACATTCTCCCGTGCAACTCGGGTGCTAGTTCTCCTTTCATGCAGAATCTTAAGGTCCTAGCTCATGTCCAAGGCACCAAAGCCAGCTCAAAAGTCAATAATCGATGCCTAAAACTTGAATTCTACTACTTCTTACTGGCTATTACATCTACTTAGATGCTTCATCTGTGTTCTACTATGGTGCTTTTAGTGTCTCCGCATACCGCAGCACGCGACATAGCTTTGCAGACGATAAATGTAACCGTTTCAGACAGAAGAGCGGCCAATGTGACGATCTGGCTTTAAGTCGATTCGATAACAAATGACGAAAACGGACGGATTTCTAAGGTTTTTACTACGTAGGAACACTTTTCACATTCTTCCATGCAACTCGGCTGCCAGTCCTCCTTTCATGCAGAATCTTAAGGTCCTAGCTCATGTCCAAGGCACCAAAGCCAGCTAAAAAGTCAATAATCGATACCTAAAACTTGAATTGTACTACTTCTTACTGGCTATTACATCAACTTAGAAGCTTCATCTGTGTTGAGCTATTGTGCTTTTAGTGTCTCCACATACCGCACCACGCGTCATAGCTCTGCAGACGATAAGTACAACCGTTTCAGAGAGAAGAGCGGCCAATGTGACGATCTGGCTTTAAGTCGATTCGATAACAAATGAGGAAAACGGACGGATTTCTCAGGTTTTTACTATATATGAACACTTTTCACATCTCCCATGCAACTCGGCTGCTAGTCCTCCTTTCATGCAGAATCTTAAGGTCCTAGCTCATGTCCAAGGCACCAAAGCCGGCAAAAAAGTCAATAATCGATACCTAATACTTGAATTCTAATACTTCTTACTGGCTATTACATCTACTTAGATGCTTCATCTGTGTTCTACTATGGTGCTTTTAGTGTCTCCGCATACCGCAGCACGCGACATAGCTTTGCAGACGATAAATATAACCGTTTCAGACAGAAGAGCGGCCAATGTGTCGATCTGGCTTTAAGTCGATTCGATAACAATTGACGGAAACGGACGGATTTCTCAGGTTTTTACTACAAATGATCACTTTTCACATTCTCCCGTGCAACTCGGCTGCTTGTCCTCCTTTCATGCAGAATCTTAAGGTCCTAGCTCATGTCCAAGGCACCAAAGCCAGCTAAAAAGTCAATAATCGATACCTAAAGCTTGAATTGTACTACTTCTTACTGGCTATTACATCAACTTAGAAGCTTCATCTGTGTTCAACTATGGTGCTTTTAGTGCCTCCACATACCGCAGCACGCGACATAACTTTGCAGCAGATAAATGTAACCGTTTCAGACAGAAGAGCGGCCAATGTGACGATCTTGGTTTAAGTCGATCGATATCAAATGACAAAAAAGGACGGATTTCTCAGGTTTTTAATACATATGAACACTTTTCACATTCTCCCGTGCAACGCGGCTGCTAGTCCTCCTTTCATGCAAAATCTTAATTTCCTAGCTCATGTCCAAGGCAACCAAGGAAGGGTAAAATGTCAATAATCGATACCTAAAACTTGAATTTTACTACTCCTTACTGGCTATTACATCAACTTAGAAACTTCATCTGTGTTCTACTATGGTGCTTTTAGTGTCTCCGCATAACGCAGCACGCGACATAGCATTGCAGACGATAAGTACAACCGTTTCGGAGAGAAGGGCGGCCAATGTGACGATCTGGCTTTAAGTCGGTTCGATAACAAATGACGAAAACGGATGGATTTCTCAGGTTTTTACTACATATGAACACTTTTCACATTGTCCCGTCCAACTCGTTTGCTAGTCCTCCTTTCATGCAGAATTTTGAAGTCCTAGCTCATGTCCAAGGCACCAAAGCCAGCTAAAAAGTCAATAATCGATACCTAAAACTTAAATTGTACTACTTCTTACTGGCTATTACATCAACTTAGAAGCTTCATCTGTGTTCTACTATGGTGCTTTTAGTGTCTCCGCATACTGCAGCACGCGACATAGCTTCGCAGACGATAAGTACTACAGTTTCAGAGATAAGAGCGGCCAATGTGACGATCTGGCTTTAAGTCGATTCGATTACAAATGACCTAAACGGACGGATTTCTCAGGTTTTTACTACATATGAACACTTTTCACATTCTCCCGTGCAACTTGGGTGCTAGTTCTCCTTTCATGCAGAATCTTAAGGTCCTAGCTCATGTCCAAGGCACCAAAGCCAGCTCAAAAGTCAATAATCGATGCCTAAAACTTGAATTCTACTACTTCTTACTGGCTATTACATCTACTTAGATGCTTCATCTGTGTTCTACTATGGTGCTTTTAGTGTCTCCGCATACCGCAGCACGCGACATAGCTTTGCAGACGATAAATGTAACCGTTTCAGACAGAAGAGCGGCCAATGTGACGATCTGGCTTTAAGTCGATTCGATAACAAATGACGAAAACGGACGGATTCTCAGGTTTTTACTACATATGAACACTTTCCACATTCTCCTGTGCAACTCGGCTACTAGTCCTCCTTTCATGGAGAATCTTAAGGTCCTAGCTCATGTCCAAGGCACCAAAGCCAGCTAAAAAGTCAATAATCGATACCTAAAGCTTGAATTGTACTACTTCTTACTGGCTATTACATCAACTTAGAAGCTTCATCTGTGTTCTACTATGGTGCTTTGAGTGTCTCCGCATACCGCAGCACGCGACATAGCTTTGCAGACGATAAGTACAACCGTTTCAGAGAGAAGAGCGTCCAATGTGACGACTTGGCTTTAAGTCGATTCGATAACAAATGACAAAAACGGATGGATTTCTCAGGTTTTTACTACATATGAACCCTTTTCACATTGTCCCGTCCAACTCGTTTGCTAGTCCTCCTTTCATGCAGAATTTTGAAGTCCTAGCTCATGTCCAAGGCACCAAAGCCAGCTAAAAAGTCAATAATCGATACCTAAAACTTAAATTGTACTACTTCTTACTGGCTATTACATCAACTTAGAAGCTTCATCTGTGTTCTACTATGGTGCTTTTAGTGGCCCCGCATACTGCAGCACGCGACATAGCTTTGCAGACGATAAGTACTACAGTTTCAGAGAGAAGAGCGGCCAATATGACGATCTGGCTTTAAGTCGATTCGATAACAAATGACCTAAACGGACGGATTTCTAAGGGTTTTTACTACATATGAACACTTTTCACATTCTCCCATGCAACTCGGGTGCTAGTTCTCCTTTCATACAGAATCTTAAGGTCCTAGCTCATGTCCAAGGCACCAAAGCCAGCTCAAAAGTCAATAATCGATACCTAAAACTTGAATTCTACTACTTCTTACTGGCTATTACATCTACTTAGATGCTTCATCTGTGTTCTACTATGGTGCTTTTAGTGTCTCCGCATACCGCAGCACGCGACATAGCTTTGCTGACGATAAATGTAACCGTTTCAGACAGAAGAGCGGCCAATGTGACGATCTGGCTTTAAGTCGATTCGATAACAAATGACGAAAACGGACGGATTCTCAGGTTTTTACTACATATGAACACTTTTCACATTCTCCCGAGCAACGCGGCTGTTAGTCCTCCTTTCATGCAGAATCTTAAGTTCCTAGCTCATGTCCAAGTCACCAAAGAAGGGTAAAAAGTCAATAATCGATACCTAATACTTGAATTGTACTACTCCTTACTGGCTATTACATCAACTTAGAAGCTTCATCTGTGTTCTACTCTGGTGCTTTTAGCGTCTCCGCATACCGCAGCACGCGACATAGCATTGCAGACGATAAGTACAACCGTTTCGGAGAGAAGAGCGGCCAATGTGACGATCTGGCTTTAAGTCGGTTCGATAACAAATGACGAAAACGGACGGATTTCTCAGGTTTTTAATACATATGAACACTTTTCACATTGTCCTGTGCAACTCGGTTGCTAGTCCTCCTTTCATGCAGAATCTTGAAGTCCTAGCTCATGTCCAAGGCACCAAAGCCAGCTAAAAATTCAATAATCGATACCTAAATCTTAAATTGTACTACTTCTTACTGGCTATTACATCAACTTAGAAGCTTCATCTGTGTTCTACTATGGTGCTTTTAGTGTGTCCGCATACTGCAGCACGCGACATAGCTTTGCAGACGATAAGTACTACAGTTTCAGAGAGAAGAGCGGCCAATGTGACGATCTGGCTTTAAGTCGATTCGATAACAAATGACCTAAACGGATGGATTTCTCATGTTTTTACTGCATATGAACACTTTTCACATTCTCCCATGCAACTCGGCTGTTAGTCCTCCTTTCATGCAGAATCTTAAGGTCCTAGCTCATGTCCAAGGCACCAAAGCCGGCAAAAAAGTCAATAATCGATACCTAATACTTGAATTCTAATACTTCTTACTGGCTATTACATCTACTTAGATGCTTCATCTGTGTTCTACTATGGTGCTTTTAGTGTCTCCGCATACCGCAGCAAGCGACATAGCTTTGCAGACGATAAATATAACCGTTTCAGACAGAAGAGCGGCCAATGTGACGATCTGGCTTTAAGTCGATTCGATAACAAATGACAAAATGGACGGATTCTCAGGTTTTTACTACATATGAACACTTTTCACATTCTCCCGTGCATCTCGGCTTCTATTTCTCCTTTCATGCAGAATATTAAGGTCCTAGCTCATGTCCAAGGCACCAAAGCCAGCTAAAAAGTCAATAATCGATACCTAAAACTTAAATTGTACTACTTCTTAATGGCTATTACATCAACTTAGAAGCTTCATCTGTGTTCTACTATGGTGCTTTTAGTGTCTCCGCATACCGCAGCACGCGACATAGCTTTGCGGACGATAAGTACAACCGTTTCAGAGAGAAGAGCGGCCAATGTGACGATGTGGCTTTAAGTCGATTCGATAACAAATGACGAATACGGACGGATTTCACAGGTTTTTACTACATATGAACACTTTTCACATTCTTCCGTGCAACTCGGCTGCTAGTCCTATTTTCATGCAGAATATTAAGGTCCTAGCTCATGTCCAAGGCTTTAAAGCCAGCTAAAAAGTCAATAATCGATACCTAAAACTAGAATTGTACTACTTCTTACTGGCTATTACATCAAATTAGATGCTTCATCTGTGTTCTACTATGGTGCTTTTAGTGTCTCCGCATACCGCAGCACGCGACATAGCTTTGCAGACGATAAGTAAAACCGTTTCAGAGAGAAGAGCGGCCAATGTGACGATCTGGCTTTAAGTCGATTCGATATCAAATGACGAAAACGGACGGATTTCTCAGGTTTTTACTACATATGAACACTTTTTACATTCTCCCATGCAACGCGGCTGCTAGTCCTCCATTCATGCAAAATCTTAATTTCCTAACTCATGTCCAAGGAACCAAAGAAGGGTAAAAAGTCAATAATCGATACCTAAAACTTCAATTGTACTACTTCTTACTGGCTATTACTTCAACTTAGAAGCTTCATCTGTGTTCTACTATTGTGCTTTTAGTGTCTCCGCATACCGCAGCACGCGACATAGCTTTGCAGACGATAAGTACAACCGTTTCAGAGAGAAGAGCGGCCAATGTGGCGATCTGGCTTTAAGTCGATTTGATAACTAATGACGAAAACGGACGGATTTCTCAGGTTTTTACTACATATGAACACTTTTCACATTCTCCCATGCAATGCGGCTGCTAGTCCTAATTTCATGCAAATTCTTTAGTTCCTAGCTCATGTCCAAGGCACCAAAGAAGGGTAAAAAGTCAATAATCGATAAAGTAACTTGAATTATACTACTTCATACTGACTATTTCATCAACTTAGAAGCTTCATCTGTGTTCTACTATGGTGCGTTTAGTGTCTCCGCATACCGCAGCACGCGACATAGCTTTGCAGACGATAAGTACAACCGTTTCAGAGAGTAGAGCGGCCAATGTGACGATCTCGATTTAAGTCGATTTCATAACGAATGACGAAAACGGACGGATTTCTCAGGTTTTTACTACATATGAACACTTTTCACATTCTCCCGTGCAACTCGGCTGCTAGTCCTCCTTTCATGCAGAATCTTAAGGTCCTAGCTCATATCCAAGGCACCAAAGCCAGCTAAAAAGTAAATATTCGATACCTAAAACTGGAATTGTACTACATCTTACTGGCTATTACATCAACTTAGAAGCTTCATCTGTGTTCCACTATGGTGCTTTTAGTGTCTCCACATACCGCAGCACGCGACATAACTTTGCAGACGATAAGTACAACCGTTTTAGAGAGAAGAGTGGCCAATTTGACGAACTGGCTTTAAGTCGATTCAATAACAAATGACGAAAACGGACGGTTTCTCAGGTTTTTACTACATATGAACACTTTTCACATTCTCCCGTGCCACTCGGCTGCCAGTCCTCCTTTCATCCAGAATCTTAAGGTCCTAGCTCATGTCCAAGGCACCAAAGCCAGCTAAAAAGGCAATAATCGATACCTAAAACTTGAATTGTACTACTTCTTAATGGCTATTACATCAACTTAGAAGCTTCATCTGTGTTCTACTATGGTGCTTTTAGTGTCTCCGCATACCGCAGCACGCGACATAGCTTTGCGGACGATAAGTACAACCGTTTCAGAGAGAAGAGCGGCCAATGTGACGATGTGGCTTTAAGTCGATTCGATAACAAATGACGAAAACGGACGGATTTCACAGGTTTTTACTACATATGAACACTTTTTACATTCTTCCGTGCAACTCGGCTGCTAGTCCTACTTTCATGCAGAATATTAAGGTCCTAGCTCATGTCCAAGGCTTTAAAGCCAGCTAAAATGTCAATAATCGATACCTAAAACTAGAACTGTACTACTTCTTACTGGCTATTACATCAAATTAGATGCTTCATCTGTGTTCTACTATGGTGCTTTTAGTGTCTCCGCATACCGCAGCACGCGACATAGCTTTGCAGACGATAAGTAAAACCGTTTCAGAGAGAAGAGCGGCCAATGTGACGTTCTGGCTTTAAGTCGATTCGATATCAAATGACGAAAACGGACGGATTTCTCAGGTTTTTACTACATATGAACACTTTTTACATTCTCCCATGCAACGCGGCTGCTAGTCCTCTTTTCATGCAAAATCTTAATTTCCTAACTCATGTCCAAGGAACCAAAGAAGGGTAAAAAGTCAATAATCGATACCTAAAACTTCAATTGTTCTATTTCTTACTGGCTATTACATCAACGTAGAAGCTTCATCTGTGTTCTACTATTGTGCTTTTAGTGTCTCCGCATACCGCAGCACGCGAGGTAGCTTTGCAGACGATAAGTACAACCGTTTCAGAGAGAAGAGCGGCCAATGTGACGATCTGGCTTTAAGTCGATTTGATAACTAATGACGAAAACGGACAGATTTCTCAGGTTTTTACTACATATGAACACTTTTCACATTCTCCCGTGCAATTCGGGTGCTAGTCCTCCTTTCATGCAGAATCTTAATGTCCTAGCTCATGTCCAAGGCACCAAAGCCAGCTAAAAGTTCAATAATCGATACCTAAAACTTGAATTGTACTACTTCTTACTGGCTATTACATCAACTTAGATGCTTCATCTGTGTTCTACTATGGTGCTTTTAGTGTCTCCACATATCGCAGCACGCTACTTAACTTTGCAGACGATAAGTACAAACGTTTTAGAGAGAAGAGCGGCCAATGTGACGATCTGGCTTTAAGTCGATTCGATAACAAATAACGAAAACGGACGGATTTCTCAGGTTTTTACTACATATGAACACTTTTCACATTCTCCCGTGCAACTCGGCTGCTTGTCGCCCTTTCATGAAATATCTTAAGTTCCTAGCTCATGTCCAAGGCACCAAAGAAGGGAAAAAGTCAATAATCGATAACTAAAACTTGAATTGTACTACTTCTTAATGGCTATTACATCAACTTAGAAGCTTCATCTGTGTTCTACTATGGTGCTTTTAGTGTCTCCGCATACCGCAACACGCGACATAGCCTTGCGGACGATAAGGACAACCGTTTAAGAGAGTAGAGCGGCCAATGCGACGATCTCGATTTAAGTCGATTTCATAACGAATGACGAAAACGGACGGATTTCTCAGGTTTTTACTACATATGAACACTTTTCACATTCTCCCGTGCATCTCGGCTGCTAGTCCTCCTTTGATGCAGAATCAGAAGGTCATAGCTCATGTCCAAGGCACCAAAGCCAGCTAAAAAGTAAATATTCGATACTTAAAACTTGAATTGTACTACATCTTACTGGCTATTACATCAAATTAGAATCTTCATCCGTGTTCTGCTATGGTGCTTTTAGTGTCTCCACATACCGCAGCACGCGACATAGCTTTGCAGACGTTAAGTAAGTACAACCGTTTCAGAGAGAAGAGCGGCCAATGTGACGATCTGGCTTTAAGTCGATTCGATAACAAATGACGAAAATGGACGGATTTCACAGTTTTTTACTACGTAGGAACACTTTTCACATTCTCCCGTGCAACTCGGCTGCCAGTCCTCCTTTCATGCAGAATCTTAAGGTCCTAGCTCATGTCCAAGGCACCAAAGCCAGCTAAAAAGTCAATAATCGACACCTAAAACTTGAATTGTACTACTTCTTACTGGCTATTACATCAACTTAGAAGCTTCATCTGTGTCTACTATGGTGCTTTTAGTGTCTCCCCATACCGCAGCACGCGACATACCTTTGCAGACGATAAGTACAACCGTTTCAAAGAGAAGAGCGGCCAATGTGACGATCTGGCTTTAAGTCGATCCGATAACAAATGACGAAAACGGACGGATTTCTCAGGTTGTTACTACATATAAACACTTCTCACATTCTCCAGTGCAACGCGGCTGCTAGTCCTCCTTTCATGCAGAATCTTAAGGTCCTAGCTCATGTCCAAGGCACCAAAGCCAGGAAAAAAGTCAATAATCGATATCAAAAACTTGATTGTTATCACCTCTTACTGACTATTACATCAACTTAGAAGCTTCATCTGTGTTCTACTATGGTGCTTTTAGTGGCTCCGCATACTGCAGCACGCGACATAGCTTTGCAGACGATAAGTACTACAGTTTCAGAGAGAAGAGCGGCCAATGTGACGATCTGGCTTTAAGTCGATTCGATAACAAATGACCTAAACGGACGGATTTCTAAGGGTTTTTACTACATATGAACACTTTTCACATTCTCCCGTGCAACTCGGGTGCTAGTTCTCCTTTCATGCAGAATCTTAAGGTCCTAGCTCTTGTCCAAGGCACCAAAGCCAGCTCAAAAGTCAATAATCGATACCTAAAACTTGAATTCTACTACTTCTTACTGGCTATTACATCTACTTAGATGCTTCATCTGTGTTCTACTATGGTGCTTTTAGTGTCTCCGCATACCGCAGCACGCGACATAGCTTTGCTGACGATAAATGTAACCGTTTCAGACAGAAGAGCGGCCAATGTGACGATCTGGCTTTAAGTCGATTCGATAACAAATGACGAAAACGGACGGATTCTCAGGTTTTTACTACATATGAACACTTTTCACATTCTCCCGAGCAACGCGGCTGTTAGTCCTCCTTTCATGCAGAATCTTAAGTTCCTAGCTCATGTCCAAGTCACCAAAGAAGGGTAAAAAGTCAATAATCGATACCTAATACTTGAATTGTACTACTCCTTACTGGCTATTACATCAACTTAGAAGCTTCATCTGTGTTCTACTCTGGTGCTTTTAGCGTCTCCGCATACCGCAGCAC
The DNA here is from genome assembly GCF_023897955.1 of Schistocerca gregaria. Classification (NCBI taxonomy): domain Eukaryota; kingdom Metazoa; phylum Arthropoda; class Insecta; order Orthoptera; family Acrididae; genus Schistocerca; species Schistocerca gregaria. The sequence goes on from NW_026061795.1 coordinate 9,204,270, forward strand.
GCGACATAGCATTGCAGACGATAAGTACAACCGTTTCAGAGAGAAGAGCGGCCAATGTGGCGATCTGGCTTTAAGTCGATTTGATAACTAATGACGAAAACGGACGGATTTCTCAGGTTTTTACTACATATGAACACTTTTCACATTCTCCCATGCAACGCGGCTGCTAGTCCTAATTTCATGCAAAATCTCTAGTTCCTAGCTCATGTCCAAGGCACCAAAGAAGGGTAAAAAGTCAATAATCGATAACATAACTTGAATTATACTACTTCATACTGACTATTTCCTCAACTTAGAAGCTTCATCAGTGTTCTACTATGGTGCGTTTAGTGTCTCCGCATACCGCAGCACGCGACATAGCTTTGCAGACGATAAGTACAACCGTTTCAGAGAGTAGAGCGGCCAGTGTGACGATCTCGATTTAAGTCGATTTCATAACGAATGACGAAAACGGACGGATTTCTCAGGTTTTTACTACATATGAATACTTTTCACATTCTCCCGTGCAACTCGGCTGCTAGTCCTCCTTTCATGCAGAATCTTAAGGTCCTAGCTCATATCCAAGGCACCACAGCCAGCTAAAAAGTCAATAATCGATACCTAAAACTTGAATTGTACTACATCTTACTGGCTATTACTTCAACTTAGAAGCTTCATCTGTGTTCTACTATGGTGCTTTTAGTGTCTCCACATACCGCAGCACGCGACACAGCTTTGCAGACGATAAGTACAACCATTTCAGAGAGAAGAGCGGCCAATGTGACGATCTGGCTTTAAGTCGATTCGATAACAAATGACCTAAACGGACGGATTTCTCAGGTTTTTACTGCATATGAACACTTTTCACATTCTCCCATGCAACTCGGCTGCTAGTCCTCCTTTCATGCAGAATCTTAAGGTCCTAGCTCATGTCCAAGGCACCAAAGCCGGCAAAAAAGTCAATAATCGATACCTAATACTTGAATTCTAATACTTCTTACTGGCTATTACATCTACTTAGATGCTTCATCTGTGTTCTACTATGGTGCTTTTAGTGTCTCCACATATCGCAGCACGCTACTTAACTTTGCAGACGATAAGTACAAACGTTTTAGAGAGAAGAGCGGCCAATGTGACGATCTGGCTTTAAGTCGATTCGATAACAAATAACGAAAACGGACGGATTTCTCAGGTTTTTACTACATATGAACACTTTTCACATTCTCCCGTGCAACTCGGCTGCTTGTCGCCCTTTCATGAAATATCTTAAGTTCCTAGCTCAAGTCCAAGGCACCAAAGAAGGGAAAAAGTCAATAATCGATAACTAAAACTTGAATTGTACTACTTCTTAATGGCTATTACATCAACTTAGAAGCTTCATCTGTGTTCTACTATGGTGCTTTTAGTGTCTCCGCATACCGCAACACGCGACATAGCCTTGCGGACGATAAGGACAACCGTTTAAGAGAGTAGAGCGGCCAATGCGACGATCTCGATTTAAGTCGATTTCATAACGAATTACGAAAACGGACGGATTTCTCAGGTTTTTACTACATATGAACACTTTTCACATTCTCCCGTGCATCTCGGCTGCTAGTCCTCCTTTGATGCAGAATCAGAAGGTCATAGCTCATGTCCAAGGCACCAAAGCCAGCTAAAAAGTAAATATTCGATACTTAAAACTTGAATTGTACTACATCTTACTGGCTATTACATCAAATTAGAATCTTCATCCGTGTTCTGCTATGGTGCTTTTAGTGTCTCCACATACCGCAGCACGCGACATAGCTTTGCAGACGTTAAGTAAGTACAACCGTTTCGGAGAGAAGAGCGGCCAATGTGACGATCTGGCTTTAAGTCGGTTCGATAACAAATGACGAAAACGGACGGATTTCTCAGGTTTTTACTACATATGAACACTTTTTACATTCTCCCATGCAACGCGGCTGCTAGTCCTCCTTTCATGCAAAATCTTAATTTCCTAACTCATGTCCAAGGAACCATAGAAGGGTAAAAAGTCAATAATCGATACCTAAAACTTCCATTGTAGTACTTCTTACTGGCTATTACATCAACTTAGAAGCTTCATCTGTGTTCTACTATTGTGCTTTTAGTGTCTCCGCATACCGCAGCACGCGACATAGCTTTGCAGACGATAAGTACAACCGTTTCAGAGAGAAGAGCGGCCAATGTGGCGATCTGGCTTTAAGTCGATTTGATAACTAATGACGAAAACGGACGGATTTCTCAGGTTTTTACTACATATGAACACTTTTCACATTCTCCCATGCAACGCGGCTGCTAGTCCTAATTTCATGCAAAATCTTTAGTTCCTAGCTCATGTCCAAGGCACCAAAGAAGGGTAAAAAGTCAATAATCGATAACATAACTTGAATTATACTACTTCATACTGACTATTTCCTCAACTTAGAAGCTTCATCAGTGTTCTACTATGGTGCGTTTAGTGTCTCCGCATACCGCAGCACGCGACATAGCTTTGCAGACGATAAGTACAACCGTTTCAGAGAGTAGAGCGGCCAGTGTGACGATCTCGATTTAAGTCGATTTCATAACGAATGACGAAAACGGACGGATTTCTCAGGTTTTTACTACATATGAATACTTTTCACATTCTCCCGTGCAACTCGGCTGCTAGTCCTCCTTTCATGCAGAATCTTAAGGTCCTAGCTCATATCCAAGGCACCACAGCCAGCTAAAAAGTCAATAATCGATACCTAAAACTTGAATTGTACTACATCTTACTGGCTATTACTTCTACTTAGAAGCTTCATCTGTGTTCTACTATGGTGCTTTTAGTGTCTCCACATACCGCAGCACGCGACGCAGCTTTGCAGACGATAAGTACAACCATTTCAGAGAGAAGAGCGGCCAATGTGACGATCTGGCTTTAAGTCGATTCGATAACAAATGACCTAAACGGACGGATTTCTCAGGTTTTTACTGCATATGAACACTTTTCACATTCTCCCATGCAACTCGGCTGCTAGTCCTCCTTTCATGCAGAATCTTAAGGTCCTAGCTCATGTCCAAGGCACCAAAGCCGGCAAAAAAGTCAATAATCGATACCTAATACTTGAATTCTAATACTTCTTACTGGCTATTACATCTACTTAGATGCTTCATCTGTGTTCTACTATGGTGCTTTTAGTGTCTCCGCATACCGCAGCACGCGACATAGCTTTGCAGACGATAAATATAACCGTTTCAGACAGAAGAGCGGCCAATGTGACGATCTGGCTTTAAGTCGATTCGATAACAAATGACGAAAACGGACGGATTCTCAGGTTTTTACTACATATGAACACTTTTCACATTCTCCGTGCATCTCGGCTTCTATTCCTCCTTTCATGCAGAATCTTAAGGTCCTAGCTCATGTCCAAGGCACCTAAGCCAGCTAAAAAGTCAATAATCGATACCTAAAACTAGAATTGTACTACTTCTTACTGGCTATTACATCAAATTAGATGCTCATCTGTGTTCTACTATGGTGCTTTTAGTGTCTCCGCATACCGCAGCACGCGACATAGCTTTGCAGACGATAAGTAAAACCGTTACAGAGAGAAGAGCGGCCAATGTGACGATCTGGCTTTAAGTCGATTCGATATCAAATGACGAAAACGGACGGATTTCTCAGGTTTTTACCACATATGAACACTTTTTACATTCTCCCATGCAACGCGGCTGCTAGTCCTCCTTTCATGCAAAATCTTAATTTCCTAACTCATGTCCAAGGAACCATAGAAGGGTAAAAAGTCAATAATCGATACCTAAAGCTTCAATTGTACTACTTCTTACTGGCTATTACATCAACTTAGAAGCTTCATCTGTGTTCTACTATTGTGCTTTTAGTGTCTCCGCATACCGCAGCACGCGACATAGCTTTGCAGACGATAAGTACAACCGTTTCAGAGAGAAGAGCGGCCAATGTGGCGATCTGGCTTTAAGTCGATTTGATAACTAATGACGAAAACGGACGGATTTCTCAGGTTTTTACTACATATGAACACTTTTCACATTCTCCCATGCAACGTGGCTGCTAGTCCTCCTTTCATGCAGAATCTTAAGGTCCTAGCTCATATCCAAGGCACCACAGCCAGCTAAAAAGTCAATAATCGATACCTAAAACTTGAATTGTACTACTTCTTACTGGCTATTACTTCAACTTAGAAGCTTCATCTGTGTTCTACTATGGTGCTTTTAGTGTCTCCACATACCGCAGCACGCGACACAGCTTTGCAGACGATAAGTACAACCATTTCAGAGAGAAGAGCGGCCAATGTGACGATCTGGCTTTAAGTCGATTCGATAACAAATGACCTAAACGGACGGATTTCTCAGGTTTTTACTGCATATGAACACTTTTCACATTCTCCCATGCAACTCGGCTGCTAGTCCTCCTTTCATGCAGAATCTTAAGGTCCTAGCTCATGTCCAAGGCACCAAAGCCGGCAAAAAAGTCAATAATCGATACCTAATACTTGAATTCTAATACTTCTTACTGGCTATTACATCTACTTAGATGCTTCATCTGTGTTCTACTATGGTGCTTTTAGTGTCTCCGCATACCGCAGCACGCGACATAGCTTTGCAGACGATAAATATAACCGTTTCAGACAGAAGAGCGGCCAATGTGACGATCTGGCTTTAAGTCGATTCGATATCAAATGACGAAAACGGACGGATTTCTCAGGTTTTTACTACATATGAACACTTTTCACACTCTCCCATGCAATGCGGCTGCTAGTCCTAATTTCATGCAAAATCTTTAGTTCCTAGCTCATGTCCAAGGCACCAAAGAAGGGTAAAAAGTCAATAATCTATAACGTAACTTGAATTATACTACTTCATACTGACTATTTCATCAACTTAGAAGCTTCATCTGTGTTCTACTATGGTGCGTTTAGTGTCTCCGCATACCGCAGCACGCGACATAGCTTTGTAGACGATAAGTACAACCGTTTCAGAGAGTAGAGCGGCCAATGTGACGATCTCGATTTAAGTCGATTTCATAACGACTGACGAAAACGGACGGATTTCTCAGGTTTTTACTACATATGAACACTTTTCACATTCTCCCGTGCAACTCGGCTGCTAGTCCTCCTTTCATGCAGAATCTTAAGGTCCTAGCTCATATCCAAGGCACCACAGCCAGCTAAAAAGTCAATAATCGATACCTAAAACTTGAATTGTACTACATCTTACTGGCTATTGCTTCAACTTAGAAGCTTAATCTGTGTTCTACTATGGTGCTTTTAGTGTCTCCACATACCGCAGCACGCGACACAGCTTTGCAGATGATAAGTACAACCATTTCAGAGAGAAGAGCGGCCAATGTGGCGATCTGGCTTTAAGTCGAATCGATAACAAATGACGAAAACGGACGGATTCTCAGGTTTTTTCTACATATGAACACTTTTCACATTCTCCCGTGCAACTCGGCTAATAGTCCTCCTTTCATGCAGAATCTTAAGGTCCTAGCTCATGTCCAATGCACCAAAGCCAGCTAAAAAGTCAATAATCGATACCTAAAACTTGAATTGTACTTCTTCTTACTGGCTATTACATCAACTTAGAATCTTCATCCGAGTTCTGCTATGGTGCTTTTAGTGTCTCCACATACCGCAGCACGCGACATAGCTTTGCAGACGTTAAGTACAACCGTTTCAGAGAGAAGAGCGGCCAATGTGACGATCTGGCTTTAAGTCGATTCGATAACAAATGACAAAATGGACGGATTTCTCAGGTTTTAACTACGTAGGAACACTTTTCACATTCTCCCGTGCAACTCGGCTGCCAGTCCTCCTTTCATGCAGAATCTTAAGGTCCTAGCTCATGTCCAAGGCACCAAAGCCAGCTAAAAAGTCAATAATCGATACCTAAAACTTGAGTTGTACTACTTCTTAATGGCTATTACATCAACTTAGAAGCTTCATCTGTGTTCTACTATGGTGCTTTTAGTGTCTCCGCATACCGCAGCACGCGACATAGCTTTGCGGACGATAAGTACAACCGTTTCAGAGAGAAGAGCGGCCAATGTGACGATGTGGCTTTAAGTCGATTCGATAACAAATGACGAAAACGGACGGATTTCACAGGTTTTTACTACATATGAACACTTTTCACATTCTTCCGTGCAACTCGGCTGCTAGTCCTACTTTCATGCAGAATATTAAGGTCCTAGCTCATGTCCAAGGCACCAAAGCCAGCTAAAAAGTCAATAATCGATACCTAAAACTAGAACTGTACTACTTCTTACTGGCTATTACATCAAATTAGATGCTTCATCTGTGTTCTACTATGGTGCTTTTAGTGTCTCCGCATACCGCAGCACGCGACATAGCTTTGCAGACGATAAGTAAAACCGTTTCAGAGAGAAGAGCGGCCAATGTGACGATCTGGCTTTAAGTCGATTCGATATCAAATGACGAAAACGGACGGATTTCTCAGGTTTTTACTACATATGAACACTTTTTACATTCTCCCATGCAACGCGGCTGCTAGTCCTCCTTTCATGCAAAATCTTAATTTCCTAACTCATGTCCAAGGAACCAAAGAAGGGTAAAAAGTCAATAATCGATACCTAAAACTTCAATTGTTCTACTTCTTACTGGCTATTACATCAACTTAGAAGCTTCATCTGTGTTCTACTATTGTGCTTTTAGTGTCTCCGCATACCGCAGCACGCGAGATAGCTTTGCAGACGACAAGTACAACCGTTTCAGAGAGAAGAGCGGCCAATGTGACGATCTGGCTTTAAGTCGATTTGATAACTAATGACGAAAACGGACAGATTTCTCAGGTTTTTACTACATATGAACACTTTTCACATTCTCCCGTGCAATTCGGGTGCTAGTCCTCCTTTCATGCAGAATCTTAATGTCCTAGCTCATGTCCAAGGCACCAAAGCCAGCTAAAAGTTCAATAATCGATACCTAAAACTTGAATTGTACTACTTCTTACTGGCTATTACATCAACTTAGAAGCTTCATCTGTGTTCTACTATGGTGCTTTTAGTGTCTCCACATATCGCAGCACGCTACTTAACTTTGCAGACGATAAGGACAAACGTTTTAGAGAGAAGAGCGGCCAATGTGACGATCTGGCTTTAAGTCGATTCGATAACAAATAACGAAAACGGACGGATTTCTCAGGTTTTTACTACATATGAACACTTTTCACATTCTCCCGTGCAACTCGGCTGCTTGTCGCCCTTTCATGAAATATCTTAAGTTCCTAGCTCATGTCCAAGGCACCAAAGAAGGGAAAAAGTCAATAATCGATAACTAAAACTTGAATTGTACTACTTCTTAATGGCTATTACATCAACTTAGAAGCTTCATCTGTGTTCTACTATGGTGCTTTTAGTGTCTCCGCATACCGCAACACGCGACATAGCCTTGCGGACGATAAGGACAACCGTTTAAGAGAGTAGAGCGGCCAATGCGACGATCTCGATTTAAGTCGATTTCATAACGAATGACGAAAACGGACGGATTTCTCAGGTTTTTACTACATATGAACACTTTTCACATTCTCCCGTGCATCTCGGCTGCTAGTCCTCCTTTGATGCAGAATCAGAAGGTCATAGCTCATGTCCAAGGCACCAAAGCCAGCTAAAAAGTAAATATTCGATACTTAAAACTTGAATTGTACTACATCTTACTGGCTATTACATCAAATTAGAATCTTCATCCGTGTTCTGCTATGGTGCTTTTAGTGTCTCCACATACCGCAGCACGCGACATAGCTTTGCAGACGTTAAGTAAGTACAACCGTTTCAGAGAGAAGAGCGGCCAATGTGACGATCTGGCTTTAAGTCGATTCGATAACAAATGACGAAAATGGACGGATTTCACAGTTTTTTACTACGTAGGAACACTTTTCACATTCTCCCGTGCAACTTGGCTGCCAGTCCTCCTTTCATGCAGAATCTTAAGGTCCTAGCTCATGTCCAAGGCACCAAAGCCAGCTAAAAAGTCAATAATCGACACCTAAAACTTGAATTGTACTACTTCTTACTGGCTATTACATCAACTTAGAAGCTTCATCTGTGTCTACTATGGTGCTTTTAGTGTCTCCCCATACCGCAGCACGCGACATACCTTTGCAGACGATAAGTACAACCGTTTCAAAGAGAAGAGCGGCCAATGTGACGATCTGGCTTTAAGTCGATCCGATAACAAATGACGAAAACGGACGGATTTCTCAGGTTGTTACTACATATAAACACTTCTCACATTCTCCAGTGCAACGCGGCTGCTAGTCCTCCTTTCATGCAGAATCTTAAGGTCCTAGCTCATGTCCAAGGCACCAAAGCCAGGAAAAAAGTCAATAATCGATATCAAAAACTTGATTGGTATCACCTCTTACTGACTATTACATCAACTTAGAAGCTTCATCTGTGTTCTACTATGGTGCTTTTAGTGGCTCCGCATACTGGAGCACGCGACATAGCTTTGCAGACGATAAGTACTACAGTTTCAGAGAGAAGTGCGGCCAATGTGACGATCTGGCTTTAAGTCGATTCGATAACAAATGACCTAATCGGACGGATTTCTAAGGGTTTTTACTACATATGAACACTTTTCACATTCTCCCGTGCAACTCGGGTGCTAGTTCTCCTTTCATGCAGAATCTTAAGGTGATAGCTCATGTCCAAGGTACCAAAGCCAGCTCAAAAGTCAATAATCGATACCTAAAACTTGAATTCTACTACTTCTTACTGGCTATTACATCTACTTAGATGCTTCATCTGTGTTCTACTATGGTGCTTTTAGTGTCTCCGCATACCGCAGCACGCGACATAGCTTTGCTGACGATAAATGTAACCGTTTCAGACAGAAGAGCGGCCAATGTGACGATCTGGCTTTAAGTCGATTCGATAACAAATGACGAAAACGGACGGATTCTCAGGTTTTTACTACATATGAACACTTTTCACATTCTCCCGAGCAACGCGGCTGTTAGTCCTCCTTTCATGCAGAATCTTAAGTTCCTAGCTCATGTCCAAGTCACCAAAGAAGGGTAAAAAGTCAATAATCGATACCTAATACTTGAATTGTACTACTCCTTACTGGCTATTACATCAACTTAGAAGCTTCATCTGTGTTCTACTCTGGTGCTTTTAGCGTCTCCGCATACCGCAGCACGCGACATAGCATTGCAGACGATAAGTAAAACCGTTTCAGAGAGAAGAGCGGCCAATGTGACGATCTGGCTTAAAGTCGATTCGATAACAAATGACCTAAACGGACGGATTTCTCATGTTTTTACTGCATATGAACACTTTTCACATTCTCCCATGCAACTCGGCTGCTAGTCCTCCTTTCATGCAGAATCTTAAGGTCCTAGCTCATGTCCAAGGCACCAAAGCCGGCAAAAAAGTCAATAATCGATACCTAATACTTGAATTCTAATACTTCTTACTGGCTATTACATCTACTTAGATGCTTCATCTGTGTTCTACTATGGTGCTTTTAGTGTCTCCGCATACCGCAGCACGCGACATAGCTTTGCAGACGATAAATATAACCGTTTCAGACAGAAGAGCGGCCAATGTGACGATCTGGCTTTAAGTCGATTCGATAACAAATGACGAAAACGGACGGATTCTCAGGTTTTTACTACATATGAACACTTTTCACATTCTCCGTGCATCTCGGCTTCTATTCCTCCTTTCATGCAGAATCTTAAGGTCCTAGCTCATGTCCAAGGCACCTAAGCCAGCTAAAAAGTCAATAATCGATACCTAAAACTAGAACTGTACTACTTCTTACTGGCTATTACATCAAATTAGATGCTTCATCTGTGTTCTACTATGGTGCTTTTAGTGTCTCCGCATACCGCAGCACGCGACATAGCTTTGCAGACGATAAGTAAAACCGTTTCAGAGAGAAGAGCGGCCAATGTGACGTTCTGGCTTTAAGTCGATTCGATATCAAATGACGAAAACGGACGGATTTCTCAGGTTTTTACTACATATGAACACTTTTTACATTCTCCCATGCAACGCGGCTGCTAGTCCTCCTTTCATGCAAAATCTTAATTTCCTAACTCATGTCCAAGGAACCAAAGAAGGGTAAAAAGTCAATAATCGATACCTAAAACTTCAATTGTTCTACTTCTTACTGGCTATTACATCAACTTAGAAGCTTCATCTGTGTTCTACTATTGTGCTTTTAGTGTCTCCGCATACCGCAGCACGCGAGATAGCTTTGCAGACGATAAGTACAACCGTTTCAGAGAGAAGAGCGGCCAATGTGACGATCTGGCTTTAAGTCGATTTGATAACTAATGACGAAAACGGACAGATTTCTCAGGTTTTTACTACATATGAACACTTTTTACATTCTCCCGTGCAATTCGGGTGCTAGTCCTCCTTTCATGCAGAATCTTAATGTCCTAGCTCATGTCCAAGGCACCAAAGCCAGCTAAAAGTTCAATAATCGATACCTAAAACATGAATTGTACTACTTCTTACTGGCTATTACATCAACTTAGAAGCTTCATCTGTGTTCTACTATGGTGCTTTTAGTGTCTCCACATATCGCAGCACGCTACTTAACTTTGCAGACGATAAGTACAAACGTTTTAGAGAGAAGAGCGGCCAATGTGACGATCTGGCTTTAAGTCGATTCGATAACAAATAACGAAAACGGACGGATTTCTCAGGTTTTTACTACATATGAACACTTTTCACATTCTCCCGTGCAACTCGGCTGCTTGTCGCCCTTTCATGAAATATCTTAAGTTAGTAGCTCATGTCCAAGGCACCAAAGAAGGGAAAAAGTCAATAATCGATAACTAAAACTTGAATTGTACTACTTCTTAATGGCTATTACATCAACTTAGAAGCTTCATCTGTGTTCTACTATGGTGCTTTTAGTGTCTCCGCATACCGCAACACGCGACATAGCCTTGCGGACGATAAGGACAACCGTTTAAGAGAGTAGAGCGGCCAATGCGACGATCTCGATTTAAGTCGATTTCGTAACGAATGACGAAAACGGACGGATTTCTCAGGTTTTTACTACATATGAACACTTTTCACATTCTCCCGTGCATCTCGGCTGCTAGTCCTCCTTTGATGCAGAATCTGAAGGTCATAGCTCATGTCCAAGGCACCAAAGCCAGCTAAAAAGTAAATATTCGATACTTAAAACTTGAATTGTACTACATCTTACTGGCTATTACATCAAATTAGAATCTTCATCCGTGTTCTGCTATGGTGCTTTTAGTGTCTCCACATACCGCAGCACGCGACATAGCTTTGCAGACGTTAAGTAAGTACAACCGTTTCAGAGAGAAGAGCGGCCAATGTGACGATCTGGCTTTAAGTCGATTCGATAACAAATGACGAAAATGGACGGATTTCACAGTTTTTTACTACGTAGGAACACTTTTCGAATTCTCCCGTGCAACTCGGCTGCCAGTCCTCCTTTCATGCAGAATCTTAAGGTCCTAGCTCATGTCCAAGGCACCAAAGCCAGCTAAAAAGTCAATAATCGACACCTAAATCTTAAATTGTACTACTTCTTACTGGCTATTACATCAACTTAGAAGCTTCATCTGTGTTCTACTATGGTGCTTTTAGTGTGTCCGCATACTGCAGCACGCGACATAGCTTTGCAGACGATAAGTACTACAGTTTCAGAGAGAAGAGCGGCCAATGTGACGATCTGGCTTTAAGTCGATTCGATAACAAATGACCTAAACGGACGGATTTCTCAGGTTTTTAATACATATGAACACTTTTCACATTGTCCTGTGCAACTCGGTTGCTAGTCCTCCTTTCATGCAGAATCTTGAAGTCCTAGCTCATGTCCAAGGCACCAAAGCCAGCTAAAAAGTCAATAATCGATACCTAAATCTTAAATTGTACTACTTCTTACTGGCTATTACATCAACTTAGAAGCTTCATCTGTGTTCTACTATGGTGCTTTTAGTGTGTCCGCATACTGCAGCACGCGACATAGCTTTGCAGACGATAAGTACTACAGTTTCAGAGAGAAGAGCGGCCAATGTGACGATCTGGCTTTAAGTCGATTCGATAACAAATGACCTAAACGGACGGATTTCTCATGTTTTTACTGCATATGAACACTTTTCACATTCTCCCATGCAACTCGGCTGCTAGTCCTCCTTTCATGCAGAATCTTAAGGTCCTAGCTCATGTCCAAGGCACCAAAGCCGGCAAAAAAGTCAATAATCGATACCTAATACTTGAATTCTAATACTTCTTACTGGCTATTACATCTACTTAGATGCTTCATCTGTGTTCTACTATGGTGCTTTTAGTGTCTCCGCATACCGCAGCACGCGACATAGCTTTGCAGACGATAAATATAACCGTTTCAGACAGAAGAGCGGCCAATGTGGCGATCTGGCTTTAAGTCGATTCGATAACAAATGACGAAAACGGACGGATTCTCAGGTTTTTACTACATATGAACACTTTTCACATTCTCCGTGCATCTCGGCTTCTATTCCTCCTTTCATGCAGAATCTTAAGGTCCTAGCTCATGTCCAAGGCACCTAAGCCAGCTAAAAAGTCAATAATCGATACCTAAAACTAGAATTGTACAACTTCTTACTGGCTATTACATCAAATTAGATGCTCATCTGTGTTCTACTATGGTGCTTTTAGTGTCTCCGCATACCGCAGCACGCGACATAGCTTTGCAGACGATAAGTAAAACCGTTACAGAGAGAAGAGCGGCCAATGTGACGATCTGGCTTTAAGTCGATTCGATATCAAATGACGAAAACGGACGGATTTCTCAGGTTTTTACTACATATGAACACTTTTTACATTCTCCCATGCAACGCGGCTGCTAGTCCTCCTTTCATGCAAAATCTTAATTTCCTAACTCATGTCCAAGGAACCATAGAAGGGTAAAAAGTCAATAATCGATACCTAAAACTTCAATTGTACTACTTCTTACTGGCTATTACATCAACTTAGAAGCTTCATCTGTGTTCTACTATTGTGCTTTTAGTGTCTCCGCATACCGCAGCACGCGACATAGCTTTGCAGACGATAAGTACAACCGTTTCAGAGAGAAGAGCGGCCAATGTGGCGATCTGGCTTTAAGTCGATTTGATAACTAATGACGAAAACGGACGGATTTCTCAGGTTTTTACTACATATGAACACTTTTCACATTCTCCCATGCAACGCGGCTGCTAGTCCTAATTTCATGCAAAATCTTTAGTTCCTAGCTCATGTCCAAGGCACCAAAGAAGGGTAAAAAGTCAATAATCGATAACATAACTTGAATTATACTACTTCATACTGACTATTTCCTCAACTTAGAAGCTTCATCAGTGTTCTACTATGGTGCGTTTAGTGTCTCCGCATACCGCAGCACGCGACATAGCTTTGCAGACGATAAGTACAACCGTTTCAGAGAGTAGAGCGGCCAATGTGACGATCTCGATTTAAGTCGATTTCATAACGAATGACGAAAACGGACGGATTTCTCAGGTTTTTACTACATATGAATACTTTTCACATTCTCCCGTGCAACTCGGCTGCTAGTCCTCCTTTCATGCAGAATCTTAAGGTCCTAGCTCATATCCAAGGCACCACAGCCAGCTAAAAAGTCAATAATCGATACCTAAAACTTGAATTGTACTACATCTTACTGGCTATTACTTCAACTTAGAAGCTTCATCTGTGTTCTACTATGGTGCTTTTAGTGTCTCCACATACCGCAGCACGCGACACAGCTTTGCAGACGATAAGTACAACCATTTCAGAGAGAAGAGCGGCCAATGTGACGATCTGGCTTTAAGTCGATTCGATAACAAATGACCTAAACGTACGGATTTCTCAGGTTTTTACTGCATATGAACACTTTTCACATTCTCCCATGCAACTCGGCTGCTAGTCCTCCTTTCATGCAGAATCTTAAGGTCCTAGCTCATGTCCAAGGCACCAAAGCCGGCAAAAAAGTCAATAATCGATACCTAATACTTGAATTCTAATACTTCTTACTGGCTATTACATCTACTTAGATGCTTCATCTGTGTTCCACTATGGTGCTTTTAGTGTCTCCGCATACCGCAGCACGCGACATAGCTTTGCAGACGATAAATATAACCGTTTCAGACAGAAGAGCGTTCAATGTGACGATCTGGCTTTAAGTCGATTCGATAAGAAATGACGAAAACGGACGGATTCTCAGGTTTTTACTACATATGAACACTTTTCACATTCTCCCGTGCATCTCGGCTTCTATTTCTCCTTTCATGCAGAATCTTAAGGTCCTAGCTCATGTTCAAGGCACCAAAGCCAGCTAAAAAGTCAATAATCGATACCTAAAACTTAAATTGTACTACTTCTTAATGGCTATTACATCAACTTAGAAGCTTCATCTGTGTTCTACTATGGTGCTTTTAGTGTCTCCGCATACCGCAGCACGCGACATAGCTTTGCGGACGATAAGTACAACCGTTTCAGAGAGAAGAGCGGCCAATGTGACGATGTGGCTTTAAGTCGATTCGATAACAAATGACGAAAACGGACGGATTTCACAGGTTTTTACTACATATGAACACTTTTCACATTCTTCCGTGCAACTCGGCTGCTAGTCCTACTTTCATGCAGAATATTAAGGTCCTAGCTCATGTCCAAGGCTTTAAAGCCAGCTAAAAAGTCAATAATCGATACCTAAAACTAGAATTGTACTACTTCTTACTGGCTATTACATCAAATTAGATGCTTCATCTGTGTTCTACTATGGTGCTTTTAGTGTCTCCGCATACCGCAGCACGCGACATAGCTTTGCAGACGATAAGTAAAACCGTTTCAGAGAGAAGAGCGGCCAATGTGACGATCTGGCTTTAAGTCGATTCGATATCAAATGACGAAAACGGACGGATTTCTCAGGTTTTTACTACATATGAACACTTTTTACATTCTCCCATGCAACGCGGCTGCTAGTCCTCCATTCATGCAAAATCTTAATTTCCTAACTCATGTCCAAGGAACCAAAGAAGGGTAAAAAGTCAATAATCGATACCTAAAACTTCAATTGTACTACTTCTTACTGGCTATTACTTCAACTTAGAAGCTTCATCTGTGTTCTACTATTGTGCTTTTAGTGTCTCCGCATACCGCAGCACGCGACATAGCTTTGCAGACGATAAGTACAACCGTTTCAGAGAGAAGAGCGGCCAATGTGGCGATCTGGCTTTAAGTCGATTTGATAACTAATGACGAAAACGGACGGATTTCTCAGGTTTTTACTACATATGAACACTTTTCACATTCTCCCATGCAATGCGGCTGCTAGTCCTAATTTCATGCAAAATCTTTAGTTCCTAGCTCATGTCCAAGGCACCAAAGAAGGGTAAAAAGTCAATAATCTATAACGTAACTTGAATTATACTACTTCATACTGACTATTTCATCAACTTAGAAGCTTCATCTGTGTTCTACTATGGTGCGTTTAGTGTCTCCGCATACCGCAGCACGCGACATAGCTTTGCAGACGATAAGTACAACCGTTTCAGAGAGTAGAGCGGCCAATGTGACGATCTCGATTTAAGTCGATTTCATAACGACTGACGAAAACGGACGGATTTCTCAGGTTTTTACTACATATGAACACTTTTCACATTCTCCCGTGCAACTCGGCTGCTAGTCCTCCTTTCATGCAGAATCTTAAGGTCCTAGCTCATATCCAAGGCACCACAGCCAGCTAAAAAGTCAATAATCGATACCTAAAACTTGAATTGTACTACATCTTACTGGCTATTGCTTCAACTTAGAAGCTTAATCTGTGTTCTACTATGGTGCTTTTAGTGTCTCCACATACCGCAGCACGCGACACAGCCTTGCAGACGATAAGTACAACCATTTCAGAGAGAAGAGCGGCCAATGTGGCGATCTGGCTTTAAGTCGAATCGATAACAAATGACGAAAACGGACGGATTCTCAGGTTTTTACTACATATGTACACTTTTCACATTCTCCCGTGCAACTCGGGTGCTAGTCCTCCTTTCATGCAGAATCTTAAGGTCCTAGCTCATATCCAAGGCACCAAAGCCAGCTAAAAAGTAAATATTCGATACCTAAAACTGGAATTGTACTACATCTTACTGGCTATTACATCAACTTAGAAGCTTCATCTGTGTTCCACTATGGTGCTTTTAGTGTCTCCACATACCGCAGCACGCGACATAACTTTGCAGACGATAAGTACAAACGTTTTAGAGAGAAGAGTGGCCAATTTGACGAACTGGCTTTAAGTCGATTCGATAACAAATGACGAAAACGGACGGTTTCTCAGGTTTTTACTACATATGAACACTTTTCACATTCTCCCGTGCAACTCGGCTAATAGTCCTCCTTTCATGCAGAATCTTAAGGTCCTAGCTCATGTCCAATGCACCAAAGCCAGCTAAAAAGTCAATAATCGATACCTAAAACTTGAATTGTACTTCTTCTTACTGGCTATTACATCAACTTAGAATCTTCATCCGAGTTCTGCTATGGTGCTTTTAGTGTCTCCACATACCGGAGCACGCGACATAGCTTTGCAGACGTTAAGTACAACCGTTTCAGAGAGAAGAGCGGCCAATGTGACGATCTGGCTTTAAGTCGATTCGATAACAAATGACAAAATGGACGGATTTCTCAGGTTTTAACTACGTAGGAACACTTTTCACATTCTCCCGTGCAACTCGGCTGCCAGTCCTCCTTTCATGCAGAATCTTAAGGTCCTAGCTCATGTCCAAGGCACCAAAGCCAGCTAAAAAGTCAATAATCGATACCTAAAACTTGAATTGTACTACTTCTTAATGGCTATTACATCAACTTAGAAGCTTCATCTGTGTTCTACTATGGTGCTTTTAGTGTCTCCGCATACCGCAGCACGCGACATAGCTTTGCGGACGAAAAGTACAACCGTTTCAGAGAGAAGAGCGGCCAATGTTACGATCCGGCTTTCAGTCGAATCGATAACAAATGACGAAAACGGAAGGATTTCTCAGTTTTTTACTACTTGTGAACACTTTTCACATTCTCCCGTGCAACGCAACTGCTATTCCTCCTTTCATGCTAAATCTTAAGGTATCAGCTCATGTCCAAGGCACCAAATACGGCTAAAAATTCAATAATCTATAATTAGAACTTGAATTGTGCTACTTCTTACTGGCTATAACATCAACTTTGATGCTACATTTGTGTTCTGCTATGGTGCTTTTAGTGTCTCCGCATACCGCAGCACGCGACATAGCTTTGCAGACGATAAGTAAAACCGTTTCAGAGAGAAGAGCGGCCAATGTGACGATCTGGCTTTAAGTCGATTCGATAACAAATGACGGAAACGGACTGATTTCTCAGGTTTTTACTACATATGTACACTTTTCACATTCTCCCGTGCAACGCGGTTGCTAGTCCTCCTTTCATGCAAAATCTTAAGGTCATAGCGCAAGGTCCAAGGCACCAACGAAGGGTAAAAGGTCAATAATCGATAACTAAAACTTGAATTGTACTGTTTCTTACTGGCTATTACATCAACTTAGAAGCACCTTCTGTGTTCTACTATGGCGCTTCTAGTGTCGCCGCATACCGCAGAACGCGACATAGCTTTGCAGATGATAAATGTAACCGTTTCAGAGAGAAGTGCAGCCAATGTGACGATCTGGCCTTAAGTCGATTTGATAACAAATGACGAAAATGGGCGAATTTCTCATGTTTTAACTACATATGGACACTTTTCACATTTTCCCGTGCAACGAAGCTGCTAGTCCTCCTTTCATGCAAAATCTTAATGTTCTAGCTCATGTCCAAGGCACCAAAGCTAGCTAAAAAGTCAATAATCGATACCTATAACTTGAATTGTACTACTTCTTACTGGCTATTACATCAACTTAGAAGCTTCGTCTGTGTTTTACTATGGTGCTTTTAGTGTCTCCGCATACTGCAGCACGCGACATAGCTTTGTAGTAGATAAATGTAACCGTTTCAGAGAGAAGAGCGGCCAATGTGACGATCTGGCTTTAAGTCGATTCGATAACAAATGACAAAAACGGACGGATTTCTCAGGTTTCTACTACATATGAACACTTTTTACATTCTCCCGTGCAACGCGGTTGCTAGTCCTCCTTTCATGCAAAATCTTAAGGTCATAGCGCAAGGTCCAAGGCACCAAAGAAAGCTAAAAATTCAATAATCGATAGTTAAAACTTGAATTGTACTACTTCTTACTGGCTATTACACCGACTTAGACGCTTCTTCTGTGTTCTACTATGGTGCCTTTAGTGTCGCCGCATACCACAGCTTACGACATAGCTTTCCAGACGATAAATGTAACCGTTTCAGGTAGAAGAGAGGCTAATGTGACGATCTGGCTTAAAGTTGATTTGCTAACAAATGACGAAAACGTGCTGATTTCTCAGCTTATTGCTACATATGAGCACTTTTCAAAATTTCCCGTGCAACGCAGCTGCTAGTCCTCCTTTCATGCAAAATCTTAAGGTCCTAGCTCACGTCCAAGTTCCCAAAGCCTGCTAAAAAGTCAATAATCGATCACTAAAACGTAAATTGTACTTCTTCTTACTGGCTATTACATAAACTTAGAAGCTTTTTCAGTGTTCTACTATGTTTCTTTTAGTGTCTCCGCATACCGCAGCACGCGACATAACTTTGCAGACGATAAGTACAAACGTTTTAGAGAGAAGAGTGGCCAATTTGACGAACTGGCTTTAAGTCGATTCGATAACAAATGACGAAAACGGACGGTTTCTCAGGTTTTTACTACATATGAACACTTTTCACATTCTCCCGTGCAACTCGGCTAATAGTCCTCCTTTCATGCAAAATCTTAAGGTCCTAGCCCATGTCCAAGTCATCAAAGCCGGCTAAAAGGTGAATAATCGAAAACTAAAACTTGAATTGTAGTACTTCTTACTGGCTATTACATCAACTTAGAAGCGACTTCTGTGTTCTGCTATGGTGCTTTTAGTGTCTCCGCAAACCGCAGCACGCGACATAGCTTTGCAGAGGATAAATGTAACCGTTTCAGAGAGAAGAGCGGTCAATGTGACGATCTGGCTTTAAGTCGATTCTATAACAAATGACGAAAACGAACGGATTTCTCAGGTTGTTATAACATATGAACACTTTTCACATTCCCCCGTGCAACGCGGCTGGTAGACTTCCCTTCATGCAAAATCTTTAGGTCATAGCTCATGTTCAAGGCACCAAAGCCGGCTCAAAAGTCAATAATCGATAACTAAAACTTGAATTGTACTTCTTCTTTCTGACTATTACATCATCTTGGATGCTACTCCTATTTGTACTATGGTGGTTTTAGTGTCTCCTCATACCGCAGCAAGCGACACAGCTTTGCAGACGATAAATGTAACCATTTCAGATAGAAGTGCAGCCAATGTGACGGCCTGGCTTTAAGTCGATTCGATATCAAATGACGAAAACGGACGGATTTCTCAGGTTCTTACTACATATGAACACTTTTTACATTCTTCCGTGCAACGCGGCAGCTAGACCTCCTTTCATGCAAAATCGTAACGTCCTAGCACATGTCCAAGGCACCAGAGCCGGCAAAAAGTCAATAATCGGTAACTAAAACTTGAATTGTACTACTTCTTACTGGCTATAACATCAACTTTGATGCTTCATTTGTGTTCTGCTATGGTGCTTTTAGTGTCTCCGCTTACCTCCCCAAACGACATAGCTTTGCAGGCGATTAATGTAACAGTTTCAGAGAGAAGAGCGGCCAATCTGACGATCTGGATTTAAGTCGATTCGATAACAAATGACGAAAAAGGACGAATTTCTTAGGTTTTTACCTCATTTGAACACTTTCCACATTCTCCCCTGCAACGCGGCTGCTAGTTTCCCTTTCATGCAAAATCTTAAGGTCCTAGCTCATGTCCAAGGCAACAAAGAAGGGTAAAAGGTCAATAATCGATAACTTAAACTTGAATTGTACTGTTTCTTACTGGCTATTACATCAACATAGAAGCTTCATCTGTGTTCTACTATGGTGCTTTTAGTGCCTCCGCATACCGCAGCACGCGACATAGCTTTGCAGATGATAAATGTAAAGAAGGATATAAGATGAACATCAACAAAAACAAAACGAGGATAATGTAATGTAGTCAAATTAAATCGGGTTATACTGAGGAAATTAGATTAGGAAATGAGACACTTAAAGTAGTAAAGGAGTTTTGCTATTTAGGAAGTAAAATAACTGATGACGGTCGAAGTAGAGAGGATATAAAATGTAGACTGGCAATGGGAAGGAAAGCGTTTCTGAAGAAGAGAAATTTGTTAACATCGAATATAGATTTATGTATCAGGAAGTCATTTCTGAAAGTATTTGTTTGGAGTGTAGCCATGTATGGAAGTGAAACATGGACGATAACTAGTTTGGACAAGAAGAGAATAGAAGCTTCCGAAATGTGGTGCTACAGACGAATGCTGAAGATTAGATGGGTAGATCACGTAACTAATGAGGAGGTATTGAATAGGATTGGGGAGAAGAGAAGTTTGTGGCACAACTTGACTAGAAGAAGGGATCGGTTGGTAGGACATGTTTTGAGGCATCAAGGGATCACAAATTTAGCATTGGAGGGCAGCGTGGAGGGTAAAAATCGTAGAGGGAGACCGAGAGATGAGTACACTAAGCAGATTCAGAAGGATGTAGGTTGCGGTACGTACTTGGAGATGAAGCAGCTTGCACAGGATAGAGTAGCATGGAGAGCTGCATCAAACCAGTCTCAGGACTGAAGACAACAACAACAACAACAAATGTAACCGTTTTAGAGAGAAGAGCGGCCAATGTGTCGATCTGGTTTTAAGTCGATTCGATAACAAATGACGAAAACGGACGGATTTCTCAGGTTTTTTCTACATATGAACACTTTTCACATTCTCCCGAACAACGCGGCTGCTATTCCTCCTCTCATGCAAAATCTTAATGTCCTAGCTCATGTCCAAGGCACCAAATCTGGCTAAAAAGTCAATAATTGATAACTAAAACGTGAATTGTACAACTTCTTACTGGCTATTACATAAACTTAGAAGCTTATTCTGTGTTCTAGTATGGTGCTTTTAGTGTCTCTGCATATTGCAGCACGCGACATTGCTTTGCAGACGATAAATGTAACCGTTTCAGAGAGAAGAGCGGAGAACGTGACGATCTGGGTTTAAGTCCATTCGATAACAAATGACGACAACGGGCGGTTTTCTCAAGTTTTTACTACATATGAACACTTTTCACATTCTTCCTTGCAACGCGGCTGCTAGACCTTCTATCATGCAAAATCTTAAGGTCATAGCTCATGTCCAAGGCATCAAAGCCGGCTAAAAAGTCAATAATCGATATCTAAAACTTGAATTGTACCACTTCTTACTAGCTATTACATCAACTTGGAAGCGACTTCTGTGTTCTGCTATGGTGCTTTTAGTGTCTCCGCATACCGCAGCACGCGACATAGCTTTGCAGAGGATAAATGTATCCGTTTCAGAGAGAAGAGCGGCAAATGTGACGATCTGGCTTTGAGTCGATTTGATAACAAATGACGAAAACGGGCGAATATTGTTAGTTTTTACTACATATGAACACTTCTATCACTTTCCCGTGCAACGCAGTTACTAGTCCTCCTTTCATACAATCCCTTAAGGACCTAGCTCATGTCCAAGGCACCAAAGCCGGCTAAAAAGGCAACAATAGATAACGAAAACTTGAATTGTACTACTACTTACTGGCTATTACATCAACTTAGAAGCGACTTCTGTGTTCTGCTATGGTGCTTTTAGTGTCTCCGCATACCGCAGCACGCGACATAGCTTTGCAGAGGATAAATGTAACCGTTTCAGAGAGAAGAGCGGTCAATGTGACGATCTGGCTTTAAGTCGATTCTGTAACAAATGACGAAAACGAACGGATTTCTCAGGTTGTTACAACATATGACCACTTTTCACATTCTCCCGTGCAACGCGGCTTGTAGACTTCCCTTAATGCAAAATCATAAGGTCATAGCTCATGTTCAAGGCACCAAAGCCGGCTAAAAAGTTAGTAATCGATAACTAAAACTTGAATTGTACTACTTCTTACTGGCAATTATCTTAACGTAGAAGCTTCTTCTGTGTTCTACTATGGTGCTTTTAGTATTTCCGCATACCGCAGCACGCGACATAGTTTTGCAGACGATAAATGTAACCGTTTCAGAGAGAAGAGCGGCCAATGTGACGATCTGGCTTTAAGTCTATTTGATAACAAATGACGAAAACAGACGCATTTTTCAGGTTTTACTACATATGAACACTTTTCACATTCTCCCGTGCAACGCGGCTGCTAGTCGTCCTGTCATGGAAAATCTTAAGGTCCTAGGTCATGTCCAAGCCACCAAAGCTGGCTAAAAAGTCAATAATCGATAACTAAAACTTGAATTGTGCTACTTCTTACTGGCTATAACATCAACTTT
This sequence comes from Schistocerca gregaria, assembly GCF_023897955.1. Taxonomy (NCBI): domain Eukaryota; kingdom Metazoa; phylum Arthropoda; class Insecta; order Orthoptera; family Acrididae; genus Schistocerca; species Schistocerca gregaria. The sequence continues at coordinate 9,226,737 of NW_026061795.1, forward strand.
GATGCTTCATTTGTATTCTGCTATGGTGCTTTTAGTGCCTCCGCATACCGCAGCACGCGACATAGCTTTGCAGATGATAAATGTAACCGGTTCAGAGAGAAAAGCGGCCAATGTAAAAATCTGTTTTTAAGTCGATTCGATAAAAAATGACGAAAACGGACGGATTTCTCAGGTTTTTTCTACATATGAACACTTTTCACATTCTCCCGAACAACGCGGCTGCTAGTCCTCCTTTTATGCAAAATCTTAAGCTCCTAGCTCCTGTCCAAATCACCAAAGCCGGCTAAAAAGTCATTAATCGATAACCAAAACGTGAATTGTACTACTTCTTACTGGCTATTACATAAACTTAGAAAGTTTTTCGGTGTTCTACTATGGTGCTTTTAGTGTCTCCGCATACCGCAGCACGCGACATAGCTTTGCAGACGATAAATGTAACCGTTTCAGAGAGAAGAGAAGACAATGTAACGTTCTGGCTTTGAGTGGATTCGATAAAAAAAGACGAAAACGGACGGATTTCTCTGGTTTTTAATACAAATGAACGCTTTTCACATTCTCCCGTGCAACGCGGCTGCTAGTCCTCCTTTCATGCAAAATCTTAAGGTCCTAGCTCATGTTCAAGGCACCAAAGCCGGCTATAAAGGCAATAATCGATAGTTGAAAATTTGTACTGCTTCTTACTGGCTATTACATCAACTTGGAAGCTTCTTCTGTATTCTACTATGGTGCTTTTAGTGTCTCCGCATACCGCAGCACGCGACATAGCTTTGCAGACATTAAATGTAACCGTTTCAAAGAGAAGAGTGGCCACCGTGACGATCTGGCTTTAAGTCGATTTGATAACAAATGACGAAAACGGGCGAATTTCTCATGTTTTAACTACATATGGACACTTTTCACATTTTCCCGTGCAACGAAGCTGCTAGTCCTCTTTTCATGCAAAATCTTAAGGTCCTCGCTAATGTCCAAGGCACCAAAGCCGGCTAAAAAGTCAATAATCGATAACTAAAACGTGAATTGTACTACTTCTTACTGGCTATTACATCAACTTAGAAGCAACTTCTGTGTTCTGCTATGGTGCTTTTAGTATCTCCGCATACCGCAGCACGCGTCATAGCTTTGCAGAGGATAAATGTAACCGTTTCAGAGAGAAGAGCGGCCAATGTAACGATCTGGTTTTAAGTCGATTCGATAAAAAATGAGGAATACGGAGGGATTTATCAGTTTTTTACTACATATGAACACTTTTCACATTCTCCCGTGCAACGCAGCTGCTAGTCCACCATTCATGCAAAATCGTTAGTTCCTAGCTCATGTCCAAGGCACCAAAGCCGGCTAAAAAATCAATAATCGTTAACTAAAACTTGAATTGTACTACTTCTTACTGGCTATTACATCAACTTAGAAGCTTCTTCTGTGTTCTACTATGGTGCTTTTAGTGTCTCTGCAAATCGCAGCACGCGATATATCTTTGCAGAGGATAAATGTAAAAGTTTCAGAGAGAAGAGCGGCCAATGTGACGATGTGGCTTTAAGTCGATTCGATAACAAATGACGAAATGGGACGGATTTCTCAGGTTTTTACTACATACGAACACTTTTCTCATTCTGCCGAGCAACGCGGCTGCTAGTCCTCCTTTCATGCAAAATCTTAAGGTCCTGGGTCATGTCCAAGACAGCAAAGCCGGCTAAAAAGTGAATAATCGTTAACAAAAACTTGAATTGTACTACTTCTTACTGGCTATTACATCAACTTAGAAGCTTCTTCTGTGTTCTACTATGGTGCTTTCGGTGTTTCCTCATACCGCAGCATGCGACATCTCTTTGCAGACGATAAATGTAACCATTTCAGAGAGAAGAGCGGCCAATGTGACGATCTGATTTCCAGTTGATTCCATAACAAATGACGAAAACGGACGGATTTCTCAGGTTTTTTCTACGTATGAACACTTTTTACATTCTCCCGTGCAACGCGGCTGCTAGTCCTCCTTTCATGCAAAATCTTAAGGTCCTAGCGCAAGGTCCAAGGCACCAAAGAAGGCTAAAAATTCAATAATCGATAATTAAAACTTGAATTGTACTACTTCTTACTGGCTATTACATCGACTTAGACGCTTCTTCTGTGTTCTACTATGGTGCTTTTAGTGTCTCCGCATACCACAGCACGCGACATTGCTTTGCAGACGATAAATGTAACCGTTTCAGAGAGAAGAGCGGCGAATGTGACGATCTGGCTTTGAGTCGATTTGATAACAAATGACGAAAACATGCGAATATTTTTAGTTTTTACTACATATGAACACTTTTATCACTTTCCCGTGCAACGCAGCTACTAGTCCTCCTTTCATGCAAAATCTCATGGTCCTAGCTCACGTTCAAGGCCCCAAAGTCTATTAAAAAGTCAATAATCCATAACTAAAACGTGAATTGTACTACTTCTTACTGGCTATTACATAAACTGAGAAGTTTTTGCAGTGTCCTACTATGGTGCTATTAGTGTCTCAGCATAACGCAGCACGCGACATAGCTTTGCAGACGATTAATGTAACCGTTTCAGAGAGAAGAGCGGCCAATGTAACGATATGGCTTTAAGTCGATTCGATAACAAGGCACCAAAGCCGGCTAAAAAGTGAATAATCGATAACGAAAACTTGAATTGTACTACTTCTTACGGGCTATTACATCAACTTAGAAGCTTCTTCTGTGTTCTACTATGGTGCTTTTAGTGTCTCCGCATACCGCACATATCGACATAGCTTTGCAGACGATAAATGTAACCGTTTCAGAGAGTAGATCGGCCAATGTAACGGTCTGCCTTTAAATCGATTCGATAACAAATGACGAAAACAAGCGGATTTCTCAGGTTTTTACTAATTATGAACATTTTTCACATTCTCCCGTGTAACTCAGCTGCTAGTTATCCTTTCATGCAAAATCGTGAGGACCTAGCTCATGCCATGGCACCAAAGCCGGCTAAAAAGTCAATAATCGATAATTAAAACTGGAATTGCGCTACTTATTACTGGCTATTACATCAACATAGAGCTTCTTCTGTGTTCTACTATAGTGATTTTAGTGTCTCCGCATATCGCAGCACGCGACATAGCTTTGCAGAGGATAAATGTAACCGTTTCAGAGAGAAGGGCGGCCAATGTGACGATCTGGGTTTAAGTCGATTCGATAACTAATGACGAAAACAGACAGATTTCTCAGGTTTTTACTACATATGAACACTTTTCACATTCTCCCGTGTAACTCAGCTGCTAGTTATCCTTTAATGCAAAATCTTAACGACCTAGCTCATGTCCAACGCACCAAAGCCGGGTAAAAAGTCAATAATCTATAACTAAAACTTGAATTGTACTACTTCTTACTGGCTATTATATCAACATAGAAGCTTCCTCTGTGTTCTACTATGGTGATTTTAGTGTCTCCGCATATCGCATCACGCGACATAACTTTGCAGACGATAAATGTAACCGTTTCAGAGAGAAGAGCGGCCAATGTACGTCTTGGCTTTAAGTCGATTCGATAACAAATGACGAAAACGGACATTTCTCAGGTTTTTACTACATATGAACACTTTATACATTCTCCCGTGCAGCGCGGCTGCTCGTACGCCTTTCATGCAAAATCTTAAGGTCCTAGCTCATGTCCAAGGCACCAAAGACGGCTAAAAAGTCAATAATCGAAAACTAAAACTTGAATTGTACTACTTCTTACTGGCTATTACATCAACTTAGAAGCTACTTCTGTGTTCTACTATGGTGCTTTTAGTGTCTCCGCATGCAGCACCCAGTGACATAGCTTTGCAGACGATAAATGTAACCCTTACAGAGGGAAGAGCGGCCAATGTGACGATCTGGCTTTAAGTCGATTCGATAACAAATGACGAAAACGGCCGGATTTCTCAGGTTTTTACTACATATGAACACTTTTCACATTCTCCCGTGTAACTCAGCTGCTAGTTATCCTTTCATGCAAAATCTTAACGACCTAGCTCATGTCCAAGGCACCAAAGCCGGGTAAAAAGTCAATAATCTATAACTAAAACTTGAATTGTACTACTTCTTACTGGCTATTACATTCTGTTAGAAGCTTCTTCTGTATTCTACTATGGTGCTTTTAGTGTCTCCGCATATCGCATCACGCGACATAGCTTTGCAGACGATAAATGTAACCGTTTCAGAGAGAAGAGCGGCCAATGTGACGATCTGGGTTTAAGTCGATTCGATAACAAATGAAGAAATAAGACGAATATCTTAGGTTTTTACTACATATAAACACTTTTGTCACTTTCCCGTGCAACGCAGCTGCTAGTCCTCCTTTCATGCAAAATCTTAAGGTCCTAGCTCACGTCCAAGGCATCAAAGCCGGCTAAAAATTCAATAATCGATAACTAAGACGTGAATTGAACTCCTTCTTACTGCCTATTACATCAACGTAGAAGCTTCTTCTGTGTTCTACTATGGTGCTTTTAGTGTCTCAGCATACCGCAACTAGCGACATAGCTTAGCAGCCGATAAATGTAACCGTTTCAGAGGGACGAGCAGCCAATGTGACGATCTGGCTTTAAGTCGATTCGATAACAATTGACGAAAGGAGCCGGATTTCTCAGGTTTTTACTACATATGAACACTTTTTACATTCTCCCGTGCAACGCGGCTAATAGTCCTCCTTTCATGCAAAATCTTAAGGTCCTAGCTTTTGTACAAGGCACCAAAGCCGGATAAAAAGTAAATAATCGATAACGAAAACTTGAATTGTACTACTTCTTACGGGCTATTGCATCAACTTAGAAGCTTCTTCTGTGATGTACAATGGTGCTTTAAGTGTCTCCGCATACTGCACCCAGCGACATAGCATTGCAGACGATAAATAAAACCGTTTCAGAGGGAAGAGCGCCCAATGTGACGTTCTGGCTAAATGGCGATTCAATAACAAATCACGAAATGGGCCGGATTTCCTAGGTTTTTACTAAATATGAACACTTTTCACATTCTCCCGTGCAACGCGGCTAATAGTCCTCCTTTCATGCTAAATCTTAAGGTCCTAGCTGCTTTTCAAGGCAACAAAGCCGGATGAAAAGTGAACAATTGATAAGGAAAACTTGAATTGTACTACGTCTTACTGGCTATTACATCAACTTAGAAGCTTCTTCTGAGTTCTACTATGGTGCTTTTAGTGTCTCCGCATACCGCACCCAGCGACATAGCTTTGCAGACGACAAATGTAACCGTTTCAGAGAGAAGATCCGCCAATGTGACGATCTGGCTTTAAGCCGATTCGATAACAAATGACGAAAACGGGCAGATTTCTCAGGTTTTTACTACATATGAACACTTTTCTCATTCTCCCGTGCAACGCGGCAGCTAGACTTACCTTCATGGATAATCTTAAGGTCCTAGCTTATGTCCAAGGCACCAAAGCCGGCTAAAAAGTCAATAATCGATTGCTAAAACTTGAATTGTACTGCATGTTACTGACTATTACATCAAATTGTAAACTTCTTCTGTGTTCTACTACGGTGCTTTTAGTGTCTCCGCATACCGCAGCAGGTGACATAGATTTGCAGACGATAAATGAAACAGTTTCAGAGAGAAGAGCGGCCAATGTAACGATCTGGTTTTAAGTCGATTTGATAACAAATGACGGAAACGGGCTGATTTTACAGGTTTTTACTACATATGAACACTTTTCACTTTCTCCCGTGCAACGCAGCTGCTAGCCTTCCATTCATGCAAAATCGTAAGGTCCTAGCTCGTGTCCATGGTACCAAAGCCGGCTATGAAGTCAGTAATCGATAACTGATACTTCCATTGTACTAGTTCTTACTGGCTATAACTTCAACTTAGAAGTTGTTTCTGTGTTCTACTATGGTGCTTTTAAAGTCCCTGCATACCGCGGCAAGCGACATAGCTTTTCAGACGATAAATGTAACCGTTTCAGAGAGAAGATCCGCCAACGCGACGATCTGGCTTTAAGTCTATTCGATAACAAATGACGAGAAACGGGTGGATATCTCAGGTTTTTACTACTTTTCTCATTCTACCGTGCAACGCGGCTGCTAGACTTACCTTCATGGATAATCTTAAGGTCCTACCTTATGTCCAAGGCACAAAAGCCGGCTAAAAAGTCAATAATCGATAACCAAAACTTGCAATGTACTACTTCTTACTGTCTATTACTTCAACTTAGAAGCTTCTTCTGTGTTCTGCTATGTTGCTTTTAGTGTCTCCGCATACCGCAGCACGCGACATAGCTTTCCTGACAATAAATGTAAACGTTTCAGAGAGAAGAGGGACCAATGTGACGATCTGGCTTTAAGTCGACTCCATAACAAATGACGAAAACGATCGTATTTGTAAGGTTTTTACTATATATGAACATTTTTCATAAACTCCAGTGCAAAGCGGCTGCTACACGTCCCTTCATGCAAAATCGTAAAGTCCTAGCTCATTTCCAAGGCACCAAAGAAAAGTAAAAGGTCAATAATCGATAGCTAAAACTTGAATTTTACTGCTTCTTACTGGTTATTACATCGACTTAGAAACTTCTTCTGTGTTCTACTATGGTGATTTTAGTGTCTCCGCATATCGCATCACGCGACATAAATTTGCAGACGATAAATGTAACCGTTTCAGAGGGAAGAGCGGCCAATGTACGTCTTGGCTTTAAGACGATTCGATAACAAATGACGAAAACGGACATTTCTCAGGTTTTTACTACATATGAACACTTTATACATTCTCCCGTGCAGCGCGGCTGCTAGTACTCCTTTCATGCAAAATCTTAAGGTCCTAGCTCATGTCCAAGGCACCAAAGACGGCTAAAAAGTCAATAATCGAAAACTAAAACTTGAATTGTACTACTTCTTACTGGCTATTACATCAACTTAGAAGCTACTTCTGTGTTCTACTATGGTGCTTTTAGTGTCTCCGCATGCCGCACCCAGTGACATAGCTTTGCAGACGATAAATGTATCCCTTACAGAGGGAAGAGCGGCCAATGTGACGATCTGGCTTTAAGTCGATTCGATAACAAATGACGAAAACGGCCGTTCTCAGGTTTTTACTACATATGAACACTTTTCACATTCTCCCGTGTAACTCAGCTGCTAGTTATCCTTTCATGCAAAATCTTAACGACCTAGCTCATGTCCAAGGAACCAAAGCCGGGTAAAAAGTCAATAATCTATAACTAAAACTTGAATTGTACTACTTCTTACTGGCTATTACATTCTGTTAGAAGCTTCTTCTGTATTCTACTATGGTGCTTTTAGTGTCTCCGCATATCGCATCACGCGACATAGCTTTGCAGACGATAAATGTAACCGTTTCAGAGAGAAGAGCGGCCAATGTAACGATATGGCTTTAATTCGATTCGATAACAAGGCACCAAAGCCGGCTAAAAAGTGAATAATCGATAACGAAAACTTGAATTGTACTACTTCTTACGGGCTATTACATCAACTTAGAAGCTTCTTCTGTGTTCTACTATGGTGCTTTTAGTGTCTCCGCATACCGCACATATCGACATAGCTTTGCAGACGATAAATGTAACCGTTTCAGAGAGAAGATCGGCCAATGTAACGGTCTGCCTTTAAATCGATTCGATAACAAATGACGAAAACGGGCGGATTTCTCAGGTTTTTACTAAATATGAACATTTTTCACATTCTCCCGTGTATTTCAGCTGCTAGTTATCCTTTCATGCAAAATCGTAAGGACCTACCTCATGCCATGGCACCAAAGCCGGCTAAGAAGTCAATAATCGATAATTAAAACTTGAATTGCACTACTTATTACTGGCTATTATATCAACATAGAAGCTTCTTCTGTGTTCTACTATAGTGATTTTAGTGTCTCCGCATACCGCAGCACGCGACATAGCTTTGCAGAGGATAAATGTAACCGTTTCAGAGAGAAGGGCGGCCAATGTGACGATCTGGGTTTAAGTCGATTCGATAACAAATGACGAAAACAGACTTTCTCAGGTTTTTACTACATATGAACACATTTCACATTCTCCCGTGTAACTCAGCTGCTAGTTATCCTTTCATGCAAAATCTTAACGACCTAGCTCATGTCCAAGGCACCAAAGCCGGGTAAAAAGTCAATAATCTATAACTAAAACTTGAATTGTACTACTTCTTACTGGCTATTATATCAACATAGAAGCTTCCTCTGGGTTCTACTATGGTGATTTTAGTGTCTCCGCGTATCGCATCACGCGACATAACTTTGCAGACGATAAATGTAACCGTTTCAGAGAGAAGAGCGGCCAATGTACGTCTTGGCTTTAAGTCGATTCGATAACAAATGACGAAAACGGACATTTCTCAGGTTTTTACTACATATGAACACTTTATACATTCTCCCGTGCAGCGCGGCTGCTAGTACTCCTTTCATGCAAAATCTTAAGGTCCTAGCTCATGTCCAAGGCACCAAAGACGGCTAAAAAGTCAATAATCTATTACTAAAACTTGAATTGTACTACTTCTTACTGGCTATTACATTCTGTTAGAAGTTTCTTCTGTAATCTACTATGGTGCTTTTAGTGTCTCCGCATATCGCATCACGCGACATAGCTTTGCAGACGATAAATGTAACCGTTTCAGAGAGAAGAGCGGCCAATGTGACGATCTGGGTTTAAGTCGATTCGATAACAAATGAACAAATAGGGCGAATATCTTAGGTTTTTACTACATATAAACACTTTTATCACTTTCCCGTGAAACGCAGCTGCTAGTCCTCCTTTCATGCAAAATCTTAAGGTCCTAGCTCACGTCCAAGGCATCAAAGCCGGCTAAAAATTCAATAATCGATAACTAAGACGTAAATTGTACTACTTCTTACTGGCTATTACATCAACTTAGAAGCTTCTTCTGTGTTCTACTATGGTGCTTTTAGTGTCTCCGCATACCGCAACTAGCGACATATCTTAGCAGCCGATAAATGTAACCGTTTCAGAGGGAAGAGCCGCCAATGTGACGATCTGGCTAAATGGCGATTCAATAACAAATCACGAAATGGGCCGGATTTCTCAGGTTTTTACTACATATGAACACTTTTCTCATTCTACCGTGCAACGCGGCTGCTAGACTTACCTTCATGGATAATCTTAAGGTCCTAGCTTATGTCCAAGGCACAAAAGCCGGCTAAAAAGTCAATAACCGATAACCAAAACTTGCAATGTACTACTTCTTACTGTCTGTTACTTCAACTTAGAAGCTTCTTCTGTGTTCTGCTATGTTGCTTTTAGTGTCTCCGCATACCGCAGCACGCGACATAGCTTTCCTGACAATAAATGTAACTGTTTCAGAGAGAAGAGCGACCAATGTGACGATCTGGCTTTAAGTCGACTCCATAACAAATGACGAAAACGATCGTATTTGTAAGGTTTTTACTATATATGAACATTTTTCATAAACTCCAGTGCAAAGCGGCTGCTACACGTCCCTTCATGCAAAATCGTAAAGTCCTAGCTCATTTCCAAGGCACCAAAGAAAAGTAAAAGGTCAATAATCGATAGCTAAAACTTGAATTTTACTGCTTCTTACTGGTTATTACATCGACTTAGAAACTTCTTCTGTGTTCTACTATGGTGTTTTTAGTGTCTCCGAATTCCGCAGCACGCGACATAGCTTTGCAGACGATAAATGTAACCATGTCAGAGAGAAGAGCGGCCAGTGTTAGGATCTGGCTTTAAGTCGATTTGATAACAAATGACGAAAACGAACGGATTTTTAAGGTTTTTACTACAAATGAACACTTTTCACATTCTCCCGTGCAACGCGGCTGTTAGACTTGCCTTCATGCAAAATCTTAAGGGCCTAGCTCATGTCCAAGGCGCCAAAGCCTTCTAAAAAGTCAATAATCGATAATTAAAACTTGAATTGTACTACATCTTACTGGCTATTACATAGCCGAGTAAAAAGCCTAAAACCGATAACGAAAACTTGAATTGTACTACTTCTTACTGGCTATTACATCAACGTAGAAGCTTCTTCTGTGTTCTACTATGGTGCTTTTAGTGTCTCCGCATACCGCAGTACGCGACATAGCTTTGGAGACGATAAATGTAACCGTTTCAGAGAGAAGAGCTTCCAATCTAACGATATGGCTTTAAGTCGATTCAATAACAAATGGGGAAAACTTACGGATTTCTCAGGTTTTTACAATATACGAAAACTTTTCACATTCTCCCGTGCAAAGCGGCTGCTAGACTTAGCTTCATGTAAAATTTTAAGGTCCTAGCTCATGTCCAAGGCACAAAAGACGGCTATAAAGTCAATAATCGATAACCAAAACTTGAATTGTACTGCTTCTTATTGGCTATTACATTAACATGGAAGCTTCTTCTGTGTTCTACTATGGTGCTTTTAGTGTCACCGTATACCGCAGCACGCGACATAGCTTTGCAGACGACAAATGTAACCGTTTCAGAGAGAAGATCCGCCAATGTGACGATCTGGCTTTAAGTCGATTCGATATCAAATGACGAAAACGGTCGGATTTCTGAGGTTTTTACTACATATGAACACTTTTCATATACTCCAGTGCACACGGATGCTAGTCGTCCTTTCATGCAAAATCCTAAGGTCCAAGCTCATGTCCTTGGCACCAAAGCTGTCTAAAATTTCAAAAATTGATAACTAAAACTTGAAATGTACTGCATCTTACTGGCTATTACATCAACTTAGAAACTTCTTCTGTGTTCTACAATGGTGCTTTAGGTATCTCCACATACCGCAGCAGGCGACATAAGTTTGCACACGATAAATATAATCATTTCAGAGAGAAAACGGCCAATGTGACGGTCTGGCATTACGTCGATTCGAAAGCAGATGACGAAAACGATCGGATTTCTTAGGTTTTTACTTCACATGGAAACGTTTCACATTCTCCCTTGCAATGTGGCTGCTAGACCTCCCTTCATGCCAAATCTTAAGGTCCTAGCTCATGTCCAAGGCACCAAAGCTGGCTAAAAATACAATAATCGATAACTAAAACTTGAATTGTACTGCTTCTTACTGGCTATTTCACCAAATTAAAAGCTTCTTCTGTGTTCTACTATGGTGCTTTTAGTGTCTCCGCATACCGCAGCACGTTACATATCTTTGCAAACGATAAATGTAACCGTTTCAGAGAGAAAACGGCCAATGTGACGATCTGGCATTACGTGGATTCGAAAGCAGATGTGAAAACGGGTGGATTTCTTAGGTTTTTAGTACATATGAACACTTTTCACATTCTCTCGTGTAACGTGGCTACCAGACCTTGTTTAAAGCCAAATCTTAAGGTAGTCGGTCATTTCACTGGCACCAAAGCCGGCTAATAAATCAATAATCGATAGCTAAAACCTGAATCGTTCTGTTTCCTACGGTCTAATTACATCAACCTAGAAGCTTCTTCTGTGTTCTAGTGTGTTGTTTTTAGTGTCTCTGCATTCCTTAGCACGCGACATAAGTTTGCAGACGATAAATGTAACCGTTTCAGAGAGAAAAGCTGCCAATGTAACGCTCTGGCATTACGTCGAATTGATAGCAAATGACGAAAACGGGCTCATTTCTTAGGTTGTTACTACATATGAACACTTTTCACATTCTCTCGTGTAACGTGGCTTCTAGGCCTCCCTTCATGCAAAATCTTAAGGTCGTCGGTCATGTCCAAAGCACCAAAGCCGGATAATGAGTCAATAATCGATTACTAAAACTTGAATTTTACTGCTTCTTACTAGCTGATTACATTAACTTATAAGCTTCTTCTGTGTTTTACTGTGTTGCTATTAGTGCCTCCGCATACCGCAGCACACAACATAAGTTTGCAGACGATGAAGGTAACCGCTTCACAGAGAAATTTTAAATTGTATGTTTGTGTCTACTGCTTGCTCATATTGTTTAAAGCAGGTTGCTCTAAATGCCCAGTGGATCTGATTCCCTTGATACCCATTCTAAACAATCTCGGATTGGGAATGACCAAGCTCTGCTTATACTTATAGTCTGGAAGGTCGACATATCTTAGACAGTAAAAAATAATGGTTAAATATGTCCACTGAGTATTCCCATATACACTGAAGTTAGCTTTGAACAACAAATTATTAATTGGCCACCTACTCTTGACCCAATAGCTACTAAGATCTTTCACTGGTGAAAGAGGTGACGACGTTGTTACGTCCTTTTGATGCTTCTGTAGTTTGCTGAGAATGATGTGATATAATTGTGCCTTGTGATTTTCTGTGGAGTTCCAGAGTAAGTTCTGCACTGGTGCAGGACATTCATTCTTGCTGTTCTCATTCGAGGCAATCCTCTATTCTGAATCTCAAGCACCAGAGGATTAGAAACAGCAATGGAACCTCTGTCTTCCTGGCTGTCCACTATTTGAAAGTGCTGTGGTTGACAGTCTCTTCTCATTGTGCAGTGCTTTTAGATTATTGTAAATGGATAAACTGCAATGTTTAGAACATCTCATTCTAAACTTTCTAAAGAACGAGACTTTTCTGTCACGACCACTTTTTGTGTGAGGTGATAAATACCAGTAATTTGGTTATATTTTGGGAACCTAATGGTGACATACATTAGTGTCTTTGTAAATTAATGGAACTGGATTTTTCCTGAGGTCGGCAGTTTTCCGAAGATCGGCGTTTTTCCCGAGGTCGACGTTTTTCCCAAGGTCGGCGTTTTTCCCCGAGGTTGGCCTTTTTTCCCAACGGCGGCGTTTCCCCCTGAGGTCGGCGTTTTCCCACGATGTCGTCGTTTTTCCCCGAGGCCGGCGTTTTACCCCGAGTTCGGCGTCTTTCCCCCGAGGTCGGCGTTTTACCCCGACGTCGGCGTTTTACCCAGGGGTCGACGTTTTTCCCTCGAGGTCTGCGTTTTTCCCCGAGGTCGGCGTTTTTTCCGTAGGTCTGCGTTTTTGCACCGAGGTCGGATCGGCGATTTTTTCCTGAAGGTCTAGAAATCTATCGATGTATTGAAAATCCTAAGTATTTTCATGTATATCGAACTATACTGATATGTCATGTCATCTTGAAACATATATCCGACCACTAGATATCGGTATTTATCGATATAGCGATATATTTCGATATATCTATTTATTTCTTGAAAAGTTTTCTTATGGGTACAGATTTATTTCGAGACGTCCATTTTTTCCCATTATCGATTCATTTCAATATATCGACTTATGTCGAGGCACACATTATATCGAGATGTCGATTTATTTCGAGATATCTATCTATATTGAGGAGTCCATTTATTTCGAGGTATCGATTGATTGCGAAGTATCCGTTTATGTCGTGATATCGATTTATTTTGATATACCGACACAAATCTGGTTGCCTATATATTTCGAGGTATCGATATATTTCAATGTATCGGTGTCCATCAGATATCGATTCTTTTCTAGATATCGATATATTTCAAGAATCCTCTATATCTCAAGTAATCAATTAATTTCTAGGTATCGTATTTTTAGAGATATCTTTATATTACGAGGTACCAACATATTTCAAGATATCGATAGATTTCTATACCTCGATTTATCTCGAGAGGTCCTTGAATTTCGAGATATCGATCTATATGGTAAGCTGACATGCATCTGGATGTCGATATATTTCGGGATATCGAATCATTTCGACGTAGCAGTCTTTTGGAGGTGTCGATTTATTTCGAAGTTTCGATTTTTTCATGGTGTCGATTTATTTCGAGGTTGCGATTTATTTCGGGGTGGCGATTTATTTATAGGTGTTGATTTACTTCGAGGTGTCGATATATTTCGAGGTGACGATATATTTCGACGTTACTTGTCGACTGCATCAGCTTAGGACCTATTTCGTACAGAGTGGTGCGACTGCATACCTCAGAAGGCGACATTAATATCCAGACGACAAATGTAAACGTTTCCGAGAGAAAAGCGTCCAATATGACGAATTGGCACTACGTCATTATGAAAACAAATGACGGAAACGTGAGGTTTCTGCCACTCAAAGTGCTGCCAACTTTCACCCCACCTCCTCCTCACTCTCCCCAGTCGTTGCGATCAGCTGGTGTGATAGAAATGGACACAGGAAAGTAATAACGTTCCATGAAATCCCATTCTAGGGACGTTCAAGGGTAAATGTTCCAGACGGTTTATTTGCATTAAGACACGCATACTGGACATCTACAATGTCACATCTGCCAGATTGTTTCTATTGTCAGCAGTGGAAAACAAAACAGCGTACTGAAAAAGCCATAGTGAGACGCGGATTTTGGTAGACGAAATAATAGGAATACTCTAGCCACTGATAATGATGATCTAATGAGAATTCTGGTATTGTTTTGAAAGATGCATTTAAATATGCATTGAACGTAGCTCCAAATTATTTTGAGAATTATAATTGCGGTATGATGAATCTACATTGGAGATTTGGTAATGCAAAACATTTCGATCTGAGAATACTTTACGTGATAGAACGGCATTGACCTTGTGTGTCATTAGGGTAAAGTTAATTTGCCGCCATTACAATAAAATTTATCCGCCATTAACATAAAATCTATTTTTCAGCGCACTTCAATAAGGACTCACTTCAGATGATTGGACAATTAAAGAGAACTCAAACCGTTATTTTAATAGTATTCGTAGGTCCAATGCAGCATTTACCGTGGACAGTCCCTCAGCCAAGACTGGCAGTTTTATGTATGGACCACTACTTTAAAACAGCACTCCATGTTCAGGCCACAAGTGGCCAATCAGGACCATCCGACCGCCAAGTCATTCTCACTGAGGGTGGAGGAGGAGCTGGCTCTCCCACTCGTTGTGGTAGTTTCCTTTGACTGGAGCCGCTACTATTCGGTCGAGTAGTTCCTCAATTGGCATCGCAAGGCTGAGTGCAACCCGAAAAATGCCAACAGCGCATAGCGGCCCGGATGGTCACCTATCCAAGTGCCGACCACGCCCGAAAGTGCTAAACTTCAGTGATCTGACGGGAACCGGTGTATCCACTGCAGCAAGGCCGTTGCCCCTACCGCTTTTACATGATATTTTTGATCGTAGATCAGGTCTGATGGCTGGAAAGAATGGACGTTAACCATGTTATGCACATTTATATTTTCACTACGTCGACACAGCTGGTCCAATTTCGACCACAGGTGATGGTAGCCATAATGATCGAGCCAAGCATCCTGTGTACATTAGTAGCACCCATGTGTGTGGGGATCACAGCATTCGTGACATTTAAATTTGTTACTTCTTTGCTACTATATTCGCAATAAATTTTGCAGACAGTATCCGCATATGACGCTGAATGTACCTACAAAATTATATCATTGTACGACATATGTTTCAGGAGATACGTCATAAAAACTCAGGACAAGGCCAGACGCTGCATAGTACGAACGTGGGCGCACAGCTGTAAATAAATGCCTGGTCAAAACCAAGCTTTTCCGCTTGTCATCTATAAAGATAAAAAATCCCCAATATTGTCCACCAGCGTATTTTTGAAAAACCTTTATTTTGTCATTCATTTTTTTTCCTGTAAAAATCGTAAAAGCCGTGCATCATTGTGTTTTTAAAAATCGTTTCGTATTGTCATCTCTTTTTATGTATTTTAAACCATCTATCGCTTGTGTAACCTGTGGCTACAAGTCCATTCCCTTTATGGGGTAATCGAAATAATGAACAACGGAAAAAAGTGTGGGTCAATTTCTTCCTCATTTTTCGGAACTTCTGATAATAGTAAATCGTTGGCTCTTTGAGGGCGTGGTAGGTACATACAAGAGATTAGTGTAAGATTAGAATTTGGGTTAGATACGGTGCCAGGAGGTTCTGTTTCTATCTGGCTAGCTTCAGAGTACTTCACCATCTACTAAGTGATGCGTTTCATTGTGAATTGTGTGTTCTGTGCTAGGTCTACCCTTTACTCTACAATGCTGTTCCTTCAATGTTATTAAAACCAGGATGTTATCAAAATATATGCACAGTGGCAGACTGGAGACTGCAGAAATATTTCCAGTGGTGGGGAGGGGGGAAGGCGCGTCGGGGCTGGAGTGCATGATTCTGAAACTGGCACTCTGTGTACAAATCAGCTGGTCAGTTACGAGGTGCATCAAGCTACAAGACCCTAACTCTATAAGCGCTACAACTGGTCAAAGCTAAGGTTTAGCAGTATTGTGGAGAATTCTTATCTGGAAGAGTATGAGTACACTGTAACGAATAAAAACTCTTCACTCCAGATTCCAAGGATGGTTGGGGGCGATGGGTGAAAGCGCCCTTTTGCCTATCCTCCCCTACCCACCTCCTCCCCTCCACCTCCCCTTCCACTCCCCTCCCCCTCCCCTCCCCCTCCCCTTCCCCCTCGCGGACGCCAATGGCTGGCCCGTTCATTTTGAGAACATCAGAGCTGCAGTAACCTTTCTGAGAAACTGTTCTAGATGTCCGTGCACAATCTTACCACTCAGAACAGCAGTGGGAATGTCGGTTATCGCAGAAACAACTGGTTTTCGGCTCTTATCAGTTTCCCAGCCTTACTTTAACCTAATTGTTAGAGCCCGTCACAATACCAGTTCTTGTAAAAACCGATTTTCAGTCTTTTATTTACATTATTTCCTCTTGTAAACGTAGAAATCAAACAAAGATTAAAAAATTTTTACTTTCTCAGTTTCTTGATAAATGGAATCAAAACGTCAAATACGTTTGTGATGACCTGCAGCCGTCCAGAACGAAATTAGAATTATATTAATACCGTCAGCTGCTCACGAGTGTCGATATATATCAACGGGGACAGGCGACAATGTGTGCCTGTCTGCGACTCGAACCCGGGATCTCCTGCTTACATGGCAGGCGCTCTGCCCATCTGGGCCACCGAGGGCACAGACGATAGTGTGACTGCAGGTACTATCTCGCGCATGTCTCTCGCGAGACTCACATTCTCACCCTGCATGTCCACACACTACATTTGTAGTGTCCCACACCAACACACTCATTACTCGTGGAACACATTCTTACCAAGTCCCGTAACAGTTTGGGGAATACTTGTGCATCTTCATAGAAGAAGGTCATGGCTGGTATTGCCAGAACCATATATTTATATGGATATGGACATGTCTTCCACGAGGAATGAGTGTGTTGGAGTGGGACTCTACGACTGTAGTGTATGGACATTCAAGGTGAGAATGTGAGTCTCGCAGGAGGCGTGCGCGAGATAGTCCCTGCAGTCGAACCATACACTGTGCCCTCGGTGACCTAGATGGATAGAGCGTCTGTCATTTTAGCAAGAGATCCCGGGTTCGAGTCCCGGTCGCGGCACACATTTTCACTTGTCCACGTTGATATTTATCAATGCCCGCGAGCAACTGACGGTATTAATATAATTCTAATTTCTTTAAATTAAATAGTCCAATAAAACTTTGTCCGATGTTCGCTGCTTCTCTCAAAATATAGCGAGTGCTTCTATACTACAGAAAACTGCCAGTATTATCCTACTGATTTTAGTTTTTAGAACTCTGCTCAAAAATTATATTGAAATCGGTTATCACAGCACTATGCGGGCATTACGAATAGTCCAGCGATAAAGAGTGAAAACTGCGGCAGGAGAACTCTCTTTTTCGTTTTAATTTCTCTGTTAAGGGCTAAAAGCAGATAACGGCATACTACGTAGACACAGGCAGCAGATCAGGCACTTTCTATTTTTATCCTGAACTATGAATGATTTGTAAAATTTTAACTTTTTTCCTTGTATGATGTCGCAAGTCGACCAAATCGACCATTGTGCTTCAGACGTACTGCATATCGTAAAATACTTCCAGGCTTCTAGATGGTGCCATTCTGCGTTACAACTGACGTTCGACAACAGCGAGAAACTGCGTCCATTCTAGCGCTCTGCTTGTATAACAGGCACAGTATTGTCTCGGCAATGTTGGACCAATTCATTTGTTGCTCGTTTCTATCAGCAGTGTTATTAAAATGGCATACATCACTTTTCCCATTTTTTCTGTAATAACGCAGTATTTCAGAGCTATGGAAATCTTACGAATAAAAATTACTCGTCTTTTTTAAAAAAGGTTTATTTGAAAACTAAAAATTTTACTATGACAGCTGTGGCTAATTGGTATATCTGTCTTTACATGGTTATCAGGAAAAAATAAAAAGATACTTGTTATAACCGAGGGCAAACAAATACCGAAAGAAATCGGTTATTCAGAACTAAAATACCCATGTCGTTTTAACTGATCGGTTTTTCTATCTCTAAACTGCAGTGTCGCCACAGAAGAGTGTGTCGTTCCATCAATGTCCATAGCAACTTTGAGATATGTAAGTGTTTATGCGCAATACCGGCAAATGGAAACACGAAGAGGTAATAAGCACCTGAGCGATAGAATTTATTTCACAGTCAGAAAAGTCGAGTGACAGACAAGACTTAATCACTGTAATAGAAATTATATGGAAAGCTGTGTAAAGGAAAATTTCCAGTTCTTTCGTGGATTCCAAAATTGAAGCAAATTCCGGGACATCAAGGTGACATAGTCTTATACGGATAGTATTCCATGACTAACGTAATTGGCCCACATACTGTACTGGTATACTGATAATATTACACTACTAAGGTAATTTACCTGAAATAATTTACAAACATGTTACTATAACATTCGCTACTTCTCATTACGCTAATTGACCTTCAGCCATTAAGCGCAAGCGCAGATCTCAGTTATGATACGTGCGCCATCCAAAAATTTATCAAGGTGGTAACTCAACACAACTACAAACGATCATTGTGTGCAAAATAAATAGAACACCTCGTAAGAAGAACATGACGGGTTTGAATCATTCCCACCGCAAAGGATGAAAAATTCAGGCTTGCACATAAGACTACTTGATAACTAACCAGAAATTCAGATTAGTTGTAGCTTCGGTGACAATCGCTTTTTTACATTTTCCCCGTAAACTAGATAATTATGAAACGTAAGCAACTACTGTAAAATATCTGCGGCAACGGCCTTGCCGCGGAGGTTGCATCGGTTCACGTGGGATCACCGAAGTTAAGTGCGTTGTCGGGCGTTGAAGGCACTTGGATGGGTGATCATCCAGGCCGCCATGCGCTCTTGCCATTTTTCGGGGTGCACTCAGCCTCATGATGCCAATCGAGGAGCTACTCGACCCAATAGTAGCGGCTCCGGTCAAAGAAAACCATCATAACGACCGGGAGAACAGTGTGCTGACCCCCGCCCCTCCTGTTCGCATCCTCCACGGATGATGACACGGCGGTCGGATGGTCCCGTCCCAGTAGGCCACTCGTGGCCTGAAGACGGAGTGCTTACAAAGCAAACTACTCTCCTGTGGATGGTCGTACTACTGAGACCTTGATGCCTGGCATCAATAACAGATGGCAGCACAAGAGGTTGGCTTACGCCTACTGCCGAATTTTGCGATCTGTCGTAAGCCTGCGTAAGTACGTGGGGCCTTCCGTCTTAAGTGCAAGCATATCCATTGCGTTTTCTGCCGCGCGACTTGGGTGGAATGTTTCATTATTTCTGAAATATTATAGAAATGTTTTTCGTTGTATATCCTCACCATCGGTACTGAATTTACTGTAAAATTACTTGCTCACTTTTCGGAACTTCCGTTCATAGTAAATCGATACTATTTGAAGCCGTGGTGGACACGAGTCTAGTGTGCTTCACCTTCAGCACCTTCTGTGTCAGTCTCGGTTCCAATGTCGCTGATTTCACAACGAACAGTTCGTTGTCTACGGAGTATACTGTCTGTTGCACGACACTATCCCTCTCACGCTGCTAAATGTAGGTCGTCGGCAAAATATGACTGCAGTGGAACAAGGGCGTCTGCAGAAATTTCTCCAGCAGGTGGTGGTGGCATTGTTAGTGGTGTGTGTGTGTGTGTGTGTGTGTGTGTGTGTGTGTGTGTGTGTGTGTGTGTGTGTGTGGAGGCCATTACTATGAAATTCACACAGTCCAGACCGCAAAGGAAAATAAACCTTGAGATTTGGAAAGGGTGTTGATCTTATACCGCGTATACTGCATATTTCGAAATTCCACCTCTAGGGGGGGATACACAGGAAATGAAAGGATTTTTGAAACATGTAGCTGTTAAGGTAATTTTGAAGCTAGGCAGACGAAAATTTGTTTCTGGTTTCTAGGTCAGAAATAAAGGAATATGTGTTCCAGTATTATTGGGAATTTAACCTCTATGAGGTGAAATAGTGGATGAACATTTTATTTTGAGATAAATAGTTATGGAAGAACTATGGAAGTATTTTTAGGGCTAAATCTACGAAAATTGGTATTTGACTTCAAGGTTACAAATAAGAAAACACGTATTTTCGTGTTTTTGGAAGTTCAACCCCTAAGGGGATGAAATAGAGTGAGCTGGTGCGTTTCTGGCGCCAGTTTCCGTCGATCGTTGTTTCGATCTTTGAGTCGTGGTCCAGAGGACACTGCTCCCTAAGCGACTGTAGTAGCTCTCTGTGCAGCCCAACATCGGGCTTACCGCGCTTACACTGGACACAGTTGCCAACAAATCGCCTGCCATCGCCATATAGGTTGGGCCAAAACATGTGTTCCCGAACTCTGTTCAAGGTCTTGTAGAACCCCAAATGATCCCCTACCGCCGAATCGTGGAAATATCTGAGTGCCATGCTAACTCGTTCCTGTGGAATACAGACCTTCCCTTCACCACGGTTGTCTTCCCCTTTACACAAGACCCCACCCCCCGAAGACCTCGCCATCCGCCAACTGCTGCCGAATCGGTCCCCACCCGGGGTCCTCGGCCTGTTTGCCGGCTAAGTCGCAGAAGAAGCCGGGAATCTCAGAGAGAAGGAAATTCACCCCAAGATCCGGCTCCACGTGGCCCTTGCCTTCCCCAGACTCTGCCGCGAACATACGGCTGAGAGCGTCGCCAATTCATTGTCTCTGCCACTAATATGCCGAACCTGGAGATAAGTCTTGTCATCTTAACTTCGGTATGATTTTTAGCGATCTTATTAATCAAAGTTTAATGGCTGGCACTGGCCAAGTAACTCACGGAGGCTCATTGGTTTCAGTCCAGTTGTATTGCTCACCTGTTCTCCAGATAAGGTTGTGTAGTTTATGTCTCAGAAAAGTGTCTGCCCATCATGTGTGTTGTGTTAGAGATAATTGGCAGCGGTCGACGCTAGCATACAGGGAGCAGAGCACCACGGCGGCAGAGAGATATTTAAGGCCATGTCCTCTCCTTTACATCTTGGGTTATGTTGTCACTTTTGCGTGATTCCATCTTTCCGGTGGAGAACTATAGCATCCAAAGTTCAATTGCATTGCCAAGTTGAGTATATTTCTATGTCATTCTGTGCCTCGTGGATCTCTTGTATTGATCTGAATCCTTGTTCTGCTCGCGTCTATCGCCAATTCACACGAAATATTGAAGCAACCTTATTTTAAGGGTATTGTCATATAGTCATGTTCTAGTTGTAATCTTTCTAAGAATATTGTTGATTAATCAACTGAGTAAGTAAATTTGAAGGTCCGTTTGGTCGAAATTAAAGGACCCCCTTAAATGTTTTAGTCACTTTTATATAGTTTTGTTTAGGAAAGTTGGCTATCCGAACGTTAAATTTCTGTATTCTTACGCTTAATCTGTTTCTCCCCTGATTGCAAGTAGTGAGAGTTCTGCTATGAATTTTATGGACATTTGTGCTATTTAAGTAAAGTTTTACCTAAGTATTTTTACCTAGTCATATTCAAATTTCAAGTTTTAAGGGTCTCGTTCCACTTAACGAAATTTATTTATTATTTGTCCAACTGATCTGGCCTTGTAAGGCAGTCTCCTCTATTATTGTGATTGTGATTTTGTAATGCTTTTGATTGTAATAAAATATGTAGCAACTACAACGGATTACTATTGTGATTTTGGTGTGTCACTACCATACCCCATTTCATAGAGGATGAAATGTTTCATGAAATATATGAAAACCTGTTTTTGATACATTCAACCATTAAGACGGGTGGAATATAGGATGTAATGTTTTATGAAAGTATTTCAGTGCGAAGGAATTTTTAAAGCAAAATCTATGAAAATTGTGTTATTGAAAAATACGTGTTTCACTGTTTTTGGAACTACAACCTCCAAGAAGGTGCAATAGGGGCACCGGTTTCACTGACCCATAGCCTTCCAGCCCAACCTGCAAAGTATACGGACTTGAAATTTGTGGAAGGTGTAAATCTTACGCTGAAAGCGTCATTTAAGAAGAGATTGTTCGAAATTTCACTCCTAAGGAGGTGAAATATGGGTTGAAAGTTTTTTTTTTTTTAAATATGTCCCTATGTCGCTATTGAAGCTATAACTACAAAACTACGAAAATTGACATTTGGTGTCTCAGACAAAAAACAAAAAAGAAACAGGATTTTAGCATTTTCCGAAATTCTTCCAATGGGGGATAAAATAATTAGTGAAGGTTTTTTGAAAATAAATCATTATTAAAGAACTACTGGAGCCTTTTTATAGCTACATCTATGAAAATAGGTACTTGACATTTCGGTTGGATGTAAAAAAAATGTGTTTCGTGGCTTTTGGAAATTTATCTGACTAATAGAGTGAAATAGGGGATGAAAAGTTTTATGAAATATTTCACTATGAAAGCATTTTTAGAATTAAATGGATGAAGATTTGAATTAGACTCCTCGGTTCTAAATAGAAGAATACGTGTTTAACTGTTTTTGAAAACCCAACCCCTAAAGGGTGTGAGATGTTTCAGAAAAAGGTTCATTATGAAAGCATTACTAAATATATCAGACAATTCATATTCGGCTAATGTGTTACAATTTTTAAAAACTACGTGTTTTTCTGGTTTTGGAACTTCGAGCATAAGGGGATGAAAATTTTAATGAAATATTTATTGCGTTATATTAAAATATTTTAAATCTGCATCTATGAAAACCGGTATTTCACTTCTCAATTAGATATAAAGAAATATGCGTTAGGGAATGAAAGACTCTACGGAGATATCACCACAAGAATACAAAACGGCTTGATTAACAAAAACCTTGGACTCCAGCTGTCAGCATTGCTTTTTGGTCATTCAGTAAAAGACCATGCTTCAACGGCGTTAAGTTTAGAAAGTTTAGAAAGTGTTGCAGTTTATAAAAGACATAAAAAAACGATTAAAGAAAAAATTCTTTGCAGACCATGAACGGTCTACGCAAGTAAAGAAGCGGATGATAAGCTAGCTCTTTATGCAAATGAGTTGGTCAGTTTAAGTTCCGAGACATGTCATGCAGCAGGAACGGAATCCTATAGTTGCTACGATTGGCTAAAGGAAAAGTTTTGCAGAATCACGCAAAATCACTTCTGCAAGTGGCTGAGAATCTCGTAATGAATAAAAATTCTGTACTGAGAATTCCAAGGTGGGAGATGCAAGATTCCTCCCCCCCCCCCTTCCCCCTCCTCACAATGCTATCCTTCTTTACCTACAGAAAAATAAATAAATAAATAAATAAATAAAACTAGAGAAATTTCTACTGTGAAACTATTTGCATACAAGAGAACGGCCCTTGAAATTTAACTCTTCAAAGTTTTAAGCCCTGATCATTCCGGATATTGATCAGAAAGTGTTAATCCACCTGTGAAACCTGAGTATATAATCCCTGTGACATTTGATCAACGGTGTTCCATAAGGACAGGTTCTCATTCAAAACGTTCGAAAATTCAATTTCTTTGTAGTTGCAATTTTTAAAGGTGTACTTGTCTAGACCCTTGGAACGGAAAGGTTTTTATTTTTTTAATCCGTGCTTTACAAAAGTTTCTACAGCCCATTGTTTGAAGCAGTGTCATGGCTGCCATGAGCCGCGCGGGGTACCCGCCATGTCTCCAACGCCTTGTCACGGTTCGCGCGGCTCCCCCCGTTGGAGGTTCGAGTCCTCCTTCGGGCATGGTTGTGTGTGTGTTGTCCTTAGCATAAGTTACTGTAAGTAGTGTGCAAACATACGGACTGATGGTTCAAATGGCTCTGAGCACTTTGGGACTGAAGATCTGAGGTCATCAGTTTCCTAGAACTTAGAACGACTTAAACCTAACTAACCTAAGGACATCACACACATCCATGCTCGAGGCAGGATTTGAACCTGCGACCGTAGCGTTCGCGTGGCTCCCGACTGAAGTGCCTACAACCGCTCGGCCACATCGGCCGGTCTATCATGTGTTCTAGAAGAGCTGTACGGTCGTCAGTGGCGCCTGTTCTTTCGAGAACAGTTACTATCTTCATATCTATGGTTAAACGTTTCCCAGCCATTGACCTTCGTCTGTGCGAATGCGCACAGGTTGCCGGAACTCTTACGGGAATCGTCACCTTAGTGTGAGCCAGTAATGAGTGGATGGACAAATACCGATTAAGTACATTACGTAATCGGATTGTGGACGGTTGGGGATGTGAGTCTCACGGGAAGCGTGCGAGGGATAAATTCCTGCAGTCGTGCTGTTCATTTGTGCCCTCGATAGCTCAGATGGATTGAGCGTCTGCCTTGTAAGCAGGAGATTCTGGGTTCGAGTCCCAGTAGGGGCACACTTTTCAGCTGTCCCCATCGAAGTATATCAACAACACCTGTCGGCAGCTGAGGGTTTCAATTAATTATCAGTTGTGAAGGTGATTCGATGAACCCTTTACCAGGCACTTAAATGTGTTTTGCAGGGTTTCCATACAGATGTAGATGATAACTCGTCCCGTGTCGCACGTGCTCAAAAGGATTCATACTGCAGAATGCATGCAAACATACTCACCGAAAATACGGGCGAATATCAAGTGCAGGCTGCCGAGTGCTGCATATCCACCTTAGACAGATCGGCTTTTCCTGCCAAGAAGAACAGGAAGTTGCTGTCTAGGAACAATCAGAGCTAGAGGAAGGGTTGATAAATACTCTTTGAATTGCAGACTAAACGTAAATAACGAAAATACATTTTTGGTAAAAATTGGTCAAAACATAACCGTTTGCCCTCCGTATTGGATTAGCTGTTTTGAATATTGAAAATCTGACTCCAGATTCGTTTTCAGCGACATTAAAAATATATATGTAACACTCAGTTCATGCAAATCGAAGTAATAATATAACTAAATGTTTTCCCTAAACTTTGAACACTTTTTTTTCGAGTAACGATTTTCTCAGAACGGCATGCAGCATAAATTAAAAGTGGTTCGATCTCTTAACTTCTACCTCTGACCCCTAAATGTAAACACTTTTCTTAGGAACTTATAGCTATAATATGACATTTGTTAATATTAACTAATTTTTGTGTAGGCATAAGGAGTGAAACAAACCCCCAAAAATCAAACTCAAAGTTCGAATTAGCACTGTATCGTTAAATTTAAGGTTGTTTCATTGCGGTTAGGTAAGTGCTCCCATAAATTTTATGTATTATCGACTGATGTTATCCATTTTCAAATTCAGAGAAATAATGTAGTATCAACTGATGTTACCCATTTTTGAATTCAGGTAACATCTGACGTGGCACACTGCACGCACTCTGCGTACTCCAGTCTCGCAGGCCCTTGATCAAATCATAATTACGGGCGCCATTTTTTATTGAAAATCTAAAATTAAGCTCATAGTATTATCACTCGTAATTCCCAAACAGATCCTTCGAATGTATTTTCATTGTCTCAAAAAAAAATTTCAAATGTACCCTTTTTTGCTCATTTGTATGAGAACCTGGCCGTAACGCCGGAATATAGTCACGAGATTTTTTTTCAGAGACGCTGTACGTTCGCGAGAAGACTTTCGTTCTGCGCGTGTCGAAGGACATTCCCCAGATATTACTGTGTGTGTGCTACTCAGTCGTGCCATTTAAGTGTACATCTTTGCATAGTTTTCCTTTCACGATGTAAACAGTGTTCCGCTCAGTTGCTAACTGGCCAGTGAGTGGTTCCGAAGGTGTCGGATTTGCGGTGCGTTCGGTCTGCTAGGACAACAGCAGACACTGAGGAAGCTAGCTGCTGGGACGCAAGCGAACAATTTATGCCAAGTAAGACGAAGAGGACTATTCTAAAATTACGAGCCGTCTCAAAAGTGTTTACCATTGGTAAATCTTGCAGTTGAGTCTGACAAAACTGGCAGTTTTGCCTAGAGATACATTACAGAGAGAGATACAGGAAATCCCCCCACCCCCCTCAATGAATTTTTGGTTGTGATGACAGGCCGATTGGTAGTGTAGCCCGAGATCTAAGTTAGGTTGGAAGGTGGTAATTTGATTGAGAGTTGTTTACGCCAACGATTATGAATGCCGACTAAACGTTGTGCGAGCAGATTGCCCTGTAGCGTAGCCTAGTGTTTCCGTCCGCGCCACATTTAACACACTTTCTCTAACTGTGTACAAAAGTCTCACAACAGCCACGATAACTACGTTTCTGGTGGGGGGAGGGTAGAGTCCACTATGTAACTTTCACTGCAAATTTTAGTAACAGCATAAACTAACCGAAATAGAAGCGTAATTTTAACTATATTTCCTTTTGTGGGAAAATAATGGTTCTCCTCTTTCGGCAGCAACTGTAATATGTAGGCAACTTATTAGTTTTTTTTAACTCTGAATCATGATCTCAATAGACGCAGTGCTGTTTTTACGTTACTTGATTTGTGGTCTATAGTAAACCATGCAACGAATTGGTAAATTCTTTGAAGTTTGACGTGTGTTACATAGACGACGTCTGCAATGTTCGTAAGGCCAAGTTTGCATATATTCGGTGTCTGTTTTTTTTGGCCATGTACTGTATAATTAAGGGGAGGAGGATTATGTTCAAGGAGCAGTGCATTAGCAGTCTATGGAGAAATTGAGAATTTGGATCTAACGAACGGCATGCTCGGGCAGTTTGTGCTATTATGTTGACCACTGCGTAATTCGGACACAGTGATCATTGCCTCTCCCTAATAACCAGGGGACTCGGTTGCTAATCCTGGTCTGGCACGAATTTTCAACAGTGCCCATTGACTAAAGTCTGTGCCCATTGTATGCTAATATCATTGTTTCGGTGTTAAATTGTATTTTGTTCACGATACGTCGTTTAGCTTTTTCATGGATAACAGCTTTGAAAAGCGTACAGGTTGTAATGATATTCGCTCGTCGTTAGTCCAAGGCAACTATAGCGATTTATAAACACACTTGTAGTTCGTATTAAGCCTACATACTTAATAGTGTCCTGTGTTTCTTTACCAAGAACTACTTCGTAAGTAATTCCCCTGTAGTCGTATTTTGTTTTAGTATTTTGTTTAAATATTTATAGACTGCAGGCTTGGATGAAATATGAAATACATGTCCGAAGTTCCTGTTCATACTGCAGATACTGTTTCATCCGTACTAGGGCCCAAAACATTTCATCTAATACAGAAGGACACAATTTGTCTCGAGATTTAGCTATTTCTCGTAATAGAGGCCTTGCTTCGATATATTTTTTTCTAATTCTTGTTTGGATTTAATCTTAAAAGACACTAACTCTTCCACCAGTTATTCGATATGTGGTTTCATCCCTTTCGTAGCCTAGAGTTCCTAAACGGTCGATAATATTAATGATTTCCTTTCTCAATTTTATTTTCTTTAAAATCTCCTGTTTATGGTTATTGCTAACATGTTTCACGTTCTCACTTTTATTATTTTTATTTTTCTAGTTTTGTGACTGGTAGCCAAATTTTTTTTGAATCTAGTTTTTAATTCTGAAATAGTAACAGTTGAAGGTCAAGAGAAGATTGCGATCTATTTGAGGAGAGTGGCTTGGAGATTTTTTATAATAGACATACACAGGTCATGGGGATCCTTACCTATATAAATTTACTTCGAGTGTGATGTAGCCCATTCTCTTGGCATGATCTCGGCTGTATCGTAGCACATTGTCTCGGTTAGGTTGGGGATTTTAGTTGAGAGTTGCCGAAGTCAACGAAAGTGATTACAAAGTAAAGACTGTGCTAACAGAACGATCTGTAGCGTAGGCCAACACGTTCTTTCTGTCCTTTTAAAGCCTCTTTTAATTAAAAATAACTAAAGCTGCAAGATACAATCACAAAAACTGTGTTAGGTAATAGAGTAATCCCAGACTATTGTTGTGTAAGTTGTGTGCGTACACTATTTTTTTTTTTGGTCAGTGAATATACATTTTTTTACTCATTTGCTGGGTTTCAGTTTTCCCGTTTTCCGGCGAAAAACGTTTTCCTGTGAAGGGCCCATTAGCTTGTCGGTTATATTTGTGACTTTCTCGACGGTCAGTAATTTCGTGATAGTCCATCCACCGGCGTCATTGTTAACATCGAATATAGATTTAAGTATTAGGAAGGCTAATATGAAGCTAATGCATGAGTAGGTCTAATAATTAATAAAAATAGGAATGCGAGTAAGCTACTACAAACAGCATAGTGAATGCATTGTTGTGGCCAAGATAGCCACGAATCCCACGCCTACCAAAGTCGTAAAAGTAGTCCTCAGATGATGAAGAAATTGATGGAATGTGTGATGAGATAAAAGAAATCATTCAGATAGTGATGGGAGATGAAAATTTAATATTAATGGGTGACTGGAATTCGACAGTAGGAAATGGAAGAAAAGGAAACGTAGTAGGTGAATATGGAATGGGGGTAAAAAATTAAAGAGGAAGCCGCCTGGTAGGCTTTTGCCCAGAGCATAACTTAATCATAGCTAACACTCGGTTCAAAAATCATGAAAGAAGGTTGTTTACGTGAAAGAGACCTGGAGATACTGCAATATTTCATATAGATTATATAATGGTAAGACAGAGATTTAGGAACCAAATTTTAAATTGCATGACATGTCCAGGGGCAAATGTGGACTCTGATCACAATATATTGATTATGAACTGTAGATTAAAACTGAAGAAACTGGAAAAAGGTGGGAATTTAAGGAGATGGGACCTGAAAGAACTGACAGAATCAGAAGTTTTAGAGAGTTTCAGGAAGAGCATTAGGGAACAATCTACAGGAATGGGGGAAAGTAATACTGTGTGATGGCGGATCTGAGTGGTGTACTGTGAAGGGGAGGGGGTTCCTCCGGGATCAGTGTTGGGGCCGCTCCAGTTCCTTATTTATATAAATGATATGCCCTCAAGTACTACGGGTAACTCTAAAATATATCTGTTTGCTGATGACACTAGCTTGGTAGTAAAGGATGTTCTGTGCATCATTGACTCCGTTTCAAGTAGTGCAGTACATGACCTCAGTCCATGGCTTGTAGAAAATAAACTAACGTTAAATCACAGTAAGATTCAGTTTTTACAGTTTCTAACACACAATTCAACAAAACCTGACGTTTTAATCTCACAGCATGGGCATATGATTAGTGAAACTGAACGGTTCAAATTCCTAGGTGTTCAAATAAATAGTAAGGTGTTGTGGAAAGCCCACGTTCAGGATCTTGTTCAAAGACTTAATACTGCCATTTTCACTATTCAAACGGTACTGACAGTGAGTGATACTTCGACAAGTAAATTAATCTACTTTGCTTATTTCCATTCACTTATGTCGCATGGTATTATGTTTTTGGGTAACTCTTCCCATTCTAGAAGGATATTTTTGGCTCAGAAACTGGAGGTTCGGGCAAAAAGTGGTGTGAGTTCATGAAACTCTTGTCGACCTCTGTTCAGGGAGTCTGGGTATTTTGACGTTGGCCTCTCAATATGTATATTCCTTACTGTCGTTTCTTGTTACCAATATTAGTTTATTTCCAACAATAAGTAGCTTTCACTCGGTTAATACTCGGGAGAAATCAAACCTCCATTTGGATCGGACTTCCTTAACTCTTGTGCAAAAATGTGTGCAGTATACTGCTGCATCCATTTTCAATAAGCTGCCACTCGAATTCAAAAATCTTAGCAGTAATCCACGCGCTTTCAAATCGAAACTGGAGTGTTTCCTCATGGGTCACTCCTTCTATTCTGTCGAGGAGTTAATTGAAAAATTAAGCTGATTCTCATTGTACTGCTGATAGCGTTTGCTTAAACTTATCCACTGATTTTCTCTCAGGTTCATGAATATGTATTTTTATCTCTTATTACTTTTATGTTGTAAGTTCATGTGTCGCCCTAACCGCCGTCTGCTTCACGTCTGCTGTTCAGCGAGCTACCTTAATTTAAGTATTAACTGTATTTTTCTTACTTGTCACTTCATCTTCCGTGTGTTTTTGCTTTTAGGAAGCTTTGATTGTCGAGTGCTAGTAATAGAGTTACATAGATTTCGTGTTTGTTTTGAATACAGTCAGAGAGAGTCCTTGTAGTCAGCCATAGTGCCAGTAGTGCTAGTGTTTGTTTCGAATGCAATCCAGAGACAGGTAGTGCTATTTTCATTGTTTTCTACAAGAAGAGGTTAGCAATCACATTTTAGTCAGTAATCAGCCGCCCTTAATGAATTAGCAGTCTACTTAAAAGTTGATTAAGTCTCTTCAGTAAATTGATTCCTTATGATGGATAGGATGTGTGACTTATGTGTACGGACGCTGGCCACTCTTCGCGAACAGCTGAGCGTGTTGATGGCCGCGGTCAGCCGTCTTCAGGCTGCTGCCCCGGAGTGTAGCGGCAGTGGGGAGTCTGGTGCGTCACATGGTGCACCCCAGGTGTTAGACGCTTCACCCACTGTCCCTGCTGTCGAGACATCTTCGCGGGTACCGGGCGCGGTTGGGCCACCCTCTCCCCAAGAGGAGTGGCGGGTTCAGCGGCGTTCGCGGCGCACGAGGCGGAGGGTCAATGTTGAGGCTGGCCGTGTGGCATCGCCCGCTCTGCCTGTGAATGGACATGTGGCTGCTCCTTCAGCAAGGTCCAAGCAGGCACACGGGGGGAGGGGTTTATTAGTTATTGGGAGCTCCAACGTTAGGCTGGTGATGGAGCCCCTTAGGGAAATAGCGGAAAGGTCGGGGAAGAAGGCCAGTGTTCACTCTGTCTGCTTGCCGGGGGGTCTCATCCGAGATGTGGAGGGGGCCCTACCGGCGGCGATAGAGAGCACTGGGTTCACCCGACTGCAAATTGTTGCTGATGTCTGCACCAATGACTCCTGCTGTCTGGGTTCAGAGGTCATCCTCAGTTCCTACAGGCGGTTGGCGGAGTTGGTGAAGGCAGAAAGCCTCGCTCGCGGGGTGGAATCAGAGCTGACTATTTGTAGTATCGTTCCTAGAACCGATCGCGGTCCTCTGGTTTGGAGCCGAGTGGAAGGCTTAAACGAGGCTCAGACGATTCTGCGGAGAGCTGGGGTGCAAATTTCTCGACCTCCGCAATGGGGTGGAGAAATGTAGGGTCCCCCTGAATAGGTCAGGCGTGCACTACACGCCGGAAGCGGCTACAAGGGTAGCGGAGTACGTGTGGAGTGCACATGTGGTTTTTTTTTTAGGTTAGAGAATTCCCTCCCTAGGCCCGACAAGACGCCTCCTGAGACGCGGCAAGGCAGGAGTAGGCAAAATGCAACAGGGATTAACAATATTAATGTGCTAATAGTAAACTGCAGGAGCGTCTATAGAAAGGTCCCAGAATTGCTCTCATTAATAAACGGTCACAACGCCCATATAGTACTAGGGACAGAAAGTTGGCTGAAACCACATGTAAACAGTAATGAAATCCTAAACTCAGATTAGAATGTATATCGCAGAGAAAGGCTGGACAGTAAAGGGGGAGGTGTGTTTATAGCGATAAGAAGTGCAATAGTATCGAAGGAAATTGACGGAGATTCTAATTGTGAAATGATTTGGGTGAAGGTCACGGTTAAAGCAGGCTCAGACATGGTAATTGGATGTCTCTATAGGCCCCAGGCTCAGCAGCTGTTGTGGCTCAGCACCTGAAGAATAATTTGGAAAATATTTCGAGTAGATTTCCCCACCATGTTATAGTTCTGGGTGGAGATTTTAATTAGCTGGATATAGACTGGGAGACTCAAACGTTCATAACGGGTGGCAGGGACAAAGAATCCAGTGAAATATTTTTAAGTGCTTTATCTGAAAACTACCTTGAGCAGTTAAACAGAGAACCGACTCGTGGCGATAATATATTAGACGTTCTGGTGACAAACAGACCCGAAATATTTGAATCAGTTAATGCAGAACAGGGAATCAGCGATCATAAAGCGGTTACTGCATCGACGATTTCAGCCGTAAATAGAAATATTAAAAGAGGTAATAAGATTTTTCTGTTTAGCAAAAGTGACAAAAAGCAGATTACAGAGTACCTGACGGCTCAACACAAAAGTTTTGTCTCAAGTACAGATAGTGTTGAGGATCAGTGGACAAAGTTCAAAACCATCGTACAATATGCGTTAGATGAGTATGTACCAAGCAAGAACGTAAGAAATGGAAAAGAGCCACCTTGGTACAACAACCAAATTAGAAAACTGCTGCGGAAGCAAAGGGAACTTACCAGCAAACATAAACATAGCCAAAGCCTTGCAGACAAACAAAAATTACGCGAAGCGAAATGTAGTGTGAGGAGGGCTATGAGAGAGGCTTTCAATGAATTCGAAGGTAAAGTTGTATGTACTGACTCTGCAGAAAATCGTAAGAAATTTTGGTCTTATGTCAAAGCGGTAGGTGGATCAAAACAAAATGTCCAGACACTCTGTGACTAAAATGGTACTGAAACAGAGGATGACAGACTAATGGCCGAAATACTAAATGTCTTCTTCCAAAGCTGTTTCACAGAGGAAGACTGCACTGTGCTTCCTTCTCTTGAAGTCGCACAGTTGACAAAATGGTAAATATCGAAATAGACGACAGAGGGATAGAGAAATAATTAAAATCGCTCAAAAGAGGAAAGCCCTCTGGTCCTAATGGGATACCAGTTCGATTTTACACAGAGTACGCGAAGGAACTTGCCCCCCTTCTTGCAGCGGTGTACCGTAGGTCTCTAGAATAGCGAAGCGTTCCAAAGGATTGGAAAAGGGCACAGGTCATCCCCGTTTTCAAGAAGGGACGTCGAACAGATGTGCAGAACTATAGACCTATATCTCTAACGTCGATCAGTTGTAGAATTTTGGAACACGTATTATGTTCGAGTGTAGTGTCTTTTCTGGAGACTAGAAATCTACTCTGTAGGAATCAGCATGGGTTTCGAAAAAGACGGCCGTGTGAAACCCAGCTCGCGCTATTCGTCCACGAGACTCAGAGGGCCTTAGACACGGGTTCACAGGTAGATGCCGTGTTTCTTGACTTCCGCAAGGCGTTTGACACAGTTCCCCACAGTCGTTTAATGAACGAAGTAAGAGCATACGGACTATCAGATCAGTTGTGTGCTTGGATCGAGGAGTTCCTAGATAACAGAACGCAGCATGTCATTCTCAATGGAGAGAAGTCTTCCGAAGTAAGAGTAATTTCAGGTGTGCCGCAGGGGAGTGTCATAGGACCGTTGCTATTCACAATATTCATAAATGACCTGGTGGATGACATCGGAAAGTCTCTGAGGCTTTTTGCAGATGATGCTGTGGTGTATCGAGCGGTTGCAACAATGGAAAATTGTACTGATATGCAGGAGGATCAGCAGCGAATTGACCCATTGTGCACGGAATGGCAATAGAATTTCAATGTAGACAAGTGTAATGTGATGCGAATATATAGAAAGATAGGTCCCTTATCATTTAGCTACAAAATAGCAGGTCAGCAACTGGAAGCAGTTAATTCCATAAATTATCTGGGAGTACGCATTAGGAGTGATTTAAAATGGAATGATCATATAAAGTTGATCGTCGGTAAAGCAGATGCCAGACTGAGATTCATTGGAAGAATCCAAAGGAAATGCAATCCGACAACAAAGGAAGTAGGTTACAGTACGCTTGTTCGCCCACTGCTTGAATACTGCTCTGCAGTGTGGGATCCGCACCAGATAGGTTTGATAGAAGAGATAGAGAAGATCAACGGAGAGCAGCGCGCTTCGTTGCAGGATCATTTAGTAATCGCGAAAGCGTTACGGAGATGATAGATAACCTCCAGTGGAAGACTCTGCAGGAGAGACGCTCCGTAGCTCTGTATGGGCTTTTGTTGAAGTTTCGAGAACATACCTTCACCGAAGAGTCAAACAGTGTATTGCTCCTTCCTACTTATATCTCGCGAAGAGACCACAAGGATAAAATCAGAGAGATTAGAGCCCACACAGAAGCATACCGAGAATCCTTCTTTCCACGTACAATACGAGACTGGAATAGAAGGGAGAACCGATAGAGGTACTCAGGGTACCCTCCGCCACACACCGTCAGGTGGCTTGCGGAGTACGGATGTAGATGTGTATACTGACACGTTCCATGACCTTGAAGATTTGCTCCTCAATTTGGGCCTACTGAACTTGACATGCGCTAAGAAAGAGGGTAACAGAAGATATATTGAATTTAATTTATGAAAGGAGAAAATACAAAAATGCTGTAAATTAAGCCGACAAAAAGAAATTCAAACGTCTCAAAAATGAGATTGACAGGAAGTGCAAAATGGCTAAGCAGGGATATCTAGAGGACAAACGTAAGGATGTAGAGGCGCATATCACTAGGGTTATGATAGATACTGCCTAAAGGAAAATTAAAGAGACCTTTAGAGAAAAGAGTTTCACTTGTATGCATATCAAGAGCTCAGATGGAAACCCTGTTATCAGCAAAGAAGGGATTGCAGAAAGGTGGAAGGTGTATATAGAGGATCTATACAAGGGCAATGTACTTGAGGACAATATAATGGAAATGGAAGAGGATGTAGATGAAATGGGAGATGACATACTGCGTGAAGAGTTTGACAGAGCACTGAAAGACCTTAGTGGAAATAAGGTTCCGGGAGTAGGCAACATTCCATTAGAACTACTGACAGGCTTGGGAGACCCAGCTCTGACAGAACGTTACCTTCTGAAGAGCAATATGTATGAGACAGCCGAAATACCGTCAGACTTCAAGAAGAATGAAATAATTCCAATTTCAAAGAAAGCTGGTGTTGACAGATGTGAAAATTACCGAACTATCAATTTAATAAGTCACAACTGCAAAATACTAACGCAAATTCTTTACAGACGAATGGAAAAAATGGTAGAAGCCGACCCCAGGGAAGACCAGTTTGGATTCCGTAGAAATACTGGATCATGTGAGGCAATACTGACCCTACGACTTATCTTATAAAGTAGATTAAGGAAAGGCAAACCTACGTTTCTAACATTTGTAGACTTAGAGAAATCGTTTGACAATGTTGACTGGAATACTCTTTCAAATTCTGAAGGTGGCAGGGGTAAAATACAGGGAGCGAAAGGCAATTTACAATTTGTACAGAAAGCAGGTGGCAGTTATAAGAGTCGAGGGATATGAAAGAGAAGCAGTGGTTGGGAAGGGAATGAGACATGGTTGTAGACTATCCCCAATGTTATTCAATCTGTTTATTGAGCAAGCAGTAAAGGATACAGGAGAAAAATTCTGAGTAGAAATTAAAATCCATGGATAAGAAACTAAAACCTTGAGGTTTGCCGATGACGTTCTAATTCAGAGACAGCAAAGAACCTAGAAGAGTAGCTGAACAGAATGAAGTGTCCTGAAAGGATGATATAAGATCAGCATCAATAAAAGCAAAACGAGGATAATGGAATGTAGTCGAATTAAGGTGGGTGATGCTGAGGGAATTAGATTAGGAAATGAGACATTTAAAGTAGTAAAGGAGTTTCGCTATTTAGGGAGCAAAATAACTAATGACGGTCAAAGTAGAGAGGATATAAAATGTCGACTGTCAATGGTAAGAAAAGTGTTTCTAAAGAAGAAAAATTTGTTAACATAGAGTATAGCTTTAGGTATCAGGAAGTCTTTTCTCCGAGTATTTGTATGGAGTGTAGCCACGTATGGAAGTGAATAATGGACAATAAATAGTTTGAACAAGAAGAGAATAGAAGCTTTCGAAATGTGGTGATACAGAAGAATGTTGAAGATTAGATGGATAGATCACATAACTAATGTGGAGGTATTGAAAAGGATTCTGGAGAGGAGAACTTTGTGGCACAACTTGACTAGAAGATGGGGTCGGATGGTAGGACACGTTCTGAGGCATTAAGGGATCACCAATTTAATATTGGAGGGCAGCGTGGAGGGTAAAAATCGAGGAGGGAGACCAGGAGATGAATACACTAAGCAGATTCACAAGGATGTAGGTTGCAGTGGGTACTGGGAGATGAAGCTTCCGCAAGATACAGTAGCATGGAGAGCTGCATCAAACCAGTCTGTGGACTGAAAACAACAACAACAACAACAACAACAACAAAAACAACAACAAGGTATTTGTCTGATGTGTAACCTTCAACAGAATTGGGGCTGACAAGAGGGTTAGATTATATGTACTTTCCATTGAAATTGATCCATAATGGGGAGATACTTAATGGGAAAATAATATGCTACTTTATTATCCACAGACCGCAAATGGACTGATCATGAACGAGGATAGAAAATTTAGTCACACTTCTGATTGTGCACGTATTATTTGCCCCCCCCCCCTCTCTCTCTCTCTCTCTCTCTCTCTCTCTCTCTCTCTCTCTCTCTCTCTCTCTCTCTCTCTCTCTCTCTCTCTCTCTCTCTCTCTATCGCGCGCGCACGCGCTAGTTCTACTAAATAATTCAATTCATTAATGGTGTAGGAAGAGATGGTTAGCAAGAAATTCTTTAGGCTCCTCGTAAAGTGAAATCTGTCAGTAGTAAAGCTTTTTATGGCTGCCGGCAAGTTATTGAAAACATCGTTCTCCTTAATGATGGAGACTTTCTTGCACCAAAGTAATTAACTTACCAATTTTTCATGAATAATATATTCATAGTGAAATTTTTAGAAAAATTTTGAAAGACAGGTTTTGCGGGCAAAATTTCAAACATAAAAAGACCATAGTGTTCATTATAATACAACTTCTCCATGGTTTTTAATTCCTACTCCGAAGTTTTCTTTTGTTTCCTTTACTTCTTGCTCAGCAGACAGATTGAATAACATCGGGGATAGGCTACAACCCTGTCTCACTCCCTTCCCAACCACTGCTTCCCTTTCATATCCCTCGACTCTTCATGCCCTCGAGTAAGAAAACTGACCGTTAGAATTCCATGGTTCTGGGATAAATGGTTTGAGAGGAAAGGTACATTTAGTTAGAAAAGTTACGGAAAATTTAAAGTTGTATTGCACTTAACAACGTACATGCACTCATTTAAATTCATAGTTTCTTTCACTTTCCAATAGTACGCATGCTGTACAAAAACATAACATTTGTTTCATGATATTTACTTTTTTTATTTGTTGCAAGTCTTCTAGAACTTCTCTCGAAAACTTTGTGGGTAGATCTTGGCATTTGTTTTGTTCAGAAACGTTATTACTGTAGCAAACAACTGACTACGAGACAAGAAAAAATGTATTCAATAGGTGAAAGCTCAAAGCTACGGGTAAAATGTCCCTAGGCTTATCATCTCAAAGAAGAGCTGGCACAGAGAAACAAGTGGGCATGTCTTACATAGCAAGCTGCCATTTAAACCGACATTTAGGACCTTCAAATAAGGATTTGGACTAAAATACTTCCATATTCGCACTAAGTGTAAATATAACTGGTACAATCACCAATAAACAAAATTATTTGCATTGTTTTCGGGGTTCCTTTTGCCTTTCGGAATAAATATATTGCGAATCAGTAGTTAACGTACCTGGTTCCCCAAACAGGAGACGACTAGAAACTTCCGTAATGTGGTGGTGTAGAAGAATGCTAAAAAAGTTTTGATCGAATAGCTGATGGGGAGATACGAAATCAGATTAGGGAGCAGAGAAATTAATGGCACAAATTGACAAAAAGAAGCGATCGTGGGTAAATGTCATATTTCGATTCCACCCATCCGCTGTGACCCATGACGTTCTGCATGACGTTGATTAGTTGCATTTTGAAGGATACCAGTGGCCTTATTAAATGTTAACTGTTATTGCCTTCGTTTCTAGAGCAATTTATAATGTTAGTTAACTATGATTTTTTTCGGAATATATCGTGATGAACTCTGGGAGGAACCACAGAACACAGCTTAAATTGTCCTTGAAGAAACGAGTAGTGATTGTATTTTTATCTTTCTTATCCGACACGTTGGGGAATCCAAGGTATAATGGGGTACACAGTTGATAACTTTGATTAAATGTACAAAATTGATAAATAAGAGAGTTACAAATTTTTATATGAACACATTATGATGTATTAATCACAAAAATACAAGAACATTGCCATAAAATAAAACAACAATATTTTCTCACTCAAAAACAGAAATTTATATCATTTGCAAGAGGCAGAATGGGGTAGTAAATACAAGTGATTACAAAAACGTATAAAATTATCGGAAATGCAGAAAATATTGGCTTGCTCGGTATATTTTTTTTAGTTTAAAGTGAGTATTAATATCAAACTACAGTTTTCATGTATCGTATCCTTTTCTTGAGGCTGTTTACAAAATTCACACACGGGGAGACACTCATCATCTTCGCTATCTATTCCTGCACAAGAATCGTGTGTCCATTTTTTGCACGTGGAACAAGCGACCCAACCTCCAACTGATTTTGAATATAACCCACCACAGTATACACATTGACAGTCAGAACTTTCCTCGTAATCACTCTCGTTAGTATTGTATTCTCTCTCCTTTTTTCCATTTACCTTCAGACTCTTTCTCTCTTTTTTGAGTTCTTAATTTTATTCTCTTTCGCAAAAAGTTTTCTGTTTGCTCTTTCTTCTTTGTCAAAGTTCTTTTTTCTATTTCTCCCATTAATGACTTTTAACTCTTTTTTTGTACGGCGAATCAGTTAAAACAACGTTGTTACCCCTTTTCAGTCTCGCTCTTTTCTTGCTTTCGTTAACTTTTGACAAGAAAATCAGAATCTCAGGTGAAATATGAAATGAGGAGGTTGTGTTGTCAGTTGTCCTCAAAGAACACCCAAGATTAGAACAATTAGCCTCAATAACTTTGTTATTCTTAGGCGGCAGTTCATTGTAACAATTTGCTGAAACCTCGTCCGCTTGATTATCCAGCCCGTTTGAGTCGTCTTTTTCAGCTGGTGTGCTAGGTGGAGGCAATTCCAATTGTTCAGATATAATAACCTCTTTATCTGACGGCCTATCACGTCCGCTGTCAGTTGTGTCTGCCGGGAGGAAGTGTGCGTCGTGAATATGGATGGGTCCGTGGGCCATATTGCAGTAGCTCTGTGGCCATCCATGCGGTGCTGTGGACCTCAGCGCAACCTCCTGCTGCCAGTCATAACTCAAATTCTTCCTGCTTCTTCTTTCGTGGAAAAATAATCGTAGGAGGAATGTCAGCTCCGCTTGCTGACGTACTAATGAGGATGGTTGCAGTTTCGCCCCTTTCTGCAGAGGTTAACGATCGCACTGGACGGTTCCCTTTGCAAGCTGCGATGGTCGATTAGTTTTTAGCATTAACCGAGACGCCTGTTCCATCACAGTTAGTTATTTGAGAAGTAATTAGTTTGTGATTGTCAGTTACATCTGTAAGCAACGAAAAAAACCTATCGACAGCTACTTTATTAAAATCCATGATTCTTGTACCAGATGTTGCTTCGGGCTTGCGAACAAACCCGCATTTGCTTCTTCATTGTTTCATGATGTAATAAAGATTTCGATTTGTTTTGCTCGAAATTTTCGAAAAGGTATCTGTGAAACGTGCAAAAATTGAAATGGCAAAACTGTGCACCTGCCGAAATACGAGTGCGTATACTCATTTGAAAAAATGTTCCTAAACTGCTTCTGATACGCTAGAGGTTACCGCACAGTAAACAGCAATTGCAGTTGACCGTTTGCCTGCACCGTATAAAGTACGGCCAATAAAATATTTTTGTAGGGAGGACACATCATCTCATCCTGAATGGAGAGTTCATCTATACGTGTAAAAGTAACCACTTGTGCCAGAGGGAAGTGTGTTGGGAGCCTTACTGTTCATGTTGTATATTAACATTACAGATAATATAAGAAAGCTCACATATTTCGAAAATGATGCAGAAATCGACATTGAGGTAACAAAGTTCGTGTGAAGCGATATGCACATACAGGGGATAGCAAAAATGTGACCACCTATACTTGCATCTACATGGATACTCTGCAAATCACATTTAAGTGCCTGGCAGATAGTTCATCGAACCATCTTCACAAGTCTCTATTATTCCAATCTCGCATAGCAGCCGGAAAGAATGATCACCTGTGTCTTTCCATACGAGCTCTGACTTCCCTTATTTTATCGTTGTGGTCGTTTCTCCCAACGTAGGTCGGTGTCAACAAAATATTTTCGCATTCGGAGGAAAAAGTTGGTGATTGGAATTTCGTGAGAAGATTCCGTCGCAACGAAAAACGCTTTTCTTTTAAAGATGTCCAGCCAAAATCCTGTATCATTTGTGTGACACACTCTCTCATATTTCGCGATAATAGAAGGACGTGCTGCCTTTCTTTGGACTTTTTCGATCTACTCCGTCAGTCCTATCTTTTAAGGATCCCACATTTCCCAGCAGTATTCTAAAAGAGGACGGACAAGCGTAGTGTAGGCAGTGTCCTTTGTAGGTCTGTTACGTTTTCTAAGTGTTGTGCCAATAAAACGCAGTCTTCGGTTAGCCTTAACCGCAACATTTTCTATGTGTTCTTTCCAATTTAAGTTGTTCGTTATTGTGTAATAATAATAGCGTGTGACGAGGGCCTCCCATCGGGTAGATCGTTCGCCTGGTGCAAGTCTTTCGATTTGACGCCACTTCGGCGACTTGCGCGTCGATGGGGATGAAATGATGATTAGTACAACGCAACACCCAGTCCCTGAGCGGAGAAAATCTCCGACCCAGCCGGGAATCTAACCCGGTCTTTTAGGATTGACAGTCTGTCGTGCTGACCACTCAGCTACCGCGGGCGGACGTTAGTTATTGTAACACCTAGTTAGTTAGTTGACTTTACGGCTTTTAGATTAGACTACAACTTCTCTGATAGTGATTCGTCCATTCTGCTTCACCAGCAATATTGCGGGATCAGTAACGACCTGATTTGCGGATATTGCGGGCGTACCTTAACTGGCTTCTGTCTTCATTGATTAGCGGATACTTTTGAAATGGTTGTACCACTCCTTTAGCCCTGCAGTACCCATTACTTTGTCCACAAACACACGATGGTTTCAACTTGAGAATCGCCAAGCTTGGAGCCAAATGTCATGTAAAGACATCATTTTGCTCAGAATACTAAATCCAACGTGTACGACTTGCAAGTGTTCCGAAGTAGTGGAGAAAATCAGGTATGTGTGCTAAATATGCCTGAAAACATGAGCCCATGCGCGCCCTGATACCATTGTTGATTTCAACAATTAAAAAAGGTCGGATATTTTTTGAACAGCTCATGTATATAAGCCATCGCCAGTGATGTCGAAAGAGCAAGATACCCCTAACTACGGCAGTTGTATAGGTAGTTCGAATGGAGCGGTCTATTGTCTGACGTATCTCCATAACAGCTCCGAACCGAATACCCCAAAGTCCGACAAATGGTGCAAATGGCTCTGAGCACTATGGGTCTTAACATCTATGGTCATCAGTCCCCTAGAACGTAGAACTACTTAAACCTAACTAACCTAAGGACATCACACAACACCCAGCCATCACGAGGCAGACAAAATCCCTGACCCCGCCGTGAATCGAACCCGGGAACCCAGACGCGGAAAGCGAGAACGCTACATTCACGTCAGGAATCAAGTTGTGCTCAGAAGGGCGCAAGTCCGGGGCTGTCTCAGGCCGATACTGATCTTCGGCCTGACGTGGCTGCTTGTCCTGTTCCAGGGGTTGCCCCTCAGTCTGCAAAGATCCGAGCAGTCGCAGAGGGTGGTCTTACTGGTAGTTGGGAGCTCCAACGTCAGGCGCGTAATGGGGCCCCTTAGGGATATGGCAGCAAGAGAGGGGAAGAAAACCAATGTGCAATCCGTTTGCATACCGGGGTGAGTCATTCCAGATGTGGAAAGGGTCCTTCCGGATGCCATGAAGGGTACAGGTTGCACCCATTTGCAGGTGGTCGCTCATGTCGGCACCAATGATGTGTGTCGCTATGGATCGGAGGAAACCCTCCCTGGCTATCTGATTTGGTGAAGACTGCCAGTCTCGCTAGCCGGATGAAAGCAGAGCTCACCGCTCACCATCTGCAGCATCGTCGACAGGACTGACTGCGGACCTTTGGTAAAGAGCTGAGTAAAGGGTCTGAATCAGAGGCTGAGATTGTTCTGCGACCGTGTGGGCTGCAGATTCCTCGACTTAAGCCATAGGCTGGTGGGGTTTCGGGTTCCGCTGGACAGGTCAGGAGTCCACTACACGCAACAAGCGGCTACACGGGTAGCAGGGGTTGTGTGGCGTGGGCTGGGCGGTTTTTTTAGGTTAGATGGCCTTGGGCAAGTACAGAAAGGGCGGCAGCCTTAACGAGTTCGGGGCAGAGCAGGACATGCGGGGACCAAGCAGCAATCGGTATTGTAATGGTAAACTGTCGAAGCTGCGTTGGTAAAGTTCCGGAACTTCAAGCGCTGATAGAAAGCACCGAAGCTGAAATCGTTATAGGTACAGAAAGCTGGCTGAAACCAGAGAGGAATTCTGCCGAAATTTTTACAAAGTTATAGTCAGGTAGAAAGGATAGATGGCATGCAACCGGTGGTGGAGAGTTAGTCGCTGTTAGTAGAAGTTTATCCTGTAGTGAAGTAGAAGTGGATAGTTCCTGTGAATTATTATGGGTGGAGGTTACACGCAACAGCCGAGCTAGGTTAATACTTGGCTCCTTTTACCGACCTCCCGACCCAGCAGCATTAGTGGCAGAACCACTGAGAGAAAATTTGGAATACATTTCACATCAATTTTCTCAGCATGTTATAGTCTTAGGTAGAGATTTCAATTTACCAGATATAGACTGGGACACGCAGATGTTTAGGACGGGTCGTAGGGACAGAGCGTCGAGTGACATTATACTGAGTGCGCAATCCGAAAATTACCTCGAGCTATTAAACAGAGAACCGACTCGTGGAGATAACATCTTGGACCTACTGATAACAAACAGACCCAAACTTTTCGACTCTGTATGTGCAGAACAGGGATTAGTGATCATAAGGCTGTTGCAACATCCCTGAATATGGAAGTTAATAGGAATATAAAAAGAGGGAGGAAGGCTTACGTGTTTAGCAAGGGTAATAGAAGGCAGATTTCAGTCTACCTAACAGATCAAAACGAAAATTTCTGTTCTGACACTGACAATGTTGAGTATTTTTGGAAAAAGTTCAAGGCAATCGTAAAATGCGTTTTAGACAGGTACGTGTAGAGTAAAACTGTGAGGGACGTGATAAACCCACCGTGGTTCAACAACAAAGTTAGGAAACTACTGCGAAAGCAAAGACAGCTTCACTCCAAATATAAACGCAGCCAAAACCTCTCAGACAAACAGGAGCTAAACGATGTCAAAGTTATCGTAAGGAGGGCTATGCGTGAAGCGTTCAGTGAATTCGAAAATAAAATTCTATGTACCGACTTGACAGAATATCCTAGAAAGTTCTGGTCTCACGTTAAATCAGTAAGTGGTTGGAAACAGCGTGTCCAGACACTCCGGCGTGATGATGGCATTGAAACAGAGGATGACAGGCGTAAAGCTGAAATACTAAACATCTTTTTCCAAAGATGTTTCATAGAGGAAGACCGTAGTGCAGTTCCTTCTCTAAATCCTAGCAGAAACGAGAAAATGGCTGACATCGGAATAAGTGTCCAAGGAGTAGAAAAGCAACTGGAATCACTCAACAGAGGAAAGTCCACTGGACCTGACGGGGTACCAATTCGATTCTACACAGTACGCGAAAGAACTTGCCCTCCCTTTTAACAGCCGTGTACCGCAAGTCTCTAGGGGAACGGAAGGCTCCAAATGATTGGAAAAGAGCACAGGTAGTCCGAGTCTTCAAGAAGGGTCGTAGAGCAGATGCGCAAAACTATAGACCTATATCTCTGACGTCGATCTGTTGTAGAATTTTAGAACATGTTTTTTGCTCGAGTATCATGTCGTTTTTGGAAACCCAGAATCTACTCTGTAGGAATCAACATGGATTCCGGAAACATCCATCGTGTGAGACCCAACTCACTTTATTTGTTCATGAGACCCAGAAAATATTAGATACAGGCTCCCAGGTAGATGCTATTTTTCTCGACTTCCGGAAGGCGTTCGATACAGTTCCGCACTGTCGCCTGATAAATAAAGTAAGAGCCCACGGAATATCAGACCAGCTGTGTGGCTGGATTGAAGAGTTTTAACAAACAGAACACAGCATGTTGTTGTCACTGGAGAGACGTCTACAGACGTTAAAATAACCTCTGGCGTGCCACAGGGGAGTGTTATGGGACCATTACTGTTCACAATATATATAAATGACCTAGTAGATAGTGTCGGAAGTTCCATGCGGTTTTTCGCGGATGATTCTGTAGCATACACAGAAGTTGCAGCATTAGAAAATTGTAGCGAAATGCCGGAAGATCTGCAGCG
This sequence comes from Schistocerca gregaria, assembly GCF_023897955.1. Lineage (NCBI taxonomy): Eukaryota > Metazoa > Arthropoda > Insecta > Orthoptera > Acrididae > Schistocerca > Schistocerca gregaria. The sequence continues at coordinate 9,271,174 of NW_026061795.1, forward strand.
GATAGGCCCTTGGTGCAGGGAGTGGCAACTGACCGTTAACATAGACAAATGTAATGTATTGCGAATACATAGAAAGAAGGATCCTTTACTATATGATTATATGATAACGGAACAAACACTGGTAGCAGTTACTTCTGTAAAATATCTCGCAGTATGCGTGCGGAACGATTTGAAGTGGAATGATCATATAAAATTAACTGTTGGTAAGGCGCGTACCAGGTTGAGATCCATTGGGAGAGTCCTTAGAAACTGTAGTTCATCAACAAAGGAGGTGGCTTACAAAACACTCGTTCGACCTATACTTGAGTATTGCTCATCAGTGTGGGATCCGTAGCAGATCGGGTTTGCGGAGGAGATCCAAAGAAGAGCGGCGCGTTTCGTCATAGGGTTATTTGGTAACCGTGATAGCGTTACGGAGATGGTTGACAAACTCAAGTGCCAGACTCTGCAAGAGAGCCGCTCTTCATCGCGGTGTAGCTTGCTCGCCAGATTTCGAGAGGGTGCGTTTCTGGATGAGGTATCGAATATATTGCTTCCCCCTACTTATACCTCCCGAGGAGATCACGAATGTAAAATTAGAGAGATTAGAGAGCGCACGGAGGCTTTCAGACAGTCTTTCTTCCCGCGAACCATACGCGACTGGAACAGGAATGGGAGGTAATGACAGTGGCACGTAAAGTGCCCTCCGCCACACACCGTTGGGTGGCTTGCGGAGTATAAATGTAGATGTAGATGAGTGTGGTGCGTGATGCGGCGCTCCCCATCCCCATATACCGATGAAATCAGTCACGACTTGAACCGAGCGTGCCCGAACATTGTCCTGCCAAATGATGGCCGCCTCCTGCAGAAAGTGACGCCGCTTCTTTCTCTCAGTTGCTTTTCTACTTTGTAACACAGTCTGTTTCGTTTTCGAGTCCAAACCGCTTAACAGATATTGTTCAAATTTGGCATGGAGACAGTTTGAACCCTGAGAAAGAACATAGCCCACTTTAAAAAGCAAGAAATTTTTTTTTGCATCAGTGAACGTAAACTACATTAAAACTTACTTATTTTGCTTGTATAACTTAAGAATTCTATAATGTATAAGTACTTCAGTAGTCGCCGCGCGGGATAGTCTCTCAAACGAAATTGCTCCCACGTCCGAGGCCTTTCAATATCACTTTTCCATTCCGCTTGTAGTTCATAATCTTTTGTGGAAGTCTGGGACGTAGCATTCTCACCAGTCTTCACGATATTTTTGAATTTTTTAGTTTCTGTTGAAAATACTTACTTTTTTTCTAGTACCTTCATTCCTAATCATTTCTTGTTGTGCAGCTCTTCGAATTTCTTAGGAATCTCATTTCTGCCGTGTGATTTATTTTGCTTTTTTTTAAACCATGTTTTCGCTTTCATAGCATAATACAGGAACCGCGACCACGTTATAGAATTTCGGGACAACCTTTTTGTACTTTATTGCCCAATGTTCAGATAATAGTGTCACAGACAGCTTAGAATTTGTGTAATCTATTTTAAGTATCAGAGTAAAAATCAGATCTTACAGCGTAGCCTAAATGAAATATTAAGAGACCAGTTCTAAAGCAGGATTATCGAAAACTAGTTTTAAACTGACTGAGTATTTTTCTCGGAGTGCATTTATTTTCGTTTTATTACTAGAAATTTTAAAGTTGTATTCATTGTATATTTCGTTCAGGTGGTATATAGATCTTTGGAGGTCATTTCGTGAACGTGAATCATGTCATCTACAAACAGAAGCACAATCATGTATTTCTCATTCGTTATCCCAATTCCTTTGTCTTGTAGTAGTTCCTGCTTTCATTTATGAAGAACGAAGTCAATATAAATACTAAAAATGCTGACTTAATCTGCTCATTTAAATGTATACCGAACGAGCTGCGGCAGTGGTTAGTACATGGTATGATGATGATGATGATGATGATGATGATGATGATGATGATGATGATGTTTGGTTTGTGGGGCGCTCAACTGCACAGTTATCAGTGCCTGTACAAAGCCCCAACCTTTACACAGTCCAGTTTCGCCACCTTCACGAATGATGATGAAATGATGACACCACAGACACCTACTTCCCGGGCGGAGAAAGCAACCCAGCCGTGAATCGAACCCAGAATCCCATCACCAGCAACGCTAGCTTCTACACGACGAGCTGTCAACTAGTACACTAGACTCGCATTCGGGAGGATGACGTTTGAATCCGCATCCGGCCATCTTTATACGTTTTCCGTATCTTTCCTGAATCGCTCCAAGCAAATGCTGGGATGGTTCCTTTGAAAGGGAACGGCGGACTTCTTTTACCCTTCCCTGACGCAGTGCCAACTCCTGCTCCGTCTCTAATGACCTCGACATCGATAGCACATTAAATGCAATCCTCCTTCCGTCCTTCATTTAAAGGCATAGGTTTACGCAATAAGTCGGGCGTTAAAAGTTAAAAACTGCGTACTCGTCTAAGGCAGCATAATTTCATGGCGTGCAAATTATCGAGACTATATTCACCGAGCATTTGTGAAAGGCAGCACGTGGCGACTTCCAACAAACTTCACACATAATTACGAAACTTGGCGAAAACTTTTTTCCCCTCTGACATCCCTGACATAATGATGAAAGGAAAAAGACTTTTATCACTTCTACATTTTCGCTGTTCGTGCAGTAAGGTGTCAGCATTAGGCTTGATGTTTCACTTTATTACTTCTTTACTACTCACTTTATTCGCAACACATTTGTCAGACAGTATCCACATACGTCGCCGAATGTACGTGAAACTTATAGAATTGTACAACACCTAGTTCAGTACATAAATATTGAGACGTTTTCGAAAAACTAGCTTCTCTTACAACAGAGCGTCTTCAACTGCAAAGGGTTATGTTTCTTCAGGTCAAGTTATTAACACATTAACTGATACGGAAAGTGAACGAACTTCTAAAGGTGGTTTACATATGGGACTTCCAGTTTTCAGACAGCAATTTGGAGGGGAGAAGGGGGCGGTGGTTACGCGGTCTATTTGGAACTTCAGTGTTTTCGCAAATGATGCAGTTGTCTGTAATAAAGTTCTGTTTGAAAGAAGCCACGCCCTCATAAGATGTCAGTGTAGTGCAAAGCATGACAACTTAGTTTAAATGTTCCCGAAATGTAAAATTGTTCGGTTCACAAAACGATATAACCTTATCCTACGAGTATAGTGCAGCGAGTCAAATTCGCAATCGCTCAACCCACATGAATACCTGGGTGGAAAAATTTCTAGAGATTTTAAATGGAACCTTCACATAGTCGCAGTCTTAGGGAAATACGGTGGCTGGCTGCAATTCGTTGGTAGAATTCTAGGAAAATACAATAAGTGTACAAAAGAAATTGCTTACAAATCACGATTGCGAGCCATCCCCCAATATTGCTCGAGATTCTTGGATCCTAATCAGATACAACTGCCAGGCGATACTGAATGTATACAGAGAAGGGCGGCACGAATGGTCACAGGTTTTTTGACCCGTTGGAAAATGTCACACAGTTTCTGATCAAATTGAACAGGCAGGCGCTTGGAAACAAACGTAAAATATCCAGAGAAAGTCTATTTGGAATATTTCCGGAGGAATCCTTAACTGATGAATATAGGCGAATGGTAGTCAATGGAGGGAATGACTGCGGATGCTCGTTCGATTTGCGTTCTCTTCCGTAGGCTGCGATGCAAACCAATCCTGGTCATATTCCCGGTGTGAGATGTAGTTGGCAGCTCTGTAAATGCTGACCGGTGAGTCGCTTAAAGCCCAGGTGAAATTAATCTCGGAGGGACACATCACGCTCTCAACCGACTAAGCATATCCCCTAAGGATCGCCTAGAGCCTGTGACTAGTGCATTGAATGTAAATACGGAAAACTGCAAAAACTCACTTTTTGAACTATTTGTAATTCCATTAACTAGTTTTGTAACCTTTACAGACTCATCTTCAAATGTGGCACACAGAATTTCCGTCTCTCTGACGTGGAGACAGAGCGACAGTTACATGGCGACATGTGCCGGAAAACCAGTTATTCCACTTACTGACTAACGGACAGTTCATGGTAGACACAGACTATCCCGTGAAGAGCAAAGTATCGCGAGGAGACCTAATTAGAAAGTTTCTAGAACTGACGTTACACGATGAATTTAGGAATGGAATATACTGAAACTGCCTACGTATTGTAACTGTAGGAAGCGTGAAGACCAGAAGAGACTAAGCACAGCACGCACAGAGGCTTTTAAGCAGCCACAGTTCGCACGCTCCATACGTCAGTGGAGTGGGAATAAGTCCTAATAACTGGTATACTGGCAAGTTCCATCTGTCACGCAATTCACGGTCGTTTATAGACTACAAATTATAAGCTGCCTATGTTTTGTTTAAATTTGGATTACAAGAAAATGGGCGTTTTGCAAAATATCCTACATAAGTCTCCTCTTCACCACCACCACCACCACCATGAGTGTTCTGCCCTAGGGCAGGTCTTCACATGTAGCTCTCCATGCAGTCCCATCATTTGTTACCCTCTTGTTTTCTCACAACTATTTTCTGTTCTTACGCTGTCCACCACCTGGTATGTTCTGCGTCTTCTTCTTCTTCTTCTTCTTCTTGCATTCATCATTTCCTCCATACCATCAATAAACAATCTCTTCTCATTCAGTGTCCATGCCAATTGTGTTTGCTCATCCTGCTACCTTTAAAATTTGTCTCTGTTCTCCCACTCAACACCACCTCATTTCTCTCTGTACCTGCCTATTTTATCCCCTATCAACGGACCCACATAAAAGCCTCCTGTTATGAAACGTCTCGTTGGCAATTGCTATACGTATTTTCACCTCCTTATTACTTCCAATGTCGTCCATAACAGCACGTCGCAGTTATCTAAAAACACTAAATTATTGTGTATCTTCCTGCCTAACATTATAGTTGTTCTTGCTTTTCTTGCACCTATCACCGGACATTTTGCGTTTTTCTTATTATTTCTCATTCCAATTTACTCACGTCTCTTGTTCAATTCTTTTAACATCTCAGTCATACTTATTTTGCTCTCTGCCAATAACACCACATGATCCGCGAGTCTAATACATTCTGCTCTCCTAACAACAACCCGCTCCCGTCTATGTCGTTTCAAACGTTTTTGAATGACAAGCTCCAAATATATTTACACACTAGGGAGAATAAACGTATCCCGGAGGACTTACCCCAGCGCGATGGAAAACGATACACGTGATGTTCATTCATGCCCAATAGTATCCGAACGACCTGAATTGAATTTCGCCTGATTCACATGCAACCCACATAGCGCAACTGTCTAGCAGGTCTCCTCATCGCTCCTTGGTACAGTCGTTTGACTATAGAAAGTGGTTCCAACAAGTCACCACGAGAAAAAACTGTTCTGTATCGCAATAACTCAAGATGTAAAGTAATACCACGATACTACAAATATCACGGAACACCTTATCACACATAAGACTGCCCTTAAGGCTTGTATCTCACATTTATTACAATAAATGACATACCTGACATTTTACCACTCTCATTATTACGTCAGATAGGTAATGCACGTAGTAAATTCGTCGTATTCATGATTTACTCTTCAAAGTAACATACCGTACTTATTATTTAACACAAAATAAGATTAAAAATTAAAGGTATTCACGAGCAGCTAATTGAGAATATTTATGTACTTCAAGTGAAACGTCGAACCGTCTCGTTCTGCATATGGATGCAAACTCAGGTCATGCAGACTAAGCAATGATTTCGTGCCTGACGGATACTAACTGTCACTCCTGATTAGGCATACAGAGAGTAATATACCTCGATTTTTGACAGAGCCAGTTTGCAAATACCAACTTTACATTTTATAGCGCAAGCATTTTTGCCGGACGCGAATTTCCTACCCAGCTCCTATTGTCCCTGTTAACGAACGACGAGAGATGTTGAATCTTGGTTCTTAACAAGTAACTTACTTGAATTGCCGTGAGGTAAGGCTTTGTATTGGGCTGGGATTCGAAGTCAGAACTTAATCGGATAGATATCGACGCACAATCAACTGTGACATTTCGGATTTTCTCGGCAGTAGCTAGATGTTTTAACTGAAATGACGAGAGGAAACATTATTTTTTTTCCTTCCCAAGACTCCAACCCGGCATCTATCGCTGTTATATTCTAGAGAAAACGAACGTTAAATATGGGTTTGTTGCACCAGCAGCGACATGTGAGCGTGTTTGAACTAGAAATAATATGACGAAGAGTTCAGTGCTCACGGGGAATACAGCTCCACACATCATATCGCTTTTGACTACACACAAAGATACGTCATCTTCCGAATTTTTGTCCAGATCGGACTAACATCTTGAACTTACAGTGATCTCGCAAATAGTTCTGTGTCTCACTGGGTGTCAAAACGTCACATATCGTTAGTGTTGACAACGAATGAAAATACATTAAACATTAAAATAATTATCCACCAGCAGATAGGTGTTCTCATGCTAGAGCTTGATAATACATAATGAAATCTATAGTGCCGGGCCAGGATTTTAACCCATTCACGCACAGAATGTGGAGATGTTGAGGAATCTGCAGTTCTGAACAAACAACAAATTGTAGCCGTGCTGTATTCTCACGAAGTGATCAAATTCAGCGTTAAGTACGGTCTAAGTTGCATTCCCAGTTCAGAACCGATTTTATTGACATACAGAAGCTCAGATAAAATATTGACTAAGTATCCTGTGAGCCTACATAGCGTTTGTTTCGTCACTAGAAATAAATAACAAGTATAAGAAAGGTTTCTACGTGTCGCCGCTCCAGTCTTTATTGTGATTCATCCTAACGTCTACTTTGTAGAAAAGGAATATCATTTTTCATGTTAATTTCAGACCACAATGTCATTATATCTTCTTCACTTGGTGTAGCCAGAAGAGAATGGAATCTGTCTCTCCTTATCTAAAATCATTGACAGAAGTTGGAATCGAACCCAGTCCATAGATATACAAGCATATTATAAGTATGTGGCTCATTTTTCTATCGTAACGCCGTTGCACCCCACTGGATGAGAATTCTGACACACAGGCTTCCTGTAGTAATTTGCAGCAGGTTCAGTAAATTCATTTACTTGGTTGACCGAATGACAATGAACTAGCTGCCTCGACTACCCAGTGCATACATTCGACTTTATTTTGTAATCACCGAAATAAAATCACGTACCTGCCACCTACACAGAACAGCCAACAGTCTAGGATGCGCAAATTTAAATAGGAAGTGTTTCTTTCCACTTGGTCTGCTGTATTGCGCCATCTCTTTGTTGAAAACGTCGTGCAGTGCAAATGTCGCATTTCATAAGTAAAGTTTTGTATTCCTAGAAACCCAAAATTTGCTTGTCAGCGGCGGGAAGAGGAGTTACCTGTTGTGCAGCATTGTAAGTTTTCACTATTGCACTATGAGCAGAAAGTAATTTTTTGCGATTTCCTTATCGATGTTTTATCTGACTGCTTGTAGCTCTTTCACAGAAGGGATAAAAACGTTACAGTCAGTGAGACTGGAAGTGCGAACCATAACAGATGCTTTTTCTCAGGTCAGCGCATTACCACAGAGCTGGCGTAGAGGTACGTGTCTTAGCTTACTCTTACGAGATCGATAATGTCTAGCTCTCGTAAACCGCTATTTAAAGGACGAGATTAGTTGCGATTTCCACGTGCAACGACTTTCCTGGGCTGATAACCGTAAATTTACAATCTTTTGTTACACCTAAAGCGATAGTAAATCAGATTATTCAATGGAAATGACAGGTAAAATCAAGTGAACTTTGAGGATAAATTCCGTGCACACCAGGAAGCAACTGGTCGATCACAGAGTTGCCAAACATACGTTGAATTGTTGTCAAATCTCAGTTACAGTACCAGCAGAAAGAAGACGAACCGATGTGATCGTACAGCGGGCTGGGAAGTGACCATAGCTGGTGTCTCCAAGTCACGGCTGCTACGGCCTGGAATACGTAATGCGTCTGATTCGCATTTCTGTAACTAGGTTTAGGGACTGGAGCGTGGTTACTAATAATACTCCGAACTGACTGAAAACTAAGCATTATATATCAGTAACTCTCACAGTTGTTTTTATATTTATTTCGTAAGTTTACTAAAAACTAGGAAGCTCATTCACAGACGTTTTCATGCCTCGCTGATAGTCGAGCAAAACAAACAAATGAAGAAAAAAAGAATGTGTGTGTGTATGAGAAAGAGAGAGAGAGAGAGAGAGAGAGAGAGAGAGAGAGAGAGAGAGAGATCAAAAAGAATGAGAGAGAGTAAGAAATTGTTGTAAAGAAATTGAATCATGGTATGTAAAGAAATCTTTCATTAAAATGACACGTTACACATCATTACGAAATATCGTATTCATGATCTATGAAACAAGAATTGATCTAATGTAATCTAATCATATCATATTGATGGCTATCCATGAAGAGTCATGAATTACCGAAATTTTTGCCAATACCAGTAATGAAATCTAAACTTGAAAATAAAAGACGACAATTTTTGTAATAAACCTGGACTCCTAACAAGACAATTTCGTCCCTGTTAACTAACCACGAAAGATGTCTGATATACCTCCATGCTCAAGTAACAAAGTGCGCATGCATTTAAAGATTAAGTGCATGATGTGAAGTTATATGACGGAGATACGAACCCAACACGTAATAGTATTGTTAACTAAGTAAAATCAAATGTTATGTATCGGTTCCTCTTACCAGCTGCTAGGTGTTTGAATCTAAACTAAGGATACAAACTTTTGTACCTAAGCGACAATCTAACTGCACGCCTAACGTGCATCCACAAATATAGCTTAAATATCAGTTGCTTACTCACCAACGGTAAGTGTGTGCATGTTTGACCAGAAATAAGGACACCTATTGCGATTGTTGGCAACACATGAATAGACATTAAAAGCGCACGTTGGTTTTCACTAGCGGGACGGTGTGCACGTTATAGGGCTTGAACTGAAACTATGAATATTTTTGTATTGGATCAGGATTCGGACCCACATACGTACCTTTGGAGGAGACCTAGAGAAGGTTGCAGTCTTGCGAAAAGGAACGAAATGGTTGAACTATAATGTTCCGAGAGATTCACATCCTCGAAAGAGGAGAAACTAATTCGAATCACAGTCCAGCACCAAATTTTTCAACGTCTCTAGTTCAATCAATTACAAGTAAAATAAGAGCCCCATCCTTTAAATGGCTATCGGTTCATAAAATAAAATAAAATTTTCTAATGTAAGTACGTTTACTGGCGACTGTATTTCTATTTATGATGACTTCCGCTATGTCATTTCCCAACGTAACCTGGCTCTGCCCAGTAGGTAATGATGGAACGTGATTTATATTGCGAATTCTGGATTATAACGTCTTTCTCTTGAGGTTACCAGAGGCAAAGTAAATCTGTTTGTGCTTCTTAAAAGTAAATGTCTGAACCCACGCATTGCTCCTGTGATAGTTCCACCAGACCATTGTGCCCACATTTCCCAGCCCCAGGAATGAGCTGCAACGGATGATGTGCTGAGCTTACAAAAGTAGTCACGGTGGAAAAAACGTGAGTCTATTAAATGGTTAAGTAGAAACAAGCTTCTGACGCGGAGAGTATGCTATTCGCATGTCAGCAGGATGTAAAGACCCTTGTAGGCATCATAGGCTCGATGTGAAGCCATTTTGAAATGTTCACAAATTCAGATATTTTCTTAGTTCGTGAAGATCCACTGGGAAGTGTGAAGTTACCGGATAATTGGATTATTACCGACATTATTACTATCATTTTCTTCATGCCGCTGCTGGAACACTGTACTTGAATATAAGTTCGTGCCTTTTGGTCACTATACAAGTAGTTTCCCAAGAAGAGGTTCTTTCTCTGTCTACAGAATTCTTTTCATGTTAATATCAAACATCAGCAATTACTCATAGATTACATTAAAACTAAAGTAATCGATGAAGACGTTACTTGATAACAAAAACGCGCTGCCATTCTTCTATTACTTGCGCCTAGAAATGGCTGTCGAGTACTGCGAAACCAAAAGCTAAGAGATCATACTGCCTGCCGATATACGTCGCTGTCAACTTTTCCATATGATTTGGTCGACGTGACCTGTTTCAAGTTGTGTATGACAGAGAATGTTTTAGAAAATCAATTGTTTTCCTTTGCAATAAAGAAAAAGATTTTCATTCTAAGCTATCCAAGTTCAAAATTTTTCGAATATTAGTTCCAGTTTAATATTCGCTTCTATAATGTAGGAAAGTATTTCGCACTTGCAAAACTCGGATCCGGCCCACTGACCTTACACTCAGCCGCCGGCCATAAATTCTGGCTCAGAGTGACACCAGATTAAGTAACCTAATTTAGCGAAGATTATTTGCCAGTGCTCTCTCTCACCGGAAAATACGCAGTTCTCTCATTAATTGGGCTCCATTAGTACACTGTAACAGTAATTTCTGTGTGTCTGCAGTGCATTCGGATTGTAGAATGTGGCGGTGCTCTCTCTCCCACATCTGTATACAATATGACTGACCTAAACGGGCCCTTTAACGTTACAGGCCCTGAGCAGTGCTACATCATACTGACAACAGTAATGTTCTTATACTAACAATCTGACTGGTCGTTTTACCTGATTTTGTAATCATTTAAATAAGACAACATGACCTTCCAGTGGGAGACATTTCGTTCTCCCTTTTGCTTCTGTGACATTTTTCCGTAAGCTATTTGCCTTCCAATCAGCGAAATTCGGCAGAGTACGGCCGGTAAACGATTTACAAACCACGATTTAGTCCAGTTAAGACGATTTCTTCAAACATTGTCGTTGCTGAAGGAATTTACTTTCGTCTATATCGTCTCAAGCAGCAACGTTCACAGACATCCCAAATACGTAAAAGCTCATTATCCTGGTACGATGTTTGTAAAACAAACTTCCCACAGTTTGTGTCAGTTTGATCTTTTCGTCTGATAGCACTGCCTAAGTATCACAAGTAGTGTCCCTGTAGCTGTGGGAATCATTGGTTAATAACGAGTTTAACACCAATGGGTATAGTATTGCTAAATATTCAAATTAATTATCAACCTAAGTCTGAGTTCATCCGCAGACTGTAGCGAATTTATAATACTGAAGCTAGACTTTGTATCCTTGTCCTCCTTGAGTGGGCATTGGAAGGCGTTTGCACACACGAACACAACACTATAAATACTTCGAACGCCATAGTTAACGTTGCTCTCATAAACTACTTTTGTTTTTTTAATTCTTCTAGGTGTTCAGGATGCAATATGTGTTGTAGATACAGCCTTAGAGCAAAACATTGACCGCCGAGCCGTCCAAATAAGGTGGACAACACAGTCGTGCTCCTCTCAGGATCCTGTGTCCGGCAGTAAGCTCGATCTGCAACATTGTAGACTGCGGCACTTCCCAGAGGAAGTCTTGAGTTCAGTCGTAGTACAGTATTCTTGACTAAGGCCGTAGTCTTGAGGTAAAACGCGAGACGCTAATATGACGTCTGGCGACCGGAAGCATACATCGACAAAATTTTTATCGCCCCTTTCCTCTCGGTGCTGAAGCTATGCGTGCAATTCAAGCGAATCTACAATATATTTCGCTTTGTGTCACACTGGTAATAATAGTTTGGTTCAACAATGTTTTAGCGAAAGATTTCTTTACCGAGCATCTGCCTCTGAACACCACATGCGTCTGAGTTCTCTGGGACCCGTTTGCTGCCTACCGGCGGGGGCTGAGGCACTGCGCTGCCTTCTGCCGACAACATCTGCTCCACTCCACACTCTCAACCATGTACAATGCTTTAATGTTGTTGAGTAGTGACCCATAAAATCTGTCTACGATTTGTGTTTCACTCTTGATAGCAAAGGAGGCACAAAACCGTTTTCATTTGATGATTATTTTATTACATTAGAATGCAGTACATCAATGTGACACAGAATTAATTTCATTGTTTCTGATCCAGTGCGCTATAATTAAAGCGTCACATTCTGTTCTTTTCCTTGCACAGGAGATTCTTCAAATAATTTATTATTGTCACGGATTCATATGTGTTACTCAAGGCACAGGGAGTAAATGCAATGTAATGTGTTTGGTTTCTTTCTTTGATTTTCTATGGTAAATGGTTGCAAAAGATTGCGTCAATACCTATCAGAACCTGCTCTATAGCTACTAAGGCAAATTGATTGTTTTGAGGTCCATAAATTTAATTAATGGAGAAGTGAACGCTGTTCACAAATGATATTTAGAATATTCAATTGGATTTAAGGCGACAAAATTGCCCATATTTGAAGCTACCCAGAGAAAAATAAGTTGCTAGAGACACTGTCAGCACATGTCTGCAGGGAAGTTTAGCATAGAGTAAGCAAGAGGCTCATTTCCTTCATACTTATCACCCTGGCATGTGAGTCTTAAGTGAAGAACAATATTGAAATTCGTATCGTTGATGGTCGATTCGAATTTCTTCAGAGACGCTGGTATTGCGAAGCAGCTTGGCAGTCAGAACGCCATGATCTATGACGATTACCACAACTTACTGAGTCGAGCTACCAAGAGGATTTGATGTGTAAAGGTTTTCTTCCGATTTCGATACAGAATTTTTTCCGGAAATTCGAAGATCCTTAAAAAAAAGCTCAGTATCTTAGTTTACGTAAGGATTATACAGCATGAGCCATTCAAATGGAAAGGTAATACCAAGTAAATTTAGTGAGCCAATTCAGTACCATAGGCGGAAGTGATTGCACTTTCACAGTGTTGCCTAATGTTTGTGACGATGTTGCCAAATCTCAGGTGTGCTAGGAACAGCTATGTAGCGGTATGCGTGGAGAATCAACTGCTCGTGTCTTACGGGGATATGGAGAGGAACCGCGGGGTTTAGTTAGGATGCAGCGTTTTCTCCTAGCAGTTGTGTCAAACATTAAGGTGTATAATCTTCCATCACGATTACAGTTTCCTACAAAATATATACGAATAAAACACTTACCTTGTTTCTCTCCGACAAAAGATTATTTCACTACGATAAAAAGTTTTTGTGGATATCTCTTATGCCCACCTGTCACCAAAATAAGATAAACACTTTGCACCTCGAAATCGATTGCATGTATGTGCAGTCTTGTGATGCTTAAATAACGCTCAAAGGACATTTAGTCCATATTTTATCTGAGCTTCTGTATGTCGATAAAATCGGTTCTGAACTGGGAATGCAACTTAGACCGTACTTAACGCTGAATTTGATCACTTCGTGAGAATACAGCACGGCTACAATTTGTTGTTTGTTCAGAACTGCAGATTCCTCAACATCTCCACATACTGCGCGTGAATGGGTTCGAATCCTGGCCCGGCACTATAGGTTTCATTATGTATTATCAAGCTCTAGCATGAGAACACCTATCTGCTGGTGGATAATTATTTTAATGTTTAATGTATTTTCATTCGTTGTCAACACTAACGATATGTGACGTTTTGACACCCAGTGAGACACAGAACTATTTGCGAGATCACTGTAAGTTCAAGATGTTAGTCCGATCTGGACAAAAATTCGGAAGCTGACGTATCTTTGTGTGTAGTCAAAAGCGATATGATGTGTGGAGCTGTATTCCCAGTGAGCACTGAACTCTTCGTCATATTATTTCTAGTTCAAACACGCTCACATGTCGCTGCTGGTGCAACAAACCCATATTTAACGTTCGTTTTCTCTAGAATATAACAGCGATAGATGCCGGGTTGGAGTCTTGGGAAGGAAAAAAAATAATGTTTCCTCTCGTCATTTCAGTTAAAACATCTAGCTACTGCCGAGAAAATCCGAAATGTCACAGTTGATTGTGCGTCGATATCTATCCGATTAAGTTCTGACTTCGAATCCCTGCCCAATACAAAGCCTTACCTCACGGCAATTCAAGTAAGTTACTTGTTAAGAACCAAGATTCAACATCTCTCGTCTTTCGTTAACAGGGACAATAGGTGCTGGGTAGGAATTCGCGTCCGGCAAAAATGCTTGCGCTATGCAATTTAAAGTTGGTATTTGCAAACTGGCTCTGTCTAAAATCGAGGTATATCACTCTCTGTATGCCTAATCACGAGTGGCTGTTAGTTTCCTTCAGGCACGAAATCTTTGCTTAGTCTGCATGACCTGAGTTTGCATCAGTATGCAGAACGAGACGGTTCATCGTGTCATTTGAAGTTCATAAATATTCTCAATTAGCTGCTCGTGAATACCTTTAATTTTTAATCTTATTTTGTGTTAAATAATAAGTACGGTATGTTACTTTGAAGAGTAAATCATGAATTCGACGAATTTACTATGTGCATGACGTAATAATGAGAGTGGTAAAATGTCAGGTATGTCATTTATTGTAATAAATGTGAGCTACAAGCCTTAAGATCAGTCTTACCTGTGATAAGGTGTTCCGTGATATTTGTAGTATCGTGGTATTACTTTACATCTTGAGTTATTGCGATACAGAGCAGTGTTTTCTCGTGGTGACTTGTTGGAACCACTTTCAATAGTCAAACGACTGTACCAAGGAGCGATAAGGGGACCTGCTAGACAGTTGCGCTATGTGGGTTGCATGTGAATCAGGCGAAATTCAATTCGGCCGTTAGGATAGTTTTGAGCATGACTGTACGTGTAGGGGCAAATGAATGATTAGAGTTGAAGAAAAACTGGATGATTAATTCAAGACAAAGAGCTTCACAAGTTGATAAGTCGATAACGTGTTGGGCCACCTCTGGCAGTTACTAGGCTTGACATTGACTGATAAAGTTAGTGGATACCCTCCTGATGGATATGGTACCAAATTGAGTTCAGTTGGTTCATTACATCGCCAAAATCGCGACCTGCTTTAAAGAACCTGCCCATTGTGCTCCAAATGTTCAAAATTGGTGAGAGATATGGCTATCTTGCTGAGCAATGTATTGCCTTGCATGTACAAACACGTAGATACGATCTCCGTGTGGATGCGTAAATTGTCGGCAGGCACTTCACTTAGTGTCCCGAGCAGAGTTCAAGCCGCCATAGAGACAAAGGTTGGACACACTGCATATCAATGTCCACTAATAGGTGTCTGTACACTCACTGATAGGATAGTGTATTTCGAAATGTTAGCAGAGGCCAGAAGTTGGAGCATTTTGTCTTCCTGTTAAAGCTTACGTGGGGCGAGTCGTAGAATCTCTAAAAAGAGACACCTCTGGCAACACTAGTTGAAAGTGGACTTCAAACTAGCCGTGCTGCGCTCTCTACCTCCGGCTATTCTCGTGGCCGTCAGAGCTGCCGTAGCCGAGACGCCCCCTGGGTAAACGCTACGGACTTCTGCAGTCGCGCCTCACGATCTGTCACGAATTATGGAATGTATTCGCAGATACCAACTGTAATACGACAACGGCTATACAGTTTGCTGGAAACGTACAGGATGTTCTGAAATTCCCATCACTACCTGCTAGAACTTGTAGAGGGGACTGAGTACATAATACTCATATTTTAAATTGTAACCCGTCTCCCGAAACGTACTGTATACTAGAACCATTTGAAAACATGTTGGTAACGCTGTCACATTGGCAAGTAATTTGTTACACTGTGGAGCCAAACAAATATCGTTTATGGCCCCCGTGAGCACGCAGAAGTGCCTCAACACGCCGTGGCATGGACTCTACTGATGGCTGAAGTCGTGCAGCAGGGAACTGACACCATGAAACCTGCAGAGCTGCCCATAAATCCGTAACAGTAAGAGGGATCAGAGATTTCCTCTGATCAACACGTTGCAAGGCATTCCAGAAATGCTAGTTAATGCTATAAAATTTACTAGAAACGTACAGTATGTTTCGGGAGTTAGGTGGCCAGCGAAAGTGTTTAAGCTCGGAAGAGTGTTCCTACAGCCACTCTGTAGCAATTGTGGTTGTGTGGGCCGCTCCTTTGTCCTGCTGGAATTACCCACTTCCGTCGGAATCCACAATGGACACGAATGGATGCAGGTGATTAGACAGAATGTATCTAGACGTGTCAGGGATCCCACATAACTCCGAATGCGCACGCTCTACAACGTCACAGAGCCTCCACCAGATTGAACAGTTTCCAGCTGACATGCAGGGTCCATGGAGTCATGATGTCGTATTCATACCCATACACTTCCATACTGTATATACATTTTGAAATGAGACACGTCCAACCAGGCAATATGTTTCGAGTCATCAACAGTCCAATGTTCGTACCGATGGGCCCAAATGAGGCGTAAAGCTTTGTGCTGTTCAGCGAGCAAGGGTACACGAGTGGGCCTTCGGCTCTGAAAGGCCATGTAGATGATGTTTCCATGAATGGTTCGCATGCTGATACTTGTTGATGGTCAAGCATTGAAATTTTCAGTTATTTTCGGAAGGGTTGCACTATCGCCACTCTGAACGATTCTCTTCAGATTTTTTTCTGGCCACAGAGATGTTGGAGATTTATTGTTTTACTGGATTGCTGATATACAGGGTGCCCTCGTGAAATGGTCGTACAGGAAAATCCCCACTTCATCGCTACCTCGTAGATGCTGTGTCCCATCGGCCTTGCGCCGAGTATAAAACCACGTTCAAAGTCACTTAAATCTTGATAACCTGCCATTGTAGCAGCAGTAACCGATCTAACAACTGCGCCAGACACACGTCTTACACAGGCGTTGCCGGCCTCAGCACCATATTAAGCCTGTTTACATACCTGTCTGTTTGAATATGCATTATTATACTAGTTTCTTTGGCATTTCAGTGTAAATGTGATCTAGTACATCTATTGTTCTACAGTTTCACTCGTTAATAATCAAAGAAACAAAGAAATCGGTCTTCAGAGACACTGTTTTTACAGGAGGGCCTTGTCCAATTTGAAATTAGTGTGATACTATTTCCTTCAGCTGCTGACGGGCGTTAATAGATATCAACGAAGACAGGTGAAAATGTGTGCCCCGACCGGAACTTGAACCATGGATCTCCTTCTTACATGGCAGTCGATCTATCCATCTGAGCCACCGACGGCACAGAGGATAGTGAGACTACAGGGACTGTCTCGCGCACGCCTCCCGCGAGACCCACATTCTCACCTTTGTATGTCCACACACTACATTCGTAGCGTCCTTTCGGACATGTCCGAAAGAACAGACACAATATCCATATAAATATATTTTCCAATTCGCGTGCGCTGCGTCTCCACGGGGCACCACAGAGGGCACCACAGACGCACCTGCTGACGGGGAAGGCACCCTTTCTCGAAGACGTTGCGCAATGGTAACGAAAAGCGTGTGGGGAGGAGTCAGACGTTGTGGACAACTATCTTGATAAAGGCGACCAGCAGCTCTTCCAGTACTGTGAGCTTCCCCACACAGAATACTCGTGTCGGTGTATTCGGCAAAAGTGTACTCAGCAATGTTCCTCTAACACTCACAGAAACATGAACGAGACTCGAACCAGGTCAGAGAGGAGACAGCCGTCAAATGACAGCATACGATCCGACGTAAGTAACACCCCCTCCCCTCCGGTGATTATAACCCTGTTGCATACCACATTAGCGAAAGTGTATTCATACGGCTGTAGCACGGTTATACCTTTCCATACATGGGCTCCTCTTCAGAATATCATTACTCAGTTCCCTAGAAGTTTTTAACGTGATTTTGGAACATCCTGTATCTCTTCAGTTACTATACAGCTGTTTCCAGAATTAGTTCCCTCTGGAGCGGAGTGTGTGCCGATATGAAACTTCGTGGCAGATTAAAACTGTGTGCCCGACCGAGACTCGAACTCGGGACCTTTGCCTTTCGCGGGCAAGTGCTCTACCAACTGAGCTACCGAAGCACGACTCACGTCCGGTGCTCACAGCTTTACTTCTGCCAGTATCCGTCTCCTACCTTCCAAACTTTCTGGAAAATCATTTTGGGTACTAGGCCATGTCATTATAAAACAGTGAAACATCTAAAATAACGACATTTCGACCATCATTTGAACGATCCTCTTCAGAGCGAATAAATGCCACGAAATTTCAAATCAGCAGCAGCGAAATGAAAGGTCGATTTGGAAACAATTTCTATTTCTTCTTTCTTATCTTCGATTAATTTCCCAAATATCTCGTTCGTTTCGTATGTTGCTTTCTTTATACAAGGTGTTCAACATTTCTAGAGCTTGCAATTTTACCTAGTAACTCATGCATGCAAACGTCATCTAACGAGGCTACAGAGCATCAAAATACAGGCACCAGCCCCGGCGAATGTATGTAAGTAGAGTGTGATGCCGTGATTATTTATCAATTTGATCATGTATCATGTTCCGGAAGTTACAAGGGAATATCGTTATCATACCTCTGACGGCGGAATACAAGTACTGGTACTGTTGTTGCTAACTTTCAAAGGTGGTAGTATGGGTGAAAGTAAGAAAAAAATGTCCGGTAAACATGGGCTACAAAATGCATACCTGAGGCGCTATGAGCACTTGTTCAACAGTGGAGATATGTTTTATGCTAGCGAAGATGAACAAGTCCTCACAGCTCTTAAGGTATGCATTTTACAGCCCATGTGTAGTGGACATTCGGTCCATACTACCACCTCTGAAAGTTTCCTGCCCTACATCTTAGCTGCAACACTACCGGTGCATACTGTCACACGTAACAAGAATGTCTTCTCTTCCAATTTTCCGTTATAGGGACATAACCTCAAATTTATACATTTATCCATCTCCATCATCATAGAAAATTGCTAATATCTTCATTGGATCTCCCTGTGTACACATATTTTACAGACTCCAGCGCCTGTAACTTTGATACTCTGTAGCGTCGCTGGATGACGTTTCCAGACTTCGATTCCCAGGTAGGTCCCCTCTACAAACGTGATAAGTGTGTCGCACGACGTGTGAAACTTTCTGTATGCAAACTCACTCTCTCTCTCCCTCCTCCACTATCAACTACCAGCTTCCTCATAAGTCTTACATCTGCTGGCTTATTTTTGGCAGAGCTCTAGATAACATGCCGCTCACTGTATTTTATCGCTGGTTGCATCTTAAATTCAAACTGTATATTTTGGTCAAAACTGTGAAAAGTTATTTTGTAACATCTATAGATGTTATAAATATGGGTTGGATTTCTTCAACCGATCTCTAGCGGCTAGTGTGTTCGATTTTCCTCTAGCTCGTCTCCTCTAATGTGTTCCATTCCTCTGTAAATATTTTGGATCAGTATTTTCAGCCAGGACGTATGAAAGAGATGGTTCGGTAGTATTCACAATTATCACTATTTGCCATATTTGGTGTTGGTGTTATTTTTTTCGTTTATTCAGAAGATTTAGCAGCATAGAGGTTGAGCAGTCAAGCAGCAAACGCCGACAGAGTGAGTCCTCGCCGATGCTGATAGAGCCCTCTGGTAGCGAAGCTCTGCACTACAGGCAACTGAGTGTGTGAGGTACTATTAGCGACACGTAAAAGCGAAGTGATGAACCGCAAAATGGCCGCGAAAATTGAGTGACTTAAATGTCTAGTTGCTGTTTATTTCTTCCTTTACACTATTATTACAAAACAGACTACGGAATCACTGCTCGGTTTGTCTGTTACCGTATTTTTGTGTATTTCACACATTACAAAATAATTCTGTTCTCGTAACATATAATGCAAACTACATCTCGAGCGACATTAATGTACGCAGCATGTTACATTCATCATTCCCTCTTCGTAATTTAGTATTACTAATAGTTTTGTCCACACTTTTAAGCATTAAAAATGGATATGTGGCTCGGAATGGGGCTACTGTTACATTAAATGTTACCAAAATAATCGCATGGTATTGTGAGTTAAAGAATATTGAACAGCAACGAGAACTGTAAGTAAGTTTCTTGCAATGCAACGTTAGTGATATAATAGTACAACAGTAATAGGCGTTTGTCAGCCCTTTTTCCTATTTTACAGTTTCACTCATTACTGATGGCAAATGCTTTGCAGAGAAGGTAACATTCTGCATCTTCGGCTAAGGCCTTTACAATCTCTTTCATTCAACCAGACTTAACTCGTAGAGGTAGTAATATAATTTCTTTTCTGATCCAAAAGATACTTCATGTAAAAGTAGAGGCAGAGAGGTTGTCATATAACTATTAATCGAAATATTATATCAAATATATGGGCGTGTTAGTGAAATCGCCAAGAAATTCCTCTTGTTAACGTTAAGTGTTATCTGTTTGATTCAGCATTCAGCTCACATAAAACCACGAGAAATAAGGTTTTTCATACAAAAGAAGAGTTTATCTCTTTAGTGACCTGTGTCACATCAAACATCTCATTTTGATACTAGAATAATTTGAGAAAAAAGGCCTTTGTTCGTTTTTGAAAATGCAATTAGTGAAAAGTATTTTTAAAAGATATTGTCAACTGTTACGAAACGATTTCTTATACAGGATTTATTTATCACATAGTCTATCATGATACTAAAAATAACACAGCGTTGGCTTGTGATTTGCTATTGATGTCATATTTTGTATTTTCTTATGACTTTGAAATAATTACTGCTTTTTCAGCACTGAGAATGTGTGAAATACAGTATGATAACCTTTTTTTTCGAATATTGACTGTTAACTACAGGAAAATGGCACATGTTTGGGTATTTACCTCAGCAGTATTCAGTACACGAAGGAAAACAAAATCTTTTTTTTTGTAAGGGTTTTATTTCATAGTTGTAATCCTACAAATATAGCAAGCAGTTTCTTTTGATAGTGAGATATATTAAATACCTTAAAATATATGTAGATGAAGTCTGGTGAAGAAAGTGTGTGAATTAAAATTTTAAATGTTTGTAGCAGCATAATCAGGTACAGTTTGTAGTGTGGGAGTGAGCTCCACGTGGGACCCGAAGCACGGACCCCACGGGGGTGCCCGGCATGCGCCACATGCCAAGGCAGAGGTGGAGGCTAGTGTTCGGAAGTCTGAAAATTCCAGCGCCGGCCGGGGATTGAACCCCGGCCCGGCTGGGGCGAATAGCCCCAGCCGAGGCGCTGGAACGTTCCAGACCCCCTTACCACTAGACCACCGGGACCCCGGCCGTTTCCTGCTCTGGAGTCCAGTTAGTGGTCGTAGTGCACTTCCTGCTGTCCTCCGTGTTTACACCGAGGCAGCAGTGGCGTTGTGTAACAGGAAGTGTTTACCTGCGTCCGCTGGATGTCCACTTAGTGTGGGACTTATTTACCCGGCTGACGTTCGTGTCGCTATAAAGTCCTTAGTTGCGTTACAATTATTTCCAGGGACCGAAATCTGCCTATGCAGTTCCACACAGTCGCGTCTCACTATTTGAACCTCTGTAATTCGATCGTGTTGTCAAGACCCATGTAAGAACTTCTATTTACCGAAGAAACCTCCTGTGTTCGATACATTCCATAAACGGAAGCGACTGTCATAACAGACAGCCCCGTAAACATTTCGTAATGAAGTGCCAGCCGGTACGTGATACTCGATATCTGGAATTTTTTTATCGGTTATTAAGATAATCGTTTCATCCCTTAACACTTTGAAAAATTCCCATATTTTCTCAATAAAGCATAAGCACAGTACATAAATCCGCCGTGAAAATGACATCGAAGAAGTACAAGTGTTCGAGTGCCACAGAAAAGAAGTTCGTCCTTGAAGGTGTGGAACGAAGAGCAGTACAAAAGTAAGATGTCACGTTTCGGGATTCCCTCATACTCGCTGTAGACACTCCAGAAGCAGGAAAACAAGTTTGATGATGTCTCATGAGGGGCGAGGAATAAATTCACTCTCATATAACTACTGTACGAGATGCCTCACCGCCTCTTGAAGGGTGTCATGGGCTTCTGTGGCCGTGAGTCAACGTGGTGTTTCTGGCCACATACATTTTAGCTGCGGTTTCTCCGACCTGCAAAGGAAGCCGCGACAATGGGGAGGCTCTGCCTGTTGTTTTGTAATAAAAACGCCCCTCCACATCTTATCTAGGCTTAAGGCTGGCTATGCACATAGTGCATAGCCGTGTTTCAAAAAATATTTTTTTTTTTACATGTTCCGTTCTACAACATTACTTCCTGTCTTATTTTACGAACATTTTGTACGAATGACGTAAATTTTAAACTCCTTAAATCCACCAAGTCATCATGTATTCTTAAAATATCTTTTAACTCCTTTTCAACACAGATTTATTTTTAACCTCTTTCACTGAAGAGCCTAACCGACGGATTACATTTTTTAAAATTTCAGGTATTGATTTTATTACATTCTCCTTTAGCATATTGATCAGAAATTGTAGGTTCAGATACCTTTGCCTGATTGAGTATCGTTTGCTATGCCAAACTTCGACAGTATTCATGGTCCTGTGCATCGAATTGATGACGGTAGATAGCTGACCGAAATCACTTCGAAATAAATTCTCTGAACGCAGATGTGTTAGCTACCGAGGTGTTACCTAACGCAACTGAAGACAAGTTAAGAATGAATTTATTTCGATATAATTTTGGTCGACTGTCTGTCTTCACCAATTCCACATTTCAGATGGTGTACTAGGATTTTCCATCTATTGACTGACTATATAGTCTACGAATTCATGACCTTTTCGCCACCGGGCATTTGCTACGCTGTTACCATCCATGCATCATCAAGGCAGTCCGGTGGAAGATGTGCTCTACAGCATACATGCAGCAAGACAATCGAACTACTTCTTCATCCCTGTATTTCTCCACTAATCCATTGCAGTTAATATCCATCTGACAACTTGGTTTTTGTTGTATATTGGCCACTGGTCAATCTCTCTTCATTGTAAATATAAATACGAATTGTCACCATATATCACCAGCATAACGTTTAATACAGATGTACATTACAAAGATCTTCACTTAAAAATACAGCATACTTTGCTCTGAAACAATTTTTTGGATTTTTGTGCTTATAACACGACGGCGTGCTGAGAAGATAATGACTCGGTCTGTTTTATTTGATGAAGTCAGTAACATTCTACATCTTTACTTTGGATATCTGCAGCCCTCTGATTTTGCGTAAGGAGCGTTTTGTAACAAGTGTTTATCCTTATCTTGGATAGTTACCTCTCTTATCTGAGTGACTATGTTGGTGGGTGAGAAAGAGCTCACAAAACTAAAATAACGAATTCGAAGACTTCGTCCGCATGTGGAGCACACTCTCCTTGAGCACGGCAGTGCCAAACTACACACGATCGCTGCGGCATCTGCAGCAAGCCGACGTCCTTGGTTCACTGCCGTCGATCATCCTACACACAGTCTCGATTTTCGTCTATGTGCAAAACTAAGAAAACCTTCGAGCACTTCAATTGTTTCAAGCGGTGCAAGCAGAGGTAAGGTTGTGGCTCTGTTAACATAGTCGAACAAAACACTGTGACGGTGTCAACAAAATAGTATCTAGTTGGGGAAATTTTGCTGGTTCCGAGGATGAGTGTCTTGAGAAAAAAAATTTATAGACGTGAAGAATACAATGTAGAATATTAATGAAGTTTGTTTTCAAGAAAAACATCTGTCGACATTACTTGTCAGTGCGTCCTCGTACGGTGGATGTCTAAGAAAATACGTACATTGATCAAAATAAGTGGTGACATGAGTGCTGTTAAGAGCACTAGGTTAAAAAAAATTTTAACTGTATGCCAAGTGCAGATTAATTTTAATGGCAGCTAGCGCGATTATATGAGTGGAGTATTAGATTTAATGGTGAGCATTTATGTAATTTTTAAGCATTCTCATTCTTCCTCTCTTAAGTACCTCGTCCTCCAGTAACAATGCAGATCGATAGCATGATCTGTTGTCCGTCCATGGTTTTTCAGGACATTGATTCAGTGCCGAACCCAAACTGCTGGTTTGAGTTATTTAGCCAGGTTGATCCTGTGCGTCGTGGATCACATATTCCATTAATCTTTCAGAAAATGGTTCATATGGCTCTGAGCACTATGGGACTTAACATCGGAGCTCATCAGTCCCCTAGAACCTAGAACTACTTAAACCTAACTAACCTAAGGACATCACACACACCCATTTCCGGGGCAGGATTCGAACCTGCGACCGTAGCGGTCGCAAGGTTCCAGAGTGAAGCGCCTAGAAACGCTCGTCCAGACTGCCGGCCATTAATGTTTCCTTGAATTATTAATTTGAACAGGTTTTATTTGTTGTTGCGGAATTGCGCTACCAAAACAATCGAGTTTTGCTCTCTGGATGCTGTTGAGAATTTCTACATTTTCGTTCCGCCGTACTTTTGACTAAATCTGTCGATAGTATCCTTAATATTTTTCCATACGAACGCATTTCAAATGCCTAATACAGTCCATGACTCAGCTCCATAGAGTAGGACACCGAACATGTAACATCGAAGTAGTCGAGTGCGAATCCTAATGACTGCTCTGAAGGTTCTCAGCAGTCGCCGCGGACTAAATGACTGCAGGGGACTCGGTGCATTGGCTACAAGTCTTCTAGTAATTCTGGAGATTTTCCTTTGGACTAAGTGCGAGGTCGTCCCTCGTTGCTTAGATCGTGCAGTTTTCAGACCGTTTGTGTTACTATGGCTACACTACTAACTGTGTGTCCACCACCGTATCAGTAGATATAATGAAACGGCGGCACTCTTTCGTTATGTCTTACAAGGAGATTTCTCCAGGGGTAGGATCGACTTTCTGAAACCATCTATACGGTTATGTAGGTTAAGCACCCAAGTATCACACAGTGCAGCCATTCATCCTGGTGGGTAGACGTTTTCGAGGAACTGACGAGAAAAGAAATTCGGAATTTTGTGTGAGACTCAATAACGTGAAGAAAGCCGAATGACCAAAGTTGGTTGTGAGGGTATTGGAAAGGATACTAGCTTCACATGCATGAGGTTGTGGGTTCGAATCTCACCAGAGAAAGAAATCTATGCTAGGTGTTTATCGAAGTGATATTGATAATCATTTTCATTCAACTGATGTAAATATATTTTTTTTTATTTCCGCTCCTCGGTCACGTGATTCAATAGTGATATGAACTTCTTCATTTGGTCTCATTTTTCTTCTTATCATCCCTTTTCCACTGGAAATATTTGTTCGTGAACTTTTAATTATCTTCATGTACTAATTCCGATTTAATTTCTCCTGTTTTTATGGGCCTGTGTTTTCGTTATTGTGTTCATTATATCGATTTCTCACATTGCTTGAATTTTGTTTTACTTAGAAAACCTTCTCTCATTTATATCCTCATCTACCATACATTTCCATAGTACACAAAGAATTTAGGTAATGTTTTAAATATTTGTATGTCGATTACCATGCAGAAAAAGGCACGTCTTGTAATGAAAAATACGTTTTTCACGTTAATGCACAGTCAATATAAATAGATTATTTCGTCTTTTGTTTTTTTAATTAATTTATCGGAGTTTTGAAGTAATTGAATAGTCAAACAGATAGGTACAATAAAATACACATTCACAAAAATTCCGATTGGAAGAAGAATGATATAAGAAAAATGAAACAAATGGAAAAGTTCATATGGTGATTAAAACGACGTGACAAAGGAATAGAACGAAAGAAATTACTTTTAAAACAATAAATTGAGTAAAAATAGGCACAAAGTCATTTCGATAAAGATTTAAAAAAATTTTACTGCACCTGACGAGGCATGGTTAAGCTTCTGTCCTAACCATTATGACACGCAACCAGACTATGGAATAAGACTTGCTTAACGCTATATAGCATGACGCAAAATTCCGAACTCTTCTGCGTCAGTTACTTGCAAACGGAGGCCCACCTGGATGCAGGGTCTGATACTGGGGGGTCTTGAGTTACACTACCGCTTATTTGGTTTCAAAAAGTCGACCCCACCGCTAAGGAGCTCTCCATGTTGATTTTAAGAGTAACAAACGGCACATTTCGAAAGAACAGTAACGTCGCAGTCCAATAGAAGCAACTAGCGGTGGCTCCTGCAAACTTGAAAGACGGCTCTAGCAAAGGCAAAAGAAAAATTTACTGTAGCAAGTAACCTGGCAACGCTACACACACGTTTAACCAACAGAACAACAACGAAATAATAATAATACCAAGCAACAAACCTAGCAACCAATACAACTGGATACAGATCACAAGTATACACAACATTTACTACCAGATACCCAGAATTAAAATTTTTAACAGAACAACGACTAGCTGATCAGATCTGTGTAATAATCAGAATTAGAAAACATCAAACAACGAGTACAACAAATACTGGAACAAAATAATGCCCAATCAGAAGAAGAAGAAAATAATACAGTAATGGACTCACACATCCCAGAGCAAACAAACAAAGAACAACACGCATCAATTAAACAATCAAAGGAAAACGAAATCTTAAGACTGCCACCAGAACAAGTACAAATAGAACACGAAGTGACACACATGTTAGATATAGAAGAAAAATTTCAGCTGACATATATAGAATACAAAGACACAAATACAGGCATTAGACCATTCTTGCATACACCGCCAAATAACCCACAAGACGAAACAACAATAAAAACTATCAACACAATCATACACAACAAAATAAATGAAAACACAACTATGGGAGAGTTACAACTACTGGTTTAAATAGGAGCACTCTCTATACTAAATTTACACACTAGACAGTCATCAGAACCAACCAACACACAGAAGAAACCCACAAAACCTGCATGGCAACACAGGCTACAGATCGGAATAGAAAAACTGAGAGAAGACATCAGACGGCTAACACAATTTCTAAGAAAAGAAATATCATACAAAAAACGAAAAAGGTTAGGTAAAATCTCACAACAAGAAGCGATAGAGCAATTAGATGAAAAGAAGCAGAAATTAGAAGCATTGGCCAAACGACTTAGAACATACAAAAAAAGTGAAAATAGAAGGAAACAAAACCAAACATTCAACACAAACCAAAAGAAATTTTACCAGACAATAGATAACACACGCATTAAAAAAGACAATCCACCAAACATAACAGACATGGAACACTTCTGGAGCAACATATGGTCAAACCTGGTACAACATAAAAGACATGCAAGGTGGATACTAGCGGAAACAGAGACATAAAAGATGATACCACAAATGCCTGAAGTGATAATTTTGCAACATGAAGCGAGCAAAGCAATTAATTCTACACACAATTGGAAAACCACTGGAAAAGATAAAATAGCAAATTTCTGGCTAAAGAAGTTCACGTCAACACATTCACATCTAACTAAATTATTTAACAGTTACATTGCAGACCCATACACATTCCCTGATACACATACACAAGGAATAACTTGTCTGAAACCTAAAGATCAAGCACACACAGCAAACCCAGCAAATTATTGCCCCATGACATGCCTACCAACAATATACTAAATATTAACTTCAGTCATTACACAGAAAATAACGATACATACAACACAGAACAAAATTATAAATGAAGAACAAAAAGGCTGTTGCAAAGGAGCACGAAGATGTAAAGAGCACCTGATAATAGATTCAGAGGTTACATATCAAGCTAAAACTAAACAAAGGTCGCTACACTACACATACATTGATTACCGAAAAGCTTTTGATAGTGTACACCACTCATGGTTACTATAAATATTGGAAATATACAAAGTAGATCCTAAATTGATACAGTTCCTAAACATTGTAATGAAAAACCACACTTATTATCCAAACAAATTCAAATAATATCACATCACAGCCATACAGATCAAGCGTGGAATATACTAAGGAGACTCATTAAGTCCTTTCTGGTTCTGCCTTGCTCTGAACCCACTATCCAAAATGATAAATAATACAAATTATGGATGCAATATTACTGGAACATACCCACACATGGATGATCTAAAACTACTGGCAGCAACAAATCAACAACTCAACCAATTACTAAAGATAACAGAAGTATTCAGCAATTATATAAATATGGCTTTTGGAACAGACAAATGTAAGAAAAATAGCATAGGCAAGGGAAAACACTAAACAAGAAGATTACATATTGGATAACCACGGCGACTGCATAGAAGCGCTGGAATAATCAGATGCCTATAAATATCTAGGATGCAGACAAAAAATAGAAATACATAATACAAATATTAAATTTAGGAGAGTCTATTTTATGATGTACAACTTCATGTGGTTGTCCCGTACCTCATATTGTCACATTATGACAGTTCACCTCTCCGTATAAATGGAATGTTGCCTCCTCATTAAACACAAACTGTGGGAGAAACCAGCCATGCTCCACCTTGCCAAGAGTGAAATTACGGAACTTCACACGATGTTAGCACCCTCACGAACAGCTCGCAGTAGCTGAATTTAATATTGTTTGATGCAGAAACGTCGACGCATAGACGCCAGACGGACATCGGGGGCGTGCTGAGCTGTCGAGCTGCACGGCGAACGGATTTCTGCGGACCCCTCGTGAAACTGTGGCGGATGCGTTCGACGTCTGTATCATTCACTCGGGGACAGCCCGGCGGTTTGCCTTTATGCAAACATTCTGTTTCTCTTAACGCTAGGATGCATGGTGCCGAAAACACACGTGAATGCATATGCAGGGCCTCCAAGGCCCTGACCTAATTTAAAATTTTCCTCTTTCCACATATTCATTCTTTGGAGTTAAATTTCGTTCTGTCAAATTTTTTGTCATATTGCAAGATTCCTAAGATACAGTGACAGGATCTGGTGGGCCTGATTAACATTTTTTATATAAAACTCTAAGAGTGAATTTTTATTAGTTACTTTCCTTTACAAACAACATATACAAATTATTTTATTAATTCACTTATAACTTGCAGTTTACATCTTAAAACACTTATTACAACCAATTTCTTCAATTAAAACATGCTCATTATTCACAGTATTATGTGTATAGGCAATATTTTTACAAAAAGTTATTGTTCATTGTTCACATAAAATTGCATCTTTCTTAGTTTTCGACATGTGACAAACAAGAAGCACAAAGAACGCCACTATGTTCCTTACAAATGTTGGGTTTGCACTTAATGCATGTCATAGCACTTTTCCTGTGTTTCTTATATGGACAATAATTGCATCTTCTTCTTTTTCCTGAAACATGTAGTTGGTTCGGCAATATGACATCTTCGCATATCATCAACGATTTTCTTTGGAAGATTAGGGATCTGAATATGAAGTTCCATTAGAGGTATTACCATTTCCTCCGCTAAACCTCTTAGGAACAAACGCCTTTTATTACTTCTTCCACTATGGTATGTCAGATGTTGGGCGGAAAATAAAATTTCAGTGGTCATTGCTGCGTTGTCCTTCATATTCATCCATAATGCAAATGGACATCTTCTCGTTTGTCTCTTGCAAGTGTAATAACGAATATTCTGGTCCATTTATCTACTCCACCCTTCGTAGAGTTATAGAAGTTTATTGCATGATTTTCATCAATGTTTCTGTCGTATTGCATTGTGCTAGTGAGAACTATAGACTTCTTCCTTTTTGGGAAGATAACTCACCATTGTAATGACATCTATAAATGCAAACAAAGAGGAATGAATTGCTCTTGAGACTGATGATTTCATCTCATTAGGAATTTCTGGTTTATTTTGTTTGATTGTTCCCACCACTGTAATTTGCTTCTGAAGCATACTAGTAAAGAAGTTGTCAACGGTAATATTTTTTGATGATCATTGAATGCTTTTAGCAAGATCTTTCACTACATTCAATCCAAGATTTTTCTGAATAAATTCATGGGGCTTCCTTCTAAAGCATATGATCACATAACAAAAATATTTTTATGCCACACTTGGCTGGTTCAGAGGGCATATACTGGGTGAAGCTGCATCTTCCACGGATTAGGACTAGCTGTTCGTCAACTGTGAGCGAATGATTGGGATTCATTCTATTTCTACACTTTCAAGAAATAGTGCCCATACATAGCGAACTGCTGCGTCATCTGCAGATCGAGCATCACGGGTACGCCTGTCATCAAATCTAATCATTCTCCTTATATCCTCGAATCTATTTACTGACAAGGTGGCCTTCTATGTAGGATTTTCCTTTTCATCCTAGAATAATTCTCTAATAAGGACATCCCAAGTCTTCTCATCACCAGAAAGAAGTAAAAGACCAAGAAAACCCACCATTCCAGCAAGCAAAACGTTTTTCCACGTAAAGCAGCCACTCTTCTGCCTTCAATATTTGTGCAGATGATCATTTCCTTGGAGATGAAATAGTCCCAGGCATCCTTATGTTTACAGGTATTCAAACCAAGGGCTGGACTAGGTGCCTTCTTTACGATGTTATGGACAGGCGTACGAAAACTTGCAGGAGGATCTAATTTCCAAATCGCTCCATTCCGACTAATGTATGTGTGGTCTTTTATACCTTTTTGTGATGGTGCTCCATTTTCAGACTCTGATGAAGTAATATTATCGGAAGGACTGCCATTTGCCTCAATATTCACATCTGCAGGTTCATTGGCTAATTATTCACTACTTGCATCTTCAAATATATTTCCTTCCTCGCAAGAATCATCTTCTTCAGACCACTGAGCCACAACACTTCTAGAGCTTGCAGTTTTACTTAGAAACTCATGCCTGCAAACGTCACCCACCGACGCTGTGGAGCATCAAAGTCACAGGCGCCAGCTCCGGTAAATGTATGTATATGCAAGATGATCCGTGATTGTGTTACAAACTTCCTAGTATGATGGAAACAGACAAATGTATCGATTTGAGGTAAGGGCCCCTGTACCGGAAACAAACGTGTCGAAAGTTGTAAGTCAAAATCGTTATCCTGCCTCTGACAATGGAATACAAGTACTGGTACTGTTGTTGCTAGGATTGTAGGGTAGGCAACGTTCAGAGGCGGCAGTATAGACCGAAACAAGAAAAAAAGTGCAGTAAACATGGACTCTAAACTGCATAATTCTGGAGCTGTAAGCACTTGTTCAATAGTGGAGATGGCTTTCACGCAAGCGATGATGAACAAGTGCTCATGGTTCATGATGTATGCATCTTACAGCCTATGTGTACTGCGCTACAGACAACTGACTGTGTGAGGGACCAGTAGCGACACCTAGCAGCGATGTGGTGAAAAGGAAATAGTATTGCTAAAAGTTTTATCCACGCCTTTTAGCATTTAGAATGGAGGTATGGCACGGAATTTAATAGCAAAAGAAAACAGCTATAGTAGCAGTCCCTCCCTCTCTCTCTCTCTCTCTCTCTCTCTCTCTCTCTCTCTCTCTCGCAATGCAACAATAGTACAACAACAACAGACCAATGGAATCTGTAGAGGTAGTAATAAAATTTCTTTTCTGACCTGCAAGATACTTTTATATAAAGCTGAGCCTGAGAGGTTGTCATGAAACTACCAACAGAAATATTATATGAGACATGTAGACCTGTCAGTAAAATTCGTTTTTTTTAAATGTTAACTGTTTAATTTAGCATTCAGCTGACATAAGACCAGGAGAATTATCCTGTATCATACAAACAAAGAGTTTATCTCATTAGTGACCTGTATCCTATCTTAATCTCATTTTGACACTTGAATAATTTGAAAAAAAGGCCTGTGTTCGTTTTAAAACTACAATTGCTGACAATATACACTTATAAATGGCACTGAGTGTGAACTGTTACGAAACGATTTCTGATACAGAATTTATTTATTATCGTATAATCAATCAGGATACTAAAAAGAAAAGGCAGACTGAGACACCAGAAAATATCTTGTGTGATGGTATTGATATAATACTTTGCATTTCTTTGACATTGAGATAATTTATTCTGTTTCAGCACTGGGAATGTGCTAAGTAAATATGTATCAGTATTATAGCCAAACTTACTTTCATAATTACCTACAAGAAAATGAAAGCTGTTTTGGTTTTCATCTTAGCAGCATTTAGCACAAAAAGGAAAATAAAACTTATTAGTTTTTTTAGAGAGGATTTTATTTCATTGTTGCAAATCCTACAAATGTTCATGATACATGTAGTAGCAGTTTCTTGTGACAGTGAGATGTGTTATGTAGAAAGTACCTGGAAAATATATGTAGATGTGGCCTGGTGAAGAAAGTGTGCGTATTAAAATTTAAAATAAGTGATTGCAGCAGCATAATGAGGTATATTTTGTAGTGTGGGAGTGAGCTCCACGTGGGATCCGAAGCACGGACCCCACGGGGGTGCCCGGCATGCGCCACATGCCAGGGCAGAGGTGGAGGCTAGTGTTCGGAAATCTGAAAATTCCAGCGCCGGCCGGGGATTGAACCCCGGCCCGGCTGGGGCGAATAGCCCCAGCCGAGGCGCTGGAACGTTCCAGACCCCCTTACCACTAGACCACCGGGGACCCCGGCCGTTTCCTGCTCTGAAATCGGTCTGGTAGTCCTGTCACACTTCCTGTTGTTGGCTGTGTTTACATCGGACGCTGAGTGGCATAGTGAAGCCGGCAACATTAGAACGCTGTGAGGGGGAAGTGTTTACCTCCGACTGGTAGCTGTCCCCCCTACCCAGGTGAAGTAGCTTTACAGTTACCAAAGACATTTGAAATCAGCCTTTGCGACTGTATGCAGTCGACGGTTGTTAATCGTTTGTTTCAACCTGTTCCCAAATGCCTCGAGAAAACCGAAGCAACTTCTTCACTAATCGAGTCGACTGTCATAACAGAGCGACCCGCAGACATTCTGTAATTACAAGTCAACGCCTGGCTTACACCAGATAATTCTGTCTGTTTCATCAGTTGTTTTAACAATGCACGAAATACCACAGCATATTAATAATCCGTTGCAAATAAATTTATGTGTGTGCAGTTCAGGTCTGCGCCGTAGAATTTTCGTGAAAACGTCGGGATAAAATCGTAACATGTGTTTCATATTAATATGAAATTTAGTTAACAATATCTTTATTACAGTGGTCACACTCACAATTTTGGACTTTTCAATAGCTGGGGTACGATATAGCCTTTGTGTACGTTATCGCGTTGCGCAATTTCTTCCTTTTTTCCCACTCTGAGGGAGCTGTCGCCTTCTCTCAGCGCTGCCCTTTTTAGGCTTCTGGGAGGGCTTTTCTCGCGTTTTCTGTAATTTAGAGCATATTTACAAGTCCTGAGACGAACTCTTCCTTTGTGTCGTAGGTTTAAACTCAATATAGATTTTCGTTTACATTCCGGCGAATACTTTTATTTTCTATTACTCCTAGCGGCGCTCCCTAAGCTGTTCATCGCAATGACACACAAATGAGAATCCTAGCTTACAGCTACACCAGTTTATAACTTTACACAAAGATGATTCTTAACAATGACCCGCATATGCCAACACAGGCAATAAGAGACAACCTCGTGGACTTAACCTTTGTTTGCGCACTGTCGGTCTCGTAATTAATAGTGATTCAAAACTGACGCCATTTTGTCACACAAGAAACTTCGAGCAAGGAGAAAGTAGATGTTTTTCACTTTAGGATATTTTCCAGGAAGTTTCCGACATTCGTAAAACAGAAACGAGATTCGACGCTGTGGAATGCAACGAGAAGTAGCAGGTAACGAATTGTTTCGGGATTCCACCATCCATGCTGCAAACGATCATCGAGCGGAAAGATAATGTTGCTGATAAGTAATAAAAAGCGGGAGCAAGCAGACCGGGCGAAAGCTTATGGTATTGCCTTACTCAATGCAGGGTACAAAAGGTATTTGTCGGAGGTTATAGCTTAACGGAACGCTAAGTCATTTAGGGTTAGTCTGGGAACCGAAGTCTCAGATACAAATAAGGAGTGACAAGCTAGCTCCAAAGACATAAGGTCCTTTATGAGAAACTTAATTGACCAAAGTGACAGTTGGTTCAGCATTGAAAAATGAATGAAGCTGAATTTATGTATTTTCGAACATTTGTGTGTACCTTCCGTTTCAAATACTAAAGCAAAAAAACATGTAAGAAAACTGGAAATACGTTAGTAAAAAAAAATCAAAATTTTATTTCGATTTCTCCTGATTTCATCTAAAGTCGAGTTAAATAGAATTAATTATTCGAACTTCGAATTGTGCAGAGTCGATTGTAACGGTCCCTTGCGCTTCGAATTTTCTAGAGTCAGGAGTAATGTTTGGTTGTCCTTTTTAGTATATCAGTATGATCATAGAGTCATAATCTACGTACGCAACGCTGTTACGGCATAAACGTACGTTTATTTTTACCAAAATCGCGTAAGAATGCGCTTTTGCCATGCATCCCAACTCCCTAAATCCGCCATCAGGCAAAAGAAAGTGAATACTCTTTCCTTTGTTTTCACCCTTCATCGATGACAATTGATAATGACTTGGCAGCAGAGACCTGTTTAGCTTGAGTGAGTGCTTAAACGGTAGGCATTGACGAATAAAAATACAAAACAGATATATACGTAACGTCAGGTAACCATGAAGAAAAGCAGACTTGGTTTATTTTACCATATAAGTTAATTCTTTTAAAATCTCGTAAGTGGAAATTACAATTTTGGTCGCTTTCAACATCTAGGAATGTTCTTCATAATAGATAAGTTTCTGATATTTACTTACAGCATTCTTGTGTCTTTTCCCCTTGCATTTGGAGTTGTCTTCTCTGACTGCAGATCTTTGAGCAGCAGTGATGTCATTATCCTACATTTATTTTTGTCTGCAGCGCTGAGGTTTATCCCTCACCTGTGGTCGACTGAGAGATCATTCCAAAGCCTGGCAGGCAGCGAAAGACTTTGCGAGGGGCCGATCGTAGGGCCTCCAGAGGAAGCTTCTTGGAACGCAAATTCTGCGTGTTCACAGAAGGTGAGTTTGCTGGTAGTTCGGAACTTCAATAATAGGTGCGTAATTGGCCCACTTAGTAACATGGCTGCCAAGGAGGGGAACGACGGCAGTGTGCACAAGGTGGGGGAGTCAGTCCTGATTTGTAAAGAGTGCTTCCGGATGCCATGAAGAGTACAGGGTGCACCCAACTGCAGGTGGTGGCCCAACTCGGTGCCAATGGCGTGTGTCGCTTTGGATTGTAGGAGATTCTCTCTCCTTTTGTTTAGCGGAAATGGTAAAGACTGCCAGTCTTGCTTGCGAGATTAAAGCGGAGCTCACCATCTGCACCATCATCGACAGAACCGACTGTGGTCCTTCGGTGCAGAGCCGAGTGGAAGGTATGAATAATAGGATCAGGCGGTTATGTGACTGTGTAGGCCTCAGATACCTTGACTTGAGCCATAGGGTGGTGGGTTTCCGGATTCCGCTTAATAGGTCAGGAGTCCACTACACGGGTAGTGGGGGCGGCTGGGGTGCATTTTTAGGTTAGAGGGTCTCAGGAAAACATAGAAATGGCGTCTGTCTAAAAGGGGGCAGGTAACACACAGTAAGGTGGTTGTAGAAACGATCGGTGTTGTAAATTATCGTAGCTGTGTTGGGAAAGAACCAGAGCTCCAGGCCCTAATAGAAAGCACTGAAGCTCAAACAGTTATAGGTACGGAAACCTGGCTAAAGCCGGAAATATGTTAAGCCGAAATTTTTTCAAACGACCTAACCACGTTCAGAAGGGATAGATTAAACATAGTTGGTGCTGGAGTATTTATTGCTGTCAGAAGTAGTTTACCTTGTAGTGAAACTGAAGTAGATAGTTCCTGCGAAATAGTTTGGGTAGAGGCTGTACTTGTCAATCGGACTAAACTGGATCGTTTTACCGACCCCGACTGAGAGGATATAGTTGCTGAACAGTTCAAAGAAAACGTGAGTCTCATTTCAAATCGGTACCCCACTCCCACAATTATAGTCGGTGTTGATTTCGATCTATCCTCGATATGCTGGAAAATTTATACCTTTAAAGGCGGCGGTACGCATAAAACGTCAGCCGAAATTGTACTGAATGCTTTCTAAAAAAATTATTTTGAACAATTAGTTCGTGAGCCCACTCGAAGCATAAATGATTGCGAAGGCGTACTTGACCTCTTAGCAGCAAATATTCCTGGATGAATAGGTAGTATCATGACGAATACAGGGATTGGCGACCACAAGGCAGTTGCTGCTACACTGAATACTGTAACACCTACAACCATCAAAAAGAAACTTAAAGTACATCTGTTTAAAAAAAGCTGACAATGCTCTTAACGATTTTTAAGGAAACAGCCTCCACTCCTTCCGATCTGATCATGTAAACGTAGAAAAGATGTGGAATGATTTCAGAGAAATAGTATCGATTGCAATTGAGAGATATATATACCACATAGATTAATAAGTGATGGTACTGATCCCCCATGGACAAAACGGGTGAAATCGCTGTTGCAGAAGTAACGAAAAAGCATGCCAAATCTAAAAGAATCCAAAATCCGCAAGACTGGCAATGTTTTGCAGAAGTTCTAAATATAGCGGTTACTACAGTGCGAGATGCTCTTGATAATTTCCGCAACAAAACTCTGTTTCGAAATCTGGCGAAAAACCCAAAGAGATTCTGGTCATGCATAGAGTACACCAGTGTCAAGACGCAATCAGTACCTTCACTCCGCGAAAGTAACGGTGGAGTCACTGATGACAGTGCCACTAAAGTAGAGTTAAGAAACGTGGTTTTCCGAAACTCCTTCAGCAAAGAATATGAAGCCCAGTCAACAGAAAGTGCCAAAATGAGAAGCATAGAAGTGTATATCCTCGGTGTAGCAAAGCAGCTTAAATCACTTATTAAAGGCAAGGTTTCCGTTCCAGATTGTATACCAGTCAAGTTCCTCTGAGTGCGCTGATACAATAGCTCCATGTTTAGTAATTATATACAACCGCTCACAGAAAGATCCGTACCTAAAGACTGGAAAATTGCTCAGGTCACACCAATTTCTTAAAGTACTGCCTTTTGTGATGTTTAACAATACTGTTGGCAAGCGTACTTGTTACACAAATAGGCACGGCAAAGGCTTAAGGTCGTAAAAAAAAATTCAGCGTTAAACTGGAAATAGTTGTAGGAGAGTATCAGAAGTAATAACCTAATGACATCTTTAATTTCTTGTACATTAGGTTTTTGTGTTGGAGAAGATTCTCATCAGTAATTTTAATAGTCTCATAAATGTGAATGTTAGCAAGTAAATTAACTACGTTAAAGGATACGGAATTACCATCATCAGAAATGGAAAAGTTTTTAATTTTAGCTGTTAGTTAAAGGGAATTTTTGACAGTGTAGTTTTCTTCAAAAACATAATATTCTTTAAATGGTGTATCTAATTTTTTGCCGATTTCGTAGAAGCGCCGTCTGTATAGTTAACACTGTGGACAGGAAGCGAAGGCGGAGTCGATGCTGGGCACCAATTGTCGGCTACGACGGGACTGCCCGGGAGGCACACTTACACTCCAGAGGCCGCACGAGTCACGGTGGATGCAGCGAAAGGTCCGCAGCAGCACTGATACTGTCGCGGTTGTGTGCACCACCTGTTCTAGTGTCTCGTGTGCACGAAGGACCTCTGCAGACCGAGTCGCAACTTTCTTAGCTCGCTGGACTGTGCAGTTGCTGATTTACAGGGGCTGTGCTCGATGCAGCCCGCCTGGCAGTGGTGTGTTGCAGCGTGGCGTCAGCGCCTGACAGCTTCCGCAACTGTACAAATGAACTGGCAGTAAAAAAAAGTCACAACAACTTTCGTTTTCTGACAAAGGCTGTAGCCAAAAATTTAGTTATAGAGTTTGATGGTCTTTTCTATGTGCCTGAGCGATCATCATTACGGTGAGTTGCTGACTACTCTCAGAGTATTTGCTCGAGTTACCCGTTGCGTGTGTTATCGCCGCGGTCTCATTTCATCGACGTGGTGACTGTGACATGTGAATGGCTGGCCACATGAATGGACTTTCGTGGCGGGCAAAAATTGCAGGCCATTTCTGTGGGTCTCTCTAACGGATCGGGCCTGCCGATCCAAAGCCCATAGTTTGCCACTAATGTGCGGGTACTACCATGGACCTAGGACTGTGGTGCCCCTCCTCGGCCCCAGGCGATGTATTTCGGGAATCGTGACTGTCTCACAGCAAGTACATTGTACAGTGCGGCGTTTGATACAAAATTTATTTATTATAGTATATTTTGGCACTTCGAAAGTAGTTTATATATTTGAAAGAATGGACGATAAGAAAAAAAAATGTGGCAATTGCAGGCAGTTTGTACAGTATGAAGTCATGTATTTATTGAAAGAAAAAAAAATCACACAATACCTGTAGATAATAGACATAACTCAGTGAGTAATAACCGACAATTACGAACAAGAAGCATAATTTTATTTGCAGTCACCTAGAGTGTTGGTTGACACACCTCTTCCCCACCTTGTACATTTATTTCGAGAGGCCTACTTTTTTCTGAGATTATTTTAAATACCATCACTGCTTTCAGGAATGTGTCTCGCAACTCCAAGAAAATGCATATTTTCGTCACTAAATGGGTTTTACTTTATGAAAATAAAATCAGTGATCTTAATTAAACATATCTACCATTGGCCTTCCTTTCTCCATCTACAAGCAGTTCATTACACAACATTTTGATGTTAGTACTTAAGATTTTTGTTCACACGTTCAGAAACACAGAGGTCATTACTTTTTTTTTTTTTTTACAATTTAGGTCTTTCACTTGGGGGAAAGTTGTGGCAACCCTGTAATAGGTTTCAATTTTCAGTCTCATTGCAGCATTGTTATTTAAGACAAGGCATAAGAATGTAATGGGTTTGAATCATTGCATGTCAGTCATCCATGAAATGCCAAATCTTACACGTCATTAAGACACATTTTCAAAAGAGAAAAGAGGTACATTGCATAATATACGAAAAAATGGACTCGCTCGGTGAGGATGTTATACAAACTTAATTATGTATGTAGACAGTTCATACGTTCCGGGAATAGAGAATCTCGACTATTTTCACCCGTTATCGACATTGATCCTGGCAAGATACCGATCCCACGGATTAAAAGATTTTCGAGAATGTTTTCATTTTAATAGTATAAATGTGACAAAGTCATGCAGGAAGCAGGCGACCAGTATTATTATTTTAATAATGAACAGCCTCTGTTGCACCGATTACCTAGACTTAACCCAGGTTTCAGTAGGGGTAACTCAACCTTCTTCAGAATAACAGTGTTTACTGTGTGTTCATAGTGGAGATCCAGTACAGCGCTCGTGGCTGCCGTATCGCGGTCGCGAAGTGGGGCCGAGGCAGTGCCAGATAAGTTTTACAGTCTGGCGATAGTTTATGAATTAGTAGTATTAACTTGGCGATGTCCACTATGGACAGACAGTAGATATGTTATTGTGAAGAAGGTTGGGTTATCCCGACTGAAACACAGGTAAATTCTAGATAAACGGTGCAACTGAGACTGTTCATTATTAAAATTAATGTTTATACAGTTGGTGACAGGACCGCGAAATGTTGAAGATATTTAAGTATTACTGTTATTAGAGTAATTAGAAGTTCTGCATTGAGGCTAACTGCGTCTGTTCTGCGAAATTTTGCTTCACATGCAACTTTGAACGACATATGCACATGCAGTAATCACATATGGATATCTGATGACGGCTACATTCCGAAACACAATACTGCCATTCCTTGCGCGATATTTGACGTTTAGTATTGGGACCCAGTCAACATGAACGCAGAACTACTGATGTTGTAATTTGAAGTTCGATGTTGGATAACAATTTCCGTGTGATATAATAACAAATTGCCAGTTTTCGGATTTTTCCTTTACGTGTACTGTAAAACCTTGCTCCTTGCTAATTTTCATTAGTGTAGGTCAACAGAAAGTGCCCTCTAGGTCTGTATATTTTACACCGTGAAGGGAACACGACCTCAGTATGTGAAAAAAATTTCAACTTGATACATCTCCCCGTTCCTGAAGCAAAGGATCTGCAACAGGCAGACGAAAACAACGGTAAAAGATTAAGTGGTATATTTAGCCAAAAACATGGCACACTGCACTTAAAAATACAAAAAAGAAAGGCACCGAGATTCGAACTCGCGACTTCTACTGTTCCTGCACGCTCATTATCGCTAGACTACCAAGTCCGACATTTGCTTTTTTTATACTTATGGGGGGGGGGGGGGGAGGATTTATTTTAATTGGTTGTGATGCCCAGATAACTTACACGTAAACGCGATCCTGTTGCC
This sequence comes from Schistocerca gregaria, assembly GCF_023897955.1. NCBI lineage: Eukaryota > Metazoa > Arthropoda > Insecta > Orthoptera > Acrididae > Schistocerca > Schistocerca gregaria. The sequence goes on from NW_026061795.1 coordinate 9,311,216, forward strand.
AGTTACAGAGCAGTAAAACGCCCAACTCACATCAGTATATTGCTTTATTTGTATCACATATTCGAGCACAATTTCCATCTGTACTTGTGTAAACTTTTAAGAAGCTAATCGCCATAACTACGCTTACGTCTTTGGTCACGAGATATTTTTTGTACGCCTACTGTCAAACTCTGTGTTACCTTTTGCGTCGGTAATCACGTGCTGATTATCCAAGTAGCAGCCGACAGTTAATAAATGTTTTACTTTTTATCAGCGCACCTTGTATTCACGCATACGACTGTGTACAGTTCTCAGAGATTATCAGCATTAACTTCCACGCCATCCACAAGGAATCAAGAGTGGCATTAGAGCCAACCTGAAGTCTAGGCTGGTCTTCACAGTGGCACGAAATCTTGGTCAAGCAGAAAATTTATAATTCTGAACTCAGGCGTAACGAGGTACCTCAGACTGAATGAGCTCCCCCCTGCTAAGCAGCATGGATTCCGAAAACATCGACTACGTGCAACCCGACTCGAACGACAGTCTGAAAACCAGAGATCAAGGCAGCCGGGGGAAAACGGTGCTTACTGATTTCCGAAACGCATTTCACTCACCAGCACAACTGTGCTTTTTAAGTGAATTGGGTTTCGCATGATCTATATTCTCGAAATTCATGCTGGCTCGCGTTGAGGTCGTTCTGTTTGACCTCAGAATATGTTCTAAGGTACTACAGCAAATCGATAGCGAAAAATAAAACTGTGCAGTTAAACAGGCGAAAAAATGCCGTACCCTATTACCGTGATGCCAAAGAGTCGCAGTTGTAACAGCTGAAATCATACAAATACATTGTTGCAACACTTAATAGGTACAAGAAATGTCACGACCACAATAGTCTGAGTTGTAGGTAAAGCAGCAAAACAGTGCAGCTGACAATCCCCGTGAATTTCCGCTAGCCCCTTGTAACTCAGGGCAGGCTGCTGCTTCTTGTGGTCGAACAGCCAACCCCTTACTGCATTCCACGGTTACGCCGATGGCGAAGGCTGTGGTACTGAGATGAGGAGGATTTAGTGCACGAAGGCTGAGGGCTTACACATCCACACTATGTTCGTTTAGGACTTAAGCTCACGTTCTCTAAACACTTCCATAGTGGAAAATGATGAAAGGTTTCTGTTCCAGTAGTGTGCTGCAGCGTTGGCTCTTGCTATACCGTGCCCAGTTGGCTGTGTTTTGCCTTGCAATGCATAACACACTCATCCACTCGCCACTTTTATTTATCATCATCCCAATGAACCATGAACCATGGACCTTGCCGTTGGTGGGGAGGCTTGCTTGCCTCAGTGATACAGATAGACGTACCATAGGGCAACCAAAACGGAGGAGTATCTGTTGAGAGGCCAGACAAACGTGTGGTTCCTAAAGAGGGGCAGCAGCCTTTTTAGTAGTTTCAGGGCAACATTATGGATGATTGACTGATCTGGCCTTGTAACACGAACTGAAACGGCCCTGCTGTGCTGGTACTGCGAATGGCTGAAAGCGAGGGGAAACTATGGCAGAAATTTTTCCCGATGGCATGCACATTTACTGTATGGTTAAATGATGATGGCGTCCTCTTCGGTAAAACATTTCGGGGGTAAAATAATCCCCCATTCGGATCTCTGGGCGAGCTCTACTCAGTAGGATGTCGTTATCAGGAGAAAGAAAACTGACGTTCTACGGAACGGAGCGTGGAATTTCAGATCCCTTAATCGGGCAGGTAGGTTAGAAAATTTAAAAAGGGAAATCGATAAGTTAAAGTAAGATATAGCGGCAATTGGTGAAGTTCGGTGGCAGGAGGAACTAGACTTTTGGTCAGGTGACTACAGGGTTATAAACACAAAATCAATTAGGGGTAACCAGGAGTAGGTTAATTAATGAATAAAGAAAATAGTAGTGTGGGTAAGCTACTACAAACAGCATAGTAAACGCATTATTGTGGCCAAGATAGACACGGAGCCCACGCCTACCACAGTAGTAGAACTTTATATGCCAACTAGCTCTGCAGATGACGAAGAAATGTATGATGAAGTAAAAGAAATTATTCAGATAGTGAAAGGAGACGAAAATTTAATAGTCATTGGTGACTGCAATTCGGTAGTAGGAAAAGGGAAATAAGGAAACGTGGTAGGTGAATATGGATTGGGGGGGAAGAAATGAAAGAGGAAGCCATCTGGTAGAATTTTGCACAGATCATAACTTAGCTATGATTAACACTGGGTTCAAGAATCATGAAAGAAGGTTGTATATGTGGAAGAGACCTGGAGATACTGCAAAATTTCACATTATATAATGGTAAGACAGAGATTTAGGAAACAGGTTTTAAATTGTAAGACATTTCCAGGGGCAAATGTGGACTCTGGCCACAATCTATTGGTTATGACCTGTAGATTAAAATTGCAAACAGGTGGGAATTTAAGGAGATGGGACCTGGATAAAGAGAAAGAACAAGAGGTTGTACAGAGTTTCAGTGAGAGCATAAAGGAACAATTGACAGTAATGGGGGAAAGAAATACAGTAGAAGAAGAATGGGTAGCTTTCAGAGACGAAATAGTGAAGGCAGCAGAGGATCAAGTAGGTAAAAAGACGAGGGCTAGTAGAAATCCTTGGGTAACAGAAGAGATATTGAATCTAACTGATGAAAGGAGAAAATATAAAAAGGCAGTAAATGAAGCAGTCAAAAGGGTTATACAAATGTCTCAAAAATGAGAACGACAGGATGTGCAAAATGGCTAAGCAGGGATGGGTAAAGGACAAATGTAAGGATGTAGAGGCTTGTCTCACCAGGGGTAATATAGATACTGCCTACAGGAAAATTAAAGAGAACCACTTGTATGAATATCAAGAGCTCAGATGGAAGCTCAGTTCTAAGCAAAGAAGGGAAAGCTGAAAGTTGGAAGGAGTATATAGAGGATCTATACAAGGGTGATGTACTTGAGGACAATATTGTGGAAATGGAAGAGGATGTAGATGAAGATGAAATGGGAGATATGATACTGCATGAAGAGTTTGACAGAGCAGTGAAAGACCTGAGTCGAAAACCTTCCATTAGAACTACTGACAGCCTTGGGAGAGCCAGTCCTGACAAAACTCTACCATCTGGTGAGCAAGGTGTATGAGACAGGCGAAATACCCTCAGACCTCAAGAAGAGTATAATAATTCCAATCCCAAAGAGAGCAAGCGTTGACAGATGAGAAAATTACCAAACTATAAGTTTAATAAGTCACAGCTGCAAAGTACTAACGCAAATTCTTTACAGATGAATGGAAAAACTAGAAGCCAACCTCGGGGAAGATCAGTTTGGATTCCGTAGAAATATTGGAACACATGAGGCAATACTGACCCTACGACTTACCTTATAAAGTAGATTAAGGAAAGGCAAACCTACGTTTCTAACATTTGTAGACTTAGAGAAATCTTTTGACAATGTTGACTGGAATACTCTCTTTCAAATTGTAAAGGTGGCAGGGGTAAAATACAGGGAGCGAAAGGCTATTTACAATTTGTACAGAAACAAGATGGCAGTTATAAGATTCGAGGGACATGAAAGGGAAGCAGTGGTTGGGAAGGGAATGAGACAGGGTTGTAGCCTCTCCTCGATGTTATTCAATCTGTATATTGTGCAAGCAGTAAAGGAAACAAAAGAAAAGTTCGGAGTAGGTATTAAAAGCCATGGAGAAGAAATAAAAACTTTGAGGTTCGCCAGTGACATTGTAATTCTGTCAGAGACAGCAAATGACCTGGAAGAGCAGTTGAACGGAATGAATAGTGTCTTGAAAGGAGGATATAAGGTGAACATCAACAAAAGCAAAACAAGGATAATGGAATGTAGTCGAATTAAGTCAGGTGATACTGAGGGAATTATATTAGGAAATGAGACACTTAAAGTAGTAAATGAGTTTTGCTATTTGGGGAGCAAAATAACTGATGAGAAGTAGAGAGGATATAAAATGTAGACTGGCAAGGAAAGCGTTTCTGAAGAAGAGAAATTTGTTCACATCGAGTATAGATTTATGTGTCAGGAAGTCGTTTCTGAAAGTATTTGTATGGAGTGTAGCCTGGTATGGAAGTGAAACATGGACAATAAGAGAATAGAATCTTTCGAAATGTGGTGCTACAGAAGAATGCTGAAGATTAGATGGGTAGATCATATAACTAATGAGGAGGTATTGGATACGATTCGGGAGAAGGCGAGTTTGTGGCACAACTTGAGTAGAAGAAGGGATCGGTTGGTAGGACATGTTCTCAGACATCACCAATTTAGTATTGGAGGGCAGCAGGAAAGGTAAAAACGTAGAGGAAGACCAAGAGATGAATACAGTAAACAGATTCAGAAGGATGTAGGTTGCAGTAGGTACTGGGAGATGAAGCAGCTTGCACAGGATAGAGCAGCATGGAGAGCTGCATCAAACCAGTATCAGGACTTAAGACCACAACATCCCAATGATCAAATTTGTGCTGTATTCATATTAATTTATCTCATTTTTAATACAATATACAACAAATAACTGTTTTTATGACACAAGAAATTATTTGCTGGACAGACCTATTCCTTGAAGTTGTGATTTCATTTGCCACATCATATATTTTTCTACAGTTGAGCAGAGCTATTCACTTATACTTTAGTGACATTTGTTAAGCATGTGGTTATTGATCTTCTTATGGGCTTGCAAGACACATTCACTGATGAAATTTTGTTCATCACATGAAATTAAATCCTTATACATTTGTGCACAGCTATTCACTTATGCTGTAATAGCATGTGGTTCTTTATAACAGTTTTAAATTTATCCTAATTTTCCAGCTCTTTGATATGTTTTGGTAGTGCATTAAAAAGTTTGATGCCTTGATTACATACATGTTTCTGACTTTGGGTCCTTATTACAGCCTGTAAGTGGAGATTTTTACATTGCCGTGTATGGTAACCTGTATTGGTTTTTCATTTTGTCGCGATTTTGTTTGATCACCGACAGACATTTCAGAATGTATAATGATGGAATTGCAAAAATTTCCAATGCTTTAAAAAGGGGCCTACAACGTGTTTGATGTGGGCTCTGGGTCGTTATCTGAATAGGGTGTTTTTGTAATTTGAAAATCTCATTTAAACAACAATTTGTTTTTCCTCAAGGATACTATCCTATAGGCCTCAATTGACTGGAAATAGCCAAAATATACTAATCTGGTACAGTCATTACTACAAACTCTTGAAATTATTCCAAGTACAAAACATGCTGAATTGGGTTTTAGTGCTAAGCTCACCACATGGTCCTTCCAGTTTATCTTCTCACCAATGTGCATACCCAGGAATTTTGCTCACTGAACTCTTTCAAGTTTTTTTCCTCCATAGTGAGATGTAGGTCGTCATGTTCACTTATTCTTACATATTGCACATAATTAGTTTTTTTTTTTTTTTTTTTTGCATTCAGTGTTAGCTTGTTTGCACCGAGCCATTTTTGTGTATCTTGTAGGACATAGTCCACAATGGTGTGCAATGACTGCTTCATAAAACAAACAATTAAACTAGTATCTTCAGCAAAACAACTTGATTCTAGCTTTTCTCTCTGGCACATGAATATAATTAATGTAAATGGGGAACAGCAAGGGGCCTAATACACTTCTTTTGGTGCTGTAATTCCAACCACCGTCATCCTCTTTTCCAGATACTACTCAAGCCACTTTTTGTTCCGGTCCTCTGATACCTATAGCTTCAAGCTTTTCCAAAAGTATGCTGTGGTCAACAGTGTCAAAGGCTTTTGACAGCTCTAGATTTATCCTGACAACACTTTTTCCCTCTCCCAATTTACTAATTATTTCCTTTGGGTTTTTTCCAGTACAGCTGTTTCGCTACTACTCCCAGCTAGAAATCCATGCTGATTACTGTTTATCAGATTCCATAATTAAGATAATGTGTCACTCTATATTTGATTAGTATCACCAAAACTTTAGAGAAAGTTGGGAGAAGTGAGACAGGTCTGCAGTTTTCTGTTTCAAGATTATCACTCTTTTTCAACAGGGGAACGAATTTAGAAATTTTCCGTTTCTGTGGAAAAAACTTGCATATTTTTTGACAAAATACAGTTGATATGCTACACTGCGTTTTTTTCTTTATTGTGTAGATACACGGTCTGGTCCATAATATTAATGTGACCACTGCCTGCAATCAAAATCGACATGCAGTAACCACTCACAGACAACACCACTAGCAGTGAAGGGTATACAAAGCATGTTGGGAGCCACAGAAAACAGTGCAGTTGTCACTGTAAGGAGGAGACAAAATGTGCACTGTCATTGGCTTTTGGGGAAAGGGTGGAAGCATTTGGGAATGACTAAGTCTGTAAACTGTTTGCATGTCAGTGTGGTTAAAGTATACTGTGCTCAGCAAAATTGCGCTATTCAGAATTGGTGCCGAGGATACTGTGGTGTAGTCGTGGGCCACAGATGACAGGGGTGAATGTCAGCTGCAGAGACGTGCATCTGTTAAACAACTGACCACCCAAATGAACTGAGAGGCATTTCAAATGACAGATGGCTATTGGAATGCACATTGTTAAATGTCTGAAAGCAAAACACACTGCAACAACTGTCAGAATGGGGCACGACAGGGGAGGGAGTCTGTGGCATTCCCTGGGTGGTGATGATATTCTGGGAGGCACAAAGGATCAACAGATGTATCCGTCTGTCCTCGAGGGCCGTGTCCACCCGTACACACCGTTTGTTTTTATTCAGCATAGTGACATTTACCAGCAGTACAATGCAACACAGCTCGCAGCTCATGTGTGGTTCAAACAGCAACAGGACGAGTTTATCACATGCCTCTAACCACCAAAGTCCTCGGATTTAAACCAACTGAGAATCTGTGGGAACCCCCCTGCCAGGGTGTATTGTCTGTGGATCCTCACATGAGAAACCTAGAACACCTGGACTTGGCAATGAAATAGTAATGGCTCCACACCCCTGTTAATACAGAACCTCACAGCCACGTGGGGGAGCCCAGTTTGATACGGGATTTTTGTGTCCTTGGAAAGTGGGCATTGTGTTGTTCTTGTCATCAACAAGCATGTCTCAAAAGCAGCATAAAATGAAAAGAATTGCAGTAGGCAACTGATGGGGTCTGCCAGTCATTAATGCCATATGATCATTTCCATGAATCTCCTCCTGCATGTCTCGCAACGGTGTGCACTGCAAAAAGAGGTTATTCGAGGTCTTGACGGGTAGTCACATTAACGTGTCTGCTGGACAGTGTATTTTCAGAAGAAATGAAGGTAACAAACTAAATAAATCATAATTACGTTATTACTTTGCAGTGAGCCACAGGAGACCAAGATCCATTGTACCAAAATACTCATAAAACATCTTTGAACCACCAATTGAATTTTATCAGTGGAGTTCATCTCACCCTTTATGTAGGAGAAAGTAAAAAACCTCCATAGACAATTTCAGAGGAGCCTCATATCTGATAGTACACTGATAAGATATCTTTTTTCGGTTGCTACTTTGGACTTCTGATCACTGTATGTTTCTGAGGAAAGGCCATAATGTTCAGACTTTGGTGACCAAGGTAGACAAAAGCTTTTAAATTTTGAAATAGTATCCTTGTTTGTTTATAGCCCAACACATTTAGCATATTTGGTCACTGTTCCTCTTTGGTACGTTTCCCTTTCTAATGCTCTAGGTGGAATGAAGTGGTCATATGGACATTGATATCTGGGAGTCACTTGCTGGGTAAGTTTGGCTGACAAGTTGCAGGTCTTTTCTGTTGACACCACGGTGGGTGACTTTCATGCTGGCGATGATGAATCAATAATAAGGACAACATATCACCCACTCCCTGAGCAGAGAGAAGGTGCGACATGACTGGAAATGAACTGCATGGCAGTCAGATATGCTGACCACTCAGTGAAGTGAGTCGATAGATGCTACTCCATGTTATTTTCCTCCCCTCATCACATATTTTATAATGTGCCTTTTACATGCTCTTTCCTCAACCCTCCTCATATGGGATTATTCTCTCCCAAATGCTTGTCTACAAGGAATGTTGTACCACACAATGTGGCCACATTAAGATCCTAACTCGTAGTTAGTCATCGAGATGAACATTGTAAGTTGCCATTGACAGTCAGTCTCAAACACAACAGGAATCACTGCAGACCCATGTCAACTAGTTTTCAACCAAATATTGTGATGCCAAGTTGCATGCAGTGGGACCGTTGCAGAAGACTATTGAGGCATAAAAATGTATATGTTGTCAGTGGAGCAAACACCACATAAACTGGACAGCAGGTGACTTGAAATGTGTGGTGGTTTAGCCTCTTTCTGAGAACATATCAAGGGCTCTGACAGCACAATAAGGTTTTTAACCTGCAATGGGCAGAGGATAAACAGAGTGTCTCAAAAGTTACAGAACACTTATGTTATGTAACAGCATGCAAACAAATTAGACCTAAGGTATTGTCACAAAGTTTTATGCAGTTTAATCAATTTCAACATGTGGGCACAATTTCCAGTCTGTTATCAGGATCGATCCACATTCAGCACATTATATCTGCATCACCTGTGGCAAGGACAGAAATGATTTTGTTCATTAAATTTTTGATGTGGTTGACAGCTGCTTGTTAGAATCTGTCCTTGGTATGTGCTCACAGAAACAAGCCCACGTTTCTAATGCCTGTTGGCCTAGAACACCAGGGAATAGGACCACCCCTGCCATTTCAGCATACCTCGTAACACCTGGTCCGCAACATCTGCCACAGTGCACCATATTGCTGGAAAAAGACTGTGTCTCGGGAGTCGGCCAGTCATAGTAACAGCCTGAGCATATCAAGGTAAGAGGTTTTTTTTCTGAGGATAAAATGGTCCCAGAATACCATCAACCACCAAACAACAGAACACATTCCCTGCCATGTACCTCTTCCATCACAGTATGTGGATTGGTAACATATCATTATCTTCTCACTGGATATGTATATACTCTGAATTGCCAACAAAACTGGCTTTGGCATGCATATTCAAATACAGGGATTTGTAAATATACAGATTATGGCACTGCAGTTGGCAATGCCTATATAAGACAACATTTTTCTGGCACAGATGCTAGATTGCTTAGTGCTGCTACAATGGCAGCTTATCAAGATTTACGTGAATTTGAATGTGGTGTTATAGTTGGCATATGAGCAATGGGACAAAGCATCTCCAACGTAAGAATGAAGTGGTTATTTTCATGAGCATTCAGTGAATATCCGGAATCTAGTAAAACATAAGATCTCCGACATCGTTGCAGCCAAAGAAAGATCCTGCAAAAACAGGACCAACAACTGAAGAGAATCATTCAAAGTGACAGAAGTGCAACCCTTCTGCATATTTCAATGCTGGGCCATGGACAAGTGTCAGAGTGTGAACCATCACCGATATGAACTTTTGTAGCGGAAGGTCCACTTGTGTACCCTTGTTGACTGAATGACACAAAGCTTTATGCCTCACCTGGGTCCATCAACACCGATATTTGACTGTTGATGAGTGGAAACGCATTGCCTGGTCGGACAAGTCTCATTTCAAACTGTGTCGTGCAGTTGGACACGTACAGGCATGGAGACAACCTCTTGAATCTATGGACACTGCATGTCAGTAGGGGACAGTTGTAGCTGGTGGAGGCTCTGTAATGATGTAGGAGGCATGCAGTTGGAGTATATGGCTAGGTATGACCCTGAAAGGTGACACATACATAAGCATCCTGTCCATTGGGAATTCTGATGGACTCGGTCAATTCCAGCAGGACAATGATACAGTTGGCAGGTCCAGAATTGCTACAAAGTGGTTCCTGGAACACTCTTCTAAATTTAAACACTTCCACTGGCCACTAAACTCCCCAGATTTGAACATTGAGCTTATCTGGTATGATTTGCAATGTGCTGCTCAGAAAAGACACTCACATAGCCCTCTATGCAGCATTCAAAGTGTCAATTACTTCCATCACTACTTCAGACAATAGTCATGCCCATGAGGCACAATTGATTACTAAACTTAGCCAGCACTGTACAACTGATGCGTGTTATGAAGATATAACATACTTTGCTCAGAGACAATAAAAGTGTGTGGGTAAATACTTTTATCAAAACTGAACATGAATGCCCAAAAATAGAGTTAAGTTCCAATATTTGCAGCTCTTGCTATGTAGATGAAGTTTACTTTTAAAAACAAGAGTAGAAGGCTTAGATATATCATGCAAGATTATTTATAGTGATATTAATGTAGGTAAGATGTAAAGAGAGATAGGGGGGCAGGTTTTTTTTTAATTTAATTATTTTTGAAATATAAAGCCTTCATAGTTGTGAAGGCAAGATTTGTCATTGAGCAAGTAGACTGGTGCTGTATCTCTGTTGAAAGATATTTCAGTTCCTTCAAGAAAGTCAGATATCTTGCCTGGTTCTTTTCTACACTGATTGCCACAATTCTTGCCCAGTAACTCATTCTGCAAAGTCGGATTTGTTCTGGATGTTAGGACAGAGTGCATCCCTGTGCTTCTACCAGTTTGTTTATTGCAGAAGTTTGGACATACCTGACTTGTGATATTCTTGCTTAGTGCTTTCAGTATTGTGTTGCTTGTGAAGAAGCTTATTTTTATGTCATACAACTTGAAGAGGTTGGCATGAAATCTTCCTTGAGGAAGGTCAGCTTATTACAAAGATGGTCTTTCTGTTTGTGGGTGGTTGGTTTAATTTATGCATTACAGCGGGAATATATTCATAACTGGGGGCAGCTGATTTTACAATTTGTGTTTCTTTTTATCTTTCACTTGTATCCGTTGGATCATTACGCATGTGATTAAACATTCTTCTGAAGAACACATTTTTATGTTGATATGGATGGTAACCCTGGTAATTGTTGGCTTCCTGGAAATTTCAGAATTTTATATAAAAAGTTTTGTTAATGTTTCATTCCTACAGTGACATGAAATGAATTGAATTGAATTTTGTGGTGTAATTTATTAATTTCTTCAGCTAGATTTTCCATTTCCTTTGGTTGTTCTGTTGAAAATAATGAAATGAGAGTGTCGCAATTTTCTGTATTCTCAATGAATAAACTTATTCTAGGTCCCTACAGCTGTTGTGTGATAATCTAGTGTAAATTCCTGCAGATAAGAAAGGGATTTTGAACTCATGTCCATATAGTTTACATAAGCTGCACTCATATGCGATACTTATAGAAATGATTCTGGTTGTTATTGAGTACAGTGGTTCTACCTGACAGCAGTTTCTAGTGATTTAATGCATTTGCTGTCCCAATAGTAATTTTTGCCAGGACCTGCCAAGAATAACACTGCTGCCTTCCGACAGTTCTCTCAAAACCCGGTGATGTAAGCACGGGCATTAGAATGCTTTTGAGTCTCGCAGCGAGACCACTAACAAGGTTTTGCCCCCTGCTGAACACCAAACCCACAGACAGTCTGGTTTTCTTTTTGTGAAAGTGAAAATTGAACCATTGTGGGTGCTATGATTGTCAGTTTCCATTAACATGACACAAGCAGAGTGGCAGGTATTATAAAAAACGGTGCCATATCTTGGCGAACTTCTTTGATTTGTTAAGCACTGCCCTAAAAACAGCAGAATGCCAAAGTTATGAGATATTATGCTTGATATCATTACAGCCCACTATAAACTAGAGATTGCTTCTGCCAAGTAATCAAAATGTGGTCCATAAAGAAACTTTGTTATTCCAGTAGGCAGCGGGTCATTGATGTTTAGTATGCTTGAGAGCTGTTCTTTGTTCACACAGTGTTACTCATGAAAAATGACATCTTAGGCATGTATTGACCTAACCAATGACAACTGGCTTTGGCGAAACTTATTACTAGTCAATACCTGTTATGTGTTCAGTTGATGAATTTACACATTTGTCTATCTGGCATAGCAGTTCACAATATTTTTCCCTTTCTTCTGTGGTGAAGAGGTGGTTTGTTCTCTCACACCCCTAGTCAAGAGGACCAACTGTCATGGTCTTAAATAGTCCTTGATTGGCATACATAATCCTTCCTAGTGTCTCTAGATCTTTCAAAGGAACATAAACAGCTCACTTCATTTTTCTGTCTCTTCTCAGCCTTGAGAACCCAGTTCCGTGCACCACCAAGATTATATAGCCACTGGCCTAATTGGAGTGATTCTCACACATTCTAATTTCTCATTCCATTTCCTTTTAGTTTTTTCTTCGCTTTCTACTAAATCACAAGTTCTAGAAAACTTGCTCCCAACATAAAGGAACTATCAGATCACACAGAAGACCTGAAAATTTAGTTTGATTTTGGAGCAGAACAACTGGTGTTGGCAGTAAAAAAATTTATAATTTTGGTGTGGAGCAACCTTACTTACCTTCTATTGTTGTGACAGAAATACTAATAAACATTTAACATGTATTTGGTCCAAAGAAGTTTATTTCTACAGTGTCTGCTAGGATGCCATTGTTTATCAGTGAACAATGTAAACCACAAAAAAGTAAATGAGAACAATAGGGTTTAGGAGCATACTTGTCACAACCATTGTAGTGGAAGTGCTTCTGCTGTGACTAACATTGTGTGAATGTTTCTAACTGGATGATAGTAAGACCATGGTCAGTACTGGAACCTGAAAGTACCTTATCTTGCTCCTGCCCTTCTGCAGTAATATAAAAATGAAACAGAGTGTCTTCCAGTGTAGAATTTTAACATTTTAAAGTAGTTCCTAGAACATGTTTCAGTGTTCAGGTTGCAAAAGAACTTTTTGGAGCATCTGTCAACGTTTTCAATTGTATAACTGTGTCGAAATGTATGTACGTCTTGTTCAGCAGTATTCAGTTTGTAAATATTTCAAGAGAGATGCTCTTTTTAATTTATTAAATGCCACATCAGTAAAGTGGCAATCTATGGGATCAAATTGAGGCAGTTTTAATATTGGACCTGGTATGGCCTACAGATGCACCATTGGTTATTTATACTAAACACAAGCCTTAGAACAAAATGAATAGCACTGAATGTAAACAAAATTTGAAAGAGGTAAGTGCTGGCACAGATTGCATTGACTTGTTTATCAAGTTTTGTATTGTCATCAGAGCTAATAAAGTTATTGCCAATAACAATGAACATGAAGGAGTTATAAGTCTGTCTTGTATCAACTGGCCAAAATTGAAAACTAATCGGTTAATGTGAGAACAAGGGGACATAAGTGACAACATAATCTCGATCTTGGTGAAACAAACTCAAATGAATACAGATATTATTTAGTTACATTTACTAGCTGTTCTAGTTCCCCTCAACAATGTACAGCTGCCTTTGGCTATGAGATTTAGCTTTATTGCAGCAAGAGAGAATGGATGCAAGGTATTTCAGTGTGTACTACAAGTATTTTGATGAATTTTCATTTCCAACAAGTAGTACATTCTGGCTGTAGGCATACAATTTTAAATGTATTGGGCCTAATTATTGTTTCTATTGTAAACATGACTAGCATTAGTTGTCATGTAAAAACAGTAGCACATATTATGTAGCTCTATTTGCTGAAGAGCTACTCAGGTCAGAATATTACAACCTATTTGTAGCCCACCTTATTGGTGAAATTACTGTAGCTGTGAAGTTGTCATTTGGAACAGAAGTGCACAATAAAGTATTTTGAGACCAGCAGAACTGCTTTTCACCAATGTATGTAGGTAGTTCTAACAATTTTTCGTCCAGTGAGTCTTCCACCTAGCTTATGGTTTAACACTATGTAGCAGTGAGATAACAGGTGACCATCGGCATGATTAAATGTTTCTTAAACTAACTGTTTCTGTAAGTTGATAAAATTAACCCTTAAGTAATAAAAATGGTCATGTATATAGTTGCACACTGAAGTCCCAAATTATATTTATAATGCAGTGTTTCTTAATGTTGTAATGTGCCTACGAAACATTTATGGTTGAAATTTACTGTAAAAGATAGATGAATTTAAAAAAAAATGCTAATGGTCTTCTTAATTTTGTTGGTTCCATTGTTCCCATCACCTATTACGTATGTGAGAAATATTAGCAGTGAGGCTGTTTTGTTTTTTCGTATGGCATCGAGTAATTACTTCGTAGCTTATCCCAGAGGTTAAAAATGTTGTACTGCATGAAAGGCATGGTAATTCTACAGAGCTGCAGTTGCACTACCTTTGAGCTGTGTACATTTTTTAAAATACAAGCAGGTATCAGTTTTATGCTGTAAATGTCTTGGTAAGCTTTTCAGTGGAACAACCAGAAATCTGTGTGCAAATTAACACCATGCAAGCAGTGTAGGTAATGGTGACAGCTCTTTTAATACACCCTGCATATGAAAACAAACTACATACACACAATTTTCGAGTGTTTAGGAGAGGAAAAGAAGCTTTTTTTTATGTGACTGCCTCTAAATTTCTTTTTTTATAGGGGGAGATGATGATGGTATATGAAGCACTGGTTACCAGTTCAGCTGAATGCATTGTCACTATTTCAGCAAGCATATTCCAGTTGTGCCATGATGTAGACAGGTGATATTTTCTGAATTGCCCCTATACCAATAGTCACACCATATCTTGAGCATTACTAACATGTCTGGCCCCACAAATTCTTTGTAAATGTAGATTTTTGTACACAATGTATGCAATTTTTTTTAGGAGCACCTGCTGGCCAGAGAGTAACAACCTCAGGATAAAAGCAAGTAGCTGTACAGGACAGAAGGGTTGGAGCTTGACTAAGGTAACTCAGAAAGTACCTTTGTCCTTGATTCACATTACCTGTCATGACTAGAGAGAGATAAACAAAACAAAGATAGTTCAACTGTTAATTACCCCCCTTGCCACACACACAGCTTAAACATAGTTTCCATCATAAGCAAAAATTTACATTAAAAGGTGACAGGCACTTCCCTTGAAGTCCTAAGTATGAGGTGCATCCTGAAAGTAATTGCCAAATCATTCTACTGCCACTGCAGCACTTGTGTTGTAGGTTCACACATTTCTCTGGTTCATTGTCTTGACACTGCAGCTCAATTTTGTGGTATTTATATTTGTTAGTGATCAGTCAAAATCTTTAGGACAACCTCTGAGCCCAGTGACTGTGAAGTGTGCCCCGTTATGTTTAGTTCCAACACACAGAACATTAAGCCAGCTGAAATTCATCAACTTGTAGACATTTACGGTGAGAAAGTGGATGAGACAGTTGAAGAAACACTCATGACGAAGCATGTGTTGGACAGCCTTCTGTTGTCACTGATGGTATGGGTGAGAAAACACATGGTTCACAATAAGAATGTATTTCAAAAACTGTTTTGCATGACTCAGTCATAAATTGCTTAAATTTTTGTGAATTGCGTTTGAAAAATGCTTACAAAATTATGTACCTTGGCAGAGTTTTGACATTTCAGCACTGAATACAGTGATAAGGAAGATGAGTTCTTAAATAGAATCGTGACTGGTGATGAAACTTGGGGTCTTCATGACACTCCAAAATAAAATCAACAATCTATGGAGTGAAGGAACTGACAGTCCGACAATCCTCCACCACCCCCAAAAAAGAAATCATAATGAAGTTGCAAGTGCAAAAAGTCAGGTGAAATGGATTCTGCGACCAACAAGGCATTCTGCTTGTTGAGTTCCTTCTCAGAGCTGAAACCATGAAAGCGGTATGATACTGCAAAACACCGAGAGAACTCCATCACACTATTCAAAACAAAAGATGCAAAACTCTCAATCGAATCATTATGATGTTTCATTTCTGCTGGTGGCACTGAAATCCTTACTAAACAATTCACTTGGGAACAGTGAGACCACCTGCCAATCAGTGCTGATCTCACATCTTCGGACTACCACTTTTACTTCATCATCAGTCAGGATGAAGGTGCTTGAACACCTATGATGATGTAAGCAAGTGTGATCAGTATTGGACGTCTTAACTGGTATTATCTTTCTATGAAAAGGGCATAGAAAAGTTGGATTACTGCTATGACAAGTGTCTGAACAGTGGTGGCTGTTACGGTCTGAAGAAATGTTTTCATGAGTCCTTTCCCACAATGGTACTTACTTTCTTGGCATACCAATGTTGGTATAAAAGTTGACAGAGAACACCTCACATCCTCTTCTTTACAGCAGTCACGCAAAGCCAATATGAACCACCTATTTTCTATCAGCAGCCATGTGGTTGAATCTTCTGGATCATACACAGGGTTATTCAGCTGCCCCTGCCATAAAGTTTTATGGAACCTGCAACATCTTCAAGAACCACACCCATGATTTTAATCTTCTCTCCTCTCCTCTCCTCTCCTCCCTACATGCACACTATTAGTCCTGCAAAAACAATGAACAGAACCTTTTCGTATCAAAATTAACTACATTACATTTTGTACTTTGTTGGACACCACACTTTCTGTGGCATTCAAGAAAAAAGGCATTTGAATGCCTGTCTTGTACTTTTTGTTAAATAATTCAAAAACTATGGCTTCTAGTAAAAATGTATCCCCTCCCCTCCCAAAAAGAAATGACTACATTAAATTTCCCACAAAAAGATCCTGTTCATTTTTTTATGTAGGACTAGTAATTTGCATGTAGTGGGTGAGAGAAATGAAAATCTTGCCCATGACATTTGTAGGCATTGCAAGTTGCATAAAACCCATGGGTAGGTGTAGTTTAATCATCGTGTACAGGTTTATCATGCCAAAAGATCTAATATAAGATTTCTCTGGCTTCATAAACAGCTCAAGAAACATTTTACACCACATTAATGTATAGTGTTTGCACTTTTCTTAATCAGAAAATCATTTCTTATTGCTTTCCTGACCACAGAAAATTCCTACACACAGCCAACTGTTTTTGTTGTTGTGGTCTTCAGTCCAAAGACTGGTTTGATGCAGCTCTCTATGCAAGCCTACATCTATTTGAACCTGCTTACTGTATTTCCCCCCTCAACAGTTTTCCCTCCTCTCACTCAAATCCCACCAACTCCAAATTGATGATTCCTCGATGCATCAGCGTATGTCTTATCAACCAGTTCCTTCTTTTACTCATGTTGTGCTGAAAATTTCTTTCAGTACTAGGTCCCTGGTAATTTGATTTGCAACTGCATAATTATTCCATTAGCCACCTCTAGGTGCAGTGCAGAGGGTGTCGAGTGCCAGTAGTAGTCATCTATCCACTTATTGACTACCTCTGTAACTTAGTGTTCACTGCTGCTGCCTATCATGGCGAGGACGCAGGTTTAGATTCCCTGTACTGCCAGGGATTTTTCTGGGTGAGAGGATTGGGAAAGTGTACATTCACCCTTGTGATGCCAACTGAGGAACTCGAGGACAAGAAAACTGACACAGGCAGGATAGTGGTGTGCTGGACGTCATTGGTAAACGATGACACGGTGGTCGGCCAGTACCGATGGACAGAGTTTACCTTATGTTTTATCCACGAAATCATCAAAATTTCTTCCTAGAAACACATTTTTAAAGATACCATCCTTTTCTAGCTTCAACTGCTTGTTGTTCACATCTCGTTTCGGAGCAAGGCTACACTTCACGCAGATACCTCCAGAAAAGACTCCGTAACATTTACATCCACTCCTAACATATTCCTCTTTCTCAAATATACAGTGAAGCCTGCATTTTATATCCTCTCTGTGTCAGCCAAAATCAATTATTTTGTTACCCAAATAACAAAACACTTCTATTATCTTCAGTGTCTCATTTCCTAATCTGCGAGGTTTGTCCGAAAAATACATATAAAAGTTGCATAATAACTTTATTTTACAATTATTCAGGTATTACAATATGGTCTCCTTCAAAGTGCTCACCCTGAGACGTGATACACTTCTGCCAACGCCATTTCCACTGTTGATAACATTGCTGAAAGTCTTCAGTTGTGATGTTGTTTAGTTGCCATGTCGTTTCCACATCTCCCAATGCCACACCATTACGCATTTTTGGGAACATGAAGAACTCACACGGGATTAAATCCAGTGGTGATTGAGCTTCGGGCCAAAAACACAACGAGCGACATGTGTGCGGGCGCATTCTTGTGATGAAGGGTCAAACTCTTGCCACAAGAGCTCCGAGACGTGTCAGAACTTCAACGTAAAAATTTCCGTTCACTCTCTTGCTGGGAGGGACAAATTCCTTGTGAACAATGCTCCAAGAATCAACACTGTCATCACATTGGACCTTGATTTTCGCGACTCTTTTGTTCTCGGTTCTCCTGCTAGTTTCCATTCCTTGCTTTGAGCTCCACATCGAATTTCTAATACCAGGACACGTCTTCAGTGATGACTCGGTTGAGAAAGTCACCTCATTCCTCTGCTTCCAACCAATCCCTACAGCACTCAACCCTCTTTGCTTTCTGTTCTGGTGTCAAGAGCTTCAGTACAATTTCTTCATTTCAAGTTTTTGTGAACAATTGTTTTGAGGGTTGACAGCTTGTCAGCAATCATTCTGTCAATCCACGGTCTTTAAGAACACAAGCTGCTGCACACTCCCACCTTCACGCAGAGTGCTCTGACTCTGAGCATTGATTTGATTGATTACAGCAGTAGTCTCACCTGATGGGGACTGCAACCTGTAACATAAAGACATTATTCAACCTTTATACGTATTTTCCGGACAAACCTCGTATAATGGACAATGAAAAACTTCCAATTCTAGTTAGTTATATTAGTTGTTCCATGGATCATGAACACGATTCTTTTGTAATGATGTGGAACGTGTCACCTGCCATATTCTCCAGATCTGACTGGGTCAGACTTTTTCCTTGTCCCAAACCGAAAAAAAATACCTCAAAGGATGATGATGATGCAGTGACTGATGGTTTGTAGAAGTTATCTGAGCATGCCTCCAAGTGTATTGGTGTACACAGGTATTATATATACAAATAAATTTATATTATGAAATTTCTTTCACTCTTTATTTGTTAGGGTAGAAGCTTTTTCACCCCTCCTTGTACAGCTTTCAAATGCAAACTCGCTGATCATCCCTCGTTATTCATTCCGCATCTCCTGATTGAACTTGACTACATTCCATTATTCTTGTCTTATGTTCATCTTAGAACTGCTCTTTAACACACTATCCATTCCACTGTCTGCCTCCTTAGCTGTGCCATTCGACTAACTGCAGCGACTTTTCCTCGGGGGGAGGGGGGGGACTGGTACAAAATGCAGTCAGTCTTGTGAGGAGCTGCTTGACCAAGTAGCAGTGGTTTCACAGTAAAAAAAATCCCAGGAGAGAGGTGTGCTGACCAGCTGCCCCTCCATGTTGCATCACATCACACCACACCACTGGCAGGGGGCAATATGTCGGTTGGTGGAATTTTAGCATTTTTAAAACAACCAACGGAAATTCCAGGTAGGAATGTCAAAAATTTCTGATTTTTATCCCTTCCATTCCATTCAACTTATCTTCCAAGACCCTTCCTGCCTCTGATATCAAGAGCTTTATTTCTTCTCTCTTCCTGTGTCTTATAAGAGTCCCGTTACTCACTCCAAACAACAAGAAAATATTGAAACGATGTAACACTTGTTTGTCAGAACTGTCTGAAGTGTAATGTTGGGATATGACACTGTAGGATAGAGTTCCAATAACATTTGTTGCATAACCTAGAAAACAGTATCAACAATCATCGACATGATTTGAAGTATTTTGTGGCTCAGCTCACCATCCAAATATATTTAGAAGTACAATTCATGTGGGCTCTAGGTCATATAGTTTCAGTTAATATCTTGACTTGCTGATGAAACAACATTGTAGCTTTTGATAAGCCCAATTCTCCAAATGTAATCAACAGCTAACACCACATTTCTAAAGCTTTGACAACTGGCTAAAAAAGAGTCACTGATTTCAAAGTTGCAGAAGTATAAAAGCAAATTACAGTTCATGATATACACTGAGTTCACATTACTCAGTCCAACAGATAAAACTGCACTTGGTTCCATGTGACATCAAGTCCAAGACAACTACTCTCATTGAGTAACCTCACTAAAACTATTGAGAAAGTTAACAACGATAGCACAACTCAACTCACGGGTGCAAAGCATCAAAGGTACATTTTTACAATATTAACTTCAGGAACAGTTCTAGTGGTTATGAAAAATTATAACAGTTTCTATTTGATACAGAAGTGCTATGAGGCATTTTCATAACCAAATAATTTGAAAATGTGAAACACATGAAATTTATAATCTCAAACATAATATCAATCCAAAAGGCTTCCATTTTTGAACAGCAGATTTGCAATTATTGAAAAAACATAGCTGAAAATTTAATGGAATCAGATACTTTGTTGGCCAGAATATTTATCATAATCTACTATTGAACAGAAGTCTCTGTGAGACAGATTCATTAAAATCTTCAACTGTGTTGTCTGTAAACATGCTCTGAAGGATCATTTCAGGCTTATCTACATTGTGAGTGTATAGCAGCATGATAAGTTGCCTGTCAATTTGTCATACACCACAGTGACATCATTCAAACAAAGAACCACTACTGTGAGGCAAACCATCTTCCAGTGGTAGCCTGGAGTCAACAACCTGTTTAGAGCATAAGAGTTGTGGCTCATAGGCACCCACAAGAAAATGCAAAAGAGCTGTGCACTGCCCATTTAGAAGGCAGCTGTATTAGTACAGACCAGTCACCAAGTTTTTTCTGAACTAAATCGGGATATTTTTTAAAAACCAAGACTAAACACACACAGGCTACAATTCAATGTTTTTTTACCTTATTGAGATTTTTGCTCACTTTTCAATCTCCTTCATAGAATCTTCTCTTCTTCCTCAATAAAACTGGAGACATGTAAATCACTAAACCATCTTCATTATTATTATTATTTCAGCTTCTAATGTTGCTGCTGGGAAAAGGTTCCTCTCAGCTCACCAAGTGTTCACCATCATCTGAAACAAAACGGACAAGTTTTAAGAAGTTGTCATAGTTTTCATAACAATGAAAAAAAATTCCTTCCACTAATCAGATTTCAGCTTGAAAAGTTCTTCTCTTCATCCTTGAGAAAGTTCTTTAACTGCACACATTCTTCAAACATCAAATCCCCATCTACAAGAAATAACTTCTAGATATTCTGAAACTGATCTCTGTTTCACTGTCAGTGAAAATGGTTTGAAAGTCCTGTAGACACTTTCTTCAAAGTCAAATCATTTTTCAACATAGTTTAGACTGTGCTGCAAGTAAACTGCCATTTTGTTGTGGTTTGCCTACTTTGTTCCTTTGTTGTCCTCGGTGTCTACATACTGGCTGAAAACATAGGGGTTGGATGTGCAGTACTGTCTACTGTAAATGATGTAGCCGACAGATGCACACTTGCGTTTCACAGTCTTCTACTTTCACTTTTCACATCCTCCCAATAATACACAGTTATGTATGGCCAGTGCACAACTTCCCATTTATATTTGTTTATAAGTCAACATCGGAATTAAAGTTACATAAAAATGACTGATTTTGCCCTATAATAAAAGATAAAGGCTAGGAATACTCAATATAAATTAGAAAATGAATTACACAGACAAAATTCAACCTGAGGGGGCTGCCTTTCTCTTTTATGAAAATGCAGATTACAATTCACATATGTTAATGGTAATTAGTTGAAAGTGAAGAAACAAATTTGAAGGAGGCATATTGCAAAACAAGGGGGAAGTAAAAATTAAAAAATTATCCCAGCTTCCTTCGTCACAATTACTCTTTCGAATGTTTTGATAAGATCATCATGACGACTAAGGCTGCCACAGGGGAAGGAAACTGCACAACCCTATTCAATTTTTTCAGCAGAGAATTACAAAGCACTGTCACGATTGACCTCTGATGCACTACTCGAAAACAATGGCTATTTAGTCAAGTATGGCCTCTTAGCGCTGTTAATAAAAGGAGGAGTTTAAGTCAGTAACTCATACAAGACTGCCCCTCATTAGAAATTGGTAATGAGCAATTTGAAGTGAAGACCACATCATTTTATATAATGTTGTCCATTTTTATGTAACCAGGAATTTTATCTATCCCAACAAAGTACAGTTGGGAGTTGGGTTTCCAACCAGATATCTGGGATATCAGGCAACTATGGTCAAGACAGAATCCAAGTCTCCACATTATCAATGTGGCCTCAGATAGCACTAGCATCCCTCCCCCAAAGCATTGGTCTGTGGAGTTGGGTATGGGAAAACACAGAATGGGTACTCAGTCAGCAGAGTAGGATTCCATTCACTGATGCATCCAGGAGTAACCTGACATCTGATGATTGTCAAAGAAAGGTGGGAAAGCAGCAGGAAACTATGAGACTTCAGAAAGAAAGTTACCTGTTACTATGGCAGACTGAGTAACTTTTTTCTGTATGCTGCAATACAATTCAAAGTGATGCAGATACTACTTTTCACTACAGTCACTAAAACCTGTAAACAACAATTGTAACATCCCACAAACTGTTCAGTTTCTTGAAAATATAAACGTGCGCCTCAGTCATGGAACAATTTGATGATTGCTGTGTGAATTTCCTCTTTGATGGAAAATCTCTTTCCTGTCAAATATGCACTGAGCTTGCTGGAAAGACTGAATGGTCTTCATCAAATTGTTGGCACTGTTTCACTACGACTGGATGCTACATTGCATTGCACCATACACTGCAAGAATTCCATGGCGAATTTGTGTGCAATTTGTATGTTTGGCTAACAAGAAACTTACTGTTCCTTGTACCTCAACTTTGGAGAGCCATTTCACTCCCACAATGTGATGAACCTGTTGTCCGTACTGCAGCAGAATTGTCTCTCAGGAAATTGGTAACATGCCCACTCTTCTGAAAGGGTGCCGTGCCTGTTGCGTAACTTAATTTCAGAAGTCCCTATACCTCAAGTATGTCTCTTGAATGAATCAATAACCATCCAAGACCATTTCTTCAGCAATTCCTTTGGATCAGTGCTCATTGTGTAGAAGCAGAAGAAGATACATTCATGTGTGTGAGTCATGAGGCAACGGTTCAAATCTGTGTTCTGTAACTAGTGCAACATTATTTAATAATTCTCCTGATACTGTGTTACTATCACATTTTTACTGTTAAATGTTTGTTTGCTGATGGGGTGGTAGGGTCAACCAATAACCCTCTGGAAATTTATACAGTGAGATAATCACAACCCTGCTTGCCCCAGTACAGCATATTCCATAGCACTTACTCAGTAATAATTGTTTCACTCCCCTCAACCCTTATTGACAAATGGTGCATTTTCAAAATTATTTTTCTCCTACAACGTTCACAGTTCAGCCAATAAGATCAAAATCCCATGCACTATGGCGTACAATGTTCCATTACTGTGTCATTGGATGGCAGGCAAAAGCATGTCCAGAGCTTAGAGTAGTAATCCACTGTTCGTGTTAACCCCATGCACTATGGCGTACAATGTTCCATTACTGTGTCATTGGATGGCAGGCAAAAGCATGTCCAGAGCTTAGAGTAGTAATCCACTGTTCGTGTTAACAAGTCCCCAGCTCATGAAATCCATGTTTGACAAATGTGCACCCAGTCAATGAGAATGATCTCATCAAGATGGTCAACATTTGTCATGACCCAAAAATCAAAAGTAGCATAAAGAATTATGAGGGCATAGCAAGCATTTACCATGCACCCTGCCGCCCCCCTCCCCCCCCCCCCCCCCCCCCCCCACCAAGTGTTTTCTGGAAGTTGAGGAAGGCAATTGTAACCTGAGAGCTTTTATCGTCTGCTTTTCTGGGGTTCCCATTGCACAGCATTAGTTCATGCTGACTATGTACTGAACTTTGTTGCTGTTTTAATCCTCAACAAAATTTTATATGAGGAGCTTACATGCAAAAGCAAGCATGTCAGGAATTTAAAATAAATGAGACACAGAATGGAACAAAACAAACAGGATAGGCAGAACCTAGATAATCATACAATTTAAGTGAAATCAAACATTTGCCAAGATACAAGCCTAGGAAAATAAATGTGTGTCCACATACACATTTTGTGTGAAGGATAACTAATCCATTACATCCAGTCGAGTGATTTCCATTCCAGTCACACTGTTTCTCTAATGCAGAGCAACTGTTTGTGCTTCCGTGCTCCCTCATAATATGTTGCATAGCACTACTTTTTATTATTATTAAAAGGACACAGTTACTTATGCACTGACTCCACTTTTGATAGAATAGGAAAACTTCTAAGAAAAAGGCCAACAATTGTAACAAAAGAGGAATACAATGAGATCTACAATCAGTGACTCAGCTAAGAAACCTTGCTCGCCGATGTACATCTTGTAGGTCCTTAGATAGGGATTTCACATTAAATATGTGAAATAAAATGCATTTCCATACACAATTACAAAGCTATGGGAAACACTCATACTGATGTTGAGACAAATGCATTCTAGAAGTCCCAACTAGATGTAAAAGAGCAGATGAACCACTACAAAACCCTTTCCTTGGACAAAAGCCCAAGTACTTTTCAGCCATCCAGTCTAAGATAATAGGAAAAAAGATGTTGATGGTTTACAGTAAACTATTTTTTAAGAAGCCTGCCAAAATCACTAGTACTTAAGCTGGAACACAACCATCACCGATGATATTTCCATGTTGCTTGTGACTGTTAAGAAAATTATTCTTTTTTGCATGTAACATTCACGTCAAAGAATACTTCTAAAGATAGTTAATGCCACAGTTACGTCATTTTATTCTGGCATGGTGATCTGAAACATTTTAAATAATAAACCTGAAATTTGAATAAAATATTGAAAACGAATATTAGTACTATAGTGGCCACTTTACAGTTTTTTCTATGGTATCACATACTACACTATAAAAATGTGTGAAATGATATGGTATAACAAGCATTATTCAGTAAGAGGTAAGTTATTTTGAAAGAAAGAAGAAGATTTTTGGTTTTGAAAATCGCTCATGGTTCATGTAATGAATATTTAAATGCTCTTTTTAAAGGAATATTTTCATTCTTGATTTGATTTACAGATATGAACTGCCTTTTGGCTTAAAAGTAAAAGTAAAAGGCATTCACACTGCAGTATGCTATTTTCCTTCTTATGTATGCCCAAAATAAGTTTCATGTTGACTGTGATAAATTGCATTTAGTAGATATGTTCATTTTTGGATGTCACCTTCTCATAATTTGCTTGGGCCTTTGCCCCGCTTCAACACGGGGTTGACCCTGTTACTATAGAGTTGGCAATGTTAGTGTCACAGAGTGTTGTTGCCAGATGCCCTTCTTGTCACCATCATGTACCCCCCAGGACAGAAGTAATGTACCCTAGCTGTCTGCGTCTAGTGTAAGCCATGAAATAGTGCGAATGTTTTTCAGATGTCTGTAAGTTGTGTAACTGAGGTGGTACATGGGGACCAGCCCAGTATTTACCATGTGGGATGTGGAAAACTGCCTAAAAACCACATTCAGGCATGCCGTCCCTCATTGTTAACCTGCTGGGCTGATTCAGTCCGGGGCCGGCGCGCCTACCCAAGTCCAGGAAGCAGCACATCAGTGCTCATGGGTAACCTGTTGTTTCCTTCTCAGAAATTCATCTATGGAATAGCACTTGTCAACTTTCATTATCAGCCAGCACCTTGTTAATTAAAGGGAGGTGATCAAATATTTTTATGGCTGCATGATATGCTTCTTTCTGTGCTACAACAAGATTAAGTCCCACTGTTTTCCTCCTAGTATTGTATTTATGAATGCTAGTATTATTTTAAAATTGTGCTGATCCTTCAAAACAAACTTTGTAAGAGTGTATGTGTTGTGAGGCTACCTAATTTCTTTATCTATGTGAAGTTTGAGGATAGGCACTGTGCGTGTGTTTAGGGGGATGGGGAGGTGGAGGGGTCAGAGGCCCCCATTCTAAATATGACATCAATGAAAGAAGGAAGTTAAATTTTCTAGTGATGTCATTGCCACTTATGGCAATCAAATTTAGAGCAAATGTTGCTGCACTCAGTTTTATAATTCTTGTTCTCATCACTATGTACCCCCACGTATTTTTAACAATCAGTCTTCACATATTTCGTTTCCGTAATGCTTCATTATTAGTGATGATTTGTCTTTCCTTGTACAAAACTGAATAAGATGCATTTTCTTTGTAAATGATGTGCTAGACCATTTATTGAGAACCAATGAATGACACTTTCGAATATTTCATTTATTGCTCCATCTGATATCGAGGTCGGTTATCGTGCTTTTGAGGTGAATTAAGAGAACTATTTTGCCTTTATCAGTAAAGTTTCAGGCAATTACCCTTCATAAAATTCATGTTGAGACCTAGAGAAGACAATTCTGGTCTATAAAGTGTGTCACAATTCAGAAATGTTAACTGTGTTCTTTAATGCTTCAACAGATTGTTATCCATAATAAAGGCCTGCAAGTAAGTGCATTTGCCTTGCAACCATTCCAGAAAATGGGAATGGTGTGTCCTTTTTAGTCACAATGCCTTGTTGCTCCAGTGATATACAATTAACTGCCACAAGAGGAGGGGATCTCAGACTAGATTACATTAATTATTTATTCCACAGACCCACAAAAGAGGGTATCCTCCTGGGTGTGGAACATGTCCAACAGTATTGGAATAGTACCTCAGAATCAAACGAAACAGGAGGTCCTGCCTGAGACCCAGGTATAGCTGCTTTCATTAAATGAAACTATATGGTTCCAGAGAGGAATCCCCATTTCATTCAAAACTGAGGTGCTATTCCATGACAGTTTGACATCCTCTGTGGTGCTCTTTGTGTTTTGGGGAAATAAGTGGACTGAGTTGTGAACAGGATTTTGGACTGAGGAGGGAGGCATGCTGGGGCAAACAGTGCAGAGCCACTGTGCCAGGGTGGTGTAGTGGTTCGTGCATCTGCCCAGTGAGCAGAGGATCTGGGTTCAAATCTCGGAATTCGGTCAAATTTTCATTCATCTCTTCAGTCTGCATAGTTGGTTGAGACTTGTAAAAGGTCCATGGAACCATAAAGTTTCTTTTCTTTTTGATGATCATTCATATCAATGTTATTTTCAGTTTCAAGTGACAACTGAAAGAACAAACTAATAGTCTTATCTCCCTTAATAATACACTTTTTGGCGACAGAGAGAATACAGGCAAATGATTTAATAGTGATGCATCATCATCTAATCCAATTTAGTTAGTAGGATACATGTTCTATGGATCATAATGATGAGGAATGAGTCATTTTACATTCATTTGCAAATTAATTTATGCATATGGTTACATTATGAACATTTCTAATGTTGAGAATATCATGATTTTGCCATGTATAAAAAAATATGAGGCGTACATAAAGACCACAAACACTTTCAATTATTTATTGCACAAGAACCAAACAGTGTGCACCTATCATACATGTGTCATTTCAAAGAGACACTGAAAGTTTTTTTTTTTATGTATACCACCACAGTGTAGTTTCGTAACTTGAGGATAGTCACCAAAAGTCACAAACGTGGTGTGTTGGCGTCCAACAAAAACTAGTGTGGTAAGGAGCCACCAACAAGGAAGGCCATTTACCACTGGCACAACAAATTTGTTATGATGGGTTGCTTGTGCCCGGGAAAGAGAAGCAGACGTCCCAGTGTGAGTGAAGTGAATGAGGAGTGCATACGAGAGTCATCTATAAGGAGTCCGAGAAAATCTGTGCGTCGTGCATCCCATGATCTCAAAATAGCTCCAATGACATAGTGAAAAGTCCTGCTACAGAAGGTGTCAATGAAATCATTTAAACTGGAGCTAGTGCAGGAACTCAATGATGATGACAAAGAGAAGCATTCAGAGTTGCAAAAACTGAATGGGGATGGTAATGGCTTTGATTACATAATATTTAGCAGGGAAGCCACTTTTCACACTAATGGGAAAGTGAACAGGCATAATTGTCATATCTGGGGGTACAAAGCATCCACACGAATGCATTGAATTTGAGCATGAGTCCCCAAAAGTAAATGTTTTTTGTGCCTTGTCGTACCAAAAACAGTACAGGCAATTCTTCTTCACTGAGAGCACTGTTACTGGATATTCCTACTTGGATGTGTTGCAGCAATGGCTGATACCTCAAATGCAACTGGACCCTTCATTCATTTTTCAGCAGGATGGACCTCCAACCCATTTTCATCGTGAAGTTTGTGGGTGTCTGAACACAGAGCTGCTGCATCGATGGATCGGCCTTGCTACAGAAGAGGACAGGTGTTTCACTAAATGGTTCCCCAATCACCACATCTCACTCCATGTGACTTTTTTCTGTGGGGACGCATTAAAGATCTGGTGTATGTACTGCCTCTACCACATGATGAAGCAGTGCCCCATTTGTTTGGAAGTTTTTTTACAGTTTCGCTTCAAATTGCAATATGTATGATATCTGTACAATGTTTAGTTCTTGTGCAGTAATTACTTGAAAGTGTTCCTGGACTTTATATAGGGTGTACATAAAGTATGATAGGAGTGGCAGGCTTGTTAACATGGTGCTGAAACATACAATGGTAGCTAACGAAAAGCTCTGTTTGATGTGTTGCAGACACTACTGGCTATAACAACTCCCAAATTTAGGTATTTAAATATTATTCTAATGTTATCGTAAGATAAGGCATAGTATTCATTATACTATTGTTAAAAACAGCATTGTTTATTAAACATGTTATCTTCTATATGAACCGTAAAAATTGTATACATTTCATTTAAATTTGTTGCCAATTTGTTTCAGCTATTGCCACATGATGTACAGTCACTTCAACTTAAAAAATATACGAAAAAGGAGACATAAACATTTTTTTTCAAGGCACTTTCTTGATCCTAAATTACCACAGCATTACATTTGAATGTTTAGCAGCCAATACCATTTTTCACAGCACCTGATAATTCTTGTAACTGTACCCAAGATGTAGTCTGGAATGTCTGAAACACCATTATCATTAGTTACCTTTATAATTCAGTCAATATATGTATTATTTTTTACTTTTAAACACATTTGGCAAAATAAAATGGATTTTTTCTTTAGCAACAGTCCTTCTCACACAGGCAAGCAAAGCGACAAACATTTCATCCTGGTTACTGTAAATGCACTCCAAGAACTAGCACCTCTACTTTGAGCAGTACTGTACTCTGTTTCACCCATAGCAGTTCACTATACCAGACTGCAGACAGAATGTTCACCACATCTTGTACTTTTTCTGTAAAATGTATGTGTTTCTGACCCTGCACAATTTGTCAGATACTCCAAGCAGTACACACTTTTAGTATTAATCAATTCCCAGGGTAGCTTGCTTGGAATCATTTCAGTTCAGACACTCATTCCATGTTCCATGTGATCTTCACTGTCTTGGGGTGATTTCCATGCTTCAATGTAGCAAGCTGTACAATGATAACTGTAACTGAATGCAGAAAATTAAGAATTGGAAATATAACAATAACAGACACAGTGTAATCCAATGAGCAATTGTACGTTCACTCACTCATTTATATATCAGCTTTGTATTCAATTGGAGGCTTTTTCCCCCATCATTTGTAATGAATAACCATGTCTCTGAGCTGGCAATTATAATACCAACACTTCTAGGGATACGAGTTGTGACATTTCACACCTTCCAAAAGCACATGAAAATATTCTGAATTCAAATTTTGAAGATGGAACATTTTGGTGCTACATAGGCACTGTAATACACAAATGGAACACGATTCAACAGCAGAAACATATTACAAAATTAGATACTGTTATAAAGAGAAGATCCCTGATTTTGTTGTAGCAACTCAATATCAGTCCTGTGTTTAGTCACTTCTCTGCCAATTCAGTTACAGTTACCTTGACAGAGAGAACACTTAAAATAGCAGTATGTCTGTGCTAGTAGTAAGTGGCATACATTCTAATCTCTTACAAAGGTTGAATTTCAATCACAGAATTCCATTTCTGAGGTTTGGAAGCAGTTTATGTTGGGATCACTATAAAACCACGTACATGCTACTTGGGCCCTTGAGATGTGCCAATGACTCGGATGGCTTGCTGTCAGATGCATTTTGATCTTTTTGGGTGTCCAAGGGCTGTGGTCCAGATGATCACACACATTGTCTGCGAATTTTAGATGCTAAAGTGAAGAAAAGTTTTCAGTCACAGCTATTGATTTGCGTTAACACAGGGATTTAACTTTGAGTATTGCACCATAAACCTGTTTTGATAGTAAAACATGCAAAAACTAAGCTCATTCTTCACCCAGAGAGGTGCTGGTGAGTCTCCACAACACTGGTGGCCTTTACCTAAGAGGGTTCCATTTAAATAGGTCTCATTTCTTTTGCTGCCTTTGTACACTGTGTGTACCTAGAAGTGAGTTTCTATACTTGTTCAAGTTCATGCTGTATTGCATCCTAATAAGATGGAAGGAGGAGGTCGGAATTGAAAAAAGTGCTGTAATTGTAGCTCTGCATCACAAAGGCTATTCTAGCAAGGCAATAGTAACAAATTTTGGCCTAACCAAGCCTACAGTAGTGTATACATTGCTCTGGTGCCAGCTCAAGTGTTTGACAATCTGGAAGACCCTGAGTAACACGGTAAAGCAAAGATTAGTTCCTATGTGTACAGAGTAAATGTGAAGAATCCTCCTGCACCTATAATTAATAATAAAGTAAACAATATGTGAGAAGCTCCAACCTTTGTCTCAGCAGAGCAATGCCATTTGTGTGACCATGACTTACATGGATGGATAGAGAGAAGTTGAATTGATTGCAATGGTCCAAGGATTAATCGAGTTTTAAATTTATAAACCTTCACTGAATGTTTACTCATTGACATCGTGGAGAACGTATGAAGTCAGTACTGATCAACAATTCAGTTCAATCTGCCAAGAGGCATATTAGTTGTGGGTTGATCTGCAGCAAGACAATGATCTCAGACAGACTTCTAAATTGTGCCAATAGTAAGTCAATAGAGGAAAGAAATTTGGGAAACTGAAGAATATGGTCTGGTGAAGTCAGCCGCCTCACTTAAATCCCATCGAATACTTACGGGATGAACTTGAGGAAGGGAGATTAAACACTAATGTCCCATTGAAAACAAGGTTATTAGAGACGGAGCACAAGCTTGGATTAGGGAAGGATGGGGAGGGAAGTCCACTCTGCCCTTTCACAAGAACCATCACGGCATTGGCCTGAAGTGATTTAGGGATATCACAGAAAACCTAAATCAAGATGGCTGGACATGGGTTTGAACCGTTGTCTTCCCGAATGCAAGTCCAGTGTGCTAACCACTGCTCCACCTCACCCACTGGGATGAACATGGCAGAGAGATCAGAGAACTGGCATCATCTAATGTTGAAAATCTATGGATTACAGATGCATGGGACTGTAATCTCTGCAAAAATATTATCTCCATAATGCCAACAGTCTGCGCAGCTGTTCTTAGCACGAAGGGTACTTAATGACAGAGAGAGAGAAAATATTTGTGTTGTTAGCCTATTTAGTTTGAAGAGTGTAGTTGTCTATTAAAATAAAGTGCACAGCTTTTTTCATAGGTGATCGAATAATTTTGACCTGTAGTATAT
This sequence comes from Schistocerca gregaria, assembly GCF_023897955.1. Classification (NCBI taxonomy): domain Eukaryota; kingdom Metazoa; phylum Arthropoda; class Insecta; order Orthoptera; family Acrididae; genus Schistocerca; species Schistocerca gregaria. The sequence continues at coordinate 9,342,722 of NW_026061795.1, forward strand.
ACTTAGTAACAACAATAAACAGAAAATAAGCAAATATTGAGATCCTTGTCAAGGAAGGTGATTTATTTACTAAACTAGAAAGGTTACAATGAAATGCATACCATATACTCTGCTGAAAGAAGAAACTGCAACACCCTCAAGGAAATGGTCATTTTTGTCACACGATGCGACATCGTTGTAATTCAGGTCAAATGAAAAACGTGTCACAGTGAAGGGTGTCCTGTCACATCACTACAATGCATACCACTCTCTGATGGCAATGCAGGTGTATATTCTGACACACATAGATGATCATAAAGGTGCCAAATGCCATCCTGTGATACATTGCCCCATAGCATCTTGGGCTGTTTGTTGGCACAATCTTTCATTAACTCACGATATATAGCAAAGTTTTGCTAAAGTTAAAAAGTGATTTTTACTGCTGAGTGTATATTTTTTGTTTTTTTCAAAGTACGACAACAATTACTGCAAAATGGCCGATACACAGCTCAGTGGAGACAACATGGCGTGTAGAGACATTGTCAATAATAGATCAACTCTATGCATTGTTTGAATAACATTACATACAAGCTAAACATTGTAGAGACGAGTTTAAAAAAAAAAAAATCTTATTACTATTGATACGGTCATGACTCACAGAATGGATAACATAAACAGTTTGCCTACTGCAAGTTCCATATCCAATGAAGCAGCATAGAATTAAATTACACTTGCTCAAACAAGTGAAACAGTAAATGAAATACAGAACCTAAATAATCTAGCCGTAGGAACCGACAGCAACATAGAGTTGCAAGATATGGTAAGTGGATCACAAGCAGTAAATTCTCACGATTTACCGGGAGCAGATAATGTTCAAACAGTAAATTTCTCACAATTTATCAGTGCAGTCATGCAACAATTTCAGCAGATGAATACAAGTTTACAGAACAATGAGAAACTGTTTACGGAAAAATTTCAGGAAATAAAGAAAAAACTTGACAGTAATGACGCTAAATTAACCAAAATTGGTACTGACTTGAACAAAAGGATCACTCAAATGGCCACCTAGTTTTCAAAACTAACAGTTTTAGCAAAACATAATGAAATCAATTTCAAACCTTTAAGTAGCACATAATGACAAAAGTAGGAAAGTGCGTTACCCCTCATGATGACATCATGAGGCGTGTCACACAAGTAGAGGCAGATTTAGAAACCATGGCCAAGACAATCAAATCAGAGACAGACAGATGTTTTTCTAAAATGAATGAAAATAAACAAACTAATTAATTTCACACCACTTTGGCGAATTGTGCTTGGATGGGGATGAATAGGTGATTATCTGGACAACACAACACCCAGTCCCTGAGTGGAGAAAATCTCTTATCCAGCTGGGGATCAAATGCAGGCCCTTAAGATCGACAGTATGTCACACTCACCACTCAGCTAACGTGGGTGGACAATGATTTAATAGAAACAAGCAGACTGCAAACTGACTTATTCAACAACCTTGGACACTGGAGCCAATAATCAGTCTGTATTTATATGTCCAAAAGTATGTGATCCGTTTGTTTTGTTTACACAATCAATGAGAAACATCAGCTTAAAAAAGTAAAATTGCATCATAATGTTGTCAGAATTTATTCTCAGTAACTATTCCTTTTCTTTGCTCCCCTTTCATTTTGCAGTCCGTCTATCCCCCTCCCCATATATGCCTATCATGTACAATGCAGTTAGCTTTCAGCTCATATTGACTCCAAATGACCTTTTTTTTCCAGTAAATTGTGTCTTGCTGATTACCGCATCTTCCATCGTTAAGCTCTCAGGTTTTCAAATCTCATCCAGCGCAGGCACCAAGGATCAGTCTCTCCTTCTCATCCTGTCTGGTAAGTCTCCTCTGACCTATAGTTTTGGGCAACTTTTCCATAACTCTCTCCCTTTCTTAAGTCTTGCCAGTCTTCTTTCTTTCCCTTCAAATCTTCTGCTAGAAGGAAGAGCCATTGGCTCTGAAAGCTTCCACATTTCTATATCCTTTGCATATAGTTTCTGCTGCCACCAGTGTGGTGAGTAGATCATCTTATTTATCCAATTATACTGCAGCCATCTTCATGATAGTGCTGGCAACATGGCTGTGGATGAGGTCGTGTTTGGTATGAGAGTCAGCTACCATCTGACATCGGTTTACGAGTACTCAACAAAAAGCTTGTGAGAATTCAATTCCATACAGCTGGAACCAAAAGAAAATTGGTAGTTCATACCAGCACAAGACCATAAATGAAAAAGTTGTTATTAATAATCTGTGTCCCTGACACTCTGTCTACAAGTATGTTAAGTAAGTTTCAATATACCATTTCACACTTAGCACTTATTCTGCTTTTAACACTATTTTACTCAACTCCAGTTGCTTGTGACAAATGGACTGATGCATCAAACAGGCTACAGTACATTTTATTACATGATACATTATTCTCTTTTTCGCAGTTTTGGGAAAATGGTGTACACTGACACTTAAGTAAAATGCTAATCCGTGTGCATGCATAGAACTTTATTGCAGGTTTCCTAATACAAACTACTTTATCAATAATGTATTGGACTGAGTGTAATGGAGCAGCTTGTCTTTTATTGTTAGCCAAAATTAGCAGCAATGGCTTTGTGTACATGGTAGCTCCAAACTGTGACAAGCTTTGAGAGCACTTGCCTGCTAAAGGCAAAGGATCTGAGTTTGAGTCTCAGTTTTAATCTGCCAGGAAGTTTCACATCAGCACACATTCCACTGCAGAGTGAAAATTTCATTCTGTAAACATCCCCCACGCTGTGACAAGCCATGTCTTTGCTATATCCTTTCTTCCAGCATTGCAGGACAGCTTCTCTGAAGTTTGGATGGTAGGAGATGAGGTACTGGAGGAAGTAAAGCTGTGAGGATGGGTCATGAGTCATGCTTAGGTGGCTCAGTTGGTAGAGCACTTTCCCACAGAAGGCAAAGGTACTGAGATAGAGTCTCAGTACAGCACACAGTTTTAAATCAGTGTACACTTTACTGCAGAGAGAAAATTTCATTCTGGAAGCTTTGAGAGGTTGTGTGTTTGGGTGGGAAGGAGTGTTTTACGACTGTGGAACATGTATTGTGATTAGTTGGTTTATGAGCACAGAATAGAACTACTGAAACTAATAAGTTATTGGAGGTAATTTGTCACACTTTTTGTGGATTTTAGAAGCAGAGTGTTAACGACTTTGCAATACAAATATTCCGAATGAATCTCTGAGATTGTATTTACAAGATGACTTGAAGTTCCCTTGATACCATTCAGTAGCAGCAGACCACTTCTGTGGCTGGCCAAATATTTGACAAGTCTCCTTACACATCAGTGTAGCAACTGTGAGGAGAGAAACCTCAAATTGCCAAATTTTTCTATATGTGCTTAATTTTACTGGCTGTGCTCTGGATCTTCCAAGCTCTGACTGGGAAAAATGCTCCTCAGAGAGCACAACTCCCCTTCCCTGGGCTATGTTTTACTCGGGCAACCATTGCTTCCATTTCTGCTATACCCCTTGGAAAAAGTCATGCCTCACTATTCGTATCTCTCTCCCATGTCAGTGAGGCAGCTTCCTTTTAGCTCTCTGTCACTATGAAAAACATCAAGATGAACCACTGTCCAAAGGTCTTAAATCCCTAAACAAAATTTTTGTAAGAGTTATGTGTTTGGTGGCATTTAAAAGGCCTAGCTGGGAGTTCACCTGTAAGACAGCAATCTCTGGCACATATCCCAAAGCCAGATTTTCTGCATTTGGCAGTCAATTGCATCTTTCACAAACATTACTTCTCACTCCAACACGTAAAATATTTGTGTGAGTGAACAATGCAGAATGTCTTGACTCTTGTCCATCCACACGGTGGTGCCATTAGGGATCACAAAGACACTTACTGGGCCAGGCTGCCACAGTGAAAGTTTCCCCTCACCGCCGCTTTCCAGACGAGCTCAGCCAGATCCAGCTATTGTACAAATCTGTTTTAAATTACTCTCTAAACTGACTATCACTCAGACATTTAATATCAATACCGTGCTTCATTCGTAATTAATTGCACGGCTCAAGGTGGACCTCTACTATGAACTCAAAAGAACTTGTGTATGTTGTATGACAGTGTTGAAAAGTTGTCCTGTAACGATTATAATAGCTTCATAGTTAGGTCTACATCATTTTATGGCCACAGAAAGAAAGTTCCTGTTTCAATTGAAATTTTAGCTTGGAATGTGAAATATTTTAAAATGTTGTGTAAATGCCCCATTCCATCACACGAGTCAGTTTAGGTGGTTGTTGGTCACAGTTTGGAAGAGTCCATTCAGGATAGCAGACAGCTGGTCATACGTCGTACCATGCACGAATAGAGTGTAAGGAGATTTGCTAGCTGATTCTCAAGGGAATGAAATATATGGTGGGAACCTGGTATCAGGATGACATACAAATGTACTAGCATATGGTTTAAGTTAAGTGATTAATAGCATACTGTTATTGGAAGCAAACACAAAATTTTGACCACGATATTCTTACTCCTCACATCAAGCTACGATGAAGTGGGCAAAGTTCTGTTGAAAGATGTAGCCAATTTTCACAAAGCCTGTAAATGTTGGTAAGTGAAGTATTCATTTGTTAGCGAGCAATGTAGTCAAATACATTGGGACTGTAATAAAAAACTATGGTTGTGGGATTAGACATGTCTGTTATCCAGCTTGGCAGCAAAATTCTGAGCCCTGTAAGAAACCACGTGTGATTTTAACCGACGCACATCTCGATGAAACATTGTGAGTGAAGCTCTCTGTACTGTGCTGTGTGGGCAAGGTTCAATAAGGGTGCACGCAGTCCTTGTAAGGCCAACTGAGGAGCTACTCGACTGAGAAGTAGCATTGCCATTGCCAAAAACTGGCAAGGTCCGGGACAGAGGTGTGCTGACCACGTGCCCCTCCAATTAATTTGGTTAGCTGAGGATGACACAGTTGTCAGTCATCACTGTTGAGACGTCCGATGCCTCTTTGCATAGATCTTTTTTTGGGGGGGTTCTAGTCATGGCTGAAAAGTACTGATTGTTATTTAAATTTTTTTTTATGGAAGAGTAAAATATATGATTATTAAGCTGTTGTTATAAAAGTGTGCTTGTAGCCCATCATATGTACAAAGACTCTCTAAAAGAAGGAGGCTAAAAGACTGACAGTATGCACAGGTTCCTAATATATCTAAACTTCAGCTAATGCTCAGTATTGCTGTATTATTCAGCTTTTCCATAAATTCACAATGGGGCACTGACTGGCTTGTAAATAAAGTTCAAAATTTCATAACGACAAAAATAAATATAGATCAACCCAGAGCACAATCTTTTTTAAATCTTGTCTTCACAAGAAACAAGTAAAGTTGAGTTACACACTGGGTCCAGATGTGGACAACAGCTAGTTATGTCTTTAGATTTTTCTGTTCTCTTCATAGATTAATTCTTAAATTCCATGAGTTTACACCTCTTAAATACAAGAAGTCTCACATTTTTGTAACTTTAAAGTGGAAATTCAGGCAGTGTGTAGCACAGTCGTCATTTCTCTTGAACGACTAACTACACTGCTAGGTTAGGCATGTGGAGGCTGGCTGTCCAGCCACGCCCACTCGTCTGTGTGTCACTCCTCCGACGGCATCTGAGTGAGCTCACCGGAGGAGGGGTTCACAAGTGTTGGACACATTAGGGAAATATTGTTCAGAGCCAGAAAGATAGCCAATATGCACTCAGTAGGTCTGTCAGGGAGCCTCATCCGAGATGGGGCATCTTTGCCTGTGGCTATTGAGCTTGCAGGGTGCAGTCATCTCCGAGGAGTGGCGACAGTGCCTTTTGCGAGGTCATCCTCAGTTCATTCAGATGACTTGTGGAGGCTGCTGGCCTCTCATATGGAGTGCAAGAACAGCTCACGATTTGCAGCACAGTTTCCAGAGTTGACTGGGGTCCTAAAGTCTGGAGCCGAGTGGACAATCTCGGCCAGAGGCTTTGTTGAGTCTGACAGTCTTGGCTGGACCTCCATTATTGGGTGGATAATTGTAGGACTCTCCTAGACAGGTCAGGGTACACTACACAAAGGAAGCAGCTACTCAGTTAGGTAAGTACTTGCGGGGTGCACATGGTGGTTTTTAGCCTACATGGTAGTCTGAGATACTCTGATGAACACAAAGCAGTTGACATACAGATAACAAAATCAGACAGCATTCAGAGTGAAGAAACTTTGACAAATTTTATCAGTTAACTGTTGTAGTTTTTGCAACAAAATTCCCAAACTTATTTATTTATGGCTTATTTACCCTGACTAGATTAGATGCTTCAGGCGCTAACTTACACATGACCAGGAACAATATTACACAGAAAACAAAATAATAATAACACTAACATTAATAATGTATTATAATAATACGTTAAGACACAACAATATCAATGCTAATAATTTGGATTATTAATGAAAAGTACACCCCCCCCCCACCCCAAGAAACATGGACCTTGCCATTGGTGTGGAGGCTTGCGTGCCTCAGCGATACAGATAGCCGTACTGTAGGAGCAACCACAACGGAGGGGTATCTGTTGAGAGGCCCGACAAACATGTGGTTCCTGAAGAGGGGCAGCAGCCTTTTCAGTAGTTGCAGGAGCAACAGTCTGGATGATTGAATGATCTGGTCTTGAAACACTAATCAAAATGGCCCTGCTGTGCTGGTACTGCAAACAGTTGAAAAAAAGGGGAAACTACAGCCATAATTTTTCCTGAGGGCATGCAGCTTTACTGTATGGTTAAATGATGGTGTCTTCTTGGGTAAAATAGTCCCCCATTATAATCTCCAGGAGGGGCCTACTCGAGGATGTCGTTATCAGGAGAAAGAAAACTGGCATTCTACGGATCGCAGCGTGTAATGTCAGATCCCTTAATCGGGCAGGTATGTAAGAAAATTTAAAAAGAGAAATGGATAGGTTAAAGTTAGATATAGTGAGAATTAGTAAAGTTCGGTGGCAAGAGGAACAAGACTTTGGTGAGTTGAATACAGGGTTATAAACACAAAATCAAATAGGGGTAATGCAGGAGTAGGTTTAATAATGAATAGGAATGCGGGTAAGCTACTACAAACAGCATAGTGAACACTACTACAGTAGTACAAGTTTATATGCCAACTAGCTCTGCACATGATGAAGAAATTGATAAAATGTATGATGAGGTAAAAGAAATTATTCAGGTAGTGAAGGGAGACGAAAATTTAATAGTCATGGGTGAATGGAATTCGGTAGGGAGGAAAGGAAACATTTCCAGGGGCAGATGTGGACTCTGACCACAATCTATTGGTTAGGACCTGTAGATTAAAACTGAAGAAACTGCAAAAAGGTGGGAATTTAAGGAGATGGGACCTGGATAAACTGAAAGAACCAGAGGTGGTACAGAGTTTCAGGGAGAGCATAAGGGAACCAATGGGGGAAGGAAATACAGTAGAAGAAGAATGGGTAGCATTGAGGGATGAAACAGTAAAGGCAGCAGAAGATCAAATATGTAAAAAGAAGAGGTCTAGTAGAAACCGTTGGGTAACAGAAGAAATATTGAATTTAATTGATGAAAGGAAAAAAACATAAAAATGCAGGCAAAAAGGAATACAAACGTCTCAAAAATGTGATTGACAGGAAGTGCAAGATGGCTAGAGGACAAATGTAAGGCTTTAGGGGCTGATCTCACTAGGGGTAAGATAGATACTGCCTACAGGAAAATTTGAGAGACCTTTGAAGAAAAGAGAACCACTTGTATGAACATCAAGAGCTCAGATGGAAACCCAGTTCTAAGCAAAGAAGGGAAAGCAGAAAGGTGGAAGGAGTATATAGAGGGTCTATACAAGGCCAATATTATGGAAATGGAAGAGAACGTAGATGAAAATGAAGTGGGAGATATGATACTATGTGAAGAGTTTGACAGAGCACTGAAAGACCTGAGTCGAACCAGGGCCCCAGGAGTAGACAACATTACATTAGAACTACTGACGGCCTTGGGAGAGCCAGTCCTGACAAAACTCTACCATCTGGTGAGCAAGGTGTATGAGACAGGCGGAATACCCACAGACCTCAAGAAGAGTATAATAATTCCAATCCCAAAGAGAGCAAGCGTTGACAGATGAGAAAATTACCAAACTATCAGTTTAATAAGTCACTGCTGCAAAATACTAATGTGAATTCTTTACAGACAAATGGAAAAACTAGTTGAAGCCGACCTTGGGGAAGGTCAGTTTGGATTCCGTAGAAATATTGGAACACGTGAGGCAATACTGACAGTCTGTGGAGATTTCAATTTGAATTTTCAGTTGTCCACTATCTGTAACTCATATGCAAATAATTTATTAAATTCATTTGGTCTTTATATTACAACCACTGAAATAACAAGGTTTCATTATAAAGGTACTGGTACATGTATTGACAATATATTTGTATCAAATGAGTTAGTGCATCTGAAGTCAGACGTAATTAAGACCTGGGTATCTGGCCACTGACTCTGTGCACATGGCAGGAAAGAGTGTATGTGTGGTCAATTATGATAATCTAAATATGTTTAAGTCTAATATTGATAAAAGTTATTGGTTGCAAGTTTATCGAGAACATGCAATAGGTAGAAAGGTGGAAGAACTCATATCTACTCTTTCTGTATATGCTAAGATGTCGTTTCCCATTAACGTACCAATTAATAAAAAGGCACTAAGAGTAAATAAGGTCAAGGGTGAAAAGGTGTTGGAGATCAAGAGGGAGTGTGATCAATATTATGCCTGTACAAAAGTACAGGTTCTCAAGTATTTAAAGACATGCTCACAGTGAAAAAGGAAAGATTAAGACAGGCCTTAAAGGAAGCTAGGTGTATGAAAAAATGAAGATATAATACTAACATCAGAAAATAATATCATTAACAGTCAATGCAACAGGAAAATGACTTCACAGGCTGAAGGCAGCAATCTGAATGCTGCACAGTTAAATACATCCTTCACTGAGAAGGTGATTGGCACTTACAATATAGTCACTGACCATAAATACTGCCTGAGAAACACCACAAAACCTGGAAGTACATTTAGCTTTAAATTTGTCAAGGTACAGGATGTTACCTATATACTGAGGAAAATGAAGAACAGTTTTACTGATGACGTTTATGGTTTAAGTTCAGCCATGTTAAATGTGATTCAGTTCAGCTGCCAGAATTGATAACACATGTAGTAAATACATGTATTTTGGAGGCTCAGTTCCCCAGGGCAGCAAAGTCACTCGAAAACACAAAAAAGGCAGCCTCCAAAGTTGTGATAATTTTAGGCCTGTTTCAATTGTGCCAGTCTTGTCTAAAGTGATAGAAGCTATATTAAATAGTAAAATACTTTGAAGGAAACTATATCTTCAGTGATAGACAATTTGGCTTCAGATCAGGGTTAGGAACTGTTAAATCTGCCTTATCACTTTTAACACAGTGTGTGAAGCAACTAGAAAGCAAGCTCATGGTTCATAATAAACTCTGTGATTTATGAAAAGCTTTTGACACTGTGTCTCATGAAATCTTATTGAACAAAATGCAATTCTATGGCTTTACACGAAGTGCTCGGGAATTGATAAAATCCTATCTAAGTAATAGAGTGCAGAAGGTGGTTTTTAACGGTACAGAATCAGATTAATTACTTGTGGGCATGTTCTGTACTTGGCCCAATTCTATTTATTATTTATATAAATGACTTATCATGTAACATAGTTGGGCCATCAGCTAGGAGTTACTTATTTGCAGATGATCTTTCAGTCTGTATAACTGCAGAAACAGCACAGAAGGTCAAATATTAAGCAGACCAGTGCACTGTCAAAGTTGAAAACTGGTGTAAAGCTAATTCCCTTTGTGTCAAAAAAAAAAAAAAAAATCAAGACCTGTATGTATCGTGGAATAATAACACTGAACTTGAGCAGAGCTCAAATGCTGTTGATTTCCTAGGAATCTCAATTGATTCAAAAAGGTGGGAAGCAGCATTAGCAAAGGAATATTTTCTCCAAGGAAGCTGTGTCTTTGTCTAAATGTGCCAGTACTTAAAGCAAAAGAAACCACAGTCACATTTACTGTGGGGACATCAAAGCAAGGCAGCTAATGTCTTCAAACTACAAAATAAGGCAATAAGACTGATATGTAGCTTGGCACCCAGAGCTCACTGTAGACCAAGCTTTTAAAAATTACAGATTATGACCCTGCTGTCAATATTTATACCATAGTGTGTAATGCATACCAAGGAAATCTATCCGAAGTATCAACAGTATGACATGCGGCATAATTATAACACAAGAAACAAGCAAGACCTAGTTTCTTTCTGATGTAACTATAAAAAAAACACAAAAGTGCTCTTTATACAAGCCCATAAAATTTTTTAATGCCATACCCCAACATATCACAGATCTTCCAATAAAAAAAAAAGTAAAAGAATTTCTTCTTGAACTCAACATTTATGAAATTGATGAATTTTGAAGGGTGGCAAAGAATATGGTATGACCACACTTTGTGATCAGTTTTTACATGCTTCTATATATGAGTACGTCTGTAATTGGCTAAAATTACTATGCAATATCAATTTGTACCAGAAGTTTCTCTGTTTTGTAATGCCTCTGAGGTCTCGACAACAATAAAAATCAATCAATTGTAGACTTCCTTGAGAGTTTCATTTGCTTTCTCTTAGAGGAGTTCTCTTGTTTTCTCACTGACTATAATATTGCTGTCATCAGTGAAAAGAATTTTTTCACCATGAGTAACACTACTGGGAAAGTCATTGATGTACATCAGGAATACTATTGGTCCTCATTTGATACCTTGCAGAAACCCCATATTAATGTATTTTTCGCCGGCCGTGGTGGCCGAGCAGTTCAGTCCAGAACCGCACGACTGCTACGGTCGCAGGTTGAAATCCTGCCTCGGGCATGGATGTGTGTAATGTGCTTACATTTGTTCGGGTAAGTGTTTTACTAAATGTTAAGCTCTATTTGAAGTATGTGTTATCACTATTCTTTGTACCCTATCTGCTAGGTATGATCAAAACCAGTCCTTAGCTACCACTCTTTCTCCTAATGCTTCTAATTGATTTAATTGAATCTTGTGGTCGACTGCATCAAAGGGCTTAGAAAGATCATAAAGGAACCCTCTGACAGACTCTTGATAAAGAAGAGCATCAAGTACAACTTTTGTGCATTCTACGACAGCTGACTCCGTATTTTTGCCACATCACAAACAAAACTGTGATTCACTTAAAAGATTGTATTTATTCAGGTAATTCATTAATCTGTTTTTCATAATTGCTTCTATTATTTTTGAGAATGGTGACAGCTTGTAATTTTCTGCATTACCTTTCTTAAACAAAGGCACAACTCTTGCCTGTTTTAACTGCTGTGGAAATGTCCCTGGTGTACAGGATTCATTTATTATGTGTGTTAAGGGACCTTGTACAACCTCTATGCATTGTTTTAGTACACACATTGATACTTCATATAAGCCTACTGGCTTTTTAGTTTTTCAACAGTTTTACTGGCTTCATTATCTGTGATTTGAAGTAACATCATTGTATTTAGTGCAACATTTTTTACAGGGGTTATATTTGTTTTGGGGAATTCTTGCCGTAACTTCCCTAAAATACTTGAAAAATGCTCATTTACATACTTTGATAAGTGTTGTGGCTTATTTATTACCTTATCCTCCTCCCTTAGGAATATGTTATTCTGTCTGTCTTTCTTTGCCTCTCCCTGTTCCCGTTCCCGTTTTTATAACATCCCAGACTGCTTTGCTTTTATTCCCTGCATTGTATATTACTGTGTCATTAAACGATTTTGTTGCAGCTATCAGCACCTTCCTATGGATCATTGTGACTCTTTTCCATGGAAGTGAGGTATTTAATTGTTTGGGAGGACTTCTTAGTACCTGCTGTTATCCATCTACTTTTGTGTGACGTTGATACAGACATGCATACTTTTGGAAATGCCTTTTCAAAGTTCAATTTAAATAATGTGGATTCTTATTCACATTGGTTTCCCTATACACTTCATCCCAGCGTGTTTTTTTTGCTAGTTCCTTTGAAAAATCTTTTATTTTCATTTCCAATGGATGTCATTTGTAGGCTTGTAGTTTATGGGATGATTTCATGTCTCATATTACTGTTGTTGTTTGACAGAGATGGTCTGATAATCCGAGATCTTTTACAGCTACATCACATTTTTCCCTGCCCATATTTGTGGCAACATGGTCAATTACTGATGAAGTCATTGTAGCAACCCTTGTTGCACTATTGACCAATAGGGAGAGGCCAAAACTTTGAAGTATATTTATGAAGGTGCTGCTGGATTCATTTATGATATTCATGTTGATTTTAATGTCCCCACACAGAATTGTGCTGAGCTTTGTACTTGAGACTTTATATAGAAATTCTGTTAATTTATTGAAAAACAGTGTCCACACTATCTCTGGGAGATCCATACAAACACAAAATTATTAATATCTTGGTGATATCAAGCCCTGTTAATTCAAACTGCTGGAGACACTCTTTAGGCAGGGGAACCTGTTGTCTGGATTTATCCTAAAAAAGACCTACTTCTCATACTGATGACAACAGGTATTTGACCATGTGTGGCCCGAGATCCACCCCCTATACTTTCACGAATCAGCTGTACCAATCTTCCTTTGCCAGTCCTGTTTAGGTATAGGCCACACCCAGTGAAACCCCATCTGTCGATAGTCCCGACGGGCATGTGAGCAAAGTTGGCTTCCCTAACCCCAAATTGATTCGCCTCACATCTCCATCAAGGTTTGGCCAATCGTGACACCGGAACAGCTCAACAAAGTGTACTGCCACAAGTCAGGGAAGCTATCTTGCCCAGGTCACCACCTATGTCATGTGCCCTATCCCTGTGCAAACTGTTTCCTGCCCCACCCACTATCACTACATGGTCTTCTTTTGTAAAGACCTTAAGTCCTCTATCACATGACTTTGCCCTGCATTTGGCTGGAACATACTGGTGGCCTGGTATGTTGCCCCTAAACATTCCTGTAACTCGGGGCCTACAACTCACCCATGCCTAATACCTAGCAGCAGCACTTTCTTCTTCCTAACATTTTGTATATTTCTAAGCTTCTTGGCCTCAGTTGAAGTGTGCTGCACATTTCTTGCTCCGTGTTCTACCAGAGGCTCTGGCAGTGGTAGACACACAGTTTTATCATCAACGCCAAAAACATCAGATCATGTTCTCTTTCTTCTTACCCTCCTACAAGCTGCCAGTTCACAACCACCCTCCTCCTCCCTATCTCTCTTGATCCTTATCAGTTCCTTCCTTGCTTCCTTCAACTGTGCCACAAGGGCACAGATTTTCCTTTCCTGTACCCCAACCAAAATGTTCCTACTGCATACTCTGCAGTTCCAGGAGAGAGCCTCTTCTGTTCTCCCAAGATTCTCCCTCCCCCAGTGAAAATATTTCCTACAAGGTTAGCAACAAATCCCTCTACTCACAATGCTATAACAGCTTCCACATTTCCCACTCATGATCAGTTTCAAAAGAATAATTAAGTTTTAAATTTGTCCAGGACACGAGATTGGCTATATGTATGCAAAAATGACATGGAGGTCTTACATGCCATTGTTGTTGTTTTTGTACTGATTTAGAGATACAATGACAGGAGAGTGAATTAGTAATTACTTTGCTTTTAGAGAATTTACTTTAGTGTTTGGTCAGGTTTTAAATTTATACCTAGATCACCTCTAACTAGTGAACAATATGAAATGTGTTAGTTAAATACTATTTAAAAAACTTTTAATTATACTTTTATTGTAACAATAGGCACTGATGAAACTAGTAGCTGCCTTTCTTAAACGAATTTTCCGCTATCAAGAAAATTTTAATACAATTTTTTGTGTTTTGGAATGCAAAATTTCGCATTATGTCACAATTATCGTGACTTCAGATTACACAAAGTTTTTTTTTTTTTTTTTTTCAAGAATAATCTCTATGGGGACGCAAATATTCAGTTTTGTGACAAGAATGGACACTACAGCAAATATACAAAACAAAGGAAATTTAAATTTGACACTATCTCCTCTCAAATAAGTTCTTTTAGTGGACGAAGAAAACACCTGTGATCTCACTCGCTGGACATCTTGTCTTCCTGTTTGTTTACTTACTGGGCGTGAAGGGTAAGCTTTTGGCTTAAAAAAGGTAGCTGGAGATTCCACACAGCACACCAGGTATGAGATTAATTATGTAATATGCACTATACTGAAATGCCTTGTGAGACGTCTAACATTGAGAATATTTGAATTTATACTTTCCTGTTTCAATACACAATGCCTGCATTCTGATTTAGTGTTTACTTATTTGCTTACAGGACCTGTCATTGGGTGTGAGGGATAAGCTTTTGGCATACCATGGCAGCAAGAGCATCCAAACAGCACACCATATATGCAACTGATTGTGTGTAAGCACAATACTGAAATGCCTTGTGAGTCATCCCTATATTCATATGCCCAATGTTGCTTTCCTCTTCCGATACACAATGCCTTACAGGACTGTCAGTAAATGAGTGTGCTGGACGCCAGCTCTGTCCATCACTGTGGCTGTCGGATAGAGAGACCAACAGCTATGCAGGGGCTCCAGGTGCAATTCCTGGCCAATTTGAGAATTTATCCTCTCAGAGTTTGGGTGTTGTGTTGTGCTTATCACCATTTTACCATTTCTTTAGATGCAAAAATAAGCAGTATCAACTGATGTAGACTTGCAGTAGGCAGCCGATTTCTCCTGCATACGATCTCCCGGCCAGAAATGCCATACTGTCATTTCATTTCACGCTACGTATGAAACTGATTCTCTGATATGCACATTATTGAATTGTGAGTCATCTCTTAATTTGTATATGCTCAGTCGGTTTAATATTAATTTGAAGGGCTCTAGAGTAAGCAGTGTGTAGTTGTGTGCACTATGGTGAGTTGTCGTGTCACCTAGCATGGCAATACAACATGTGACTGCAACAGTGCCAACAGCACTGGGTAGTGTTGTCTACTTCACTGCATGAGAAATAGAGCTGTCACGATGGCCAGTCTGACCTCAGTACTACATGTTTGCATGTTGGCCAGTGGATACTTGGAGCAAATCCAGTAATACTCACATATGAAGATTCGTTTATCTTTAACATCACAGAATCATGTTTCTATATCTGCTCCATCCCCATTCCCCAGTGGAAGGGGGTCACAATTATTTTGTGCACATGAAGCTGCTAGCAATTGGATCCTTTCTACTTTTCAAAATTGCATTAACTTTCCCGTGCTCATCCATCCCTGTCCTCAATCCTTTCCCTTGCTTACATTGGCCTGGCTATCTTTTTTTTGTTGATATCCCTTACAGTATTATTCCTCTTGCTTTACAATTCCCTTTTTGGAAATTTTGGTCCCTCTTTGGGGATTGAACTACTCTAAATTTTGTCTCCATGGTGTGAGCCAGCTGTGGAACACCACCATACATGAAGTCTTTGGCATGTGGGCTTACCATCTCTTCCATTTTTTACCGGAAGCCATTGTCCTTTTTGTGCTGTACAGCTAGCACAGTAGTCATTTCGTGTGCTTGGGGTGTTATGTACTCTTTTGATGGAGTCCTCTGAAAACAGGGATGACAGTTCTGATACATGAGCTGCTACCACCCTGTGTATGCCTAGGAGTAGTGGCTTGTCATTCTGAAGCATTGGAACTCCCAGCAACAGCCCCTATGGCATTGGCCCTTGGTGTGGCTGAGTAGTGCACAAGGGGAGAGCCCCTGATTGGTTTTGGTGTTATTAGGGTCTACACTTTGTGTATCAAATGTATCAGACTTAAAAAACCGGCCGTCTTTGGCTGACCTTTAGTCAGGAATGACTTTTCATGGTACCCCTTTTCAACTTACAACTATCCCCTCATGGGAGGAGGGTCAGACTCGCTTGCTTGGGGTCAAATCTTTTCCCCATTACCTGGTCTGCATCAAGACTGACAAGGACACCTTCCCACCATGAACCCATTATTTTGGTAGAAACTATCAAAGACAAGTTTGGCAAACCATTACTCCTCACTAGCCTTTGTATATGCTTCAGGGTGTCTTTTTCATAGAGACCTCATCTTCCAAACTGGTGAAGCGTGGGCCAGTCTGGAGTGGCAAGGCATTCATTTTGTTCATCATATTCAGAAAGGCACTAAGGACAACCACACTGATAATGACCACTTTATTCTGGTCTTTGAAGGGGATACAATGATTTGTACACATGTATTAATCCTGTATGCAATGAATGAGGATGCCCAGGTGTGCCTTTGTTCTACTGACCACATGTATTCATTGTCACAACTGTCGCTGGTTTGTAAGAAGGAAAGAATATATTGGGGTTTACGATCAGCTTCGCCTTGTGTCTACGAAAATCTACTATTGACTCTGTTACATCCTTTCCCCCACCTTATCCCAGTGATGCCTCACTCTTCTCTCCCTCTCCCCTGAACTTACATCTTCCTCCCCTCCAACTGTTGCTCCTTTCATCCACCAGAGAAGTGCCTCTTCTCTGGTGTCTGCTGCCATTAGGGCCTCCTCTCAGTCCAAGAGTCTGCTGGTACACATTGGCCATGGAACCGTCAGCTCTAGCATCCCCTAGGTTGCCTGGTCTCTCTCTATAGAACTAGCAGAAGCCTCTCTGCCCCCTTACCTCTCTGGCATCTAGCGTGTGTCCTCCTCTACTTATGAAAGAGAAGAAGGGACATAAGTCCTGGGATGAGGACACTCCATTGCTGAGGAGGATGGCATTCCATAGGGTTCAGTGAAGTATCCTTTTCCTCATCACTATTAAAGGACTTGTGACCTCCGTCAAACTGTTGTTGGTCACCTCTGCTCTGCATGTGGATGACTTCTGTGTCTGAGTTATTTAACACTTGGTGGCTTTTGTGAAGTGACAGTTCCAGGGTGCCATGTGGTATGCCTCTGCATGGACCTTCTCACACAGTTTTCAGTTTTCTCCTCTTAAATTGTGGGTGGTGCATTTCTGTCACCATATTGTGTACGATACCTACTGGAGCTCTATCTCGAGACCCAATTTCTGATTGTGGTCCACCACTTCCATTTCTTGGGTCGTCTTATGACATTTACTTGTGTGTGTGTGGGGAGGGGGAGGGGGGCATGGTAGCCAAATTTAGGGCTCAGTTGCTCCTTCCATACTGATCCTCTTGGAGCAGGTCCACCATTGTGGTATCTATCTGATCATCAGTACCTTTTGCACTAGCTGTATTGTTTCCTGGTTGAAGCTGGGGTTGTCCCCCACTCACTGCCCTTTTGGTACAACAGTCTAAGCTTCCTGTTTCCTATGCCATCACCATCTTCTCTTTCCCCACACATCCCTTATATTTTATACTTTAGCAGCAGGAAATTGCTCACTCTTCAGGTGAGTTTAACAGTTGGGCTCCAGCTTGCAGTCCTTTGCCATGATTTTTATCTTCCCTCTTTGTCCTGTTCCCCATTCCCTCCAAAAACCTCCTCCTCCTTGGTTAGTTCCTTGATCCCAGATTCAGGCGGGTCTGTGTTTCATTGTTTGTTCTGCCAGCGTGTTTTAATGGAATGGCTCTAGGCTCTAAATCTGCTAATTAGAAGGAATGTGCCTTCTGCTGGCAAGTAACACCATCTCTTACCTGCCCCATGTAGCATGTGTACTGCATAGCTAATGGCCATTTACCAGGTTCTTTAGTATGTTTAACAGTCCTCTCCCACCCACGTTATGTGCAGTCTCGATAACTGCCCTTGAGGCTATCAGACAGTGGTTTTCCCTCCCTCTTCTTGGTCTATGACATCTAAGACCACCTTACCAATCTTGACCATGCTGGTTGTTCAGTTGACTTTCTTTGGGTTCCCACTCATGTGGGTATCCCAGGTAATCAACTGCTGATCCTGTGGCTGGAGGGTGTGCCCCTTTTGTGTGACCTCTCTGGTGCTGGGTTTGCAGCCTCATGTCCAATTCCTTTTTGCTCAGCCTTGAGCTGACTCTTGGAGGCCAACCCCCTGCCTAATAAACTTATTGCGATAAGGGGACTCTTGCCACATGGCCCACTGGGGATCTACCATGCTCTGCGAACTTCGTATTGGTCATACAAGGTTGAATCTAAGCCTCTTACTCCATAATGATCTGTAACCCCCACATTTTATGAGACTCCCCTACCATTTGGCCTTTTGCACTAAACACACTCTTCCATTCTCCATTATCACAGATGGTAGCATACAACCTTACATAGTTACATCTGTCCTTGGTTTTCATCATAAAAGTGGTTTGTTCCCTAGATTTAAGTACCTGAATTCTCTTCCACAATTGAAGGCTTTCATCATTGCTTTCATGCTGGTCAGGTTTTCCTCTCCATTTTGTGCTGTTTCATCACCACCCCCTCTTCTTGTGTCATCCCCCATTGTGTCGCAATCATGGTATGAAGTGGGAACTGGGGTGGGTTAGCAGTGATTCCAGCACCATGTCACACATAGCACCATTGGGGTGTCTTATGATCTCCCCCTTCCTCCCTCCAGTTCTTTAATCTTCCTGCCACCCCAGTGTTCCATCTTCATTTGCCTGTTTTGCTTCGCCATCAAATAGATTGTGCTGTTGGTTTGCTGCTCCCACAGTCTCTGCCACTTTGGATCTTGGGACAAATGATGTCACTGTTTCGTTCCTCTCCTCATTCAGACAATCAATCAACATCTGCAGCCAGCAGGCAAGCAGTGAGACTTGGTATCTGCTCTCTTAGCATCTGTGTCAGGGTGTTACTAGCATTAATGACAAGTTTGAAATTATTACTTGTTTCCAAATAAAAACAGCCACTTTGGTGACCTGGTGAACTAGAACTACAAAATTATATGCTTCAATTTAGGAAATAATGGCCCGCTAAAAACAGAAAATTCTGGAATATGAGTTATTTGGTTACAGATAACTTTTCAAAAAGGGGGATTTTTTTAAAAAGTAAAATTATACTGCAAATTGGAACGTGAAAGGCTTTCAGTTGGGTTATATTGCTAATTCATAATTACTCATTCCTAATTCCAACTGCATGTGTTTGTACTGATATTGAAATTATTATTTATTCACCAAATTTATTTTTTGGTAAATGAGTTACATTATCAGGAAAATTGATTGTGAACAATCAGATGTTAGTGTATTCTTTGCTAGAATATGAAAATATTTAATCTGTTTAACAGTTGCACTAGTGTTAACCATCTAGCTAGATCAAAAATAAATATATATTACAAGCTGACGATTGCAACTCACTCTGTTGTCACGTTGGGACAGTTGTCAAATGTGTGGCCATCACCAGCAGTGCGCTGAGCCTCAGTCACAGTCATCACTGCCCAGCACGGCTTGGGAGGGGGCTGACCCAGTGATGCCAGCATTCTAGGCTGCTGGCACAAGCCGCAGCAGTTTCTGGTGGTCCCATGTGTCAGCAGAACTGCCGCACCAGAGGCCAGTGAAGAAGGAAGGAATATCGACATCTGACATTCTGTCAACAGTGAGGCCGTCAGAGACAGAGCATAAGCTCTGACTGTTTCAAGGATGGGGGAGAAAATTGGCCTTGGCCTTTCAAAGGAACCATCCCAGAATTTGCCTTGATTGATCTAGGGAAATAATGGAAAACCTAAAACTGGATGGCAGGACACGGAATAAAGCCATCATGTTCCTGAATGTGAGATCAACACACTAGCTAATGTGGTGTAAACCTTCATCCAGAAGTGTTCACAGTTTCTTCTGTATCAGGAACTGCCATGAGTATGCAGCTTGAGGAATTTGTTTTCTTTGCTCAAAACAGTCTCCTCTGTACTGCAAGTTTTCTCTTGTGACTCCTTTGTGGGCTATTGAAAGAGACGCCACTACTGGCATGAACAGCACCTACACTAGCCTTCAGTGAAGTTACCATTTTGTTGGCCAGCTAAACTTCAGTAACTGAAATACCAGAAACAATTTCTGCCAGTACCTCTGTGTCACAGGAACAAACTGGCTTCAGAATTTTCCTCTCCAACATTCATAAGTAGTACATCTGGTAATTCAGAAATTTCAAACGGTTTTTCTTCTATACTCTCTACTTCATAAACATTATGTATATGCTTGCACGTATTTAACTTAATGCTATAATCAATACATGCATAGTAATATCTATGAATTCTTACTTTACAGTCAGTGCACACTAATTTGGAGTTACAGTGGATAATATTTTCTTCCACAAGGTAAACTTCAAGTGATTTTGTGGCTGGTACTTTCCAACCTCTGCCCACCTTTCTAGTTGAGTCCTTATTCATCAAAATACTGGATTCGTGCTTATGGTGGATGTTTTCATTTTGCTTGTTAGTTTTTCTTTCACAATGACAATGAGCCTGTCAAACAGATTTGCTGTTACAAGCAACGTGAATGCAAGTACACCTTTATCCAAATGTTTCACCTGCTTTGCATTACCATGTAGAGTAAGTGGTGGTAATATGCACCCCCCCACCCTTAATATCTTAATAATATTTAGCTGAACTCTAGTGGTGTATTAACATACCATTATTGGTTAATACTTAGATGCAACCTACTAAGTATTGGCAACAGTTTCAAATAGATTAAAAGTATGGTATTATTGCATTTTTAAGCTGTCTACACTAGTTTACAAGGTGTAAGTGACTGTAATGTGGACCTCAGGGTCCATATTATAAGCAGACCGTAAAATGTTTTTATTTCTGTTTTCAGATGCCTAGGACTAATCTGGCACCTAAATGAACCCGTAAAAGGCAGGTGTGGGATAAAAACAAAATGCGAGAGGCAGTGTCTGCTGTTGTAGTAAAAATCATGGGAGTTAAAAAAGCAAACATTGCGCTGTCCCAAAAACAACTCTGTGCCAGTATGTGTATGAGGCTAATACCTGACAGATGTTGAAACTAAAAAGTTTGGAAGAAAACCAGCTGCCCTAGAAAGAGAACTAGTGGTTTACATACACTATATGGAGGCCAAATTCTATGCTTTTACTAGTATGGATGTTAGAAAAATGGCCTACCAACTTGCAGTTGGGAATGGAATTGCAACAAACTTCAGAAATGAAATTGCTGGAAGGCCTTGTCTTGACCATTTTCTTCGATATCATCAAGATAAGCTTTCAATTAGAAAGCCAACTGGAACATCATATGCTCGAGCAAAACGCTTTTCGCATGAGAGAGTTAACTCATTCTACGACTTGCTATAAGCTGAATTCTGGAAACATAAATATCCAGAAGATCGTGTATGGAACGTTGAGGAAACAGGCCTTAGTGTAGTTCAGACTGATACTGCAAGCAGAGGTAAACGCCAAATTTGTTCTCTGACTGCTGCTGAGTGTGGGTCTCTAGTAATGGTCATCTGTTTGCTGAGTGCAGGAGGTTCTTATGTTGCCCTGATGTTCGTATTCCCGAGAATGGATGAGGGGAAAGACCATTGTTTCAACTGATTTGCTGTACAAAAAAGAGTTAGAAGTCATTATTAAAGAAAAGAGAGGAAAAGAACTTTGCCAAAGACCCCCTAGTGAGATAAGCTTCTACATCCTTACATTTGTCCTCTAGCCATCCATGTCTGCTTAGCCATTTTGCGCTTCCTGTCGATCTCATTGTTGAGACGTCTGTGTACCTTGTTGGCTGCTTCATTTATTGCATTTTTATATTTTCTCCCTTCATCAATTAAATTCAATATCTCTTCTGTTATCCAAGGATTTCTAATAGCCCTCGTCTTTTTACCTATTTGATCCTCTGCTGCCTTCACTACTTCATCCTTCTACTGTATTTCCTTCCCTTGCCAAAGAAACACACTATATCATAGGATCCAACAAGTTTGCTGTCATGGAGCATCCACTGCCAAATATTCTCGCTGTAGTGAGTCTTAAGTGCACCCATAAATGTACGATCTAACAGTTGCAGGACTAGAACAATTAGCCTCAATAACTTCGTCATTCTTGGGCGGCAGTTCATAGTTACAATTCGCTGAAACCTGCCAGCTTGATCACCCAACCTGTTGGCGTCGTCTTTTTTACCTGTTCAGCTCCAGATACAATAACCTCTTTATCTGACGGCCTCTCAATTCCGATGTCAGTTTTGTCTTCCGGCAGGAAATCTGCATCGGTGAATACGGACTGGTCCGTGGGCCATACTCCAGTAGCTTTCAAACCTTTAATAGCAAATAGCATTGTTGCACTTTTGATGAAAAAAGCGTTGAAATTTGAAAGACCACCGCGGCCTGCACATCCCTCGGTCCATACGCGGAGTCGTTGGAGGGGAGAGGCGACAGGTATATATACCACACCGCCCGCCGGCATAGGACGTCAGTCAACAGGAGTAATCTGATGATGATGGCACGCTACGCCGTGACTGGAACACGATAGTGGGAAAAGGAAGAGAAGGAAACGTAGTAGGTGAATATGGATTGGGGTTAAGAAATGAAAGAGGAAGCTGCCTGGTAGAATTTTGCACACAGCACAACTTAATCGTAGCTAACACTTGGTTTCAGAATCATGAAAGGAGGTTGTATACATGGAAGAACCCTGGAGATACTAAAAGGTATCAGATAGATTATATAATGGTAAGGCAGAGATTAAGGAACCAGGTTTTAAATTGTAAGACATTTCCAGGGGCAAATGTGGACTCTGACCACAATCTATTGGTTATGACCAGTAGATTAAAATTGCAAACAGGTGGGAATTTAAGGAGATGGGACCTGGATAAAGAGAAAGAACAAGAGGTTGTACAGAGTTTCAGTGAGAGCATAAAGGAACAATTGACAGTAATGGGGGAAAGAAATACAGTAGAAGAAGAATGGGTAGCTTTCAGAGATGAAATAGTGAAGGCAGCAGAGGATCAAGTAGGTAAAAAGACGAGGGCTAGTAGAAATCCTTGGGTAACAGAAGAGATATTGAATCTAACTGAAGAAAGGAGAAAATATGAAAATACAGTAAGTGAAGCAGGCAAAAAGGAATACAAACGTCTCAAAAATGAAATCGACAGGAAGTACAAAATGGCTAAGCAGGGATGGATAGAGGACAAATGTAAGGATGTAGAGTCTTGTCTCACCAGGGGTAAGATAGATACTGCCTACAGCTGCATGCCCGAGAGACCTTCAAGCACATTCATATTATATTAATATCCAGAAAAACTTGAATTTCACCACAGTCTAACATGTGTTGGACTGTGACGATACGGTAACAACTTTGATACAGCTTCCAGTTTTCGGAACTGGCGGCTGTTTAGGGGAGGCCCTTTGGGCCGGACTTGTTCTGGGTGACATCCTGGCGCTAAGGGCACGTGTCGGTTATGCCATCGGCACCCGGACTGTTCATTCGAACGTAGAGCTTTGAGAAGGCCGAGTTTATATCGTCATAGCATGGAAAACGCACGCTGGGGAGTCTTTCCAAACGTGCAGCGCAATATCAAGCAAGACAGATATTCTGAAAGTGTGTTCGAACATTGACCAAAGAGATGGAAGAACGCCTTGTACGCCATATGCACGCCATCTTTCTTCAGTACAGACTCGCCATACACCATACTGGCTTTCAGTTGGTGTTGGTTTCAAGGTATAGTCTGTCTGTAAACTCAAGAGCGAGCAGCGCTTTTGGTGGGGGAAGCGGCCTTTTCCGGGAGAACCCTGCCACTGGCCTACAGGGGCACCCAAAATCAGTTGCCTGTTACTTGTCTAGCGGCGTAGATCGGCGTGCAGTGGTGTACAATACGTCGTTTCTGTTCGTGAGATCCTTGTTGCCAGCATCAGTCACTGACATACTTCGGTATCTGGAAGTGCTGGATAACAGCGTCGCATTGCAAGAAAATTGCAGAAGACGAAGAGGAGCTATTTGCGGAGTACATTTCCCCACCATGTTCTAGTTTTGGGTGGAGATTTTAATTTGCCAGATACACCAGGTGACCAAGAAGTCAGTATAAATTTGAAAACTGAATAAATCACGGAATAATGTAGATAGGGAGGTACAAATTGACACACATGCTTGGAATGACATGGGATTTGATTAGAACAAAAAAAAATACAAAAGCTCAAAAAATGTCCAACAGGTGGCGCTTCATCAGATCAGAATAGCATGACAAAGCAAAAATGATGTTCTTTACAGGAAATGCTCAATATGTCCACCATCATTCCTCAACAGTAATTGTAATCGAGGAATAATGTTGTGAAAAGCACTGTAAAGCATGTCCGGAGTATGTGGTGAGGCATTGGCGTTGGATGTTGTCTTTCAGCATCCCTAGAGATGTCGCTCGATCACGATACACTTGCGACTTCAGGTAACCCCAAAGCCAACAATAGCACGGACTGAGGTCTGGGGACCTAGGAGGCCAAGCGTGACGAAAGTGGCGGCTGAGCACACGATCATCACCAAACGACGCGCATAAGAGATCTGTCAGACATTTTGTTAATTTGTTTTTTCTAATAAATCCCCATGTCATTCCAAGCATGTGTCTCAATTTTTACCTCTCTATCTACATTATTCCATGGTTTATCACTTTTTCCAATTTATACTGACTTTTTGATCACCCGTTAGACTGGGAGACTCAAACGTTTATAACGGGTGGCAGGGATAAAGAATCCAGTGAAATTTTTTTAAAGTGCTTTATCTGAAAAACTACCTTGAGCAGTTAAACAGAGAACCGACTCGTGGCGATAACATATTGGACCTTCTGGCGACAAACAGACCCGAAACAGTTAACGCAGAACACGGAATTAGCGATCATAAAGCGGTTACTGCATCACTGATTACAGCCGTAAGTAGAAATATTAAAGAAGGTAGGAAGATTTTTCTGTTTAGCAAAAGTGACAAAAAGCAGATTACAGTGTACCTGACGGCTCAACACAAAAGTTTTGTCTCAAGTACAGATAGTGTTGAGGATCAGTGGACAAAGTTCAAAACCATCGTACAATATGCGTTAGATGAGTATGTACCAAGCAAGAACGTAAGAAATGGAAAAGAGCCACCGTGGTACAAAAACCGAGTTTGAAAACTGCTGCGGAAGCAAAGGGAACTTCACAGCAAACATGAACATAGCCAAAGCCTTGCAGACAAACAAAAATTACGCGAAGCGAAATGTAATGTGAGGAGGGCTATGCGAGAGGCATTCAATGAATTCAAAAGTAAAGCTCTATGTACTGATTGGCAGAAAACCCTAAGAAATTTTGGTCTTATGTCAAAGCAGTAGGTGGAGCAAAACGAAATGTTCAGACACTCTGTGACCAAAATGGTACTGAAACAGACTGAAGGCCGAACTACTAAATGGCTAATTCACAGAGGAAGACTGCACTGTAGTTCCTTCTCTACACTGTCGCACATATGACAAAATAGTAGATGTCG
Source organism: Schistocerca gregaria (assembly GCF_023897955.1). Lineage (NCBI taxonomy): Eukaryota > Metazoa > Arthropoda > Insecta > Orthoptera > Acrididae > Schistocerca > Schistocerca gregaria. Next base: position 9,368,081 of record NW_026061795.1, read on the forward strand.
AAAGAGATGGCAGAGGGATAGAGAAACAATTAAAATCGCTCAAAAGAGGAAAGGCCGCTGGACCTTATGGGATACCAGTTCGATTTTACACAGAGTACGCGAAGGAACTTGCCCCCTTCTTGAAGCGGTGTAGCGTTCCGAACGATTGGAAAAGGGCACAGGTCATCCACGTTTTCAAGAAGGGACTTCAAACAAATGTGCAGAACTATAGACCTATATCTCTAACGTCAATCAGTTGTAGAATTTTGGAACACGTATTATGTTCGAGTATAATGACTTTTCTGGAGACTAGAAATCTACTCTGTAGGAATCAGCACGGGTTTCGGAAAAGACGGTCGTGTGATACCCAGCTCTCGCTATTCGTCCATGAGACTCAGAAGGGCATAGACACGGGTTCACAGGTAGATGCCGTGTTTCTTGACTTCCGCAAGGCTTTCGATACAGTTCCCCACAATCGTTTAATGAACAAAGTAAGAGCATACGGACTAGCAGACCAATTGTGTGATTGGATTGAAGAGTTCATACATGACAGAACGCAGCATGTCATTCTCAATGGAGAGAAGTCTTCCGAAGTAAGAGTGATTTCAGGTGTGCCGCAGGGGAGTGTAATAGGACCGTTGCTATTGACAATATACATAAATGACCTTGTGGATATCATCGGAAGATCACTGAGGCTTTTTGCGGATGACGCTGTAGTATATCCAGAGGTTTTAACAATGGAAAATTGTACCGAAATGCAGGAGGATCTGCAACGAATTGACGCATGGTGCAGGGAATGGCAATTGAATCTCAATGTGGACAAGTGTAATGTGCTGCGAATACATAGAAAGATAAATCCCTTATCATTTAGCTACAATATAGCAGGTCAGCAACTGGGAGAACGCATTAGGAGTGATTTAAAATGGAATGATCATATGAAGTTGATCGTCGGTAAAGCAGATGCCAGACTGAGATTCATTGGAAGAATCCTAAGGAAATGCAATCCGACAACAAAGGAAGTAGGTTACAGTACCCTTTTTCGCCCACTACTTCAATACTGCTCAGCAGTGTGGGATCCGCACCAGATAGGGTTGATGGAAGAGATAGAGATGATCCAACGGAGAGCCGCGCGCTTCGTTACAGGACGATTTAGTAATCGCGAAAGCGTTACAGAGATGACAGATAAACTCGAAGACTCTGCACGGAGACGCTCAGTAGCTCTGTATGGGCTTCTGTTGAAGTTTCTAGAACATACCTTCACCGAGGAGTCAAGCAGTATATTGCTCCCTCCTACGTAGGTCTCGCGAAGAGACATGAGGATAAAATCAGAGAGATTAGAGGTCACACAGAGGCATACCGACAATCCTTCTTTCCACGAACAATACGAGACTGGAATAGAAGGGACAACTGATAGAGATACTCAAGGTACCCTCCGCCACACACCGTCAGGTAGCTTGCAGAGAATGGATGTAGATGTAGATGTAACGAGCGTCTGTTACGTTACAGCGTGTGTTAAGGAGGTGACACGAAAAGAACTGTTACCCGTTCGAAGCAAAGGGCTCCAATTTATGCAAACGTCTGTCACGCCTAAGGAAGGAACGCGTGGTTTACAGGGATCGCCACGAAGGAAAACTAGTAATTTTGGGAGGAAACCCGTCGTCGTAGACAATTTCATAAAATCGATCCTTCCACAAACGATGGACGACTTTTACCTAAACCAAAAAATAGTGCCGACATTACGGAAACTACAAATTGTCGTGAAACAAAAAACTCCAGTTCTACTCGTAACAGGCTCGCCAAAAGGAATATTTAACTTTTCTAAAATTCCATACTCTTTATGTAAGAAAGATTCTCTAATCTGTTTTGACACAAAACAAGTAATCGTTGATGCTACCAAAACACATGTATCCTTTTTGACAGCTGATAATAGAGCAAATAGCCAATGCGTATAACATTGTCCACATACTTTTCACGTACGTTTACGAAGGCAGTGACAAAAAATGTAGTGCAAATCGGACTAGTACAACACAAGAAATTGTAAATTTCTTGTTACTTTTTAAACATTCATCGTGTTGCAAGACCTGTTAAGTTTCAACGCAATCCTTCAAAGGAAACTTCTATCCTTTAGTAGAAACACAAAGTGAGAATAATTCTTAAATTCTACAGTTTCATTGCGCTTTATGGGGTAGAAGTAGAGGAACGTACATTCACATGAACAGGCATTCGTTTCCATGTTTGTAGTAAAATCCCGACATACGTTCATATGTTAATATTATTTACTCTATAGCGTTATGTTTCGGAAGAAGCTATCGTCTTTTGTATTCTTTACGGTACTAAAACACTTGTCTAAAAATTAACGCTGCCGGGCCGTGTATGCAGACGGCGTCGCTGCCGATTTAAAGCGCGCGCCGCGGCAGGGCGGTACTGCGTCGTGAGACAGCCTGTGGAGGCGCCCCGTGACGTGGCTGGGTAGCCAGAGTGGGGACAGACTGTAAACGGGCACAGTGAGGATCCATAAGAAACGCATTGTCGTTGATACAATCTGTCATATTTCAGTGTCAGTTAATAACGTATCTACCATTAAAACTTTCAGTCGGTCAGATTCAATGTATGGCCATTCGAAAGTCACAGTCGGTAGAGCGAAATGATGAGGTAGCTGGTAATGTGATTCTTGTTTGCGCCTCAGTGGATCCGAATATTTTTATTACTAGTCTTCGCTTTTTCTGTTAGGATCTGATACTTTTATTGCACCGAAAAGAAAGTATATTCGATGTTACATATGTACGTTCCATCTGAGGATGGAGTTTGTTCGAATGGTTTAATCTACAAGACAGATTGCACTACATGCAGTAAGATATAACAAGAAAGTGTAAAACAATTCTTTTTTATTTCACATGTTGTGAAGATTCTGCTGCTGAATAGGAACAAATGTAAAGTAAGACTTTGAATCGCGCTATTTGTTACGGAGCTTCTCTTTCTGCCTTATAACATGTCCGTGGACACTACACGCAGAACAACGTGACTCTCACGTGGACAAGAGAGGAAAGGCGCGTTTTAATAGCGCTAGCTTAAGAATTTTACGCCCATGCATTTTGTAAAGTGGGTGATAGAGAGAAACGTGTGACGAGGGCCTCCCGACCGCTCGCCTGGTGCAGGTCTTTCGACTTGACGCCACTTCGGTGACATGCGCGTAGTTGGAGATGAAATGATGACGATTAGGACAACACGACACCCAGTCCCTGAGCAGAGAAAATCTCCAACCCAGCCAGGAATCGAACCCGTCTGTCACACTGACCACTCAGCTACCGGGGCGGACAACCGGGTGATGTGTGACCCAGATGCTGCCGCTGCGGTCGCGTGTACCACGTTGACACGCACATGCTGTATGCACAAGTCAGAGCGTTCGGCAGCACTTTCAACTTGGCACGCTCAAGACTGACGTTCACAACACCGTCCGTGTAGTGACGGCATTACACTTTCCTAAAACAGTGCACGGAGATCGGCGTAAATACTGTTGAGTGGTACTTAAGATAGGGAAATAAATTAGTGAAATCAAGGTGAAGTGAAGTAGAAATTTAAAATTAATGAGAAACTTCGTTTAGCTTAGAAGAGTTACACTCTGGCAAACAACGGGCAGAGCAGAAGAGGCAATGACCGCGAAGTCAGCACATTCAGGAGAAGCTATCGTCCTCCCCCACGTAAGCAGAAGCTGTCGATTCAGCCGTCAGGGCATCGCCCGTCCGGCTCACGTGTTTCACAATTGTCACACGTGATCAAAGGCCCTCGCCTACATTCCGAGAGCCAATGAACGACGTTAAGAAGATTCTTCGCGAAGCTTTTCGACGTGACAGAAGAGGCAACGACAGCGATGTTGTTCACCTCCAGTGAAGTGAAGTGAAGTGAATAAGTACGCGAGACGCAGTGGGCCCGACAGGAGTAGCTTTCAGTTCAGTTCCGGTACAGTCGGTGCTCAAGACCGTCATGCAGGAAGATACTACATCGTACACAGAAGCACCGAGTCCGCCGCTGTAATGGAATAGCAAGCAGCAGCCTCGGCGCCAGAAGACAGAAGGTATTTGAGGCCAGATTTTATGTACCCGAGTGACTCGTGAGGACGGGAAGGAGACAGCGCACATCCGAGTCGTCACCGTCCGATTCACGACTTCTTCCTCAATAATTAAACGGACCACCTCGCGATGCGCGTCTCCAGTCAACTGGGCGAAACGGCGACACGAGATACACACCGCCGTGCGTAATCAGACGCCGTCGCTCACGCAAGCAGAAGGCTTCGCAAACGACACAGCTGCCAGTATCCCAGCCAGAAACCCTTGTACAAAACTTTTATTGAAAGTTATCTTATGTAAAACTGCTGTTTCATTCTACCTCAAACCTGAGCCAAGGATGAACCCACCCTGCAAAAATGTTGTTAAGAGAGAAAAAGTAATTTATTTAGTGTTTTTCACCCTGACATAATGCTTTAGAATCAAATGCCCTTTGCAGTAGTGCTCATCCTGACAGATGACCATCACAAACAGAGAAAACCCAGTTACAGTACGGAGTAGAGAGGAGCGGAGAGTATTCGTTGTGAAGGGGTGCCGTCGAGAATAGATACGATGTGTCAGGGGACGAAAAGCAGTTCGCTATAAAATTAACGAAGAATGCCAACAAGTTAGGAATTACTACAATAATAGTGATTGCGATATTTCTCTCGGCAGTTTAAACCGAGTAGGTGAGCGAGTAAGGTAACAAGGAAAATAACAATAGCTACAGTTGTATGCTATAGCATACAATGTAAAGAATTTCGGGCAAATAGTTACCACATGTTACAGGTCCTGTACTGGCCTTTCTGGATACAGAAAATTTTCGACTGATGCCCTGGCCAGCACATTCTCCAGATCTCTCACCAACTGAAAAGGCCTGGTCAATGGTAGCCGAGCAACGGGCTCGTCACAATACTCCAGTCACTACTGTTGATGAACTGTGGTATCGTGTTGAAGCTGCATGGGCAGCTGTACCTGTACACGCCATCCAAGCTCTGTTTGACTCAATGCCCAGGCGTATCAAGGCCGTTATTACGGCCAGGGGTGGTTGTTCTGGGTACTGATTTCTCTGGATCTATGGACCCAAATTGCGTGAAAATGTAATCACATGTCAGTTCTAGTATAATATATTTGTCCAATGAATACCCGTTAATCATCTGTAGCAATTTTAATGGCCAGTAGTGTATAAGAACAGTAATAGGACGGACCTGCAAAATTACAGTCCAATATCGTTGACATCCATTTGCTGCAGAATTCTTGAACATACAGCTACGGAAAAAATCGCAACACCACAAGCAGTTGTGAGAGATAAACGAAAGTTGGTAGGCGTGTTTCTACAATTGAAAAATGGTGTCGATTTAAATTTCGCGCCAGTCGCATAAGAATGGTGTTAGTAGGGGCAGTGTGAGGGTGCAGATCAGGTCTGCTGTAAATACACGCCGTGGCGGTTGTGAGCGTTAGTTACCTTCTAGATTGGACGTGGTGGTTTGATCTTAGCCAAGAATGCCTTTGAGGAGACAGAGACGCCATTACGATCATCTTAATGAGTTTGAACGAGGTCGTGTAATAGGGCCACGAGAAGCTGGATGTTCCTCCAGCGATTTCGCAGGAGACTTGGCAGAAATTTAGCACTGTATACTGGCAGCGGTGACCGCGAGAATGTACGGTCGCAAAAAGCTCGAGAACCCGACCGGTCACGTGGCGCTACCAAGAGGGAAGGCAGTCGTGTCTGGCGTACGTCTCTGGCACATCACATTTCTTCTGCAGTAGCAATTCGAACAACAGTCGGCGACATAACGAATTAAAAATCGATTACTTCAGGGACAGCCCCGAGCCAAGGGGCCCAGTAGCATGCATTTCACTGACCCCCAAACCACCGGCATTTGCGACACAAAACTGACATCGCACACCATTACAACATAATGCGTGCCCGTTTCAATGTTTGCATTCAACTTTCTGATCGTTACATCTGTTATTAACTTACCAGCATGTCACTTTTGCAACGGCTTATTTCGCGCTTACGTTGCCCTGTGATGCTGCAATGTTAATTACTTAAATATCCTACATAGACAGACGTATTCCCGAAATTTCATTACTCTACATGATTTTTTGTTCGTTTGTTTCTGTGATTTTTTTTTATCGCCAGTTCATTTGTCCAGTCGCGGAAGCCGTCAGGCTCTAATGCCACCCTGCAACACACCTCTGCCAGGCAGGCTGCATAGAGCATAGCCCCTGTATATCAGTAACTGCACAGTCCAGCGAGCTAAGAAAGTTGCAGCTCGGTCCGCAGAGGTCCTTCGTGTACACGAGACACTAGAACAGGTGGTGCACGCATCCGCGACAGGGTCACTGCTGCTATGGACCTTCTGCTGCATCCACCGTGACACGTGCGGCCACGTGAGTGTGCCTCCCGGGCAGTCCCGTCGTAGCCGACAATTGGTGCCCACCGCTACGAACCCAGCATCGCCTCCGACTGCACACCGCCTTCGCTTCCTGTCCACAGTGTTAACTATACAGACGGCGCTTCTATGAAATCGGCAAAAAATCTCATACACCATTTAAAGAGTATTATGTCTTTGAAGAAAACTACACTGTCAAAAATTCCCTTTAACGAACAGCTAAAATTAAAAACTTTTCCAATTCCTAATGATGGTAATTTCGTATCCTTTAACGTAGTTAATTTACTTGCTAACATTCACATTTTTGAGACTATTAAAATTACTGATGAGAATCTTCTCCAACACATAAACCTAATGTACAAGAAATTAAAGATCTCATTAGGTTATTACTTCTGATACTCTCCTACAACTATTTCCAGTTTAACGCTGAAATATATTTTACGACCGTAAGCCTATGCCGTGCCCATTTGTATAACAAGTACGCTTGCCAACAGTTTTGTTAAACATCACAAAAGGCAGTACTTTAAGAAATTGGTGTGACCTGAGCAATTTTCCAGTCTTTAGGTACGGATCTTTCTGTGAGCGGTTGTATATAATTACTAAACATGGAGCTATTGTATCAGCACACTCAGAGGAACTTGACTGGTATACAATCTGGAACGGAAACCTTGCCTTTAATAAGTGATTTAAGCTGCTTTGCTACACCGAGGACATATGCTTCTCATTTTGGCACTTTCTGTTGACTGGGCTTCGAGAAGGCTTACTTCGTATTCTTTGCTGAAGGAGTTTCGGAAAACCACGTTTCTTAACTCTACTTTAGTGGCACTGTCATCAGTAACTCCACCGTTACTTTCGCGCAGTGAAGGTACGGATTGCGTCTTGACACTGGTGTACTCTATGCATGAACAGAATCTCTGGGTTTTTCGCCAGATTTCGAAACAGAGTTTTGTTGCGGAAATTATCAAGAGCATCTCGCACTGTAGTAACAGCTATATTTAGAACTTCTGCAAAACATTGCCAGTCTTCCGGATTTTGGATTCTTTTAGATTTGGCATGCTTTTTCGTTACTTCTGCAACAGCGATTTCACCCGTTTTGTCCATGGGGGATCAGTACCATCACTTATTAATCTATGTGGTATATATATCTCTCAATTGCAATCGATACTATTTCTCTGAAATCATTCCACATCTTTTCTACGTTTACATGATCAGATCGGAAGGAGTGGAGGCTGTTTCCTTAAAAATCGTTAAGAGCATTGTCAGCTTTTTTTAAACAGATGTACTTTAAGTTTCTTTTTGATGGTTGTAGGTGTTACACTATTCAGTGTACGGGCAACTGACTTGTGGTCGCTAATCCCTGTATTCGTCATGATACTACCTATTCATCCAGGAATATTTGCTGCTATGAGGTCAAGTACGCTTTCGTAACCATTTATGCTTCGAGTGGGCTCACGAACTAATAGTTCAAAATACTTTTTTTAGAAAGCATTCAGTACTATTTCAGGTGACGTTTTAAGCCTGCCGCCGGCTTTAAACGTGTAAATTTTCCAGCATATCGAGGATACATTGAAATCACCACCGACTATAATTGTGTGAGTGGGGTACCTTTTGAAATGAGACTCACGTTTTCTTTGAACTGTTCAGCAACTATATCCTCTCACTCGGGGGTCGGTAAAACGATCCAGTTTAGTCCGATTGACAAGTACAGCCTCTACCCAAACTATTTCGCAGGAACTATCTACTTCAGTTTCACTACAAGGTAAACTACTTCTGACAGCAATAAATACTCCAGCACCAACTATGTTTAATCTATCCCTTCTGAACGTTGTTAGGTCGTTTGAAAAAATTTCGGCTTAACTTATTTCCGGCTTTAGCCAGCTTTCCGTACCTATAACTGTTTGAGAGCTTCAGTTCTTTCTATTAGGGCCTGGAGCTCTGGTTCTTTCCCAACACAGTTACGATAATTTACAACACCGATCGTTTCTACAACCACCTTACTGTGTGTTACCTGCCCCCTTTTAGACAGACGCCATTTCTATGTTTTCCTGAGACCCTCTAACCTACAAATCCGCCCCCGCTACCCGTGTAGCCGCTTCCTGACCTATTAAGCGGAATCCAGAAACCCACTACCCTATGGCACAAGTCAAGGACTCTGAGGCCTACACAGTAAGATAACCACCCGAGCCTATGGTTCATACCTTTCACTCGGCTCTGCACCGAAGGATCACAGTCAGTTCTGTCGATGATGGTGCAGATTGTGAGCTCCGCCTTAAACTCGCTTAACCATATCCGCTAAACAAAACCAGAGATAATCTCCTTCAATCCAAAGCGACACACGCCATTGGAACCGACTGGGGCCACCACCTGCTATTGGCTGCGCCCTGTACTCTTCATGGCATCCGGAACACTCTTTACAAATCAGGAATGACTCCCTCACCTTGTGCACACTGCCGTCCTTCCCCTCCTTGGCAGCAATGTTATTAAGGGGACCCAATTACTCGCCTATTATTGGAGTTCCGAACTACCAGCAAATTCACCTTCTGTGAACGCCCAGAATTTGCGTTCCAAGAAGTTTCCTCTGGAGGCCCTACGATCAGCCCCTCGCAAAGTCGTTCGCTGCCTGCCACACTTTGGAATGATCTCTCACTCGACCACAGGTGAGGGATCAACCTCAGCGCTGTAGACCAACATAAATTTAGGCTAATGGCACCAGTGCTGCTCAGAAATCTGCAGTCTGAGAAGACAATTCACAAATGCAAGGGGAAAGGACACAACAATGCTGTAAGTGAATATCAGAGACTTATCTATTATAAAGAACGTTCCTAGATGTAGAAAGCGACCGAAATTGTTAATTCCACTTATGAGATTCTAAAAGAATTAACTTATATGGTAAAATAAACCAAGTCTGCTTTTCTTCATGGTTACGTGACGTTTCGTATATATCTGTTTTGTATTTTTATTCGTCCATGCCTTTCGTTTAAGCACTCACTCAAGCTAAACAGGTCTCTGCTGCCAAGTCATTATCACTTGTCATCGATGAAGGGTGAAAAACAAAGGAAAGGGTATTCACTTTCTTTTGCCTGATGGCGGATTTAAGGAGTGGGTATGCATAGCAAAAGCGCATTCTTACGCAAATTTGGTAAAAATAAACGTACGTTTATACCGTAACAGCGTTGCGTACGTGGATTAGGACTCTAGAATCATATTGATATACTAAGAAGGACAACCAAATCAGCATCCGCTGAAAAGTGGATAGTAGCACGAGGAGATTTATTTTTACTTTGCAGACTCTAGAAAATTCGAAGCCCAAGGGCCAGTTACAATCGAGTCCGCACAATTCGAAGGATGTAAGAAAAAGTTAGAATTAATTATTCTATTTAACTCGCCTTTATTCCAGATGGAATCAGGAAAAATCGAAATAAAATTGCGACTTTTTTTCTATTGTATCCCCAGTTTTCTTACATGTTATTTCCTTTTGTATTTGAAACGGAAGGCACGCACAAATCTTCAAAAATACATAAATTCAGCTTCATTCATTTTTCAATATTGAACAAACTGTTACGAATGGATGCATTTTGTGAACTAAATTTGTTATAAACCACCTTATGTCTTTGGATTTATCGTGTCACTTCTTATTTGTATCTGAGACTTCGGTTCCCAGACTAACCGTTAATGATTTAGCGTTCCGTTAAGCTATAACCTCAGACAAATACCCTTGCTACCCAGAATTGAGTAAGCCAATTCCATAAGCTTTCAGCAAGAGGCGGGAACTCGCCTCGCCGGTCTGCTTGCTCCCGCCTTTTAACAATTATCAGCAACATTATCTTTCTGCTCGATGATCGTTTGCAGCATGGATAGTAAAATCCCGAAACAATTCGTCACCTACTACTTCTCGAAGCATTCCACAGCGTCGAAACTCGTTTCTGTATTACGAAAGTCGAAAACTTCCTGGAAGGTATTCTGACGTGAAAACGTCTAGTTTCTCCTTGGTCGGAGTTTCTTATATGACAAAATGGCGTCAGATTTGAATCACTATTAATTACGAGACCGACAGTGCGCAAACAAAGGTTAAGTCACGTGGTTGTCGCTTATTGCCTGTGTTGGCATATGCGGGTCATTGTTAGGAATCATCTTTGTGTAAAGTTGTAAGCTAGGATTCTCATTCGTGTGTCATTGCGATGAACAGCTTAGGGAGCGCCGCTAGGAGTAATAGAAAATAAAAGTATTTGCCGGAATATAAACGAAAATCTATATTGAGTTTAAACCTACGACACACAGGAAGAGTTCGTCTCAGGACTTGTAAATATGCTCTAAATTACAGAAAACGCGACAAAAGCCCTCCCAGAAGCCTAAAAAGGGCAGCGCTGAGAGAAGGCGACAGCTCCCTCAGAGTGGGAAAAAAGGAAGAAATTGCGCAACGCGATAACGTACACAAAGGCTATATCGTACCCCAGCCACTGAAAAGTCCAAAATTGTGAGTGTGACCACTGTAATAAAGAAATTGATAACTAAATTTCATATTAATATGAAACACATGTTACGATTTTATCCCGACGTTTTCACGAAAACTCTACGGCCCAGACCTGAACTGCACACACAGAAATTTATTTGCAACGGATTAATAATATGCTGTGGTATTTCGTGCATTGTTAAAACAACTGATGAAACAGACAGAATTATCTGGTGTAAGCTAGGCGTTGACTTGTAATTACAGAATGTCTGCGGGTCGCTCTGTTATGACAGTCGACTCGATTAGTGAAGAAGTTGCTTCGGTTTTCTCGAGGCATTTGGGAACAGGTTGAAACAAACGATTAACAACCGTCGACTGCATACAGTCGCAAAGGCTGATTTCAAATGTCTTTGGTAACTGTAAAGCTACTTCACCTGGGTAGGGGGGACAGCTACCAGTCGGAGGTAAACACTTCCCCCTCACAGCGTTCTAATGTTGCCGGCTACACTATGCCACTCAGCGTCCGATGTAAACGCAGCCGACAACAGGAAGTGTGACAGGACTACCAGACCGAGTTCAGAGCAGGAAACGGCCGGGGTCCCCGGTGGTCTAGTGGTAAGGGGGTCTGGAACGTTCCTGCGCCTCGGCTGGGGCTATTCGCCCCAGCTGGGCCGGGGTTCAATCCCCGGCCGGCGCTGGAATTTTCAGATTTCCGAACACTAGCCTCCACCTCTGCCCTGGCATGTGGCGCATGCCGGGCACCCCCGTGGGGTCCGTGCTTCGGATCCCACGTGGAGCTCACTCCCACACTACAAAATATATCTCATTATGCTGCTGCAATCACTTATTTTAAATTTTAATACGCACACTTTCTTCACCAGACCACATCTGCATATATTTTCCAGGTACTTTCTACATATTATATCTCACTGTCAAAAGAAACAGCATAGTATCATGAACATTTGTAGGATTACAACAATGAAATAATATCCTTACTAAAAAAACTAATACGTTTTATTTTCGTTTTTGTTCTAAATGCTGCTAAGATAACTACAAGAAATTGGAAGCTGTTTTGGTATTTAATAATCAGTAATTAGAAAAATAAATTTGGCTATAATACTGATACATATATTACATATTTACTTAGTGCATTCTCAGTGCAGGAACAGGATAAATTGTTTCAATGTCAAAAGAAATGCAAAATATTATATCAAATTGTTTTTAATTATTCAAGAGTCAAAATGAGATTATGATATGACACAGGTCACTAATGAGGTACTCTCTTTCTTTGTATGAAAGAGGATAATTATCCTGGTTTTATGTGAGCTGAATGTTAAATTAAACAGATAACATTTAACATTTAAAAAACGAATTTCTTGACGATTTTACTGACAGGTCTACATGTTTCATATTATATTTCTGACGGTAGTTAGCTGACATCCTCTCAGGCTCAGCTTTATATGAAAGTATCTTGCAGGTCAGAAAATAAATTTTATTACTACCTCTACAGATTCAGTTGGTCTATTGTTGTTGTACTATTGTTGCATTGCGAGAGAGAGACTGCTACTATAGCTGTTTTCTTTTTCTATGAAATTCCGTGCCATAACTCCATTCTAAATGCTAAAAATCGTGGATAAACTTTTAGCAATACTATTTCCTTTTCACCACATCGCTGCTAGGTGTCGCTACTGGTCCCTCACACAGTCAGTTGTCTGTAGCGCAGGGCTTCGCTACCAGTGGACTCTAGCGGAGCTGGCGACGACTCACTCTGCCGGGATTTGCTGCTTCATTCCTGAACGAGTACGCCGGCTGAAAGACCCGCTAAATCCTCACACTAAACGAGAAGCGTAATAGCACCAATACCAAATAAGGCAACTCGTGGTCAGTGCGAATATTTTCAAACCACCACTATGAAACTCCTAGCTGAAAATACTGATACAAACTATTTGCAGAGGAATGGAGCACCTTACAGAAGCTGATTTAGAGGAAAATCAATTTGGAGGGTACAGCACCCATATTTATAACATCTTTCGATACAGAAAAAAGTTTTGACGATGTTGACCAGAATATACAGTTTGAATTTAAGATGCAACCAGGAATAAAATATAGCGAGCGAAGCATTACTTAGAACTCCACCAGAAACGAGACAGCAGCTGTACGAGTTGAAGGACATGAAAGAAAGGAAATACGTGACAAGTGAGTGAGACAGGATTCTAGTCCATTCCCTGATGTTATTCTTTATACAGGGTGTTTCACAAATCATGCTTCACACTACTCAGGGCTGTTCAGGGGACGTAACTGATGAAGTTTTACATAGGAATCTACTTCTGAAAACGTCAGCCAGCGACGCTACAGAGCGTCAAAGTTATAGATACCGGTGCCTACAAAAATAGAGGGATCCCACGAAGATGTTACAACCTTTCTAAGATGATGCAGATGGAAAAATGCATAAATTTGAGATTATGTCCTTGTACCGGAAAATTATAACAGAGAACCTTTCTGTTACCTCAGTATGTACCGTTATCGTTGTTGCTAAGATGTAGGACAGGAAACTTTCAGGTGTGGTGGTACGGAACGAGAGAAGAAAACAATGTGCAGTACACATAGGCTGTTACATGGATACATCAGGAACCATGAGCACTTGTTCATCTTCGCTAGCGTTCTTTGTAGGAACGATATCGCTTCTGTCCGATATTTTGAGAATGATACAATTATTTTTTCCTAAAACCTAGCAGCTGAATAGTGCTTGAAACGATATAAATGGTACTTATGAATTATGGTATGGAGACAGAAACGGTAGTTCACTTTAATGATAACAATATACAGCAAAATTCAGTAATGTTTCTGCAAAATGCCATAACACCCAAATCCTGAAACATAATCGGATATTTCGAATGTGGTACGACACCAGCTGTACAGTTTACTGGACAGATACAGAGTTTTCCGAAATTCTAGCACTTTTAGAGGGAACTAAGCGACAATATTTTTAATTTGAACCCCGTACGGAAACGTATACTTTCCGTGCTACAGCCGTTTGAATACATGTTTGCTAGGTGGGTATGCAACAGGGTAGCCATCGTGGGATGGCGGAAGGGGTGGGGGAAGATGCTTACGTCGGATGTCATTCACCGTCAGCCCTGCCACTCTGACAAGGCTCGTGCGTCACTCAAGTGTCTGTCAGTATTAGAGCAATATTGCGGAGTGCACTTTTGCCGAATACACCGATATGATCCTACTGTATGGCGAAGTGCGTCGCCTTTATCAAGCTCGTTCTCAGCAGCGTCCAACTTCACGGCATACGCTTTTCGCCACAACTGCGCAACGACTTTGAGATAATGGTGCGTTCACCGTCAGCACGGGTGACTGCAGTGCTACAAAGAGACGCAGCGCACCTAAGTTTCAAAAGGCCGTATTGTAAAGAAGAGTGTTTCTAAATCTTATCAAGTTTCCTTTCAATGAGTGGAATTGTGGAACTATCGATGTACTGGGTCACAGCTAATGACTTACTTGTACAAGTGGTCGCGTTACTAACATGTTTTCCGACGGCTGTAGCGAGGAAACGGTGCGTTACAGGAGATGGGTTCCAATTCAGAATACGAGTATTGTGTACTGATTCCCCATCTACACTAAGAGTTTGTAACGGAAATTTCGGAACATCGTGCATGTTTCCGGTATATTGTACAGTTGTTGTTCCACCATAATAGAAATTTCGAATACATTTCATAATTTCTGAGAGCTCATCAGGCGCGACTACCGTGTCCGCAGTATAAAACCCAGGGGGCCTCTTGCGTACGGGGGCTCTGACGCCCACGAGAACAACTGTAGGTAGAGAGCGCAACACAGCTTCTTTGATGGACATTTCACTCTAATGCTGCCAGATGTGTCTATTTTTAGAGGTATCTTGAACCGCCTCGCACCAGCTTTAAGCTCAAAGACGAATGTCCCAAATTCTGGCCACTGCTAACATTCTGAAATACACTATCGGATCAAAAGTATCCAGACACCTGGTAGTGGATTTCAATATGCGGTATGACCACCTTTTGCCATTACGAGGGGTTAACCTCTGCTGGGAACGCTTTCAGTGTAGACGATATTTTATGCATCACACATGTTGAGAGTTTCATCTGTGTGTACGTACGTGACAATACACTGGCCAACAAGATCTCCACCACTCTCCCCAATTTTGGAGCTATATGGGATTATCCTTGCAACCAGGTCGAGATTTTGACGATGTAACAAATCAATTAAACTGAATATGGTACGACATCCGTCAGGAGGACATCCACCAACTTTATCAATAAAGATCAAGTCGAATAGCTGCTTCCTTAAGGGCCAGAGGTGGCCCAACGCGTTATGACTTTCTCCTGAATGAGTCACCCAATTTAACAGCAATTGTTATCATTTGTTTGCCTTTACACGTACATCACATCTAACGATTTCCTTCACACTGGGATAATTTATTGGTGGTACTGCTTAGGGTGTAAATATGCAGGGTGTATCAAAAAGGATCAACCGATTTTTTTAAAAAAAGTAACTATTATGTTATTCGACATATGTGCGTGAATAGCGTACTGCTGGAAAGAGCAAACCCTATGGCTTTACATGGTTACCGCTTGGCAGCAGCACTGTCCGACCATTTCAGTCCTAGTAAAAATGGTGTCGCGGCGACAGGAAGCGTTTTGTGTTCTGCATTTTGCGCAGTGTGGGCAGTAATAAGTGTTCGACGTGACTTTCGTACAAGGTACGATGATGATCCTCCTACAGCACAGAGCATTAGATGATGGCATCAACGATTAAGAGAAAGAGAAGGTTTGCGGAAAGGCGAATCGCCGGGCCGTCCCCGAATGCCTGACATAGACGTCGAACGCATCCGCCACAGTTTCACGAGGGGTCCGCAGAAATCCGTTCGCCGTGCAGCTCGAGAGCTCAGCACGTCCCCGATGTCCGTCTGGCGTCTCTGCGTCGACGTTTATGCATCAAACAATATTAAATTCAGCTAATGCGAGCTGTTCGTGAGGGCGATACATCGTGTGAAGTTCCATAATTTCACTCTTGTCAAGGTGGAGGATGGCCGTTTTCTCCCACAGTTAGTGTTTAGTAACGAGGCAACACTCCATTTACACAGAGAGGTGAACTGTCATAATGTGACAATATGAGGTACGGGACAACCACATGAAGGTGTACAACATAAAATAGACTCTCCTAAATTTAATGTATTTTGTACAGTTTAGAGGGAAAATGTGTATGATTCATATTTCTTCGCCGGAAACACTGTTACAGTAAGCATATATCTCGATATGCCTGAAAACTTTCTCTTCCCACAGTTTGATTCGAACGACTTCATTTTCCAATGCGATGGGGCACCGCGACAGTGGCATCTGGAAGTGTGGGAATTTCTAAATCAAACGATTGCTGAACGATGGATCGTTCACACTGGACTAAATCACTCACCCTTAGACTACTAGACTCCAAGGTCACCGCACCCGACTATATGTGATTATATATGTATGGTTTTGTAAGAGACTCTTTATGTACCTACATTACCAACAGCAATAAATGAACTGAGACATCGCATAACAGCACCTGTGGAAACTGTAACTCCAGACATGCTTGCTGCAGTGTTGGTACAATTTGAACACCGCATTGACATGTTCCGTGCATCTCAACGATGCATATTGAACACCAATGAAAAGGATGAAAATAACTTTTTTAGTTTTCGTACATCAAAGGACAAAATTCATTGTATTCATTGTATATGTTTCTTAGTTCCAGAAATATAGACGGCCCAGGTCGGATGATTGTTTTTGATACACCACGTATAGATAATGCACTTCAAAACCTCCCAATAATTAGGCCACTACCAAGATGGAAGACAACAAGTAGTCACACATGCGTCTTTGCATGTGTTGGATAAAAAGTGGTAGCACAATGCCATAATATGACGGATGTGAGTCATTCGGTACGCACACTTTCTGTTGCTGACAGATGGTGGGCTGAAGTAGTAAAGTCAGCAGCACAAGTCGTGTTTGAGTCAGTTGCAGTGTGTACTCTCTCAGAGATGGAGAGGCTAGCTCGAGTGCCTTAATAGTATGTTTGGGAAACACGAAAAACGTGCTTGGGTGCAGACTGGAAGGGCACGTGGTCGGAGCGCGCAACAATCTTTCCTTCCAGTGCTGCATTCTACCAACTTACACGACGCCAAACGACGAGCCCTGTGCAGGAGCACCGCATACGTGGCAGCGGGACATACTGGGACATCCACCGTATTCATCCGGTAGAGTCCCCCCCAATTATGGCCTGATCACCCAAATGAACGAAGTATTTCGTGGCACGTCTTACAGCAAATGATAAGACACCATATGGCGGTCCTAGCGAGACATCATCACAGATGGATGCACAGACAGTGTATGAAATCTTTCATGTGGGTGTGGAAAGTGATCGAGACGCGAGACGGAAATGTGATAAAGTGAATTTTAGTCAATGAAGACTGACATGAATTATAGCCAAACTGCCACTATTTTTCATTCACCTCCATGATATTACCATACCCGTTTATTTTTACTCATAAAAATTTGTCAGTAATCTTGTATGAAATGTTTTCACAATTTTGGTTTGTTTTCTAGATGTATAGCAATTCGGTAAGAAAAATGGAAGAGTTTGATTTTTACTTACAATACTGCTCTGGCTGCACATTTTTCTGGGATCGGAACTGATGCCCTTAGCGTGAATGTACTTTGGCTTGCACCACAGCACATTTACTTGACGCAAAATACGACGAAATACTCTGCCAATACAGTTCGATTACCGTCTCGTAACTGTTGGACCTGGTGGTCTACCGGCACAGCGCGTGCCTGCAAATCGAGAATCTCGGGATCGAATCCCAGATGAACAAATAAATTTTTCTGTCTGCTTTTAATACAGCCTTCACCTCTCAATGATATGAGGAGTCGGTAGAAACAACATGTGGTGCGGATTCCACGTTAAACTGCCGATTCCCTTTCCCCGGTTGGACAACTGGAGTACGTTAATGATAAGCATGTCTTCAAAGTGCCGTCCAATTGAAAGACTTAAACGAGGGCACTGAAATAAGCGAAATTTAATATTATTATTACACTGTCCAGTCGCAGTAATCTGACCACGTGTTAAAATACGCAATAAATACCTTCTGCAGCACGAGACGCACAGGAATAGAGTCAATGATGTAACGACAGACATAAGAAGCCATTCCTACCCCAGTACTTACGCTGCGATAGAATTCTATCGATTGAGGATCCGTGGCACAAACTACTCGATCGAGGTGACCTTTCAGATTCTCGATTGGGTTTAAAGGCGGAAAATTTGGTGGTGAGGGCAGTACGGTAAATTCATCCTAGAGCTTTCAGAACCACGCACATACACTGCGAGCTATGTTACACGTGCATCTAGGGGTGTATTTGGTCCCCAAGGATAGGTGCGTACTAGGGTTGATCCACTGTGCCTTTCAGAACAACGAGATCACCCAGGGAGTGCCACGAAAACATTGCCCACACCATAACACTCCCTCAGGGTTGCAGGGCGTTTGCTTTCAATCTGTCCGATGGAGCACAAAATGTGATGAATATGGAGAGGCCACCTGTAGCACTCAGTGGACTTTCAGTTGTGGTACCGGCGTGCAAATGCAAGCTTTCAACGCCAATGAAGAGCAGTCAGCGTGGGTGCAGGGACCAGGTGCCCACTGCGGAAGCCCATAAGTTGTTGAGGAAACATTGGTGGCAGCCCTCGGTTCGCCTGGGCTGTCAGCTGCACAAAAGTTGCACGTCTTCTCGCCAGCACACACATCTGCAGCTATCGTTCACCTGTGTCGCCTACTGCCCGTAGTCCAACACACTTGCCTTGGAGCCGGATTAGAATACCGAGATTTTGCCACTCACGGTTTACTTTACATACAGTGGCATGTGAAAAGATTACAGATTTTGCCGTTTCGGAAATGCTTCCACCCTTGGGAAGAAAGCCAACGATTATGCCCTGTTGGACGTCACATAAATCGCCCCTTTTACGCATTATGACAACGACTTCACTGTTTCCAGCCTCCTCCCCCCACCCCCATTCATCACCTACTAATGCTATCTCCTGGAGTCTATGGGTTATTACACGTTGACCTCGAAAATAGGAGTTGGTCATATTAATATGACTGGATCTATTATTATTATTATTGAAACTTCCTGGCAGATTGAAAATGGGTGCCGCACCGAGACTCGAACTCGGGACCCTTGCCTTTCGCTGGCAAGTGCTCTACCAACTGAGCCACCCTAGCACGACTCACGCCCTGTCCTCACAGCTTTACCAGTGCCTCGTCTCCTACCTTGCAAACTTTACAGAAGCTCTCCTGTGAACCTATTATTGTTATTATTTCGTTGTTGTTCAGTTGCCTACAGTAATTTACTTGCTACAGTAACATTTTCTTTGCCTTTGCTGGAGTTGTCTTTCAAGTTTGCAGGGTCCGGCGCTACTGGACTGCGATATTACTGTTATTTCAAAATGAGCCGTTTGTTACTCTTAAAACTAACAAGGAGAGCCCCCAGCGGTGGGATCGACTTTTTGAATCCAAATAAGCCGTAGTGCAACTTAAGATCCCTGCATCCAGGTGGCCCTCGGTTTGAAAGTAACTGACGGAAAAGATTTCAAAATTTTGCGTGATGCTACATAGCGTGAAGGAAGTCGTATTCCACAGTCTGGTTACGTGTCATAATGGTTACGATAGAAGCTTAACCATGCCTCGTCAGGTGCAGTAATTTTTTTTTTAAATCTTTATAGAAATGACTTTGATGTTTATTTGTACTCTATTTATTGGTTTAAATGTAATTTATTTCGTTCTATTCTTTTGTCACATCGTTTTAGTCACCGTATGAACTTTTCCATTTGTTTAATTTTTCTTCCAATCGGAATTTTTGTGAATGTGTAATTTATTATACCTATCTGTTTGACTATTGAATTACTTCAAAACTCCGATAAATGAATTAAAAAACAAAAGACGAAATAATCTATTTATATTGACTGTGCATTAATTTGAAAAACGTTTTTCTTTGGGAGACGTGCCTTTTTTTGCATGGTAATCGATATACAAATATTTAAAACATAACATAAAATCTTTGTGCACTATGGAAATTATAGTGTAGATGAGGACATAAATGAGAGAATGTTTTCTAAGTAAAATAAAATTCAAGCAAAGTGAGAAATCGATATAATGTACACAATAACGTAGACGAAAATACAGGGTAATAAAAACAGGAGACATTAAATCGGAATTGATACATTTTTTATTAAAAGTTCACAAACAAATATTTCCAGTGGAGAAGGGATGATAAGAAGAAAAACTAGACCAAATGAAGAAGTTCATATCACTATTGAATCACGTGACCCAGGGGTGGAACTAAAAAAATATATATATATTTACATCAGTTGAAGGAATATGATTATCAATGTCACTTCGATAAAGACCTAAAATAGATTTATTTCTCTGGTGAGATTCGAACCCACAACCTCATGCATGTGAAGCTAGTATCCTTTCAATTATCCTCATAACCAACTTATGTCATTCGGCTTTCTTCATACTATCGAGTCTCACACAAAATTCCGAATTTCTTTTCTCGTCACTTCCTCGCTAACGTCGACTCACCAGGATGAATGGCTGCAGTGTGCGATACTTGGGTGCTTAACCTACATAACCGTATAGATGGTTCCAAAAAGTCGATCCTACCGCTGGAGATATCTCCTTGTAAGGCATGACGAAAGAGGGCCGCCGTTTCATTATATACCCTGATATGGTGGTGGATACACATTTAGTAGTGTAGCAATACTAACACAATCGGTCTGAAACCTGCACGATCTAAGCAACAAGGAACGACTTCATACTTAGTCCAAAGGAAAATCTCCAGAATTACTAGAAAACTTATGGCCAATGCATCGAGTCCCCTGCAGTCATTTAGTCCGCGGCGACTGCTGAGAACCTTCAGAGCAGTCGACTACTTCGATGTTACACGTTCGGTGTCCTACTCTATGGAGCTGAGTCATGGACTCTATTAGGCATTTGAAATGCGATCGTATCGAAAAATATTAAGGATACCATCGACAGAGGGGTAAAATACAAGGAGCGAAAGGATATTTACAATTTGTACAGAAACCAGATGGCAATTATTAGAGTCGAGGGGCATGAAAGGGAAGCAGTGGTTGGAAAAGGAGTGAGACAGGGTTGTAGCCTCTCCCGATGTTATTCAATCTGTATATTGAGCAAGCAGTGAAGGAAACAAAAGAAAAATTTGGAGTAGGTATTAAAATTCATGGAGAAGAAGTAAAAACTTTGAGGTTCGCCGATGAAATAGTAATTCTGTCAGAGACGGCAAAGGACTTGGAAGAGCAGTTGAACGGAATGGACAGTGTCTTGAAAAGAGGATATAAGATGAACATCAACAAAAGCAAAACGAGGATAATGGAATGTAGTCAAATTAAATCGGGTGATGCTGAGGGGATTAGATTAGGAAATGAGACACTTAAATTAGTAAAGGAGTTTTGCTATTTAGGAAGTAAAATAACTGATGATGGTCGAAGTAGAGAGGATATAAAATGTAGACTGGCAATGGCAAGGAAAGCGTTTCTGAAGAAGAGAAATTTGTTAATATCGAATATAGATTTATGTATCAGGAAGTCGTTTCTCCGAGTATTTGTTTGGAGTGTAACCATGTATGAAAGTGAAACATGGACGATAACTAGTTTGGACAAGAAGAGAATAGAAGCTTTCGAAATGTGATGCTACAGAAGAATGCTGAAGATTAGATGGGTAGATCACGTAACTAATGAGGAGGTATTGAATAGGATTGGAGAGAAGAGAAGTTTGTGGCACAACTTGACTAGAAGAAGGGATCGGTTGGTAGGACATGTTTTGAGGCATCAAGGGATCACAAATTTAGCATTGGAGGGCAGCGTGCAGGGTAAAAATCGTAGAGGGAGACCAAGAGATGAATACACTAAGCAGATTCAGAAGGATGTAGGTTGCAGTAGGTACTGGGAGATGAAGCAGCTTTCACAGGATAGAGTAGCATGGAGAGCTGCATCACACCAGTCTCAGGACTGAAGACAACAACAACACCATCGACAGATATAGTCAAAAATATAGCGGTACGAAAATGCAGAAATTCTCAACAGCATCCACATAGCAAAACTCGATTGTTTTGGTAGCGCAATTTCGCAACAATAAATAAAACTTGTTGAAATTAATAATTCAATGAAACATTAATGGCCGGCCATTGTGGACGAGCTGTTCTAGGCGCTTCAGTCTCGAACCGCGCGACCGCTACGGTCGCAGGTTCGAATCCAGACTCGGGTGTGTGTGTGTGTGTGTGTGTGTGTGTGTGTGTGTGTGTGTGTGTGTGTGTGTGTGTGTGTGTGTGTGTGTGTGTGTGTGTGATGTCCTTAGGTTAGTTAGAACTACTTAAACCTAAGTTCTAAGGGACTGATGACCTCAGATGTTAAGTCCCATAGTGCTCAGAGCCATTTGAACCATTTCTTTGAAAGATTAATGGCATACGTGACCCACGACGCACAGGATTATCCAGGCTAAATAACTCAGACCAGCAGTTTGGGTTCAGCACTGAATCAATGGTCTGAAAAACCATGGACGGACAACAGATCATGCTATCGATCGACAGTGTTACTGGAAGACGAGGCACTTAAGAGAGGAAGAATGACAAGGCAGAGAATGTTTAAAAATTACATAAATGCTCACCATTAAATCTAATAGTCCACTCATATAATCGCGCTAGCTGCCATTAAAATTAATCTGCAATTGGCATAGAGTTAAAATTTTTTGAACCTAGTGCTGTTAAAAGCATTCATGTTAACACTTATTTTGATCAATGTACGTATTTTTTGAGACATCCATTGTACGAGGACGTACAGAAAAGTAATGTTGACATGTTTTGAGTGAAAAGTCACAAAGATTTTTAAATAAAACAAACTTCATGAACATTCTGCATCGGTATTCTTCACGTCAATAAATTTAGTTTTCAACACACTCACCCTCGGAACCAGCACAATTTCCCCAACTAGATACTATTTTGTTGACACCGTCACAGTATATTGTTTGACTATGTTAACAGAGCCACAACCTTACCTCTGCTTGCACCGCTTGAAATAATTGAAGTGCTCGAAGGTTTTCTTAGTTTTGCACATAGACGAAAATCGAGACTGTGTGTAGGATGATCGACGGCAGTGAACCAAGGACGTCGGCTTGCTGCAGATGCCGCAGCGATCGTGTGTAGTTTGGCACTGCCGTGCTCAAGGAGAGTGTGCTCCACATGCGGACGAAGTCTTCGAATTCGTGCTTTTAGTGTTGTGAGCTTTTTCTCACCCCCAACATAGTCACGTCACACACCGCTATGTAACGCGGTACGAAGCAGAGGGCTGCAGATATCCATAGTAAAGATGTAGAATGTTACTGACTTCAAATAAAACAGACCGAGTCATTATCTTCTCAGCACGCCGTCGTGTTATAAGCACAAAAATCCAAAAAATTGTTTCAGAGCAAAGTATGCTGTATTTTTAAGTGAAGATCTTTGTAACGTACATCTGTGGTAAACGTTATGCTTGTGATATATGGTGACAATTCGTATTTATATTTACAATGGAAAGAGATTGACCAGTGGCCAACAGACAACTAAAACGCAAGTTGCTAGATGGATATTAACTGCAATAGCGCCCACGCTGCCACGGTAAGTAGGTGTTTTGGTTTCGCGATACATGTCGCCGTTTAACTGCCGCTCGTGGCGATACATTAAAGAGTGCTCTGTCTTATTGTCAAAGAGCCAGTACCCAGATTCAATCTAAAGAAATAAAGACGCGAATTCTGTGCGCCACATTTTCAGATGTCCCTCAAACGGTTCCAAAACTAGTTAACTCGAATTAAAAAAAATTCAAAAAGTGAGTTGTGTCAGTTTTCCACATTTATGTTCAGTATACATTCACAGGCAGTTGAACAGTGGTTCCCAGCCTTTCTTAGACCGTTGCTCCTGACTGTCATCAGACATTTGCCAGTACCCCCTGTCCTACCCCCCCCCCCCCCCCTCCCTGAGGTCTGTGGCCTTCCCTCCCCCACATTATCACTAACTTTGGCACATAAATAAACTGTACAGTGAACAACTTTTCCAGGAACACTTTTATTTTCAAAATCATGAGAGGTGGAGGGTATTGTGTGGGGGGGAAGGCGATATTAGACTGAACGACGAAGGAATTCGTGATGCATGTCAAGGGCTAGCCACAATTACTTCTCAGATAAGAAAGCTAACTATCCAAAATAAGGATAAACACATGTTCCAAACGCTTCTCTTGCTCAACCTCTCTACAGTACGGTACTTGCTTGATCTGCACGTTGCAACCTCAATTAAAATCAACCGAGCAAAAATGTGTGCACGTACTGTTCATAAATCACTTGATTGTTACGCTCCTTGCTTCTGAAATATAAGACTTCAGGCTTTTAAATCTTGGTATCCGAACACAACATGTGAAGCTCTTATCCTTTCCATTACACCTCACAACCAACTAACGTCACTCAGCTTTCTTAATGCTACGGAGTGTCACACAAAATTCAGAATTTCTTTTCTCGTCAGTTACTCGCAAACGTGGAGCCACCATTTTGAGTGGCTGCAGTGTCTTAACCTACATAACCGTACAGATGGTTTCAGACCAAGTGTTACTTTCAGAGCAGTAGGATAACGAGCTATCGGCCTGGCAATTGAGTTTGAGTTTGGCCGAAGCAACTTTAGGCACGAAGGGGATAATGATGTGTCCCTCCGAGAATAATTTCGCGTGGGCTGTAAGCGGCGCACAGCTCAGCGTTTACATAGTTTGCCAATTACATCTCACACAGGGAATATTATTATTAAGCCCAGTTTCAACAGCAGTGAATGGAAGCGAACTCAAGCGTACGAACATTTGCAGACCACTTGCCTGTATTCATTACCTTTCGTCTAAGAGGTCTGTTTAAAAAATTCCGGAACTTTGTCCACAAAAATTTTCTACGCTTACCTTCACATATTTGTATATGATCACCCCCACGACTGATAAACCGTTTCCACTTCTGGGAGCAGACTTGGTTCGCCTTTCGCTGGACCGTGCGTCTATCGTTACAAATCTTCGTCCTCTCAACTTGGTTTTCAACTTTGAAAATAAATGTCTGTAAGGGGCAAGCTGACCTGACAAGCTATTTTATATGTTGATCCTTCAGAACATTTCCCTACACATTGTGAAGATTGAACCTTCATGACAACGTCATAACTGCAGACCCATCACCAGTTATAATTTTCTTAAGGAACATCTCGTTCTCATTTGGGTGATCCTAAGGCTCTTCTCAGATTGGGAGGTGGAGGTCTTTCTGCTCTTGACTCGTGAGCCGTGGCACGAACTTGGCGACAACACGATACATTGCAAGATGCTGTATTAGGATTTCACGATCCAACTGCAATGTTACATTCTTCTGCAATCTCTCGGACAGTCAGTCTTCGTTCAGCACGCACAGGATCGTTGACGTTCCTGACACAAGCGTTGCTGGCAGAAGTCGGAGGACGAGCGTCGTCTTTAGCTTCCGTCCGGCCGTTCTTAAACCGTGTGAACCATCCGTAACACCGAGTGCGGCTTAAGCACTCATCGCCGTAGGCTTCCTGCATCATTTGGCGTGTCTCTGTAGAGGTGTTCTTGAGTTTAGCTCTTATGTTCGTATGGGACCAACTGCTGATGTCATCAGTCCCTAGGCTTGCACCACTTACACACACCCACGCCCGAGGGAGGACTCTAACCTCCGACAGAGGGGAGCCACACGAACCGTGGCAAGGCCCCTAGACTGCGCAGCTACCCCGAGCGGCGGTTTTCTTGAGTTTCACGCAAAATTTATTGCAGGCGCATTGCTCCTCTAACTATACCCTCTCGAAGTTCGCCAACTGTGCGACACAACGTTCTAGTCAATACAGCACTGAACAATAAGCTAACAGACATACAACAGTGAAACTTCCCGCAGTTACACATTAAGCACACGCGCGTGCATGGATGTCAACTGCATTTCGCCCCAACACGCCATTGG
Organism: Schistocerca gregaria; assembly: GCF_023897955.1. Lineage (NCBI taxonomy): Eukaryota > Metazoa > Arthropoda > Insecta > Orthoptera > Acrididae > Schistocerca > Schistocerca gregaria. Next base: position 9,394,052 of record NW_026061795.1, read on the forward strand.
CGCGAAATTACGAACGTTCCCAATTTTTTTTAACACACCTCGTATATTCAAAATTTACGGTATGTTCTAGAAATTTGGCAAGTAAGCTTTCTCGGGATAGCTTATGTGTATCTTCAGGCATCTCCCAATTTCTTCAGCATCTCTGTTACATTCTCCTGTGAGCCAAACAAACCTGTGCTGTCTTTATTATGAACAGTTCAATATCCCCTGCTACTCGTATATGGGACAGGTCCCACACCATGGAGCAATATTAGAGTATGGGTCGCACCAATAGTTCAAAAAAGATCATCTTTGTGCACTGATTATATTTCTCTTTAATTCTAACAATAAATTACAGTTGGCCACCACCTTTATCTTTGACCGACACGATGTGATGGTTCCATTTCTTACTTCGTTATCACCAATGTTAAGACTCTCGCTTTTCCCGTTTATGTTTCATCTCATCACTATTGTCTTTGATTTACTCTGACCCCTACTTCTACACTCATTATATTGTATATTTCATTCATCAGATCCTGTAGTAATTCACTTTCACTGACAACGATAATATTATCAGCAAACATTGTCACTGGTATCCTTTCAACCCGTATTTCAGTGCGAATCTTGAACCTCTCTCTTATTTTCTTCATTGCTTCTTTGATACAAACATTGAACAGTATAGGTGAATAACTACATCAAAGTCTTACTCTCTTTTTAATCCTTGCACTTCGTTCTTGATCTTCCACTCTTATTTCCTCTTGGGTCTTGTACTAATATATACCCGTCTCTGCCTAGAGCTATTTTCTTCACAACTTCGATCTTGCACCATTTTACATTGTCGAACGCTTATCTAGGTGTAGAAATCGTTTGAGTTTTATTCAGTCCTGCTTCCATTCCGTATCCTTACAATGTGTTACACCGAGGTATTTGTGTGAGCTGACCGACTGAAAATGAGAGTTATTGATGCTGTAGTCATAGGACACTATGATTTTTCGTTTTGTGAACTGCACAATTTTAGGTTTTCGAACATCTAAAGCAAGCTGCAAAAACATCCGGAATTCTGTTTGAGTCTACGTACAAAAATGCATTGTTAGGAAAACAAACTAAACCAAGGAGGGACAAAATATCAGTAACGAACAACGTAGAATCTCTGTGGCTAATCTGGATTAAACTGCTACATCATCTTCAGCAACAACCAGGGCACAATCCAAGGAGGGATCTACACCCACATGGATATTGTGCAAATCATATCTAAGTGCCAGGCATAGGGTTTATCGAATCACCTTCACAATTGTCTATTATTCCAACTTCATGTCTTGAACTGCCCAAGGTGTGGTGAAGACTAAAACGAGTCTGTCACGGAAGACTGTATTGAGTGTGATGTCTGCTCCCAACAGTGGCATGAAGAATGCACAGTTTACGAACGTCATGGTGCATTTTCTTGTTATTGGTGTTAGTGCGTACTCTTGCCAGATGATGCAGCTACGAGCAGTGTCATATATATGACATTTAAGGTTTGGGTTAAACGTTACTCAGCTGTATCTGATAAATGTTGTTCCTAAATAAATGAGCAATGGTTTGCTACTTGTTTGTTTTAACTTTCTCATCAACTAGAAATGACCGACTAAATACTAAGCGCATACTCCTTCGTGAGTTTCCCCTGCAAAGCAAATTAATGAAGTCGAATAGTCCGTAGGAAGAATTTTTGTAGTTTCATGACTTTAGGATGGCATGACTGTGATGAGCTAAGAGCGGCTGACAAAAAATAATTGTTTTATTTATAACCTTAATGTTGCAATTGAGAATGACGTGTCTGGTTGAAGTTTCCACATTAACTGAGCAACGTTCAACGATGCGTTTTCCCTTTCAGAAGGCACAAAACGGCCGAAATATTTTCTCTAACGTTTTTTCAGTATGGTCGAAGCTGTGCGAAAGACGGAAATTTTTGATAAATACGTAGGACAGTTCAAAAACAATCTAACTTCAGTGACTAATAAAAAAACACCGTGGCCGGCCAATTGAACTGTCTCCTCCTTCGCTTAAAGCCGGCTCTGACGACATTACTCCTGATGGCCGACGTGTTGCAGTAGAACTGAATAGCAAAATAGCTGCAACAGGTAGTGGCACAGTCCACAACGTCGTCATTGACATGCTCAAGTACAGCGAAACAAGTCCAACGTGGGTCCCGAGAGAATTCACACAACACAAGGAAACAAAGAGTGCTATGAACGTGAAGGTGAACCTTTTTCGAACGAGATTTTAACGTGTGATTAAACTTTCGTTCAAAATGGGGAACCCGACTCGAAAAGACAAGGAGTGAAATGGAAGCACACTAGTTCACCTGTCCGAAAGGAATTCAAACTCGAGCATCAGCGAGGAAAGTGATGCTGGCCATCATTTGGATGCCAAAGTAGTTGTATTTTGGTGATTATTTGGAAGATCAGCGTACAGGATGCAGCGCTGACCACTCACACATAGTGATGAGCAAAGTAAAGCCGAAAACGAGAGGAAAGGGTCGCCAATGTCAAAGAAAAGACGTGATACTATTACACAACAACGCTCGCCCAAACATAGCGCAGCTGATCCAAGAAACCACTGGAAGGGAAAAGAAACAGTAATGGGTTGGGAGACTCTGCGTCATTATCGCTACAGTCCAGATTTGACTTTCGTGAATTTTCATTTTCATATTGCTGATATTATGGAGAATGGAAGCTGTCTGCATTGTACTTGACTGGTAAGAAAAACTTCAAAAGTCAGCCTCACTTGTAGAGCATTTATTGCTACCTGTTTGACCCGCTCAAGGACGCATCGCTTGGAAAGGATTCGGCGACAGCGAAGAAGTTAAAACAATTTCAGTTTTACTTACTTCATTCGCATTTATCGCCTTTCTCTTGCCCAGCAGTATTTCGCAAAGGACTGGCAAAAGCGCAAGTTGCAGCCGTATATAACGAGATCAATATACATTTGCCTTCTGAATATTACACCTGTAATGGGTCCAATCTAAGGCAGTTTAAAAAATCGCAGGTGACACTCGTGTAAAAGAAGAGTAACAGAAAGGATGTGCAAAGTTACAGACATCGATTTTCTGCAGAATCCTAGAACGTATTCTAAATATGATTATAATAAATTTCCTAGACACCGAATAGCTTACGTCCAGAAATCAGCACGGTTTTAGAAAGCTCGTGTGAAACGCAGCTTGCCCTTTTCGCACATTATATACTGCGAACCACGGATGAAGGGTCCCAAGCACATTGCACTCTCCTATATTTGAGAAAAGCCTTTGGCACGGTGCTCCACTGCACACTGTTAACCAAGGGCGTCGTATGAGCATACGGAGTCGGTTCCCAGATATGAGAGCGGCTTCAAGTCTACAACAGATACCAGTACGTTCTCGACGGCGAGCGTTGATCAGACACAAGGATATCGTCAGGAGTGTCCCAGGAAGTGTAACAGACAGCTGTTATGCTGTATAGACATAAATGAGGTGACAGGCTGAGTGAACAGCAGTCTGCGGCTGTTGATGATGCTGACGTGTACGGGAGAGTGTCGTCATTGAGTCACTGTAGGGGGGTACGATTAACGGGAAGCGCGGACAACTGAGAAACGCGCAGGAGTCAGTGAGGTACTGAGCCATGCCGACGCCGGTGCCTTAGTTAGCTGCGCTACGTTTTTCGGTTGAGGACCCAGGATACGAAGAGCTTCATCGAGGTGGTCCCACATATTCTCGATTCCGGGAAGCCTGGTGGTCGGCGGAGTACAGCAAACTCATCCTGGTGCTTTTCACACTGCAAGCTGTGTCACAGATTTAGTTGTTCTGCTGGTAGATTCCGAGGGAAAAAAGACTCGATGTAGGTGTGGCAACGGTTCCGACCGATATTTCTGCTCATCCACTGTGCCTTCCAGAACGACGGGAGTGTCACGATAACGTTTGTGAGATCGTAACGATCCTTCCTCCTGTCCTAACCCTGCCGCCGACTGTTGCAGGGTGTTCACTTTCAGGTGAATCGCGCCCTACACGCCATCGTCTGTCTGTCACTTGGAAAGCCCGCAGGTCACCGTTCAGTGGACGCTCAGTCGCAGAACTGGCGTAAAAATTCCAGCCTTCGTCGAGGACGAACAGCAGTCAGCATAGGTGTGTGGACCAGGAGTCTGCTGTGGAGACCCACACATAGCATTTTTCGCTGAGTGGTCTTAGAGGAGACACTGTCGGTAGGCTCTTCGGTTCACGTGCATGGTCAGTTGCTCAGCAGTTGCACGTTATTCACCTGCGGTCTCCTTTAACTCCTGTCCTCTGTGGACCGTGGGGCACCACAACGGCCTCAGCGTCGGCTCTCGACAGCGCCATGCGCGGAGTGCTTTAAATATGGCAACACGCCAACATTTTACGAACTCTGCCGTTTCGAAAATGCATCCACCTGTGGCCCGAAAGGCAATGATCACGTCCTTTTGGATGTCACATAAGTGGCTGAGTTTCCGCGTTACGCATACCCTACTCATTAGCGTCGGACACAGGCGGTGATCACGTTAATGTGACTGGAGCCTGTGGTTAGAAAAAGGAAAGGAAAAGGAAACAGAAAGGGGAAAGGATGGTAAGCGGTGCCAGGAGCACCGGAAATGTGGTAATTATACGAATTGCTTGTACAGGAACTCCGAACGGAATAGGAGCAGCGGCAGTTAAAAAATTGTAAATGGTAGAATCACGGCTCAACAGTAAGTTTCTCGCCCAACCTGACGAAACAGATGTGGATATTGAGAAACGAATGCATAACTGCTGGGAAACAGTCTGCGGTGAGTAGACAGTGCCTTTTTTCGGAGGGTTTAAAGAGCAATTTCAAGATTTGCGAGATAAAGGTTTAGATTACGTCGCAAGTATAACGAATTGTGAGAAAGACGGCAGTAGTTCAGGGATTCGGCAGCACGAAGATATTTTGAAAGTGACTGAAGTTTTTAAGGAGACTGATAATAACCCTGTTCCTGACAAATGAATCCTGGTGATCAGTTACGAAGAAGGGGAGAAAATGTTTGAAAATAAAGCTCTTCTTATGGACGGACGTTTCAGAGGTGTTCGAAACAACTTGTTGATACCTGAAGCACGGAAGACTAGCTTTTTTACCAGAGGAAAGTCAAAATAATTGTGAAATATTTTTTCTCAACCGAGAAATGTCATAACTTGGTTGTCATTTAAAACTGCATTGCTTTACTTCGAAATGATTGCAAATTAAACTATGAAAACAGTGTTATCCGAGACATTTATTTTACAGTTGTAATTTTCATTTCAAGCAATGCCTGTGGAAGACATACAAGAACTGCGATTAGTGGAGCAATACAGGGATGAAGAAGTAGTTCGTTTGTCTTGCCGCACGTGTGCTGTAGAGTCCATCTTCCACCGGACTGCCTTGATGAAGCATGGAGAGTAACAGCGTAGCAAGTGGCCAGTGGCGTAGACTATTTAATCAGTCAATAGATGGAAAATGCTAGTACACAACCTGAAATGTGGAATTGGTGAAGACAGACAGTCGACTAAAATTATTTCGAAATAAATTCACTCTTAGGTTGGCTTCAGTTGCGTTAGATAATACTTCGATACCTAACACTACTGTATCAAAGTTATCTGCGTTCAGAGAATTTATTTCAAAGTGATTTCGGTCAGCTATCTACCGTCATCAATTCGATGCACAGGACCATGAATGCTGTCGAAGTTTGGCATAGCAAACGATACTCAATAAGGCAAAGGTATCTTAACCTACAATTTCTGATCAATACGCTAAAGGAGAATGCAATAAAACCAATACCTGAAATTGAAAAAAAATCTGTTGGTCAGCTTCTTCAGTGAAAGAGGTAAAAGATACATATGTGTTGAAAAAGAGTTAAAAGATATTTTAAGAATACATAATGTCTCGGTGGATCTAAGAAGTTTAAAATTTATATCATTCCTACGATAAAATGTGGAGAGGCGTTCTTATTACAAAACGGCACGCAGAGCCTCCCCATTGTCGCGGCTTCCTTTGCACGTCGGAGAACCCGCAGCTAAAATGTATGTGGTCAGAAACACCGCGTTGGCTCACGGGTCGCCGAGTCCACGGCTGCAGAATCCCATGACACCCTTCAAGAGGCGGCGAGGCATCTTGTACAGTAGTTATTTGAGAGTGAATTTTTTCCTCGCTCCTCAAGAGACGTCATCAAACGGATCTTCCTGCTTCTGGAGTGTCTACGCGACTATAAGGGAATCCCGAAACGTTACATCTTATTTTAGTTCTGCTCTCCGTTCCACACCTTCAAGGACCCACTTGTTTTCTGTGGCACTCGAACACTTGTACTTCTCCGATGTCATTTTCGCGAGGGATTTATGTACTGTGCTTATGCTTTATTAAGAAAACACGGGAATTTTTTAAGTGTATAGGGGTGAAACGATTATCTTAATAACCGATAAAACAACTCCAGATATCGAGTATTACGTACCGGCTGACACTTCATTACAAAATGTTTACGGGCTGTCTGTTATCCCAGTCGCTTCCGTTTATGAAATGTACCGAACACATGAGCATTCTTCGATAAACAGTTCTGACATGGGTCTTGACAACACGATCGAATTACAGAGGTTCAAATAGTGAGATGCGACTGCGTGCAACTGCATAGGCAGATTTTCAGTCCCTGCATGTAATTGTAACGGAACTAAGGAGATTATAGCGACACGAACGTCAGCCGGGTAAATAAGTCGTACACTAAGTGGACATCCAGCGGACGCAAGTAAACACTTCCTGTTACACCACGCCACTGCTGCCTCGGTGTAAACACGGAGGACAACAGGAAGTGCTCTACGACCACTAGCTGGACTATGGAGCAAGAAACAGCCGGGGTCCCCGGTGGTCTAGTGGTAAGGGGGTCTGGAACGTTCCAGCGCCTCGGCTGGGGCTATTCGCCCTAGCCGGGCCGGGGTTCAATCCCCGGCCGGCGCTGGAATTTTCAGACTTCCGAACACTAGCCTCCACCTCTGCCTTGGCATGTGGCGCATGCCGGGTACCCCCGTGGGGTCCGTGCTTCGGGTCCCACTTGGAGCTCACTCCCACACTACAAACTAAACTTGGTTATGCTGGTGCAAGCATTTTAAATTTTAATTCACACACTTTCTTCACCAGACCACATCTACATATATTTTAAGGTACTTAATATATCTCACTATGGTATCAGTAATATTTGTAGGAAACTATGAAACAAAAACCTTACCAAAAAAATGATTTTTGTTATCCTTCGTGTGCTGAATACTTCTGAGGTAAATACCCAAACATCTGCCATTTTCTTGTAGTTAACAATGAATATTCGAAAAAAGTTTATCATACTGATTCATATATTACATAATGTATTTTACTCATTCTCAGTGCTGAAAAAGCAGTAATTATTTCAAAGTCATAAGAAAATGCAAAATATTGTATCACAAGCCAACAAGGTGTTCTTTTTTGTATCATGATTTACTATGCGATTAATAAATTCTGTATAATAAATCGTTTCGTAACAATTGACAATACCTTTTAAAAATACATTGTTTTCACTTATTGCATTTTCAAAAACTAAAACAGGCCTTTTTTCTCAAATTATTCTAGTGTCAAAATGAGATGTTTGATTTTACACAGGTCACTAATGACATAAACTGTTTTTTTTTTTTTTTTATAAAAACGATATTTCTCGTGGTTTTATGTAAGCTGAATGCTGAATCAAACAGATAACACTTAAAATTAATAAGAGGAATTTCTTGGTGATTTTACTAACACGCCCATATAGTTCATATAATATTTCGATTAATAGTTACATGACTACCTCTCTGCCTCTACTTTTTGTAAAAGTATCTTGTAGATCAGAGAAAAAATTGTATTACTACCTCTCCAGGTTAAGTGCAGTTCAATGAAAGAGATTGTAAAGGCCGTACCGAAGATGCAGAATATTACGTTCTCTGCAAGGCATTTGCCATCAGTAATGAGTGAAACTGTAAAATAGAAATAAGGGCTGAAAAACGCCTATTACTGTTGTACTATTATATCACTAACGTTGCACTGCATAAACTTACTTACAGTTCTCGTTGCTGTTCAATATTCTTTAACTCACTATACCGTGCGATTATGTTGTTAACATTTAATGTAACAGTAGTCCTGTTCCGAGCCACATATCCATTTTTAATGCTTAAAAGTGTGGACAAAACTATTAGTAATACTAAATTACGAGGAGGGAATGATGAATGTAACATGCTGCGTACATTAATGTCGCTCGAGATGTAGTTTGCATTATATGTTATCAGAACAGAACTATTTTGTAATGTGTGAAATACACAAAAATACGGTAACAGACAAACCGAGCAGTGATGCCGTAATCTGTTTTGTAATAATAGTGTAAAGGAAGAAATAAACAGCAACTAGACATTTAAGTCACTCAATTTTCGCGGCCATTTTGCTGTTCATCACTTCGCTGCTAGATGTCGCTACTAGTTCCTCACACACTCAGTTGTCTGTAGTGCAGGGCTTCGCCACCAGAAGGCTCTATCAGCACCGGCGAGGACTCACTCTGTCGACGTTTGCTGCTTCACTCCTCAACATCTATGCTAACTGACGTGACTGCTAAATTTTCAGACTAAACGAAAAAAATAACACCAACACCAAATAAGGCAAATAGTGATAAGTGCGGATACTATCGAACCATCACTTTCATACGTCCTGGCTGAAAATACTGATCCAAAATATTTACACAGGAATTAGAGGAGACGAGCTAGAGGAAAATCGATTTTGAGAGAACACACTAGCCGCTAGAGATCGGTTGAAGAAATTCAACCCATATTTATAACATCTATAGATGTTACAAAATAACTTCTGACAATTTTGAGCAAAATATACAGTTTGAATTTAAGATGATGCAACCAGCGATAAAATACAGTGAGCGGCATGTTATCTAGAGCTCTGCCAGAAATCAGAGAGCAATTTTAAGACTTAAAAGACATAAAGGAAAGCTGGCAGTTGATAGTTGAGAAGAGAGAGTGAGAGAATGAAAGTGAGAGAATGAGAGAGAGAGAGAGAGAGAGAGAGAGAGAGAGAGTGAGAGAGAGAGATAATGGAAGGGGGGGGGGGCGGTTCGGTTCTAGCCCATTCACCCATGTTATTCACTTTGCATACAGAATGTTTCACACGTCGTGCTACACACTTATCGCGTCTGTAGAGGGGACCTACCAGATGAAGTTTTACATAGGAATCGATGTCTGGAAACGTCATCCAGCGACGCTACAGGGTATCGAAGTTACAGGCGCTGGAGTCTGTAAAATATGTGTACACAGAAAGATTCAATGAAGATGTTACCAATTTTCTATCATGATGGAAATGGATAAATGTATAAATTTGAGGTTATGTCCCTATAACGGAAAATTGGAAGAGAAGACATTCCTGTTGCGTGTGACAGTATGTACCAGTAGTGTTGCAGCTAAGATGTAGGGCAGGAAACTTTCAGAGGTGGTAGTATGGACCGAATGTCTAGTACACATGGGCTGTAAAATGCATACCTTAAGAGCTGTGAGGACTTGTTCATCTTCGCTAGCATAAAACATATCTCCACTGTTGAACAAGTGCTCATAGCGCCTCAGGTATGCATTTTGTAGCCCATGTTTACCGGACATTTTTTTCTTACTTTGATCCATACTACCACCTATGAAAGTTAGCAACAACAGTACCAGTACTTGTATTCCGCCGTCAGAGGTATGATAACGATATTCCCTTGTAACTTCCGGAACATGATACATGATCAAATTGATAAATAATCACGGCATCACACTCTACTTACATACATTCGCCGGGGCTGGTGCCTGTATTTTGATGCTCTGTAGCCTCGTTAGATGACGTTTGCATGCATGAGTTACTAGGTAAAATTGCAAGCTCTAGAAATGTGAAACACCTTGTATAAAGAAAGCAACATACGAAATGAACAAGATATTTGGGAAATTAATGGAAGATAAGAAAGAAGAAATAGGAACTGTTTCCAAATCGACCTTTCATTTCGCTGCTGCTGATTTGAAATTTCGTGGCATTTATTCGCTCTGAAGAGGATCGTTCAAACGATGGTCGGAATGTAGTTATTTTAGTTGTTTCACTGTTTTATAATGACATGGCCTAGAACCCAAAATGATTTCCTCCAAGTTGTTTGTAGGAATTCTATCGCTTCTCACCGATATTTTCAGTATGGTACTGGTATTTTTTTCCCTACACCTACCAACTTTAATAGTGCTTGAAATGATGAAAATTGTCTCCATATCAAAAAGTATTAGGTACTGAGACGGTGCTTGGTTTTAATGATAACAATATACAGGAAAATTCAGCCATGTTTCTGCGAAGTTGCATTACGCCGAAATTCTGAAATACATCCGTATATTTCGAATGTAGTACAACAGCTGTAGGTAGGAGACGGGGTACTGCAGAAGTAAAGCTGTTTAGACGGGACGTGAGTCGTGTTTGGGTAGCTCAGATGGTAGAGCACTCGCCCACGAAAGGCAAAGGTCCCGATTTCGAGTCTCGGTCCCGCACACAGTTTTAATCTGCCGGGAAATTTCATATCGGCGCACACTCCACTGCAGAGGGATCTAATTCTGGAAAGAACTGTATAGTTAGTGGAGAGATACAGGATGTTGCAAAATTCCCGTTAAAAACTTCTAGGGAACTGAGTGACGATATTCTGAAGAGGAGCCCATGTATGGAAAGGTATATCCGTGCTACAGCCGTATAAATACACCTTCGCTAATGTGGTATGCAACAGGGTTATAATCACTGGAGGGGGGGGGGTTACTTACGTCTGATCCTATGATGTCATTTGACGGCTGTCTCCTCTCTGACCTGGATCGAGTCTCGTTCATGTGTCTGTGAGTGTTAGAGCAACATTTCTGAGCACACTTTTGCCGAATACACCGACACGAGTATCCTGTGTGGCCAAAGCGCACAGTACTGGAAGAGCTGCTGGTCGCCTTTATCAAGATCGTTGTCCACAACGTCTGACTCCTCCCCACACGCTTTTCGTTGCCATTGCACAACGTCTTCGACTATGGGTGTCTTCACCGTCAGCAGGTGCGTCTGTGGTGCCCCGTGGAGACGCAGCGCACGCGAATTGGAAAATATATTTATATGGATATTGTGTCTGTTCTTCCGGACATGTGCGAAAGGACGCTACGAATGTAGTGTGTGGACATACAAAGGTGAGAATGTGGGTCTCGCGGGAGGCGTGCGCGAGACAGTCCCTGTAGTCTCACTATCCTCTGTGCCGTCTGTGGCTCAGATGGATAGAGCGACTGCCATCTAAGCAGGAGATCCCTGGTTCAAGTTCCGGTCGGGGCACACATTTTCACCTGTCTTCGTTGATATCTATTAACGCCCGTCAGCAGCTGAAGGAAATAATGTCATTCTAATTTCAAATTGGAAAACGCCCTCCTGTAAAACCAGTGTCTCTGAAGACCGATTTTTTTGATTCTTTGGTTATTAAAGAGTGAAACTGTAGAACAATAGATGTACTCGGTCACATCTACACTGAAATGCCAAAGAAACTATTATAATAATACGTATTCAAACACAGAGATATGTAAACAGGCTTAATATGGTGCTGCCGCCGGCAACGCCTATGTAAGACATGTGTCTACCGTAGTTGTTAAATCGGTTACTGCTGCTACAATGGCAGGTTATCAAGATTTGAATGACTTTGAACGTGGTTTTATACTCGGCGCAAGGCCGATGGGACACAGCATCTACGAGGTAGCGATGAAGTGGGGATTTTCCTGTACGACCATTTCACGAGGGCACCCTGAATATCAGCAATCCAGTAAAACAATAAATCTCCAACATCTCTGCGGCCAGAAAAAAAATCCTGCAAGAATGGAATCTGTAGAGAATCGTTCAGAGTGGCGAAAGTGCAACCCTTCCGAAAATAACTGAAAATTTCAATGCTTGACCATCAACAAGTATCAGCATGCGAACCATTCATGGAAACATCATCTACATGGCCTTTCAGAGCCGAAGGCCCACTTGTGTACCCTTGCTGACTGCACAGCACAAAGCTTTACGCCTCATTTGGGCCCATCGGTACGAACATTGGACTGTTGATGACTCGTAACATAATCCCTGGTTGGACGTGTCTCATTTCAAAATGTATATACAGTATGGACGTGTATGGGTATGAAGACAACATCATGACTCCATGGACGCCGCATGTCAACTGCGGACTGTTCAATCTGGTGGAGGCTCTGTGACGTTGTAGAGCGTGCGCATTCGGAGTGATGTGGGATCCCTGATACGTCTAGATACATCCTGTCTGATCACCTGAATCCATTCGTGTCCATTGTGGATTCCGACGGAAGTGGGTAATTCCAGCAGGACAATGGAGAGGCCCACACAACCACAGTTGCTACAGAGTGGCTGCAGGAACACTCTTCCGAGCCTAAACACTTTCGCTGGCCACCAAACTCCCCAAACATACTGTACGTTTCTAGTAAATTTTATAGCATTAACTAGCATATCTGGAATGCCTTGCAACGTGTTGATCAGAAGAGATCTCTGCTCCCTCTTACTGTTACGGATTTATGGGCAGCTCTGCAGGTTTCATGGTGTCAGTTCCCTGCAGCGCGACTTCAGCCATCAGTAGAGTCCATGCCACGGCGTGTTGAGGCACTTCTGCGTGCTCGCGGGGACCTTAAACGATATTTCTTTGGCTCCTCAATGTAACAAATTACTTATCAAAGTGACAGCGTTACCAACATGTTTTCAAGTGGTTCTAGTATACGGTACGTCTCGGGAGACAGGTTACAATTTAAAATAAGAGTACTATGTACTCAGTCCCCTCTACAAGTTGTAGCAGGTAGTGATGGGAATTTCAGAACATCCTGTACGTTTCCAGCAAACTGTATAACCGTTGTCGTATTACAATTGGTATCTGCGAATACATTCCATAATTCGTGACAGATCGCGAGGCGCGACTGCAGAAATCCGTAGCGTTTACCCAGGGGGCGTCTCGGCTACGGCAGCTCTGACGGCTAGTTTGAAGGCCACTTTCAACTAGTGTTGCCAGAGGTGTCTCTTTTTAGAGATTCTACGACTCGCCCCACGTAACCTTTAAAAAGGAAGACCAAATGCTCCAACTTCTGGCCTCTGCTAACATTTCGAAATACACTATTCTATCAGTGAGTGTACAGACACCTGTTAGTGGACATTAATATGCAGTGCGTCCACCCTTTGTCTTTATGGCGGCTTGAACTCTGCTCGGGACACTAAGTGAGGTGCCTACCGACAATTTACGCACCACACACGGATATCGTATCTACGTGTTTGTACACGCAAGGCAATAAATTGCTCAGCAAGATCGCCATATCTCTCATCAATTTTCAACATCTGGAGCACAATGGGCAGGTTCTTTAAAGCAGGTCGCGATTTTGAGGATGTAACGAACCAACTGAACTGAATTTGATACGATATCCGTCAGAAGGGTATAAACTAACTTTATCAGTGAATGTCAAGCCTAGTAACTGACCGCGGAAAGGCCAGAGGTGGCCCAACACGTTATCGACTTATCAATTTGTGAAGCTCTTTGTCTTGAATTAATCATCCAGTTTTTCTTCAACTCTAATCATTCATTTGACCCTACACGTACAGTCATGCTCAAAACTATCCTAACGCCCGAATTGAATTTCGCCTGATTCACATGCAACCCACATAACGCAACTGTCTAGCAGGTCCCCTTATCGCTCCTTGGTACAGTCGTTTGACTATTGAAAATGGTTCCAACAAATTACCACAAGAAAACACTGTTCTGTATCGCAATAACTCAAGATGTAAAGTAATACCACGATACTACAAATATCACGGAACACCTTACCACAGATAAGACTGCCCTTAAGGCTTGTAGCTCACATTTATTACAATAAATGACATACCTGACATTTTACCACTCTCATTATTACGTCAGATAGGTAATACACGTAGTAAATTCGTCGTATTCATGATTTCCTCTTCAAAGTAACATACCGTACTTATCATTGAACACAAAATGAGATTAAAAATTGAAGTTATTAACGGGCAACCAGTTGAGAATATGTATGAACTTCAAATGACACGACGAACCGTCTCGTTCTGCTTATGGATGCCAACTCAGGTCATGCAGACTAAGCAATGATTTCGTGCCTGACGGATACTAACTGTCACTCCTGATTAGGCATACAGAGAGTGATATACCTCGATTTTAGACAGAGCCAGTTTTCAAATTTCAACTTTAAATTACATATCGCAAGTATTTTTGCCGGACGCGAATTCCTACCCAGCACCTATTTTCACTGTTAACGAACGACGAGAGATGTTGAATCTTGGTTCTTAACAAGTAACTTACTTGAATTGCCGTGAGGTAAGGCTTTGTACTGGGCAGGGATTCGAACGTATATCGGCAGGCAGTAACATCTCTTAGCTTTTGGTTTGGCAGCACTCGACAGCCATTTCTAGGCGCAAGTAATAGAAGAATGGCAGCGCGTTTTTGTTATCAAGTAACGTCTTCATCGATTACTTTAGTTTTAATGTAATCTATGAGTAATTGCTGATGTTTGATATTAACATGAAAAGAATTCTGTAGACAGAGAAAGAACCTCTTCTTGGGAAACTACTTGTATAGTGACCAAAAGGCACGAACTTATATTCAAGTACAGTGTTCCAGCAGCGGCATGAAGAAAATGATAGTAATAATGTCGGTAATAATCCAATTATCCGGTAACTTCACACTTCCCAGTGGATCTTCACGAACTAAGAAAATATCTGAATTTGTGAACATTTCAAAATGGCTTCACATCGAGCCTATGATGCCTACAAGGGTCTTTACATCCTGCTGACATGAGAATAGCATAATCTCCGCGTCAGAAGCTTTTTTCTACTTAAACATTTAATAGACTCGCGTTTTATCCACCGTGACTACTTTTGTAAGCTCAGCACATCATCCGTTGCAGCTCACTCCTGGGGCTGGGAAATGTGGGCACAATGGTCTGGTGGAACTATCACAGGAGCAATGCGTGGGTTCAGACATTTACTTTTAAGAAGCACAAACAGATTTACTTTGCGTCTGGTAACCTCAAAAGAAAGACGTTATAATCAAGAATTCGCAATACAAATCACGTTCCATCATTACCAACTGGGCAGAGCCAGGTTACGTTGGGAAATGACATAGCGGAAGTCATCGTAAACAGAAATACCGTCGCCAGTAAACTTACTTACATTAGAAAATTTTATTTTATTTTATGAACCGATAGCCATTTAAAGGATGGGGCTCTTATTTTACTTGTAATTGATTCAACTAGAGACGTTGAAAAATTTGGTGCTGGACTGTGATTCGAATTCGTTTCTCCTCTTTCGAGGATCTGAATCTCTCGGGACATTATAGTTCAACCATTTCGTCCCTTTTCGCAAGACTGCAACCTTCTCTAGGTCTCCTCCAAAGGTAAGGATGTGGGTCCGAATCCTGATCCAATACAAAAATATTCATAGTTTCAGTTCAAGCCCTATAACGTGCACACCGTGCCGCTAGTGAAAACCAACGTGCGCTTTTAATGTATATTCATGTGTTGCCAACAATCACAATAGGTGTCATTATTTCTTGTCAAACACGCACACACCTTACCGTTGGTGAGTAAGCAACTGATATTTAAGCTATATTTGTGGATGCACGGTAGGCGTGTAGTTAGATTGTCACTTAGGTACAAAAGTTTGTATCCTTAGTTTAGATTCAAACACCTAGCAGCTGGTAAGGAAAACCGATACGTAACATTTGATTTTACTTAATTAACAATACGATTACGTGTTGGGTTCGTATCTCCGTCATATAACTTCACATCATGCACTTAATCTTTAAATGCATGCGCACTTTGTTACTTGAGCTTGGAGGTATATCAGACATCTTTCGTGGTTAGTTAACAGTGACGAAATTGTCTTGTTAGGAGTCCAGGTTTATTACAAAAATTGTCGTCTTTTATTTTCAAGTTTAGATTTCATTACTGGTATTGGAAAAAATTTCGGTAATTCATGACTCTTCATGGATAGCCATCAATATGATATGATTAGATTACATTAGATCAATTTTTGTTTCATAGATCATGAATACGATATTTCGTAATGATGTGTAACGTGTAATTTTAATGAAAGATTTCTTTACATACCATGATTCAATTTCTTTACAACAATTTCTTACTCTCTCTCATTCTTTTTGATTTCTCTCTCTCTCTCTCTCTCTCTCTCTCTCTCTCTCTCTCTCTCTTACACACACACATTCTTTTTTTCTTTATTTGTTTGTTTTGCTCGACTATCGGCGAGGCATCAAAACGTCTCTGAATGAGCTTCTTAGTTTTTAGTACACTTACGAAATAAATATAAAAACAACTGTGAGAGTTACTGGTATATGATGCTTAGTTTTCAGTCAGTTTGGAGTATTATTAGTAACCACGCTCCAGTCCCTAAACCTAGTTACAGAAATGCGAATCAGACGCATTACGTATTCCAGGCCGTAGCAACCGCGACTTGGAGACACCAGCTATGGTCACTTCCCAGCCCGCTGTACGATCACATCGGTTCGTCTTCTTTCTGCTGGTACTGTAACTGAGATTTGACAACAAGGCAACGTATGTTTTGCAACTCTGTGATCGACGAGTTCCTTCCTGGTGCGCACGGAATTTATCCTCAAAGTTCACTTGATTTTACCTGTCATTTCCATTGAATAATCTGATTTATTATCACGTTAGGTGTAACAAAAGATTGTAAATTTACGGTTTTCAGCCCAGGAAAGTCGTTGCACGTGGAAATCGCAACTAATCTGAGAAATAGCATCTGTTATGGTTCGCACTTCCAGTCTCGCTGACTGTAACGTTTTTATCCCTTCTGTGAAAGAGCTACAAGCAGTCAGATAAAACATCGATAAGGAAATCGCAAAAAAATACTTTCGGCTCATAGTGCAATGGTGAAAACTTACAATGCTGCACAACAGGTAACTCCTCTTCCCGTAGCTGACAAACAAATTTTGGGTTTCTAGGAATACAAAACTTTACTTATGAAATGCGACATTTACAATGCACGACGTTTTCAACAAAGAGATGGCGCAATACAGTAGCTCAAGTGGAAAGAAACACTTCCTTTTCAAATTTGTGCATCCTACACTGTTGGCTGTTCTGTGTAGGTGGCAGGTACGTGATTTTATTTCGGTGATTACAAAATAAAGTCGAATTTATGCACTGGGTAGTCGAGGCAGCTAGTTCATTGTGATTCGGTCAACCAAGTAAATGAATTTACTGAACCTGCTGCAAATTACTACAGGAAGCCTGTGTGTCAATTCTCATCCAGAGAGGTGCAACGGCGTTACGATAGAAAAATGAGCCACATACTTATAATATGCTTGTATATCTATGGACTGGGTTCGATTCCAACTTCTGTCAATGATTTTAGATAAGGAGAGACAGATTCCATTCTCTTCTGGCTACACCAAGTGAAGAAGATATAATGACATTGTGGTCTGAAATTAACATGAAAAATGATATTCCTTTACTACAAAGTAGACGTTAGGATGAATCACAATAAAGACTGGAGCGGCGACACGTAGAAACCTTTCTTATACTTGTTATTTATTTCTAGTGACGAAACAAACGCTATGTAGGCTCACAGGACATTTAGTCCATATTTTATATGAGCTTCTGTATGTCGATAAAATCGGTTCTGATCTGGGAATGCAACTTAGACCGTACTTAACGCTGAATTTGATCCCTTCGTGAGAATACAGCACGTCTACAATTTGTTGTTTGTTCAGAACTGCAGATTCCTCAACATCTCCACATACTGCGCGTGAATGGGTTCGAATCCTGGCCCGGCACTATAGATTTCATTATGTATTATCAAGCTCTAGCATGAGAACACCTATCTGCTGGTGGATAATTATTTTAATGTTTAATGTATTTTCATTCGTTGTCAACACTAACGATATGTGACGTTTTTGACACCCAGTGAGACACAGAACTATTTGCGAGACCACTGTAAGTTCAAGATGTTAGTCCGAACTGGACAAAAATTCGGAAGCTGACGTATCTTTGTGTGTAGTCAAAAGCGATATGATGTGTGGAGCTGTATTCCCAGTGAGCACTGAACTCTTCGTCATATTATTTCTAGTTCAAACACGCTCACATGTCGCTGCTGGTGCAACAAACCCATATTTAACGTTCGTTTTCTCTAGAATATAACAGCGATAGATGCCGGGTTGGAGTCTTGGGAAGGAAAAAAATGTATGTTTCGTCTCGTCATTTCAGTTAAAACATCTAGCTACTGCCGAGAAAACCCGAAATGTCACAGTTGATTGTGCGTCGATATCTATCCGATTAAGTTCTGAGTTCGAACCCCTGTCCAACACAAAGCCTTACCTCACGGCAATTCAAATAAGTTACTTGTTAAGAACCAAGATTCAACATCTCTCGTCGTTCGTTAACAGGGACAATAGGTGCTGGGTAGGAATTCGCGTCCGGCAAAAATACTTGCGATATGTAATTTAAAGTTGGAATTTGCAAACTGGCTCTGTCTAAAATCGAGGTATATCACTCTCTGTATGCCTAATCAGGAGTGACAGTCAGTATCCGTCAGGCACGAAATCATTGCTTAGTCTGCATGACCTGAGTTTGCATCCATATGCAGAACGAGACGGTTCGTCGTGTCATTTGAAGTTCATAAATATTCTCAATTAGCTGCTCGTGAATATCTTTAATTTTTAATCTTATTTTGTGTTAAATAATAAGTACGGTATGTTACTTTGAAGAGTAAATCATGAATACGACGAATTTACCACGTGCATTACCTATCTGACGTAATAATGAGAGTGGTAAAATGTCAGGTATGTCATTTATTGTAATAAATGTGAGCTACAAGCCTTAAGGGCAGTCTTATCTGTGATAAGGTGTTCCGTGATATTTGTAGTATCGTGGTATTACTTTGCATCTTGAGTTATTGCAATACAGAACAGTTTTTTCTCGTGGTGACTTGTTGGAACCACTTTCAATAGTCAAACGACTGTACCAAGGAGCGATAAGGAGACCTGCTAGACAGTTGCGCTATGTGGGTTGCATGTGAATCAGGCGAAATTCAATTCAGGTCGTTCGGATACTATTGGGCATGAATGAACATCACGTGTATCGATTTCCATCGCGCTGGGGTAAGTCCTCCGGGATACGTTTATTCTCCTTAGTGTGTAAATATATTTGGAGCATGTCATTCAAAAACGTTTGAAACGACATAGACGGGAGCGGGTTGTTGTTAGGAGAGCAGAATGTATTAGACTCGCGGATCATGTGGTGTTATTGGCAGAGAGCGAAAGTATGACTGAAATGTTAAAAGAATTGAACAAGAGACGTGAGTAAATTGGAATGAGAAATAATAAGAAAAACGCAAAATGTCCGGTGATAGGTGCAAGAAAAGCAAGAACAACTATAATGTTAGGCAGGAAGATACACAACAATTTAGTGTTTTTAGATAACTGCGACGTGCTATTATGGACGACATTGGAAGTAATATGGAGGTGGAAATACGTATAGCAATTGCCAACGAGACGTTTCATAACAGGAGGCTTTTATGTGGGTGCGTTGATAGGGGATAAAATAGGCAGGCACAGTGAGAAATGAGGTGGTGTTGATTGGGAGAACAGAGAGAAATTTTAAAGGTAGCAGGATGAGCAAACACAATTGGCATGGACACTGAATGAGAAGAGATTGTTTATTGATGGTATGAAGGAAATGGTGAATGCAAGAAGAAGAAGAAGAAGAAGAAGAAGAAGAAGAAGAAGACGCAGAACATACCAGGTGGTGGACAGCGTAAGAACAGAAAATAGTTGTGAGAAAACAAGAGGGTAACAAATGATGGGACTGCATGGAGAACTACATGTGAAGACCTGCCCTAGGGCAGAACACTCATGGTGGTGGTGTTGATGAAGAGGAGACTTATGTAGGACATTTTGCAAAACGCCCATTTTCTTGTAATCCAAATTTAAACAAAACATAGGCAGCTTATAATTTGTAGTCTATAACCGACCGTGAATTGCGTGACAGATGGAACTTGCCAGTATACCAGTTATTAGGACTTATTCCCACTCCACTGACGTATGGAGCGTGCGAACCGTGGCTGCTTAAAAGCCTCTGTGCGTGCTGTGCTTAGTCTCTTCTGGTCTTCACGCTTCCTACAGTTACAATACGTAGGCGTTTTCAGTATATTCCATTCCTACTTTCATCATGTAACGTCAGTTCTAGAAACTTTCTAATTAGGTCTCCTCGAGATACTTTACTCTTCCACGGGATAGTCTGTGTCTACCATGAACTGTCCGTTAGTCAGTAAGTGGAATAACTGGTTTTCCGGCACATGTCGCCATGTAACTGTCGCTCTGTCTCCACGTCAGAGAGACGGAAATTCTGTGTGCCACATTTGAAGATGAGTCTGTAAAGGTTACAAAACTAGTTAATGGAATTACAAATAGTTCAAAAAGTGAGTTTTTGCAGTTTTCCGTATTTACATTCAATGCACTAGTCACAGGCTCTAGGCGATCCTTAGGGGACAAGCTTAGTCGGTTGAGAGCGTGATGTGTCCCTTCGAGATTAATTTCACCTGGGCTTTAAGCGACTCACCGGTCAGCATTTACAGAGCTGCCAACTACATCTCACACCGGGAATATGACCAGGATTGGTTTGCATCGCAGCCTACGGAAGAGAACGCAAATCGAACGATCATTCGCAGTCATTCCCTCCATTGACTACCATTCGCCTATATTCAACAGTTAAGGATTCCTCCGGAAATATTCCAAGTAGACTTTCTCTGGATATTTTACGTTTCTTTCCAAGCGCCTGCCTGTTCAATTTGATCAGAAACTGTGTGACATTCTCCAACGGGTCAAAAAACCTGTGATCATTCGTGCCGCCCTTCTCTGTATACATTCAGTATCGCCGGGCAGTTGTATCTGATTAGGATCCAAGAATCTCGAGCAATATTCGGGGATGGGTCGCAAGCGTGATTTGTAAGCAATTTCTTTTGTACACTGATTGTATTTTCCTAGAATTCTACCAACGAATTGCAGCCATCCACCGTATTTCCCTAAGACTGCGACTATGTGACGGTTCCATTTCAAATCTCTAGAAATTTTTACACCCAGGTATTCATGTGGGTTGAGCGATAGCGAATTTGACTCGCTGCACTATACTCGTAGGATAAGGTTATATCGTTTTGTGAACCGAACAATTTTACATTTCGGGAACATTTAAACTAAGTTGTCATGCTTTGCACTACACTGAAATCTTATGAAGGCGTGACTTCTTTCAAACAGAACTTTATTACAGGCAACAGCATCATTTGCGAAAACACTGAAGTTCCAAATAGACCGCGTAACCACGGCCCCCTTCTCCCCTCCAAATTGCTGTCTGAAAACTGGAAGTCCCATTTGTAAAACACCTTCAGAAGTTCGTTCACATTCCGTATCAGTTAATGTGTTAAAAACTTGACCTGAAGAAACATAACCCTTTGCAGTTGAAGACGCTCAGTTGTAAGAGAAGCTAGTTTTTCGAAAACGTCTCAATATTTATGTACTGAACTAGGTGTTGTACAATTCTATAATTTTCAGGTACATTCGGCGACGTTTGTGGATACTGTCTGACAAATGTGTTGCGAATAAAGTGAGTAGTAAAGAAGTAATAAAGTGAAACATCAAGCCTGATGCTGACACCTTACTGCACGATCAGCGAAAATGTAGAAGTGATAAAAGTCTTTTTCCTTTCATCATTATGTCAGGGATGTCAGAGGGGAAAAAAAGTTTCGCCAAGTTTCGAAATTATGTGTGAAGTTTGTTGGAAGTCGCCACGTGCTGCCTTTCACAAATGCTCGGTGAATATAGTCTCGATAATTTGCGCGCCATGAAATTATGCTGCCTTAGACGAGTACGCAGTTTTTAACTTTTAACGCCCGACTTATTGCGTAAACCTATGCCTTTAAATGAAGGACGGAAGGAGGATTGCATTTAATGTGCTATCGATGTCGAGGTCATTAGAGACGGAGCAGGAGTTGGCACTGCGTCAGGGAAGGGTAAAAGAAGTCCGCCGTTCCCTTTCAAAGGAACCATCCCAGCATTTACTTGGAGCGATTCAGGAAAGTTACGGAAAACGTATCAGGATGGCCGGATGCGGATTTAAACGTCATCCTCCCGAATGCGAGTCTAGTGTACTAGTTGACAGCTCGTCGTGTAGAAGCTAGCGTTGTTGGTGATGGGATTCCGGGTTCGATTCACGGCTGGGTTGCTTTCTCCGCCCGGGAAGTAGGTGTCTGTGGTGTCATCATTTCATCATCATCCGTGAAGGTGGCGAAACTGGACTGTGTAAAGGTTGGGGCTTTGTACAGGCACTGATAACCGTGCAGTTAAGCGCCCCAAAAACCAATCATCATCATCATCATCATACCATGTAATAACCACTGCGGCAGCTCGTTCGGTATACATTTAAATGAGCAGATTAAGTCAGCATTTTTAGTATTTACATTGACTTCGTTCTTCATAAATGAAAGCAGGAACTATGACAAGACAAAGGAATTTGGATAACGAATGAGAAATACCTGATTGTGCTTCTGTTTGTAGATGACATGATTCACGTTCACGAAATGACCTCCAAAGATCTATATACCACCTGAACGAAATATGCAATGAATACAACTTTAAAATTTCTAGTAACAAAACGAAAATAAGTGCACTCCGAGGAAAATACTCAGTCAGTTTAAAACTAGTTTTGGATAATCCTGCTTTAGAACTGGTCTCTTAATATTTCATTTAGGCTACGCTGTAAGATCTGATTTTTACTCTGATACTTAAAATAAATTACACAAATTCTAAGCTGTCTGTGACACTATTATCTGAACGTTGGGCAATAAAGTACAAAACGATTGTCCCGAAATTCTATAACGTGGTCGCGGTTCCTGTATTATGCTATGAAAGCGAAAACATGGTTAAAAAAAAAGCAAAAAAAAATCACACGGCAGAGATGAGGTTCCTAAGAAATTCGAAGAGCTGCACAACAAGAAATGATTAGGAATGAAGATACTAGAGAAAAATTAAGTATTTTCAACAGAAACTAAAAAATTCAAAAATATCGTGAAGACTGGTGAGAATGCTACGTCCCAGACTTCCCCAAAATATTCTGAACTACAAGCGGAATGGAAGACGTGATATTGAAAGGCCTCGGACGTGGGAGCAATTTCGTTTGAGAGACTATCCCGCGCGGCGACTACTGAAGTACTTATACATTATAGAATTCTTAAGTTATACAACCAAAATAAGTAAGTTTTAATGTAGTTTACGTTCACTGATGCAAAAAAAAAAATTCTTGCTTTTTAAAGTGGGCTATGTTCTTTCTAAGGGTTCAAACTGTCTCCATGACAAATTTGAACAATATCTGTTAAGCGGTTTGGACTCTAAAACGAAACAGACTGTGTTACAAAGTTGAAAAGCAACTGAGAGAAAGAAGCAGCGTCGGTTTCTGCAGGAGGCGGCCATCATTTTGTAGGACAATGTTCGGGCACGCTCGGTTCAAGTCGTGACTGATTTGATCGGTATATAGGGATGGGGAGCGCCGCATCACGCACCACACTCATCTACATCTATATTTATACTCCGCATGCCACCCAACGGTGTGTGGCGGAGGGCACTTTACGTGCCACCGTCATTACCTCCCATTCCTGTTCCAGTCGCGTATGGTTCGCGGGAGGAAAGACTATCTGAAAGCCTCTCTCTAATTTTACATTCGTGATCTCCTCGGGAGGTATAAGTAGGGGGAAGCAATATATTCGATACCTCATCCAGAAACGCACCCTCTCGAAATCTGGCGAGCAAGCTACACCGCGATGAAGAGCGGCTCTCTTGCAGAGTCTGGCACTTGAGTTTGTCAAACATCTCCGTAACGCTATCACGGTTACCAAATAACCCTGTGACGAAACGAGCCGCTCTTCTTTGAATCTTCTCTATCTCCTCCGCAAACCCGATCTGGTACGGATCCCACACGGATGAGCAATACTCAAGTATAGGTCGAACGAGTGTTTTGTAAGCCACCTCCTTTGTTGATGAACTACAGTTTCTAAGGACTCTCCCAATGGATCTCAACCTGGTACGCGCCTTACCAACAGTTAATTTTATATGATCATTCCATTTCAAATCGATCCGCACGCATACTCCGAGATATTTTACAGAAGTAACTGCTACCAGTGTTTGATCCGCTATCATATAATCATACAATAAAGGATCCTTCTTTCTATGTATTCGCAATACATTACATTTGTATATGTTAAGGGTCAGTTTCCACTCCCTGCACCAAGGGCCTATTCGCTGCAGATCTTCCGGCATTTCGCTACAATTTTCTAATGCTGCAACTTCTGTGTATGCTACAGAATCATCCGCGAAAAACCGCATGGAATTCCGACACTATCTACTACCTCATTTATATATATATATATATATAGTGAAAAGTAATGGTCCCATAACACTCCCCTGTGGCACGCCAGATATTATTTTAACGTCTGTAGACGTCTCTCCAGTGATAACAACATGCTGTGTTCTGTTTGTTAAAACTCTTCAATCCAGCCACAGAGCTGGTCTGATATTCCGTGGGCTCTTACCTTATTTATCAGGCGACAGTGCGGAACTGTATCGAACGCCTTCCGGAAGTCGAGAAAAATAGCATCTACCTGGGAGCCTGTATCTAATATTTTCTGGGTCTCATGAACAAATAAAGTGAGTTGGGTCTCACACGATGGATGTTTCCGGAATCCATGTTGATTCCTACAGAGTAGATTCTGGGTTTCCAAAAACGACATGATACTCGAGCAAAAAACATGTTCTAAAATTCTACAACAGATCGACGTCAGAGATATAGGTCTATAGTTTTGCGCATCTGCTCTACGACCCTTCTTGAAGACTCGGACTACCTGTGCTCTTTTCCAATCATTTGGAGCCTTCCGTTCCCCTAGAGACTTGCGGTACACGGCTGTTAAAAGGGAGGGCAAGTTCTTTCGCGTACTGTGTAGAATCGAATTGGTACCCCGTCAGGTCCAGTGGACTTTCCTCTGTTGAGTGATTCCAGTTGCTTTTCTACTCCTTGGACACTTATTCCGATGTCAGCCATTTTCTCGTTTGTGCTAGGATTTAGAGAAGGAACTGCAGTGCGGTCTTCCTCTATGAAACATCTTTGGAAAAAGGTGTTTAGTATTTCAGCTTTACGCCTGTCATCCTCTGTTTCAATGCCATCATCACCCCGGAGTGTCTGGACATGCTGTTTCCAACCACTTACTGATTTAACGTGAGACCAGAACTTTCTAGGATATTCTGTCAAGTCGGTACATAGAATTTTACTTTCGAATTCACTGAACGCTTCACGCATAGCCCTCCTTACGCTAACATTGACATCGTTTAGCTTCTGTTTGTCTGAGAGGTTTTGGCTGCGTTTATACTTGGAGTGAAGCTGTCTTTGCTTTCGCAGTAGTTTCCTAACTTTGTTGTTGAACCACGGTGGGTTTATCCCGTCCCTCACAGTTTTACTCTACACGTACCTGTCTAAAACGCATTTTACGATTGCCTTGAACTTTTTCCAAAAATACTCAACATTGTCAGTGTCAGAACAGAAATTTTCGTTTTGATCTGTTAGGTAGACTGAAATCTGCCTTCTATTACCCTTGCTAAACACGTAAGCCTTCCTCCCTCTTTTTATATTCATATTAACTTCCATATTCAGGGATGTTGCAACAGCCTTATGATCACTAATCCCTGTTCTGCACATACAGAGTCGAAAAGTTTGGGTCTGTTTGTTATCAGTAGGTCCTAGATGTCATCTCCACGAGTCGGTTCTCTGTTTAATTGCATGAGGTAATTTTCGGATAGCGCACTCAGTATAATGTCACTCGACGCTCTGTCCCTACGACCCATCCTAAACATCTGAGTGTCCCAGTCTATATCTGGTAAATTGAAATCTCTACCTAAGACTATAACATGCTGAGAAAATTGATGAGAAATGTATTCCAAATTTTCTCTCAGTTGTTCTGCCACTAATGCTGCTGGGTCGGGAGGTCGGTAAAAGGAGCCAATTATTAACCTAGCTCGGCTGTTGCGTGTAACCTCCACCCATAATAATTCACAGGAACTATCCACTTCTACTTCACTACAGGATAAACTTCTACTAACAGCGATTAACTCTCCACCACCGGTTGCATGCAATCTATCCTTTCTACCTGTCTGTACCTTAGTAAAAATTTCGGCAGAATTTCTCTCTGGTTTCAGCCAGCTTTCTGTACCTATAACGATTTCAGCTTCGGTACTTTCTATCAGCGCTTGAAGTTCCGGTACTTTACCAACGCAGCTTCGACAGTTTACCATTACAATACCGATTGCTGCTTGGTCCCCTCATGTCCTGCTTTGCCCCGAACTCGTTGAGGCTGCCGCCCTTTTTGTACTTGCCCAATGCCATCTAACCTAAAAAACCGCCCAGCTCACGCCACACAACCCCTGCTACCCGTGTAGCCGCTTGTTGCGTGTAGTGGACTCCTGACCTATCCAGCGGAACCCGAAACCCCACCACCCTATGGCTTAAGTCGAGGAATCTGCAGCCCACACGGTCACAGAACAATCTCAGCCTCTGATTCAGACCCTTTACTCAGCTCTTTACCAAAGGCCCGCAGTCAGTCCTGTCGACGATGCTGCAGATGGTGAGCGGTGAGCTCTGCTTTCATCCGGCTAGCGAGACTGGCAGTCTTCACCAAATCAGATAGCCAGGAAGGGTTTCCTCCGATCCATAGCGACACACATCATTGGTGTCGACATGAGCGACCACCTGCAAATGGGTGCAACCTGTACCCTTCATGGCATCCGGAAGGACCCTTTCCACATCTGGAATGACCCACCCCGGTATGCACACGGATTGCACATTGGTTTTCTTCCCCTCTCTTGCTGCCATATCCCTAAGGGGCCCCATTACGCGCCTGACGTTGGAGCTCCCAACTACCAGTAAGACCACCCTCTGCGACTACTCGGATCTTGCAGACTGAGGGGCAACCCCTGGAACAGGACAAGCAGCCACGTCAGGCCGAAGATCAGTATCGGCCTGAGACAGCCCCGGAATTGCGCCCTTCTGAGCTCAGCTTGATTCCTGACGTGAAGGTAGCGTTCTCGCTTTCCGCGTCTGGGTTCCCGGGTTCGATTCACGGCGGGGTCAGGGATTTTGTCTGCCTCCTGATGGCTGGGTGTTTTGTGATGTCCTTAGGTTAGTTAGGTTTAAGTAGTTTTAAGTTCTAGGGGACTGATGACCATAGATGTTAAGACCCATAGTGCTCAGAGCCATTTGAACCATTTGTCGAACTTTGGGGTATTCGGTTCGGAGCTGTTATGGAGATACGTCAGACAATAGACCGCTCCATTCGAACTACCTATACAACTGGCGTAGTTAGGGGTATCTTGCTCTTTCGACATCACTGGCGATGGCTTATATACATGAGCTGTTCAAAAAATATCCGACCTTTTTTAATTGTTGAAATCAACAATGGTATCAGGGCGCGCATGGGCTCATGTTTTCAGGCATATTTAGCACACATACCTGATTTTCTCCACTACTTCGGAACACTTGCAAGTCGTACACGTTGGATTTAGTATTCTGAGCAAAATGACGTCTTTACATCACATTTGGCTCCAAGCTTGGCGATTCTCAAGTTGAAACCATCGTGTGTTTGTGGACAAAGTAATGGGTACTGCAGGGCTAAAGGAGTGGTACAACCATTTCAAAGGTAGCCGCTAATCAATGAAGACAGAAGCCAGTTAAGGTACGCCCGCAATATCCGCAAATCAGGTCGTTACTGATCCCGCAATATTGCTGGTGAAGCAGAATGGACGAATCACTATCAGAGAAGTTGTAGTCTAATCTAATAGCCGTAAAGTCAACTAACTAACTAGGTGTTACAATAACTAACGTCCGCCCGCGGTAGCTGAGTGGTCAGCACGACAGACTGTCAATCCTAGAAGACCGGGTTAGATTCCCGGCTGGGTCGGAGATTTTCTCCGCTCAGGGACTGGGTGTTGTGTTGTACTAATCATCATTTCATCCCCATCGACGCGCAAGTCGCCGAAGTGGCGTCAAATCGAAAGACTTGCACCAGGCGAACGATCTACCCGATGGGAGGCCCTCGTCACACGCCATTATTATTATACAATAACGAACAACTTAAATTGGAAAGAACACATAGAAAATGTTGCGGTTAAGGCTAACCGAAGACTGCGTTTTATTGGCACAACACTTAGAAAACGTAACAGACCTACAAAGGACACTGCCTACACTACGCTTGTCCGTCCTCTTTTAGAATACTGCTGGGAAATGTGGGATCCTTAAAAGATCGGACTGACGGAGTAGATCGAAAAAGTCCAAAGAAAGGCAGCACGTCCTCCTATTATCGCGAAATATGAGAGAGTGTGTCACACAAATGATACAGGATTTTGGCTGGACATCATTAAAAGAAAAGCGTTTTTCTTTGCGACGGAATCTTCTCACGAAATTCCAATCACCAACTTTTTCCTCCGAATGCGAAAATATTTTGTTGACACCGACCTACGTAGGGAGAAACGACCACAACGATAAAATAAGGGAAGTCAGAGCTCGTATGGAAAGACACAGGTGATCATTCTTTCCGGGTGCTATGCGAGATTGGAATAATAGAGACTTGTGAAGGTGGCACTTAAATGTGATTTGCAGAGTATCCATGTAGATGCAAGTATAGGTGGTCACATTTTTACTATCCCCTGTATGTGCATATCGCTTCACACGACCTTTGTTACCTCAATGTCGATATCGGCATCATTTTCGAAATATGTGAGCTTTCTTATATTATCTGTAATGTTAATATACAACATGAACAGTAAGGCTCCCAACACGCTTCCCTCTGGCACAAGTGGTTACTTTTACACGTATAGATGAACTCTCCATTTAGGATGAGATGATGTGTCCTCCCTACAAAAATATTTTATTGGCCGTACTTTATACGGTGCAGGCAAATGGCCAACTACAATTGCTGTTTACTGTGAGGTAACCTCTAGCGTATGAGAAGCAGTTTACGAACATTTTTTCAAATGAGTATACGCACTCGTAT
This sequence comes from Schistocerca gregaria, assembly GCF_023897955.1. NCBI lineage: Eukaryota > Metazoa > Arthropoda > Insecta > Orthoptera > Acrididae > Schistocerca > Schistocerca gregaria. The sequence continues at coordinate 9,423,214 of NW_026061795.1, forward strand.
TTCGGCAGGTGCACAGTTTTGCCATTTCAATTTTTGCACGTTTCACAGATACCTTTTCGAAAATTTCGAGCAAAACAAATCGAAATCTTTATTACATCATGAAACAATGAAGAAGCAAATGCGGGTTTGTTCGCAAGCCCGAAGCAACATCTGGTACAAGAATCATGGATTTTAATAAAGTAGCTGTCGATAGGTTTTTTTCGTTGCTTACAGATGTAACTGACAATCACAAACTAATGACTTCTCAAATAACTAATTGTGATGGAACAGGCGTCTCGGTTAATGCTAAAAACTAATCAAACATCGCAGCTTGCAAAGGGAACCGTCCAGTGCGATCGTTAACATCTGCAGAAAGGGGCGAAACTGCAACCAGCCTCATTAGTACGTCAGCAAGCGGAGCTGACATTCCTCCTACGATTATTTTTCCACGAAAGAAGAAGCAGAAAGAATTTGAGTTAGGACAGGCAGCAGGAGGTTGCGCTGAGGTCCACAGCACAGCATGTATGGCCACAGAGTCCTTCTTTGTATGGTTTCCAAAATTAGTGGTATTTTCTAAGGCATCAAAGCAGGTCCCAGTTCTCCTTATATCAGATGGCCACTCAGCACATACCACGAACATTGACGTTATGGACTACGCGAGGGAGAGTGGCGTTTCTTTACCACCACATTGCTCTCACAGACTTCAGCCGCTTGATGTTTGTTTTATAAATCCTCGTTATAGTGATCAGCTTCGAAAATGGCTACGGAACCATGCAGCGAAAGTCGTAACTATCTTTGAAATTTCAACGCTTTTTGGTTCAGCTTTCGTCTAAAGCGCAACAATGAAAACCGCTATTAAAGGTTTCGAAGCTACTGCAATATGGCCCACGGACCCATCCATATTCACGACGCACACTTCCTCCCGGCACACACAACTGACAGCGGACGTGATAGGCCGTCAGATAAAGAGGTTATTATATCTGAACAATTGGAATTGCCTTCACCTAGCACACCAGCTGAAAAAGACGACTCAAACGGGCTGGATAATCAAGGGGACGAGGTTTCAGCGAATTGTTACAATGAACTGCCGCCTAAGAATAACAAAGTTATTGGGGCTAATTGTTCTAATCTTGGGTGCTCTTGGATGACAACTGACAACACAACCTCCTCATTTCATATTTCACCTGAGATTCTGATTTTCTTGTCAAAAGTTAACGAAAGCAAGAAAAGAGCGAGACTGAAAAGGGGGAACAACGTTGTTTTAACTGATTCGCCGTACAAAAAAAGAGTTAAAAGTCATTAATGGGAGAAATAGAAAAAAGAACATTGACAAAGAAGAAAGAGCAAACAGAAAACTTTCTGCGAAAGAGAATAAAATTAAGAACTCAAAAAAGAGAGAAAGATTCTGAAGGTAAATGGAAAAAAGGAGAGAGAATACAATACTAACGAGAGTGATTATGAGGAAAGTTCTGACTGTCAATGTGTATATTGTGGTGGGTTATATTCAAAATCAGTTGGAAGTTGGGTCGCTTGTTCCACCTGCAAAAAACTGACACACGATTCTTGTGCAGGAATAGATAGCGAAGATGATGAGTGTCTCCCCGTGTGTGAATTTTGTAAACAGCCTCAAGAAAAGGATACGATTCATGAAAACTGTAGTTTGACATTAATACTCACTTTAAACTAAAAAAAATAACGAGCAAGCCAATATTTTCTGCATTTCGGATAATTTTATACGTTTTTGTAATCACTTGTATTTACCACCCCATTGTGACGCGTGCAAATGTTATAAATTTCTGTTTTTGAGTGAGAAAATATTGTTGTTTTATTTTATGGCAATGTTCTTGTATTTTTGTGATTAATACATCATAATGTGTTCATATAAAAATTTGTAACTCTCTTATTTATCAATTTTGTACATTTAATCAAAGTTTTCAACTGTGTACCCCATTATACCTTGGATTCCCCAACGTGTCGGATAAGAAAGATAAAAATACAATCACTACTCGTTTCTTCAACGACAATTTAAGCTGTGTTCTGTGGTTCCTCCCAGAGTTCATCACGATATATTCCGAAAAAAATCATAGTTAACGAACATTATAAATTGCTCTAGAAACGAAGGCAATCGCAGTTAACATTTAATAAGGCCACTGGTATCCTTCGAAATGCAACTAATCAAAGTAATGCAGAACGTCGTGGTTCACAGCGGATGGGTGGAATCGAAATATGACATTTACCCACGATCGCTTCTTTTTGTCAATTTGTGCCATTAATTTCTCTGCTCCCTAATCAGATTTCGTATCTCCCCATCAGCTATTCGATCAAAACTTTTTTAGCATTCTTCTACACCACCACATTTCGGAAGTTCCTAGTCGTCTCCTGTTTGGGGAACCAGGCATGTTAACTGCTGATTCGCAATATATTTATTCCGAAAGGCAAAAGGAACCCCGAAAACAATGAAAATAATTTTGTTTATTGGTGATTGTACCAGTTTTATTTACACTTAGTGTGAATATGAAAGTATTTTAGTCCAAATCCGTATTTGAAGGTTCTAAATGTCGGTTTAAATGGCAGCTTGCTATGTAAGACATGCCCACTTGTTTCTCTGTGCCATCTCTTCTTTGAGATGATAAGCCTAGGGACATTTTACCCGTAGCTTTGAGCTTTCACCTATTGAATACATTTTTTCTTGTCTCGTAGTCAGTTGTTTGCTAGAGTAATAACGTTTCTGAACAAAACAAATGCCAAGATCTACCCACAAAGTTTTCGAAAGAAGTTCTAGAAGACTTGCAAGAAATAAAAAAGTAAATATCATGAAACAAATGTTATGTTTATGTACAGCATGCGTACTATTGGAAAGTGAAAGAAACTATGAATTTAAATGAGTGCATGTACGACGGTAAGTGCAATACAACTTTAAATTTTCCGTAACTTTTCTAACTAAATGTACCTTTCCTCTCAAACCATTTATCCCAGAACCATGGAATTCTAACGACCAGTTTTCTTACTCGAGGGCATGAAGAGTCGAGGGATATGAAAGGGAAGCAATGGTTGGGAAGAGAGTGAGACAGGGTTGTAGCCTATCCCCGATGTTATTCAATCTGTTTGCTGAGCAAGCAGTAAAGGAAACCAAAGAAAACTTCGGAGTAGGAATTAAAAACCATAGAGAAATTGTATTATAATGAACACTATGGTCTTTTAATTTTTGAAATTTGCCCGCAAAACCTGTCTTTCAAAATTTTTCTAAAAATTTCACTATTAATATATTATTCATGAAAAATTGTCAGCTTGTTGGAAAATAGTGGAAATGCATGTAAGAAATGTTATGTGTTTTACCGTTAATATAACACAACTTAGGATAAGGGTCATATAAATAGATCAGTTAACTGGTGGAGATGGAAGATACGTTCTCCCAGTGAATATTGTGTTTAAAAACAAATGAATATTTTCAAATCAACAGCTCATTTCATGAAGTCATAACTAGAAGTGAATAATCTCCACAAAAATTGGTAAGTTAATTACTTTGGTGCAAGAAAGTCTCCATCATTAAGGAGAACGATGTTTTCAATAACTTGCCGGCAGCCATAAAAAGCTTTACAACTGACAGATTTCAGTTTACGAGGAGCCTAAAGGATTTCTTGCTAACCATCTCTTCCGACACCATTAATGAATTGAATTACTTAGTAGAACAAGCGCGCGCGCGCGATTGAGTGTGTGTGTGTGTGAGAGAGAGAGAGAGAGAGAGAGAGAGAGAGAGAGAGAGAGAGAGAGAGAGAGAGAGAGAGAGAGAGAGGGGGGGGGGGGGGTCAAATAATACGTGTACAATCAGAAGTGTGACCAAATTTTCATTCCTCGTTCATGATCAGTCCATTTGCGGTCTGTGGATAATAAATTAGCATATTATTTTCCCATTGAGTATCTCCCCATTATGGATCAATTTCAATGGAAAGTACATCTAATCTAACCCTCTTGTCTGCCCCACTTCTGTTGAAGGTTACACATGAGACAAATACCTTGTTGTTGTTGTTGTTGTTGTTGTCGTCTTCAGTCCACAAACTGGTTTGATGTAGCTCTCCATGCTACGGTATCGTGTGGAAGCTTCATCTCCCAGTACCAACTGCAACCTACATCCTTGTGAATCTGCTTAGTGTATTCATCTCCTGGTCTCCCTCCTCGATTTCTACCCTTCACGTTGCCCTCCAATATTAAATTGGTGATTCCTTAATGTCTCAGAACCTGTCCTACCATCCGACCCCATCTTCTAGTCAAGTTGTGCCACAAAGTTCTCTTCTCCAGTATCCTATTCAATACCTCCACATTAGTTATGTGATCTACCCATCTAATCTTCAGCATTCTTCTGTAGCACCACATTTCGAAAGCTTCTATTCTCTTCTTGTTCAAACTATTTATTGTCCATTATTCACTTCCATACGTGGCTACACTCCATACAAATACTCGGAGAAAAGACTTCCTGATACCTAAAGCTATACTCGATGTTAACAAATTTTTCTTCTTTAGAAACACTTTTCTTACCATTGACAGTCGACATTTTAAATCACTCCTAATGCGTACTCCCAGATAATTTATGGAATTAACTGCTTCCAGTTGCTGACCTGCTATTTTGTAGCTAAATGATAAGGGACCTATCGTTCTATGTATTCGCATCACATTACACTTGTCTACATTGAGATTCAATTGCCATTCCGTGCACCATGCGTAAATTCGCTGCAGATCCTCCTGCATATCAGTACAATTTTCCATTATTGCAACCTCTCGATACACCACAGCATCATCTGCAAAAAGCCTCAGAGACTTTCCGATGTCACTCACCAGGTCATTTATGAATATTGTGAATAGCAACGGCCCTATGACACTCCCGTGCGGCACACCTGAAATCACTCTTACTTCGGAAGACTTCTCTCCATTGAGAATGACATGCTGCGTTCTGTTATCTAGGAACTCCTCGATCCAAGCACACAACTGATCTGATAGTCCGTATGCTCCTACTTTGTTAATTAAACGACTGTGGGGTACTGTGTCAAACGCCTTGCGGAAGTCAAGAAACACGGCATCTACCTGTGAACCCGTGTCTAAGACCCTCTGAGTCTCGTGGACGAATAGCGCGAGCTGGGTTTCACACGGCCGTCTTTTTCGAAACTCATGCTGATTCCTACAGAGTAGATTTCTAGTCTCCAGAAAAGTCATTATACTCGAACATAATACGTGTTCCAAAATTCTACAACTAATCGACGTTAGAGATATAGGTCTATAGTTCTGCACATCTGTTCGACGTCCCTTATTGAAAACGGGGATGACCTGTGCCCTTTTCCAATCCTTTGGAACGCTTCGCTATTCTAGAGACCTACGGTACACCGCTGCAAGAAGGGGGGCAAGTTCCTTCGCGTACACTGTGTAAAACCGAACTGGTATCCCATCAGGACCAGCGGCCTTTCCTCTTTTGAGCGGTTTTAATTGTTTCTCTATTCCTCTGTCGTCTATTTCGATATCTACCATTTTGTCAACTATGCGACTTCAAGAGAAGGAAGCACAGTGCAGTCTTCCTCTGTGAAACAGCTTTGGAAGAAGACATTTAGTATTTCGGCCTTTAGTCTGTCATCCTCTGTTTCAGTACCATTTTGGCCACAGAGTGTCTGGACATTTTGTTTTGATCCACCTACCGCTTTGACATAGGACCAAAATTTCTTACGATTTTCTGCCAATTCAGTACATAGAACTTTACTTTCGAATTCACTGAAAGCCTCTCGCATAGCCCTCCTCACACTACATTTCGCTTCGCGTAATTTTTGTTTGTCTGCAAGGCTTTGGCTATGTTTATGTTTGCTGTGAAGTTCCCTTTGCTTCCGCAGCAGTTTTCTAACTCGGTTGTTGTACCACGGTGGCTCTTTTCCATTTCTTACGATCTTGCTTGGCACATACTCATCTAACGCATATTGTACGATGGTTTTGAACTTTGTCCACTGATCCTCAACACTATCTGTACTTGAGACAAAACTTTTGTGTTGAGCCGTCAGGTACTCTGTAATCTGCTTTTTGTCACTTTTGCTAAACAGAAAAATCTTATTACCTTTTTTAATATTTCTATTTACGGCTGAAATCGTCGTTGCAGTAACCGCTTTATGATCGCTGATTCCCTGTTCTGCATTAACTGATTCAAATAGTTCGGGTCTGTTTGTCACCAGAACGTCTAATATATTATCGCCACGAGTCGGTTCTCTGTTTAACTGCTCAAGGTAGTTTTCAGATAAAGCACTTAAAAATATTTCACTAGATTCTTTGTCCCTGCCACCCGTTATGAACATTTGAGTCTCCCAGTCTATATCCAGCAAATTAAAATCTCCACCCAGAACTATAACATGGTGGGGAAATCTACTCGAAATATTTTCCAAATTATTCTTCTGGTGCTGAGCCACAACAGCTGCTGAGCCTGGGGGCCTATAGAGACATCCAATTACCATGTCTGAGCCTGCTTTAACCGTGACCTTCACCCAAATCATTTCACAATTAGAATCTCCGTCAATTTCCTTCGATACTATTGCACTTCTTATCGCTATAAACACGCCTCCCCCTTTACTGTCCAGCCTTTCTCTGCGATATACATTCTAATCGGAGTTTAGGATTTCATTACTGTTTACATGTGGTTTCAGCCAACTTTCTGTCCCTAGTACTATATGGGCGTTGTGACCGTTTATTAATGAGAGCAGTTCTGGGACCTTTATATAGACGCTCCTGCAGTTTACTATTAGCACATTAATATTGTTATTCCCTGTCGCATTTTGCCTACTCCTGCCTTGCCGCGTCTCAGGAGGCGTCTTGTCGGGCCTAGGGAGGGAATTCTCTAACCTAATAAAAAGCCCATGTGCACTCCACACGTACTCCGCTACCCTCGTAGCCGCTTCCGGCGTGTAGTGCACGGCTGACCTATTCAGGGGGACCATACATTTCTCCACCCCATTGCGGAGGTCGAGAAATTTGCACCCCAGCTCTCCGAAGAATCGTCTGAGCCTCTGGTTTAAGCCTTCCACTCGGATCCAAACCAGAGGACCGCGATCGGTTCTGGGAACGATACTACAAATAGTTAGCTCTGATTCCACCCCGCGAGCGAGGCTTTCCGCCTTCACCAACTCCGCCAACCGCCTGTACGAACTGAGGATGACCTCTGAACCCAGACGGCAGGAGTCATTGGTGCCGACATCAGCAACAATTTGCAGTCGGGTGCACCCAGTGCTCTCTATCGCCGCCGGTAGGGCCCCCTCCACATCTCGGATGAGACCCCCCGGCAAGCACACAGAGTGAACACTGGCCTTCTTCCCCGACCTTTCCGCTATTTCCCTAAGGGGCTCCATCACCAGCCTAACGTTGGAGCTCCCAATAACTAATAAACCCCTCCCCCCGTGTGCCTGCTCGGACCTTGCTGAAGGAGCAGCCACATGTCCATTCACAGGCAGAGCGGGCGATGCCACACGGCCAGCCTCCACATTGACCCTCCGCCTCGTGCGCCGCGAACGCCGCTGAACCCGCCACTCCCCTTGGGGAGAGGGTGGCCAGCCGCGCCCGGTACCCGCGAAGATGTCTCGACAGCAGGGACAGTGGGTGAAGCATCTAACACCTGGGGTGCACCATGCGACGCACTAGACTCCCCACTGCCGCTACACTCCGAGGCAGCAAAAGCAAAAACACACGGAAGAAGAAGTGACAAGTAAGAAAAATACAGTTAATACTTAAATTAAGGTAGCTCGCTGCACAGCAGACGTGAAGCAGACGGCGGTTAGGGCGACACATGAACTTACAACATAAAAGTAATAACAGATAAAAATACATGTTCATGAACCTGAGAGAAAATCAGTCCATAAGTTTAAGCAAACGCTATCAGCAGTACAATGAGAATCAGCTTAATTTTTCAATTAACTCCTCGACAGAATAGAAGGAGTGACCCATGAGGAAACACTCCAGTTTCGATTTGAAAGCGCGTGGATTACTGCTAAGATTTTTGAATTCGAGTGGCAGCTTATTGAAAATGGATGCAGCAGTATACTGCACACATTTTTGCACAAGAGTTAAGGAAGTCCGATCCAAATGGAGGTTTGATTTCTCCCGAGTATTAACCGAGTGAAAGCTGCTTATTGTTGGAAATAAACTAATATTGGTAACAAGAAACGACAATAAGGAATATACATATTGAGAGGCCAATGTCAAAATACCCAGACTCCCTGAACAGAGGTCGACAAGAGGTTCGTGAACTCACACATCTTTTTGCCCGAACCTCTCGTTTCTGAGCCAAAAATATCCTTCTAGAATGGGAAGAGTTACCCAAAAACATAATACCATACGACATAAGTGAATGGAAATAAGCAAAGTAGACTAATTTACTTGGCGAAGTATCACTCACTTTCGGTACCGTTCGAATAGTGAAAATGGCAGTATTAAGTCTTTGAACAAGATCCTGAACGTGGGCTTTCCACAACACCTTACTATTTATTTGAACACCTAGGAATTTGAACCGTTCAGTTTCACTAATCATATGCCTATGCTGTGATATTAAAACGTCAGGTTTTGTTGAATTGTGTGTTAGAAACTGTAAAAACTGAATCTTACTGTGATTTAACGTTAGTTTATTTTCTACAAGCCATGGACTGAGGTCATGTACTGCACTACTTGAAACAGAGTCAATGTTGCACACAACATCCTTTACTACCAAGCTAGTGTCATCAGCAAACAAAAATATTTTAGAGTTACCCGTAATACTTGAGGGCATATCATTTATATAAATAAGGAACTATAGCGGCCCCAACACTGATCCCTGAGGAACCCCCTCCCCCTTGACAGTACACCACTCAGATCCCCCATCACACTGTATTACGTTCCCCCATTCCTGTAGATCGTTCCCTAATGCTCTTCCTGAAACACTGTACAACTTCTGATTCTGTCAGTTCTTTCAGGTCCCATCTCCTTAAATTCCCACCTTTTTCCAGTTTCTTCAGTTTTAATCTACAGTTCATAATCAATATATTGTGATCAGAGTTCACATTTGCCCCTGGAAATGTCATACAATTTAAAATATGGTTCCTAAATCTCTGTCTTACCATTATATAATCTATATGAAATATTGCAGTATCTCCAGGTCTCTTCCACATATACAACCTTCTTTCATGATTTTTGAACCAAGTGTTAGTTATGATTAAGTTATGCTCTGGGCAAAAGCCTACCAGGCGGCTTCCTCTTTAATTTTTTACCCCCATTCCATATTCACCTACTACGTTTCCTTTTCTTCCATTTCCTACTGTCGAATACCAGTCACCCATTAATATTAAATTTTCATCTCCCATCACTATCTGAATGATTTCTTTTATCTCATCACACATTCCATCAATTTCTTCATCATCTGAGGACTACTTTTACGACTTTGGTAGGCGTGGGATTCGTGGCTATCTTGGCCACAACAATGCGTTCACTATGCTGTATGTAGTAGCTTACCCGCATTCCTATTTTTATTAATTATTAGACCTACTCATGCATTAGCTTCATATTAGCCTTCCTAATACTTAAATCTATATCCGATGTTAACAATGACGCCGGTGGATGGACTATCACGAAATTACTGACCGTCGAGAATGTCACAAATATAACCGACAAGCTAATGGGCCCTTCACAGGAAAAGGTTTTTTGCCAGAAAACGGGGAAAACTGAAACCCAGCAAATGAGTAAAAAAGTGTATATTCACTAACAAAAAAAATAGTGTACGCACACAACTTACACAACAATAGTCTGGGATTACTCTATTACGTAATACAGTTTTTGTGATTGTATCTTGCAGCTTTAGTTATTTTTAACTAAAAGAGGCTTTAAAAGGACAGAAAGAACGTGTTGGACTACGCTAGAGATCGTTCTGTTAGCACAGTCTTTACTTTGTAATCACTTTCGTTGACTTCGGCAACTCTCAACAGAAATCTCCAACCTAACCGAGACAATGTGCTACGATACAGCCGAGATCATGACAAGAGAATGGGCTACATCACACTCGAAGTAAATGTATATAGGTAAGGATCCCCATGACCTGTATACGTCTGTTATAAAAAATCTCCAAGCCACTCTCCTCAAATAGACCGCAATCTTCTCTTGACCTTCAACTGTTACTATTTCAGAATTAAAAACCAGATTCAAAGAAAATTTGGCTACAAGGCACAAAACTAGAAAAATAAAAATAATAAAAGTGAGAACGTGAAACATGTTAGCAATAACCATAAACAGGAGATTTTACAGAAAATAAAATTGAGAATGGAAATTATTAATATTATCGACCGTTTAGGAACTCTAGGCTACGAAAGGGATGAAAACACATATCGAATAAGTGGTGGAAGAGTTAGTGTGTTTTAAGATTAAATCCAAACAAGAATTAGAGAAAAACATATCGACGCAAGGCCTCTATTACGAAAAATTGCTAAATCTCGAGACAAATTGTGTCCTTCTGTATTTGATGAAATGTTTTGGCCCCTAGTACGGATGAAACAGTATCTGCAATATCAACAGGAACTTCGGATATGTGTTTCATATTTCATCCAAGCCTGCAGTCTATAAATATTTAAACAAAATACTATAACAAAATACCACTACAGGGGAATTACTTACGGAGTAGTTCTTGGTAAAGAAACACAGGACACAATTACGTATGTGGGCTTAATACGAACTACAACTGTGTTTATAAATCGCTATAGTTGCCTTGGACTAACGACGAGCGAATATCAATATAACCTGTACGCTTTTCAAAGCTGTTATCCATGAAAAAGCTAAACCACGTATCGCGAACAAAATACTATTTAACACCGAAACAATGATATTAGCTGACAATGGGCACAGACTTTAGTCAATGGGCACTGTTGAAAATTTGTGCCAGACCAGGATTAGCACCCGAGTCCCCTGGTTACTAGGGAGAGGCAATGATCACTGTGTCCGAATTACACAGTGGTCAACAGAATATCACGAACTGCCCGAGCATGCCGTTCGTTAGATCCAAATTCTCAATTTCTCCATAGACTGCTAATGCACTGCTCCTTGAACATAATCCTCCTCCCTTTAATTATACAGTATATGGCCAAAAAAACAGACACCGAATATATGCAAACTTGGCCTTACGAACATTGCAGACGTCGTCTATGTAACACACGTCAAACTTCAAAGAATTTACCAATTCGTTGCATTGTTTACTATAGACCACAAATCAAGTAACGTAAAAAAAGCACTGCGTCTATTGAGATCATGATTCAGAGTTTAAAAAAAACTAATAAGTCGCCTACATATTACAGTTGCTGCCAAAAGAGGAGAACCATTATTTTCCCACAAAAGGAAATATAGTTAAAATGACGCTTCTATTTCGGTTAGTTTATGCGGTTACTAAAATTTGCCGTGAAAGTTACATAGTGGACTCTACCCTCCCCCCACCAGAAACGTAGTTATCGTGGCTGTTGTGAGACTTTTGTACACAGTTAGAGAAAGTGTGTTAAATGTGGCGCGGACGGAAACACTAGGCTACGCTACAGGGCAATCTGCTCGCACAACGTTTAGTCGGCATTCATAATCGTTGGCGTAAACAACTCTCAATCAAATTACCACCTTCCAACCTAACTTAGATCTCGGGCTACACTACCAATCGGCCTGTCATCACAACCAAATATTCATTGAGTGGGGGTGGGGGGATTTCCTGTATCTCTAGGAAAAACTGTCAGTTTTGTCAGACTCAACAGCAAGATTTACCAATGGTAAACACTTTTTAGACGGCTCGTAATTTTAGAATAGTCCTCTTCGTCTTACTTGGCATAAATTGTTCGCTGGCGTCCCAGCAGCTAGCTCCCTCAGTGTCTGCTTCTGCCATCGCACCACGCCAGTCTGCTGTTGTCCTAGCAGACCGAACGCACCGCACATCCGACACCTTCGGAACCACTCACTGGCCAGTTAGCAACTGAGCGGAACACTGTTTACATCGTGAAAGGAAAACTATGCAAAGATGTACACTTAAATGGCACGACTGAGTAGCACACACACAGTAATATCTGAGGAATGTCCTTCGACACGCGCAGAACGAAAGTCTTCTCGCGAACGTACAGCGTCTCTGAAAAAAAATCTAGTGACTATATTCCGGCGTTACGGCCAGGTTCTCATACAAATGAGCAAAAAAGGGTAAATTTGAAATTTTTTTTGAGACAATGAAAATACATTCGAACGATCTGTTTGGGAATTACGAGTGACAATACTATGAGCTTAATTTTAGATTTTCAATAAAAAATGGGGCCCGTAATTATGATTTGATCAAGGGCTTGCGAGACTGGAGTACGCAGAGTGCGTGCAGTGTGGCACCTCAGATGTTACCTGAATTCAAAAATGGGTAACATCAGTTGATACTACATTATTTCTCTGAACTTGAAAATGGATAACATCAGTCGATAATACATAAAATTATTGGGATACAGTTTAACGATACAGTGCTAATTCGAACTTTGAGTTCGATTTTGAGGGGTTTGTTTCACTCCTTATGCCTACACAAAAATTAGTTAATATTAACAAATGTCATATTATAGCTATAAGTTCCTAAGAAAAGTGTTTACTTTTAGGGGTCAGAGGTAGAAGTTAAGAGATCGAACCACTTTTAATTTATGCTGCATGCCGTTCTGAGAAAATCGTTACTCGAAAAAAAAAAGTGTTCAAAGTTTAGGGAAAACATTTAGTTATATTATTACTTCGATTTGCATGAACTGAGTGTTACACATATATTCTTAATGTCGCTGAAAACGAATCTGAAGTCAGATTTTCAATATTCAAAACAGCTAATCCAATACGGAGGGCAAACGATTATGTTTTGACCAATTTTTACCAAAAATGTATTTTCGTTATTTACGTTTAGTCTGCAATTCAAGGAGTATTTATCAGCCCTTCCTCTACCTCTGATTGTTCCTAGACAGCAACTTCCTGTTCTTCTTGGCAGGAAAAGCCGATCTGTCTAAGCTGGATATGCAGCACTCGGCAGCCTGCACTTGATATTCGTCCGTATTTTCGGTGAGTATGTTTGCATGCATTCTGCAGTATGAATCCTTTTGAGCACGTGCGACACGGGACGAGTTATCATCTACATCTATATGGATACCCTGCAAAACACATTTAAGTGCCTGGCAAAGGGTTCATCGAATCACCTACACAACTGATAATTAATTGAAACCCTCAGCTGCCGACAGGTGTTGTTGATATACTTCGATGGGGACAGCTGAAAAGTGTGCCGCTACTGGGACTCGAACCCAGGATCTCCTGCTTACAAGGCAGACGCTCAATCCATCTGAGCTATCGAGGGCACAAATGAACAGCACGACTGCAGGAATTTATCCCTCGCACGCTTCCCGTGAGACTCACACCCCGAACCGCCCACAATCCGATTACGTAATGTACTTAATAGGTATTTGTCCATCCACTCATTACTGGCTCACACTAAGGTGACGATTCCCGTAAGATTTCCGGTAGCCTGTGCGCATTCGCACAGACGAAGGTCAATGGCTGGGTGACGTTTAACCATAGATATGAAGATAGTAACTGTTCTAGAAAGAACAGGCGCCACTGACGACCGTGCAGCTCTTCTAGAATACATGATAGACCGGCCGATGTGGCCGAGCGGTTGTAGGCACTTCAGTCGGGAGCCACGCGACCGCTACGGTCGCAGGTTCAAATCCTGCCTCGAGCATGGATGTGTGTGATGTCCTTAATTTAGTTACGTTTAAGTCGTTCTAAGTTCTAGGAAACTGATGACCTCAGATGTTAAGTCCCAAAGTGCTCAGAGCCATTTGAACCATCAGTCCGTATGTTTGCACACTACTTACAGTAACTTATGCTAAGGACAACACACACACAACCATGCCCGAGGGAGGACTCGAACCTCCAACGGGGGGAGCCGCGCGAACCGTGACAAGGCGTTGGACACATGGCGGGTACCCCGCGCGGCTCATGGCAGCCGTGACACTGCTTCAAACAATGGACTGTAGAAACTTTTGTAAAGCACGGATTAAAAAAAAAAACCTTTCCGTTCCAGGAGTCTAGACAAGTACACCTTTAAAAAATGCAACTACAAAGAAATTGAATTTTCGAACGGGCCAGGGCTTAAAACTTTGAAGAGTTAAATCTTAATGGCCGTTCTCTTGTATTCAAATAGTTTCACAGTAGAAATTTCTCTAGTTTTATTTATTTATTTATTTTTTGCTGTAGGTAAAGAAGGATAGGATTCTGAGAAGGGGGAAGGGGGGGGGGAGGAATCTCGCCTCTCCCACCTTGGAATTCTCAGTACAGAATTTTTATTCATTACGAGATTCTCAGCCACTTGCAGAAGTGATTTCGCGTGATTCTGCAAAACTTTTCCTTTAGCCAATCGTAGCAACTATAGGATTCCGTTCCTGCTGCATGACATGTCTCGGAACTTAAACTGACCAACTTATTTGCATAAAGAGCTAGCTTATCATCCGCTTCTTTACTTACTTAGACCGTTCATGGTCTGCAAAGCATTTTTTCTTTAATCGTTTTTTTTATGTCTTTTATAAACTGCAACACTTTCTAAACTTTTCTAAACTTAACGCCGTTGAAGCATGGTCTTTTGCTGAATGACCAAAAAGCAATGCTGACAGCTGGGGTCCAAGGTTTTTGTTAATCAAGCCGTTTGTATTCTTGTTTGTATAACGCATATTTCTTTATATCTAATTGAGAAGTGAAATACCGGTTTTCGTAGATGCAGATTTAAAATATTTTAATATAACGCAATAAATATTTCATTAAAATTTTCATCCCCTTATGCTCGAAGTTAAAAACCAGTGAAACACGTAGTTTTTAAAAATTGTAACAGATTAGCCGAATACGAATTGTCAGATATGCTTTCATAATGCTTTCATAATGAACCATTTTCAGAAACGTGGAGCCGGATCTGGGGGTGAATTTCCTTCTCTCCGAGACACCCGGCTTCTTCTTCGACTTAGCCGGCAAACAGGCCGAGGACGCCGGGTGGGGACCGAATATGCAGCAGTTTGTGGATGGCGACGTCGTCACTAGCTGTTGCCTTCGTGCGGGCCTCTTGTGTAAAGGGGGAGCCAACCGTGGCCAAGTGAAGGTCTGTATTCCACAGGAACGAGTTAGCATGGCACTCAGATATTTCCACGAGTCGGCGGACGGGGGTCATTTGGGGTTCTTCAAGACCTTGAACCGAGTTCAGGAATACATGTTTTGGCCCAACCTATATCGCGATGGCAGGCGACTTGTTGGCAACTGTGTCCAGTGTAAGCGTGGTAAGCCCGATGTTGGGCTGCACAGAGAACTACTACAGTCGCTTAGGGAGCAGTGTCCTCTGGACCGCGACTCAAAGATCGAAACAACGATCGACGGAAACTGGCGCCAGAAACGCACCAGCTCACTCTATTTCATCCCCTTAGGGGTTGAACTTCCAAAAACACCGAAACACGTATTTTCTTATTTGTAGCCTTGAAGTCAAATACCAATTTTCGTAGATGTAGCCTTAAAAATACTTTCATAGTTCTTCCATAATTATTTATCTCAAAATAAAATGTTCATCCACTATTTCACCTCATAGAGGTTAAATTCCCAAAGATACTGGAACACATATTTCTTTATTTCTGACCTAGAAACCAGATACAAGTGTTCGTATGCCTAGCTTCAAAATTACCTTAATAGCTACATGATTCAGAAATCCTTTCATGTCCTGCGTCTCCCCCTTAGAGGTGGAATTTTGAAATATGCAGTATAAGCGGTATAAGATCAACACTCTTTCCAAATCTCAAGGTTTATTTTCCTTGGCGGTCTGGACTGTGTGAGTTTCATAGTAATAGTCCTCCACACACACACACACACACACACACACACACACACACACACACACACACACACACACACACACACACACACACCACTACCAATGCCACCACCACCTCCTGGGGAAATTTCTGCAGACGCCCTTGTTCCACTGCAGTCATATTTTGCCGACGACCTACATTTAGCAGCGTGGGAGGGATAGTGTCGTGCAACAGACAGTATACTCAGTAGACAACGAACTGTTCGTTGTGAAATCAGCGACATATTAACCGAGACTGACACAGAAGGTGCTGAAGGTGAAGCACACTAGACTCGTGTCTACCACGGCTTCAAATAGTATCGATTTACTATGAACGGAAGTTCCGAAAAGTGAGCAAGTAATTTTACAGTAAATTCAGTACCGATGGTGAGGATATACAACGAAAAACATTTCTATAAAATTTCAGAAATAATGAAATATTCCACTCAAGTCGCTTGACAGAAAACGCAATGGATATGCTTACACTTAAGACGGAAGGCCCTACGTGCTTACGCAGGCTTACGACAGATCGCAAAATTCGGCAGTAGGCGTAAGCCAACCTCTTGTGCTGCCATCTGTTATTGATGCCAGGCATCAAGGTCTCAGTAGTACGACCATCCACTGGAGAGTAGTTTGCTTTGTAAGCACTCCGTCTTCAGGCCACGAGTGACCTACTGGGACAGCACCATCCGACCGCCGTGTCATCATCCGTGGAGGATGCGAACAGGAGGGGCGGGGGTCAGCACACTGCTCTCCCGGTCGTTATGTTGGTATTTTTTGACCGGAGCCGCTACTATTGGGTCGAGTAGCTCCTCGATTGGCATCATGAGGCTGAGTGCACCCCGAGAAATGGCAAGAGCGCATGGCGGCCTGGATGATCACCCATCCAAGTGCCTTCAACGCCCGACAACGCACTTAACTTCGGTGATCCCACGTGAACCGATGCAACCTCCGCGGCAAGGCCGTTGCCGCAGATATTTTACAGTAGTTGCTTACGTTTCATAATTATCTAGTTTACGGGGAAAATGTAAAAAAGGCGATTGTCACCGAAGCTACAACTAATCTGAATTTCTGGTTAGTTATCAAGTGGTCTTGTGTGCGAGCCTGAATTTTTCATCCTTTGCGGTGGGAATGATTCAAACCCGTCATGTTCTTCTTATGAAGTGTTCTATTTATTTTGCACACAATGATCGATTGTAGTTGTCTTGAGTTACTAGGTTGATAAATTTTTGTTTGGCGCACGTATCATAACTGAGATTTGCGCTTAATGGCTGAAGGTGAATTAGCGTAATGAGTAGTAGCGAATGTTACAGTAACATGTTTGTAAATTATTTCAGGTAAATTACGTTAGTCGTGTAATATTATCCGTATACCAGTACAGTATATGGGCCAATTACGTTAGTCATGGAATACTATCCGTATAAGACTATGTCACCTTGGTGTCCCGGAATTTGCTTCAATTTTGGAATCCACGAAAGAACTGGAAATTTTCCTTTACACAGCTTTCCATATAATTTCTATTACAGTGATTCAGTCTTGCCTGTCACTCGACTTTTCTGACTGTGAAATAAATTCTATCGCTCAGGTGCTTATTACCTCTTCGTGTTTCCATTTGCCGATATTGCGCATAAACACATATCTCAAAGTTGCTATGGACATTGATGGAGCGACACACTTTTCTATGGCGACACTGCAGTTTATAGATAGAAAAACCGATCAGTTAAAACGACATGGGTATTTTAGTTCTGAATAACCGATGTCTTTCAGTATTTGTTTGCTCTCGGTTATAACAAGTATCTTTTCATTTTTTCCTGATAACCACGTAAAAACAGATATATCAATTAGCCACAGATGTCGTAGTAAAATTTTTAGTTTTCAAATAAACCTTTTTAAAAAAAGACGAGTAATTTTTATTCGTAAGATTTCCATAGCACTGAAATACGGCGTTATTACAGAAAAAAATGGGAAAAGTTATGTATGCCACTTTAATAACACTGCTGATAGAAACGAGCAACAAATGGATTGGTCCAATATTGCCGAGACAATACTGTGCCTGTTATACAAGCAGTGCGCGAGAATGGACGCAGTTTCTCGCTGTTGTCGAACGTCAGTTGTAACACAAAATGGCACCATCTGGAAGCCTGGAAGTATTTTACGATATGCAGTACGAGTGAAGCACAATGGTCGATTTGGTCACTTGCGACATCATACAAGGAAAAAAGTTAAAATTTTACAAATCATTCATAGTTCGGGATAAAAATAGAAAGTGCCTGATCTGCTGCTGTGTCTACGTAGTATGCCGTTATCTGCTTTTAGCCCTTAAAAACAGAGAAATTAAAACGAAAAAGAGAGTTCTCCTGCCGCAGTTTTCACTCTTTATCGCTGGACTATACGTAATGCCTGCATAGTGCTGTGATAACCGATTACAATATAATTTTTGAGCAGAGCTTCTAAAAACTATAATCAGTAGGATAATATTGCCAGTTTTCTGTAGTATAGAAGCCACAGAACTTGAAACGCCAGCTCGTGCAAGCACTCGTTCTACTGAACCTCCACTATTGTGATGTGATTCAACAAGGCATGAGTAGTGAAAACAAAAGACGGCTAGAGCTAACCATGAATGCCTGTGTGCGTTACACCTGCAACATTCGCCGATATGATCATGTTAGTGCTTCATACTCCGAGCTAGGGTGGCTGCGGCCGGACAAACTGCGTGACTACCACACTATATGTCTACTTCACCGACTCCTCGTCGCGCAAGCACCCCAGTACCTAGCTTCAGAGATTAAAAACATGTAATGCCATCATAATCGAAACACGAGGTCGCTCTTATCATCCGCATGAAAATTCTCCACAAAATTAATGTGCAAGGCCAATCCTCTCATAAGTCAAATAGCAAAGCTAGCGTCTCCTATCTTGCTTCTGAGATGCCTTCCTCTTCATCTATCTCTATTAGCCACGCAGTCTTCTTTTCCTTTATATTTCCCTTAATTATGTTTCATCATGTCCCTCTATTCCTCTCCTCCCTTCACCATGAGTTCCCCCCACACTCCCTGCTGCCAGCACTCCTATCTGAAATCTTTCTCTTCAATAATGTATTTTTCGAGGTGTACCTTTCTAATTGTTTATCTCACTTTTTGTATTAGATGTAGTTTAACATGCCTACTACAACATATGACTGTAAAATAAATAGAATGCCTGGTTAGATGTAAGAGAGGGACTGATGGCCCTAATCTTGTCAGGTTAAATAAAAAAATAAATAAATAAATAAATAAATTTGCTATCGAATCGACATAAAGTCAGATCGTCACATTGGCCGCTCTTCGCTCTGCAACGGTTACATTTATCTTGTGCAAAGCTATGTCGCGAGCTGCGAAATGCGGAGACACTAAAAGAACCGTAGTAGAACAGAGAAGAAGCTTCTAAGTTGAAGTAATAGCCAGTATAAAGCAGTACAATTAAAGTTTAGTTTTCGATTTTTCGCTTTTTAGCCGGCTTTGGCGCCTTGCAAATGAGGTAGGACCTTAAGATTTTGCATGAAGGGAGGACTAGCACCAACGTTGCACGAAAGAATGTGAAAAGTGTTCATATGTAGTAAAAACCTAAGAAATCCGCCCGTTTTCGTCATTTGCTATCGAATCAACTTAATGTCATATAGTCACATTGGCCGCTCTTCTCTGTGAAACGGTTACATTTATCGCGTGCAAAGCTATGTCGCGTGCTGCGATATGCGGAGACACTAAAAGCACCTTAGTAGAGCACAGAAGAAGCTTCGAAGTTGATGTAATTGCCTGTAAGAAGCAGTACAATTAAAGTTTAGTTATCGATTTTTGCCTTTTTAGGGGGCTTTGGTGACTTTGACATGAGCTAGGACCTTAAGATTTTGCATGAAGGGAGGACTAGCTAACATCTTGCATGGGAGAATGTGGAGAGTGTTCATATGTAGTAAAAACCAAAGAAATCCGACCGTTTTCGTCATTTGCTTTCGAATCGAGTTAATGTCTGATCGTCACATTGGCCGCTCTTCTCTCTGAAACGGTTACATTTACCGTGTGCAAAGCTATGTCGCGTGCTTCCGAATGCGGAGACACTAAAAGCACCATAGTAGAACACAGAAGAAGCTTCTAAGTTGATGTAATAGCCAGTAAGAAGCAGTACCATTCAAGTTTACTTACCGATTTTTGACTTTTTAGCCGGCTTTGGTGCGTTGGACTTGAGCAAGGGCCTTAAGATTTGCATGAAGGGAGGACTAGCAGCCACGTTGCATGGGAGAATCTGAAAAGATTTCATATGTAGTAAAAACCTAAGAAATCAGCCCGTTATTACATTTAACGTGTGCAAAGCTATGTCTCTTGCTGCGAAATGCGGAGACACTAAAAGCACCATAATAGAACACAGAAGAATCTTCTAAGTTAATGTAATAGACAGTAAGAAGCAGTACAATTCAAGTTTTAGTTACAGGCTATAGAATATTTAGCCGGGTTCGGTGCCTTGGACATGAGCTAGTACCTTAAGATTTTGCATAAAGGGAGGACTAGCAACCCCGTTGCACGGGAGTATTTCATAAGTGTGCATATGTAGTAATAACCTAAGAAATCAGCCCGTTTTCGTCATTTGCTATCTATTCGGCTTCATGTTAGATGGTCACATTGGCCCCTCTTCTCTCTGAAACGGTCGCGTGCTGCGGAATGCGGAGACACTAAAAGCACCATAATAGAACACAGATGAAGCTTCTAAGTTGACGTAATAGCCAGTAAGACGCCGTAAAATGTTAGTTTTATCTACCGATTATTGACTTTTTAGCAGGCTTTGGTGCCTTGGACATGAGCTAGGACGTTACGATTTTGCATGAAGTTAAGAATTACAGCCACGTTGCACGGGACAATGTGAAAAATGTTCATATGTTGTAAAAACCTAAGACATCCGCCCGTTTTCGTCATTTGCTATCGATTCTACTTAATGTCATATCGTCACATTAGCCGCACTTCTCCCTGAAACGGTTACATTTATCGTGTGCAAAGCTATGTCGCGTGCTGCGGAATGCGGAGACACCAAAAGCCCCGTAGTAGAACACAGAAGAAGCTTCTAAGTTGATGTAATAACGAGTAAGGAGCAGTATTATTTAAGTTTTAGTGATCGATTTTTAAATTTTTAGCCGTCTTTGGTGCCTTGGACATGACCTAGGACCTTACGATTTTGCAAGAATGGAAGACTAGCAGCCACGTTGCACAGGAGAATGTGAAAAGTGTTCATATGTAATACAAACCACAGATATCCAACCGTTTTCGTCATTTGCTATCGAATCGACTTAATGTCAGATCGTCACATTGGCCGCTCTTCTCTCTGAAACGGATACATTTATCGTGTGCAAAACTATGTGGCGTGCTGCGATATGTGGAGACACTAAAAGCCCCATAGTAGTACACAGAATAAGCTTCTAAGTTGATGTAATAGCCAGTAAATAGCAGTACAATTTAAGTTTTAGTGATCGATTTTTTAATTTTTAGCCAGCTTTGGTGCCTTGGACATGAGCTAGGACCTTACGATTTTGCATGAAGGGAGGACTAGCAGCCACGTTGCACGGGACAATGTGAAAAGTGTTCATATGTAGTAAAAACCTAAGAAATTCGTCCGTTCTCAACATTTGCTATCGAATTGACTTAATGTCAGATCGTCACATTGGCCGCTCTTCTCTTTGAAACGGCTACATTTATCGTGTGCAAAGCTATGTCGCGTGATGCCATATGCGGGGACACTAAAAGCACCACAGTAGAACACAGAAGAAGCTTCTAAGTTGAAGTAATAGCCAGTAAGAAGCGGTAAAATAATACACTCCTGGAAATTGAAATAAGAACACCGTGAATTCATTGTCCCAGGAAGGGGAAACTTTATTGACACATTACTGGGGGTCAGGTACATCACATGATCACACTGAAAGAACCACAGGCACATAGACACAGGCAACAGATCATGCACAATGTCGGCACTAGTACATTGTATATCCACCTTTCGCAGCAATGCAGGCTGCTATTCTCCCATGGAGACGATCGTAGAGATGCTGGATGTAGTCCTGTGGAACGGCTTGCCATGCCATTTCCACCTGGCGCCTCAGTTGGACCAGCGTTCGTGCTGGACGTGCAGACCGCGTGAGACGACGCTTCATCCAGTCTCAAACATGCTCAATGGGGGACAGATCCGGAGATCTTGCTGGCCAGGGTAGTTGACTTACACCTTCTAGAGCACGTAGGGTGGTACGGGATTCATGCGGACGTGCATTGTCCTGTTGGAACAGCTAGTTCCCTTGCCGGTCTAGGAGTGGTAGAACGATGGGTTCGATGACGGTTTGGATGTAGCGTGCACTATTCAATGTCCCCTCGACGATCACAGAGGTGTACGGCCAGTGTAGGAGATCGCTCCCCACACCATGTTGCCGGGTGTTGGCCCTGTGTGCCTCGGTCATATGCAGTCCTGATTGTGGCGCTCACCTGCACGGCGCCAAACACGTATACGACCATCATTGGCACCAAGGCAGAAGCGACTCTCATCGCTGAAGACGACACGTCTCCATTCGTCCCTCTATTCACGCCTGTCGCGACACCACTGGAGGCGGGCTGCACGATGTTGGGGCGTGAGCGGAAGACGGCCTAACGGTGTGCGGGACCGTAGCCCAGCTTCATGGAGACGGTTGCGACTGGTGCTCGCCGATACCCCAGGAGCAACAGTGTCCCTAATTTGCTGGGAAGTGGCGGTGCGGTCCCCTACGGCACTGCGTAGGATCCTACGGTCTTGGCGTGCATCCGTGCGTCGCTGCGGTCCGGTCCCAGGTCGACGGGCACGTGCACCTTCCGCCGACCACTGGCGACAACATCGATGTACTGTGGAGACCTCACGCCCCACGTGTTGAGCAATTCGGCGGTACGGCCACCCGGCCTCCCTCATGCCCACTATACGCCCTCGCTCAAAGTCCGTCAACTGCACATACGGTTCACGTCCACGCTGTCGCGGCATGCTACCAGTGTTAAAGACTGCGATGGAGCTCCGTATGCCACGGCAAACTGGCTGACACTGACGGCGGCGGTGCACAAATGCTGCGCAGCTAGCGCCATTCGACGGCCAACACCGCAATTCCTGGTGTGTCCGCTGTGCCGTGCGTGTGATCATTGCTTGTACAGCCGTCTCGCAATGTCAGGAGCACGTATGGAGGGTCTGACACACCGGTGTCAATGTGTTATTTTTTCCATTTCCAGGAATGTAGTTTTAGCTATCGATTATTAACTTTTTAGCCGGCTTTGGTGCCTTGGGCATGAGCTAGGACCTTAAGAATTTGTATAAAAGGAGGACTAGCAGCCACGTTGCACGTGAGAATGTGAAAAGTGTTCATATGTAGAAAAAACTTAAGAAATCCCCCCGTCTTCGTCATTTGCTGTCGATTTGTCTTAATGTCAGATCGTCACATTGGCCGCTCTTTTCTCTGAAACGGTTACATTTATCGTGTGCAAAGCTATGTTGCGTGCTGCGATATGCGGAGACACTAAAAGCACCATAGCAGAACACAGAAGAAGCTTCTAAGTTGATGTAACAGCGAGTAAGAAGCAGTACAATTCAAGTTTAGTTATCGATTTTTAACTTTTTAGCCGGCTTTGGTGTCTTGGCCATGAGTTAGGACCTTACGATTTTGCATGAAGGGAGGACTAGCAGCCACGTTGCACGGGAGAATGTGAAACGTGTCCATATGTAGTAAAAACCTAAGAAATCCGCTCGTTTTCGTCTTTTGCTATCGTATCGACGTAATGTCAGATCGTCACATTGGATGCTCTTCTCTCTGAAATGGTTACATTTATCGTGTGCAAAGCTATGTCGCGTGCTGCGATATGCGGAGACACTACAAGCACCATAGTAGAACAGAGAAGAAGCTTCCAAGTTGACGTAATAGCCAGTAAGAAGCCGTAAAATAATAGTTTTAGCTATCGATTATTAACTGTTTAGCCGGCTTTGGTGCCTTGGACATGAGCTAGGAACTTAAGATTTTGCATGAAGGGAGGACTATTAGCTACGTTACACGGGAGAATGTGAAAAGTGTACATATGTAGTAAAAACATAGAAATCCGCCCGTTTTCGTCATTTACTATCTAATCGACTTAATGTCAGATCGTCACATTGGCCGCTCTTCTCTCTGAAACGGTTACATTTATCGTGTGCAATACTATGTCGCATGCTGCGGAATTCGGAGACACTAAAAGCACCATAGTAGAACAGAGAAGATGCTTCTAAGTTGACGTAATAGCCAGTAAGAAGACGTAAAATAAAAGTTTTAGCTATCGATTATTGACTTTTTAGCTGGCTTTGGTGCCTTGGACATGAGCTAGGATCTTAAGATTTTGCATGATGCGAGGACTAGCAGCCACGTCGCACGGGAGAATGTGAAAAGAGTTCATATGTAGTAAAAACCTGAAAAATTCGTCCGTTTTCGTCATTTGCTATCGAATCGACTTAATGTCAGCCGTCACATTGGCCGCTCTTCTCTCTGAAACGGTTACATCTATCGTGTTCAAAGCTATGTCGCGTGCTGAGGAATGCGGAGACACCAAAAGCCCCATAGTAGAACACAGAAGGAGCTTCTAAGTTGACGTAATAACCAGTAAGAAGCAGTATAATTCAAGTTTTAGTTATCAATCTTTGACTTTTTATCCGGCTTTGGTGCCTTGGACATGAGCTAGGAGCTTAAGATTTTGCATGAAGGAAGGACTAGCAGCCACGTTGCACGGGAGAATGTGAAAAGTGATCGAATATAGTAAAAACCTAAGAAATCCGCTCGTTTTCGTCATTTGATATCGAATCGACTTAATGTCAGGTCGTCACATTGGCCGCTCTTCTCTCCGAAACGGTTACATATATCGTGTGCAAAGCTATGTTGCGTGCTGCGATATGCGGAGACTCTAAAAGCACCATAGTAGAACACAAAAAAGCTTCTAAGTTGATGTAATAGACATTAAGAAGCAGTAGAACTCAAATTTAGTTATCGATTTTTGAATTTTTAGCCGGCTTTGGTGCCTTGGACATCAGGTAGGAACTTAAGAATTTACATGCAGGGAGGACTAGCAGCCACGTTGCACGGGAGAATGTGAAACGTGTTCATATGTAGTAAAAACCTAAGAAATCCGAACGCTTTCGTCATTTGCTATCCAATCGACTTAATGTCAGATGGTCACATTGGAGGCTGTTCTATATGAAACGGTTACATTTATCGTGTGCAAAGCTACGTCGCGTGCTGCGATATGCGGAGACACTACAAGCACCATAGTAGAACACAGAAGAAGCTTCCAAGTTGACGTAATAGCCAGTAAGAAGCCGTAAAATAATCATTTTAGTTATCGATTATTAACTTTTTAGCCGGCTTTGGTGCCTTGAACATGAGCTAGGACCTTAAGAATGTCTATAAAGGGAGGACTAGCAGCCACGTTGCACGGGAGAATGTGAAAAGTGATCGAATGTAGTAAAAAACTAAGTAATCCGCTTGTTTTCGTCATTTGCCATCGATTCGACTTTACATCAGATCATCACATTGGCCGCTCTTCTCTCTGAAACGGTTACATTTATCGTGTGCAAAGCTATGTTGCGTGCTGCGATATGCGGAGACTCTAAAAGCACCATCGTAGAACACAAAAAAGCTTCTAAGTTGATGTAATAGACATTAAGAAGCAGTAGAACTCAAATTTAGTTATCGATTTTTGAATTTTTAGCCGGCTTTGGTGCCTTGGACATGAGGTAGGAACTTAAGAATTTACATGCAGGGAGGACTAGCAGCCACGTTGCACGGGAGAATATGATATGTGTTCAAATGTAGTAAAAATCTAAGAAATCCGCCCGTTTTCGTCATTTGCTATCGACTCGACTTAATGTCAGATCGTCACACTGGCCACTCTTCTCTCTGAAACGGTTAAATTTAACGACTGCAAAGCTATGTCGCGTGCTGCGGAATGCGGAGACACTACAAGAACCATAGTAGAACACAGAAGAAGCTTCTAAGTTTATGTAATAGCCAATAAGAAGCAGTACAATTATAAGTTTTAGTTAACGATTTTTGACTTTTTAGCCGGCTTTGTGGCCTTGGACATGAGCTAGGACCCTAAGATTTTGTATGAAGGGACGTCTAGCTGCCACGTTGCACGGGAGAATGTAAAAAGCGTTCATATGTAGTAAAAACCTAAGAAATCCTCCTGTTTTCGTCATCTGCTATCAAATCGACTCAATGTCATATCGTCACGTTAACCGCTCTTCTCTCTGAGACGGTTACATTTATCGTGTGCAAAGCTATGTCGCGTGCTGCGGAATGCGGAGAATCTAAAAGCACCATAGTAGAACACAGAAGAAGCTTCTAAGTTGATGTAATAGGCAGTAAGAAGCAGTAAAATAATAGTTTTAGCTATCGATTATTGATTTTTTAGCCGGCTTTGGTTACTTGGACATGAGCTAGGACCTTTAGAATTTCTACGAACGGAGGACTAGCAGCTACGTTGCACGGGTGAATGTGAAAAGTTTTCATACGTAATAACAACCTAATAAATCCGCCCGTTTTCGTCATTTGCTATTGAATCGACTTAATGTCAGATGGTCACATTGGCCCCTCTTTTCTCTGAAACGGTTACATTTAACGTGTGCAAAGCTATGTCGCTTGCTGTGGAAAGCGGAGACACTAAAAGCACCATAGTAGACCACAGAAGAAGCTTCTATGTTGATGTAATAGCCAATAAGAAGCAGTACATATCAAGTTTTAGTTAACAATTTTTGACTTTTTAGCCAGCTTTGGTGCCTTGGACATTAGCTAGGACCTTAAGATTTTGCATGAAGGGAGGACTAGCAGCCACGTTGCACGGGAGAATGTGGAGAGTGTTCATATGTAGTAAAAACCTAGGAAATCCGCCCGTTTTCGTCATTTGCTATAGAATTGTCTTAATGTCAGATGGTCACATTGGCCGCTCTTCTCTCTGATACGGTTACATTTATCGTGTGCAAAACTATGTGGCGTGATGCGGAATTCGGAGACACTAAAAGCACCATAGTAGAACACAGAAGGAGCTCCTACGTTGATGTAGTAACCAGTAAGAAACGGTACAATTCAAGTTTTATTTATCGATTTTTGACTTTTAAGCAGGCTTTGGTGCCTTGGACGTGAGCTAGGTCCTTACGATTTTGCATGAAGGGAGGACTAGCAGCCACGTTGCACGGGAGAATCTGACAAGTGTTCATATGTAGTAAAAACCTGAGAAATTCGTCCGTTTTCGTCATTTGCTATTGAATTGACTTAATGTCAGGTCGTCACATTGGCCGCTCTTCCCTGTGAAACAGTGACATTAATCATGTGCAAAGCTATGTCGCCTGCTGCGGTTGCGGAGACACTAAAATCCCCATAAAAGAACACAGATGAAGTTTCTAATTTGATGTAAATGCCAGTAAGAAGCAGTACAATTCAAGTTTAGTTATCGATTTTTGACTTTTGAGCTGGCTTTGGTGCCTTGGACATGAGCTAGGACCTTAAGATTTTGCATGAAGGGACACCTAGCTGCTACGTTGCACGGGAAAATGTGAAAAGTGTTCATATGTAGTAACAACCTAATAAATCTGCCTGTTTTCGTCATTTCCTATCGAATCGACTTAATGTCAGATGGCCACGTTGGCCGCTCTTATCTCTGAAACGGTTACATTTAACGTGTGCAAAGCTACGTCGCGTGCTACGGAATGCGGAGACGCTAAAAGCACCATACTAGACCACAGAAGAAGCTTCTAAGTTGATGTAATAGCCAATAAGTATCAGTACAATTCAAGTTTTAGTAAAGGATTTTTGACTTTTTAGCCGGCTTTGGTGCCTTGGACATGAGCTAGGACCTTACGATTTTTCATGAAGGGAGGAGGTCTAGCAGCCGCGTTGCATGGGAGAATGTGAAAAGTGTTAATATGTAGTGAAAACTTGTGAAATCCGCCCGTTTTCGTCATTTGCTATCGAGTCGACTTAATGGCAGATGGTCACATTGGCCGCTATTCTCTCTAAAACGGTTACATTTAACGTGTGAAAAGCTATGTCGCGTGCTGCGGAATGCGGAGACACTAAAAGCACCATAGTAGACCGCAGATGAAGCTTCTACGTTGATGTAATAGCCAATATGAAGCAGTACAATTCAAGTTTTAGTTAACGATTTTTTACTTTTAAGGCGGCTTTGGTGCCTTGGACATGAGCTAGGGCCTTAATATTATGCATGAAGGGAGGACCAGCAGCAACGTTGCACGGGAGAATGTGAAAATTGTTCATATGTAGTAAAAACCTAAGAAATCCGCCCGTTTTCTTCACTTGCTATCGAATCGTCTTAATGTCAGATCGTCACATTGGCTCCTCTTCTCCATGAAACGGTTACATTTATCGTGTGCAAAGCTATGTCGCGTGCTGCGGAATGCGGAGACACTAAGAGCCCCATAGTAGAACACAGAAGAAGCTTCTAAGGTGATGTAATAGCCAGTAAGAAGCTTTACAATTCAAGTTTTAGTTATTGATTTTTGACTTTTTAGCCGGCTTTGGTGCCTTGGACATTAGCTAGGACCTTAAAATTTTGTATGAATGGAGGAATAGCAGCCACGTTGCAAGGGAGAATGTGAAAGGTGTTCATGTGTAGTAAAAACCTGAAAAATTTGCCAGTTTTCGTCATTAGCTTTCCAAACGACTTAATGTCACATCGTCACAGTGGCCGTTCTTCTCTCGGAAATGCGGAATGCGGAGACAATGAAAGCACCATAGTAGAACACAAAAGAAACTTCTAAGTTGATGTAATAGCCAGTAAGAAGCAGTAAAATACAAGTTTTAGTTATCGATTACTGACGTTTTTCCCTTCTTCGGTGCCTTGGAAATGAGCTAGGACCTTAAGATTTTGCATGAAGGGAGGACTAGCATCCGCGTTGCACGGGTGAATGTGAAATGTGTTCATATGTAGTAAAACCCTCAGAAATCCTCCCGTTTTCTTCATTTGCTATCGAATCGACTTAATGAACGATCGAATCATTGGAGGCTCATATCTCTGAAACGGTTTCATTTATCGTCTTCCAAACTATGTAACGTTTTGAAGTATGCGGAGACACTAAATGAATCATGGTCGTACACAGAAAAAGTTTCTAAGTTGATATAATCGGGTAGTAAGGAGTACTACAATTCTAGTTTTAGTTACCGATTATTGACTCACTAGCCTGGTTAGTGAGTTAGTACCTTAAGATGTTGCATGAAGGGAGGACTAGCAGCCACGTTGCGCGTGGGAATGTGAAAAGTGTTCATATGTAGAAACAACCTAATAAATCTGCCCGTTTCGTCATTTGCTATCGAATCGAGTTAATGTCAGATGGTCACATTGGCCGCTATTCTCCCTGAAACGGTTACATTTATCGTGTGCAAAGCTATGTTGCGTGCTGCGATATGCGGAGACACTAAAAGCACCATAGTAGAACACAGAATAAGATTATAAGTTGATGTAATAGCAAGTAAGAAGCAGTACAACTCAAGTTTAGTTATCGATATTTGACTTTTTAGCCGGCTTTGGTGCCTTGGACATGAGCTTGGACATTAAGATTTTTCATGAATGGAGGACTAGCAGCCACGTTGCACGGGACAATGTGAAGAGTGTTCATATGTAGTAAAAACCTGAGAAATCCGCCCGTTTTCGTCATTTGCTATTGAATCGACTTAATGTCAGATCCTTACTTTGGCCACACTTCTCTCTGAAACGGTTACATGTATCGTGTGCAAAGCTATGTCGCGTGCTGCGATATGCGGATACACTGAAAGCACAGTAGTGGAACACAGAAGAAACTTCTAAGTTTATGTAATAGACAGTAAGAAGCAGTACAATTTAAGTTTTAGTTATCGATTTTGGATTTTTTAGCCGGTTTTGGTGCCTTGGACATGAGCAAGAACCTTAAGATGTTGCATGAAGGGAGGACTATCAGCCCGTTGTACGGGAGAATGTGAAAAGAATTCATATGTAGTAAAAACGTAAGAGATCCGCCCGTTTTCGTCATTTGCTATCGAATCGACTTAGTGTCAGATAGTCACATTTGCCGCTCTTCTGTATGAAACGGTTACATTTATCGTGTGCAAAACTATGTCGCGTGCTGCGGAATGCGGAGACACTAAAAGTACCATAGTAGAACACAGAAGAAGCTTTTAAGTTGAATTAATAACCAGTAAGAAGCAGTACGACTCAAAATCAGTTATCGACTTGTGATATTTTAGCCGGCTTTGGTGCCTTAGACATGAGCTAGAACTTTAAGATTTTGCATGAAGGGAGGACTAGCAGCCACGTTGCATGGGAGAATGTGAAGAGTGTTCATATGTAGTAAAAACCAGAGAAATTCGTTCGTTTTCGTCATTTGCTATCGAATCTACTTTATGCCAGATCGTCACATTGGCTGCTCTTCTCTCTGAAACGGTTACATTTATCGTGTGCAAAGCTATGTTGCGTTCTGAGGTATGCGGAGACACTAAAAGCACCATAGTAGAACACAGAAGAAGCTTCTAAGTTGATGTAGTAGCCGGCAAGAAGCAATACAATTCAAGTTTTAATTACCGAAAATTGAATATTTAGCCGACTTTGGTGCCTTGTACATGAGTTAGTACCTTAAGATATTGCATGAGGGGAGGTCTAGCAGACGCGTTGCATATGAAAATGGGAAAAGTGTTCATATGTAGTAAAGACATTTATCGTCTGCAAAGATATGTCGCTTGCCGCAGTATGTGGAGACACAAAAGCAACATAGTATAATACAGAAGCACATTCTACGAAGATGTAATCGCCAATAAGAAGCAGCACTATTCAAGATTTAGTTGTCGGTTATTCACATATTTGCCACCTTTGGTACATTGGACATGACCGAAGACCTAAAGATTTTGCATGAAACGACGCCTGGAAACCACATTGCACGGGGGAATGTGGAAACTGTTCATATGTAGTAAAAACTAGAGAAAAATGCCTGCGTTCGTCATTTGCAACTGAATCTATTTTATTGCAACATCTTCACATTGGCCGCTTTTGTTTCTGAAACGGTTACATTTATCATCTGCAAAATTTTGACGTGTTTTCCGGTATGAGGAAAAAACTGAAAACATCATATTAGAACACAGTAAAAGCTTCTAAGAAGATGTAATCGCAAGTAAGAAGCAGTACTATTCAAGTTTTAGCTGTCGGTTATTCACTTATTTTCCGCCTTTGGTACATTGGACATGACCGACGACCTAAAGTTTTGCATGAAACGACGTCTGGAAACCACTTTGCACGGGGGAATGTGGAAACTGTTCATATGTAGTAAAAACTACAGAAAACCGCCAGCTTTCGTCATTTGCTACCGAATCTATTATATTGCCACATCTTCACATTGGCAGCTTTTCTCTCTGACACAATTACATTTATCGTCTGGAAATGTATGTCGCGTATTGCAATATGAGGAAAAAACTGAAAAAATCATATTAGATCACGAAAAAAGCTTCTAAGAAGATGTAATCGAATGTAGGAAGCAGTACTATTCACGTTTTAGCTATCGGTTATTTACTAATTTGCCGGCTTTGGTGCATTGGACATCAGTTTAAATGGCTCTGAGCACAATGGGACTCAACTGCTGAGATCATTAGTCCCCTACAACTTTGAACTACTTAAACCTAACGCACCTAAGGAGATCACACACATCCATGCCCCAGGCAGGATTCGAACCTGCGACCTTAGCAGTCGCACGGTTGGACATGAACTAGGACCTTAAGATTTTGCATGAAAGTACGTCTGTACGCCACGTTGAACGGGAGAATGTGGAAGGTGTTCATACGTAGTAATAACCTGAGGAATTCAATCGCTTTCGTCGTTTGCTATCGAATCGAAAGTATTACCAGATCTTCACATTGGCCGCTTTTCTCTCTGAAACAGTTACATTTATCGCCTGGAAATTTATGTCGCTTATTGCAATATGCGGAAGAAACTGAAAACATTATATTAGAACACAGAAAAAGCTTCTAAGAAGATGTAATCGAAAGTAGGAAGCAGTAATATAATAGCTTTAGTTATCGGTTATTCACTTATTTTCCGCCTTGGTGCATTGGACATGACCGACGACGTAAAGATTTTGCATGAAACGACGTCTGGAAACCACATTGCACGGGGGAATGTGGAAACTGTTCATATGTAGTAAAAACTCGAGAAAACCGCCCGCTTTCTTCATTTGCTACCGAATCTATTTTATTGCAACATCTTCACATTGGCTGCTTTTCTCTCTGAAACAGTTACATTTATCGTCTGGAAATGTATGTCGCGTATTGCAATATGCGGAAAAAACTGAAAACATCTTATTAGAACACAAAAAAAGCTTCTAAGAAGATGTAATCGAAAGTAGGAAGCAGTACCATTCAAGTTTAAGCGATCGGTTATTCACTTATTTGCGGCTTTATTGCATTGGACATGAGCTAGGACCTTAGGATTTTGCATGAAAGTACGTCTGTACGCCACGTTGCACGGGAGAATGTAGAAAGTGTTCATATGTAGTAAAAACCTGAGAAATCCATCGCTTTCGTCATTTGCTAACGAATCGAATGTATTGCCAGATCGTCCCATTGGCCGCTTTTCTCTCTGAAACGGTTACATTTATCGTCTGGAAATTTGTGCCACGTGTTTGCAATATGTGGAAAAAACTGAAAACATCATATCAGAACACAAAAAAGCTTCTAAGAAGATGTAATCGAAAGTAGGAAGCAGTACTTTTAAGTTTTTGCTATCGGTTATTCACTTATTTGCAAGCTTTGGTGCATTGGACGTGAGCTATAACCTTAAGATTTTGCATGAAATTACCTCTGTACGCCACGTTGCACGGGAGAATGAGAAAAGTTTTCATATGTAGTAACACCATGAGAAATCCGCCCGTTTTCGTCATTTGCCATCGAATCGACTTAATGACAGATCGTCACACTGGTGGCTTTTCTCTCTGAAGTGGTTACATTCATCGTATGCTAAGTTATGTCGCTTGCCGCGGTATGCGCAGATACTAAAATCACTATAGTAGTCACAGAAGAAGCTTCTAAGAAGATGTAATTGGCCAGTAACAAGCAGTACTAGTCAAGTTCTAGTTATCGGTTACTCACTTATTTTCTGGCTTTTGTGCATTGGACATGAGCTAGGACCTTAAGATTTTGCAAGAAAGTACGTCTGTACGACACGTTGCACGGGAGAATGTGGAAAGCGTTCATATGTAGTAAAAACCTGAGAAACCCGATCGCTTTCGTCATTTGCTATCGAGTCGAATGTATTGCCAGATCGTCCCATTGGCCGCTTTTCTCTCTGAACAGGTTACATCCATCGTCTGCAAAATTATTTCGCGTGTTGCGGTATGGAAAAAAACTGAAAACATTATATTAGAACACAGAAAAAGCTTCCAAGAAGATGTAATCGCCAATAAGAAGCAGTACTATTCAAGATATAGTTATCGGTAATTCACTTATTTGCCGATTTTGGTATATTGGACATGACCGACGACCTATAGATTTCGCATGAAACGACGTCTGGAAATCACATTGCGCGCTGGAATGTGAAAACTGTTCATATGTAGTAAAAATTTGAGAGATCCGCCCGGTTTCGTCATTTGCCATCGAATCGACTTGATGCCAGATCGTCATATTGGCCGCTTTTCTCTCTGAAACAGTTACATTTATCGTCTGGAAATGTATGTCGCGTATTGCAATATGCGGAAGAAACTGAAAACATCATATTAGAACACAAAAAAAGCTTCTAAGAAGATGTAATCGAAAGTAGCAAGAAGAACTATACTATTGACTTATTTGCCGGCTTTGGTGCATTGAACATCAGTTCAAATGGCTCTGAGCACAATGGGACTCAACTGCTGACGTCGTTAGTCCCCTAGAACTTAGAACTACTTAAACCTAACTCACCCAAGGAGATCACACACATCCATGCCCCAGGCAGAATTCGAACATGCGACCTTAGCAGTCGCACGGTTGGACATGAGCTAGGACCTTAAGATTTTGCATGAAAGTACGTATGTACGCCACGTTGCACGGGAGAATATAAAAAATGTTCATATGTAGTAACAACATGAGAAATCCGCCCGTTTTCGACATTTTCCATTGAATCGACTTAATGTCAGATCGTCATATTGGCTACTTTTCTCTCTGAAACGGTTACATTTATCGTCTGTAAAGTTATGTCGCGTGTTGGGGTATGCGGAAAAAACTGAAAACATTATATTAGAACACAGAAAAAGCTTCAAAGAAGATATAATCATAAGTAGGAAGCAGTAGTATACATGCTTTAGTTATCGGTTATTCACTTATTTGCGCCTTGGTGCATTGGACATGAGCTAGGACCTTAAGATTATGCATGAGAGTACGTCTGTACGCCACGTTGCACGGGAGAATATAAAAAATGTTCATATGTAGTAACAACATGAGAAATCCGCCCGTTTTCGACATTTTCCATCGAATCGACTTAATGTCAGATCGTCATATTGGCCGCTTTTCTCTCTGAAACGGTTACATTTAGCGGCTGCAAAAGTATGTCGCGTGTTGCGGTATGCAGAAAAAACTGAAAACATCATATTAGAACACAGAAAAAGCTTCTAAGAAGATGTAATAGCCAATAAGAAGCAGTACTATTCAAGTTTAAATATCGGTTTATTCACTTATTTGCCGGCTTTGGTACATTGGACATGAGCTAAGATCTTAAGATTTTGCATGAAAGTACGTCTGTACGCCACGTTGTACGGGAGGATGAGAAAAGCTTTCATATGTTGTAACACCATGAGAAATCCGCCCGATTTCGTCATTTGCTATAAGAATCGACTTAACGCCAGATCGTCATATTGGTCGATTTTCTCTCTGAATCGGTCACATTCATCGTCTGCAAAGTTATGTCTCTTGCCGCGGTATGCGGAGACACTAAAAGCACCATAGTAGAACACAGAAGAAGCTTCTAAGAAGATTTTATCGGCCAGTAACAAGCAGTAGTAGTCAAGTTTTAGTTATCGGTTATTCACTTATTTGCCGGCTTTGGTACATTGCACATGACCGACGACCTAAAGATTCAGCATGAAACCACGTCTGGAAACCACGTTGCACGGGAGAATGTGGAAACTGTTCATACGTAGTAAAAACTTCAGAAATCCGCCCGCTTTCGTCATTTGCTATCGAATCGACTTTATTGCCACATCTTCACATTGGCCGCTTTTCTCTCTGAAACGGTTACATTTATCGTCTGCAAAATTATGTCGCGTGTTGCGGTATGCGGAAAAAACTGAAAACATTATATTAGAATACAGAAAAAGCTTCAAAGAAGATGTAATTGCCAGTAAGAAGCAGTACTATTCAAGTTTCAGTTATCGGTTTATTCACTTATTTGCCGGCTTTGGTGCATTGGACATGAGCTACGACCTTAAGATTTTGCATGAAAGTACGTCTCTACGCCACGTTGCACGGGAGAATGAGAAAAGTTTTCATATGTAGTAACACCATGAGAAATCCGCCCGTTTTCGTCATTTGCCATCGAATCGACTTAATGACAGATCGTCACACTGGTGGCTTTTCTCTCTGAAACGGTTACATTCATCGTATGCAAAGTTATGTTGCTTGCCGCGGTATGCGCAGATACTAAAATCACTATAGTAGTCACAGAAGAAGCTTCTAAGAAGATGTAATTGGCCAGTAACAAGCAGTACTAGTCAAGTTCTAGTTATCGATTACTCACTTATTTTCCGGCTTTTGTGCCTTGGACATGAGCTAGGACGTAAGATTTTGCAAGAAAGTATCTGTACGACACGTTGCACGGGAGAATGTGGAAAGCGTTCATATGTAGTAAAAACCTAAGAAACCCGATCGCTTTCATCATTTGCTATAGAGTCGAATGTATTGCCAGATCGTCCCATTGGCCGCTTTTCTCTCTGAACAGGTTACATCCATCGTCTGCAAAATTATGTCGCGTGTTGCGGTATGGAAAAAAACTGAAAACATTATATTAGAACACAGAAAAAGCTTCGAAGAAGATGTAATCGCCGATAAGAAGCAGTACTATTCTAGATTTAGTTATCGGTAATTCACTTATTTGCCGGGTTTGGTATATTGGACATGACCGACGACCTATAGATTTCGCATGAAACGACGTCTGGAAATCACATTGCGCGGGGGAATGTGAAAACTGTTCATATGTAGTAAAAATTTGAGAGATCCGCTCGGTTTCGTCATTTGCCATCGAACCGACTTAATGCCAGATCGTCACATTGGCCGCTTTTCTCTCTGAAACAGTTACATTTATCGTCTGGAAATGTATGTCGCGTATTGCAATATGCGGAAGAAACTGAAAACATCATATTAGAACACAAAAACAGCTTCTAAGAAGATGTAATCGAAAGTAGCAAGCAGAACTATACTATTGACTTATTTGCCGGCTTTGGTGCATTAAACATCAGTTCAAATGCCTCTGAGCACAATGGGACTCAACTGCTGAGGTCTTTAGTCCCCTAGAACTTAGAACTACTTAAACCTAACTCACCCAAGGAGATCACAAACATCCATGCCCCAGGCAGGATTCGAACCTGCGACCTTAGCAGTCGCACGGTTGGACATGAGCTAGGAGCTTAAGATTTTGCATGAAAGTACGTATGTACGCCACGTTGCACGGGAGAATGTGAAAAGTGTTCATATGTACTAACAACATGAGAAATCCGCCCGTTTTCGACATTTGCCATTGAATCGACTTATTGTCAGATCGTCAAATTGGCTACTTTTCTCTCTGAAACGGTTACATTTATCGTCTGTAAAGTTATGTCGCGTGTTGGGGTATGCGGAAAAAACTGAAAACATTATATTAGAACAAAGAAAAAGCTTCAAAGAAGATATAATCGAAAGTAGGAAGCAGTAATATACATGCTTTAGTTATCGGTTATTCACTTATTTGCCGCCTTGGTGCATTGGACATGAGCTAGGACCTTAAGATTATGCATGAGAGTACGTCTGTACGTCACGTTGCACGGGAGAATATAAAAAATGTTCATATGTAGTAACAACATGAGAAATCCGCCCGTTTTCGACATTTTCCATCGAATCGACTTAATGTCAGATCGTCATATTGGCCGCTTTTCTCTCTGAAACGGTTACATTTAGCGGCTGCAAAATTATGTCGCGTGTTGCGGTATGCAGAAAAAACTGAAAACATCATATTAGAACACAGAAAAAGCTTCTAAGAAGATGTAATAGCCAATAAGAAGCAGTACTATTCAAGTTTCAGTTATCGGTTTATTCACTTATTTGCCGGCTTTGGTACATTGGACATGAGCTTAGTTGTTAAGATTTTGCATGAAAGTACGTCTTTACGCCACGTTGCACGGGAGAATGAGAAAAGCTTTCATATGTAGTAACACCATGAGAAATCCGCCCGTTTTCGTCATTTGCCAAAAGAATCGACTTAACGCCAGATCGTCATATTGGTCGATTTTCTCTCTGAATCGGTCACATACATCGTCTGCAAAGTTATGTCTCTTGCCGCTGTATGCGGAGACACTAAAAGCACCATAGTAGAACACAGAAGAAGCTTCTAAGAAGATGTTATCGGCCAGTAACAAGCAGTAGTAGTCAAGTTTTAGTTATCGGTTATTCACTTATTTGCCGGCTTTGGTACATTGCACATGACCGACGACCTAAAGATTCAGCATGAAACCACGTCTGGAAACAACGTTGCACGGGAGAATGTGGAAACTTTTCATACGTAGTAAAAACTTCAGAAATCCGCCCGCTTTCGTCATTTGCTATCGAATCGACTTTATTGCCACATCTTCACATTGGCCGCTTTTCTCTCTGAAACGGTTACATTTATCGTCTGCAAAATTATGTCGCGTGTTGCGGTATGCGGAGAAAACTGAAAACATCATATTATAACACAGAAATATCTTCTAAGAAGATGTAGTAGCCAGTAAGAAGCAGTACTATTCAAGTTTTAGTTATCGGTTATTCCCTTATTTGTCGGCTTTGGTGCATTGGACAAGAGCTAGGACCTTACGATTTTGCATAAAAGTACGTCTGTACGCCAGAATACAGCATTTTCAGTTGTCAGACGGCTTCTAAAACCGAACTGTTCATTTGACAGCAAATTGTGTGATATCAAGTGATCAATTAACCTTACATGCAAAGCCTTTTCGGTAACTTTTGCAAACACTGATGGCATAGAAGTAGGTCTAAAATTATCTATATTATCCCTTTCTCCCTTTTCATAAAGCGGCTTTACTGATGAGTACTTTAATCGGTCAGGAAACTGACCAACTCTAAAGGAAAAATTGCAAATATGGCTAAATACAGGACTAACATGTGCAGCACAGTACTTTAATATGCTTCTAGGCACTCCATCATATCCATGAGAGTCCTTAGTCTTCAGTGATATAGTTATTGACTCAGTCTCTCTCTTGTTTGTATCACAGAGGAGTATTTCAGACGTCAATCTCAGAAAGGTATTTGCGAAGAAATTTGTATGATTTCCTGTTGAAACTAAATTTTTATTTAGCTTGATTGTGACTACTTCTAACATTTTGATATAATTCGCCCTATGTTCTACATGAAATCATTATCCCACTAGTCAGCCAACTGTGCTGTCTATTACTGCTAGTACCCCATTCAGAATGTTCTAATGGAAAACAACTCTGAAAGAGCATGAGAAATGTGCCATGGAAAGCATTGTATTTATCATCTGTATTATTGGCACTATAAACATCTTGCCACTCTTGTTCCTTGACAAGTTTTAAAAACACTCTATTGCTGTTGGATTGACTTTCCTACGTTCTTTGTAACTAAATATGACATTGGGTTGAGTACAAAAACCTTTTAGTGTTAAAATTTGTGCATTATGGTCTGAAAGGCCATTCCCTTTTTT
This sequence comes from Schistocerca gregaria, assembly GCF_023897955.1. Classification (NCBI taxonomy): domain Eukaryota; kingdom Metazoa; phylum Arthropoda; class Insecta; order Orthoptera; family Acrididae; genus Schistocerca; species Schistocerca gregaria. The sequence continues at coordinate 9,462,001 of NW_026061795.1, forward strand.
ACTAACAGGATGCCCATCTAGTATTGAAGAACGAATAAAAATATTGTCTATAATTGTGCTACTATTCGCCTGCACCCTAGTTTGAAAAAAAAAAAAACACAGTTGGCATCAGATCATATGAATTTAGGAGATCTACCAACATCATTTTTCTTGGGACCGAGCGAGGTGGCGCAGTGGTTAAGGCACTGGACTCACATTCGGGAGGACGACGGTTCAGTCCCGCGTTCAGCCATCTTGATTCAGGTTTTCCGTGATTTCCCTAAATCACTCCCGGCAAATTCTGGGTTAGTTCCTCTCAAAGGGCATGGCCGACTTCCTTCCCCATCCTTCCCTAATCCGATGAGACCAATGACATCGCTGTCTGGTCTCCTTCCCCAAACAACCCAACCCCCCTTTTTCTTGCACAATCATATACAAAATTAATATTGAAGTCGCCACATATAACTACTTTCTGGTACTTCCTACAAAGTGAATCAAGAACCCTCTCTAGCTTAAGCAAAAATGCTCTGAAGTTTGAGTTAGAGGCCCTATAAACACCAGCAATTAGAAGTTGAGTTTCACTAAATTCAACAAATGCTGCACAACTTTCAAATATCTGTTCAGTGCAGTGTCGTGATAAGTCTATGGACTCAAATAACGTACTGTTTTTTATGTACGGAGACACATCCCCACCCCGCAAGGAACTCCTTGAGAAACAGCCAGGTAATATGTAGCCTGGTAAAGGAAGCCTATAAATTATCAATTTATTGAAGTGGTGCTCTGATATACAAATAATTTCAGCGTTAACATCTGTTAGCAGTTCACTAACTTTATCTCTAATAACTCTTATATTCTGATGAAATATGCCAATTCCTTCTCTACTTGGAAACATTACATCCTCTGGAGGAGAGCCCTTAGAGGCACGCCGGCCGCGGTGGTCTTGCGGTTCTAAGCGCTCAGTTCGGAACCGCGCGACTGCTACGGTCGCAGGTTCGAATCCTGCCTCGGGCATGGATGTGTGTGACGTCCTTAGGTTAGTTAGGTTTAATTAGTTCTAAGTTCTAGGCGACTGATGACCCCATATGTTAATTTGCATAGTGCTCAGAGCCATTAGAACCATTTTTGAACCTTAGAGCCACTTCCTTTAAGCTGGTATACCAATCAGCTGACTTCTGTATTAAAAAGGTGCAGCTCTAACACCAAATACTACAGGAATTTTTCCATGAGTGACACCACTACCGCCACCACCACCCACTACACTGTCACCTATAAGCTTAGGTAGCCTCTCCTTCGCATACCTATTGAGGTGCAGGCCATGCCTAGTGAAACCCCATCTACTGATAGACCCAACTGGCACCACTGAGATGTGATCCATGCCCTCTCCCATCAGTGCACTCCCCAGCCCCACAATTACGCCCCCAACAGCCGCATTAAGGTGTGGCCGATCATTATGCTGAAACAGTTGCACGAAAAGCACATTAGTGCCACCAGTTTGAGTAGCTATCTTAACCAAGTCACCACTGACATCATACCCCCTGTCCCTATTGCGACTGCTCCCAGCACCACCCACTATCACTACCTGATCCTCCTTTGTAAAATTCTTACATAACTCCCCTATTCTTTCAGCCACCTGAGCCAACCCTGCATTAGGCTTCACAATGCTTGTGACCTGGTACTCACTCCACAAAACTTCTTGCAAATGCTGGCCCACACCTCTACCCGGTAACTACCTAGCAGCAGAACCTAGGCCTCCTAATTGCTGAGGACGGCTGCAAGTTACCTCCATATACAGCTACACGAGGCTCCTCTCCGCTCAACTTTGACAGTTTGTCGTATCTATTGCATGTATGCAAAGTAAAACTGTCTGACTACCTCCTTTTCCTATCTATCTTCTTGTCAACTGCCAGTTCCCATTCCCCAGCACCCTTCACCCTCCTCAACTTATCTAGTTCCTCCTTTGCGCATTGTAACTGCACCTGAAGGGCACAGATCTTACGCTCCTGCTCCTCTATTAACTTGTTTCTATTACAGATTCTACATTCCCAGGACAGGATCACCCTCAAATGACCACTGGCTTCCCCACCGCATTCCCCCCAATGAAAATACTTTGAACAAATCCCACAGCTTAATCCACTACTTACAAACCTACGACATAGCAATCACTTCTCACTCACGATAAAATTTTACAGTTACTAAAAAAAACTATACGTCTACGTTACCAAAGTTCAGTTACAAAAGCAGCACTATTTAAGAACTAACAACTATTGTCTCGAAATTCTCTGCCTACTAAGAAAGCAGCTACTTGTATTAATACTACTACAACACAGCCGATACCAATACCAGCAAAACTTCACAAAATTATTGGCTAAAACCAAAAAATTTAAACTAAACGCCAGTTGAAAACTAAAGCACGAAATTTACTAAACGACTTCAACACACTGAAAACTCTATAAAACACAGCGAGCGAACGATTACAAGAGTTTATTAAGTCATTATTTCGCCAAAAATGGCAAGCAACACCACTGCAATCTATTCAGTTTAATAACGTATTACAGAGCACAAACAAGTTCGTCAGTACTTAGCTTATAACCGCTGCAGATGCAGTGCACGCCGCAAAATGTAAACACGCTGATGAGGCGCGAGGCTTAGACGAACCATGGAAGCACACTTACACATAATAGACCACTCGAGTCAATACCACAGGAAGAAACACTGAGATAAATGAATATCCACTAATAATTTGCTTTTACGGCAAAAATAATAACACAAAAAAACTTTAAAATACGTAAATGAAGTCTAAAATTTATAAAACATTAACAAGCTATTTCAACTGCAGTGCAGCTCACGTGACGTCACACCCATGATGATCTGCCCCCCCCCCCCCCCCCCCCGGGGAAGGTGGCTATCTACCCCACCTTCGAAATATGCCTATCTATCCCCCTCAAAAGATATCTACCGAGCTACCCATCCATGGAAGATCTCTGTCAACCTGCACCGCCCCTCCCCCTCAGATGATGTCTGTGTACCTACCCACACCCTTGGAATATGTCTGTCTACCTAAATCCCCCCCCCCTTAGAATATGTATGACTACCTACCCCTCCCCACAGAATATGAATGTCTACCTACCCCACCCCTCGGGAGATGTCTGTGTACCTACCCCTCTCAGATGATATCTACCTACACCTCCCACATCGGAAGATTTCATACTACCTCTACCCCATCGAAAGCTGTCTGTCTCTCATCGCCCCACCACCTAATATGTAATTCTACCTACTTGCTCCTTATAAAATGTCAGTCTACGTAACTCTCCACAGGAGATGTCTGTCTACCTGCCCCCTCGTCAGATGTCTGCCTACCTCACCCCCCTAAGGAAGATGTTTGTCCACCTACCTCACCCTGTGAAGATGTCTATCTATACCCCCACAAAAACTCTCTCCCCACCTCGTAAGATGTCTATCACCCTGAAAGATGTCTCTCAACACCTCCCCCCCCCACACACACTAAGGAGAAGTCTATCTACCTACCTGCCCTCTCGGAATTTGTCTGCCTACCTATCCCAACCCCTACTCAGCCCCCCCACTCGGAAGTTGTTTACCCCTGTCTCGGAAGATGTCTAGAGACCCCCAAACTTTGGAAGGTGTCTTCCAGCCCCTCAGGCGATGTCTGTCTACCCCCCCCCCCCCTCAGAAGATGTCTGTCAGCATACCAACCACCCTGGAATTAGTCTGTCTACCTACCAACTGCCTCGGAATATATCTGTCTACCTCCCACCTCGGAAAATGTCTTCCAAACACAGTCTCAGAAAAGCCCAGTCTACCAAATGCCAAATTTCAACCCCCAGAAGATTTCTATCCAACCCCCCCCCCCCACTCGGAATATGTCTATCTACCTCCACTCTTGGTAGCTATCTACACCCCCCTCTCAGAGAATCTCTAACCCCACTCTCATAGGATGTCTACCTACCCTCACCACCATTCGAAGATGTCTACCCCTTGGAGGATGTCTACTCCACCTGGAATATGTCTGTCTACCCACGTTGGATGATGTCTGTCTATCTACTCAGCCCCCCTGGGAAGATGTCTGTTAAACTACCACCCCTTGGAATTTGTTTATCTATCATTACCTGCACAAAATATGTCCATCAACCTACAATCTCCTTCTGAAGATGTCTGTCTACCTACAGCTCCCGCTTGGAAGATGTCTGTCTACCTACAACCCCTCAGAAGACGTCTGTCTACCTATCTCCACATCAGAAAATGTCTCTCATCTCCCCACCCTTGGAATATGTCTGTCTACCTACACTCCCCATCGGAAATCTCTGTCTACCTAAGCTCCCTCAAACCATGTCCGATTAGCTGTCCACCCCGGAAGATGTCTGTCTACCTACCCAACCATCAGAAGATGTCTGTCTACCTACCCCTCCCCCTCGGAAAATGTCTGTCTCTCATCCCCCTACCCTGAGTATATGTCTGTCTACTTACCTGCCCCCCCCCCCCCTTGGAAAGATCTCTGTATACCTAAACCCAGCCCTCAGAAGATGTATGACTACCTACCCCTTCCATTGGAAGATGTATGTTTTCCAACCCTCCCTTCGGAATATTTCTGCCTACCTACCATCTATCACAAAGGATGTCTGTCAGCCTACAATTCCTTACTGGTGTCTGTCTACATACCCACCCACACTCGGAAGAAGTTTGTCTACCTGCCACTCCTTAGGAAATGTTGGTCTACCAAACCCCTTAGAAGATGTCTGTCTACCTATACACCTCTGATAAGACTGTCTACCTAACCCCCTCTGTAGATGCCTGTCTACCTACCCCCTTGGAATATGTCCGTCCTCCTACAACTCTTCAGAATATGTCTGCCTAACTACCCCCCTCTCGTAAGATATCTGTCTACATATCCCCCCCCCCCCCGCATGATCTGTCTACCTACCCCCTTCCCCTGTCATAAGATGAATGTCTACCTAAACCCCTCAGAAGATGTATGCCTATCTACCCCCTTCAAATGATTCGATTTTATCCCTCCTGTGGGAGATATCTGTCTCCCTACCCCTACCTCTGAGGATATCTGTCTGCCTACCCAACACCCCCCCCCCCCTCTCGGAAGTTGTTAAACTACCACTCCTCTGGGAAGATATCTACTCCCACATCAGAGAATGTCCACACCCCTCTTGGAGGATGTCTGTATACCAAAACGCATACTTTGGAAGATGTCTCCCCCCCTTTGAAAGATGTCTGTCTACCATGAACACCCCACAGAAGATGTCTGAGTACTGAACTCACCCTCAGAATATATCTCCTCCTTACCTACCCCCCCTCCCTTGGAATATGTCTGTCTACCTACCCATTTCCCATAAGAAGATGACTGTCTACCTTATTCCCCTCAGAAGGTGTATGTCTACATGCCACACCTTGGAACATGTCTGCCTACCTAAAACCCTCGGAAGAGGTCCATCTACCTCGCATCTTGGAAGATATTTATTTACACCCCTCTTGGAAGATATCTACCCCTGTGTTGGAGGATGACTACCTCCCTCTCGGATGATGTCTACCCTCTCTCTGAAATGTCTGTCTACATACCCTCCTCTCAAAAGATATTTCTCCTCCCTCAGATGATGTAAGTCTATCAACCCTCAAATGGAAAATGTCTGTCCTCCTAATCCCCCTCGGAAGATGTCTGTATACCTACCCACCTGTCTGTCTACGTACCCCCACTCCCATGATGTCTGTCTACCTCCCCCTTAGGTATATGTCTGTATACCTACACCCGTTCGGAAGATGTCTGTATACCAAACACTCCTCCGAAGATGACTATCTACCTACCCTGCCTCAGAAGGTGTCAGTCTACCTAACCCCTCGTTGGAAGATGTCTGTCTACAAAACTTCACTGGGAAGATGTCTGCCTACCTACAAATCCCACAACAGAAGAGGTCTGTCTACCTACTTACACCCCTTGGAAGATGTCTCTCTACATCCCTCCAGTCATAAAGTATTGTCTACCAACCCATACTTCTGAATATGTCTGTCAGCCTACCCCAGAAGATGATTGTCTAATTACCCCCTCATCTGAAGATGTCTGTCTACCTAGACCCCACGTGGAAAATGTATGTCTATGTACACCCCTCGGAAAATGTCTGTCTCCCTACACCCCCTCAGAAGATGTGTGTCTACCTACATGAACTTTTGTATGATATCTGTCTACGACGCCCGCACTTGGAAGATGTTTGTCTACCTACCGCACCCATTGGAATATGTCTGTCTATGTACCCACCAACCATCGGAAGATGTATGTCCACCTACACATCCCCCTCGGAAGATGTCTGTCTACCTACACTCATCAGAAGATGTTGTCTACTTTCCACCATCGGAAAATGTCTCTCTACCTACCCCTCTTGGCAAACGTCATTCTACGCCACCCCTCTGAAGAGGTCAGTTTACCTACAACCCCCCAGAAGAAGTCTGTCTAACTACCCCCCCTCTCGAAAAATGTCTATAGTCACCCTGCCTCGGACAATGTCTCTCTGCCTACGCCCCATCATGGAAGATGTCAGTCTACCCACCCACCCATCAGAAGAAGGCTGTCTAAACCATCCCCTCACATGATATGTCTGCCTACCAACCCCCTATTGGAAGATGTCTGGCTACCTACCCCACCCCACATCTGAAGATGTCTGTCTACCAACCCTCCACTTGGAAGATATCTGTCCTCCTACAACCCCTCAGAAGATGCCAGTCTACATAAACCCTCTCAGACATTATCTGCCTAAATACCCCTCCTCGGATGGTTTCTGTCTACCTACACCCACAACCCGTCATAATATGAATGTTTACCTAAACCCCTCAGAATATGTATATTTATCTACCACACCTTGAATGATTTGTCTCTATCTTATCCCTATCTCGGAAGATGTCTGTCTCCCAACCCACCCCCTCTGAGGATGTCTGTATACCTACCCCCCTTCTCGAAAGTTGTCTGTGTACATTCACCACACATTTAAACATGTCTATCTATGTACCTCCTCTCGGAAGATATCTATCTATTGCCGCCATGGAAGAAAAGTATCTCCCCCCTCTCGGAAGATGTCAATCTACCACTCCTCTCAGAAGATATACACTCCCCATCTGAGAATGTCTACATCCTCTCTCGTAGGATGTCTGTCTACCAAACTGCATCCTTTAGAAGGTGCTTCCCACCCCTTGGAAGATGTCTGTCTTCCAACACCCCCCTCCACCCCTTGGAAGATGTCTTTCTACCGCACCCAGGCTCAGAAGATGTCTCCATACCTAACACTCCTCGGAAGATGTCTTTCTACCTACCCCCCCCCCCCCCCAATCAGAAGATGACTGTCGACGTTATCCCCCTCACAGAATGTCTAGACCCCTCTCGGAGGATACTGCTTACCAAACTGCATCCTTTAGAAGATGTTTCCCACCCCTTGAAAAATATCTGTCTTCCAACACCCCCCCTTGGAAGTTGCCTGTCTACCGAATCCAGCCTCAGAAGATGTCTCCATACCTACCACCACTCGGAAGATGTCTGTCTACCCACCCACCCCTATCAGAAGATGACTGTCGACGTTATCCCATTCAGAAGATGTCTGTCTACATACCCTCCCTCAGAAGATGTCTGCCTAGCTAAGACCAGTGGAAGATGTACAACTGCCTCCCATCTCGGAAGACATCTACTCCCCCTCTCGGAGGATGACTATCTCCCTCTCCGAGGATGACTACCTCCTCTCTGAAGATGTCCGTCTATGTACCCTCCCCTCAAAAGATGTCTCTCCCCCCTCAGAAGATTTATGTCTACCAACCCCCACATGGAAAATGTCTGTCCTTCTAACCTCCTTGGATGATGTCTGTGTACCTACCCAACTGGAAGATGGCTGTCTACCTACCACCACTCGGGACATGTCTGTCTACCTTCCCCCTAGGTATATGTCTGTATACCTACACCCCTTCGGAAAATGTCTGTCTACCTACCCCATCACTTCAGAAGATGTAATTCTACTTACCACACATCGGAAAGTGTCAGTCTACCTATGCCCCACCCTCAGAAACTATATGTCTACCTTGCCCCTTTGGAAGATGTCAGTTTACCAACCCCACTCAAAAGATGTCTGCTTACCTACTCTCCCATCGAAAGATGTCTTTCTACCTACCCCCTCTCGGAAGATTTTGTCTACCCCCTCTCTGAGATGTCATTCTACACCCACTTGGAAGATGCCTATCTAAACCCCTGGGATGAAATCCCTCCCTCTAAAAATGCCTACCTAAACCCTTCCACATCGGAAGATGCCAATCTAGCCCCCGTCAGCTGATGCCTACCAACACCCACCTCATAAGATTATCTATCCATACCTTCCTCGGAAGAGGTGTATCTACCCCCTCAGAAGATGTGTATCTGCCCCCATCCTTGGAAAATGTCTATCTACCCCCTCAGAAGCTGTCTCTCTACCCCCCCTAGGAAGACGTCTACCCCCCTTCAGAAGATTATCTACCCAGCCCAGGCGGAAAATATCTGTATCCCTCCACTAGGAAGGTGACTATCAACCAACACCTCAGAAGATGTCTATCTACCCCACCCACAGATATCTACACCCACTGGAAGATACCTATCCCCACCTCAGAAGATGTCTATCCCCCAGGCGGATGTCTATAACTCACCTCATGAAAGATGCCTGTCTATCAACCCCCTCCTCTCAGGATATGTCTGACTACCTACCCCACCCCTGTTAAGATTTCCATCTAGCCCCTCCTCTCAGAGAACATTTATCCTAGACTCAGAAGATTTCTACAGCCTCCCTTCATTTGGAATGTGTCTACTGCCCATTCTGAATATGTTTGTCTACCTCCAAATTCTAGGAAGATGTCTGTATGTCTGTCTACCTCACAAACTCGGGACAAGTCTATCTATCCCCGCTATGGAAGAAATCTATCTAACCCCCTCTCGGAATATGTCTATCTACCCTCCTTGCCAAAGACATCTACACCCCATCTTCGAGGAGCTCTATCCCCCCATCATGAAAGATGCCTGTTTATCTACCCGAACCCATCAGAAGATGTAAGTGTACATACCATCACTTCCCACAGAAGATGTCTGTCTACTTACCGACATTTCTTGGAAGATGTCTGTCTACCGACCCCCCCCCCCCCAACCTTTGAAGATGTCTGACAACTCACCTCCCCCCATGGAAGAATACTATCTCCCCCCTCCCAGAAGATGTCAATCTACTCTCCCCCTCGAAAATATCTCCCGCCCCCCCGGAAAATGTCTACCTCCCTCTCAAAGGATATCTGTTTACCTATTTGGCCCCAATCGAAAAATGTCTCCCCCCTTGGAAACTGTCGGTCTACCAATCCTCCCCCTTGAAGACGTCTGACTAAGAAACAACCACTCAGAAGATGACTGTCTAACTACCCCTCCTTGGAATTGTTTGTCTACCATTATCACCACAGAAAATGTCTCCCCCCCTCTTGGAGGATGTCTGTCTACCTACCACCCTTCAGAAGATGTCTGACCATGTACCCTGCTTTGGAATATGTCTGTCTACCTACCCCTCGCGGAAGATGTGTGTCTTCCTACCTCCCCACAGAAGATGTAGGTAAACAGATATCTTTCAAGAGGGAGTAGGTACACAGACATCTTGCAAGGGAGTGGTATGTAGACAGAAATTACCAAGGGGTGGGGAATAATTAGACAGACTTCTTCCGAGGGGGGGGTAGGTATACATACATTTACTGAGTGTTCGTAGGTAGACAATCTTCTGAGGGGGTAGGCACAAAGGCACCTTTCGAGGGGGTTGGTAGACAGACATCTCCCATTGGTGGATTGGTAGACAGCCATCTTCTGAGGGGCGTACGTAGACAGACATCATCTAGAGGGGTAAGTAGACCAACATCTTCCAAGGGGGGTAGGTAGACAGACATCTTCTGAGGGTGTAGGAAGACAGACATCCTCGGAGGATGGGGGCAGGGGGTAGGTAGATAGACATCATCTGTGGAGGTGTGGATAAACAGACATCTTCTGAGGGGTAGGTAGACAGACATTTACTGAGTTGTGTTGTAGGTGGACACATATCTCCCAAAGGGGGGGGGGGGGGGAGGGATAGGTAGACAGAGACTTTCCTGGTGGGTGGTTTGAGAATCTCCTGAAGGGGGGTTGGTAAACAGACTTCTTCTTAAGGGGGTAGGTACACAGACATCTACTGTTGGTGCGGGACAAATAGACATAATTCTTCTGAGGCTGGGGATGATAGACATCTTCCGAAGGAGGGCACGTAGACAGACATTTTCCAAGTTGGGCAGACTGACAGACATCTTCCGGGGAGTAGAAAGACATAGATGTTCCAAGGGTGGTAGGTAGACAGACATCTTCTGTGGGGGAGTAGATTGCCAGACATCATCTTAGTTTGGGTATGTAGACAGACATCTTCCAAGGGGAGGGAGTATATAGGAAGATACCTTCTGAGGGGGATGATAGACATCTTATGGGAGTAGGTAAACAGACATAGTTGATAGACATATACATTCAGAGGGGGTAGTTAGACAGACATCTTCTGAGTGGTGGAAAATAGACCACTTCCAAGGGGGAGGTAGGCATCTTCCTAAGTGAGCGGGCAGGTTGCCTGACATCTTCCATGGGGTAGGTAGCCAATCATCTTCCAAAGATGGGTTGGGTAGGCAGATATATTCAATGGGGGGTAGGTAGACAGACATCTTCTGAGATGGTAGTAGATAGACATTTCTGAGTTGGGGTAGAAAGGCATTGTCCAAAGTGGGTAGATAGGAATCTTCCGTGTGTGGATGGGGTAGGTAGACAGACATTTTCTGAAAGGGGTGCATCTTCTGTATGGGGGTAGGTAGACAATCATCTTCTGAGGGGAAGATGGGTACAGAGACATTTTACTGGGGGTAGGTAGACAGACATCTTCAAGGGGGTAGGTAGACAGACAACTGGGGGGGGGGGGTTGTTAGACAGACATGTTCTGAGGGGTTTTTAAGTAGACAGACATCTTCTGAGCAGGGGTAGTAGACATACAGCTTCAGAGGATGAGGGATATGTAGACAGATATCTTCTAAGGTAGCTTAGGTAGAGAGACAATTAGTGAGGGGGTAGGTAGACAGACATTATCCGAGGCTGGGTTGTAGGTAGACAGAAATAATCTGAGGGGTGTAGTTAGACAAGTATTTTCTGAGGCTAGGGGTATGTAGACAGACATTGTCCATGGGGATAGTTAGACACACCTTCTGAGGTATGGGGAGTAGGAAGACTGACATTTCCTGAGGATGGTAGGTAGGGTGTCACTTTCGAAGGGGGGGGGGGGGGTAGTGAGAGAGACTTCATAAGAGGTGGGGGATGTTGGTAGATAGACATGTTCTGAGGGAGGTAGGTAGATAGACATGTTCAGAGGGAGGGGTGGTAGAAAGCAATATTCCGAATGAGTGTAGGTAGACATACATATTCCGAGGGGTGGTTGGTAGGCAGACATCTTTTGAGGTGGGGTAGGTAGGCAGTCGTTTTCTGAATTTGGGTCCGTTGACAGACATCTTCCAAGAGAAGTGGGTATGAAGGCAGATATCTTCGTGGGGGGGAGCTAGGTAGCCAGACGTCTTCCGAGGGTGTTGGGTATGTAGGCATACATCTTCAAGGGCAGTTGGTAGACCAATATTTTCCAATGGGGGTAGGTAGACACACATACTACGAGTGGTGGTAGGTAAACACATCTTCCATGGGGTAGGTAGACAAACATCTTCCGAGGTGGGGTTGGTAGACATTCATTATCTGGGGTGTAGGTAGACTAACATTTTCGAGAGGGGTAGGACAGATATCTTCTGAGGGTGGTGTATTGGACAGACATCTTCCGAGGGGGTGTAGATAGACAACTTATGTAGGTGGTGGACAGATAACTGCTGACTGTGAGGGGGGGGTAGGTAGACATGTTCCAAGGGTACGGTAGATAGATATACTACTTCTGAGGGGGTGGTAGGTAGACAGACATCTTCTGAGAGGGGGCTGGTAGACAGATATTTTCTGTGAGGTGTTATAGGTAGACAGAAATCTTCCAAGGGGGGGTAGGTCGACTGACATTTTCTGAGGGGGCAGGTAGACAGACAACTTCTGGGGGGTAGATAGACATACATGTTCAGTTTGTGTGCATAAACAGAGACCTTCTGAGGTGGGTTAGGTTGGCAGCTATCTTATTAGTTTTGGCATGTAGAGGGAAGAGTATTGGTAGACAGGTATCTTCCGAGGGGGTATGTAGACTGACATTGTCTAAGGGAGTTAGGTAGACATACACATTCCACAGGCAGATAGATAGACAGACATCTTCTGAGGGGGGTTAGGTAGCCATACATCTTCCGACAGGAGAGTTGGTGGACAGACACCTTCCAAGGATGGGGGGTAGGTAGACAGATATTTTCCAAGCGAGATTTAGGTAGACAGGCATTTTCCAAGGAGGGGTAGGTAGACAAACATCTTCCGAGGATGGTTGGGGTAGGAAGACAGACAGTGTGGGGTAGGTAGACAGACATCTTATTAGAGGGTGTATGTAGACAGACAGTATCCGAGGGCAGGTTGTAGGTAGACAGATATCTTACAGGGGGTGGGGTAGGTAGGCACGTATTTTCCAAGGCTGAGAGTATGTAGATAGACATAGTCCCGGTGGGCAATTAGACCGATATCTCCTGAGGGAGGGTAGGTACACAGACATCTTCAGAGTGGGAGGACAGGTAGACAGACACCTTCTAAGAGTGGGATGATAGACATCTTTCCAACTGGGAAAGATAGACATTTTACGAGGGGGGGGAGTAGACATACATCCTCCATGAGGTGGTAGAAACACATATTATGAGGGGGGGGGGGTAGGTAGAAAGATTTCTTATAAGGTGGGGTAGGTTGGTAGACATCTTCTGAGGTTGAGTATGTAGGCACCAAGGGTAGAGGATATGAAGACATATATCTTCCGAGGGGGGGGGGGGCAAGGTAGACAGAAATTCTCTAACAGAGGGATGATAGACTTCTTCCGAGGGGGGTAGGTATGCAGACATCGTATGAGGGGGTGTAGGAAGACATACATATACCAAGGCAGGGTAGGTAGACAAAAATCTTCTGAGGGCGGTTGGAAGATAGACCTCTTCTGAGGGGCGAATGGAATACATACATCTTCCGAGGGGGTAGGAAGACAAAGTCCTCCAAGGGGGGGGGGGGGAGATGAACAGACATCCACCAAGGGGGTTAGATGGATGGTCATCTTCTGTTGTAGTGGGAGGGGGCAGGTAGGCTTCCATCTTCTGGGTGGTCAGTAGACAATCATCTTCTGAGTTGTGGTTCAGTAGGCAATCATGTTCAGAGGGGGGTAGGTAGACAGACATCTTCCGAGGTGGGATGATAGACATCTTCCAAAGGGGTGGAAAGTAGACAGGCATTTTACAAAGTGGGGTGCAGGTGGACTGACATCTCCCATGCATTAGGTGGAAAATCATATTCCGAGGTCGGGTTCGATATACAGACATATTCCGAGGGAGGTGGTAGGTAGACAGCCATCTTCCGAGTGGGGATAGGTAGACATACTTTTCCCGAGAGGGGGTTGGGTAGACAGGCATTTACCGAGGGGATGGGGGGTAGGTAGATAGACATCTTCTGAAGGGGGGTAGGTAGACAGACATCTCCCGAGGAGGGGTGGTAGACATACAACTTTCGAGGGGCGGTAGGTAGACAGACATTTTCTGTTGGAGGGGTTGATTGACAGGCATCTTTCAGAAGTGAGGGGTGCTGGTAGACTGAAATCTTCCGGGGGTAGGTAGACAATCATCTTCTGAGGGGGTGTTGGGTAGACAGATATCCTCCGGGTTTTGGTAGACATAAATATTCCAAGGTGGGCAGATAGACAGACATTTTCTGAGGGAGGGCCAGGTTGACAGACATCTTCAAATGGCGGGTTGGTAGACACACAACTTATGAGTGGGGGCGTAGGTAGAGAGACATGTCCGGAGGTGGGGTAGGTAGACATACATGTTCCGAGGGGAGTGGTGGCTAGTCATACATATTCCGAGTGTGTGTTTATGTGGGCAGACATCTTCCAAGAGGGGCTAGGTAGACAAACATCTTCCAAGGGGGGGGGGGGGGGGGTAAGTAGACAGACATCTTCCATGTGGGGTATGTAGACAGACATATTCTGACAGGGTGAGGCAGGCATATACCGTGGTTCGGTAGATAGACAGGCATCTTCGAGGGGGTGCTAGGTAGACATACACCTTCCGAGGGTAGTGGTAGGAAGTCATACACCTTCCAAAGCGGTTTTTTCGGTTGTCAAATGTCTTCCAAGAGGGGGGTCTGCACACATACATCCTCCGGGGATGGGAGGAGGGTTTGACAGAGATCTTCGGAGGTGGGGTAGTCAGTTACACATCTTTTGAAGTGGGTGTAGGTAGGCAGACACCTTCTAAATGGCGGTACCTAGGAAGATAGGCAGACATCTTCGGGGGGGGGAGGTAGGTAGACAGACAGTTTCTGATTGTGAGAATGGTGGTGGTGGTGGTTAGTGTTTAATGTCTCGTCAACAACGAGGTCATTAGAGACGGAGCGCAAGCTCGGGTTAGGGAAGGATTGGGAAAGAAATTGGCCGTGCCCTTTCAGAGGAACCATCCCGGCATTTGCCTGAAACGATTTAGGGTAATCACGAAAAACCTAAATCAGGATGGCCGGAGACGGGATTGAACCGTCGTCCTCCCGAATGCGAGTCCAGTGTGCTAACCACTGTACCACCTCTCTCGATGTGTGAGAATGGTAGACAGACAGATAGTGTGGGAGATCAGAGACAGTCATATTCTGAGGGTGGGGTATGTAGACAGCCATCTTCTGAGGGGGTAGATAAGAGTCTTCTGAAGGTGATGGAGAGATAGTCATCTTCCAAGTGCAGGTAGATAGGAATCTTCTGAGTTGGGGTAGCTTCCGAGCTAGGCGATAGATAGGCATCTTCACAGGGGGGGATGTTAGATTGGCATGTTATGGGGTGGGGGGGGGCGAGTAGACAAACATCACCCGATAGGTGGTATGTATAGAGACATCTTCCATGGAGTAGAAGGTAGGCAGACATCTTCTGAAGGGTGGGGTAGGGAGACAGACATCATCAGAGCAGTAGTAGGTAGACAGACATTTTCCGAAGGGGGTGTATGTAGACAAATATTTTCTTAGATGGAGGGTAGCTGGGCAGACATCTTCCAAGGGGTGGGGAGGGGGTAGGTAGACAGGCCTCTTCCAAAGGTGTGTAGGTAGACAGACATCTTCCAAGAAGGGGTATGTAGGCAAACATCTTCTGAAGGGTGGGTTAGGGAGACAGGCATCATCCACGTGCGGAGTAGGTAGAGAGTGATCTTCTGAGGGGGGTGGGGGATGTAGATAGAAAGACATATTTTGAGAGGCTGGTAGGTAGGCAGACATGTTCCAAACGAGGGGGGGGGGGGTTAAGTAGACAGGTATCTTCCGAGGGTGTGTAGGTAGACAGTCATCTTCTGAGGGGGGAGGGGGTGGGAAAACTGACGTTTTCCGGTTGGGGGGATAAGTAGAGAGTCATCTTCTGAGGGGGAAGTGGGTAGACACACATTTTCCGAAGGATTGAGTAGGTAGGCAGACATATTACGAGGGCGGGGGGGGGGGGGGGTGGCGGGTGTACGTAGACAGTCATCTTACGAGGGGGGAGGGGGGTAAAAAGACAGGCATGTTCCAAGGTCCTCTATCAACTGCAAGACACCAGAACCGGCCTACAGTTGAATTTTCGATACCTAAAACTTGAGTAGTACTACTTCTTACCTGCCGATTGCATCAAATTAGAAGCCCCTATTTTGTTGTTTGTGGTGCGACCGCATACCTCAGCACATGACGTAAGTTTCCAGATGTATATGTAAACAGTTCCGTGAGCAAAGCTGCCACTGCGACGATCTGGCATTACGATTAGGCGCGTGAGTGCGTGTGAAATCGCTCTCTAAGTTTTCATACATTTATAGGTTTCAGATACATATTTTAACGGTTTTTGTGATAATATTTACTATATAAGATACTTATTAATGGTTTCTTCATTCACCTCCGCCTTTCTTGGGTTGTGACCTGATATTTGCGAGTGTTTCGTATCGAGCAACTTAACTTCTTACCTGTGTTTACATTCCGCGCTGACCAGTTGCAGCTGTAGCGGCGCATCCAAAGCTAAGTACTAATTAGTTGTTTGTGTATAGTGGTTTATTTTGGAACTTTAGTAGTCTTCAATCGGTGTTCTTGTTGTTTCCTGGTGAAATAATTTCAGAAGAAATTGTCGCGAACTGTTTTCAGTTTCGTTACTGTGCCATTAGACGTTTGATAATCTTTCTGATTTACCTTTTGTTTTATTTGCTGTCGATAAATACTGTTAATAATAGTAGCTACTTCCCTTGTACAGCAAGATTATGATTATTGTAGTCAGTTTTTTAACAGATTCTTATTGTACTAAAGGAACTTAAATAAATGCGAAAGGTTTTCTTAGGTTTTTAATATATATTAACACGTTTCACATTTCCCCGTGCAACGTGACGTTCAGACCTCGTTTGATGCAAAAGCTTGAGGTCCTCGATCATTTCCAAGGCACCAAAGCCGGCTAATAAGTCAGTAATCGATAGCTAAAACTTGAATTGTACTGCTTCTTACTGGCCGAATACATCTTCTTAACACCTTCTTCTGTCTTCTACTGTGGTGCTTTTAGTGTCTCCGCAAACCGCAGCAGACGACATAAGTTTGCAGACTATAAATTTAACCGTCTCAGAGCGTAAAGCGGCCGATGTGACGATCTGCCAATAAGTCGATTCGTCAGCAAATGAAGAAAACGGTCGGATTTGTCAGGTTTTTACTACAAATGGACACTTTTCACATCATCCCGTGCAACGTGGCGTCCAGACCGCGTTTCATGCAAAATCTTAAGGCCCTAGCTCATGTCCAAGGTACCAAAGCAGGCTAATAAGTCAATAAATGATAACTAAAATTTGAATTGTACAACTTATTACTGGTTCTTTCTCGCTGATTACACCAACAGAGAAGCTTCATCTGTGTTCTACTGTGATGCTTTGACTGTCTCCGCATAACGCAGCACGCGACATAAGCTTGCAGATCTGGCAATTAGTCGATTAAATAGAAAATGACGAAAACGGGAGGATTTCTCAGGTTTTTACTACATATGAACACTTTTCACATTCTCCCGCGCAACGTGGCAGACAGACCTCGTTTCATGAAAAATCTCAAGGTCATAGCTCATGTACAAATAACCAAAGCCGGTTAATAAGTCAATAATAGATAAGTAAAATGTGAATTGTAATGCTTCGTACTGGCAGATTACATCTTCTGAGAGTCTTCTTCTGTGTTCTACTATGGTTCTTTTAGTGTCTAAGCATAGCGAAGGACACGATATAGTTTTGCAGAAGATAAATATAACCATTGCAGAGAGAAAAGCGGCCAATATGACGATCTGGCATTAAGTCGATTCGATATCAAATGACGAAACCGGCCGAATTTGTCAGGTTATTACTACATATGAACACTTTTCACATTCTCCCGTGCAACTCGGCTGCTAGTCCTCCTTTCATGCAAAATCTTAAGGTCCTAGCTCATGTCCAAGGCACCAAAGCCGTCTAAAAAATCAGTAATCGATAACTTAAACTAGAATTGTACTGCTTCCTTTAGGGTATCACACCAACTTAGAAACTTCTTCTATGTCCTATTATGGTGCTTTTAGTGTCTCCGCATACTACAGCACGCGACATAGCTTTGCACACGATAAATGTAACCGTTTCGAAGAGAAAAGCGGCCAATATGGCGATCTGGCAAAAATCGATTCGATAGCAAATGACGTAATCGGCGGATTTATCAGGTTTTTACTACATATGAACACTTTGCACATTCCCATGTGCAACGCGGCTGCTAGAACTCCCTCATGCAAAATCTTAAGGTCCTAGCTCATGTCCAGGGCACCAAAGACGTCTAAAAAGTCAGTAATCGATAACTAAAACTTGAATTTTACTGCTCCTTACTGGCTATCACATCAACTTAGAAACTTCTTCTGTGTTCTATTATGGTGCTTTTAGTGTCTACGAATACCGCAGCACGCAACATAGCTTTGCACACGATAAATATAACGGTTCCAGAGAGAACAGCGGGCAATATGATGATCTGGCATCAAGTCGATTCGATAGCATATGACGAAAACGGGCGGATTTCTCAGGTTTTCAATACATATGAACACTTTTCACATTCCCCCATGCAACGCGGCTGCTAGACCTCCCTTCATGAAAAATCTTAAGGTCCGAGCTCATGTCGAAGGCACCAAAGCCGTATAAAAAGTCAATAATCAATAACAAAAACTTGAATTGTACTGCTACGTACTGGCTATCGCATCAATTTAGAAGCTTCTTCTGTGTTCTATTATGGTGCTTTGAGGGTCTCCGCGTACCGCAGCACGCGATATAGCTTTGCACACGATAAATGTAACCGTTTCAGAGAGAAGAGCGGCCAATATGACGATCTGGCATTAATTCGATTCGATAGCAAAGGACGAAAACGGGCGGATTTCTCAGTTTTTCACTACATATGAACACTTCTCACATTCCCCCGTCAAACGCGGCTGCTAGACCTCCCTCATACAAAATCGTTCGTAACTACCTAATGTCCAAGCCACGAAAGCCGTCTAAAAAGTCAATAATCGATAGTTAAAACTTGATTTGGACTGCTCCGTACTGTCTATCACATCAACTTAGAAGCTTCTTCTGTGATCCTTTATGGTGCTTTTAGTGTCTCCGCATACCGCAGCACGCGACAAAGCTTTGCAAACGATACATGTCACCGTTTCAGAGAAAAGAGCGGCCAATATGACGATCTGGCAAAAGTCGATTCGATAGCAAATGACGAAAACGGGCGGATATCTCAGGTTTTCACTGTATATGAACACGTTTCACATTCCCCCGTGCAACGCGGCTGCTCGACCTCCCTTCATGCCAAATCTTAAGGTCCTAGCTCATGTCCAAGGCACCAAAGCCGGCTAAAAAGTCAATAATCGATAACTAAAACTTGAATTGTACTACTTCTTACTGGCTATTACATCAACATAGAACCTTCTTCTGTGTTCTATTATGGTGCTTTTATTGTCCCCGCATACCGCAGCACGCGACGTAGCTTTGCAGACGATAAATGTAACCGTTTCAGAGAAAAGAGCGGCCAATATGACGATCTGGCAAAAGTCGATTCGATAGCAAATGACGATCTCACTTTAAGTCGATTTGATAACAAATGACGAAAACGGACGGATTTCCAGGTTTTTACTACTTGTGAGCACAGTCTCCCTTGTACCGCGGCTGCTAGTTCTTCTGTGGTGCAAAATTGTAAGGTCCTAGCTCAAGTCTTACGCACCAAAGAAGGGTAAAAAGTCAATAATCGATAACTAAAACTTGAATTGTACTACTTCTTACTGCCTATTACATCAACTTAGAAGCCTCTTATGTGTTCTGCTATGCTGCATTTAGTGTCTCCGCATACCGCAGCACGCGACATAGATTTGCAGTCCATAAATGTAACCGTTTCAGAGAGAAGACCGGCCAATGTGACGATCTAGCTAAAAGCCGATTCGATAACAAATGACGAAAACGGACTGATTTCTCTGTTTTTTACTACAAATTAACACTTTTCACATTCTCTCGTGCAACGCGGCTGCTAGACCTCCCATCATGCAAAATCGTAAGGTCCTAGCTCATGTCAAAGGCACCAAAGGCTAAAAACACAATAATCGATATCTAAAACTTGTATTGTATTACTTCTTACTGGCTATTACATCAACTTAGAAGCTTCTTCAGTGTTCTACTATGGTGCATTTAGTGTCTCCGCGTACCGCAGCACGCGACATAGCTTTACAGACGATAAATGTAACCGTTTTAGAGAGAAGAGCGGCCAATGTGACGATTAGACTTTAACACGAATCGTTAACAAATGACAATAACGGACGGATTGCTCAGGTTTTTACTACATATGAACACTTTTCACATTCTCCCGTGCAATGCGGCTGCTAGGCCTCCTTTCATGCAAAATCTTGAGGTCCTAGCTCATGTCTAAGGCACCAAAGATGGGTAAAAAGTCAATAATCGATAGCTAAAACTAGAGTTGTACTGGTTCTTACTGGCTATTACATCATTTTAGAAGCTTCATCTGTGTTCTACTATGGTGCTTTTAGTATCTCCGCATACGCAGCACGCGCCATAGCTTTGCAGACGATAAATTTAACCGTATCAGAGAGAAGAGCGTCTAATCTGACGATCTGGCATAAGTCGATTCGATAGCAAATGACGAAAACGGGCGGGTTTCTCAGGTTTTCACTACATATGAACACTTTTGCACATTCCCCCGAGCAACGCGGCTACTAGAGCTCCCTTCATGCAAAATCTGAAGGTCCTAGTTCATGCCCAACGCAACAAAGCCGTCTATAAAATCAATATTCGATAACTAAATTTGAATTGTACTGCTTCGTACTAGCTATCACATGAACTTAGAAGCTTCTTCTGTATTCTATTATGGTGATTTTAGTGTCTCCGCATACCGCAGCACGTGACATATCTTTCCACACGATAAATGTAACGGTTTCAGAGAGAAAAGCGGGCTATATGACGATCTTGCATTAACCTGATTCGATAGCAAATGACGCAAACGGGCGGATTTCTCATTTTTTCACTACATATGAACACTTTTCACATTCCCCAGTGCAACACAGCTCCTAGACCTCCCTTCATGCAATATCTTAAGATCCTAGCTCATGTCAAAGGCACCAAAGCTTTGTAAAAGGTCAATAATCGATAACTAAAACAAAAATTGTAATGCTTAGTACAGGCTATCACATCATCTTTGAAGCTTCTTCTGTGTCCTATTATGGCGCTTTTATTGTCTCCGCATACCTCAGCACGCGACATAGCTTTGCACACGATAATTGTAACCGTTTCATTGAGAAGAGCGGCCAATATGACGATCTGGCAAAAGTCGAATCGATAGCAAATGACGAAAACGAGCGGATTTCTCCGGTTTTCACTACATATGAACACTTTTCACATTCCCCCGTCCAACGCGGCTGCTAGACCTCCCTTCATGCAAAATCTTAAGGTCCTAGCTCATGTGCAAGGCACCAAAGCCGTCTAAAAAATCAATAATCGATAACTTAATCTAGAATTGTACTGCTCCGTTTTGGGTATCACACCAACTTAGAAACTTCTTCTGTGTTCTATTGTGGTGCTTTTAGTGTCTACGCATACCGCAGTACGCGACATAGCTTTGAACACGATACATGTAACCGTTTCAGAGAGAAGAGTGGCCAATATAACGATCTGGCAAAAGTCGATTCGATAGCAAATGACGAAATCGGCGGTTTTCTCAGGTTTTCACTAAATATGAACACTTTGCACTTTCCCGCGTGGAACGCGGCTGCTAGAACTCCCTCATGCAAAATCTTAAGGTCCTAGCTCATGTCCTAGGCACCAAAGCCGTCTAAAAAGTCAATAATCGATAACAAAAACTTGAATTGTACTGCTTCGTACTGGTTATCACATCAACATAGAAGCTTATTCTGTGTTCTATTATGGTGCTTTTAGTGTCTGCGCATACCGGAGCACGCAACTTAGCTTTGCACACGATAAATGTAACGGTTTCAGACAGAAATTTGGGTAATATGACGATCTGGCATTAAGTCGATTCGACAGCAAATGACGAAAACGGGCGGATTTCTCAGCTTTTCACTACATATGAACACGTTTCACATTCCTCCGTGCAACGCGGCTGCTACACCTCCCTTCATGCAAAATGTTAAGGTCCTAGCTCATGTCCAGGGCACCAAAGATGTCTAAAAAGTCAGTAATCGATAACTAAAACTTGAATTTTATTGCTTCTTACTGGCTATCACATCAACTTAGAAGCTTCTTCTGTGATCTATAATGGGGCTTTTAGTGTCTCCGCATACCGCAGCACGCTACATAGCTTTGCACACGATAAATGTAACTGTTTCAGAGAGATAACCGGGCAATATGACGATTTGGCATTAAGTCGATTCAATAGCAAATGACGAAAACGGGCGGAATTCTCATGTTTTCACTACATATGAACACTTTTCACATTCCCCCGTGCAACGCGGCTGCTAGACCTTACTTCATGCAAGGTCGTAAAGTCCTAGCTCATGTTCAAGGCACCAAAATCGTCTAAAAATTAAATAATCGATAACTAAATCTTGAATAGTACTGCTTCGTACTGGCTATCACATCAACTTAGAAGCTTTTTCTGTTTTATATTATTGTGCTTCTAGTGTCTCTGCATACCGCAGCACGCGACATAGCTTTGCACACGATGAATGTAACCGTTTCAGAGACAAGTGCGGCCAGTATGACGATCTGGCATTAAGCTGATACGATAGCATATGACGAAAACGGGCGTATTTCTCAGGTTTTCACTACATATGAACACTTTTCACATTCCCCCGTGCAACGCTTCTCTTAGACATCCCTTTATGCAAGAAGAGAAAAGCGGCCAATATGGCGATCTGGCAAAAATCGATTCGATAGCAAATGACGTAATCGGCGGATTTATCAGGTTTTTACTACATATGAACACTTTGCACATTCCCATGTGCAACGCGGCTGCTAGAACTCCCTCATGCAAAATCTTAAGTTCCTAGCTCATGTCCAGGGCACCAAAGACGTCTAAAAAGTCAGTAATCGATAACTAAAACTTGAATTTTACTGCTCCTTACTGGCTATCACATCAACTTAGAAACTTCTTCTGTGTTCTATTATGGTGCTTTTAGTGTCTACGAATACCGCAGCACGCAACATAGCTTTGCACACGATAAATATAACGGTTCCAGAGAGAACAGCGGGCAATATGATGATCTGGCATCAAGTCGATTCGATAGCATATGACGAAAACGGGCGGATTTCTCAGGTTTTCAATACATATGAACACTTTTCACATTCCCCCATGCAACGCGGCTGCTAGACCTCCCTTCATGAAAAATCTTAAGGTCCGAGCTCATGTCGAAGGCACCAAAGCCGTATAAAAAGTCAATAATCAATAACAAAAACTTGAATTGTACTGCTATGTACTGGCTATCGCATCAATTTAGAAGCTTCTTCTGTGTTCTATTATGGTGCTTTGAGGGTCTCCGCGTACCGCAGCACGCGATATAGCTTTGCACACGATAAATGTAACCGTTTCAGAGAGAAGAGCGGCCAATATGACGATCTGGCATTAATTCGATTCGATAGCAAAGGACGAAAACGGGCGGATTTCTCAGTTTTTCACTACATATGAACACTTCTCACATTCCCCCGTCAAACGCGGCTGCTAGACCTCCCTCATACAAAATCGTTCGGAACTACCTCATGTCCAAGCCACGAAAGCCGTCTAAAAAGTCAATAATCGATAGTTAAAACTTGATTTGGACTGCTCCGTACTGTCTATCACATCAACTTAGAAGCTTCTTCTGTGATCCTTTATGGTGCTTTTAGTGTCTCCGCCTACCGCAGCACGCGACAAAGCTTTGCACACGATACATGTCACCGTTTCAGAGAAAAGAGCGGCCAATATGACGATCTGGCAAAAGTCGATTCGATAGCAAATGACGAAAACGGGCTTATTTCTCAGGTTTTCACTTCATATGAACACTTTTCACATTCCGCCGTGCAACGCGGCTGCTAGACCTCACTTCATGAAAAATCTTAAGGTCCGAGCTCATGTCGAAGGCACCAAAGCCGTATAAAAAGTCAATAATCGATAACAAAAACCTGAATAGTCCTGCTACGTACTGGCTGTCACATCAACTTAGAAGCTTCTTCTGTGTTCTATGATGGTGGTTTGACGGTCCCCGCGTACCGCAGCACGCTACATAGCTTTGCACACGATAAATGTAACCGTTTCAGAGAGAAGACCAGTTATAAGACGAACTGGTAAAAGTCGATTCGATAGCAAATGACGAAATGGCGGATTTCTAAGGTTTTCACTACATATGAACACCTTTCACATTACCCCGTGCAACGCGGCTGCTAGACGTCCCTTCATGGAAAATCTTAAGGTGCTAGCTCATGTGCAATGCACCATAACCGTCTAAAAGGTCAATAACCGATAACTAAAACTTGAATTGTACTGCTTCGTTTTGGCTATCACACCAACTTAGAACCTTCTTCTGTGTTCTATTATGGTGCTTTTAGTGTCTCCGCATACCGCAGCACGCGACAAAGCTTTGCACACGATAAATGTCACCGTTTCAGAGAGAGGAGCCGAAAATATGACGATCTGGCATATGTCGATTCGATAGCAAATCACGAAAACGGGTGTATTTCCCAGGTTTTCACTACATATGAACACTTTTCACATTCCCCAGTGCATTACGGCTGCTAGACCTCCCTTCATGCAGAATCTTAAGGTCCTAGCTCATGTCCAAGGCACCAAAGCCGTCTAAGAAGTCAATATCGATAACTAAAACTTGATTTGTACTGCTTCTTACTGGCTATCACTTCAACTTAGAAGCTTCTTCTGTGATCCATTATGGTGCTTTTAGTGTCTCCGCATAACGCAGCACGCGACATGGCTTTGCACACGAATAATGTAACCGTTTCAGAGAGAGGAGCGCGAAATATGACGATCTGGCATTAGGTCGATTCGATGGCAAATGACGAAAACGGGCGGATTCCTCAGGTTTTCACTACATATGAACACTTTTCACATTCCAGAGTGCATGACGGCTGCTAGACCTCACTTCATGCAAAATCTTATGGTCCTACCTCGCGTCAGAGGCAACAAAGCCGTCTAAAAAGTCAATACTCAAAAATTAAAACTTGAATTGTACTGCGTCGTAGTGGCTATCACATCAACTTAGAAGCTTCTTCTTTGATCTATTATGGTGCTTTTAGTGACTCTGCATACCGGACCACGTGACATAGCTTCGCACACTATAAATGTAACCGTTTCAGAGAGAAGTACGTCCAATATGACGATCTGGCATTAAGTCGATTCGATAGCAAATGAAGAAAACGGGCGGGTTTATCAGGTTTTCACTACATATGAACACTTTTCACATTACCCCCGCGGCTGCTGGATCTCCCTTCATGCAAAATTTTAAGGTCCTAGCTCATGTCTAAGGCACCTAAGCCGTCTAAAAAGTCAATAATCGATAGCTAAAACTGGAATTGTACTGCATCTAACTGGCTATCACATCAACTTAGAAGCTTCTTCTGTGTTCTATTATGGAGGTTTTAGTGTCTCCGCATACCGCAGCACGCGACATAGCTTTGCACACGATAAATGTAACCGTTTCAGTGAGAAGAGCCGCCAATACGACGATCTTTCAAACGTCGATTCGATAGCAAATGAGAACGGGCGGATTTCCCAGGTTTTCACTACATATGAACACTTCTCACATTCCCCCGTCAAACGCGGCTGCTAGACCTCCCTAATGCAAAATCTTAAGGACCTACCTCATGTCCAAGCCACGAAAGCCGTCTAAAAAGTCAATAATCGATAGTTAAAACTTGAATTGGACTGCTTCGAACTGGATATCACATCAACTTAGAAGCTTCTTCTTTGATCTATTATGGTGCTTTTAGTGACTCCGCATACCGCAGCACGTGACATAGCTTTCCTAACGATAAATGTAACCTTCTCAGGGTGAAAACCGGCCAATATGACGATCTGGCAAAACTCGAATCGACAGCAAATGACGAAGACGGGCGGATTTCTCAGGTTTTCGCTACATAAGAACACTTTTCACATTCCCCCGTGCAACGCGGCTGCTAGATCTCCATTCATGCAAAATTTTAAGGTCCTAGCTCATGTCGAAGGCACCAACGCCGTCTAAAAAGTCAATAATCGATAGGTAAAACTTGAATTGTACTGCTTCGTTTTGGCTATCACATCAACTTAGAAGCTTCTTCTGTGTTCTACTATGGTGCTTTTAGTGTCTCCGCATACCGCAGCACGCGACATAGCTTTGCACACGGTAAATGTAACCGTTTCAGAGAGAAGAGCGGCCAATATGACGATTTGGCGTTAAGTCGATTCGATAGCAAATGACGATATCGGCGGTTTTCTCAGGTTTTCACTACATATGAACACTTTTCACATTCCCCCGAGCAACGTGGCTGCTAGAACTCCCTCATGCAAAATCTTAAGGTCCTAGCTCATGTCCAAGGCACCAAAGCCGTCTAAGAAGTCAATAATCGATAACTAAAACCTGAATTGTACCGCTTCGTACTGGCTATCACATCAACATAGAAGCTTCCTCTGTGTTCTATTATGGTGCTTTTAGTATCTACGCATACCGCAGCACGCAACATAGCTTTGCACACCATAAATGTAACGGATTCAGAGATAATTGCAGGTAATATGTCGATCTGGCACTAAGTCGATTCGATAGCAAATGACGAAAACGGGCGGATTTGTCAGGTTTTCACTACATATGAACACTTTTCACATTACCCCGTGCAACGCGGTCCCTACACCTCCCTTCATGCAAAATCGTAATGTTCTAGCTCATGTCCAAGGCACCAAAGCCGTCTAAAAAATCAATAATCGATAACTAAAAGTTGAATTGCTGTTTCGTACTAGCTATCATATCAAGTTAGAAGCTTCTTCTGTGTTCTACTATGGTGCTTGTAGTGTCTCCGCATACCACATCACGCGACATAGCTTTTCACACGATAAATGTAACCGTTTCAGAGTGAAGAGCTGCCAATATGACGATCTGGCATTAAGTCGATTCGATAGCAAATGACGAAAAAGGGGGGATTTCTCACGTTTACACTACATATGAACACTTTTCACATTACCCCGTCCAACGCGGTTGCTAAACCTCCCGTCATGCAAGGTCGTAAGGTCCTAGCTCATGACCAAGTCACCAAAATCGTCTGAAAAGTCAATAATCGATAACTAAAACTTCAATTGTACTGCTTAGGACTGACTATCTCACCAACTTAGAAGCTTCTTCCGTGTTCTATTATGTTGCTTTTAGTGTCTCCGCATACCACAGCAGCGACATTGCTTTGCACACGATAAATGTAACCGTTTCAGAGAGAATACCGGCCAATATGACGATCTGTCATTAATTTGATTCTATAGCAAATGACGAAAACGTGCGGATTTCTCAGGTTTTCACAACGTATGAACACTTTTCACATTCCCCAGTGCAACGCGTCTACTAGACCTACCTTTATGCAAAATCTTAAGGTCCTAGCTCATGTCCAAGGCACCAAAGCCGTTTAAAAAGTCAATAAACGATAACTGAAACTTGAAATGTACTGCATCGGACTGGCTATCACACCAATTTAGAAGCTTCTTTTGAGTTCTGTTATGGTGCTTTTAGTGTCTCCGCATACCGCAGCACGCGACATAGCGTTGCACACGATAAATGCAACCGTTTCAGAGAGAAGAGCGGGCAATATGACGATCTGGCATTTAGTCGATCCGATAGCAAATGACGAAAACGGGGGGATTTCTCAGGTACTCACTACATATGAACACTTTTCACATTCCCCCGTGCAACGCGGATGCTAGACCTCCCTTCATGCAAGGTCACAAGGTCCTAGCCCATGTCCAAGGCACAAAATCGTCAAAAAATTCAATAATCGATAAATAAAACTTGAATTGTACTGCTTCGTACAGGCTATCACATCAATTTAGAAGCTTCATCTATGTTCTATTATGTTGCTTTTAGTGTCTACGCATACCGCAGCACGCAACATAGCTTTGCACACGATAAATGTAACCGTTACAGAGAGAAGAGCGGCCAAATTGACGATCTGGCAAAAGTCGACTCGATAGCTAATGTCGAAAACGGGCAGATTTCTCACGTTTTCACTGCATATAACCACTTTTCACATTCCACCGTGCAACGCGGCTGCTAGATCTCCCTTCATGCAGAATCTTAAGGTCCTAGCTCATGTCCAAGGCACCAAAGCCGTCTAAAAAGTAAATAATCGTTAACTAATACTTGAATTGGACTGCTTCGTACTGGCTATCACTTCAACTTAGAAGCTTCTTCTGTGTTCTATTATGATGCCTTTAGTGTCTCCGCATACCGCAGCACGCGACATAGCTTTGCACAGGATAAATGTAACCGTTTAAGAGAGAAGAGAGGCCAATATGACGATCTGGCATTAAGTCGATTCGATAGCAAATGACGAAAACGAGTGGATTTCTCAGGATTTCACTACATTTGAACACTTTTCACATTCCCCCGTCCAACGTGGCAGCTAGACTGCTTTCATGCAAGGTCTTAAGGTCCCAGCGCATGTCCAAGGCACAAATATCGTCTAAAAAGTCAATAATCGATAACTAAATCTTGAATTGTACTGCTTCGTACTGGCTATCACATCAACCTAGATGCTTCTTCTGTGTTCTATTATGGTGCTTCTAGTGCCTCCGCAACCACAGCACGCGACATAGCTTTGCACACGAAAAAAATAATCGTTTCCGAGAGAAGAGCGTCCAATATGACGATATGGCATGAAGTCGATTCGATAGCAAATGACCAAAACGGGGGGATTTCTCAGGTTTACACTACATATGAACACATTTCACATTCCCCCGTGAAAGACCGGTGCTAGAACTCCCTCATGCAAAATCTTAACGTCCAAGCTCATGTCCAAGGCACCAAAGCCGTCTAAAAAGTCAACAATCGATAGCTAAAAATTGAATTGTACTGCTTCGTTTTGGCTATCACACCATCTTAGAAGCTTCTTATGTTTTCTATTATCGTGCTTTTAGTGTCTCCACATACCGCAGCACGCGACAAAGCTTTGCACACGATAAATGTAACCGTTTCAGAGAAAAGAGCGCCCAATATGACGATCTGGCTAAAGTCTATTCCATAGCAAATAAAGAAAACGGGCGAATTTCTCAGGTTTTTACAACATATGAACACTTTTCACATTCCCCCGTGCAACGCGGCTGCTAGACCTCAATTCATGCAAAATCTTAAGGTCCTGGATCATGTCCAAGGCACCG
This sequence comes from Schistocerca gregaria, assembly GCF_023897955.1. NCBI lineage: Eukaryota > Metazoa > Arthropoda > Insecta > Orthoptera > Acrididae > Schistocerca > Schistocerca gregaria. The sequence continues at coordinate 9,491,015 of NW_026061795.1, forward strand.
AAGCCGTCTAAAAAGGTAATAATCGATACCTAAAACTTGAATTGTGCTGCTGCGTACTTTCTATCACATCAACTTAGAAGCTTATTCTGTGTTCTATTATGGAGCTTTTAGTGTCTCCGCATACCGCAGCACGCGACATAGCTTTCATAGCTTTGCACACGAGAAATGTAAACATTTCAGAGAGAAGAGCGGCCAATATGACGATCTGGCATTAAGTCGATTCGATAGCAAATGACGAAAACGAGCGGATTTCTCAGGACTTCACTACATATGAACACTTTTCACATTCCCCCGTCCAACGCGGTTGCTAAACCTCCCGTCATGCAAGGTCGTAAGGTCCTAGCTCATGCCCAAGTCACCAAAATCGTCTGAAAAGTCAATAATCGATAACTAAAACTTCAATATTACTGCTTAGTACTAACTATCTCATCAACTTAGAAGCTTCTTCTGTGTTCTATTATGGTGCTTTTAGTGTCTCCGCATACCACAGCAGCGGCATTGCTTTGCACACGATAAATGTAACCGTTTCAGAGAGAATATCGGCCAATATGACGATCTGGCATTAAGTCGATTCGATAGCAAATGACGAAAAGCGCGGATTTCTCAGGTTTTCACAACGTATGAACAGTTTTCACATTCCACAGTGCAACGCGGCTACTAGACCTACCTTTATGCAAAATCTTAAGGTCCTAGCTCATGTCCAAGGCACCAAAGCCGTTTAAAAAGTCAATAATCGATAACTGAAACTTGAAATGTACTGCTTCGGACTGGCTATCACACCAATTTAGAAGCTTCTTTTGTGTTCTGTTATGGTGCGTTTAGTGTCTCCGCATACCGCAGCACGCGACATAGCGTTGCACACGATAAATGTAACCGTTTCAGAGAGAAGAGCGGGCAATATGACGATCTGGCATTTAGTCGATTCGATAGCAAATGTCGAAAACGGGGCGATTTCTCAGGTTTACACTACATATGAACACATTTCACATTCCCCCGTGAAAGACGGCTGCTAGAACTCCCTCATGCAAAATCTTAACGTCCTAGCTCATGTCCAAGGCACCAAAGCCGTCTAAAAAGTCAGTAATCGATAACTAAAACTTGAATTGTACTGCTTCTTACTGGCTATCACAACAACTTAGAAACTTCATCTGTGTTGTATTATGGTGCTTTTAGTGTCTCCGCATACCGAAGCACGCGACATAGCTTTGCACACGATAAATGTAACCGTTTCAGAGAGAAGAGCCGCCATTATGACGATCTGGCAAATGTCTATTCGATAGCAAATGACGAAAACGGGCGGATTTCTCAGGTTTTCACTACATATGAACACATTTCACATTCCCCCATGCAACGCAGCTCCTAGAGCTCCCTTCATGCAATATCTTAAGGTCGACGATTATGTCAAAGGAACCAAAGCCTTCTTAAAAGTCAATAATCGATAACTGAAACTTGAATTGTACTGCTTCGTACTGGATATCATGTCATCATAGAAGCTTCTTCTGTGTTCTGTTATGGTGCTTTTAGTGTCTCCGCATACCGCAGCACGCGACATAGCTTTGCACACGATAAACGTAATCATTTCAGAGAGAATAGCGGGCAATATGACGATCTGGCATTAATTCGATTCGATAGCAAATGACGAAAACGGGCGGATTTCTCAGGTTTTCACCACACATGAACACATTTCACATTCTCCCGTGCAACGCGGCTGCTAGACCTCCCTTCATACAAAATCGTAAGGTCCTAGCTCATGTACAAGGCACCAAACCCGTCTAAAAAGTCAATAATTGATAACTAAAACTACAATAGTACTGCTTCGTACTGGCTATCACATCAACTTAGAAGCTTCTTCTGTGATCCATTATGGTGCTTTTAGTTTCTCCGCATACCACAGCACGCGACATATCTTTGCACACTATAAATGTAACCGTTTCAGAGAGAATACCGGCCAATATGACGATCTGGCATTAAGTCGATTCGATAGGAAATGACGAAAACAAGCGGATTTCTCAGGTTTTCAATGCATATGAACAGTTTTCACATTCTCCCGTGCAACGCGGCTGCTAGACCCCCCTTCATTCAAGGTCGTAAGGTCCTAGCTAATGTCCAATTCACCAATATAGACTAAAAATTCAATAACCGATAACTAAAACTTGAATTGTACTGCTTCGTACAGGCTATCACATCAGGACAGGTCGTAGCTCATGTCAAAGGAACCAAAGCCGTCTAAAAAGTCAATAATCGATAACAAAATCATAAATTGTACTGCTTCGTACTGGCTATTACATCAATTTAGAAGCTTCTTCTGTGTTCTGTTATGGTGCTTTTAGTGTCTCCACATACCGCAGCACGCGACATAGCTTTGCACACGATACATGTAACCATTTAAGAGAGAAGAGCGGGCAATATGACGATCTGGCACTAAGTCGATTCGATAGCAAATGTCGAAAACGGGCGGATTTATCAGGTTTCCACTATATATGAACACTTTTCACATTCCCCCGTGCAACGCAGCTCCTAGACATCCTTTCATGCAATATCGTAAGGTCGAAGCTCATGTCAAAGGAACCAGGTTTCCACTATATATGAACACTTTTCACATTCCCCCGTGCAACGCAGCTCCTAGACATCCTTTCATGCAATATCGTAAGGTCGTAGCTCATGTCAAAGGAACCAATGCCGTCTAAAAAGTCAATAATCGATAACTAAAACTTGAATTGTACTGCTTCGTAGTGGCTATCACTTCATCATAGAAGCTTCTTCTGTGTTCTGTTATGGTGCTTTTAGTGTCTCCGCATACCGCAGCACGCAACATAGCTTTGCACACGATAAATGTAACCGTTTCAGAGAGAACAGCGGCCAAGATGACGATCTGGCATTAAGTCGAATCGATATCAAATAACGAAAACGGGCGGATTTCACAAGTTTTCACTACATATCAACACTTTTCACATTCTCCGGTGCAAGGCGGCTGCTAGACTTCCCTTCCTGCAAAATCTGATGGTCGTAGCTCATGTCCAAGGCACCAAAGCCGTCTAAAAAAGGCAATAATCGATAACTGAAACTTGAATTGTACTGCTTCGTACTGGCTATCACATTAACTTAGGTGCTTCTTTTGTATTATATTATGGTGCTTTTCGTGTCTCCACATACCGCAGCACGCGACATAGCATTGAACACGATAAATGTAACCATTTCAGAGAGAAGAACCGTCAATATGACGATCTGGCATTAAGTCGATTCGATAGCAAATGACGAAAACGGGCAGATTTCTCAGGTTTTCACTACATATGAACACCTTTCACATTCCCCTGTGCAACGCGGCTGCTATACCTACCTTCATACAAAATCTCAAGGTACTAGCTCATGTCCAAGGCACCAAAGCCGTCTAAAATGTCAATAATCGATAACTAAAACTTGAAATGTACGGCTTCGTACTGGCTATCACATCAACTTAAATGCTTCTCCTATGTTCCATTATGGTGCTTTTAGTGTCTAGGCATTCCGCAGCAGGCGAGATAGCTTTGCACACGATAAATGTGACCGTTCAAGAGGGAAGAGCGACCAATATGAAGATCTGGCATTAGGTCGATTCGATAGCAAATAACGAAAACGGGCGGATTTCTCAGCTTTTCACTACATACGAAACTTTTCACATCACCCCGTGCAACGTGGCTGCTAGAATTCCCTTCATGCAAAATCTTCAGGTCCTAGCTCATGTCCAATGCACCAAAGCCGTCTAAAAAGTCAATAATCGATAACTAAAACTTGAATTGTACTGCTACGTGCTGGCTTCCACATCAACTTAGAAGCTTCTTCTGTGTTCTAACACATCAACTTAGAAATTTCTTCTGTGTTCTATTATGGTGCTTTTAGTGTCTCCACATACCACAGCAAGCGACATAGCATTGCACACGATAAATGTAACCATTTCAGAGAAAAGAACCGTCAATATGACGATCTCGCATTAAGTCGATTCGATAGCAAATAACGAAAACGGGCGGATTTCTCAGGTTTTTACAACATATGAACACTTTTCACATTGTCTCGTGCAACGTGGCTGCTAGACCTCCCTTCATGCAAAATCGTAAGGTCCTAGCTCATGTCCAATGCACCAAAGCCGTCTAAAAATTCAATAATCGATAATTAAAACTTTAATTCTACTGCTTCGTATTAGCTATCAAATCAACTAAGAAGCTTCTTCTGTGTTCTATTATGATGCTTTTAGTGTCTCTGCATACCGCAGCACGCGACATAGCTTTGCACACGATAAATATAACGGTTTCAGAGAGAATAGCGGGCACTATGACGATCTGGCGTTAAGTCGATTCGATAGCAAATGACGAAACATAGGCGGATATCTCAGGTTTTCACTGTATTTGAACACTTTTCAAATTCCCCCGTGCAACGCAGCTGCTAGACCTCCCTTCCTGCAAATTCTTATGGTCGTAGGTCATGTCCAAGGCACCAAAGCCATATAAAAAGTCAATAATGGATAATTAAAACTTGAAATCTACTGCTTCGTAATGGCTATCACATCAACTTAGAAGCTTCATGTGTGTTCTATTATGGTGTTTTTAGTGTCTCCGCTTACCTTAGCACGAGACATTGCTTTGCACACGATAAATGTAACCGTTTCAGAGAGAAGAGCGGCCAATATGACGATCTGGCATTAAGTCGTTTCGATAGCAAATAACGAAAACGGTCGGATTTCTCAGGTTTTACTACATATGAACACTTTTCACATTCCCCCGTGCAACGCGTCTGCGAGACCTCCATTCCTGCAAAATCTGAATTTCTTTGCTCATGTCCAAGGCACCAATGCCGTGTGAAGAGTCAATAATCGATAAGTAAAACTTGAATTGTACTGGTTCGTACTGGCCATCACATCCACTTAGAAGCTTCATCTGTGTTCTATTATTGTGCTTTTGGTGTCTAGACATTCCGCAGCTCGCGACATAGTTTTTTACACGATAAATGTAGACGTTTCAGGGAGAAGAGCGGCCGGTATGACGATCTGGCATTACGTCGATTCCATAGCAAATGACGAAAACGGTCGGATTTCTCAGGTTTTTACTACATATGAATACTTTTCACATTCTCTTGTGCAACGTGGCTGCTAGACCTCCCTTCATGCGAAATCTTAAGGTCACAGCTCTTGTTCAAGGCACCAAAGCCGTCTGACAAGTCAATAATCGATAACTAAAACTTGAATTGTACTGCTTCGTACTGGTATCACATCAACTTAGAAGCTTCTTGTGTGTTCTATTACGCTGTTTTAAGTGTCTCCGCATACCGCAGCACGCGATATGGCTTTGCACACGACAAATGTAACAGTTTCAGAGAGAAGAGCGGACAATATGACGATCTGGCATTAAGTCGATTCGATAGCAAATGACGAAAACGGGCGGATTTCTCAGGTATTCACTACATATGAACACTTTTCACATTCCCCCGTGCAACGCGGCTGCGAGACCTCCATTCCTGCAAAATCTTAAAGTCCTAGCTCATGTCCACGGCACCAAAGCCGTCTGACAAGTCAATAATCGATACGTAAAACTTGAATAGTACTGCTTCGTACTGGCTATCACATCAACTTAGATGCTTCTTTTGTATTATATTATGGTGCTTTTAGTGTTACCACATACCGCAGCACGCGACATAGCTTTGCACACGATAAACGTAACCATTTCAGAGAGAAGAACGGCCAATATGACGATCTGGCATTAGGTCGATTCGATAGCAAATAACGAAAACCGGCGGATTTCTCAGGTTTTTACAACATATGAACACTTTTCACATTCTCGCTTGCAACGTGGCTGCTAGACCTCCCTTCATGCAAAATCTTAAGGTCCTAGCTCATGTCCAATGCACCAAAGCCGTCTAAAAAGTCAATAATCGATAACTAAAACTTGAAATGTACGGCTAAGTACTTTCTATCACATCAACTTAGATGCTTCTTCTGTGTTCTGTTATGGTGCTTTTAGTGTCCAGGCATTCCGCAGCCCGCGACATAGCTTTGCACACGATAAAAGTAACCGTTTCAGAGAGAAGGGCGGCAAATTTGACGATCTGGCATTAAGTCAATTCGATAGCAAATAAAGAAAACGGGCGAATTCCTCAGGTTTTTACAACATATGAACACTTTTCACATTCTATCGTGCAACGTGGCTGCTAGACCTCCCTTCATGCATAATCTTCAGGTCCTAGCTCATGTCCAATGCACCAAAGCCGTCTAAAAAGTCAATAATCGATAACTAAAACTTGAATTGCACTGCTTCGTACTGGCTATCACATCAACTTAGTAGTTTCTTGTGTGTTCTATTATGCAGTTTTTAGTGTCTCCGCATACCGCAGCACGCGACATAGCTTTGCACACGATAAATGTAACCATTTCAGAGAGAACAGCGGCCAAGATGACGATCTGGCATTAAGTCGAATCGATAGCAACGAAAACGGGCGGATTTCACAATTTTTCACTACATATCAACACTTTTCACATTCTCCCATGCAACGCGGCTGCTAGACCTCCCCTCCTGCAAAATCTGAAGGTCGTAGCTCATGTCCAAGGCACCAAAGCCGTCTAAAAAAAGGCAATAATCGATAACTGAAACTTGAATTGTACTGCTTCGTACTGGCTATCACATTAACTTAGGTGCTTCTTTTGTATTATATTATGGTGCTTTTCGTGTCTCCACATACCGCAGCACGCGACATAGCATTGCACACGATAAATGTAACCATTTCAGAGAGAAGAACCGTCAATATGACGATCTCGCATTAAGTCGATTCGATAGCAAATGACGAAAACGGGCCGATTTCTCAGGTTTTCACTACATAAGAACACTTTTCACATTCCCCTGTGCAACGCGGCTGCTATACCTACCTTCTTACAAAATCTTAAGGTACTAGCTCATGTCCAAGGCACCAAAGCCGTCTAAAAAGTCAATAATCGATAACTAAAACTTGAAATGTACGGCTTCGTACTGGCTATCACATCAACTTAGATGCTTCTCCTATGTTCCATTATGGTGCTTTTAGTGTCTAGGCACTCCGCAGCAGGCGAGATAGCTTTGCACACGATAAATGTAACCGTTCAAGAGAGAAGACCGGCCAATATGAAGATCTGGCATTAGGTCGATTCGATAGCAAATAACGTAAACGGGCGGATTTCTCAGCTTTTCACTACTTACGAAACTTTTCACATCACCCCGTGCAACGTGGCTGCTAGAATTCCCTTCATGCCAAATCTAAAGGTCTTAGATCATGTTCGATTCACCAAAGCCGTCTAAAAACTCAATAATCGATAACCAAAACTTGAATTGTACTGCTACGTGCTGGCTTTCACATCAACTTAGAAGCTTCTTCTGTGTTCTATCACATCAACTTAGAAATTTCCTCTGTGTTCTGTTATGGTGCTTTTAGTGTCTCCTCATACCGCAGCACGCGACATAGCTTTGCACACGATAAATGTAACCGTTTCAGAGAGAAAAGCGGCCAATATGACGATCTGGCATTAAGTCGATTCTATAGCAAATGACGAAAGCAGGCGGATTTCTCCGGTTTTCACTACATATGAACACTTTTCACATTCCCCCATGCAACGCGGGGGCTAGACCTCCCTCCCTGCAAAATCTTAAGGTCCTAGCTCATGCCCACGGCACCAAAGCCGTCTAAAAACTCAATAATCGATAACCAAAACTTGAATTGTACTGCTACGTGCTGGCTTTCACATCAACTTAGATGCTTCTCCTATGTTCTATTATGGTGCTTTTAGTGTCTAGGCATTCCGCAGCAGGCGAGATAGCTTTGCACACGACAAATGTAACCGTTTAAGAGAGAAGAGCGGCCAATATGAAGATCTGGCATTAGGTCGAATCGACAGCAAATAACGAAAACGGGCGGATTTCTCAGGTTTTTACAACATATGAACACTTTTCACATTCTGTCGTGCAACGTGGCTACTAGACCTCCCTTCATGCAAAATCTTAAGGTGCTAGCTCATGTCCAATGCATCAAAGCCGTCTAAAAAGTCAATAATCGATAACTAAAACTTGAATTATACTGCTTCGTACTGGCTATCAGATCAACATAGAAGCTTCTTGTGTGTTCTATTATGCTGTTTTTAGTGTCTCCGCATACCGCAGCACGCGATTTGGCTTTACACACGACAAATGTAACAGTTTCAGAGAGAAGAGCGGCCAATATGACGATCTGGCATTAAGTCGATTCGATAGCAAATGACGAAAACGGGCGGATTTCTCAGGTTTTCAATACATATGAACACTTTTCACATTCCCCCGTGCAACGCGACTGCGAGTCCTCCATTCCTGCAAAATCTTAAAGTCTTAGCTCATGTCCAAGGCACCAAAGCCGTCTATAAAGACAATAATCGATAACTAAAACTTGAATTGCACTGTCTGGTAATGGCAGTCACATCATTTTAGAAGCTTCTTCTGTGTTCTATTATTGTGCTTTTAGTGTCTAGGCATTCCGCAGCTCGCGACATAGGTTTGCACACGATAAATGTGACCTATTCAGAGATAAGAGCGGCCAATTTGACAATATGGCATTAAGTTGATTCGATAGCAAATGACGAAAAGGAGGATTTCTCAGGTTTTCACTACATATGAACACTTTTCACATTCCACCGTGCAATGCGGCTGCTAGACCTCCCTTCATGCAAAATCTTAAGGTCCTAGCTCATGTCCAAGGCACCAAAGCCGTCTAAAAAAGGCAATAATCGATAACTAAAACTTGAATTGTACTGCTTCGTACTTTCTATCACATCAACTTAGATGCTTCTTTTGTATTATATTATGGTGCTTTTCGTGTCTCCACATACCGCAGCACGCGACACAGCATTGCACACGATAAATGTAACCATTTCAGAGAGAAGAACCGTCAATATGACGATCTGGCATTAAGTCGATTCGATAGCAAATGACGAAAACGGGCAGATTTCACAGGTTTTCATTACATATGAACACTTTTCACATTCCCCTGTGCAACGCGGCTGCTATACCTATCTTGATGGAAAATCTTACGGTACTAGCTCATGTCCACGGCACCAAAGCCGTCTGACAAATCAATAATCGGTAAGTAAAACTTGAATTGTACTGCTTCGTACTGGCTATCACATCAACTTAGTAGTTTCTTGTGTGTTCTATTATGCAGTTTTTAGTGTCTCCGCATACCGCAGCACGCGACATAGCTTTGCACACGATAAATGTAACCGTTTCAGAGAGAACAGCGGCCAAGATGACGATCTGGTATTAAGTCGAATCGATAGCAAATAACGATAAAGGGCGGATTTCACAAGTTTTCACTACATATCAACACTTTTCACATTCTCCCATGCAACGCGGCTGCTAGACCTCCCTTCCTGCAAAATGTTAAAGTTCTAGCTCATGTCCAAGGCACCAAAGCCGTCTATAAAGACAATAATCGATACCTAAATCTTGAATTGGACTACTTCTTACTGGCTATTACATCAACTTAGAAGCTTCATCTGTGTTCTACTATGGTGCTTTTACTGTCTCCGCATACTGCAGCACGCGACATAGCTTTGCAGACGATAAGTACAACCGTTTCAGAGAGAAGAGCGGCCAATGTGACGATCTGGCTTTAAGTCGATTCGATAACAAATGACGAAAACGGACGGATTTCTCAGGCTTTTACTACATATGAATACTTTTCACATTCTCCCGTGCAACTCGGCTGCTAGTCCTCCTTCCATGCAAAATGTTAAGGTCCTAGCTGATGTCCAAGGCACCAAAGCCAGCTAAAAATTCAATAATCTATAACTAAAACTTGAATTGTATTACTTCTCACTTGCTATTACATCAACATAGAGGCTTCATCTGTGTTCTACTATGGTGCTTTTAGTGTCCCCGCATACTGCTGCACACGACATAGCTTTGCAGACGATAAATGTAACCGTTTCAGACTGCAGTGCGGCCAATGTGACGATCTGGCTTCAAGTCGATTCGATAACAAATGACGAATACGGACGGATTTCTAGGTTTTTACTACATATGAACACTTTTCACATTCTCCAGTGCAACTCGGCTGCTAGTCCTCCTTTCATGCAGAATCTTAAAGTCCTAGCTCATGTCCAAGGCACAAAAGCCAGCTAAAAAGTCAATAATCGATACCTAAAACTTGAATTGGACTACTTCTTACTGGCTACTACATCAACTTAGAACCTTCATCTGTGTTCTAGTATGGTGCTTTTAGTGTCTCCGCATACCGCAGAACGCGACATAGCTTTGCAGACGATAAGTACAATCGATTCAGAGAGAAGAGCGACCAATGTGACGATCTGGCTTTAAGTCGATTCGATAACAAATGACGAATACGGACGGATTTCTCAGGTTTTTACTACATATGAACACTTTTCACATTCTCCCGTGCAACTCGGCTGCCAGTCCTCCTTTCATGCAGATTTTTAAGGTCCTAGCTCATGTCCAAGGCGCCAAAGCCAGCTAAAAAGTCCATAATCGATACCTAAAACTTGAATTGTACTACTTCTTACAGGCTATTATATTTAATTAGATGCTTCATCTGTGTTTTACTATGGTGGTTTTAGTGTCTCCACATACCGCAGCACGCGACATAGCTTTGCAGACGATAAGTACAACCGTTTCAGAGAGAAGAGAGGCCAATGTGACGATTTGGCTTTAAGTCGATTCGATAACAAATGACGAAAACGGACGGATTTCTCAGGTTTTTACTACATATGAACACTTTTCACATTCTCCCGTGCAACTCGGCTGCTAGTTCTCCTTACATGAAGAATCTTAAGGTCCTAGCTCATGTCCAAGGAACCAAAGCCAGCTAAAAAGTCAATAATCGATACCTAAAACTTGAATTGTACTACTTCTTACTGGCTATTACATCAACTTATAACCTTCATCTGTGTTCTACTATGGTGCTAATAGTGTCTCCGCATACCGCAGCACGCGATATAGCTTTGCAGACGATAAGTACAACCGTTTTAGACAGAAATGCGGCCAATGTGACGATCTGGCTTTAAGTCGATTCGATAACAAATGACGAAAACGGACGGATAACTAGGTTTTTACTACATATGAACAGTTTTCACATTCTCCCGTGCAACTCGGCAGCCATTCCTCCTTTCATGCAGAATCTTAAGGTCCTAGCTCATGTCCAAGGCACCAAAGCCAGCTAAAAAGTCAATAATCGACACCTAAAACTTGAATTGTACTACTTCTTACTGGCTATTACATCAACTTAGAACCTTCATCTGTGTTCTACTATGGTGCTTTTAGTGTCTCCGCATACCGCAGCATGAGACATAGCTTTGCAGACGATAAATGTAACCGTTTCAGGCTGAAGTGCGGCCAATGTGACGATCTGGCTTCAAGTCGATTCGATAACAAATGACGAAAACGGACGGATTTCTCAGGTTTTTACTACATATGAACACTTTTCACATTCTCCCGTGCAACGCGGCTGCTAGTCCTCCTTTCATGCAATGTCTTAAGGTCCTACCTCATGTCCAGGGCACCAAAGAAGGTTAAAAAGTAAATAATCGATAACAAAAACTTGAATTGTACTACTTCTTACTGGCTATTACATCAACTTAGAAGCTTCATATGTGTTCCACTATGGTGCTTTTAGTGTCTCAGCATACCGCAGCACGCGACATAGCTTTGCAAACGATAAGTACAACCGTTTCAGACAGAAGGGCGACAACGTGACGATCTGGCTTCAACTCGATTCGATAACAAATGACGAAAACGGACGGATTTCTCAGGTTTTTACTACATATGAACACTTTTCACATTCTCCCGTGCAACTCGGCTGCTAGTCCTCCTTTCATGCAAAATCTTAAGTTCCTAGCTCATGTCGAAGGCAACAAAGAAGGGTAAAAAATCAATAATCCATAAATAAAACTTGAATTGTACTACTTCTTACTGGCTATTACACCTTCTTAGAAGCTTCATGTGTGTTCTACTATGGTGCTTTTAGTTCTCCACATACCGCAGCACGCGACATAGCTTTGCAGACGATAAGTACAACCGTTTCAGAGAGAAGAGAGGCCAATGTGACGATTTGGCTTTAAGTCGATTCGATAACAAATGACGAAAACGGACGGATTTCTCAGGTTTTTACTACATATGAACACTATCCACATTATCCCGTGCAACTCGGCAGCTAGTCCTCCTTTCATGCAGATTCTTACGGTCCTAGTTCATGTCCAAGGAACCAAAGCCAGCTAAAAAGTCAATAATCGATACCTAAAACTTGAATTGTACTACTTCTTACTGGCTATTACATTAAATTAGATGCTTCATCTGTGTTTTACTATGTTGGTTTTAGTGTCTCCGCATACCGCAGCACACGTCTTAGCTTTGCAGACGATAAGTACAACCGTTTCAGAGAGAAGAGCGGCAAGTGTGACATTCTGGTTTTAAGTCGATTCGATAACAAATGACGAAAACGGACGGATTTCTCAGGTTTTTACTACATATGAACACTTTTCACATTCTACCGTGCAACTCGGCTGCTAGTTCTCTTTTCATGCAGAATCTTAAGGTCCTAGCTCATGTCCAACCGCACCAAAGCCAGCTAAAATGTCAATAATCGATACCTAATACTTGAATTGTACTACTTCTTACTGGCTATTACATCAACATAGAAGCTTCATCTGTGTTCTACTATGGTGCTTTTAGTGTCTCCGCATACCGCAGCACGCGACATAGCTTTGCAGACGATAAGTACAATCGTTTCAGAGAGAAGAGCGGCCAATGTGACGATCTGGCTTTAAGTCGATTCGATATCAAATGACGAATACGGACGGATTTCTCTGGTTTTTACTACATATGAACACGTTTCACATTCTCCCGTGCAACTCGGCTGCCAGTCCTCCTTTCATGCAAATTCTTAAGGTCCTAGCTCATGTCCAAGCCGCCAAAGCCAGCTAAAAAGTCCATAATCGATACCTAAAACTTGAATTGTACTACTTCTTACAGGCTATTACATTTAATTAGATGCTTCATCTGTGTTTTACTATGGTGGTTTTAGTGTCTCCGCATACTGCAGCACACGTCATAGCATTGCAGACGATAAGTACAACCATTTCAGAGATAAGAGCAGCCAATGTGACGATCTGGCTTTAAGCGATTCGATAACAAATGACGATAACGAACGGATTTTTCGGGTTTTTACTGCATATGAACACTTTTCACATTCTCCCGTGCAACTCAGCTGCTAGTCCTCCTTTCATGCAGAATCGTAAGGTCCTAGCTCATGCCCAAGGCACCACAGCTACCTAAAAAGTCAATAATCGATACCTAAAACTTGAATTGTACTACTTCTTACTGGCTATTACATCAACATAGAAGCTTCATCTGTGTTCTACTATGGTGCTTTTAGTTCTCCACATACCGCAGCACGCGATATAGCTTTGCAGACGATAAGTACAACCGTTTTAGACAGAAATGCGGCCAATGTGACGATCTGGCTTTAAGTCGATTCGATAACAAATGACGAAAACGGACGGATAACTAGGTTTTTACTACATATGAACAGTTTTCACATTTTCCCGTGCAACTCGGCAGCCATTCCTCCTTTCATGCAGAATCTTAAGGTCCTAGCTCATGTCCAAGGCACCAAAGCCAGCTAAAAAGTCAATAATCGACACCTAAAACTTGAATTGTACTACTTCTTACTGGCTATTACATCAACTTAGAACCTTCATCTGTGTTCTACTATGGTGCTAATAGTGTCTCCGCATACCGCAGCACGCGACATAGCTTTGCAGACGATAAGTACAATCGTTTCAGAGAGAAGAGCGACCAATGTGACGATCTGGCTTTAAGTCGATTCGACAACAAATGACGAAAACGTGCGGATTTCTCAGGATTTTACTACATATGAACACTTTTCACATTCTCCCGTGCAACGCGGCAGCTAGTCCTCCTTTCATGCGAAACGTTAAGGTCCTAGAACATGTCCAAGGCACCAAAGTAGTGTAAAAAGTCAATAATCGACAACTAAAACTTGAATTGTACTACTTCATACTGGCTATTACATCAACCTAGAAGCTTCATCTGTGTTCTACTATGGTGCTTTTAGTGTCTCCGCATACCGCAGCATGAGACATAGCTTTGCAGACGATAAATGTAACCGTTTCAGACTGAAGTGCGGCCAATGTGACGATCTGGCTTCAAGTCGATTCGATAACAAATGACGAAAACGCACGGATTTCTCAGGTTTTTACTACATATGAACACTTTTCACATTCTCCCGTGCAACGCGGCTGCTAGTCCTCCTTTCATGCAATGTCTTAAGGTCCTACCTCATGTCCAGGGCACCAAAGAAGGTTAAAAAGTAAATAATCGATAACAAAAACTTGAATTGTACTACTTCTTACTGGCTATTACATCAACTTAGAAGCTTCATATGTGTTCCACTATGGTGCTTTTAGTGTCTCAGCATACCGCAGCACGCGACATAGCTTTGCAAACGATAAGTACAACCGTTTCAGACAGAAGGGCGACAACGTGACGATCTGGCTTCAAGTCGATTCGATAACAAATGACGAAAACGGACGGATTTCTCAGGTTTTTACTACATATGAACACTTTTCACATTCTCCCGTGCAACTCGGCTGCTAGTCCTCCTTTCATGCAAAATCTTAAGTTCCTAGCTCATGTCGAAGGCAACAAAGAAGGGTAAAAAATCAATAATCCATAAATAAAACTTGAATTGTACTACTTCTTACTGGCTATTACACCTTCTTAGAAGCTTCATGTGTGTTCTACTATGGTGCTTTTAGTTCTCCACATACCGCAGCACGCGACATAGCTTTGCAGACGATAAGTACAACCGTTTCAGAGAGAAGAGAGGCCAATGTGACGATTTGGCTTTAAGTCGATTCGATAACAAATGACGAAAACGGACGGATTTCTCAGGTTTTTACTACATATGAACACTTTCCACATTCTCCCGTGCAACTCGGCAGCTAGTCCTCCTTTCATGCAGATTCTTAAGGTCCTAGTTCATGTCCAAGGAACCAAAGCCAGCTAAAAAGTCAAAAATCGATAACTAAAACTTGAATTGTACTACTTCTTACTGGCTATTACATTAAATTAGATGCTTCATCTGTGTTTTACTATGTTGGTTTTAGTGTCTCCGCATACCGCAGCACACGTCTTAGCTTTGCAGACGATAAGTACAACCGTTTCAGAGAGAAGAGCGGCAAGTGTGACATTCTGGTTTTAAGTCGATTCGATAACAAATGACGAAAACGGACGGATTTCTCAGGTTTTTACTACATATGAACACTTTTCACATTCTGCCGTGAAACTCGGCTGCTAGTTCTCTTTTCATGCAGAATCTTAAGGTCCTAGCTCATGTCCAACCGCACCAAAGCCAGCTAAAATGTCTATAATCGATACCTAATACTTGAATTGTACTACTTCTTACTGGCTATTACATCAACATAGAAGCTTCATCTGTGTTCTACTATGGTGCTTTTAGTGTCTCCGCATACCGCAGCACGCGACATAGCTTTGCAGACGATAAGTACAATCGTTTCAGAGAGAAGAGCGGCCAATGTGACGATCTGGCTTTAAGTCGATTCGATATCAAATGACGAATACGGACGGATTTCTCTGGTTTTTACTACATATGAACACGTTTCACATTCTCCCGTGCAACTCGGCTGCCAGTCCTCCTTTCATGCAACTTCTTAAGGTCCTAGCTCATGTCCAAGCCGCCAAAGCCAGCTAAAAAGTCCATAATCGATACCTAAAACTTGAATTGTACTACTTCTTACAGGCTATTACATTTAATTAGATGCTTCATCTGTGTTTTACTATGGTGGTTTTAGTGTCTCCGCATACTGCAGCACACGTCATAGCATTGCAGACGATAAGTACAACCATTTCAGAGATAAGAGCAGCCAATGTGACGATCTGGCTTTAAGCGATTCGATAACAAATGACGATAACGAACGGATTTTTCGGGTTTTTACTGCATATGAACACTTTTCACATTCTCCCGTGCAACTCAGCTGCTAGTCCTCCTTTCATGCAGAATCGTAAGGTCCTAGCTCATGCCCAAGGCACCACAGCTACCTAAAAAGTCAATAATCGATACCTAAAACTTGAATTGTACTACTTCTTACTGGCTATTACATCAACATAGAAGCTTCATCTGTGTTCTACTATGGTGCTTTTAGTTCTCCACATACCGCAGCACGCGATATAGCTTTGCAGACGATAAGTACAACCGTTTTAGACAGAAATGCGGCCAATGTGACGATCTGGCTTTAAGTCGATTCGATAACAAATGACGAAAACGGACGGATAACTAGGTTTTTACTACATATGAACAGTTTTCACATTTTCCCGTGCAACTCGGCAGCTAGTCCCCCTTTCATGCAGAATCTTAAGGTCGTAGCTCATGTCCAAGGAACCAAAGCCAGCTAAAAAGTCAATAATCGATACCTAAAACTTGAATTGTACTACTTCTTACTGGCTATTACATCAACTTAGAACCTTCATCTGTGTTCTACTATGGTGCTAATAGTGTCTCCGCATACCGCAGCACGCGACATAGCTTTGCAGACGATAAGTACAATCGTTTCAGAAAGAAGAGCGACCAATGTGACGATCTGGCTTTAAGTCGATTCGATAACAAATGACGAAAACGGACGGATTTCTCAGGTTATTACTACATATGAACACTTCTCACATTCTCCCGTGCAACTCGGCTGCTGGTCCTCCTTTCATGCAAAATGTTAAGGTCCTAGCTCATATCCAAGGCACCAAAGAAGTGTAAAAAGTCAATAATCGATACCTCAAACGTGAATTGTACTACTTCTCACTTGCTATTACATCAACATAGAAGCTTCATCTGTGTTCTACTATGGTGCTTTTAGTGTCCCCGCATACCGCAGCACGCGACATAGCTTTGCAGACGATAAATGTAACCGTTTCAGAGAGAAGACCGGCCAATGTGATGATCTGGCTTTAAGTCGATTCGATAACAAATGACGAAAACGTGCGGATTTCTCAGGTTTTTACTACATATGAAAACTTTTCACATTCTCCCGTGCAACGCGGCAGCTAGTCCTCCTTTAATGCGAAACGTTAAGGTCCTAGAACATGTCCAAGGCACCAAAGTAGTGTAAAAAGTCAATAATCGATAACTAAAACTTGAATTGTACTACTTCTTACTGGCTATTACATCAACCTAGAAGCTTCATCTGTGTTCTACTATGGTGCTTTTAGAGTCTCCGCATACCGCAGCACGAGACATAGCTTTGCAGACGATAAGTACAACCGTTTCAGAGAGAAGAGAGGCCCATGTGACGATTTGGCTTTAAGTCGATTCGATAACAAATGACGAAAACGGACGGATTTCTCAGGTTTATACTACATATGAACACTTTCCACATTCTCCCGTGCAACTCGGCAGCTAGTCCTCCTTTCATGCAGAATCTTAAGGTCCTAGTTCATGTCCAAGGAACCAAAGCCAGCTAAAAAGTCAATAATCGATACCTAAAACTTGAATTGTACTACTTCTTACTGGCTATTACATCAACATAGAAGCTTCATCTGTGTTCTACTATGGTGCTTTTAGTGTCTCCGCATACCGCAGCACGCGACATAGCTTTGCAGACGATAAGTACAATCGTTTCAGAGAGAAGAGCGGCCAATGTGACGATCTGGCTTTAAGTCGATTCGATATCAAATGACGAATACGGACGGATTTCTCTGGTTTTTACTACATATGAACACGTTTCACATTCTCCCGTGCAACTCGGCTGCCAGTCCTCTTTTCATGCAAATTCTTTAGGTCCTAGCTCATGTCCAAGCCGCCAAAGCCAGCTAAAAAGTCCATAATCGATACCTAAAACTTGAATTGTACTACTTCTTACAGGCTATTACATTTAATTAGTTGCTTCATCTGTGTTTTACTATGGTGGTTTTAGTGTCTCCGCATACTGCAGCACACGTCATAGCATTGCAGACGATAAGTACAACCATTTCAGAGAGAAGAGCAGCCAATGTGACGATCTGGCTTTAAGCGATTCGATAACAAATGACGATAACGAACGGATTTTTCGGGTTTTTACTGCATATGAACACTTTTCACATTCTCCCGTGCAACTCAGCTGCTAGTCCTCCTTTCATGCAGAATCGTAAGGTCCTAGCTCATGCCCAAGGCACCACAGCTACCTAAAAAGTCAATAATCGATACCTAAAACTTGAATTGTACTACTTCTTACTGGCTATTACATCAACATAGAAGCTTCATCTGTGTTCTACTATGGTGCTTTTAGTTCTCCACATACCGCAGCACGGGATATGGCTTTGCAGACGATAAGTACTACCGTTTTAGACAGAAATGCGGCCAATGTGACGATCTGGCTTTAAGTCGATTCGATAACAAATGACGAAAACGGACGGATAACTAGGTTTTTACTACATATGAACAGTTTTCACATTTTCCCGTGCAACTCGGCAGCTAGTCCCCCTTTCATGCAGAATCTTAAGGTCCTAGCTAATGTCCAAGGAACCAAAGCCAGCTAAAAAGTCAATAATCGTTACCTAAAACTTGAATTGTACTACTTCTTACTGGCTATTACATCAACTTAGAACCTTCATCTGTGTTCTACTATGGTGCTAATAGTGTCTCCGCATACCGCAGCACGCGACATAGCTTTGCAGACGATAAGTGCAATCGTTTCAGAGAGAAGAGCGACCAATGTGACGATCTGGCTTTAAGTCGATTCGATAACAAATGACGAAAACGGACGGATTTCTCAGGTTATTACTACATATGAACACTTCTCACATTCTCCCGTGCAACTCGGCTGCTGGTCCTCCTTTCATGCAAAATGTTAAGGTCCTAGCTCATATCCAAGGCACCAAAGAAGTGTAAAAAGTCAATAATCGATACCTCAAACGTGAATTGTACTACTTCTCACTTGCTATTACATCAACATAGAAGCTTCATCTGTGTTCTACTATGGTGCTTTTAGTGTCCCCGCATACCGCAGCACGCGACATAGCTTTGCAGACGATAAATGTAACCGTTTCAGAGAGAAGACCGGCCAATGTGATGATCTGGCTTTAAGTCGATTCGATAACAAATGACGAAAACGTGCGGATTTCTCAGGTTTTTACTATATATGAACTCTTTTCACATTCTCCCGTGCAACGCGGCAGCTAGTCCTCCTTTAATGCGAAACGTTAAGGTCCTAGAACATGTCCAAGGCACCAAAGTAGTGTAAAAAGTCAATAATCGATAACTAAAACTTGAATTGTACTACTTCTTACTGGCTATTACATCAACCTAGAAGCTTCATCTGTGTTCTACTATGGTGCTTTTAGTGTCTCCGCATACCGCAGCACGAGACATAGCTTTGCAGACGATAAATGTAACCGTTTTAGACTGAAGTGCGGCCAATGTGACGATCTGGCTTCAAGTCGATTCGATAACAAATGACGAAAACGGACGGATTTCTCAGGTTTTTACTACATATGAACACTTTTCACATTCTCCCGTGCAACTCGGCTGCTAGTCCTCCTTTCATGCAAAATCTTAAGTTCCTAGCTCATGTCGAAGGCAACAAAGAAGGGTAAAAAATCAATAATCCATAAATAAAACTTGAATTGTACTACTTCTTACTGGCTATTACACCTTCTGAGAAGCTTCATGTGTGTTCTACTATGGCACTTTTAGTTCTCCACATACCGCAGCACGCGACATAGCTTTGCAGACGATAAGTACAACCGTTTCAGAGAGAAGAGAGGCCCATGTGACGATTTGGCTTTAAGTCGATTCGATAACAAATGACGAAAACGGACGGATTTCTCAGGTTTTTACTACATATGAACACTTTCCACATTCTCCCGTGCAACTCGGCAGCTAGTCCTCCTTTCATGCAGAATCTTAAGGTCCTAGTTCATGTCCAAGGAACCAAAGCCAGCTAAAAAGTCAATAATCGATACCTAAAACTTGAATTGTACTACTTCTTACTGGCTATTACATCAACATAGAAGCTTCATCTGTGTTCTACTATGGTGCTTTTAGTGTCTCCGCATACCGCAGCACGCGACATAGCTTTGCAGACGATAAGTACAATCGTTTCAGAGAGAAGAGCGGCCAATGTGACGATCTGGCTTTAAGTCGATTCGATATCAAATGACGAATACGGACGGATTTCTCTGGTTTTTACTACATATGAACACGTTTCACATTCTCCCGTGCAACTCGGCTGCCAGTCCTCCTTTCATGCAAATTCTTAAGGTCCTAGTTCATGTCCAAGCCGCCAAAGCCAGCTAAAAAGTCAATAATCGACCCTAAAACTTGAATTGTACTACTTCTTACTGGCTATTACATCAACTTAGAACCTTCATCTGTGTTCTACTATGGTGCTAATAGTGTCTCCGCATACCGCAGCACGCGACATAGCTTTGCAGACGATAAGTACAATCGTTTCAGAGAGAAGAGCGACCAATGTGACGATCTGGCTTTAAGTCGATTCGATAACAAATGACGAAAACGTGCGGATTTCTCAGGTTTTTACTACATATGAACACTTTTCACATTCTCCCGTGCAACGCGGCAGCTAGTCCTCCTTTCATGCGAAACGTTAAGGTCCTAGAACATGTCCAAGGCACCAAAGTAGTGTAAAAAGTCAATAATCGACAACTAAAACTTGAATTGTACTACTTCATACTGGCTATTACATCAACCTAGAAGCTTCATCTGTGTTCTACTATGGTGCTTTTAGTGTCTCCGCATACCGCAGCATGAGACATAGCTTTGCAGACGATAAATGTAACCGTTTCAGACTGAAGTGCGGCCAATGTGACGATCTGGCTTCAAGTCGATTCGATAACAAATGACGAAAACGGACGGATTTCTCAGGTTTTTACTACATATGAACACTTTTCACATTCTCCCGTGCAACGCGGCTGCTAGTCCTCCTTTCATGCAATGTCTTAAGGTCCTACCTCATGTCCAGGGCACCAAAGAAGGTTAAAAAGTAAATAATCGATAACAAAAACTTGAATTGTACTACTTCTTACTGGCTATTACATCAACTTAGAAGCTTCATATGTGTTCCACTATGGTGCTTTTAGTGTCTCAGCATACCGCAGCACGCGATATAGCTTTGCAAACGATAAGTACAACCGTTTCAGACAGAAGGGCGACAACGTGACGATCTGGCTTCAAGTCGATTCGATAACAAATGACGAAAACGGACGGATTTCTCAGGTTTTTACTACATATGAACACTTTTCACATTCTCCCGTGCAACTCGGCTGCTAGTCCTCCTTTCATGCAAAATCTTAAGTTCCTAGCTCATGTCGAAGGCAACAAAGAAGGGTAAAAAATCAATAATCCATAAATAAAACTTGAATTGTACTACTTCTTACTGGCTATTACACCTTCTTAGAAGCTTCATGTGTGTTCTACTATGGTGCTTTTAGTTCTCCACATACCGCAGCACGCTACATAGCTTTGCAGACGATAAGTACAACCGTTTCAGAGAGAAGAGAGGCCAATGTGACGATTTGGCTTTAAGTCGATTCGATAACAAATGACGAAAACGGACGGATTTCTCAGGTTTTTACTACATATGAACACTTTCTACATTCTCCCGTGCAACTCGGCAGCTAGTCCTCCTTTCATGCAGATTCTTAAGGTCCTAGTTCATGTCCAAGGAACCAAAGCCAGCTAAAAAGTCAATAATCGATACCTAAAACTTGAATTGTACTACTTCTTACTGGTTATTACATCATCTCAGAAGCTTCATCTGTGTTCTACTATGGTGCTTTTAGTGTCTCCGCATACCGCAGCACGCGACATAGCTTTGCAGACGATAAGTACAATCGTTTCAGAGAGAAGAGCGGCCAATGTGACGATCTGGCTTTAAGTCGATTCGATATCAAACGACGAATACGGACGGATTTCTCTGGTTTTTACTACATATGAACACGTTTCACATTCTCCCGTGCAACTCGGCTGCCAGTCCTCCTTTCATGCAAATTCTTAAGGTCCTAGCTCATGTCCAAGCCGCCAAAGCCAGCTAAAAAGTCCATAATCGATACCTAAAACTTGAATTGTACTACTTCTTACAGGCTATTACATTTAATTAGATGCTTCATCTGTGTTTTACTATGGTGGTTTTAGTGTCTCCGCATACTGCAGCACACGTCATAGCATTGCAGACGATAAGTACAACCATTTCAGAGATAAGAGCAGCCAATGTGACGATCTGGCTTTAAGCGATTCGATAACAAATGACGATAACGAACGGATTTTTCGGGTTTTTACTGCATATGAACACTTTTCACATTCTCCCGTGCAACTCAGCTGCTAGTCCTCCTTTCATGCAGAATCGTAAGGTCCTAGCTCATGCCCAAGGCACCACAGCTACCTAAAAAGTCAATAATCGATACCTAAAACTTGAATTGTACTACTTCTTACTGGCTATTACATCAACATAGAAGCTTCATCTGTGTTCTACTATGGTGCTTTTAGTTCTCCACATACCGCAGCACGCGATATAGCTTTGCAGACGATAAGTACAACCGTTTTAGACAGAAATGCGGCCAATGTGACGATCTGGCTTTAAGTCGATTCGATAACAAATGACGAAAACGGACGGATAACTAGGTTTTTACTACATATGAACAGTTTTCACATTTTCCCGTGCAACTCGGCAGCTAGTCCGCCTTTCATGCAGAATCTTAAGGTCGTAGCTCATGTCCAAGGAACCAAAGCCATCTAAAAAGTCAATAATCGATACCTAAAACTTGAATTGTACTACTTCTTACTGGCTATTACATCAACTTAGAACCTTCATCTGTGTTCTACTATGGTGCTAATAGTGTCTCCGCATACCGCAGCACGCGACATAGCTTTGCAGACGATAAGTACAATCGTTTCAGAGAGAAGAGCGACCAATGTGACGATCTGGCTTTAAGTCGATTCGATAACAAATGACGAAAACGGACGGATTTCTCAGGTTATTACTACATATGAACACCTCTCACATTCTCCCGTGCAACTCGGCTGCTAGTCCTCCTTTCATGCAAAATGTTAAGGTCCTAGCTCATATCCAAGGCACCAAAGAAGTGTAAAAAGTCAATAATCGATACCTCAAACGTGAATTGTACTACTTCTCACTTGCTATTACATCAACATAGAAGCTTCATCTGTGTTCTACTATGGTGCTTTTAGTGTCCCCGCATACCGCAGCACGCGACATAGCTTTGCAGACGATAAATGTAACCGTTTCAGAGAGAAGACCGGCCAATGTGATGATCTGGATTTAAGTCGATTCGATAACAAATGACGAAAACGTGCGGATTTCTCAGGTTTTTACTACATATGAACACTTTTCACATTCTCCCGTGCAACGCGGCAGCTAGTCCTCCTTTAATGCGAAACGTTAAGGTCCTAGAACATGTCCAAGGCACCAAAGTAATGTAAAAAGTCAATAATCGATAACTAAAACTTGAATTGTACTACTTCTTACTGGCTATTACATCAACCTAGAAGCTTCATCTGTGTTCTACTATGGTGCTTTTAGAGTCTCCGCATACCGCAGCACGAGACATAGCTTTGCAGACGATAAGTACAACCGTTTCAGAGAGAAGAGAGGCCCATGTGACGATTTGGCTTTAAGTCGATTCGATAACAAATGACGAAAACGGACGGATTTCTCAGGTTTTTACTACATATGAACACTTTCCACATTCTCCCGTGCAACTCGGCAGCTAGTCCTCCTTTCATGCAGAATCTTAAGGTCCTAGTTCATGTCCAAGGAACCAAAGCCAGCTAAAAAGTCAATAATCGATACCTAAAACTTGAATTGTACTACTTCTTACTGGCTATTACATCAACATAGAAGCTTCATCTGTGTTCTACTATGGTGCTTTTAGTGTCTCCGCATACCGCAGCACGCGACATAGCTTTGCAGACGATAAGTACAATCGTTTCAGAGAGAAGAGCGGCCAATGTGACGATCTGGCTTTAAGTCGATTCGATATCAAATGACGAATACGGACGGATTTCTCTGGTTTTTACTACATATGAACACGTTTCACATTCTCCCGTGCAACTCGGCTGCCAGTCCTCCTTTCATGCAAATTCTTTAGGTCCTAGCTCATGTCCAAGCCGCCAAAGCCAGCTAAAAAGTCCATAATCGATACCTAAAACTTGAATTGTACTACTTCTTACAGGCTATTACATTTAATTAGTTGCTTCATCTGTGTTTTACTATGGTGGTTTTAGTGTCTCCGCATACTGCAGCACACGTCATAGCATTGCAGACGATAAGTACAACCATTTCAGAGAGAAGAGCAGCCAATGTGACGATCTGGCTTTAAGCGATTCGATAACAAATGACGATAACGAACGGATTTTTCGGGTTTTTACTGCATATGAACACTTTTCACATTCTCCCGTGCAACTCAGCTGCTAGTCCTCCTTTCATGCAGAATCGTAAGGTCCTAGCTCATGCCCAAGGCACCACAGCTACCTAAAAAGTCAATAATCGATACCTAAAACTTGAATTGTACTACTTCTTACTGGCTATTACATCAACATAGAAGCTTCATCTGTGTTCTACTATGGTGCTTTTAGTTCTCCACATACCGCAGCACGCGATATAGCTTTGCAGACGATAAGTACAACCGTTTTAGACAGAAATGCGGCCAATGTGACGATCTGGCTTTAAGTCGATTCGATAACAAATGACGAAAACGGACGGATAACTAGGTTTTTACTACATATGAACAGTTTTCACATTTTCCCGTGCAACTCGGCAGCTAGTCCCCCTTTCATGCAGAATCTTAAGGTCCTAGCTCATGTCCAAGGAACCAAAGCCATCTAAAAAGTCAATAATCGATACCTAAAACTTGAATTGTACTACTTCTTACTGGCTATTACATCAACTTAGAACCTTCATCTGTGTTCTACTATGGTGCTAATAGTGTCTCCGCATACCGCAGCACGCGACATAGCTTTGCAGACGATAAGTACAATCGTTTCAGAGAGAAGAGCGACCAATGTGACGATCTGGCTTTAAGTCGATTCGATAACAAATGACGAAAACGGACGGATTTCTCAGGTTATTACTACATATGAACACTTCTCACATTCTCCCGTGCAACTCGGCTGCTGGTCCTCCTTTCATGCAAAATGTTAAGGTCCTAGCTCATATCCAAGGCACCAAAGAAGTGTAAAAAGTCAATAATCGATACCTCAAACGTGAATTGTACTACTTCTCACTTGCTATTACATCAACATAGAAGCTTCATCTGTGTTCTACTATGGTGCTTTTAGTGTCCCCGCATACCGCAGCACGCGACATAGCTTTGCAGACGATAAATGTAACCGTTTCAGAGAGAAGACCGGCCAATGTGATGATCTGGCTTTAAGTCGATTCGATAACAAATGACGAAAACGTGCGGATTTCTCAGGTTTTTACTACATATGAACTCTTTTCACATTCTCCCGTGCAACGCGGCAGCTAGTCCTCCTTTAATGCGAAACGTTAAGGTCCTAGAACATGTCCAAGGCACCAAAGTAGTGTAAAAAGTCAATAATCGATAACTAAAACTTGAATTGTACTACTTCTTACTGGCTATTACATCAACCTAGAAGCTTCATCTGTGTTCTACTATGGTGCTTTTAGTGTCTCCGCATACCGCAGCACGAGACATAGCTTTGCAGACGATAAATGTAACCGTTTTAGACTGAAGTGCGGCCAATGTGACGATCTGGCTTTAAGTCGATTCGATAACAAATGACGAAAACGGACGGATTTCTCAGGTTTTTACTACATATGAACACTTTTCACATTCTCCCGTGCAACTCGGCTGCTAGTCCTCCTTTCATGCAGAATCTTAAGGTCCTAGTTCATGTCCAAGGAACCAAAGCCAGCTAAAAAGTCAATAATCGATACCTAAAACTTGAATTGTACTACTTCTTACTGGCTATTACATCAACATAGAAGCTTCATCTGTGTTCTACTATGGTGCTTTTAGTGTCTCCGCATACCGCAGCACGCGACATAGCTTTGCAGACGATAAATACAATCGTTTCAGAGAGAAGAGCGGCCAATGTGACGATCTGGCTTTAAGTCGATTCGATATCAAATGACGAATACGGACGGATTTCTCTGGTTTTTACTACATATGAACACGTTTCACATTCTCCCGTGCAACTCGGCTGCCAGTCCTCCTTTCATGCAAATTCTTTAGGTCCTAGCTCATGTCCAAGCCGCCAAAGCCAGCTAAAAAGTCCATAATCGATACCTAAAACTTGAATTGTACTACTTCTTACAGGCTATTACATTTAATTAGTTGCTTCATCTGTGTTTTACTATGGTGGTTTTAGTGTCTCCGCATACTGCAGCACACGTCATAGCATTGCAGACGATAAGTACAACCATTTCAGAGAGAAGAGCAGCCAATGTGACGATCTGGCTTTAAGCGATTCGATAACAAATGACGATAACGAACGGATTTTTCGGGTTTTTACTGCATATGAACACTTTTCACATTCTCCCGTGCAACTCAGCTGCTAGTCCTCCTTTCATGCAGAATCGTAAGGTCCTAGCTCATGCCCAAGGCACCACAGCTACCTAAAAAGTCAATAATCGATACCTAAAACTTGAATTGTACTACTTCTTACTGGCTATTACATCAACATAGAAGCTTCATCTGTGTTCTACTATGGTGCTTTTAGTTCTCCACATACCGCAGCACGCGATATAGCTTTGCAGACGATAAGTACAACCGTTTTAGACAGAAATGCGGCCAATGTGACGATCTGGCTTTAAGTCGATTCGATAACAAATGACGAAAACGGACGGATAACTAGGTTTTTACTACATATGAACAGTTTTCACATTTTCCCGTGCAACTCGGCAGCTAGTCCCCCTTTCATGCAGAATCTTAAGGTCCTAGCTCATGTCCAAGGAACCAAAGCCAGCTAAAAAGTCAATAATCGATACCTAAAACTTGAATTGTACTACTTCTTACTGGCTATTACATCAACTTAGAACCTTCATCTGTGTTCTACTATGGTGCTAATAGTGTCTCCGCATACCGCAGCACGCGACATAGCTTTGCAGACGATAAGTACAATCGTTTCAGAGAGAAGAGCGACCAATGTGACGATCTGGCTTTAAGTCGATTCGATAACTAATGACGAAAACGGACGGATTTCTCAGGTTATTACTACATATGAACACTTCTCACATTCTCCCGTGCAACTCGGCTGCTGGTCCTCCTTTCATGCAAAATGTTAAGGTCCTAGCTCATATCCAAGGCACCAAAGAAGTGTAAAAAGTCAATAATCGATACCTCAAACGTGAATTGTACTACTTCTCACTTGCTATTACATCAACATAGAAGCTTCATCTGTGTTCTACTATGGTGCTTTTAGTGTCCCCGCATACCGCAGCACGCGACATAGCTTTGCAGACGATAAATGTAACCGTTTCAGAGAGAAGACCGGCCAATGTGATGATCTGGCTTTAAGTCGATTCCATAACAAATGACGAAAACGTGCGGATTTCTCAGTTTTTTACTACATATGAACTCTTTTCACATTCTCCCGTGCAACGCGGCAGCTAGTCCTCCTTTAATGCGAAACGTTAAGGTCCTAGAACGTGTCCAAGGCACCAAAGTAGTGTAAAAAGTCAATAATCGATAACTAAAACTTGAATTGTACTACTTCTTACTGGCTATTACATCAACCTAGAAGCTTCATCTGTGTTCTACTATGGTGCTTTTAGTGTCTCCGCATACCGCAGCACGAGACATAGCTTTGCAGACGATAAATGTAACCGTTTTAGACTGAAGTGCGGCCAATGTGACGATCTGGCTTCAAGTCGATTCGATAACAAATGACGAAAACGGACGGATTTCTCAGGTTTTTACTACATATGAACACTTTTCACATTCTCCCGTGCAACTCGGCTGCTAGTCCTCCTTTCATGCAAAATCTTAAGTTCCTAGCTCATGTCGAAGGCAACAAAGAAGGGTAAAAAATCAATAATCCATAAATAAAACTTGAATTGTACTACTTCTTACTGGCTATTACACCTTCTGAGAAGCTTCATGTGTGTTCTACTATGGCACTTTTAGTTCTCCACATACCGCAGCACGCGACATAGCTTTGCAGACGATAAGTACAACCGTTTCAGAGAGAAGAGAGGCCCATGTGACGATTTGGCTTTAAGTCGATTCGATAACAAATGACGAAAACGGACGGATTTCTCAGGTTTTTACTACATATGAACACTTTCCACATTCTCCCGTGCAACTCGGCAGCTAGTCCTCCTTTCATGCAGAATCTTAAGGTCCTAGTTCATGTCCAAGGAACCAAAGCCAGCTAAAAAGTCAATAATCGATACCTAAAACTTGAATTGTACTACTTCTTACTGGCTATTACATCAACATAGAAGCTTCATCTGTGTTCTACTATGGTGCTTTTAGTGTCTCCGCATACCGCAGCACGCGACATAGCTTTGCAGACGATAAGTACAATCGTTTCAGAGAGAAGAGCGGCCAATGTGACGATCTGGCTTTAAGTCGATTCGATATCAAATGACGAATACGGACGGATTTCTCTGGTTTTTACTACTTATGAACACGTTTCACATTCTCCCGTGCAACTCGGCTGCCAGTCCTCCTTTCATGCAAATTCTTAAGGTCCTAGCTCATGTCCAAGCCGCCAAAGCCAGCTAAAAAGTCCATAATCGATACCTAAAACTTGAATTGTACTACTTCTTACAGGCTATTACATTTAATTAGATGCTTCATCTGTGTTTTACTATGGTGGTGTTAGTGTCTCCGCATACTGCAGCACACGTCATAGCATTGCAGACGATAAGTACAACCATTTCAGAGAGAAGAGCAGCCAATGTGACGATCTGGCTTTAAGCGATTCGATAACAAATGACGATAACGAACGGATTTTTCGGGTTTTTACTGCATATGAACACTTTTCACATTCTCCCGTGCAACTCAGCTGCTAGTCCTCCTTTCATGCAGAATCGTAAGGTCCTAGCTCATGCCCAAGGCACCACAGCTACCTAAAAAGTCAATAATCGATACCTAAAACTTGAATTGTACTACTTCTTACTGGCTATTACATCAACATAGAAGCTTCATCTGTGTTCTACTATGGTGCTTTTAGTTCTCCACATACCGCAGCACGCGATATAGCTTTGCAGACGATAAGTACAACCGTTTTAGACAGAAATGCGGCCAATGTGACGATCTGGCTTTAAGTCGATTCGATAACAAATGACGAAAACGGACGGATAACTAGGTTTTTACTACATATGAACAGTTTTCACATTTTCCCGTGCAACTCGGCAGCTAGTCCCCCTTTCATGCAGAATCTTAAGGTCCTAGCTCATGTCCAAGGAACCAAAGCCAGCTAAAAAGTCAATAATCGATACCTAAAACTTGAATTGTACTACTTCTTACTGGCTATTACATCAACTTAGAACCTTCATCTGTGTTCTACTATGGTGCTAATAGTGTCTCCGCATACCGCAGCACGCGACATAGCTTTGCAGACGATAAGTACAATCGTTTCAGAGAGAAGAGCGACCAATGTGACGATCTGGCTTTAAGTCGATTCGATAACAAATGACGAAAACGGACGGATTTCTCAGGTTATTACTACATATGAACACTTCTCACATTCTCCCGTGCAACTCGGCTGCTGGTCCTCCTTTCATGCAAAATGTTAAGGTCCTAGCTCATATCCAAGGCACCAAAGAAGTGTAAAAAGTCAATAATCGATACCTCAAACGTGAATTGTACTACTTCTCACTTGCTATTACATCAACATAGAAGCTTCATCTGTGTTCTACTATGGTGCTTTTAGTGTCCCCGCATACCGCAGCACGCGACATAGCGTTGCAGACGATAAATGTAACCGTTTCAAAGAGAAGACCGGCCAATGTGATGATCTGGCTTTAAGTCGATTCGATAACAAATGACGAAAACGTGCGGATTTCTCAGGTTTTTACTACATATGAACACTTTTCACATTCTCCCGTGCAACGCGGCAGCTAGTCCTCCTTTAATGCGAAACGTTAAGGTCCTAGAACATGTCCAAGGCACCAAAGTAGTGTAAAAAGTCAATAATCGATAACTAAAACTTGAATTGTACTACTTCTTACTGGCTATTACATCAACCTAGAAGCTTCATCTGTGTTCTACTATGGTGCTTTTAGTGTCTCCGCATACCGCAGCACGAGACATAGCTTTGCAGACGATAAATGTAACCGTTTTAGACTGAAGTGCGGCCAATGTGACGATCTGGCTTCAAGTCGATTCGATAACAAATGACGAAAACGGACGGATTTCTCAGGTTTTTACTACATATGAACACTTTTCACATTCTCCCGTGCAACTCGGCTGCTAGTCCTCCTTTCATGCAAAATCTTAAGTTCCTAGCTCATGTGGAAGGCAACAAAGAAGGGTAAAAAATCAATAATCCATAAATAAAACTTGAATTGTACTACTTCTTACTGGCTATTACACCTTCTGAGAAGCTTCATGAGTGTTCTACTATGGTGCTTTTAGTTCTCCACATACCGCAGCACGCGACATAGCTTTGCAGACGATAAGTACAACCGTTTCAGAGAGAAGAGAGGCCCATGTGACGATTTGGCTTTAAGTCGATTCGATAACAAATGACGAAAACGGACGGATTTCTCAGGTTTTTACTACATATGAACACTTTCCACATTCTCCCGTGCAACTCGGCAGCTAGTCCTCCTTTCATGCAGAATCTTAAGGTCCTAGTTCATGTCCAAGGAACCAAAGCCAGCTAAAAAGTCAATAATCGATACCTAAAACTTGAATTGTACTACTTCTTACTGGCTATTACATTAAATTAGATGCTTCATCTGTGTTTTACTATGGTGGTTTTAGTGTCTCCGCATAACGCAGCACACGTCTTAGCTTTGCAGACGATAAGTACAACCGTTTCAGAGAGAAGAGCGGCATGTGTGACATTCTGGTTTTAAGTCGATTCGATAACAAATGACGAAAACGGACGGATTTCTCAGGTTTTTACTACATGTGAACACTTTTCACATTCTCCCGAGCAACTCGGCTGCTAGTTGTCCTTTCATGCAGAATCTTAAGGTCCTAACTCATGCCCAAGGCACCAAAGCTACCTAAAAAGTCAATAATCGATACCTAAAACTTGAATTGTACTACTTCTTACTGGCTATTACATCAACATAGAAGCTTCATCTGTGTTCTACTATGGTGCTTTTAGTTCTCCTCATACCGCAGCACGCGACATATTTTTGCAGACGATAAGTACAATCGTTTCAGAGAGAAGAGCGACCAATGTGACGACATGGCTTTAAGTCGATTCGATAACAAATGACGATAACGAACGGATTTTTCGGGTTTTTCCTGCATATGAACACTTTTCACATTCTCCCGTGCAACTCAGCTGCTAGTCCTCCTTTCATGCAGAATCTTAAGGTCCTAGCTCATGTCCAAGGCACCAAAGCCAGCTAAGAAATTAATAATCGATACCTAAAACTTGAATTGGACTACTTCTTACTGGCTATTACATTAAATTAGATGCTTCATCTGTGTTTTACTATTGTGGTTTTAGTGTCTCCGCATACCGCAGCACACGTCATAGCTTTGCAGACGATAAGTACAACCGTTTCAGAGAGAAGAGCGGCCAATGTGACATTCTGGCTTTAAGTCGATTCGATAACAAATGACGAAAACGGACGGATTTCTCAGGTTTTTACTACATATGAACACTTCTCACATTCTCCCGTGCAACGCGGCTGCTAGTCCTCCTTTCATGCAGAATCTTAACGTCCTAGCTCATGTCCAAGGCACCAAAGCCAGCTAAAAAGTCAATAATCGATACCTAAAACTAGAATTGTACTATATCTTACTGGCTATTACATCAACTTAGAAGCTTCATCTGTGTTTTACTATGGTGGTTTTAGTGTCTCCGCATACCGCAGCACTCGTCATAGCTTTGCAGACGATAAGTACAACCGTTTCAGAGAGAAGAGCGGCCAATGTGAAGATCTGGCTTTAGGTCGAGTCGATAACAAATGACGAAAACGGACGGATTTCTCAGGTTTTTTCTACATATGAACACTTTTCACATTCTCCCGTGCAAATCAGCTGCTAGTCCTCCTTTCATGAAGAATCTTAAGGTCCTAGCTCATGTCCAAGACACCAAAGATAGCTATGAAGTCAATAATCGATACCTAAAACTTGAATTGTACTATTTCTTACTATCTATTACATCAACTTAGAAGCTTCATCTGTGTTCTACTATGATGCTTTTAGTGTCTCCGCATACCGCAGCACGCGACATAGCTTTGCATACGATAAGTACAATCGTTTTAGACATAAATGCGGCCAATGTGACGATCTGGCTTTAAGTCGATTCGATAACAAATGACGAAAACGGACGGATTTCTCAGGTTTTTACTACATATGAACACTTTTCACATTCTCCCGTACAAGTCGGCTGATAGTCCTCCTTTCATGCAGAATCTTAAGGTCCTAGCTCATGTCCAAGGCACCAAAGCCAGCTAAAAAGTCAATAATCGATACCTAAAACTTGAATTGTGCTACATCTTACTGGCTATTACATCAACTTAGAAACTTCATCTGTGTTCTACTATGGATCTTTTAGTGTTTCCGCATACCGGAGCACGAGACTTGGCTTTGCAGACGATAATTAGGACCGTTTCAGAGAGAAGAGCGGCCAATGTGAAGATCTGGCTTTAAGTCGAGTCGATAACAAATGAAGAAAACGGACGGATTTCTCAGGTTTTTACTACATGTGAACACTTTTCACATTCTCCCGTGCAACTCGGCAGCTAGTCCTCCTTTCATGCAGAATCTTAATGTCCTAGCTCATGTCCAAGGAACCAAAGCCAGCTAAAAAGTCAATAATCGATACCTAAAACTTGAATTGGTCTATTTCTTACTGGCTATTACATCAACTCAGAACCTTCATCTGTGTTCTACTATGGTGCTTTTAGTGTCTCCGCATACCGCAGCACGCGACATAGCTTTGCAGACGATAAGTACAATCGTTTCAGAGAGAAGAGCGACCAATGTGACGATCTGGCTTTAAGTCGATTCGATAACAAATGACGAAAACGGACGGATTTCTAGGTTTTTACTACATATGAACACTTTTCACATTGTCCCGTGCAACTCTGCTGCTAGTCCTCCTTTCATGCAGAATCTTAAGGTCCTAGCTCATGTCCAAGGCACCAAAGCCAGCTAAAAAGTCAATAATCGATACCTAAAACTTGAATTGGACTACTTCCTACTGGCTATTACATCAACTTAGAACCGTCATCTGTGTTCTGCTATGGTGCTTTTAGTGTCTCCGGATACCGCAGCACGCGACATAGCTTTGCAGTCGATAAGTACAATCGTTTCAGAGAGAAGAGCGACCAATGTGACGATCTGGCTTTAAGTCGATTCGGTAACAAATGACGAATACGGACGGATTTCTCAGGTTTTTACTACATATGAACACTTTTCACATTCTCCCGTGCAACTCGGCTGCTAGTCCTCCTTTCATGCAGATTCTTAAGGTCCTAGCTCATGTCCAAGGCACCAAAGCCAGCTAAAAAGTCCATAATCGATACCTGAAACTTGAATTGTACTACTTCTTACTGGCTATTACATTAAATTAGATGCTTCATCTGTGTTTTACTATGGTGATTTTAGTGTCTCCGCATACCGCAGCACACGTCATATCTTTGCAGACGATAAGTACAACCATTTCAGAGAGAAGAGCGGCCAATGTCACGATCTGGACTTATGACGATTCGATAAAAAAATGACGATAACGAACGGATTTTCAGGTTTTTACTACATATGAACACTTTTCACATTCTCCCGTGCAACTCCGGTGCTAGTTCTCCTTTCATGCAGAATCTTAAGGTCGAAGCTCATGTCCAAGGAACCAAAGCCAGCTAAAAAGTCAATAATCGATACCTAAAACTTGAATTGGTCTACTTCTTACTGGCTATTACATCAACTTAGAACCTTCATCTGTGTTCTACTATGGTGCTTTTAGTGTCTCTGCATACCGCAGCACGCGACATAGCTTTGCAGACGATAAGTACAATCGTTTCAGAGAGAAGAGCGACCAATGTGACGATCTGGCTTTAAGTCGATTCGATAACAAATGACGAAAACGGACGGATTTCTAGGTTTTTACTACATATGAACACTTTTCACATTTTCCCGTGCAACTCGGCTGCTAGTCCTCCTTTCATGCAGAATCTTAAGGTCCTAGCTCAAGTCCAAGGCACCAAAGCCACCTAAAAAGTCAATAATCGGTACCTAAAACTTGAATTGTACTACTTCTTACTGGCTATTACATCAACTTAGAAGCTTCATCTGTGTTCTACTATGGTGCTTTTAGTGTCTCCGCATACCGCAGCACGCGACATAGCTTTGCAGACGATAAGTACAACCGTTTCAGAGAGAAGAGCGGCCAATGTGACGATCTGGCTTTAAGTCGATTCGGTAACAAATGACGAAAACGGACGGATTTCTAGGTTTTTACTACATATGAACACATTCCACATTCTCTCATGCAACTCGGCTGCTAGTCCTCCTTTCATGCAGAATCTTAAGGTCGAAGCTCATGTCCAAGGCACCAAAGCCAGCTAAAAAGTCAATAATCGAAACTTAAAACTTGAATTGTACTATATCTTACTGGCTATTACATCAACTTAGAAGCTTCATCTGTTTTCTGCTATGGTGCTTTTAGTGTCTCCGCATACCGGAGCACGAGACATAGCTTTGCAGACGATAATTAGGACCGTTTCAGAGAGAAGAGCGGCCAATGTGAAGATCTGGCTTTAAGTCGAGTCGATAACAAATGACGAAAACGGACGGATTTCTCAGGTTTTTACTACATATGAACACTTTTCACATTCTCCCGTGCAACTCGGCAGCTAGTCCTCCTTTCATGCAGAATCTTAAGGTCATAGCTCATGTCCAAGGAACCAAAGCCAGCTAAAAACTCAATAATCGATACCTAAAACTTGAATTGGTCTACTTCTTACTGGCTATTACATCAACTTAGAACCTTCATCTGTGTTCTACTATGGTGCTTTTAGTGTCTCTGCATACCGCAGCACGCGACATAGCTTTGCAGACGATAAGTACAATCGTTTCAGAGAGAAGAGCGACCAATGTGACGATCTGGCTTTAAGTCGATTCGATAACAAATGACGAAAACGGACGGATTTCTAGGTTTTTACTACATATGAACACTTTTCACATTTTCCCGTGCAACTCTGCTGCTAGTCCTCCTTTCATGCAGAATCTTAAGGTCCTAGCTCATGTCCAAGGCACCAAAGCCAGCTAAAAAGTCAATAATCGATACCTAAAACTTGAATTGGACTACTTCTTACTGGCAATTACATCAACTTAGAACCTTCATCTGTGTTCTACTATGGTGCTTTTAGTGTCTCCGGATACCGCAGCACGCGACAGAGCTTTGCAGTCGATAAGTACAATCGTTTCAGAGAGAAGAGCGACCAATGTGACGATCTGGCTTTAATTCGATTCGGTAACAAATGACGAAAACGGACGGATTTCTAGGTTTTTACTACATATGAACACATTCCACATTCTCCCATGCAACTCGGCTGCTAGTCCTCCTTTCATGCAGAATCTTAAGGTCCTAGCTCATGTCCAAGGAACCAAAGCCAGCTAAAAAGTCAATAATCGATACCTAAAACTTGAATTGGTCTACTTCTTACTGGCTATTACATCAACTTAGAAGCTTCATCTGTGTTCTACTATGGTGCTTTTAGTGTCTCCGCATACCGCAGCACGCGACATAGCTTTGCAGACGATAAGTACAACCGTTTCAGAGAGAAGAGCGGCCAATGTGACGATCTGGCTTTAAGTCGATTCGGTAACAAATGACGAATACGGACGGATTTCTAGGTTTTTACTACATATGAACACATTCCACATTCTCCCGTGCAACTCGGCTGCTAGTCCTCCTTTCATGCAGATTCTTAAGGTCATAGCTCATGTCCAAGGCACCAAAGCCAGCTAAAAAGTCCATAATCGATACCTAAAACTTGAATTGTACTACTTCTTACTGCCTATTACATTAAATTAGATGCTTCATCTGTGTTTTACTATGGTGGTTTTAGTGTCTCCGCATACCGCAGCACACGTCATATCTTTGCAGACGATAAGTACAACCATTTCAGAGAGAAGAGCGGCCAATGTGACGATCTGGCCTTATGTCGATTCGATAAAAAAATGACGATAACGAACGGATTTTTCGGGTTTTTACTGCATATGAACACTTTTCACATTCTCCCGTGCAACTCGGCTGCTAGTCCTCCTTTCATGCAGAATCTTAAGGTCCTAGGTCAAGTCCAAGGCACCAAAGCCACCTAAAAAGTCAATAATCGGTACCTAAAACTTGAATTGTACTACTTCTTACTGGCTATTACATCAACTTAGAAGCTTCATCTGTGTTCTACTATGGTGCTTTTAGTGTCTCCGCATACCGCAGCACGCGACATAGCTTTGCAGACGATAAGTACAACCGTTTCAGAGAGAAGAGCGGCCAATGTGACGATCTGGCTTTAAATCGATTCGGTAACAAATGACGAAAACGGACGGATTTCTAATGTTTTTGCTACATGTGAATACTTTTCACATTCACCCGTGCAACTCGGCTGATAGTCCTCCTTACATGCAGAATATCAAGGTCCTAGCTCATGTCCAAGGCACAAAAGCAAGCTAAAAAGTCAATTATCGATACCTAAAACTTGAGTTGTACTACTTCTTACTGGCTATTACATCAACTTAGAAGCTTCATCTGTTTTCTACTATGGTGCTTTTAGTGTCTGCGCATACCGCAGCACGCGACATAGCTTTGTAGACGATAAGTACAACCGTTTCAGAGAGAAGAGCGGCCAATGTGACGATCTGGCTTTAAGTCGATTCGATAACAAATGACGAAAACGGAAGGATTTCTAGGTTTTTACTACATATGAACACATTCCACATTCACCCGTGCAACTCGGCTGCTAGTCCTCCTTTCATGCAGAATCTTAAGGTCCTAGCTCATGTCCAAGGCACCAAAGCCAGCTAAAAAGTCAATAATCGATACCTAAAACTTGAATTGTACTATATCTTACTGGCTATTACATCAACTTAGAAGCTTCATCTGTTTTCTACTATGGTGCTTTTAGTGTCTCCGCATACTGGAGCACGAGACATAGCTTTGCAGACGATAATTACGACCGTTTCAGAGAGAAGAGCGGCCAATGTGATGATCTGGCTTTAAGTTGAGTCGATAACAAATGACGAATACGGACGGGTTTCTCAGGTTTTTACTACATATGAACACTTTTCACATTCTCCCGTGCAACTCCGGTGCTAGTTCTCCTTTCATGCAGAATCTTAAGGTCCTAGCTCATGTCCAAGGCACCAAAGCCAGCTAAAAAGTCAATAATCGATACCTAAAACTTAAATTGTACTACTTCTTACTGGCCATTACATCAACTTAGAAGCTTCATCTGTGTTCTACTATAGTGCTTTGAGAGTCTCCGCATACCGCAGCATGCGACATAGCTTTGCAGACGATAAGTACAACCGTTTCAGAGAGAAGAGCGGCAAATGTGACGATCTGGCTTTAAGTCGATTCGATAACAAATGACGAAAACGGACGGGTTTCTCAGGTTTTTACTACATATGAACACTTTTCACATTGTCCCGTGCAACTCAGCTGCTAGTCCTCCTTTCATGCAGAATCTTAAGGTCCTAGCTCATGTCCAAGGCACCAAAGCCAGAAAAAAAGTCAATAATCACTACCTAAAACTTGAATTGTACTACTTCTTACTGGCTATTACAATAACTTAGAAGCTTCATCTGTGTCCTACTATGGTGCATTTAGTGTCTCCGCATACCGCAGCACGCGACATAGCTTTGCAGACGATAAGTACAACCGTTTCAGAGAGAAGAGCGGCCAATGTGACGATCTGGCTTTAAGTCGATTCGGTAACAAATGACGAAAACGGACGGATTTCTAGGTTTTTACTACATATGAACACATTCCACATTCTCCCATGCAACTCGGCTGCTAGTCCTCCTTTCATGCAGAATCTTAAGGTCCTAGCTCATGTCCAAGGCACCAAAGCCAGCTAAAAAGTCAATAATCGAAACCTAAAAATTGAATTGTACTATATCTTACTGGCTATTACATCAACTTAGAAGCTTCATCTGTTTTCTACTATGGTGCTTTTAGTGTCTCCGCATACCGGAGCACGAGACATAGCTTTGCAGACGTTAATTAGGACCGTTTCAGAGCGAAGAGCGGCAAATGTGAAGATCTGGTGTTAAGTCGAGTCGATAACAAATGACGAAAACGGACTGATTTCTCAGGTTTTTACTACATATGAACACTTTTCACATTCTCCCGTGCAACTCGGCAGCTAGTCCTCCTTTCATGCAGAATCTTAAGGTCCTAGCTCATGTCCAAGGCACCAAAGCCAGCTAAAAAGTCAATAATCACTACCTAAAACTTGAATTGTACTACTTCTTACTGGCTATTACATCAACTTAGAAGCTTCATCTGTGTTCTACTATGGTGCATTTAGTGTCTCCGCATACCGCAGCACGCGACATAGCTTTGCAGACGATAAGTACAACCGTTTCAGAGAGAAGAGCGGCCAATGTGACGATCTGGCTTTAAGTCGATTCGCTAACAAATGACGAAAACGGACGGATTTCTAGGTTTTTACTACATATGAACACTTTTCACAGTGTCCCGTGCAACTCTGCTGCTAGTATTCCTTTCATGCAGAATCTTAAGGTCCTAGCTCATGTCCAAGGCACCAAAGCCAGCTAAAAAGTCAATAATCGATACCTAAAACTTGAATTGGTCTACTTCTTACTGGCTATTACATCAACTTAGAATCTTCATCTGTGTTCTACTATGGTGCTTTTAGTGTCTCCGGATACCGCAGCACGCGACATAGCTTTGCAGACGATAAGTACAACCATTTCAGAGAGAAGAGCGGCCAATGTCACGATCTGGACTTATGACGATTCGATAAAAAAATGACGATAACGAACGGATTTTCAGGTTTTTACTACATATGAACACTTTTCACATTCTCCCGTGCAACTCCGGTGCTAGTTCTCCTTTCATGCAGAATCTTAAGGTCGAAGCTCATGTCCAAGGAACCAAAGCCAGCTAAAAAGTCAATAATCGATACCTAAAACTTGAATTGGTCTACTTCTTACTGGCTATTACATCAACTTAGAACCTTCATCTGTGTTCTACTATGGTGCTTTTAGTGTCTCTGCATACCGCAGCACGCGACATAGCTTTGCAGACGATAAGTACAATCGTTTCAGAGAGAAGAGCGACCAATGTGACGATCTGGCTTTAAGTCGATTCGATAACAAATGACGAAAACGGACGGATTTCTAGGTTTTTACTACATATGAACACTTTTCACATTTTCCCGTGCAACTCGGCTGCTAGTCCTCCTTTCATGCAGAATCTTAAGGTCCTAGCTCAAGTCCAAGGCACCAAAGCCACCTAAAAAGTCAATAATCGGTACCTAAAACTTGAATTGTACTACTTCTTACTGGCTATTACATCAACTTAGAAGCTTCATCTGTGTTCTACTATGGTGCTTTTAGTGTCTCCGCATACCGCAGCACGCGACATAGCTTTGCAGACGATAAGTACAACCGTTTCAGAGAGAAGAGCGGCCAATGTGACGATCTGGCTTTAAGTCGATTCGGTAACAAATGACGAAAACGGACGGATTTCTAGGTTTTTACTACATATGAACACATTCCACATTCTCTCATGCAACTCGGCTGCTAGTCCTCCTTTCATGCAGAATCTTAAGGTCGAAGCTCATGTCCAAGGCACCAAAGCCAGCTAAAAAGTCAATAATCGAAACTTAAAACTTGAATTGTACTATATCTTACTGGCTATTACATCAACTTAGAAGCTTCATCTGTTTTCTGCTATGGTGCTTTTAGTGTCTCCGCATACCGGAGCACGAGACATAGCTTTGCAGACGATAATTAGGACCGTTTCAGAGAGAAGAGCGGCCAATGTGAAGATCTGGCTTTAAGTCGAGTCGATAACAAATGACGAAAACGGACGGATTTCTCAGGTTTTTACTACATATGAACACTTTTCACATTCTCCCGTGCAACTCGGCAGCTAGTCCTCCTTTCATGCAGAATCTTAAGGTCATAGCTCATGTCCAAGGAACCAAAGCCAGCTAAAAACTCAATAATCGATACCTAAAACTTGAATTGGTCTACTTCTTACTGGCTATTACATCAACTTAGAACCTTCATCTGTGTTCTACTATGGTGCTTTTAGTGTCTCTGCATACCGCAGCACGCGACATAGCTTTGCAGACGATAAGTACAATCGTTTCAGAGAGAAGAGCGACCAATGTGACGATCTGGCTTTAAGTCGATTCGATAACAAATGACGAAAACGGACGGATTTCTAGGTTTTTACTACATATGAACACTTTTCACATTTTCCCGTGCAACTCTGCTGCTAGTCCTCCTTTCATGCAGAATCTTAAGGTCCTAGCTCATGTCCAAGGCACCAAAGCCAGCTAAAAAGTCAATAATCGATACCTAAAACTTGAATTGGACTACTTCTTACTGGCAATTACATCAACTTAGAACCTTCATCTGTGTTCTACTATGGTGCTTTTAGTGTCTCCGGATACCGCAGCACGCGACAGAGCTTTGCAGTCGATAAGTACAATCGTTTCAGAGAGAAGAGCGACCAATGTGACGATCTGGCTTTAATTCGATTCGGTAACAAATGACGAAAACGGACGGATTTCTAGGTTTTTACTACATATGAACACATTCCACATTCTCCCATGCAACTCGGCTGCTAGTCCTCCTTTCATGCAGAATCTTAAGGTCCTAGCTCATGTCCAAGGAACCAAAGCCAGCTAAAAAGTCAATAATCGATACCTAAAACTTGAATTGGTCTACTTCTTACTGGCTATTACATCAACTTAGAAGCTTCATCTGTGTTCTACTATGGTGCTTTTAGTGTCTCCGCATACCGCAGCACGCGACATAGCTTTGCAGACGATAAGTACAACCGTTTCAGAGAGAAGAGCGGCCAATGTGACGATCTGGCTTTAAGTCGATTCGGTAACAAATGACGAATACGGACGGATTTCTAGGTTTTTACTACATATGAACACATTCCACATTCTCCCGTGCAACTCGGCTGCTAGTCCTCCTTTCATGCAGATTCTTAAGGTCATAGCTCATGTCCAAGGCACCAAAGCCAGCTAAAAAGTCCATAATCGATACCTAAAACTTGAATTGTACTACTTCTTACTGCCTATTACATTAAATTAGATGCTTCATCTGTGTTTTACTATGGTGGTTTTAGTGTCTCCGCATACCGCAGCACACGTCATATCTTTGCAGACGATAAGTACAACCATTTCAGAGAGAAGAGCGGCCAATGTGACGATCTGGCCTTATGTCGATTCGATAAAAAAATGACGATAACGAACGGATTTTTCGGGTTTTTACTGCATATGAACACTTTTCACATTCTCCCGTGCAACTCGGCTGCTAGTCCTCCTTTCATGCAGAATCTTAAGGTCCTAGGTCAAGTCCAAGGCACCAAAGCCACCTAAAAAGTCAATAATCGGTACCTAAAACTTGAATTGTACTACTTCTTACTGGCTATTACATCAACTTAGAAGCTTCATCTGTGTTCTACTATGGTGCTTTTAGTGTCTCCGCATACCGCAGCACGCGACATAGCTTTGCAGACGATAAGTACAACCGTTTCAGAGAGAAGAGCGGCCAATGTGACGATCTGGCTTTAAATCGATTCGGTAACAAATGACGAAAACGGACGGATTTCTAATGTTTTTGCTACATGTGAATACTTTTCACATTCACCCGTGCAACTCGGCTGATAGTCCTCCTTACATGCAGAATATCAAGGTCCTAGCTCATGTCCAAGGCACAAAAGCAAGCTAAAAAGTCAATTATCGATACCTAAAACTTGAGTTGTACTACTTCTTACTGGCTATTACATCAACTTAGAAGCTTCATCTGTTTTCTACTATGGTGCTTTTAGTGTCTGCGCATACCGCAGCACGCGACATAGCTTTGTAGACGATAAGTACAACCGTTTCAGAGAGAAGAGCGGCCAATGTGACGATCTGGCTTTAAGTCGATTCGATAACAAATGACGAAAACGGAAGGATTTCTAGGTTTTTACTACATATGAACACATTCCACATTCACCCGTGCAACTCGGCTGCTAGTCCTCCTTTCATGCAGAATCTTAAGGTCCTAGCTCATGTCCAAGGCACCAAAGCCAGCTAAAAAGTCAATAATCGATACCTAAAACTTGAATTGTACTATATCTTACTGGCTATTACATCAACTTAGAAGCTTCATCTGTTTTCTACTATGGTGCTTTTAGTGTCTCCGCATACTGGAGCACGAGACATAGCTTTGCAGACGATAATTACGACCGTTTCAGAGAGAAGAGCGGCCAATGTGATGATCTGGCTTTAAGTTGAGTCGATAACAAATGACGAATACGGACGGGTTTCTCAGGTTTTTACTACATATGAACACTTTTCACATTCTCCCGTGCAACTCCGGTGCTAGTTCTCCTTTCATGCAGAATCTTAAGGTCCTAGCTCATGTCCAAGGCACCAAAGCCAGCTAAAAAGTCAATAATCGATACCTAAAACTTAAATTGTACTACTTCTTACTGGCCATTACATCAACTTAGAAGCTTCATCTGTGTTCTACTATAGTGCTTTGAGAGTCTCCGCATACCGCAGCATGCGACATAGCTTTGCAGACGATAAGTACAACCGTTTCAGAGAGAAGAG
Organism: Schistocerca gregaria; assembly: GCF_023897955.1. Lineage (NCBI taxonomy): Eukaryota > Metazoa > Arthropoda > Insecta > Orthoptera > Acrididae > Schistocerca > Schistocerca gregaria. The sequence continues at coordinate 9,534,015 of NW_026061795.1, forward strand.
CGGCAAATGTGACGATCTGGCTTTAAGTCGATTCGATAACAAATGACGAAAACGGACGGGTTTCTCAGGTTTTTACTACATATGAACACTTTTCACATTGTCCCGTGCAACTCAGCTGCTAGTCCTCCTTTCATGCAGAATCTTAAGGTCCTAGCTCATGTCCAAGGCACCAAAGCCAGAAAAAAAGTCAATAATCACTACCTAAAACTTGAATTGTACTACTTCTTACTGGCTATTACAATAACTTAGAAGCTTCATCTGTGTCCTACTATGGTGCATTTAGTGTCTCCGCATACCGCAGCACGCGACATAGCTTTGCAGACGATAAGTACAACCGTTTCAGAGAGAAGAGCGGCCAATGTGACGATCTGGCTTTAAGTCGATTCGGTAACAAATGACGAAAACGGACGGATTTCTAGGTTTTTACTACATATGAACACATTCCACATTCTCCCATGCAACTCGGCTGCTAGTCCTCCTTTCATGCAGAATCTTAAGGTCCTAGCTCATGTCCAAGGCACCAAAGCCAGCTAAAAAGTCAATAATCGAAACCTAAAAATTGAATTGTACTATATCTTACTGGCTATTACATCAACTTAGAAGCTTCATCTGTTTTCTACTATGGTGCTTTTAGTGTCTCCGCATACCGGAGCACGAGACATAGCTTTGCAGACGTTAATTAGGACCGTTTCAGAGCGAAGAGCGGCAAATGTGAAGATCTGGTGTTAAGTCGAGTCGATAACAAATGACGAAAACGGACTGATTTCTCAGGTTTTTACTACATATGAACACTTTTCACATTCTCCCGTGCAACTCGGCAGCTAGTCCTCCTTTCATGCAGAATCTTAAGGTCCTAGCTCATGTCCAAGGCACCAAAGCCAGCTAAAAAGTCAATAATCACTACCTAAAACTTGAATTGTACTACTTCTTACTGGCTATTACATCAACTTAGAAGCTTCATCTGTGTTCTACTATGGTGCATTTAGTGTCTCCGCATACCGCAGCACGCGACATAGCTTTGCAGACGATAAGTACAACCGTTTCAGAGAGAAGAGCGGCCAATGTGACGATCTGGCTTTAAGTCGATTCGCTAACAAATGACGAAAACGGACGGATTTCTAGGTTTTTACTACATATGAACACTTTTCACAGTGTCCCGTGCAACTCTGCTGCTAGTATTCCTTTCATGCAGAATCTTAAGGTCCTAGCTCATGTCCAAGGCACCAAAGCCAGCTAAAAAGTCAATAATCGATACCTAAAACTTGAATTGGTCTACTTCTTACTGGCTATTACATCAACTTAGAATCTTCATCTGTGTTCTACTATGGTGCTTTTAGTGTCTCCGGATACCGCAGCACGCGACATAGCTTTGCAGACGATAAGTACAATCGTTTCAGAGAGAAGAGCGACCAATGTGACGATCTGGCTTTAAGTCGATTCGGTAACAAATGACGAATACGGACGGATTTCTCAGGTTTTTACTACATATGAACACTTTTCACATTCTCCCGTGCAACTCGGCTGCTAGTCCTCCTTTCATGCAGATTCTTAAGGTCCTAGCTCATGTCCAAGGCACCACAGCCAGCTAAAAAGTCCATAATCGATACCTAATACTTGAATTGTACTACTTCTTACTAGCTATTACATTAAATTAGATGCTTCATCTGTGTTTTACTATGGTGGTTGTAGTGTCTCCGCATACCGCAGCACACGTTATATCTTTGCAGACGATAAGTACAACCATTTCAGAGAGAAGAGCGGCCAATGTGACGATCTGGCCTTATGTCGATTCGATAAAAAATGACGATAACGAACGGATTTTTCGGGTTTTTACTGCATATGAACACTTTTCACATTCTCCCGTCCAACTCGGCTGCTAGTCCTCCTTTCATGCAGAATGTTAAGGTCCTAGCTCATGTCCAAGGCACCAAAGCCAGCTAAAAAGTCAATAATCGATACCTAAAACTTGAATTGTACAATATCTTACTGGCTATTACATCATTTTAGAAGCTTCATCTGTTTTCTACTATGCTGCTTTTAGTGTCTCCGCATACTGGAGCACGAGACATATCTTTGCAGACGATAATTACGACCGTTTCAGAGAGAAGAGCGGCCAATGTGATGATCTGGCTTTAAGTTGACTCGATAACAAATGACGAAAACGGACGGATTTCTAAGGTTTTTACTACATATGAACACTTTTCATATTCTCTCGTGCAACTCCGGTGCTAGTTCTCCTTTCATGCAGAATCTTAAGGTCCTAGCTCATGTCCAAGGCACCAAAGCCAGCTAAAAAGTCAATAATCGATACCTAAAACTTAAGTTGTACTACTTCTTACTGGCTATTACATCAACTTAGAAGCTTCATCTGTTTTCTACTATGGTGCTTTTAGTGTCTGCGCATACCGCAGCACGCGACATCGCTTTGCAGACGATAAGTACAACCGTTTCAGAGAGAAGAGCGGCCAATGTGACGATCTGGCTTTAAGTCGATTCGATAACAAATGACGAAAACGGACGGATTTCTCAGGTTTTTACTACATATGAACACTTTTCACATTCTCCCGTGCAACTCGGCTGCTAGTCCTCCTTTCATGCAGATTCTTAAGGTCCTAGCTCTTGCCCAATGCACCAAAGCCAGCTAAAAAGTCCATAATCGATACCTAAAACTTGAATTGTACTACTTCTTACTTTCTATTACATTAAATTAGATGCTTCATCTGTGTTTTACTATGGTGGTTTTAGTGTCTCCGCATACCGCAGCACGCGTCATAGCCTTGCAGACGATAAGTACAACCGTTTCAGAGAGAAGAGCGGCCAATGTAACGATCTGGCTATAAGTCGATTCGATAACAAATGACGAAAACGGACGGATTTCTAATGTTTTTGCTACATGTGAACACTTTTCACATTCTCCCGTGCAACTCGGCTGATAGTCCTCCTTTCATGCAGAATATCAAGGTCCTAGCTCATGTCCAAGGCACAAAAGCAAGCTAAAAAGTCCATAATCGATACCTAAAACTTGAGTTGTACTACTTCTTACTGGCTATTACATCAACTTAGAAGCTTCATCTGTTTTCTACTATGGTGCTTTTAGTGTCTGCGCATACCGCAGCACGCGACATCGCTTTGCAGACGATAAGTACAACCGTTTCAGACAGAAGAGCGGCCAATGTGACGATTTGGCTTTAAGTCGATTCGATAACAAATGACGAAAACGGAAGGATTTCTAGGTTTTTACTACATATGAACACATTCCACATTCTCCCGTGCAACTCGGCTGCTAGTCCTCCTTTCATGCAGAATCTTAAGGTCCTAGCTCATGTCCAAGGCACCAAAGCCAGCTAAAAAGTCAATAATCGATACCTAAAACTTAAATTGTACTACTTCTTACTGGCTATTACATCAACTTAGAAGCTTCATCTGTTTTCTACTATGGTGCTTTTAGTGTCTGCGCATACCGCAGCACGCGACAACGCTTTGCAGACGATAAGAACAACCGTTTCAGAGAGAAGAGCGGCCAATGTGACGATCTGGCTTTAAGTCGATTCGATAACAAATGACGAAAACGGACGGATTTCTCAGGTTTTTACTACATATGAACACTTTTCACATTCTCCCGTGCAACTCGGCTGCTAGTCCTCCTTTCATGCAGAATCTTAAGGTCCTAGCTCATGTCCAAGGCGCCAAAGCCAGCTAAAAAGCCAATAATCGATACCTAAAACTTGAATTGTACTACTTCTTACTGGCTGTTCCATCATCATAGAAGCTTCATCTGTGTTCTACTATGGTGCTTTTAGTGTCTCCGCATACCGCAGCACGCGACATAGCTTTGCAGACGATAAGTACAACAGTTTCAGAGAGAAGAGCGGCCAATGTGACGATCTGGCTTTAAGTCGATTCGATAACAAATGACGTAAACGGACGGATTTTTCGGGTTTTTACTGCAGAAGAACACTTTTCACACTCTCCCGTGCAACTCGGCTGCTAGTCCTCCTTTCATGCAGAATCTTAAGGTCCTAGCTCATGTCCAAGGCACCAAAGCCAGCTAAAAAGTCAATAATCGATACCTAAAACTTGAATTGTACTACTTCTTACTGGCAATTACATCATCTTAGAGGCTTCATCTGTGTTCTACTATGGTCCTTTTAGTGTCTCCGCATACCGCAGCACGCGACGTACCTTTGCAGACGATAAGTACAACCGTTTCAAAGAGAAGAGCGGCCAATGTGACGATCGGGCTTAAGTCAATTCATAACAAATGACGAAAACGGACGGATTTCTAGGTTTTTACTACATATGAACACATTCCACATTCATCCATGCACTTCGGCTGCTAGTCCTCCTTTCATGCAGAATCTTAAGGTCCTAGCTCATGTCCAAGGCACCAAAGCCAGCTAAAAAGTCAAAAATCGATACCTAAAACTTGAATTGGTCTACTTGTTACTGGCTATTACATCAACTTAGAAGCTTCATCTGTGTTCTACTATGGTGCTTTTAGTGTCTCCGCATACCGCAGCACGCGACATAGCTTTGCAGACGATAAGTACAACCGTTTCAGAGAGAAGAGCGGCCAATGTGACGATCTGGCTTTAAGTCGATTCGGTAACAAATGACGAAAACGGACGGATTTCTAGGTTTTTACTACATATGAACACATTCCACATTCTCCCATGCAACTTGGCCGCTAGTCCTCCTTTCATGCAGAATCTTAAGGTCCTAGCTCATGTCCAAGGCACCAAAGCCAGCTAAAAAGTCAATAATCGAAACCTAAAAATTGAATTGTACTATATCTTACTGGCTATTACATCAACTTAGAAGCTTCATCTGTTTTCTACTATGGTGCTTTTAGTGTCTCCGCATACCGGAGCACGAGACATAGCTTTGCAGACGATAATTAGGACCGTTTCAGAGAGAAGAGCGGCTAATGTGAAGATCTGGCTTTAAGTCGAGTAGATAACAAATGACGAAAACGGACTGATTTCTCAGGTTTTTACTACATATGAACACTTTTCACATTCTCCCGTGCAACTCGGCAGCTAGTCCTCCTTTCATGCAGAATCTTAAGGTCCTAGCTCATGTCCAAGGCACCAAAGCCAGCTAAAAAGTCAATAATCACTACCTAAAACTTGAATTGTACTACTTCTTACTGGTTATTACATCAACTTAGAAGCTTCATCTGTGTTCTACTGTGGTGCATTTAGTGTCTCCGCATACCGCAGCACGCGACATAGCTTTGCAGACGATAAGTACAACCGTTTCAGAGAGAAGAGCGGCCAATGTGACGATCTGGCTTTAAGTCGATTCGGTAACAAATGACGAAAACGGACGGATTTCTAGGTTTTTACTACATATGAACACTTTTCACATTGTCCCGTGCAACTCTGCTGCTAGTCCTCCTTCCATGCAGAATCTTAAAGTCCTAGCTCATGTCCAAGGCACCAAAGCCAGCTAAAAAGTCAATAATCGATACCTAAAACTTGAATTGGACTACTTCTTACTGGCTATTACATCAACTTAGAACCTTCATCTGTGTTCTACTACGGTGCTTTTAGTGTCTCCGGATACCGCAGCACGCGACATAGCTTTGCAGACGATAAGTACAATCGTTTCAGAGAGAAGAGCGACCAATGTGACGATCTGGCTTTAAGTCGATTCGGTAACAAATGACGAATACGGACGGATTTCTCAGGTTTTTACTACATATGAACACTTTTCACATTCTCCCGTGCAACGCGGCTGCTAGTCCTCCTTTCATGCAGATTCTTAAGGTCCTAGCTCATGTCCAAGGCACCAAAGCCAGCTAAAAAGTCCATAATCGATACCTAAAACTTGAATTGTACTACTTCTTACTGGCTATTACATTAAATTAGATGCTTCATCTGTGTTTTACTATGGTGGTTGTAGTGTCTCCGCATACCGCAGCACACGTCATATCTTTGCAGACGATAAGTACAACCATTTCAGAGAGAAGAGCGGCCAATGTGACGATCTGGCCTTATGTCGATTCGATAAAAAATGACGATAACGAACGGATTTTTCGGGTTTTTACTGCATATGAACACTTTTCACATTCTCCCGTCCAACTCGGCTGCTAGTCCTCCTTTCATGCAGAATGTTAAGGTCCTAGCTCATGTCCAAGGCACCAAAGACAGCTAAAAAGTCAATAATCGATACCTAAAACTTGAATTGTACTATATCTTACTGGCTCTTACATCAACTTAGAAGCTTCATCTGTTTTCTACTATGGTGCTTTTAGTGTCTCCGCATACTGGAGCACGAGACATAGCTTTGCTGACGATAATTACGACCGTTTCAGAGAGAAGAGCGGCCAATGTGATGATCTGGCTTTAAGTTGATTCGATAACAAATGACGAAAACGGACGGATTTCTAAGGTTTTTACTACATATGAACACTTTTCATATTCTCTCGTGCAACTCCGGTGCTAGTTCTCCTTTCATGCAGAATCTTAAGGTCCTACCTCATGTCCAAGGCACCAAAGCCAGCTAAAAAGTCAATAATCTATACCTAAAACTTAAGTTGTACTACTTCTTACTGGCTATTACATCAACTTAGAAGCTTCATCTGTTTTCTACTATGGTGCTTTTAGTGTCTGCGCATACCGCAGCACGCGACATCGCTTTGCAGACGATAAGTACAACCGTTTCAGAGAGAAGAGCGGCCAATGTGACGATCTGGCTTTAAGTCGATTCGATAACAAATGACGAAAACGGACGGATTTCTCAGGTTTTTACTACATATGAACACTTTTCACATTCTCCCGTGCAACTCGGCTGCTAGTCCTTCTTTCATGCAGATTCTTAAGGTCCTAGCTCTTGCCCAAGGCACCAAAGCCAGCTAAAAAGTCCATAATCGATACCTAAAACTTAAATTGTACTAATTCTTACTTTCTATTACATTAAATTAGATGCTTCATCTGTGTTTTACTATGGTGGTTTTAGTGTCTCCGCATACCGCAGCACGCGTCATAGCTTTGCAGACGATAAGTACAACCGTTTCAGAGAGAAGAGCGCCAATGTAACGATCTGGCTATAAGTCGATTCGATAACAAATGACGAAAACGGGCGGATTTCTAATGTTTTTCCTACATGTAAACAGTTTTCACATTCTCCCGTGCAACTCGGCTGATAGTCCTCCTTTCATGCAGAATATCAAGGTTCTAGCTCATGTCCAAGGCACAAAAGCAAGCTAAAAAGTCAATAATCGATACCTAAAACTTGAGTTGTACTACTTCTTACTGGCTATTACATCAACTTAGAAGCTTCATCTGTTTTCTGCTACGGTGCTTTTAGTGTCTGCGCATACCGCAGCACGCGACATCGCTTTGCAGACGATAAGTACAACCGTTTCAGAGAGAAGAGCGGCCAATGTGACGTTTTGGCTTTAAGTCGATTCGATAACAAATGACGAAAACGGAAGGATTTCTAGGTTTTTACTACATATGAAGACATTCCACATTCTCCCGTGCAACTCGGCTGCTAGTCCTCCTTTCATGCAGAATCTTAAGGTCCTAGCTCATGTCCAAGGCACCAAAGCCAGCTAAAAAGTCAATAATCGATACCTAAAACTTAAATTGTACTACTTCTTACTGGCTATTACATCAACTTAGAAGCTTCATCTGTTTTCTACTATGGTGCTTTTAGTGTCTGCGCATACCGCAGCACGCGACAACGCTTTGCAGACGATAAGAACAACCGTTTCAGAGAGAAGAGCGGCCAATGTGACGATCTGGCTTTAAGTCGATTCGATAACAAATGACGAAAACGGACGGATTTCTCAGGTTTTTACTACATATGAACACTTTTCACATTCTCCCGTGCAACTCGGCTGCTAGTCCTCCTTTCATGCAGATTATTAAGGTCCTAGCTCTTGCCCAAGGCACCAAAGCCAGCTAAAAAGTATATAATCGATACCTAAAACTTGAATTGTACTACTACTTACTTTCTATTACATTAAATTAGATGCTTCATCTGTGTTTTACTATGGTGGTTTTAGTGTCTCCGCATACCGCAGCACGCGTCATAGCTTTGCAGACGATAAGTACAGCCATTTCAGAGAGAAGAGCGGCCAATGTGGCGATCTGGCTTTAAGTCGATTCGATAACAAATGACGAAAACGGACGGATTTCTAAGGTTTTTACTACATATGAACACTTTTCACATTCTCCCGTGCAACGCGGCTGCTAGTCCTCCTTTCATGCAGAATCTTAAGGTCCTAGCTCATGTCCAAGGCACCAAAGCCAGCTAAAAAGTCAATAATCGATACCTAAAACTTGAATTGTACTACTTCTTACTGGCAATTACATCATCTTAGAGGCTTCATCTGTGTTCTACTATGGTCCTTTTAGTGTGTCCGCATACCGCAGCACGCGACGTACATTTGCAGACGATAAGTACAACCGTTTCAAAGAGAAGAGCGGCCAATGTGACGATCGGGCTTTAAGTCGATTCGGTAACAAATGACGAAAACGGACGGATTTCTAGGTTTTTACTACATATGAACACTTCTCACATTCTCCCGTGCAACGCGGCTGCTAGTCCTCCTTTCATGCAGGATCTTAAGGTCCTAGCTCATGTCCAAGGAACCAAAGCCAGCTAAAAAGTCAATAATCGATACCTAAAACTAGAATTGTACTATATCTTACTAGCTATTACATCAACTTAGAAGCTTCATCTGTGTTTTACTATGGTGGTTTTAGTGTCTCCGCATACCGCAGTACACGTCATAGCTTTGCAGACGATAAGTACAACCGTTTCTGAGATAAGAGCGGCCAATGTGAAAATCTGGCTTTAAGTCGAGTCGATAACAAATGACGAAAACGGACGGATTTCACAGGTTTTTACTACATATGAACACCTTTCACATTCTCCCGTGCAAATCAGCTGCTAGTCCTCCTTTAATGCAGAATCTTAAGGTCCTAGCTCATGTCCAAGGCACCAAAGATAGCTATAAAGTCAATAATCGATACATAAAACTTGAATTGTACTACTTCTTACTGTCTATTACATCAACTTAGAAGCTTCATCTGTGTTCTACTATGATGCTTTTAGTGTCTCCGCATACCGCAGCACGCGACATAGCTTTGCAGACGATAAGTACAACCGTTTTAGACATAAATGCGGCCAATATGACGATCTGGCTTTAAGTGGATTCGATAACAAATGACGAAAACGGACGGATTTCTAGGTTTTTACTACATATGAACACATTCCACATTCTTCCGTGCAACTCGGCTGCTAGTCCTCCTTTCTTGCAGAACCTTAAGGTCCTAGCTCATGTCCAAGGCACCAAAGCCAGCTAATAAGTCAATAATCGATACCTAAAACTTGAATTGCACTATATCTTACTGGCTATTACATCAACTTAGAAGCTTCATCTGTTTTCTACTATCGTGCTTTTAGTGTCTCCACATACCGGAGCACGAGACATAGCTTTGCAGACGATAATTAGGACCGTTTCAGAGAGAAGAGCGGCCAATGTGGAGATCTGGCTTTAAGTCGAGTCGATAACAAATGACGAAAACGGACGGATTTCTCAGGTTTTTACTACATATGAACACTTTTCACATTCTCCCGTGCAACTCTGCAGCTAGGCCTCCTTTCATGCAGAATCTTAAGGTCCTAGCTCATGTCCAAGGAACCAAAGCCAGCCAAAAAGTCAATAATCGATACATAAAACTTTAATTGTACTACTTCTTACTGGCTATTACATCAACTTAGAAGCTTCATCTGTGTTCTACTATGGTGCTTTTAGTGTCTCCGCATACCGGAGCACGCGACATAGCTTTGCAGACGATAAGTACAACCGTTTCAGAGAGAAGAGCGGCCAGTGTGACATTCTGGCTTTAAGTCGATTCGATAACAAATGACGAAAACAGACGGATTTCTCAGGTTTTTACTACATATGAACACTTTTCACATTGTCCCGTGCAACTCTGCTGCTAGTCCTCCTTTCATGCAGAATCTTAAGGTCCTAGCTCATGTCCAAGTCACCAAAGCCAGCTAAAAAGTCAATAATCAGTACCAAAACATTGAATTGTACTACTTCTTACTTGCTATTACATCAACTTAGAAGCTTCATCTGTGTTCTACTATGGTGCTTTTTTTGTCTCCGCATACCGCAGCACGCGACATAGCTTTGCAGACGATAAGTACAACCGTTTCAGAGAGAAGAGCGGCCAGTGTGACATTCTGGCTTTAAGTCGATTCGATAACAAATGACGAAAACAGACGGATTTCTCAGGTTTTTACTACATATGAACACTTTTCACATTGTCCCGTGCAACTCTGCTGCTAGTCCTCCTTTCATGCAGAATCTTAAGGTCCTAGCTCATGTCCAAGTCACCAAAGCCAGCTAAAAAGTCAATAATCAGTACCAAAACATAGAATTGTACTACTTCTTACTTGCTATTACATCAACTTAGAAGCTTCATCTGTGTTCTACTATGGTGCTTTTTTTGTCTCCGCATACCGCAGCACGCGACATAGCTTTGCAGACGATAAGTACAACCGTTTCAGAGAGAAGAGCGGCCAATGTGACGAGCTGGCTTTAAGTCGATTCGATAACAAATGACGAAAACGGACGGATTTCTCAAGTTTTTACTACATATGAACACTTTCACATTCTCCCGTGCAACTCGGCTGCTAGTCCTCCTTTCATGCAGAATCTTAAGGTCCTAGCTCATGTCCAAGGCACCGAAGCCAGCTAATAAGTCAATAATCGATACCTAAAACTAGAATTGTACTATATCTTACTGGCTATTACATCAACTTAGAAGCTTCATCTGTGTTCTACTATGGTGCTTTTAGTGTCTCCGCATACCGCAGCACACGTCATATCTTTGCAGACGATAAGTACAACCATTTCAGAGAGAAGAGCGGCCAATGTGACGATCTGGCCTTATGTCGATTCGAAAAAAAAAATGACGATAACGAACGGATTTTTCGTGTTTTTACTGCATATGAACACTTTTCACATTCTCCCGTGCAACTCAGCTGCTAGTCCTCCTTTCATGCAGAATCTTAAGGTCCTAGCTCAAGTCCAAGGCACCAAAGCCACCTAAAAAGTCAATAATCGATACCTAAAACTTGAATTGTACTACTTCTTACTGGCTATTACATCAACTTAGAAGCTTCATCTGTGTTCTACTATGGTGCTTTTAGTGTCTCCGCATACCGCAGCACGCGACATAGCTTTGCAGACGATAAGTACAACCGTTTCAGAGAGAAGAGCGGCCAATGTGACGATCTGGCTTTAAGTCGAGTCGATAACAAATGACGAAAACGGACCGATTTCTCAGGTTTTTACTACATATGAACACTTTTCACATTCTCCCGTGCAACTCTGCAGCTAGGCCTCCTTTCATGCAGATTCTTAAGGTCCTAGCTCATGTCCAAGGCACCAAAGCCAGCTAAAAAATTAATAATCGATACCTAAAACTTGAATTGGACTACTTCTTACTGGCTATTACATTAAATTAGATGCTTCATCTATGTTTTACCATTGTGGTTTTAGTGTCTCCGCATACCGCAGCACACGTCATAGCTTTGCAGATGATAAGAACAACCGTTTCAGAGAGAAGAGCGGCCAATGTGAAGATCTGGCTTTAAGTCGAGTCGATAACAAATGACGAAAACGGACGTATTTCTGAGGTTTTTACTACATATGAACACTTTTCACATTCTCCCGTGCAACTCTGCAGCTAGCCCTCCTTTCATGCAGAATCTTAAGGTCCTAGCTCATGTCCAAGGAACCAAAGCCAGCCAAAAAGTCAATAATCGATACATAAAACTTGAATTGTACTACTTCTTACTGGCTATTACATCAACTTAGAACCTTCATCTGTGTTCTACTATGGTGCTTTTAGTGTCTCCGCATACCGCGGCACGCGACATAGCTTTGCAGACGATAAGTACAACCGTTTCAGAGAGAAGAGCAGCCAGTGTGACATTCTGGCTTTAAGTCGATTCGATAACAAATGACGAAAACAGACGGATTTCTCAGGTTTTTACTACATATGAACACTTCTCACTTTCTCCCGTGCAACGCGGCTGCTAGTCCTCCTTTCATGCAGAATCTTAAGGTCCTAGCTCATGTCCAAGGCACCGAAGCCAGCTAATAAGTCAATAATCGATACCTAAAACTAGAATTGTACTATATCTTACTGGCTATTACATTAACTTAGAAGCTTCATCTGTGTTCTACTATGGTGCTTTTAGTGTCTCCGCATACCGCAGCACACGTCATATCTTTGCAGACGATAAGTACAACCATTTCAGACAGAAGAGCGGCCAATGTGACGATCTGGCCTTATGTCGATTCCAAAAAAAAATGACAATAACGAACGGATTTTTCGTGGTTTTACTGCATATGAACACTTTTCACATTCTCCCGTGCAACTCAGCTGCTAGACCTCCTTTCATGCAGAATCTTAAGGTCCTAGCTCAAGTCCAAGGCACCAAAGCCACCTAAAAAGTCAATAATCGATACCTAAAACTTGAATTGTACTACTTCTTACTGGCTATTACATCAACTTAGAAGCTTCATCTGTGTTCTACTATGGTGCTTTTAGTGTCTCCGCATACCGCAGCACGCGACATAGCTTTGCAGACGATAAGTACAACCGTTTCAGAGAGAAGAGCGGCCAATGTGATGATCTGGCTTTAAGTCGAGTCGATAACAAATGACGAAAACGGACGGATTTCTAGGTTTTTACTACATATGAACACTTTTCACATTCTACCGTGCAACTCTGCAGCTAGGCCTCCTTTCATGCAGAATCTTAAGGTCCAAGCTCATGTCCAAGGAACCAAAGCCAGCTAAAAAGTCAATAATCGATACCTAAAACTTGAATTGGACTACTTCTTACTGGCTATTACATCAACTTAGAACCTTCATCTGTGTTCTACTATGGTGCTTTTAGTGTCTCCGCATACCGCAGCACGCGACATAGCTTTGCAGACGATAAGTACAACCGTTTCAGATAGAAGAGCGGCCAGTGTGATATTCTGGCTTCAAGTCGATTCGATAACAAATGACGAAAACGGACGGATTTCTCAGGTTTTTACTACATATGAACACTTCTCACATTCTCCCGTGCAACGCGGTTGCTAGTCCTCCTTTCATGCAGAATCTTAAGGTCCTAGCTTATGTCCAAGGCACCAAAGCCAGCTAATAAGTCAATAATCGATACCTAAAACTAGAATTGTACTATATCTTACTGGCTATTACATCAACTTAGAAGCTTCATCTGTGTTCTACTATGGTGCTTTTAGTGTCTCCGCATACCGGAGCACGAGACATAGCTTTGCAGACGATAATTAGGACCGTTTCAGAGAGAAGAGCGGCCAATGTGATGATCTGGCTTTAAGTCGAGTCGATAACAAATGACGAAAACGGACGGATTTCTAGGTTTTTACTACATATGAACACTTTTCACATTCTCCCATGCAACTCTGCAGCTAGGCCTCCTTTCATGCAGAATCTTAAGGTCCTAGCTCATGTCCAAGGCACCAAAGCCAGCTAAAAAGTCAATAATCGAAACCTAAAACTTGAATTGTACTATATCTTACTGGCTATTACATCAACTTAGAAGCTTCATCTGTTTTCTACTATGGTGCTTTTAGTGTCTCCGCATACCGGAGCACGAGACATAGCTTTGCAGACGATAATTAGGACCGTTTCAGAGAGAAGAGCGGCCAATGTGATGATCTGGCTTTAAGTCGAGTCGATAACAAATGACGAAAACGGACGGATTTCTAGGTTTTTACTACATATGAACACTTTTCACATTCTCCCGTGCAACTCTGCAGCTAGGCCTCCTTTCATGCAGAATCTTAAGGTCCTAGCTCATGTCCAAGGAACCAAAGCCAGCTAAAAAGTCAATAATCGATACCTAAAACTTGAATTGGACTACTTCTTACTGGCTATTACATCAACTTAGAAGCTTCATCTGTGTTCTACTATGGTGCTTTTAGTGTCTCCGCATACCGCAGCACACGTCATATCTTTGCAGACGATAAGTACAACCATTTCAGACAGAAGAGCGGCCAATGTGACGATCTGGCCTTATGTCGATTCGAAAAAAAAATGACAATAACGAACGGATTTTTCGTGGTTTTACTGCATATGAACACTTTTCACATTCTCCCGTGCAACTCAGCTGCTAGTCCTCCTTTCATGCAGAATCTTAAGGTCCTAGCTCAAGTCCAAGGCACCAAAGCCACCTAAAAAGTCAATAATCGATACCTAAAACTTGAATTGTACTACTTCTTACTGGCTATTACATCAACTTAGAAGCTTCATCTGTGTTCTACTATGGTGCTTTTAGTGTCTCCGCATACCGCAGCACGCGACATAGCTTTGCCGACGATAAGTACAACCGTTTCAGAGAGAAGAGCGGCCAATGTGACGATCTGGCTATAAGTCGATTCGGTAACAAATGATGAAAACGGACGGATTCCTAGGTTTTAACTACATATTAACACATTCCACATTCTCCCGTGCAACTCGGCTGCTAGTCCTCCTTTCATGCAGAATCTTAAGGTCCTAGCTCATGTCCAAGGCACCAAAGCCAGCTAAAAAGTCAATAATCGAAACCTAAAACTTGAATTGTACTATATCTTACTGGCTATTACATCAACTTAGAAGCTTCATCTGTTTTCTACTATGGTGCTTTTAGTGTCTCCGCATACCGGAGCACGAGACATAGCTTTGCAGACGATAAGTACAACCGTTTCAGAGAGAAGAGCGGCCAATGTGATGATCTGGCTTTAAGTCGAGTCGATAACAAATGACGAAAACGGACGGATTTCTAGGTTTTTACTACATATGAACACTTTTCACATTCTCCCGTGCAACTCTGCAGCTAGGCCTCCTTTCATGCAGAATCTTAAGGTCCTAGCTCATGTCCAAGGAACCAAAGCCAGCTAAAAAGTCAATAACGATACCTAAAACTTGAATTGGACTACTTCTTACTGGCTATTACATCAACTTAGAACCTTCATCTGTGTTCTACTATGGTGCTTTTAGTGTCTCCGCATACCGCAGCACGCGACATAGCTTTGCAGACGATAAGTACAACCGTTTCAGATAGAAGAGCGGCCAGTGTGATATTCTGGCTTTTTAGTCGATTCGATAACAAATGACGAAAACGGACGGATTTCTCAGGTTTTTACTACATATGAACACTTCTCACATTCTCCCGTGCAACTCGGCAGCTAGTCCTCCTTTCATGCAGAATCTTAAGGTCCTAGCTCATGTCCAAGGAACCAAAGCCAGCTAAAAAGTCCATAATCGATACGTAAAACTTTAATTGTACTACTTCTTACTGGCTATTACATTAAATTAGATGCTTCATCTGTCTTTTACTATGGTGGTTTTAGTGTTTCCGCATACCGCAGCACACGTCATAGCTTTGCAGACGATAAGTACAACCATTTCAGAGAGAAGAGCGGCCAATGTGACGATCTGGCTTTATGTCGATTCGATAAAAAAAGATAACGAACGGATTTTTCGGGTTTTTACTGCATATGAATACTTTTCACATTCTCCCGTGCAACTCAGCTGCTAGTCCTCCTTTCATGCAGAATCTTAAGGTCCTAGCTCATGTCCAAGGAACCAAAGCCAGCTAAAAAGTCAATAATCGATACCTAAAACTAGAATTGTACTATATCTTATTGGCTATTACATCAACTTAGAAGCTTCATCTGTGTTTTACTATGGTGGTTTTAGTGTCTCCGCATACCGCAGCACACGTCATAGCTTAGCAGACGATAAGTACAACCGTTTCAGAGAGAAGAGCGGCCAATGTGACGATCTGGCTTTAAGTCGATTCGATAACAAATGACGAAAACGGATGGATTTCTCAGGTTTTTACTACATATGAACACTTTTCACATTCTACCGTGCAACTCGGCAGCTAGTCCTCCTTTCATGCAGAATCTTAAGTTCCTAGCTCATGTCCAAGGAACCAAAGCCAGCTAAAAAGTCAATAATCTATAACTAAAACTTGAATTGGTCTACCTCTTACTGGCTATTACATCAACTTAGAACCTTCATCTGTGTTCTACTATGGTGCTTTTAGTGTCTCCGCATACCGCAGCACGCGACATAGCTTTGCAGACGATAAGTACAATCGTTTCAGAGAGAAGAGCGACCAATGTGACGATCTGGCTTTAAGTCGATTCGATAACAAATGACGAAAACGGTCGGATTTCTAGGTTTTTACTACATATGAACACTTTTCACATTCTCCCGTGCAACTCGGCTGCTAGTCCTCCTTTCATGCAGAATCTTAAGGTCCTAGCTCATGTCCAAGGCACCAAAGCCAGCTAAAAAGTCAATAATCCATACCTAAAACTTGAATTGTACTACTTCTTACCGGCTATTACATTAAATTAGATGCTTCATCTGTGTTTTACTATGGTGGTTTTAGTGTCTCCGCATTCCGCAGCACACGTCATAGCTTTGAAGACGATAAGTACAACCATTTCAGAGAGAAGAGCGGCCAATGTGACGATCTGGCTTTATGTCGATTCGATAGAAAAATGACGATAACGAACGGATTTTTCGGGTTTTTACTGCATATGAACACTTTTCACATTCTCCCCTGCAACTCAGCTGCTAGTCCTCTTTTCATGCAGAATCGTAAGGTCCTAACTCATGTCATAGGCACGAAAGCCACCTAAAAATCAATAATCGATACCTAAAACTTGAATTGTACTACTTCTTACTTTCTATTACATTAAATTAGATGCTTCATCTGTGTTTTACTATGGTGGTTTTAGTGTCTCCGCATACCGCAGCACACGTCATAGCTTTGCAGACGATAAGTACAACGGTTCCAGAGAGAAGAGCGGCCAATGTGGTGATCTGGCTTTAAGTCGATTCGATAACAAATGACGAAAACGGACGGATTTCTAAGGTTTTACAACATATGAACACTTTTCACATTCTCCCGTGCAACGCGGCTGCTAGTCCTCCTTTCATGCAGAATCTTAAGGTCCTAGCTCATGTCCAAGGCACCAAAGCCAGCTAAAAATTCAATAATCGATACCTAAAGCTTGAATTGTACTACTTCTTACTGGCAATTACATCATCTTAGAGGCTTTATCTGTGTTCTACTATGGTCCTTTTAGTGTCTCCGCATACCGCAGCACGCGACATAGCTTTGCAGACGATAAGTACAACCGTTTCAGAGAGAAGAGCGGCAAATGTGACGATCTGGCTTTAAGTCGATTCGATAACAAATGACGAAAACGGACGGGTTTCTCAGGTTTTTACTACATATGAACACTTTTCACATTGTCCCGTGCAACTCTGCTGCTAGTCCTCCTTTCATGCAGAATCTTAAGGTCCTAGCTCATGTCCAAGGCACCAAAAGCCAGCTAAAAAGTGAATAATCGATACCTAAAACTTGAATTATACTACTTCTTACTGGCTATTACATCAACTTAGAAGCTTCATCTGTGTTCTACTATGGTGCTTTTAGTGTCTCCGCATACCGCATCACGCGACATAGCTTTGCAGGCGATAAGTACAAACGTTTCAGAGAGAAGAGCGGCCAATGTGACGATCTGGCTTTAAGTCGATTCGATAACAAATGACGAAAACGGACGGATTTCTCAGGTTTTTACTACATATGAACACTATTCACATTCTCCCATCCAACGCGGCTGCTAGTCCTCCTTTCATGCAGAATCTTAAGGTCCTAGCTCATGTCCAAGGCACCAAAGCCAGCTAAAAAGTCAATAATCGATACCTAAAACTTGAATTGTACTACTTCTTACCGGCTATTACATCAACTTAGAAGCTTCAACTGTGTTCTACTATGGTGCTTTTAGTGTCTCCGCATACCGCAGCACGCGACATAGCTTTGCAGACGATAAGTACGCCGTTTCAGAGAGGAGAGCGGCCAAGTGACGATCTGGCTTTAAGTCGATTCGATAACAAATGATGAAAACGGACGGATTTCTCAGGTTTTTACTACATATGAACACTTTTCACATTCACCCATGCAACTCGGCTGCTAGTCCTCCTTTCATGCAGAATCTTAAGGTCCTAGCTCATGTCCAAGGCACCAAAGCCAGCTAAAAAGTCAATAATCGATACCTAAAACTTGAATTGTACTACTTCTTACTGGCTATTACATCAACTTAGAAGCTTCATCTGTGTTCTACTATGGTGCTTTTAGTGTCTCCGCATACCGAAGCACGCGACATAGCTTTGAAGACGATAAGTACAACCGTTTCAGAGAAAAGAGCGGCCAATGTGACGATCTGGCTTTAAGTCGATTCGATAACAAATGACGAAAACGGACGGATTTCTCAGGTTTTTACTACATATGAACACTTTTCACATTCTCCCCTGCAACTCGGCTGCTAGTCCTCCTTTCATGCAGAATCTTAAGGTCCTAGCTCATGTCCAAGGCACCAAAGCCAGCTAAAAAGTCAATAATCGATACCTAAAACTTGAATTGTACTACTTCTTACTGGCTATTACATCATCTTAGAAGCTTCTTCTGTGTTCTACTATGGTGCTTTTAGTGTCTCCTCATACCGCAGCACGCAACAAAGCTTTCCAGACGATAAGTACAACCGTCTCAGAGACAAGAGCAGCCAATGTGACGATCTGGCTTTAAGTCGATTCGATAACAAATGACGAAAACGGACGGATTTCTCAGGTTTTTACTACATATGAACACTTTTCACATTGTCCCGTTTTACTCGGCTGCTAGTCCGCCTTTTGATGCAGAATCTTAAGGTCCTAGCTCATGTCCAAGGCACCAAAGCCAGCTAAAAAATCAATAATCGATACCTAAAACTTGAATTGTACTACTTCTTACTGGCTATTACATCAACTTAGAAGCTTCATCTGTGTTCTACTATGGTGCTTTTAGTGTCTCCGCATACCGCAGCACGCGACATAGCTTTGAAGACGATAAGTACAACCGTTTCAGAGAGAAGAGCGGCCAATGTGACGATCTGGCTTTAAGTCGATTCGATAACAAATGACGAAAACGGACGGATTTCTCAGGTTTTTACTACATATGAATACTTTTCACATTCTCCCGTGCAACTCGGCTGCTAGTCCTCCTTTCATGCAGAATCTTAAGGTCCTAGCTCATGTCCAAGGCACCAAAGCCAGCTAAAAAGTCAATAATCGATACCTAAAACTTGAATTGTACTACTTCTTACTGGCTATTACATCATCATAGAAGCTTCATCTGTGTTCTACTATGGTGCTTTTAGTGTCTCCGCATACCGCAGCACGCGACATAGCTTTCCAGACGATAAGTACAACCGTTTCAGAGAGAAGAGCGGCCAATGTGACGATCTGGCATTAAGGCGATTCGATAACAAATGACGAAAACGGACGGATTTCTCAGGTTTTTACTACATATGGACACTTTTCACATTCAAACGTGCATCTCGGCTGCTAGTCCTCCTTTCATGCAGAATCTTAAGGTCCTAGCTCATGTCCAAGGCACCAAAGAAAGCTAAGAAGTCAATAATCGATACCTAAAACTTGAATTGTACTATTTCTTACTGGCTATTACATCAACTTAGAAGCTTCATCTGTGTTCTACTATGGTGCTTTTAGTGTCTCCGCATACCGCAGCACGCGACAAAGCTTTCCAGACGATAAGTACAACGGTTTCAGAGAGAAGAGCAGCTAATGCGACGATCTGGCTTTAAGTCGATTCGATAACAAATGACGAAAACGGACGGATTTCTCAGGTTTTTACTACATATGAACACTTTTCACATTCTCCTATCCAACGCGGCTGCTAGTCCTCCTTTCATGCAGAATCTTAAGGTCCTAGCTCATGTCCAAGGCACCAAAGCCAGCTAAAAAGTCAATAATCGATACCTAAAACTTGAATTGTACTACTTCTTACTGGCTGTTCCATCATCATAGAAGCTTCATCTGTGTTCTACTATGGTGCTTTTAGTGTCTCCGCATACCGCAGCACGCGACATAGCTTTGCAGACGATAAGTACAACCGTTTCAGAGAGAAGAGCGGCCAATGTGACGATCTGGCTTTAAGTCGATTCGATAACAAATGACGAAAACAGACGGATTTCTCAGGTTTCTACTACATATGAACACATTTCACATTCTCCCGTGCAAAACGGCTGCTACTCCTCCTTTAATGCAGAATCTTAAGGTCCTAGCTCATGTCCAAGGCACCAAAGCCAGCTAAAAAGTCAATAATCGATACCTAAAACTTGAATTGTACTACTTCTAACTGGCTATTACATCGTCATAGAAGCTTCATCTGTGTTCTACTATGGTGCTTTTAGTGTCTCCGCATACCGCAGCACGCGACATAGCTTTGCAGACGATAAGTACAACCGTCTCAGAGAGAAGAGCGGCCAATGTGACGATCTGGCTTTAAGTCGATTCGATAACAAATGACGAAAACGGACGGATTTCTCAGGTTTTTACTACATATGAACACCTTTCACATTCTCCCGTGCAACTCGGCTGCTAGTCCTCCTTTCATGCAGAATCTTAAGGTCCTAGCTCATGTCCAAGGCACCAAAGCCAGCTAAAAAGTCAATAATCCATACCTAAAACTTGAATTGTACTACTTCTTATTGTCTATTACATCAACTTAGGAGCTTCATCTGTGTTCTACTATGGTGCTTTTAGTGTCTCCGCATACCGCAGCACGCGACATAGCTTTGCAGACGATAAGTACAACCGTTTCAGAGAGAAGAGCGGCCAATGTGACGATCTGGCTTTAAGTCGATTCGATAACAAATGACGAAAACGGACGGATTTCTCAGGTTTTTACTACATATGAACACCTTTCACATTGTCCCGTGCAACTCGGCTGCTAGTCCTCCTTTCATGCAGAATCTTAAGGTCCTAGCTCATGTCCAAGGCACCAAAGCCAGCTAAGAAGTCAATAATCGATACCTAAAACTTGAATTGTACTACTTCTTACTGGCTATTACATCAACTTAGAAGCTTCATCTGTGTTCTACTATGGTGCTATTAGTGTCTCCGCATACCGCAGCACGCGACATAGCTTTGAAGACGATAAGTACAACCGTTTCAGAGAGAAGAGCGGCCAATGTGACGATCTGGCTTTAAGTCGATTCGATAACAAATGACGAAAACGGACGGATTTCTCAGGTTTTTACTACATATGAACACTTTTCACATTCTCCCCTGCAACTCGGCTGCTAGTCCTCCTTTCATGCAGAATCTTAAGGTCCTAGCTCATGTCCAAGGCACCAAAGCCAGCTAAAAAGTCAATAATCGATACCAAAAACTTGAATTGTACTACTTCTTACTGGCTATTACATCGTCTTAGAAGCCTCTTCTGTGTTCTACTATGAAGCTTTTAGTGTCTCCGCATACCGCAGCACGCGACAAAGCTTTGCAGACGATAAGTACAACCGTTTCAGAGACAAGAGCAGCCAATGTGACGATCTGGCTTTAAGTCGATTCGATAACAAATGACGAAAACGGACGTATTTCTCAGGTTTTTACTACATATGAACACTTTTCACATTGTCCCGTCCAACTCGGCTGCTAGTCCGCCTTTTGATGCAGAATCTTAAGGTCCTAGCTCATGTCCAAGGCACCAAAGCCAGCTAAAAAATCAATAATCGATACCTAAAACTTGAATTGTACTACTTCTTACTGGCTATTACTCAACTTAGAAGCTTCATCTGTGTTCTACTATGGTGCTTTTAGTGTCTCCGCATACCGCAGCACGCGACATAGCTTTGAAGACGATAAGTACAACCGTTTCAGAGAGAAGAGCGGCCAATGTGACGATCTGGCTTTAAGTCGATTCGATAACAAATGACGAAAACGGACGGATTTCTCAGGTTTTTACTACATATGAATACTTTTCACATTCTCCCGTGCAACTCGGCTGCTAGTCCTCCTTACATGCAGAATCTTAAGGTCCTAGCTCATGTCCAAGGCACCAAAGCCAGCTAAAAAGTCAATAATCGATACCTAAAACTTGAATTCTACTACTTCTTACTGGCTATTACTCAACTTAGAAGCTTCATCTGTGTTCTACTATGGTGCTTTTAGTGTCTCCGCATACCGCAGCACGCGACATAGCTTTGAAGACGATAAGTACAACCGTTTCAGAGAGAAGAGCGGCCAATGTGACGATCTGGCTTTAAGTCGATTCGATAACAAATGACGAAAACGGACGGATTTCTC
Source organism: Schistocerca gregaria (assembly GCF_023897955.1). Taxonomy (NCBI): domain Eukaryota; kingdom Metazoa; phylum Arthropoda; class Insecta; order Orthoptera; family Acrididae; genus Schistocerca; species Schistocerca gregaria. Next base: position 9,556,237 of record NW_026061795.1, read on the forward strand.
AGGTTTCTACTACATATGAACACATTTCACATTCTCCCGTGCAAAACGGCTGCTACTCCTCCTTTAATGCAGAATCTTAAGGTCCTAGTTCATGTCCAAGGCGCCAAAGCCAGCTAAAAAGTAAATAATCAGTACCTAAAACTTGAATTGTACTACTTCTTACTGGCTATTACATCAACCTAGGAGCTTCATCTGTGTTCTACTATGGTGCTTTTAGTGTCTCCGCATACCGCAGCACGCGACATAGCTTTGCAGACGATAAGTACAACCGTTTCAGAGAGAAGAGCGGCCAATGTGACGATCTGGCTTTAAGTCGATTCGATAACAAATGACGAAAACGGACGGATTTCTCAGGTTTTTACTAGATATGAACACTTTTCACATTGTCCCGTGCAACTCGGCTGCTAGTCCTCATTTTGATGCAGAATCTTAAGGTCCTAGCTCATGTCCAAGGCACCAAAGCCAGCTAAAAAGTAAATAATCAGTACCTAAAACTTGAATTGTACTACTTCTTACTGGCTATTACATCAACTTAGAAGCTTCATCTGTGTTCTACTATGGTGCTTTTAGTGTCTCCGCATACCGCAGCACGCGACATAGCTTTGCAGACGATAAGTACAACCGTTTCAGAGAGAAGAGCGGCCAATGTGACGATCTGGCTTTATGTCGATTCGATAACAAATGACGAAAACGGACGGATTTCTCAGGTTTTTACTACATATGAACACTTTTCACATTCTCCCGTGCAACTCGGCTGCTAGTCCTCCTTTCATGCAGAATCTTAAGGTCCTAGCTCATGTCCAAGGCACCAAAGCCAGCTAAGAAGTCAATAATCGATACCTAAAACTTGAATTGTACTACTTCTTACTGGCTATTACATCAACTTAGAAAGCTTCATCTGTGTTCTACTATGGTGCTTTTAGTGTCTCTGCATACCGCAGCACGCGACATAGCTTTGAAGACGATAAGTACAACCGTTTCAGAGAGAAGAGCGGCCAATGTGACGATCTGGCTTTAAGTCGATTCGATAACAAATGACGAAAACGGACGGATTTCTCAGGTTTTTACTACATATGAACACTTTTCACATTCTCCCCTGCCACTCGGCTGCTAGTCCTCCTTTCATGCAGAATCTTAAGGTCCTAGCTCATGTCCAAGGCACCAAAGCCAGCTAAAAAGTCAATAATCGATACCTAAAACTTGAATTGTACTACTTCTTACTGGCTATTACATCATCTTAGAAGCTTCTTCTGTGTTCTACTATGGTGCTTTTAGTGTCTCCGCATACCGCAGCACGCGACAAAGCTTTCCAGACGATAAGTACAACCGTTTCAGAGACAAGAGCAGCCAATGTGACGATCTGGCTTTAAGTCGATTCGATAACAAATGACGAAAACGGATGGATTTCTCAGGTGTTTACTACATATGAACACTTTTCACATTGTCCCGTCCAACTCGGCTGCTAGTCCGCCTTTTGATGCACAATCTTAAGGTCCTAGCTCATGTCCAAGGCACCAAAGCCAGCGAAAAAATCAATAATCGATACCTAAAACTTGAAGTGTACTACCTCTTACTGGCTATTACATCAACTTAGAAGCTTCATCTGTGTTCTACTATGGTGCTTTTAGTGTCTCCGCATACCGCAGCACGCGACATAGCTTTGAAGACGATAAGTACAACCGTTTCAGAGAGAAGAGCGGCCAATGTGACGATCTGGCTTTAAGTCGATTCGATAACAAATGACGAAAACGGACGGATTTCTCAGGTTTTTACTACATATGAATACTTTTCACATTCTCCCGTGCAACTCGGCTGCTAGTCCTCCTTACATGCAGAATCTTAAGGTCCTAGCTCATGTCCAAGGCACCAAAGCCAGCTAAAAAGTCAATAATCGATACCTAAAACTTGAATTGTACTACTTCTTACTGGCTATTACATCATCATAGAAGCTTCATCTGTGTTCTACTATGGTGCTTTTAGTGTCTCCGCATACCGCAGCACGCGACATAGCTTTCCAGACGATAAGTACAACCGTTTCAGAGAGAAGAGCGGCCAATGTGACGATCTGGCATTAAGGCGATTCGATAACAAATGACGATAACGGACGGATTTCTCAGGTTTTTACTACATATGGACACTTTTCACATTCTCCCGTGCATCTCGGCTGCTAGTCCTCCTTTCATGCAGAATCTTAAGGTCCTAGCTCATGTCCAAGGCACCAAACCCAGCTAAGAAGTCAATAATCGATACCTAAAACTTGAATTGTACTACTTCTTACTGGCTATTACATCAACTTAGAAGCTTCATCTGTGTTCTACTATGGTGCTTTTAGTGTCTCCGCATACCGCAGCACGCGACAAAGCTTTCCAGACGATAAGTACAACGGTTTCAGAGAGAAGAGCAGCCAATGCGACGATCTGGCTTTAAGTCGATTCGATAACAAATGACGAAAACGGACGGATTTCTCAGGTTTTTGCTACATATGAACACTTTTCACATTCTCCTATCCAACGCGGCTGCTAGTCCTCCTTTCATGCAGAATCTTAAGGTCCTAGCTCATGTCCAAGGCACCAAAGCCAGCTAAAAAGTCAATAATCGATACCTAAAACTTGAATTGTACTACTTCTAACTGGCTATCACATCATCATAGAAGCTTCATCTGTGTTCTACTATGGTGCTTTTAGTGTCTCCGCATACCGCAGCACGCGACATAGCTTTGCAGACGATAAGTACAACCGATTCAGAGAGAAGAGCGGCCAATGTGACGATCTGGCTTTAAGTCGATTCGATAACAAATGACGAAAACGGACGGATTTCTCAGGTTTTTACTACATATGAACACCTTTCACATTCTCCCGTGCAACTCGGCTGCTAGTCCTCCTTTCATGCAGAATCTTAAGGTCCTAGCTCATGCCCAAGGCACCAAAGCCAGCTAAAAAGTCAATAATCCATACCTAAAACTTGAATTGTACTACTTCGTATTGTCTATTACATCAACTTAGAAGCTTCATCTGTGTTCTACTATGGTGATTTTAGTGTCTCCGCATACCGCAGCACGCGACATAGCTTTGCAGATGATAAGTACAACCGTTTCAGAGAGAAGAGCGGCCAATGTGACGATCTGGCTTTAAGTCGATTCGATAACAAATGACGAAAACGGACGGATTTCTCAGGTTTCTACTACATATGAACACATTTCACATTCTCCCGTGCAAAACGGCTGCTACTCCTCCTTTAATGCAGAATCTTAAGGTCCTAGCTCATGTCCAAGGCACCAAAGCCAGCTAAAAAGTAAATAATCAGTACCTAAAACTTGAATTGTACTACTTCTTACTGGCTATTACATCAACTTAGAAGCTTCATCTGTGTTCTACTATGGTGCTTTTAGTGTCTCCGCATACCGCAGCACGCGACATTGCTTTGCAGACGATAAGTACAACCGTTTCAGAGAGAAGAGCGGCCAATGTGACGATCTGGCATTAAGGCGATTCGATAACAAATGACGAAAACGGACGGATTTCTCAGGTTTTTACTACATATGGACACTTTTCACATTCTCCCGTGCATCTCGGCTGCTAGTCCTCCTTTCATGCAGAATCTTAAGGTCCTAGCTCATGTCCAAGGCACCAAAGAAAGCTAAGAAGTCAATAATCGATACCTAAAACTTGAATTGTACTATTTCTTACTGGCTATTACATCAACTTAGAAGCTTCATCTGTGTTCTACTATGGTGCTTTTAGTGTCTCCGCATACCGCAGCACGCGACAAAGCTTTCCAGACGATAAGTACAACGGTTTCAGAGAGAAGAGCAGCCAATGCGACGATCTGGCTTTAAGTCGATTCGATAACAAATGACGAAAACGGACGGATTTCTCAGGTTTTTACTACATATGAACACTTTTCACATTCTCCTATCCAACGCGGCTGCTAGTCCTCCTTTCATGCAGAATCTTAAGGTCCTAGCTCATGTCCAAGGCACCAAAGCCAGCTAAAAAGTCAATAATCGATACCTAAAACTTGAATTGTACTACTTCTTACTGGCTGTTCCATCATCATAGAAGCTTCATCTGTGTTCTACTATGGTGCTTTTAGTGTCTCCGCATACCGCAGCACGCGACATAGCTTTGCAGACGATAAGTACAACCGTTTCAGAGAGAAGAGCGGCCAATGTGACGATCTGGCTTTAAGTCGATTCGATAACAAATGACGAAAACAGACGGATTTCTCAGGTTTCTACTACATATGAACACATTTCATATTCTCCCGTACAACGCAGCTGCTAGTCCTCCTTTCATGCAGAATCTTAAGGTCCTAGCTCATGTCCAAGGCACCAAAGCCAGCTAAAAAGTCAATAATCGATACCTAAAACTTGAATTGTACTATTTCTTACTGGCTATTACATCAACTTAGAAGCTTCATCTGTGTTCTACTATGGTGCTTTTAGTGTCTCCGCATACCGCATCACGCGACATAGCTTTGCAGGCGATAAGTACAAACGTTTCTTAGAGAAGAGCGGCCAATGTGACGATCTGGCTTTAAGTCGATTCGATAACAAATGACGAAAACGGACGGATTTCTCAGGTTTTTACTACATATGAACACTATTCACATTCGCCCATCCAACGCGGCTGCTAGTCCTCCTTTCATGCAGAATCTTAAGGTCCTAGCTCATGTCCAAGGCACCAAAGCCAGCTAAAAAGTCAATAATCGATACCTAAAACTTGAATTGTACTACTTCTTACCGGCTATTACATCAACTTAGAAGCTTCAACTGTGTTCTACTATGGTGCTTTTAGTGTCTCCGCATACCGCAGCACGCGACATAGCTTTGCAGACGATAAGTACGCCGTTTCAGAGAGGAGAGCGGCCAAGTGACGATATGGCTTTAAGTCGATTCGATAACAAATGATGAAAACGGACGGATTTCTCAGGTTTTTACTACATATGAACACTTTTCACATTCACCCATGCAACTCGGCTGCTAGTCCTCCTTTCATGCAGAATCTTAAGGTCCTAGCTCATGTCCAAGGCACCAAAGCCAGCTAAAAAGTCAATAATCGATACCTAAAACTTGAATTGTACTACTTCTTACTGGCTATTACATCAACTTAGAAGCTTCATCTGTGTTCTACTATGGTGCTTTTAGTGTCTCCGCATACCGAAGCACGCGACATAGCTTTGAAGACGATAAGTACAACCGTTTCAGAGAAAAGAGCGGCCAATGTGACGATCTGGCTTTAAGTCGATTCGATAACAAATGACGAAAACGGACGGATTTCTCAGGTTTTTACTACATATGAACACTTTTCACATTCTCCCCTGCAACTCGGCTGCTAGTCCTCCTTTCATGCAGAATCTTAAGGTCCTAGCTCATGTCCAAGGCACCAAAGCCAGCTAAAAAGTCAATAATCGATACCTAAAACTTGAATTGTACTACTTCTTACTGGCTATTACATCATCTTAGAAGCTTCTTCTGTGTTCTACTATGGTGCTTTTAGTGTCTCCTCATACCGCAGCACGCAACAAAGCTTTCCAGACGATAAGTACAACCGTGTCAGAGACAAGAGCAGCCAATGTGACGATCTGGCTTTAAGTCGATTCGATAACAAATGACGAAAACGGACGGATTTCTCAGGTTTTTACTACATATGAAAACTTTTCACATTGTCCCGTTTTACTCGGCTGCTAGTCCGCCTTTTGATGCAGAATCTTAAGGTCCTAGCTCATGTCCAAGGCACCAAAGCCAGCTAAAAAATCAATAATCGATACCTAAAACTTGAATTGTACTACTTCTTACTGGCTATTACATCAACTTAGAAGCTTCATCTGTGTTCTACTATGGTGCTTTTAGTGTCTCCGCATACCGCAGCACGCGACATAGCTTTGAAGACGATAAGTACAACCGTTTCAGAGAGAAGAGCGGCCAATGTGACGATCTGGCTTTAAGTCGATTCGATAACAAATGACGAAAACGGACGGATTTCTCAGGTTTTTACTACATATGAATGCTTTTCACATTCTCCCGTGCAACTCGGCTGCTAGTCCTCCTTTCATGCAGAATCTTAAGGTCCTAGCTCATGTCCAAGGCACCAAAGCCAGCTAAAAAGTCAATAATCGATACCTAAAACTTGAATTGTACTACTTCTTACTGGCTATTACATCATCATAGAAGCTTCATCTGTGTTCTACTATGGTGCTTTTAGTGTCTCCGCATACCGCAGCACGCGACATAGCTTTCCAGACGATAAGTACAACCGTTTCAGAGAGAAGAGCGGCCAATGTGACGATCTGGCATTAAGGCGTTTCGATAACAAATGACGAAAACGGACGGATTTCTCAGGTTTTTACTACATATGGACACTTTTCACATTCAAACGTGCATCTCGGCTGCTAGTCCTCCTTTCATGCAGAATCTTAAGGTCCTAGCTCATGTCCAAGGCACCAAAGAAAGCTAAGAAGTCAATAATCGATACCTAAAACTTGAATTGTACTATTTCTTACTGGCTATTACATCAACTTAGAAGCTTCATCTGTGTTCTACTATGGTGCTTTTAGTGTCTCCGCATACCGCAGCACGCGACAAAGCTTTCCAGACGATAAGTACAACGGTTTCAGAGAGAAGAGCAGCCAATGCGACGATCTGGCTTTAAGTCGATTCGATAACAAATGACGAAAACGGACGGATTTCTCAGGTTTTTACTACATATGAACACTTTTCACATTCTCCTATCCAACGCGGCTGCTAGTCCTCCTTTCATGCAGAATCTTAAGGTCCTAGCTCATGTCCAAGGCACCAAAGCCAGCTAAAAAGTCAATAATCGATACCTAAAACTTGAATTGTACTACTTCTTACTGGCTGTTCCATCATCATAGAAGCTTCATCTGTGTTCTACTATGGTGCTTTTAGTGTCTCCGCATACCGCAGCACGCGACATAGCTTTGCAGACGATAAGTACAACCGTTTCAGAGAGAAGAGCGGCCAATGTGACGATCTGGCTTTAAGTCGATTCGATAACAAATGACGAAAACAGACGGATTTCTCAGGTTTCTACTACATATGAACACATTTCACATTCTCCCGTGCAAAACGGCTGCTACTCCTCCTTTAATGCAGAATCTTAAGGTCCTAGCTCATGTCCAAGGCACCAAAGCCAGCTAAAAAGTCAATAATCGATACCTAAAACTTGAATTGTACTACTTCTAACTGGCTATTACATCGTCATAGAAGCTTCATCTGTGTTCTACTATGGTGCTTTTAGTGTCTCCGCATACCGCAGCACGCGACAAAGCTTTCCAGACGATAAGTACAACCGTCTCAGAGAGAAGAGCGGCCAATGTGACGATCTGGCTTTAAGTCGATTCGATAACAAATGACGAAAACGGACGGATTTCTCAGGTTTTTACTACATATGGACACCTTTCACATTCTCCCGTGCAACTCGGCTGCTAGTCCTCCTTTCATGCAGAATCTTAAGGTCCTAGCTCATGTCCAAGGCACCAAAGCCAGCTAAAAAGTCAATAATCCATACCTAAAACTTGAATTGTACTACTTCTTATTGTCTATTACATCAACTTAGGAGCTTCATCTGTGTTCTACTATGGTGCTTTTAGTGTCTCCGCATACCGCAGCACGCGACATAGCTTTGCAGACGATAAGTACAACCGTTTCAGAGAGAAGAGCGGCCAATGTGACGATCTGGCTTTAAGTCGATTCGATAACAAATGACGAAAACGGACGGATTTCTCAGGTTTTTACTACATATGAACACCTTTCACATTGTCCCGTGCAACTCGGCTGCTAGTCCTCCTTTCATGCAGAATCTTAAGGTCCTAGCTCATGTCCAAGGCACCAAAGCCAGCTAAGAAGTCAATAATCGATACCTAAAACTTGAATTGTACTACTTCTTACTGGCTATTACATCAACTTAGAAGCTTCATCTGTGTTCTACTATGGTGCTATTAGTGTCTCCGCATACCGCAGCACGCGACATAGCTTTGAAGACGATAAGTACAACCGTTTCAGAGAGAAGAGCGGCCAATGTGACGATCTGGCTTTAAGTCGATTCGATAACAAATGACGAAAACGGACGGATTTCTCAGGTTTTTACTACATATGAACACTTTTCACATTCTCCCCTGCAACTCGGCTGCTAGTCCTCCTTTCATGCAGAATCTTAAGGTCCTAGCTCATGTCCAAGGCACCAAAGCCAGCTAAAAAGTCAATAATCGATACCAAAAACTTGAATTGTACTACTTCTTACTGGCTATTACATCGTCTTAGAAGCCTCTTCTGTGTTCTACTATGAAGCTTTTAGTGTCTCCGCATACCGCAGCACGCGACATAGCTTTGCAGACGATAAGTACAACCGTTTCAGAGAGAAGAGCGGCCAATGTGACGATCTGGCTTTAAGTCGATTCGATAACAAATGACGAAAACGGACGGATTTCTCAGGTTTTTACTAGATATGAACACTTTTCACATTGTCCCGTGCAACTCGGCTGCTAGTCCTCATTTTGATGCAGTATCTTAAGGTCCTAGCTCATGTCCAAGGCACCAAAGCCAGCTAAAAAGTAAATAATCAGTACCTAAAACTTGAATTGTACTACTTCTTACTGGCTATTACATCAACTTAGAAGCTTCATCTGTGTTCTACTATGGTGCTTCTAGTGTCTCCGCATACCGCAGCACGCGACATAGCTTTGCAGACGATAAGTACAACCGTTTCAGAGAGAAGAGCGGCCAATGTGACGATCTGGCTTTATGTCGATTCGATAACAAATGACGAAAACGGACGGATTTCTCAGGTTTTTACTACATATGAACACTTTTCACATTCTCCCGTGCAACTCGGCTGCTAGTCCTCCTTTCATGCAGAATCTTAAGGTCCTAGCTCATGTCCAAGGCACCAAAGCCAGCTAAGAAGTCAATAATCGATACCTAAAACTTGAATTGTACTACTTCTTACTGGCTATTACATCAACTTAGAAAGCTTCATCTGTGTTCTACTATGGTGCTTTTAGTGTCTCCGCATACCGCAGCACGCGACATAGCTTTGAAGACGATAAGTACAACCGTTTCAGAGAGAAGAGCGGCCAATGTGACGATCTGGCTTTAAGTCGATTCGATAACAAATGACGAAAACGGACGGATTTCTCAGGTTTTTACTACATATGAACACTTTTCACATTCTCCCCTGCCACTCGGCTGCTAGTCCTCCTTTCATGCAGAATCTTAAGGTCCTAGCTCATGTCCAAGGCACCAAAGCCAGCTAAAAAGTCAATAATCGATACCTAAAACTTGAATTGTACTACTTCTTACTGGCTATTACATCATCTTAGAAGCTTCTTCTGTGTTCTACTATGGTGCTTTTAGTGTCTCCGCATACCGCAGCACGCGACAAAGCTTTCCAGACGATAAGTACAACCGTTTCAGAGACAAGAGCAGCCAATGTGACGATCTGGCTTTAAGTCGATTCGATAACAAATGACGAAAACGGATGGATTTCTCAGGTGTTTACTACATATGAACACTTTTCACATTGTCCCGTCCAACTCGGCTGCTAGTCCGCCTTTTGATGCACAACCTTAAGGTCCTAGCTCATGTCCAAGGCACCAAAGCCAGCTAAAAAATCAATAATCGATACCTAAAACTTGAAGTGTACTACCTCTTACTGGCTATTACATCAACTTAGAAGCTTCATCTGTGTTCTACTATGGTGCTTTTAGTGTCTCCGCATACCGCAGCACGCGACATAGCTTTGAAGACGATAAGTACAACCGTTTCAGAGAGAAGAGCGGCCAATGTGACGATCTGGCTTTAAGTCGATTCGATAACAAATGACGAAAACGGACGGATTTCTCAGGTTTTTACTACATATGGACACTTTTCACATTCTCCCGTGCATCTCGGCTGCTAGTCCTCCTTTCATGCAGAATCTTAAGGTCCTAGCTCATGTCCAAGGCACCAAACCCAGCTAAGAAGTCAATAATCGATACCTAAAACTTGAATTGTACTACTTCTTACTGGCTATTACATCAACTTAGAAGCTTCATCTGTGTTCTACTATGGTGCTTTTAGTGTCTCCGCATACCGCAGCACGCGACAAAGCTTTCCAGACGATAAGTACAACGGTTTCAGAGAGAAGAGCAGCCAATGCGACGATCTGGCTTTAAGTCGATTCGATAACAAATGACGAAAACGGACGGATTTCTCAGGTTTTTGCTACATATGAACACTTTTCACATTCTCCTATCCAACGCGGCTGCTAGTCCTCCTTTCATGCAGAATCTTAAGGTCCTAGCTCATGTCCAAGGCACCAAAGCCAGCTAAAAAGTCAATAATCGATACCTAAAACTTGAATTGTACTACTTCTAACTGGCTATCACATCATCATAGAAGCTTCATCTGTGTTCTACTATGGTGCTTTTAGTGTCTCCGCATACCGCAGCACGCGACATAGCTTTGCAGACGATAAGTACAACCGATTCAGAGAGAAGAGCGGCCAATGTGACGATCTGGCTTTAAGTCGATTCGATAACAAATGACGAAAACGGACGGATTTCTCAGGTTTTTACTACATATGAACACCTTTCACATTCTCCCGTGCAACTCGGCTGCTAGTCCTCCTTTCATGCAGAATCTTAAGGTCCTAGCTCATGCCCAAGGCACCAAAGCCAGCTAAAAAGTCAATAATCCATACCTAAAACTTGAATTGTACTACTTCGTATTGTCTATTACATCAACTTAGAAGCTTCATCTGTGTTCTACTATGGTGATTTTAGTGTCTCCGCATACCGCAGCACGCGACATAGCTTTGCAGATGATAAGTACAACCGTTTCAGAGAGAAGAGCGGCCAATGTGACGATCTGGCTTTAAGTCGATTCGATAACAAATGACGAAAACGGACGGATTTCTCAGGTTTCTACTACATATGAACACATTTCACATTCTCCCGTGCAAAACGGCTGCTACTCCTCCTTTAATGCAGAATCTTAAGGTCCTAGCTCATGTCCAAGGCACCAAAGCCAGCTAAAAAGTAAATAATCAGTACCTAAAACTTGAATTGTACTACTTCTTACTGGCTATTACATCAACTTAGAAGCTTCATCTGTGTTCTACTATGGTGCTTTTAGTGTCTCCGCATACCGCAGCACGCGACATTGCTTTGCAGACGATAAGTACAACCGTTTCAGAGAGAAGAGCGGCCAATGTGACGATCTGGCATTAAGGCGATTCGATAACAAATGACGAAAACGGACGGATTTCTCAGGTTTTTACTACATATGGACACTTTTCACATTCTCCCGTGCATCTCGGCTGCTAGTCCTCCTTTCATGCAGAATCTTAAGGTCCTAGCTCATGTCCAAGGCACCAAAGAAAGCTAAGAAGTCAATAATCGATACCTAAAACTTGAATTGTACTATTTCTTACTGGCTATTACATCAACTTAGAAGCTTCATCTGTGTTCTACTATGGTGCTTTTAGTGTCTCCGCATACCGCAGCACGCGACAAAGCTTTCCAGACGATAAGTACAACGGTTTCAGAGAGAAGAGCAGCCAATGCGACGATCTGGCTTTAAGTCGATTCGATAACAAATGACGAAAACGGACGGATTTCTCAGGTTTTTACTACATATGAACACTTTTCACATTCTCCTATCCAACGCGGCTGCTAGTCCTCCTTTCATGCAGAATCTTAAGGTCCTAGCTCATGTCCAAGGCACCAAAGCCAGCTAAAAAGTCAATAATCGATACCTAAAACTTGAATTGTACTACTTCTTACTGGCTGTTCCATCATCATAGAAGCTTCATCTGTGTTCTACTATGGTGCTTTTAGTGTCTCCGCATACCGCAGCACGCGACATAGCTTTGCAGACGATAAGTACAACCGTTTCAGAGAGAAGAGCGGCCAATGTGACGATCTGGCTTTAAGTCGATTCGATAACAAATGACGAAAACAGACGGATTTCTCAGGTTTCTACTACATATGAACACATTTCATATTCTCCCGTACAACGCAGCTGCTAGTCCTCCTTTCATGCAGAATCTTAAGGTCCTAGCTCATGTCCAAGGCACCAAAGCCAGCTAAAAAGTCAATAATCGATACCTAAAACTTGAATTGTACTACTTCTAACTGGCTATTACATCGTCATAGAAGCTTCATCTGTGTTCTACTATGGTGCTTTTAGTGTCTCCGCATACCGCAGCACGCGACATAGCTTTGCAGACGATAAGTACAACCGTTTCAGAGAGAAGAGCGGCCAATGTGACGATCTGGCTTTAAGTCGATTCGATAACAAATGACGAAAACGGACGGATTTCTCAGGTTTTTACTACATATGAACACCTTTCACATTCTCCCGTGCAACTCGGCTGCTAGTCCTCCTTTCATGCAGAATCTTAAGGTCCTAGCTCATGCCCAAGGCACCAAAGCCAGCTAAAAAGTCAATAATCCATACCTAAAACTTGAATTGTACTACTTCTTATTGTCTATTACATCAACTTAGAAGCTTCATCTGTGTTCTACTATGGTGATTTTAGTGTCTCCGCATACCGCAGCACGCGACATAGCTTTGCAGACGATAAGTACAACCGTTTCAGAGAGAAGAGCGGCCAATGTGACGATCTGGCTTTAAGTCGATTCGATAACAAATGACGAAAACGGACGGATTTCTCAGGTTTCTACTACATATGAACACATTTCACATTCTCCCGTGCAAAACGGCTGCTACTCCTCCTTTAATGCAGAATCTTAAGGTCCTAGCTCATGTCCAAGGCACCAAAGCCAGCTAAAAAGTAAATAATCAGTACCTAAAACTTGAATTGTACTACTTCTTACTGGCTATTACATCAACTTAGGAGCTTCATCTGTGTTCTACTATGGTGCTTTTAGTGTCTCCGCATACCGCAGCACGCGACATAGCTTTGCAGACGATAAGTACAACCGTTTCAGAGAGAAGAGCGGCCAATGTGACGATCTGGCTTTAAGTCGATTCGATAACAAATGACGAAAACGGACGGATTTCTCAGGTTTTTACTACATATGAATACTTTTCACATTCTCCCGTGCAACTCGGCTGCTAGTCCTCCTTTCATGCAGAATCTTAAGGTCCTAGCTCATGCCCAAGGCACCAAAGCCAGCTAAAAAGTCAATAATCCATACCTAAAACTTGAATTGTACTACTTCTTATTGTCTATTACATCAACTTAGAAGCTTCATCTGTGTTCTACTATGGTGATTTTAGTGTCTCCGCATACCGCAGCACGCGACATAGCTTTGCAGACGATAAGTACAACCGTTTCAGAGAGAAGAGCGGCCAATGTGACGATCTGGCTTTAAGTCGATTCGATAACAAATGACGAAAACGGACGGATTTCTCAGGTTTCTACTACATATGAACACATTTCACATTCTCCCGTGCAAAACGGCTGCTACTCCTCCTTTAATGCAGAATCTTAAGGTCCTAGCTCATGTCCAAGGCGCCAAAGCCAGCTAAAAAGTAAATAATCAGTACCTAAAACTTGAATTGTACTACTTCTTACTGGCTATTACATCAACTTAGGAGCTTCATCTGTGTTCTACTATGGTGCTTTTAGTGTCTCCGGATACCGCAGCACGCGACATAGCTTTGCAGACGATAAGTACAACCGTTTCAGAGAGAAGAGCGGAAAATGTGACGATCTGGCTTTAAGTCGATTCGATAACAAATGACGAAAACGGACGGATTTCTCAGGTTTTTACTACATATGAACACTTTTCACATTCTCCCGTGCAACTCGGCTGCTAGTCCTCCTTTCATGCAGAATCTTAAGGTCCTAGCTCATGTCCAAGGCACCAAAGCCAGCTAAGAAGTCAATAATCGATACCTAAAACTTGAATTGTACTACTTCTTACTGGCTATTACATCAACTTAGAAGCTTCATCGGTGTTCTACTATGGTGCTTTTAGTGTCTCCGCATACCGCAGCACGCGACATAGCTTTGAAGACGATAAGTACAACCGTTTCAGAGAGAAGAGCGGCCAATGTGACGATCTGGCTTTAAGTCGATTCGATAACAAATGACGAAAACGGACGGATTTCTCAGGTTTTTACTACATATGAATACTTTTCACATTCTCCCGTGCAACTCGGCTGCTAGTCCTCCTTACATGCAGAATCTTAAGGTCCTAGCTCATGTCCAAGGCACCAAAGCCAGCTAAAAAGTCAATAATCGATACCTAAAACTTGAATTGTACTACTTCTTACTGGCTATTACATCAACTTAGAAGCTTCATCTGTGTTCTACTATGGTGCTTTTAGTGTCTCCGCATACCGCAGCACGCGACAAAGCTTTCCAGACGATAAGTACAACGGTTTCAGAGAGAAGAGCAGCCAATGCGACGATCTGGCTTTAAGTCGATTCGATAACAAATGACGAAAACGGACGGATTTCTCAGGTTTTTGCTACATATGAACACTTTTCACATTCTCCTATCCAACGCGGCTGCTAGTCCTCCTTTCATGCAGAATCTTAAGGTCCTAGCTCATGTCCAAGGCACCAAAGCCAGCTAAAAAGTCAATAATCGATACCTAAAACTTGAATTGTACTACTTCTAACTGGCTATTACATCATCATAGAAGCTTCATCTGTGTTCTACTATGGTGCTTTTAGTGTCTCCGCATACCGCAGCACGCGACATAGCTTTGCAGACGATAAGTACAACCGATTCAGAGAGAAGAGCGGCCAATGTGACGATCTGGCTTTAAGTCGATTCGATAACAAATGACGAAAACGGACGGATTTCTCAGGTTTTTACTACATATGAACACCTTTCACATTCTCCCGTGCAACTCGGCTGCTAGTCCTCCTTTCATGCAGAATCTTAAGGTCCTAGCTCATGTCCAAGGCACCAAAGCCAGCTAAAAAGTCAATAATCCATACCTAAAACTTGAATTGTACTACTTCGTATTGTCTATTACATCAACTTAGAAGCTTCATCTGTGTTCTACTATGGTGATTTTAGTGTCTCCGCATACCGCAGCACGCGACATAGCTTTGCAGATGATAAGTACAACCGTTTCAGAGAGAAGAGCGGCCAATGTGACGATCTGGCTTTAAGTCGATTCGATAACAAATGACGAAAACGGACGGATTTCTCAGGTTTCTACTACATATGAACACATTTCACATTCTCCCGTGCAAAACGGCTGCTACTCCTCCTTTAATGCAGAATCTTAAGGTCCTAGCTCATGTCCAAGGCACCAAAGCCAGCTAAAAAGTAAATAATCAGTACCTAAAACTTGAATTGTACTACTTCTTACTGGCTATTACATCAACTTAGAAGCTTCATCTGTGTTCTACTATGGTGCTTTTAGTGTCTCCGCATACCGCAGCACGCGACATTGCTTTGCAGACGATAAGTACAACCGTTTCAGAGAGAAGAGCGGCCAATGTGACGATCTGGCATTAAGGCGATTCGATAACAAATGACGAAAACGGACGGATTTCTCAGGTTTTTACTACATATGGACACTTTTCACATTCTCCCGTGCATCTCGGCCTCTTAGTCCTCCTTTCATGCAGAATCTTAAGGTCCTAGCTCATGTCCAAGGCACCAAAGAAAGCTAAGAAGTCAATAATCGATACCTAAAACTTGAATTGTACTATTTCTTACTGGCTATTACATCAACTTAGAAGCTTCATCTGTGTTCTACTATGGTGCTTTTAGTGTCTCCGCATACCGCAGCACGCGACAAAGCTTTCCAGACGATAAGTACAACGGTTTCAGAGAGAAGAGCAGCCAATGCGACGATCTGGCTTTAAGTCGATTCGATAACAAATGACGAAAACGGACGGATTTCTCAGGTTTTTACTACATATGAACACTTTTCACATTCTCCTATCCAACGCGGCTGCTAGTCCTCCTTTCATGCAGAATCTTAAGGTCCTAGCTCATGTCCAAGGCACCAAAGCCAGCTAAAAAGTCAATAATCGATACCTAAAACTTGAATTGTACTACTTCTTACTGGCTGTTCCATCATCATAGAAGCTTCATCTGTGTTCTACTATGGTGCTTTTAGTGTCTCCGCATACCGCAGCACGCGACATAGCTTTGCAGACGATAAGTACAACCGTTTCAGAGAGAAGAACGGCCAATGTGACGATCTGGCTTTAAGTCGATTCGATAACAAATGACGAAAACAGACGGATTTCTCAGGTTTCTACTACATATGAACACATTTCATATTCTCCCGTACAACGCAGCTGCTAGTCCTCCTTTCATGCAGAATCTTAAGGTCCTAGCTCATGTCCAAGGCACCAAAGCCAGCTAAAAAGTCAATAATCGATACCTAAAACTTGAATTGTACTACTTCTAACTGGCTATTACATCGTCATAGAAGCTTCATCTGTGTTCTACTATGGTGCTTTTAGTGTCTCCGCATACCGCAGCACGCGACATAGCTTTGCAGACGATAAGTACAACCGTTTCAGAGAGAAGAGCGGCCAATGTGACGATCTGGCTTTAAGTCGATTCGATAACAAATGACGAAAACGGACGGATTTCTCAGGTTTCTACTACATATGAACACATTTCACATTCTCCCGTGCAAAACGGCTGCTACTCCTCCTTTAATGCAGAATCTTAAGGTCCTAGCTCATGTCCAAGGCACCAAAGCCAGCTAAAAAGTAAATAATCAGTACCTAAAACTTGAATTGTACTACTTCTTACTGGCTATTACATCAACTTAGGAGCTTCATCTGTGTTCTACTATGGTGCTTTTAGTGTCTCCGCATACCGCAGCACGCGACATAGCTTTGCAGACGATAAGTACAACCGTTTCAGAGAGAAGAGCGGCCAATGTGACGATCTGGCTTTAAGTCGATTCGATAACAAATGACGAAAACGGACGGATTTCTCAGGTTTTTACTACATATGAACACTTTTCACATTCTCCCGTGCAACTCGGCTGCTAGTCCTCCTTTCATGCAGAATCTTAAGGTCCTAGCTCATGTCCAAGGCACCAAAGCCAGCTAAGAAGTCAATAATCGATACCTAAAACTTGAATTGTACTACTTCTTACTGGCTATTACATCAACTTAGAAGCTTCATCTGTGTTCTACTATGGTGCTTTTAGTGTCTCCGCATACCGCAGCACGCGACATAGCTTTGAAGACGATAAGTACAACCGTTTCAGAGAGAAGAGCGGCCAATGTGACGATCTGGCTTTAAGTCGATTCGATAACAAATGACGAAAACGGACGGATTTCTCAGGTTTTTACTACATATGAATACTTTTCACATTCTCCCGTGCAACTCGGCTGCTAGTCCTCCTTACATGCAGAATCTTAAGGTCCTAGCTCATGTCCAAGGCACCAAAGCCAGCTAAAAAGTCAATAATCGATACCAAAAACTTGAATTGTACTACTTCTTACTGGCTATTACATCGTCTTAGAAGCCTCTTCTGTGTTCTACTATGAAGCTTTTAGTGTCTCCGCATACCGCAGCACGCGACAAAGCTTTGCAGACGATAAGTACAACCGTTTCAGAGACAAGAGCAGCCAATGTGACGATCTGGCTTTAAGTCGATTCGATAACAAATGACGAAAACGGACGGATTTCTCAGGTTTTTACTACATATGAACACTTTTCACATTGTCCCGTCCAACTCGGCTGCTAGTCCGCCTTTTGATGCAGAATCTTAAGGTCCTAGCTCATGTCCAAGGCACCAAAGCCAGCTAAAAAATCAATAATCGATACCTAAAACTTGAATTGTACTACTTCTTACTGGCTATTACTCAACTTAGAAGCTTCATCTGTGTTCTACTATGGTGCTTTTAGTGTCTCCGCATACCACAGCACGCGACATAGCTTTGAAGACGATAAGTACAACCGTTTCAGAGAGAAGAGCGGCCAATGTGACGATCTGGCTTTAAGTCGATTCGATAACAAATGACGAAAACGGACGGATTTCTCAGGTTTTTACTACATATGAATACTTTTCACATTCTCCCGTGCAACTCGGCTGCTAGTCCTCCTTTCATGCAGAATCTTAAGGTCCTAGCTCATGCCCAAGGCACCAAAGCCAGCTAAAAAGTCAATAATCCATACCTAAAACTTGAATTGTACTACTTCTTATTGTCTATTACATCAACTTAGAAGCTTCATCTGTGTTCTACTATGGTGATTTTAGTGTCTCCGCATACCGCAGCACGCGACATAGCTTTGCAGACGATAAGTACAACCGTTTCAGAGAGAAGAGCGGCCAATGTGACGATCTGGCTTTAAGTCGATTCGATAACAAATGACGAAAACGGACGGATTTCTCAGGTTTCTACTACATATGAACACATTTCACATTCTCCCGTGCAAAACGGCTGCTACTCCTCCTTTAATGCAGAATCTTAAGGTCCTAGCTCATGTCCAATGCGCCAAAGCCAGCTAAAAAGTAAATAATCAGTACCTAAAACTTGAATTGTACTACTTCTTACTGGCTATTACATCAACTTAGGAGCTTCATCTGTGTTCTACTATGGTGCTTTTAGTGTCTCCGCATACCGCAGCACGCGACATAGCTTTGCAGACGATAAGTACAACCGTTTCAGAGAGAAGAGCGGCCAATGTGACGATCTGGCTTTAAGTCGATTCGATAACAAATGACGAAAACGGACGGATTTCTCAGGTTTTTACTACATATGAACACTTTTCACATTCTCCCGTGCAACTCGGCTGCTAGTCCTCCTTTCATGCAGAATCTTAAGGTCCTAGCTCATGTCCAAGGCACCAAAGCCAGCTAAGAAGTCAATAATCGATACCTAAAACTTGAATTGTACTACTTCTTACTGGCTATTACATCAACTTAGAAGCTTCATCGGTGTTCTACTATGGTGCTTTTAGTGTCTCCGCATACCGCAGCACGCGACATAGCTTTGAAGACGATAAGTACAACCGTTTCAGAGAGAAGAGCGGCCAATGTGACGATCTGGCTTTAAGTCGATTCGATAACAAATGACGAAAACGGACGGATTTCTCAGGTTTTTACTACATATGAACACTTTTCACATTCTCCCCTGCAACTCGGCTGCTAGTCCTCCTTTCATGCAGAATCTTAAGGTCCTAGCTCATGTCCAAGGCACCAAAGCCAGCTAAAAAGTCAATAATCGATACCAAAAACTTGAATTGTACTACTTCTTACTGGCTATTACATCATCTTAGAAGCTTCTTCTGTGTTCTACTATGAAGCTTTTAGTGTCTCCGCATACCGCAGCACGCGACAAAGCTTTGCAGACGATAAGTACAACCGTTTCAGAGACAAGAGCAGCCAATGTGACGATCTGGCTTTAAGTCGATTCGATAACAAATGACGAAAACGGACGTATTTCTCAGGTTTTTACTAAATATGAACACTTTTCACATTGTCCCGTCCAACTCGGCTGCTAGTCCGCCTTTTGATGCAGAATCTTAAGGTCCTAGCTCATGTCCAAGGCACCAAAGCCAGCTAAAAAGTCAATAATCGATACCTAAAACTTGAATTGTACTACTTCTTACTGGCTATTACATCATCATAGAAGCTTCATCTGTGTTCTACTATGGTGCTTTTAGTGTCTCCGCATACCGCAGCACGCGACATAGCTTTCCAGACGATAAGTACAACCGTTTCAGAGAGAAGAGCAGCCAATGCGACGATCTGGCTTTAAGTCGATTCGATAACAAATGACGAAAACGGACGGATTTCTCAGGTTTTTGCTACATATGAACACTTTTCACATTCTCCTATCCAACGCGGCTGCTAGTCCTCCTTTCATGCAGAATCTTAAGGTCCTAGCTCATGTCCAAGGCACCAAAGCCAGCTAAAAGTCAATAATCGATACCTAAAACTTGAATTGTACTACTTCTAACTGGCTATTACATCATCATAGAAGCTTCATCTGTGTTCTACTATGGTGCTTTTAGTGTCTCCGCATACCGCAGGACGCGATATAGCTTTGCAGACGATAAGTACAACCGTTTCAGAGAGAAGGGCGGCCAATCTGACGATCTGGCTTTAAGTCGATTCGATAACAAATGACGGAAACGGACGGATTTCTCAGGTTTTTACTACATATGAATACTTTTCACGTTCTCCCGTGCAACTCGGCTGCTAGTCCTCCTTTAATGCAGAATCTTAAGGTTCTAGCTCATGTCCAAGGCATCAAAGCCAGCTAAAAAGTCAATAATCGATACCTAAAACTTGAATTGGATTACTTCTTACTTCCTACTACATCAACTTAGATGCTTCATCTGTGTTCTACTATGGTGCTTTTAGTGTCTCCACATACCGCAGCACGCGACATAGCTTTCCAGACGATAAGTACAACCGTTTCAGAGAGAAGAGCTGCCAATGTGACGATCTGGCTTTAAGTCGATTCGATAACAAATGACGAAAACGGACGGATTTCTCAGGTTTTTACTAGATATGAACACTTTTCACATTGTCCCGTGCAACTCGGCTGCTAGTCCTCATTTTGATGCAGAATCTTAAGGTCCTAGCTCATGTCCAAGTCACCAAAGCCAGCTAAAAAGTAAATAATCAGTACCTAAAACTTGAATTGTACTACTTCTTACTGGCTATTACATCAACTTAGAAGCTTCATCTTTGTTCTACTATGGTGCTTTTAGTGTCTCCGCATACCGCAGCACGCGACATAGCTTTGCAGACGATAAGTACAACCGTTTCAGAGAGAAGAGCGGCCAATGTGACGATCTGGCTTTATGTCGATTCGATAACAAATGACGAAAACGGACGGATTTCTCAGGTTTTTACTACATATGAACACTTTTCACATTCTCCCGTGCAACTCGGCTGCTAGTCCTCCTTTCATGCAGAATCTTAAGGTCCTAGCTCATGTCCAAGGCACCAAAGCCAGCTAAGAAGTCAATAATCGATACCTAAAACTTGAATTGTACTACTTCTTACTGGCTATTACATCAACTTAGAAGCTTCATCTGTGTTCTACTATGGTGCTTTTAGTGTCTCCGCATACCGCAGCACGGGACATAGCTTTGAAGACGATAAGTACAACCGTTTCAGAGAGAAGAGCGGCCAATGTGACGATCTGGCTTTAAGTCGATTCGATAACAAATGACGAAAACGGACGGATTTCTCAGGTTTTTACTACATATGAACACTTTTCACATTCTCCCCTGCCACTCGGCTGCTAGTCCTCCTTTCATGCAGAATCTTAAGGTCCTAGCTCATGTCCAAGGCACCAAAGCCAGCTAAAAAGTCAATAATCGATACCTAAAACTTGAATTGTACTACTTCTTACTGGCTATTACATCATCTTAGAAGCTTCTTCTGTGTTCTACTATGGTGCTTTTAGTGTCTCCGCATACCGCAGCACGCGACAAAGCTTTCCAGACGATACGTACAACCGTTTCAGAGACAAGAGCAGCCAATGTGACGATCTGGCTTTAAGTCGATTCGATAACAAATGACGAAAACGGATGGATTTCTCAGGTTTTTACTACATATGAACACTTTTCACATTGTCCCGTCCAACTCGGCTGCTAGTCCGCCTTTTGATGCACAATCTTAAGGTCCTAGCTCATGTCCAAGGCACCAAAGCCAGCTAAAAAATCAATAATCGATACCTAAAACTTGAAGTGTACTACTTCTTACTGGCTATTACATCAACTTAGAAGCTTCATCTGTGTTCTACTATGGTGCTTTTAGTGTCTCCGCATACCGCAGCACGCGACATAGCTTTGAAGACGATAAGTACAACCGTTTCAGAGAGAAGAGCGGCCAGTGTGACGATCTGGCTTTAAGTCGATTCGATAACAAATGACGAAAACGGACGGATTTCTCAGGTTTTTACTACATATGAACACCTTTCACATTCTCCCGTGCAACTCGGCTGCTAGTCCTCCTTTCATGCAGAATCTTAAGGTCCTAGCTCATGTCCAAGGCACCAAAGCCAGCTAAAAAGTCAATAATCGATACCTAAAACTTGAATTGTACTACTTCTTACTGGCTATTACATCAGCATAGAAGCTTCATCTGTGTTCTACTATGGTGCTTTTAGTGTCTCCGCATACCGCAGCACGCGACATAGCTTTCCAGACGATAAGTACAACCGTTTCAGAGAGAAGAGCGGCCAATGTGACGATCTGGCTTTAAGTCGATTCGATAACAAATGACGAAAACGGACGGATTTCTCAGGTTTTTACTACATATGGACACTTTTCACATTCTCCCGTGCATCTCGGCTGCTAGTCCTCCTTTCATGCAGAATCTTAAGGTCCCAGCTCATGTCCAAGGCACCAAACCTAGCTAAGAAGTCAATAATCGATACCTAAAACTTGAATTGTACTACTTCTTACTGGCTATTACATCATCTTAGAAGCTTCTTCTGTGTTCTACTATGGTGCTTTTAGTGTCTCCGCATACCGCAGCACGCGACAAAGCTTTCCAGACGATACGTACAACCGTTTCAGAGACAAGAGCAGCCAATGTGACGATCTGGCTTTAAGTCGATTCGATAACAAATGACGAAAACGGATGGATTTCTCAGGTTTTTACTACATATGAACACTTTTCACATTGTCCCGTCCAACTCGGCTGCTAGTCCGCCTTTTGATGCACAATCTTAAGGTCCTAGCTCATGTCCAAGGCACCAAAGCCAGCTAAAAAATCAATAATCGATACCTAAAACTTGAAGTGTACTACTTCTTACTGGCTATTACATCAACTTAGAAGCTTCATCTGTGTTCTACTATGGTGCTTTTAGTGTCTCCGCATACCGCAGCACGCGACATAGCTTTGAAGACGATAAGTACAACCGTTTCAGAGAGAAGAGCGGCCAGTGTGACGATCTGGCTTTAAGTCGATTCGATAACAAATGACGAAAACGGACGGATTTCTCAGGTTTTTACTACATATGAACACCTTTCACATTCTCCCGTGCAACTCGGCTGCTAGTCCTCCTTTCATGCAGAATCTTAAGGTCCTAGCTCATGTCCAAGGCACCAAAGCCAGCTAAAAAGTCAATAATCGATACCTAAAACTTGAATTGTACTACTTCTTACTGGCTATTACATCATCATAGAAGCTTCATCTGTGTTCTACTATGGTGCTTTTAGTGTCTCCGCATACCGCAGCACGCGACATAGCTTTCCAGACGATAAGTACAACCGTTTCAGAGAGAAGAGCGGCCAATGTGACGATCTGGCTTTAAGTCGATTCGATAACAAATGACGAAAACGGACGGATTTCTCAGGTTTTTACTACATATGGACACTTTTCACATTCTCCCGTGCATCTCGGCTGCTAGTCCTCCTTTCATGCAGAATCTTAAGGTCCCAGCTCATGTCCAAGGCACCAAACCTAGCTAAGAAGTCAATAATCGATACCTAAAACTTGAATTGTACTACTTCTTACTGGCTATTACATCAACTTAGAAGCTTCATCTGTGTTCTACTATGGTGCTTTTAGTGTCTCCGCATACCGCAGCACGCGACAAAGCTTTCCAGACGATAAGTACAACGGTTTCAGAGAGAAGAGCAGCCAATGCGACGATCTGGCTTTAAGTCGATTCGATAACAAATGACGAAAACGGACGGATTTCTCAGGTTTTTGCTACATATGAACACTTTTCACATTCTCCTATCCAACGCGGCTGCTAGTCCTCCTTTCATGCAGAATCTTAAGGTCCTAGCTCATGTCCAAGGCACCAAAGCCAGCTAAAAAGTCAATAATCGATACCTAAAACTTGAATTGTACTACTTCTAACTGGCTATTACATCATCATAGAAGCTTCATCTGTGTTCTACTATGGTGCTTTTAGTGTCTCCGCATACCGCAGCACGCGACATAGCTTTGCAGACGATAAGTACAACCGTTTCAGAGAGAAGAGCGGCCAATGTGACGATCTGGCTTTAAGTCGATTCGATAACAAATGACGAAAACGGACGGATTTCTCAGGTTTTTACTACATATGAACACCTTTCACATTCTCCCGTGCAACTCGGCTGCTAGTCCTCCTTTCATGCAGAATCTTAAGGTCCTAGCTCATGCCCAAGGCACCAAAGCCAGCTAAAAAGTCAATAATCCATACCTAAAACTTGAATTGTACTACTTCGTATTGTCTATTACATCAACTTAGAAGCTTCATCTGTGTTCTACTATGGTGATTTTAGTGTCTCCGCATACCGCAGCACGCGACATAGCTTTGCAGATGATAAGTACAACCGTTTCAGAGAGAAGAGCGGCCAATGTGACGATCTGGCTTTAAGTCGATTCGATAACAAATGACGAAAACGGACGGATTTCTCAGGTTTCTACTACATATGAACACATTTCACATTCTCCCGTGCAAAACGGCTGCTACTCCTCCTTTAATGCAGAATCTTAAGGTCCTAGCTCATGTCCAAGGCACCAAAGCCAGCTAAAAAGTAAATAATCAGTACCTAAAACTTGAATTGTACTACTTCTTACTGGCTATTACATCAACTTAGAAGCTTCATCTGTGTTCTACTATGGTGCTTTTAGTGTCTCCGCATACCGCAGCACGCGACATTGCTTTGCAGACGATAAGTACAACCGTTTCAGAGAGAAGAGCGGCCAATGTGACGATCTGGCTTTAAGTCGATTCGATAACAAATGACGAAAACGGACGGATTTCTCAGGTTTTTACTACATATGAACACTTTTCACATTCTCCCGTGCAACTCGGCTGCTAGTCCTCCTTTCATGCAGAATCTTAAGGTCCTAGCTCATGTCCAAGGCACCAAAGCCAGCTAAAAAGTATATAATCGATACCTAAAACTTGAATTGTACTACTTCTTACTGGCTATTACATCAACTTAGAAGCTTCATCTGTGTTCTACTATGGTGCTTTTAGTGTCTCCGCATACCGCAGCACGCGACATAGCTTTGAAGACGATAAGTACAACCGTTTCAGAGAGAAGAGCGGCCAATGTGACGATCTGGCTTTAAGTCGATTCGATAACAAATGACGAAAACGGACGGATTTCTCAGGTTTTTACTACATATGAACACTTTTCACATTCTCCCCTGCAACTAGGCTGCTAGTCCTCCTTTCATGCAGAATCTTAAGGTCCTAGCTCATGTCCAAGGCACCAAAGCCAGCTAAAAAGTCAATAATCGATACCTAAAACTTGAATTGTACTACTTCTTACTGGCTATTACATCATCTTAGAAGCTTCTTCTGTGTTCTACTATGGTGCTTTTAGTGTCTCCGCATACCGCAGCACGCGACAAAGCTTTCCAGACGATAAGTACAACCGTTTCAGAGACAAGAGCAGCCAATGTGACGATCTGGCTTTAAGTCGATTCGATAACAAATGACGAAAACGGATGGATTTCTCAGGTTTTTACTACATATGAACACTTTTCACATTGTCCCGAACAACTCGGCTGCTAGTCCGCCTTTTGATGCAGAATCTTAAGGTCCTAGCTCATGTCCAAGGCACCAAAGCCAGCTAAAAAATCAATAATCGATAACTAAAACTTGAATTGTACTACTTCTTACTGGCTATTACATCAACTTAGAAGCTTCATCTGTGTTCTACTATGGTGCTTTTAGTGTCTCCGCATACCGCAGCACGCGACAAAGCTTTCCAGACGATAAGTGCAACCGTTTCAGAGAGAAGAGCAGCCAATGTGACGATCTGGCTTTAAGTCGATTCGATAACAAATGACGAAAACGGACGGATTTCTCAGGTTTTTACTACATATGAATACTTTTCACATTCTCCCTTGCAACTCGGCTGCTAGTCCTCCTTTCATGCAGAATCTTAAGGTCCTAGCTCATGTCCAAGGCACCAAACCCAGCTAAGAAGTCAATAATCGATACCTAAAACTTGAATTGTACTACTTCTTACTGGCTATTACATCAACTTAGAAGCTTCATCTGTGTTCTACTATGGTGCTTTTAGTGTCTCCGCATACCGCAGCACGCGACAAAGCTTTCCAGACGATAAGTACAACCGTTTCAGAGAGAAGAGCAGCCAATGCGACGATCTGGCTTTAAGTCGATTCGATAACAAATGACGAAAACGGACGGATTTCTCAGGTTTTTGCTACATATGAACACTTTTCACATTCTCCTATCCAACGCGGCTGCTAGTCCTCCTTTCATGCAGAATCTTAAGGTCCTAGCTCATGTCCAAGGCACCAAAGCCAGCTAAAAAGTCAATAATCGATACCTAAAACTTGAATTGTACTACTTCTTACTGGCTGTTCCATCATCATAGAAGCTTCATCTGTGTTCTACTATGGTGCTTTTAGTGTCTCCGCATACCGCAGCACGCGACATAGCTTTGCAGACGATAAGTACAACCGTTTCAGAGAGAAGAGCGGCCAATGTGACGATCGGGCTTTAAGTCGATTCGATAACAAATGACGAAAACAGACGGATTTCTCAGGTTTCTACTACATATGAACACATTTCACATTCTCCCGTGCAAAACGGCTGCTAGTCCTCCTTTCATGCAGAATCTTAAGGTCCTAGCTCATGTCTAAGGCACCAAAGACAGCTAAAAGTCAATAATCGATACCTAAAACTTAAATTGTACTACATCTTACTGGCTATTACATCAACTTAGAAGCTTCATCTGTGTTCTACCATGGTGCTTTTAGTGTCTCCGCATACCGCAGCACGCGACAAAGCTTTGCAGACGATAAGTACAACCGTTTCAGAGAGGAGAGCAGCCAATGTGACGATCTGGCTTTAAGTCGATTCGATAACAAATGACGAAAACGGACGTATTTCTCAGGTTTTTAGTACATATGAACACATTTCATATTCTCCCGTACAACGCGGCTGCTAGTCCTCCTTTCATGCAGAATCTTAAGGTCCTAGCTCATGTCCAAGGCACCAAAGCCAGCTAAAAAGTCAATAATCGATACCTAAAACTTGAATTGTACTACTTCTAACTGGCTATTACATCAACTTAGAAGCTTCATCTGTGTTCTACTATGGTGCTTTTAGTGTCTCCGCATACTGCAGCACGCGACATAGCTTTGCAGACGATAAGTACAACCGTTTCAGAGAGAAGAGCGGCCAATGTGACGATCTGGCTTTAAGTCGATTCGATAACAAATGACGAAAACGAACCGATTTCTCAGGTTTTTACTACATATGAACACTTTTCACATTGTCCCGTGCAACTCGGCTGCTAGTCCTCCTTTTGATGCAGAATCTTAAGGTCCCAGCTCATGTCCAAGGCACCAGAGCCAGCTAAAAAATCAATAATCGATACCTAAAACTTGAATTGTACTACTTCTTACTGGCTATTACATCAACTTAGAAGCTTCATCTGTGTTCTACTATGGTGCTTTTAGTGTCTCCGCATACCGCAGCAAGCGACATAGCTTTGAAGACGATAAGTACAACCGTTTCAGAGAGAAGAGCGGCCAATGTGACGATCTGGCTTTAAGTGGATTCGATAACAAATGACGAAAACGGACGGATTTCTCAGGTTTTTACTACATATGGACACTTTTCACATTCTCCCGTGCATCTCGGCTGCTAGTCCTCCTTTCATGCAGAATCTTAAGGTCCTAGCTCATGTCCAAGGCACCAAACCCAGCTAAGAAGTCAATAATCGATACCTAAAACTTGAATTGTACTACTTCTTACTGGCTATTACATCAACTTAGAAGCTTCATCTGTGTTCTACTATGGTGCTTTTAGTGTCTCCGCATACCGCAGCACGCGACAAAGCTTTCCAGACGATAAGTACAACGGTTTCAGAGAGAAGAGCAGCCAATGCGACGATCTGGCTTTAAGTCGATTCGATAACAAATGACGAAAACGGACGGATTTCTCAGGTTTTTGCTACATATGAACACTTTTCACATTCTCCTATCCAACGCGGCTGCTAGTCCTCCTTTCATGCAGAATCTTAAGGTCCTAGCTCATGTCCAAGGCACCAAAGCCAGCTAAAAAGTCAATAATCCATACCTAAAACTTGAATTGTACTACTTCTAACTGGCTATTACATCATCATAGAAGCTTCATCTGTGTTCTACTATGGTGCTTTTAGTGTCTCCGCATACCGCAGCACGCGACATAGCTTTGCAGACGATAAGTACAACCGTTTCAGAGAGAAGAGCGGCCAATGTGACGATCTGGCTTTAAGTCGATTCGATAACAAATGACGAAAACGGACGGATTTCTCAGGTTTTTACTACATATGAACACCTTTCACATTCTCCCGTGCAACTCGGCTGCTAGTCCTCCTTTCATGCAGAATCTTAAGGTCCTAGCTCATGCCCAAGGCACCAAAGCCAGCTAAAAAGTCAATAATCCATACCTAAAACTTGAATTGTACTACTTCGTATTGTCTATTACATCAACTTAGAAGCTTCATCTGTGTTCTACTATGGTGATTTTAGTGTCTCCGCATACCGCAGCACGCGACATAGCTTTGCAGATGATAAGTACAACCGTTTCAGAGAGAAGAGCGGCCAATGTGACGATCTGGCTTTAAGTCGATTCGATAACAAATGACGAAAACGGACGGATTTCTCAGGTTTCTACTACATATGAACACATTTCACATTCTCCCGTGCAAAACGGCTGCTACTCCTCCTTTAATGCAGAATCTTAAGGTCATAGCTCATGTCCAAGGCACCAAAGCCAGCTAAAAAGTAAATAATCAGTACCTAAAACTTGAATTGTACTATTTCTTACTGGCTATTACATCAACTTAGAAGCTTCATCTGTGTTCTACTATGGTGCTTTTAGTGTCTCCGCATACCGCAGCACGCGACATTGCTTTGCAGACGATAAGTACAACCGTTTCAGAGAGAAGAGCGGCCAATGTGACGATCTGGCTTTAAGTCGATTCGATAACAAATGACGAAAACGGACGGATTTCTCAGGTTTTTACTACATAT
The DNA here is from genome assembly GCF_023897955.1 of Schistocerca gregaria. Lineage (NCBI taxonomy): Eukaryota > Metazoa > Arthropoda > Insecta > Orthoptera > Acrididae > Schistocerca > Schistocerca gregaria. Next base: position 9,585,128 of record NW_026061795.1, read on the forward strand.
GAACACTTTTCACATTCTCCCGTGCAACTCGGCTGCTAGTCCTCCTTTAATGCAGAATGTTAAGGTCCTAGCTCATGTCCAAGGCACCAAAGCCAGCTAAGAAGTCAATAATCGATACCTAAAACTTGAATTGTACTACTTCTTACTGGCTATTACATCAACTTAGAAGCTTCATCTGTGTTCTACTATGGTGCTTTTAGTGTCTCCGCATACCGCAGCACGCGACATAGCTTTGAAGACGATAAGTACAACCGTTTCAGAGAGAAGAGCGGCCAATGTGACGATCTGGCTTTAAGTCGATTCGATAACAAATGACGAAAACGGACGGATTTCTCAGGTTTTTACTACATATGAACACTTTTCACATTCTCCCCTGCAACTAGGCTGCTAGTCCTCCTTTCATGCAGAATCTTAAGGTCCTAGCTCATGTCCAAGGCACCAAAGCCAGCTAAAAAGTCAATAATCGATACCTAAAACTTGAATTGTACTACTTCTTACTGGCTATTACATCATCTTAGAAGCTTCTTCTGTGTTCTACTATGGTGCTTTTAGTGTCTCCGCATACCGCAGCACGCGACAAAGCTTTCCAGACGATAAGTACAACCGTTTCAGAGACAAGAGCAGCCAATGTGACGATCTGGCTTTAAGTCGATTCGATAACAAATGACGAAAACGGATGGATTTCTCAGGTTTTTACTACATATGAACACTTTTCACATTGTCCCGAACAACTCGGCTGCTAGTCCGCCTTTTGATGCAGAATCTTAAGGTCCTAGCTCATGTCCAAGGCACCAAAGCCAGCTAAAAAATCAATAATCGATAACTAAAACTTGAATTGTACTACTTCTTACTGGCTATTACATCAACTTAGAAGCTTCATCTGTGTTCTACTATGGTGCTTTTAGTGTCTCCGCATACCGCAGCACGCGACAAAGCTTTCCAGACGATAAGTGCAACCGTTTCAGAGAGAAGAGCAGCCAATGTGACGATCTGGCTTTAAGTCGATTCGATAACAAATGACGAAAACGGACGGATTTCTCAGGTTTTTACTACATATGAATACTTTTCACATTCTCCGTTGCAACTCGGCTGCTAGTCCTCCTTTCATGCAGAATCTTAAGGTCCTAGCTCATGTCCAAGGCACCAAAGCCAGCTAAGAAGTCAATAATCGATACCTAAAACTTGAATTGTACTACTTCTTACTGGCTATTACATCAACTTAGAAGCTTCATCTGTGTTCTACTATGGTGCTTTTAGTGTCTCCGCATACCGCAGCACGCGACAAAGCTTTCCAGACGATAAGTACAACCGTTTCAGAGAGAAGAGCAGCCAATGCGACGATCTGGCTTTAAGTCGATTCGATAACAAATGACGAAAACGGACGGATTTCTCAGGTTTTTGCTACATATGAACACTTTTCACATTCTCCTATCCAACGCGGCTGCTAGTCCTCCTTTCATGCAGAATCTTAAGGTCCTAGCTCATGTCCAAGGCACCAAAGCCAGCTAAAAAGTCAATAATCGATACCTAAAACTTGAATTGTACTACTTCTTACTGGCTGTTCCATCATCATAGAAGCTTCATCTGTGTTCTACTATGGTGCTTTTAGTGTCTCCGCATACCGCAGCACGCGACATAGCTTTGCAGACGATAAGTACAACCGTTTCAGAGAGAAGAGCGGCCAATGTGACGATCGGGCTTTAAGTCGATTCGATAACAAATGACGAAAACAGACGGATTTCTCAGGTTTCTACTACATATGAACACATTTCACATTCTCCCGTGCAAAACGGCTGCTAGTCCTCCTTTCATGCAGAATCTTAAGGTCCTAGCTCATGTCTAAGGCACCAAAGACAGCTAAAAGTCAATAATCGATACCTAAAACTTGAATTGTACTACATCTTACTGGCTATTACATCAACTTAGAAGCTTCATCTGTGTTCTACCATGGTGCTTTTAGTGTCTCCGCATACCGCAGCACGCGACAAAGCTTTGCAGACGATAAGTACAACCGTTTCAGAGAGGAGAGCAGCCAATGTGACGATCTGGCTTTAAGTCGATTCGATAACAAATGACGAAAACGGACGTATTTCTCAGGTTTTTAGTACATATGAACACATTTCATATTCTCCCGTACAACGCGGCTGCTAGTCCTCCTTTCATGCAGAATCTTAAGGTCCTAGCTCATGTCCAAGGCACCAAAGCCAGCTAAAAAGTCAATAATCGATACCTAAAACTTGAATTGTACTACTTCTAACTGGCTATTAGATCAACTTAGAAGCTTCATCTGTGTTCTACTATGGTGCTTTTAGTGTCTCCGCATACTGCAGCACGCGACATAGCTTTGCAGACGATAAGTACAACCGTTTCAGAGAGAAGAGCGGCCAATGTGACGATCTGGCTTTAAGTCGATTCGATAACAAATGACGAAAACGGACCGATTTCTCAGGTTTTTACTACATATGAACACTTTTCACATTGTCCCGTGCAACTCGGCTGCTAGTCCTCCTTTTGATGCAGAATCTTAAGGTCCCAGCTCATGTCCAAGGCACCAGAGCCAGCTAAAAAATCAATAATCGATACCTAAAACTTGAATTGTACTACATCTTACTGGCTATTACATCAACTTAGAAGCTTCATCTGTGTTCTACCATGGTGCTTTTAGTGTCTCCGCACACCGCAGTACGCGACATAGCTTTGCAGACGATAAGTACAACCGTTTCAGAGAAAAGAGGGGCCAATGTGACGATCTGGCTTTAAGTCGATTCGATAACAAATGACGAAAACGGACCGATTTCTCAGGTTTTTACTACATATGAACACTTTTCACATTCTCCCGTGCAACTCGGCTGCTAGTCCTCCTTTCATGCAGAATCGTAAGGTCCTAGCTCATGTCCAAGGCACCAAAGCCAGCTAAAAAGTCAATAATCAGTACCTAAAACTTGAATTCTACTACTTCTTACTGGCTATTACATCATCTTAGGAGCTTCATCTGTGTTCTACTATGGTGCTTTTAGTGTCTCCGCATACCGCAGCACGCGACAAAGCTTTCCAGACGATAAGTGCAACCGTTTCAGAGAGAAGAGCAGCCAATGTGACGATCTGGCTTTAAGTCGATTCGATAACAAATGACGAAAACAGACGGATTTCTCAGGTTTCTACTACATATGAACACATTTCACATTCTCCCGTGCAAAACGGCTGCTAGTCCTCCTTTCATGCAGAATCTTAAGGTACTAGCTCATGTCCAAGGCACCAAAACCAGCTAAAAAGTCAATAATCGATACCTAAAACTTGAATTGTACTACATCTTACTGGCTATTACATCAACTTAGAAGCTTCATCTGTGTTCTACCATGGTGCTTTTAGTGTTTCCGCACACCGCAGTACGCGACATAGCTTTGCAGACGATAAGTACAACCGTTTCAGAGAAAAGAGGGCCAATGTGACGATCTGGCTTTAAGTCGATTCGATAACAAATGACGAAAACGGACGGATTTCTCAGGTTTTTACTACATATGAACACTTTTCACATTCTCCCGTGCAAAACGGCTGCTACTCCTCCTTTAATGCAGAATCTTAAGGTCCTAGCTCATGTCCAAGGCACCAAAGCCAGCTAAAAAGTCAATAATCGATACCTAAAACTTGAATTGTACTACTTCTTACTGGTTATTACATCATCTCAGAAGCTTCATCTGTGTTCTACTATGGTGCTTTTAGTGTCTCCGCATACCGCAGCACGCGACAAAGCTTTCCAGACTATAAGTACAACCGTTTCAGAGAGAAGAGCGGCCAATGTGACGATCTGGCTTTAAGTCGATTCGATAACAAATGACGAAAACGGACGGATTTCTCAGGTTTTTACTACATATGAACACTTTTCACATTGTCCCGTGCAACTCGGCTGCTAGTCCTCCTTTTGATGCAGAATCTTAAGGTCCCAGCTCATGTCCAAGGCACCAGAGCCAGCCAAAAAATCAATAATCGATACCTAAAACTTGAATTGTACTACTTCTTACTGGCTATTACATCAACTTAGAAGCTTCATCTGTGTTTTACTATGGTGCTTTTAGTGTCTCCGCATACCGCAGCAAGCGACATAGCTTTGAAGACGATAAGTACAACCGTTTCAGAGAGAAGAGCGGCCAATGTGACGATCTGACTTTAAGTCGATTCGATAACAAATGACGAAAACGGACGGATTTCTCAGGTTTTTACTACATATGAATACCTTTCACATTCTCCCGTGCAACTCGGCTGCTAGTCCTCCTTTAATGCAGAATCTTAAGGTCCTAGCTCCTGTCCAAGGCACCAAAGCCAGCTAAAAAGTCAATAATCGATACCTAAAACCTGAATTGTACTACATCTTTCTGGCTATTACATCAACTTAGAAGCTTCATCTGTGTTCTACCATGGTGCTTTTAGTGTCTCCGCACACCGCAGTACGCGACATAGCTTTGCAGACGATAAGTACAACCGTTTCAGAAAGAAGAGCGGCCAATGTGACGATCTGGCTTTAAGTCGATTCGATAACAAATGACGAAAACGGACCGATTTCTCAGGTTTTTACTACATATGAACACTTCTCACATTGTCCCGTGCAACTCGGCTGCTAGTCCTCCTTTCATGCAGAATCTTAAGGTCCTAGCTCATGTCCAAGGCACCAAAGCCAGCTAAAAAGTCAATAATCAGTACCTAAAACTTGAATTCTACTACTTCTTACTGGCTATTACATCATCTTAGAAGCTTCATCTGTGTTCTACTATGGTGCTTTTAGTGTCTCCGTATACCGCAGCACGCGACAAAGCTTTCCAGACGATAAGTGCAACCGTTTCAGAGAGAAGAGCAGCCAATGTGACGATCTGGCTTTAAGTCGATTCGATAACAAATGACGAAAACAGACGGATTTCTCAGGTTTCTACTACATATGAACACATTTCACATTCTCCCGTGCAAAACGGCTGCTAGTCCTCCTTTCATGCAGAATCTTAAGGTCCTATCTCATGTCCAAGGCACCAAAAGCAGCTAAAAAGTCAATAATCGATACCTAAAACTTGAATTGTACTACATCTTACTGGCTATTACATCAACTTAGAAGCTTCATCTGTGTTCTACCATGGTGCTTTTAGTGTTTCCGCACACCGCAGTACGCGACATAGCTTTGCAGACGATAAGTACAACCGTTTCAGAGAAAAGAGGGCCAATGTGACGATCTGGCTTTAAGTCGATTCGATAACAAATGACGAAAACGGACGGATTTCTCAGGTTTTTACTACATATGAACACTTTTCACATTCTCCCGAGCACAACGGCTGCTACTCCTCCTTTAATGCAGAATCTTAAGGTCCTAGCTCATGTCCAAGGCACCAAAGCCAGCTAAAAAGTCAATAATCGATACCTAAAACTTGAATTGTACTACTTCTTACTGGCTATTACATCATCTTAGAAGCTTCATCTGTGTTCTACTATGGTGCTTTTAGTGTCTCCGTATACCGCAGCACGCGACAAAGCTTTCCAGACGATAAGTGCAACCGTTTCAGAGAGAAGAGCAGCAAATGTGACGATCTGGCTTCAAGTCGATTCGATAACAAATGACGAAAACAGACGGATTTCTCAGGTTTCTACTACATATGAACACATTTCACATTCTCCCGTGCAAAACGGCTGCTAGTCCTCCTTTCATGCAGAATCTTAAGGTCCTAGCTCATGTCCAAGGCACCAAAACCAGCTAAAAAGTCAATAATCGATACCTAAAACTTGAATTGTACTACATCTTACTGGCTATTACATCAACTTAGAAGCTTCATCTGTGTTCTACCATGGTGCTTTTAGTGTTTCCGCACACCGCAGTACGCGACATAGCTTTGCAGACGATAAGTACAACCGTTTCAGAGAAAAGAGGGCCAATGTGACGATCTGGCTTTAAGTCGATTCGATAACAAATGACGAAAACGGACGGATTTCTCAGGTTTTTACTACATATGAACACTTTTCACATTCTCCCGAGCACAACGGCTGCTACTCCTCCTTTAATGCAGAATCTTAAGGTCCTAGCTCATGTCCAAGGCACCAAAGCCAGCTAAAGAGTCAATAATCGATACCTAAAACTTGAATTGTACTACTTCTTACTGGCTATTACATCATCTTAGAAGCTTCATCTGTGTTCTACTATGGTGCTTTTAGTGTCTCCGCATACCGCAGCACAAGTCATTTCTTTGCAGACGATAAGTACAACCATTTCAGAGAGAAGAGCGGCCAATGTGACGATCTGGCCTTATGTCGATTCGATAAAAAAATGACGATAACGAACGGATTTCTCGGGTTTTTACTGCATATGAACACTTTTCACATTCTCCCGTGCAACTCGGCTGCTAGTCCTCCTTTTGATGCAGAATCTTAAGGTCCTAGCTCATGTCCAAGGCACCAGAGCCAGCTAAAAAATCAATAATCGATACCTAAAACTTGAATTGTACTACTTCTTACTGGCTATTACATCAACTTAGAAGCTTCATCTGTGTTCTACTATGGTGCTTTTAGTGTCTCCGCATACCGCAAGCACGCGACATAGCTTTGAAGACGATAAGTACAACCGTTTCAGAGAGAAGAGCGGCCAATGTGACGATCTGGCTTTAAGTCGATTCGATAACAAATGACGAAAACGGACGTATTTCTCAGGTTTTTAGTACATATTAACACATTTCATATTCTCCCGTACAACGTGGCTGCTAGTCCTCCTTTCATGCAGAATCTTAAGGTCCTAGCTCATGTCCAAGGCACCAAAGCCAGCTAAAAAGTCAATAATCGATACCTAAAACTTGAATTGTACTACTTCTAACTGGCTATTACATCATCATAGAAGCTTCATCTGTGTTCTACTATGGTGCCTTTAGTGTCTCCGCGTACCGCAGCACTCGACATAGCTTTGCAGACGATAAGTACAACCGTTTCAGAGAGAAGAGCGGCCAATGTGACGATCTGGCTGTAAGTCGATTCGATAACAAATGACGAAAACGGACGGATTTCTCAGGTTTTTACTACATATGAACACCTTTCACATTCTCCCGTGCAACTCGGCTGCTAGTCCTCCTTTCATGCAGAATCTTAAGGTCCTAGCTCATGCCCAAGGCACCAAAGCCAGCTAAAAAGTCAATAATCCATACCTAAAACTTGAATTGTACTACTTCTTATTGTCTATTACATCAACTTAGAAGCTTCATCTGTGTTCTACTATGGTGATTTTAGTGTCGCCGCATACCGCAGCACGCGACATAGCTTTGCAGACGATAAGTACAACCGTTTCAGAGAGAAGAGCGGCCAATGTGACGATCTGGCTTTAAGTCGATTCGATAACAAATGACGAAAACGGACGGATTTCTCAGGTTTCTACTACATATGAACACATTTCACATTCTCCCGTGCAAAACGGCTGCTACTCCTCCTTTAATGCAGAATCTTAAGGTCCTAGCTCATGTCCAAGGCACCAAAGCCAGCTAAAAAGTCAATAATCGATACCTAAAACTTGAATTCTACTACTTCTTACTGGCTATTACATCATCTTAGAAGCTTCATCTGTGTTCTACTATGGTGCTTTTAGTGTCTCCGCATACCGCAGCACGCGACAAAGCTTTCCAGACGATAAGTACAACCGTTTCAGAGAGAAGAGCAGCCAATGTGACGATCTGGCTTTAAGTCGATTCGATAACAAATGACGAAAACGGACGGATTTCTCAGGTTTTTACTACATATGAACACTTTTCACATTGTCCCGTGCAACTCGGCTGCTAGTCCTCCTTTTGATGCAGAATCTTAAAGTCCTAGCTCATGTCCAAAGCACCAAAGCCAGCTAAAAAATCAATAATCGATACCTAAAACTTGAATTGTACTACTTCTTACTGGCTATTACATCAACTTAGAAGCTTCATCTGTGTTCTACTATGGTGCTTTTAGTGTCTCCGCATACCGCAAGCACGCGACATAGCTTTGAAGACGATAAGTACAACCGTTTCAGAGAAAAGAGGGGCCAATGTGACGATCTGGCTTTAAGTCGATTCGATAACAAATGACGAAAACGGACGGATTTCTCAGGTTTTTACTACATATGAACACTTTTCACATTCTCCCGTGCAACTCGGCTGCTAGTCCTCCTTTCATGCAGAATCTTAAGGTCCTAGCTCATGTCCAAGGCACCAAAGCCAGCTAAAAAAAAATAATCAGTACCTAAAACTTGAATTGTACTACTTCTTACTGGCTATTACATCAACTTAGAAGCTTCATCTGTGTTCTACCATGGTGCTTTTAGTGTTTCCGCACACCGCAGTACGCGACATAGCTTTGCAGACGATAAGTACAACCGTTTCAGAGAAAAGAGGGCCAATGTGACGATCTGGCTTTAAGTCGATTCGATAACAAATGACGAAAACGGACGGATTTCTCAGGTTTTTACTACATATGAACACTTTTCACATTCTCCCGTGCAAAACGGCTGCTACTCCTCCTTTAATGCAGAATCTTAAGGTCCTAGCTCATGTCCAAGGCACCAAAGCCAGATAAAAAGTCAATAATCGATACTTAAAACTTGAATTGTACTACTTCTTACTGGTTATTACATCATCTCAGAAGCTTCATCTGTGTTCTACTATGGTGCTTTTAGTGTCTCCGCATACCGCAGCACGCGACAAAGCTTTCCAGACTATAAGTACAACCGTTTCAGAGAGAAGAGCGGCCAATGTGACGATCTGGCTTTAAGTCGATTCGATAACAAATGACGAAAACGGACGGATTTCTCAGGTTTTTACTACATATGAACACTTTTCACATTGTCCCGTGCAACTCGGCTGCTAGTCCTCCTTTTGATGCAGAATCTTAAGGTCCCAGCTCATGTCCAAGGCACCAGAGCCAGCTAAAAAATCAATAATCGATACCTAAAACTTGAATTGTACTACTTCTTACTGGCTATTACATCAACTTAGAAGCTTCATCTGTGTTTTACTATGGTGCTTTTAGTGTCTCCGCATACCGCAGCAAGCGACATAGCTTTGAAGACGATAAGTACAACCGTTTCAGAGAGAAGAGCGGCCAATGTGACGATCTGGCTTTAAGTCGATTCGATAACAAATGACGAAAACGGACGGATTTCTCAGGTTTTTACCACATATGAATACCTTTCACATTCTCCCGTGCAACTCGGCTGCTAGTCCTCCTTTAATGCAGAATCTTAAGGTCCTAGCTCATGTCCAAGGCACCAAAGCCAGCTAAAAAGTCAATAATCGATACCTAAAACCTGAATTGTACTACATCTTACTGGCTATTACATCAACTTAGAAGCTTCATCTGTGTTCTACCATGGTGCTTTTAGTGTCTCCGCACACCGCAGTACGCGACATAGCTTTGCAGACGATAAGTACAACCGTTTCAGAAAGAAGAGCGGCCAATGTGACGATCTGGCTTTAAGTCGATTCGATAACAAATGACGAAAACGGACCGATTTCTCAGGTTTTTACTACATATGAACACTTCTCACATTGTCCCGTGCAACTCGGCTGCTAGTCCTCCTTCCATGCAGAATCTTAAGGTCCTAGCTCATGTCCAAGGCACCAAAGCCAGCTAAAAAGTAATAATCAGTACCTAAAACTTGAATTCTACTACTTCTTACTGGCTATTACATCATCTTAGAAGCTTCATCTGTGTTCTACTATGGTGCTTTTAGTGTCTCCGTATACCGCAGCACGCGACAAAGCTTTCCAGACGATAAGTGCAACCGTTTCAGAGAGAAGAGCAGCCAATGTGACGATCTGGCTTTAAGTCGATTCGATAACAAATGACGAAAACAGACGGATTTCTCAGGTTTCTACTACATATGAACACATTTCACATTCTCCCGTGCAAAACGGCTGCTAGTCCTCCTTTCATGCAGAATCTTAAGGTCCTATCTCATGTCCAAGGCACCAAAAGCAGCTAAAAAGTCAATAATCGATACCTAAAACTTGAATTGTACTACATCTTACTGGCTATTACATCAACTTAGAAGCTTCATCTGTGTTCTACCATGGTGCTTTTAGTGTTTCCGCACACCGCAGTACGCGACATAGGTTTGCAGACGATAAGTACAACCGTTTCAGTGAAAAGAGGGCCAATGTGACGATCTGGCTTTAAGTCGATTCGATAACAAATGACGAAAACGGTCGGATTTCTCAGGTTTTTACTACATATGAACACTTTTCACATTCTCCCGAGCACAACGGCTGCTACTCCTCCTTTAATGCAGAATCTTAAGGTCCTAGCTCATGTCCAAGGCACCAAAGCCAGCTAAAAAGTCAATAATCGATACCAAAAACTTGAATTGTACTACTTCTTACTGGCTATTACATCATCTTAGAAGCTTCATCTGTGTTCTACTATGGTGCTTTTAGTGTCTCCGCATACCGCAGCACAAGTCATATATTTGCAGACGATAAGTACAACCATTTCAGAGAGAAGAGCGGCCAATGTGACGATCTGGCCTTATGTCGATTCGATAAAAAAATGACGATAACGAACGGATTTTTCGGGTTTTTACTGCATATGAACACTTTTCACATTCTCCCGTGCAACTCGGCTGCTAGTCCTCCTTTTGATGCAGAATCTTAAGGTCCTAGCTCATGTCCAAGGCACCAGAGCCAGCTAAAAAATCAATAATCGATACCTAAAACTTGAATTGTACTACTTCTTACTGGCTATTACATCAACTTAGAAGCTTCATCTGTGTTCTACTATGGTGCTTTTAGTGTCTCCGCATACCGCAGCACGCGACATAGCTTTGAAGACGATAAGTACAACCGTTTCAGAGAGAAGAGCGGCCAATGTGACGATCTGGCTTTAAGTCGATTCGATAACAAATGACGAAAACGGACGTATTTCTCAGGTTTTTAGTACATATTAACACATTTCATATTCTCCCGTACAACGTGGCTGCTAGTCCTCCTTTCATGCAGAATCTTAAGGTCCTAGCTCATGTCCAAGGCACCAAAGCCAGCTAAAAAGTCAATAATCGATACCTAAAACTTGAATTGTACTACTTCTAACTGGCTATTACATCATCATAGAAGCTTCATCTGTGTTCTACTATGGTGCCTTTAGTGTCTCCGCATACCGCAGCACGCGACATAGCTTTGCAGACGATAAGTACAACCGTTTCAGAGAGAAGAGCGGCCAATGTGACTATCTGGCTGTAAGTCGATTCGATAACAAATGACGAAAACGGACGGATTTCTCAGGTTTTTACTACATATGAACACCTTTCACATTCTCCCGTGCAACTCGGCTGCTAGTCCTCCTTTCATGCAGAATCTTAAGGTCCTAGCTCATGCCCAAGGCACCAAAGCCAGCTAAAAAGTCAATAATCCATACCTAAAACTAGAATTGTACTACTTCTTATTGTCTATTACATCAACTTAGAAGCTTCATCTGTGTTCTACTATGGTGATTTTAGTGTCGCCGCATACCGCAGCATGCGACATAGCTTTGCAGACGATAAGTACAACCGTTTCAGAGAGAAGAGCGGCCAATGTGACGATCTGGCTTTAAGTCGATTCGATAACAAATGACGAAAACGGACGGATTTCTCAGGTTTCTACTACATATGAACACATTTCACATTCTCCCGTGCAAAACGGCTGCTACTCCTCCTTTAATGCAGAATCTTAAGGTCCTAGCTCATGTCCAAGGCACCAAAGCCAGCTAAAAAGTCAATAATCGATACCTAAAACTTGAATTCTACTACTTCTTACTGGCTATTACATCATCTTAGAAGCTTCATCTGTGTTCTACTATGGTGCTTTTAGTGTCTCCGCATACCGCAGCACGCGACAAAGCTTTCCAGACGATAAGTACAACCGTTTCAGAAAGAAGAGCAGCCAATGTGACGATCTGGCTTTAAGTCGATTCGATAACAAATGACGAAAACGGACGGATTTCTCAGGTTTTTACTACAAATGAACACTTTTCACATTGTCCCGTGCAACTCGGCTGCTAGTCCTCCTTTTGATGCAGAATCTTAAAGTCCTAGCTCATGTCCAAGGCACCAAATCCAGCTAAAAAATCAATAATCGATACCTAAAACTTGAATTGTACTACTTCTTACTGGCTATTACATCAACTTAGAAGCTTCATCTGTGTTCTACTATGGTGCTTTTAGTGTCTCCGCATACCGCAAGCACGCGACATAACTTTGAAGACGATAAGTACAACCGTTTCAGAGAGAAGAGCGGCCAATGTGACGATCTGGCTTTAATTCGATTCGATAACAAATGACGAAAACGGACGGATTTCTCAGGTTTTTACTACATATGAATACTTTTCACATTCTCCCGTGCAACTCGGCTGCTAGTCCTCCTTTAATGCAGAATCTTAAGGTCCTAGCTCATGTCCAAGGCACCAAAGCCAGCTAAAAAGTCAATAATCGATACCTAAAACCTGAATTGTACTACATCTTACTGGCTATTACATCAACTTAGAAGCTTCATCTGTGTTCTACCATGGTGCTTTTAGTGTCTCCGCACACCGCAGTACGCGACATAGCTTTGCAGACGATAAGTACAACCGTTTCAGAGAAAAGAGGGGCCAATGTGACGATCTGGCTTTTAGTCGATTCGATAACAAATGACGAAAACGGATGGATTTCTCAGGTTTTTACTACATATGAACACTTTTCACATTCTCCCGTGCAAGTGGGCTGCTGGTCCTCCTTTCATGCAGAATCTTAAGGTCCTAGCTCATGTCCAAGGCACCAAAGCCAGCTAAAAAGTCAATAATCAGTACCTAAAACTTGAATTGTACTACTTCTTACTGGCTATTACATCATCTTAGAAGCTTCATCTGTGTTCTACTATGGTGCTTTTAGTGTCTCCGCATACCGCAGCACGCGACAAAGCTTTCCAGACGATAAGTGCGACCGTTTCAGAGAGAAGAGCAGCCAATGTGACGATCTGGCTTTAAGTCAATTCGTTAAACAAATGACGAAAACGGACGAATATCTCAGGTTTTTACTACATATGAACACATTTCAAATTCTCCCGTACAATGCGGCTGCTAGTCCTCCTTTCATGCAGAATCTTAAGGACCTAGCTCATGTCCAAGGCACCAAAGCCAGCTAAAAAGTATATAATCGATACCTAAAACTTGAATTGTACTACTCCTTACTGTCTATTACATCAACTTAGAAGCTTCATCTGTGTTCTACTATGGTGCTTTTAGTGTCTCAGCATACCGCATCACGCGACATAGCTTTGCAGGCGATAAGTACAACCGTTTCAGAGAGAAGAGCGGCCAATGTGACGATCTGGCTTTAAGTCGATTCGATAACAAATGACGAAAACGGACGGATTTCTCAGGTTTCTACTACATATGAACACATTTCACATTCTCCCGTGCAAAACGGCTGCTACTCCTCCTTTAATGCAGAATCTTAAGGTCCTAGCTCATGTCCAAGGCACCAAAGCCAGCTAAAAAGTCAATAATCGATACCTAAAACTTGAATTGTACTACTTCTTACTGGCTATTACATCATCTTAGAAGCTTCATCTGTGTTCTACTATGGTGCTTTTAGTGTCTCCGCATACCGCAGCACGCGACAAAGCTTTCCAGACGATAAGTACAACCGTTTCAGAGAGAAGAGCAGCCAATGTGACGATCTGGCTTTAAGTCGATTCGATAACAAATGACGAAAACGGACGGATTTCTCAGGTTTTTACTACATATGAACACTTCTCACATTGTCCCGTGCAACTCGGCTGCTAGTCCTCCTTTCATGCAGAATCTTAAGGTCCTAGCTCATGTCCAAGGCACCAAAGCCAGCTAAAAAGTCAATAATCAGTACCTAAAACTTGAATTCTACTACTTCTTACTGGCTATTACATCATCTTAGAAGCTTCATCTGTGTTCTACTATGGTGCTTTTAGTGTCACCGTATACCGCAGCACGCGACAAAGCTTTCCAGACGATAAGTGCAACCGTTTCAGAGAGAAGAGCAGCCAATGTGACGATCTGGCTTTAAGTCGATTCGATAACAAATGACGAAAACAGACGGATTTCTCAGGTTTCTACTACATATGAACACATTTCACATTCTCCCGTGCAAAACGGCTGCTAGTCCTCCTTTCATGCAGAATCTTAAGGTCCTAGCTCATGTCCAAGGCACCAAAAGCAGCTAAAAAGTCAATAATCGATACCTAAAACTTGAATTGTACTACATCTTACTGGCTATTACATCAACTTAGAAGCTTCATCTGTGTTCTACCATGGTGCTTTTAGTGTTTCCGCACACCGCAGTACGCGACATAGCTTTGCAGACGATAAGTACAACCGTTTCAGAGAAAAGAGGGCCAATGTGACGATCTGGCTTTAAGTCGATTCGATAACAAATGACGAAAACGGACGGATTTCTCAGGTTTTTACTACATATGAACACTTTTCACATTCTCCCGAGCACAACGGCTGCTACTCCTCCTTTAATGCAGAATCTTAAGGTCCTAGCTCATGTCCAAGGCACCAAAGCCAGCTAAAAAGTCAATAATCGATACCTAAAACTTGAATTGTACTACTTCTTACTGGCTATTACATCATCTTAGAAGCTTCATCTGTGTTCTACTATGGTGCTTTTAGTGTCTCCGCATACCGCAGCACAAGTCATATATTTGCAGACGATAAGTACAACCATTTCAGAGAGAAGAGCGGCCAATGTGACGATCTGGCCTTATGTCGATTCGATAAAAAAATGACGATAACGAACGGATTTTTCGGGTTTTTACTGCATATGAACACTTTTCACATTCTTCCGTGCAACTCGGCTGCTAGTCCTCCTTTTGATGCAGAATCTTAAGGTCCTAGCTCATGTCCAAGGCACCAGAGCCAGCTAAAAAATCAATAATCGATACCTAAAAATTGAATTGTACTACTTCTTACTGGCTATTACATCAACTTAGAAGCTTCATCTGTGTTCTACTATGGTGCTTTTAGTGTCTCCGCATACCGCAGCACGCGACATAGCTTTGAAGACGATAAGTACAACCGTTTCAGAGAGAAGAGCGGCCAATGTGACGATCTGGCTTTAAGTCGATTCGATAACAAATGACGAAAACGGACGTATTTCTCAGGTTTTTAGTACATATTAACACATTTCATATTCTCCCGTACAACGTGGCTGCTAGTCCTCCTTTCATGCAGAATCTTAAGGTCCTAGCTCATGTCCAAGGCACCAAAGCCAGCTAAAAAGTCAATAATCGATACCTAAAACTTGAATTGTACTACTTCTAACTGGCTATTACATCATCATAGAAGCTTCATCTGTGTTCTACTATGGTGCCTTTAGTGTCTCCGCATACCGCAGCACGCGACATAGCTTTGCAGACGATAAGTACAACCGTTTCAGAGAGAAGAGCGGCCAATGTGACTATCTGGCTGTAAGTCGATTCGATAACAAATGACGAAAACGGACGGATTTCTCAGGTTTTTACTACATATGAACACCTTTCACATTCTCCCGTGCAACTCGGCTGCTAGTCCTCCTTTCATGCAGAATCTTAAGGTCCTAGCTCATGCCCAAGGCACCAAAGCCAGCTAAAAAGTCAATAATCCATACCTAAAACTAGAATTGTACTACTTCTTATTGTCTATTACATCAACTTAGAAGCTTCATCTGTGTTCTACTATGGTGATTTTAGTGTCGCCGCATACCGCAGTACGCGACATAGCTTTGCAGACGATAAGTACAACCGTTTCAGAGAAAAGAGGGGCCAATGTGACGATCTGGCTTTAAGTCGATTCGATAACAAATGAAGAAAACGGATGGATTTCTCAGGTTTTTACTACATATGAACACTTTTCACATTCTCCCGTGCAAGTGGGCTGCTAGTCCTCCTTTCATGCAAAATCTTAAGGTCCTAGCTCATGTCCAAGGCACCAAAGCCAGCTAAAAAGTCAATAATCAGTACCTAAAACTTGAATTGTACTACTTCTTACTGGCTATTACATCATCTTAGAAGCTTCATCTGTGTTCTACTATGGTGCTTTTAGGGTCTCCGCATACCGCAGCACGCGACAAAGCTTTCCAGACGATAAGTGCAACCGTTTCAGAGAGAAGAGCAGCCAATGTGACGATCTGGCTTTAAGTCAATTCGTTAAACAAATGACGAAAACGGACGAATATCTCAGGTTTTTACTACATATGAACACATTTCAAATTCTCCCGTACAATGCGGCTGCTAGTCCTCCTTTCATGCAGAATCTTAAGGACCTAGCTCATGTCCAAGGCACCAAAGCCAGCTAAAAAGTATATAATCGATACCTAAAACTTGAATTGTACTACTCCGTACTGTCTATTACATCAACTTAGAAGCTTCATCTGTGTTCTACTATGGTGCTTTTAGTGTCTCCGCATACCGCATCACGCGACATAGCTTTGCAGGCGATAAGTACAACCGTTTCAGAGAGAAGAGCGGCCAATGTGACTATCTGGCTGTAAGTCGATTCGATAACAAATGACGAAAACGGACGGATTTCTCAGGTTTTTACTACATATGAACACCTTTCACATTCTCCCGTGCAACTCGGCTGCTAGTCCTCCTTTCATGCAGAATCTTAAGGTCCTAGCTCATGCCCAAGGCACCAAAGCCAGCTAAAAAGTCAATAATACATACCTAAAACTTGAATTGTACTACTTCTTATTGTCTATTACATCAACTTAGAAGCTTCATCTGTGTTCTACTATGGTGATTTTAGTGTCGCCGCATACCGCAGCATGCGACATAGCTTTGCAGACGATAAGTACAACCGTTTCAGAGAGAAGAGCGGCCAATGTGACGATCTGGCTTTAAGTCGATTCGATAACAAATGACGAAAACGGACGGATTTCTCAGGTTTCTACTACATATGAACACATTTCACATTCTCCCGTGCAAAACGGCTGCTACTCCTCCTTTAATGCAGAATCTTAAGGTCCTAGCTCATGTCCAAGGCACCAAAGCCAGCTAAAAAGTCAATAATCGATACCTAAAACTTGAATTGTACTACTTCTTACTGGCTATTACATCATCTTAGGAGCTTCATCTGTGTTCTACTATGGTGCTTTTAGTGTCTCCGCATACCGCAGCACGCGACAAAGCTTTCCAGACGATAAGTACAACCGTTTCAGAGAGAAGAGCAGCCAATGTGACGATCTGGCTTTAAGTCGATTCGATAACAAATGACGAAAACGGACGGATTTCTCAGGTTTTTACTACAAATGAACACTTTTCACATTGTCCCGTGCAACTCGGCTGCTAGTCCTCCTTTTGATGCAGAATCTTAAAGTCCTAGCTCATGTCCAAGGCACCAAAGCCAGCTAAAAAATCAATAATCGATACCTAAAACTTGAATTGTACTACTTCTTACTGGCTATTACATCAACTTAGAAGCTTCATCTGTGTTCTACTATGGTGCTTTTAGTGTCTCCGCATACCGCAAGCACGCGACATAACTTTGAAGACGATAAGTACAACCGTTTCAGAGAGAAGGGCGGCCAATGTGACGATCTGGCTTTAATTCGATTCGATAACAAATGACGAAAACGGACGGATTTCTCAGGTTTTTACTACATATGAATACTTTTCACATTCTCCCGTGCAACTCGGCTGCTAGTCCTCCTTTAATGCAGAATCTTAAGGTCCTAGCTCATGTCCAAGGCACCAAAGCCAGCTAAAAAGTCAATAATCGATACCTAAAACTTGAATTGTACTACTTCTTACTGGCTATTACATCATCTTAGAAGCTTCATCTGTGTTCTACTATGGTGCTTTTAGTGTCTCCGCATACCGCAGCACGCGACAAAGCTTTCCAGACGATAAGTACAACCGTTTCAGAGAGAAGAGCAGCCAATGTGACGATCTGGCTTTAAGTCGATTCGATAACAAATGACGAAAACGGACGGATTTCTCAGGTTTTTACTACATATGAACACTTCTCACATTGTCCCGTGCAACTCGGCTGCTAGTCCTCCTTTTGATGCAGAATCTTAAAGTCCTAGCTCATGTCCAAGGCACCAAAGCCAGCTAAAAAATCAATAATCGATACCTAAAACTTGATTTGTACTACTTCTTACTGGCTATTACATCAACTTAGAAGCTTCATCTGTGTTCTACTAAGGGGCTTTTAGTGTCTCCGCATACCGCAAGCACGCGACATAGCTTTGAAGACGATAAGTACAACCGTTTCAGAGAGAAGAGCGGCCAATGTGACGATCTGACTTTAATTCGATTCGATAACAAATGACGAAAACGGACGGATTTCTCAGGTTTTTACTACATATGAATACTTTTCACATTCTCCCGTGCAACTCGGCTGCTAGTCCTCCTTTAATGCAGAATCTTAAGGTCCTAGCTCATGTCCAAGGCACCAAAGCCAGCTAAAAAGTCAATAATCGATACCTAAAACCTGAATTGTACTACACCTTACTGGCTATTACATCAACTTAGAAGCTTCATCTGTGTTCTACCATGGTGCTTTTAGTGTCTCCGCACACCGCAGTACGCGACATAGCTTTGCAGACGATAAGTACAACCGTTTCAGAGAAAAGAGGGGCCAATGTGACGATCTGGCTTTAAGTCGATTCGATAACAAATGACGAAAACGGACGGATTTCTCAGGTTTTTACTACATATGAACACTTTTCACATTCTCCCGTGCAACTCGGCTGCTAGTCCTCCTTTCATGCAGAATCTTAAGGTCCTAGCTCATGTCCAAGGCACCAAAGCCAGCTAAAAAGTCAATAATCAGTACCTAAAACTTGAATTGTACTACTTCTTACTGGCTATTACATCATCTTAGAAGCTTCATCTGTGTTCTACTATGGTGCTTTTAGTGTCTCCGCATACCGCAGCACGCGACAAAGCTTTCCAGACGATAAGTGCAACCGTTTCAGAGAGAAGAGCAGCCAATGTGACGATCTGGCTTTAAGTCGATTCGATAACAAATGACGAAAACGGACGTATATCTCAGGTTTTTACTACATATGAACACATTTCACATTCTCCTGTACAACGCGGCTGCTAGTCCTCCTTTCATGCAGAATCTTAAGGTCCTAGATCATGTCCAAGGCACCAAAGCCAGCTAAAAAGTATATAATCGATACCTAAAACTTGAATTGTACTACTTCTTACTGGCTATTACATCAACTTAGAAGCTTCATCTGTGTTCTACTATGGTGCTTTTAGTGTCTCCGCATACCGCATCACGCGACATAGGTTTGCAGGCGATAAGTACAACCGTTTCAGAGAGAAGAGCGGCCAATGTGACGATCTGGCTTTAAGTCGATTCGATAACAAATGACGAAAACGGACGGATTTCTCAGGTTTTTACTACATATGAACACTTTTCACATTCTCCCGTGCAACTCGGCTGCTAGTCCTCCTTTCATGCAGAATCTTAAGGTCCGAGCTCATGTCCAAGGCACCAAAGCCAGCTAAAAAGTCAATAATCGATACCTAAAACTTGAATTGTACTACTTGTAACTGGCTATTACATCATCATAGAAGCTTCATCTGTGTTCTACTATGGTGCTTTTAGTGTCTCCGCATTCCGCAGCACGCGACATAGCTTTGCAGACGATAAGTACAACCGTTTCAGAGAGAAGAGCGGCCAATGTGACGATCTGGCTGTAAGTCGATTCGATAACAAATGACGAAAACGGACGGATTTCTCAGGTTTTTACTACATATGAACACCTTTCACATTCTCCCGTGCAACTCGGCTGCTAGTCCTCCTTTTGATGCAGAATCTTAAAGTCCTAGATCATGTCCAAGGCACCAAAGCCAGCTAAAAAGTCAATAATCGATACCTAAAACTTGAATTGTACTACTTCTTACTGGCTATTACATCAACTTAGAAGCTTCATCTGTGTTCTACTATGGTGCTTTTAGTGTCTCCGCATACCGCAAGCACGCGACAGAACTTTGAAGACGATAAGTACAACCGTTTCAGAGAGAAGAGCGGCCAATGTGACGATCTGGCTTTAATTCGATTCGATAACAAATGACGAAAACGGACGGATTTCTCAGGTTTTTACTACATATGAATACTTTTCACATTCTCCCGTGCAACTCGGCTGCTAGTCCTCCTTTAATGCAGAATCTTAAGATCCTAGCTCATGTCCAAGGCACCAAAGCCAGCTAAAAAGTCAATAATCGATACCTAAAACCTCAATTGTACTACATCTTACTGGCTATTACATCAACTTAGAAGCTTCATCTGTGTTCTACCATGGTGCTTTTACTGTCTCCGCACACCGCAGTACGCGACATAGCTTTGCAGACGATAAGTACAACCGTTTCAGAGAAAAGAGGGGCCAATGTGACGATCTGGCTTTAAGTCGATTCGATAACAAATGACGAAAACGGACGGATTTCTCAGGTTTTTACTACATATGAACACTTTTCACATTCTCCCGTGCAACTCGGCTGCTAGTCCTCCTTTCATGCAGAATCTTAAGGTCCTAGCTCATGTCCAAGGCACCAAAGCCAGCTAAAAAGTCAATAATCAGTACCTAAAACATGAATTGTACTACTTCTTACTGGCTATTACATCATCTTAGAAGCTTCATCTGTGTTCTACTATGGTGGGTTTAGTGTCTCCGCATACCGCAGCACGCGACAAAGCTTTCCAGACGATAAGTGCAACCGTTTCAGAGAGAAGAGCAGCCAATGTGACGATCTGGCTTTAAGTCAATTCGATAAACAAATGACGAAAACGGACGTATATCCCAGGTTTTTACTACATATGAACACATTTCACATTCTCCCGTACAATGCGGCTGCTAGTCCTCCTTTCATGCAGAAACTTAAGGTCCTAGCTCATGTCCAAGGCACCAAAGCCAGCTAAAAAGTATATAATCGATACCTAAAACTTGAATTGTACTACTCCTTACTGGCTATTACATCAACTTAGAAGCTTCATCTGTGTTCTACTATGGTGATTTTAGTGTCTCCGCATACCGCAGCCCGCGACATAGCTTTGCAGACGATAAGTACAACCGTTTCAGAGAGAAGAGCGGCCAATGTGACGATCTGGCTTTAAGTCGATTCGATAACAAATGACGAAAACGGACGGATTTCTCAGGTTTCTACTACATATGAACACATTTCACATTCTCCCGTGCCAAACGGCTGCTACTCCTCCTTTAATGCAGAATCTCAAGGTCCTAGCTCATGTCCAAGGCACCAAAGCCAGCTAAAAAGTCAATAATCGATACCTAAAACTTGAATTGTACTACTTCTTACTGGCTATTACATCATCTTAGAAGCTTCATCTGTGTTCTACTATGGTGCTTTTAGTGTCTCCGCATACCGCAGCACGCGACAAAGGTTTCCAGACGATAAGTACAACCGTTTCAGAGAGAAGAGCAGCCAATGTGACGATCTGGCTTTAAGTCGATTCGATAACAAATGACGAAAACGGACGGATTTCTCAGGTTTTTACTACATATGAACACTTCTCACATTGTCCCGTGCAACTCGGCTGCTAGTCCTCCTTTTAAAGCAGAATCTTAAAGTCCTAGCTCATGTCCAAGGCACCAAAGCCAGCTAAAAAATCAATAATCGATACCTAAAACTTGAATTGTACTACTTCTTACTGGCTATTACATCAACTTAGAAGCTTCATCTGTGTTCTACTAAGGGGCTTTTAGTGTCTCCGCATACCGCAAGCACGCGACATAGCTTTGAAGACGATAAGTACAACCGTTTCAGAGAGAAGAGCGGCCAATGTGACGATCTGGCTTTAATTCGATTCGATAACAAATGACGAAAACGGACGGATTTCTCAGGTTTTTACTACATATGAATACTTTTCACATTCTCCCGTGCAACTCGGCTGCTAGTCCTCCTTTAATGCAGAATGTTAAGGTCCTAGCTCATGTCCAAGGCACCAAAGCCAGCTAAAAAGTCAATAATCGATACCTAAAACCTGAATTGTACTACATCTTACTGGCTATTACATCAACTTAGAGGCTTCGTCTGTGTTCTACCATGGTGCTTTTAGTGTCTCCGCACACCGCAGTACGCGACATAGCTTTACAGACGATAAGTACAACCGTTTCAGAGAAAAGAGGGGCCAATGTGACGATCTGGCTTTAAGTCGATTCGATAACAAATGACGAAAACGGACGGATTTCTCAGGTTTTTACTACATATGAACACTTTTCACATTCTCCCGTGCAACTCGGCTGCTAGTCCTCCTTTCATGCAGAATCTTAAGGTCCTAGCTCATGTCCAAGGCACCAAAGCCAGCTAAAAAGTCAATAATCAGTACCTAAAACTTGAATTGTACTACTTCTTACTGGCTATTACATCATCTTAGAAGCTTCATCTGTGTTCTACTATGGTGCTTTTAGTGTCTCCGCATACCGCAGCACGCGACCAAGCTTTCCAGACGATAAGTGCAACCGTTTCAGAGAGAAGAGCAGCCAATGTGACGATCTGGCTTTAAGTCGATTCGATAACAAATGACGAAAACGGACGTATATCTCAGATTTTTACTACATATGAACACATTTCACATTCTCCCGTACCACGCGGCTGCTAGTCCTCCTTTCATGCAGAATCTTAAGGTCCTAGCTCATGTCCAAGGCACCAAAGCCAGCTAAAAAGTATATAATCGATACCTAAAACTTGAATTGTACTACTTCTTACTGGCTATTACATCAACTTAGAAGCTTCATCTGTGTTCTACTATGGTGCTTTTAGTGTCTCCGCATACCGCATCACGCGACATAGCTTTGCAGGCGATAAGTACAACCGTTTCAGAGAGAAGGGCGGCCAATGTGACGATCTGGCTTTAAGTCGATACGATAACAAATGACGAAAACGGACGGATTTCTCAGGTTTTTACTACATACGAACACTTTTCACATTCTCCCGTGCAACTCGGCTGCTAGTCCTCCTTTCATGCAGAATCTTAAGGTCCTAGCTCATGTCCAAAGCACCTAAGCCAGCTAAAAAGTCAATAATCGATACCTAAAACTTGAATTGTACTACTTCTAACTGGCTATTACATCATCATAGAAGCTTCATCTGTGTTCTACTATGGTGCTTTTAGTGTCTCCGCATTCCGCAGCACGCGACATAGCTTTGCAGACGATAAGTACAACCGTTTCAGAGAGAAGAGCGGCCAATGTGACGATCTCGCTGTAAGTCGATTCGATAACAAATGACGAAAACGGACGGATTTCTCAGGTTTTTACTACATATGAACACCTTTCACATTCTCCCGTGCAACTCGGCTGCTAGTCCTCCTTTCATGCAGAATCTTAAGGTCCTAGCTCATGCCCAAGGCACCAAAGCCAGCTAAAAAGTCAATAATCCATACCTAAAACTTGAATTGTACTACTTCTTATTGTCTATTACATCAACTTAGAAGCTTCATCTGTGTTCTACTATGGTGATTTTAGTGTCGCCGCATACCGCAGCACGCGACATAGCTTTGCAGACGATAAGTACAACCGTTTCAGAGAGAAGAGCGGCCAATGTGACGATCTGGCTTTAAGTCGATTCGATAACAAATGACGAAAACGGACGGATTTTTCAGGTTTCTACTACATATGAACACATTTCAAATTCTCCCGTGCAAAACGGCTGCTACTCCTCCTTTAATGCAGAATCTTAAGGTCCTAGCTCATGTCCAAGGCACCAAAGCCAGCTAAAAAGTCAATAATCGATACCTAAAACTTGAATTGTACTACTTCTTACTGGCTATTACATCATCTTAGAAGCTACATCTGTGTTCTACTATGGTGCTTTTAGTGTCTCCGCATACCGCAGCACGCGACAAAGCTTTCCAGACGATAAGTACAACCGTTTCAGAGAGAAGAGCAGCCAATGTGACGATCTGGCTTTAAGTCGATTCGATAACAAATGACGAAAACGGACAGATTTCTCAGGTTTTTACTACATATGAACACTTTTCACATTGTCCCGTGCAACTCGGCTGCTAGTCCTCCTTTTGATGCAGAATCTTAAAGTCCTAGCTCATGTCCAAGGCACCAAAGCCAGCTAAAAAATCAATAATCGATACCTAAAACTTGAATTGTACTACTTCTTACTGGCTATTACATCAACTTAGAAGCTTCATCTGTGTTCTACTATGGTGCTTTTAGTGTCTCCGCATACCGCAAGCACGCGACATAGCTTTGAAGACGATAAGTACAACCGTTTCAGAGAGAAGAGCGGCCAATGTGCCGATCTGGCTTTAATTCGATTCGATAACAAATGACGAAAACGGACGGATTTCTCAGGTTTTTTCTACATATGAATACTTTTCACATTCTCCCGTGCAACTCGGCTGCTAGTCCTCCTTTAATGCAGAATCTTAAGGTCCGAGCTCATGTCCAAGGCACCAAAGCCAGCTAAAATGTCAATAATCGATACCTAAAACTTGAATTGTACTACATCTTACTGGCTATTACATCAACTTAGAAGCTTCATCTGTGCTCTACCATGGTGCTTTTAGTGTCGCCGCACACCGCAGTACGCGACATAGCTTTGCAGACGATAAGTACAACCGTTTCAGAGAAAAGAGGGGCCAATGTGACGATCTGGCTTTAAGTCGATTCGATAACAAATGACGAAAACGGACGGATTTCTCAGGTTTTTACTACATATGAACACTTTTCACATTCTACCGTGCAACTCGGCTGCTAGTCCTCCTTTCATGCAGAATCTTAAGGTCCTAGCTCATGTCCAAGGCACCAAAGCCAGCTAAAAAGTATATAATCGATACTTAAAACTTGAATTGTACTACTTCTTACTGGCTATTACATCAACTTAGAAGCTTCATCTGTGTTCTACTATGGTGCTTTTAGTGTCTCCGCATACCGCATCACGCGACATAGCTTTGCAGGCGATAAGTACAACCGTTTCAGAGAGAAGAGCGGCCAATGTGACGATCTGGCTTTAAGTCGATTCGATAACAAATGACGAAAACGGACGGATTTCTCAGGTTTTTACTACATATGAACACCTTTCACATTCTCCCGTGCAACTCGGCTGCTAGTCCTCCTTTCATGCAGAATCTTAAGGTCCTAGCTCATGCCCAAGGCACCAAAGCCAGCTAAAAAGTCAATAATCGATACCTAAAACTTGAATTGTACTACTTCTTACTGGCTATTACATCATCTTAGAAGCTACATCTGTGTTCTACTATGATGCTTTTAGTGTCTCCGCATACCGCAGCACGCGACAAAGCTTTCCAGACGATAAGTACAACCGTTTCAGAGAGAAGAGCAGCCAATGTGACGATCTGGCTTTAAGTCGATTCGATAACAAATGACGAAAACGGACAGATTTCTCAGGTTTTTACTACATATGAACACTTTTCACATTGTCCCGTGCAACTCGGCTGCTAGTCCTCCTTTTGATGCAGAATCTTAAAGTCCTAGCTCATGTCCAAGGCACCAAAGCCAGCTAAAAAATCAATAATCGATACCTAAAACTTGAATTGTACTACTTCTTACTGGCTATTACATCAACTTAGAAGCTTCATCTGTGTTCTACTATGGTGCTTTTAGTGTCTCCGCATACCGCAAGCACGCGACATAGCTTTGAAGACGATAAGTACAACCGTTTCAGAGAGAAGAGCGGCCAATGTGCCGATCTGGCTTTAATTCGATTCGATAACAAATGACGAAAACGGACGGATTTCTCAGGTTTTTACTACATATGAATACTTTTCACATTCTCCCGTGCAACTCGGCTGCTAGTCCTCCTTTAATGCAGAATCTTAAGGTCCTAGCTCATGTCCAAGGCACCAAAGCCAGCTAAAAAGTCAATAATCGATACCTAAAACTTGAATTGTACTACATCTTACTGGCTATTACATCAACTTAGAAGCTTCATCTGTGTTCTACCATGGTGCTTTTAGTGTCTCCGCACACCGCAGTACGCGACATAGCTTTGCAGACGATAAGTACAACCGTTTCAGAGAAAAGAGGGGCCAATGTGACGATCTGGCTTTAAGTCGATTCGATAACAAATGACGAAAACGGACGGATTTCTCAGGTTTTTACTACATATGAACACTTTTCACATTCTCCCGTGCAACTCGGCTGCTAGTCCTCCTTTCATGCAGAATCTTAAGGTCCTAGCTCATGTCCAAGGCACCAAAGCCAGCTAAAAAGTATATAATCGATACCTAAAACTTGAATTGTACTACTTCTTACTGGCTATTACATCAACTTAGAAGCTTCATCTGTGTTCTACTATGGTGCTTTTAGTGTCTCCGCATACCGCATCACGCGACATAGCTTTGCAGGCGATAAGTACAACCGTTTCAGAGAGAAGAGCGGCCAATGTGACGATCTGGCCTTAAAGTCGATTCGATAACAAATGACGAAAACGGACGGATTTCTCAGGTTTTTACTACATATGAACACTTTTCACATTCTCCCATCCAACGCGGCTGCTAGTCCTCCTTTCATGCAGAATCTTAAGGTCCTAGCTCATGTCCAAGGCACCAAAGCTAGCTAAAAAGTCAATAATCGATACCTAAAACTTGAATTGTACTACTTCCTACTGGCTATTACATCATCATAGAAGCTTCATCTGTGTTCTACTATGGTGCTTTTAGTGTCTCCGCATACCGTAGCACGCGACATAGCTTTGCAGACGATAAGTACAACCGTTTCAGAGAGAAGAGCGGCCAATGTGACGATCTGGCTTTAAGTCGATTCGATATCAAATGACGAAAACGGACGGATTTCTCAGGTTTTTACTACATGTGAACACTTTTCACATTCTCCCGTGCAACTCGACTGCTAGTCCTCCTTTCATGCACAATCTTAAGGTCCTAGCTCATGCCCAAGGCACCAAAGCCAGCTAAAAAGTCAATAATCGATACCTAAAACTTGAATTGTACTACTTCTTACTGGCTATACATCATCATAGAAGCTTCATCTGTGTTCTACTATGGTGCTTTTAGTGTCTCCGCATACCGCAGCACGCGACATAGCTTTGAAGACGATAAGTACAACCGTTTCAGAGAGAAGAGCGGCCAATGTGACGATCTGGCTTTAAGTCGATTCGATAACAAATGACGAAAACGGACGGATTTCACAGGTTTTTACTACATATGAATACTTTTCACATTCTCCCGTGCAACTCGGCTGCTAGTCCTCCTTTAATGCAGAATCTTAAGGTCCTAGCTCATGTCCAAGGCACCAAAGCCAGCTAAAAAGTCAATAATCAGTACCTAAAACTTGAATTGTACTACTTCTTACTGGCTATTACATCATCTTAGAAGCTTCATCTGTGTTCTACTATGGAGCTTTTAGTGTCTCCGCATACCGCAGCACACGCGACAAAGCTTTCCAGACGATAAGTACAACCGTTTCAGAGAGAAGAGCAGCCAATGTGACGATCTGGCTTTAAGTCGATTCGATAACAAATGACGAAAACGGACGTATTTCTC
The DNA here is from genome assembly GCF_023897955.1 of Schistocerca gregaria. NCBI lineage: Eukaryota > Metazoa > Arthropoda > Insecta > Orthoptera > Acrididae > Schistocerca > Schistocerca gregaria. The sequence goes on from NW_026061795.1 coordinate 9,612,590, forward strand.
AGGTTTTTAGTACATATTAACACATTTCATATTCTCCCGTACAACGTGGCTGCTAGTCCTCGTTTCATGCAGAATCTTAAGGTCCTAGCTCATGTCCAAGGCACCAAAGCCAGCTAAAAAGTATATAATCGATACCTAAAACTTGAATTGTACTACTTCTTACTGGCTATTACATCAACTTAGAAGCTTCATCTGTGTTCTACTATGGTGCTTTTAGTGTCTCCGCATACCGCATCACGCGACATAGCTTTGCAGGCGATAAGTACAACCGTTTCAGAGAGAAGAGCGGCCAATGTGACGATCTGGCTTTAAGTCGATTCGATAACAAATGACGAAAACGGACGGATTTCTCTGGTTTTTACTACATATGAATACTTTTCACATTCTCCCGTGCAACTCGGCTGCTAGTCCTCCTTTAATGCAGAATCTTAAGGTCCTAGCTCATGTCCAAGGCACCAAAGCCAGCTAAAAAGTCAATAATCAGTACCTAAAACTTGAATTGTACTACTTCTTACTGGCTATTACATCGACTTAGAAGCTTCATCTGTGTTCTACTATGGTGATTTTATTGTCTCCGCATACCGCAGCACGCGACATAGCTTTGCAGACGATAAGTACAACCGTTTCAGAGAGAAGAGCGGCCAATGTGACGATCGGGCTTTAAGTCGATTCGATAACAAATGACGAAAACAGACGGATTTCTCAGGTTTCTACTACATATGAACACATTTCACATTCTCCCGTGCAAAACGGCTGCTAGTCCTCCTTTCATGCAGAATCTTAAGGTCCTAGCTCATGTCCAAGGCACCAAAGCCAGCTAAAAAGTCAATAATCGATACCTAAAACTTGAATTGTACTACATCTTACTGGCTATTACATCAACTTAGAAGCTTCATCTGTGTTCTACCATGGTGCTTTTAGTGTCTCCGCACACCGCAGTACGCGACATAGCTTTGCAGACGATAAGTACAACCGTTTCAGAGAAAAGAGGGGCCAATGTGACGATCTGGCTTAAGTCGATTCGATAACAAATGACGAAAACGGACGGATTTCTCAGGTTTTTACTACATATGAACACTTTTCACATTCTCCCGTGCAACTCGGCTGCTAGTCCTCCTTTCATGCAGAATCTTAAGGTCCTAGCTCATGTCCAAGGCACCAAAGCCAGCTAAAAAGTCAATAATCAGTACCTAAAACTTGAATTGTACTACTTCTTACTGGCTATTACATCATCTTAGAAGCTTCATCTGTGTTCTACTATGGTGCTTTTAGTGTCTCCGCATACCGCAGCACGCTCAAAGCTTTCCAGACGATAAGTGCAACCGTTTCAGAGAGAAGAGCAGCCAATGTGACGATCTGGCTTTAAGTCGATTCGATAACAAATGAAGAAAACGGACGTATTTCTCAGGTTTTTAGTACATATTAACACATTTCATATTCTCCCGTACAACGTGGCTGCTAGTCCTCCTTTCATGCAGAATCTAAAGGTCCTAGCTCATGTCCAACCGCACCAAAGCCAGCTAAAAAGTCAATAATCGATACCTAAAACTTGAATTGTACTACTTCTAACTGGCTATTACATCATCATAGAAGCTTCATCTGTGTTCTACTATGGTGCTTTTAGTGTCTCCGCATACCGCAGCACGCGACATAGCTTTGCAGACGATAAGTACAACCGTTTCAGAGAGAAGAGCGGCCAATGTGACGATCGATTCGATAACAAATGACGAAAACGGACGGATTTCTCAGGTTTTTACTACATATGAACACCTTTCACATTCTCCCGTGCAACTCGGCTGCTAGTCCTCCTTTCATGCAGAATCTTAAGGTCCTAGCTCATGCCCAAGGCACCAAAGCCAGCTAAAAAGTCAATAATACATACCTAAAACTTGAATTGTACTACTTCTTATTGTCTATTACATCAACTTAGAAGCTTCATCTGTGTTCTACTATGGTGATTTTAGTGTCGCCGCATACCGCAGCACGCGACATAGCTTTGCAGACGATAAGTACAACCGTTTCAGAGAGAAGAGCGGCCAATGTGCCGATCTGGCTTTAATTCGATTCGATAACAAATGACGAAAACGGACGGATTTCTCAGGTTTTTACTACATATGAATACTTTTCACATTCTCCCGTGCAACTCGGCTGCTAGTCCTCCTTTAATGCAGAATCTTAAGGTCCTAGCTCATGTCCAAGGCACCAAAGCCAGCTAAAAAGTCAATAATCGATACCTAAAACTTGAATTGTACTACATCTTACTGGCTATTACATCAACTTAGAAGCTTCATCTGTGTTCTACCATGGTGCTTTTAGTGTCTCCGCACACCGCAGTACGCGACATAGCTTTGCAGACGATAAGTACAACCGTTTCAGAGAAAAGAGGGGCCAATGTGACGATTTGGCTTTAAGTCGATTCGATAACAAATGACGAAAACGGACGGATTTCTCAGGTTTTTACTACATATGAACACTTTTCACATTCTCCCGTGCAACTCGGCTGCTAGTCCTCCTTTCATGCAGAATCTTAAGGTCCTAGCTCATGTCCAAGGCACCAAAGCCAGCTAAAAAGTATATAATCGATACCTAAAACTTGAATTGTACTACTTCTTACTGGCTATTACATCAACTTAGAAGCTTCATCTGTGTTCTACTATGGTGCTTTTAGTGTCTCCGCATACCGCATCACGCGACATAGCTTTGCAGGCGATAAGTACAACCGTTTCAGAGAGAAGAGCGGCCAATGTGACGATCTGGCTTTAAGTCGATTCGATATCAAATGACGAAAACGAACGGATTTCTCAGGTTTTTACTACATGTGAACACTTTTCACATTCTCCCGTGCAACTCGACTGCTAGTCCTCCTTTCATGCAGAATCTTAAGGTCCTAGCTCATGCCCAAGGCACCAAAGCCAGCTAAAAAGTCAATAATCGATACCTAAAACTTGAATTGTACTACTTCTTACTGGCTATACATCATCATAGAAGCTTCATCTGTGTTCTACTATGGTGCTTTTAGTGTCTCCGCATACCGCAGCACGCGACATAGCTTTGAAGACGTTAAGTACAACCGATTCAGAGAGAAGAGCGGCCAATGTGACGATCTGGCTTTAAGTCGATTCGATAACAAATGACGAAAACGGACGGATTTCTCAGGTTTTTACTACATATGAACACTTTTCACATTCTCCCCTGCAACTCGGCTGCTAGTCCTCCTTTCATGCAGAATCTTAAGGTCCTAGCTCATGTCCAAGGCACCAAAGCCAGCTAAAAAGTCAATAATCGATACCTAAAACTAGAATTGTACTACTTCTTACTGGCTATTACATCATCTTAGAAGCTTCATCTGTGTTCTACTATGGTGCTTTTAGTGTCTCCGCATACCGCATCACGCGACATAGCTTTGCAGGCGATAAGTACAACCGTTTCAGAGAGAAGAGCGGCCAATGTGACGATCTGGCTTTAAGTCGATTCGATAACAAATGACGAAAACGGACGGATTTCACAGGTTTTTACTACATATGAATACTTTTCACATTCTCCCGTGCAACTCGGCTGCTAGTCCTCCTTTCATGCAGAATCTTAAGGTCCTAGCTCATGTCCAAGGCACCAAAGCCAGCTAAAAAGTCAATAATCAGTACCCTAAAACTTGAATTGTACTACTTCTTACTGGCTATTACATCGACTTAGAAGCTTCATCTGTGTTCTACTATGGTGCTTTTAGTGTCTCCGCATACCGCATCACGCGACATAGCTTTGCAGGCGATAAGTACAACCGTTTCAGAGAGAAGAGCGGCCAATGTGACGATCTGGCTTTAAAGTCGATTCGATAACAAATGACGAAAACGGACGGATTTCTCAGGTTTTTACTACATATGAACACTTTTCACATTCTCCCATCCAACGCGGCTGCTAGTCCTCCTTTCATGCAGAATCTTAAGGTCCTAGCTCATGTCCAAGGCACCAAAGCTAGCTAAAAAGTCAATAATCGATACCTAAAACTTGAATTGTACTACTCCCTACTGGCTATTACATCATCATAGAAGCTTCATCTGTGTTCTACTATGGTGCTTTTAGTGTCTCCGCATACCGTAGCACGCGACATAGCTTTGCAGACGATAAGTACAACCGTTTCAGAGAGAAGAGCGGCCAATGTGACGATCTGGCTTTAAGTCGATTCGATATCAAATGACGAAAACGGACGGATTTCTCAGGTTTTTACTACATGTGAACACTTTTCACATTCTCCCGTGCAACTCGACTGCTAGTCCTCCTTTCATGCACAATCTTAAGGTCCTAGCTCATGCCCAAGGCACCAAAGCCAGCTAAAAAGTCAATAATCGATACCTAAAACTTGAATTGTACTACTTCTTACTGGCTATACATCATCATAGAAGCTTCATCTGTGTTCTACTATGGTGCTTTTAGTGTCTCCGCATACCGCAGCACGCGACATAGCTTTGAAGACGATAAGTACATCCGTTTCAGAGAGAAGAGCGGCCAATGTGACGATCTGGCTTTAGGTCGATCCGATAACAAATGACGAAAACGGACGGATTTCTCAGGTTTTTACTACATATGAACACTTTTCACATTCTCCCCTGCTACTCGGCTGCTATTCCTCCTTTCATGCAGAATCTTAAGGTCCTAGCTCATGTCCAAGGCACCAAAGCCAGCTAAAAAGTCAATAATCGATACCTAAAACTTGAATTGTACTACTTCTTACTGGCTATTACATCATCTTAGAAGCTTCATCTGTGTTCTACTATGGTGCTTTTAGTGTCTCCGCATACCGCATCACGCGACATAGCTTTGCAGGCGATAAGTACAACCGTTTCAGAGAGAAGAGCGGCCAATGTGACGATCTGGCTTTAAGTCGATTCGATAACAAATGACGAAAACGGACGGATTTCACAGGTTTTTACTACATATGAATACTTTTCACATTCTCCCGTGCAACTCGGCTGCTAGTCCTCCTTTCATGCAGAATCTTAAGGTCCTAGCTCATGTCCAAGGCACCAAAGCCAGCTAAAAAGTCAATAATCAGTACCTAAAACTTGAATTGTACTACTTCTTACTGGCTATTACATCATCTTAGAAGCTTCATCTGTGTTCTACTATGGAGCTTTTAGTGTCTCCGCATACCGCAGCACACGCGACAAAGCTTTCCAGACGATAAGTACAACCGTTTCAGAGAGAAGAGCAGCCAATGTGACGATCTGGCTTTAAGTCGATTCGATAACAAATGACGAAAACGGACGTATTTCTCAGGTTTTTAGTACATATTAACACATTTCATATTCTCCCGTACAACGTGGCTGCTAGTCCTCCTTTCATGCAGAATCTTAAGGTCCTAGCTCATGTCCAAGGCACCAAAGCCAGCTAAAAAGTATATAATCGATACCTAAAACTTGAATTGTACTACTTCTTACTGGCTATTACATCAACTTAGAAGCTTCATCTGTGTTCTACTATGGTGCTTTTAGTGTCTCCGCATACCGCAGCACGCGACATAGCTTTGCAGGCGATAAGTACAACCGTTTCAGAGAGAAGAGCGGCCAATGTGACGATCTGGCTTTAAGTCGATTCGATAACAAATGACGAAAACGGACGGATTTCTCTGGTTTTTACTACATATGAATACTTTTCACATTCTCCCGTGCAACTCGGCTGCTAGTCCTCCTTTAATGCAGAATCTTAAGGTCCTAGCTCATGTCCAAGGCACCAAAGCCAGCTAAAAAGTCAATAATCAGTACCTAAAACTTGAATTGTACTACTTCTTACTGGCTATTACATCGACTTAGAAGCTTCATCTGTGTTCTACTATGGTGATTTTATTGTCTCCGCATACCGCAGCACGCGACATAGCTTTGCAGACGATAAGTACAACCGTTTCAGAGAGAAGAGCGGCCAATGTGACGATCGGGCTTTAAGTCGATTCGATAACAAATGACGAAAACAGACGGATTTCTCAGGTTTCTACTACATATGAACACATTTCACATTCTCCCGTGCAAAACGGCTGCTAGTCCTCCTTTCATGCAGAATCTTAAGGTCCTAGCTCATGTCCAAGGCACCAAAGCCAGCTAAAAAGTCAATAATCGATACCTAAAACTTGAATTGTACTACATCTTACTGGCTATTACATCAACTTAGAAGCTTCATCTGTGTTCTACCATGGTGCTTTTAGTGTCTCCGCACACCGCAGTACGCGACATAGCTTTGCAGACGATAAGTACAACCGTTTCAGAGAAAAGAGGGGCCAATGTGACGATCTGGCTTAAGTCGATTCGATAACAAATGACGAAAACGGACGGATTTCTCAGGTTTTTACTACATATGAACACTTTTCACATTCTCCCGTGCAACTCGGCTGCTAGTCCTCCTTTCATGCAGAATCTTAAGGTCCTAGCTCATGTCCAAGGCACCAAAGCCAGCTAAAAAGTCAATAATCAGTACCTAAAACTTGAATTGTACTACTTCTTACTGGCTATTACATCATCTTAGAAGCTTCATCTGTGTTCTACTATGGTGCTTTTAGTGTCTCCGCATACCGCATCACGCGACATAGCTTTGCAGGCGATAAGTACAACCGTTTCAGAGAGAAGAGCGGCCAATGTGACGATCTGGCTTTAAGTCGATTCGATATCAAATGACGAAAACGAACGGATTTCTCAGGTTTTTACTACATGTGAACACTTTTCACATTCTCCCGTGCAACTCGACTGCTAGTCCTCCTTTCATGCAGAATCTTAAGGTCCTAGCTCATGCCCAAGGCACCAAAGCCAGCTAAAAAGTCAATAATCGATACCTAAAACTTGAATTGTACTACTTCTTACTGGCTATACATCATCATAGAAGCTTCATCTGTGTTCTACTATGGTGCTTTTAGTGTCTTCGCATACCGCAGCACGCGACATAGCTTTGAAGACGTTAAGTACAACCGTTTCAGAGAGAAGAGCGGCCAATGTGACGATCTGGCTTTAAGTCGATTCGATAACAAATGACGAAAACGGACGGATTTCTCAGGTTTTTACTACATATGAACACTTTTCACATTCTCCCCTGCAACTCGGCTGCTAGTCCTCCTTTCATGCAGAATCTTAAGGTCCTAGCTCATGTCCAAGGCACCAAAGCCAGCTAAAAAGTCAATAATCGATACCTAAAACTTGAATTGTACTACTTCTTACTGGCTATTACATCATCTTAGAAGCTTCATCTGTATTCTACTATGGTGCTTTTAGTGTCTCCGCATACCGCATCACGCGACATAGCTTTGCAGGCGATAAGTACAACCGTTTCAGAGAGAAGAGCGGCCAATGTGACGATCTGGCTTTAAGTCGATTCGATAACAAATGACGAAAACGGACGGATTTCACAGGTTTTTACTACATATGAATACTTTTCACATTCTCCCGTGCAACTCGGCTGCTAGTCCTCCTTTCATGCAGAATCTTAAGGTCCTAGCTCATGTCCAAGGCACCAAAGCCAGCTAAAAAGACAATAATCAGTACCCTAAAACTTGAATTGTACTACTTCTTACTGGCTATTACATCGACTTAGAAGCTTCATCTGTGTTCTACTATGGTGATTTTATTGTCTCCGCATACCGCAGCACGCGACATAGCTTTGCAGACGATAAGTACAACCGTTTCAGAGAGAAGAGCGGCCACGTGACGATCGGGCTTTAAGTCGATTCGATAACAAATGACGAAAACAGACGGATTTCTCAGGTTTCTACTACATATGAACACATTTCACATTCTCCCGTGCAAAACGGCTGCTAGTCCTCCTTTCATGCAGAATCTTAAGGTCCTAGCTCATGTCCAAGGCACCAAAGCCAGCTAAAAAGTCAATAATCGATACCTAAAACTTGAATTGTACTACATCTTACTGGCTATTACATCAACTTAGAAGCTTCATCTGTGTTCTACCATGGTGCTTTTAGTGTCTCCGCACACCGCAGTACGCGACATAGCTTTGCAGACGATAAGTACAACCGTTTCAGAGAAAAGAGGGGCCAATGTGACGATATGGCTTTAAGTCGATTCGATAACAAATGACGAAAACGGACGGATTTCTCAGGTTTTTACTACATATGAACACTTTTCACATTCTCCCGTGCAACTCGGCTGCTAGTCCTCCTTTCATGCAGAATCTTAAGGTCCTAGCTCATGTCCAAGGCACCAAAGCCAGCTAAAAAGTCAATAATCAGTACCTAAAACTTGAATTGTACTACATCTTACTGGCTATTACATCATCTTAGAAGCTTCATCTGTGTTCTACTATGGAGCTTTTAGTGTCTCCGCATACCGCAGCACACGCGACAATGCTTTCCAGACGATAAGTACAACCGTTTCAGAGAGAAGAGCAGCCAATGTGACGATCTGGCTTTAAGTCGATTCGATAACAAATGACGAAAACGGACGTATTTCTCAGGTTTTTAGTACATATTAACACATTTCATATTCTCCCGTACAACGTGGCTGCTAGTCCTCCTTTCATGCAGAATCTTAAGGTCCTAGCTCATGTCCAAGGCACCAAAGCCAGCTAAAAAGGATATAATCGATACCTAAAACTTGAATTGTACTACCTCTTACTGGCTATTACATCAACTTAGAAGCTTCATCTGTGTTCTACTATGGTGCTTTTAGTGTCTCCGCATACCGCATCACGCGACATAGCTTTGCAGGCGATAAGTACAACCGTTTCAGAGAGAAGAGCGGCCAATGTGACGATCTGGCTTTAAGTCGATTCGATAACAAATGACGAAAACGGACGGATTTCTCTGGTTTTTACTACATATGAATACTTTTCACATTCTCCCGTGTAACTCGGCTGCTAGTCCTCCTTTAATGCAGAATCTTAAGGTCCTAGCTCATGTCCAAGGCACCAAAGCCAGCTAAAAAGTCAATAATCAGTACCTAAAACTTGAATTGTACTACTTCTTACTGGCTATTACATCGACTTAGAAGCTTCATCTGTGTTCTACTATGGTGATTTTATTGTCTCCGCATACCGCAGCACGCGACATAGCTTTGCAGACGATAAGTACAACCGTTTCAGAGAGAAGAGCGGCCAATGTGACGATCGGGCTTTAAGTCGATTCGATAACAAATGACGAAAACAGACGGATTTCTCAGGTTTCTACTACATATGAACACATTTCACATTCTCCCGTGCAACTCGGCTGCTAGTCCTCCTTTCATGCAGAATCTTAAGGTCCTAGCTCATGTCCAAGGCACCAAAGCCAGCTAAAAAGTCAATAATCAGTACCTAAAACTTGAATTGTACTACTTCTTACTGGCTATTACATCATCTTAGAAGCTTCATCTGTGTTCTACTATGGTGCTTTTAGTGTCTCCGCATACCGCAGCACGCTCAAAGCTTTCCAGACGATAAGTGCAACCGTTTCAGAGAGAAGAGCGGCCAATGTGACGATCTGGCTTAAGTCGATTCGATAACAAATGACGAAAACGGACGGATTTCTCAGGTTTTTACTACATATGAACACCTTTCACATTCTCCCGTGCAACTCGGCTGCTAGTCCTCCTTTCATGCAGAATCTTAAGGTCCTAGCTCATGCCCAAGGCACCAAAGCCAGCTAAAAAGTCAATAATACATACCTAAAACTTAAATTGTACTACTTCTTATTGTCTATTACATCAACTTAGAAGCTTCATCTGTGTTCTACTATGGTGATTTTAGTGTCGCCGCATACCGCAGCACGCGACATAGCTTTGCAGACGATAAGTACAACCGTTTCAGAGAGAAGAGCGGCCAATGTGACGATCTGGCTTTAAGTCGATTCGATAACAAATGACGAAAACGGACGGATTTCTCAGGTTTCTACTACATATGAACACATTTCACATTCTCCCGTGCAAAACGGCTGCTACTCCTCCTTTAATGCAGAATCTTAAGGTCCTAGCTCATGTCCAAGGCACCAAAGCCAGCTAAAAAGTCAATAATCAGTACCTAAAACTTGAATTGTACTACTTCTTACTGGCTATTACGTCGACTTAGAAGCTTCATCTGTGTTCTACTATGGTGATGTTATTGTCTCCGCATACCGCAGCACGCGACATAGCTTTGCAGACGATAAGTACAACCGTTTCAGAGAGAAGAGCGGCCAATGTGACGATCGGGCTTTAAGTCGATTCGATAACAAATGACGAAAACAGACGGATTTCTCAGGTTTCTACTACATATGAACACATTTCACATTCTCCCGTGCAAAACGGCTGCTAGTCCTCCTTTCATGCAGAATCTTAAGGTCCTAGCTCATGTCCAACCGCACCAAAGCCAGCTAAAAAGTCAATAATCGATACCTAAAACTTGAATTGTACTACTTCTAACTGGCTATTACATCATCATAGAAGCTTCATCTGTGTTCTACTATGGTGCTTTTAGTGTCTCCGCATACCGCAGCACGCGACATAGCTTTGCAGACGATAAGTACAACCGTTTCAGAGAGAAGAGCGGCCAATGTGACGATCGATTCGATAACAAATGACGAAAACGGACGGATTTCTCAGGTTTTTACTACATATGAACACCTTTCACATTCTCCCGTGCAGCTCGGCTGCTAGTCCTCCTTTCATGCAGAATCTTAAGGTCCTAGCTCATGCCCAAGGCACCAAAGCCAGCTAAAAAGTCAATAATACATACCTAAAACTTGAATTGTACTACTTCTTATTGTCTATTACATCAACTTAGAAGCTTCATCTGTGTTCTACTATGGTGATTTTAGTGTCGCCGCATACCGCAGCACGCGACATAGCTTTGCAGACGATAAGTACAACCGTTTCAGAGAGAAGAGCGGCCAATGTGACGATCTGGCTTTAAGTCGATTCGATAACAAATGACGAAAACGGACGGATTTCTCAGGTTTCTACTACATATGAACACATTTCACATTCTCCCGTGCAACTCGGCTGCTAGTCCTCCTTTCATGCAGAATCTTAAGGTCCTAGCTCATGTCCAAGGCACCAAAGCCAGCTAAAAAGTCAATAATCAGTACCTAAAACTTGAATTGTACTACTTCTTACTGGCTATTACATCATCTTAGAAGCTTCATCTGTGTTCTACTATGGTGCTTTTAGTGTCTCCGCATACCGCAGCACGCTCAAAGCTTTCCAGACGATAAGTGCAACCGTTTCAGAGAGAAGAGCAGCCAATGTGACGATCTGGCTTTAAGTCGATTCGATAACAAATGAAGAAAACGGACGTATTTCTCAGGTTTTTAGTACATATTAACACCTTTCACATTCTCCCGTGCAACTCGGCTGCTAGTCCTCCTTTCATGCAGAATCTTAAGGTCCTAGCTCATGCCCAAGGCACCAAAGCCAGCTAAAAAGTCAATAATACATACCTAAAACTTGAATTGTACTACTTCTTATTGTCTATTACATCAACTTAGAAGCTTCATCTGTGTTCTACTATGGTGATTTTAGTGTCGCCGCATACCGCAGCACGCGACATAGCTTTGCAGACGATAAGTACAACCGTTTCAGAGAGAAGAGCGGCCAATGTGACGATCTGGCTTTAAGTCGATTCGATAACAAATGACGAAAACGGACGGATTTCTCAGGTTTCTACTACATATGAACACATTTCACATTCTCCCGTGCAAAACGGCTGCTACTCCTCCTTTAATGCAGAATCTTAAGGTCCTAGCTCATGTCCAAGGCACCAAAGCCAGCTAAAAAGTCAATAATCGATACCTAAAACTTGAATTGTACTACTTCTTACTGGCTATTACATCATCTTAGAAGCTTCATCTGTGTTCTACTATGGTGCTTTTAGTGTCTCCGCATACCGCAGCACGCGACATAGCTTTGCAGACGATAAGTACAACCGTTTCGGAGAGAAGAGCGGCCAATGTGACGATCGATTCGATAACAAATGACGAAAACGGACGGATTTCTCAGGTTTTTACTACATATGAACACCTTTCACATTCTCCCGTGCAACTCGGCTGCTAGTCCTCCTTTCATGCAGAATCTTAAGGTCCTAGCTCATGCCCAAGGCACCAAAGCCAGCTAAAAAGTCAATAATCGATACCTAAAACTTGAATTGTACTACTTCTTACTGGCTATACATCATCTTAGAAGGTTCATCTGTGTTCTACTATGGTGCTTTTAGTGTCTCCGCATACCGCAGCACGCGACATAGCTTTGCAGACGATAAGTACAACCGTTTCAGAGAGAAGAGCGGCCAATGTGACGATCGATTCGATAACAAATGACGAAAACGGACGGATTTCTCAGGTTTTTACTACATATGAACACCTTTCACATTCTCCCGTGCAACTCGGCTGCTAGTCCTCCTTTCATGCAGAATCTTAAGGTCCTAGCTCATGTCCAAGGCACCAAAGCCAGCTAAAAAGTCAATAATCAGTACCTAAAACTTGAATTGTACTACTTCTTACTGGCTATTACATCATCTTAGAAGCTTCATCTGTGTTCTACTATGGTGCTTTTAGTGTCTCCGCATACCGCAGCACGCTCAAAGCTTTCCAGACGATAAGTGCAACCGTTTCAGAGAGAAGAGCAGCCAATGTGACGATCTGGCTTTAAGTCGATTCGATAACAAATGAAGAAAACGGACGTATTTCTCAGGTTTTTAGTACATATTAACACCTTTCACATTCTCCCGTGCAACTCGGCTGCTAGTCCTCCTTTCATGCAGAATCTTAAGGTCCTAGCTCATGCCCAAGGCACCAAAGCCAGCTAAAAAGTCAATAATACATACCTAAAACTTGAATTGTACTACTTCTTATTGTCTATTACATCAACTTAGAAGCTTCATCTGTGTTCTACTATGGTGATTTTAGTGTCGCCGCATACCGCAGCACGCGACATAGCTTTGCAGACGATAAGTACAACCGTTTCAGAGAGAAGAGCGGCCAATGTGACGATCTGGCTTTAAGTCGATTCGATAACAAATGACGAAAACGGACGGATTTCTCAGGTTTCTACTACATATGAACACATTTCACATTCTCCCGTGCAAAACGGTTGCTACTCCTCCTTTAATGCAGAATCTTAAGGTCCTAGCTCATGTCCAAGGCACCAAAGCCAGCTAAAAAGTCAATAATCGATACCTAAAACTTGAATTGTACTACTTCTTACTGGCTATTACATCATCTTAGAAGCTTCATCTGTGTTCTACTATGGTGCTTTTAGTGTCTCCGCATACCGCAGCACGCGACATAGCTTTGCAGACGATAAGTACAACCGTTTCGGAGAGAAGAGCGGCCAATGTGACGATCGATTCGATAACAAATGACGAAAACGGACGGATTTCTCAGGTTTTTACTACATATGAACACCTTTCACATTCTCCCGTGCAACTCGGCTGCTAGTCCTCCTTTCATGCAGAATCTTAAGGTCCTAGCTCATGCCCAAGGCACCAAAGCCAGCTAAAAAGTCAATAATCGATACCTAAAACTTGAATTGTACTACTTCTTACTGGCTATACATCATCATAGAAGGTTCATCTGTGTTCTACTATGGTGCTTTTAGTGTCTCCGCATACCGCAGCACGCGACATAGCTTTGCAGACGATAAGTACAACCGTTTCAGAGAGAAGAGCGGCCAATGTGACGATCGATTCGATAACAAATGACGAAAACGGACGGATTTCTCAGGTTTTTACTACATATGAACACCTTTCACATTCTCCCGTGCAACTCGGCTGCTAGTCCTCCTTTCATGCAGAATCTTAAGGTCCTAGCTCATGCCCAAGGCACCAAAGCCAGCTAAAAAGTCAATAATACATACCTAAAACTTGAATTGTACTACTTCTTATTGTCTATTACATCAACTTAGAAGCTTCATCTGTGTTCTACTATGGTGATTTTAGTGTCGCCGCATACCGCAGCACGCGACATAGCTTTGCAGACGATAAGTACAACCGTTTCAGAGAGAAGAGCGGCCAATGTGACGATCTGGCTTTAAGTCGATTCGATAACAAATGACGAAAACGGACGGATTTCTCAGGTTTCTACTACATATGAACACATTTCACATTCTCCCGTGCAAAACGGCTGCTACTCCTCCTTTAATGCAGAATCTTAAGGTCCTAGCTCATGTCCAAGGCACCAAAGCCAGCTAAAAAGTCAATAATCAGTACCTAAAACTTGAATTGTACTACTTCTTACTGGCTATTACGTCGACTTAGAAGCTTCATCTGTGTTCTACTATGGTGATGTTATTGTCTCCGCATACCGCAGCACGCGACATAGCTTTGCAGACGATAAGTACAACCGTTTCAGAGAGAAGAGCGGCCAATGTGACGATCGGGCTTTAAGTCGATTCGATAACAAATGACGAAAACAGACGGATTTCTCAGGTTTCTACTACATATGAACACATTTCACATTCTCCCGTGCAAAACGGCTGCTAGTCCTCCTTTCATGCAGAATCTTAAGGTCCTAGCTCATGTCCAAGGCACCAAAGCCAGCTAAAAAGTCAATAATCGATACCTAAAACTTGAATTGTTTTACTTCTTACTGGCTATTACATCATCTTAGAAGCTTCATCTGTGTTCTACTATGGTGCTTTTAGTGTCTCCGCATACCGCAGCACGCTCAAAGCTTTCCAGACGATAAGTGCAACCGTTTCAGAGAGAAGAGCAGCCAATGTGACGATCTGGCTTTAAGTCGATTCGATAACGAATGAAGAAAACGGACGTATTTCTCAGGTTTTTAGTACATATTAACACATTTCATATTCTCCCGTACAACGTGGCTGCTAGTCCTCCTTTCATGCAGAATCTTAAGGTCCTAGCTCATGTCCAACCGCACCAAAGCCAGCTAAAAAGTCAATAATCGATACCTAAAACTTGAATTGTACTACTTCTAACTGGCTATTACATCATCATAGAAGCTTCATCTGTGTTCTACTATGGTGCTTTTAGTGTCTCCGCATACCGCAGCACGCGACATAGCTTTGCAGACGATAAGTACAACCGTTTCAGAGAGAAGAGCGGCCAATGTGACGATCGATTCGATAACAAATGACGAAAACGGACGGATTTCTCAG
This sequence comes from Schistocerca gregaria, assembly GCF_023897955.1. NCBI lineage: Eukaryota > Metazoa > Arthropoda > Insecta > Orthoptera > Acrididae > Schistocerca > Schistocerca gregaria. The sequence goes on from NW_026061795.1 coordinate 9,627,640, forward strand.
GTTTTTACTACATATGAACACCTTTCACATTCTCCCGTGCAGCTCGGCTGCTAGTCCTCCTTTCATGCAGAATCTTAAGGTCCTAGCTCATGCCCAAGGCACCAAAGCCAGCTAAAAAGTCAATAATACATACCTAAAACTTGAATTGTACTACTTCTTATTGTCTATTACATCAACTTAGAAGCTTCATCTGTGTTCTACTATGGTGATTTTAGTGTCGCCGCATACCGCAGCACGCGACATAGCTTTGCAGACGATAAGTACAACCGTTTCAGAGAGAAGAGCGGCCAATGTGACGATCTGGCTTTAAGTCGATTCGATAACAAATGACGAAAACGGACGGATTTCTCAGGTTTCTACTACATATGAACACATTTCACATTCTCCCGTGCAAAACGGCTGCTACTCCTCCTTTAATGCAGAATCTTAAGGTCCTAGCTCATGTCCAAGGCACCAAAGCCAGCTAAAAAGTCAGTAATCGATACCTAAAACTTGAATTGTACTACTTCTTACTGGCTATTACATCATCTTAGAAGCTTCATCTGTGTTCTACTATGGTGCTTTTAGTGTCTCCGCATACCGCAGCACGCGACAAAGCTTTCCAGACGATAAGTACAACCGTTTCAGAGAGAAGAGCAGCCAATGTGACGATCTGGCTTTAAGTCGATTCGATAACAAATGACGAAAACGGACGGATTTCTCAGGTTTTTACTACATATGAACACTTTTCACATTGTCCCGTGCAACTCGGCTGCTAGTCCTCCTTTTGATGCAGAATCTTAAAGTCCTAGCTCATGTCCAAGGCACCAAAGCCAGCTAAAAAATCAATAATCGATACCTAAAACTTGAATTGTACTACTTCTTACTGGCTATTATATCAACTTAGAAGCTTCATCTGTGTTCTACTATGGTGCTTTTAGTGTCTCCGCATACCGCAAGCACGCGACATAGCTTTGAAGACGATAAATACAACCGTTTCAGAGAGAAGAGCGGCCAATGTGCCGATCTGGCATTAATTCGATTCGATAACAAATGACGAAAACGGACGGATTTCTCAGGTTTTTACTACATATGAATACTTTTCACATTCTCCCGTGCAACTCGGCTGCTAGTCCTCCTGTAATGCAGAATCTTAAGGTCCTAGCTCATGTCCAAGGCACCAAAGCCAGCTAAAAAGTCAATAATCGATACCTAAAACTTGAATTGTACTACATCTTACTGGCTATTACATCAACTTAGAAGCTTCATCTGTGTTCTACCATGGTGCTTTTAGTGTCTCCGCACAACGCAGTACGCGACATAGCTTTGCAGACGATAAGTACAACCGTTTCAGAGAAAAGAGGGGCCAATGTGACGATCTGGCTTTAAGTCGATTCGATAACAAATGACGAAAACGGACGGATTTCTCAGGTTTTTACTACATATGAACACTTGTCACATTCTCCCATCCAACGCGGCTGCTAGTCCTCCTTTCATGCAGAATCTTAAGGTCCTAGCTCATGTCCAAGGCACCAAAGCTAGCAAAAAAGTCAATAATCGATACCTAAAACTTGAATTGTACTACTTCCTACTGGCTATTACATCATCATAGAAGCTTCATCTGTGTTCTACTATGGTGCTTTTAGTGTCTCCGCATACCGTAGCACGCGACATAGCTTTGCAGACGATAAGTACAACCGTTTCAGAGAGAAGAGCGGCCAATGTGACGATCTGGCTTTAAGTCGATTCGATATCAAATGACGAAAACGGACGGATTTCTCAGGTTTTTACTACATATGAACACCTTTCACATTCTCCCGTGCAACTCGGCTGCTAGTCCTCCTTTCATGCAGAATCTTAAGGTCCTAGCTCATGCCCAAGGCACCAAAGCCAGCTAAAAAGTCAATAATCGATACCTAAAACTTGAATTGTACTACTTCTTACTGGCTATACATCATCATAGAAGCTTCATCTGTGTTCTACTATGGTGCTTTTAGTGTCTCCGCATACCGCAGCACGCGACATAGCTTTCCAGACGATAAGTACAACCGTTTCAGAGAGAAGAGCGGCCAATGTGACGATCTGGCTTTAAGTCGATTCGATAACAAATGACGAAAACGGTCGGATTTCTCAGGTTTTTACTACATATGGACACTTTTCACATTCTCCCGTGCAACTCGGCTGCTAGTCCTCCTTTCATGCAGAATCTTAAGGTCCTAGCTCATGTCCAAGGCACCAAAGCGAGCTAAAAAGTCAATAATCGATACCTAAAACTTGAACTGAACTACTTCTTACTGTCTGTTACATCATCATAGAAGATTCATCTGTGTTCTACTATGGTGCTTTTAGTGTCTCCACATACCGCAGCACGCGACATAGCTTTGAAGACGATAAGTACAACCGTTTCAGAGAGAAGAGCGGCCAATGTGACGATCTGGCTTTAAGTCGATTCGATAACAAATGACGAAAACGGACGGATTTCACAGGTTTTTACTACATATGAATACTTTACACATTCTCCCGTGCAACTCGGCTGCTAGTCCTCCTTTAATGCAGAATCTTAAGGTCCTAGCTCATGTCCAAGGCACCAAAGCCAGCTAAAAAGTCAATAATCGATACCTAAAACTTGAATTGTACTACATCTTACTGGCTATTACATCAACTTAGAAGCTTCATCTGTGTTCTACCATGGTGCGTTTAGTGTCTCCGCACACCGCAGTACGCGACATAGCTTTGCAGACGATAAGTACAACCGTTTCAGAGAAAAGAGGGGCCAATGTGACGATCTGGCTTTAAATCGATTCGATAACAAATGACGAAAACGGACGGATTTCTCAGGTTTTTACTACATATGAACACTTTTCACATTCTCCCGTGCAACTCGGCTGCTAGTCCTCCTTTCATGCAGAATCTTAAGGTCCTAGCTCATGTCCAAGGCACCAAAGCCAGCTAAAAAGTCAATAATCAGTACCTAAAACTTGAATTGTACTACTTCTTACTGGCTATTACATCATCTTAGAAGCTTCATCTGTGTTCTACTATGGTGCTTTTAGTGTCTCCGCATACCGCATCACGCGACATTGCTTTGAAGACGATAAGTACAACCGTTTCAGAGAGAAGAGCGGCCAATGTGACGATCTGGCTTTAAGTCGATTCGATAACAAATGACGAAAACGGACGGATTTCACAGGTTTTTACTACATATGAATACTTTTCACATTCTCCCGTGCAACTCGGCTGCTAGTCCTCCTTTCATGCAGAATCATAAGGTCCTAGCTCATGTCCAAGGCACCAAAGCCAGCTAAAAAGTCAATAATCGATACCTAAAACTTGAATTGTACTACATCTTACTGGCTATTACATCAACTTAGAAGCTTCATCTGTGTTCTACCATGGTGCGTTTAGTGTCTCCGCACACCGCAGTACGCGACATAGCTTTGCAGACGATAAGTACAACCGTTTCAGAGAAAAGAGGGGCCAATGTGACGATCTGGCTTTAAGTCGATTCGATAACAAATGACGAAAACGGACGGATTTCTCAGGTTTTTACTACATATGAACACTTTTCACATTCTCCCGTGCAACTCGGCTGCTAGTCCTCCTTTAATGCAGAATCTTAAGGTCCTAGCTCATGTCCAAGGCACCAAAGCCAGCTAAAAAGTCAATAATCAGTACCTAAAACTTGAATTGTACTACTTCTTACTGGCTATTACATCATCTTAGAAGCTTCATCTGTGTTCTACTATGGTGCTTATAGTGTCTCCGCATACCGCAGCACGCGACAAAGCTTTCCAGACGATAAGTGCAACCGTTTCAGAGAGAAGATCAGCCAATGTGACGATATGGCTTTAAGTCGATTCGATAACAAATGACGAAAACGGACGGATTTCTCAGGTTTTTACTACATATGAACACTTTTCACATTGTCCCGTGCAACTCGGCTGCTAGTCCTCCTTTTGATGCAGAATCTTAAGGTCCTAGCTCATGTCCAAGGCACCAAAGCCAGCTAAAAAATCAATAATCGATACCTAAAACTTGAATTGTTCTACTTCTTACTGGCTATTACATCAACTTAGAAGCTTCATCTGTGTTCTACTATGGTGCTTTTAGTGTCTCCGCATACCGTAGCACGCGACATAGCTTTGAAGACGATAAGTACAACAGTTTCAGAGAGAAGAGCGGCCAATGTGACGATCTGGCTTTAAGTCGATTAGATAACAAATGACGAAAATGGACGGATTTCTCAGGTTTTTACTACATATGAATACTTTTCACATTCTCCCGTGCAACTCGGCTGCTAGTCCTCCTTTAATGCAGAATCTTAAGGTCCTAGCTCATGTCCAAGGCACCAAAGCCAGCTAAAAAGTCAATAATACATACCTAAAACTTGAATTGTACTACTTCTTATTGTCTATTACATCAACTTAGAAGCTTCATCTGTGTTCTACTATGGTGCTTTTAGTGTCTCCGCATGCCGCAGCACGCGACAAAGCTTTCCAGACGATAAGTACAACCGTTTCAGAGAGAAGAGCAGCCAATGTGACGATCTGGCTTTAAGTCGATTCGATAACAAATGACGAAAACGGACGGATTTCTCAGGTTTTTACTACATATGAACACTTTTCACATTGTCCCGTGCAACTCGGCTGCTAGTCCTCCTTTTGATGCAGAATCTTAAAGTCCTAGCTCATGTCCAAGGCACCAAAGCCAGCTAAAAAATCAATAATCGAGACATAAAACTTGAATTGTACTACTTCTTACTGGCTATTACATCAACTTAGAAGCTTCGTCTGTGTTCTACTATGGTGCTTTTAGTGTCTCCGCATACCGCAAGCACGCGACATAGCTTTGAAGACGATAAGTACAACCGTTTCAGAGAGAAGAGCGGCCAATGTGCCGATCTGGCTTTAATTCGATTCGATAACAAATGACGAAAACGGACGGATTTCTCAGGTTTTTACTACATATGAATACTTTTCACATTCTCCCGTGCAACTCGGCTGCTAGTCCTCCTTTAATGCAGAATCTTAAGGTCCTAGCTCATGTCCAAGGCACCAAAGCCAGCTAAAAAGTCAATAATCGATACCTAAAACTTGAATTGTACTACATCTTACTGGCTATTACATCAACTTAGAAGCTTCATCTGTGTTCTACCATGGTGCTTTTAGTGTCTCCGCACAACGCAGTACGCGACATAGCTTTGCAGACGATAAGAACAATCGTTTCAGAGAAAAGAGGGGCCAATGTGACGATCTGGCTTTAAGTCGATTCGATAACAAATGACGAAAACGGACGGATTTCTCAGGTTTTTACTACATATGAACACTTTTCACATTCTCCCGTGCAACTCGGCTGCTAGTCCTCCTTTCATGCAGAATCTTAAGGTCCTAGCTCATGTCCAAGGCACCAAAGGCAGCTAAAAAGTATATAATCGATACCTAAAACTTGAATTGTACTACTTCTTACTGGCTATTACATCAACTTAGAAGCTTCATCTGTGTTCTACTATGGTGCTTTTAGTGTCTCCGCATACCGCATCACGCGACATAGCTTTGCAGGCGATAAGTACAACCGTTTCAGAGAGAAGAGCGGCCAATGTGACGATCTGGCTTTAAGTCGATTCGATAACAAATGACGAAAACGGACGGATTTCTCAGGTTTTTACTACATATGAACACTTGTCACATCTCCCATCCAACGCGGCTGCTAGTCCTCCTTTCATGCAGAATCTTAAGGTCCTAGCTCATGTCCAAGGCACCAAAGCTAGCTAAAAAGTCAATAATCGATACCTAAAACTTGAATTGTACTACTTCCTACTGGCTATTACATCATCATAGAAGCTTCATCTGTGTTCTACTATGGTGCTTTTAGTGTCTCCGCATACCGTAGCACGCGACATAGCTTTGCAGACGATAAGTACAACCGTTTCAGAGAGAAGAGCGGCCAATGTGACGATCTGGCTTTAAGTCATTCGATATCAGATGACGAAAACGGACGGATTTCTCAGGTTTTTACTACATATGAACACCTTTCACATTCTCCCGTGCAACTCGGCTGCTAGTCCTCCTTTCATGCAGAATCTTAAGGTCCTAGCTCATGCCCAAGGCACCAAAGCCAGCTAAAAAGTCAATAATCGATACCTAAAACTTGAATTGTACTACTTCTTACTGGCTATACATCATCATAGAAGCTTCATCTGTGTTCTACTATGGTACTTTTAGTGTCTCCGCATACCGCAGCACGCGACATAGCTTTCCAGACGATAAGTACAACCGTTTCAGAGAGAAGAGCGGCCAATGTGACGATCTGGCTTTAAGTCGATTCGATAACAAATGACGAAAACGGTCGGATTTCTCAGGTTTTTACTACATATGAATACTTTTCACATTCTCCCGTGCAACTCGGCTGCTAGTCCTCCTTTAATGCAGAATCTTAAGGTCCTAGCTCATGTCCAAGGCACCAAAGCCAGCTAAAAAGTCAATAATCGATACCTAAAACTTGAATTGTACTACATCTTACTGGCTATTACATCAACTTAGAAGCTTCATCTGTGTTCTACCATGGTGCTTTTAGTGTCTCCGCACACCGCAGTACGCGACATAGCTTTGCAGACGATAAGTACAACCGTTTCAGAGAAAAGAGGGGCCAATGTGACGATCTGGCTTTAAGTCGATTCGATAACAAATGACGAAAACGGACGGATTTCTCAGGTTTTTACTACATATGAACACTTTTCACATTCTCCCATCCAACGCGGCTGCTAGTCCTCCTTTCATGCAGAATCTTAAGGTCCTAGCTCATGTCCAAGGCACCAAAGCCAGCTAAAAAGTCAATAATCGATACCTAAAACTTGAATTGTACTACATCTTACTGGCTATTACATCAACTTAGAAGCTTCATCTGTGTTCTACCACGGTGCTTTTAGTGTCTCCGCACACCGCAGTACGCGACATAGCTTTGCAGACGATAAGTACAACCGTTTCAGAGAAAAGAGGGGCCAATGTGACGATCTGGCTTTAAGTCGATTCGATAACAAATGACGAAAATGGACGGATTTCTCAGGTTTTTACTACATATGAACACTTTTCACATTCTCCCGTGCAACTCGGCTGCTAGTCCTCCTTTCATGCAGAATCTTAAGGTCCTAGCTCATGTCCAAGGCACCAAAGCCAGCTAAAAATTCAATAATACATACCTAAAACTTGAATTGTACTACTTCTTACTGGCTATTACATCATCTTAGAAGCTTCATCTGTGTTCTACTATGGTGCTTTTAGTGTCTCCGCATACCGCAGCACGCGACAAAGCTTTCCAGACGATAAGTGCAACCGTTTCAGAGAGAAGAGCAGCCAATGTGACGATCTGGCTTTAAGTCGATTCGATAACAAATGACGAAAACGGACGTATATCTCAGGTTCTTACTACATATGAACACATTTCACATTCTCCCGTACAACGCGGCTGCTAGTCCACCTTACATGCAGAATCTTAAGGTCCTAGCTCATGTCCAAGGCACCAAAGCCAGCTAAAAAGTATATAATCGATACCTAAAACTTGAATTGTACTACTTCTTACTGGCTATTACAGCAACTTAGAAGCTTCATCTGTGTTCTACTATGGTGTTTTAGTGTCTCCGCATACCGCATCACGCGACATAGCTTTGCAATCGATAAGTACAACCGTTTCAGAGAGAAGAGCGGCCAATGTGACGATCTGGATTTAAGTCGATTCGATAACAAATGACGAAAACGGACGGATTTCTCAGGTTTTTACTACATATGAACACTTTTCACATTCTCCCATCCAACGCGGCTGCTATTCCTCCTTTCATGCAGAATCTTAAGGTCCTAGCTCATGTCCAAGGCACCAAAGCCAGCTAAAAAGTCAATAATCGATACCTAAAACTTGAATTGTACTACTTCTTACTGGCTATTACATCATCATAGAAGCTTCATCTGTGTTCTACTATGGTGCTTTTAGTGTCTCAACATACCGCAGCACGCGACATAGCTTTGCAGACGATAAGTACAACCGTTTCAGAGAGAAGAGCGGCCAATGTGACGATCAGGCTTTAAGTCGATTCGATAACAAATGACGAAAACGGACGGATTTCTCAGGTTTTTACTACATATGAACACCTTTCACATTCTCCGGTGCAACTCGGCTGCTAGTCCTCCTTTCATGCAGAATCTTAAGGTCCTAGCTCATGCCCAAGGCACCAAAGCCAGCTAAAAAGTCAATAATCCATACCTAAAACTTGAATTGTACTACTTCTTATTGTCTATTACATCAACTTAGAAGCTTCATCTGTGTTCTACTATGTTGATTTAAGTGTCTCCGCATACCGCAGCACGCGACATAGCTTTGCAGACGATAAGTACAACCGTTTCAGAGAGAAGAGCGGCCAATGTGGCGATCTGGCTTTAAGTCGATTCGATAACAAATGACGAAAACGGACGGATTTCTCAGGTTTTTACTACATATGAACACTTTTCACATTCTCCCCTGCAACTCGGCTGCTAGTCCTCCTTTCATGCAGAATCTTAAGGTCCTAGCTCATGCCCAAGGCACCAAAGCCAGCTAAAAAGTCAATAATCGATACCTAAAACTTGAATTGTACTACTTCTTACTGGCTATACATCATCATAGAAGCTTCATCTGTGTTCTACTATGGTACTTTTAGTGTCTCCGCATACCGCAGCACGCGACATAGCTTTCCAGACGATAAGTACAACCGTTTCAGAGAGAAGAGCGGCCAATGTGACGATCTGGCTTTAAGTCGATTCGATAACAAATGACGAAAACGGTCGGATTTCTCAGGTTTTTACTACATATGAATACTTTTCACATTCTCCCGTGCAACTCGGCTGCTAGTCCTCCTTTAATGCAGAATCTTAAGGTCCTAGCTCATGTCCAAGGCACCAAAGCCAGCTAAAAAGTCAATAATCGATACCTAAAACTTGAATTGTACTACATCTTACTGGCTATTACATCAACTTAGAAGCTTCATCTGTGTTCTACCATGGTGCTTTTAGTGTCTCCGCACACCGCAGTACGCGACATAGCTTTGCAGACGATAAGTACAACCGTTTCAGAGAAAAGAGGGGCCAATGTGACGATCTGGCTTTAAGTCGATTCGATAACAAATGACGAAAACGGACGGATTTCTCAGGTTTTTACTACATATGAACACTTTTCACATTCTCCCATCCAACGCGGCTGCTAGTCCTCCTTTCATGCAGAATCTTAAGGTCCTAGCTCATGTCCAAGGCACCAAAGCCAGCTAAAAAGTCAATAATCGATACCTAAAACTTGAATTGTACTACATCTTACTGGCTATTACATCAACTTAGAAGCTTCATCTGTGTTCTACCACGGTGCTTTTAGTGTCTCCGCACACCGCAGTACGCGACATAGCTTTGCAGACGATAAGTACAACCGTTTCAGAGAAAAGAGGGGCCAATGTGACGATCTGGCTTTAAGTCGATTCGATAACAAATGACGAAAATGGACGGATTTCTCAGGTTTTTACTACATATGAACACTTTTCACATTCTCCCGTGCAACTCGGCTGCTAGTCCTCCTTTCATGCAGAATCTTAAGGTCCTAGCTCATGTCCAAGGCACCAAAGCCAGCTAAAAATTCAATAATCAGTACCTAAAACTTGAATTGTACTACTTCTTACTGGCTATTACATCATCTTAGAAGCTTCATCTGTGTTCTACTATGGTGCTTTTAGTGTCTCCGCATACCGCAGCACGCGACAAAGCTTTCCAGACGATAAGTGCAACCGTTTCAGAGAGAAGAGCAGCCAATGTGACGATCTGGCTTTAAGTCGATTCGATAACAAATGACGAAAACGGACGTATATCTCAGGTTCTTACTACATATGAACACATTTCACATTCTCCCGTACAACGCGGCTGCTAGTCCACCTTTCATGCAGAATCTTAAGGTCCTAGCTCATGTCCAAGGCACCAAAGCCAGCTAAAAAGTATATAATCGATACCTAAAACTTGAATTGTACTACTTCTTACTGGCTATTACAGCAACTTAGAAGCTTCATCTGTGTTCTACTATGGTGTTTTAGTGTCTCCGCATACCGCATCACGCGACATAGCTTTGCAATCGATAAGTACAACCGTTTCAGAGAGAAGAGCGGCCAATGTGACGATCTGGATTTAAGTCGATTCGATAACAAATGACGAAAACGGACGGATTTCTCAGGTTTTTACTACATATGAACACTTTTCACATTCTCCCATCCAACGCGGCTGCTATTCCTCCTTTCATGCAGAATCTTAAGGTCCTAGCTCATGTCCAAGGCACCAAAGCCAGCTAAAAAGTCAATAATCGATACCTAAAACTTGAATTGTACTACATCTTACTGGCTATTACATCATATTAGAAGCTTCATCTGTGTTCTACTATGGTGCTTTTAGTGTCTCCGCATACCGCAGCACGCGACAAAGCTTTCCAGACGATAAGTACAACCGTTTCAGAGAGAAGAGCAGCCAATGTGACGATCTGGCTTTAAGTCGATTCGATAACAAATGACGAAAACGGACGGATTTCTCAGGTTTTTACTACATATGAACACTTTTCACATTCTCCCGTGCAACGCGGCTGCTAGTCCTCCTTTTGATGCAGAATCTTAAGGTCCTAGCTCATGTCCAAGGCACCAAAGCCAGCTAAAAAATCAATAATCGATACCTAAAACTTGAATTGTACTACTTCTTACTGGCTATTACATCAACTTAGAAGCTTTATCAGTGTTCTACTATGGTGCTTTTAGTGTCTCCGCATACCGCAGCACGCGACATAGCTTTGAAGACGATAAGTACAACCGTTTCAGAGAGAAGAGCGGCCAATGTGACGATCTGGCTTTAAGTCGAGTCGATAACAAATGACGAAAACGGACGGATTTCTCAGGTTTTTACTACATATGAACACCTTTCACATTCTCCCGTGCAACTCGGCTGCTAGTCCTCCTTTCATGCAGAATCTTAAGGTCCTAGCTCATGCCCAAGGCACCAAAGCCAGCTAAAAAGTCAATAATCCATACCTAAAACTTGATTTGTACTACTTCTTATTGTCTATTACATCAACTTAGAAGCTTCATCTGTGTTCTACTATGTTGATTTTAGTGTCTCCGCATACCGCAGCACGCGACATAGCTTTGCAGACGATAAGTACAACCGTTTCAGAGAGAAGAGCGGCCAATGTGACGATCTGGCTTTAAGTCGATTCGATAACAAATGACGAAAACGGACGGATTTCTCAGGTTTTTACTACATATGAACACTTTTCACATTCTCCCATCCAACGCGGCTGCTAGTCCTCCTTTCATGCAGAATCGTAAGGTCCTAGCTCATGTCCAAGGCATCAAAGCCAGCTAAAAAGTCAATAATCGATACCTAAAACTTGAATTGTACTACTTCTTACTGGCTATTACATCATCTTAGAAGCTTCATCTGTGTTCTACTATGGTGCTTTTAGTGTCTCCGCATACCGCAGCACGCGACAAAGCTTTCCAGACGATAAGTACAACCGTTTCAGAGAGAAGAGCAGCCAATGTGACGATCTGGCTTTAAGTCGATTCGATAACAAATGACGAAAACGGACGGATTTCTCAGGTTTTTACTACATATGAACACTTTTCACATTCTCCCGTGCAACGCGGCTGCTAGTCCTCCTTTTGATGCAGAATCTTAAGGTCCTAGCTCATGTCCAAGGCACCAAAGCCAGCTAAAAAATCAATAATCGATACCTAAAACTTGAATTGTACTACTTCTTACTGGCTATTACATCAACTTAGAAGCTTTATCAGTGTTCTACTATGGTGCTTTTAGTGTCTCCGCATACCGCAGCACGCGACATAGCTTTGAAGACGATAAGTACAACCGTTTCAGAGAGAAGAGCGGCCAATGTGACGATCTGGCTTTAAGTCGATTCGATAACAAATGACGAAAACGGACGGATTTCTCAGGTTTTTACTACATATGAATACTTTTCACATTCTCCCATCCAACGCGGCTGCTATTCCTCCTTTAATGCAGAATCTTAAGGTCCTAGCTCATGTCCAAGGCACCAAAGCCAGCTAAAAAGTCAATAATCGATACCTAAAACTTGAATTGTACTACATCTTACTGGCTATTACATCAACTTAGAAGCTTCATCTGTGTTCTACCATGGTGCTTTTAGTGTCTCCGCACACCGCAGTACGCGACATAGCTTTGCAGACGATAAGTACAACCGTTTCAAAGAAAAGAGCGGCCAATGTGACGATCTGGCATTACGTCGATTCGATAACAAATGACGAAAACGGACGGATTTCTCAGGTTTTTACTACATATGAACACTTTTCACATTCTCCCGTGCAACTCGGCTGCTAGTCCTCCTTTCATGCAGAATCTTAAGGTCCTAGCTCATGTCCAAGGCACCAAAGCCAGCTAAAAAGTCAATAATCAGTACCTAAAACTTGAATTGTACTACTTCTTACTGGCTATTACATCATCTTAGAAGCTTCATCTGTGTTCTACTATGGTGCTTTTAGTGTCTCCGCATACCGCAGCACGCTCAAAGCTTTCCAGACGATAAGTGCAACCGTTTCAGAGAGAAGAGCAGCCAATGTGACGATCTGGCTTTAAGTCGATTCGATAACAAATGACGAAAACGGACGTATATCTCAGGTTTTTACTACATATGAACACATTTCACATTCTCCCGTACAACGCGGCTGCTAGTCCTCCTCTCATGCAGAATCTTAAGGTCCTAGCTCATGTCCAAGGCACCAAAGCCAGCTAAAAAGTATATAATCGATACCTAAAACTTGAATTGTACTACTTCTTACTGGCTATTACATCATCATAGAAGCTTCATCTGTGTTCTACTATGGTGCTTTTAGTGTCTCCGCATACCGCAGCACGCGACATAGCTTTGCAGACGATAAGTACAACCGTTTCAGAGAGAAGAGCGGCCAATGTGACGATCTGGCTTTAAGTCGAGTCGATAACAAATGACGAAAACGGACGGATTTCTCAGGTTTTTACTACATATGAACACCTTTCACATTCTCCCGTGCAACTCGGCTGCTAGTCCTCCTTTCATGCAGAATCTTAAGGTCCTAGCTCATGCCCAAGGCACCAAAGCCAGCTAAAAAGTCAATAATCCATACCTAAAACTTGATTTGTACTACTTCTTATTGTCTATTACATCAACTTAGAAGCTTCATCTGTGTTCTACTATGTTGATTTTAGTGTCTCCGCATACCGCAGCACGCGACATAGCTTTGCAGACGATAAGTACAACCGTTTCAGAGAGAAGAGCGGCCAATGTGACGATCTGGCTTTAAGTCGATTCGATAACAAATGACGAAAACGGACGGATTTCTCAGGTTTTTACTACATATGAACACTTTTCACATTCTCCCATCCAACGCGGCTGCTAGTCCTCCTTTCATGCAGAATCGTAAGGTCCTAGCTCATGTCCAAGGCATCAAAGCCAGCTAAAAAGTCAATAATCGATACCTAAAACTTGAATTGTACTACTTCTTACTGGCTATTACATCATCTTAGAAGCTTCATCTGTGTTCTACTATGGTGCTTTTAGTGTCTCCGCATACCGCAGCACGCGACAAAGCTTTCCAGACGATAAGTACAACCGTTTCAGAGAGAAGAGCAGCCAATGTGACGATCTGGCTTTAAGTCGATTCGATAACAAATGACGAAAACGGACGGATTTCTCAGGTTTTTACTACTTATGAACACTTTTCACATTGTCCCGTGCAACTCGGCTGCTAGTCCTCCTTTTGATGCAGAATCTTAAAGTCCTAGCTCATGTCCAAGGCACCAAAGCCAGCTAAAAAATCAATAATCGATACCTAAAACTTGAATTGTACTACTTCTTACTGGCTATTACATCAACTTAGAAGCTTCATCTGTGTTCTACTATGGTGCTTTTAGTGTCTCCGCATATCGCAGCACGCGACATAGTTTCGAAGACGATAAGTACAACCGTTTCAGAGAGAAGAGTGGCCAATGTGACGATCTGGCTTTAAGTCGATTCGATAACAAATGACGAAAACGGACGGATTTCTCAGGTTTTTACTACATATGAATACTTTTCACATTCTCCCGTGCAACTCGGCTGCTAGTCCTCCTTTAATGCAGAATCTTAAGGTCCTAGCTCATGTCCAAGGCACCAAAGCCAGCTAAAAAGTCAATAATCCATACCTAAAACTTGAATTGTACTACTTCTTATTGTCTATTACATCAACTTAGAAGCTTCATCTGTGTTCTACTATGTTGATTTTATTGTCTCCGCATACCGCAGCACGCGACATAGCTTTGCAGACGATAAGTACAACCGTTTCAGAGAGAAGAGCGGCCAATGTGACGATCTGGCTTTTTAGTCGATTCGATAACAAATGACGAAAACGGACGGATTTCTCAGGTTTTTACTACATATGAACACTTTTCACATTCTCCCGTGCAACTCGGCTGCTAGTCCTCCTTTCATACAGAATCTTAAGGTCCTAGCTCATGTCCAATGAACCAAAGCCAGCTAAAAAGTATATAATCGATACCTAAAACTTGAATTGTACTACTTCTTACTGGCTATTACATCATCATAGAAGCTTCATCTGTGTTCTACTATGGTGCTTTTAGTGTCTCCGCATACCGCAGCACGCGACATAGCTTTGCAGACGATAAGTACAACCGTTTCAGAGAGAAGAGCGGCCAATGTGACGATCTGGCTTTAAGTCGATTCGATAACAAATGACGAAAACGGACGGATTTCTCAGGATTTTACTACATATGAACACCTTTCACATTCTCCCGTGCAACTCGGCTGCTAGTCCTCCTTTCATGCAGAATCTTAAGGTCCTAGCTCATACCCAAGGCACCAAAGCCAGCTAAAAAGTCAATAATCGATACCTAAAACTTGAATTGTACTACTTCTTACTGGCTATTACATCATCTTAGAAGCTTCATCTGTGTTCTACTATGGTGCTTTTAGTGTCTCCGCATACCGCAGCACGCGACAAAGCTTTCCAGTCGATAAGTACAACCGTTTCAGAGAGAAGAGCAGCCAATGTGACGATCTGGCTTTAAGTCGATTCGATAACAAATGACGAAAACGGACGGATTTCTCAGGTTTTTACTACATATGAACACTTTTCACATTGTCTCGTGCAACTCGGCTGCTAGTCCTCCTTTAATGCAGAATCTTAAGGTCCTAGCTCATGTCCAAGGAACCAAAGCCAGCTAAAAAGTCAATAATCGATACCTAAAACTTGAATTGTACTACATCTTACTGGCTATTACATCAACTTAGAAGCTTCATCTGTGTTCTACCATGGTGCTTTTAGTGTCTCCGCACACCGCAGTACGCGACATAGCTTTGCAGACGATAAGTACAACCGTTTCAGAGAAAAGAGGGGCCAATGTGACGATCTGGCTTTAAGTCGAGTCGATAACAAATGACGAAAATGGACGAATTTCTCAGGTTTTTACTACATATGAACACTTTTCACATTCTCCCGTGCAACTCGGCTGCTAGTCCTCCTTTCATGAAGAATCTTAAGGTCCCAGCTCATGTCCAAGGCACCAAAGCCAGCTAAAAAGTCAATAATCAGTACCTAAAACTTGAATTGTACTACTTCTTACTGGCTATTACATCATCTTAGAGGCTTCATCTGTGTTCTACTATGGTGCTTTTAGTGTCTCCGCATACCGCAGCACGCGACAAAGCTTTCCAGACGATAAGTGCAACCGTTTCAGAGAGAAGAGCAGCCAATGTGACGATCTGGCTTTAAGTCGATTCGATAACAAATGACGAAAACGGACGTATATCTCAGGTTCTTACTACATATGAACACATTTCACATTCTCCCGTACAACGCGGCTGCTATTCCTCCTTTCATGCAGAATCTTAAGGTCCTAGCTCATGTCCAAGGCACCAAAGCCAGCTAAAAAGTCAATAATCGATACCTAAAACTTGAATTGTACTACTTCTTACTGGCTATTACATCATCATAGAAGCTTCATCTGTGTTCTACTATGGTGCTTTTAGTGTCTCAACATACCGCAGCACGCGACATAGCTTTGCAGACGATACGTACAACCGTTTCAGAGAGAAGAGCGGCCAATGTGACGATCAGGCTTTAAGTCGATTCGATATCAAATGACGAAAACGGACGGATTTCTCAGGTTTTTACTACATATGAACACCTTTCACATTCTCCGGTGCAACTCGGCTGCTAGTCCTCCTTTCATGCAGAATCTTAAGGTCCTAGCTCATGCCCAAGGCACCAAAGCCAGCTAAAAAGTCAATAATCGATACCTAAAACTTGAATTGTACTACTTCTTATTGTCTATTACATCAACTTAGAAGCTTCATCTGTGTTCTACTATGTTGATTTAAGTGTCTCCGCATACCGCAGCACGCGACATAGCTTTGCAGACGATAAGTACAACCGTTTCAGAGAGAAGAGCGGCCAATGTGACGATCTGGCTTTAAGTCGATTCGATAACAAATGACGAAAACGGACGGATTTCTCAGGTTTTTACTACATATGAACACTTTTCACATTGTCTCGTGCAACTCGGCTGCTAGTCCTCCTTTAATGCAGAATCTTAAGGTCCTAGCTCATGTCCAAGGCACCAAAGCCAGCTAAAAAGTCAATAATCGATACCTAAAACTTGAATTGTACTACATCTTACTGGCTATTACATCAACTTAGAAGCTTCATCTGTGTTCTACCATGGTGCTTTTAGTGTCTCCGCACACCGCAGTACGCGACATAGCTTTGGAGACGATAAGTACAACCGTTTCAGAGAAAAGAGGGGCCAATGTGACGATCTGGCTTTAAGTCGATTCGATAACAAATGACGAAAATGGACGGATTTCTCAGGTTTTTACTACATATGAACACTTTTCACATTCTCCCGTGCAACTCGGCTGCTAGTCCTCCTTTCATGCAGAATCTTAAGGTCCTAGCTCATGTCCAAGGCACCAAAGCCAGCTAAAAAGTCAATAATCAGTACCTAAAACTTGAATTGTACTACTTATTACTGGCTATTACATCATCTTAGAAGCTTCATCTGTGTTCTACTATGGTGCTTTTAGTGTCTCCGCATACCGCAGCACGCGACAAAGCTTTCCAGACGATAAGTGCAACCGTTTCAGAGAAAAGAGCAGCCAATGTGACGTTCTGGCTTTAAGTCGATTCGATAACAAATGACGAAAACGGACGTATATCTCAGGTTCTTACTACATATGAACACATTTCACATTCTCCCGTACAACGCGGCTGCTAGTCCACCTTTCATGCAGAATCTTAAGGTCCTAGCTCATGTCCAAGGCACCAAAGCCAGCTAAAAAGTATATAATCGATACCTAAAACTTGAATTGTACTACTTCTTACTGGCTATTACAGCAACTTAGAAGCTTCATCTGTGTTCTACTATGGTGTTTTAGTGTCTCCGCATACCGCATCACACGACATAGCTTTGCAGGCGATAAGTACAACCGTTTCAGAGAGAAGAGCGGCCAATGTGACGATCTGGCTTTAAGTCGATTCGATAACAAATGACGAAAACGGACGGATTTCTCAGGTTTTTACTACATATGAACACTTTTCACATTCTCCCATCCAACGCGGCTGCTATTCCTCCTTTCATGCAGAATCTTAAGGTCCTAGCTCATGTCCAAGGCACCAAAGCCAGCTAAAAAGTCAATAATCGATACCTAAAACTTGAATTGTACTACTTCTTACTGGCTATTACATCATCATAGAAGCTTCATCTGTGTTCTACTATGGTGCTTTTAGTGTCTTAACATACCGCAGCACGCGACATAGCTTTGCAGACGATAAGTACAACCGTTTCAGAGAGAAGAGCGGCCAATGTGACGATCAGGCTTTAAGTCGATTCGATATCAAATGACGAAAACGGTCGGATTTCTCAGGTTTTTACTACATATGAACACCTTTCACATTCTCCGGTGCAACTCGGCTGCTAGTCCTCCTTTCATGCAGAATCTTAAGGTCCTAGCTCATGCCCAAGGCACCAAAGCCAGCTAAAAAGTCAATAATCCATACCTAAAACTTGAATTGTACTACTTCTTATTGTCTATTACATCAACTTAGAAGCTTCATCTGTGTTCTACTATGTTGATTTAAGTGTCTCCGCATACCGCAGCACGCGACATAGCTTTGCAGACGATAAGTACAACCGTTTCAGAGAGAAGAGCGGCCAATGTGACGATCTGGCTTTAAGTCGATTCGATAACAAATGACGAAAACGGACGGATTTCTCAGGTTTTTACTACATATGAACACTTTTCACATTCTCCCATCCAACGCGGCTGCTAGTCCTCCTTTCATGCAGAATCTTAAGGTCCTAGCTCATGTCCAAGGCATCAAAGCCAGCTAAAAAGTCAATAATCGATACCTAAAACTTGAATTGTACTACTTCTTACTGGCTATTACATCATCTTAGAAGCTTCATCTGTGTTCTACTATGGTGCTTTTAGTGTCTCCGCATACCGCAGCACGCGACAAAGCTTTCCAGACGATAAGTACAACCGTTTCAGAGAGAAGAGCAGCCAATGTGACGATCTGGCTTTAAGTCGATTCGATAACAAATGACGAAAACGGACGGATTTCTCAGGTTTTTACTACATATGAACACTTTTCACATTGTCCCGTGCAACTCGGCTGCTAGTCCTCCTTTTGATGCAGAATCTTAAAGTCCTAGCTCATGTCCAAGGCACCAAAGCCAGCTAAAAAATCAATAATCGATACCTAAAACTTGAATTGTACTACTTCTTACTGGCTATTACATCAACTTAGAAGCTTCATCTGTGTTCTACTATGGTGCTTTTAGTGTCTCCGCATACCGCAGCACGCGACATAGTTTTGAAGACGATAAGTACAACCGTTTCAGAGAGAAGAGTGGCCAATGTGACGATCTGGCTTTAAGTCGATTCGATAACAAATGACGAAAACGGACGGATTTCTCAGGTTTTTACTACATATGAATACTTTTCACATTCTCCCGTGCAACTCGGCTGCTAGTCCTCCTTTAATGCAGAATCTTAAGGTCCTAGCTCATGTCCAAGGCACCAAAGCCAGCTAAAAAGTCAATAATCGATAACTAAAACTTGAATTGTACTACTTCTTACTGGCTATTACAGCAACTTAGAAGCTTCATCTGTGTTCCACTATGGTGTTTTAGTGTCTCCGCATACCGCATCACGCGACATAGCTTTGCAGGCGATAAGTACAACCGTTTCAGAGAGAAGAGCGGCCAATGTGACGATCTGGCTTTAAGTCGATTCGATAACAAATGACGAAAACGGACGGATTTCTCAGGTTTTTACTACATATGAACACTTTTCACATTCTCCCATCCAACGCGGCTGCTATTCCTCCTTTCATGCAGAATCTTAAGGTCCTAGCTCATGTCCAAGGCACCAAAGCCAGCTAAAAATTCAATAATCGATACCTAAAACTTGAATTGTACTACTTCTTACTGGCTATTACATCATCATAGAAGCTTCATCTGTGTTCTACTATGGTGCTTTTAGTGTCTTAACATACCGCAGCACGCGACATAGCTTTGCAGACGATAAGTACAACCGTTTCAGAGAGAAGAGCGGCCAATGTGACGATCAGGCTTTAAGTCGATTCGATATCAAATGACGAAAACGGTCGGATTTCTCAGGTTTTTACTTCATATGAAAACCTTTCACATTCTCCTGTGGAACTCGGCTGCTAGTCCTCCTTTCATGCAGAATCTTAAGGTCCTAGCTCATGCCCAAGGCACCAAAGCCAGCTAAAAAGTCAATAATCCATACCTAAAACTTGAATTGTACTACTTCTTATTGTCTATTACATCAACTTAGAAGCTTCATCTGTGTTCTACTATGTTGATTTAAGTGTCTCCGCATACCGCAGCACGCGACATAGCTTTGCAGACGATAAGTACAACCGTTTCAGAGAGAAGAGCGGCCAATGTGACGATCTTGCTTTAAGTCGATTCGATAACAAATGACGAAAACGGACGGATTTCTCAGGTTTTTACTACATATGAACACTTTTCACATTCTCCCATCCAACGCGGCTGCTAGTCCTCCTTTCATGCAGAATCTTAAGGTCCTAGCTCATGTCCAAGGCATCAAAGCCAGCTAAAAAGTCAATAATCGATACCTAAAACTTGAATTGTACTACTTCTTACTGGCTATTACATCAACTTAGAAGCTTCATCTGTGTTCTACTATGGTGCTTTTAGAGTCTCCGCATACCGCAGCACGCGACATAGCTTTGCAGACGATAAGTACAACCGTTTCAGAGAGAAGAGCAGCCAATGTGACGATCTGGCTTTAAGTCGATTCGATAACAAATGACGAAAACGGACGGATTTCTCAGGTTTTTACTACATATGAACACTTTTCACATTCTCCCGTGCAACTCGGCTGCTAGTCCTCCTTTCATGCAGAATCTTAAGGTCCTAGCTCATGCCCAAGGCACCAAAGCCAGCTAAAAAGTCAATAATCGATACCTAAAACTTGAATTGTACTACTTCTTACTGGCTATTACATCATCTTAGAAGCTTCATCTGTGTTCTACTATGGTGCTTTTAGTGTCTCCGCATACCGCAGCACGCGACAAAGCTTTCCAGACGATAAGTACAACCGTTTCAGAGAGAAGAGCAGCCAATGTGACGATCTGGCTTTAAGTCGATTCGATAACAAATGACGAAAACGGACGGATTTCTCAGGTTTTTACTACATATGAACACTTTTCACATTGTCTCGTGCAACTCGGCTGCTAGTCCTCTTTTAATGCAGAATCTTAAGGTCCTAGCTCATGTCCAAGGCACCAAAGCCAGCTAAAAAGTCAATAATCGATACCTAAAACTTGAATTGTACTACATCTTACTGGCTATTACATCAACTTAGAAGCTTCATCTGTGTTCTACCATGGTGCTTTTAGTGTCTCCGCACACCGCAGTACGCGACATAGCTTTGCAGACGATAAGTACAACCGTTTCAGAGAAAAGAGGGGCCAATGTGACGATCTGGCTTTAAGTCGATTCGATAACAAATGACGAAAATGGACGGATTTCTCAGGTTTTTACTACATATGAACACTTTTCACATTCTCCCGTGCAACTCGGCTGCTAGTCCTCCTTTCATGCAGAATCTTAAGGTCCTAGCTCATGTCCAAGGCACCAAAGCCAGCTAAAAAGTCAATAATCAGTACCTAAAACTTGAATTGTACTACTTATTACTGGCTATTACATCATCTTAGAAGCTTCATCTGTGTTCTACTATGGTGCTTTTAGTGTCTCCGCATACCGCAGCACGCGACAAAGCTTTCCAGACGATAAGTGCAACCGTTTCAGAGAGAAGAGCAGCCAATGTGACGATCTGGCTTTAAGTCGATTCGATAACAAATGACGAAAACGGACGTATATCTCAGGTTCTTACTACATATGAACACATTTCACATTCTCCCGTACAACGCTGCTGCTAGTCCACCTTTCATGCAGAATCTTAAGGTCCTAGCTCATGTCCAAGGCACCAAAGCCAGCAAAAAAGTATATAATCGATACCTAAAACTTGAATTGTACTACTTCTTACTGGCTATTACAGCAACTTAGAAGCTTCATCTGTGTTCTACTATGGTGTTTTAGTGTCTCCGCATACCGCATCACGCGACATAGCTTTGCAGGCGATAAGTACAACCGTTTCAGAGAGAAGAGCGGCCAATGTGACGATCTGGCTTTAAGTCGATTCTATAACAAATGACGAAAACGGACGGATTTCTCAGGTTTTTACTACATATGAACACTTTTCACATTCTCCCATCCAACGCGGCTGCTATTCCTCCTTTCATGCAGAATCTTAAGGTCCTAGCTCATGTCCAAGGCACCAAAGCCAGCTAAAAAGTCAATAATCGATACCTAAAACTTGAATTGTACTACTTCTTACTGGCTATTACATCATCATAGAAGCTTCATCTGTGTTCTACTATGGTGCTTTTAGTGTCTCAACATACCGCAGCACGCGACATAGCTTTGCAGACGATAAGTACAACCGTTTCAGAGAGAAGAACGGCCAATGTGACGATCAGGCTTTAAGTCGATTCGATATCAAATGACGAAAACGGACGGATTTCTCAGGTTTTTACTACATATGAACACCTTTCACATTCTCCGGTGCAACTCGGCTGCTAGTCCTCCTTTCATGCAGAATCTTAAGGTCCTAGCTCATGCCCAAGGCACCAAAGCCAGCTAAAAAGTCAATAATCCATACCTAAAACTTGAATTGTACTACTTCTTATTGTCTATTACATCAACTTAGAAGCTTCATCTGTGTTCTACTATGTTGATTTAAGTGTCTCCGCATACCGCAGCACGCGACATAGCTTTGCAGACGATAAGTACAACCGTTTCAGAGAGAAGAGCGGCCAATGTGACGATCTGGCTTTAAGTCGATTCGATAACAAATGACGAAAACGGACGGATTTCTCAGGTTTTTACTACATATGAACACCTTTCACATTCTCCCGTGCAACTCGGCTGCTAGTCCTCCTTTCATGCAGAATCTTAAGGTCCTAGCTCATGTCCAAGGCATCAAAGCCAGCTAAAAAGTCAATAATCGATACCTAAAACTTGAATTGTACTACTTCTTACTGGCTATTACATCATCTTAGAAGCTTCATCTGTGTTCTACTATGGTGCTTTTAGTGTCTCCGCATACCGCAGCACGCGACAAAGCTTTCCAGACGATAAGTACAACCGTTTCTGAGAGAAGAGCAGCCAATGTGACGATCTGGCTTTAAGTCGATTCGATAACAAATGACGAAAACGGACGGATTTCTCAGGTTTTTACTACATATGAACACTTTTCACATTGTCCCGTGCAACTCGGCTGCTAGTCCTCCTTTTGATGCAGAATCTTAAAGTCCTAGCTCATGTCCAAGGCACCAAAGCCAGCTAAAAAATCAATAATCGATACCTAAAACTTGAATTGTACTACTTCTTACTGGCTATTACATCAACTTAGAAGCTTCATCTGTGTTCTACTATGGTGCTTTTAGTGTCTCCGCATACCGCAGCACGCGACATAGTTTTGAAGACGATAAGTACAACCGTTTCAGAGAGAAGAGTGGCCAATGTGACGATCTGGCTTTAAGTCGATTCGATAACAAATGACGAAAACGGACGGATTTCTCAGGTTTTTACTACATATGAATACTTTTCACATTCTCCCGTGCAACTCGGCTGCTAGTCCTCCTTTAATGCAGAATCTTAAGGTCCTAGCTCATGTCCAAGGCACCAAAGCCAGCTAAAAAGTCAATAATCGATACCTAAAACTTGAATTGTACTACTTCTTACTGGCTATTACATCAACTTAGAAGCTTCATCTGTGTTCTACTATGGTGCTTTTAGAGTCTCCGCATACCGCAGCACGCGACATAGCTTTGCAGACGATAAGTACAACCGTTTCAGAGAGAAGAGCAGCCAATGTGACGATCTGGCTTTAAGTCGATTCGATAACAAATGACGTAAACGGACGGATTTCTCAGGTTTTTACTACATATGAACACTTTTCACATTCTCCCGTGCAACTCGGCTGCTAGTCCTCCTTTCATGCAGAATCATAAGGTCCTAGCTCATGCCCAAGGCACCAAAGCCAGCTAAAAAGTCAATAATCCATACCTAAAACTTGAATTGTACTACTTCTTATTGTCTATTACATCAACTTAGAAGCTTCATCTGTGTTCTACTATGGTGCATTTAGAGTCTCCGCATACCGCAGCACGCGACATAGCTTTGCAGACGATAAGTACAACCGTTTCAGAGAGAAGAGCGGCCAATGTGACGATCTGGCTTTAAGTCGATTCGATAACAAATGACGAAAACGGACGGATTTCTCAGGTTTTTACTACATATGAACACTTTTCACATTCTCCCGTGCAACTCGGCTGCTAGTCCTCCTTTCATACAGAATCTTAAGGTCCTAGCTCATGTCCAATGAACCAAAGCCAGCTAAAAAGTATATAATCGATACCTAAAACTTGAATTGTACTACTTCTTACTGGCTATTACATCATCATAGAAGCTTCATCTGTGTTCTACTATGGTGCTTTTAGTGTCTCCGCATACCGCAGCACGCGACATCGCTTTGCAGACGATAAGTACAACCGTTTCAGAGAGAAGAGCGGCCAATGTGACGATCTGGCTTTAAGTCGATTCGATAACAAATGACGAAAATGGACGGATTTCTCAGGTCTTTACTACATATGAACACTTTTCACATTCTCCCGTGCAACTCGGCTGCTAGTCCTCCTTTCATGCAGAATCTTAAGGTCCTAGCTCATGTCCAAGGCACCAAAGCCAGCTAAAAAGTCAATAATCAGTACCTAAAACTTGAATTGTACTACTTCTTACTGGCTATTACATCATCTTAGAAGCTTCATCTGTGTTCTACTATGGTGCTTTTAGTGTCTCCGCATACCGCAGCACGCGACAAAGCTTTCCAGACGATAAGTGCAACCGTTTCAGAGAGAAGAGCAGCCAATGTGACGATCTGGCTTTAAGTCGATTCGATAACAAATGACGAAAACGGACGTATATCTCAGGTTCTTACTACATATGAACACATTTCACATTCTCCCGTACAACGCTGCTGCTAGTCCACCTTTCATGCAGAATCTTAAGGTCCTAGCTCATGTCCAAGGCACCAAAGCCAGCTAAAAAGTATATAATCGATACCTAAAACTTGAATTGTACTACTTCTTACTGGCTATTACAGCAACTTAGAAGCTTCACCTGTGTTCTACTATGGTGTTTTAGTGTCTCCGCATACCGCATCACGCGACATAGCTTTGCAGGCGATAAGTACAACCGTTTCAGAGAGAAGAGCGGCCAATGTGACGATCTGGCTTTAAGTCGATTCGATAACAAATGACGAAAACGGACGGATTTCTCAGGTTTTTACTACATATGAACACTTTTCACATTCTCCCATCCAACGCGGCTGCTATTCCTCCTTTCATGCTGAATCTTAAGGTCCTAGCTCATGTCCAAGGCACCAAAGCCAGCTAAAAAGTCAATAATCGATACCTAAAACTTGAATTGTACTACTTCTTACTGGCTATTACATCATCATAGAAGCTTCATCTGTGTTCTACTATGGTGCTTTTAGTGTCTCAACATACCGCAGCACGCGACATAGCTTTGCAGACGATAAGTACAACCGTTTCAGAGAGAAGAGCGGCCAATGTGACGATCAGGCTTTAAGTCGATTCGATAACAAATGACGAAAACGGACGGATTTCTCAGGTTTTTACTACATATGAACACCTTTTACATTCTCCGGTGCAACTCGGCTGCTAGTCCTCCTTTCATGCAGAATCTTAAGGTCCTAGCTCATGCCCAAGGCACCAAAGCCAGCTAAAAAGTCAATAATCCATACCTAAAACTTGAATTGTACTACTTCTTATTGTCTATTACATCAACTTAGAAGCTTCATCTGTGTTCTACTATGTTGATTTAAGTGTCTCCGCATACCGCAGCACGCGACATAGCTTTGCAGACGATAAGTACAACCGTTTCAGAGAGAAGAGCGGCCAATGTGACGATCTGGCTTTAAGTCGATTCGATAACAAATGACGAAAACGGACGGATTTCTCAGGTTTTTACTACATATGAACACTTTTCACATTCTCCCATCCAACGCGGCTGCTAGTCCTCCTTTCATGCAGAATCTTAAGGTCCTAGCTCATGTCCAATGCACCAAAGCCAGCTAAAAAGTCAATAATCGATACCTAAAACTGGAATTGTACTACTTCTTACTGGCTATCACATCAACTTAGAAGCTTCATCTGTGTTCTACTATGGTGCTTTTAGTGTCTCCGCATACCGCAGCACGCGACAAAGCTTTCCAGACGATAAGTACAACCGTTTCAGAGAGAAGAGCAGCCAATGTGACGATCTGGCTTTAAGTCGATTCGATAACAAATGACGAAAACGGACGGATTTCTCAGGTTTTTACTACATATGAACACTTTTCACATTCTCACGTGCAACGCGGCTGCTAGTCCTCCTTTCATGCAGAATCTTAAGGTCCTAGCTCATGTCCAAGGCACCAAAGCCAGCTAAAAAGTCAATAATCAGTACCTAAAACTTGAATTGTACTACTTCTTACTGGCTATTACATCATCTTAGAAGCTTCATCTGTGTTCTACTATGGTGCTTTTAGTGTCTCCGCATACCGCAGCACGCTCAAAGCTTTCCAGACGATAAGTGCAACCGTTTCAGAGAGAAGAGCAGCCAATGTGACGATCTGGCTTTAAGTCGATTCGATAACAAATGACGAAAACCGACGTATATCTCAGGTTTTTACTACATATGAACACATTTCACATTCTCCCGTACAACGCGGCTGCTAGTCCTCCTCTCATGCAGAATCCTAAGGTCCTAGCTCATGTCCAAGGCACCAAAGCCAGCTAAAAAGTATATAATCGATACCTAAAACTTGAATTGTACTACTTCTTACTGGCTATTACATCATCATAGAAGCTTCATCTGTGTTCTACTATGGTGCTTTTAGTGTCTCCGCATACCGCAGCACGCGACATAGCTTTGCAGACGATAAGTACAACCGTTTCAGAGAGAAGAGCGGCCAATGTGACGATCTGGCTTTAAGTCGATTCGATAACAAATGACGAAAACGGACGGATTTCTCAGGTTTTTACTACATATGAACACCTTTCACATTCTCCCGTGCAACTCGGCTGCTAGTCCTCCTTTCATGCAGAATCTTAAGGTCCTAGCTCATTCCCAAGGCACCAAAGCCAGCTAAAAAGTCAATAATCCATACCTAAAACTTGATTTGTACTACTTCTTATTGTCTATTACATCAACTTAGAAGCTTCATCAGTGTTCTACTATGTTGATTTTAGTGTCTCCGCGTACCGCAGCACGCGACATAGCTTTGCAGACGATAAGTACAACCGTTTCAGAGAGAAGAGCGGCCAATGTGACGATCTGGCTTTAAGTCGATTCGATAACAAATGACGAAAACGGACGGATTTCTCAGGTTTTTACTACATATGAACACTTTTCACATTCTCCCATCCAACGCGGCTGCTAGTCCTCCTTTCATGCAGAATCTTAAGGTCCTAGCTCATGTCCAAGGCATCAAAGCCAGCTAAAAAGTCAATAATCGATACCTAAAACTTGAATTGTACTACTTCTTACTGGCTATTACATCATCTTAGAAGCTTCATCTGTGTTCTACTATGGTGCTTTTAGTGTCTCCGCATACCGCAGCACGCGACAAAGCTTTCCAGACGATAAGTACAACCGTTTCAGACAGAAGAGCAGCCAATGTGACGATCTGGCTTTAAGTCGATTCGATAACAAATGACGAAAACGGACGGATTTCTCAGGTTTTTACTACATATGAACACTTTTCACATTGTCCCGTGCAACTCGGCTGCTAGTCCTCCTTTTGATGCAGAATCTTAAAGTCCTAGCTCATGTCCAAGGCACCAAAGCCAGCTAAAAAATCAATAATCGATACCTAAAACTTGAATTGTACTACTTCTTACTGGCTATTACATCAACTTAGAACCTTGATCTGTGTTCTACTATGGTGCTTTTAGTGTCTCCGCATACCGCAGCACGCGACATAGTTTTGAAGACGATAAGTACAACCGTTTCAGAGAGAAGAGTGGCCAATGTGACGATCTGGCTTTAAGTCGATTCGATAACAAATGACGAAAACGGACGGATTTCTCAGGTTTTTACTACATATGAATACTTTTCACATTCTCCCGTGCAACTCGGCTGCTAGTCCTCCTTTCATGCAGAATCTTAAGGTCCTAGCTCATGTCCAAGGCACCAAAGCCAGCTAAAAAGTCAATAATCGATACCTAAAACTTGAATTGTACTACTTCTTACTGGCTATTACATCAACTTAGAAGCTTCATCTGTGTTCTACTATGGTGTTTTTAGAGTCTCCGCATACCGCAGCACGCGACATAGCTTTGCAGACGATAAGTACAACCGTTTCAGAGAGAAGAGCGGCCAATGTGACGATCTGGCTTTAAGACGATTCGATAACAAATGACGAAAACGGACGGATTTCTCAGGTTTTTACTACATATGAACACCTTTCACATTCTCCCGTGCAACTCGGCTGCTAGTCCTCCTTTAATGCAGAATCTTAAGGTCCTAGCCCATGCCCAAGGCACCAAAGCCAGCTAAAAAGTCAATAATCGATACCTAAAACTTGAATTGTACTACTTCTTACTGGCTATTACATCATCTTAGAAGCTTCATCTGTGTTCTACTATGGTGCTTTTAGTGTCTCCGCATACCGCAGCACGCGACAAAGCTTTCCAGACGATGAGTACAACCGTTTCAGAGAGAAGAGCAGCCAATGTGACGAACTGGCTTTAAGTCGATTCGATAACAAATGACGAAAACGGACGGATTTCTCAGGTTTTTACTACATATGAACACTTTTCACATTGTCCCGTGCAACTCGGCTGCTAGTCCTCCTTTTGATGCAGAATCGTAAGGTCCTAGCTCATGTCCAAGGCACCAAAGCCAGCTAAAAAATCAATAATCGATACCTAAAACTTGAATTGTACTACATCTTACTGGCTATTACATCATCTTAGAAGCTTCATCTGTGTTCTACTATGGTGCTTTTAGTGTCTCCGCATACCGCAGCACGCGACAAAGCTTTCCAGACGATAAGTACAACCGTTTCAGAGAGAAGAGCGGCCAATGTGACGATCTGGCTTTAAGTCGATTCGATAACAAATGACGAAAACGGAAGGATTTCTCAGGTTTTTACTACATATGAATACTTTTCACATTGTCCCGTGCAACTCGGCTGCTAGTCCTCCTTTTGATGCAGAATCTTAAGGTCCTAGCTCATGTCCAAGGCACCAAAGCCAGCTAAAAAGTCAATAATCGATACCTAAAACTTGAATTGTACGACTTCTTACTGGCTATTACATCATCTTAGAAGCTTCATCTGTGTTCTACTATGGTGCTTTTAGTGTCTCCGCATACCGCAGCACGCTCAAAGCTTTCCAGACGATAAGTGCAACCGTTTCAGAGAGAAGAGCAGCCAATGTGACGATCTGGCTTTAAGTGGATTCGATAACAAATGACGAAAACGGACTTATATCTCAGGTTTTTACTACATATGAACACATGTCACATTCTCCCGTACAACGCGGCTGCTAGTCCTCCTTTCATGCAGAATCTTAAGGTCCTAGCTCATGTCCAAGGCACCAAAGCCAGCTAAAAAGTCAATAATCGATACCTAAAACTTGAATTGTACTACTTCTTACTGGCTATTACATCAACTTAGAAGCTTCATCTGTGTTCTACTATGGTACTTTTAGAGTCTCCGCATACCGCAGCACGCGACATAGCTTTGCAGACGATAAGTACAACCGTTTCAGAGAGAAGAGCGGCCAATGTGACGATCTGGCTTTAAGTCGATTCGATAACAAATGACGAAAACGGACGGATTTCTCAGGTTTTTACTACATATGAACACTTTTCACATTCTCCCGTGCAACTCGGCTGCTAGTCCTCCTTTCATGCAGAATCTTAAGGTCCTAGCTCATGTCCAAGGCACCAAAGCCAGCTAAAAAGTATATAATCGATACCTAAAACTTGAATTGTACTACTTCTTACTGGCTATTACATCATCATAGAAGCTTCATCTGTGTTCTACTATGGTGCTTTTAGTGCCTCCGCATACCGCAGCACGCTACATAGCTTTGCAGACGATAAGTACAACCGTTTCAGAGAGAAGAGCGGCCAATGTGACGATCTGGCTTTAAGTCGATTCGATAACAAATGATGAAAACGGACGGATTTCTCAGGTTTTTACTCCATATAAACACTTTTCACATTCTCCCCTACAACTCGGCTGCTAGTCCTCCTTTCATGCAGAATCTTAAGGTCCTAGCTCATGTCCAAGGCACCAAAGCCAGCTAAAAAGTCAATAATCGATACCTAAAACTTGAATTGTACTACTTCTTACTGGCTATTACATCATCTTAGAAGCTTCATCTGTGTTCTACTATGGTGCTTTTAGTGTCTCCGCATACCGCAGCACGCGACATAGCTTTGAAGACGATAAGTACAACCGTTTCAGAGAGAAGAGCGGCCAATGTGACGATCTGGCTTTAAGTCGATTCGATAACAAATGACGAAAACGGACGGATTTCTCAGGTTTTTACTACATATGAATACTTTTCACATTCTCCCTTGCAATTCGGCTGCTAGTCCACCTTTAATGCAGAATCTTAAGGTCCTAGCTCATGTCTCAGGCACCAATGCCAGCTAAAAAGTCAATAATCGATACCTAAAACTTGAATTGTACTACTTCTTACTGGCTATTACATCAACTTAGAAGCTTCATCTGTGTTCTACTATGGTGCTTTTAGAGTCTCCGCATACCGCAGCACGCGACATAGCTTTGCAGACGATAAGTACAACCGTTTCAGAGAGAAGAGCGGCCAATGTGACGATCTGGCTTTAAGTCGATTCGATAACAAATGACGAAAACGGACGGATTTCTCAGGTTTTTACTACATATGAACACTTTTCACATTCTCCCGTGCAACTCGGCTGCTAGTGCTCCTTTCATGCAGAATCTTAAGGTCCTAGCTCATGTCCAAGGCACCAAAGCCAGCTAAAAAGTATATAATCGATACCTAAAACTTGAATTGTACTACTTCTTACTGGCTATTACATCAACTTAGAAGCTTCATCTGTGTTCTACTATGGTGCTTTTAGTGTCTCCGCATACCGCATCACGCGACATAGCTTTCCAGACGATAAGTACAACCGCTTCAGAGAGAAGAGCGGCCAATGTGACGATCTGGCTTTAAGTGGATTCGATAACAAATGACGAAAACGGACGGATTTCTCAGGTTTTTACTACATATGAACACTTTTCACATTCTCCCGTGCAACTCGGCTGCTCGTCCTCCTTTCATGCTGAATCTTAAGGTCCTAGCTCATGTCCAAGGCACCAAAGCCAGCTAAAAAGTCAATAATCAGTACCTAAAACTTGAATTGTACTACTTCCTACTGGCTATTACATCGACTTAGAAGCTTCATCTGTGTTCTACTATGGTGATTTTATTGTCTCCGCATAACGCAGCACGCGACATAGCTTTGAAGACGATAAGTACAACCGTTTCATAGAGAAGAGCGGCCAATGTGACGATCGGGCTTTAAGTCGATTCGATAACAAATGACGAAAACGGACGGATTTCTCAGGTTTTTACTACATATGAACACATTTCACATTCTCCCGTGCGACGCGGCTGCTAGTCCTCCTTTCATGCAGAATCTTAAGGTCCTAGCTCATGTCCAAGGCACCAAAGCCAGGTAAAAAGTCAATAATCGATACCTAAAACTTGAACTGTACTACTTCTTACTGGTTATTACTTCAACTTAGAAGCTTCATCTGTGTTCTACTACGGTGC
The DNA here is from genome assembly GCF_023897955.1 of Schistocerca gregaria. Classification (NCBI taxonomy): domain Eukaryota; kingdom Metazoa; phylum Arthropoda; class Insecta; order Orthoptera; family Acrididae; genus Schistocerca; species Schistocerca gregaria. Next base: position 9,659,177 of record NW_026061795.1, read on the forward strand.
TTTTAGTTTCTCCGCATACCGCAGCACGCGACATAGTTTTGCAGACGATAAGTACAACCGTTTCAGACAGAAGAGCGGCCAATGTGACGATCTGGCTTTAAGTCGATTCGATAACAAATGACGAAAACGGACGGATTTCTCAGGTTTTTACTACATATGAACACTTTTCACATTCTCCCGTGCAACTCGGCTGCTAGTCCTCCTTTCATGCAGAATCTTAAGGTCCTAGCTCATGTCCAAGGCACCAAAGCCAGCTAAAAAGTCAATAACCGATACCTAAAACTTGAATTGTACTACTTCTTACTGGCTATTACATCAACTTAGAAGCTTCATCTGTGTTCTACTATGGTGCTTTTAGTGTCTCCGCATACCGCATCACGCGACATAGCTTTGCAGACGATAAGTACAACCGTTTCAGAGAGAAGAGCGGCCAAGGTGACGATCTGGCTTTAAGTCGATTCGATAACAAAAGACGAAAACGGACGGATTTCTCAGGTTTTTACTACATATGAACACTTTTCACATTCTCCTATCCAACGCGGCTGCTAGTCCTCCTTTCATGCAGAATCGTAAGGTCCTAGCTCATGTCCAAGGCACCAAAGCCAGCTAAAAAGTCAATAATCGATACCTAAAACTTGAATTGTACTACTTCTTACTGGCTATTACATCATCATAGAAGCTTCATCTGTGTTCTACTATGGTGCTTTTAGTGTCTCCGCATACCGCAGCACGCGACATAGCTTTGCAGACGATAAGTACAACCGTTTCAGAGAGAAGAGCGGCCAATGTGACGATCTGGCTTTAAGTCGATTCGATAACAAATGACGAAAACGGACGGATTTCTCAGGTTTTTACTACATATGAACACTTTTCACATTCTCCCGTGCAACTCGGCTGCTCGTCCTCCTTTCATGCTGAATCTTAAGGTCCTAGCTCATGTCCAAGGCACCAAAGCCAGCTAAAAAGTCAATAATCAGTACCTAAAACTTGAATTGTACTACTTCCTACTGGCTATTACATCGACTTAGAAGCTTCATCTGTGTTCTACTATGGTGATTTTATTGTCTCCGCATAACGCAGCACGCGACATAGCTTTGAAGACGATAAGTACAACCGTTTCAGAGAGAAGAGCTGCCAATGTGACGATCGGGCTTTAAGTCGATTCGATAACAAATGACGAAAACGGACGGATTTCTCAGGTTTCTACTACATATGAACACATTTCACATTCTTCCGTGCGACGCGGCTGCTAGTCCTCCTTTCATGCAGAATCTTAAGGTCCTAGCTCATGTCCAAGGCACCAAAGCCAGCTAAAAAGTCAATAATCGATACCTAAAACTTGAACTGTACTACTTCTTACTGGTTATTACTTCAACTTAGAAGCTTCATCTGTGTTCTACTACGGTGCTTTTAGTTTCTCCGCATACCGCAGCACGCGACATAGTTTTGCAGACGATAAGTACAACCGTTTCAGACAAAAGAGCGGCCAATGTGACGATCGGGCTTTAAGTCGATTCGATAACAAATGACGAAAACGGACGGATTTCTCAGGTTTTTACTACATATGAACACTTTTCACATTCTCCCGTGCAACTCGGCTGCTAGTCCTCGTTTCATGCAGAATCTTAAGGTCCTAGCTCATGTCCAAGGCACCAAAGCCAGCTAAAAAGTCAATAATCGATACCTAAAACTTGAACTGTACTACTTCTTACTGGTTATTACATCAACTTAGAAGCTTCATCTGTGTTCTACTACGGTGCTTTTAGTTTCTCCGCATACCGCAGCACGCGACATAGTTTTGCAGACGATAAGTACAACCGTTTCAGACAGAAGAGCGGCCAATGTGACGATCTGGCTTTAAGTCGATTCGATAACAAATGACGAAAACGGACGGATTTCTCAGGTTTTTACTACATATGAACACTTTTCACATTGTCCCGTGCAACTCGGCTGCTAGTCCTCCTTTTGATGCAGAATCTTAACGTCCTAGCTCATGTCCAAGGCACCAAAGCCAGCTAAAAAATCAATAATCGATACCTAAAACTTGAATTGTACTACTTCTTACTGGCTATTACATCAACTTAGAAGCTTCATCTGTGTTCTACTATGGTGCTTTTAGTGTCTCCGCATACCGCAGCACGCGACATAGCTTTGAAGACGATAAGTACAACCGTTTCAGAGAGAAGAGCGGCCAATGTGACGATCTGGCTTTAAGTCGATTCGATAACAAATGACGAAAACGGAAGGATTTCTCAGGTTTTTACTACATATGAACACTTTTCACATTCTCCTATCCAACGCGGCTGCTAGTCCTCCTTTCATGCAGAATCTTAAGGTCCTAGCTCATGTCCAAGGCACCAAAGCCAGCTAAAATGTCAATAATCGATACCTAAAACTTGAATTGTACTACTTCTTACTGGCTATTACATCAACTTAGAAGCTTCATCTGTGTTCTACCATGGTGCTTTTAGTGTCTCCGCACACCGCAGCACGCGACATAGCTTTGCAGACGATAAGTACAACCGTTTCAGAGAAAAGAGGTGCCAATGTGACGATCTGGCTTTAAGTCGATTCGATAGCAAATGACGAAAACGGACGGATTTCTCAGGTTTTTACTATATATGAACACTTTTCACATTCTCCCCTGCATCTCGGCTGCTAGTCCTCCTTTCATGCAGAATCTTAAGGTCCTAGCTCATGTCCAAGGCACCAAAGCCAGCTAAAAAGTCAATAATCGATACCTAAAACTTGAATTGTACTACTTCTTACTGGCTATTACATCATCATAGAAGCTTCATCTGTGTTCTACTATGGTGCTTTTAGTGGCTCCGCATACCGCAGCACGCGACATAGCTTTGCAGACGATAAGTACAACCGTTTCAGAGAGAAGAGCGGCCAATGTGACGATCTGGCTTTAAGTCGATTCGATAACAAATGACGAAAACGGACGGATTTCTCAGGTTTTTACTACATATGAACACTTTTCACATTCTCCCGTGCAACTCGGCTGCTCGTCCTCCTTTCATGCTGAATCTTAAGGTCCTAGCTCATGTCCAAGGCACCAAAGCCAGCTAAAAAGTCAATAATCAGTACCTAAAACTTGAATTGTACTACTTCCTACTGGCTATTACATCGACTTAGAAGCTTCATCTGTGTTCTACTATGGTGATTTTATTGTCTCCGCATAACGCAGCACGCGACATAGCTTTGAAGACGATAAGTACAACCGTTTCAGAGAGAAGAGCGGCCAATGTGACGATCGGGCTTTAAGTCGATTCGATAACAAATGACGAAAACGGACGGATTTCTCAGGTTTTTACTACATATGAACACTTTTCACATTCTCCCGTGCAACTCGGCTGCTAGTCCTCCTTTCATGCAGAATCTTAAGGTCCTAGCTCATGTCCAAGGCACCAAAGCCAGCTAAAAAGTCAATAATCCATACCTAAAACTGGAATTGTACTACTTCTTACTGGCTATCACATCAACTTAGAAGCTTCATCTGTGTTCTACTATGGTGCTTTTAGTGTCTCCGCATACCGCAGCACGCGACATAGCTTTGCAGACGATAAGTACAACCGTTTCAGACAGAAGAGCGGCCAATGTGACGATCTGGCTTTAAGTCGATTCGATAACAAATGACGAAAACGGACGGATATCTCAGGTTTTTACTACATATGAACACTTTTCACATTGTCCCGTGCACCTCGGCTGTTAGTCCTCCTTTTGATGCAGAATCTTAAGGTCTTAGCTCATGTCCAAGGCACCAAAGCCAGCTAAAAAATCAATAATCGATACCTAAAACTTGAATTGTACTACTTCTTACTGGCTATTACATCAACTTAGAAGCTTCATCTGTGTTCTACTATGGTGCTTTTAGTGTCTCCGCATACCGCAGCACGCGACATAGCTTTGAAGACGATAAGTACAACCGTTTCAGAGAGAAGAGCGGCCAATGTGACGATCTGGCTTTAAGTCGATTCGATAACAAATGACGAAAACGGACGGATTTCTCAGGTTTTTACTACATATGAATACTTTTCACATTCTCCCGTGCAACTCGGCTGCTAGTCCTCCTTTAATGCAGAATCTTAAGGTCCTAGCTCATGTCCAAGGCACCAAAGCCAGCTGAAAAGTCAATAATCGATACCTAAAACTTGAATTGTACTACTTCTTACTGGCTATTACATCAACTTAGAAGCTTCATCTGTGTTCTACTATGGTGCTTTTAGTGTCTCCGCATACCGCATCACGCGACATAGCTTTGCAGGCGATAAGTACAACCGTTTCAGAGAGAAGAGCGGCCATTGTGACGATCTGGCTTTAAGTCGATTCGATAACAAATGACGAAAGCGGACGGATTTCTCAGGTTTTTACTACATATGAACACTTTTCACATTGTCCCGTGCAACTCGGCTGCTAGTCCTCCTTTTGATGCAGAATCTTAAGGTCCTAGCTCATGTCCAAGGCACCAAAGCCAGCTAAAAAGTCAATAATCGATACCTAAAACTTGAATTGTACTACTTCTTACTGGCTATTACATCATCATAGAAGCTTCATCTGTGTTCTACTATGGTGCTTTTAGTGTCTCCGCATACCGCAGCACGCGACATAGCTTTGCAGACGATAAGTACAACCGTTTCAGAGAGAAGAGCGGCCAATGTGACGATCGGGCTTTAAGTCGATTCGATAACAAATGACGAAAACGGACGGATTTCTCAGGTTTCTACTACATATGAACACATTTCACATTCTCCCGTGCGACGCGGCTGCTAGTCCTCCTTTCATGCAGAATCTTAAGGTCCTAGCTCATGTCCAAGGCACCAAAGCCAGCTAAAAAGTCAATAATCGATACCTAAAACTTGAACTGTACTACTTCTTACTGGTTATTACTTCAACTTAGAAGCATCATCTGTGTTCTACTACGGTGCTTTTAGTTTCTCCGCATACCGCAGCACGCGACATAGTTTTGCAGACGATAAGTACAACCGTTTCAGACAGAAGAGCGGCCAATGTGACGATCGGGCTTTAAGTCGATTCGATAACAAATGACGAAAACGGACGGATTTCTCAGGTTTTTACTACATATGAACACTTTTCACATTCTCCCGTGCAACTCGGCTGCTAGTCCTCCTTTCATGCAGAATCTTAAGGTCCTAGCTCATGTCCAAGGCACCAAAGCCAGCTAAAAAGTCAATAATCAGTACCTAAAACTTGAATTGTACTACTTCCTACTGGCTATTACATCGACTTAGAAGCTTCATCTGTGTTCTACTGTGGTGATTTTATTGTCTCCGCATACCGCAGCACGCGACATAGCTTTGAAGACGATAAGTACAACCGTTTCAGAGAGAAGAGCGGCGAATGTGACGATCGGGCTTTAAGTCGATTCGATAACAAATGACGAAAACGGACGGATTTCTCAGGTTTCTACTACATATGAACACATTTCACATTCTCCCGTGCAACGCGGCTGCTAGTCCTCCTTTCATGCAGAATCTTAAGGTCCTAGCTCATGTCCAAGGCACCAAAGCCAGCTAAAAAGTCAATAATCGATACCTAAAACTTGAACTGTACTACTTCTTACTGGTTATTACATCAACTTAGAAGCTTCATCTGTGTTCTACTACGGTGCTTTTAGTTTCTCCGCATACCGCAGCACGCGACATAGTTTTGCAGACGATAAGTACAACCGTTTCGGAGAGAAGAGCGGCCAATGTGACGATCTGGCTTTAAGTCGATTCGATAACAAATGACGAAAACGGACGGATTTCTCAGGTTTTTACTACATATGAACACTTTTCACATTGTCCCGTGCAACTCGGCTGCTAGTCCTCCTTTTGATGCAGAATCTTAAGGTCGTAGCTCATGTCCAAGGCACCAAAGCCAGCTAAAAAATCAATAATCGATACCTAAAACTTGAATTGTACTACTTCTTACTGGCTACTACATCAACTTAGAAGCTTCATCTGTGTTCTACTATGGTGCTTTTAGTGTCTCCGCATACCGCAGCACGCGACATAGCTTTGAAGACGATAAGTACAACCGTTTCAGAGAGAAGAGCGGCCAATGTGACGATCTGGCTTTAAGTCGATTCGATAACAAATGACGAAAACGGACGGATTTCTCAGGTTTTTACTACATATGAATACTTTTCACATTCTCCCTTGCAACTCGGCTGCTAGTCCTCCATTCATGCAGAATCTTAAGGTCCTAGCTCATGTCCAAGGAACCAAAGCCAGCTAAAAAGTCAATAATCGATACCTAATACTTGAATTGTACTACATCTTACTGGCTATTACATCAACTTAGAAGCTTCATCTGTGTTCTACTATGGTGCTTTTAGAGTCTCCGCATACCGCAGCACGCGACATAGCTTTGCAGACGATAAGTACAACCGTTTCAGAGAGAAGAGCGGCCAATGTGTCGATCTGGCTTTAAGTTGATTCGATAACAAATGACGAAAACGGACGGATTTCTCAGGTTTTTACTACATATGAACACTTTTCACATTCTCCTATCCAACGCGGCTGCTAGTCCTCCTTTCATGCAGAATCTTAAGGTCCTAGCTCATGTCCAAGGCACCAAAGCCAGCTAAAAAGTCAATAATCGATACCTAAAACTTGAACTGTACTACTTCTTACTGGTTATTACTTCAACTTAGAAGCTTCATCTGTGTTCTACTACGGTGCTTTTAGTTTCTCCGCATTCCGCAGCACGCGGCATAGTTTTGCAGACGATAAGTACAACCGTTTCAGACAGAAGAGCGGCCAATGTGACGATCTGGCTTTAAGTCGATTCGATAACAAATGACGAAAACGGACGGATTTCTCAGGTTTTTACTACATATGAACACTTTTCACATTGTCCCGTGCAACTCGGCTGCTAGTCCTCCTTTTGATGCAGAATCTTAACGTCCTAGCTCATGTCCAAGGCACCAAAGCCAGCTAAAAAATCAATAATCGATACCTAAAACTTGAATTGTACTACTTCTTACTGGCTATTACATCAACTTAGAAGCTTCATCTGTGTTCTACTATGGTGCTTTTAGTGTCTCCGCATACCGCAGCACGCGACATAGCTTTGAAGACGATAAGTACAACCGTTTCAGAGAGAAGAGCGGCCAATGTGACGATCTGGCTTTAAGTCGATTCGATAACAAATGACGAAAACGGAAGGATTTCTCAGGTTTTTACTACATATGAACACTTTTCACATTCTCCTATCCAACGCGGCTGCTAGTCTTCCTTTCATGCAGAATCTTAAGGTCCTAGCTCATGTCCAAGGCACCAAAGCCAGCTAAAATGTCAATAATCGATACCTAAAACTTGAATTGTACTACTTCTTACTGGCTATTACATCAACTTAGAAGCTTCATCTGTGTTCTACCATGGTGCTTTTAGTGTCTCCGCACACCGCAGCACGCGACATAGCTTTGCAGACGATAAGTACAACCGTTTCAGAGAAAAGAGGTGCCAATGTGACGATCTGGCTTTAAGTCGATTCGATAGCAAATGACGAAAACGGACGGATTTCTCAGGTTTTTACTATATATGAACACTTTTCACATTCTCCCCTGCATCTCGGCTGCTAGTCCTCCTTTCATGCAGAATCTTAAGGTCCTAGCTCATGTCCAAGGCACCAAAGCCAGCTAAAAAGTCAATAATCGATACCTAAAACTTGAATTGTACTACTTCTTACTGGCTATTACATCATCATAGAAGCTTCATCTGTATTCTACTATGGTGCTTTTAGTGTCTCCGCATACCGCAGCACGCGACATAGCTTTGCAGACGATAAGTACAACCGTTTCAGAGAGAAGAGCGGCCAATGTGACGATCTGGCTTTAAGTCGATTCGATAACAAATGACGAAAACGGACGGATTTCTCAGGTTTTTACTACATATGAACACTTTTCACATTCTCCCGTGCAACTCGGCTGCTCGTCCTCCTTTCATGCTGATTCTTAAGGTCCTAGCTCATGTCCAAGGCACCAAAGCCAGCTAAAAAGTCAATAATCAGTACCTAAAACTTGAATTGTACTACTTCCTACTGGCTATTACATCGACTTAGAAGCTTCATCTGTGTTCTACTATGGTGATTTTATTGTCTCCGCATAACGCAGCACGCGACATAGCTTTGAAGACGATAAGTACAACCGTTTCAGAGAGAAGAGCGGCCAATGTGACGATCGGGCTTTAAGTCGATTCGATAACAAATGACGAAAACGGACGGATTTCTCAGGTTTTTACTACATATGAACACTTTTCACATTCTCCCGTGCAACTCGGCTGCTAGTCCTCCTTTCATGCAGAATCTTAAGGTCCTAGCTCATGTCCAAGGCACCAAAGCCAGCTAAAAAGTCAATAATCCATACCTAAAACTGGAATTGTACTACTTCTTACTGGCTATCACATCAACTTAGAAGCTTCATCTGTGTTCTACTATGGTGCTTTTAGTGTCTCCGCATACCGCAGCACGCGACATAGCTTTGCAGACGATAAGTACAACCGTTTCAGACAGAAGAGCGGCCAATGTGACGATCTGGCTTTAAGTCGATTCGATAACAAATGACGAAAACGGACGGATATCTCAGGTTTTTACTACATATGAACACTTTTCACATTGTCCCGTGCACCTCGGCTGTTAGTCCCCCTTTTGATGCAGAATCTTAAGGTCTTAGCTCATGTCCAAGGCACCAAAGCCAGCTAAAAAATCAATAATCGATACCTAAAACTTGAATTGTACTACTTCTTACTGGCTATTACATCAACTTAGAAGCTTCATCTGTGTTCTACTATGGTGCTTTTAGTGTCTCCGCATACCGCAGCACGCGACATAGCTTTGCAGACGATAAGTACAACCGTTTCAGAGAGAAGAGCGGCCAATGTGACGATCGGGCTTTAAGTCGATTCGATAACAAATGACGAAAACGGACGGATTTCTCAGGTTTCTACTACATATGAACACATTTCACATTCTCCCGTGCGACGCGGCTGCTAGTCCTCCTTTCATGCAGAATCTTAAGGTCCTAGCTCATGTCCAAGGCACCAAAGCCAGCTAAAAAGTCAATAATCGATACCTAAAACTTGAACTGTACTACTTCTTACTGGTTATTACTTCAACTTAGAAGCTTCATCTGTGTTCTACTACGGTGCTTTTAGTTTCTCCGCATACCGCAGCACGCGACATAGTTTTGCAGACGATAAGTACAACCGTTTCAGACAGAAGAGCGGCCAATGTGACGATCGGGCTTTAAGTCGATTCGATAACAAATGACGAAAACGGACGGATTTCTCAGGTTTTTACTACATATGAACACTTTTCACATTCTCCCGTGCAACTCGGCTGCTAGTCCTCCTTTCATGCAGAATCTTAAGGTCCTAGCTCATGTCCAAGGCACCAAAGCCAGCTAAAAAGTCAATAATCGATACCTAAAACTTGAACTGTACTACTTCTTACTGGTTATTACATCAACTTAGAAGCTTCATCTGTGTTCTACTACGGTGCTTTTAGTTTCTCCGCATACCGCAGCACGCGACATAGTTTTGCAGACGATAAGTACAACCGTTTCAGACAGAAGAGCGGCCATGTGACGATCTGGCTTTAAGTCGATTCGATAACAAATGACGAAAACGGACGGATTTCTCAGGTTTTTACTACATATGAACACTTTTCACATTCTCCCGTGCAACTCGGCTGCTCGTCCTCCTTTCATGCTGAATCTTAAGGTCCCAGCTCATGTCCAAGGCACCAAAGCCAGCTAAAAAGTCAATAATCAGTACCTAAAACTTGAATTGTACTACTTCCTACTGGCTATTACATCGACTTAGAAGCTTCATCTGTGTTCTACTGTGGTGATTTTATTGTCTCCGCATACCGCAGCACGCGACATAGCTTTGAAGACGATAAGTACAACCGTTTCAGAGAGAAGAGCGGCCAATGTGACGATCGGGCTTTAAGTCGATTCGATAACAAATGACGAAAACTGACGGATTTCTCAGGTTTCTACTACATATGAACACATTTCACATTCTCCCGTGCAACGCGGCTGCTAGTCCTCCTTTCATGCAGAATCTTAAGGTCCTAGCTCATGTCCAAGGCACCAAAGCCAGCTAAAAAGTCAATAATCGATACCTAAAACTTGAATTGTACTACTTCTTACTGGCTATCACAACAACTTAGAAGCTTCATCTGTGTTCTACTATGGTGCTTTTAGTGTCTCCGCATACCGCAGCACGTGACATAGCTTTGCAGACGATAAGTACAACCGTTTCAGACAGAAGAGCGGCCAATGTGACGATCTGGCTTTAAGTCGATTCGATAACAAATGACGAAAACGGACGGATTTCTCAGGTTTTTACTACATATGAACACTTTTCACATTCTCCCGTGCAACTCGGCTGCTAGTCCTCCTTTTGATGCAGAATCTTAAGGTCGTAGCTAATGTCCAAGGCACCACAGCCAGCTAAAAAATCAATAATCGATACCTAAAACTTGAATTGTACTACTTCTTACTGGCTATTACATCAACTTAGAAGCTTCATCTGTGTTCTACTATGGTGCTTTTAGTGTCTCCGCATACCGCAGCACGCGACATAGATTTGAACACGATAAGTACAACCGTTTCAGAGAGAAGAGCGGCCAATGTGACGATCTGGCTTTAAGTCGATTCGATAACAAATGACGAAAACGGACGGATTTCTCAGGTTTTTACTACATATGAATACTTTTCACGTTCTCCCGTGCAACTCGGCTGCTAGTCCTCCTTTAATGCAGAATCTTAAGGTTCTAGCTCATGTCCAAGGCATCAAAGCCAGCTAAAAAGTCAATAATCGATACCTAAAACTTGAATTGGATTACTTCTTACTTCCTATTACATCAACTTAGATGCTTCATCTGTGTTCTACTATGGTGCTTTTAGTGTCTCCACATACCGCAGCACGCGACATAGCTTTGCAGACGATAAGTACAACCGTTTCAGAGAGAAGAGCTGCCAATGTGACGATCTGGCTTTAAGTCGATTCGATAACAAATGACGAAAACGGACGGATTTCTCAGGTTTTTACTACATATGAACACTTTTCACATTGTCCCGTGCAACTCGGCTGCTAGTCCTCCTTTTGATGCAGAATCTTAAGGTCCTAGCTCATGTCCAAGGCACCAAAGCCAGCTAAAAAATCAATAATCGATACCTAAAACTTGAATTGTACTACTTCTTACTGGCTACTACATCAACTTAGAAGCTTCATCTGTGTTCTACTATGGTGCTTTTAGTGTCTCCGCATACCGCAGCACGCGACATAGCTTTGAAGACGATAAGTACAACCGTTTCAGAGAGAAGAGCAGCCAATGTGACGATCTGGCTTTAAGTCGATTCGATAACAAATGACGAAAACGGACGGATTTCTCAGGTTTTTACTACATATGAATACTTTTCACATTCTCCCTTGCAACTCGGCTGCTAGTCCTCCATTCATGCAGAATCTTAAGGTCCTAGCTCTTGTCCAAGGAACCAAAGCCAGCTAAAAAGTCAATAATCGATACCTAATACTTGAATTGTACTACATCTTACTGGCTATTACATCAACTTAGAAGCTTCATCTGTGTTCTACTATGGTGCTTTTAGTGTCTCCGCATACCGCAGCACGCGACATAGCTTTGCAGACGATAAGTACAACCGTTTCAGAGAGAAGAGCGGCCAATGAGACAATCTGGCTTTAAGTCGATTCGATAACAAATGACGAAAACGGACGGATTTCTCAGGTTTTTACTACATATGAACACTTTTCACATTCTCCTATCCAACGCGGCTGCTAGTCCTCCTTTCATGCAGAATCTTAAGGTCCTAGCTCATGTCCAAGGCACCAAAGCCAGCTAAAAAGTCAATAATCGATACCTAAAACTTGAATTGTACTACTTCTTACTGGCTATTACATCATCATAGAAGCTTCATCTGTGTTCTACTATGGTGCTTTTAGTGTCTCCGCATACCGCAGGACGCGACATAGCTTTGCAGACGATAAGTACAACCGTTTCAGAGAGAAGAGGGGCTAATGTGACGATCTGGCTTTAAGTCGATTCAATAACAAATGACGAAAACGGACGGATTTCTCAGGTTTTTACTACATATGAACACTTTTCACATTCTCCCGTGCAACTCGGCTGCTAGTCCTCCTTTCATGCAGAATCTTAAGGTCCTAGCTCATGTCCAAGGCACCAAAGCCAGCTAAAAAGTCAATAATCAGTACCTAAAACTTGAATTGTACTACTTCTTACTGGCTATTACATCGACTTAGAAGCTTCATCTGTGTTCTACTATGGTGATTATATTGTCTCCGCATACCGCAGCACGCGACATAGCTTTGCAGACGATAAGTACAACCGTTTCAGAGAGAAGAGCGGCCAATGTGACGATCGGGCTTTAAGTCGATTCGATAACAAATGACGAAAACGGACGGATTTCTCAGGTTTCTACTACATATGAACACATTTCACATTCTCCCGTGCAACGCGGCTGCTAGTCCTCCTTTCATGCAGAATCTTAAGGTCCTAGCTCATGTCCAAGGCACAAAAGCCAGATAAAAAGTCAATAATCGATACCTAAAACTTGAATTGTACTACTTCTTACTGGCTATTACATCAACTTAGAAGCTTCATCTGTGTTCTACCATGGTGCTTTTAGTGTCTCCGCACACCGCAGCACGCGACATAGCTTTGCAGACGATAAGTACAACCGTTTCAGAAAAAAGAGGGGCCAATGTGACGATCTGGCTTTAAGTCGATTCGATAACAAATGACGAAAACGGACGGATTTCTCAGGTTTTTACTACATATGAACACTTTTCACATTCTCCCGTGCAACTCGGCTGCTCGTCCTCCTTTCATGCAGAATATTAAGGTCCTAGCTCATGTCCAAGGCACCAAAGCCAGCTAAAAAGTCAATAATCGATACCTAAAACTTGAACTATACTACTTCTTACTGGTTATTACATCAACTTAGAAGCTTCATCTGTGTTCAATTGTGGTGGTTTTAGTGTCTCCGCCTACCGCAGCATACGACATAGCTTTGCAGACGATAAGTACAACCGTTTCAGAGAGAAGAGCAGCCAATGTGACGATCTGGCTTTAAGTCGATTCGATAACAAATGACGAAAACGGACGGATTTCTCAGGTTTTTACTACATATGAATACTTTTCACATTCTCCCTTGCAACTCGGCTGCTAGTCCTCCATTCATGCAGAATCTTAAGGTCCTAGCTCTTGTCCAAGGAACCAAAGCCAGCTAAAAAGTCAATAATCGATACCTAATACTTGAATTGTACTACATCTTACTGGCTATTACATCAACTTAGAAGCTTCATCTGTGTTCTACTATGGTGCTTTTAGTGTCTCCGCATACCGCAGCACGCGACATAGCTTTGCAGACGATAAGTACAACCGTTTCAGAGAGAAGAGCGGCCAATGAGACAATCTGGCTTTAAGTCGATTCGATAACAAATGACGAAAACTGACGGATTTCTCAGGTTTTTACTACATATGAACACTTTTCACATTCTCCTATCCAACGCGGCTGCTAGTCCTCCTTTCATGCAGAATCTTAAGGTCCTAGCTCATGTCCAAGGCACCAAAGCCAGCTAAAAAGTCAATAATCGATACCTAAAACTTGAATTGTACTACTTCTTACTGGCTATTACATCATCATAGAAGCTTCATCTGTGTTCTACTATGGTGCTTTTAGTGTCTCCGCATACCGCAGGACGCGACATAGCTTTGCAGACGATAAGTACAACCGTTTCAGAGAGAAGAGGGGCTAATGTGACGATCTGGCTTTAAGTCGATTCAATAACAAATGACGAAAACGGACGGATTTCTCAGGTTTTTACTACATATGAACACTTTTCACATTCTCCCGTGCAACTCGGCTGCTAGTCCTCCTTTCATGCAGAATCTTAAGGTCCTAGCTCATGTCCAAGGCACCAAAGCCAGCTAAAAAGTCAATAATCAGTACCTAAAACTTGAATTGTACTACTTCTTACTGGCTATTACATCGACTTAGAAGCTTCATCTGTGTTCTACTATGGTGATTTTATTGTCTCCGCATACCGCAGCACGCGACATAGCTTTGCAGACGATAAGTACAACCGTTTCAGAGAGAAGAGCGGCCAATGTGACGATCGGGCTTTAAGTCGATTCGATAACAAATGACGAAAACGGACGGATTTCTCAGGTTTCTACTACATATGAACACATTTCACATTCTCCCGTGCAACGCGGCTGCTAGTCCTCCTTTCATGCAGAATCTTAAGGTCCTAGCTCATGTCCAAGGCACAAAAGCCAGATAAAAAGTCAATAATCGATACCTAAAACTTGAATTGTACTACTTCTTACTGGCTATTACATCAACTTAGAAGCTTCATCTGTGTTCTACCATGGTGCTTTTAGTGTCTCCGCACACCGCAGCACGCGACATAGCTTTGCAGACGATAAGTACAACCGTTTCAGAAAAAAGAGGGGCCAATGTGACGATCTGGCTTTAAGTCGATTCGATAACAAATGACGAAAACGGACGGATTTCTCAGGTTTTTACTACATATGAACACTTTTCACATTCTCCCGTGCAACTCGGCTGCTCGTCCTCCTTTCATGCAGAATATTAAGGTCCTAGCTCATGTCCAAGGCACCAAAGCCAGCTAAAAAGTCAATAATCGATACCTAAAACTTGAACTATACTACTTCTTACTGGTTATTACATCAACTTAGAAGCTTCATCTGTGTTCAATTGTGGTGGTTTTAGTGTCTCCGCCTACCGCAGCATACGACATAGCTTTGCAGACGATAAGTACAACCGTTTCAGAGAGAAGAGCGGCCAATGTGACGATCTGGCTTTAAGTTGATTCGATAACAAATGACGAAAACGGACGGATTTCTCAGGTTTTTACTACATATGAACACTTTTCACATTCTCCTATCCAACGCGGCTGCTAGTCCTCCTTTCATGCAGAATCTTAAGGTCCTAGCTCATGTCCAAGGCACCAAAGCCAGCTAAAAAGTCAATAATCGATACCTAAAACTTGTATTGTACTACATCTTACTGGCTATTACATCAACTTAGAAGCTGCATCTGTGTTCTACTATGCTGCTTTTAGTGTCTCCGCATACCGCAGCACGCGACATAGCCTTGCAGACGATAAGTACAACCGTTTCAGAGAGAAGAGCGGCCAATGTGACGATCTGGCTTTAAGTCGATTCGATAACAAATGACGAAAACGGACGGATTTCTCAGGTTTTTACTACATATGAACACTTTTCACATTCTCCCGTGCAACTCGGCTGCTCGTCCTCCTTTCATGCAGAATATTAAGGTCCTAGCTCATGTCCAAGGCACCAAAGCCAGCTAAAAAGTCAATAATCGATACCTAAAACTTGAACTATACTACTTCTTACTGGTTATTACATCAACTTAGAAGCTTCATCTGTGTTCTACTACGGTGCTTTTAGTTTCTCCGCATACCGCAGCACGCGACATAGTTTTGCAGACGATAAGTACAACCGTTTCAGACAGAAGAGCGGCCAATGTGACGTTCTGGCTTTAAGTCGATTCGATAACAAATGACGAAAACGGACGGAATTCTCAGGTTTTTACTACATATGAACACTTTTCACATTGTCCCGTGCAACTCGGCTGCTAGTCCTCCTTTTGATGCAGAATCTTAAGGTCGTAGCTCATGTCCAAGGCACCACAGCCAGCTAAAAAATCAATAAACGATACCTAAAACTTGAATTGTACTACTTCTTACTGGCTATTACATCAACTTAGAAGCTTCATCTGTGTTCTACTATGGTGCTTTTAGTGTCTCCGCATACCGCAGCACGCGACATAGCTTTGAAGACGATAAGTACAAACGTTTCAGAGAGAAGAACGGCCAATGTGACGATCTGGCTTTAAGTCGATTCGATAACAAATGACGAAAACGGACGGATTTCTCAGGTTTTTACTACATATGAATACTTTTCACATTCTCCCGTGCAATTCGGCTGCTAGTCCTCCTTTAATGCAGAATCTTAAGGTCCTAGCTCATGTCCAAGGCACGAAAGCCAGCTAAAAAGTCAATAATCGATACCTAAAACTTGAATTGTACTACTTATTACTGGCTATTACATCAACTTAGAAGCTTCATCTGTGTTCTACTATGGTGCTTTTAGTGTCTCCGCATACCTCATCACGCGACATAGCTTTGCAGGCGATAAGTACAACCGTTTCAGAGAGAAGAGCTGCCAATGTGACGATCTGGCTTTAAGTCGATTCGATATCAAATGACGAAAACGGACGGATTTCTCAGGTTTTTAATACATATGAACACTTTTCACATTGTCCCGTGCAACTCGGCTGCTAGTCCTCCTTTTGATGCAGAATCTTAAGGTCGTAGCTCATGTCCAAGGCACCACAGCCAGCTAAAAAATCAATAAACGATACCTAAAACTTGAATTGTACTACTTCTTACTGGCTATTACATCAACTTAGAAGCTTCATCTGTGTTCTACTATGGTGCTTTTAGTGTCTCCGCATACCGCAGCACGCGACATAGCTTTGAAGACGATAAGTACAAACGTTTCAGAGAGAAGAACGGCCAATGTGACGATCTGGCTTTAAGTCGATTCGATAACAAATGACGAAAACGGACGGATTTCTCAGGTTTTTACTACATATGAATACTTTTCACATTCTCCCGTGCAATTCGGCTGCTAGTCCTCCTTTAATGCAGAATCTTAAGGTCCTAGCTCATGTCCAAGGCACGAAAGCCAGCTAAAAAGTCAATAATCGATACCTAAAACTTGAATTGTACTACTTCTTACTGGCTATTACATCAACTTAGAAGCTTCATCTGTGTTCTACTATGGTGCTTTTAGTGTCTCCGCATACCTCATCACGCGACATAGCTTTGCAGGCGATAAGTACAACCGTTTCAGAGAGAAGAGCTGCCAATGTGACGATCTGGCTTTAAGTCGATTCGATATCAAATGACGAAAACGGACGGATTTCTCAGGTTTTTAATACATATGAACACTTTTCACATTCTCCCATCCAACGCGGCTGCTAGTCCTCCTTTCATGCAGAATCTTAAGGTCCTAGCTCATGTCCAAGGCACCAAAGCCAGCTAAAAAGTCAATAATCGATACCTAAAACTTGAATTGTACTACTTCTCACTGGCTATTACATCATCATAGAAGCTTCATCTGTGTTCTACTATGGTGCTTTTAGTGTCTCCGCATACCGCAGCACGCGACATAGCTTTGCAGACGATAAGTACAATCGTTTCAGAGAGAAGAGCGGCCAATGTGACGATCTGGCTTTAAGTCGATTCGATAACAAATGACGAAAACGGACGGATTTCTCAGGTTTTTACTACATATGAACACTTTTCACATTGTCCCGTGCAACTCGGCTGCTAGTCCTCATTTTGATGCAGAATATTAAGGTCCTAGCTCATGTCCAAGGCACCAAAGCCAGCTAAAAAGTCAATAATCAGTACCTAAAACTTGAATTGTACTACTTCCTACTGGCTATTACATCGACTTAGAAGCTTCATCTGTGTTCTACTATGGTGATTTTATTGTCTCCGCATACCGCAGCACGCGACATAGCTTTGAAGACGATAAGTACAACCGTTTCAGAGAGAAGAGCGGCCAATGTGACGATCGGGCTTTAAGTCGATTCGATAACAAATGACGAAAACGGACGAATTTCTCAGGTTTCTACTACATATGAACACATTTCACATTCTCCCGTGCAAAGCGGCTGCTAGTCCTCCTTTCATGCAGAATCTTAAGGTCCTAGCTCATGTCCAAGGCACCAAAGCCAGCTAAAAAGTCAATAATCGATACCTAAAACTTGAACTATACTACTTCTTACTGGTTATTACATCAACTTAGAAGCTTCATCTGTGTTCTACTACGGTGCTTTTAGTTTCTCCGCATACCGCAGCACGTGACATAGTTTTGCAGACGATAAGTACAACCGTTTCAGACAGAAGAGCGGCCAATGTGACGATCTGGCTTTAAGTCGATTCGATAACAAATGACGAAAACGGACGGAATTCTCAGGTTTTTACTACATATGAACACTTTTCACATTGTCCCGTGCAACTCGGCTGCTAGTCCTCCTTTTGATGCAGAATCTTAAGGTCGTAGCTCATGTCCAAGGCACCACAGCCAGCTAAAAAATCAATAAACGATACCTAAAACTTGAATTGTACTACTTCTTACTGGCTATTACATCAACTTAGAAGCTTCATCTGTGTTCTACTATGGTGCTTTTAGTGTCTCCGCATACCGCAGCACGCGACATAGCTTTGAAGACGATAAGTACAAACGTTTCAGAGAGAAGAACGGCCAATGTGACGATCTGGCTTTAAGTCGATTCGATAACAAATGACGAAAACGGACGGATTTCTCAGGTTTTTACTACATATGAATACTTTTCACATTCTCCCGTGCAATTCGGCTGCTAGTCCTCCTTTAATGCAGAATCTTAAGGTCCTAGCTCATGTCCAAGGCACGAAAGCCAGCTAAAAAGTCAATAATCGATACCTAAAACTTGAATTGTACTACTTCTTACTGGCTATTACATCAACTTAGAAGCTTCATCTGTGTTCTACTATGGTGCTTTTAGTGTCTCCGCATACCTCATCACGCGACATAGCTTTGCAGGCGATAAGTACAACCGTTTCAGAGAGAAGAGCTGCCAATGTGACGATCTGGCTTTAAGTCGATTCGATAACAAATGACGAAAACGGACGGATTTCTCAGGTTTTTAATACATATGAACACTTTTCACATTCTCCCATCCAACGCGGCTGCTAGTCCTCCTTTCATGCAGAATCTTAAGGTCCTAGCTCATGTCCAAGGCACCAAAGCCAGCTAAAAAGTCAATAATCGATACCTAAAACTTGAATTGTACTACTTCTCACTGGCTATTACATCATCATAGAAGCTTCATCTGTGTTCTACTATGGTGCTTTTAGTGTCTCCGCATACCGCAGCACGCGACATAGCTTTGCAGACGATAAGTACAATCGTTTCAGAGAGAAGAGCGGCCAATGTGACGATCTGGCTTTAAGTCGATTCGATAGCAAATGACGAAAACGGACGGATTTCTCAGGTTTTTACTACATATGAACACTTTTCACATTGTCCCGTGCAACTCGGCTGCTAGTCCTCATTTTGATGCAGAATCTTAAGGTCCTAGCTCATGTCCAAGGCACCAAAGCCAGCTAAAAAATCAATAATCGATACCTAAAACTTGAATTGTACTACTTCTTACTGGCTACTACATCAACTTAGAAGCTTCATCTGTGTTCTACTATGGTGCTTTTAGTGTCTCCGCATACCGCAGGACGCGACATAGCTTTGCAGACGATAAGTACAACCGTTTCAGAGAGAAGAGCGGCCAATGTGACGATCTGGCTTTAAGTCGATTCGATAACAAATGACGAAAACGGACGGATTTCTCAGGTTTTTACTACATATGAACTCTTTTCAAATTCTCCCGTGCAACTCGGCTGCTAGTCCTCCTTTCATGCAGAATCTTAAGGTCCTAGCTCATGTCCAAGGCACCAAAGCCAGCTAAAAAGTAAAAAATCAGTACCTAAAACTTGAATTGTACTACTTCTTACTGGCTATTACATCGACTTAGAAGCTTCATCTGTGTTCTACTATGGTGATTTTATTGTCTCCGCATACCGCAGCACGCGACTTAGCTTTGCAGGCGATAAGTACAACCGTTTCAGAGAAAAGAGCGGCCAATGTGACGATCGGGCTTTAAGTCGATTCGATAACAAATGACGAAAACGGACGGATTTCTCAGGTTTCTACTACATATGAACACATTTCACATTCTCCCGTGCAACGCGGCTGCTAGTCCTCCTTTCATGCAGAATCTTAAGGTCCTAGCTCATGTCCAAAGCACCAAAGCCAGCTAAAAAGTCAATAATCGATACCTAAAACTTGAATTGTACTACTTCTTACTGGCTATTACATCAACTTAGAAGCTTCATCTGTGTTCTACCATGGTGCTTTTAGTGTGTCCGCACACCTCAGCACGCGACATAGCTTTGCAGACGATAAGTACAACCGTTTCAGACAAAAGAGGGGCTAATGTGACGATCTGGCTTTAAGTCGATTCGATAACAAATGACGAAAACGGACGGATTTCTCAGGTTTTTACTACATATGAACACTTTTCACATTCTCCCGTGCAACTCGGCTGCTAATCCTCCTTTCATGCAGAACCTTAAGGTCCTAGCTCATGTCCAAGGCACCAAAGCCAGCTAAAAAGTCAATAATCAGTACCTAAATCTTGAATTGTACTACTTCTTACTGGCTATTACATCGACTTAGAAGCTTCATCTGTGTTCTACTATGGTGATTTTATTGTCTCCGTATACCGCAGCACGCGACATAGCTTTGAAGGCGATAAGTACAACCGTTTCAGAGAGAAGAGCGGCCAATGTGACGATCAGGCTTTAAGTCGATTCGATAACAAATGACGAAAACGGACGGATTTCTCAGGTTTTTACTACATATGAATACTTTTCACATTCTCCCGTGCAACTCGGCTGCTAGTCCTCCTTTAATGCAGAATCTTAAGGTCCTAGCTCATGTCCAAGGCACCAAAGCCAGCTAAAAAGTCAATAATCGATACCTAAAACTTGAATTGTACTACTTCTTACTGGCTATTACATCGTCTTAGAAGCTTCATCTGTGTTCTACTATGGTGCTTTTAGTGTCTCCGCATACCGCAGCACGCGAAAAAGCTTTCCAGACGATAAGTACAACCGTTTCAGAGAGAAGAGCAGCCAATGTGACGATCTGGCTTCAAGTCGATTCGATAACAAATGACGAAAACGGACGGATATCTCAGGTTTTTACTACATATGAACACTTTTCACATTCTCCCGTACAACGCGGCTGCTAGTCCTCCTTTCATGCAGAATCTTAAGGTCCTAGCTCATGTCCAAGGCACCAAAGCCAGCTAAAAAGTCAATAATCGATACCTAAAACTTGAATTGTACTACTTCTTACTGGCTATCACATCAACTTAGAAGCTTCATCTGTGTTCTACTATGGTGCTTTTAGTGTCTCCGCATACCGCAGCACGCGACATAGCTTTGCAGACGATAAGTACAACCGTTTCAGACAGAAGAGCGGCCAATGTGACGATCTGGTTTTAAGTCGATTCGATAACAAATGACGAAAACGGACGGATTTCTCAGGTTTTTACTACATATGAACACTTTTCACATTGTCCCGCGCAACTCGGCTGCTAGTCCTCCTTTTGATGCAGAATCTAAAGGTCGTAGCTCATGTCCAAGGCACCACAGCCAGCTAAAAAATCAATAATCGATACCTAAAACTTGAATTGTACTACTTCTTACTGGCTATTACATCAACTTAGAAGCTTCATCTGTGTTCTACTATGGTGCTTTTTGTGTCTCCGCATACCGCAGCACGCGACATAGCTTTGAAGGCGATAAGTACAACCGTTTCAGAGAGAAGAGCGGCCAATGTGACGATCTGGCTTTAAGTCGATTCGATAACAAATGACGAAAACGGACGGATTTCTCAGGTTTTTACTACATATGAATACTTTTCACATTCTCCCGTGCAACTCGGCTGCTAGTCCTCCTTTAATGCAGAATCTTAAGGTCCTAGCTCATGTCCAAGGCACCAAAGCCAGCTAAAAAGTCAATCATCGATACCGAAAACTTGAATTGTACTACTTCTTACTGGCTATTACATCAAATTAGAAGCTTCATCTGTGTTCTACTGTGGTGGTTTTAGTGTCTCCGCCTACCGCAGCATACGACATAGCTTTGCAGACGATAAGTACAACCGTTTCAGAGAGAAGAGCGGCCAATGTGTCGATCTGGCTTTAAGTCGATTCGATAACAAATGACGAAAACGGACGGATTTCTCAGGTTTTTACTACATATGAACACTTTTCACATTCTCCCGTGCAACTCGGCTGCTAGTCCTCCTTTCATGCAGAATCTTAAGGTCCTAGCTCATGTCCAAGGCACCAAAGCCAACTAAAAAGTCAATAATCGATACCTAAAACTTGAATTGTACTACTTCTTACTGGCTATTACATCAACTTAGAAGCTTCATCTGTGTTCTACTATGGTGCTTTTTGTGTCTCCGCATACCGCAGCACGCGACATAGCTTTGAAGACGATAAGTACAACCGTTTCAGAGAGAAGAGCGGCCAATGTGACGATCTGGCTTTAAGTCGATTCGATAACAAATGACGAAAACGGACGGATTTCTCAGGTTTTCACTACATATGAATACTTTTCACATTCTCCCGTGCAACTCGGCTGCTAGTCCTCCTTTAATGCAGAATCTTAAGGTCCTAGCTCATGTCCAAGGCACCAAAGCCATCTAAAAAGTCAATAATCGATACCGAAAACTTGGATTGTACTACTTCTTACTGGCTATTACATCAAATTAGAAGCTTCATCTGTGTTCTACTGTGGTGCTTTTAGTGTCTTCGCCTACCAGTATACGACATAGCTTTGCAGACGATAAGTACAACCGTTTCAGAGAGAAGAGCGGCCAATGTGTCGATCTGGCTTTAAGTCGATTCGATAACAAATGACGAAAACGGACGGATTACTCAGGTTTTTACTACATATGAACACTTTTCACATTCTCCCGTGCAACTCGGCTGCTAGTCCTCCTTTCATGCAGAATCTTAAGGTCCTAGCTCATGTCCAAGGCACCAAAGCCAGCTAAAAAGTCAATAATCGATACCTAAAACTTGAATTGTACTACTTCTTACTGGCTATTACATCAACTTAGAAGCTTCATCTGTGTTCTACTATGGTGCTTTTAGTGTCTCCGCATACCGCATCACGCGACATAGCTTTGCAGACGATAAGTACAACCGTTTCAGAGAGAAGAGCGGCCAATGTGACGATCTGGCTTTAAGTCGATTCGATAACAAATGACGAAAACGGACGGATTTCTCAGGTTTTTACTACATATGAACACTTTTCACATTCTCCCGTGCAACTCGGCTGCTATTCCTCCTTTCATGCAGAATCTTAAGGTAATAGCTCATGTCCAAGGCACCAAAGCCAGCTAAAAAGTCAATAATCAGTACCTCAAACTTGAATTGTACTACTTCTTACTGGCTATTATATCAAATTAGAAGCTTCATCTGTGTTCTACTATGGTGCTTTTAGTGTCTCCGCATACCGCAGCACGCGACATAGCTTTGTAGACGATAAGTACAACCGTTTCAGAGAGAAGAGCGGCCAATGTGACGATCTGGCTTTAAGTCGATTCGATGACAAATGACGAAAACGGACTTATTTCTAAGTTTTTTATTACATATGAACACTTTTCACATTCTTCCGTGCAACTCGGTTGCTAGTCCTCCTTTCATGCAGAATCTTAAGGTCCTAGCTCATGTCCAAGTCACCAAAGCCAGCTAAAAAGTCAATAATCGATACCTAAATTGAATTGGACTACTTCTTACTGGCTATTACATCAACTTAGATGCTTCATCCGTGTTCTACTATGGTGATTTTAGTGTCTCCACATACCGCAGCACGCGAAATAGCTTTGCAGACGATAAGTACTACCGTTTCAGAGAGAAGAGCGGCCAATGTGACGATCGGGCTTTAAGTCGATTCGATAACAAATGACGAAAACGGACGGATATCTCAGGTTTCTACTACACATGAAAACATTTCACATTCTCCCGTGCAACGCGGCTGTTAGTCCTCCTTTCATGCAGAATCTTAAGGTCCTAGCTCATGTCCAAGGCACCAAAGCCGGCTAAAAAGTCAATAATCGATACCTAAAACTTGAATTGTACTACTTCTTACTGGCTATTACATCAACTTAGAAGCTTCATCTGTGTTCTACCATGTTGCTTTTAGTGTCTCCGCACACCGCAGCACGCGACATAGCTTTGCAGACGATAAGTACAACCGTTTCAGAGAAAAGAGGGGCCAATGTGACGATCTGGCTTTAAGTCGATTCGATAACAAATGACGAAAACGGACGGATTTCTCAGGTTTTTACTACATATGAACACTTTTCACATTCTCCCGTACAACGAGGCTGCTAGTCCTCCTTTCATGCAGAATCTTAAGGTCCTAGCTCATGTCCATGGCACCAAAGCCAGCTAAAAAGTCAATAATCGATACCTAAAACTTGAATTGTACTACTTCTTACTGGCTATCACATCAACTTA
Source organism: Schistocerca gregaria (assembly GCF_023897955.1). Lineage (NCBI taxonomy): Eukaryota > Metazoa > Arthropoda > Insecta > Orthoptera > Acrididae > Schistocerca > Schistocerca gregaria. Next base: position 9,683,445 of record NW_026061795.1, read on the forward strand.
GAAGCTTCATCTGTGTTCTACTATGGTGCTTTTAGTGTCTCCGCATACCGCAGGACGCGACATAGCTTTGAAGACGATAAGTACAACCGTTTCAGAGAGAAGAGCGGCCAATGTGACGATCTGGCTTTAAGTCGATTCGATAACAAATGACGAAAACGGACGGATTTCTAAGGTTTTTACTACATATGAACACTTTTCACATTCTCCCGTGCAACTCGGCTGCTAGTCCTCCTTTCATGCAGAATCTTAAGGTCGTAGCTCATGTCCAAGGCACCAAAGCCAGCTAAAAAATCAATAATCGATACCTAAAACTTGAATTGTACTACTTCTTACTGGCTATTACATCAACTTAGAAGCTTCATCTGTGTTCTACTATGGTGCTTTTAGTGTCTCTGCATACCGCAGCACGCGACATAGCTTTGCACACGATAAGTACAACCGTTTCAGAGAGAAGAGCGGCCAATGTGACGATCTGGCTTTAAGTCGATTCGATAACAAATGACGAAAACGGACGGATTTCTCAGGTTTTTACTACATATGAACACTTTTCGCATTCTCCCGTGCATCTCGGCTGCTAGTCCTCCTTCCATACAGAATCTTAAGGTCCTAGCTCATGTCCAAGGCACCAAAGCCAGCTAAAAAGTCAATAATCGATACCTCAAACTTGAATTGTACTACTTCTTACTGGCTAATACATCATCATAGAAGCTTCATCTGTGTTCTACTATGGTGCTTTTAGTGTCTCCGCATACCGCAGCACGCAACATAGCTTTGCAGACGATAAGTACAACCGTTTTAGAGAGAAGAGCGGCCAAGTGACGATCTGGCTTTAAGGCGATTCGATAACAAATGACGAAAACGGACGGATTTCTCAGGTTTTTACTACATATGAACACTTTTCATATTGTCCCGTGCAACTCGGCTGCTAGTCCTCCTTTCATGCAGAATCTTAAGGTCCTAGCTCACGTCCAAGGCACCAAATCCATCTAAGAAGTCAATAATCGATACCTAAAACTTGAATTGTACTACTTCTTACGGGCTATCACATCAACTTAGAAGCTTACTCTGTGTTCTAGTATGGTGATTTTATTGTCTCCGCATACCGCAGCACGCGACATAGCTTTGCAGACGATAAGTACAACCGTTTCAGAGAGAAGAGCGGCCAATGTGACGATCGGGCTTTAAGTCGATTCGATAACAAATGACGAAAACGGACGGATTTCTCAGGTTTCTACTACATATGAACACATTTCACATTCTCCCATCCAACGCGGCTGCTAGTCCTCCTTTCATGCAGAATCTTAAGGTCCTAGCTCATGTACAAGGCACCTAAGACAGCTAAAAAGTCAATAATCGATACCTAAAACTTGAATTGTACTACTTCTTACTGGCTATTACATCAACTTAGAAGCTTCATTTGTGTTCTACTATGGTGCTTTTAGTGTCTCCGCATACCGCAGCACGCGACATAGCTTTGCAGACGATAAGTAGAACCGTTTCAGAGAGAAGAGCGGCCAATGTGACGATCTGGCTTTAAGTCGATTCGATAACAAATGACGAAAACGGACGGATTTCTCAGGTTTTTACTACATATGAACACTTTTCACATTCTCCCGTGCAACTCGGCTGCTAGTCCTCCTTTCATGCAGAATCTTAAGGTCCTAGCTCATGTCCAAGGCACCAAAGCCAGCTAAGAAGTCAATAATCGGTACCTAAAACTTGATTTGTACTACTTCTTACTGGCTATTACATCAACTTAGAAGCTTCATCTGTGTTCTACTATGGTGCTTTCAGTGTCTCCGCATACCGCAGCACGCGACATAGCTTTGAAGACGATAAGTACAACCGTTTCAGAGAGAAGAGCGGCCAATATGACGATCTGGCTTTAAGTCGATTCGATAACAAATGACGAAAACGGACTGATTTCTCAGGTTTTTACTACATATGAACACTTTTCACATTCTCCCGTGCAACTCGGCTGCTAGTCCTCCTTTCATGCAGAATCTTAAGGTCCTAGCTCATGTCCAAGGCACCAAAGCCAGCTAAAAAGTCAATAATCGATACCTAAAACTTGAATTGTACTACTTCTTACTGGCTATTACATCATCATAGAAGCTTCATATGTGATCTACTGTGGTGCTTTTAGTGTCTCCGCATACCGCAGCACGCGACATAGCTTTGCAGACGATAAGTACAACCGTTTCAGAGAGAAGAGCGGCCAATGTGGCAATCTGGCTTTAAGTCGATTCGATAACAAATGACGAAAACGGACGGATTTCTCAGGTTTTTACTACATATGAACACTTCTCACATTCTCCCGTGCAACTCGGCTGCTAGTCCTCCTTTCATGCAGAATCTTAAGATCCTAGCTCATGTCCAAGGCAACAAATCCATCTAAGAAGTCAATAATCGATACCTTTAACTTGAATTGTACTACATCTTACTGGCTATTACATCAACTTAGAAGCTTCATCTGTGTTCTACTATGGTGCTTTTAGTGTCTCCGCATACCGCAGCACGCGACATAGCTTTGCAGACGATAAGTACAACCGTTTCAGAGAAAAGAGGGGCCAATGTGACGATCTGGCTTTAAGTCGATTCGATAACAAATGACGAAAACGGACGGATTTCTCAGGTTTTTACTACATATGAACACTTTTCACATTCTCCCGTGCAACTCGGCTGCTACTCCTCCTTTCATCCAGAATCTTAAGGTCCAAGCTCATCTCCAAGGCACCAAAGCCAGCTAAAAAGTCAATAATCGATACCTAAAACTTGAATTGTACTACTTCTTACTGGCTATTACATCAACTTAGAAGCTTCATCTGTGTTCTAGTATGGTGCTTTTAGTGTCTCCGCATAGCGCAGCACGCGACATAGCATTGCAGACGATAAGTACAACCGTTTCTGAGTGAAGAGCGGCCAATGTGACAATCTGGCTTTAAGTCGATTCGATAACAAATGACGAAAGCGGACGGATTTCTCAGGTTTTTACTATATATGAACACTTTTCAAATTCTCCCGTGCAACTTGGCTGCTAGTCCTCCTTTCATGCAGAATATTAAGGTCCTAGCTCATGTCCAAAGCATCAAAGCCAGCTAAAAAGTCAATAATCGATACCTAAAACTTGAATTGTACTACTTCTTACTGGCTATTACATCAACTTAGAAGCTTCATATGTGTTCTACTATGGTGCTTTTAGTGTCTCCGCATACCGCAGCACGCGACATAGCTTTGCAGACGATAAGTACAACCGTTTCAGAGAGTAGAGCGGCCAATGTGACGATCTGGCTTTAAGCCGATTTGATAACAAATGACGAAAACGGACGGATTTCTCAGGTTTTTACTACATATGAACACATTTCACATTCTCCCGTACAACGCGGCTGCTAGTCCTCCTTTCATGCAGAATCTTAAGGTCCTAGCTCATGTCCAAGGCACCAAAGCCAGCTAAAAAGTCAATAATCAATGCCTAAAACTTGAATTGTACTACTTCTTACTGGCTATCACATCAACTTAGAAGCTTCATCTGTGTTGTACTATGGTGCTTTTAGTGTGTCCGCATACCGCAGCACGCGACATAGCTTTGAAGACGATAAGTACAACCGTTTCAGAGAGAAGAGCGGCCAATGTGACGATCTGGCTTTAAGTCGATTCGATAACACATGACGAAAAGGGACGGATTTCTCAGGTTTTTACTCTATTTGAACACTTTTTACATTCTCCCGTGCAGCTTTGCCGCTTGTCCTCCTTTCATGCAGAATCTTAAGGTCCTAGCTCATGTCCAAGGCACCAAAGCCAGCTAAAAAGTCAATAGTCGATACCTAAAACTTGAATTGTACTACTTCTTACTGGCTATTACATCAACTTAGAAGCTTCATCTGTGTTCTACTATGGTGCTTTTAGTGTCTCCGCATAGCGCAGCACGAGACATAGCATTGCAGACGATAAGTACAACCGTTTCAGAGAGAAGAGCGGCCAATGTGACGATCTGGCTTTAAGTCGATTCGATAACAAATGACGAAAACGGACGGATTTCTCAGGTTTTTACTACATATAAACACTTTTCACATTCTCCTGTGTAACTCGGCTGCTAGTCCTCCTTTCATGCAGAATCTTAAGGTCCTAGCTCATGTCCAAGGCACCAAAGTAAGCTAAAAAGTAAATAATCAGTAGCTAAAACTTGAATTGTACTACATCTTACTGGCTATTACATCAACTTAGAAGCTTCATCTGTGTTCTACTATGGTGCTTTTAGTGTCTCCGCATACCGCAGCCACCGACATAGCTTTGCAGACGATAAGTACAACCGTTTCGGAGAGAAGAGCGGCCAATGTGACGATCTGGCTTTAAGTCGATTCGATAACAAATGACGAAAACGGACGGATTTCTCAGGTTTTTACTACATATGAACACTTTTCACATTCTCCCGTGCAACTCGGCTGCTATTCCTCCTTTCATGCAGAATCTTAAGGTAATAGCTCATGTCCAAGGCACCAAAGCCAGCTAAAAAGTCAATAATCGATACCTAAAACTTGAATTGTACTACTTCTTACTGGCTATTACATCAACTTAGATGCTTCATCTGTGTTCTAGTATGGTGCTTTTAGTGTCTCCGCATAGCGCAGCACGCGACATAGCATTGCAGACGATAAGTACAACCGTTTCTGAGTGAAGAGCGGCCAATGTGACAATCTGGCTTTAAGTCGATTCGATAACAAATGACGAAAGCGGACGGATTTCTCAGGTTTTTACTACATATGAACACTTTTCAAATTCTCGCGTGCAACTTGGCTGCTAGTCCTCCTTTCATGCAGAATATTAAGGTCCTAGCTCATGTCCAAATCATCAAAGCCAGCTAAAAAGTCAATAATCGATACCTAAAACTTGAATTGTACTACTTCTTACTGGCTATTACATCAACTTAGAAGCTTCATATGTGTTCTACTATGGTGCTTTTAGTGTCTCCGCATACCGCAGCACGCGACATAGCTTTGCAGACGATAAGTACAACCGTTTCAGAGAGTAGAGCGGCCAATGTGACGATCTGGCTTTAAGTCGATTTGATAACAAATGACGAAAACGGACGGATTTCTTAGGTTTTTACTACATATGAACACATTTCACATTCTCCCGTACAACGCGGCTGCTAGTCCTCCTTTCATGCAGAATCTTAAGGTCCTAGCTCATGTCCAAGGCACCAAAGCCAGCTAAAAAGTCAATAATCAATGCCTAAAACTTGAATTGTACTACTTCTTACTGGCTATCACATCAACTTAGAAGCTTCATCTGTGTTGTACTATGGTGCTTTTAGTGTCTCCGCATACCGCAGCACGCGACATAGCTTTGAAGACGATAAGTACAACCGTTTCAGAGAGAAGAGCGGCCAATGTGACGATCTGGCTTTAAGTCGATTCGATAACACATGACGAAAAGGGACGGATTTCTCAGGTTTCTACTACATATGAACACATTTCACATTCTCCCATCCAACGCGGCTGCTAGTCCTCCTTTCATGCAGAATCTTAAGGTCCTAGCTCATGTCCAAGGCACCAAAGCCAGCTAAAAAGTCAATAATCGATACCTAAAACTTGAATTGTACTACTTCTTACTGGCTATTACATCAACTTAGAAGCTTCATCTGTGTTCTACTATGGTGCTTTTAGTGTCTCCGCATAGCGCAGCACGAGACATAGCATTGCAGACGATAAGTACAACCGTTCCAGAGAGAAGAGCGGCCAATGTGACGATCTGGCTTTAAGTCGATTCGATAACAAATGACGAAAACGGACGGATTTCTCAGGTTTTTACTACATATAAACACTTTTCACATTCTCCTGTGTAACTCGGCTGCTAGTCCTCCTTTCATGCAGAATCTTAAGGTCCTAGCTCATGTCCAAGGCACCAAAGTAAGCTAAAAAGTAAATAATCAGTAGCTAAAACTTGAATTGTACTACATCTTACTGGCTATTACATCAACTTAGAAGCTTCATCTGTGTTCTACTATGGTGCTTTTAGTGTCTCCGCATACCGCAGCATGCGACATAGCTTTGCAGACGATAAGTACAACCGTTTCGGAGGGAAGAGCGGCCAATGTGACGATCTGGCTTTAAGTCGATTCGATAACAAATGACGAAAACGGACGGATTTCTCAGGTTTTTACTACATATAAACACTTTTCACATTCTCCTGTGTAACTCGGCTGCTAGTCCTCCTTTCATGCAGAATCTTAAGGTCCTAGCTCATGTCCAAGGCACCAAGGCCTGCTAAAAAGTCAATAATCGATACCTAAAACTTGAATTGTACTGCTTCTTACTGGTTATTACATCAACTTAGAAGCTTCATCTGTGTTCTACTATGGTGCTTTTAGTGTCTCCGCATACCGCAGCACGCGACATAGCTCTGCACACGATAAGTACAACCGTTTCAGAGAGAAGAGCGGCCAATGTGACGATCTGGCTTTAAGTCGATTCGATAACAAATGACGAAAACGGACGGATTTCTCAGGTTTTTACTACATATGAACACTTTTCACATTCTCCCGTGCAACTCGGCTGCTATTCCTCCTTTCATGCAGAATCTTAAGGTAATAGCTCATGTCCAAGGCACCAAAGCCAGCTAAAAAGTCAATAATCAGTACCTCAAACTTGAATTGTACTACTTCTTACTGGCTATTACATCAAATTAGAAGCTTCATCTGTGTTCTACTATGGTGCTTTTAGTGTCTCCGCATACCGCAGCACGCGACATAGCTTTGTAGACGATAAGTACAACCGTTTCAGAGATAAGAGCGGCCAATGTGACGATCTGGCTTTAAGTCGATTCGATGACAAATGACGAAAACGGACTTATTTCTAAGTTTTTTATTACATATGAACACTTTTCACATTCTTCCGTGCAACTCGGTTGCTAGTCCTCCTTTCATGCAGAATCTTAAGGTCCTTGCTCATGTCCAAATTACCAAAGCCAGCTAACAAGTCAGTAATCGATACCTAAATTGAATTGGACTACTTCTTACTGGCTATTACATCAACTTAGATGCTTCATCCGTGTTCTACTATGGTGATTTTTGTGTCTCCGCATACCGCAGCACGCGAAATAGCTTTGCAGACGATAAGTACTACCGTTTCAGAGAGAAGAGCGGCCAATGTGACGATCGGGCTTTAAGTCGATTCGATAACAAATGACGAAAACGGACGGATATCTCAGGTTTCTACTACACATGAAAACATTTCACATTCTCCCGTGCAACGCGGCTGTTAGTCCTCCTTTCATGCAGAATCTTAAGGTCCTAGCTCATGTCCAAGGCACCAAAGCCAGCTAAAAAGTCAATAATCGATACCTAAAACTTGAATTGTACTACTTCTTACTGGCTATTACATCAACTTAGAAGCTTCATCTGTGTTCTACTATGGTGCTTTTAGTGTCTCCGCATACCGCAGCACGCGACATAGCTTTGCAGACGATAAGTACAACCGTTTCAGAGAGAAGAGCGGCCAATGTGACGATCTGGCTTTAAGTCGATTCGATAACAAATGACGAAAACGGACGGATTTCTCAGGTTTTTACTACATATGAACACTTTTCACATTCTCCCGTGCATCTCGGCTCCTAGTCCTCCTTCCATACAGAATCTTAAGGTCCTAGCTCATGTCCAAGGCACCAAAGCCAGCTAAAAAGTCAATAATCGATACCTCAAACTTGAATTGTACTACTTCTTACTGGCTAATACATCATCATAGAAGCTTCATCTGTGTTCTACTATGGTGCTTTTAGTGTCTCCGCATACCGCAGCACTCAACATAGCTTTGCAGACGATAAGTACAACCGTTTCAGAGAGAAGAGCGGCCAAGTGACGATCTGGCTTTAAGGCGATTCGATAAAAAATGACGAAAACGGACGGATTTCTCAGGTTTTTACTACATATGAACACTTTTCATATTGTCCCGTGCAACTCGGCTGCTAGTCCTCCTTTCATGCAGAATCTTAAGGTCCTAGCTCACGTCCAAGGCACCAAATCCATCTAAGAAGTCAATAATCGATACCTAAAACTTGAATTGTACTACTTCTTACGGGCTATCACATCAACTTAGAAGCTTACTCTGTGTTCTAGTATGGTGATTTTATTGTCTCCGCATACCGCAGCACGCGACATAGCTTTGCAGACGATAAGTACAACCGTTTCAGAGAGAAGAGCGGCCAATGTGACGATCGGGCTTTAAGTCGATTCGATAACAAATGACGAAAACGGACGGATTTCTCAGGTTTCTACTACATATGAACACATTTCACATTCTCCCATCCAACGCGGCTGCTAGTCCTCCTTTCATGCAGAATCTTAAGGTCCTAGCTCATGTCCAAGGCACCTAAGACAGCTAAAAAGTCAATAATCGATACCTAAAACTTGAATTGTACTACTTCTTACTGGCTATTACATCAACTTAGAAGCTTCATTTGTGTTCTACTATGGTGCTTTTAGTGTCTCCGCATACCGCAGCACGCGACATAGCTTTGCAGACGATAAGTAGAACCGTTTCAGAGAGAAGAGCGGCCAATGTGACGATCTGGCTTTAAGTCGATTCGATAACAAATGACGAAAACGGACGGATTTCTCAGGTTTTTACTACATATGAACACTTTTCACATTCTCCCGTGGAACTCGGCTGCTAGTCCTCCTTTCATGCAGAATCTTAAGGTCCTAGCTCATGTCCAATGCACCAAAGCCAGCTAAGAAGTCAATAATCGATACCTAAAACTTGATTTGTACTACTTCTTACTGGCTATTACATCAACTTAGAAGCTTCATCTGTGTTCTACTATGGTGCTTTCAGTGTCTCCGCATACCGCAGCACGCGACATAGCTTTGAAGACGATATGTACAACCGTTTCTGAGAGACGAGCGGCCAATGTGACGATCTGGCTTTAAGTCGATTCGATAACTAATGACGAAAACGGACGGATTTCTCAGGTTTTTACTACATATGAACACTTTTCACATTCTCCCCTGCAACTCGGCTGCTAGTCCTCCTTTCATGCAGAATCTTAAGGTCCTAGCTCATGTCCAAGGCACCAAAGCCAGCTAAAAAGTCAATAATCGATACCTAAAACTTGAATTGTACTACTTCTTACTGGCTATTACATCATCTTAGAAGCTTCATCTGTGTTCTACTATGGTGCTTTTAGTGTCTCCGCATACCGCAGCACGCGACAAAGCTTTCCAGACGATAAGTACAACCGTTTCAGAGAGAAGAGCAGCCAATGTGACGATCTTGCTTTAAGTCGATTTGATAACAAATGACGAAAACGGACGGATTTCTCAGGTTTTTACTACATATGAACACATTTCACATTCTCCCGTACAACGCGGCTGCTAGTCCTCCTTTCATGCAGAATCTTAAGGTCCTAGCTCATGTCCAAGGCACCAAAGCCAGCTAAAAAGTCAATAATCAATACCTAAAACTTGAATTGTACTACTTCTTACTGGCTATTACATCAACTTAGAAGCTTCATCTGTGTTCTACTATGGTGCTTTTAGTGTCTCCGCATACCGCAGCACGCGACATAGCTTTGAAGACGATAAGTACAACCGTTTCAGAGAGAAGAGCGGCCAATGTGACGATCTGGCTTTAAGTCGATTCGATAACAAATGACGAAAACGGACGGATTTCTCAGGTTTTGACTACATATGAACACTTTTCACATTCTCCCGTGCAACTCGGCTGCTAATCCTCCTTTCATGCAGATTCTTAAGGTCCTAGCTCATGTCCAAGGCATCAAAGCCAGCTTAAAAGTCAATAATCATTACCTAAAACTGGAATTGTACTACTTCTTACTGGCTATTACATCAAATTAGACGCTTCATCTGTGTTCTACTGTGGTGGTTTTAGTGTCTCCGCCTACCGCAGCATACGACATAGCTTTGCAGACGATAAGTACAACCGTTTCAGAGAGAAGAGCGGCCAATATGACGATCTGGCTTTAAGTCGATTCGATAACAAATGACGAAAACGGACGGATTTCTCAGGTTTTTACTACATATGAACACTTTTCACATTCTCCCGTGCAACTCGGCTGCTAGTCCTCCTTTCATGCAGAATCTTAAGGTCCTAGCTCATGTCCAAGGCACCAAAGCCAGCTAAAAAGTCAATAATCGATACCTAAAACTTGAATTGTACTACTTCTTACTGGCTATTACATCAACTTAGATGCTTAATCTGTGTTCTACTATGGTGCTTTCAGTGTCTCCGCATACCGCAGCACGCGACATAGCTTTGCAGACGATAAGTACAACCGTTTCAGAGAGAAGAGCGGCCAAGTGACGATCTGGCTTTAAGGCGATTCGATAACAAATGACGAAAACGGACGGATTTCTCAGGTTTTTACTACATATGAACACTTTTCATATTTTCCCATGCAACTCGGCAGCTAGTCCTCTTTTCATGCAGAATCTTTAAGTCCTAGCTCATGTCCAAGGCACCAAATCCATCTAAGAAGTCGATAATCGATACCTTAAACTTGAATTGTACTACTTCTTACTGGCTATTACATCATCATAGAAGCTTCATATGTGATCTACTGTGGTGCTTTTAGTGTCTCCGCATACCGCAGCACGCGACATAGCTTTGCAGACGATAAGTACAACCGTTTCAGAGAGTAGAGCGGCCAATGTGACGATCTGGCTTTAAGTCGATTTGATAACAAATGACGAAAACGGACGGATTTCTCAGGTTTTTACTACATATGAACACATTCCACATTCTCCCGTACAACGCGGCTGCTAGTGCTCCTTTCATGCTGAATCTTAAGGTCCTAGCTCATGTCCAATGCACCAAAGCCAGCTAAAAAGTCAATAATCAATGCCTAAAACTTGAATTGTACTACTTCTTACTGGCTATCACATCAACTTAGAAGCTTCATCTGTGTTGTACTATGGTGCTTTTAGTGTCTCCGCATACCGCAGCACGCGACATAGCTTTGAAGACGATAAGTCCAACCGTTTCAGAGAGAAGAGCGGCCAATGTGACGATCTGGCTTTAAGTCGATTCGATAACAAATGACGAAAAGGGACGGATTTCTCAGGTTTTTACTCTATTTGAACACTTTTTACATTCTCCCGTGCAGCTTTGCTGCTTGTCCTCCTTTCATGCAGAATCTTAAGGTCCTAGCTCATGTCCAAGGCACCAAAGCCAGCTAAAAAGTCAATAATCGATACCTAAAACTTGAATTGTACTACTTCTTACTGGCTATTACATCAACTTAGAAGCTTCATATGTGTTCTACTATGGTGCTTTTAGTGTCTCCGCATACCGCAGCACGAGACATAGCATTGCAGACGTTAAGCACAACCGTTTCAGAGAGAAGAGCGGCCAATGTGACGATCTGGCTTTAAGTCGATTCGATAACAAATGACGAAAACGGACGGATTTCTCAGGTTTTTACTACATATAAACACTTTTCACATTCTCCTGTGTAACTCGGCTGCTAGTCCTCCTTTCATGCAGAATCTTAAGGTCCTAGCTCATGTCCAAGGCACCAAAGTAAGCTAAAAAGTAAATAATCAGTAGCTAAAACTTGAATTGTACTACATCTTACTGGCTATTACATCAACTTAGAAGCTTCATCTGTGTTCTACTATGGTGCTTTTAGTGTCTCCGCATACCGCAGCATGCGACATAGCTTTGCAGACGATAAGTACAACCGTTTCGGAGGGAAGAGCGGCCAATGTTACGATCTGGCTTTAAGTCGATTCGATAACAAATGACGAAAACGGACGGATTTCTCAGGTTTTGACTACATATAAACACTTTTCACATTCTCCTGTGTAACGCGGCTGCTAGTCCTCCTTTCATGCAGAATCTTAAGGTCCTAGCTCATGTCCAAGGCACCAAAGCCAGCTAAAAAGTCAATAATCAATACCTAAAACTTGAATTGTACTACTTCTTACTGGCTATTACATCAACTTAGAAGCTTCATCTGTGTTCTACTGTGGTGGTTTTAGTGTCTCCGCCTACCGCAGCATACGACATAGCTTTGCAGACGATAAGTACAACCGTTTCAGAGAGAAGAGCGGCCAATATGACGATCTGGCTTTAAGTCGATTCGATAACAAATGACGAAAACGGACGGATTTCTCAGGTTTTTACTACATATGAACACTTTTCACATTCTCCCGTGCAACTCGGCTGCTAGTCCTCCTTTCATGCAGAATCTTAAGGTCCTAGCTCATGTCCAAGGCACCAAAGCCAGCTAAAAAGTCAATAATCGATACCTAAAACTTGAATTGTACTACTTCTTACTGGCTATTACATCAACTTAGATGCTTAATCTGTGTTCTACTATGGTGCTTTCAGTGTCTCCGCATACCGCAGCACGCGACATAGCTTTGCAGACGATAAGTACAACCGTTTCAGAGAGAAGAGCGGCCAAGTGACGATCTGGCTTTAAGGCGATTCGATAACAAATGACGAAAACGGACGGATTTCTCAGGTTTTTACTACATATGAACACTTTTCATATTTTCCCATGCAACTCGGCAGCTAGTCCTCTTTTCATGCAGAATCTTTAAGTCCTAGCTCATGTCCAAGGCACCAAATCCATCTAAGAAGTCGATAATCGATACCTTAAACTTGAATTGTACTACTTCTTACTGGCTATTACATCATCATAGAAGCTTCATATGTGATCTACTGTGGTGCTTTTAGTGTCTCCGCATACCGCAGCACGCGACATAGCTTTGCAGACGATAAGTACAACCGTTTCAGAGAGTAGAGCGGCCAATGTGACGATCTGGCTTTAAGTCGATTTGATAACAAATGACGAAAACGGACGGATTTCTCAGGTTTTTACTACATATGAACACATTCCACATTCTCCCGTACAACGCGGCTGCTAGTGCTCCTTTCATGCTGAATCTTAAGGTCCTAGCTCATGTCCAATGCACCAAAGCCAGCTAAAAAGTCAATAATCAATGCCTAAAACTTGAATTGTACTACTTCTTACTGGCTATCACATCAACTTAGAAGCTTCATCTGTGTTGTACTATGGTGCTTTTAGTGTCTCCGCATACCGCAGCACGCGACATAGCTTTGAAGACGATAAGTACAACCGTTTCAGAGAGAAGAGCGGCCAATGTGACGATCTGGCTTTAAGTCGATTCGATAACAAATGACGAAAAGGGACGGATTTCTCAGGTTTTTACTCTATTTGAACACTTTTTACATTCTCCCGTGCAGCTTTGCTGCTTGTCCTCCTTTCATGCAGAATCTTAAGGTCCTAGCTCATGTCCAAGGCACCAAAGCCAGCTAAAAAGTCAATAATCGATACCTAAAACTTGAATTGTACTACTTCTTACTGGCTATTACATCAACTTAGAAGCTTCATATGTGTTCTACTATGGTGCTTTTAGTGTCTCCGCATACCGCAGCACGAGACATAGCATTGCAGACGATAAGCACAACCGTTTCAGAGAGAAGAGCGGCCAATGTGACGATCTGGCTTTAAGTCGATTCGATAACAAATGACGAAAACGGACGGATTTCTCAGGTTTTTACTACATATAAACACTTTTCACATTCTCCTGTGTAACTCGGCTGCTAGTCCTCCTTTCATGCAGAATCTTAAAGTCCTAGCTCATGTCCAAGGCACCAAAGTAAGCTAAAAAGTAAATAATCAGTAGCTAAAACTTGAATTGTACTACATCTTACTGGCTATTACATCAACTTAGAAGCTTCATCTGTGTTCTACTATGGTGCTTTTAGTGTCTCCGCATACCGCAGCATGCGACATAGCTTTGCAGACGATAAGTACAACCGTTTCGGAGGGAAGAGCGGCCAATGTTACGATCTGGCTTTAAGTCGATTCGATAACAAATGACGAAAACGGACGGATTTCTCAGGTTTTGACTACATATAAACACTTTTCACATTCTCCTGTGTAACTCGGCTGCTAGTCCTCCTTTCATGCAGAATCTTAAGGTCCTAGCTCATGTCCAAGGCACCAAGGCCTGCTAAAAAGTCAATAATCGATACCTAAAACTTGAATTGTACTGCTTCTTACTGGTTATTACATCAACTTAGAAGCTTCATCTGTGTTCTACTATGGTGCTTTTAGTGTCTCCGCATACCGCAGCACGCGACATAGCTCTGCACACGATAAGTACAACCGTTTCAGAGAGAAGAGCGGCCAATGTGACGATCTGGCTTTAAGTCGTTTCGATAACAAATGACGAAAACGGACGGATTTCTCAGGTTTTTACTACATATGAACACTTTACACATTCTCCCGTGCAACTCGGCTGATAGTCCTCGTGCATGTAAAATCTTAAGTTCCTAGCTCATGTCCAAGGCACCAAACAAGGGTAAAAAGTCAATAACCGATTCCTAAAACTTGAATTGTACTATTTCTTACTGGCTATTACATCATCTTAGAAGCTACATCTGTGTTCTACTATGGTGCTTTTAGAGTCTCCGAATACCGCAGTACGCGACATAGCTTTGCAGACGATAAATACAACCGTTTCAGAGAGCAGAGCGGCAAATGTGACGATTTGGCTTTAAGTCGATTCGATAAAAATGACGAAATCGGACGGATTTCTCAGGCTTTTACTCTATTTGAACACTTTTCACATTCTCCCGTGCAGCTCGGCTCCTTGTCCTCCTTTCATGCAGAATCTTAAGGTTCTAGCTCATGTCCAAGGCACCAAAGCCAGCTAAAAAGTCAATAATCGATACCAAAAACTTGAATTGTACTACTTCTTACTGGCTATTACATCAACTTAGAAGCTTCATCTGTGTTCTACTATGGTGCTTTTAGTGTCTCCGCATAGCGCAGCACGAGACATAGCATTGCAGACGATAAGTACAACCGTTTCAGAGAGAAGAGCGGCCAATGTGACGATCTGGCTTTAACTCGATTCGATAACAAATGACGAAAACGGACGGATTTCTCAGGATTTTACTACATATAAACACTTTTCACATTCTCCTGTGTAACTCCGCTGCTAGTCCTCCTTTCATGCAGAATCATAAGGTCCTAGCTCATGTCCAAGGCACCAAAGTAAGCTAAAAAGTAAATAATCAGTAGCTAAAACTTGAATTGTACTACATCTTACTGGCTATTACATCAACTTAGAAGCTTCATCTGTGTTCTACTATGGTGCTTTTAGTGTCTCCGCATACCGCAGCATGCGACATAGCTTTGCAGACGATAAGTACAACCGTTTCGGAGGGAAGAGCGGCCAATGTGACGATCTGGCTTTAAGTCGATTCGATAACAAATGACGAAAACGGACGGATTTCTCAGGTTTTTACTACATATAAACACTTTTCACATTTTCCTGTGTAACTCGGCTGCTAGTCCTCCTTTCATGCAGAATCTTAAGGTCCTAGCTCATGTCCAAGGCACCAAGGCCTGCTAAAAAGTCAATAATCGATACCTAAAACTTGAATTGTACTACTTCTTACTGGCTATTACATCAACTTAGAAGCTTCATCTGTGTTCTACTATGGTGCTTTTAGTGTCTCCGCATACCGCAGCACGCGACATAGCTCTGCACACGATAAGTACAACCGTTTCAGAGATAAGAGCGGCCAATGTGACGATCTGGCTTTAAGTCGTTTCGATAACAAATGACGAAAACGGTCGGATTTCTCAGGTTTTTACTCTATTTGAACACTTTACACATCCTCCCGTGCAACTCGGCTGATAGTCCTCCTGCATGTAAAATCTTAAGTTCCTAGCTCATGTCCAAGGCACCAAAGCCAGCTAAAAAGTCAATAATCGATACCTAAAACTTGAATTCTACTACTTCTTACTGGCTATTACATCAACTTAGAAGCTTCATCTGTGTTCTAGTATGGTGCTTTTAGTGTCTCCGCATAGCGCAGCACGCGACATAGCATTGCAGACGATAAGTACAACCGTTTCTGAGTGAAGAGCGGCCAATGTGACAATCTGGCTTTAAGTCGATTCGATAACAAATGACGAAAGCGGACGGATTTCTCAGGTTTTTACTACATATGAACACTTTTCAAATTCTCCCGTGCAACTTGGCTGCTAGTCCTCCTTTCATGCAGAATATTAAGGTCCTAGCTCATGTCCAAATCATCAAAGCCAGCTAAAAAGTCAATAATCGATACCTAAAACTTGAATTGTACTACTTCTTACTGGCTATTACATCAACTTAGAAGCTTCATATGTGTTCTACTATGGTGCTTTTAGTGTCTCCGCATACCGCAGCACGCGACATAGCTTTGTAGACGATAAGTACAACCGTTTCAGAGAGTAGAGCGGCCAATGTGACGATCTGGCTTTAAGTCGATTTGATAACAAATGACGAAAACGGACGGATTTCTCAGGTTTTTACTACATATGAACACATTTCACATTCTCCCGTACAACGCGGCTGCTAGTCCTCCTTTCATGCAGAATCTTAAGGTCCTAGCTCATGTCCAAGGCACCAAAGCCAGCTAAAAAGTCAATAATCAATGCCTAAAACTTGAATTGTACTACTTCTTACTGGCTATCACATCAACTTAGAAGCTTCATCTGTGTTGTACTATGGTGCTTTTAGTGTCTCCGCATACCGCAGCACGCGACATAGCTTTGAAGACGATAAGTACAACCGTTTCAGAGAGAAGAGCGGCCAATGTGACGATCTGGCTTTAAGTCGATTCGATAACACATGACGAAAAGGGACGGATTTCTCAGGTTTTTACTCTATTTGAACACTTTTTACATTCTCCCGTGCAGCTTTGCTGCTTGTCCTCCTTTCATGCAGAATCTTAAGGTCCTAGCTCATGTCCAAGGCACCAAAGCCAGCTAAAAAGTCAATAATCGATACCTAAAACTTGAATTGTACTACTTCTTACTGGCTATTACATCAACTTAGAAGCTTCATCTGTGTTCTACTATGGTGCTTTTAGTGTCTCCGCATAGCGCAGCACGAGACATAGCATTGCAGACGATAAGTACAACCGTTTCAGAGAGAAGAGCGGCCAATGTGACGATCTGGCTTTAAGTCGATTCGATAACAAATGACGAAAACGGACGGATTTCTCAGGTTTTTACTACATATAAACACTTTTCACATTCTCCTGCGTAACTCGGCTGCTAGTCCTCCTTTCATGCAGAATCTTAAGGTCCTAGCTCATGTCCAAGGCACCAAAGTAAGCTAAAAAGTAAATAATCAGTAGCTAAAACTTGAATTGTACTACATCTTACTGGCTATTACATCAACTTAGAAGCTTCATCTGTGTTCTACTATGGTGCTTTTAGTGTCTCCGCATACCGCAGCATGCGACATAGCTTTGCAGACGATAAGTACAACCGTTTCGGAGGGAAGAGCGGCCAATGTGACGATCTGGCTTTAAGTCGATTCGATAACAAATGACGAAAACGGACGGATTTCTCAGGTTTTTACTACATATAAACACTTTTCACATTCTCCTGTGTAACTCGGCTGCTAGTCCTCCTTTCATGCAGAATCTTAAGGTCCTAGCTCATGTCCAAGGCACCAAGGCCTGCTAAAAAGTCAATAATCGATACCTAAAACTTGAATTGTACTGCTTCTTACTGGTTATTACATCAACTTAGAAGCTTCATCTGTGTTCTACTATGGTGCTTTTAGTGTCTCCGCATACCGCAGCACGCGACATAGCTCTGCACACGATAAGTACAACCGTTTCAGAGAGAAGAGCGGCCAATGTGACGATCTGGCTTTAAGTCGATTCGATAACAAATGACGAAAACGGACGGATTTCTCAGGTTTTCACTACATATGAACACTTTTCACATTCTCCCGTGCAACTCGGCTGCTATTCCTCCTTTCATGCAGAATCTTAAGGTAATAGCTCATGTCCAAGGCACCAAAGCCAGCTAAAAAGTCAATAATCAGTACCTCAAACTTGAATTGTACTACTTCTTACTGGCTATTACATCAAATTAGAAGCTTCATCTGTGTTCTACTATGGTGCTTTTAGTGTCTCCGCATACCGCAGCACGCGACATAGCTTTGTAGACGATAAGTACAACCGTTTCAGAGAGAAGAGCGGCCAATGTGACGATCTGGCTTTAAGTCGATTCGATGACAAATGACGAAAACGGACTTATTTCTAAGTTTTTTATTACATATGAACACTTTTCACATTCTTCCGTGCAACTCGGTTGCTAGTCCTCCTTTCATGCAGAATCTTAAGGTCCTTGCTCATGTCCAAATTACCAAAGCCAGCTAAAAATTCAATAATCGATACCTAAATTGATTTGGACTACTTCTTACTGGCTATTACATCAACTTAGATGCTTCATCCGTGTTCTACTATGGTGATTTTTGTGTCTCCGCATACCGCAGCACGCGAAATAGCTTTGCAGACGATAAGTACTACCGTTTCAGAGAGAAGAGCGGCCAATGTGACGATCGGGCTTTAAGTCGATTCGATAACAAATGACGAAAACGGACGGATATCTCAGGTTTCTACTACACATGAAAACATTTCACATTCTCCCGTGCAACGCGGCTGTTAGTCCTCCTTTCATGCAGAATCTTAAGGTCCTAGCTCATGTCCAAGGCACCAAAGCCAGCTAAAAAGTCAATAATCGATACCTAAAACTTGAATTGTACTACTTCTTACTGGCTATTACATCAACTTAGAAGCTTCATCTGTGTTCTACTATGGTGCTTTTAGTGTCTCCGCATACCGCAGCACGCGACATAGCTTTGCAGACGATAAGTACAACCGTTTCAGAGAGAAGAGCGGCCAATGTGACGATCTGGCTTTAAGTCGATTCGATAACAAATGACGAAAACGGACGGATTTCTCAGGTTTTTACTACATATGAACACTTTTCACATTCTCCCGTGCATCTCGGCTGCTAGTCCTCCTTCCATACAGAATCTTAAGGTCCTAGCTCATGTCCAAGGCACCAAAGCCAGCTAAAAAGTCAATAATCGATACCTCAAACTTGAATTGTACTACTTCTTACTGGCTAATACATCATCATAGAAGCTTCATCTGTGTTCTACTATGGTGCTTTTAGTGTCTCCGCATACCGCAGCACGCAACATAGCTTTGCAGACGATAAGTACAACCGTTTCAGAGAGAAGAGCGGCCAAGTGACGATCTGGCTTTAAGGCGATTCGATAACAAATGACGAAAACGGACGGATTTCTCAGGTTTTTACTACATATGAACACTTTTCATATTGTCCCGTGCAACTCGGCTGCTAGTCCTCCTTTCATGCAGAATCTTAAGGTCCTAGCTCACGTCCAAGGCACCAAATCCATCTAAGAAGTCAATAATCGATACCTAAAACTTGAATTGTACTACTTCTTACGGGCTATCACATCAACTTAGAAGCTTACTCTGTGTTCTAGTATGGTGATTTTATTGTCTCCGCATACCGCAGCACGCGACATAGCTTTGCAGACGATAAGTACAACCGTTTCAGAGAGAAGAGCGGCCAATGTGACGATCGGGCTTTAAGTCGATTCGATAACAAATGACGAAAACGGACGGATTTCTCAGGTTTCTACTACATATGAACACATTTCACATTCTCCCATCCAACGCGGCTGCTAGTCCTCCTTTCATGCAGAATCTTAAGGTCCTAGCTCATGTCCAAGGCACCTAAGACAGCTAAAAAGTCAATAATCGATACCTAAAACTTGAATTGTACTACTTCTTACTGGCTATTACATCAACTTAGAAGCTTCATTTGTGTTCTACTATGGTGCTTTTAGTGTCTCCGCATACCGCAGCACGCGACATAGCTTTGCAGACGATAAGTAGAACCGTTTCAGAGAGTAGAGCGGCCAATGTGACGATCTGGCTTTAAGTCGATTCGATAACAAATGACGAAAACGGACGGATTTCTCAGGTTTTTACTACATATGAACACTTTTCACATTCTCCCGTGCAACTCGGCTGCTAGTCCTCCTTTCATGCAGAATCTTAAGGTCCTAGCTCATGTCCAATGCACCAAAGCCAGCTAAGAAGTCAATAATCGATACCTAAAACTTGATTTGTACTACTTCTTACTGGCTATTACATCAACTTAGAAGCTTCATCTGTGTTCTACTATGGTGCTTTCAGTGTCTCCGCATACCGCAGCACGCGACATAGCTTTGAAGACGATATGTACAACCGTTTCTGAGAGACGAGCGGCCAATGTGACGATCTGGCTTTAAGTCGATTCGATAACAAATGACGAAAACGGACGGATTTCTCGGGTTTTTACTACATATGAACACTTTTCACATTCTCCCCTGCAACTCGGCTGCTAGTCCTCCTTTCATGCAGAATCTTAAGGTCCTAGCTCATGTCCAAGGCACCAAAGCCAGCTAAAAAGTCAATAATCGATACCTAAAACTTGAATTGTACTACTTCTTACTGGCTATTACATCATCTTAGAAGCTTCATCTGTGTTCTACTATGGTGCTTTTAGTGTCTCCGCATACCGCAGCACGCGACAAAGCTTTGCAGACGATTAGTACAACCGTTTCAGAGAGAAGAGCAGCCAATGTGACGATCTTGCTTTAAGTCGATTTGATAACAAATGACGAAAACGGACGGATTTCTCAGGTTTTTACTACATATGAACACATTTCACATTCTCCCGTACAACGCGGCTGCTAGTCCTCCTTTCATGCAGAATCTTAAGGTCCTAGCTCATGTCCAAGGCACCAAAGCCAGCTAAAAAGTCAATAATCAATACCTAAAACTTGAATTGTACTACTTCTTACTGGCTATTACATCAACTTAGAAGCTTCATCTGTGTTCTACTATGGTGCTTTTAGTGTCTCCGCATACCGCAGCACGCGACATAGCTTTGAAGACGATAAGTACAACCGTTTCAGAGAGAAGAGCGGCCAATGTGACGATCTGGCTTTAAGTCGATTCGATAACAAATGACGAAAACGGACGGATTTCTCAGGTTTTTACTACATATGAACACTTTTCACATTCTCCCGTGCAACTCGGCTGCTAATCCTCCTTTCATGCAGATTCTTAAGGTCCTAGCTCACGTCCAAGGCATCAAAGCCAGCTTAAAAGTCAATAATCATTACCTAAAACTGGAATTGTACTACTTCTTACTGGCTATTACATCAAATTAGAAGCTTCATCTGTGTTCTACTGTGGTGGTTTTAGTGTCTCCGCCTACCGCAGCATACGACATAGCTTTGCAGACGATAAGTACAACCGTTTCAGAGAGAAGAGCGGCCAATATGACGATCTGGCTTTAAGTCGATTCGATAACAAATGACGAAAACGGACGGATTTCTCAGGTTTTTACTACATATGAACACTTTTCACATTCTCCCGTGCAACTCGGCTGCTAGTCCTCCTTTCATGCAGAATCTTAAGGTCCTAGCTCATGTCCAAGGCACCAAAGCCAGCTAAAAAGTCAATAATCGATACCTAAAACTTGAATTGTACTACTTCTTACTGGCTATTACATCAACTTAGATGCTTAATCTGTGTTCTACTATGGTGCTTTCAGTGTCTCCGCATACCGCAGCACGCGACATAGCTTTGCAGACGATAAGTACAACCGTTTCAGAGAGAAGAGCGGCCAAGTGACGATCTGGCTTTAAGGCGATTCGATAACAAATGACGAAAACGGACGGATTTCTCAGGTTTTTACTACATATGAACACTTTTCATATTTTCCCATGCAACTCGGCAGCTAGTCCTCTTTTCATGCAGAATCTTTAAGTCCTAGCTCATGTCCAAGGCACCAAATCCATCTAAGAAGTCGATAATCGATACCTTAAACTTGAATTGTACTACTTCTTACTGGCTATTACATCATCATAGAAGCTTCATATGTGATCTACTGTGGTGCTTTTAGTGTCTCCGCATACCGCAGCACGCGACATAGCTTTGCAGACGATAAGTACAACCGTTTCAGAGAGTAGAGCGGCCAATGTGACGATCTGGCTTTAAGTCGATTTGATAACAAATGACGAAAACGGACGGATTTCTCAGGTTTTTACTACATATGAACACATTTCACATTCTCCCGTACAACGCGGCTGCTAGTCCTCCTTTCATGCTGAATCTTAAGGTCCTAGCTCATGTCCAATGCACCAAAGCCAGCTAAAAAGTCAATAATCAATGCCTAAAACTTGAATTGTACTACTTCTTACTGGCTATTACATCAACTTAGAAGCTTCATCTGTGTTCTACTATGGTGCTTTTAGTGTTTCCGCATAGCGCAGCACGAGACATAGCATTGCAGACGATAAGCACAACCGTTTCAGAGAGAAGAGCGGCCAATGTGACGATCTGTTTTTAAGTCGATTCGATAACAAATGACGAAAACGGACGGATTTCTCAGGTTTTTACTACATATAAACACTTTTCACATTCTCCTGTGTAACTCGGCTGCTAGTCCTCCTTTCATGCAGAATCTTAAGGTCCTAGCTCATGTCCAAGGCACCAAAGTAAGCTAAAAAGTAAATAATCAGTAGCTAAAACTTGAATTGTACTACATCTTACTGGCTATTACATCAACTTAGAAGCTTCATCTGTGTTCTACTATGGTGCTTTTAGTGTCTCCGCATACCGCAGCATGCGACATAGCTTTGCAGACGATAAGTACAACCGTTTCGGAGGGAAGAGCGGCCAATGTGACGATCTGGCTTTAAGTCGATTCGATAACAAATGACGAAAACGGACGGATTTCTCAGGTTTTTACTACATATAAACACTTTTCACATTCTCCTGTGTAACTCGGCTGCTAGTCCTCCTTTCATGCAGAATCTTAAGGTCCTAGCTCACGTCCAAGGCACCAAGGCCTGCTAAAAAGTCAATAATCGATACCTAAAACTTGAATTGTACTGCTTCTTACTGGTTATTACATCAACTTAGAAGCTTCATCTGTGTTCTACTATGGTGCTTTTAGTGTCTCCGCATACCGCAGCACGCGACATAGCTCTGCACACGATAAGTACAACCGTTTCAGAGAGAAGAGCGGCCAATGTGACGATCTGGCTTTAAGTCGTTTCGATAACAAATGACGGAAACGGACGGATTTCTCAGGTTTTTACTACATATGAACACTTTACACATTCTCCCGTGCAACTCGGCTGATAGTCCTCGTGCATGTAAAATCTTAAGTTCCTAGCTCATGTCCAAGGCAGCAAACAAGGGTAAAAAGTCAATAACCGATTCCTAAAACTTGAATACTACTATTTCTTACTGGCTATTACATCATCTTAGAAGCTACATCTGTGTTCTACTATGGTGCTTTTAATGTCTCCGAATACCGCAGTACGCGACATAGCTTTGCAGACGATAAATACAACCGTTTCAGAGAGCAGAGCGGCAAATGTGACGATTTGGCTTTAAGTCGATTCGATAAAAATGACGAAATCGGACGGATTTCTCAGGCTTTTACTCTATTTGAACACTTTTCACATTCTCCCGTGCAGCTCGGCACCTTGTCCTCCTTTCATGCAGAATCTTAAGGTTCTAGCTCATGTCCAAGGCACCAAAGCCAGCTAAAAAGTCAATAATCGATACCTAAAACTTGAATTGTACTACTTCTTACTGGCTATTACATCAACTTAGAAGCTTCATCTGTGTTCTACTATGGTGCTTTTAGTGTCTCCGCATAGCGCAGCACGAGACATAGCATTGCAGACGATAAGTACAACCGTTTCAGAGAGAAGAGCGGCCAATGTGACGATCTGGCTTTAACTCGATTCGATAACAAATGACGAAAACGGACGGATTTCTCAGGATTTTACTACATATAAACACTTTTCACATTCTCCTGTGTAACTCCGCTGCTAGTCCTCCTTTCATGCAGAATCATAAGGTCCTAGCTCATGTCCAAGGCACCAAAGTAAGCTAAAAAGTAAATAATCGGTAGCTAAAACTTGAATTGTACTACATCTTACTGGCTATTACATCAACTTAGAAGCTTCATCTGTGTTCTACTATGGTGCTTTTAGTGTCTTCGCATACCGCAGCATGCGACATAGCTTTGCAGACGATAAGTACAACCGTTTCGGAGGGAAGAGCGGCCAATGTGACGATCTGGCTTTAAGTCGATTCGATAACAAATGACGAAAACGGACGGATTTCTCAGGTTTTTACTACATATAAACACTTTTCACATTCTCCTGTGTAACTCGGCTGCTAGTCCTCCTTTCATGCAGAATCTTAAGGTCCTAGCTCATGTCCAAGGCACCAAGGCCTGCTAAAAAGTCAATAATCGATACCTAAAACTTGAATTGTACTACTTCTTACTGGCTATTACATCAACTTAGAAGCTTCATCTGTGTTCTACTATGGTGCTTTTAGTGTCTCCGCATACCGCAGCACGCGACATAGCTCTGCACACGATAAGTACAACCGTTTCAGAGAGAAGAGCGGCCAATGTGACGATCTGGCTTTAAGTCGTTTCGATAACAAATGACGAAAACGGTCGGATTTCTCAGGTTTTTACTCTATTTGAACACTTTACACATCCTCCCGTGCAACTCGGCTGATAGTCCTCCTGCATGTAAAATCTTAAGTTCCTAGCTCATGTCCAAGGCACCAAACAAGGGTAAAAAGTCAATAACCGATTCCTAAAACTTAAATTGTACTATTTCTAACTGGCTATTACATCATCTTAGAAGCTACATCTGTGTTCTACTATGGTGCTTTTAGTGTCTCCGAATACCGCCGTTCGCGACATAGCTTTTAGACGATAAGTACAACCGTTTCAGAGAGCAGAGCGGCCAATGTGACGATTTGGCTTTAAGTCGATTCGATAAAAATGACGAAAATGGACGGATTTCTCAGGTTTTTACTCTATTTGAACACTTTTCACATTCTCCCGTGCAACTCGGCTGCTAGTCCTCCTTCTATGCAGAATCTTAAGGGCCTAGCTCATGTCCAAGGCATCAAAGCCGGCTAAAAAGTCAATAATCAATACCTAAAACTTCAATTGTACTACTTCTTACTGGCTATTACATCAAATTAGAAGCTTCATCTGTGTTCTACTGTGGTGGTTTTAGTGTCTCCGCCTACCGCAGCATACGACATAGCTTTGCAGACGATAAGTACAACCGTTTCAGAGAGAAGAGTGGCCAATGTGACGATCTGGCTTTAAGTCGATTCTATAACAAATGACGAAAACGGACGGATTTCTCAGGTTTTTACTACATATGAACACTTTTCACATTCTCCCGTGCAACTCGGCTGCTAGTCCTCCTTTCATGCAGAATCTTAAGGTCCTAGCTCATGTCCAAGGCACCAAAGCCAGCTAAAAAGTCAATAATCGATACCTAAAACTTGAATTGTACTGCTTCTTACTGGTTATTACATCAACTTAGAAGCTTCATCTGTGTTCTACTATGGTGCTTTTAGTGTCTCCGCATACCGCAGCACGCGACATAGCTCTGCACACGATAAGTACAACCGTTTCAGAGAGAAGAGCGGCCAATGTGACGATCTGGCTTTAAGTCGTTTCGATAACAAATGACGAAAACGGACGGATTTCTCAGGTTTTTACTACATATGAACACTTTACACATTCTCCCGTGCAACTCGGCTGATAGTCCTCGTGCATGTAAAATCTTAAGTTCCTAGCTCATGTCCAAGGCACCAAACAAGGGTAAAAAGTCAATAACCGATTCCTAAAACTTGAATTGTACTATTTCTTACTGGCTATTACATCATCTTAGAAGCTACATCTGTGTTCTACTATGGTGCTTTTAGAGTCTCCGAATACCGCAGTACGCGACATAGCTTTGCAGACGATAAATACAACCGTTTCAGAGAGCAGAGCGACAAATGTGACGATTTGGCTTTAAGTCGATTCGATAAAAATGACGAAATCGGACGGATTTCTCAGGCTTTTACTCTATTTGAACACTTTTCACATTCTCCCGTGCAGCTCGGCTCCTTGTCCTCCTTTCATGCAGAATCTTAAGGTTCTAGCTCATGTCCAAGGCACCAAAGCCAGCTAAAAAGTCAATAATCGATACCAAAAACTTGAATTGTACTACTTCTTACTGGCTATTACATCAACTTAGAAGCTTCATCTGTGTTCTACTATGGTGCTTTTAGTGTCTCCGCATAGCGCAGCACGAGACATAGCATTGCAGACGATAAGTACAACCGTTTCAGAGAGAAGAGCGGCCAATGTGACGATCTGGCTTTAACTCGATTCGATAACAAATGACGAAAACGGACGGATTTCTCAGGATTTTACTACATATAAACACTTTTCACATTCTCCTGTGTAACTCCGCTGCTAGTCCTCCTTTCATGCAGAATCATAAGGTCCTAGCTCATGTCCAAGGCACCAAAGTAAGCTAAAAAGTAAATAATCAGTAGCTAAAACTTGAATTGTACTACATCTTACTGGCTATTACATCAACTTAGAAGCTTCATCTGTGTTCTACTATGGTGCTTTTAGTGTCTCCGCATACCGCAGCATGCGACATAGCTTTGCAGACGATAAGTACAACCGTTTCGGAGGGAAGAGCGGCCAATGTGACGATCTGGCTTTAAGTCGATTCGATAACAAATGACGAAAACGGACGGATTTCTCAGGTTTTTACTACATATAAACACTTTTCACATTTTCCTGTGTAACTCGGCTGCTAGTCCTCCTTTCATGCAGAATCTTAAGGTCCTAGCTCATGTCCAAGGCACCAAGGCCTGCTAAAAAGTCAATAATCGATACCTAAAACTTGAATTGTACTACTTCTTACTGGCTATTACATCAACTTAGAAGCTTCATCTGTGTTCTACTATGGTGCTTTTAGTGTCTCCGTATACCGCAGCACGCGACATAGCTCTGCACACGATAAGTACAACCGTTTCAGAGATAAGAGCGGCCAATGTGACGATCTGGCTTTAAGTCGTTTCGATAACAAATGACGAAAACGGTCGGATTTCTCAGGTTTTTACTCTATTTGAACACTTTACACATCCTCCCGTGCAACTCGGCTGATAGTCCTCCTGCATGTAAAATCTTAAGTTCCTAGCTCATGTCCAAGGCACCAAAGCCAGCTAAAAAGTCAATAATCGATACCTAAAACTTGAATTCTACTACTTCTTACTGGCTATTACATCAACTTAGAAGCTTCATCTGTGTTCTAGTATGGTGCTTTTAGTGTCTCCGCATAGCGCAGCACGCGACATAGCATTGCAGACGATAAGTACAACCGTTTCTGAGTGAAGAGCGGCCAATGTGACAATCTGGCTTTAAGTCGATTCGATAACAAATGACGAAAGCGGACGGATTTCTCAGGTTTTTACTACATATGAACACTTTTCAAATTCTCCCGTGCAACTTGGCTGCTAGTCCTCCTTTCATGCAGAATATTAAGGTCCTAGCTCATGTCCAAATCATCAAAGCCAGCTAAAAAGTCAATAATCGATACCTAAAACTTGAATTGTACTACTTCTTACTGGCTATTACATCAACTTAGAAGCTTCATATGTGTTCTACTATGGTGCTTTTAGTGTCTCCGCATACCGCAGCACGCGACATAGCTTTGTAGACGATAAGTACAACCGTTTCAGAGAGTAGAGCGGCCAATGTGACGATCTGGCTTTAAGTCGATTTGATAACAAATGACGAAAACGGACGGATTTCTCAGGTTTTTACTACATATGAACACATTTCACATCCTCCCGTACAACGCGGCTGCTAGTCCTCCTTTCATGCAGAATCTTAAGGTCCTAGCTCATGTCCAAGGCACCAAAGCCAGCTAAAAAGTCAATAATCAATGCCTAAAACTTGAATTGTACTACTTCTTACTGGCTATCACATCAACTTAGAAGCTTCATCTGTGTTGTACTATGGTGCTTTTAGTGTCTCCGCATACCGCAGCACGCGACATAGCTTTGAAGACGATAAGTACAACCGTTTCAGAGAGAAGAGCGGCCAATGTGACGATCTGGCTTTAAGTCGATTCGATAACACATGACGAAAAGGGACGGATTTCTCAGGTTTTTACTCTATTTGAACACTTTTTACATTCTCCCGTGCAGCTTTGCTGCTTGTCCTCCTTTCATGCAGAATCTTAAGGTCCTAGCTCATGTCCAAGGCACCAAAGCCAGCTAAAAAGTCAATAATCGATACCTAAAACTTGAATTGTACTACTTCTTACTGGCTATTACATCAACTTAGAAGCTTCATCTGTGTTCTACTATGGTGCTTTTAGTGTCTCCGCATAGCGCAGCACGAGACATAGCATTGCAGACGATAAGTACAACCGTTTCAGAGAGAAGAGCGGCCAATGTGACGATCTGGCTTTAAGTCGATTCGATAACAAATGACGAAAACGGACGGATTTCTCAGGTTTTTACTACATATAAACACTTTTCACATTCTCCTGTGTAACTCGGCTGCTAGTCCTCCTTTCATGCAGAATCTTAAGGTCCTAGCTCATGTCCAAGGCACCAAAGTAAGCTAAAAAGTAAATAATCAGTAGCTAAAACTTGAA
This sequence comes from Schistocerca gregaria, assembly GCF_023897955.1. Classification (NCBI taxonomy): domain Eukaryota; kingdom Metazoa; phylum Arthropoda; class Insecta; order Orthoptera; family Acrididae; genus Schistocerca; species Schistocerca gregaria. Next base: position 9,711,901 of record NW_026061795.1, read on the forward strand.
TTGTACTACATCTTACTGGCTATTACATCAACTTAGAAGCTTCATCTGTGTTCTACTATGGTGCTTTTAGTGTCTCCGCATACCGCAGCATGCGACATAGCTTTGCAGACGATAAGTACAACCGTTTCGGAGGGAAGAGCGGCCAATGTGACGATCTGGCTTTAAGTCGATTCGATAACAAATGACGAAAACGGACGGATTTCTCAGGTTTTTACTACATATAAACACTTTCCACATTCTCCTGTGTAACTCGGCTGCTAGTCCTCCTTTCATGCAGAATCTTAAGGTCCTAGCTCATGTCCAAGGCACCAAGGCCTGCTAAAAAGTCAATAATCGATACCTAAAACTTGAATTGTACTGCTTCTTACTGGTTATTACATCAACTTAGAAGCTTCATCTGTGTTCTACTATGGTGCTTTTAGTGTCTCCGCATACCGCAGCACGCGACATAGCTCTGCACACGATAAGTACAACCGTTTCAGAGAGAAGAGCGGCCAATGTGACGATCTGGCTTTAAGTCGATTCGATAACAAATGACGAAAACGGACGGATTTCTCAGGTTTTCACTACATATGAACACTTTTCACATTCTCCCGTGCAACTCGGCTGCTATTCCTCCTTTCATGCAGAATCTTAAGGTAATAGCTCATGTCCAAGGCACCAAAGCCAGCTAAAAAGTCAATAATCAGTACCTCAAACTTGAATTGTACTACTTCTTACTGGCTATTACATCAAATTAGAAGCTTCATCTGTGTTCTACTATGGTGCTTTTAGTGTCTCCGCATACCGCAGCACGCGACATAGCTTTGTAGACGATAAGTACAACCGTTTCAGAGAGAAGAGCGGCCAATGTGACGATCTGGCTTTAAGTCGATTCGATGACAAATGACGAAAACGGACTTATTTCTAAGTTTTTTATTACATATGAACACTTTTCACATTCTTCCGTGCAACTCGGTTGCTAGTCCTCCTTTCATGCAGAATCTTAAGGTCCTTGCTCATGTCCAAATTACCAAAGCCAGCTAAAAATTCAATAATCGATACCTAAATTGATTTGGACTACTTCTTACTGGCTATTACATCAACTTAGATGCTTCATCCGTGTTCTACTATGGTGATTTTTGTGTCTCCGCATACCGCAGCACGCGAAATAGCTTTGCAGACGATAAGTACTACCGTTTCAGAGAGAAGAGCGGCCAATGTGACGATCGGGCTTTAAGTCGATTCGATAACAAATGACGAAAACGGACGGATATCTCAGGTTTCTACTACACATGAAAACATTTCACATTCTCCCGTGCAACGCGGCTGTTAGTCCTCCTTTCATGCAGAATCTTAAGGTCCTAGCTCATGTCCAAGGCACCAAAGCCAGCTAAAAAGTCAATAATCGATACCTAAAACTTGAATTGTACTACTTCTTACTGGCTATTACATCAACTTAGAAGCTTCATCTGTGTTCTACTATGGTGCTTTTAGTGTCTCCGCATACCGCAGCACGCGACATAGCTTTGCAGACGATAAGTACAACCGTTTCAGAGAGAAGAGCGGCCAATGTGACGATCTGGCTTTAAGTCGATTCGATAACAAATGACGAAAACGGACGGATTTCTCAGGTTTTTACTACATATGAACACTTTTCACATTCTCCCGTGCATCTCGGCTGCTAGTCCTCCTTCCATACAGAATCTTAAGGTCCTAGCTCATGTCCAAGGCACCAAAGCCAGCTAAAAAGTCAATAATCGATACCTCAAACTTGAATTGTACTACTTCTTACTGGCTAATACATCATCATAGAAGCTTCATCTGTGTTCTACTATGGTGCTTTTAGTGTCTCCGCATACCGCAGCACGCAACATAGCTTTGCAGACGATAAGTACAACCGTTTCAGAGAGAAGAGCGGCCAAGTGACGATCTGGCTTTAAGGCGATTCGATAACAAATGACGAAAACGGACGGATTTCTCAGGTTTCTACTACATATGAACACATTTCACATTCTCCCATCCAACGCGGCTGCTAGTCCTCCTTTCATGCAGAATCTTAAGGTCCTAGCTCATGTCCAAGGCACCTAAGACAGCTAAAAAGTCAATAATCGATACCTAAAACTTGAATTGTACTACTTCTTACTGGCTATTACATCAACTTAGAAGCTTCATTTGTGTTCTACTATGGTGCTTTTAGTGTCTCCGCATACCGCAGCACGCGACATAGCTTTGCAGACGATAAGTAGAACCGTTTCAGAGAGTAGAGCGGCCAATGTGACGATCTGGCTTTAAGTCGATTCGATAACAAATGACGAAAACGGACGGATTTCTCAGGTTTTTACTACATATGAACACTTTTCACATTCTCCCGTGCACCTCGGCTGCTAGTCCTCCTTTCATGCAGAATCTTAAGGTCCTAGCTCATGTCCAATGCACCAAAGCCAGCTAAGAAGTCAATAATCGATACCTAAAACTTGATTTGTACTACTTCTTACTGGCTATTACATCAACTTAGAAGCTTCATCTGTGTTCTACTATGGTGCTTTCAGTGTCTCCGCATACCGCAGCACGCGACATAGCTTTGAAGACGATATGTACAACCGTTTCTGAGAGACGAGCGGCCAATGTGACGATCTGGCTTTAAGTCGATTCGATAACAAATGACGAAAACGGACGGATTTCTCGGGTTTTTACTACATATGAACACTTTTCACATTCTCCCCTGCAACTCGGCTGCTAGTCCTCCTTTCATGCAGAATCTTAAGGTCCTAGCTCATGTCCAAGGCACCAAAGCCAGCTAAAAAGTCAAAAATCGATACCTAAAACTTGAATTGTACTACCTCTTACTGGCTATTACATCATCTTAGAAGCTTCATCTGTGTTCTACTATGGTGCTTTTAGTGTCTCCGCATACCGCAGCACGCGACAAAGCTTTGCAGACGATTAGTACAACCGTTTCAGAGAGAAGAGCAGCCAATGTGACGATCTTGCTTTAAGTCGATTTGATAACAAATGACGAAAACGGACGGATTTCTCAGGTTTTTACTACATATGAACACATTTCACATTCTCCCGTACAACGCGGCTGCTAGTCCTCCTTTCATGCAGAATCTTAAGGTCCTAGCTCATGTCCAAGGCACCAAAGCCAGCTAAAAAGTCAATAATCAATACCTAAAACTTGAATTGTACTACTTCTTACTGGCTATTACATCAACTTAGAAGCTTCATCTGTGTTCTACTATGGTGCTTTTAGTGTCTCCGCATACCGCAGCACGCGACATAGCTTTGAAGACGATAAGTACAACCGTTTCAGAGAGAAGAGCGGCCAATGTGACGATCTGGCTTTAAGTCGATTCGATAACAAATGACGAAAACGGACGGATTTCTCAGGTTTTTACTACATATGAACACTTTTCACATTCTCCCGTGCAACTCGGCTGCTAATCCTCCTTTCATGCAGATTCTTAAGGTCCTAGCTCACGTCCAAGGCATCAAAGCCAGCTTAAAAGTCAATAATCATTACCTAAAACTGGAATTGTACTACTTCTTACTGGCTATTACATCAAATTAGAAGCTTCATCTGTGTTCTACTGTGGTGGTTTTAGTGTCTCCGCCTACCGCAGCATACGACATAGCTTTGCAGACGATAAGTACAACCGTTTCAGAGAGAAGAGCGGCCAATATGACGATCTGGCTTTAAGTCGATTCGATAACAAATGACGAAAACGGACGGATTTCTCAGGTTTTTACTACATATGAACACTTTTCACATTCTCCCGTGCAACTCGGCTGCTAGTCCTCCTTTCATGCAGAATCTTAAGGTCCTAGCTCATGTCCAAGGCACCAAAGCCAGCTAAAAAGTCAATAATCGATACCTAAAACTTGAATTGTACTACTTCTTACTGGCTATTACATCAACTTAGATGCTTAATCTGTGTTCTACTATGGTGCTTTCAGTGTCTCCGCATACCGCAGCACGCGACATAGCTTTGCAGACGATAAGTACAACCGTTTCAGAGAGAAGAGCGGCCAAGTGACGATCTGGCTTTAAGGCGATTCGATAACAAATGACGAAAACGGACGGATTTCTCAGGTTTTTACTACATATGAACACTTTTCATATTTTCCCATGCAACTCGGCAGCTAGTCCTCTTTTCATGCAGAATCTTTAAGTCCTAGCTCATGTCCAAGGCACCAAATCCATCTAAGAAGTCGATAATCGATACCTTAAACTTGAATTGTACTACTTCTTACTGGCTATTACATCATCATAGAAGCTTCATATGTGATCTACTGTGGTGCTTTTAGTGTCTCCGCATACCGCAGCACGCGACATAGCTTTGCAGACGATAAGTACAACCGTTTCAGAGAGTAGAGCGGCCAATGTGACGATCTGGCTTTAAGTCGATTTGATAACAAATGACGAAAACGGACGGATTTCTCAGGTTTTTACTACATATGAACACATTTCACATTCTCCCGTACAACGCGGCTGCTAGTCCTCCTTTCATGCTGAATCTTAAGGTCCTAGCTCATGTCCAATGCACCAAAGCCAGCTAAAAAGTCAATAATCAATGCCTAAAACTTGAATTGTACTACTTCTTACTGGCTATCACATCAACTTAGAAGCTTCATCTGTGTTGTACTATGGTGCTTTTAGTGTCTCCGCATACCGCAGCACGCGACATAGCTTTGAAGACGATAAGTACAACCGTTTCAGAGAGAAGAGCGGCCAATGTGACGATCTGGCTTTAAGTCGATTCGATAACAAATGACGAAAAGGGACGGATTTCTCAGGTTTTTACTCTATTTGAACACTTTTTACATTCTCCCGTGCAGCTTTGCTGCTTGTCCTCCTTTCTTGCAGAATCTTAAGGTCCTAGCTCATGTCCAAGGCACCAAAGCCAGCTAAAAAGTCAATAATCGATACCTAAAACTTGAATTGTACTACTTCTTACTGGCTATTACATCAACTTAGAAGCTTCATCTGTGTTCTACTATGGTGCTTTTAGTGTTTCCGCATAGCGCAGCACGAGACATAGCATTGCAGACGATAAGCACAACCGTTTCAGAGAGAAGAGCGGCCAATGTGACGATCTGTTTTTAAGTCGATTCGATAACAAATGACGAAAACGGACGGATTTCTCAGGTTTTTACTACATATAAACACTTTTCACATTCTCCTGTGTAACTCGGCTGCTAGTCCTCCTTTCATGCAGAATCTTAAGGTCCTAGCTCATGTCCAAGGCACCAAAGTAAGCTAAAAAGTAAATAATCAGTAGCTAAAACTTGAATTGTACTACATCTTACTGGCTATTACATCAACTTAGAAGCTTCATCTGTGTTCTACTATGGTGCTTTTAGTGTCTCCGCATACCGCAGCATGCGACATAGCTTTGCAGACGATAAGTACAACCGTTTCGGAGGGAAGAGCGGCCAATGTGACGATCTGGCTTTAAGTCGATTCGATAACAAATGACGAAAACGGACGGATTTCTCAGGTTTTTACTACATATAAACACTTTTCACATTCTCCTGTGTAACTCGGCTGCTAGTCCTCCTTTCATGCAGAATCTTAAGGTCCTAGCTCACGTCCAAGGCACCAAGGCCTGCTAAAAAGTCAATAATCGATACCTAAAACTTGAATTGTACTGCTTCTTACTGGTTATTACATCAACTTAGAAGCTTCATCTGTGTTCTACTATGGTGCTTTTAGTGTCTCCGCATACCGCAGCACGCGACATAGCTCTGCACACGATAAGTACAACCGTTTCAGAGAGAAGAGCGGCCAATGTGACGATCTGGCTTTAAGTCGTTTCGATAACAAATGACGGAAACGGACGGATTTCTCAGGTTTTTACTACATATGAACACTTTACACATTCTCCCGTGCAACTCGGCTGATAGTCCTCGTGCATGTAAAATCTTAAGTTCCTAGCTCATGTCCAAGGCAGCAAACAAGGGTAAAAAGTAAATAACCGATTCCTAAAACTTGAATACTACTATTTCTTACTGGCTATTACATCATCTTAGAAGCTACATCTGTGTTCTACTATGGTGCTTTTAATGTCTCCGAATACCGCAGTACGCGACATAGCTTTGCAGACGATAAATACAACCGTTTCAGAGAGCAGAGCGGCAAATGTGACGATTTGGCTTTAAGTCGATTCGATAAAAATGACGAAATCGGACGGATTTCTCAGGCTTTTACTCTATTTGAACACTTTTCACATTCTCCCGTGCAGCTCGGCTCCTTGTCCTCCTTTCATGCAGAATCTTAAGGTTCTAGCTCATGTCCAAGGCACCAAAGCCAGCTAAAAAGTCAATAATCGATACCTAAAACTTGAATTGTACTACTTCTTACTGGCTATTACATCAACTTAGAAGCTTCATCTGTGTTCTACTATGGTGCTTTTAGTGTCTCCGCATAGCGCAGCACGAGACATAGCATTGCAGACGATAAGTACAACCGTTTCAGAGAGAAGAGCGGCCAATGTGACGATCTGGCTTTAACTCGATTCGATAACAAATGACGAAAACGGACGGATTTCTCAGGATTTTACTACATATAAACACTTTTCACATTCTCCTGTGTAACTCCGCTGCTAGTCCTCCTTTCATGCAGAATCATAAGGTCCTAGCTCATGTCCAAGGCACCAAAGTAAGCTAAAAAGTAAATAATCAGTAGCTAAAACTTGAATTGTACTACATCTTACTGGCTATTACATCAACTTAGAAGCTTCATCTGTGTTCTACTATGGTGCTTTTAGTGTCTCCGCATACCGCAGCATGCGACATAGCTTTGCAGACGATAAGTACAACCGTTTCGGAGGGAAGAGCGGCCAATGTGACGATCTGGCTTTAAGTCGATTCGATAACAAATGACGAAAACGGACGGATTTCTCAGGTTTTTACTACATATAAACACTTTTCACATTCTCCTGTGTAACTCGGCTGCTAGTCCTCCTTTCATGCAGAATCTTAAGGTCCTAGCTCATGTCCAAGGCACCAAGGCCTGCTAAAAAGTCAATAATCGATACCTAAAACTTGAATTGTACTACTTCTTACTGGCTATTACATCAACTTAGAAGCTTCATCTGTGTTCTACTATGGTGCTTTTAGTGTCTCCGCATACCGCAGCACGCGACATAGCTCTGCACACGATAAGTACAACCGTTTCAGAGAGAAGAGCGGCCAATGTGACGATCTGGCTTTAAGTCGTTTCGATAACAAATGACGAAAACGGTCGGATTTCTCAGGTTTTTACTCTATTTGAACACTTTACACATCCTCCCGTGCAACTCGGCTGATAGTCCTCCTGCATGTAAAATCTTAAGTTCCTAGCTCATGTCCAAGGCACCAAACAAGGGTAAAAAGTCAATAACCGATTCCTAAAACTTAAATTGTACTATTTCTAACTGGCTATTACATCATCTTAGAAGCTACATCTGTGTTCTACTATGGTGCTTTTAGTGTCTCCGAATACCGCCGTTCGCGACATAGCTTTTAGACGATAAGTACAACCGTTTCAGAGAGCAGAGCGGCCAATGTGACGATTTGGCTTTAAGTCGATTCGATAAAAATGACGAAAATGGACGGATTTCTCAGGTTTTTACTCTATTTGAACACTTTTCACATTCTCCCGTGCAACTCGGCTGCTAGTCCTCCTTCTATGCAGAATCTTAAGGGCCTAGCTCATGTCCAAGGCATCAAAGCCGGCTAAAAAGTCAATAATCAATACCTAAAACTTCAATTGTACTACTTCTTACTGGCTATTACATCAAATTAGAAGCTTCATCTGTGTTCTACTGTGGTGGTTTTAGTGTCTCCGCCTACCGCAGCATACGACATAGCTTTGCAGACGATAAGTACAACCGTTTCAGAGAGAAGAGTGGCCAATGTGACGATCTGGCTTTAAGTCGATTCTATAACAAATGACGAAAACGGACGGATTTCTCAGGTTTTTACTACATATGAACACTTTTCACATTCTCCCGTGCCACTCGGCTGCTAGTCCTCCTTTCATGCAGAATCTTAAGGTCCTAGCTCATGTCCAAGGCACCAAAGCCAGCTAAAAAGTCAATAATCGATACCTAAAACTTGAATTGTACTACTTCTTACTGGCCATTACATCAACTTAGAAGCTTCATCTGTGTTCTACTATGGTGCTTTTCGTGTCTCCCCATACCGCAGCACGCGAGATAGCTTTGAAGACGATAAGTACAACCGTTTCAGAGAGAAGAGCGGCCAATGTGACGATCTGGCTTTAAGTCGATTCGATAACCAATGACGAAAACGGACGGATTTCTCAGGTTTTTACTACATATGAACACTTTTCACATTCTCCCGTGCAACTCGGCTGCTAGTCCTCCTTTCATGCAGAATCTTAAGGTCCTAGCTCATGTCCAAGGCACCAAAGCCAGCTAAAAAGTCAATAATCGATACCTAAAACTTGAATTGTACTACTTCTTACTGGCTATTACATCATCTTAGAAGCTTCATCTGTGTTCTACTATGGTGCATTTAGTGTCTCCGCATACCGCAGCACGCGACAAAACTTTCCAGACGATAAGTACAACCGTTTCAGAGAGAAGAGCAGCCAATGTGACGATCTGGCTTTAAGTCGATTTGATAACAAATGACGAAAACGGACGGATTTCTCAGGTTTTTACTACATATAAACACTTTTCACATTCTCCTGTGTAACTCGGCTGCTAGTCCTCCTTTCATGCAGAATCTTAAGGTCCTAGCTCATGTAAAAGGCACCAAAGCCAGCTAAAATGTCAATAATCAGTAACTAAAACTTGAATTGTACTACTTCCTAGTGGCTAATACATCAACTTGGAAGTGTCATCTGTGTTCTACTATGTTGCTTTTAGTGTCTCTGCATACCGCAGCACGCGACATAGCTCTGCACACGATAAGTACAACGGTTTCAGAGAGAAGAGCGGCCAATGTGACTATCTGGCTTTAAGTCGATTCGATAACAAATGACGAAAACGGACGGATTTCTCAGGTTTTTACTACATATGAACACTTTACACATTCTCCCGTGCAACTCGGCTGCTAGTCCTCCTGCATGTAAAATCTTAAATTCCTAGCTCACGTCCAAGGCACCAAACAAGGGTAAAAAGTCAATAACCGATTCCTAAAACTTGAATTGTACTATTTCTTACTGGCTATTACATCATCTTAGAAGCTACATCTGTGTTCTACAATGGTGCTTCTAGTGTCTCCGAATACCGCCGTTCGCGACATAGCTTTGCAGACGATAAGTACAACCGTTTCAGAGAGCAGAGCGGCCAATGTGACGATTTGGCTTTAAGTCGATTCGATAAAAATGACGAAAACGGACGCATTTCTCAGGTTTTTACTCTATTTGAACACTTTTCACATTCTCCCGTGCAACTCGGCTGCTAGTCCTCCTTTAATGCAGATTCTTAAGGTCCTAGCTCATGTCCAAGGCACCAAAGCCAGCTAAAAAGGCAATAATCGATACCTAAAACTTGAATTGTACTACTACTTATTGGCTATTACATCAACTTAGAAGCTTCATCTGTGTTCTACTATAGTGCTTTTAGAGTCTCCGCATACCGCAGCACGCGACATAGCTTTGCAGACGATAAGTACAACCGTTTAAGAGAGAAGAGCGGCCAATGTGACGATGTGGCTTTAAGTCGATTCGATAACAAATGACGAAAACGGACGGATTTCTCAGGTTTTTACTACATATGAACACTTTTCACATTCTCCCGTGCAACTCGGCTGCTAGTCCTCCTTCTATGCAGAATCTTAAGGTCCTAGCTCATGTCCAAGGCATCAAAGCCAGCTAAAAAGTCAATAATCAATACCTAAACCTTCAATTGTACTACTTCTTACTGGCTATTACATCAAATTAGAAGCTTCATCTGTGTTCTACTGTGGTGGTTTTAGTGTCTCCGCCTACCGCAGCATACGACATAGCTTTGCAGACGATAAGTACAACCGTTTCAGAGAGAAGTGTGGCCAATGTGACGATCTGGCTTTAAGTCGATTCGATAACAAATGAGGAAAACGGACGGATTTCTCAGGTTTTTACTACATATGAACACTTTTCACATTCTCCCGTGCAACTCGGCTGCTAGTCCTCCTTTCATGCAGAATCTTAAGGTCCTGGCTCATGTCCAAGGCACCAAGACCTGCTAAAAAGTCAATAATCGATACCTAAAACTTGAATTGTACTGCTTCTTACTGGTTATTACATCAACTTAGAAGCTTCATCTGTGTTCTACTATGGTGCTTTTAGTGTCTCCGCATACCGCAGCACGCGACATAGCTCTGCACACGATAAGTACAACCGTTTCAGAGAGAAGAGCGGCCAATGTGACGATCTGGCTTTAAGTCGTTTCGATAACAAATGACGAAAACGGACGGATTTCTCAGGTTTTTACTACATATGAACACTTTACACATTCTCCCGTGCAACTCGGCTGATAGTCCTCGTGCATGTAAAATCTTAAGTTCCTAGCTCATGTCCAAGGCACCAAGGCCTGCTAAAAAGTCAATAATCGATACCTAAAACTTGAATTGTACTACTTCTTACTGGCTATTACATCAACTTAGAAGCTTCATCTGTGTTCTACTATGGTGCTTTTAGTGTCTCCGCATACCGCAGCACGCGACATAGCTCTGCACACGATAAGTACAACCGTTTCAGAGAGAAGAGCGGCCAATGTGACGATCTGGCTTTAAGTCGTTTCGATAACAAATGACGAAAACGGTCGGATTTCTCAGGTTTTTACTCTATTTGAACACTTTACACATCCTCCCGTGCAACTCGGCTGCTAGTCCTCCTGCAAGTAAAATCTTAAGTTCCTATCTCATGTCCAAGGCACCAAACAAGGGTAAAAAGTCAATAACCGATTCCTAAAACTTAAATTGTACTATTTCTAACTGGCTATTACATCATCTTAGAAGCTACATCTGTGTTCTACTATGGTGCTTTTAGTGTCTCCGAATACCGCCGTTCGCGACATAGCTTTTAGACGATAAGTACAACCGTTTCAGAGAGCAGAGCGGCCAATGTGACGATTTGGCTTTAAGTCGATTCGATAAAAATGACGAAAATGGACGGATTTCTCAGGTTTTTACTCTATTTGAACACTTTTCACATTCTCCCGTGCAACTCGGCTGCTAGTCCTCCTTCTATGCAGAATCTTAAGGGCCTAGCTCATGTCCAAGGCATCAAAGCCGGCTAAAAAGTCAATAATCAATACCTAAAACTTCAATTGTACTACTTCTTACTGGCTATTACATCAAATTAGAAGCTTCATCTGTGTTCTACTGTGGTGGTTTTAGTGTCTCCGCCTACCGCAGCATACGACATAGCTTTGCAGACGATAAGTACAACCGTTTCAGAGAGAAGAGTGGCCAATGTGACGATCTGGCTTTAAGTCGATTCTATAACAAATGACGAAAACGGACGGATTTCTCAGGTTTTTACTACATATGAACACTTTTCACATTCTCCCGTGCAACTCGGCTGCTAGTCCTCCTTTCATGCAGAATCTTAAGGTCCTAGCTCATGTCCAAGGCACCAAAGCCAGCTAAAAAGTCAATAATCGATACCTAAAACTTGAATTGTACTACTTCTTACTGGCTATTACATCAACTTAGAAGCTTCATCTGTGTTCTACTATGGTGCTTTTCGTGTCTCCCCATACCGCAGCACGCGAGATAGCTTTGAAGACGATAAGTACAACCGTTTCAGAGAGAAGAGCGGCCAATGGGACGATCTGGCTTTAAGTCGATTCGATAACCAATGACGAAAACGGACGGATTTCTCAGGTTTTTACTACATATGAACACTTTTCACATTCTCCCGTGCAACTCGGCTGCTAGTCCTCCTTTCATGCAGAATCTTAAGGTCCTAGCTCATGTCCAAGGCACCAAAGCCAGCTAAAAAGTCAATAATCGATACCTAAAACTTGAATTGTACTACTTCTTACTGGCTATTACATCATCTTAGAAGCTTCATCTGTGTTCTACTATGGTGCATTTAGTGTCTCCGCATACCGCAGCACGCGACAAAACTTTCCAGACGATAAGTACAACCGTTTCAGAGAGAAGAGCAGCCAATGTGACGATCTGGCTTTAAGTCGATTTGATAACAAATGACGAAAACGGACGGATTTCTCAGGTTTTTACTACATATAAAAACTTTTCACATTCTCCCGTGCAACTCGGCTGCTAGTCCTCCTTTAATGCAGATTCTTAAGGTCCTAGCTCATGTCCAAGGCACCAAAGCCAGCTAAAAAGTCAATAATCGATACCTAAAACTTGAATTGTACTACTACTTATTGGCTATTACATCAACTTAGAAGCTTCGTCTGTGTTCTACTATAGTGCTTTTAGTGTCTCCGCATACCGCAGCACGCGACATAGCTTTGCAGACGTTAAGTACAACCGTTTAAGAGAGAAGAGCGGCCAATGTGACGATGTGGCTTTAAGTCGATTCGATAACAAATGACGAAAACGGACGGATTTCTCAGGTTTTTACTACATATGAACACTTTTCACATTCTCCCGTGCAACTCGGCTGCTAGTCCTCCTTCTATGCAGAATCTTAAGGTCCTAGCTCATGTCCAAGGCATCAAAGCCAGCTAAAAAGTCAATAATCAATACCTAAAACTTCATTTGTACTACTTCTTACTGGCTATTACATCAAATTAGAAGCTTCATCTGTGTTCTACTGTGGTGGTTTTAGTGTCTCCGCCTACCGCAGCATACGACATATCTTTGCAGACGATAAGTACAACCATTTCAGAGAGAAGTGTGGCCAATGTGACGATCTGGCTTTAAGTCGATTCGATAACAAATGAGGAAAACGGACGGATTTCTCAGGTTTTTACTACATATGAACACTTTTCACATTCTCCCGTGCAACTCGGCTGCTAGTCCTCCTTTCATGCAGAATCTTAAGGTCCTAGCTCATGTCCAAGGCACCAAAGCCAGCTAAAAAGTCAATAATCGATACTTAAAACTTGAATTGTACTACTTCTTACTGGCTATTACATCAACTTAGAAGCTTCATCTGTGTTCTACTATGGTGCTTTTAGTGTCTCCGCATACCGCAGCACGCGACATAGCTTTGAAGACGATAAGTACAACCGTTTCAGAGAGAAGAGTGGCCAATGTGACGATCTGGCTTTAAGTCGATTCGATAACAAATGACGAAAACGGACGGATTTCTCAGGTTTTTACTACATATGAACACTTTTCACATTCTCCCCTGCAACTCGGCTGCTAGTCCTCCTTTCATGCAGAATCTTAAGGTCCTAGCTCATGTCCAAGGCACCAAAGCCAGCTAAAAAGTCAATAATCGATACTGAAAACTTGAATTGCACTACTTCTTACTGGCTATTACATCAACTTAGAAGCTACATCTGTGTTCTACTATGGTGCTTTTAGTGTCTCCGCATACCGCAGCACGCGACATAGCTTTGAAGACGATAAGTACAACCGTTTCAGAGAGAAGAGCGGCCAATGTGACGATCTGGCTTTAAGTCGATTCGATAACAAATGACGAAAACGGACCGATTTCTCAGGTTTTTACTACATATGAACACTTTTCACATTCTCCCGTGAAACTCGGCTGCTAGTCCTCCTTTCATGCAGAATCTTAAGGTCCTAGCTCATGTCCAAGGCACCAAAGCCAGCTAAAAAGTCAATAATCGATACCTAAAACTTGAATTGTACTACTTCTTACTGGCTATCACATCAACTTAGAAGCTTCATCTATGTTCTACTATGGTGCTTTTAGTGTCTCCGCATACCGCATTACGCGACATAGCTTTGCAGACGATAAGTACAACCGTTTCAGAGAGAAGAGCGGCCAATGTGTCGACCCGGCTTTAAGTCGATTCGATAACAAATGACGAAAACGGACGGATTTCTCAGGTTTTTACTACATATGAACACTTTTCACATTCTTCCGTGCAACTCGGCTGCTATTCCTCCTTTCATGCAGAATCTTAAGGTAACAGCTCATGTCCAAGGTACCAAAGCCAGCTAAAAAGTCAATAATCGATACCTAAAACTTGAATTTTACTACTTCTTATTGGCTATTACATCATCATAGAAGCTTCATCTGTGTTCTACTATGGTGCTTTTAGTGTCTCCGCATACCGCAGCATGCGACATAGCTTTGCAGACGATAAGTACAAACGTTTCAGAGAGAAGAGCGGCCAATGTGATGATCTGGCTTTAAGTCGATTCGATAACAAATGACGAAAACGGACGGATTTCTCAGGTTTTTACTACATATGATCACTTTTCACATTCTCCCGTGCAACTAGGCTGCTAGTCCTCCCTTCATGCAGAATCTTAAGGTCCTAGCTCATGTCCAAGTCACCAAATCCGTCTAAGAAGTCGATACGATACCTTAAACTTGAATTGTACTACTTCTTACTGGGTATTAAATCATCATAGAAGCTTCATATGTGTTCTACTATGGTGCTTTTAGTGTCTCCGCATACTGCAGTACGCGACATCGCTTTGCAGACGGTAAGTACAACCGTTTCAGAGAGAAGAGCGGCCAATGTGACGATCTGGCTTTAAGTCGATTCGATAACAAATGACGAAAACGGACGGATTTCTCAGGTTTTTACTACATATGAACACTTTTCACATTCTCCCGTGCAACTCGGCTGCTAGTCCTCCTTTCATGTAGAATCTTAAGGTCCTAGCTCATGTCCAAGGCTTCAAAGCCAGCTTAAAAATCAATAATCGGTACCTTTAACTTGAATTGTACTACTTCTTACTGGCTATTACATCAAGTTAGAAGTTTCATCTGTGTTCTACTATGGTGCTTTTAGTGTCTCCGCATACCGCAGCACGCGACATCGCTTTGCAGACGGTAAGTACAACCGTTTCAGAGAGAAGAGCGGCCAATGTGACGATCTGGCTTTAAGTCGATTCGATAACAAATGACGAAAACGGACGGATTTCTCAGGTTTTTACTACATATGAACACTTTTCAAATTCTCCCGTGCAACTCGGCTGCTAGTCCTCCTTTCATGTAGAATCTTATGGTCCTAGCTCATGTCCAAGGCTTCAAAGCCAGCTTAAAAGTCAATAATCGGTACCTTTAACTTGAATTGTACTACTTCTTACTGGCTATTACATCAAGTTAGAAGTTTCATCTGTGTTCTACTATGGAGCTTTTAGTGTCTCCGCATACCGCATCACGCGACATTGCTTTGCAGACGATAAGTACAACCGTTTCGGAGAGAAGAGCGGCCAATGTGACTATCTGGCTTTAAGTCGATTCGATAACAAATGACGAAAACGGACGGATTTCTCAGGTTTTCACTACATATGAACACTTTTCACATTCTCCCGTGCAACTCGGCTGCTAGTCCTCCTGCATGTAAAATCTTAAGTTCCTATCTCATGTCCAAGGCACCAAACAAGGGTAAAAAGTCAATAACCGATTCCTAAAACTTAAATTGTACTATTTCTAACTGGCTATTACATCAACTTAGAAGCTTCATCTGTGTTCTACTATGGTGCTTTTAGTGTCTCCGCATACCGCAGCACGCGACATAGCTCTGCACACGATAAGTACAACCGTTTCAGAGAGAAGAGCGGCCAATGTGACGATCTGGCTTTAAGTCGTTTCGATAACAAATGACGAAAACGGTCGGATTTCTCAGGTTTTTACTCTATTTGAACACTTTACACATCCTCCCGTGCAACTCGGCTGATAGTCCTCCTGCATGTAAAATCTTAAGTTCCTATCTCATGTCCAAGGCACCAAACAAGGGTAAAAAGTCAATAACCGATTCCTAAAACTTAAATTGTACTATTTCTAACTGGCTATTACATCATCTTAGAAGCTACATCTGTGTTCTACTATGGTGCTTTTAGTGTCTCCGAATACCGCCGTTCGCGACATAGCTTTTAGACGATAAGTACAACCGTTTCAGAGAGCAGAGCGGCCAATGTGACGATTTGGCTTTAAGTCGATTCGATAAAAATGACGAAAATGGACGGATTTCTCAGGTTTTTACTCTATTTGAACACTTTTCACATTCTCCCGTGCAACTCGGCTGCTAGTCCTCCTTCTATGCAGAATCTTAAGGGCCTAGCTCATGTCCAAGGCATCAAAGCCGGCTAAAAAGTCAATAATCAATACCTAAAACTTCAATTGTACTACTTCTTACTGGCTATTACATCAAATTAGAAGCTTCATCTGTGTTCTACTGTGGTGGTTTTAGTGTCTCCGCCTACCGCAGCATACGACATAGCTTTGCAGACGATAAGTACAACCGTTTCAGAGAGAAGAGTGGCCAATGTGACGATCTGGCTTTAAGTCGATTCTATAACAAATGACGAAAACGGACGGATTTCTCAGGTTTTTACTACATATGAACACTTTTCACATTCTCCCGTGCAACTCGGCTGCTAGTCCTCCTTTCATGCAGAATCTTAAGGTCCTAGCTCATGTCCAAGGCACCAAAGCCAGCTAAAAAGTCAATAATCGATACCTAAAACTTGAATTGTACTACTTCTTACTGGCTATTACATCAACTTAGAAGCTTCATCTGTGTTCTACTATGGTGCTTTTCGTGTCTCCCCATACCGCAGCACGCGAGATAGCTTTGAAGACGATAAGTACAACCGTTTCAGAGAGAAGAGCGGCCAATGTGACGATCTGGCTTTAAGTCGATTCGATAACCAATGACGAAAACGGACGGATTTCTCAGGTTTTTACTACATATGAACACTTTTCACATTCTCCCGTGCAACTCGGCTGCTAGTCCTCCTTTCATGCAGAATCTTAAGGTCCTAGCTCATGTCAAAGGCACCAAAGCCAGCTAAAAAGTCAATAATCGATACCTAAAACTTGAATTGTACTACTTCTTACTGGCTATTACATCATCTTAGAAGCTTCATCTGTGTTCTACTATGGTGCATTTAGTGTCTCCGCATACCGCAGCACGCGACAAAACTTTCCAGACGATAAGTACAACCGTTTCAGAGAGAAGAGCAGCCAATGTGACGATCTGGCTTTAAGTCGATTTGATAACAAATGACGAAAACGGACGGATTTCTCAGGTTTTTACTACATATAAACACTTTTCACATTCTCCCGTGCAACTCGGCTGCTAGTCCTCCTTTAATGCAGATTCTTAAGGTCCTAGCTCATGTCCAAGGCACCAAAGCCAGCTAAAAAGTCAATAATCGATACCTAAAACTTGAATTGTACTACTACTTATTGGCTATTACATCAACTTAGAAGCTTCGTCTGTGTTCTACTATAGTGCTTTTAGAGTCTCCGCATACCGCAGCACGCGACATAGCTTTGCAGACGTTAAGTACAACCGTTTAAGAGAGAAGAGCGGCCAATGTGACGATGTGGCTTTAAGTCGATTCGATAACAAATGACGAAAACGGACGGATTTCTCAGGTTTTTACTACATATGAACACTTTTCACATTCTCCCGTGCAACTCGGCTGCTAGTCCTCCTTCTATGCAGAATCTTAAGGTCCTAGCTCATGTCCAAGGCATCAAAGCCAGCTAAAAAGTCAATAATCAATACCTAAAACTTCAATTGTACTACTTCTTACTGGCTATTACATCAAATTAGAAGCTTCATCTGTGTTCTACTGTGGTGGTTTTAGTGTCTCCGCCTACCGCAGCATACGACATAGCTTTGCAGACGATAAGTACAACCGTTTCAGAGAGAAGTGTGGCCAATGTGACGATCTGGCTTTAAGTCGATTCGATAACAAATGAGGAAAACGGACGGATTTCTCAGGTTTTTACTACATATGAACACTTTTCACATTCTCCCGTGCAACTCGGCTGCTAGTCCTCCTTTCATGCAGAATCTTAAGGTCCTAGCTCATGTCCAAGGCACCAAAGCCAGCTAAAAAGTCAATAATCGATACTTAAAACTTGAATTGTACTACTTCTTACTGGCTATTACATCAACTTAGAAGCTTCATCTGTGTTCTACTATGGTGCTTTTAGTGTCTCCGCATACCGCAGCACGCGACATAGCTTTGAAGACGATAAGTACAACCGTTTCAGAGAGAAGAGTGGCCAATGTGACGATCTGGCTTTAAGTCGATTCGATAACAAATGACGAAAACGGACGGATTTCTCAGGTTTTTACTACATATGAACACTTATCACATTCTCCCCTGCAACTCGGCTGCTAGTCCTCCTTTCATGCAGAATCTTAAGGTCCTAGCTCATGTCCAAGGCACCAAAGCCAGCTAAAAAGTCAATAATCGATACTGAAAACTTGAATTGCACTACTTCTTACTGGCTATTACATCAACTTAGAAGCTTCATCTGTGTTCTACTATGGTGCTTTTAGTGTCTCCGCATACCGCAGCACGCGACATAGCTTTGAAGACGATAAGTACAACCGTTTCAGAGAGAAGAGCGGCCAATGTGACGATCTGGCTTTAAGTCGATTCGATAACAAATGACGAAAACGGACCGATTTCTCAGGTTTTTACTACATATGAACACTTTTCACATTCTCCCGTGAAACTCGGCTGCTAGTCCTCCTTTCATGCAGAATCTTAAGGTCCTAGCTCATGTCCAAGGCACCAAAGCCAGCTAAAAAGTCAATAATCGATACCTAAAACTTGAATTGTACTACTTCTTACTGGCTATCACATCAACTTAGAAGCTTCATCTATGTTCTACTATGGTGCTTTTAGTGTCTCCGCATACCGCATTACGCGACATAGCTTTGCAGACGATAAGTACAACCGTTTCAGAGAGAAGAGCGGCCAATGTGTCGACCCGGCTTTAAGTCGATTCGATAACAAATGACGAAAACGGACGGATTTCTCAGGTTTTTACTACATATGAACACTTTTCACATTCTTCCGTGCAACTCGGCTGCTATTCCTCCTTTCATGCAGAATCTTAAGGTAACAGCTCATGTCCAAGGCACCAAAGCCAGCTAAAAAGTCAATAATCGATACCTAAAACTTGAATTTTACTACTTCTTATTGGCTATTACATCATCATAGAAGCTTCATCTGTGTTCTACTATGGTGCTTTTAGTGTCTCCGCATACCGCAGCATGCGACATAGCTTTGCAGACGATAAGTACAAACGTTTCAGAGAGAAGAGCGGCCAATGTGATGATCTGGCTTTAAGTCGATTCGATAACAAATGACGAAAACGGACGGATTTCTCAGGTTTTTACTACATATGATCACTTTTCACATTCTCCCGTGCAACTCGGCTGCTAGTCCTCCCTTCATGCAGAATCTTAAGGTCCTAGCTCATGTCCAAGTCACCAAATCCGTCTAAGAAGTCGATACGATACCTTAAACTTGAATTGTACTACTTCTTACTGGCTATTACATCATCATAGAAGCTTCATATGTGTTCTACTATGGTGCTTTTAGTGTCTCCGCATACTGCAGTACGCGACATCGCTTTGCAGACGGTAAGTACAACCGTTTCAGAGAGAAGAGCGGCCAATGTGACGATCTGGCTTTAAGTCGATTCGATAACAAATGACGAAAACGGACGGATTTCTCAGGTTTTTACTACATATGAACACTTTTCACATTCTCCCGTGCAACTCGGCTGCTAGTCCTCCTTTCATGTAGAATCTTAAGGTCCTAGCTCATGTCCAAGGCTTCAAAGCCAGCTTAAAAATCAATAATCGGTACCTTTAACTTGAATTGTACTACTTCTTACTGGCTATTACATCAAGTTAGAAGTTTCATCTGTGTTCTACTATGGTGCTTTTAGTGTCTCCGCATACCGCAGCACGCGACATCGCTTTGCAGACGGTAAGTACAACCGTTTCAGAGAGAAGAGCGGCCAATGTGACGATCTGGCTTTAAGTCGATTCGATAACAAATGACGAAAACGGACGGATTTCTCAGGTTTTTACTACATATGAACACTTTTCAAATTCTCCCGTGCAACTCGGCTGCTAGTCCTCCTTTCATGTAGAATCTTATGGTCCTAGCTCATGTCCAAGGCTTCAAAGCCAGCTTAAAAGTCAATAATCGGTACCTTTAACTTGAATTGTACTACTTCTTACTGGCTATTACATCAAGTTAGAAGTTTCATCTGTGTTCTACTATGGAGCTTTTAGTGTCTCCGCATACCGCATCACGCGACATTGCTTTGCAGACGATAAGTACAACCGTTTCGGAGAGAAGAGCGGCCAATGTGACTATCTGGCTTTAAGTCGATTCGATAACAAATGACGAAAACGGACGGATTTCTCAGGTTTTCACTACATATGAACACTTTTCACATTCTCCCGTGCAACTCGGCTGCTAGTCCTCCTTTCATGTAGAATCTTAAGGTCCTAGCACATGTCCAAGGCTTCAAAGCCAGCTTAAAAGTCAATAATCGGTACCTTTAACTTGAATTGTACTACTTCTTACTGGCTATTACATCAAGTTAGAAGTTTCATCTGTGTTCTACTATGGAGCTTTTAGTGTCTCCGCATACCGCATCACGCGACATTGCTTTGCAGACTATAAGTACAACCGTTTCGGAGAGAAGAGCGGCCAATGTGACTATCTGGCTTTAAGTCGATTCGATAACAAATGACGAAAACGGACGGATTTCTCAGGTTTTCACTACATATGAACACTTTTCACATTCTCCCGTGAAACTCGGCTGCTACTCCTCCTTTCATCCAGAATCTTAAGGTCCTACCTCATCTCCAAGGCACCAAAGCCAGCTAAAAAGTCAATAATCGATACCCAAAACTTGAACTGTCCTACTTCTTACTGGCTATTACATCATCTTAGAAGCTTCATATGTGTTCTGCTATGGTGCTTTTAGTGTTTCCGCATACCGCAGCACGCGACATAGCTTTGCAGACGATAAGTACAACCGTTTCAGAGAGAAGAGCGGCCAATGTGGCGATCTGGCTTTAAGTCGATTCGATAACAAATGACGAAAACGAACGGATTTTTCAGGTTTCTAATACATATGAACACTTTACACATTGTCCCGTGCAACTCGGCTGCTAGTCCTCCTGCATGTAAAATCTTAAGTTCCTAGCTCATGTCCAAGGCACCAAACAAGGGTAAAAAGTCAATAACCGATTCCTAAAACTTGAATTGTACTATTTCTTACTGGCTATTACATCATCTTAGAAGCTACATCTGTGTTCTACTATGGTGCTTTTAGTGTCTCCGAATACCGCAGTACGCGACATAGTTTTGCAGACGATAAATACAACCGTTTCAGAGAGCAGAGCGGCCAATGTGACGATTTGGCTTTAAGTCGATTCGATAAAAATGACGAAAACGGACGGATTTCTCAGGTTTTTACTCTATTAGAACACTTTTCACATTCTCCCGTGCAACTCGGCTGCTTGTCCTCCTTTCATGCAGAATCTTAAGGTCCTAGCTCATGTCCAAGGCACCAAAGCCAGCAAAAAAGTCAATAATCGATACCTAAAACTTGAATTGTACTACTTCTTACTGGCTATTACATCAACTTAGAAGCTTCATCTGTGTTCTACTATGGTGCTTTTAGTGTCTCCGCATAGCGCAGCACGCGACATAGCATTGCAGACGATAAGTACAACCGTTTCAGAGAGAAGAGCGGCCAATGTGACAATCTGGCTTTAAGTCGATTCGATAACAAATGACGAAAACGGACGGATTTCTCAGGTTTTTACTACATATGAACACTTTTCACATTCTCCTGGGCAACTCGGCTGCTAGTCCTCTTTTCATGCAGAATCTTAAGGTCCTAGCTCATGTCCAAGGCACCAAAGCCAGCTAAAAAGTCAATAATCAGTAACTAAAACTTGAATTGTACTACTTCTTACTGGCTATTACATCAACTTGGAAGTGTCATCTGTGTTCTACTATGTTGCTTTTAGTGTCTCTGCATAGCGCAGCACGCGACATAGCTCTGCACACGATAAGTACAACCGTTTCAGAGAGAAGAGTGGCCAATGTGACGATCTGGCTTTAAGTCGATTCGATAACAAATGACGAAAACGGCCGGATTTCTCAGGTTTTTACTACATATGAACACTTTTCACATTCTCCCGTGCAACTCGGCTGCTAGTCCTCCTTTCATGCCGAATCTTAAGGTCCTAGCTCATGTCCAAGGCACCAAAGCCAGCTAAAAAGTCAATAATCGATACCTTAAACTTGAAGTGTACTACTTCTTACTGGCTATTACACCAACTTAGAAGCTTCATCTGTGTTCTACTATGGTGCTTTTAGTGTCTCCGCATACCGCATCACGCGACATAGCTTTGCAGACGATAAGTACAACCGTTTCAGAGAGAAGAGCAGCCAATGTGACGATCTGGCTTTAAGTCGATTCGATAACAAATGACGAAAACGGACGGATTTCTCAGGTTTTTACTACATATGAACACTTTTCACATTCTCCCGTGCAACTCGGCTGCTAGTCCTCCTTTCATGCAAAATCTTAAGGTAACAGCTCATGTCCAAGGCACCAAAGCCAGCTAAAAAGTCAATAATCGATACCTAAAACTTGAATTGTACTACTTCTTACTGGCTATTACATCATCATAGAAGCTTCATCTGTGTTCTACTATGGTGCTTTTAGTGTCTCCGCATACCGCAGCACGCGACATAGCTTTGCAGACGACAAGTACAACCGTATCAGAGAGAAGAGCGGCCAATGTGACGATTTGGCGAGTCGATAACAATTGACGAAAACGGACGGATTTCTCAGGTTTTTACTACATATGAACACTTTTCACATTCTCCCGTGCAACTCGGCTGCTAGTCCTCCTTTCATGCAGAATCTTAAGGTCCTAGCTCATGTCCAAGGCACAAATCCATCTAAGAAGTCAATAATCGATACCTTAAACTTGAAGTGTACTACTTCTTACTGGCTATTACATCAACTTAGAAGCTTCATCTGTGTTCTACTATGGTGCTTTTAGTTTCTCCGCATACTGCAGCACGCGACACAGCTTTGCAGACGATAAGTACAACCGTTTCAGAGAGAAGAGCGGCCAATGTGACAATCAGGCTTTAAGTCGATTCGATAACAAATGACGAAAACGGACGGATTTCTCAGGTTTTTACTACATATGAACACTTTTCAAATTCTCCCGTGCAACTCGGCTGCTAGTCCTCCTTTCATGCAGAATCTGAAGGTCCTAGCTCATGTCCAAGGCATCAAAGCCAGCTAAAAAGTCAATAATCGATACCTAAAACTTGAATTGTACTAGTTCTTACTGGCTATTACATCAACTTAGAAGCTTCATCTGTGTTCCAATATGGTGCTTTTAGTGTCTCCGTATACCGCAGCACGCGACATAGCTTTGCAGACGAAAAGTACAACCGTTTCAGAGAGGAGAGCGGCCAATGTGACGATCTGGCTTTAAGTCGATTCGTAAACAAATGACGAAAACGGACGGATTTCTCAGGTTTTTACTACATATGAACACTTTTCACATTCTCCCGTGCAACTCGGCCGCTAGTCCTCCTTTCGTGCAGAATCTTAAGGTAATAGCTCATGTCCATGGCACCAAAGCCAGCTAAAAAGTCAATAATCAGAAGCTAAAACTTGAAATGTACTACATCTTACTGGCTATTACATCAACTTAGATACTTCATCGGTGTTCTACTATGGTGCTTTTAGTGTCTCTGCATACCGCAGCATGCGACATAGCTTTGCAGACGGTAAGTACAACCGTTTCGGAGGGAAGAGCGGCCAATGTGACGATCTGGCTTTAAGTCGATTCGATAACAAATGACGAAAACGGACGGATTTCTCAGGTTTTTACTACATATGAACACTTTTCACATTCTCCCGTGCAACTCGGCTGCTAGTAATCCTTTCATGCAGAATCTTAAGGTAGTAGCTCATGTCCAAGGCACCAAAGCCAACTAAGAAGTCAACAATCGATACCTAAAACTTGAATTGTGCTACTTCTTACTGGCTATTACATCAACTTAGAAGCTTCATCTGTGTTCTAGTATGGTGATTTTAGTGTCCCCGCATACCGCAGCACGCGACATAGCTTTGCAGACGATAAGTACAACCGTTTCAGAGAGAAGAGCGGCCAATGTGATGATTTGGCTTTAAGTCGATTCGATAACAAATGACCAAAACGGACGGATTTCTCAGGTTTTTACTACATATGAACACTTTTCACATTCTCCTGTGCAACTCGGCTGCTAGTATTCCTTTCATGCAGAATCTTAAGGTCCTAGCCCATGTCCAAGGCTCCAAAGCCAGCTAAAAAGTCAATAATCAGTAGCTAGACTTGAATTGTACTACATCTTACTGGCTATTACATCAACTTAGAAGCTTCATCGGTGTTTTACTATGGTGCTTTTAGTGTCTCCGCATACCGCATCACGCGACATAGCTTTGCAGACGATAAGTACAACCGTTTCAGAGAGAAGAGCAGCCAATGTGACGATCTGGCTTTAAGTCGATTCGATAACAAATGACGAAAACGGACGGATTTCTCAGGTTTTTACTACATATGAACACTTTTCACATTCTCCCGTGCAACTCGGCTGCTAGTCCTCCTTTCATGCAAAATCTTAAGGTAACAGCTCATGTCCAAGGCACCAAAGCCAGCTAAAAAGTCAATAATCGATACCTAAAACTTGAATTGTACTACTTCTTACTGGCTATTACATCATCATAGAAGCTTCATCTGTGTTCTACTATGGTGCTTTTAGTGTCTCCGCATACCGCAGCACGCGACATAGCTTTGCAGACGACAAGTACAACCGTATCAGAGAGAAGAGCGGCCAATGTGACGATTTGGCGAGTCGATAACAATTGACGAAAACGGACGGATTTCTCAGGTTTTTACTACATATGAACACTTTTCACATTCTCCCGTGCAACTCGGCTGCTAGTCCTCCTTTCATGCAGAATCTTAAGGTCCTAGCTCATGTCCAAGGCACCAAATCCATCTAAGACGTCAATAATCGATACCTTAAACTTGAATTGTACTACTTCTTACTGGCTATTACATCAACTTAGAAGCTTCATCTGTGTTCTACTATGGTGCTTTTAGTGTCTCCGCATACCGCAGCACGCGACATAGCTTTGAAGACGATAAGTACAACCGTTTCCGAGAGAAGAGCGGCCAATGTGACGATCTGGCTTTAAGTCGATTCGATAACAAATGACGAAACGGACGGATTTCTCAGGTTTGTACTACATATGAACACTTTTCACATTCTCCCGTGCAACTCGGCTGCTACTCCTCCTTTCATGCAGAATCTTATGGTCCAAGCTCATCTCCAAGGCACCAAAGCTAGCTAAAAAGTCAATAATCGATACCTAAAACTTGAATTGTACTACTTCTTACTGGCTATTACATCTTCTTAGAAGCTTCATATGTGTTCTACTATGGTGCTTTTAGTGTCTCCGCATACCGCAGCACGCGACATAGCTTTGCAGACGATAAGTACAACCGTTTCAGAGAGAAGAGTGGCCAATGTGACGATCTGGCTTTAAGTCGATTCGATAACAAATGACGAAAACGGACGGATTTCTCAGGTTTTTACTACATATAAACACTTTTCACATTCTCCTGTGTAACTCGGCTGCTAGTCCTCTTTCATGTAGAATCTTAAGGTCCTAGCTCATGTCTTAGGCACCAAATCCATCTAAGAAGTCAATAATCGATACCTTAAACTTGAAGTGTACTACTTCTTACTGGCTATTACATCAACTTAGAAGCTTCATCTGTGTTCCAATATGGTGCTTTTAGTGTCTCCGCATACCGCAGCACGCGACATAGCTTTGCAGACGATAAGTACAACCGTTTCAGAGAGAAGAGCGGCCAATGTGACGATCTAGCTTTAAGTCGATTCGATAACAAACGACGAAAATGGACGGATTTCTCAGGTTTTTACTACATATGAAAACTTTTCACATTCTCCCGTGCAACTCGGCTGCTAGTCCTCCTTTCATGCAGAATCTTAAGGTCCTAGCTCATGTCCAAGGCACCAAATCCATCTAAGAAGTCAATAATCGATACCTTAAACTTGAAGTGTACTACTTCTTACTGGCTATTACATCAACTTAGAAGCTTCATCTGTGTTCTACTATGGTGCTTTTAGTTTCTCCGCATACTGCAGCACGCGACACAGCTTTGCAGACGATAAGTACAACCGTTTCAGAGAGAAGAGCGGCCAATGTGACAATCAGGCTTTAAGTCGATTCGATAACAAATGACGAAAACGGACGGATTTCTCAGGTTTTTACTACATATGAACACTTTTCAAATTCTCCCGTGCAACTCGGCTGCTAGTCCTCCTTTCATGCAGAATCTGAAGGTCCTAGCTCATGTCCAAGGCATCAAAGCCAGCTAAAAAGTCAATAATCGATACCTAAAACTTGAATTGTACTAGTTCTTACTGGCTATTACATCAACTTAGAAGCTTCATCTGTGTTCCAATATGGTGCTTTTAGTGTCTCCGTATACCGCAGCACGCGACATAGCTTTGCAGACGATAAGTACAACCGTTTCAGAGAGGAGAGCGGCCAATGTGACGATCTGGCTTTAAGTCGATTCGATAACAAATGACGAAAACGGACGGATTTCTCAGGTTTTTACTACATATGAACACTTTTCACATTCTCCCGTGCAACTCGGCTGCTAGTCCTCCTTTCGTGCAGAATCTTAAGGTAATAGCTCATGTCCATGGCACCAAAGCCAGCTAAAAAGTCAATAATCAGAAGCTAAAACTTGAAATGTACTACATCTTACTGGCTATTACATCAACTTAGATACTTCATCGGTGTTCTACTATGGTGCTTTTAGTGTCTCTGCATACCGCAGCATGCGACATAGCTTTGCAGACGGTAAGTACAACCGTTTCGGAGGGAAGAGCGGCCAATGTGACGATCTGGCTTTAAGTCGATTCGATAACAAATGACGAAAACGGACGGATTTCTCAGGTTTTTACTACATATGAACACTTTTCACATTCTCCCGTGCAACTCGGCTGCTAGTAATCCTTTCATGCAGAATCTTAAGGTAGTAGCTCATGTCCAAGGCACCAAAGCCAACTAAGAAGTCAACAATCGATACCTAAAACTTGAATTGTGCTACTTCTTACTGGCTATTACATCAACTTAGAAGCTTCATCTGTGTTCTAGTATGGTGATTTTAGTGTCCCCGCATACCGCAGCACGCGACATAGCTTTGCAGACGATAAGTACAACCGTTTCAGAGAGAAGAGCGGCCAATGTGATGATTTGGCTTTAAGTCGATTCGATAACAAATGACCAAAACGGACGGATTTCTCAGGTTTTTACTACATATGAACACTTTTCACATTCTCCTGTGCAACTCGGCTGCTAGTATTCCTTTCATGCAGAATCTTAAGGTCCTAGCCCATGTCCAAGGCTCCAAAGCCAGCTAAAAAGTCAATAATCAGTAGCTAGACTTGAATTGTACTACATCTTACTGGCTATTACATCAACTTAGAAGCTTCATCGGTGTTTTACTATGGTGCTTTTACTGTCTCCGCATACCGCAGCACGCGACACAGCTTTGCAGACGATAAGTACAACCGTTTCTGAGTGAAGAGCGGCCAATGTGACAATCTGGCTTTAAGTCGATTCGATAACAAATGACGAAAACGGACGGATTTCTCAGGTTTTTACTACATATGAACACTTTACACATTCTCCCGTGCAACTCGTCTGCTAGTCCTCCTGCATGTAAAATCTTAAGTTCCTAGCTCATGTCCAAGGCACCAAACAAGGGTAAAAAGTCAATAACCGATTAATAAAACTTGAATGGTACTATTTCTTACTGGTTATTACATCATCTTAGAAGCTTCATCTGTGTTCTACTATGGTGCTTTTAGTGTCTCCGAATACCGCAGTACGCGACATAGCTTTGCAGACGATAAGTACAACCGTTTCAGAGAGCAGAGCGGCCAATGTGACGATTTGGCTTTAATTCGATTCGATAAAAATGACGAAAACGGACGGATTTCTCAGGTTTTTACACTATTTGAACACTTTTCACATTCTCCCGTGCAACTCGGCTGCTAGTCCTCCTTTCATGTAGAATCTTAAGGTCCTAGCTCATGTCCAAGGCATCAAAGCCAGCTAAAAAGGCAATAATCGATACCTAAAACTTGAATTGTACTAGTTCTTACTGGCTATTACATGAACTTAGAAGCTTCATCTGTGTTCCAATATGGTGCTTTTAGTGTCTCCGCATACCGCAGCACGCGACATAGCTTTGCAGACGATAAGTACAACCGTTTCAGAGAGGAGAGCAGCCAATGTGACGATCTGGCTTTAAGTCAATTCGATAACAAATGACGAAAACGGACGGATTTCTCAGGTTTTTACTACATATGAACACTTTTCACATTCTCCCGTGCAACTCGGCTGCTAGTCCTCCTTTCATGCAGAATCTTAAGGTAATAGCTCATGTCCAAGGCACCAAAGCCAGCTAAAAAGTCAATAATCAGAAGCTAAAACTTGAATTGTACTACACCTTACTGGCTATTACATCAACTTAGAAGCTTCATCGGTGTTCTACTATAGTGCTTTTAGTGTCTCCGCATACCGCAGCATGCGACATAGCTTTGCAGACGATACGTTCAACCGTTTCGGAGGGAAGAGCGGCCAATGTGACGATCTGGCTTTAAGTCGATTCGATAACAAATGACGAAAACGGTCGGATTTCTCAGGTTTTTACTCTATTTGAACACTTTACACATCCTCCCGTGCAACTCGGCTGATAGTCCTCCTGCATTTAAAATCTTAAGTTCCTAGCTCATGTCCAAGGCACCAAACAAGGGTAAAAAGTCAATAACCGATTCCTAAAACTTAAATTGTACTATTTCTAACTGGCTATTACATCATCTTAGAAGCTACATCTGTGTTCTACTATGGTGCTTTTAGTGTCTCCGAATACCGCCGTTCGCGACATAGCTTTTAGACGATAAGTACAACCGTTTCAGAGAGCAGAGCGGCCAATGTGACGATTTGGCTTTAAGTCGATTCGATAAAAATGACGAAAACGAACTGATTTCTCAGGTTTTTACTCTATTTGAACACTTTTCACATTCTCCCGTGCAACTCGGCTGCTAGTCCTCCTTCTATGCAGAATCTTAAGGTCCTAGCTCATGTCCAAGGCATCAAAGCCGGCTAAAAAGTCAATAATCAATACCTAAAACTTCAATTGTACTACTTCTTACTGGCTATTACATCAAATTAGAAGCTTCATCTGTGTTCTACTGTGGTGGTTTTAGTGTCTCCGCCTACCGCAGCATACGACATAGCTTTGCAGACGATAAGTACAACCGTTTCAGAGAGAAGAGTGGCCAATGTGACGATCTGGCTTTAAGTCGATTCTATAACAAATGACGAAAACGGACGGATTTCTCAGGTTTTTACTACATATGAACACTTTTCACATTCTCCCGTGCAACTCGGCTGCTAGTCCTCCTTTCATGCAGAATCTTAAGGTCCTAGCTCATGTCCAAGGCACCAAAGCCAGCTAAAAAGTCAATAATCGATACCTAAAACTTGAATTGTACTACTTCTTACTGGCTATTACATCATCTTAGAAGCTTCATCTGTGTTCTACTATGGTGCATTTAGTGTCTCCGCATACCGCAGCACGCGACAAAACTTTCCAGACGATAAGTACAACCGTTTCAGAGAGAAGAGCAGCCAATGTGACGATCTGGCTTTAAATCGATTTGATAACAAATGACGAAAACGGACGGATTTCTCAGGTTTTTACTACATATAAACACTTTTCACATTCTCCTGTGTAACTCGGCTGCTAGTCCTCCTTTCATGCAGAATCTTAAGGTCCTAGCTCATGTAAAAGGCACCAAAGCCAGCTAAAATGTCAATAATCAGTAACTAAAACTTGAATTGTACTACTTCCTACTGGCTATTACATCAACTTGGAAGTGTCATCTGTGTTCTACTATGTTGCTTTTAGTGTCTCTGCATACCGCAGCACGCGACATAGCTCTGCACACGATAAGTACAACGGTTTCAGGGAGAAGAGCGGCCAATGTGACTATCTGGCTTTAAGTCGATTCGATAACAAATGACGAAAACGGACGGATTTCTCAGGTTTTTACTACATATGAACACTTTACACATTCTCCCGTGCAACTCGGCTGCTAGTCCTCCTGCATGTAAAATCTTAAGTTCCTAGCTCACGTCCAAGGCACCAAACAAGGGTAAAAAGTCAATAACCGATTCCTAAAACTTGAATTGTACTATTTCTTACTGGCTATTACATCATCTTAGAAGCTACATCTGTGTTCTACAATGGTGCTTCTAGTGTCTCCGAATACCGCCGTTCGCGACATAGCTTTGCAGACGATAAGTACAACCGTTTCAGAGAGCAGAGCGGCCAATGTGACGATTTGGCTTTAAGTCGATTCGATAAAAATGACGAAAACGGCCGGATTTCTCAGGTTTTTACTCTATTTGAACACTTTTCACATTCTCCCGTGCAACTCGGCTGCTAGTCCTCCTTTCATGCAGAATCTTAAGGTCCTAGCTCATGTCCAAGGCACCAAAGCCAGCTAAAAAGTCAATAATCGATACTGAAAACTTGAATTGCACTACTTCTTACTGGCTATTACATCAACTTAGAAGCTTCATCTGTGTTCTACTATGGTGCTTTTAGTGTCTCCGCATACCGCAGCACGCGACATAGCTTTGAAGACGATAAGTACAACCGTTTCAGAGAGAAGAGCGGCCAATGTGACGATCTGGCTTTAAGTCGATTCGATAACAAATGACGAAAACGGACGGATTTCTCAGGTTTTTACTACATATGAACACTTTTCACATTCTCCCGTGCAACTCGGCTGCTAGTCCTCCTTTCATGCAGAATCTTAAGGTCCTAGCTCATGTCCAAGGCACCAAAGCCAGCTAAAAAGTCAATAATCGATACGTAAAACTTGAATTGTACTACTTCTTACTGGCTATCACATCAACTTAGAAGCTTCATCTATGTTCTACTATGGTGCTTTTAGTGTCTCCGCATACCGCATCACGCGACATAGCTTTGCAGACGATAAGTACAACCGTTTCAGAGAGAAGAGCGGCCAATGTGTCGACCCGGCTTTAAGTCGATTCGATAACAAATGACGAAAACGGACGGATTTCTCAGGTTTTTACTACATATGAACACTTTTCACATTCTTCCGTGCAACTCGGCTGCTATTCCTCCTTTCATGCAGAATTTTAAGGTAATAGCTCATGTCCAAGGCACCAAAGCCAGCTAAAAAGTCAATAATCGATACCTAAAACTTGAATTGTACTACTTCTTACTGGCTATTACATCATCATAGAAGCTTCATCTGTGTTCTACTATGGTGCTTTTAGTGTCTCCGCATACCGCAGCATGCGACATAGCTTTGCAGACGATAAGTACAAACGTTTCAGAGAGAAGAGCGGCCAATGTGATGATCTGGCTTTAAGTCGATTCGATAACAAATGACGAAAACGGACGGATTTCTCAGGTTTTTACTACATATGATCACTTTTCACATTCTCCCGTGCAACTCGGCTGCTAGGCCTCCCTTCATGCAGAATCTTAAGGTCCTAGCTCATGTCCAAGTCACCAAATCCGTCTAAGAAGTCGATACGATACCTTAAACTTGAATTGTACTACTTCTTACTGGCTATTACATCATCATAGAAGCTTCATATGTGTTCTACTATGGTGCTTTTAGTGTCTCCGCATACCGCAGCACGCGACATCGCTTTGCAGACGGTAAGTACAACCGTTTCAGAGAGAAGAGCGGCCAATGTGACGATCTGGCTTTAAGTCGATTCGATAACAAATGACGAAAACGGACGGATTTCTCAGGTTTTTACTACATATGAACACTTTTCACATTCTCCCGTGCAACTCGGCTGCTAGTCCTCCTTTCATGTAGAATCTTAAGGTCCTAGCTCATGTCCAAGGCTTCAAAGCCAGCTTAAAAGTCAATAATCGGTACCTTTAACTTGAATTGTACTTCTTCTTACTGGCTATTACATCAAGTTAGAAGTTTCATCTGTGTTCTACTATGGTGCTTTTAGTGTCTCCGCATACCGCAGCACGCGACATCGCTTTGCAGACGGTAAGTACAACCGTTTCAGAGAGAAGAGCGGCCAATGTGACGATCTGGCTTTAAGTCGATTCGATAACAAATGACGAAAACGGACGGATTTCTCAGGTTTTTACTACATATGAACACTTTTCAAATTCTCCCGTGCAACTCGGCTGCTAGTCCTCCTTTCATGTAGAATCTTAAGGTCCTAGCTCATGTCCAAGGCTCCAAAGCCAGCTTAAAAGTCAATAATCGGTACCTTTAACTTGAATTGTACTACTTCTTACTGGCTATTACATCAACTTAGAAGCTTCATCTGTGTTCTACTATGGTGCTTTTAGTGTCCCCGCATAGCGCAGCACGCGACATAGCATTGCAGACGATAAGTACAACCGTTTCAGAGAGAAGAGCGGCCAATGTGACAATCTGGCTTTAAGTCGATTCGATAACAAATGACGAAAACGGACGGATTTCTCAGGTTTTTACTACATATGAACACTTTTCAAATTCTCCCGTGCAACTCGGCTGCTAGTCCTCCTTTCATGCAGAATCTTAAGGTCCTAGCTCATGTCCAAGGCATCAAAGCCAGCTAAAAAGTCAATAATCGATACCTAAAACTTGAATTGTACTACTTCTTACTGGCTATTACATCAACTTAGAAGCTTCATCTGTGTTCTACTATGGTGCTTTTAGTGTCTCCGCATACCGCAGCATGCGTCATAGCTTTGCAGACGATAAGTACAACCGTTTCGGAGGGAAGAGCAGCCAATGTGACGATCTGGCTTTAAGTCGATTCCACAACAAATGACGAAAACGGACGGATTTCTCAGGTTTTTACTACATATGAACACTTTTCACATTCTCCTGGGCAACTCGGCTGCTAGTCCTCTTTTCATGCAGAATCTTAAGGTCCTAGCTCATGTCCAAGGCACCAAAGCAAGCTAAAAAGTCAATAACCAGTAACTAAAACTTGAATTGTACTACTTCTTACTGGCTATTACATCAACTTGGAAGTGTCATCTGTGTTCTACTATGTTGCTTTTAGTGTCTCTGCATAGCGCAGCACGCGACATAGCTCTGCACACGATAAGTACAACCGTTTCAGAGAGAAGAGTGGCCAATGTGACGATCTGGCTTTAAGTCGATTCGATAACAAATGACGAAAACGGCCGGATTTCTCAGGTTTTTACTACATATGAACACTTTTCACATTCTCCCGTGCAACTCGGCTGCTAGTCCTCCTTTCATGCCGAATCTTAAGGTCCTAGCTCATGTCCAAGGCACCAAAGCCAGCTAAAAAGTCAATAATCGATACCTAAAACTTGAAGTGTACTACTTCTTACTGGCTATTACACCAACTTAGAAGCTTCATCTGTGTTCTACTATGGTGCTTTTAGTGTCTCCGCATACCGCATCACGCGACATAGCTTTGCAGACGATAAGTACAACCGTTTCAGAGAGAAGAGCAGCCAATGTGACGATCTGGCTTTAAGTCGATTCGATAACAAATGACGAAAACGGACGGATTTCTCAGGTTTTTACTACATATGAACACTTTTCACATTCTCCCGTGCAACTCGGCTGCTAGTCCTCCTTTCATGCAAAATCTTAAGGTAACAGCTCATGTCCAAGGCACCAAAGCCAGCTAAAACGTCAATAATCGATACCTAAAACTTGAATTGTACTACATCTTACTGGCTATTACATCATCATAGAAGCTTCATCTGTGTTCTACTATGGTGCTTTTAGTGTCTCCGCATACCGCAGCACGCGACATAGCTTTGCAGACGACAAGTACAACCGTATCAGAGAGAAGAGCGGCCAATGTGACGATTTGGCGAGTCGATAACAATTGACGAAAACGGACGGATTTCTCAGGTTTTTACTACATATCAACACTTTTCACATTCTCCCGTGCAACTCGGCTGCTAGTCCTCCTTTCATGCAGAATCTTAAGGTCCTAGCTCATGTCCAAGGCACCAAATCCATCTAAGACGTCAATAATCGATACCTTAAACTTGAATTGTACTACTTCTTACTGGCTATTACATCAACTTAGAAGCTTCATCTGTGTTCTACTATGGTGCTTTTAGTGTCTCCGCATACCGCAGCACGCGACATAGCTTTGAAGACGATAAGTACAACCGTTTCCGAGAGAAGAGCGGCCAATGTGACGATCTGGCTTTAAGTCGATTCGATAACAAATGACGAAACGGACGGATTTCTCAGGTTTGTACTACATATGAACACTTTTCACATTCTCCCGTGCAACTCGGCTGCTACTCCTCCTTTCATGCAGAATCTTATGGTCCAAGCTCATCTCCAAGGCACCAAAGCTAGCTAAAAAGTCAATAATCGATACCTAAAACTTGAATTGTACTACTTCTTACTGGCTATTACATCTTCTTAGAAGCTTCATATGTGTTCTACTATGGTGCTTTTAGTGTCTCCGCATACCGCAGCACGCGACATAGCTTTGCAGACGATAAGTACAACCGTTTCAGAGAGAAGAGTGGCCAATGTGACGATCTGGCTTTAAGTCGATTCGATAACAAATGACGAAAACGGACGGATTTCTCAGGTTTTTACTACATATAAACACTTTTCACATTCTCCTGTGTAACTCGGCTGCTAGTCCTCTTTCATGTAGAATCTTAAGGTCCTAGCTCATGTCCAAGGCACCAAATCCATCTAAGAAGTCAATAATCGATACCTTAAACTTGAAGTGTACTACTTCTTACTGGCTATTACATCAACTTAGAAGCTTCATCTGTGTTCCAATATGGTGCTTTTAGTGTCTCCGCATACCGCAGCACGCGACATAGCTTTGCAGACGATAAGTACAACCGTTTCAGAGAGAAGAGCGGCCAATGTGACGATCTAGCTTTAAGTCGATTCGATAACAAACGACGAAAATGGACGGATTTCTCAGGTTTTTACTACATATGAAAACTTTTCACATTCTCCCGTGCAACTCGGCTGCTAGTCCTCCTTTCATGCAGAATCTTAAGGTCCTAGCTCATGTCCAAGGCACCAAATCCATCTAAGAAGTCAATAATCGATACCTTAAACTTGACGTGTACAACTTCTTACTGGCTATTACATCAACTTAGAAGCTTCATCTGTGTTCAACTATGGTGCTTTTAGTTTCTCCGCATACTGCAGCACGCGACACAGCTTTGCAGACGATAAGTACAACCGTTTCAGAGAGAAGAGCGGCCAATGTGACAATCAGGCTTTAAGTCGATTGGATAACAAATGACGAAAACGGACGGATTTCTCAGGTTTTTACTACATATGAACACTTTTCAAATTCTCCCGTGCAACTCGGCTGCTAGTCCTCCTTTCATGCAGAATCTTAAGGTCCTAGCTCATGTCCAAGGCACCAAATCCATCTAAGAAGTCAATAATCGATACCTTAAACTTGACGTGTACTACTTCTTACTGGCTATTACATCAACTTAGAAGCTTCATCTGTGTTCAACTATGGTGCTTTTAGTTTCTCCGCATACTGCAGCACGCGACACAGCTTTGCAGACGATAAGTACAACCGTTTCAGAGAGAAGAGCGGCCAATGTGACAATCAGGCTTTAAGTCGATTCGATAACAAATGACGAAAACGGACGGATTTCTCAGGTTTTTACTACATATGAACACTTTTCAAATTCTCCCGTGCAACTCGGCTGCTAGTCCTCCTTTCATGCAGAATCTGAAGGTCCTAGCCCATGTCCAAGGCTCCAAAGCCAGCTAAAAAGTCAATAATCAGTAGCTAGACTTGAATTGTACTACATCTTACTGGCTATTACATCAACTTAGAAGCTTCATCGGTGTTTTACTATGGTGCTTTTACTGTCTCCGCATACCGCAGCATGCGACATAGCTTTACAGACGATAAGTACAACCGTTTCAGAGAGAAGAGTGGCCAGTGTGACGATCTGGCTTTAAGTCGATACGATAACAAATGACAAAAACGGACGGATTTCTCACGTTTTTACTACATATGAACACTTTTCACATTCTCCCGTGCAACTCGGCTGTTAGTCCTCCTTTCATGCAGGATCTTAAGGTCCTAGCTCATGTCCAAGGCACCAATGCCAGCTAAAAAGTCAATAACCGATTCCTAAAACTTGAATTGTACTACTTCTTACTGGCTATTACATCAACTTAGAAGCTTCATCTGTGTTCTACTATGGTGCTCTTAGTTTCTCCGCATACCGCAGCACGCGACACAGCTTTGCAGACGATAAGTACAACCGTTTCTGAGTGAAGAGCGGCCAATGTGACAATCTGGCTTTAAGTCGATTCGATAACAAATGACGAAAACGGACGGATTTCTCAGGTTTTTACTACATATGAACACTTTTCAAATTCTCCCGTGCAACTTGGCTGCTAGTCCTCCTTTCATGCAGAATATTAAGGTCCTAGCTCATGTCCAAAGCATCAAAGCCAGCTAAAAAGTCAATAATCGATAACTAAAACTTGAATTGTACTACTTCTTACTGGCTATTACATCAACTTAGAAGCTTCATCTGTGTTCCACTATGGTGATTTTAGTGTCCCCGCATGCCGCAGCACGCGACATAGCTTTGCAGACGATAAGTACAACCGTTTCAGAGAGAAGAGCGGCCAATGTGACGATCTGGCTTTAAGTCGATTCGATAACAAATGACGAAAACGGACGGATTTCTCAGGTTTTTACTACATATGAACACTTTACTCATTCTCCCGTGCAGCTCGTCTGCTAGTCCTCCTGCATGTAAAATCTTAAGTTCCTAGCTCATGTCCAAGGCACCAAACAAGGGTAAAAAGTCAATAACCGATTAATAAAACTTGAATGGTACTATTTCTTACTGGTTATTACATCATCTTAGAAGCTACATCTGTGTTCTACTATGGTGCTTTTAGTGTCTCCGAATACCGCAGTACGCGACATAGCTTTGCAGACGATAAGTACAACCGTTTCAGAGAGCAGAGCGGCCAATGTGACGATTTGGCTTTAATTCGATTCGATAAAAATGACGAAAACGGACGGATTTCTCAGGTGTTTACACTATTTGAACACTTTTCACATTCTCCCGTGCAACTCGGCTGCTAGTCCTCCTTTCATGTAGAATCTTAAGGTCCTAGCTCATGTCCAAGGCATCAAAGCCAGCTAAAAAAGCAATAATCGATACCTAAAACTTGAATTGTACTAGTTCTTACTGGCTATTACATCAACTTAGAAGCTTCATCTGTGTTCCAATATGGTGCTTTTAGTGTCTCCGCATACCGCAGCACGCGACATAGCTTTGCTGACGATAAGTACAACCGTTTCAGAGAGGAGAGCGGCCAATGTGACGATCTGGCTTTAAGTCGATTCGATAACAAATTACGAAAACGGACGGATTTCTCAGGTTTTTACTACATATGAACACTTTTCACATTCTCCCGTGCAACTCGGCTGCTAGACCTCCTTTCATGCAGAATCTTAAGGTAATAGCTCATTTCCAAGGCACCAAAGCCAACTAAGAAGTCAAAAATCGATACCTAAAACTTGAATTGTACTACTTCTTACTGGCTATTACATCAACTTAGAAGCTTCATCTGTGTTCTAGTATGGTGATTTTAGTGTCCCCGCATACCGCAGCACGCGACATAGCTTTACAGACGATAAGTACAACCGTTTCAGAGAGAAGAGCGGCCAATGTGACGATTTGGCTTTAAGTCGATTCGATAACAAATGACCAAAACGGACGGATTTCTCAGGTTTTTACTACATATGAACACTTTTCACATTCTCCTGTGCATCTCGGCTGCTAGTCCTCCTTTCATGCAGAATCTTAAGGTCCTAGCCCATGTCCAAGGCTCCAAAGCCAGCTAAAAAGTCAATAATCAGTAGCTAAAACTTGAATTGTACTACATCTTACTGGCTATTACATCAACTTAGAAGCTTCATCGGTGTTTTACTATAGTGCTTTTACTGTCTCCGCATACCGCAGCATGCGACATAGCTTTGCAGACTATAAGTACAACCGTTTCAGAGAGAAGAGCGGCCAATGTGACGATCTGGCTTTAAGTCGATTCGATAACAAATGACGAAAACGGACGGATTTCTCAGGTTTTTACTACATATAAACACTTTTCACATTCTCCTGTGTAACTCCGCTGCTAGTCCTCCTTTCATGCAGAATCATAAGGTCCTAGCTCATGTCCAAGGCACCAAAGTATGCTAAAAAGTAAATAATCAGTAGCTAAAACTTGAATTGTACTACATCTTACTGGCTATTACATCAACTTTGAAGCTTCATCTGTGTTCTACTATGGTGCTTTTAGTGTCTCCGCATACCGCAGCATGCGACATAGCTTTGCAGACGATAAGTACAACCGTTTCGGAGGGAAGAGCGGCCAATGTGACGATCTGGCTTTAAGTCGATTCGATAACAAATGACGAAAACGGACGGATTTCTCAGGTTTTTACTACATATAAACAGTTTTCACATTCTCCCGTGCAACTCGGCTGCTAGTCCTCCTTTCATGCCGAATCTTAAGGTCCTAGCTCATGTCCAAGGCACCAAGGCCTGCTAAAAAGTCAATAATCGATACCTAAAACTTGAATTGTACTACTTCTAACTGGCTATTACATCAACTTAGAAGCTTCATCTGTGTTCTACTATGGTGCTTTTAGTGTCTCCGCATACCGCAGCACGCGACATAGCTCTGCACACGATAAGTACAACCGTTTCAGAGAGAAGAGCGGCCAATGTGACGATCTGGCTTTAAGTCGTTTCGATAACAAATGACGAAAACGGTCGGATTTCTCAGGTTTTTACTCTATTTGAACACTTTACACATCCTCCCGTGCAACTCGGCTGATAGTTCTCCTGCATGTAAAATCTTAAGTTCCTAGCTCATGTCCAAGGCACCAAACAAGGGTAAAAAGTCAATAACCGATTCCTAAAACTTAAATTGTACTATTTCTAACTGGCTATTACATCATCTTAGAAGCTACATCTGTGTTCTACTATGGTGCTTTTAGTGTCTCCGAATACCGCCGTTCGCGACATAGCTTTTAGACGATAAGTACAACCGTTTCAGAGAGCAGAGCGGCCAATGTGACGATTTGGCTTTAAGTCGATTCGATAAAAATGACGAAAATGGACGGATTTCTCAGGTTTTTACTCTATTTGAACACTTTTCACATTCTCCCGTGCAACTCGGCTGCTAGTCCTCCTTCTATGCAGAATCTTAAGGTCCTAGCTCATGTCCAAGGCATCAAAGCCGGCTAAAAAGTCAATAATCAATACCTAAAACTTCAATTGTACTACTTCTTACTGGCTATTACATCAAATTAGAAGCTTCATCTGTGTTCTACTGTGGTGGTTTTAGTGTCTCCGCCTACCGCAGCATACGACATAGCTTTGCAGACGATAAGTACAACCGTTTCAGAGAGAAGAGTGGCCAATGTGACGATCTGGCTTTAAGTCGATTCTATAACAAATGACGAAAACGGACGGATTTCTCAGGTTTTTACTACATATGAACACTTTTCACATTCTCCCGTGCAACTCGGCTGCTAGTCCTCCTTTCATGCAGAATCTTAAGGTCCTAGCTCATGTCCAAGGCACCAAAGCCAGCTAAAAAGTCAATAATCGATACCTAAAACTTGAATTGTACTACTTCTTACTGGCTATTACATCATCTTAGAAGCTTCATCTGTGTTCTACTATGGTGCATTTAGTGTCTCCGCATACCGCAGCACGCGACAAAACTTTCCAGACGATAAGTACAACCGTTTCAGAGAGAAGAGCAGCCAATGTGACGATCTGGCTTTAAGTCGATTTGATAACAAATGACGAAAACGGACGGATTTCTCAGGTTTTTACTACATATAAACACTTTTCACATTCTCCTGTGTAACTCGGCTGCTAGTCCTCCTTTCATGCAGAATCTTAACGTCCTAGCTCATGTAAAAGGCACCAAAGCCAGCTAAAATGTCAATAATCAGTAACTAAAACTTGAATTGTACTACTTCCTACTGGCTATTACATCAACTTGGAAGTGTCATCTGTGTTCTACTATGTTGCTTTTAGTGTCTCTGCATACCGCAGCACGCGACATAGCTCTGCACACGATAAGTACAACGGTTTCAGAGAGAAGAGCAGCCAATGTGACTATCTGGCTTTAAGTCGATTCGATAACAAATGACGAAAACGGACGGATTTCTCAGGTTTTTACTACATATGAACACTTTACACATTCTCCCGTGCAACTCGGCTGCTAGTCCTCCTGCATGTAAAATCTTAAGTTCCTAGCTCACGTCCAAGGCACCAAACAAGGGTAAAAAGTCAATAACCGATTCCTAAAACTTGAATTGTACTATTTCTTACTGGCTATTACATCATCTTAGAAGCTACATCTGTGTTCTACAATGGTGCTTCTAGTGTCTCCGAATACCGCCGTTCGCGACATAGCTTTGCAGACGATAAGTACAACCGTTTCAGAGAGCAGAGCGGCCAATGTGACGATTTGGCTTTAAGTCGATTCGATAAAAATGACGAAAACGGACGGATTTCTCAGGTTTTTACTCTATTTGAACACTTTTCACATTCTCCCGTGCAACTCGGCTGCTAGTCCTCCTTTAATGCAGATTCTTAAGGTCCTAGCACATGTCCAAGGCACCAAAGCCAGCTAAAAAGTCAATAATCGATACCTAAAACTTGAATTGTACTACTACTTACTGGCTATTACATCAACTTAGAAGCTTCATCTGTGTTCTACTATGGTGCTTTTAGAGTCTCCGCATACCGCAGCACGCGACATAGCTTTGCAGACGATAAGTACAACCGTTTAAGAGAGAAGAGCGGCCAATGTGACGATGTGGCTTTAAGTCGATTCGATAACAAATGACGAAAACGGACGGATTTCTCAGGTTTTTACTACATATGAACACTTTTCACATTCTCCCGTGCAACTCGGCTGCTAGTCCTCCTTTCATGCAGAATCTTACGGTCCTAGCTCATGTCCAAGGCACCAAAGCCAGCTAAAAAGTCAATAATCGATACTTAAAACTTGAATTGTACTACTTCTTACTGGCTATTACATCAACTTAGAAGCTTCATCTGTGTTCTACTATGGTGCTTTTAGTGTCTCCGCATACCGCAGCACGCGACATAGCTTTGAAGACGATAAGTACAACCATTTCAGAGAGAAGAGCGGCCAATGTGACGATCTGGCTTTAAGTCGATTCGATAACAAATGACGAAAACGGACGGATTTCTCAGGTTTTTACTACATATGAACACTTTTCACATTCTCCCGTGCAACTCGGCTGCTAGTCCTCCTTTCATGCCGAATCTTAAGGTCCTAGCTCATGTCCAAGGCACCAAAGCCAGCTAAAAAGTCAATAATCGATACGTAAAACTTGAATTGTACTACTTCTTACTGGCTATTACATCAAATTAGAAGCTTCATCTGTGTTCTACTGTGGTGGTTTTAGTGTCTCCGCCTACCGCAGCATACGACATAGCTTTGCAGACGATAAGTACAACCGTTTCAGAGAGAATTGTGGCCAATGTGACGATCTGGCTT
The DNA here is from genome assembly GCF_023897955.1 of Schistocerca gregaria. Classification (NCBI taxonomy): domain Eukaryota; kingdom Metazoa; phylum Arthropoda; class Insecta; order Orthoptera; family Acrididae; genus Schistocerca; species Schistocerca gregaria. Next base: position 9,753,526 of record NW_026061795.1, read on the forward strand.
TAAGTCGATTCGATAACAAATGAGGAAAACGGACGGATTTCTCAGGTTTTTACTACATATGAACACTTTTCACATTCTCCCGTGCAACTCGGCTGCTAGTCCTCCTTTCATGCAGAATCTTAAGGTCCTAGCCCATGTCCAAGGCACCAAAGCCAGCTAAAAAGTCAATAATCGATACTTAAAACTTGAATTGTACTACTTCTTACTGGCTATTACATCAACTTAGAAGCTTCATCTGTGTTCTACTATGGTACTTTTAGTGTCTCCGCATACCGCAGCACGCGACATAGCTTTGAAGACGATAAGTACAACCGTTTCAGAGAGAAGAGTGGCCAATGTGACGATCTGGCTTTAAGTCGATTCGATAACAAATGACGAAAACGGACGGATTTCTCAGGTTTTTACTACATATGAACACTTTTCACATTCTCCCCTGCAACTCGGCTGCTAGTCCTCCTATCATGCAGAATCTTAAGGTCCTAGCTCATGTCCAAGGCACCAAAGCCAGCTAAAAAGACAATAATCGATACTGAAAACTTGAATTGCACTACTTCTTACTGGCTATTACATCAACTTAGAAGCTTCATCTGTGTTCTACTATGGTGCTTTTAGTGTCTCCGCATACCGCAGCACGCGACATAGCTTTGAAGACGATAAGTACAACCATTTCAGAGAGAAGAGCGGCCAATGTGACGATCTGGCTTTAAGTCGATTCGATAACAAATGACGAAAACGGACGGATTTCTCAGGTTTTTACTACATATGAACACTTTTCACATTCTCCCGTGCAACTCGGCTGCTAGTCCTCCTTTCATGCAGAATCTTAAGGTCCTAGCTCATGTCCAAGGCACCAAAGCCAGCTAAAAAGTCAATAATCGATACGTAAAACTTGAATTGTACTACTTCTTACTGGCTATCACTTCAACTTAGAAGCTTCATCTATGTTCTACTATGGTGCTTTTAGTGTCTCCGCATACCGCATCACGCGACATAGCTTTGCAGACGATAAGTACAACCGTTTCAGAGAGAAGAGCGGCCAATGTGTCGACCCGGCTTTAAGTCGATTCGATAACAAATGACGAAAACGGACGGATCTCTCAGGTTTTTACTGCATATGAACACTTTTCACATTCTTCCGTGCAACTCGGCTGCTATTCCTCCTTTCATGTAGAATTTTAAGGTAATAGCTCATGTCCAAGGCACCAAAGCCAGCTAAAAAGTCAATAATCGATACCTAAAACTTGAATTGTACTACTTCTTACTGGCTATTACATCATCATAGAAGCTTCATCTGTGTTCTACTATGGTGCTTTTAGTGTCTCCGCATACCGCAGCATGCGACATAGCTTTGAAGACGATAAGTACAAACGTTTCAGAGAGAAGAGCGGCCAATGTGATGATCTGGCTTTAAGTCGATTCGATAACAAATGACGAAAACGGACGGATTTCTCAGGTTTTTACTACATATGAACACTTTTCACATTCTCCCGTGCAACTCGGCTTCTAGTCCTCCTTTCATGTAGAATTTTAAGGTCCTAGCTCATGTCCAAGGCTTCAAAGCCAGCTTAAAAGTCAATAATCGGTACCTTTAACTTGAATTGTACTACTTCTTACTGGCTATTACATCAAGTTAGAAGTTTCATCTGTGTTCTACTATGGTGCTTTTAGTGTCTCCGCATACCGCAGCACGCGACATCGCTTTGCAGACGGTAAGTACAACCGTTTCAGAGAGAAGAGCGGCCAATGTGACGATCTGGCTTTAAGTCGATTCGATAACAAATGACGAAAACGGTCGGATTTTTCAGGTTTTTACTACATATGAACACTTTTCAAATTCTCCCGTGCAACTCGGCTGCTAGTCCTCCTTTCATGTAGAATCTTAAGGTCCTAGCTCATGTCCAAGGCTTCAAAGCCAGCTTAAAAGTCAATAATCGGTACCTTTAACTTGAATTGTACTACTTCTTACTGGCTATTACATCAAGTTAGAAGTTTCATCTGTGTTCTACTATGGAGCTTTTAGTGTCTCCGCATACCGCATCACGCGACATTGCTTTGCAGACGATAAGTACAACCGTTTCGGAGAGAAGAGCGGCCAATGTGACTATCTGGCTTTAAGTCGATTCGATAACAAATGACGAAAACGGACGGATTTCTCAGGTTTTCACTACATATGAACACTTTTCACATTCTCCCGTGCAACTCGGCTGCTAGTCCTCCTTTCATGTAGAATCTTAAGGTCCTAGCTCATGTCCAAGGCTTCAAAGCCAGCTTAAAAGTCAATAATCGGTACCTTTAACTTGAATTGTACTACTTCTTACTGGCTATTACATCAAGTTAGAAGTTTCATCTGTGTTCTACTATGGAGCTTTTAGTGTCTCCGCATACCGCATCACGCGACATTGCTTTGCAGACGATAAGTACAACCGTTTCAGAGAGAAGAGCGGCCAATGTGACTATCTGGCTTTAAGTCGATTCGATAACAAATGACGAAAACGGACGGATTTCTCAGGTTTTCACTACATATGAACACTTTTCACATTCTCCCGTGAATCTCGGCTGCTACTCCTCCTTTCATCCAGAATCTTAAGGTCCTACCTCATCTCCAAGGCACCAAAGCCAGCTAAAAAGTCAATAATCGATACCCAAAACTTGAACTGTCCTACTTCTTACTGGCTATTACATCATCTTAGAAGATTCATATGTGTTCTACTATGGTGCTTTTAGTGTTTCTGCATGCCGCAGCACGCGACATAGCTTTGCAGACGATAAGTACAACCGTTTCAGAGAGAAGAGCGGCCAATGTGACGATCTGGCTTTAAGTCGATTCGATAACAAATGACGAAAACGAACGGATTTCTCAGGTTTCTACTACATATGAACACTTTACACATTGTCCCGTGCAACTCGGCTGCTAGTCCTCCTGCATGTAAAATCTTAAGTTCCTAGCTCATGTCCAAGGCACCAAACAAGGGTAAAAAGTCAATAACCGATTCCTAAAACTTGAATTGTACTATTTCTTACTGGCCATTACATCATCTTAGAAGCTACATCTGTGTTCTACTATGGTGCTTTTAGTGTCTCCGAATACCGCAGTACGCGACATAGTTTTGCAGACGATAAATACAACCGTTTCAGAGAGCAGAGCGGCCAATGTGACGCTTTTGGCTTTAAGTCGATTCGATAAGAATGACGAAAACGGACGGATTTCTCAGGTTTTTACTCTATTTGAACACTTTTCACATTCTCCCGTGCAACTCGGCTGCTTGTCCTCCTTTCATGCAGAATCTTAAGGTCCTAGCTCATGTCCAAGGCACCAAAGCCAGCAAAAAAGTCAATAATCGATACCTAAAACTTGAATTGTACTACTTCTTACTGGCTATTACATCAACTTAGAAGCTTCATCTGTGTTCTACTATGGTGCTTTTAGTGTCTCCGTATAGCGCAGCACGCGACATAGCATTGCAGACGATAAGTACAACCGTTTCAGAGAGAAGAGCGGCCAATGTGACAATCTGGCTTTAAGTCGATTCGATAACAAATGACGAAAACGGACGGATTTCTCAGGTTTTTACTACATATGAACACTTTTCAAATTCTCCCGTGCAACTCGGCTGCTAGTCCTCCTTTCATGCAGAATCGTAAGGTCCTAGCTCATGTCCAAGGCATCAAAGCCAGCTAAAAAGTCAATAATCGATACCTAAAACTTGAATTGTACTACTTCTTACTGGCTATTACATCAACTTAGAAGCTTCATCTGTGTTCTACTATGGTGGTTTTAGTGTCTCCGCATACCGCAGCATGCGACATAGCTTTGCAGACGATAAGTACAACCGTTTCGGAGGGAAGAGCAGCCAATGTGACGATCTGGCTTTAAGTCGATTCCACAACAAATGACGAAAACGGACGGATTTCTCAGGTTTTTACTACATATGAACACTTTTGACATTCACCTGGGCAACTCGGCTGCTAGTCCTTTTTTCATGCAGAATCTTAAGGTCCTAGCTCATGTCCAAGGCACCAAAGCCAGCTAAAAAGTCAATAATCAGTAACTAAAACTTGAATTGTACTACTTCTTACTGGCTATTACATCAACTTGGAAGTGTCATCTGTGTTCTACTATGTTGCTTTTAGTGTCACTGCATAGCGCAGCACGCGACATAGCTCTGCACACGATAAGTACAACCGTTTCAGAGAGAAGAGTGGCCAATGTGACGATCTGGCTTTAAGTCGATTCGATAACAAATGAAGAAAACGGCCGGATTTCTCACGTTTTTGCTACATATGAACACTTTTCAAATTCTCCCGTGCAACTCGGCTGCTAGTCCTCCTTTCATGCCGAATCTTAAGGTCCTAGCTCATGTCCAAGGCACCAAAGCCAGCTAAAAAGTCAATAATCGATACCTAAAACTTGAAGTGTACTACTTCTTACTGGCTATTACACCAACTTAGAAGCTTCATCTGTGTTCTACTATGGTGCTTTTAGTGTCTCCGCATACCGCATCACGCGACATAGCTTTGTAGACGATAAGTACAACCGTTTCAGAGAGAAGAGCAGCCAATGTGACGATCTGGCTTTAAGTCGATTCGATAACAAATGACGAAAACGGACGGATTTCTCAGGTTTTTATTACATATGAACACTTTTCACATTCTCCCGTGCAACTCGGCTGCTAGTCCTCCTTTCATGCTAAATCTTAAGGTAACAGCTCATGTCCAAGGCACCAAAGCCAGCTAAAAAGTCAATAATCGATACCTAAAACTTGAATTGTACTACTTCTTACTGGCTATTACATCATCATAGAAGCTTCATCTGTGTTCTACTATGGTGCTTTTAGTGTCTCCGCATACCGCAGCACGCGACATAGCTTTGCAGACGACAAGTACAACCGTATCAGAGAGAAGAGCGGCCAATGTGACGATTTGGCGAGTCGATAACAAATGACGAAAACGGACGGATTTCTCAGGTTTTTACTACATATGAACACTTTTCACATTCTCCCGTGCAACTCGGCTGCTAGTCCTCCTTTCATGCAGAATCTTAAGGTCCTAGCTCATGTCCAAGGCACCAAATCCATCTAAGACGTCAATAATCGATACCTTAAACTTGAATTGTACTACTTCTTACTGGCTATTACATCAACTTAGAAGCTTCATCTGTGTTCTACTATGGTGCTTTTAGTGTCTCCGCATACCGCAGCACGCGACATAGCTTTGAAGACGATAAGTACAACCGTTTCCGAGAGAAGAGCGGCCAATGTGACGATCTGGCTTTAAGTCGATTCGATAACAAATGACGAAACGGACGGATTTCTCAGGTTTGTACTACATATGAACACTTTTCACATTCTCCCGTGCAACTCGGCTGCTACTCCTCCTTTCATGCAGAATCTTATGGTCCAAGCTCATCTCCAAGGCACCAAAGCTAGCTAAAAAGTCAATAATCGATACCTAAAACTTGAATTGTACTACTTCTTACTGGCTATTACATCTTCTTAGAAGCTTTATATGTGTTCTACTATGGTGCTTTTAGTGTCTCCGCATACCGCAGCACGCGACATAGCTTTGCAGACGATAAGTACAACCGTTTCAGAGAGAAGAGTGGCCAATGTGACGATCTGGCTTTAAGTCGATTCGATAACAAATGACGAAAACGGACGGATTTCTCAGGTTTTTAAGACATATAAACACTTTTCACATTCTCCTGTGTAACTCGGCTGCTAGTCCTCTTTCATGTAGAATCTTAAGGTCCCAGCTCATGTCCAAGGCACCAAATCCATCTAAGAAGTCAATAATCGATACCTTAAACTTGAAGTGTACTACTTCTTACTGGCTATTACATCAACTTAGAAGCTTCATCTGTGTTCCAATATGGTGCTTTTAGTGTCTCCGCATACCGCAGCACGCGACATAGCTTTGCAGACGATAAGTACAACCGTTTCAGAGAGAAGAGCGGCCAATGTGACGATCTAGCTTTAAGTCGATTCGATAACAAACGACGAAAATGGACGGATTTCTCAGGTTTTTACTACATATGAAAACTTTTCACATTCTCCCGTGCAACTCGGCTGCTAGTCCTCCTTTCATGCAGAATTTTAAGGTCCTAGCTCATGTCCAAGGCACCAAATCCATCTAAGAAGTCAATAATCGATACCTTAAACTTGAAGTGTACTACTTCTTACTGGCTATTACATCAACTTAGAAGCTTCATCTGTGTTCTACTATGGTGCTTTTAGTTTCTCCGCATACTGCAGCACGCGACACAGCTTTGCAGACGATAAGTACAACCGTTTCAGAGAGAAGAGCGGCCAATGTGACAATCAGGCTTTAAGTCGATTCGATAACAAATGACGAAAACGGACGGATTTCTCAGGTTTTTACTACATATGAACACTTTTCAAATTCTCCCGTGCAACTCGGCTGCTAGTCCTCCTTTCATGCAGAATCTTAAGGTCCTAGCTCATGTCCAAGGCATCAAAGCCAGCTAAAAAGTCAATAATCGATACCTAAAACTTGAATTGTACTAGTTCTTACTGGCTATTACATCAACTTAGAAGCTTCATCTGTGTTCCAATATGGTGCTTTTAGTGTCTCCGTATACCGCAGCACGCGACATAGCTTTGCAGACGATAAGTACAACCGTTTCAGAGAGGAGAGCGGCCAATGTGACGATCTGGCTTTAAGTCGATTCGATAACAAATGACGAAAACGGACGGATTTCTCAGGTTTTTACTACATATGAACACTTTTCACATTCTCCCGTGCAACTCGGCTGCTAGTCCTCCTTTCGTGCAGAATCTTAAGGTAATAGCTCATGTCCATGGCACCAAAGCCAGCTAAAAAGTCAATAATCAGAAGCTAAAACTTGAAATGTACTACATCTTACTGGCTATTACATCAACTTAGATACTTCATCGGTGTTCTACTATGGTGCTTTTAGTGTCTCTGCATACCGCAGCATGCGACATAGCTTTGCAGACGGTAAGTACAACCGTTTCGGAGGGAAGAGCGGCCAATGTGACGATCTGGCTTTAAGTCGATTCGATAACAAATGACGAAAACGGACGGATTTCTCAGGTTTTTACTACATATGAACACTTTTCACATTCTCCCGTGCAACTCGGCTGCTAGTAATCCTTTCATGCAGAATCTTAAGGTAATAGCTCATGTCCAAGGCACCAAAGCCAACTAAGAAGTCAACAATCGATACCTAAAACTTGAATTGTGCTACATCTTACTGGCTATTACATCAACTTAGAAGCTTCATCTGTGTTCTAGTATGGTGATTTTAGTGTCCCCGCATACCGCAGCACGCGAAATAGCTTTGCAGACGATAAGTACAACCGTTTCAGAGAGAAGAGCGGCCAATGTGATGATTTGGCTTTAAGTCGATTCGATAACAAATGACCAAAACGGACGGATTTCTCAGGTTTTTACTACATATGAACACTTTTCACATTCTCCTGTGCAACTCGGCTGCTAGTATTCCTTTCATGCAGAATCTTAAGGTCCTAGCCCATGTCCAAGGCTCCAAAGCCAGCTAAAAAGTCAATAATCAGTAGCTAGACTTGAATTGTACTACATCTTACTGGCTATTACATCAACTTAGAAGCTTCATCGGTGTTTTACTATGGTGCTTTTACTGTCTCCGCATACCGCAGCATGCGACATAGCTTTACAGACGATAAGTACAACCGTTTCAGAGAGAAGAGTGGCCAGTGTGACGATCTGGCTTTAAGTCGATACGATAACAAATGACAAAAACGGACGGATTTCTCACGTTTTTACTACATATGAACACTTTTCACATTCTCCCGTGCAACTCGGCTGTTAGTCCTCCTTTCATGCAGGATCTTAAGGTCCTAGCTCATGTCCAAGGCACCAATGCCAGCTAAAAAGTCAATAATCGATACCTAAAACGTGAATTGTACTACTTCTTACTGGCTATTACATCAACTTAGAAGCTTCATCTGTGTTCCACTATGGTGATTTTAGTGTCCCCGCATGCCGCAGCACGCGACATAGCTTTGCAGACGATAAGTACAACCGTTTCAGGGAGAAGAGCGGCCAATGTGACGATCTGGCTTTAAGTCGATTCGATAACAAATGACGAAAACGGACGGATTTCTCAGGTTTTTACTACATATGAACACTTTACACAATCTCCCGTGCAACTCGTCTGCTAGTCCTATTGCATGTAAAATCTTAAGTTCCTAGCTCATGTCCAAGGCACCAAACAAGGGTAAAAAGTCAATAACCGATTAATAAAACTTGAATGGTACTATTTCTTACTGGTTATTACATCAACTTAGAAGCTTCATCGGTGTTCTACTATAGTGCTTTTAGTGTCTCCGCATACCGCAGCATGCGACATAGCTTTGCAGACGATACGTACAACCGTTTCGGAGGGAAGAGCGGCCAATGTGACAATCTGGCTTTAAGTCGATTCGATAACAAATGACGAAAACGGACGGATTTCTCAGGTTTTTACTACATATGAACACTTTTCACATTCTCCCGTGCAACTCGGCTGCTAGACCTCCTTTCATGCAGAATCTTAAGGTAATAGCTCATTTCCAAGGCACCAAAGCCAACTAAGAAGTCAAAAATCGATACCTAAAACTTGAATTGTACTACTTCTTACTGGCTATTACATCAACTTAGAAGCTTCATCTGTGTTCTAGTATGGTGATTTTAGTCTCCCCGCATACCGCAGCACGCGACATAGCTTTACAGACGATAAGTACAACCGTTTCAGAGAGAAGAGCGGCCAATGTGACGATTTGGCTTTAAGTCGATTCAATAACAAATGACCAAAACGGACGGATTTCTCAGGTTTTTACTACATATGAACACTTTTCACATTCTCCTGTGCAACTCGGCTGCTAGTCCTCCTTTCATGCAGAATCTTAAGGTCCTAGCCCATGTCCAAGGCTCCAAAGCCAGCTAAAAAGTCAATAATCAGTAGCTAAAACTTGAATTGTACTACATCTTACTGGCTATTACATCAACTTAGAAGTTTCATCGGTGTTTTACTATAGTGCTTTTACTGTCTCCGCATACCGCAGCATGCGACATAGCTTTGCAGACGATAAGTACAACCGTTTCAGAGAGAAGAGTGGCCAGTGTGACGATCTGGCTTTAAGTCGATACGATAACAAATGACGTAAACGGACGGATTTCTCAGGTTTTTACTACATATGAACACTTTTCAAATTCTCCCGTGCAACTCGGCTGTTAGTCCTCCTTCTATGCAGAATCTTAAGGTCCTAGCTCATGTCCAAGGCACCAAAGCCAGCTAAAAAGTCAATAATCGATACCTAAAACTTGAATTGTACTACTTCTTACTGGCTATTACATCAACTTAGAAGCTTCATCTGTGTTCTACTATGGTGCTTTTAGTGTCTCCGAATACCGCATCACGCGACATAGCTTTGCAGACGATAAGTACAACCGTTTCAGAGAGCAGAGCGGCCTATGTGACGATTTGGCTTTAAGTCGATTCGATAAAAATGACGAAAACGGACGGATTTCTCAGGTTTTTACTACATATGAACACTTTTCAAACTCTCCCGTGCAACTCGGCTGCTAGTCCTCCTTTCATGGAGAATCTTAAGGTCCTAGCTCATCTCCAAGGCACCAAAGCCAGCTAAAAAGTAAATAATCGGTACCTAAAACTTGAATTGTACTACTTCTTACTGGCTATTACATCATCTTAGAAGCTTCATATGTGTTCTACTATGGTGCTTTTAGTGTCTCCGCATACCGCAGCATGCGACATAGCTTTGCAGACGATAAGTGCAACCGTTTCGGAGAGAAGAGCGGCCAATGTGACGATCTGGCATTAAGTCGATTCGATAACAAATGACGAAAACGGACGGATTTCTCAGGTTTTTACTACATATGAACACTTTTAACATTCTCCTGGGCAACTCGGCTGCTAGTCCTCCTTTCATGCAGAATCTTAAGGTCATAGCTCATGTCCAAGGCACCAAAGCCAGCTAAAAAGTCAATAATCAGTAACTAAAACTTGAATTGTACTACTTCGTACTGGCTATTACATCAACTTGGAAGTGTCATCTGTGTTCTACTATGGTGCTTTTAGTGTCTCTGCATACCGCAGCACGCGACATAGCTCTGCAGACGATAAGTACAACCGTTTCCGACAGAGGAGCGGCCAATGTGACGATCTGGCTTTAAGTCGATTCGATAACAAATGACGAAAACGGACGGATTTCTCAGGTTTTTACTACATATGAACACTTTTCACATTCTCCCGTGCAACTGGGCTGCTAGTCCTCCTTTAATGCAGAATCTTAGGTCCTAGCTCATCTCCAAGGCACCAAAGCCAGCTAAAAAGTCAATAATCAATACCTAAAACTTGAATTGTACTACTTCTTACTGGCTATTACATCAACTTAGAAGCTTCATCTGTGTTCTACTATGGTGCTTTTAGTTTCTCCGCATACCGCAGCACGCGACACAGCTTTGCAGACGATAAGTACAACCGTTTCAGAGAGAAGAGCGGCCAATGTGACAATCACTCTTTAAGTCGATTCGATAACAAATGACGAAAACGGACGGATTTCTCAGGTTTTTACTACATATGAACACTTTTCAAATTCTCCCGTGCAACTCGGCTGCTAGTCCTCCTTTCATGCACAATCTTAAGGTCCTAGCTCATGTCCAAGGCATCAAAGCCAGCTAAAAAGTCAATAATCGATACCTAAAACTTCAATTGTACTACTTCTTACTGGCTATTACATCAACTTAGAAGCTTCATCTGTGTTCCACTATGGTGCTTTTAGTGTCTCCGCATACCGCAGCACGCGACATAGCTTTGCAGACGATAAGTACAACCGTTTCAGAGAGGAGAGCGGCCAATGTGACGATCTGGCTTTAAGTCGATTCGATAAAAATGACGAAAACGGACGGATTTCTCAGGTTTTTACTACATATGAACACTTTTCACATTCTCCTGGGCAACTCGGCTGCTAGTCCTCCTTTCATGCAGAATCTTAAGGTCCTAGCTCATGTCCAAGGCACCAAAGCCAGCTAAAAGGTCAATTATCAGTAACTAAAACTTGAATTGTACTACTTCTTATTGGCTATTACATCAACTTGGAAGTGTCATCTGTGTTCTACTATGGTGCTTTTAGTGTCTCTGCATACCGCAGCACGCGACATAGCTCTGCTGACGATAAGTACAACCGTTTCCGAGAGAAGAGCGGCCAATGTGACGATCTGGCTTTAAGTCGATTCGATAACAAATGACGAAAACGGACGGATTTCAAAGGTTTTTATTACATATAAACACTTTTCACATTCTCCTGTGCAACTCGGCTGCTAGTCCTCCTTTAATGCAGAATCTTAAGGTCCTAGCTCATCTCCAAGGCACCAAAGCCAGCTAAAAAGTAAATAATCGGTACCTAAAACTTGAATTGTACTACTTCTTACTGGCTATTACATCATCTTAGAAGCTTCATATGTGTTCTACTATGGTGCTTTTAGTGTCTCCGCATACCGCAGCATGCGACATAGCTTTGCAGACGATAAGTGCAACCGTTTCGGAGAGAAGAGCGGCCAATGTGACGATCTGGCATTAAGTCGATTCGATAACAAATGACGAAAACGGACGGATTTCTCAGGTTTTTACTACATATGAACACTTTTAACATTCTCCTGGGCAACTCGGCTGCTAGTCCTCCTTTCATGCAGAATCTTAAGGTCATAGCTCATGTCCAAGGCACCAAAGCCAGCTAAAAAGTCAATAATCAGTAACTAAAACTTGAATTGTACTACTTCGTACTGGCTATTACATCAACTTGGAAGTGTCATCTGTGTTCTACTATGGTGCTTTTAGTGTCTCTGCATACCGCAGCACGCGACATAGCTCTGCAGACGATAAGTACAACCGTTTCCGACAGAGGAGCGGCCAATGTGACGATCTGGCTTTAAGTCGATTCGATAACAAATGACGAAAACGGACGGATTTCTCAGGTTTTTACTACATATGAACACTTTTCACATTCTCCCGTGCAACTGGGCTGCTAGTCCTCCTTTAATGCAGAATCATAGGTCCTAGCTCATCTCCAAGGCACCAAAGCCAGCTAAAAAGTCAATAATCAATACCTAAAACTTGAATTGTACTACTTCTTACTGGCTATTACATCAACTTAGAAGCTTCATCTGTGTTCTACTATGGTGCTTTTAGTTTCTCCGCATACCGCAGCACGCGACACAGCTTTGCAGACGATAAGTACAACCGTTTCAGAGAGAAGAGCGGCCAATGTGACAATCACTCTTTAAGTCGATTCGATAACAAATGACGAAAACGGACGGATTTCTCAGGTTTTTACTACATATGAACACTTTTCAAATTCTCCCGTGCAACTCGGCTGCTAGTCCTCCTTTCATGCACAATCTTAAGGTCCTAGCTCATGTCCAAGGCATCAAAGCCAGCTAAAAAGTCAATAATCGATACCTAAAACTTCAATTGTACTACTTCTTACTGGCTATTACATCAACTTAGAAGCTTCATCTGTGTTCCACTATGGTGCTTTTAGTGTCTCCGCATACCGCAGCACGCGACATAGCTTTGCAGACGATAAGTACAACCGTTTCAGAGAGGAGAGCGGCCAATGTGACGATCTGGCTTTAAGTCGATTCGATAAAAATGACGAAAACGGACGGATTTCTCAGGTTTTTACTACATATGAACACTTTTCACATTCTCCTGGGCAACTCGGCTGCTAGTCCTCCTTTCATGCAGAATCTTAAGGTCCTAGCTCATGTCCAAGGCACCAAAGCCAGCTAAAAGTTCAATTATCAGTAACTAAAACTTGAATTGTACTACTTCTTATTGGCTATTACATCAACTTGGAAGTGTCATCTGTGTTCTACTATGGTGCTTTTAGTGTCTCTGCATACCGCAGCACGCGACATAGCTCTGCTGACGATAAGTACAACCGTTTCCGAGAGAAGAGCGGCCAATGTGACGATCTGGCTTTAAGTCGATTCGATAACAAATGACGAAAACGGACGGATTTCAAAGGTTTTTATTACATATAAACACTTTTCACATTCTCCTGTGCAACTCGGCTGCTAGTCCTCCTTTAATGCAGAATCTTAAGGTCCTAGCTCATCTCCAAGGCACCAAAGCCAGCTAAAAAGTAAATAATCGGTACCTAAAACTTGAATTGTACTACTTCTTACTGGCTATTACATCATCTTAGAAGCTTCATATGTGTTCTACTATGGTGCTTTTAGTGTCTCCGCATACCGCAGCATGCGACATAGCTTTGCAGACGATAAGTACAACCGTTTCGGAGAGAAGAGCGGCCAATGTGACGATCTGGCTTTAAGTCGATTCGATAACAAATGACGAAAACGGACGGATTTCTCAGGTTTTTACTACATATGAACACTTTTAACATTCTCCTGGGCAACTCGGCTGCTAGTCCTCCTTTCATGCAGAATCTTAAGGTCATAGCTCATGTCCAAGGCACCAAAGCCAACTAAAAAGTCAATAATCAGTAACTAAAACTTGAATTGTACTACTTCGTACTTGCTATTACATCAACTTGGAAGTGTCATCTGTGTTCTACTATGGTGCTTTTAGTGTCTCTGCATACCGCAGCACGCGACATAGCTCTGCAGACGATAAGTACAACCGTTGCCGACAGAGGAGCGGCCAATGTGACGATCTGGCTTTAAGTCGATTCGATAACAAATGACGAAAACGGACGGATTTCTCAGGTTTTTACTACATATGAACACTTTTCACATTCTCCCGTGCAACTGGGCTGCTAGTCCTCCTTTAATGCAGAATCTTAGGTCCTAGCTCATCTCCAAGGCACCAAAGCCAGCTAAAAAGTCAATAATCAATACCTAAAACTTGAATTGTACTACTTCTTACTGGCTATTACATCAACTTAGAAGCTTCATCTGTGTTCTACTATGGTGCTTTTAGTTTCTCCGCATACCGCAGCACGCGACACAGCTTTGCAGACGATAAGTACAACCGTTTCAGAGAGAAGAGCGGCCAATGTGACAATCACTCTTTAAGTCGATTCGATAACAAATGACGAAAACGGACGGATTTCTCAGGTTTTTACTACATATGAACACTTTACAAATTCTCCCGTGCAACTCGGCTGCTAGTCCTCCTTTCATGCACAATCTTAAGGTCCTAGCTCATGTCCAAGGCATCAAAGCCAGCTAAAAAGTCAATAATCGATACCTAAAACTTCAATTGTACTACTTCTTACTGGCTATTACATCAACTTAGAAGCTTCATCTGTGATCCACTATGGTGCTTTTAGTGTCTCCGCATACCGCAGCACGCGACATAGCTTTGCAGACGATAAGTACAACCGTTTCAGAGAGGAGAGCGGCCAATGTGACGATCTGGCTTTATGTCGATTCGATAACAAATGACGAAAACGAACGGATTTCTAAGGTTTTTACTACATATGAACACTTTTCACAATCTCCCGTGCAACTCGGCTGCTAGTCCTCCTTTCATGCAGAATCTTAAGGTAATAGCTCATGTCCAAGGCACCAAAGCCACCTAAAAAGTCAATAATCGATACCTAAAACTGGAATTGTACTACTTCTTACTGGCTATTACATCAACTTAGAAGCTTCATCTGTGTTCCACTATGGTGATTTTAGTGTCCCCGCATGCCGCAGCAAGCGACATAGCTTTGCAGACGATAAGTACTACCGTTTCGGAGAGAAGAGCGGCCAATGTGACGATCTGGCTTTAAGTCGATTCGATAACAAATGACCAAAACGGACGGATTTCTCAGGTTTTTACTACATATGACCACTTTTCACATTCTCCTGGGCAACTCGGCTGCTACTCCTCCTTTCATGCAGAATCCTAAGGTCCTACCTCATGTCCAAGGCACCAAAGCCAGCTAAAAAGTCAATAATCAGTAACTAAAACTTGAATTGTACTACTTCTTACTGGCTATTACTTCAACTTGGAAGTGTCATCTGTGTTCTACTATGGTGCTTTTAGTGTCTCTGCATACCGCAGCACGCGACGTAGCTCTGCAGACGATAAGTACAACCGTTTCAGAGAGAAGAGCGGCCAATGTGACGATTTGGCTTTAAGTCGATTCGATAAAAATGATGAAAACGGATGGATTTCTCAGGTTTTTACTCTATTTGAACACTTTTCACATTCTCCCGTGCAACTCGGCTACTAGTCCTATTTTCATGCAGAATCTTAAGGTCCTAGCTCATTATCCAAGGCACCAAAGCCACATAAAAATTCAATAATCGATACCTAAAACTTGAATTGTACTACTTCATACTGGCTATTACATCAACTTAGAAGCTTCATCTGTGTTCTACTATGGAGATTTTAGTGTCTCCGCATACCGCAGCACGCAACATAGCATTGCAGACGATAAGTACAACCGTTTCAGAGAGAAGAGCGGCCAATGTGACGATCTGGCTTTAAGTCGATTCGATAACAAATGACGAAAACGAACGGATTTCTCAGGTTTTTACTACATATGAACACTTTACACATTCTCCCGTCCAACTCGTCTGCTAGTCCTCCTGCATGTAAAATCTTAAGTTCCTAGCTCATGTCCAAGGCACCAAACAAGGGTAAAAAGTCAATAACCGATTCCTAAAACTTGAATGGTACTATTTCTTACTGGCTATTACATCATCTTAGAAGCTACATCTGTGTTCTACTATGGTGCTTTTAGTGTCTCCGAATACCGCAGTACGCGACATAGCTTTGCAGACGATAAGTACAACCGTTTCAGAGAGCAGAGCGGCCAATGTTACGATTTGGCTTTAAGTCGATTCGATAAAAATGACGAAAACGGACGGATTTCTCAGGTTTTTACTCTATTTGAACACTTTTCACATTCTCCCGTGCAACTCGGCTGCTATTCCTCCTTTCATGCAGAATCTTAAGGTCCTAGCTCATGTCCAAGGCACCAAAGCCAGCTAAAAAGTCAATAATCGATACCTAAAACTTGAATTGTACTACTTCTTACTGGCTATTACATCAACTTAGAAGCTTCATATGTGTTCTACTATGGTGCTTTTAGTATCTCCGCATAGCGCAGCACGCGACATAGCATTGCAGACGATAAGTACAACCGTTTCAGAGAGAAGAGCGGCCAATGTGACAATCTGGCTTTAAGTCGATAAGATAACAAATGACGAAAACGGACGGATTTCTCAGGTTTTTACTACATATGAACACTTTTCACATTCTCCCGTGCAACTCGGCTGCTAGTCCTCCTTTAATGCAGAATCTTAAGGTCCTAGCTCATCTCCAAGGCACCAAAGCCGGCTAAAAAGTAAATAATCGGTACCTAAAACTTGAATTGTACTACTTCTTACTGGCTATTACGTCATCTTAGAAGCTTCATATGTGTTCTACTATGGTGCTTTTAGTGTCTCCGCATACCGCAGCATGCGACATAGCTTTGCAGACGATAAGTACAACCGTTTCGGAGAGAAGAGCGGCCAATGTGACGATCTGGCTTTAAGTCGATTCGATAACAAATGACCAAAACGGACGGATTTCTCAGGTTTTTACTACATATGAACACTTTTCACATTCTCCTGGGCAACTCGGCTGCTAGTTCTCCTTTCATGCAGAATCTTAAGGTCCTAGCTCATGTCCAAGGCACCAAAGCCAGCTAAAAAGTCAATAATCAGTAACTAAAACTTGAATTGTACTACTTCTTACTGGCTATTACATCAACTTGGAAGTGTCATCTGTGTTCTACTATGGTGCTTTTAGTGTCTCTGCATACCGCAGCACGCGACATAGCTCTGCAGACGATAAGTACAACCGTTTCCGAGAGAAGAGCGGCCTATGTGACGATCTGGCTTTAAGTCGATTAGATAACAAATGACGAAAACGGACGGATTTCTCAGGTTTTTACTACATATGAACACTTTTCACATTCTCCCGTGCAACTCGGCTGCTAGTCCTCCTTTAATGCAGAATCTTAAGGTCCTAGCTCATCTCCAAGGCACCAAAGCCAGCTAAAAAGTAAATAATCGGTACCTAAAACTTGAATTGTACTACTTCTTACTGGCTATTACATCATCTTAGAAGCTTCATATGTGTTCTACTATGGTGCTTTTAGTGTCTCCGCATACCGCAGCTCGCGACATAGCTTTGCAGACGATAAGTACAACCGTTTCAGCGAGAAGAGCGGCCAATGTGACGATCTGGTTTTAAGTCGATTCGATAACAAATGACGAAAACGGACGGATTTCTCAGGTTGGTTTTTACTACATATGAACACTTTTCACATTCTCCCGTGCAACGCGGCTGCTAGTCCTCCTTTCATGCAGAATCTTAAGGTCCTAGCTCATGTCCAAGGCACCAAAGCCAGCTAAAAAGTCAATAATCAATACCTAAAACTTGAATTGTACTACTTCTTACTGGCTATTACATCAACTTAGAAGCTTCATCTGTGTTCTACTATGGTGCTTTTAGTTTCTCCGCATACCGCAGCACGCGACACAGCTTTGCAGACGATAAGTACAACCGTTTCAGAGAGAAGAGCGACCAATGTGACAATCAGGCTTTAAGTCGATTCGACAACAACTGACGAAAACGGACGGATTTCTCAGGTTTTTACTACATATGAACACTTTTCAAATTCTCCCATGCAACTCGGCTGCTAGTCCTCCTTTCATGCAGAATCTTAAGGTCCTAGCTCATGTCCAAGGCATCAAAGCCAGCTAAAAAGTCAATAATCGATACCTAAAACTTGAATTGTACTACTTCTTACTGGCTATTACATCAACTTAGAAGCTTCATCTGTGTTCCACTATGGTGCTTTTAGTGTCTCCGCATAGCGCAGCACGCGACATAGCATTGCAGACGATAAGTACAACCGTTTCAGAGAGGAGAGCGGCCAATGTGACAATCTGGCTTTAAGTCGATTCGATAACAAATGACGAAAACGGACGGATTTCTCAGGTTTTTACTACATATGAACACTTTTCAAATTCTCCCGTGCAACTCGGCTGCTAGTCCTCCTTTCATGCAGAATCTTAAGGTCCTAGCTCATGTCCAAGGCACCAAAGCCAGCTAAAAAGTCAATAATCGATACCTAAAACTTGAATTCTACTACTTCTTACTGGCTATTACATCAACTTAGAAGCTTCATCTGTGTTCTACTATGGTGCTTTTAGTGTCTCCGCATACCGCAGCACGCGACATAGCTTTGTAGACGATAAGTACTACCGTTTCGGAGAGAAGAGCGGCCAATGTGACGATCTGGCTTTAAGTCGATTCGATAACAAATGACCAAAACGGACGGATTTCTCAGGTTTTTACTACATATGACCACTTTTCACATTCTCCTGGGCAACTCGGCTGCTACTCCTCCTTTCATGCAGAATCTTAAGGTCCTACCTCATGTCCAAGGCACCAAAGCCAGCTAAAAAGTCAATAATCAGTAACTAAAACTTGAATTGTACTACTTCTTACTGGCTATTACTTCAACTTGGAAGTGTCATCTGTGTTCTACTATGGTGCTTTTAGTGTCTCTGCATACCGCAGCACGCGACGTAGCTCTGCAGACGATAAGTACAACCGTTTCAGAGAGAAGAGCGGCCAATGTGACGATTTGGCTTTAAGTCGATTCGATAAAAATGATGAAAACGGATGGATTTCTCAGGTTTTTACTCTATTTGAACACTTTTCACATTCTCCCGTGCAACTCGGCTGCTAGTCCTCCTTTCATGCAGAATCTTAAGGTCCTAGCTCATTATCCAAGGCACCAAAGCCACATAAAAATTCAATAATCGATACCTAAAACTTGAATTGTACTACTTCATACTGGCTATTACATCAACTTAGAAGCTTCATCTGTGTTCTACTATGGAGATTTTAGTGTCTCCGCATACCGCAGCACGCAACATAGCATTGCAGACGATAAGTACAACCGTTTCAGAGAGAAGAGCGGCCAATGTGACGATCTGGCTTTAAGTCGATTCGATAACAAATGACGAAAACGAACGGATTTCTCAGGTTTTTACTACATATGAACACTTTACACATTCTCCCGTCCAACTCGTCTGCTAGTCCTCCTGCATGTAAAATCTTAAGTTCCTAGCTCATGTCCAAGGCACCAAACAAGGGTAAAAAGTCAATAACCGATTCCTAAAACTTGAATGGTACTATTTCTTACTGGCTATTACATCATCTTAGAAGCTACATCTGTGTTCTACTATGGTGCTTTTAGTGTCTCCGAATACCGCAGTACGCGACATAGCTTTGCAGACGATAAGTACAACCGTTTCAGAGAGCAGAGCGGCCAATGTTACGATTTGGCTTTAAGTCGATTCGATAAAAATGACGAAAACGGACGGATTTCTCAGGTTTTTACTCTATTTGAACACTTTTCACATTCTCCCGTGCAACTCGGCTGCTATTCCTCCTTTCATGCAGAATCTTAAGGTCCTAGCTCATGTCCAAGGCACCAAAGCCAGCTAAAAAGTCAATAATCGATACCTAAAACTTGAATTGTACTACTTCTTACTGGCTATTACATCAACTTAGAAGCTTCATATGTGTTCTACTATGGTGCTTTTAGTATCTCCGCATAGCGCAGCACGCGACATAGCATTGCAGACGATAAGTACAACCGTTTCAGAGAGAAGAGCGGCCAATGTGACAATCTGGCTTTAAGTCGATAAGATAACAAATGACGAAAACGGACGGATTTCTCAGGTTTTTACTACATATGAACACTTTTCACATTCTCCCGTGCAACTCGGCTGCTAGTCCTCCTTTAATGCAGAATCTTAAGGTCCTAGCTCATCTCAAAGGCACCAAAGCCGGCTAAAAAGTAAATAATCGGTACCTAAAACTTGAATTGTACTACTTCTTACTGGCTATTACGTCATCTTAGAAGCTTCATATGTGTTCTACTATGGTGCTTTTAGTGTCTCCGCATACCGCAGCATGCGACATAGCTTTGCAGACGATAAGTACAACCGTTTCGGAGAGAAGAGCGGCCAATGTGACGATCTGGCTTTAAGTCGATTCGATAACAAATGACGAAAACGGACGGATTTCTCAGGTTTTTACTACATATGAACACTTTTCACATTCTCCTGGGCAACTCGGCTGCTAGTTCTCCTTTCATGCAGAATCTTAAGGTCCTAGCTCATGTCCAAGGCACCAAAGCCAGCTAAAAAGTCAATAATCAGTAACTAAAACTTGAATTGTACTACTTCTTACTGGCTATTACATCAACTTGGAAGTGTCATCTGTGTTCTACTATGGTGCTTTTAGTGTCTCTGCATACCGCAGCACGCGACATAGCTCTGCAGACGATAAGTACAACCGTTTCCGAGAGAAGAGCAGCCTATGTGACGATCTGGCTTTAAGTCGATTAGATAACAAATGACGAAAACGGACGGATTTCTCAGGTTTTTACTACATATGAACACTTTTCACATTCTAGCGTGCAACTCGGCTGCTAGTCCTCCTTTAATGCAGAATCTTAAGGTCCTAGCTCATCTCCAAGGCAGCAAAGCCAGCTAAAAAGTAAATAATCGGTACCTAAAACTTGAATTGTACTACTTCTTACTGGCTATTACATCATCTTAGAAGCTTCATATGTGTTCTACTATGGTGCTTTTAGTGTCTCCGCATACCGCAGCTCGCGACATAGCTTTGCAGACGATAAGTACAACCGTTTCAGCGAGAAGAGCGGCCAATGTGACGATCTGGTTTTAAGTCGATTCGATAAGAAATGACGAAAACGGACGGATTTCTCAGGTTGGTTTTTACTACATATGAACACTTTTCACATTCTCCCGTGCAACGCGGCTGCTAGTCCTCCTTTCATGCAGAATCTTAAGGTCCTAGCTCATGTCCAAGGCACCAAAGCCAGCTAAAAAGTCAATAATCAATACCTAAAACTTGAATTGTACTACTTCTTACTGGCTATTACATCAACTTAGAAGCTTCATCTGTGTTCTACTATGGTGCTTTTAGTTTCTCCGCATACCGCAGCACGCGACACAGCTTTGCAGACGATAAGTACAACCGTTTCAGAGAGAAGAGCGACCAATGTGACAATCAGGCTTTAAGTCGATTCGACAACAACTGACGAAAACGGACGGATTTCTCAGGTTTTTACTACATATGAACACTTTTCAAATTCTCCCATGCAACTCGGCTGCTAGTCCTCCTTTCATGCAGAATCTTAAGGTCCTAGCTCATGTCCAAGGCATCAAAGCCAGCTAAAAAGTCAATAATCGATACCTAAAACTTGAATTGTACTACTTCTTACTGGCTATTACATCAACTTAGAAGCTTCATCTGTGTTCCACTATGGTGCTTTTAGTGTCTCCGCATAGCGCAGCACGCGACATAGCATTGCAGACGATAAGTACAACCGTTTCAGAGAGGAGAGCGGCCAATGTGACAATCTGGCTTTAAGTCGATTCGATAACAAATGACGAAAACGGACGGATTTCTCAGGTTTTTACTACATATGAACACTTTTCAAATTCTCCCGTGCAACTCGGCTGCTAGTCCTCCTTTCATGCAGAATCTTAAGGTCCTAGCTCATGTCCAAGGCACCAAAGCCAGCTAAAAAGTCAATAATCGATACCTAAAACTTGAATTCTACTACTTCTTACTGGCTATTACATCAACTTAGAAGCTTCATCTGTGTTCTACTATGGTGCTTTTAGTGTCTCCGCATAACGCAGCACGCGACATAGCTTTGTAGACGATAAGTACTACCGTTTCGGAGAGAAGAGCGGCCAATGTGACGATCTGGCTTTAAGTCCATTCGATAACAAATGACGAAAACGGACGGATTTCTCAGGTTTTTACTACATATGACCACTTTTCACATTCTCCTGGGCAACTCGGCTGCTACTCCTCCTTTCATGCAGAAGCTTAAGGTCCTACCTCATGTCCAAGGCACCAAAGCCAGCTAAAAAGTCAATAATCAGTAACTAAAACTTGAATTGTACTACTTCTTACTGGCTATTACTTCAACTTGGAAGTGTCATCTGTGTTCTACTATGGTGCTTTTAGTGTCTCTGCATACCGCAGCACGCGACATAGCTCTGCAGACGATAAGTACAACCGTTTCCGACAGAGGAGCGGCCAATGTGACGATCTGGCTTTAAGTCGATTCGATAACAAATGACGAAAACGGACGGATTTCTCAGGTTTTTACTACATATGAACACTTTTCACATTCTCCCGTGCAACTGGGCTGCTAGTCCTCCTTTAATGCAGAATCTTAGGTCCTAGCTCATCTCCAAGGCACCAAAGCCAGCTAAAAAGTCAATAATCAATACCTAAAACTTGAATTGTACTACTTCTTACTGGCTATTACATCAACTTAGAAGCTTCATCTGTGTTCTACTATGGTGCTTTTAGTTTCTCCGCATACCGCAGCACGCGACACAGCTTTGCAGACGATAAGTACAACCGTTTCAGAGAGAAGAGCGGCCAATGTGACAATCACTCTTTAAGTCGATTCGATAACAAATGACGAAAACGGACGGATTTCTCAGGTTTTTACTACATATGAACACTTTTCAAATTCTCCCGTGCAACTCGGCTGCTAGTCCTCCTTTCATGCACAATCTTAAGGTCCTAGCTCATGTCCAAGGCATCAAAGCCAGCTAAAAAGTCAATAATCGATACCTAAAACTTCAATTGTACTACTTCTTACTGGCTATTACATCAACTTAGAAGCTTCATCTGTGTTCCACTATGGTGCTTTTAGTGTCTCCGCATAACGCAGCACGCGACATAGCTTTGCAGACGATAAGTACTACCGTTTCGGAGAGAAGAGCGGCCAATGTGACGATCTGGCTTTAAGTCGATTCGATAA
Organism: Schistocerca gregaria; assembly: GCF_023897955.1. Taxonomy (NCBI): domain Eukaryota; kingdom Metazoa; phylum Arthropoda; class Insecta; order Orthoptera; family Acrididae; genus Schistocerca; species Schistocerca gregaria. The sequence continues at coordinate 9,776,406 of NW_026061795.1, forward strand.
CAAATGACGAAAACGGACGGATTTCTCAGGTTTTTACTACATATGACCACTTTTCACATTCTCCTGGGCAACTCGGCTGCTACTCCTCCTTTCATGCAGAATCTTAAGGTCCTACCTCATGTCCAAGGCACCAAAGCCAGCTAAAAAGTCAATAATCAGTAACTAAAACTTGAATTGTACTACTTCTTACTGGCTATTACTTCAACTTGGAAGTGTCATCTGTGTTCTACTATGGTGCTTTTAGTGTCTCTGCATACCGCAGCACGCGACGTAGCTCTGCAGACGATAAGTACAACCGTTTCAGAGAGAAGAGCGGCCAATGTGACGATTTGGCTTTAAGTCGATTCGATAAAAATGATGAAAACGGATGGATTTCTCAGGTTTTTACTCTATTTGAACACTTTTCACATTCTCCCGTGCAACTCGGCTGCTAGTCCTCCTTTCATGCAGAATCTTAAGGTCCTAGCTCATTATCCAAGGCACCAAAGCCACATAAAAATTCAATAATCGATACCTAAAACTTGAATTGTACTACTTCATACTGGCTATTACATCAACTTAGAAGCTTCATCTGTGTTCTACTATGGAGATTTTAGTGTCTCCGCATACCGCAGCACGCAACATAGCATTGCAGACGATAAGTACAACCGTTTCAGAGAGAAGAGCGGCCAATGTGACGATCTGGCTAAGTCGATTCGATAACAAATGACGAAAACGAACGGATTTCTCAGGTTTTTACTACATATGAACACTTTACACATTCTCCCGTCCAACTCGTCTGCTAGTCCTCCTGCATGTAAAATCTTAAGTTCCTAGCTCATGTCCAAGGCACCAAACAAGGGTAAAAAGTCAATAACCGATTCCTAAAACTTGAATGGTACTATTTCTTACTGGCTATTACATCATCTTAGAAGCTACATCTGTGTTCTACTATGGTGCTTTTAGTGTCTCCGAATACCGCAGTACGCGACATAGCTTTGCAGACGATAAGTACAACCGTTTCAGAGAGCAGAGCGGCCAATGTTACGATTTGGCTTTAAGTCGATTCGATAAAAATGACGAAAACGGACGGATTTCTCAGGTTTTTACTCTATTTGAACACTTTTCACATTCTCCCGTGCAACTCGGCTGCTATTCCTCCTTTCATGCAGAATCTTACGGTCCTAGCTCATGTCCAAGGCACCAAAGCCAGCTAAAAAGTCAATAATCGATACCTAAAACTTGAATTATACTACTTCTTACTGGCTATTACATCAACTTAGAAGCGTCATCTGTGTTCCACTATGGTGATTTTAGTGTCCCTGCATGCCGCAGCACGCGACATAGCTTTGCAGACGATAAGTACAACCGTTTCAGAGAGAAGAGCGGCCAATGTGACGATCTGGCTTTAAGTCGATTCGATAACAAATGACGAAAACGGACGGATTTCTCAGGTTTTTACTACATATGAACACTTTTCACATTCTCCTGGGCAACTCGGCTGCTAGTCCTCCTTTCATGCAGAATCTTAAGGTCCTAGCTCATGTCCAAGGCACCAAAGCCAGCTAAAAAGTCAATAATCAGTAACTAAAACTTGAATTGTACTACTTCTTACTGGCTATTACATCAACTTGGAAGTGTCATCTGTGTTCTACTATGGTGCTTTTAGTGTCTCAGCATACCGCAGCACGCGACATAGCTCTGCAGACGATAAGTACAACCGTTTCAGAGATGAGAGCGGCCAATGTGACGATCTGGCTTTAAGTCGATTCGATAACAAATGACGAAAACGGACGGATTTCTCAGGTTTTTACTACATATGAACACTTTTCACATTCTCCCGTGCAATTCGGCTGCTAGTCCTCCTTTAATGCAGAATCTTAAGGTCCTAGCTCATCTCCAAGGCACCAAAGCCGGCTAAAAAGTAAATAATCGGTACCTAAAACTTGAATTGTACTACTTCTTACTGGCTATTACGTCATCTTAGAAGCTTCATATGTGTTCTACTATGGTGCTTTTAGTGTCTCCGCATACCGCAGCATGCGACATAGCTTTGCAGACGATAAGTACAACCGTTTCGGAGAGAAGAGCGGCCAATGTGACGATCTGGCTTTAAGTCGATTCGATAACAAATGACGAAAACGGACGGATTTCTCAGGTTTTTACTACATATGAACACTTTTCACATTCTCCTGGGCAACTCGGCTGCTAGTTCTCCTTTCATGCAGAATCTTAAGGTCCTAGCTCATGTCCAAGGCACCAAAGCCAGCTAAAAAGTCAATAATCAGTAACTAAAACTTGAATTGTACTACTTCTTACTGGCTATTACATCAACTTGGAAGTGTCATCTGTGTTCTACTATGGTGCTTTTAGTGTCTCTGCATACCGCAGCACGCGACATAGCTCTGCAGACGATAAGTACAACCGTTTCCGAGAGAAGAGCGGCCTATGTGACGATCTGGCTTTAAGTCGATTAGATAACAAATGACGAAAACGGACGGATTTCTCAGGTTTTTACTACATATGAACACTTTTCACATTCTCCCGTGCAACTCGGCTGCTAGTCCTCCTTTAATGCAGAATCTTAAGGTCCTAGCTCATCTCCAAGGCACCAAAGCCAGCTAAAAAGTAAATAATCGGTACCTAAAACTTGAATTGTACTACTTCTTACTGGCTATTACATCATCTTAGAAGCTTCATATGTGTTCTACTATGGTGCTTTTAGTGTCTCCGCATACCGCAGCTCGCGACATAGCTTTGCAGACGATAAGTACAACCGTTTCAGCGAGAAGAGCGGCCAATGTGACGATCTGGTTTTAAGTCGATTCGATAAGAAATGACGAAAACGGACGGATTTCTCAGGTTGGTTTTTACTACATATGAACACTTTTCACATTCTCCCGTGCAACGCGGCTGCTAGTCCTCCTTTCATGCAGAATCTTAAGGTCCTAGCTCATGTCCAAGACACCAAAGCCAGCTAAAAAGTCAATAATCAATACCTAAAACTTGAATTGTACTACTTCTTACTGGCTATTACATCAACTTAGAAGCTTCATCTGTGTTCTACTATGGTGCTTTTAGTTTCTCCGCATACCGCAGCACGCGACACAGCTTTGCAGACGATAAGTACAACCGTTTCAGAGAGAAGAGCGACCAATGTGACAATCAGGCTTTAAGTCGATTCGACAACAACTGACGAAAACGGACGGATTTCTCAGGTTTTTACTACATATGAACACTTTTCAAATTCTCCCATGCAACTCGGCTGCTAGTCCTCCTTTCATGCAGAATCTTAAGGTCCTAGCTCATGTCCAAGGCATCAAAGCCAGCTAAAAAGTCAATAATCGATACCTAAAACTTGAATTGTACTACTTCTTACTGGCTATTACATCAACTTAGAAGCTTCATCTGTGTTCCACTATGGTGCTTTTAGTGTCTCCGCATAGCGCAGCACGCGACATAGAATTGCAGACGATAAGTACAACCGTTTCAGAGAGGAGAGCGGCCAATGTGACAATCTGGCTTTAAGTCGATTCGATAACAAATGACGAAAACGGACGGATTTCTCAGGTTTTTACTACATATGAACACTTTTCAAATTCTCCCGTGCAACTCGGCTGCTAGTCCTCCTTTCATGCAGAATCTTAAGGTCCTAGCTCATGTCCAAGGCACCAAAGCCAGCTAAAAAGTCAATAATCGATACCTAAAACTTGAATTCTACTACTTCTTACTGGCTATTACATCAACTTAGAAGCTTCATCTGTGTTCTACTATGGTGCTTTTAGTGTCTCCGCATAACGCAGCACGCGACATAGCTTTGTAGACGATAAGTACTACCGTTTCGGAGAGAAGAGCGGCCAATGTGACGATCTGGCTTTAAGTCCATTCGATAACAAATGACGAAAACGGACGGATTTCTCAATTTTTTACTACATATGACCACTTTTCACATTCTCCTGGGCAACTCGGCTGCTACTCCTCCTTTCATGCAGAAGCTTAAGGTCCTACCTCATGTCCAAGGCACCAAAGCCAGCTAAAAAGTCAATAATCAGTAACTAAAACTTGAATTGTACTACTTCTTACTGGCTATTACTTCAACTTGGAAGTGTCATCTGTGTTCTACTATGGTGCTTTTAGTGTCTCTGCATACCGCAGCACGCGACGTAGCTCTACAGACGATAAGTACAACCGTTTCAGAGAGCAGAGCGGCCAATGTGACGATTTGGCTTTAAGTCGATTCGATAAAAATGATGAAAACGGACGGATTTCTCAGGTTTTTACTCTATTTGAACCCTTTTTACATTCTCCCGTGCAACTCGGCTGCTAGTCCTCCTTTCATGCAGAATCTTAAGGTCCTAGCTCATTATCCAAGGCACCAAAGCCACATAAAATTTCAATAATCGATACCTAAAACTTGAATTGTACTACTTCATACTGGCTATTACATCAACTTAGAAGCTTCATCTGTGTTCTACTATGGAGATTTTAGTGTCTCCGCATACCGCAGCACGCAACATAGCATTTCAGACGATAAGTACAACCGTTTCAGAGAGAAGAGCGGCCAATGTGACGATCGGGCTTTAAGTCGATTCGATAACAAATGACGAAAACGGACGGATTTCTCAGGTTTTTACTACATATGAACACATTTCACATTCTAATGTGCAACTCGGCTGCTAGTCCTTCTTTCATGCAGAATCATAAGGTCCTAGCTCATGTCCAATGCTCCAAAGCCAGCTAAAAAGTCAATAATCAGTAGCTAAAACTTGAATTGTACTACATCTTACTGGCTATTACATCAACTTAGAAGCTACATCGGTGTTTTACTATGGTGCTTTTAGTGTCTCCGCATACCGCAGCATGCGACATAGCTTTGCAGACGATAAGTACAACCGTTTCAGAGAGAAGAGTGGCCAGTGTGACGATCTGCCTTTAAGTCGATTCGATAATAAATGACAAAAACGGACGGATTTCTCACGTTTTTACTACATACGAACACTTTTCACATTCTCCCGTGCAACTCGGCTGCTAGTCCTCCTTTCATGCAGAATCTTAAGGACCTAGCTCATGTCCAAGGTACCAAAGCCAACAAAAAAGTCAATAACCGATACCAAAAACTTGAATTCTACTACTTCTTACTGGCTATTACATCAACTTAGAAGCGTCATCTGTGTTCCACTATGGTGATTTTAGTGTCCCCACATGCCGCAGCCCGCGACATAGCTTTGCAAACGGTAAGTACAACCGTTTCAGAGAGAAGAGCGGCCAATGTGACGATCTGGCTTTAAGTCGATTCGATAACAAATGACGAAAACGGACGGATTTCTCAGGTTTTTACTACATATGACCACTTTTCACATTCTCCTGGGCAACTCGGCTGCTAGTTCTCCTTTCATGCAGAATCTTAAGGTCCTAGCTCATGTCCAAGGCACCAAAGCCAGCTAAAAAGTAAATAATCGGTACCTAAAACTTGAATTGTACTACTTCTTACTGGCTATTACATCATCTTAGAAGCTTCATATGTGTTCTACTATGGTGCTTTTAGTGTCTCCGCATACCGCAGCTCGCGACATAGCTTTGCAGACGATAAGTACAACCGTTTCAGCGAGAAGAGCGGCCAATGTGACGATCTGGTTTTAAGTCGATTCGATAAGAAATGACGAAAACGGACGGATTTCTCAGGTTGGTTTTTACTACATATGAACACTTTTCACATTCTCCCGTGCAACGCGGCTGCTAGTCCTCCTTTCATGCAGAATCTTAAGGTCCTAGCTCATGTCCAAGACACCAAAGCCAGCTAAAAAGTCAATAATCAATACCTAAAACTTGAATTGTACTACTTCTTACTGGCTATTACATCAACTTAGAAGCTTCATCTGTGTTCTACTATGGTGCTTTTAGTTTCTCCGCATACCGCAGCACGCGACACAGCTTTGCAGACGATAAGTACAACCGTTTCAGAGAGAAGAGCGACCAATGTGACAATCAGGCTTTAAGTCGATTCGACAACAACTGACGAAAACGGACGGATTTCTCAGGTTTTTACTACATATGAACACTTTTCAAATTCTCCCATGCAACTCGGCTGCTAGTCCTCCTTTCATGCAGAATCTTAAGGTCCTAGCTCATGTCCAAGGCATCAAAGCCAGCTAAAAAGTCAATAATCGATACCTAAAACTTGAATTGTACTACTTCTTACTGGCTATTACATCAACTTAGAAGCTTCATCTGTGTTCCACTATGGTGCTTTTAGTGTCTCCGCATAGCGCAGCACGCGACATAGCATTGCAGACGATAAGTACAACCGTTTCAGAGAGGAGAGCGGCCAATGTGACAATCTGGCTTTAAGTCGATTCGATAACAAATGACGAAAACGGACGGATTTCTCAGGTTTTTACTACATATGAACACTTTTCAAATTCTCCCGTGCAACTCGGCTGCTAGTCCTCCTTTCATGCAGAATCTTAAGGTCCTAGCTCATGTCCAAGGCACCAAAGCCAGCTAAAAAGTCAATAATCGATACCTAAAACTTGAATTCTACTACTTCTTACTGGCTATTACATCAACTTAGAAGCTTCATCTGTGTTCTACTATGGTGCTTTTAGTGTCTCCGCATAACGCAGCACGCGACATAGCTTTGTAGACGATAAGTACTACCGTTTCGGAGAGAAGAGCGGCCAATGTGACGATCTGGCTTTAAGTCCATTCGATAACAAATGACGAAAACGGACGGATTTCTCAGGTTTTTACTACATATGACCACTTTTCACATTCTCCTGGGCAACTCGGCTGCTACTCCTCCTTTCATGCAGAAGCTTAAGGTCCTACCTCATGTCCAAGGCACCAAAGCCAGCTAAAAAGTCAATAATCAGTAACTAAAACTTGAATTGTACTACTTCTTACTGGCTATTACTTCAACTTGGAAGTGTCATCTGTGTTCTACTATGGTGCTTTTAGTGTCTCTGCATACCGCAGCACGCGACGTAGCTCTACAGACGATAAGTACAACCGTTTCAGAGAGCAGAGCGGCCAATGTGACGATTTGGCTTTAAGTCGATTCGATAAAAATGATGAAAACGGACGGATTTCTCAGGTTTTTACTCTATTTGAACCCTTTTTACATTCTCCCGTGCAACTCGGCTGCTAGTCCTCCTTTCATGCAGAATCTTAAGGTCCTAGCCCATTATCCAAGGCACCAAAGCCACATAAAAATTCAATAATCGATACCTAAAACTTGAATTGTACTACTTCATACTGGCTATTACATCAACTTAGAAGCTTCATCTGTGTTCTACTATGGAGATTTTAGTGTCTCCGCATACCGCAGCACGCAACATAGCATTTCAGACGATAAGTACAACCGTTTCAGAGAGAAGAGCGGCCAATGTGACGATCGGGCTTTAAGTCGATTCGATAACAAATGACGAAAACGGACGGATTTCTCAGGTTTTTACTACATATGAACACATTTCACATTCTAATGTGCAACTCGGCTGCTAGTCCTTCTTTCATGCAGAATCATAAGGTCCTAGCTCATGTCCAAGGCTCCAAAGCCAGCTAAAAAGTCAATAATCAGTAGCTAAAACTTGAATTGTACTACATCTTACTGGCTATTACATCAACTTAGAAGCTACATCGGTGTTTTACTATGGTGCTTTTAGTGTCTCCGCATACCGCAGCATGCGACATAGCTTTGCAGACGATAAGTACAACCGTTTCAGAGAGAAGAGTGGCCAGTGTGACGATCTGCCTTTAAGTCGATTCGATAATAAATGACAAAAACGGACGGATTTCTCACGTTTTTACTACATACGAACACTTTTCACATTCTCCCGTGCAACTCGGCTGCTAGTCCTCCTTTCATGCAGAATCTTAAGGACCTAGCTCATGTCCAAGGTACCAAAGCCAACAAAAAAGTCAATAACCGATACCAAAAACTTGAATTCTACTACTTCTTACTGGCTATTACATCAACTTAGAAGCGTCATCTGTGTTCCACTATGGTGATTTTAGTGTCCCCACATGCCGCAGCACGCGACATAGCTTTGCAAACGGTAAGTACAACCGTTTCAGAGAGAAGAGCGGCCAATGTGACGATCTGGCTTTAAGTCGATTCGATAACAAATGACGAAAACGGACGGATTTCTCAGGTTTTTACTACATATGAACACTTTTCACATTCTCCTGGGCAACTCGGCTGCTAGTCCTCCTTTCATGCAGAATCTTAAGGTCCTAGCTCATGTCCAAGGCACCAAAGCCAGCTAAAAAGTCAATAATCAGTAACTAAAACTTGAATTGTACTACTTCTTACTGGCTATTACATCAACTTGGAAGTGTCATCTGTGTTCTACTATGGTGCTTTTAGTGTCTCAGCATACCGCAGCACGCGACATAGCTCTGCAGACGATAAGTACAACCGTTTCAGAGAGGAGAGCGGCCAATGTGACGATCTGGCTTTAAGTCGATTCGATAACAAATGACGAAAACGGACGGATTTCTCAGGTTTTTACTACATATGAATACTTTTCACATTCTCCCGTGCAACTCGACTGCTAGTCCTCCTTTAATGCAGAATCTTAAAATCCTAGCTCATCTCCAAGGCACCAAAGCCGGCTAAAAAGTAAATAATCGGTACCTAAAACTTGAATTGTACTACTTCTTACTGGCTATTACATCATCTTAGAAGCTTCATATGTGTTCTACTATGGTGCTTTTAGTGTCTCCGCATACCGCAGCATGCGACATAGCTTTGCAGACGATAAGTACAACCGTTTCGGAGAGAAGAGCGGCCAATGTGACGATCTGGCTTTAAGTCGATTCGATAACAAATGACGAAAACGGACGGATTTCTCAGGTTTTTACTACATATGAACACTTTTCACATTCTCCTGGGCAACTCGGCTGCTAGTTCTCCTTTCATGCAGAATCTTAAGGTCCTAGCTCATGTCCAAGGCACCAAAGCCAGCTAAAAAGTCAATAATCAGTAACTAAAACTTGATTTGTACTACTTCTTACTGGCTATTACATCAACTTGGAAGTGTCATCTGTGTTCTACTATGGTGCTTTTAGTGTCTCTGCATACCGCAGCACGCGACATAGCTCTGCAGACGATAAGTACAACCGTTTCCGAGAGAAGAGCGGCCAATGTGACGATCTGGCTTTATGTCGATTAGATAACAAATGACGAAAACGGACGGATTTCTCAGGTTTTTACTACATATGAACACTTTTCACATTCTCCCGTGCAACTCGGCTGCTAGTCCTCCTTTAATGCAGAATCTTAAGGTCCTAGCTCATCTCCAAGGCACCAAAGCCAGCTAAAAAGTAAATAATCGGTACCTAAAACTTGAATTGTACTACTTCTTACTGGCTATTACATCATCTTAGAAGCTTCATATGTGTTCTACTATGGTGCTTTTAGTGTCTCCGCTTACCGCAGCTCGCGACATAGCTTTGCAGACGATAAGTACAACCGTTTCAGCGAGAAGAGCGGCCAATGTGACGATCTGGTTTTAAGTCGATTCGATAACAAATGACGAAAACAGACGGATTTCTCAGGTTGGTTTTTACTACATATGAACACTTTTCACATTCTCCCGTGCAACGCGGCTGCTAGTCCTCCTTTCATGCAGAATCTTAAGGTCCTAGCTCATGTCCAAGGCACCAAAGCCAGCTAAAAAGTCAATAATCAATACCTAAAACTTGAATTCTACTACTTCTTACTGGCTATTACATCAACATAGAAGCTTCATATGTGTTCTACTATGGTGCTTTTAGTGTCTCCGCTTACCGCAGCTCGCGACATAGCTTTGCAGACGATAAGTACAACCGTTTCAGAGACAAGAGCGGCCAATGTGACAATCTGGCTTTAAGTCGATTCGATAACAAATGACGAAAACGGACGGATTTCTCAGGTTTTTACTACATATGAACACTTTTCAAATTCTCCCGTGCAACTCGGCTGCTAGTCCTCCTTTCATGCAGAATCTTAAGGTCCTAGCTCATGTCCAAGGCACCAAAGCCAGCTAAAAAGTCAATAATCGATACCTAAAACTTGAATTCTACTACTTCTTACTGGCTATTACATCAACATAGAAGCTTCATCTGTGTTCTACTATGGTGCTTTTAGTGTCTCCGCATAACGCAGCACGCGACATAGCTTTGTAGACGATAAGTACTACCGTTTCGGAGAGAAGAGCGGCCAATGTGACGATCTGGCTTTAAGTCCATTCGATAACAAATGACGAAAACGGACGGATTTCTCAGGTTTTTACTACATATGACCACTTTTCACATTCTCCTGGGCAACTCGGCTGCTACTCCTCCTTTCATGCAGAAGCTTAAGGTCCTACCTCATGTCCAAGGCACCAAAGCCAGCTAAAAAGTCAATAATCAGTAACTAAAACTTGAATTGTACTACTTCTTACTGGCTATTACTTCAACTTGGAAGTGTCATCTGTGTTCTACTATGGTGCTTTTAGTGTCTCTGCATACCGCAGCACGCGACGTAGCTCTGCAGACGATAAGTACAACCGTTTCAGAGAGAAGAGCGGCCAATGTGACGATTTGGCTTTAAGTCGATTCGATAAAAATGATGAAAACGGACGGATTTCTCAGGTTTTTACTCTATTTGAACCCTTTTTACATTCTCCCGTGCAACTCGGCTGCTAGTCCTCCTTTCATGCAGAATCTTAAGGTCCTAGCTCATTATCCAAGGCACCAAAGCCACATAAAAATTCAATAATCGATACCTAAAACTTGAATTGTACTACTTCATACTGGCTATTACATCAACTTAGAAGCTTCATCTGTGTTCTACTATGGAGATTTTAGTGTCTCCGCATACCGCAGCACGCAACATAGCATTGCAGACGATAAGTACAACCGTTTCAGAGAGAAGAGCGGCCAATGTGACGATCGGGCTTTAAGTCGATTCGATAACAAATGACGAAAACGGACGGATTTCTCAGGTTTTTACTACATATGAACACATTTCACATTCTAATGTGCAACTCGGCTGCTAGTCCTTCTTTCATGCAGAATCTTAAGGTCCTAGCTCATGTCCAAGGCTCCAAAGCCAGCTAAAAAGTCAATAATCAATACCTAAAACTTGAATTGTACTACTTCTTACTGGCTATTACATCAACTTAGAAGCTTCATCTGTGTTCCACTATGGTGCTTTTAGTGTCTCCGCATACCGCAGCACGCAAAATAGCTTTGCAGAAGATAAGTACAACCGTTTCAGAGAGGAGAGCGGCCAATGTGACGATCTGGCTGTAAGTCGATTCGATAACAAATGACGAAAACGAACGGATTTCTCAGGTTTTTACTACATATGAACACTTTTCACATTCTCCCGTGCAACTCGGCTGCTAGTCCTCCTTTCATGCAGAATCTTAAGGTAATAGCTCATGTCCAAGGCACCAAAGCCAGCTAAAAAGTCAGTAATCGATACCTAATACTTGAATTGTACTACTTCTTACTGGCTATTACATCAACTTAGAAGCTTCATCTGTGTTCTACTATGGTGCTTTTAGTGTCTCCGCATAGCGCAGCACGCGACATGGCATTGCAGACGATAAGTACAACCGTTTCAGAGACAAGAGCGGCCAATGTGACAATCTGGCTTTAAGTCGATTCGATAACAAATGACGAAAACGGACGGATTTCTCAGGTTTTTACTACATATGAACACTTTTCAAATTCTCCCGTGCAACTCGGCTGCTAGTCCTCCTTTCATGCAGAATCTTAAGGTCCTAGCTCATGTCCAAGGCACCAAAGCCAGCTAAAAAGTCAATAATCGATACCTAAAACTTGAATTCTACTACTTCTTACTGGCTATTACATCAACTTAGAAGCTTCATCTGTGTTCTACTATGGTGCTTTTAGTGTCTCCGCATAACGCAGCACGCGACATAGCTTTGTAGACGATAAGTACTACCGTTTCGGAGAGGAGAGCGGCCAATGTGACGATCTGGCTTTAAGTCCATTCGATAACAAATGACGAAAACGGACGGATTTCTCAGGTTTTTACTACATATGACCACTTTTCACATTCTCCTGGGCAACTCGGCTGCTACTCCTCCTTTCATGCAGAAGCTTAAGGTCCTACCTCATGTCCAAGGCACCAAAGCCAGCTAAAAAGTCAATAATCAGTAACTAAAACTTGAATTGTACTACTTCTTACTGGCTATTACTTCAACTTGGAAGTGTCATCTGTGTTCTACTATGGTGCTTTTAGTGTCTCTGCATACCGCAGCAAGCGACGTAGCTCTGCAGACGATAAGTACAACCGTTTCAGAGAGAAGAGCGGCCAATGTGACGATTTGGCTTTAAGTCGATTCGATAAAAATGATGAAAACGGACGGATTTCTCAGGTTTTTACTCTATTTGAACCCTTTTTACATTCTCCCGTGCAACTCGGCTGCTAGTCCTCCTTTCATGCAGAATCTTAAGGTCCTAGCTCATTATCCAAGGCACCAAAGCCACATAAAAATTCAATAATCGATACCTAAAACTTGAATTGTACTACTTCATACTGGCTATTACATCAACTTAGAAGCTTCATCTGTGTTCTACTATGGAGATTTTAGTGTCTCCGCATACCGCAGCACGCAACATAGCATTGCAGACGATAAGTACAACCGTTTCAGAGAGAAGAGCGGCCAATGTGACGATCGGGCTTTAAGTCGATTCGATAACAAATGACGAAAACGGACGGATTTCTCAGGTTTTTACTACATATGAACACATTTCACATTCTAATGTGCAACTCGGCTGCTAGTCCTTCTTTCATGCAGAATCTTAAGGTCCTAGCTCTTGTCCAAGGCTCCAAAGCCAGCTAAAAAGTCAATAATCAGTAGCTAAAACTTGAATTGTACTACATCTTACTGGCTATTACATCAACTTAGAAGCTTCATCGGTGTTTTACTATGGTGCTTTTAGTGTCTCCGCATACCGCAGCATGCGACATAGCTTTGCAGACGATAAGTACAACCGTTTCAGAGAGAAGAGTGGCCAGTGTAACGATCTGCCTTTAAGTCGATTCGATAATAAATGACAAAAACGGACGGATTTCTCACGTTTTTACTACATATGAACACTTTTCACATTCTCCCGTGCAACTCGGCTGCTAGTCCTCCTTTCATGCAGAATCTTAAGGACCTAGCTCATGTCCAAGGTACCAAAGCCAACAAAAAAGTCAATAATCGATACCAAAAACTTGAATTCTACTACTTCTTACTGGCTATTACATCAACTTAGAAGCGTCATCTGTGTTCCACTATGGTGATTTTAGTGTCCCCACATGCCGCAGCACGCGACATAGCTTTGCAGACGATAAGTACAAACGTTTCAGAAAGAAGAGTGGCCAATGTGACGATCTGGCTTTAAGTCGATTCGATAACAAATGACGAAAACGGACGGATTTCTCAGGTTTTTACTACATATGAACACTTTTCACATTCTCCTGGGCAACTCGGCTGCTAGTCCTCCTTTCATGCAGAATCTTAAGTTCCTAGCTCATGTCCAAGGCACCAAAGCCAGCTAAAAAGTCAATAATCAGTAACTAAAACTTGAATTGTACTACTTCTTACTGGCTATTACATCAACTTGGAAGTGTCATCTGTGTTCTACTATGGTGCTTTTAGTGTCTCTGCATACCGCAGCACGCGACATAGCTCTGCAGACGATAAGTACAACCGTTTCCGAGAGAAGAGCGGCCAATGTGACGATCTGGCTTTAAGTCGATTAGATAACAAATGACGAAAACGGACGGATTTCTCAGGTTTTTACTACATATGAACACTTTTCACATTCTCCCGTGCAACTAGGCTGCTAGTCCTCCTTTAATGCAGAATCTTAAGGTCCTAGCTCATCTCCAAGGCACCAAAGCCAGCTAAAAAGTAAATAATCGGTACCTAAAACTTGAATTGTACTACTTCTTACTGGCTATTACATCATCTTAGAAGCTTCATATGTGTTCTACTATGGTGCTTTTAGTGTCTCCGCATACCGCAGCTCGCGACATAGCTTTGCAGACGATAAGTACAACCGTTTCAGAGAGAAGAGCGGCCAATGTGACGATCTGGTTTTAAGTCGATTCGATAACAAATGACGAAAACGGACGGATTTCTCAGGTTGGTTTTTACTACATATGAACACTTTTCACATTCTCCCGTGCAACGCGGCTGCTAGTCCTCCTTTCATGCAGAATCTTAAGGTCCTAGCTCATGTCCAAGGCACCAAAGCCAGCTAAAAAGTCAATAATCAATACCTAAAACTTGAATTGTACTACTTCTTACTGGCTATTACATCAACTTAGAAGCTTCATCTGTGTTCTACTATGGTGCTTTTAGTGTCTCCGCATACCGCAGCACGCGACACAGCTTTGCAGACGATAAGTACAACCGTTTCAGAGAGAAGAGCGACCAATGTGACAATCAGGCTTTAAGTCGATTCGACAACAACTGACGAAAACGGACGGATTTCTCAGGTTTTTACTACATATGAACACTTTTCAAATTCTCCCATGCAACTCGGCTGCTAGTCCTCCTTTCATGCAGAATCTTAAGGTCCTAGCTCATGTCCAAGGCATCAAAGCCAGCTAAAAAGTCAATAATCGATACCTAAAACTTGAATTGTACTACTTCTTACTGGCTATTACATCAACTTAGAAGCTTCATCTGTGTTCCACTATGGTGCTTTTAGTGTCTCCGCATACCGCAGCACGCGAAATAGCTTTGCAGACGATAAGTACAAACGTTTCAGAGAGGAGAGCGGCCAATGTGACGATCTGGCTTTAAGTCGATTCGATAACAAATGACGAAAACGAACGGATTTCTCAGGTTTTTACTACATATGAACACTTTTCACATTCTCCCGTGCAACTCGGCTGCTAGTCCTCCTTTCATGCAGAATCTTAAGGTAATAGCTCATGTCCAAGGCACCAAAGCCAGCTAAAAAGTCAATAATCGATACCTAATACTTGAATTGTACTACTTCTTACTGGCTATTACATCAACTTAGAAGCTTCACATGTATTCTACAATGGTGCTTTTAGTGTCTCCGCATAGCGCAGCATGCGACATAGCATTGCAGACGATAAGTACAACCGTTTCAGAGAGAAGAGCGGCCAATGTGACAATCTGGCTTTAAGTCGATTCGATAACAAATGACGAAAACGGACGGATTTCTCAGGTTTTTACTACATATGAACACTTTTCAAATTCTCCCGTGCAACTCGGCTGCTAGTCCTCCTTTCATGCAGAATCTTAAGGTCCTAGCTCATGTCCAAGGCACCAAAGCCAGCTAAAAAGTCAATAATCGATACCTAAAACTTGAATTGTACTACTTCTTACTGGCTATTACATCAACTTAGAAGCTTCATCTGTGTTCTACTATGGTGCTTTTAGTGTCTCCACATAACGCAGCACGCGACATAGCTTTGTAGACGATAAGTACTACCGTTCCGGAGAGAAGAGCGGCCAATGTGACGATCTGGCTTTAAGTCCATTCGATAACAAATGACGAAAACGGACGGATTTCTCAGGTTTTTACTACATATGACCACTTTTCACATTCTCCTGGGCAACTCGGCTGCTACTCCTCCTTTCATGCAGAAGCTTAAGGTCCTACCTCATGTCCAAGGCACCAAAGCCAGCTAAAAAGTCAATAATCAGTAACTAAAACTTGAATTGTACTACTTCTTACTGGCTATTACTTCAACTTGGAAGTGTCATCTGTGTTCTACTATGGTGCTTTTAGTGTCTCTGCATACCGCAGCACGCGACGTAGCTCTGCAGACGATAAGTACAACCGTTCCAGAGAGAAGAGCGGCCAATGTGACGATTTGGCTTTAAGTCGATTCGATAAAAATGATGAAAACGGACGGATTTCTCAGGTTTTTACTCTATTTGAACCCTTTTTACATTCTCCCGTGCAACTCGGCTGCTAGTCCTCCTTTCATGCAGAATCTTAAAGTCCTAGCTCATTATCCAAGGCACCAAAGCCACATAAAAATTCAATAATCGATACCTAAAACTTGAATTCTACTACTTCATACTGGCTATTACATCAACTTAGAAGCTTCATCTGTGTTCTACTATGGTGCTTTTAGTGTCTCCGCATACCGCAGCACGCAACATAGAATTGCAGACGATAAGTACAACCGTTTCAGAGAGAAGAGCGGCCAATGTGTCGATCGGGCTTTAAGTCGATTCGATAACAAATGACGAAAACGGACGGATTTCTCAGGTTTTTACTACATATGAACACATTTCACATTCTAATGTGCAACTCGGCTGCTAGTCCTCCTTTCATGCAGAATCTTAAGGTCCTAGCTCATGTCCAAGGCTCCAAAGCCAGCTAAAAAGTCAATAATCAGTAGCTAAAACTTGAATTGTACTACATCTTACTGGCTATTACATCAACTTAGAAGCTTCATCGGTGTTTTACTATGGTGCTTTTAGTGTTTCGCATACCGCAGCATGCGACATAGCTTTGCAGACGATAAGTACAACCGTTTCAGAGAGAAGAGTGGCCAGTGTGACGATCTGCCTTTAAGTCGATTCGATAATAAATGACAAAAACGGACGGATTTCTCACGTTTTTACTACATATGAACACTTTTCACATTTTGCCGTGCAACTCGGCTGCTAGTCCTCCTTTCATGCAGAATCTTAAGGACCTAGCTCATGTCCAAGGTACCAAAGCAAACAAAAAAGTCAATAATCAATACCAAAAACTTGAATTCTACTACTTCTTACTGGCTATTACATCAACTTAGAAGCTTCATCGGTGTTCTACTATGGTGCTTTTAGTGTCTCCGCATACCGCAGCATGCGACATAGCTTTGCAGACGATAAGTACAACCGTTTCAGAGAGAAGAGCGGCCAATGTGACGATCTGGCTTTAAGTCGATTCGATAACAAATGACGAAAACGGACGGATTTTTCAGGTTTTTACTACATATGAACACTTTTCACATTCTCCTGGGCAACTCGGCTGCTAGTCCTCCTTTCATGCAGAATCTTAAGGTCCTAGCTCATGTCCAAGGCACCAAAGCCAGCTAAAAAGTCAATAATCAGTAACTAAAACATGAAGTGTACTACTTCTTACTGGCTATTACATCAACTTGGAAGTGTCATCTGTGTTCTACTATGGTGCTTTTAGTGTCTCTGCATACCGCAGCACGCGACATAGCTCTGCAGACGATAAGTACAACCGTTTCAGGGAGAAGAGCGGAAAATGTGACGATCTGGCTCTAAGTCGATTCGATAACAAATGACGAAAACGAACGGATTTCTCAGGTTTTTACTACATATGAACACTTTACACATTCTCCCGTGCAACTCGGCTGCTAGTCCTCCTGCATGTAAAATCTTAAGTTCCTAGCTCATGTCCAAGGCACCAAACAAGGGTAAAAAGTTAATAGCCGGTTCCTAAAACTTGAATTGTACTACTTCTTACTGGCTATTACATCAACTTGGAAGTGTCATCTGTGTTCTACAATGGTGCTTTTAGTGTCTCTGCATACCGCAGCACGCGACGTAGTTCTGCAGACGATAAGTACAACCGTTTCAGAGAGAAGAGCGGCCAATGTGACGATTTGGCTTTAAGTCGATTCGATAACAAATGACGAAAACGAACGGATTTCTCAGGTTTTTACTCTATATGAACACTTTTCACATTCTCCCGTGCAACTCGGCTGCTAGTCCTCCTTTCATGCAGAATCTTAAGGTCCTAGCTCATGTCCAAGGCACCAAAGCCAGCTAAAAAGTCAATAATCAGTACCTAAAACTTGAATTTTACTACTTCTTACTGGCTATTACACCAACTTGGAAGTATCATCTGTGTTCTACTATGCTGCTTTTAGTGTCTCTGCATACCGCAGCACGCGACATAGCTCTGCAGACGGTAAGTACAACCGTTTCAGAGAGAAGAACGGCCAATGTGACCATCTGGCTTTAAGTCGATTCGATAACAAATGACGAAAACGAACGGATTTCTCAGGTTTTTACTACATATGAACACTTTACACATTCTCCCGTGCAACTCGGCTGCTAGTCCTCCTTTCATGCAGAATCTTAAGGTGCTAGCTCATGTCCAAGTCACCAAACAAGGGTAAAAAGACAATAACCGATTCCTAAAACTTGAATTGTACTATTTCTTACTGGCTATTACATCAACTTAGAAGCTTCATCGGTGTTCTACTATGGTGCTTTTAGTGTCTCCGCATACCGCAGCATGCGACATAGCTTTGCAGACGATAAGTACAACCGTTTCAGAGAGAAGAGCGGCCAATGTTACGATCTGGCTTTAAGTCGATTCGATAACAAATGACGAAAACGGACGGATTTTTCAGGCTTTTACTACATATGAACACTTTTCACATTCTCCTGGGCAACTCGGCTGCTAGTTCACCTTTCATGCAGAATCTTAAGGTCCTAGCTCATGTCCAAGGCACCAAAGCCAGCTAAAAAGTCAATAATCAGTAACTAAAACTTGAATTGTACTTCTTCTTACTGGCTATTACATCAACTTGGAAGTGTCATCTGTGTTCTACTATGGTGCTTTTAGTGTCTCTGCATACCGCAGCACGCGACATAGCTCTGCAGACGATAAGTACAACCGTTTCAGGGAGAAGAGCGGAAAATGTGACGATCTGGCTGTAAGTCGATTCGATAACAAATGACGAAAACGGACGGATTTCTCAGGTTTTTACTACATATGAACACTTTACACATTCCCCCGTGCAACTCGGCTGCTAGTCCTCCTGCATGTAAAATCTTAAGTTCCTAGCTCATGTCCAAGGCACCAAACAAGGGTAAAAAGTCAATAGCCGGTTCCTAAAACTTGAATTGTACTACTTCTTACTGGCTATTACATCAACTTGGAAGTGTCATCTGTGTTCTACTATGGTGCTTTTAGTGTCTCTGCATACCGCAGCACGCGACGTAGCTCTGCAGACGATAAGTACAACCGTTTCAGAGAGAAGAGCGGCCAATGTGACGATTTGGCTTTAAGTCGATTCGATAACAAATGACGAAAACGAACGGATTTCTCAGGTTTTTACTCTATATGAACACTTTTCACATTCTCCCGTGCAACTCGGCTGCTAGTCCTCCTTTCATGCAGAATCTTAAGGTCCTAGCTCATGTCCAAGGCACCAAAGCCAGCTAAAAAGTCAATAATCAGTACCTAAAACTTGAATTTTACTACTTCTTACTGGCTATTACACCAACTTGGAAGTATCATCTGTGTTCTACAATGGTGCTTTTAGTGTCTCTGCATACCGCAGCACGCGACATAGCTGTGCAGACGGTAAGTACAACCGTTTCAGAGAGAAGAGCGGCCAATGTAACCATCTGGCTTTAAGTCGATTCGATAACAAATGACGAAAACGAAGGGATTTCTCAGGTTTTTACTACATATGAACACTTTACACATTCTCCCGTGCAACTCGGCTGCTAGTCCTCCTTTCATGCAGAATCTTAAGGTGCTAGCTCATGTCCAAGTCACCAAACAAGGGTAAAAAGTCAATAACCGATTCCTAAAACTTGAATTGTACTACTTAATACTGGCTATTACATCAACTTAGAAGCTTCATCTGTGTTCTACTATGGTGCTTTTAGTGTCTCCGCATACCGCAGCACGCGACATAGCTTTGCAGACGATAAGTACAACGGTTTCAGAGAGAAGAACGGCAAATGTGACGATCTGGCTTTAAGTCGATTCGATAACAAATGACGAATACGGACGGATTTCTCAGGTTTTTACTACATATGAACACTTTTCACATTCTCCCGTGCAACTCGGGTGCTAGTCCTCCTTTCATGCAGAATCTTAAGGTCATAGCTCATGTCCAAGGCACCAAAGCCAGCTAAAAAGTCAATAAGTATACCAAAAACTTGAATTCTACTATTTCTTACTGGCTATTATATCATCTTAGAAGCTTCATCTGTGTTCTACTATGTTGCTTTTAGTGTCTCCGAATACCGCAGTACGCGACATAGCTTTGCAGACGATAAGTACAACCGTTTCAGAGAGAAGAGCGGCCAATGTGACGATCTGGCTATAAGTCGATTCGATAACAAATGACGAAAACGGACCGATTTCTCAGGTTTTTACTACATATGAACACCTTTCACATTCTCCCGTGCAACTCGGCTGCTAGTCCTAATTTCATGCAGAATCTTAAGGTCCTAGCTCATGTCCTAGGCACCGAAGCCAGCTAAAAAGTCAATAATCGATTCCTAAAACTTGAATTCTACTACTTCTTACTGGCTATTACGTCAACTTAAAGCTTCATCTGTGTTCTACTATGGTGCTTTTAGTGTCTCCGCATACCGCAGCACGCGACATAGCTTTGCAGACGATAAGTACAACGGTTTCAGAGAGAAGAGCGGCCAATGTGACGATCTGGCTTTAAATCTATTCGATAACAAATGACGAAAACGGACGGATGTCTCAGGTTTTTACTACATATGAACACTTTCCACATTCTCCCGTGCAACTGGGCAGCTAGTCCTCCTTTCATGCAGAATCTCAAGGTCCTTGCTCATGTCCAAGGCACCAAAGCCAGCTAAAAAGTCAATAATCGATACCTAGAACTTGAATTGTACTACCTCTTACTGGCTATTACATCAACTTAGAAGCTTCATCTGTGTTCTACAATGGTGATTTTAGTGTCTCCACATACCGCAGCACGCGACATAGCTTTGCAGACGATAAGTACAACCGTTTCAGAGAGAAGAGCGGCCAATGTGACCATCTGGCTTTAAGTCGATTCGATAACAAATGACGAAAACGGACGGATATCTCAGGTTTTTACTACATATGAACACTTTTCACATTCTCCCGTGCAACTCGGCTGCTAGTCCTCCTTTCATGCAGAATCTTAAGGTGCTAGCTCATGTCCAAGTCACCAAACAAGGGTAAAAAGACAATAACCGATTCCTAAAACTTGAATTGTACTATTTCTTACTGGCTATTACATCAACTTAGAAGCTTCATCGGTGTTCTACTATGGTGCTTTTAGTGTCTCCGCATACCGCAGCATGCGACATAGCTTTGCAGACGATAAGTACAACCGTTTCAGAGAGAAGAGCGGCCAATGTTACGATCTGGCTTTAAGTCGATTCGATAACAAATGACGAAAACGGACGGATTTTTCAGGTTTTTACTACATATGAACACTTTTCACATTCTCCTGGGCAACTCGGCTGCTAGTTCACCTTTCATGCAGAATCTTAAGGTCCTAGCTCATGTCCAAGGCACCAAAGCCAGCTAAAAAGTCAATAATCAGTAACTAAAACTTGAATTGTACTACTTCTTACTGGCTATTACATCAACTTGGAAGTGTCATCTGTGTTCTACTATGGTGCTTTTAGTGTCTCTGCATACCGCAGCACGCGACATAGCTCTGCAGACGATAAGTACAACCGTTTCAGGGAGAAGAGCGGAAAATGTGACGATCTGGCTCTAAGTCGATTCGATAACAAATGACGAAAACGGACGGATTTCTCAGGTTTTTACTACATATGAACACTTTACACATTCTCCCGTGCAACTCGGCTGCTAGTCCTCCTGCATGTAAAATCTTAAGTTCCTAGCTCATGTCCAAGGCACCAAACAAGGGTAAAAAGTCAATAGCCGGTTCCTAAAACTTGAATTGTACTACTTCTTACTGGCTATTACATCAACTTGGAAGTGTCATCTGTGTTCTACTATGGTGCTTTTAGTGTCTCTGCATACCGCAGCACGCGACGTAGCTCTGCAGACGATAAGTACAACCGTTTCAGAGAGAAGAGCGGCCAATGTGACGATTTGGCTTTAAGTCGATTCGATAACAAATGACGAAAACGAACGGATTTCTCAGGTTTTTACTCTATATGAACACTTTTCACATTCTCCCGTGCAACTCGGCTGCTAGTCCTCCTTTCATGCAGAATCTTAAGGTCCTAACTCATGTCCAAGGCACCAAAGCCAGCTAAAAAGTCAATAATCAGTACCTAAAACTTGAATTTTACTACTTCTTACTGGCTATTACACCAACTTGGAAGTATCATCTGTGTTCTACAATGGTGCTTTTAGTGTCTCTGCATACCGCAGCACGCGACATAGCTGTGCAGACGGTAAGTACAACCGTTTCAGAGAGAAGAGCGGCCAATGTAACCATCTGGCTTTAAGTCGATTCGATAACAAATGACGGAAACGAAGGGATTTCTCAGGTTTTTACTACATATGAACACTTTACACATTCTCCCGTGCAACTCGGCTGCTAGTCCTCCTTTCATGCAGAATCTTAAGGTGCTAGCTCATGTCCAAGTCACCAAACAAGGGTAAAAAGTCAATAACCGATTCCTAAAACTTGAATTGTACTACTTAATACTGGCTATTACATCAACTTAGAAGCTTCATCTGTGTTCTACTATGGTGCTTTTAGTGTCTCCGCATAGCGCAGCACGCGACATAGCTTTGCAGACGATAAGTACAACGGTTTCAGAGAGAAGAACGGCAAATGTGACGATCTGGCTTTAAGTCGATTCGATAACAAATGACGAATACGGACGGATTTCTCAGGTTTTTACTACATATGAACACTTTTCACATTCTCCCGTGCAACTCGGGCGCTAGTCCTCCTTTCATGCAGAATCTTAAGGTCATAGCTCATGTCCAAGGCACCAAAGCCAGCTAAAAAGTCAATAAGTATACCAAAAACTTGAATTCTACTATTTCTTACTGGCTATTATATCATCTTAGAAGCTTCATCTGTGTTCTACTATGTTGCTTTTAGTGTCTCCGAATACCGCAGTACGCGACATAGCTTTGCAGACGATAAGTACAACCGTTTCAGAGAGAAGAGCGGCCAATGTGACGATCTGGCTATAAGTCGATTCGATAACAAATGACGAAAACGGACCGATTTCTCAGGTTTTTACTACATATGAACACCTTTCACATTCTCCCGTGCAACTCGGCTGCTAGTCCTAATTTCATGCAGAATCTTAAGGTCCTAGCTCATGTCCTAGGCACCGAAGCCAGCTAAAAAGTCAATAATCGATTCCTAAAACTTGAATTCTACTACTTCTTACTGGCTATTACGTCAACTTAAAGCTTCATCTGTGTTCTACTATGGTGCTTTTAGTGTCTCCGCATACCGCAGCACGCGACATAGCTTTGCAGACGATAAGTACAACGGTTTCAGAGAGAAGAGCGGCCAATGTGACGATCTGGCTTTAAATCTATTCGATAACAAATGACGAAAACGGACGGATGTCTCAGGTTTTTACTACATATGAACACTTTCCACATTCTCCCGTGCAACTGGGCAGCTAGTCCTCCTTTCATGCAGAATCTCAAGGTCCTTGCTCATGTCCAAGGCACCAAAGCCAGCTAAAAAGTCAATAATCGATACCTAGAACTTGAATTGTACTACCTCTTACTGGCTATTACATCAACTTAGAAGCTTCATCTGTGTTCTACAATGGTGATTTTAGTGTCTCCACATACCGCAGCACGCGACATAGCTTTGCAGACGATAAGTACAACCGTTTCAGAGAGAAGAGCGGCCAATGTGACCATCTGGCTTTAAGTCGATTCGATAACAAATGACGAAAACGGACGGATATCTCAGGTTTTTACTACATATGAACACTTTTCACATTCTCCCGTGCAACTCGGCTGCTAGTCCTCCTTTCATGCAGAATCTTAAGGTCCTAGCTCATGTCCAAGGCACCAAAGCCAGCTAAAAAGTCAATAATCAATATCTAAAACTTGAATTGTACTACTTCTTACTGGCTATTACATCAACTTAGAAGTTTCATCTGTGTTCTACTATGGTGCTTTTAGTGTCTCCGAATACCGCAGTACGCGACATAGCTTTGCAGACGATAAGTACAAACGTTTCAGAGAGCAGAGCGGCCAATGTGCTGATTTGGCTTTAAGTCGATTCGATAACAAATGACGAAAACGGACGGATTTCTCAGGTTTTTACTACATTTGAACACTTTTCACATTCTCCCGTGCAACTCGGCTGCTAGTCCTCCTTTCATGCAGAATCTTAAGGACCTAGCTCATGTCCAAGGTACCAAAGCAAACAAAAAAGTCAATAATCAATACCAAAAACTTGAATTCTACTACTTCTTACTGGCTATTACATCAACTTAGAAGCTTCATCGGTGTTCTACTATGGTGCTTTTAGTGTCTCCGCATACCGCAGCATGCGACATAGCTTTGCAGACGATAAGTACAACCGTTTCAGAGAGAAGAGCGGCCAATGTGACGATCTGGCTTTAAGTCGATTCGATAACAAATGACGAAAACGGACGGATTTTTCAGGTTTTTACTACATATGAACACTTTTCACATTCTCCTGGGCAACTCGGCTGCTAGTCCTCCTTTCATGCAGAATCTTAAGGTCCTAGCTCATGTCCAAGGCACCAAAGCCAGCTAAAAAGTCAATAATCAGTAACTAAAACATGAAGTGTACTACTTCTTACTGGCTATTACATCAACTTGGAAGTGTCATCTGTGTTCTACTATGGTGCTTTTAGTGTCTCTGCATACCGCAGCACGCGACATAGCTCTGCAGACGATAAGTACAACCGTTTCAGGGAGAAGAGCGGAAAATGTGACGATCTGGCTCTAAGTCGATTCGATAACAAATGACGAAAACGAACGGATTTCTCAGGTTTTTACTACATATGAACACTTTACACATTCTCCCGTGCAACTCGGCTGCTAGTCCTCCTGCATGTAAAATCTTAAGTTCCTAGCTCATGTCCAAGGCACCAAACAAGGGTAAAAAGTTAATAGCCGGTTCCTAAAACTTGAATTGTACTACTTCTTACTGGCTATTACATCAACTTGGAAGTGTCATCTGTGTTCTACTATGGTGCTTTTAGTGTCTCTGCATACCGCAGCACGCGACGTAGTTCTGCAGACGATAAGTACAACCGTTTCAGAGAGAAGAGCGGCCAATGTGACGATTTGGCTTTAAGTCGATTCGATAACAAATGACGAAAACGAACGGATTTCTCAGGTTTTTACTCTATATGAACACTTTTCACATTCTCCCGTGCAACTCGGCTGCTAGTCCTCCTTTCATGCAGAATCTTAAGGTCCTAGCTCATGTCCAAGGCACCAAAGCCAGCTAAAAAGTCAATAATCAGTACCTAAAACTTGAATTTTACTACTTCTTACTGGCTATTACACCAACTTGGAAGTATCATCTGTGTTCTACTATGCTGCTTTTAGTGTCTCTGCATACCGCAGCACGCGACATAGCTCTGCAGACGGTAAGTACAACCGTTTCAGAGAGAAGAACGGCCAATGTGACCATCTGGCTTTAAGTCGATTCGATAACAAATGACGAAAACGAACGGATTTCTCAGGTTTTTACTACATATGAACACTTTACACATTCTCCCGTGCAACTCGGCTGCTAGTCCTCCTTTCATGCAGAATCTTAAGGTGCTAGCTCATGTCCAAGTCACCAAACAAGGGTAAAAAGACAATAACCGATTCCTAAAACTTGAATTGTACTATTTCTTACTGGCTATTACATCAACTTAGAAGCTTCATCGGTGTTCTACTATGGTGCTTTTAGTGTCTCCGCATACCGCAGCATGCGACATAGCTTTGCAGACGATAAGTACAACCGTTTCAGAGAGAAGAGCGGCCAATGTTACGATCTGGCTTTAAGTCGATTCGATAACAAATGACGAAAACGGACGGATTTTTCAGGTTTTTACTACATATGAACACTTTTCACATTCTCCTGGGCAACTCGGCTGCTAGTTCACCTTTCATGCAGAATCTTAAGGTCCTAGCTCATGTCCAAGGCACCAAAGCCAGCTAAAAAGTCAATAATCAGTAATTAAAACTTGAATTGTACTACTTCTTACTGGCTATTACATCAACTTGGAAGTGTCATCTGTGTTCTACTATGGTGCTTTTAGTGTCTCTGCATACCGCAGCACGCGACATAGCTCTGCAGACGATAAGTACAACCGTTTCAGGGAGAAGAGCGGAAAATGTGACGATCTGGCTCTAAGTCGATTCGATAACAAATGACGAAAACGGACGGATTTCTCAGGTTTTTACTACATATGAACACTTTACACATTCTCCCGTGCAACTCGGCTGCTAGTCCTCCTGCATGTAAAATCTTAAGTTCCTAGCTCATGTCCAAGGCACCAAACAAGGGTAAAAAGTCAATAGCCGGTTCCTAAAACTTGAATTGTACTACTTCTTACTGGCTATTACATCAACTTGGAAGTGTCATCTGTGTTCTACTATGGTGCTTTTAGTGTCTCTGCATACCGCAGCACGCGACGTAGCTCTGCAGACGATAAGTACAACCGTTTCAGAGAGAAGAGCGGCCAATGTGACGATTTGGCTTTAAGTCGATTCGATAACAAATGACGAAAACGAACGGATTTCTCAGGTTTTTACTCTATATGAACACTTTTCACATTCTCCCGTGCAACTCGGCTGCTAGTCCTCCTTTCATGCAGAATCTTAAGGTCCTAGCTCATGTCCAAGGCACCAAAGCCAGCTAAAAAGTCAATAATCAGTACCTAAAACTTGAATTTTACTACTTCTTACTGGCTATTACACCAACTTGGAAGTATCATCTGTGTTCTACAATGGTGCTTTTAGTGTCTCTGCATACCGCAGCACGCGACATAGCTGTGCAGACGGTAAGTACAACCGTTTCAGAGAGAAGAGCGGCCAATGTAACCATCTGGCTTTAAGTCGATTCGATAACAAATGACGGAAACGAAGGGATTTCTCAGGTTTTTACTACATATGAACACTTTACACATTCTCCCGTGCAACTCGGCTGCTAGTCCTCCTTTCATGCAGAATCTTAAGGTGCTAGCTCATGTCCAAGTCACCAAACAAGGGTAAAAAGTCAATAACCGATTCCTAAAACTTGAATTGTACTACTTAATACTGGCTATTACATCAACTTAGAAGCTTCATCTGTGTTCTACTATGGTGCTTTTAGTGTCTCCGCATAGCGCAGCACGCGACATAGCTTTGCAGACGATAAGTACAACGGTTTCAGAGAGAAGAACGGCAAATGTGACGATCTGGCTTTAAGTCGATTCGATAACAAATGACGAATACGGACGGATTTCTCAGGTTTTTACTACATATGAACACTTTTCACATTCTCCCGTGCAACTCGGGTGCTAGTCCTCCTTTCATGCAGAATCTTAAGGTCATAGCTCATGTCCAAGGCACCAAAGCCAGCTAAAAAGTCAATAAGTATACCAAAAACTTGAATTCTACTATTTCTTACTGGCTATTATATCATCTTAGAAGCTTCATCTGTGTTCTACTATGTTGCTTTTAGTGTCTCCGAATACCGCAGTACGCGACATAGCTTTGCAGACGATAAGTACAACCGTTTCAGAGAGAAGAGCGGCCAATGTGACGATCTGGCTATAAGTCGATTCGATAACAAATGACGAAAACGGACCGATTTCTCAGGTTTTTACTACATATGAACACCTTTCACATTCTCCCGTGCAACTCGGCTGCTAGTCCTAATTTCATGCAGAATCTTAAGGTCCTAGCTCATGTCCTAGGCACCGAAGCCAGCTAAAAAGTCAATAATCGATTCCTAAAACTTGAATTCTACTACTTCTTACTGGCTATTACGTCAACTTAAAGCTTCATCTGTGTTCTACTATGGTGCTTTTAGTGTCTCCGCATACCGCAGCACGCGACATAGCTTTGCAGACGATAAGTACAACGGTTTCAGAGAGAAGAGCGGCCAATGTGACGATCTGGCTTTAAATCTATTCGATAACAAATGACGAAAACGGACGGATGTCTCAGGTTTTTACTACATATGAACACTTTCCACATTCTCCCGTGCAACTGGGCAGCTAGTCCTCCTTTCATGCAGAATCTCAAGGTCCTTGCTCATGTCCAAGGCACCAAAGCCAGCTAAAAAGTCAATAATCGATACCTAGAACTTGAATTGTACTACCTCTTACTGGCTATTACATCAACTTAGAAGCTTCATCTGTGTTCTACAATGGTGATTTTAGTGTCTCCACATACCGCAGCACGCGACATAGCTTTGCAGACGATAAGTACAACCGTTTCAGAGAGAAGAGCGGCCAATGTGACCATCTGGCTTTAAGTCGATTCGATAACAAATGACGAAAACGGACGGATATCTCAGGTTTTTACTACATATGAACACTTTTCACATTCTCCCGTGCAACTCGGCTGCTAGTCCTCCTTTCATGCAGAATCTTAAGGTCCTAGCTCATGTCCAAGGCACCAAAGCCAGCTAAAAAGTCAATAATCAATATCTAAAACTTGAATTGTACTACTTCTTACTGGCTATTACATCAACTTAGAAGTTTCATCTGTGTTCTACTATGGTGCTTTTAGTGTCTCCGCATACCGCAGCACGCGACATAGCTTTGCAGACGATAAGTACAACGGATTCAGAGAGAAGAACGGCAAATGTGACGATCTGGCTTTAAGTCGATTCGATAACAAATGACGAAAACGGACGGATTTCTCAGGTTTTTACTACATTTGAACACTTTTCACATTCTCCCGTGCAACTCGGCTGCTAGTCCTACTTTCATGCTGAATCTTAAGGTCCTAGCTCATATCCAATGCACCAAAGCCAGCTAAAAAGTCAATAATCGATACCTAAAACTTGAATTGTACTACTTCTTACTGGCTATTACATCAACTTAGAAGCTTTATCTGTGTTCTACTATGATGATTTTCGTGTCTCCGCATACCGCAGCACGCGACATAACTTTGCAGACAATAAGTACAACCGTTTCAGAGAGAAGAGTGGCCAATGTGACGATCTGGCTTTAAGTCGATTCGATAACAAATGACAAAAACGGACGGATTTCTCAGGTTTTTACTACATATGAACACTTTTCACATTCTCCCGTGCAACTCGGCTGCTAGTCCTCCTTTCATGCAGAATCTTAAGGTCCTGGCTCATGTCCAAGTCACTAAAGCCAGCTAAAAAGTCAATAATCGATACCTAAAACTTGAATTGGACTACTTCTTACTGGCTATTACATCAACTTAGATGCTTCATCTATGTTCTACTACGGTGATTTTAGTTTCTCCGCATACCGCAGCACGCGACACAGCTTTGCAGACGATAAGTACAACCGTTTTAGAGAGAAGAGCGGCTAATGTTACGATCTGGCTTTAAGTCGATTCGATAACAAATGACGAAAACGGACGGATTTCTGAGGTTTTTACTACATATGAACACTTTTCACATTCTCCCGTGCAACTCGAGTGCTAGTCCTCCTTTCATGCAGAATCTTAAGGTCATAGCTCATGTCCAAGGCACCAAAGCCAGCTAAAAGTCAATAACTATACCTAAAACTTGAATTGTACTATTTCTTACTGGCTATTATATCATCTTAGAAGCTTCATCTGTGTTCTACTATGGTGCGTTTAGTGTCTCCGAATACCGCAGTACGCGACATAGCTTTGCAGACGATAAGTACAAACGTTTCAGAGAGCAGAGCGGCCAATGTGCTGATTTGGCTTTAAGTCGATTCGATAACAAATGACGAAAACGGACGGATTTCTCAGGTTTTTACTACATTTGAACACTTTTCACATTCCCCCGTGCAACTCGGCTGCTAGTCCTACTTTCATGCTGAATCTTAAGGTCCTAGCTCATGTCCAAGGCACCAAAGCCAGCTAAAATGTCAATAACCGATACCTAAAAATTGAATTGTACTACTTCTTACTGGCTATTACATCATCTTAAAAGCTTCATCTGTGTTCTACTATGGTGTTTTTAGTGTCTCCGAATATCGCAGTACGCGTCATAGCTTTGCAGACGATAAGTACAACCGTTTCAGAGAGAAGAGCGGCCAATGTGACGATCTGACTTTAAGTCGATTGGATAACCAATGACGCAAACGGACGGATTTCTCAGGTTTTTACTAGATATGAACACTTTTCACATTCTCCCGTGCAAATTGGCTGCTAGTCCTCCTTTCATGCATAATCTTAAGGTCATAGCTCATGTCCAAGGCACCAAAGCCAGCTAAAAAGTCAATAACGATATCTAAAACTTGAATTGTACTATTTCTTACTGGCTATTACATCATCTTAGAAGCTTCATCTGTGTTCTACTATGGTGCGTTTAGTGTCTCCGAATACCGCAGTACGCGACATAGCTTTGCAGACGATAAGTACAACCGTTCAGAGAGAAGAGCGGCCAATGTGACGATCTGGCTTTAAGTCGATTCGATAACAAATGACGAAAACGGACGGATTTCTCAGGTTTTTACTACATATGAACACTTTTCACATTCTCCCGTGCAACTCGGCTGCTAGTCCTCCTTTCATGCAGAATCTTAAGGTCCTGGCTCATGTCCAAGTCACCAAAGCCAGCTAAAAAGTCAATAATCGATACCTAAAACTTGAATTGGACTACTTCTTACTGGCTATTACATCAACTTAGCTGCTTCATCTATGTTCTACTACGGTGCTTTTAGTTTCTCCGCATACCGCAGCACGCGACACAGCTTTGCAGACGATAAGTACAACCGTTTCAGGGAGAAGAGCGGAAAATGTGACGATCTGGCTCTAAGTCGATTCGATAACAAATGACGAAAACGAACGGATTTCTCAGGTTTTTACTACATATGAACACTTTTCACATTCTCCCGTGCAACTCGGCTGCTAGTCCTCCTGCATGTAAAATCTTAAGTTCCTAGCTCATGTCCAAGGCACCAAACAAGGGTAAAAAGTTAATAGCCGGTTCCTAAAACTTGAATTGTACTACTTCTTACTGGCTATTACATCAACTTGGAAGTGTCATCTGTGTTCTACTATGGTGCTTTTAGTGTCTCTGCATACCGCAGCACGCGACGTAGTTCTGCAGACGATAAGTACAACCGTTTCAGAGAGAAGAGCAGCCAATGTGACGATTTGGCTTTAAGTCGATTCGATAACAAATGACGAAAACGAACGGATTTCTCAGGTTTTTACTCTATATGAACACTTTTCACATTCTCCCGTGCAACTCGGCTGCTAGTCCTCCTTTCATGCAGAATCTTAAGGTCCTAGCTCATGTCCAAGGCACCAAAGCCAGCTAAAAAGTCAATAATCAGTACCTAAAACTTGAATTTTACTACTTCTTACTGGCTATTACACCAACTTGGAAGTATCATCTGTGTTCTACTATGCTGCTTTTAGTGTCTCTGCATACCGCAGCACGCGACATAGCTCTGCAGACGGTAAGTACAACCGTTTCAGAGAGAAGAACGGCCAATGTGACCATCTGGCTTTAAGTCGATTCGATAACAAATGACGAAAACGAACGGATTTCTCAGGTTTTTACTACATATGAACACTTTACACATTCTCCCGTGCAACTCGGCTGGTAGTCCTCCTTTCATGCAGAATCTTAAGGTGCTAGCTCATGTCCAAGTCACCAAACAAGGGTAAAAAGAAAATAACCGATTCCTAAAACTTGAATTGTACTATTTCTTACTGGCTATTACATCAACTTAGAAGCTTCATCGGTGTTCTACTATGGTGCTTTTAGTGTCTCCGCATACCGCAGCATGCGACATAGCTTTGCAGACGATAAGTACAACCGTTTCAGAGAGAAGAGCGGCCAATGTTACGATCTGGCTTTAAGTCGATTCGATAACAAATGACGAAAACGGACGGATTTTTCAGGTTTTTACTACATATGAACACTTTTCACATTCTCCTGGGCAACTCGGCTGCTAGTTCACCTTTCATGCTGAATCTTAAGGTCCTAGCTCATATCCAATGCACCAAAGCCAGCTAAAAAGTCAATAATCGATACCTAAAACTTGAATTGTACTACTTCTTACTGGCTATTACATCAACTTAGAAGCTTTATCTGTGTTCTACTATGATGATTTTCGTGTCTCCGCATACCGCAGCACGCGACATAACTTTGCAGACAATAAGTACAACCGTTTCAGAGAGAAGAGTGGCCAATGTGACGATCTGGCTTTAAGTCGATTCGATAACAAATGACAAAAACGGACGGATTTCTCAGGTTTTTACTACATATGAACACTTTTCACATTCTCCCGTGCAACTCGGCTGCTAGTCCTCCTTTCATGCAGAATCTTAAGGTCCTGGCTCATGTCCAAGTCACCAAAGCCAGCTAAAAAGTCAATAATCGATACCTAAAACTTGAATTGGACTACTTCTTACTGGCTATTACATCAACTTAGATGCTTCATCTATGTTCTACTACGGTGATTTTAGTTTCTCCGCATACCGCAGCACGCGACACAGCTTTGCAGACGATAAGTACAACCGTTTTAGAGAGAAGAGCGGCTAATGTTACGATCTGGCTTTAAGTCGATTCGATAACAAATGACGAAAACGGACGGATTTCTGAGGTTTTTACTACATATGAACACTTTTCACATTCTCCCGTGCAACTCGAGTGCTAGTCCTCCTTTCATGCAGAATCTTAAGGTCATAGCTCATGTCCAAGGCACCAAAGCCAGCTAAAAGTCAATAACTATACCTAAAACTTGAATTGTACTATTTCTTACTGGCTATTATATCATCTTAGAAGCTTCATCTGTGTTCTACTATGGTGCGTTTAGTGTCTCCGAATACCGCAGTACGCGACATAGCTTTGCAGACGATAAGTACAAACGTTTCAGAGAGCAGAGCGGCCAATGTGCTGATTTGGCTTTAAGTCGATTCGATAACAAATGACGAAAACGGACGGATTTCTCAGGTTTTTACTACATTTGAACACTTTTCACATTCCCCCGTGCAACTCGGCTGCTAGTCCAACTTTCATGCTGAATCTTGAGGTCCTAGCTCATGTCCAAGGCACCAAAGCCAGCTAAAATGTCAATAACCGATACCTAAAAATTGAATTGTACTACTTCTTACTGGCTATTACATCATCTTAAAAGCTTCATCTGTGTTCTACTATGGTGTTTTTAGTGTCTCCGAATATCGCAGTACGCGTCATAGCTTTGCAGACGATAAGTACAACCGTTTCAGAGAGAAGAGCGGCCAATGTGACGATCTGACTTTAAGTCGATTGGATAACCAATGACGCAAACGGACGGATTTCTCAGGTTTTTACTAGATATGAACACTTTTCACATTCTCCCGTGCAAATTGGCTGCTAGTCCTCCTTTCATGCATAATCTTAAGGTCATGGCTCATGTCCAAGTCACCAAAGCCAGCTAAAAAGTCAATAATCGATACCTAAAACTTGAATTGGACTACTTCTTACTGGCTATTACATCAACTTAGCTGCTTCATCTATGTTCTACTACGGTGCTTTTAGTTTCTCCGCATACCGCAGCACGCGACACAGCTTTGCAGACGATAAGTACAACCGTTTCAGGGAGAAGAGCGGAAAATGTGACGATCTGGCTCTAAGTCGATTCGATAACAAATGACGAAAACGAACGGATTTCTCAGGTTTTTACTACATATGAACACTTTACACATTCTCCCGTGCAACTCGGCTGCTAGTCCTCCTGCATGTAAAATCTTAAGTTCCTAGCTCATGTCCAAGGCACCAAACAAGGGTAAAAAGTTAATAGCCGGTTCCTAAAACTTGAATTGTACTACTTCTTACTGGCTATTACATCAACTTGGAAGTGTCATCTGTGTTCTACTATGGTGCTTTTAGTGTCTCTGCATACCGCAGCACGCGACGTAGTTCTGCAGACGATAAGTACAACCGTTTCAGAGAGAAGAGCGGCCAATGTGACGATTTGGCTTTAAGTCGATTCGATAACAAATGACGAAAACGAACGGATTTCTCAGGTTTTTACTCTATATGAACACTTTTCACATTCTCCCGTGCAACTCGGCTGCTAGTCCTCCTTTCATGCAGAATCTTAAGGTCCTAGCTCATGTCCAAGGCACCAAAGCCAGCTAAAAAGTCAATAATCAGTACCTAAAACTTGAATTTTACTACTTCTTACTGGCTATTACACCAACTTGGAAGTATCATCTGTGTTCTACTATGCTGCTTTTAGTGTCTCTGCATACCGCAGCACGCGACATAGCTCTGCAGACGGTAAGTACAACCGTTTCAGAGAGAAGAACGGCCAATGTGACCATCTGGCTTTAAGTCGATTCGATAACAAATGACGAAAACGAACGGATTTCTCAGGTTTTTACTACATATGAACACTTTACACATTCTCCCGTGCAACTCGGCTGCTAGTCCTCCTTTCATGCAGAATCTTAAGGTGCTAGCTCATGTCCAAGTCACCAAACAAGGGTAAAAAGACAATAACCGATTCCTAAAACTTGAATTGTACTATTTCTTACTGGCTATTACATCAACTTAGAAGCTTCATCGGTGTTCTACTATGGTGCTTTTAGTGTCTCCGCATACCGCAGCATGCGACATAGCTTTGCAGACGATAAGTACAACCGTTTCAGAGAGAAGAGCGGCCAATGTTACGATCTGGCTTTAAGTCGATTCGATAACAAATGACGAAAACGGACGGATTTCTGAGGTTTTTACTACATATGAACACTTTTCACATTCTCCTGGGCAACTCGGCTGCTAGTTCACCTTTCATGCAGAATCTTAAGGTCCTAGCTCATGTCCAAGGCACCAAAGCCAGCTAAAAAGTCAATAATCAGTAACTAAAACTTGAATTGTACTACTTCTTACTGGCTATTACATCAACTTGGAAGTGTCATCTGTGTTCTACTATGGTGCTTTTAGTGTCTCTGCATACCGCAGCACGCGACATAGCTCTGCAGACGATAAGTACAACCGTTTCAGGGAGAAGAGCGGAAAATGTGACGATCTGGCTCTAAGTCGATTCGATAACAAATGACGAAAACGGACGGATTTCTCAGGTTTTTACTACATATGAACACTTTACACATTCTCCCGTGCAACTCGGCTGCTAGTCCTCCTGCATGTAAAATCTTAAGTTCCTAGCTCATGTCCAAGGCACCAAACAAGGGTAAAAAGTCAATAGCCGGTTCCTAAAACTTGAATTGTACTACTTCTTACTGGCTATTACATCAACTTGGAAGTGTCATCTGTGTTCTACTATGGTGCTTTTAGTGTCTCTGCATACCGCAGCACGCGACGTAGCTCTGCAGACGATAAGTACAACCGTTTCAGAGAGAAGAGCGGCCAATGTGACGATTTGGCTTTAAGTCGATTCGATAACAAATGACGAAAACGAACGGATTTCTCAGGTTTTTACTCTATATGAACACTTTTCACATTCTCCCGTGCAACTCGGCTGCTAGTCCTCCTTTCATGCAGAATCTTAAGGTCCTAGCTCATGTCCAAGGCACCAAAGCCAGCTAAAAAG
This sequence comes from Schistocerca gregaria, assembly GCF_023897955.1. Classification (NCBI taxonomy): domain Eukaryota; kingdom Metazoa; phylum Arthropoda; class Insecta; order Orthoptera; family Acrididae; genus Schistocerca; species Schistocerca gregaria. The sequence goes on from NW_026061795.1 coordinate 9,811,745, forward strand.
TCAATAATCAGTACCTAAAACTTGAATTTTACTACTTCTTACTGGCTATTACACCAACTTGGAAGTATCATCTGTGTTCTACTATGCTGCTTTTAGTGTCTCTGCATACCGCAGCACGCGACATAGCTCTGCAGACGGTAAGTACAACCGTTTCAGAGAGAAGAGCGGCCAATGTGACCATCTGGCTTTAAGTCGATTCGATAACAAATGACGAAAACGAAGGGATTCCTCAGGTTTTTACTACATATGAACACTTTACACATTCTCCCGTGCAACTCGGCTGCTAGTCCTCCTTTCATGCAGAATCTTAAGGTGCTAGCTCATGTCCAAGTCACCAAACAAGGGTAAAAAGTCAATAACCGATTCCTAAAACTTGAATTGTACTACTTAATACTGGCTATTACATCAACTTAGAAGCTGCATCTGTGTTCTACTATGGTGCTTTTAGTGTCTCCGCATAGCGCAGCACGCGACATAGCTTTGCAGACGATAAGTACAACGGTTTCAGAGAGAAGAACGGCAAATGTGACGATCTGGCTTTAAGTCGATTCGATAACAAATGACGAATACGGACGGATTTCTCAGGTTTTTACTACATATGAACACTTTTCACATTCTCCCGTGCAACTCGGGTGCTAGTCCTCCTTTCATGCAGAATCTTAAGGTCATAGCTCATGTCCAAGGCACCAAAGCCAGCTAAAAAGTCAATAAGTATACCAAAAACTTGAATTCTACTATTTCTTACTGGCTATTATATCATCTTAGAAGCTTCATCTGTGTTCTACTATGTTGCTTTTAGTGTCTCCGAATACCGCAGTACGCGACATAGCTTTGCAGACGATAAGTACAACCGTTTCAGAGAGAAGAGCGGCCAATGTGACGATCTGGCTATAAGTCGATTCGATAACAAATGACGAAAACGGACCGATTTCTCAGGTTTTTACTACATATGAACACCTTTCACATTCTCCCGTGCAACTCGGCTGCTAGTCCTAATTTCATGCAGAATCTTAAGGTCCTAGCTCATGTCCTAGGCACCGAAGCCAGCTAAAAAGTCAATAATCGATTCCTAAAACTTGAATTCTACTACTTCTTACTGGCTATTACGTCAACTTAAAGCTTCATCTGTGTTCTACTATGGTGCTTTTAGTGTCTCCGCATACCGCAGCACGCGACATAGCTTTGCAGACGATAAGTACAACGGTTTCAGAGAGAAGAGCGGCCAATGTGACGATCTGGCTTTAAATCTATTCGATAACAAATGACGAAAACGGACGGATGTCTCAGGTTTTTACTACATATGAACACTTTCCACATTCTCCCGTGCAACTGGGCAGCTAGTCCTCCTTTCATGCAGAATCTCAAGGTCCTTGCTCATGTCCAAGGCACCAAAGCCAGCTAAAAAGTCAATAATCGCTACCTAGAACTTGAATTGTACTACCTCTTACTGGCTATTACATCAACTTAGAAGCTTCATCTGTGTTCTACAATGGTGATTTTAGTGTCTCCACATACCGCAGCACGCGACATAGCTTTGCAGACGATAAGTACAACCGTTTCAGAGAGAAGAGCGGCCAATGTGACCATCTGGCTTTAAGTCGATTCGATAACAAATGACGAAAACGGACGGATATCTCAGGTTTTTACTACATATGAACACTTTTCACATTCTCCCGTGCAACTCGGCTGCTAGTCCTCCTTTCATGCAGAATCTTAAGGTCCTAGCTCATGTCCAAGGCACCAAAGCCAGCTAAAAAGTCAATAATCAATATCTAAAACTTGAATTGTACTACTTCTTACTGGCTATTACATCAACTTAGAAGTTTCATCTGTGTTCTACTATGGTGCTTTTAGTGTCTCCGCATACCGCAGCACGCGACATAGCTTTGCAGACGATAAGTACAACGGATTCAGAGAGAAGAACGGCAAATGTGACGATCTGGCTTTAAGTCGATTCGATAACAAATGACGAAAACGGACGGATTTCTGAGGTTTTTACTACATATGAACACTTTTCACATTCTCCCGTGCAACTCGAGTGCTAGTCCTCCTTTCATGCAGAATCTTAAGGTCATAGCTCATGTCCAAGGCACCAAAGCCAGCTAAAAAGTCAATAACTATACCTAAAACTTGAATTGTACTTTTTCTTACTGGCTATTATATCATCTTAGAAGCTTCATCTGTGTTCTACTATGGTGCGTTTAGTGTCTCCGAATACCGCAGTACGCGACATAGCTTTGCAGACGATAAGTACAAACGTTTCAGAGAGCAGAGCGGCCAATGTGCTGATTTGGCTTTAAGTCGATTCGATAACAAATGACGAAAACGGACGGATTTCTCAGGTTTTTACTACATTTGAACACTTTTCACATTCTCCCGTGCAACTCGGCTGCTAGTCCTACTTTCATGCTGAATCTTAAGGTCCTAGCTCATGTCCAATGCACCAAAGCCAGCTAAAAAGTCAATAATCGATACCTAAAACTTGAATTGTACTACTTCTTACTGGCTATTACATCAACTTAGAAGCTTTATTTGTGTTCTACTATGATGATTTTCGTGTCTCCGCATACCGCAGCACGCGACATAACTTTGCAGACAATAAGTACAACCGTTTCAGAGAGAAGAGTGGCCAATGTGACGATCTGGCTTTAAGTCGATTCGATAACAAATGACAAAAACGGACGGATTTCTCAGGTTTTTACTACATATGAACACTTTTCACATTCTCCCGTGCAACTCGGCTGCTAGTCCTCCTTTCATGCAGAATCTTAAGGTCCTGGCTCATGTCCAAGTCACCAAAGCCAGCTAAAAAGTCAATAATCGATACCTAAAACTTGAATTGGACTACTTCTTACTGGCTATTACATCAACTTAGATGCTTCATCTATGTTCTACTACGGTGATTTTAGTTTCTCCGCATACCGCAGCACGCGACACAGCTTTGCAGACGATAAGTACAACCGTTTTAGAGAGAAGAGCGGCTAATGTTACGATCTGGCTTTAAGTCGATTCGATAACAAATGACGAAAACGGACGGATTTCTGAGGTTTTTACTACATATGAACACTTTTCACATTCTCCCGTGCAACTCGAGTGCTAGTCCTCCTTTCATGCAGAATCTTAAGGTCATAGCTCATGTCCAATGCACCAAAGCCAGCTAAAAAGTCAATAATCGATACCTAAAACTTGAATTGTACTACTTCTTACTGGCTATTACATCAACTTAGAAGCTTTATCTGTGTTCTACTATGATGATTTTCGTGTCTCCGCATACCGCAGCACGCGACATAACTTTGCAGACAATAAGTACAACCGTTTCAGAGAGAAGAGTGGCCAATGTGACGATCTGGCTTTAAGTCGATTCGATAACAAATGACAAAAACGGACGGATTTCTCAGGTTTTTACTACATATGAACACTTTTCACATTCTCCCGTGCAACTCGGCTGCTAGTCCTCCTTTCATGCAGAATCTTAAGGTCCTGGCTCATGTCCAAGTCACCAAAGCCAGCTAAAAAGTCAATAATCGATACCTAAAACTTGAATTGGACTACTTCTTACTGGCTATTACATCAACTTAGATGCTTCATCTATGTTCTACTACGGTGATTTTAGTTTCTCCGCATACCGCAGCACGCGACACAGCTTTGCAGACGATAAGTACAACCGTTTTAGAGAGAAGAGCGGCTAATGTTACGATCTGGCTTTAAGTCGATTCGATAACAAATGACGAAAACGGACGGATTTCTGAGGTTTTTACTACATATGAACACTTTTCACATTCTCCCGTGCAACTCGAGTGCTAGTCCTCCTTTCATGCAGAATCTTAAGGTCATAGCTCATGTCCAAGGCACCAAAGCCAGCTAAAAGTCAATAACTATACCTAAAACTTGAATTGTACTATTTCTTACTGGCTATTATATCATCTTAGAAGCTTCATCTGTGTTCTACTATGGTGCGTTTAGTGTCTCCGAATACCGCAGTACGCGACATAGCTTTGCAGACGATAAGTACAAACGTTTCAGAGAGCAGAGCGGCCAATGTGCTGATTTGGCTTTAAGTCGATTCGATAACAAATGACGAAAACGGACGGATTTCTCAGGTTTTTACTACATTTGAACACTTTTCACATTCCCCCGTGCAACTCGGCTGCTAGTCCTACTTTCATGCTGAATCTTAAGGTCCTAGCTCATGTCCAAGGCACCAAAGCCAGCTAAAATGTCAATAACCGATACCTAAAAATTGAATTGTACTACTTCTTACTGGCTATTACATCATCTTAAAAGCTTCATCTGTGTTCTACTATGGTGTTTTTAGTGTCTCCGAATATCGCAGTACGCGTCATAGCTTTGCAGACGATAAGTACAACCGTTTCAGAGAGAAGAGCGGCCAATGTGACGATCTGACTTTAAGTCGATTGGATAACCAATGACGCAAACGGACGGATTTCTCAGGTTTTTACTAGATATGAACACTTTTCACATTCTCCCGTGCAAATTGGCTGCTAGTCCTCCTTTCATGCATAATCTTAAGGTCATAGCTCATGTCCAAGGCACCAAAGCCAGCTAAAAAGTCAATAACGATATCTAATACTTGAATTGTACTATTTCTTACTGGCTATTACATCATCTTAGAAGCTTCATCTGTGTTCTACTATGGTGCGTTTAGTGTCTCCGAATACCGCAGTACGCGACATAGCTTTGCAGACGATAAGTACAACCGTTCAGAGAGAAGAGCGGCCAATGTGACGATCTGGCTTTAAGTCGATTCGATAACAAATGACGAAAACGGACGGATTTCTCAGGTTTTTACTACATATGAACACTTTTCACATTCTCCCGTGCAACTCGGCTGCTAGTCCTCCTTTCATGCAGAATCTTAAGGTCCTGGCTCATGTCCAAGTCACCAAAGCCAGCTAAAAAGTCAATAATCGATACCTAAAACTTGAATTGGACTACTTCTTACTGGCTATTACATCAACTTAGCTGCTTCATCTATGTTCTACTACGGTGCTTTTAGTTTCTCCGCATACCGCAGCACGCGACACAGCTTTGCAGACGATAAGTACAACCGTTTCAGGGAGAAGAGCGGAAAATGTGACGATCTGGCTCTAAGTCGATTCGATAACAAATGACGAAAACGAACGGATTTCTCAGGTTTTTACTACATATGAACACTTTACACATTCTCCCGTGCAACTCGGCTGCTAGTCCTCCTGCATGTAAAATCTTAAGTTCCTAGCTCATGTCCAAGGCACCAAACAAGGGTAAAAAGTTAATAGCCGGTTCCTAAAACTTGAATTGTACTACTTCTTACTGGCTATTACATCAACTTGGAAGTGTCATCTGTGTTCTACTATGGTGCTTTTAGTGTCTCTGCATACCGCAGCACGCGACGTAGTTCTGCAGACGATAAGTACAACCGTTTCAGAGAGAAGAGCGGCCAATGTGACGATTTGGCTTTAAGTCGATTCGATAACAAATGACGAAAACGAACGGATTTCTCAGGTTTTTACTCTATATGAACACTTTTCACATTCTCCCGTGCAACTCGGCTGCTAGTCCTCCTTTCATGCAGAATCTTAAGGTCCTAGCTCATGTCCAAGGCACCAAAGCCAGCTAAAAAGTCAATAATCAGTACCTAAAACTTGAATTTTACTACTTCTTACTGGCTATTACACCAACTTGGAAGTATCATCTGTGTTCTACTATGCTGCTTTTAGTGTCTCTGCATACCGCAGCACGCGACATAGCTCTGCAGACGGTAAGTACAACCGTTTCAGAGAGAAGAACGGCCAATGTGACCATCTGGCTTTATGTCGATTCGATAACAAATGACGAAAACGAACGGATTTCTCAGGTTTTTACTACATATGAACACTTTACACATTCTCCCGTGCAACTCGGCTGCTAGTCCTCCTTTCATGCAGAATCTTAAGGTGCTAGCTCATGTCCAAGTCACCAAACAAGGGTAAAAAGACAATAACCGATTCCTAAAACTTGAATTGTACTATTTCTTACTGGCTATTACATCAACTTAGAAGCTTCATCGGTGTTCTACTATGGTGCTTTTAGTGTCTCCGCATACCGCAGCATGCGACATAGCTTTGCAGACGATAAGTACAACCGTTTCAGAGAGAAGAGCGGCCAATGTTACGATCTGGCTTTAAGTCGATTCGATAACAAATGACGAAAACGGACGGATTTCTGAGGTTTTTACTACATATGAACACTTTTCACATTCTCCTGGGCAACTCGGCTGCTAGTTCACCTTTCATGCAGAATCTTAAGGTCCTAGCTCATGTCCAAGGCACCAAAGCCAGCTAAAAAGTCAATAATCAGTAACTAAAACTTGAATTGTACTACTTCTTACTGGCTATTACATCAACTTGGAAGTGTCATCTGTGTTCTACTATGGTGCTTTTAGTGTCTCTGCATACCGCAGCACGCGACATAGCTCTGCAGACGATAAGTACAACCGTTTCAGGGAGAAGAGCGGAAAATGTGACGATCTGGCTCTAAGTCGATTCGATAACAAATGACGAAAACGGACGGATTTCTCAGGTTTTTACTACATATGAACACTTTACACATTCTCCCGTGCAACTCGGCTGCTAGTCCTCCTGCATGTAAAATCTTAAGTTCCTAGCTCATGTCCAAGGCACCAAACAAGGGTAAAAAGTCAATAGCCGGTTCCTAAAACTTGAATTGTACTACTTCTTACTGGCTATTACATCAACTTGGAAGTGTCATCTGTGTTCTACTATGCTGCTTTTAGTGTCTCTGCATACCGCAGCACGCGACGTAGCTCTGCAGACGATAAGTACAACCGTTTCAGAGAGAAGAGCGGCCAATGTGACGATTTGGCTTTAAGTCGATTCGATAACAAATGACGAAAACGAACGGATTTCTCAGGTTTTTACTCTATATGAACACTTTTCACATTCTCCCGTGCAACTCGGCTGCTAGTCCTCCTTTCATGCAGAATCTTAAGGTCCTAGCTCATGTCCAAGGCACCAAAGCCAGCTAAAAAGTCAATAATCAGTACCTAAAACTTGAATTTTACTACTTCTTACTGGCTATTACACCAACTTGGAAGTATCATCTGTGTTCTACTATGCTGCTTTTAGTGTCTCTGCATACCGCAGCACGCGACATAGCTCTGCAGACGGTAAGTACAACCGTTTCAGAGAGAAGAGCGGCCAATGTGACCATCTGGCTTTAAGTCGATTCGATAACAAATGACGAAAACGAAGGGATTCCTCAGGTTTTTACTACATATGAACACTTTACACATTCTCCCGTGCAACTCGGCTGCTAGTCCTCCTTTCATGCAGAATCTTAAGGTGCTAGCTCATGTCCAAGTCACCAAACAAGGGTAAAAAGTCAATAACCGATTCCTAAAACTTGAATTGTACTACTTAATACTGGCTATTACATCAACTTAGAAGCTTCATCTGTGTTCTACTATGGTGCTTTTAGTGTCTCCGCATAGCGCAGCACGCGACATAGCTTTGCAGACGATAAGTACAACGGTTTCAGAGAGAAGAACGGCAAATGTGACGATCTGGCTTTAAGTCGATTCGATAACAAATGACGAATACGGACGGATTTCTCAGGTTTTTACTACATATGAACACTTTTCACATTCTCCCGTGCAACTCGGGTGCTAGTCCTCCTTTCATGCAGAATCTTAAGGTCATAGCTCATGTCCAAGGCACCAAAGCCAGCTAAAAAGTCAATAAGTATACCAAAAACTTGAATTCTACTATTTCTTACTGGCTATTATATCATCTTAGAAGCTTCATCTGTGTTCTACTATGTTGCTTTTAGTGTCTCCGAATACCGCAGTACGCGACATAGCTTTGCAGACGATAAGTACAACCGTTTCAGAGAGAAGAGCGGCCAATGTGACGATCTGGCTATAAGTCGATTCGATTACAAATGACGAAAACGGACGGATTTCTCAGGTTTTTACTACATATGAACACCTTTCACATTCTCCCGTGCAACTCGGCTGCTAGTCCTAATTTCATGCAGAATCTTAAGGTCCTAGCTCATGTCCTAGGCACCGAAGCCAGCTAAAAAGTCAATAATCGATTCCTAAAACTTGAATTCTACTACTTCTTACTGGCTATTACGTCAACTTAAAGCTTCATCTGTGTTCTACTATGGTGCTTTTAGTGTCTCCGCATACCGCAGCACGCGACATAGCTTTGCAGACGATAAGTACAACGGTTTCAGAGAGAAGAGCGGCCAATGTGACGATCTGGCTTTAAATCTATTCGATAACAAATGACGAAAACGGACGGATGTCTCAGGTTTTTACTACATATGAACACTTTCCACATTCTCCCGTGCAACTGGGCAGCTAGTCCTCCTTTCATGCAGAATCTCAAGGTCCTTGCTCATGTCCAAGGCACCAAAGCCAGCTAAAAAGTCAATAATCGCTACCTAGAACTTGAATTGTACTACCTCTTACTGGCTATTACATCAACTTAGAAGCTTCATCTGTGTTCTACAATGGTGATTTTAGTGTCTCCACATACCGCAGCACGCGACATAGCTTTGCAGACGATAAGTACAACCGTTTCAGAGAGAAGAGCGGCCAATGTGACCATCTGGCTTTAAGTCGATTCGATAACAAATGACGAAAACGGACGGATATCTCAGGTTTTTACTACATATGAACACTTTTCACATTCTCCCGTGCAACTCGGCTGCTAGTCCTCCTTTCATGCAGAATCTTAAGGTCCTAGCTCATGTCCAAGGCACCAAAGCCAGCTAAAAAGTCAATAATCAATATCTAAAACTTGAATTGTACTACTTCTTACTGGCTATTACATCAACTTAGAAGTTTCATCTGTGTTCTACTATGGTGCTTTTAGTGTCTCCGCATACCGCAGCACGCGACATAGCTTTGCAGACGATAAGTACAACGGATTCAGAGAGAAGAACGGCAAATGTGACGATCTGGCTTTAAGTCGATTCGATAACAAATGACGAAAACGGACGGATTTCTGAGGTTTTTACTACATATGAACACTTTTCACATTCTCCCGTGCAACTCGAGTGCTAGTCCTCCTTTCATGCAGAATCTTAAGGTCATAGCTCATGTCCAAGGCACCAAAGCCAGCTAAAAAGTCAATAACTATACCTAAAACTTGAATTGTACTTTTTCTTACTGGCTATTATATCATCTTAGAAGCTTCATCTGTGTTCTACTATGGTGCGTTTAGTGTCTCCGAATACCGCAGTACGCGACATAGCTTTGCAGACGATAAGTACAAACGTTTCAGAGAGCAGAGCGGCCAATGTGCTGATTTGGCTTTAAGTCGATTCGATAACAAATGACGAAAACGGACGGATTTCTCAGGTTTTTACTACATTTGAACACTTTTCACATTCTCCCGTGCAACTCGGCTGCTAGTCCTACTTTCATGCTGAATCTTAAGGTCCTAGCTCATGTCCAATGCACCAAAGCCAGCTAAAAAGTCAATAATCGATACCTAAAACTTGAATTGTACTACTTCTTACTGGCTATTACATCAACTTAGAAGCTTTATTTGTGTTCTACTATGATGATTTTCGTGTCTCCGCATACCGCAGCACGCGACATAACTTTGCAGACAATAAGTACAACCGTTTCAGAGAGAAGAGTGGCCAATGTGACGATCTGGCTTTAAGTCGATTCGATAACAAATGACAAAAACGGACGGATTTCTCAGGTTTTTACTACATATGAACACTTTTCACATTCTCCCGTGCAACTCGGCTGCTAGTCCTCCTTTCATGCAGAATCTTAAGGTCCTGGCTCATGTCCAAGTCACCAAAGCCAGCTAAAAAGTCAATAATCGATACCTAAAACTTGAATTGGACTACTTCTTACTGGCTATTACATCAACTTAGATGCTTCATCTATGTTCTACTACGGTGATTTTAGTTTCTCCGCATACCGCAGCACGCGACACAGCTTTGCAGACGATAAGTACAACCGTTTTAGAGAGAAGAGCGGCTAATGTTACGATCTGGCTTTAAGTCGATTCGATAACAAATGACGAAAACGGACGGATTTCTGAGGTTTTTACTACATATGAACACTTTTCACATTCTCCCGTGCAACTCGAGTGCTAGTCCTCCTTTCATGCAGAATCTTAAGGTCATAGCTCATGTCCAAGGCACCAAAGCCAGCTAAAAAGTCAATAACTATACCTAAAACTTGAATTGTACTATTTCTTACTGGCTATTATATCATCTTAGAAGCTTCATCTGTGTTCTACTATGGTGCGTTTAGTGTCTCCGAATACCGCAGTACGCGACATAGCTTTGCAGACGATAAGTACAAACGTTTCAGAGAGCAGAGCGGCCAATGTGCTGATTTGGCTTTAAGTCGATTCGATAACAAATGACGAAAACGGACGGATTTCTCAGGTTTTTACTACATTTGAACACTTTTCACATTCCCCCGTGCAACTCGGCTGCTAGTCCTACTTTCATGCTGAATCTTAAGGTCCTAGCTCATGTCCAAGGCACCAAAGCCAGCTAAAATGTCAATAACCGATACCTAAAAATTGAATTGTACTACTTCTTACTGGCTATTACATCATCTTAAAAGCTTCATCTGTGTTCTACTATGGTGTTTTTAGTGTCTCCGAATATCGCAGTACGCGTCATAGCTTTGCAGACGATAAGTACAACCGTTTCAGAGAGAAGAGCGGCCAATGTGACGATCTGACTTTAAGTCGATTGGATAACCAATGACGCAAACGGACGGATTTCTCAGGTTTTTACTAGATATGAACACTTTTCACATTCTCCCGTGCAAATCGGCTGCTAGTCCTCCTTTCATGCATAATCTTAAGGTCATAGCTCATGTCCAAGGCACCAAAGCCAGCTAAAAAGTCAATAACGATATCTAAAACTTGAATTGTACTATTTCTTACTGGCTATTACATCATCTTAGAAGCTTCATCTGTGTTCTACTATGGTGCGTTTAGTGTCTCCGAATACCGCAGTACGCGACATAGCTTTGCAGACGATAAGTACAACCGTTCAGAGAGAAGAGCGGCCAATGTGACGATCTGGCTTTAAGTCGATTCGATAACAAATGACGAAAACGGACGGATTTCTCAGGTTTTTACTACATATGAACACTTTTCACATTCTCCCGTGCAACTCGGCTGCTAGTCCTCCTTTCATGCAGAATCTTAAGGTCCTGGCTCATGTCCAAGTCACCAAAGCCAGCTAAAAAGTCAATAATCGATACCTAAAACTTGAATTGGACTACTTCTTACTGGCTATTACATCAACTTAGCTGCTTCATCTATGTTCTACTACGGTGCTTTTAGTTTCTCCGCATACCGCAGCACGCGACACAGCTTTGCAGACGATAAGTACAACCGTTTTAGAGAGAAGAGCGGCTAATGTTACGATCTGGCTTTAAGTCGATTCGATAACAAATGACGAAAACGGACGGATGTCTCAGGTTTTTACTACATATGAACACTTTTCACATTCTCCCGTGCAACTCGGCTGCTAGTCCTCCTTTTATGCAGAATCCTAAGGTCCTAGCTCATGTCCAAGGCACCAAAGCCAGCTAAAAAGTCAATAATCGATACCTAAAACTTGAATTGGACTATCTCTTACTGGCTATTACATCAACTTAGAACCTTCATCTATGTTCTACTACGGTGCTTTTAGTTTCTCCGCATACCGCAGCACGCGACATAGTTTTGCAGACGATAAGTACAACCGTTTCAGAGAGAAGAGCGGCCAATGTGACGATCTGGCTTTAACTCGATTGGATAAAAAAATGACGAAAACGGACGGATTTCTCAGATTTTTACTACATATGAACACTTTTCACATTCTCCCGGGCAACTCGGCTGCTAGTCCTTCTTTCATGCAGAATCTTAAGGTCCTAGATCATGTCCAAGGCACCAAAGCCAGCTAAAAAGTCAATAATCAATATCTAAAACTTGAATTGTACTACTTCTTACTGGCTATTACATCATCTTAGAAGCTTCATCTGTGTTCTACTATGGTGCTTTTAGTGTCTCCGCATATCGCAGCACGCGACATAGCTTTGCAGACGATAAGTACAACGGTTTCAGAGAGAAGAGCGGCCAATGTGACGATCTGGCTTTAAGTCGATTCGATAACAAATGACGCAAACGGACGGATTTCTCAGGTTTTTACTAGATATGAACACTTTTCACATTCTCCCGTGCAACTCGGCTGCTAGTTCTCCTTTCATGCAGAATCTTAAGGTCATAGCCCATGTCCAAGGCACCAAAGCCAGCTAAAAAGTCAATAATCGATAACTAAAACTTGAATTGTACTAGTTCTTACTGGCTATTACATCAACTTAAAAGCTTTATCTGTGTTCTACAATGATGACTTTCGTGTCTCCGCATACCGCAGCACGCGACATTGCTTTGCAGACAACAAGTACAACCGTTTCAGAGAGAAGAGTGACCAATGTGACGATCTGGCTTTAAGTCGATTCGATAACAAATGACGAAAACGGACGGATTTCTCAGGTTTTTACTACATATGAACACTTTTCACATTCTCCCGTGCAACTCTGCTCCCAGTCCTCCTTTCATGCAGAATCTTAAGGTCCTAGCTCATGTCCAAGGGACCAAAGCGAGCCAAAAAGTCAATAACCGATACCTAAAAATTGAATTGTACAACTTCTTACTGACCATTACATCATCTTAGAAGCTTCATCTGTGTTCTACTATGGTGTTTTTAGTGTCTCCGAATACCGCAGTACGTGACATAGCTTTGCAGACCATAAATACAACCGTTTCAGAGAGAAGAGCGGCCAATGTGACCATCTGGCTTTAAGTCGATTCGATAACAAATGACGAAAACGGACGGATTTCTCAGGTTTTTACTACATATGAACACTTTCCACATTCTCCAGTGCAACTCGGCTGCTAGTCCTCCTTTCATGCTGAATCTTAAGGTCCTAGCTCATGTCCAAGGCACCGAAGCCAGCTAAAAAGTCAAATATCGATAAATAAAACTTGAATTCTACTACTTCTTACTGGCTATTGCATCAACTTAGAAGCTTCATCTGTGTTCTACTATGGTGCTTTTAGTGTCTCCGCATACCGCAGCACGCGACATAGGTTTGCAGACGATAAGTACAACGGTTTCAGAGAGAAGAGCGGCCAATGTGACGATCTGGCTTTAAGTCGATTCGATAACAAATGACGAAAACGGACGGATTTCTCAGGTTTTTACTACGTATGAACACCTCTCACATTCACCCGTGCAACTCCTCTGCTAGTCCTCCTTTCATGCAGAATCTTAAGGTCCTAGCTCATGTCCAAGGCATCAAAGCCAGCTAAAAAGTCAATAATCGATAACTAAAACTTGAATTGTATTACTTCTTACTGGCTATTACATCAACTTAGAAGCTTCATCTGTGTTCTACTATGAAGATTTTCCTGTCTCTGCATACCGCAGCACGCGACATAGCTTTGCAGACGATATGTACAACCGTTCAGAGCGAAGAGCGGCCAATGTGACGATCTGGCTTTAAGTCGATTCGATAACAAATGACGAAAACGGACGGATTTCTCAGGTTTTTACTACATATGAACACTTTTCACATTCTCCCGTGCAACTCGGCTGCTAGTCCTCCTTTCATGCAGAATCTTAAGGTCCTAGCTCATGTCCAAGTCACCAAAGCCAGCTAAAATGTCAATAATCGATACCAAAAACTTCAATTGGATACTTCTTACTGGCTATTACATCAACTTAGATGCTTCATCTGTGTTCTACTATGGTGATTTTAGTGTCTCCGCATACCGCAGCACGCGACATAGCTTTGCAGACGATAAGTACAACCGTTTCAGAGAGAAGAGCGGCCAATGTGACGATCTGGCTATAAGTCGATTGGATAACAAATGACGAAAGCGGACGTATTTCTCAGGTTTTTACTGCATGCGAACACTTTTCACATTCTCCCGTGCAACTCGGCTGCTAGTCCTCCTTTCATGCAGAATCTCAAGGTCCTAGCTCATGTCCAAGGCACCAAGGCAGCTAAAAGGTCAATAATCAATACTTAAAACTTGAATTGTACTACTTCTTACTGGCTATTACATCAACTTAGAAGCTTCATCTGTGTTCTACTATGGTGCTTTTAGTGTCTCCGCATACCGCAGCAGGCGACATAGCTTTGCAGACGATAAGTACAACCGTTTCAGAGAGAAGAGCGGTCAATGTGACGATCTGGCTTTAAGACGATTCGATAACAAATGACGAAAACGGACGGATTTCTTGGGTTTTTACTACATATGGACACTTTTCACATTCTCCCGTGCAACTCGGCAGCTATTCCTCCTTTCATACAGAATCTTAAGGTCCTAGCTCATGTCCAAGTCACCAAAGCCAGCTAAAAAGTCCATAAACGATACCTAAAACTTGAATTGTACTAGTTCTTACTGGCTATTACATCAACTTAGAAGCTTCATCTGTTTTCTACTATGGTGCTTTTAGTGTCTCCGCATACCGCAGCATGCGACATAGCTTTGTAGACGATAAGTACAACCGTTTCAGAGAGAAGAGCGGCCAATGTGACGATCTGGCTTTAAGTCGATTCGATAACAAATGACGAAAACGGACGGATTTCTCAGGTTTTTACTACATATGAACACTTTTCACATTCTCCCGGGCAACTCGGCTGCTAGTCCTTCTTTCATGCAGAATCTTAAGGTCGTAGATCATGTCCAAGGCACCAAAGCCAGCTAAAAAGTCAATAATCAATATCTAAAACTTGAATTGTACTACTTCTTACTGGCTATTACATTAACTTAGAAGCTTCATCTGTGTTCTACTATGGTGCTTTTAGTGTCTCCGCATACCGCAGCACGCGACATTGCTTTGCAGACAGCAAGTACAACCGTTTCAGAGAGAAGAGTGACAAATGTGACGATCTGGCTTTAAGTCGATTCGATAACAAATGACGAAAACGGACGGATTTCTCAGGTTTTTACTACATATGAACACTTTTCACATTCTCCCGTGCAACGCGGCTGCTAGTCCTCCTTTCATGCAGAATCTTAAGGTCATAGCCCATGTCAAAGGCACCAAAGCCAGCTTAAAAGTCAATAATCGATACCTAAAAGTTGTATTGGACTACTTCTTACTGGCTATTACATCAACTTAGATGCTTCATCTGTGTTCTACTATGGTGATTTTAGTGTCTCCGCATACCGCAGCACGCGACATAGCTTTGCAGACGATAAGTACAACCGTTTCAGAGAGAAGAGCGGCCAATGTGACGATCTGGCTATAAGTCGATTCGATAACAAATGACGAAAACGGACGGATTTCTCAGGTTTTTACTACATGCGAACACTTTACACATTCTCCCGTGCAACTCGGCTGCTAGTCCTCCTTTCATGCAGAATCTCAAGGTCCTAGCTCATGTCCAAGGCACCAAGGCAGCTAAAAGGTCAATAATCAATACTTAAAACTTGAATTGTACTACTTCTTACTGGCTATTACATCAACTTAGAAGCTTCATCTGTGTTCTACTATGGTGCTTTTAATGTCTCCGCATACCGCAGCACGCGACATAGCTTTGCAGACGATAAGTACAACTGTTTCAGAGAGAAGAGCGGTCAATGTGACGATCTGGCTTTAAGACGATTCGATAACAAATGACGAAAACGGACGGATATCTTGGGTATTTACTACATATGAACACTTTTCACATTCTCCCGTGCAACTCGGCAGCTAGTCCTCCTTTCATGCAGAATCTTAAGGTCCTAGCTCATGTCCAAGGCACCAAAGCCAGCTAAAAAGTCAATAACCGATACCTAAAACTTGAATTGTACTACTTCTTACTGGCTATTACATCAACTTAGAAGCTTCATCTCTGTTCTACTATGGTGCTTTTAGTGTCTCCGCATACAGCAGCATGCGACATAGCTTTGTAGACGATAAGTACAACCGTTTCAGAGAGAAGAGCGGCCAATGTGACGAACTGGCTTTAAGTCGATTCGATAGCAAATGACGAAAACGGACTTATTTCTCAGGTTTTTATTACATATGAACACTTTTCACATTCTCCCGTGCAACTCGGTTGCTAGTCCTCCTTTCATGCAGAATCTTAAGGTCCTAGCTCATGTCCAAGTCACCAAAGCCAGCTAAAAAGTCAATAATCGATACCTAAATTTGAATTGGACTACTTCTTACTGGCTATTACAT
This sequence comes from Schistocerca gregaria, assembly GCF_023897955.1. NCBI lineage: Eukaryota > Metazoa > Arthropoda > Insecta > Orthoptera > Acrididae > Schistocerca > Schistocerca gregaria. The sequence goes on from NW_026061795.1 coordinate 9,827,972, forward strand.
CAACTTAGATGCTTAATCCGTGTTCTACTATGGTGATTTTAGTGTCTCCGCATACCGCAGCACTCGAAATAGCTTTGCAGACGATAAGTACAACCGTTTCAGAGAGAAGAGCGGCCAAGGTGACGATCTGGCTTTAAGTCGATTCGATAACAAATGACGAAAACGGACGGATTTCTCAGGATTTTATAACATATGAACACTTTTCACATTCTCCCGTGCAACTCGGCTGCTAGTCCTCCTTTCATGCAGAATCTTAAGGTCCTAGCTCATGTCCAAAGCACCAAAGCCAGCTAAAAAGTCAATAATCAATACCTAAAACTTGAATTCTACTACTTCTTACTGGCTATTACATCAACTTAGAAGCTTCATCTGTGTTCTACTATGGTGCTTTTAGTGTCTCCACATACCGCAGCACGCGACATAGCTTTGCAGAAGATAAGTACAACCGTTTCCGAGAGAAGAGCGGCCAATGTGACGATCTGGCTAAAAGTCGATTCGATAACAAATGACGAAAACGGACGGATTTCTAAGGTTTTTACTACATATGAACACTTTTCACATTGTCCCGGGCAACTCGGCTGCTAGTCCTTCTTTCATGCAGAATCTTAAGGTCCTAGCTCATGTCCAAGTCACCAAAGCCAGCTAAAAAGTCAATAACGATATCTAAAACTTGAATTGAACTATTTCTTACTGGCTATTACATCATCTTAGAAGCTTCATCTGTGTTCTACTATGGTGCTTTTAGTGTCTCCGCATACCGCAGCACGCGACATAGCTTTGCAGACGATAAATACAACCGTTTCAGAGAGAAGAGCGGCGAATGTGACGATCTGGCTATAAGTCGATTCGATAACAAATGACGAAAACGGTCGGATTTCTCAGGTTTTTACTACATGCGAACACTTTTCACATTCTCCCGTGCAACTCGGCTGCTAGTCCTCCTTTCATGCAGAATCTCAAGGTCCTAGCTCATGTCCAAGGCACCAAGGCAGCTAAAAGGTCAATAATCAATACTTAAAACTTGAATTGTACTACTTCTTACTGGCTATTACATCAACTTAGAAGCTTCATCTCTGTTCTACTATGGTGCTTTTAGTGTCTCCGCATACCGCAGCAGGCGACATAGCTTTGCAGACGATAAGTACAACCGTTTCAGAGAGAAGAGCGGTCAATGTGACGATCTGGCTTTAAGACGATTCGATAACAAATGACGAAAACGGACGGATTTCTTGGGTTTTTACTACATATGGACACTTTTCACATTCTCCCGTGCAACTCGGCAGCTATTCCTCCTTTCATGCAGAATCTTAAGGTCCTAGCTCATGTCCAAGTCACCAAAGCCAGCTAAAAAGTCCATAAACGATACCTAAAACTTGAATTGTACTAGTTCTTACTGGCTATTACATCAACTTAGAAGCTTCATCTGTTTTCTACTATGGTGCTTTTAGTGTCTCCGCATACCGCAGCATGCGACATAGCTTTGTAGACGATAAGTACAACCGTTTCAGAGAGAAGAGCGGCCAATGTGACGATCTGGCTTTAAGTCGATTCGATAACAAATGACGAAAACGGACGGATTTCTCAGGTTTTTACTACATATGAACACTTTTCACATTCTCCCGGGCAACTCGGCTGCTAGTCCTTCTTTCATGCAGAATCTTAAGGTCGTAGATCATGTCCAAGGCACCAAAGCCAGCTAAAAAGTCAATAATCAATATCTAAAACTTGAATTGTACTACTTCTTACTGGCTATTACATTAACTTAGAAGCTTCATCTGTGTTCTACTATGGTGCTTTTAGTGTCTCCGCATACCGCAGCACGCGACATTGCTTTGCAGACAGCAAGTACAACCGTTTCAGAGAGAAGAGTGACAAATGTGACGATCTGGCTTTAAGTCGATTCGATAACAAATGACGAAAACGGACGGATTTCTCAGGTTTTTACTACATATGAACACTTTTCACATTCTCCCGTGCAACGCGGCTGCTAGTCCTCCTTTCATGCAGAATCTTAAGGTCATAGCCCATGTCAAAGGCACCAAAGCCAGCTTAAAAGTCAATAATCGATACCTAAAAGTTGTATTGGACTACTTCTTACTGGCTATTACATCAACTTAGATGCTTCATCTGTGTTCTACTATGGTGATTTTAGTGTCTCCGCATACCGCAGCACGCGACATAGCTTTGCAGACGATAAGTACAACCGTTTCAGAGAGAAGAGCGGCCAATGTGACGATCTGGCTATAAGTCGATTCGATAACAAATGACGAAAACGGACGGATTTCTCAGGTTTTTACTACATGCGAACACTTTTCACATTCTCCCGTGCAACTCGGCTGCTAGTCCTCCTTTCATGCAGAATCTCAAGGTCCTAGCTCATGTCCAAGGCACCAAGGCAGCTAAAAGGTCAATAATCAATACTTAAAACTTGAATTGTACTACTTCTTACTGGCTATTACATCAACTTAGAAGCTTCATCTGTGTTCTACTATGGTGCTTTTAATGTCTCCGCATACCGCAGCACGCGACATAGCTTTGCAGACGATAAGTACAACTGTTTCAGAGAGAAGAGCGGTCAATGTGACGATCTGGCTTTAAGACGATTCGATAACAAATGACGAAAACGGACGGATATCTTGGGTATTTACTACATATGAACACTTTTCACATTCTCCCGTGCAACTCGGCAGCTAGTCCTCCTTTCATGCAGAATCTTAAGGTCCTAGCTCATGTCCAAGGCACCAAAGCCAGCTAAAAAGTCAATAACCGATACCTAAAACTTGAATTGTACTACTTCTTACTGGCTATTACATCAACTTAGAAGCTTCATCTCTGTTCTACTATGGTGCTTTTAGTGTCTCCGCATACAGCAGCATGCGACATAGCTTTGTAGACGATAAGTACAACCGTTTCAGAGAGAAGAGCGGCCAATGTGACGAACTGGCTTTAAGTCGATTCGATAGCAAATGACGAAAACGGACTTATTTCTAAGGTTTTTATTACATATGAACACTTTTCACATTCTCCCGTGCAACTCGGTTGCTAGTCCTCCTTTCATGCAGAATCTTAAGGTCCTAGCTCATGTCCAAGTCACCAAAGCCAGCTAAAAAGTCAATAATCGATACCTAAATTTGAATTGGACTACTTCTTACTGGCTATTACATCAACTTAGATGCTTAATCCGTGTTCTACTATGGTGATTTTAGTGTCTCCGCATACCGCAGCACTCGAAATAGCTTTGCAGACGATAAGTACAACCGTTTCAGAGAGAAGAGCGGCCAAGGTGACGATCTGGCTTTAAGTCGATTCGATAACAAATGACGAAAACGGACGGATTTCTCAGGATTTTATAACATATGAACACTTTTCACATTCTCCCGTGCAACTCGGCTGCTAGTCCTCCTTTCATGCAGAATCTTAAGGTCCTAGCTCATGTCCAAAGCACCAAAGCCAGCTAAAAAGTCAATAATCAATACCTAAAACTTGAATTCTACTACTTCTTACTGGCTATTACATCAACTTAGAAGCTTCATCTGTGTTCTACTATGGTGCTTTTAGTGTCTCCACATACCGCAGCACGCGACATAGCTTTGCAGAAGATAAGTACAACCGTTTCCGAGAGAAGAGCGGCCAATGTGACGATCTGGCTAAAAGTCGATTCGATAACAAATGACGAAAACGGACGGATTTCTAAGGTTTTTACTACATATGAACACTTTTCACATTCTCCCGTTCAACTCGGCTGCTAGTCCTTCTTTCATGCAGAATCTTAAGGTCCTAGCTCATGTCCAAGTCACCAAAGCCAGCTAAAAAGTCAATAACGATATCTAAAACTTGAATTGAACTATTTCTTACTGGCTATTAGATCATCTTAGAAGCTTCATCTGTGTTCTACTATGGTGCTTTTAGTGTCTCCGCATACCGCAGCACGCGACATAGCTTTGCAGACGATAAATACAACCGTTTCAGAGAGAAGAGCGGCGAATGTGACGATCTGGCTATAAGTCGATTCGATAACAAATGACGAAAACGGTCGGATTTCTCAGGTTTTTACTACATGCGAACACTTTTCACATTCTCCCGTGCAACTCGGCTGCTAGTCCTCCTTTCATGCAGAATCTCAAGGTCCTAGCTCATGTCCAAGGCACCAAGGCAGCTAAAAGGTCAGTAATCAATACTTAAAACTTGAATTGTACTACTTCTTACTGGCTATTACATCAACTTAGAAGCTTCATCTGTGTTCTACTATGGTGATTTTAGTGTATCCGCATACCGCAGCACGCGACATATTTTTGCAGACGATAAGTACATCCGTTTCAGAGAGAAGAGCGGCCAATGTTACGATCTGGCTTTAAGTCGATTCGATAACAAGTGACGAAAACGGACGGATTTCTCAGGTTTTTACTACATATGAACAGTTTTCACATTCCCCCTTGCAACTCGGCTGCTAGTCCTCCTTTCATGCAGAATGTTAAGGTCCTAGCTCATGTCCAAGGCATCAAAGCCAGCTACAAAGTCAGTAATCGATAACTAAAACTTCAATTGTACTACTTCTTACTGGCTATTACATCAACTTAGAAGCTTCATCTGTGTTCTACTATGGTGCTTTTAGTGTCTCCGCATACCGCAGCTCGCGACATAGCTTTGCAGACGATAAGTACAACCGTTTCAGAGAGAAGAGTGATCAATGTGACGATCTGGCTTTAAGACGATTCGATAACAAATGACGAAAACGGACGGATTTCTTAGGTTTTCACTACATATGAACACTTTTCACATTCTCCCGTGCAACTCGGCAGCTAGAACTTTCATGCAGAACCTTAAGGTCCTAGCTCATGTAAAAGGCACCAAAGCCAGCTAAAAAGTCAATAACCGATACCTAAAACTTGAATTGTACTTCTTCTTACTGGCTATTACATCAACTTAGAAGCTTCATCTGGGTTCTACTATGGTGCTTTTAGTGTCTCCGAATACCGCAGCACGCGACATAGCTTTGTAGACGATAAGTATAAATGAGGAAATCGGACGGATTTCTCAGGTTTTTACTACATGCGAACACTTTTCACATTCTCCCGTGCAACTCTGCTGCTAGTCCTCCTTTGATGCAGAATCTTAAGGTCCTAGCTCATGTCCAAGCCATCAAAGCCAGCTACAAAGTCAGTAATCGATAACTAAAAATTCAATTGTACTACTTCTTACTGGCTATTACATCAACTTAGAAGCTTCATCTGTGTTCTACTATGGGGCTTTTAGTGTCTCCGCATACCGCAGCACGCGACATAGCTTTGTAGACGATAAGTACAACCGTTTCAGAGAGAAGAGCGGCCAATGTGACGATCTGGCTTTAAGTCGATTCGATAACAAATGACGAAAACGGACGGATTTCTCAGGTTTTTATTACATATGAACACTTTTCACATTCTCCCGTGCAACTTCCTGCTAGTCCTCCTTTCATGCAGAATCTTAAGGTCCTAGCTAATGTCCAAGGCACCAAAGCCAGCTAAAATGTCAATAAACAATACCTAAAACTTGAATTCTACTACTTCTTACTGGCTATTACATCAACTTAGAAGCTTCATCTCTGTTCTACTATGGTGCTTTTAGTGTCTCCATATAACGCAGCACGCAACATAGCTTTGCAGAAGATAAGTACAACCGTTTCAGAGAGAAGTGCAGCCAATGTGACGATCTGGCTTTAAGTCGATTCGATAACAAATGACGAAAACGGACGGATGTCTCAGGTTTTTACTACATGTGAACACTTTTCACATTCTCCCGTGCAACTGGGCTGCTAGTCCTCCTTTTATGCAGAATCTTAAGGTCCTTGCTCATGTCCAAGGCACCAAAGCCAGCTAAAAAGTCAATAATCTATACCTAAAACTTGAATTGGACTACTTCTTACTGGCTATTACATCAACTAAGAAGCTTCATCTGTGTTCTACTACGGTGCTTTTAGTTTCTCCGCATACCGCAGCACGCGATATAGTTTTGCAGACGATAAGCACAACCGTTTCAGTGAGAAGAGCGGCCAATGTGACGATCTGGCTTTAAGTCGATTCGATAACAAATGACGAAAACGGACGGATTTTCAGGTTTTTACTACATGCGAACACTTTGCACATTCTCCCGTGCAACTCTGCTGCTAGTCCTCCTTTCACGCAGAATCTCAAGGTCCTAGCTCATGTCCAAAGCACCAAAGCCAGCTAAAAAGTCAATAATCGATACCTAAAACTTGAATTGTACTACTTCTTACTGGCTATTACACCAACTTAGAAGCTTCATCTGTGTTCTACTATGATGATTTTCGTGTCTCCGCATACCGCAGCACGCGACATAGCTTTGCAGACGATAAGTACAAACGTTTCACGGAGAAGAGTGGCCAATGTGACGATCTGGCTATAAGTCGATTCGATAACAAATGACGAAAACGGACGGATTTACAAGGATTTTACTACATATGAACACTTTTCACATTCTCCCATGCAACTCGGCTGCTAGTCCTCCTTTCATGCAGAATCTTAAGGTCCTTGCTCATGTCCAAGGCACCAAAGCCAGCTAAAAAGTCAATATTCGATACCTAAAACTTGAATTCTACTTCTTCTTACTGGCTATTACACCAACTTAGAAGCTTCATCTCTGTTCTACTATGGTGCTTTTAGTGTCTCCACATACCGCAGCACGCGACATAGCTTTGCAGAAGATAAGTACAACCGTTTCAGAGAGAAGAGCGGCCAATGTGAAGATCTGGCTTTAAGTCGATTCGATAACAAATGACGAAAACGGACGGATTTCTAAGGTTTTTACTACATATGAACACTCTTCACATTCTTCCGTGCAACTCGGCTGATAGTCCTCCTTTCATGCAGAATCTTAAGGTCCTAGCTCATGTCCAAGGCACCAAAGACAGCTAAAAAGTCAATAATTGATACCTAAAACTTGAACTGTACTACTTCTTACTGACTATTGCATCAACTTAGAAGCTTCATCTGTGTTCTACTATGATGAATTTCGTGTCTCCGCATACCGCAGCACGTGACATAGCTTTGCAGACGATAAGTACAACGGTTTCACGGAGAGAGTGGCCAATGTGACGATCTGGCTTTAAGTCGATTCGATAACAAATGACGAAAACGGACGGATTTCTCAGGTTTTTACTACATATGAACACTTTTCACATTCTGCCGTGCAACTCGGGTGCTAGTCCTCCTTTTATGCAGAATCTTAAGGTCCTAGCTCATGTCCAAGGTACCGAAGCCAGCTAAAAAGTCAATAATCGATACCTAAATCTTGAATTGGACTACTTCTTACTGGCTATTGCATCAACTTAGTAGCTTCATCTGTGTTATACTATGGTGATTTTTGTGTCTCCGCATACCGCAGCACGCGACATAGCTTTGCAGACGATAAGTACAAGCGTTTCAGAGAGAAGAGCGGCCAATGTGACGATCTGGCTTTAAGCCGATTCAATAACAAATGACGAAAACGGACGGATGCCTCAGGTTTTTACTACATGTGAACACTTTTCACATTCTCCCGTGAAACTAGGCTGCTAGTCCTCCTTTTATGCAGAATCTTTAAGTCATAGCTCATGTCCAAGGCACCAAAGCCAGCTAAAAGTCAATAATCGATATCTAAAACTTGAATTGGACTACTTATTACTGGCTATTACATCAACTTAGGAGCTTCATCTGTGTTCTACAATGGTGCTTTTCCTGTTTCCGCCTACGGCAACGCGCGACATAGCTTTGCAGACGGTAAGCACAACCGTTTCAGAGAGAAGAGCGGCCAATGTGACGATCTGGCTTTATGTCGATTCGATAGGAAATGACGAAAAAGGACGGATTTCTCTGGTTTTTACTACATATGAACACTTTTCACATTCTCCCGTGCAACTCGGCTGCTAGTCCTCCTTTCATGCAGAATCTTAAGGTCCTAGCTCATGTCCAAGACACCAAAGCCTGCTAAAAGGTCCATTTTCAATACCTAAAACTTGAATTGTACTACTTCTTACTGGCTATTACATCAACTTAGAACCTTGATCTGTGTTCTACTATGGTGCTTTTAGTGTCTCAGCATACCGCAGCACGCGACATAGCTTTGCAGACGATAAATACAACCGTTTCAGAGAGAAGAGCGGCGAATGTGACGATCTGGCTATAAGTCGATTCGATAACAAATGACGAAAACGGTCGGATTTCTCAGGTTTTTACTACATGCGAACACTTTTCACATTCTCCCGTGCAACTCGGCTGCTAGTCCTCCTTTCATGCAGAATCTCAAGGTCCTAGCTCATGTCCAAGGCACCAAGGCAGCTAAAAGGTCAGTAATCAATACTTAAAACTTGAATTGTACTACTTCTTACTGGCTATTACATCAACTTAGAAGCTTCATCTGTGTTCTACTATGGTGATTTTAGTGTATCCGCATACCGCAGCACGCGACATATTTTTGCAGACGATAAGTACATCCGTTTCAGAGAGAAGAGCGGCCAATGTTACGATCTGGCTTTAAGTCGATTCGATAACAAGTGACGAAAACGGACGGATTTCTCAGGTTTTTACTACATATGAACAGTTTTCACATTCCCCCTTGCAACTCGGCTGCTAGTCCTCCTTTCATGCAGAATGTTAAGGTCCTAGCTCATGTCCAAGGCATCAAAGCCAGCTACAAAGTCAGTAATCGATAACTAAAACTTCAATTGTACTACTTCTTACTGGCTATTACATCAACTTAGAAGCTTCATCTGTGTTCTACTATGGTGCTTTTAGTGTCTCCGCATACCGCAGCTCGCGACATAGCTTTGCAGACGATAAGTACAACCGTTTCAGAGAGAAGAGTGATCAATGTGACGATCTGGCTTTAAGACGATTCGATAACAAATGACGAAAACGGACGGATTTCTTAGGTTTTCACTACATATGAACACTTTTCACATTCTCCCGTGCAACTCGGCAGCTAGAACTTTCATGCAGAACCTTAAGGTCCTAGCTCATGTAAAAGGCACCAAAGCCAGCTAAAAAGTCAATAACCGATACCTAAAACTTGAATTGTACTTCTTCTTACTGGCTATTACATCAACTTAGAAGCTTCATCTGGGTTCTACTATGGTGCTTTTAGTGTCTCCGAATACCGCAGCACGCGACATAGCTTTGTAGACGATAAGTATAAATGAGGAAATCGGACGGATTTCTCAGGTTTTTACTACATGCGAACACTTTTCACATTCTCCCGTGCAACTCTGCTGCTAGTCCTCCTTTGATGCAGAATCTTAAGGTCCTAGCTCATGTCCAAGCCATCAAAGCCAGCTACAAAGTCAGTAATCGATAACTAAAAATTCAATTGTACTACTTCTTACTGGCTATTACATCAACTTAGAAGCTTCATCTGTGTTCTACTATGGGGCTTTTAGTGTCTCCGCATACCGCAGCACGCGACATAGCTTTGTAGACGATAAGTACAACCGTTTCAGAGAGAAGAGCGGCCAATGTGACGATCTGGCTTTAAGTCGATTCGATAACAAATGACGAAAACGGACGGATTTCTCAGGTTTTTATTACATATGAACACTTTTCACATTCTCCCGTGCAACTTCCTGCTAGTCCTCCTTTCATGCAGAATCTTAAGGTCCTAGCTAATGTCCAAGGCACCAAAGCCAGCTAAAATGTCAATAAACAATACCTAAAACTTGAATTCTACTACTTCTTACTGGCTATTACATCAACTTAGAAGCTTCATCTCTGTTCTACTATGGTGCTTTTAGTGTCTCCATATAACGCAGCACGCAACATAGCTTTGCAGAAGATAAGTACAACCGTTTCAGAGAGAAGTGCAGCCAATGTGACGATCTGGCTTTAAGTCGATTCGATAACAAATGACGAAAACGGACGGATGTCTCAGGTTTTTACTACATGTGAACACTTTTCACATTCTCCCGTGCAACTGGGCTGCTAGTCCTCCTTTTATGCAGAATCTTAAGGTCCTTGCTCATGTCCAAGGCACCAAAGCCAGCTAAAAAGTCAATAATCTATACCTAAAACTTGAATTGGACTACTTCTTACTGGCTATTACATCAACTAAGAAGCTTCATCTGTGTTCTACTACGGTGCTTTTAGTTTCTCCGCATACCGCAGCACGCGATATAGTTTTGCAGACGATAAGCACAACCGTTTCAGTGAGAAGAGCGGCCAATGTGACGATCTGGCTTTAAGTCGATTCGATAACAAATGACGAAAACGGACGGATTTTCAGGTTTTTACTACATGCGAACACTTTGCACATTCTCCCGTGCAACTCTGCTGCTAGTCCTCCTTTCACGCAGAATCTCAAGGTCCTAGCTCATGTCCAAAGCACCAAAGCCAGCTAAAAAGTCAATAATCGATACCTAAAACTTGAATTGTACTACTTCTTACTGGCTATTACACCAACTTAGAAGCTTCATCTGTGTTCTACTATGATGATTTTCGTGTCTCCGCATACCGCAGCACGCGACATAGCTTTGCAGACGATAAGTACAAACGTTTCACGGAGAAGAGTGGCCAATGTGACGATCTGGCTATAAGTCGATTCGATAACAAATGACGAAAACGGACGGATTTACAAGGATTTTACTACATATGAACACTTTTCACATTCTCCCATGCAACTCGGCTGCTAGTCCTCCTTTCATGCAGAATCTTAAGGTCCTTGCTCATGTCCAAGGCACCAAAGCCAGCTAAAAAGTCAATATTCGATACCTAAAACTTGAATTCTACTTCTTCTTACTGGCTATTACACCAACTTAGAAGCTTCATCTCTGTTCTACTATGGTGCTTTTAGTGTCTCCACATACCGCAGCACGCGACATAGCTTTGCAGAAGATAAGTACAACCGTTTCAGAGAGAAGAGCGGCCAATGTGAAGATCTGGCTTTAAGTCGATTCGATAACAAATGACGAAAACGGACGGATTTCTAAGGTTTTTACTACATATGAACACTCTTCACATTCTTCCGTGCAACTCGGCTGATAGTCCTCCTTTCATGCAGAATCTTAAGGTCCTAGCTCATGTCCAAGGCACCAAAGACAGCTAAAAAGTCAATAATTGATACCTAAAACTTGAACTGTACTACTTCTTACTGACTATTGCATCAACTTAGAAGCTTCATCTGTGTTCTACTATGATGAATTTCGTGTCTCCGCATACCGCAGCACGTGACATAGCTTTGCAGACGATAAGTACAACGGTTTCACGGAGAGAGTGGCCAATGTGACGATCTGGCTTTAAGTCGATTCGATAACAAATGACGAAAACGGACGGATTTCTCAGGTTTTTACTACATATGAACACTTTTCACATTCTGCCGTGCAACTCGGGTGCTAGTCCTCCTTTTATGCAGAATCTTAAGGTCCTAGCTCATGTCCAAGGTACCGAAGCCAGCTAAAAAGTCAATAATCGATACCTAAATCTTGAATTGGACTACTTCTTACTGGCTATTGCATCAACTTAGTAGCTTCATCTGTGTTATACTATGGTGATTTTTGTGTCTCCGCATACCGCAGCACGCGACATAGCTTTGCAGACGATAAGTACAAGCGTTTCAGAGAGAAGAGCGGCCAATGTGACGATCTGGCTTTAAGCCGATTCAATAACAAATGACGAAAACGGACGGATGCCTCAGGTTTTTACTACATGTGAACACTTTTCACATTCTCCCGTGAAACTAGGCTGCTAGTCCTCCTTTTATGCAGAATCTTTAAGTCATAGCTCATGTCCAAGGCACCAAAGCCAGCTAAAAGTCAATAATCGATATCTAAAACTTGAATTGGACTACTTATTACTGGCTATTACATCAACTTAGGAGCTTCATCTGTGTTCTACAATGGTGCTTTTCCTGTTTCCGCCTACGGCAACGCGCGACATAGCTTTGCAGACGGTAAGCACAACCGTTTCAGAGAGAAGAGCGGCCAATGTGACGATCTGGCTTTATGTCGATTCGATAGGAAATGACGAAAAAGGACGGATTTCTCTGGTTTTTACTACATATGAACACTTTTCACATTCTCCCGTGCAACTCGGCTGCTAGTCCTCCTTTCATGCAGAATCTTAAGGTCCTAGCTCATGTCCAAGACACCAAAGCCTGCTAAAAGGTCCATTTTCAATACCTAAAACTTGAATTGTACTACTTCTTACTGGCTATTACATCAACTTAGAACCTTGATCTGTGTTCTACTATGGTGCTTTTAGTGTCTCAGCATACCGCAGCACGCGACATAGCTTTGCAGACGATAAGTACAACCGTTTCAGAGAGAAGAGCGGCCAATGTGACGATCTGGCTTTATGTCGATTCGATAACAAATGACGAAAACGGACGGATTTCTAAGGTTTTTACTACATATGAACACTTTTCACATTCTCCCGTGCAACGCGGCTGCTAGTCCTCCATTCATGCAGAATCTTAAGGTCCTAGCTCATGTCCAAGGCACCAAAGCCAGCTAAAAGGTCAATATTCAATACCTAAAACTTGAATTGTACTACTTCCTACTGGCTATTACATCAACTTAGAAGCTTCATCTGTGTTCTACTATGGTGCTTTTCTGTTTCCTCCTACGGCAAAACGCGACATTGCTTTGCAGACGATAAGTGCAACCGTTTCCGAGAGCAGAGCGGCCAATGTGATGATCTGGCTTTAAGTCGATTCAATAACAAATGACGAAAACGGAAGGATGTCTCAGGTTTTTACTACATGTGAACCTTTTTCACATTCTCCCGTGCAACTGGGCTGCTAGTCCTCCTTTTATGCAGAATCTTAAAGTCCTAGCTCATGTCCAAGGCAAAAGCCAGCTAAAAAGTCAATATTCGATTCCTAAAACTTGAATTGTACTACTTCTTACTGGGTATTACATCAACTTAGATGCTTCATCTGCGTTCTACTATGGTGATTTTAGTGTCTCCGCATACCGCAGCACGCGACATAGCTTTGCAGACGATAAGTACAACCGTTTCAGAGAGAAGAGCGGCCAATGTGACGATCTGGCTTTAAGTCGATTCGATAACAAATGACGAAAACGGACCGATTTCTCAGGTTTTTACTACATATGAACACTTTTCACATTCTCCCGTGCAACTCGGCTGCTAGTCCTCTATTAATGCAGAATCTTAAGGTCCTAGCTCATGTCCAAGGCACCAAAGCCAGCTAAAAGGTCAATAATCGATTCCTAAAACTTGAATTGTACTACTTCTTGCTGGCTATTACATCAACTTAGATGCTTCATCTGTGTTCTACTATGGTTCTTTTAGTGTCTCAGCATACCGCAGTACGCGACATAGATTTGCAGACGATAAGTACAACCGTTTCAGAGAGAAGAGCGGCCAATGTGACGATGTGGCTTTAAGTCGATTCGATAACAAATGACGAAAACGGACGGATTTCTCAGGTTTTTACTACATATGAACACTTTTCACATTCTCCCGTGCAACTCGGCTGATAGTCCTCCTTTCATGCAGAATCTTAAGGTCCTTGCTCATGTCCAAGGCACGAAAGCCAGGTAATAAGTCAATAATCGATACCTAAAACTTGAATTCTACTACTTCTTACTGGCTATTACATCAACTTAGAAGCTTCATCTGTGTTCTACTATGGTGCTTTTAGTGTCTACACATACCGCAGCACGCGACATAGCTTTGCAGACGATAAGTACAACCGTTTCAGAGAGAAGAGTAGCCAATGTGACGATTTGGCTTTAAGTCGATTCTATAACAAATGACGAAAACGGACGGATTTCTAAGGATTTTACTACATATGAAAACTTTTCACAGTCTCCCGTGCAACTGGGCTGCTAGTCCTTCTTTCATGCAGAATGTCAAGGTCCTAGCTCATGTCCAAGGCACCAAAGCCAGCTAAAAAGTCAATAATCCATACCTAAAACTTGAATTGTACTACTTCTTACTGGCTATTACATCAACTTAGAAGCTTCATCTGTGTTCTATTATGGTGCTTTTAGTGTCTCAGCATACCGCAGCACGCGACATAGCTTTGCAGACGATAAGTACAACCGTTTCAGAGAGAAGAGCGGCCAATGTGACCATCTGACTTTAAGTCGATTCGATAACAAATGACGAAAACGGACGGATTTCTCAGGTTTTTACTACATATGAACACTTTTTACATTCTCTCGTGCAACTCGGCTACTAGTCCTCCTTTCATGCAGAATCTTAAGGTCCTAGCTCATGTCCAAGGTACCGAAGCCAGCTAAAAAGTCAATAATCGATACCTAAAACTTGAATTGTTCTACTTCTTACTGGCTATTGCATCATCTTAGAAGCTTCATCTGTGTTCTACTATGGTGATTTTAGTGTCTCCGCATACCGCAGCACGCGACATAGCTTTGCAGACGATAAGTACAACCGTTTCAGAGAGAAGAGGGGCCAATGTGACGATCTGGCTTTAAGTCGATTCGATAACAAATGACGAAAACGGATTTCTCAGGTTTTTACTACATATGAACACTTTTCACATTCTCCCATGTAACTCGGCTGCTAGTCTTCCTTTCATGCAGAATCTTAAGGTCCTAGCTCATGTCCAAGGCACCAAAGCCAGCTAAAAGGTCCATATTCAATACCTAAAACTTGAATTGTACTACTTCTTACTGGCTATTACATCAACTTAGAACCTTGATCTGTGTTCTACTATGGTGCTTTTAGTGTCTCAGCATACCGCAGCACGCGACATAGCTTTGCAGACGATAAGTACAACCGTTTCAGAGAGAAGAGCGGCCAATGTGACGATCTGGCTTTAAGTCGATTCGATAACAAATGACGAAAACGGACGGATTTCTCAGGTTTTTACTACATATGAACACTTTTCACATTCTCCCGTGCAACTGGGCTGCTAGTCCTCCTTTTATGCAGAATCTTAAAGTCCTAGCTCATGTCCAAGGCACCAAAGCCAGCTAAAAAGTCAATAATCGATACTAAATCTTGAATTGGATTACTTCTTACTGGCTATTACATCAACGTAGAAGCTTCTTCTGTGTTCTACTATGGTGCTTTTACTGTTTCCGCCTACGGCAACACGCGACATAGCTTTGCAGACGATAAGTACAACCGTTTCAGAGAGAAGAGCGGCCAATGTGACGATCTGGCTTTAAGTCGATTCGATAACAAATGACGAAAACGGACGGATTTCTCAGGTTTTTACTACATATGAAAACTTTTCACATTCTCCCGTGCAACTCGGCTGCTAGTCCTCCTTTCATGCAGAATCTTAAGGTCCTAGCTCATGTCGAAGGCACCAAAGCCAGCTAAAAAGTCAATAACCTATACCTAAAACTTGAATTGTACTACTTCTTACTGGCTATTACATCATCTTAGGAGCTTCATCTGTGTTCTACTATGGTGCTTTTAGTGTCTCCGAATACCGCAGTACGCGACATAGCTTTGCAGACGATAAGTACAACCGTTTCAGAGAGCAGAGCGGCCAATGTGATGATCTGGCTTTAAGTCGATTCGATAACAAATGACGAAAACGGACGGATTTCTCAGGCTTTTACTACATATGAACACTTTTCACATTCTCCCGTGCAACTCGGCTGCTAGTCCACCTTTCATTCAGAATCTTAAGGTCCTTGCTCATGTCCAAGGCACCAAAGCCAGCTAAAAGGTCAATATTCAATACCTAAATCTTGAATTGGACTACTTCTTACTGGCAATTGCATCAACTTAGTAGCTTCATCTGTGTTCTAATATGGTGATTTTAGTGTCTCCGCATACCGCAGCACGCGATACAGCTTTGTAGACGATAAGTACAAACGTTTCAGAGAGACGAGCGGCCAATGTGACGATCTGGCTTTAAGTCGATTCGATAACAAATGACGAAAACGGACGGATTTCTCGGGTTTCTATTACATATGAACACTTTTCACATTCTCCCGTGCAACTCGGCTGCTAGTCCTCCTTTCATGCAGAATATTAAGGTCCTAGCTCATGTCCAAGGCACCAAAGCCAGCTAAATATTCAATATTCAGTTCCTAAAACTTGAATTGTACTACTTCTTACTGGCTATTACATCAACTTAGAAGCTTCATCTCTGTTCTACTATGGTGCTTTTAGTGTCTTCACATACCGCAGCACGCGACATAGCTTTGCAGAAGATAAGTACAACCGTTTCAGAGAGAAGAGCGGCCAATGTGACGATCTGGCTTTAAGTCGATTCGATAACAAATGAAGAAAACGGACGGATTTCTCAGGTTTTTACTACATGCGAACACTTTTCACATTCTCCCGTGCAACTCTGCTGCTAGTCCTCCATTCACGCAGAATCTCAAGGTTGTAGCTCATGTCCAAGGCACCAAAGCCAGCTAAAAAGTCAATAATCGATACCTAAAACTTGAATTGTACTACTTCTTACTGGCTATTACATCAACTTAGAAGTTTCATCTGTGTTCTACTATGATGATTTTCGTGTCTCCGCATACCGTAGCACGTGCCATAGCTTTGCAGACGATAAGTACAACCGTTTCACGGAGAAGAGTGGCCAATGTGACGATCTGGCTTTAAGTTGCTAATAACAAATGACGAAAACGGACGGATTTCTCAGGTTTTTACTACATATGAAAACTTTTCACATTCTACCGTGCAACTCGGCTGCTAGTCCTCCTTTCATGCAGAATCTTAAGGTCCTTGCTCATGTCCAAGGCACCAAAGCCAGCTAAAAAGTCAATATTCGATACCTAAAACTTGAATTCTACTTCTTCTTACTGGCTATTACATCAACTTAGAAGCTTCATCTCTGTTCTACTATGGTGCTTTTAGTGTTTCCACATACCGCAGCACGCGACATAGCTTTGCAGAAGATAAGTACAACCGTTTCAGAGAGAAGAGCGGCCAATGTGAAGATCTGGCTTTAAGTCGATTCGATAACAAATGACGAAAACGGACGGATTTCTAAGGTTTTTACTACATATGAACACTCTTCACATTCTCCCGTGCATCTCGGCTGATAGTCCTCCTTTCATGCAGAATCTTAAGGTCCTAGCTCATGTCCAAGGCACAGAAGACAGCTAAAAAGTCAATAATTGATACCTAAAACTTGAACTGTACTACTTCTTACTGACTATTGCATCAACTTAGAAGCTTCATCTGTGTTCTACTATGATGATTTTCGTGTCTCCGCATACCGCAGCACGCGACATAGCTTTGCAGACGATAAGTACAACCGTTTCACGGAGAGAGTGGCCAATGTGACGATCTGGCTTTAAGTCGATTCGATACAAATGACGAAAACGGACGGATTTCTAAGGTTTTTACTACATATGAACACTTATCACATTCTCCCATGCAACTCGGCTGCTAGTCCTCCTTTTATCCAGAACGTTAAGGTCCTAGCTCATGTCCAATGCACCAAAGCCAGCTAAAAAGTCAATAATCGATACCTAAAACTTGAAATGTACTACTTGTTACTGGCTATTACATCAACTTTAAAGCTTCATATGTGTTCTACTATTATGCTTTTGGTGTCTCCGCATACCGCAGCACGCGACATAGCTTTGCAGACGATAAGTACAACCGTTTCAGAGAGAAGAGCGGCCAATGTGACGATCTGGCTTTAAGTCGATTCGATAACAAATGACGAAAACGGACGGATTTCTCAGGTTTTTACTACATATGAGCAGTTTTCACATTCTCCCGTGCAACTGGGCTGCTAGTCCTCCTTTTATGCAGAATATTAAGGTCCTAGCTCATGTCCAAGGCACCAATGCCAGCTAAAAAGTCAATAGTCGATACCTATAACTTGAATTGGACTACTTCTTTCTGGCTATTACATCAACATAGAAGCTTCGTCTGTGTTCTACTATGGTGCTTTTAGTGTCGCAGCATACCGCAGCACGCGACATAGCTTTGCAGACGATAAGTACAACCGTTTCAGAGAGAAGAGCGTCCAATGTGACGATCTGGCTTTAACTCGATTCGATAACAAATGACGAAACCGGACGGATTTCTCAGGTATTTACTACATATGAACACTTTTCACATTCTCCCGAGCAACGCGGCTGCTAGTCCTCCTTTCATGCAGAATGTTAAGGTCCTAGCTCATGTCCAAGGCACCAAAGCCAGCTAAAAAGTCAATAATCGATACCTAACTTCTTACTGGCTATTACATCAACTTAGAAGCTTCATCTGTGTTCTACTACGGTGCTTTTAGTTTCTCCGCATACCGCAGCACGCGACACAGCTTTGCAGACGATAAGTACAACCGTTTCAGAGAGAAGAGCGGCCAATGTGACGATCTGGCTTTAAGTCAATTCGATAAAAAATGACGAAAACGGACGGATTTCTCAGGTTTTTACTACATATGAACACTTTTCACATTCTGCCGTGCAACTCGGCTGCTAGTCCTCCTTTCATGCAGAATCTTAAGGTCCTAGCTCATGTCCAAGGCACCAAAGCCAGCTAAAAGGTCAATATTCAATACCTAAAACTTGAACTGTACTACTTCTTACTGGCTATTACATCAACTTAGAAGCTTGATCTGTGTTCTACTATGGTGTTTTTAGTGTCTCCGCATAGCGCAGCACGCGACATAGCTTTGCAGACGATAAATACCACCGTTTCAGAGAGAAGAGCGGCCAATGTGACGATCTGGCTTTAAGTCGATTCGATAACAAATGACGAAAACGGACGGATTTCTCAGGTATTTACTACATATGAAAACTTTTCACAGTCTCCCGTGCAACTCCGCTGCTAATCCTTCTTTCATGCAGAATGTCAAGGTCCTAGCTCATGTCCAAGGCACCAAAGCCAGCTAAAAAGTCAATAATCGATATCTAAAACTTGAATTGGACTACTTCTTACTGGCTATTACATCAACTTAGAAGCTTCATCTGTGTTCTACTACGGTGCTTTTAGTGTCTCCACATACCGCAGCACGCGACATAGCTTTGCAGACGATAAATACAACCGTTTCAGAGAGAAGAGTAGCCAATGTGACGATTTGGCTTTAAGTCGATTCGATAACAAATGACGAAAACGGACGGATTTCTCAGGTATTTACTACATATGAACACTTTTCACATTCTCACGTGCAACTCGGCTGCTAGTCCTCCTTTCATGCAGAATCTTAAGATCCTAGCTCATGTCCAAGGTACCGAAGCCAGCTAAAAAGTCAATAATCGATACCTAAAACTTGAATTGTTCAACTTCTTCCTGGCTATTGCATCAACTTAGAAGCTTCATCTGTGTTCTACTATGGTGCTTTTAGTGTCTCCGCATACCGCAGCACGCGACAAATCTTTGCAGACGATAAGTACAACCCTTTCAGAGAGAAGAGCGGCCAATGTGACGATCTGGCTTTAAGTCGATTCGATAACAAATAACGAAAACGGACGGATTTCTCAGGTTTTTACTACATATGAACACTTTTCACATTCTCCCGTGCAACTGGGCTGCTAGTCCTCCTTTTATGCAGAATCTTAAGGTCCTGGCTCATGTCCAAGGCACGAAAGCCAGCTAAAAAGTCAATAATCGATACCTAAATCTTGAATAGGACTACTTATTACTGGCTATTACATCAACTTAGAAGCTTCATCTGTGTTCTACTATGGTTCTTTTAGTGTCTCAGCATACCGCAGTACGCGACATAGATTTGCAGACGATAAGTACAACCGTTTCAGAGAGAAGAGCGGCCAATGTGACGATCTGGCTTTAAGCCGATTCAATAACAAATGACGAAAACGGACGGATGTCTCAGGGTTTTACTACATGTGAACACTTTTCACATTCTCCCGTGCAACTCGGCTGCTAGTCCTCCTTTTATGCAGAATCTTTAAGTCATAGCTCATGTCCAAGGCACCAAAGCCAGCTAAAAAGTCAATAATCGATATCTAAAACTTGAATTGGACTACTTCTTACTGGCTATTACATCAACTTAGAAGCTTCATCTGTGTTCTACTACGGTGCTTTTAGTGTCTCCACATACCGCAGCACGCGACATAGCTTTGCAGACGATAAATACAACCGTTTCAGAGAGAAGAGTAGCCAATGTGACGATTTGGCTTTAAGTCGATTCGATAACAAATGACGAAAACGGACGGATTTCTCAGGTATTTACTACATATGAAAACTTTTCACAGTCTCCCGTGCAACTCCGCTGCTAATCCTTCTTTCATGCAGAATGTCAAGGTCCTAGCTCATGTCCAAGGCACCAAAGCCAGCTAAAAAGTCAATAATCGATACCTAAAACTTGAATTGTACTACTTCTTACTGGCTATTACATCAACTTAGAAGCTTCATCTGTGTTCTACTATGGTGCTTTTAGTGTCTCAGCATACCGCAGCACGCGACATAGCTTTGCAGACGATAAGTACAACCGTTTCAGAGAGATGAGCGGCCAATGTGACGATCTGGCTTTAAGTCGATTCGATAACAAATGACGAAAACGGACGGATTTCTCAGGTTTTTACTACATATGAACACTTTTTACATTCTCTCGTGCAACTCGGCTTCTAGTCCTCCTTTCATGCAGAATCTTAAGGTCCTAGCTCATGTCCAAGGTACCGAAGCCAGCTAAAAAGTCAATAATCGATACCTAAAACTTGAATTGTTCTACTTCTTACTGGCTATTGCATCATCTTAGAAGCTTCATCTGTGTTCTACTATGGTGATTTTAGTGTCTCCGCATACCGCAGCACGCGACATAGCTTTGCAGACGATAAGTACAACCGTTTCAGAGAGAAGAGGGGCCAATGTGACGATCTGGCTTTAAGTCGATTCGATAACAAATGACGAAAACGGATTTCTCAGGTTTTCACTACATATGAACACTTTTCACATTCTCCCGTGCAACTCGGCTGCTAGTCTTCCTTTCATGCAGAATCTTAAGGTCCTAGCTCATGTCCAAGACACCAAAGCCAGCTAAAAGGTCCATATTCAATACCTAAAACTTGAATTGTACTACTTCTTACTGGCTATTACATCAACTTAGAACCTTGATCTGTGTTCTACTATGGTGCTTTTAGTGTCTCAGCATACCGCAGCACGCGACATAGCTTTGCAGACGATAAGTTCAACCGTTTCAGAGAGAAGAGCGGCCAATGTGACGATCTGACTTTAAGTCGATTCAATAACAAATGACGAAAACGGAAGGATGTCTCAGGTTTTTACTACATGTGAACCTTTTTCACATTCTCCCGTGCAACTGGGCTGCTAGTCCCCCTTTTATGCAGAATCTTAAAGTCCTAGCTCATGTCCAAGGCAAAAGCCAGCTAAAAAGTCAATAATCGATTCCTAAAACTTGAATTGTACTACTTCTTACTGGCTATTACATCATCTTAGGAGCTTCATCTGTGTTCTACTATGGTGATTTTAGTGTCTCCACATACCGCTGCACGCGACATAGCTTTGCAGACGATATGTACAACCGTTTCAGAGAGAAGAGTGGCCAATGTGACGATCTGGCTTTAAGTCGATTCGATAACAAATGACGAAAACGGACGGATTTCTTAGGTTTTTACTACATATGAACACTTTTCACATTCTCACGTGCAACTCGGCTGCTAGTCCTCCTTTCATGCAGAATCTTAAGATCCTAGCTCATGTCCAAGGTACCGAAGCCAGCTAAAAAGTCAATAATCGATACCTAAAACTTGAATTGTTCTACTTCTTCCTGGCTATTGCATCAGCTTAGAAGCTTCATCTGTGTTCTACTATGGTGATTTTAGTGTCTCTGCATACCGCAGCACTCGACATAGCTTTGCAGACGATAAGTACAACCGTTTCAGAGAGAAGAGCGGCCAATGTGACGATCTGGCTTTAAGTCGATTCGATAACAAATGACGAAAACGGACGAATTTCTCAGGTTTTTACTACATATGAACACTTTTCACATTCTCCCGTGCAACTCGGCTGCTAGTCCTCCTTTCATGCAGAATGTCATGGTCCTAGCTCATGTCCAAGGCACCAAAGCCAGTTAAAAAGTCAATAATCGATATCTAAAACTTGAATTGTACTACTTCTTACTGGCTATTACATCAACTTAGAAGCTTCTTCTGTGTTCTACTATGGTGCTTTTAGTGTCTCCGCATACCGCAGCACGCGACAAATCTTTGCAGACGATAAGTACAACCCTTTCAGAGAGAAGAGCGGCCAATGTGACGATCTGGCTTTAAGTCGATTCGATAACAAATGACGAAAACGGACTGATTTCTGAGGTTTTTACTACATATGAACACTTTTCACATTCTCCCGTGCAACTGGGCTGCTAGTCCTCCTTTTATGCAGAATCTTAAGGTCCTCGCTCATGCCCAAGGCACGAAAGCCAGCTAAAAAGTCAATAATCGATACCTAAATCTTGAATAGGACTACTTATTACTGGCTATTACATCAACTTAGAAGCTTCATCTGTGTTCTACTATGGTTCTTTTAGTGTCTCAGCATACCGCAGTACGCGACATAGAGTTGCAGACGATAAGTACAACCGTTTCAGAGAGAAGAGCGGCCAATGTGACGATCTGGCTTTAAGCCGATTCAATAACAAATGACGAAAACGGACGGATGTCTCAGGGTTTTACTACATGTGAACACTTTTCACATTCTCCCGTAAAACTAGGCTGCTAGTCCTCCTTTTATGCAGAATCTTTAAGTCATAGCTCATGTCCAAGGCACCAAAGCCAGCTAAAAAGTCAATAATCGATATCTAAACTTGAATTGGACTACTTCTTACTGGCTATTACATCAACTTAGAAGCTTCATCTGTGTTCTACTACGGTGCTTTTAGTGTCTCCACATACCGCAACACGCGACATAGCTTTGCAGACGATAAATACAACCGTTTCAGAGAGAATAGTAGCCAATGTGACGATTTGGCTTTAAGTCGATTCGACAACAAATGACGAAAACGGACGAATTTCTAAGGTTTTCACTACATATGAACACTTTTCACATTCTCCCGTGCAACGCGGCTGCTAGTCCTCCATTCATGCAGAATCTTAAGGTCCTAGCTCATGTCCAAGGCACCAAAGCCAGCTAAAAGGTCAATATTCAATACCTAAAACTTGAATTGTACTACTTCTTACTGGCTATTACATCAACTTAGAAGCTTGATCTGTGTTCTACTATGGTGCTTTTAGTGTCTCAGCATACCGCAGTACGCGACATAGCTTTGCAGACGATAAGTTCAACCGTTTCAGAGAGAAGAGCGGCCAATGTGACGATCTGACTTTAAGTCGATTCAATAACAAATGACGAAAACGGAAGGATGTCTCAGGTTTTTACTACATGTGAACCTTTTTCACATTCTCCCGTGCAACTGGGCTGCTAGTCCCCCTTTTATGCAGAATCTTAAAGTCCTAGCTCATGTCCAAGGCAAAAGCCAGCTAAAAAGTCAATAATCGATTCCTAAAACTTGAATTGTACTACTTCTTACTGGCTATTACATCATCTTAGGAGCTTCATCTGTGTTCTACTATGGTGCATTTAGTGTCTCCGAATACCGTAGTACGCGACATAGCTTTGCAGACGATAAGTACAAGCGTTTCAGAGAGAAGAGCGGCCAATGTGACGATATGGCTTTCAGTCTATTCGATAACAAATGACGAAAACGGACGAATTTCTCCGGTTTTTACTACATATAAACACTTTTCACATTCTCCCGTGCAACTCGGCTGCTAGTCCTCCTTTCATGCAGAATCTTAAGGTCCTAGCTCATGTCCAAGGCACCAAAGCCAGCTAAAAGTTCAATATTCATTACCTAAAACTTGAATTCTACTACTTCTTACTGGCTATTACATCAACTTAGAAGCTTCATCTGTGTTCTACTATGGTGATTTTAGTGTCTCTGCATACCGCTGCACGCGACATAGCTTTGCAGACGATATGTACAACCGTTTCAGAGAGAAGAGTGGCCAATGTGACGATCTGGCTTTAAGTCGACTCGATAACAAATGACGAAAACGGACGGATTTCTTAGGTTTTTACTACATATGAACACTTTTCACATTCTCACGTGCAACTCGGCTGCTAGTCCTCCTTTCATGCAGAATCTTAAGATCCTAGCTCATGTCCAAGGTACCGAAGCCAGCTAAAAAGTCAATAATCGATACCTAAAACTTGAATTGTTCTACTTCTTCCTGGCTATTGCATCAACTTAGAAGCTTCATCTGTGTTATACTATGGTGATTTTAGTGTCTCTGCATACCGCAGCACTCGACATAGCTTTGCAGACGATAAGTACAACCGTTTCAGAGAGAAGAGCGGCCAATGTGACGATCTGGCTTTAAGTCGATTCGATAACAAATGACGAAAACGGACGAATTTCTCAGGTTTTTACTACATATGAACACTTTTCACATTCTCCCGTGCAACTCGGCTGCTAGTCCTCCTTTCATGCAGAATGTCATGGTCCTAGCTCATGTCCAAGGCACCAAAGCCAGTTAAAAAGTCAATAATCGATATCTAAAACTTGAATTGTACTACTTCTTACTGGCTATTACATCAACTTAGAAGCTTCTTCTGTGTTCTACTATGGTGCTTTTAGTGTCTCCGCATACCGCAGCACGCGACAAATCTTTGCAGACGATAAGTACAACCCTTTCAGAGAGAAGAGCGGCCAATGTGACGATCTGGCTTTAAGTCGATTCGATAACAAATGACGAAAACGGACGGATTTCTTAGGTTTTTACTACATATGAACACTTTTCACATTCTCACGTGCAACTCGGCTGCTAGTCCTCCTTTCATGCAGAATCTTAAGATCCTAGCTCATGTCCAAGGTACCGAAGCCAGCTAAAAAGTCAATAATCGATACCTAAAACTTGAATTGTTCTACTTCTTCCTGGCTATTGCATCAACTTAGAAGCTTCATCTGTGTTCTACTATGGTGATTTTAGTGTCTCTGCATACCGCAGCACTCGACATAGCTTTGCAGACGATAAGTACAACCGTTTCAGAGAGAAGAGCGGCCAATGTGACGATCTGGCTTTAAGTCGATTCGATAACAAATGACGAAAACGGACGAATTTCTCAGGTTTTTACTACATATGAACACTTTTGACATTCTCCCGTGCAACTCGGCTGCTAGTCCTCCTTTCATGCAGAATGTCATGGTCCTAGCTCATGTCCAAGGCACCAAAGCCAGTTAAAAAGTCAATAATCGATATCTAAAACTTGAATTGTACTACTTCTTACTGGCTATTACATCAACTTAGAAGCTTCTTCTGTGTTCTACTATGGTGCTTTTAGTGTCTCCGCATACCGCAGCACGCGACAAATCTTTGCAGACGATAAGTACAACCCTTTCAGAGAGAAGAGCGGCCAATGTGACGATCTGGCTTTAAGTCGATTCGATAACAAATGACGAAAACGGACTGATTTCTGAGGTTTTTACTACATATGAACACTTTTCACATTCTCCCGTGCAACTGGGCTGCTAGTCCTCCTTTTATGCAGAATCTTAAGGTCCTCGCTCATGTCCAAGGCACGAAAGCCAGCTAAAAAGTCAATAATCGATACCTAAATCTTGAATAGGACTACTTATTACTGGCTATTACATCAACTTAGAAGCTTCATCTGTGTTCTACTATGGTTCTTTTAGTGTCTCAGCATACCGCAGTACGCGACATAGAGTTGCAGACGATAAGTACAACCGTTTCAGAGAGAAGAGCGGCTAATGTGACGATCTGGCTTTAAGCCGATTCAATAACAAATGACGAAAACGGACGGATGTCTCAGGGTTTTACTACATGTGAACACTTTTCACATTCTCCCGTAAAACTAGGCTGCTAGTCCTCCTTTTATGCAGAATCTTTAAGTCATAGCTCATGTCCAAGGCACCAAAGCCAGCTAAAAAGTCAATAATCGATATCTAAAACTTGAATTGGACTACTTCTTACTGGCTATTACATTAACTTAGAAGCTTCATCTGTGTTCTACTACGGTGCTTTTAGTGTCTCCACATACCGCAGCACGCGACATAGCTTTGCAGACGATAAATACAACCGTTTCAGAGAGAATAGTAGCCAATGTGACGATTTGGCTTTAAGTCGATTCGATAACAAATGACGGAAGCGGACGGATTTCTCAGGTATTTACTACATATGAAAACTTTTCACAGTCTCCCGTGCAACTCCGCTGCTAATCCTTCTTTCATGCAGAATGTCAAGGTCCTAGCTCATGTCCAAGGCACCAAAGCCAGCTAAAAAGTCAATAATCGATACCTAAAACTTGAATTGTACTACTTCTTACTGGCTATTACATCAACTTAGAAGCTTCATCTGTGTTCTACTATGGTGCTTTTAGTGTCTCAGCATACCGCAGCACGCGACATAGCTTTGCAGACGATAAGTACAACCGTTTCAGAGAGAAGAGCGGCCAATGTGACGATCTGGCTATATGTCGATTCGATAACAAATGACGAAAACGGACGAATTTCTAAGGTTTTCACTACATATGAACACTTTTCACATTCTCCCGTGCAACGCGGCTGCTAGTCCTCCATTCATGCAGAATCTTAAGGTCCTAGCTCATGTCCAAGGCACCAAAGCCAGCTAAAAGGTCAATATTCAATACCTAAAACTTGAATTGTACTACTTCTTACTGGCTATTACATCAACTTAGAAGCTTGATCTGTGTTCTACTATGGTGCTTTTAGTGTCTCAGCATACCGCAGTACGCGACATAGCTTTGCAGACGATAAGTTCAACCGTTTCAGAGAGAAGAGCGGCCAATGTGACGATCTGACTTTAAGTCGATTCAATAACAAATGACGAAAACGGAAGGATGTCTCAGGTTTTTACTACATGTGAACCTTTTTCACATTCTCCCGTGCAACTGGGCTGCTAGTCCCCCTTTTATGCAGAATCTTAAAGTCCTAGCTCATGTCCAAGGCAAAAGCCAGCTAAAAAGTCAATAATCGATTCCTAAAACTTGAATTGTACTACTTCTTACTGGCTATTACATCATCTTAGGAGCTTCATCTGTGTTCTACTATGGTGCATTTAGTGTCTCCGAATACCGTAGTACGCGACATAGCTTTGCAGACGATAAGTACAAGCGTTTCAGAGAGAAGAGCGGCCAATGTGACGATATGGCTTTCAGTCTATTCGATAACAAATGACGAAAACGGACGAATTTCTCCGGTTTTTACTACTTATAAACACTTTTCACATTCTCCCGTGCAACTCGGCTGCTAGTCCTCCTTTCATGCAGAATCTTAAGGTCCTAGCTCATGTCCAAGGCACCAAAGCCAGCTAAAAGTTCAATATTCATTACCTAAAACTTGAATTCTACTACTTCTTACTGGCTATTACATCAACTTAGAAGCTTCATCTGTGTTATACTATGGTGATTTTAGTGTCTCTGCATACCGCAGCACTCGACATAGCTTTGCAGACGATAAGTACAACCGTTTCAGAGAGAAGAGCGGCCAATGTGGCGATCTGGCTTTAAGTCGATTCGATAACAAATGACGAAAACGGACGAATTTCTCAGGTTTTTACTACATATGAACACTTTTCACATTCTCCCGTGCAACTCGGCTGCTAGTCCTCCTTTCATGCAGAATGTCATGGTCCTAGCTCATGTCCAAGGCACCAAAGCCAGTTAAAAAGTCAATAATCGATATCTAAAACTTGAATTGTACTACTTCTTACTGGCTATTACATCAACTTAGAAGCTTCTTCTGTGTTCTACTATGGTGCTTTTAGTGTCTCCGCATACCGCAGCACGCGACAAATCTTTGCAGACGATAAGTACAACCCTTTCAGAGATAAGAGCGGCCAATGTGACGATCTGGCTTTAAGTCGATTCGATAACAAATGACGAAAACGGACTGATTTCTGAGGTTTTTACTACATATGAACACTTTTCACATTCTCCCGTGCAACTGGGCTGCTAGTCCTCCTTTTATGCAGAATCTTAAGGTCCTCGCTCATGTCCAAGGCACGAAAGCCAGCTAAAAAGTCAATAATCGATACCTAAATCTTGAATAGGACTACTTATTACTGGCTATTACATCAACTTAGAAGCTTCATCTGTGTTCTACTATGGTTCTTTTAGTGTCTCAGCATACCGCAGTACGCGACATAGATTTGCAGACGATAAGTACAACCGTTTCAGAGAGAAGAGCGGCCAATGTGACGATCTGGCTTTAAGCCGATTCAATAACAAATGACGAAAACGGACGGATGTCTCAGGGTTTTACTACATGTGAACACTTTTCACATTCTCCCGTAAAACTAGGCTGCTAGTCCTCCTTTTATGCAGAATCTTTAAGTCATAGCTCATGTCCAAGGCACCAAAGCCAGCTAAAAAGTCAATAATCGATATCTAAAACTTGAATTGGACTACTTCTTACTGGCTATTACATCAACTTAGAAGCTTCATCTGTGTTCTACTACGGTGCTTTTAGTGTCTCCACATACCGCAGCACGCGACATAGCTTTGCAGACGATAAATACAACCGTTTCAGAGAGAATAGTAGCCAATGTGACGATTTGGCTTTAAGTCGATTCGATAACAAATGACGGAAACGGACGGATTTCTCAGGTATTTACTACATATGAAAACTTTTCACAGTCTCCCGTGCAACTCCGCTGCTAATCCTTCTTTCATGCAGAATGTCAAGGTCCTAGCTCATGTCCAAGGCACCAAAGCCAGCTAAAAAGTCAATAATCGATACCTAAAACTTGAATTGTACTACTTCTTACTGGCTATTACATCAACTTAGAAGCTTCATCTGTGTTCTACTATGGTGCTTTTAGTGTCTCAGCATACCGCAGCACGCGACATAGCTTTGCAGACGATAAGTACAACCGTTTCAGAGAGAAGAGCGGCCAATGTGACGATCTGGCTTTAAGTCGATTCGATAACAAATGACGAAAACGGACCGATTTCTCAGGTTTTTACTTTATATGAACACTTTTCACATTCTCCCGTGCAACTCGGCTGCTAGTCCTCCATTAATGCAGAATCTTAAGGTCCTAGCTCATGTCCAAGGCACCAAAGCCAGCTAAAAGGTCAATAATCGATTCCTAAAACTTGAATTGTACTACTTCTTACTGGCTATTACATCAACTTAGATGCTTCATCTGTGTTCTACTATGGTTCTTTTAGTGTCTCAGCATACCGCAGTACGCGACATAGATTTGCAGACGATAAGTACAACCGTTTCAGAGAGAAGAGCGGCCAATGTGACGATCTGGCTTTAAGCCGATTCAGTAACAAATGACGAAAACGGACGGATGTCTCAGGTTTTTACTACATGTGAACACTTTTCACATTCTCCCGTGCAACTGGGCTGCTAGTCCTCCTTTTATGCAGAATCTTTAAGTCATAGCTCATGTCCAAGGCACCAAAGCCAGCTAAAAAGTCAATAATCGATATCTAAAACTTGAATTGGACTACTTCTTACTGGCTATTACATCAATTTAGAAGCTTCATCTGTGTCCTACTACGGTGCTTTTAGTTTCTCCGCATATCGCAGCACGCGACATAGTTTTGCAGTCGATAAGCACAACCGTTTCAGAGAGAAGAGCGGCCAATGTGACGATGTGGCTTTAAGTCGATTCGATAACAAATGACGAAAACGGACGGATTTCTCAGGTTTTTACTACATATGAACACTTTTCACATTCTCCCGTGCAACTCGGCTGATAGTCCTCCTTTCATGCAGAATCTTAAGGTCCTTGCTCATGTCCAAGGCACGAAAGCCAGGTAATAAGTCAATAATCGATACCTAAAACTTGAATTCTACTACTTCTTACTGGCTATTACATCAACTTAGAAGCTTCATCTGTGTTCTACTATGGTGCTTTTAGTGTCTCCACATACCGCAGCACGCGACATAGCTTTGCAGACGATAAGTACAACCGTTTCAGAGAGAAGAGTAGCCAATGTGACGATTTGGCTTTAAGTCGATTCTATAACAAATGACGAAAACGGACGGATTTCTAAGGATTTTACTACATATGAAAACATTTCACAGTCTCCCGTGCAACTCGGCTGCTAGTCCTTCTTTCATGCAGAATGTCAAGGTCCTATCTCATGTCCAAGGCACCAAAGCCAGCTAAAAAGTCAATAATCGATACCTAAAACTTGAATTGTACTACTTCTTACTGGCTATTACGTCAACTTAGAACCTTGATCTGTGTTCTACTGTGGTGCTTTTAGTGTCTCAGCATACCGCAGCACGCGACATAGCTTTGCAGACGATAAGTACAACCGTTTCAGAGAGAAGAGCGGCCAATGTGACGATTTGGCTTTTTTGTCGATTCCATAACAAATGACGAAAACGGACGGATTTCTAAGGTTTTTACTACATATGAACACTTTTCACATTCTCCCGTGCAAATCGGCTGCTAGTCCTCCTTTCATGCAGAATCTTGAGGTCCTAGCTCATGTCCAAGGCACCAAAGCCAGCTAAAAAGTCAATAATCGATACCTAAAACTTGAATTGTTCTACTTCTTACTGGCTATTGCATCAACTTAGAAGCTTCATCTGTGTTCTACTATGGTGATTTTAGTGTCACGGCATACCGCAGCACGCGACATAGCTTTGCAGACGATAAGTACAACCGTTTCAGAGAGAAGAGCGGCCAATGTGACGATCTGGCTTTAAGTCGATTCGATAACAAATGAAGAAAACGGACGGATTTCTAAGGTTTTCACTACATATGAACACTTTTCACATTCTCCCGTGCAACGCGGCTGCTAGTCCTCCATTCATGCAGAATCTTAAGGTCCTAGCTCATGTCCAAGGCACCAAAGCCAGGTAAAAGGTCAATATTCAATACCTAAAACTTGAATTGTACTACTTCTTACTGGCTATTACATCAACTTAGAAGCTTGATCTGTGTTCTACTATGGTGCTTTTAGTGTCTCAGCATACCGCAGTACGCGACATAGCTTTGCAGACGATAAGTTCAACCGTTTCAGAGAGAAGAGCGGCCAATGTGACGATCTGACTTTAAGTCGATTCAATAACAAATGACGAAAACGGAAGGATGTCTCAGGTTTTTACTACATGTGAACCTTTTTCACATTCTCCCGTGCAACTGGGCTGCTAGTCCCCCTTTTATGCAGAATCTTAAAGTCCTAGCTCATGTCCAAGGCAAAAGCCAGCTAAAAAGTCAATAATCGATTCCTAAAACGTGAATTGTACTACTTCTTACTTTCTATTACATCATCTTAGGAGCTTCATCTGTGTTCTACTATGGTGCATTTAGTGTCTCCGAATACCGTAGTACGCGACATAGCTTTGCAGACGATAAGTACAAGCGTTTCAGAGAGAAGAGCGGCCAATGTGACGATCTGGCTTTCAGTCTATTCGATAACAAATGACGAAAACGGACGAATTTCTCCGGTTTTTACTACATATAAACACTTTTCACATTCTCCCGTGCAACTCGGCTGCTAGTCCTCCTTTCATGCAGAATCTTAAGGTCCTAGCTCATGTCCAAGGCACCAAAGCCAGCTAAAAGTTCAATATTCATTACCTAAAACTTGAATTCTACTACTTCTTACTGGCTATTACATCATATTAGAAGCTTCATCTGTGTTCTACTATGGTGATTTTAGTGTCTCCACATACCGCTGCACGCGACATAGCTTTGCAGACGATATGTACAGCCGTTTCAGAGAGAAGAGTGGCCAATGTGACGATCTGGCTTTAAGTCGATTCGATAACAAATGACGAAAACGGACGGATTTCTTAGGTTTTTACTACATATGAACACTTTTCACATTCTCACGTGCAACTCGGCTGCTAGTCCTCCTTTCATGCAGAATCTTAAGATCCTAGCTCATGTCCAAGGTACCGAAGCCAGCTAAAAAGTCAATAATCGATACCTAAAACTTGAATTGTTCTACTTCTTCCTGGCTATTGCATCAACTTAGAAGCTTCATCTGTGTTCTACTATGGTGATTTTAGTGTCTCTGCATACCGCAGCACTCGACATAGCTTTGCAGACGACAAGTACAACCGTTTCAGAGAGAAAAGCGGCCAATGTGACGATCTGGCTTTAAGTCGATTCGATAACAAATGACGAAAACGGACGAATTTCTCAGGTTTTTACTACATATGAACACTTTTCACATTCTCCCGTGCAACTCGGCTGCTAGTCCTCCTTTCATGCAGAATGTCATGGTCCTAGCTCATGTCCAAGGCACCAAAGCCAGTTAAAAAGTCAATAATCGATATCTAAAACTTGAATTGTACTACTTCTTACTGGCTATTACATCAACTTAGAAGCTTCTTCTGTGTTCTACTATGGTGCTTTTAGTGTCTCCGCATACCGCAGCACGCGACAAATCTTTGCAGACGATAAGTACAACCCTTTCAGAGAGAAGAGCGGCCAATGTGACGATCTGGCTTTAAGTCGATTCGATAACAAATGACGAAAACGGACGGATTTCTTAGGTTTTTACTACATATGAACACTTTTCACATTCTCCCGTGCAACTGGGCTGCTAGTCCTCCTTTTATGCAGAATCTTAAGGTCCTGGCTCATGTCCAAGGCACGAAAGCCAGCTAAAAAGTCAATAATCGATACCTAAATCTTGAATAGGACTACTTATTACTGGCTATTACATCAACTTAGAAGCTTCATCTGTGTTCTACTATGGTTCTTTTAGTGTCTCAGCATACCGCAGTACGCGACATAGATTTGCAGACGATAAGTACAACCGTTTCAGAGAGAAGAGCGGCCAATGTGACGATCTGGCTTTAAGCCGATTCAATAACAAATGACGAAAACGGACGGATGTCTCAGGGTTTTACTACATGTGAACACTTTTCACATTCTCCCGTGAAACTAGGCTGCTAGTCCTCCTTTTATGCAGAATCTTTAAGTCATAGCTCATGTCCAAGGCACCAAAGCCAGCTAAAAAGTCAATAATCGATACCTAAAACTTGAATTGTACTACTTCTTACTGGCTATTACATCAACTTAGAAGCTTCATCTGTGTTCTACTATAATGCTTTTAGTGTCTCAGCATACCGCAGCACGCGACATAGCTTTGCAGACGATCAGTACAACCGTTTCAGAGAGAAGAGCGGCCAATGTGACGATCTGGCTTTAAGTCGATTCGATAACAAATGACGAAAACGGACGGATTTCTCAGGTTTTTACTACATATGAACACTTTTTACATTCTCTCGTGCAACTCGGCTGCTAGTCCTCCTTTCATGCAGAATCTTAAGGTCCTAGCTCATGTCCAAGGTACCGAAGCCAGCTAAAAAGTCAATAATCGATACCTAAAACTTGAATTGTTCTACTTCTTACTGGCTATTGCATCATCTTAGAAGCTTCATCTGTGTTCTACTATGGTGATTTTAGTGTCTCCGCATACCGCAGCACGCGACATAGCTTTGCAGACGATAAGTACAACCGTTTCAGAGAGAAGAGGGGCCAATGTGACGATCTGGCTTTAAGTCGATTCGATAACAAATGACGAAAACGGATTTCTCAGGTTTTTACTACATATGAACACTTTTCACATTCTCCCGTGCAACTCGGCTGCTAGTCCTCCATTCATGCAGAATCTTAAGGTCCTAGCTCATGTCCAAGGCACCAAAGCCAGCTAAAAGGTCAATATTCAATACCTAAAACTTGAATTGTACTACTTCTTACTGGCTATTACATCAACTTAGAACCTTGATCTGTGTTCTACTATGGTGCTTTTAGTGTCTCAGCATACCGCAGCACGCGACATAGCTTTGCAGACGATAAGTACAACCGTTTCAGAGAGAAGAGCGGCCAATGTGACGATCTGGCTTTATGTCGATTCGATAACAAATGACGAAAACGGACGGATTTCTAAGGTTTTCACTACATATGAACACTTTTCACATTCTCCCGTGCAACGCGGCTGCTAGTCCTCCATTCATGCAGAATCTTAAGGTCCTAGCTCATGTCCAAGGCACCAAAGCCAGCTAAAAGGTCAATATTCAATACCTAAAACTTGAATTGTACTACTTCTTACTGGCTATTACATCAACTTAGAACCTTGATCTGTGTTCTACTATGGTGCTTTTAGTGTCTCAGCATACCGCAGTACGCGACATAGCTTTGCAGACGATAAGTACAACCGTTTCAGAGAGAAGAGCGGCCAATGTGACGATCTGGCTTTAAGTCGATTCGATAACAAATGACGAAAACGGACCGATTTCTCAGGTTTTTGCTACATATGAACACTTTTCACATTCTCCCGTGCAACTCGGCTGCTAGTCCTCCATTAATGCAGAATCTTAAGGTCCTAGCTCATGTCCAAGGCACCAAAGCCAGCTAAAAGGTCAATAATCGATTCCTAAAACTTGAATTGTACTACTTCTTACTGGCTATTACATCAACTTAGATGCTTCATCTGTGTTCTACTATGGTTCTTTTAGTGTCTCAGCATACCGCAGTACGCGACATAGATTTGCAGACGATAAGTACAACCGTTTCAGAGAGAAGAGCGGCCAATGTGACGATCTGGCTTTAAGCCGATTCAGTAACAAATGACGAAAACGGACGGATGTCTCAGGTTTTTACTACATGTGAACACTTTTCACATTCTCCCGTGCAACTGGGCTGCTAGTCCTCCTTTTATGCAGAATCTTTAAGTCATAGCTCATGTCCAAGGCACCAAAGCCAGCTAAAAAGTCAATAATCGATATCTAAAACTTGAATAGGACTACTTCTTACTGGCTATTACATCAATTTAGAAGCTTCATCTGTGTCCTACTACGGTGCTTTTAGTTTCTCCGCATATCGCAGCACGCGACATAGTTTTGCAGTCGATAAGCACAACCGTTTCAGAGAGAAGAGCGGCCAATGTGACGATGTGGCTTTAAGTCGATTCGATAACAAATGACGAAAACGGACGGATTTCTCAGGTTTTTACTACATATGAACACTTTTCACATTCTCCCGTGCAACTCGGCTGATAGTCCTCCTTTCATGCAGAATCTTAAGGTCCTTGCTCATGTCCAAGGCACGAAAGCCAGGTAATAAGTCAATAATCGATACCTAAAACTTGAATTCTACTACTTCTTACTGGCTATTACATCAACTTAGAAGCTTCATCTGTGTTCTACTATGGTGCTTTTAGTGTCTCCACATACCCCAGCACGCGACATAGCTTTGCAGACGATAAGTACAACCGTTTCAGAGAGAAGAGAAGCCAATGTGACGATTTGGCTTTAAGTCGATTCTATAACAAATGACGAAAACGGACGGATTTCTAAGGATTTTACTACATATGAATACATTTCACAGTCTCCCGTGCAACTCGGCTGCTAGTCCTTCTTTCATGCAGAATGTCAAGGTCCTATCTCATGTCCAAGGCACCAAAGCCAGCTAAAAAGTCAATAATCGATACCTACAACTTGAATTGTACTACTTCTTACTGGCTATTACGTCAACTTAGAACCTTGATCTGTGTTCTACTATGGTGCTTTTAGTGTCTCAGCATACCGCAGCACGCGACATAGCTTTGCAGACGCTAAGTACAACCGTTTCAGAGAAAAGAGCGGCCAATGTGACGATTTGGCTTTTTTGTCGATTCGATAACAAATGACGAAAACGGACGGATTTCTAAAGTTTTTACTACATATGAACACTTTTCACATTCTCCCGTGCAAATCGGCTGCTAGTCCTCCTTTCATGCTGAATCTTGAGGTCCTAGCTCATGTCCAAGGCACCAAAGCCAGCTAAAAAGTCAATAATCGATACCTAAAACTTGAATTGTTCTACTTCTTACTGGCTATTGCATCAACTTAGAAGCTTCATCTGTGTTCTACTATGGTGATTTTAGTGTCACGGCATACCGCAGCACGCGACATAGCTTTGCAGACGATAAGTACAACCGTTTCAGAGAGAAGTGCGGCCAATGTGACGATCTGGCTTTAAGTCGATTCGATAACAAATGACGAAAACGGACGGATTTCTCAGGTTTTTACTACATATGAACACTTTTCACATTCTCCCGTGCAACTGGGCTGCTAGTCCTCCTTTTATGCAGAATCTTAAAGTCCTAGCTCATGTCCAAGGCACCAAAGCCAGCTAAAAAGTCAATAATCGATACCTAAATCTTGAATTGGATTACTTCTTACTGACTATTACATCAACGTAGAAGCTTCATCTGTGTTCTACTATGGAGCTTTTACTGTTTCCGCCTACGGCAACACGCGACATAGCTTTGCAGACGATAAGTACAACCGTTTCAGAGAGAAGAGCGGCCAATGTCACGATCTGGCTTTAAGTCGATTCGATAACAAATGACGAAAACGGACGGATTTCTCAGGTTTTTACTACATATGAACACTTTTCACATTCTCCCGTTCAACTCGGCTGCTAGTCCTCCTTTCATGCAGAATCTTAAGGTCCTAGCTCATGTCCAAGGCACCAAAGCCAGCTAAAAAGTCAATAACCGATACCTAAAACTTGAATTGTACTACTTCTTACTGGCTATTCCATCAGCTTAGGAGCTTCATCTGTGTTCTACTATGGTACTTTTAGTGTCTCCGAATACCGCAGTACGCTACATAGCTTTGCAGATGATAAGTATAACCGGTTCAGAGAGCAGAGCGGCCAATGTGACGATCTGGCTTTAAGTCGATTCGATAACAAATGACGAAAACGGACGGATTTCTCAGGTTTTTACTACATATGAACACTTTTCACATTCTCCCGTGCAACTGGGCTGCTAGTCCACGTTTTTTGCAGAATCTTAAAGTCCTAGCTCATGTCCAAGGCAAAAGCCAGCTAAAAAGTCAATAATCGATTCCTAAAACTTGAATTGTACTACTTCTTACTGGCTATTACATCAACTTAGAAGCTTCATCTGTGTTCTACTACGGTGCTTTTAGTTTCTCCGCATATCGCAGCACGCGACATAGTTTTGCAGTCGATAAACAAAACCGTTTCAGAGAGAAGAGCGGCCAATGTGACGATGTAGCTTTAAGTCGATTCGATAACAAATGACGAAAACGGACGGATTTCTCAGGTTTTTACTACATATGACAACTTTTCACAGTCTCCCGTGCAACTCGGCTGCTAGTCCTTCTTTCATGCAGAATGTCAAGGTCCTAGCTCATGGCCAAGGCACAAAAGCCAGCTAAAAAGTCAATAATCGATACCTAAAACTTGAATTGTACTACTTCTTACTGGCTATTACATCAACTTAGAAGCTTCATCTGTGTTCTACCATGGTACTTTTAGTGTCTCAGCATACCGCAGCACGTGACATAGCTTTGCAGACGATAAGTACAACCGTTTCAGAGAGAAGAGCGGCCAATGTGACGATCGGGCTTTAAGTCGATTCGATAACAAATGACGAAAACGGACGGATTTCTCAGGTTTTTACTACATATGAACACTTTTTACATTCTCTCGTGCAACTCGGCTGCTAGTCCTCCTTTCATGCAGAATCTTAAGGTCCTAGCTCATGTCCAAGGTACCGAAGCCAGCTAAAAAGTCAATAATCGATACCTAAAACTTGAATTGTTCTACTTCTTACTGGCTATTGCATCATCTTAGAAGCTTCATCAGTGTTCTACTATGGTGATTTTAGTGTCTCCGCATACCGCAGCACGCGACATAGCTTTGCAGACGATAAGTACAACCGTTTCAGAGAGAAGAGGGGCCAATGTGACGATCTGGCTTTAAGTCGATTCGATAACAAATGACGAAAAAGGACGGATTTCTCAGGTTTTTACTACATATGAACACTTTTCACATTCTCCCGTGCAAGTGGGCTGCTAGTCCTCCTTTTATGCAGAATCTTAAAGTCCTGGCTCATGTCCAAGGCACGAAAGCCAGCTAAAAAGTCAATAATCGATACCTAAATCTTGAATTGGACTACTTATTACTGGCTATTACATCAACTTAGAAGCTTCATCTGTGTTCTACTATGGTGCTTTTAGTGTCTCAGCATACCGCAGCACGCGACATAGCTTTGCAGACGATAAGTACAACCGTTTCAGAGAGAAGAGCGGTCAATGTGACGATCTGGCTTGATGTCGATTCGATAACAAATGACGAAAACTGATTTTTCAGGTTTTTACTACATATGAACACTTTTCACATTCTCCCGTGCAACTCAGCTGCTAGTCTTCCTTTCATGCAGAATCTTAAGGTCCTAGCTCATGTCCAAGGCACCAAAGCCAGCTAAAAGGTCCATATTCAATACCTAAAACTTGAATTGTACTACTGCTTACTGGCTATTACATCAACTTAGAACCTTGATCTGTGTTCTACTATGGTGCTTTTAGTGTCTCAGCATACCGCAGCACGCGACATAGCTTTGCAGACGATAAGTACAACCGTTTCAGAGAGAAGAGCGGCCAATGTGACGATTTGGCTTTATGTCGATTCGATAACAAATGACGAAAACGGACGGATTTCTAAGGTTTTTACTACATATTAACACTTTTCACATTCTCCCGTGCAAATCGGCTGCTAGTCCTCCTTTCATGCAGAATCTTGAGGTCCTAGCTCATGTCCAAGGCACCAAAGCAAGCTAAAAAGTCAATAATCGATACCTAAAACTTGAATTGTTCTACTTCTTACTGGCTATTGCATCAACTTAGAAGCTTCATCTGTGTTCTACTATGGTGATTTTAGTGTCACGGCATACCGCAGCACGCGACATAGCTTTGCAGACGATAAGTACAACCGTTTCAGAGAGAAGAGCGGCCAATGTGACGATCTGGCTTTAAGTCGATTCGATAACAAATGACGAAAACGGACGGATGTCTCAGGTTTTTACTACATATGAACACTTTTTACATTCTCTCGTGCAACTCGGCTGCTAGTCCTCCTTTCATGCAGAATCTTAAGGTCCTAGCCCATGTCCAAGGTACCGAAGCCAGCTAAAAAGTCAATAATCGATACCTAAAACTTGAATTGTTCTACTTCTTACTGGCTATTGCATCATCTTAGAAGCTTCATCTGTGTTCTACTATGGTGATTTTAGTGTCTCCGCATACCGCAGCACGCGACATAGCTTTGCAGACGATAAGTACAACCGTTTCAGAGAGAAGAGGGGCCAATGTGACGATCTGGCTTTAAGTCGATTCGATAACAAATGACGAAAACGGATTTCTCAGGTTTTTACTACATATGAACACTTTTCACATTCTCCCGTGCAACTCGGCTGCTAGTCTTCTTTTCATGCAGAATCTTAAGGTCCCAGCTCATGTCCAAGTCACCAAAGCCAGCTAAAAGGTCCATATTCAATACCTAAAACTTGAATTGTACTACTTCTTACTGGCTATTACATCTACTTAGAACCTTGATCTGTGTTCTACTATGGTGCTTTTTGTGTCTCAGCATACCGCAGCACGCGACATAGCTTTGCAGACGATAAGTACAACCGTTTCAGAGAGAAGAGCGGCCAATGTGACGATTTGGCTTTATGTCGATTCGATAACAAATGACGAAAACGGACGGATTTCTAAGGTTTTTACTACATATGAACACTTTTCACATTCTCCCGTGCAACTGGGCTGCTAGTCCTCCTTTTATGCAGAATCTTAAAGTCCTAGCTCATGTCCAAGGCACCAAAGCCAGCTAAAAAGTCAATAATCGATACCTATATCTTGAATTGGATTACTTCTTACTGGCTATTACATCAACGTAGAAGCTTCATCTGTGTTCTACTATGGTGCTTTTACTGTTTCCGCCTACGGCAACACGCGACATAGCTTTGAAGACGATAAGTACAACCGTTTCAGAGAGAAGAGCGGCCAATGTGACGATCTGGCTTTAAGTCGATTCGATAACAAATGACGAAAACGGACGGATTTCTCAGGTTTTTACTACATATGAACACTTTTCACATTCTCCCGTGCAACTCGGCTGCTAGTCCTCCTTTCATGCTGAATCTTAAGGTCCTAGCTCATGTCCAAGGCACCAAAGCCAGCTAAAAAGTCAATAACCGATACCTAAAACTTGAATTGTACTCCTTCTTACTGGCTATTACATCATCTTAGGAGCTTCATCTGTGTTCTACTATGGTGCTTTTAGTGTCTCCGAATACCGCAGTACGCTACATAGCTTTGCAGACGATAAGTATAACCGTTTCAGAGAGCAGAGCGGCCAATGTGACGATCTGGCTTTAAGTCGATTCGTTAACAAATGACGAAAACGGACGGATTTCTCAGGTTTTTACTACATATGAACACTTTTCACATTCTCCCGTGCAACTGGGCTGCTAGTCCTCCTTTTATGCAGAATCTTAAAGTCCTAGCTCACGTCCAAGGCAAAAGCCAGCTAAAAAGTCAATAATCGATTCCTAAAACTTGAATTGTACTACTTCTTACTGGCTATTACATCAACTTAGAAGCTTCATCTGTGTTCTACTACGGTGCTTTTAGTTTCTCCGCATATCGCAGCACGCGACATAGTTTTGCAGTCGATAAGCACAACCGTTTCAGAGAGAAGAGCGGCCAATGTGACGATGTAGCTTTAAGTCGATTCG
Organism: Schistocerca gregaria; assembly: GCF_023897955.1. Classification (NCBI taxonomy): domain Eukaryota; kingdom Metazoa; phylum Arthropoda; class Insecta; order Orthoptera; family Acrididae; genus Schistocerca; species Schistocerca gregaria. The sequence goes on from NW_026061795.1 coordinate 9,868,402, forward strand.
ATAACAAATGACGAAAACGGACGGATTTCTCATTTTTTTACTACATATGAAAACTTTTCACAGTCTCCCGTGCAACTCGGCTGCTAGTCCTTCTTTCATGCAGAATTTCAAGGTCCTAGCTCATGTCCAAGGCACCAAAGCCAGCTTAAATGTCAATAATCGATACCTAAAACTTGAATTGTACTACTTCTTACTGGCTATTACATCAACTTAGAAGCTTCATCTGTGTTCTACTATGGTGCTTTTAGTGTCTCAGCATACCGCAGCAAGCGACATAGCTTTGCAGACGATAAGTACAACCGTTTCAGAGAGAAGAGCGGCCAATGTGACGATCTGGCTTTAAGTCGATTCGATAACAAATGACGAAAACGGACAGATTTCTCAGGTTTTTACTACATATGAACACGTTTTACATTCTCTCGTGCAACTCGGCTGCTAGTCCTCCTTTCATGCAGAATCTTAAGGTCCTAGCTCATGTCCAAGGTACCGAAGCCAGCTAAAAAGTCAATAATCGATACCTAAAACTTGAATTGTTCTACTTCTTACTGGCTATTGCATCATCTTAGAAGCTTCATCTGTGTTCTACTATGGTGATTTTAGTGTCTCCGCATACCGAATCACGCGACATAGCTTTGCAGACGATAAGTACAACCGTTTCAGAGAGAAGAGGGGCCAATGTGACGATCTGGCTTTAAGTCGATTCGATAACAAATGACGAAAACGGATTTCTCAGGTTTTTACTACATATGAACACTTTTCACATTCTCCCGTGCAAGTGGGCTGCTAGTCCTCCTTTTATGCAGAATCTTAAAGTCCTGGCTCATGTCCAAGGCACGAAAGCCAGCTAAAAAGTCAATAATCGATACCTAAATCTTGAATTGGACTACTTATTACTGGCTATTACATGAACTTAGAAGCTTCATCTGTGTTCTACTATGGTGCTTTTAGTGTCTCAGCATACCGCAGCACGCGACATAGCTTTGCAGACGATAAGTACAACCGTTTCAGAGAGAAGAGCGGCCAATGTGACGATCTGGCTTTAAGTCGATTCGATAACAAATGACGAAAACGGACGGATTTCTCAGGTTTTTACTACATATGAACACTTTTCACATTCTCCCGTGGAACTCGGCTGCTAGTCCACGTTTCAAGCAGAATCTTAAGGTCCTAGCTCATGTCCAAGGCACCAAAGCCAGCTAAAAGGTCCATATTCAATACCTAAAACTTGAATTGTACTACTTCTTACTGGCTATTACATCAACTTAGAAGCTTCATCTGTGTTCTACTATGGTGCTTTCAGTGTCTCAGCATGCCGCAGCACGCGACATAGCTTTTCAGACGATAAGTACAACCGTTTCAGAGAGAAGAGCTGCCAATGTGACGATCTGGCTTTAAGTCGATTGAATAACAAATGACGAAAACTGACGGATGTCTCAGGTTTTTACTACATGTGAACACTTTTCACATTCTCCTGTGCAACTGGGCTGCTAGTCCTCCTTTTATGCAGAATCTTAAAGTCCTAGCTCATGTCCAAGGCACCAAAGCCAGCACAAAAGTCAATAATCGATACCTAAAACTTGAATTGGACTACTTCTTACTGGCTATTACATTAACTTAGAAGCTTCATCTGTGTTCTACTACGATGTTTTTAGTTTCTCCGCATACCGCAACACGCGACATAGTTTTGCAGACGATAAGCACAACCGTTTCAGAGAGAATAGCGGCCAATGTGACGATCTGGCTTTAAGTCGATTCGATAACAAATGACGAAAAAGGACGGATTTCTCAGGTTTTTACTACATATGAACACTTTTCACATTCTCCCGTGCAACTCGGCTGCTAGTCCTCCTTTCAGTCAGAATCTCAAGGTCCTAGCTCATGTCCAAGGCACCAAAGCCACCTAAAAGTTCCATATTCACTACCTAAAACTTGAATTGTGCTACTTCTTACTGGCTATTACATCAACTTAGAAGCTTGATCTGTGTTCTACTATGGTGCTTTTAGTGTCTTAGCATACCGCAGCACGCGACATAGGTTTGCAGACGATAAGTACAACCGTTTCAGAGAGAAGAGCGGCCAATGTGACGATCTGGTTTTAAGTCGATTCGATAACAAATGACGAAAACGGACGGATTTCTCAGGTTTTTACTACATATGAACACTTTTCACATTCTCCCGTGCAACTCGGCTGCTAGTCCTCCTTTTATGCAGAATCTTAAAGCCCTAGCTCATGTCCAAGGCACGAAAGCCAGCTAAAAAGTCAATAATCGATACCTAAATCTTGAATTGGACTACTTATTACTGGCTATTACATCAACTTAGAAGCTTCATCTGTGTTCTACTATGGTGCTTTTCCTGTTTACGCCTACGGCAACACGCGACATAGCTTTGCAGACGATAAGCACAACCGTTTCAGAGAGAAGAGCGGCCAATTTGACGATCTGGCTTTAAGTCGATTCGATAACGAATGACGAAAAAGGACGGATTTCTCAGGTTATTACTACATATGAACACTTTTCACATTCTCCCGTGCAACTCGGCTGCTAGTCCTCCTTTCATGCAGAATCTTAAGGTCCTAGCTCATGTCCAAGGCACCAAAGCCAGCTAAAAGTTCCATATTCAATACCTATAACTTGAATTGTACTACTTCTTACTTTCTATTACATCAACTTAGAAGCTTGATCTGTGTTCTACTATGGTGCTTTTAGTGTCTCAGCATGCCGCAGCACGCGACATAGCTTTTCAGACGATAACTACAACCGTTTCAGAGAGAAGAGCGGCCAATGTGACGATCTGGCTTTAAGTCGATTCGATAACAAATGACGAAAACGGACGGATTACTCATTTTTTACTACATATGAACACTTTTCACATTCTCCCGTGCAACTCGGCTGCTAGTCCTCTTTTCATGCAGAATCTTAAGGTCCTAGCTCATGTCCAAGCACCAAAGCCAGCTTAAAAGTCAATAATCGATTCCTAAAACTTGAATTGTACTACTTCTTACTGGCTATTTCATCAACTTAGATGCTTCATCTGTGTTCTACTATGGTGATTTTAGTGTCTCCACATACCGCTGCACGCGACATATCTTTGCAGACGATATGTACAACCGTTTCAGAGAGAAGAGCGGCCAATGTGACGACCTGGCTTTAAGTCGATTCGATAACAAATGACGAAAACGGACGGATTTCTCAGGTTTTTACTACATATGAACACTTTTCACATTCTCACGTGCAACTCGGCTGCTAGTCCTCCTTTCATGCAGAATCTTAAGGTCCTAGCTCATGTCCAAGGTACTGAAGCCAGCTAAAAAGTCAATTATCGATACCTAAAACTTGAATTGTTCTACTTCTTACTGGCTATTGCATCAATTTAGAAGCTTCATCTGTGTTCTACTATGGTGATTTTAGTGTCTCCGCATACCGCAGCACGCGACATAGCTTTGCAGACGATAAGTACAACCGTTTCAGAGAGAAGAGCGGCCAATGTGACGATCTGGCTTTAAGTCGATTCGATAACAAATGACGAAAACGGACGAATTTCTCAGGTGTTACTACATATGAACACTTTTCACATTCTCCCGTGCAACTCGGCTGCTAGTCCTCCTTTCATGCAGAATGTCAAGGTCCTAGCTCATGGCCAAGGCACCAAAGCCAGTTAAAAAGTCAATAATCGATACCTAAATCTTGAATTGGACTACTTCTTACTGGATATTACATCAACTTAGAAGCTTCATCTGTGTTCTACTATGGTGCTTTTCCTGTTTCCGCCTACGGCAACACGCGACATAGCTTTGCAGACGATAAGCACAACCGTTTCAGAGAGAAGAGCGGCCAATGTGACGATCGGGCTTTAAGTCGATTCGATAACAAATGACGAAAACGGACGGATTTCTCAGGTTTTTACTACATATGAACCATCTTCACATTCTCCCGTGCAACTCTGCTGCTAGTCCTCCTTTTATGCAGAATCTTAAAGTCCTAGCTCATGTCCAAGGCACCAAAGCCATCTATAAAGTCAATAATTGATACCTAAATCTTGAATTGGACTACTTCTTACTGGCTATTACATCAACTTAGAAGCTTCATCTGTGTTCTACTATGGTTCTTTTCCTGTTTCCGCCTACGGCAACACGCGACATAGCTTTGCAGACGATAAGCACAACCGTTTCAGAGAGAAGAGCGGCCAATGTGACGATCTGGCTTTAAGTCGATACGATAACAAATGACGAGAACGGACGGATATCTCAGGTTTTTACTACATATGAACACTTTTCACATTCTCTCGTGCAACTCGGCTGCTAGTCCTCCATTCATGCAGAATCTTAATGTCCTAGCTCATGTCCAATGCACCAAAGCCAGCTAAAAAGTCAATAATCAATACCTAAAACTTGAATTGTACTACATCTTACTTTATATTACATCAACTTAGAAGCTACATCTGTGTTCTACTGTGGTAATTTTAGTGTCACCGCATACCGCAGCACGTGACATAGCTTTGCAGACGATAAGTACAACCGTTTCAGAGAGAAGACCGGCTAATGTGACGATCTGGCTTTATGTCGATTTGATAACAAATGAGGAAAACGGACGGATTTCTCAGGTTTTTACTACATATGAACACTTTTCACATTCTCCCATGCAACTCGGCTGCTAGTCCTCCTTTCATGCAGAATCTTAAGGTCCTAGCTCATGTCCAAGGCACCAAAGCCAGCTAAAAAGACAATAACAGATACCTAAAACTTGAATTGTACTTCTTCTTACTGGCTATTACATCATCTTAGAAGCTTCATCTGTGTTCTACTATGGTGCTTTTAGTGTCTCCGAATACCGCAGTACGCGACATAGCTTTGCAGACGATAAGTACAACCGTTTCAGAGAGAAGAGCGGCCAATGTGACGATCTGGCTTTAAGTCGATTCGATAACAAATGACGAAAACGGACGGATTTCACAGGTTTTTACTACATATGAACACTTTTCACATTCTCCCGTTCAACTGGGCTGCTAGTCCTCCTTTTATGCAGAATCTTTAAGTCCTAGCTCATGTCCAAGGCACGAAAGCCAGCTAAAAAGGCAATAATCGATACCTAAATCATGAATTGGACTACTTCTTACTGGCTATTACATCAACTTAGAAGCTTCGTCTGTGTTCTACTATGGTGCTTTTCCTGTTTCCGCCTACGGCAACACGCGACATAGCTTTGCAGACGATAAGCACAACCGTTTCAGAGAGAAGAGCGGCCAATGTGACGATCTGGCTTTAAGTCGATTCGATAACAAATGACGAAAAAGGACGGATTTCTCAGGTTTTTACTACATATGAACACTTTTCACATTCTCCCGCGCAACTCGGCTGCTAGTCCTCCTTTCATGCAGAATCATAAAGTCCTAGCTCATGTCCAAGGCACCAAAGCCAGCTAAAAAGTCAATAATCGATTCCTAAAACTTGAATTGTACTTCTTCTTACTGGCTATTACATCAACTTAGATGCCTCACCTGTGTTCTACTATGGTGATTTTAGTGTCTCCACATACCGCTGCACGCGACATAGCTTTGCAGACGATATGTACAACCGTTTCAGAGAGAAGAGCGGCCAATGTGACGATCTGGCTTTAAATCGATTCGTTAACAAATGACGAAAACGGACGGATTTCTCAGGTTTTTACTACATATGAACACTTTTCACATTCTCCCGTGGAACTCGGCTGCTAGTCCACGTTTCATGCAGAATCTTAAGGTCCTAGCTCATGTCCAAGGCACCAAAGCCAGCTAAAAGGTCCATATTCAATACCTAAAACTTGAATTGTACTACTTCTTACTGGCTATTACATCAACTTAGAAGCTTGATCTGTGTTCTACTATGGTGCTTTTAGTGTCTCAGCATGCCGCAGCACGCGACATAGCTTTTCAGACGATAAGTACAACCGTTTCAGAGAGAAGAGCGGCCAATGTGACGATCTGTCTTTAAGTCGATTCGACAACAACTGACGAAAACGGACGGATTACTCATTTTTTTACTACATATGAACACTTTTCACATTCTCCCGCGCAACTCGGCTGCTAGTCCTCCTTTCATGCAGAATCTTAAAGTCCTAGCTCATGTCCAAGGCACCAAAGCCAGCTAAAAAGTCAATAATCGATTCCTAAAACTTGAATTGTACTTCTTCTTACTGGCTATTACATCAACTTAGATGCCTCATCTGTGTACTACTATGGTGATTTTAGTGTCTCCACATACCGCTGCACGCGACATAGCTTTGCAGACGATATGTACAACCGTTTCAGAGAGAAGAGCGGCCAATGTGACGATCTGGCTTTATGTCGATTCGATAACAAATGACGAAAACGCACTGATTTCTCAGGTTTTTACTACATATGAACACTTTTCACATTCTGACGTGCAACTCAGCTGCTAGTCCTCCTTTCATGCAGAATCTTAAGGTCCTAGCTCATGTGCAAGGTACCGAAGCCAGCTAAAAAGTCAATAATCGATACCTAAAACTTGAATTCTTCTACTTCTTACTGGCTATTGCATCACCTTAGAAGCTTCATCTGTGTTCTACTATGGTGATTTTAGTGTCTCCGCATAGCGCAGCACGCGACATAGCTTTGCAGACGATAAGTACAACCGTTTCAGAGAGAAGAGCGGCCAATGTGACGATCTGACTTTAAGTCGATTCGATAACAAATGAAGAAAACGGACGGATTTCTCAGGTTTTTAATACATATGAACACTTTTCACATTCTCCCGTGCAACTCGGCTGCTAGTCCTCCTTTCATGCAGAATCTTAAGGTCCTAGCACATGTCCAAGGCACCAAAGCCAGCTAAAAAGTCAATAACCGATACCTAAAACTTGAATTGTACTACTTCTTACTGGCTATTACATCATCTTAGGAGCTTCATCTGTGTTCTACTATGGTGCTTTTAGTGTCTCCGAATACCGCAGTACGCGACATAGCTTTGAAGACGATAAGTACAACCGTTTCAGAGAGAAGAGCGGCCAATGTGACGATCTGGCTTTAAATCGATTCGTTAACAAATGACGAAAACGGACGGATTTCTCAGGTTTTTACTACATATGAACACTTTTCACATTCTCCCGTGCAACTCGGCTGCTAGTCCTCCTTTTATGCAGAATCTTTAGGTCCAAGCTCATGTCCAAGGCACCAAAGCCAGCTAAAAAGTCAATAATCAATACCTAAAACTTGAATTGTACTACTTCTTACTGGCTATTACATCAACTTAGAAGCTTCATCTGTGTTCTACTACGGTGCTTTTAGTTTCTCCGCATACCGCAGCACGCGACATAGTTTTGCAGTCGATAAGTACAACCGTTTCAGAGAGAAGAGCGGCCAATGTGACGATGTGGCTTTAAGTCGATTCGATAACAAATGACGAAAACAGACGGATTTCTCAGGTTTTTACTACATATGAACACTTGTCACATTCTCCCGTGCAACTCGGCTGCTAGTCCTCCTTCATGCAAAATCTTAAGTTCCTGGCTCGTGTCCAAGGCACCAAAGAAGGGTAAATAGTCAATAACCGATACCTAAAACTTGAATTGTACTACTTCTTACTGGCTATTACATCAACTTAGAAGCATCATCTGTGATCTACTATGGTGCTTTTAGTGTCTCCGCATACCGCAGCACGCGACATAGCTTTGCAGACGATAAGTACAACCGTTTCAGAGAGAAGAGCTGCCAATGTGACGATCTGGCTTTAAGTCGATTGAATAACAAATGACGAAAACTGACGGATGTCTCAGGTTTTTACTACATGTGAACACTTTTCACATTCTCCTGTGCAACTGGGCTGCTAGTCCTCCTTTTATGCAGAATCTTAAAGTCCTAGCTCATGTCCAAGGCACCAAAGCCAGCACAAAAGTCAATAATCGATACCTAAAACTTGAATTGGACTACTTCTTACTGGCTATTACATCAACTTAGAAGCTTCATCTGTGTTCTACTACGATGCTTTTAGTTTCTCCGCATACCGCAACACGCGACATAGTTTTGCAGACGATAAGCACAACCGTTTCAGAGAGAATAGCGGCCAATGTGACGATCTGGCTTTAAGTCGATTCGATAACAAATGACGAAAAAGGACGGATTTCTCAGGTTTTTACTACATATGAACACTTTTCACATTCTCCCGTGCAACTCGGCTGCTAGTCCTCCTTTCAGTCAGAATCTCAAGGTCCTAGCTCATGTCCAAGGCACCAAAGCCACCTAAAAGTTCCATATTCACTACCTAAAACTTGAATTGTGCTACTTCTTACTGGCTATTACATCAACTTAGAAGCTTGATCTGTGTTCTACTATGGTGCTTTTAGTGTCTTAGCATACCGCAGCACGCGACATAGGTTTGCAGACGATAAGTACAACCGTTTCAGAGAGAAGAGCGGCCAATGTGACGATCTGGTTTTAAGTCGATTCGATAACAAATGACGAAAACGGTCGGATTTCTCAGGTTTTTACTACATATGAACACTTTTCACATTCTCCCGTGCAACTCGGCTGCTAGTCCTCCTTTTATGCAGAATCTTAAAGCCCTTGCTCATGTCCAAGGCACGAAAGCCAGCTAAAAAGTCAATAATCGATACCTAAATCTTGAATTGGACTACTTATTACTGGCTATTACATCAACTTAGAAGCTTCATCTGTGTTCTACTATAGTGCTTTTCCTGTTTACGCCTACGGCAACACGCGACATAGCTTTGCAGACGATAAGCACAACCGTTTCAGAGAGAAGAGCGGCCAATTTGACGATCTGGCTTTAAGTCGATTCGATAACGAATGACGAAAAAGGACGGATTTCTCAGGTTATTACTACATATGAACACTTTTCACATTCTCCCGTGCAACTCGGCTGCTAGTCCTCCTTTCATGCAGAATCTTAAGGTCCTAGCTCATGTCCAAGGCACCAAAGCCAGCTAAAAGTTCCATATTCAATACCTATAACTTGAATTGTACTACTTCTTACTTTCTATTACATCAACTTAGAAGCTTGATCTGTGTTCTACTATGGTGCTTTTAGTGTCTCCACATGCCGCAGCACGCGACATAGCTTTTCAGACGATAAGTACAACCGTTTCAGAGAGAAGAGCGGCCAATGTGACGATCTGGCTTTAAGTCGATTCGATAACAAATGACGAAAACGGACGGATTACTCATTTTTTTACTACATATGAACACTTTTCACATTCTCCCGTGCAACTCGGCTGCTAGTCCTCCTTTCATGCAGAATCTTAAGGTCCTAGCTCATGTCCAAGCACCAAAGCCAGCTTAAAAGTCAATAATCGATTCCTAAAACTTGAATTGTACTACTTCTTACTGGCTATTACATCAACTTAGATGCTTCATCTGTGTTCTACTATGGTGATTTTAGTGTCTCCACATACCGCTGCACGCGACATATCTTTGCAGACGATATGTACAACCGTTTCAGAGAGAAGAGCGGCCAATGTGACGATCTGGCTTTAAGTCGATTCGATAACAAATGACGAAAACGGACGGATTTCTCAGGTTTTTACTACATATGAACACTTTTCACATTCTCACGTGCAACTCGGCTGCTAGTCCTCCTTTCATGCAGAATCTTAAGGTCCTAGCTCATGTCCAAGGTACCGAAGCCAGCTAAAAAGTCAATTATCGATACCTAAAACTTGAATTGTTCTACTTCTTACTGGCTATTGCATCAATTTAGAAGCTTCATCTGTGTTCTACTATGGTGATTTTAGTGTCTCCGCATACCGCAGCACGCGACATAGCTTTGCAGACGATAAGTACAACCGTTTCAGAGAGAAGAGCGGACAATGTGACGATCTGGCTTTAAGTCGATTCGATAACAAATGACGAAAACGGACGAATTTCTCAGGTGTTACTACATATGAACACTTTTCACATTCTCCCGTGCAACTCGGCTGCTAGTCCTCCTTTCATGCAGAATGTCAAGGTCCTCGCTCATGGCCAAGGCACCAAAGCCAGTTAAAAAGTCAATAATCGATACCTAAATCTTGAATTGGACTACTTCTTACTGGCTATTACATCAACTTAGAAGCTTCATCTGTGTTCTACTGTGGTGCTTTTCCTGTTTCCGCCTACGGCAACACGCGACATAGCTTTGCAGACGATAAGCACAACCGTTTCAGAGAGAAGAGCGGCCAATGTGACGATCGGGCTTTAAGTCGATTCGATAACAAATGACGAAAACGGACGGATTTCTCAGGTTTTTACTACATATGAACACTTTTCACATTCTCCCGTGCAACTCTGCTGCTAGTCCTCCTTTTATGCAGAATCTTAAAGTCCTAGCTCATGTCCAAGGCACCAAAGCCAGCTATAAAGTCAATAATTGATACCTAAATCTTGAATTGGACTACTTCTTACTGGCTATTACATCAACTTAGAAGCTTCATCTGTGTTCTACTATGGTGCTTTTCCTGTTTCCGCCTACGGCAACACGCGACATAGCTTTGCAGACGATAAGCACAACCGTTTCAGAGAGAAGAGCGGCCAATGTGACGATCTGGCTTTAAGTCGATTCGATAACAAATGACGAGAACGGACGGATATCTCAGGTTTTTACTACATATGAACACTTTTCACATTCTCTCGTGCAACTCGGCTGCTAGTCCTCCATTCATGCAGAATCTTAATGTCCTAGCTCATGTCCAAGGCACCAAAGCCAGCTAAAAAGTCAATAATCAATACCTAAAACTTGAATTGTACTACATCTTACTTTATATTACATCAACTTAGAAGCTACACCTGTGTTCTACTGTGGTGATTTTAGTGTCACCGCATACCGCAGCACGTGACATAGCTTTGCAGACGATAAGTACAACCGTTTCAGAGAGAAGACCGGCTAATGTGACGATCTGGCTTTATGTCGATTCGATAACAAATGACGAAAACGGACGGATTTCTCAGGTTTTTACTACATATGAACACTTTTCACATTCTCCCATGCAACTCGGCTGCTAGTCCTCCTTTCATGCAGAATCTTAAGCTCCTAGCTCATGTCCAAGGCACCAAAGCCAGCTAAAAAGACAATAACAGATACCTAAAACTTGAATTGTACTTCTTCTTACTGGCTGTTACATCATCTTAGAAGCTTCATCTGTGTTCTACTATGGTGCTTTTAGTGTCTCCGAATACCGCAGTACGCGACATAGCTTTGCAGACGATAAGTACAACCGTTTCAGAGAGAAGAGCGGCCAATGTGACGATCTGGCTTTAAGTCGATTCGATAACAAATGACGAAAACGGACGGATTTCACAGGTTTTTACTACATATGAACACTTTTCACATTCTCCCGTTCAACTGGGCTGCTAGTCCTCCTTTTATGCAGAATCTTTAAGTCCTAGCTCATGTCCAAGGCACGAAAGCCAGCTAAAAAGGCAATAATCGATACCTAAATCTTGAATTGGACTACTTCTTACTGGCTATTACATCAACTTAGAAGCTTCGTCTGTGTTCTACTATGGTGCTTTTCCTGTTTCCGCCTACGGCAACACGCGACATAGCTTTGCAGACGATAAGCACAACCGTTTCAGAGAGAAGAGCGGCCAATGTGACGATCTGGCTTTAAGTCGATTCGATAACAAATGACGAAAAAGGACGGATTTCTCAGGTTTTTACTACATATGAACACTTTTCACATTCTCCCGCGCAACTCGGCTGCTAGTCCTCCTTTCATGCAGAATCTTAAAGTCCTAGCTCATGTCCAAGGCACCAAAGCCAGCTAAAAAGTCAATAATCGATACCTAAAACTTGAATTGTTCTACTTCTTACTGGCTATTGCATCAATTTAGAAGCTTCATCTGTGTTCTACTATGGTGATTTTAGTGTCTCCGCATACCGCAGCACGCGACATAGCTTTGCAGACGATAAGTACAACCGTTTCAGAGAGAAGAGCGGACAATGTGACGATCTGGCTTTAAGTCGATTCGATAACAAATGACGAAAACGGACGAATTTCTCAGGTGTTACTACATATGAACACTTTTTACATTCTCCCGTGCAACTCGGCTGCTAGTCCTCCTTTCATGCAGAATGTCAAGGTCCTCGCTCATGGCCAAGGCACCAAAGCCAGTTAAAAAGTCAATAATCGATACCTAAATCTTGAATTGGACTACTTCTTACTGGCTATTACATCAACTTAGAAGCTTCATCTGTGTTCTACTGTGGTGCTTTTCCTGTTTCCGCCTACGGCAACACGCGACATAGCTTTGCAGACGATAAGCACAACCGTTTCAGAGAGAAGAGCGGCCAATGTGACGATCTGGCTTTAAGTCGATTCGATAACAAATGACGAGAACGGACGGATATCTCAGGTTTTTACTACATATGAACACTTTTCACATTCTCTCGTGCAACTCGGCTGCTAGTCCTCCATTCATGCAGAATCTTAATGTCCTAGCTCATGTCCAAGGCACCAAAGCCAGCTAAAAAGTCAATAATCAATACCTAAAACTTGAATTGTACTACATCTTACTTTATATTACATCAACTTAGAAGCTACACCTGTGTTCTACTGTGGTGATTTTAGTGTCACCGCATACCGCAGCACGTGACATAGCTTTGCAGACGATAAGTACAACCGTTTCAGAGAGAAGACCGGCTAATGTGACGATCTGGCTTTATGTCGATTCGATAACAAATGACGAAAACGGACGGATTTCTCAGGTTTTTACTACATATGAACACTTTTCACATTCTCCCATGCAACTCGGCTGCTAGTCCTCCTTTCATGCAGAATCTTAAGCTCCTAGCTCATGTCCAAGGCACCAAAGCCAGCTAAAAAGGCAATAACAGATACCTAAAACTTGAATTGTACTTCTTCTTACTGGCTGTTACATCATCTTAGAAGCTTCATCTGTGTTCTACTATGGTGCTTTTAGTGTCTCCGAATACCGCAGTACGCGACATAGCTTTGCAGACGATAAGTACAACCGTTTCAGAGAGAAGAGCGGCCAATGTGACGATCTGGCTTTAAGTCGATTCGATAACAAATGACGAAAACGGACGGATTTCACAGGTTTTTACTACATATGAACACTTTTCACATTCTCCCGTTCAACTGGGCTGCTAGTCCTCCTTTTATGCAGAATCTTTAAGTCCTAGCTCATGTCCAAGGCACGAAAGCCAGCTAAAAGTTCCATATTCAATACCTAAAACTTGAATTGTACTACTTCTTACTGGCTATTACATCAACTTAGAAGCTTGATCTGTGTTCTACTATGGTGCTTTTAGTGTCTCAGCATGCCGCAGCACGCGACATAGCTTTGCAGACGATAAGTACAACCGTTTCAGAGAGAAGAGCGGCCAATGTGACGATCTGGCTTTAAGTCGGTTCGATAACAAATGACGAAAACGGACGGATTTCTCAGGTTTTTACTACATATGAACACTTTTCACATTCTCACGTGCAACTCGGCTGCTAGTCCTCCTTTCATGCAGAATCTTAAGGTCCTAGCTCATGTCCAAGGTACCGAAGCCAGCTAAAAAGTCAATAATCGATACCAAAAACTTGAATTGTTCTACTTCTTACTGGCTATTGCATCAACTTAGAAGCTTCATCTGTGTTTTACTATGGTGATTTTAGTGTCTCCGCATACCGCAGCACGCGACATAGCTTTGCAGACGATAAGTACAACCGTTTCAGAGAGAAGAGCGGCCAATGTGACGATCTGGCTTTAAGTCGATTCGATAACAAATGACGAAAACGGACGGATTTCTCAGGTTTTTACTACATATGAACACTTTCCACATTCTCCCGTGCAACTCGGCTGCTAGTCCTCCTTTCATGCAGAATGTCAAGGTCCTAGCTCGTGGCCAAGGCACCAAAGCCAGTTAAAAAGTCAATAATCGATACCTAATACTTGAATTGTACTACTTCTTACTGGCTATTACATCAACTTAGAAGCTTCGTCTGTGTTCTACTATGGTGCTTTTCCTGTTTCCGCCTACGGCAACACGTGACATATCTTTGCAGACGATAAGTACAACCGTTTCAGAGAGAAGAGCGGCCAATGTGACGATCTGGCTTTACGTCGATTCGATAACAAATGACGAAAACGGACGGATTTCTCAGGTTTTTACTACATATGAACACTTTTCACATTCTCCCGTGCAACTCGGCTGTTAATCCTCCTTTCATGCAGAATCTTAAGGTCCTAGCACATGTCCGAGGCACCAAAGCCAGCTAAAATGTCAATAACCGATACCTAAAACTTGAATTGTACTACATCTTACTGGCTATTACATCATCTTAGGAGCTTCATCTGTGTTCTACTATGGTGATTTTAGTGTCTCCGAATACCGCAGTACGCGACATAGCTTTGCAGACGATAAGTACAACCGTTTCAGAGAGAAGAGCGGCCAATGTGACGATCTGGCTTTAAGTCGATTCGATAACAAATGACGAAAACGGACGGATTTCTCAGGTTTTTACTACATATGAACACTTTTCACATTCTCCCGCGCAACTCGGCTGCTAGTCCTCCTTTTATGCAGAATCTTAAAGTCCTAGCTCATGTCCAAGGCACCAAAGCCAGCTAAAAAGTCAATAATCGATACCTAAAACTTGGACTACTTCTTACTGGGTATTACTTCAACTTAGAAGCTTCATCTGTGTTCTATTATGGTGCTTTTCCTGTTTCCGCCTACGGCAACACGCGACATAGCTTTGCAGATGATAAGTACAACCGTTTCAGAGAGAAGAGCGGCCAATGTGACGATCTGGATTTAAGTCGATTTGATAACAAATGACGAAAACGGACGGATTTCTCAGGTTTTTACTACATATGAACACTTTTCAAATTCTCCCGTTCAACTCGGCTGCTAGTCCTCCTTTCATGCAGAATCTTAAGGTCCTAGCTCATGTCCAAGGTACCGAAGCCAGCTAAAAAGGCAATAATCGATACCTAAAACTTGAATTGTTCTACTTCTTACTGGCTATTGCGTCAACTTAGAAGCTTCATCTGTGTTCTACTATGGTGCTTTTAGTGTCTCCGCATACCGCAGCACGCGACATAGCTTTGCAGACGATAAGTACAACCGTTTCAGAGAGAAGAGCGGCCAATGTGACGATCTGGCTTTAAGTCGATTCGATAACAAATGACGAAAACGGACGGATTTCTCAGGTTTTTACTACATATGAACTCTTTTCACATTCTCCCGTGCAACTCGGCTGCTAGTCCTCCTTTCATGCAGAATGTCAAGGTCCTAGCTCATGGCCAAGGCACCAAAGCCTGTTAAAAAGTCAATAATCGATACCAAAAACTTGAATTGTTCTACTTCTTACTGGCTATTGCATCAACTTAGAAGCTTCATCTGTGTTTTACTATGGTGATTTTAGTGTCTCCGCATACCGCAGCACGCGACATAGCTTTGCAGACGATAAGTACAACCGTTTCAGAGAGAAAAGCGGCCAATGTGACGATCTGGCTTTAAGTCGATTCGATAACAAATGACGAAAACGGACGGATTTCTCAGGTTTTTACTACATATGAACACTTTCCACATTCTCCCGTGCAACTCGGCTGCTAGTCCTCCTTTCATGCAGAATGTCAAGGTCCTAGCTCGTGGCCAAGGCACCAAAGCCAGTTAAAATGTCAATAATCGATACCTAATACTTGAATTGTACTACTTCTTACTGGCTATTACATCAACTTAGAAGCTTCGTCTGTGTTCTACTATGGTGCTTTTCCTGTTTCCGCCTACGGCAACACGTGACATATCTTTGCAGACGATAAGTACAACCGTTTCAGAGAGAAGAGCGGCCAATGTGACGAGCTGGCTTTACGTCGATTCGATAACAAATGACGAAAACGGACGGATTTCTCAGGTTTTTACTACATATGAACACTTTTCACATTCTCCCGTGCAACTCGGCTGTTAATCCTCCTTTCATGCAGAATCTTAAGGTCCTAGCACATGTCCGAGGCACCAAAGCCAGCTAAAATGTCAATAACCGATACCTAAAACTTGAATTGTACTACATCTTACTGGCTATTACATCATCTTAGGAGCTTCATCTGTGTTCTACTATGGTGATTTTAGTGTCTCCGAATACCGCAGTACGCGACATAGCGTTGCAGACGATAAGTACAACCGTTTCAGAGAGAAGAGCGGCCAATGTGACGATCTGGCTTTAAGTCGATTCGATAACAAATGACGAAAACGGACGGATTTCTCAGGTTTTTACTACATATGAACACTTTTCACATTCTCCCGTGCAACTCGGCTGCTAGTCCTCCTTTTATGCAGAATCTTAAAGTCCTAGCTCATGTCCAAGGCACCAAAGCCAGCTACAAAGTCAATAATCGATACCTAAAACTTGGACTACTTCTTACTTTGTATTACTTCAACTTAGAAGCTTCATCTGTGTTCTATTATGGTGCTTTTCCTGTTTCCGCCTACGGAAACACGCGACATAGCTTTGCAGATGATAAGTACAACCGTTTCAGAGAGAAGAGCGGCCAATGTGACGATCTGGATTTAAGTCGATTTTGATAACAAATGACGAAAACGGACGGATTTCTCAGGTTTTTACTACATATGAACACTTTTCAAATTCTCCCGTTCAACTCGGCTGCTAGTCCTCCTTTCATGCAGAATCTTAAGGTCCTAGCTCATGTCCAAGGTACCGAAGCCAGCTAAAAAGGTAATAATCGATACCTAAAACTTGAATTGTTCTACTTCTTACTGGCTATTGCATCAACTTAGAAGCTTCATCTGTGTTCTACTATGGTGCTTTTAGTGTCTCCGCATACCGCAGCACGCGACATAGCTTTGCAGACGATAAGTACAACCGTTTCAGAGAGAAGAGCGGCCAATGTGACGATCTGGCTTTAAGTCGATTCGATAACAAATGACGAAAACGGACGGATTTCTCAGGTTTTTACTACATATGAACTCTTTTCACATTCTCCCGTGCAACTCGGCTGCTAGTCCTCCTTTCATGCAGAATGTCAAGGTCCTAGCTCATGGCCAAGGCACCAAAGCCTGTTAAAAAGTCAATAATCTATACCTAAAACTTGAATTGTACTACTTCTTACTGGCTATTACATCAACTTAGAAGCTTCGTGTGTGTTCTACTATGGTGCTTTTAGTGTCTCAGCATACCGCAGTACGCGACATAGCTTTGCAGACGATAAGTACAACCGTTTCAGAGAGAAGAGCGGCCAATGTGACGATCTGGCTTTAAGTCGATTCGATAACAAATGACGAAAACGGACGGATTTCTCAGGTTTTTGCTACATATGAACACTTTTCACATTCTCCCGTGCAACTCGGCTGCTAGTCCTCCTATTATGCAGATTCTTAAAGTCCTAGCTCATGTCCAAGGCACCAAAGCCAGCTAAAAAGTCAATAGTCGATACCTAAAACTTGAATTGGACTACTTCTTACTGGGTATTACATCAACTTAGAAGCTTCATCTGTGTTCTATTATGGTGCTTTTCCTGTTTCCGCCTACGGCAACACGCGACATAGCTTTGCAGACGATAAGTACAACGGTTTCAGAGAGAAGAGCGGCCAATGTGACGATCTGGCTTTAAGTCGATTCGCTAACAAATTACGAAAAAGGACGGATTTCTATGTTTATTACTACATATGAACACTTTTCACATTCTCCCGTGCAACTCGGCTGCTAGTCCTCCTTTCATGCAGAATCTTAAGGTCCTAGGTCATGTCCAAGGCACCAAAGCCAGCTAAAAGTTCCATATTCAATACCTAAAACTTGAATTGTACTACTTCTTACTGGCTCTTACATCAACTTAGAAGCTTGATCTGTGTTCTACTATGGTGCTTTTAGTGTCTCAGCATGCCGCAGCACGTGACATAGCTTTTCAGACGATAAGTACAACCGTTTCAGAGAGAAGAGCGGGCAATGTGACGATCTGTCTTTAAGTCGATTCGATAACAAATGACGAAAACGGACGGATTACTCAGGTTTTTACTACATATGAATACATTTCACATTCTCCCGCGCAACTCGGCTGCTAGTCCTCCTTTCATGCAGAATCTTAAAGTCCTAGCTCATGTCCAAGGCACCAAAGCCAGCTAAAAAGTCAATAATCGATTCCTAAAACTTGAATTGTACTACTTCTTACTGGCTATTACATCAACTTAGATGCTTCATCTGTGTTCTACTATTGTGATTTTAGTGTCTCCACATACCGCAGCACGTGACATAGCTTTGCAGACGATATTTACAAACGTTTCAGAGAGAAGAGCGGCCAATGTGACCATCTGGCTTTAAGTAGATTCGATAACAAATGACGAAAACGGACCGATTTCTCAGGTTTTTACTACATATGAACACTTTTCACATTCTGACGTGCAACTCGGCTGCTAGTCGTCCTTTCATGCAGAATCTTAAGGTCCTAGCTCATGTCCAAGGTACCGAAGCCAGCTAAAAAGACAATAATCGATACCTAAAACTTGAATTGTTCTACTTCTTACTGGCTATTGCATCAACTTAGAAGCTTCATCTGTGTTCTACTATGGTGATTTTAGTATCTCCACATACCGCAGCACGCGACATAGCTTTGCAGACGATAAGTACAACCGTTTCAGAGAGAAGAGCGGCCAATGTGACGATTTGGCTTTAAGTCGATTCGATAACAAATGACGAAAACGGACGGATTTCTCAGGTTTTTACTACATATGAACACTTTTCACATTCTCCCGTGCAACTCGGCTGCTAGTCCTCCTTTCATGCAGAATGTCAAGGTCCTAGCTCATGGCCAAGGCACCAAAGCCAGTTAAAAAATCAATAATCGATACCTAAAACTTGAATTGTACTACTTCTTACTGGCTATTACATCAACTTAGAAGCTTCGTCTGTGTTCTACTCTGGTGCTTTTCCTGTTTCCGCCTACGGCAACACGTGACATAGCTTTGCAGACGATAAGTACAACCGTTTCAGAGAGAAGAGCGGCCAATGTGACGATCTGGCTTTAAGTCGATTCGATAACAAATGACGAAAACAGACGGATTTCTCAGGTTTTTACTACATATGAACACTTTTCACATTCTCCCGTGCAACTCGGCTGCTAGTCCTCCTTTCATGCAGAATCTTAAGGTCCTAGCTCATGTCCAAGGCACCAAAGCCAGCTAAAAAGTCAATAATCAATACCTAAAACTTGAATTGTACTACTTCTTACTGGCTATTACATCAACTTAGAAGCTTCATCTGTGTTCTACTACGGTGCTTTTAGTTTCTCCGCATTCCGCAGCACGCGACATATCTTTGCAGACGATAAGTACAACCGTTTCAGAGAGAAGAGCGGCCAATGTGACGATCTGGCTTTAAGTCGATTCGATAACAAATGACGAAAACGGACGGATTTCTCAGGTTTTTACTACATATGAACACTTTTCACATTCTCCCGTGGAACTCGGCTGCTAGTCCACCTTTCATGCAGAATCTTAAGGTCCTAGCTCATGTCCAATGCACCAAAGCCAGCTAAAAAGTCAATAATCGGTACCTAAAACTTGAATTGTGCTACTTCTTACTGGCTATTACATCAACTTAGAAGCTTCGTCTGTGTTCTACTATGGTGCTTTTAGTGTCTCCACATAGCGCAGCACGCGACATAGCTTTGCAGACGATAAGTACAACCGTTTCAGAGAGAAGAGCGGCCAAAGTGACGATCTGGCTTTACGTCGATTCGATAACAAATGACGAAAACGGAGTGATTTATCAGGTTTTTACTACATATGAACACTTTTGACATTCTCCCGTGCAACTCGGCTGCTAGTCCTCCTTTCATGCAGAATCTTAAGGGTCCTAGCTCATGTCCAAGGCACCAAAGCAAGCTAAAAAGTCAATAACCGATACCTAAAACTTGAATTGTACTACTTCTTACTGGCTATTACATCATCTTAGGAGCTTCATCTGTGTTCTACTACGGTGCTTTTAGTTTCTCCGCATACCGCAGCACGCGACATAGTTTTGCAGACGATAAGTACAACCATTTCAGAGAGAAGAGCTGCCAATGTGACGATCTGGCTTTAAGTCGATTCGATAACAAATGACGAAAACAAACGGATTTCTCAGGTTATTACTACATATGAACACTTTTCACATTCTCCCGTGCAACTCGGCTGCTAGTCCTCCTATTATGCAGAATCTTAAAGTCCTAGCTCATGTCCAAGGCACCAAAGCCAGCTAAAAAGTCAATAATCGATACATAAAACTTGAATTGTACTACTTCTTACTGGATATTACATCAACTTAGAAGCTTCATCTGTGTTCTACTGTGGTGATTTTAGTGTCTCCGCATACCGCAGCACGTGACATAGCTTTGCAGACGATAAGTACAACCGTTTCAGAGAGAAGAGCGGCCAATGTGACGATCTGGCTTTAAGTCGATTCGCTAACAAATGACGAGAAAGGACGGATTTCTAAGGTTATTACTACATATGAACACTTGTCACATTCTACCGTGCAACTCGGCTGCTAGTCCTCCTTTCATGCGGAATCTTAAGGTCCTAGCTCATGTCCAAGGCAATAAAGCCAGCTAAAAGGTCCATATTCAATATCTGAAACTTGAATTGTACTACTTCTTACTGGCTATTACATCAACTTAGAAGCTTGATCTGTGTTCTACTATGGTGCTTTTAGTGTCTCAGCATGCCGCAGCACCCGACATAGCTTTTCAGACGATAAGTACAACCGTTTCAGAGAGAAGAGCGGCCAATGTGACGATCTGTCTTTAAGTCGATTCGATAACAAATGACGAAAACGGACGGATTACTCAGGTTTTTACTACATATGAACACATTTCACATTCTCCCGCGCAACTCGGCTGCTAGTCCTCCTTTCATGCAGAATCTTAAAGTCCTAGCTCATGTCCAAGGCACCAAAGCCAGCTAAAAAGTCAATAATCGATTCCTAAAACTTGAATTGTACTACTTCTTACTGGCTATTACAACAACTTAGATGCTTCATCTGTGTTCTACTATGGTGATTTTAGTGTCTCCACATACCGCTGCACGCGACATAGCTTTGCAGACGATAAGTACAACCGTTTCAGAGAGAAGAGCGGCCAATGTGACGATCTGGCTTTAAGTCGATTCGATAACAAATGACGAAAACGGACGGATTTCTCAGGTTTTTACTACATATGAACACTTTCCACATTCTCCCGTGCAACTCGGCTGCTAGTCCTCCTTTCATGCAGAATGTCAAGGTCCTAGCTCGTGGCCAAGGCACCAAAGCCAGTTAAAAAGTCAATAATCGATACCTAATACTTGAATTGTACTACTTCTTACTGGCTATTACATCAACTTAGAAGCTTCGTCTGTGTTCTACTATGGTGCTTTTCCTGTTTCCGCCTACGGCAACACGTGACATATCTTTGCAGACGATAAGTACAACCGTTTCAGAGAGAAGAGCGGCCAATGTGACGATCTGGCTTTACGTCGATTCGATAACAAATGACGAAAACGGACGGATTTCTCAGGTTTTTACTACATATGAACACTTTTCACATTCTCCCGTGCAACTCGGCTGTTAATCCTCCTTTCATGCAGAATCTTAAGGTCCTAGCACATGTCCGAGGCACCAAAGCCAGCTAAAATGTCAATAACCGATACCTAAAACTTGAATTGTACTACATCTTACTGGCTATTACATCATCTTAGGAGCTTCATCTGTGTTCTACTATGGTGATTTTAGTGTCTCCGAATACCGCAGTACACGACATAGCTTTGCAGACGATAAGTACAACCGTTTCAGAGAGAAGAGCGGCCAATGTGACGATCTGGCTTTAAGTCGATTCGATAACAAATGACGAAAACGGACGGATTTCTCAGGTTTTTACTACATATGAACACTTTTCACATTCTCCCGTGCAACTCGGCTGCTAGTCCTCCTTTTATGCAGAATCTTAAAGTCCTAGCTCATGTCCAAGGCACCAAAGCCAGCTAAAAAGTCAATAATCGATACCTAAAACTTGGACTACTTCTTACTGGGTATTACTTCAACTTAGAAGCTTCATCTGTGTTCTATTATGGTGCTTTTCCTGTTTCCGCCTACGGCAACACGCGACATAGCTTTGCAGATGATAAGTACAACCGTTTCAGAGAGAAGAGCGGCCAATGTGACGATCTGGATTTAAGTCGATTTGATAACAAATGACGAAAACGGACGGATTTCTCAGGTTTTTACTACATATGAACACTTTTCAAATTCTCCCGTTCAACTCGGCTGCTAGTCCTCCTTTCATGCAGAATCTTAAGGTCCTAGCTCATGTCCAAGGTACCGAAGCCATCTAAAAAGGCAATAATCGATACCTAAAACTTGAATTGTTCTACTTCTTACTGGCTATTGCATCAACTTAGAAGCTTCATCTGTGTTCTACTATGGTGCTTTTAGTGTCTCCGCATACCGCAGCACGCGACATAGCTTTGCAGACGATAAGTACAACCGTTTCAGAGAGAAGAGCGGCCAATGTGACGATCTGGCTTTAAGTCGATTCGATAACAAATGACGAAAACGGACGGATTTCTCAGGTTTTTACTACATATGAACTCTTTTCACATTCTCCCGTGCAACTCGGCTGCTAGTCCTCCTTTCATGCAGAATGTCAAGGTCCTAGCTCATGGCCAAGGCACCAAAGCCTGTTAAAAAGTCAATAATCGATACCAAAAACTTGAATTGTTCTACTTCTTACTGGCTATTGCATCAACTTAGAAGCTTCATCTGTGTTTTACTATGGTGATTTTAGTGTCTCCGCATACCGCTGCACGCGACATAGCTTTGCAGACGATAAGTACAACCGTTTCAGAGAGAAGAGCGGCCAATGTGACGATCTGGCTTTAAGTCGATTCGATAACAAATGACGAAAACGGACGGATTTCTCAGGTTTTTACTACATATGAACACTTTCCACATTCTCCCGTGCAACTCGGCTGCTAGTCCTCCTTTCATGCAGAATGTCAAGGTCCTAGCTCGTGGCCAAGGCACCAAAGCCAGTTAAAAAGTCAATAATCGATACCTAATACTTGAATTGTACTACTTCTTACTGGCTATTACATCAACTTAGAAGCTTCGTCTGTGTTCTACTATGGTGCTTTTCCTGTTTCCGCCTGCGGCAACACGTGACATATCTTTGCAGACGATAAGTACAACCGTTTCAGAGAGAAGAGCGGCCAATGTGACGATCTGGCTTTACGTCGATTCGATAACAAATGACGAAAACGGACGGATTTCTCAGGTTTTTACTACATATGAACACTTTTCACATTCTCCCGTGCAACTCGGCTGTTAATCCTCCTTTCATGCAGAATCTTAAGGTCCTAGCACATGTCCGAGGCACCAAAGCCAGCTAAAATGTCAATAACCGATACCTAAAACTTGAATTGTACTACATCTTACTGGCTATTACAAAATCTTAGGAGCTTCATCTGTGTTCTACTATGGTGATTTTAGTGTCTCCGAATACCGCAGTACGCGACATAGCTTTGCAGACGATAAGTACAACCGTTTCAGAGAGAAGAGCGGCCAATGTGACGATCTGGCTTTAAGTCGATTCGATAACAAATGACGAAAACGGACGGATTTCTCAGGTTTTTACTACATATGAACACTTTTCACATTCTCCCGTGCAACTCGGCTGCTAGTCCTCCTTTTATGCAGAATCTTAAAGTCCTAGCTCATGTCCAAGGCACCAAAGCCAGCTAAAAAGTCAATAATCGATACCCAAAACTTGGACTACTTCTTACTTTGTATTACTTCAACTTAGAAGCTTCATCTGTGTTCTATTATGGTGCTTTTCCTGTTTCCGCCTACGGCAACACGCGACATAGCTTTGCAGATGATAAGTACAACCGTTTCAGAGAGAAGAGCGGCCAATGTGACGATCTGGATTTAAGTCGATTTGATAACAAATGACGAAAACGGACGGATTTCTCAGGTTTTTACTACATATGAACACTTTTCAAATTCTCCCGTTCAACTCGGCTGCTAGTCCTCCTTTCATGCAGAATCTTAAGGTCCTAGCTCATGTCCAAGGTACCGAAGCCAGCTAAAAAGGCAATAATCGATAGCTAAAACTTGAATTGTTCTACTTCTTACTGGCTATTGTATCAACTTAGAAGCTTCATCTGTGTTCTACTATGGTGCTTTTAGTGTCTCCGCATACCGCAGCACGCGACATAGCTTTGCAGACGATAAGTACAACCGTTTCAGAGAGAAGAGCGGCCAATGTGACGATCTGGCTTTAAGTCGATTCGATAACAAATGACGAAAACGGACGGATTTCTCAGGTTTTTACTACATATGAACTCTTTTCACATTCTCCCGTGCAACTCGGCTGCTAGTCCTCCTTTCATGCAGAATGTCAAGGTCCTAGCTCATGGCCAAGGCACCAAAGCCTGTTAAAAAGTCAATAATCTATACCTAAAACTTGAATTGTACTACTTCTTACTCGCTATTACATCAACTTAGAAGCTTCGTGTGTGTTCTACTATGGTGCTTTTAGTGTCTCAGCATACCGCAGTACGCGACATAGCTTTGCAGACGATAAGTACAACCGTTGCAGAGAGAAGAGCGGCCAATGTGACGATCTGGCTTTAAGTCGATTCGATAACAAATGACGAAAACGGACGGATTTCTCAGGTTTTTGCTACATATGAACACTTTTCACATTCTCCCGTGCAACTCGGCTGCTAGTCCTCCTATTATGCAGATTCTTAAAGTCCTAGCTCATGTCCAAGGCACCAAAGCCAGCTAAAAAGTCAATAGTCGATACCTAAAACTTGAATTGGACTACTTCTTACTGGCTATTACATCAACTTAGAAGCTTCATCTGTGTTCTATTATGGTGCTTTTCCTGTTTCCGCCTACGGCAACACGCGACATAGCTTTGCAGACGATAAGTACAACCGTTTCAGAGAGAAGAGCGGCCAATGTGACGATCTGGCTTTAAGTCGATTCGCTAACAAATTACGAAAAAGGACGGATTTCTATGTTTATTACTACATATGAACACTTTTCACATTCTCCCGTGCAACTCGGCTGCTAGTCCTCCTTTCATGCAGAATCTTAAGGTCCTAGGTCATGTCCAAGGCACCAAAGCAAGCTAAAAGTTCCATATTCAATACCTAAAACTTGGATTGTACTACTTCTTACTGGCTCTTACATCAACTTAGAAGCTTGATCTGTGTTCTACTATGGTGCTTTTAGTGTCTCAGCATGCCGCAGCACCCGACATAGCTTTTCAGACGATAAGTACAACCGTTTCAGAGAGAAGAGCGGCCAATGTGACGATCTGTCTTTAAGTCGATTCGATAACAAATGACGAAGACGGACGGATTACTCAGGTTTTTACTACATATGAACACATTTCACATTCTCCCGCGCAACTCGGCTGCTAGTCCTCCTTTCATGCAGAATCTTAAAGTCCTAGCTCATGTCCAAGGCACCAAAGCCAGCTAAAAAGTCAATAATCGATTCCTAAAACTTGAATTGTACTACTTCTTACTGGCTATTACATCAACTTAGATGCTTCATCTGTGTTCTACTATTGTGATTTTAGTGCCTCCACATACCGCAGCACGTGACATAGCTTTGCAGACGATATTTACAAACGTTTCAGAGAGAAGAGCGGCCAATGTGACCATCTGGCTTTAAGTAGATTCGATAACAAATGACGAAAACGGACGGATTTCTCAGGTTTTTACTACATATGAACACTTTTCACATTCTGACGTGCAACTCGGCTGCTAGTCCTCCTTTCATGCAGAATCTTAAGGTCCTAGCTCATGTCCAAGGTACCGAAGCCAGCTAAAAAGACAATAATCGATACCTAAAACTTGAATTGTTCTACTTCTTACTGGCTATTGCATCAACTTAGAAGCTTCATCTGTGTTCTACTATGGTGATTTTAGTGTCTCCACATACCGCAGCACGCGACATAGCTTTGCAGACGATAAGTACAACCGTTTCAGAGAGAAGAGCGGCCAATGTGACGATCTGGCTTTAAGTCGATTCGATAACAAATGACGAAAACGGACGGATTTCTCAGGTTTTTACTACATATGAACACTTTTCACATTCTCCCGTGCAACTCGGCTGCTAGTCCTCCTTTCATGCAGAATGTCAAGGTCCTAGCTCATGGCCAAGGCACCAAAGCCAGTTAAAAAGTCAATAATCGATACCTAAAACTTGAATTGTACTACTTCTTACTGGCTATTACATCAACTTAGAAGCTTCGTCTGTGTTCTACTCTGGTGCTTTTCCTGTTTCCGCCTACGGCAACACGTGACATAGCTTTGCAGACGATAAGTACAACCGTTTCAGAGAGAAGAGCGGCCAATGTGACGATCTGGCTTTAAGTCGATTCGATAACAAATGACGAAAACGGACGGATTTCTCAGGTTTTTACTACATATGAACACTTTTCACATTCTCCCGTGCAACTCGGCTGCTAGTCCTCCTTTCATGCAGAATCTTAAGGTCCTAGCTCATGTCCAAGGCACCAAAGCCAGCTAAAAAGTCAATAATCGATACCTAAAACTTGAATTGTACTACTTCTTACTGGCTATTACATCAATTTAGAAGCTTCATCTGTGTTCTACTACGGTGCTTTTAGTTTCTCCGCATACCGCAGCACGCGACATAGTTTTGCAGACGATAAGTACAACCGTTTCAGAGAGAAGAGCGGCCAATGTGACGATCTGGCTTTAAGTCGATTCGATAACAAATGACGAAAACGGACGGATTTCTCAGGTTTTTACTACATATGAACACTTTTCACATTCTCCCGTGGAACTCGGCTGCTAGTCCACCTTTCATGCAGAATCTTAAGGTCCTAGCTCATGTCCAATGCACCAAAGCCAGCTAAAAAGTCAATAATCGATACCTAAAACTTGAATTGTACTACTTCTTACTGGCTATTACATCAACTTAGAAGCTTCGTCTGTGTTGTACTATGGTGCTTTTAGTGTCTCCACATAGCGCAGCACGCGACATAGCTTTGCAGACGATAAGTACAACCGTTTCAGAGAGAAGAGCGGCCAATGTGACGATCTGGCTTTACGTCGATTCGATAACAAATGACGAAAACGGAGTGATTTCTCAGGTTTTTACTACATATGAACACTTTTGACATTCCCCCGTGCAACTCGGCTGCTAGTCCTCCTTTCATGCAGAATCTTAAGGTCCTAGCTCATGTCCAAGGCACCAAAGCAAGCTAAAAAGTCAATAACCGATACCTAAAACTTGAATTGTACTACTTCTTACTGGCTATTACATCATCTTAGGAGCTTCATCTGTGTTCTACTAAGTGCTTTTAGTTTCTCCGCATACCGCAGCACGCGACATAGTTTTGCAGACGATAAGTACAACCATTTCAGAGAGAAGAGCTGCCAATGTGACGATCTGGCTTTAAGTCGATTCGATAACAAATGACGAAAACGAACGGATTTCTCAGGTTATTACTACATATGAACACTTTTCACATTGTCCCGTGCAACTCGGCTGCTAGTCCTCCTATTATGCAGAATCTTAAAGTCCTAGCTCATGTCCAAGGCACCAAAGCCAGCTAAAAAGTCAATAATCGATACATAAAACTTGAATTGTACTACTTCTTACTGGATATTACATCAACTTAGAAGCTTCATCTGTGTTCTACTACGGTGCATTTAGTTTCTCCGCATACCGCAGCACGCGACATAGTTTTGCAGACGATAAGTACAACCATTTCAGAGAGAAGAGCTGCCAATGTGACGATCTGGCTTTAAGTCGACTCGATAACAAATGACGAAAAAGAACGGATTTCTCAGGTTATTACTACATATGAACACTTTTCACATTCTCCCGTGTAACTCGGCTGCTAGTCCTCCTATTATGCAGAATCTTAAGGTCCTAGCTCATGTCCAAGGCACCTAAGCCAGCTAAAAAGTCAATAACCGATACCTAAAACTTGAATTGTACTACTTCTTACTGGATATTACATCAACTTAGAATTTTCATCTGTGTTCTACTGTGGTGATTTTAGTGTCTCCGCATACCGCAGCACGTGACATAGCTTTGCAGACGATAAGTACAACCGTTTCAGAGAGAAGAGCGGCCAATGTGACGATCTGGCTTTAAGTCGATTCGCTAACAAATGACGACAAAGGACGGATTTCTAAGGTTATTACTACATATGAACACTTGTGACATTCTACCGTGCAACTCGGCTGCTAGTCCTCCTTTCATGCGGAATCTTAAGGTCCTAGCTCATGTCCAAGGCAATAAAGCCAGCTAAAAGGTCCATATTCAATATCTGAAACTTGAATTGTACTACTTCTTACTGGCTATTACATCAACTTAGAAGCTTGATCTGTGTTCTACTATGGTGCTTTTAGTGTCTCAGCATGCCGCAGCACCCGACATAGCTTTTCAGACGATAAGTACAACCGTTTCAGAGAGAAGAGCGGCCAATATGACGATCTGGCTTTAAGTCGATTCGATAACAAATGACGAAAACGGACGGATTTCTCAGGTTTTTACTACATATGAACACTTTTCACATTCTCCCGTGCAACTCGGCTGCTAGTCCTCCTTTCATGCAGAATCTTAAGGACCTAGCTCATGTCCAAGGCACCAAAGCCTGCTAAAAAGTCAATAACCGATACCTAAAACTTGAATTGTACTACTTCTTACTGCCTATTACATCATCTTAGGAGCTTCATCTGTTTTCTACTATGGTGCTTTTAGTGTCTCCGAATACCGCAGTACGCGACATAGCTTTGCAGACGATAAGTACAACCGTTTCAGAGAGAAGAGCGGCCAATTTGACGATCTGGCTTTAAGTCGATTCGATAACAAATGACGAAAACGAACGGATTTCTCAGGTTTATACTACATATGACCACTGTTCACATTCTCCCGTGCAACTCGGCTGCTAGTCCTCCTTTCATGCAGAATCTTAAGGTCCTAGCTCATGTCCAAATCACCAAAGCCAGCTAAAAAGTCAATAATCAATACCTAAAACTTGAATTGTACTACTTCTTACTGGCTATTACATCAACTTAGAAGCTTCATCTGTGTTCTACTACGGTGCTTTTAGTTTCTCCGCATACCGCAGCACGCGACATAGTTTTGCAGACGATAAGTACAACCATTTCAGAGAGAAGAGCTGCCAATGTGGCGATCTGGCTTTAAGTCGATTCGATAACAAATGACGAAAAAGAACGGATTTCTCAGGTTATTACTACATATGAACACTTTTCACATTCTCCCGTGTAACTCGGCTGCTAGTCCTCCTATTATGCAGAATCTTAAGGTCCTAGCTCATGTCCAAGGCACCTAAGCCAGCTAAAAAGTCAATAACCGATACCTAAAACTTGAATTGTACTACTTCTTACTGGATATTACATCAACTTAGAATTTTCATCTGTGTTCTACTGTGGTGATTTTAGTGTCTCCGCATACCGCAGCACGTGACATAGCTTTGCAGACGATAAGTACAACCGTTTCAGAGAGAAGAGCGGCCAATGTGACGATCTGGCTTTAAGTCGATTCGATAACAAATGACGAAAACGGATGGAATTCTAATGTTTTTACTACATATGAACACTTTTCACATTCTCCCGTGCAACTCGGCTGCTAGTCCTCCTTTCATGAAGAATCTTAAGGTCCTAGCTCATGTCCAAGGGACCAAAGCCAGCTAAAAAGTCAATAATCGATGCCTTAAACTTGAATTATACTACTTCTTACTGGGTATTACATCAACTTAGAAGCTTCATCTTTGTACTACTATGGTGCTTTTAGTGTCTCCGCATACCGCAGCACGCGACATAGCTTTGCAGACGATAAGTACATCCGTTTCACAGAGAAGAGCGGCCAATGTGACGATCTGGCTTTAAATCGATTCGATAACAAATGACGAAAACGGACGGATTTCTCAGGTTTTTACTACATTTGAACAGTTTTCACATTCTCCCGTGCAACTCGGCTGCTAGTCCTCCTTTCATGCAGAATATTAAGGTCCTAGCTCATGTCCAAGGCACCAAAGCCAGCTAAAAATTCAATATTCAGTACCTTATACTTGAATTTTACTACTTGTTACTGGCTATTTC
The DNA here is from genome assembly GCF_023897955.1 of Schistocerca gregaria. Taxonomy (NCBI): domain Eukaryota; kingdom Metazoa; phylum Arthropoda; class Insecta; order Orthoptera; family Acrididae; genus Schistocerca; species Schistocerca gregaria. The sequence goes on from NW_026061795.1 coordinate 9,898,496, forward strand.
ATCAACTTAGAAGCTTGATCTGTGTTCGACTATGGTGCTTTTAGTGTCTCAGCATACCGCAGCACGCGACATAGCATTGCAGACGATAAGTACAACCGTTTCAGAGAGAAGAGCGGCCAATGTGACGATCTGTCTTTAAGTCGATTCGATAACAAATGACGAAAACGGACGGATTACTCAGGTTTTTACTACATATGAACACATTTCACATTCTCCCGCGCAACTCGGCTGCTATTCCTCCTTTCATGCAGAATCTTAAAGTCCTAGCTCATGTCCAAGGCACCAAAGCCAGCTAAAAAGTCAATAATCGATTCCTAAAACTTGAATTGTACTACTTCTTACTGGCTATTACAACAACTTAGATGCTTCATCTGTGTTCTACTATGGTGATTTTAGTGTCTCCACATACCGCTGCACGCGACATAGCTTTGCAGACGATATGTACAAACGTTTCAGAGAGAAGAGCGGCCAATGTGACCATCTGGCTTTAAGTAGATTCGATAACAAATGACGAAAACGGACGGATTTCTCAGGTTTTTACTACATATGAACACTTTTCACATTCTCCCGTGCAACTCGGCTGCTAGTCCTCCTTTCATGCAGAATTTCAAGGTCCTAGCTCATAGCCAAGGCACCAAAGCCAGTTAAAAACTCAATAATCGATACCTAAAACTTGAATTGTACTACATCTTACTGGCTATTACATCAACTTAGAAGCTTCGTCTGTGTTCTACTATGGTGCTTTTCCTGTTTCCGCCTACGGCAACACGTTACATAGCTTTGCAGACGATAAGTACAACCGTTTCAGAGAGAAGAGCGGTCAATGTGACAATCTGGCTTTAAGTCGATTCGATAACAAATGACGAAAACGGACGGATTTCTCAGGTTTTTACTACATATGAACACTTTTCACATTCTCACGTGCAACTCGGCTGCTAGTCCTCCTTTCATGCAGAATCTTAAGGACCTAGCTCATGTCCAAGGCACCAAAGCCTGCTAAAAAGTCAATAACCGATACCTAAAAGTTGAATTGTACTACTTCTTACTGGCTATTACATCATCTTAGGAGCTTCATCTGTGTTCTACTATGGTGCTTTTAGTGTCTCCGAATACCGCAGTACGCGACATAGCTTTGCAGACGATAAGTACAACCGTTTCAGAGAGAAGAGCGGCCAATGTGACCATCTGGCTTTAAGTAGATTCGATAACAAATGACGAAAACGGACGGATTTCTCAGGTTTTTACTACATATGAACACTTTTCACATTCTCCCGTGCAACTCGGCTGCTAGTCCTCCTTTCATGCAGAATGTCAAGGTCCTAGCTCATGGCCAAGGCACCAAAGTCAGTTAAAAAGTCAATAATCGATACCTAAAACTTGAATTGTACTACTTCTTACTGGCTATTACATCAACTTAGAAGCTTCGACTGTGTTCTACTATGGTGCTTTTCCTGTTTCCGCCTACGGCAACACGTGACATAGCTTTGCAGACGATAAGTACAACCGTTTCAGAGAGAAGAGCGGCCAATTTGACGATCTGGCTTTAAGTCGATTCGATAACAAATGACGAAAACGAACGGATTTCTCAGGTTTATACTACATATGACCACTGTTCACATTCTCCCGTGCAACTCGGCTGCTAGTCCTCCTTTCATGCAGAATCTTAAGGTCCTAGCTCATGTCCAAATCACCAAAGCCAACTAAAAAGTCAATAATCAATACCTAAAACTTGAATTGTACTACTTCTTACTGGCTATTACATCAACTTAGAAGCTTCATCTGTGTTCTACTACGGTGCTTTTAGTTTCTCCGCATACCGCAGCACGCGACATAGTTTTGCCGACGATAAGTACAACCATTTCAGAGAGAAGAGCTGCCAATGTGGCGATCTGGCTTTAAGTCGATTCGATAACAAATGACGAAAAAGAACGGATTTCTCAGGTTATTACTACATATGAACACTTTTCACATTCTCCCGTGTAACTCGGCTGCTAGTCCTCCTATTATGCAGAATCTTAAGGTCCTAGCTCATGTCCAAGGCACCTAAGCCAGCTAAAAAGTCAATAACCGATACCTAAAACTTGAATTGTACTACTTCTTACTGGATATTACATCAACTTAGAATTTTCATCTGTGTTCTACTGTGGTGATTTTAGTGTCTCCGCATACCGCAGCACGTGACATAGCTTTGCAGACGATAAGTACAACCGTTTCAGAGAGAAGAGCGGCCAATGTGACGATCTGGCTTTAAGTCGATTCGATAACAAATGACGAAAACGGATGGAATTCTAATGTTTTTACTACGTATGAACACTTTTCACATTCTCCCGTGCAACTCGGCTGCTAGTCCTCCTTTCATGAAGAATGTTAAGGTCCTAGCTCATGTCCAAGGGACCAAAGCCAGCTAAAAAGTCAATAATCGATGCCTTAAACTTGAATTATACTACTTCTTACTGGGTATTACATCAACTTAGAAGCTTCATCTGTGTACTACTATGGTGCTTTTAGTGTCTCCGCATACCGCAGCACGCGACATAGCTTTGCAGACGATAAGTACATCCGTTTCACAGAGAAGAGCGGCCAATGTGACGATCTGGCTTTAAATCGATTCGATAACAAATGACGAAAACGGACGGATTTCTCAGGTTTTTACTACATTTGAACAGTTTTCACATTCTCCCGTGCAACTCGGCTGCTAGTCCTCCTTTCATGCAGAATATTAAGGTCCTAGCTCATGTCCAAGGCACCAAAGCCAGCTAAAAATTCAATATTCAGTACCTTATACTTGAATTTTACTACTTGTTACTGGCTATTTCATCAACTTAGAAGCTTGATCTGTGTTCGACTATGGTGCTTTTAGTGTCTCAGCATACCGCAGCACGCGACATAGCATTGCAGACGATAAGTACAACCGTTTCAGAGAGAAGAGCGGCCAATGTGACGATCTGGCTTTAAGTCGATTCGATAACAAATGACGAAAACGGACGGATTTCTAAGGTTTTTACTACATATGAACACTTTTCACATTCTCCTGTGCAACTCGGTTGCAAGTCCTCCTTTCATGCAGAATCATAAGGTCCTAGCTCATGTCCAAGGCACCAAAGCCAGCTAAAAAGTCAATAATCGATACCTAAAACTTGAATTGTACTACTTCTTACTGGATATTACATCAACTTAGAAGCTTCATCTGTGTTCTACTGTGGTGATTTTAGTGTCTCCGCATACCGCAGCACGTGACATAGCTTTGCAGACGATATGTACAAACGTTTCAGAGAGAAGAGCGGCCAATGTGACCATCTGGCTTTAAGTAGATTCGATAACAAATGACGAAAACGGAGGGATTTCTCAGGTTTTTACTACATATGAACACTTTTCACATTCTCCCGTGCAACTCGGCTGCTAGTCCTCCTTTCATGCAGAATGTCAAGGTCCTAGCTCATGGCCAAGGCACCAAAGCCAGTTAAAAAGTCAATAATCGATACCTAAAACTTGAATTGTACTACTTCTTACTGGCTATTACATCAACTTAGAAGCTTCGTCTGTGTTCTACTATGGTGCTTTTCCTGTTTCCGCCTACGGCAACACGTGACATAGCTTTGCAGACGATAAGTACAACCGTTTCAGAGAGAGGAGCGGCCAATGTGACGATCTGGCTTTAAGTCGATTCGATAACAAATGACGAAAACGGACGGATTTCTCAGGTTTTTACTACATATGAACACTTTTCACATTCTCCCGTGCAACTCGGCTGCTAGTCCTCCTTTCATGCAGAATCTTAAGGACCTAGCTCATGTCCAAGGCACCAAAGCCTGCTAAAAAGTCAACAACCGATACCTAAAACTTGAATTGTACTACTTCTTACTGGCTATTACATCATCTTAGGAGCTTCATCTGTGTTCTACTATGGTGCTTTTAGTGTCTCCGAATACCGCAGTACGCGACATAGCTTTGCAGACGATACGTACAACCGTTTCAGAGAGAAGAGCGGCCAATGTGACCATCTGGCTTTAAGTAGATTCGATAACAAATGACGAAAACGGACGGATTTCTCAGGTTTTTACTACATATGAACACTTTTCACATTCTCCCGTGCAACTCGGCTGCTAGTCCTCCTTTCATGCAGAATGTCAAGGTCCTAGCTCATGGCCAAGGCACCAAAGCCAGTTAAAAAGTCAATAATCGATACCTAAAACTTGAATTGTACTACTTCTTACTGGCTATTACATCAACTTAGAAGCTTCGTCTGTGTTCTACTATGGTGCTTTTCCTGTTTCCGCCTACGGCAACACGTGACATAGCTTTGCAGACGATAAGTACAACCGTTTCAGAGAGAAGAGCGGCCAATATGACGATCTGGCTTTAAGTCGATTCGATAACAAATGACGAAAACGGACGGATTCCTCAGGTTTTTACTACATATGAACACTTTTCACATTCTCCCGTGCAACTCGGCTGCTAGTCCTCCTTTCATGCAGAATCTTAAGGACCTAGCTCATGTCCAAGGCACCAAAGCCTGCTAAAAAGTCAATAACCGATACCTAAAACTTGAATTGTACTACTTCTTACTGGCTATTACATCATCTTAGGAGCTTCATCTGTGTTCTACTATGGTGCTTTTAGTGTCTCCGAATACCGCAGTACGCGACATAGCTTTGCAGACGATAAGTACAACCGTTTCAGAGAGAAGAGCGGCCAATTTGACGATCTGCCTTTAAGTCGATTCGATAACAAATGACGAAAACGAACGGATTTCTCAGGTTTATACTACATATGACCACTGTTCTCATTCTCCCGTGCAACTCGGCTGCTAGTCCTCCTTTCATGCAGAATCTTAAGGTCCTAGCTCATGTCCAAATCACCAAAGCTAGCTAAAAAGTCAATAATCAATACCTAAAACTTGAATTGTACTACTTCTTACTGGCTATTACATCAACTTAGAAGCTTCATCTGTGTTCTACTACGGTGCTTTTAGTTTCTCCGCATACCGCAGCACGCGACATAGTTTTGCAGACGATAAGTACAACCATTTCAGAGAGAAGAGCTGCCAATGTGACGATCTGGCTTTAAGTCGATTCGATAACAAATGACGAAAAAGAACGGATTTCTCAGGTTATTACTACATATGAACACTTTTCACATTCTCCCGTGTAACTCGGCTGCTAGTCCTCCTATTATGCAGAATCTTAAGGTCCTAGCTAATGTCCAAGGCACCAAAGCCAGCTAAAAAGTTAATAATCGATACCTAAAACTTGAATGGTACTACTTCTTACTGGCTATTACATCAACTTAGAAGCTTCATCTGTGTTCTACTATGGTGCTTTTAGTGTCTCCGAATACCGCAGTACGCGACATAGCTTTGCAGACGATAAGTACATCCGTTTCACAGAGAAGAGCGGCCAATGTGACGATCTGGCTTTAAGTCGATTCGATAACAAATGACGAAAACGGACGGATTTCTCAGGTTTTTACTACATTTGAACAGTTTTCACATTCTCCCGTGCAACTCGGCTGCTAGTCCTCCTTTCATGCAGAATATTAAGGTCCTAGCTCATGTCCAAGGCACCAAAGCCAGCTAAAAATTCAATATTCAGTACCTTATACTTGAATTTTACTACTTGTTACTGGCTATTTCATCAACTTAGAAGCTTGATCTGTGTTCGACTATGGTGCTTTTAGTGTCTCAGCATACCGCAGCACGCGACATAGCATTGCAGACGATAAGTACAACCGTTTCAGAGAGAAGAGCGGCCAATGTGACGATCTGGCTTTAAGTCGATTCGATAACAAATGACGAAAACGGACGGATTTCTAAGGTTTTTACTACATATGAACACTTTTCACATTCTCCTGTGCAACTCGGTTGCAAGTCCTCCTTTCATGCAGAATCTTAAGGTCCTAGCTCATGTCCAAGGCACCAAAGCCAGCAAAAAAGTCAATAATCGATACCTAAAACTTGAATTGTACTACTTCTTACTGGATATTACATCAACTTAGAAGCTTCATCTGTGTTCTACTGTGGTGATTTTAGTGTCTCCGCATACCGCAGCACGTGACATAGCTTTGCAGACGATAAGTACAACCGTTTCAGAGAGAAGAGCGGCCAATGTGACGATCTGGCTTTAAGTCGATTCGATAACAAATGACGAAAACGGACGGATTTCTCAGGTTTTTACTACATTTGGACAGTTTTCACATTCTCCCGTGCAACTCGGCTGCTAGTCCACCTTTCATGCAGAATATTAAGGTCCTAGCTCATGTCCAATGCACCAAAGCCAGCTAAAAAGTCAATAATCGATACCTAAAACTTGAATTGAACTACTTCTTACTGGATATTACATCAACTTAGAAGCTTCATCTGTGTTCTACTGTGGTGATTTTAGTGTCTCCGCATACCGCAGCACGTGACATAGCTTTGCAGACGATAAGTACAACCGTTTCAGAGAGAAGAGCGGCCAATGTGACGATCTGGCTTTAAGTCGATTCGATAACAAATGACGAAAACGGACGGATTTCTAAGGTTTTTACTACATATGAACACTTTTCACATTCTCCCGTACAACTCGGCTGCTAGTCCTCCTTTCATGAAGAATGTTAAGGTCCTAGCTCATGTCCAAGGCACGAAAGCCAGCTAAAAAGTCAATAATCGATACCTAAATCTTGAATTGGACTACTTCTTACTGGCTATTACATCAACTTAGAAGCTTCATCTGTGTTCTACTATGGTGCTTTTCCTGTTTCCGCCTACGGCAACACGCGACATAGCTTTGCAGACGATAAGCACAACCGTTTCAGAGAGAAGAGCGGCCAATGTGACGATCTGGCTTTAAGTCGATTCGCTAACAAATGACGAAAAAAGACGGATTTCTCAGGTTATTACTACATATGAACACTTTTCACATTCTCCCGTGCAACTCGGCTGCTAGTCCTCCTTTCATGCAGAATCTTAAGGTCCTAGCTCATGTCCAAGGCACCAAAGCCAGCTAAAAGGTCAATATTCAATACCTAAAACTTGAATTGTACTACTTCTTACTGGCTATTACATCAACTTAGTAGCTTGATCTGTGTTCTACTATGGTGCTGTTAGTGTCTCAGCACTCCGCAGCACGCGACATAGCTTTTCAGACGATAAGTACAACCGTTTCAGAGAGAAGAGCGGCCAATGTGACGATCTGGCTTTAAGTCGATTCGATAACAAATGACGAAAACGGACGGATTTCTCAGGTTTTTACTACATATGAACACTTTTCACATTCTCCCGTGCAACTGGGCTGCTGGTCCTCCTTTTATGCAGAATCTTAAAGTACTAGCTCATGTCCAAGGCACCAAAGCAAGCTAAAAAGTCAATAATCTATTCCTAAAACTTGATTTGTACTACTTCTTACGGGCTATTACATCAACTTAGATGCTTCATCTGTGTTCTACTATGGTGATTTTAGTGTCTGAACATACCGCTGCACGCTACATAGCTTTGCAGACGATATGTACAAACGTTTCAGAGAGAAGAGCGGCCAATGTAAACATCTGGCTTTAAGTCGATTCGATAACAAATGACGAAAACGGACGGATTTCTCAGGTTTTTACTACATATGAACACTTTTCACATTCTGACGTGCAACTCGGCTGCTAGTCCTCCTTTCATGCAGAATCTTAAGGTCCTAGCTCATGTCCAAGGTACCGAAGCCAGCTAAAAAGACAATAATCGATACCTAAAACTTGAATTGTTCTACTTCTTACTTTCTATTGCATCAACTTAGAAGCTTCATCTGTGTTCTACTATGGTGATTTTAGTGTCTCCGCATACCGCAGCACGCGACATAGCTTTGCAGACGATAAGTACAACCGTTTCAGAGAGAAGAGCGGCCAATGTGACGATCTGGCTTTAAGTCGATTCGATAACAAATGACGAAAACGGACGGATTTCTCAGGTTTTTACTACATATGAACACTTTTCACATTCTCCCGTGCAACTCGGCTGCTAGTCCTCCTTTCATGCAGAATCTTAATGTCCTAGCTCATGTCCAAGGCACCAAAGCCAGCTAAAAAGTCAATAATCGATACGTAAAACTTGAATTGTACTACTTCTTACTGGCTATTACATCAACTTAGAAGCTTCATCTGTGTTCTACTACGGTGCTTTTAGTTTCTCCGCATACCGCAGCACGCGACATAGTTTTGCAGATGATAAGTACAACCGTTTCAGAGAGAAGAGCGGCCAATGTGACGATCTTTCTTTAAGTCGATTCGATAACAAATGACGAAAACGGACGGATTTCTCAGGTTTTTACTACATATGAACACTTTTCACATTCTCCTGTGGAACTCGGCTGCTAGTCCACCTTTCATGCAGAATCTTAAGGTCCTAGCTCATGTCCAATGCACCAAAGCCAGCTAAAAAGTCGATAATCGATACCTAAAACTTGAATTGTACTACTTCTTCCTGGATATTACATCAACTTAGAAGCTTCATCTGTGTTCTGCTGTGGTGATTTTAGTGTCTCCGCATACCGCAGCACGTGACATAGCTTTTCAGACGATAAGTTCAACCGTTTCAGAGAGAAGAGCGGCCAATGTGACGATCTGGCTTTAAGTCGATTCGATAACAAATGACGAAAACGGACGGATTTCAAACGTTTTTACTACATATATGGACACTTTTCACATTCTCCCGTGCAACTCGGCTGCTAGTCCTCCTTTCATGAACAATGTTAAGGTCCTAGCTCATGTCCAAGGCACCAAAGCCAGCTAAAAAGACAATAATCGATACCTTGAACTTGAAATGTACTACTTCTTACTGGTTATTACATCAACTTAGAAGCTTCATCTGTGTTCTACTATGGTGCTTTTAGTGTCTCCGCATACGGCAACACGCGACATAGCTTTGCAGACGATAAGTACAACCGTTTCAGAGAGAAGAGCGGCCAATGTGACGATCTGGCTTTAAGTCGATTCGATAACAAATGACGAAAACGGACGGATTTCTCAGGTTTTTACTACATATGAACACTTTTCACATTATCCCGTGCAACTGGGCTGCTAGTCCTAATTTTATGCAGAATCTTAAAGTCCTAGCTCATGTCCAAGGCACGAAAGCCAGCTAAAAAGTCAATAATCGATACCTAAATCTTGAATTGGACTACTTCTTACTGGCTATTACAGCAACTTAGAAGCTTCATCTGTGTTCTACTATGGTGCTTTTCCTGTTTCCGCCTACGGCAACACGCGACATAGCTTTGTAGACTATAAGCACAACCGGTTCAGAGAGAAGAGCGGCCAATGTGACGATCTGGCTTTAAGTCGATTCGCTAACAAATGACGAAAAAGGACGGATTTCTCAGGTTATTACTACATATGAACTCTTTTCACATTCTCCCGTGCAACTCGGCTGCTAGTCCTCCTTTCATGCAGAATCTTAAGGTCGTAGCTCATGTCCAAGGCACCAAAGCCAGCTAAAAGGTCAATATTCAATACCTAAAACTTGAATTGTACTACTTCTTACTGGCTATTACATCAACTTAGAAGCTTGATCTGTGGTCTACTATGGTGCTTTTAGTGTCTCAGCATGCCGCAGCACGCGACATAGCTTTGCAGACGATAAGTACAACCGTTTCAGAGAGAAGAGCGGCCAATGTGACGATCTGGCTTTAAGTCGATTCGGTAACAAATGACGAAATCGGACGGATTTCTCAGGTTTTTACTACATATGAACACTTTTCACATTCTCCCGTGCAACTCGGCTGCTAGTCCTCCTTACATGCAGAATCTTAAAGTCCTAGCTCATGTCCAAGGCACCAAAGCCAGCTAAAAAGTCAATAATCGATTCCTAAAACTTGAATTGTACTACTTCTTACTGGCTATTACATCAACTTAGATGCTTCATCTGTGTTCTACTATGGTGATTTTAGTGTCTCCACATACCGCTGCACGCGACATAGCTTTGCAGACGATATGTACAAACGTTTCAGAGAGAAGAGCGGCCAATGTGACCATCTGGCTTTAAGTCGGTTCGATAACAAATGACGAAAACGGACGGATTTCTTAGGTTTTTACTACATATGAACACTTTTCACAATCTCCCGTGCAACTCGGCTGCTAGTCCTCCTTTCATGCAGAATCTTAAGGTCCTAGCTCATGTCCAAGGCACCAAAACCAGCTAAAAAGTCAAAAATCAATACCTAAAACTTGAATTGTACTACTTCTTACTGGCTATTACATCAACTTAGAAGCTTCATCTGTGTTCTACTACGTTGCTTTTAGTTTCTCCGCATACCGCAGCACGCGACATAGTTTTGCAGACGATAAGTACAACCGTTTCAGAGAGAAGAGCGGCCAATGTGACGATCTGGCTTTAAGTCGATTCGATAACAAATGACGAAAACGGACGGATTTCTCAGGTTTTTACTACATATGAACACTTTTCACATTCTCCCGTGGAACTCGGCTGCTAGTCCACCTTTCATGCAGAATCTTAAGGTCCTAGCTCATGTCCAAGGCACGAAAGCCAGCTAAAAGTCAATAATCGATACCTAAATCTTGAATTGGACTACTTCTTACTGGCTATTACATCAACTTAGAAGCTTCATCTGTGTTCTACTATGGTGCTTTTCCTGTTTCCGCCTACGGCAACACGCGACATAGCTTTGCAGACTATAAGCACAACCGGTTCAGAGAGAAGAGCGGCCAATGTGACCATCTGGCTTTAAGTCGATTCGATAACAAATGACGAAAACGGACGGATTTCTCAGGATTTTACTACATATGAACACTTTTCACATTCTGACGTGCAACTCGGCTGCTAGTCCTCCTTTCATGCAGAATCTTAAGGTCCTAGCTCATGTCCAAGGTACCGAAGCCAGCTAAAAAGACAATAATCGTTACCTAAAACTTGAATTGTTCTACTTCTTACTGGCTATTGCATCAACTTAGAAGCTTCATCTGTGTTCTACTATGGTGATTTTAGTGTCTCCGCATACCGCAGCACGAGACATAGCTTTGAAGACGATAAGTACAACCGTTTCAGAGAGAAGAGCGGCCAATGTGACGATCTGGCTTTAAGTCGATTCGATAACAAATGACGAAAACGGACGGATTTCTCAGGTTTTTACTACATATGAACACTTTTGACATTCTCCCGTGCAACTGGGCTGCTAGTCCTCCTTTTATGCAGAATCTTAATGTCCTAGCTCATGTCCAAGGCACCAAAGCCAGCTAAGAAGTCATAAATCGATACCTAAATCTTGAATTGGACTACTTCTTACTGGCTATTACATCAACTTCGAAGCTTCATCTGTGTTCTACTATGGTGATTTTAGTGTGTCAGCATACCGCAGCACGCGACATAGCTTTGCAGACGATAAGTACAACCGTTTCAGAGAGAAGAGCGGCCAATGTGACGATCTGGCTTTAAGTCGATTCGATAACAAATGACGAAAACGGACGGATTTCTCAGGTTTGTACTACATATGAACACTTTTCACATTCTCCCGTGTAACTCGGCTGCTATTCCTCCTTTCATGCAGAATCTTAAGGTCCTAGCTCATGTCCAATGCACCAAAGCCAGCTGAAAAGTCAATAATCGATACCTAAAACTTGAATTGTACTACTTCTTACTGGATATTACATCATCTTAGAAGCTTCATCTGTGTTCTACTGCGGTGATTTTAGTGTCTCCGCATACCGCAACACGCGACATAGCTTTGCAGACGATAAGTACAACCGTTTCAGAGAGAAGAGCGGCCAATATGACGATCTGGCTTTAAGTCGATTCGATAACAAATGACGAAAACGGACGGATTTCTCAGGTTTTTACTACATATGAACACTTTTGACATTCTCCCGTGCAACTGGGCTGCTAGTCCTCCTTTTATGCAGAATCTTAAAGTCCTAGCTCATGTCCAAGGCACCAAAGCCAGCTAAGAAGTCAATAATCGATACCTAAATCTTGAATTGGACTACTTCTTACTGGCTATTACATCAACTTCGAAGCTTCATCTGTGTTCTACTATGGTGATTTTAGTGTGTCAGCATACCGCAGCACGCGACATAGCTTTGCAGACGATAAGTACAACCGTTTCAGAGAGAAGAGCGGCCAATATGACGATCTGGCTTTAAGTCGATTCGATAACAAATGACGAAAACGGACGGATTTCTCAGGTTTTTACTACATATGAACACTTTTGACATTCTCCCGTGCAACTGGGCTGCTAGTCCTCCTTTTATGCAGAATCTTAAAGTCCTAGCTCATGTCCAAGGCACCAAAGCCAGCTAAGAAGTCAATAATCGATACCTAAATCTTGAATTGGACTACTTCTTACTGGCTATTACATCAACTTCGAAGCTTCATCTGTGTTCTACTATGGTGATTTTAGTGTGTCAGCATACCGCAGCACGCGACATAGCTTTGCAGACGATAAGTACAACCGTTTCAGAGAGAAGAGCGGACAATGTGACGATCTGGCTTTAAGTCGATTCGATAACAAATGACGAAAACGGACGTATTTCTCAGGTTTTACTACATATGAACACTTTTCAGATTCTCCCGTGCAACTCGGCTGCTAGTCCTCCTTCATGCAAAATCTTAAGTTCCTAGCTCGTGTCCAAGGCACCAAAGAAGGGTAAACCGTCAATAACCGATACCTAAAACTTGAATTGTACTACTTCTTACTGGCTATTACATCAACTTAGAAGCTTCATCTGTGTTCTATTATGGTGCTTTTCCTGTTTCCGCCTACGGCAACACGCGACATAGCTTTGCAGACGATAAGTACTACCGTTTCAGAGAGAAGAGCGGCCAATGTGACGATCTGGCTTTAAGTCGATTCGATAACAAATGACGAAAACGGACGGATTTCTCAGGTTTGTACTACATATGAACACTTTTCACATTCTCCCGTGTAACTCGGCTGCTATTCCTCCTTTCATGCAGAATCTTAAGGTCCTAGCTCATGTCCAATGCACCAAAGCCAGCTGAAAAGTCAATAATCGATACCTAAAACTTGAATTGTACTACTTCTTACTGGATATTACATCATCTTAGAAGCTTCATCTGTGTTCTACTGCGGTGATTTTAGTGTCACCACATACCGCAGCACGTGACATAGCTTTGCAGACGATAAGTACAACAGTTTCAGAGAGAAGAGCGGCCAATGTGACGATCTGGCTTTAAGTCGATTCGATAACAAATGACGAAAAAGGACGGATTTCTCCGGTTATTACTACATATGAACACTTTTCACATTCTCCCGTGCAACTCGGCTGCTAGTCCTCCTTTCATGCAGAAACTTAAGGTCCTAGCTCATCTCCAAGGCACCAAAGCTAGCTAAAAAGTCAATATTCGATACCTAAAACTTGAATTGTACTACTTCCTATTGGGTATTACATCAACTTAGAAGCTTCATCTGTGTTCTATTAAGGTGCTTTTAGTGTCTCCGAATACCGCAGTACGCGACATAGCTTTGCAGACGATAAGTACAACCGTTTCAGTGAGAAGAGCGGCCAATGTGACGATCTGGCTTTAAGTCAATTCGATAACAAATGACGAAAACGGACGGATTTCTCAGGTTTTTACTACATATGAACACTTTTCACATTCTCCCGTGCACCTCGGCTGCTAGTCCTCCTTTCATGCAGAATCTTGAGTTCCTAGCTCATGTCCAAGGCACAAAAGCCAGCTAAAAGGTCAATATTCAATACCTAAAACTTGAATTGTACTACTTCTTACTGGCTATTACATCAACTTCGAAGCTTCATCTGTGTTCTACTATGGTGATTTTAGTGTGTCAGCATACCGCAGCACGCGACATAGCTTTGCAGACGATAAGTACAACCGTTTCAGAGAGAAGAGCGGCCAATGTAACGATCTGGCTTTAAGTCAATTCGATAACAAATGACAAAACGGACGGATGTCTCAGGTTTTTACTTCATATGAACACTTTTCACATTCTCCCGTGCCACTGGGCTGCTAGTCCTCCTTTTATGCAGAATCTTAAAGTCCTAGCTCATGTCCAAGGCACCTAAGCCAGCTAAAAAGTCAATAATCGATACCTAAAACTTGAATTGGACTACTTCTTACTGGCTATTACATCAACTTAGAAGCTTCATCTGTGTTCTATTATGGTGCTTTTCCTGTTTCCGCCTACGGCAACACGCGACATAGCTTTGCAGACGATAAGTACCACCGTTTCAGAGAGAAGAGCGGCCAATGTGACGATCTGGCTTTAAGTCGGTTCGATAACAAATGACGAAAACGGACGGATTTCTCAGGTTTGTACTACATATGAACACTTTTCACATTCTCCCGTGCAACTCGGCTGCTAGTCCTCCTTTCATGCAGAATCTTAAGGTCCTAGCTCATGTCCAAGGCACCAAAGCCAGCTAAAAAGTCAATAACCGATACCTAAAACTTGAATTGTACTTCTTCTTACTGGCTATTACATCATCTTAGAAGCTTCATCTGTGTTCTACTATGGTGCTTTTAGTGTCTCCGAATACCGCAGTACGCGACATAGCTTTGCAGACGATAAGTACAACCGTTTCAGAGAGAAGAGCGGCCAATGTGACGATCTGGCTTTAAGTCGATTCGATAACAAATGACGAAAACTGACGGATTTCTCAGGTTTTTACTACATATGAACACTTTTCACATTCTCCCGTGCAACTCGGCTGCTTGTCCTCCTTTCATGCAGAATCTTAAGGTCCTAGCACATGTCCAAGGCACCAAAGCCAGCAAAAAGGTCAATATTCAATACCTAAAACTTGAATTGTACTACTTCTTACTGGCTATTACATCAACTTAGAAGCTTCATCTGTGTTCTACTGTGGTGATTTTTGTGTCTCCGCATACCGCAGCACGTGACATAGCTTTGCAGACGATAAGTACAACCGTTTCAGAGAGAAGAGCGGCCAATGTGACGATCTGGCTTTAAGTCGATTCGATAACAAATGACGAAAACGGACGTATTTCTCAGGTTTTTACTACATTTGAACAGTTTTCACATTCTCCCGTGCAACGCGGCTGCTAGTCCTTCTTTCATGCAGCATATTAAGGTCCTAGCTCATGTCCAAGGCACCAAAGCCAGCTAAAAAGTCAATAATCGATACCTAAAACTTGAATTGTACTACTTCTTACTGGATATTACATCAACTTAGAAGCTTCATCTGTGTTCTACTGTGGTGAATTTAGTGTCTCCGCATACCGCTGCACGTGACATAGCTTTGCAGACGATAAGTACAACCGTTTCAGAGAGAAGAGCGGCCAATGTGACGATCTGGCTTTAAGTCGATTCGCTAACAAATGACGAAAAAGGACGGGTTTCTTAGGTTATTACTACATATGAACACTTTTCACATTCTCCCGTGCAACTCGGCTGCTAGTCCTACTTTCATGCAGAATCTTAAGGTCCTAGCTCATGTCCAAGGCACCAAAGCTAGCTAAAAAGTCAATAATCGATTCCTAAAACTTGAATTGTACTACTTCTTACTGGCTATTACATCAACTTAGATGCTTCATCTGTGTTCTACTATGGTGATTTTAGTGTCTCCACATACCGCTGCACGCGACATAGCTTTGCAGACGATATGTACAAACGTTTCAGAGAGAAGAGCGGCCAATGTGACCATCTGGCTTTAAGTGATTCGATAACAAATGACGAAAACGGACAGATTTCTCAGGTTTTTACTACATATGAACACTTTTCACATTCTGACGTGCAACTCGGCTGCTAGTCCTCCTTTCATGCAGAATCTTAAGGTCCTAGCTCATGTCCAAGGTACCGAACCCAGCTAAAGAGTCAATAATCGATACCTAAAACTTGAATTGTTCTACTTCTTACTGGCTATTGCATCAACTTAGAAGCTTCATCTGTGTTCTACTATGGTGATTTTAGTGTCTCCGCATACCGCAGCACGCGACATAGTTTTGCAGACGGTAAGTACAACCGTTTCAGAGAGAAGAGCGGCCAATGTGACGATCTGGCTTTAAGTCGATTCGATAACAAATGACGAAAACGGACGTATTTCTCAGGTTTGTACTACATATGAACACTTTTCACATTCTCCCGTGCAACTCGGCTGCTAGACCTCCATTCATGCAGAATCTTAAGGTCCTAGCTCATGTCCAAGGCACCAAAGCCAGCTAAAAAGTCAATAACCAATACCTAAAACTTGAATTGTACTACTTCTTACTGGCTATTACATCATCTTAGGAGCTTCATCGTTGTTCTACTATGGTGCTTTTAGTGTTTCCGAATACCGCAGTAGCGACATAGCTTTGCAGACGATAAGTACAACCGTTTCAGAGAGAAGAGCGGCCAATGTGACGATCTGGCTTTAAGTCGATTTGATAACAAATGACGAAAACGGACGGATTTCTCAGGTTTTTACTACATATGAACACTTTTCACATTCTCCCGTGCAACTCGGCTGCTAGTCCTCCTTTCATGCAGAATCTTAAGGTCCTAGCTCATGTCCAAGGCACCAAAGCCAGCTAAAAAGTCAATAATCAATACGTAAAACTTGAATTGTACTACTTCTTACTGGCTATTACATCAACTTAGAAGCTTCATTTGTGTTCTACTACGTTGCTTTTAGTTTCTCCGCATACCGCAGCACGCGACATAGCTTTGCAGACAATAAGTACAAACGTTTCAGTGAGAAGAGCGGCCAATGTGACGATCTGGCTTTAAGTCGATTCGATAACAAATGACGAAAACGGACGGATTCCTCAGGTTTTTACTACATATGAACACTTTTCACATTCTCCCGTTGAACTCGGCTGCTAGTCCACCTTTCATGCAGAATCTTAAGGTCCTAGCTCATGTCCAATGCACCAAAGCCAGCTGAAAAGTCAATAATCGATACCTAAAACTTGAATTGTACTACTTCTTACTGGATATTACATCATCTTAGAACCTTCATCTGTGTTCTACTGCGGTGATTTTAGTGTCACCACATACCGCAGCACGTGACATAGCTTTGCAGACGATAAGTACAACCGCTTCAGAGAGAAGAGCGGCCAATGTGACGATCTGGCTTTAAGTCGATTCGATAACAAATGACGAAAACGGACGGATTTCTCAGGTTATTACTACATATGAACACTTTTCACATTCTCCCGTGCATCTCGGCTGCTAGTCCTCCTTTCATGCAGAATCTTAAGGTCCTAGCTCATGTCCAAGGCACCAAAGCCAGCTAAAAAGTCAATATTCGATACCTAAAACTTGAATTGTACTACTTCTTATTGGGTATTACATCAACTTCGAAGCTTCATCTGTGTTCTACTATGGTGCTTTTAGTGTCTCCACATATCGCAGCACGCGACATAGCTTTGCAGACGATAAGTACAACCGTTTCAGTGAGAAGAGCGGCCAATGTGACGATCTGGCTTTAAGTCAATTCGATAACAAATGACGAAAACGGACGGATTTCTCAGGTTTTTACTACATATGAACACTTTTCACATTCTCCCGTGCAACTCGGCTGCTAGTCCTCCTTTCATGCAGAATCTTAAGGTCCTAGCTCATGTCCAAGGCACCAAAGCCAGCTAAAAGGTCAATATTCAATACCTAAAACTTGAATTGTACTACATCTTACTGGCTATTACATCAACTTCGAAGCTTCATCTGTGTTCTACTGTGGTGCTTTTAGTGTCTCAGCATACCGCAGCACGCGACATAGCTTTGCAGACGATAAGTACAACCGTTTCAGAGAGAAGAGCGGCCAATGTGACGATCTGGCTTTAAGTCGATTCGATAACAAATGACGAAAACGGACGTATTTCTCAGGTTTTACTACATATGAACACTTTTCACATTCTCCCGTGCAACTCGGCTGCTAGTCCTCCTTCATGCAAAATCTTAGGTTCCTAGCTCGTGTCCAAGGCACCAAAGAAGGGTAAAAAGTCAATAACCGATACCTAAAACTTGAATTGTACTACTTCTTACTGGCTATTACATCAACTTCGAAGCTTCATCTGTGTTCTACTATGGTGCTTTTAGTGTCTCAGCATACCGCAGCACGCGACATAGTTTTGCAGACGATAAGTACAACCGTTTCAGAGAGAAGAGCGGCCAATGTGACGATCTGGCTTTAAGTCGATTCGATAACAAATGACGAAAACGGACGAATGTCTCATTTTTTTACTACATATGAACATTTTTCACATTCTCCCGTGCAACCCGTCTGCTAGTCCTCCTTTCATGCGTTATCTTAAGGTCCTAGCTCATGTCCAAGGCACCAAAGCCAACTAAAAGGTCAATATTCAATACCTAAAACTTGAATTGTACTACTTCTTACTGTCTATTACATCAACTTAGAAGCTTGATCTGTATTCTACTATGGTGCTTTTAGTGTCTCAGCATATCGCAGCACGCGACATAGCTTTGCAGACGATAAGTACAACCGTTTCAGGGAGAAGAGCGGCCATTGTGACGATCTGGCTTTAAGTCGATTCGATAACAAATGACGAAAACGGACCGATTTCTCAGGTTTTTACTACATATGAACACTTTTCACATTCTCCCGTGCAACTCGGCTGCTAGTCCTCCTTTCATGCAGAATCTTAAGGTCCTAGGTCATGTCCAAGGCACCAAAGCCAGCTAAAAAGTCAATAATCGATACCTAAATCTTGAATTGGACTACTTCTTACTGGCTATTACATCAACTTAGAAGCTTCATCTGTGTTCTACTATGGTGCTTTTCCTGTTTCCGCCTACGGCAGCACGCGACATAGCTTTGCAGACGATAAGTACAACCGTTTCAGAGAGAAGAGCGGAAAATGTGACGATCTGGCTTTAAGTCAATTCGATAACATATGACGAAAACGGACGGATGTCTCAGGTTTTTACTACATATGAACACTTTTCACATTCTCCCGTGCAACTGGGCTGCTAGTCCTCCTTTTATGCAGAATCTTAAAGTCCTAGCTCATGTCCAAGGCACCAAAGCCATCTAAAAAGTCAATAATCGATACCTAAAACTTGAACTGGACTACTTCTTACTGGCTATTACACCAACTTAGAAGCTTCATCTGTGTTCTATTATGGTGCTTTTCCTGTTTCCGCCTACGGCAACACGCGACATAGCTTTGCAGACGATAAGTACAACCGTTTCAGAGAGAAGAGCGGCCAATTTGACGATCTGGCTTTAAGTCGATTCGATAACAAATGACGAAAACTGACGGATTTCTCAGGTTTTTACTACATATGAACACTTTTCACATTCTCCCGTGCAACTCGGCTGCTTGTCCTCCTTTCATGCAGAATCTTAAGGTCCTAGCACATGTCCAAGGCACAAAAGCCAGGAAAAAGGTCAATATTCAATACCTAAAACTTGAATTGTACTACTTCTTACTGGCTATTACATCAACTTAGAAGCTTCATCTGTGTTCTACTGTGGTGATTTTAGTGTCTTCGCATACCGCAGCACGTGACATAGCTTTGCAGACGACAAGTACAACCGTTTTAGTGAGAAGAGCGGCCAATGTGACGATCTGGCTTTAAGTCGATTCGATAACAAATGACGAAAACGGACGGATTTCTAAGGTTTTTACTACATATGAACACTTTTCACACTCTCCCGTGCAACTCGGCTGCTAGTCCTCCTATCATGAAGAATGTTAAGGTCCTAGCTCATGTCCAAGGCACCAAAGCCAGCTAAAAAGTCAATAATCGATACCTTAAACTTGAATTGTACTACTTCTTACTGGGTATTACATCAACTTAGAAGCTTCATCTGTGTTCTACTATGGTGCTTTTAGTGTCTCCGCATACCGCAACACGCGACATAGCTTTGCAGACGATAAGTACAACCGTTTCAGAGAGAAGAGCGGCCAATGTGACGATCTGGCTTTAAGTCGATTCGATAACAAATGACGAGAACGGACGTATTTCTCAGGTTTTTACTACATTTGAACAGTTTTCACATTCTCCCATGCAACTCGGCTGCTAGTCCTCCTTTCATGCAGCATATTAAGGTCCTAGCTCATGTCCAAGGCACCAAAGCCAGCTAAAAAGTCAATAATCGATACCTAAAACTTGAATTGTACTACTTCTTACTGGATATTACATCAACTTAGAAGCTTCATCTGTGTTCTACTGTGGTGATTTTAGTGTCTCCGCATACCGCAGCACGAGACATAGCTTTGCAGACGATAAGTACAACCGTTTCAGAGAGAAGAGCGGCCAATGTGACGATCTGGCTTTAAGTCGATTCGATAACAAATGACGAAAACGGACGGATTTCTCAGGTTTTTACTACATTTGAACAGTTTTCACATTCTCCCGTGCAACTCGGCTGCTAGTCCTACTTTCATGCAGAATCTTAAGGTCCTAGCTCATGTCCAAGGCACCAAAGCCAGCTAAAAGGTCCATATTCAATACCTAAAACTTGAATTGTACTACTTCTTACTGGCTATTACATCAACTTAGAAGCTTGATCTGTGGTCTACTATGGTTGCTTTTAGGGTCTCAGCATCCCGCAGCACGCGACATAGCTTTGCAGACGATAAGTACAACCGTTTCAGAGAGAAGAGCGGCCAATGTGACGATCTGGCTTTAAGTCGATTCGATAACAAATGACGAAAACGTACGGATTTCTCAGGTTTTTACTACATATGAACACTTTTCACATTCTCCCGTGCAACTCGGCTGCTAGTCCTCCTTACATGCAGAATCTTAAAGTCCTAGCTCATGTCCAAGGCACTAAAGCTAGCTAAAAAGTCAATAATCGATTCCTAAAACTTGAATTGTACTACTTCTTACTGGCTATTACATCAACTTAGATGCTTCATCTGTGTTCTACTATGGTGATTTTAGTGTCTCCACATACCGCTGCACGCGACATAGCTTTGCAGACGATATGTACAAACGTTTCAGAGAGAAGAGCGGCCAATGTGACCATCTGGCTTTAAGTCGATTCGATAACAAATGACGAAAACGGACGGATTTCTCAGGTTTTTACTACATATGAACACTTTTCACATTCTGACGTGCAACTCGGCTGCTAGTCCTCCTTTCATGCAGAATCTTAAGGTCCTAGCTCATGTCCAAGGTACCGAAGCCAGCTAAAGGGTCAATAATCGATACCTAAAACTTGAATTGTTCTACTTCTTACTGGCTATTGCATCAACTTATAAGCTTCATCTGTGTTCTACTATGGTGATTTTAGTGTCTCCGCATACCGCAGCACGCGACATAGCTTTGCAGACGGTAAGTACAGCCGTTTCAGAGAGAAGAGCGGCCAATGTGACGACCTGGCTTTAAGTCGATTCGATAACAAATGACGAAAACGGACGGATTTCTCAGGTTTTTACTACATATGAACACATTTCACATTCTCCCGTGCAACTCGGCTGCTAGTCCTCCTTTCATGCAGAATATTAAGGTCCTAGCTCATGTCCAAGGCACCAAAGCCAGCTAAAAAGTCAATAACCGATACCTAAAACTTGAATTGTACTACTTCTTACTGGCTATTGCATCATCTTAGGAGATTCATCTGTGTTATACTATGGTGCTTTTAGTGTTTCCGAATACCGCAGTACGCGACATAGCTTTGCAGACGATAAGTACAACCGTTTCAGAGAGAAGAGCGGCCAATGTGACGATCTGGCTTTAAGTTGATTCGATAACAAATGACGAAAACGGACGGATTTCTCGGGTTTTTACTACATATGTACACTTTTCACATTCTCCCGTGCAACTCGGCTGCTAGTCCTCCTTTCATGCAGAATCTTAAGGTCCTAGCTCATGTCCAAGGCACCAAAGCCAGCTAAAAAGTCAATAATCAATACGTAAAACTTGAATTGTACTACTTCTTACTGGCTATTACATCAACTTAGAAGCTTCATCTGTGTTCTACTACGTTGCTTTTAGTTTCTCCGCATACCGCAGCACGCGACATAGTTTTGCAGGCGCTAAGTACAACCGTTTCAGAGAGAAGAGCGGCCAATGTGACTATCTGGCTTTAAGTCGATTCGATAACAAATGACGAAAACGGACGGATTTCTCAGGTTTTTACTACATATGAACACTTTTCACATTCTCCCGTGGAACTCGGCTGCTAGTCCACCTTTCATGCAGAATCTTAAGGTCCTAGCTCATGTCCAATGCACCAAAGCCAGCTGAAAAGTCAATAATCGATACCTAAAACTTGAATTGTACTACTTCTTACTGGATATTACAATAACTTAGAAGCTTCATCTGTGTTCTATTAAGGTGCTTTTAGTGTCTCCACATACCGCAGCACGCGACATAGCTTTGCAGACGATAAGTACAACCGTTTCAGTGAGAAGTGCGGCCAATGTGACGATCTTTCTTTAAGTCAATTCCATAACAAATGACGAAAACGGACGGATTTCTCAGGTTTTACTACATATGAACACTTTTCACATTCTCCCGTGCAACTCGGCTGCTAGTCCTCCTTCATGCAAAATCTTAGGTTCCTAGCTCGTGTCCAAGGCACCAAAGAAGGGTAAAAAGTCAATAACCGATACCTAAAACTTGAATTGTACTACTTCTTACTGGCTATTACATCAACTTAGAAGCATCATCTGTGTTCTACTATGGTGCTTTTAGTGTCTCCGCATACCGCAGCACGCGACATAGCTTTGCAGACGATAAGTACAACCGTTTCTGAGAGAAGAGCGGAAAATGTGACGATCTGGCTTTAAGTCAATTCGATAACAAATGACGAAAACGGACAGATTTCTCAGGTTTTTACTACATATGAACACTTTTCACATTCTGACGTGCAACTCGGCTGCTAGTCCTCCTTTCATGCAGAATCTTAAGGTCCTAGCTCATGTCCAAGGTACCGAAGCCAGCTAAAGAGTCAATAATCGATACCTAAAACTTGAATTGTTCTACTTCTTACTGGCTATTGCATCAACTTAGAAGCTTCATCTGTGTTCTACTATGGTGATTTTAGTGTCTCCGCATACCGCAGCACGCGACATAGCTTTGCAGACGGTAAGTACAACCGTTTCAGAGAGAAGAGCGGCCAATGTGACGATCTGGCTTTAAGTCGATTCGATAACAAATGACGAAAACGGACCTATTTCTCAGGTTTGTACTACATATGAACACTTTTCACATTCTCCCGTGCAACTCGGCTGCTTGTCCTCCTTTCATGCAGAATCTTAAGGTCCTAGCACATGTCCAAGGCACAAAAGCCAGGAAAAAGGTCAATATTCAATAACTAAAACTTGAATTGTACTACTTCTTACTGGCTATTACATCATCTTAGGAGCTTCATCGTTGTTCTACTATGGTGCTTTTAGTGTTTCCGAATACCGCAGTAGCGACATAGCTTTGCAGACGATAAGTACAACCGTTTCAGAGAGAAGAGCGGCCAATGTGACGATCTGGCTTTAAGTCGATTTGATAACAAATGACGAAAACGGACGGATTTCTCAGGTTTTTACTACATATGAACACTTTTCACATTCTCCCGTGCAACTCGGCTGCTAGTCCTCCTTTCATGCAGAATCTTAAGGTCCTAGCTCATGTCCAAGGCACCAAAGCCAGCTAAAAGGTCAATATTCAATACCTAAAACTTGAATTGTACTACTTCTTACTGGCTATTACATCAACTTCGAAGCTTCATCTGTGTTCTACTATGGTGCTTTTAGTGTCTCAGCATAACGCAGCACGCGACATAGCTTTGCAGACGATAAGTACAACCGTTTCAGAGAGAAGAGCGGCCAATGTGACGATCTGGCTTTAAGTCGATTCGATAACAAATGACGAAAACGGACGTATTTCTCAGGTTTTACTACATATGAACACTTTTCACATTCTCCCGTGCAACTCGGCTGCTAGTCCTCCTTCATGCAAAATCTTAGGTTCCTAGCTCGTGTCCAAGGCACCAAAGAAGGGTAAAAAGTCAATAACCGATACCTAAAACTTGAATTGTACAACTTCTTACTGGCTATTACATCAACTTCGAAGCTTCATCTGTGTTCTACTATGGTGCTTTAGTGTCTCAGCATACCGCAGCACGCGACATAGTTTTGCAGACGATAAGTACAACCGTTTCAGAGAGAAGAGCGGCCAATGTGACGATCTGGCTTTAAGTCCATTCGATAACAAATGACGAAAACGGACGAATGTCTCATTTTTTTACTACATATGAACATTTTTCACATTCTCCCGTGCAACCCGTCTGCTAGTCCTCCTTTCATACAGAATCTTAAGGTCCTAGCTCATGTCCAAGGCACCAAAGCCAACTAAAGGTCAATATTCAATACCTAAAACTTGAATTGTACTACTTCTTACTGTCTATTACATCAACTTAGAAGCTTGATCTGTATTCTACTATGGTGCTTTTAGTGTCTCAGCATATCGCAGCACGCGACATAGCTTTGCAGACAATAAGTACAACCGTTTCAGGGAGAAGAGCGGCCATTGTGACGATCTGGCTTTAAGTCGATTCGATAACAAATGACGAAAACGGACCGATTTCTCAGGTTTTTACTACATATGAACACTTTTCACATTCTCCCGTGCAACTCGGCTGCTAGTCCTCCTTTCATGCAGAATCGTAAGGTCCTAGGTCATGTCCAAGGCACCAAAGCCAGCTAAAAAGTCAATAATCGATACCTAAATCTTGAATTGGACTACTTCTTACTGGCTATTACATCAACTTAGAAGCTTCATCTGTGTTCTACTATGGTGCTTTTCCTGTTTCCGCCTACGGCAGCACGCGACATAGCTTTGCAGACGATAAGTACAACCGTTTCAGAGAGAAGAGCGGAAAATGTGACGATCTGGCTTTAAGTCAATTCGATAACAAATGACGAAAACGGACGGATTTCTCAGGTTTTTACTACATATGAACACTTTTCACATTCTCCCGTGCAACTCGGCTGCTTGTCCTCCTTTCATGCAGAATCTTAAGGTCCTAGCACATGTCCAAGGCACAAAAGCCAGGAAAAAGGTCAATATTCAATAACTAAAACTTGAATTGTACTACTTCTAACTGGCTATTACATCAACCTAGAAGCTTCATCTGTGTTCTACTGTGGTGATTTTAGTGTCTCCGCATACCGCAGCACGTGACATAGCTTTGCAGACGACAAGTACAACCGTTTTAGTGAGAAGAGCGGCCAATGTGACGATCTGGCTTTAAGTCGATTCGATAACAAATGACGAAAACGGACGGATTTCTAAGGTTTTTACTACATATGATCACTTTTCACACTCTCCCGTGCAACTTGGCTGCTAGTCCTCCTATCATGAAGAATGTTAAGGTCCTAGCTCATGTCCAAGGCACCAAAGCCAGCTAAAAAGTCAATAATCGATACCTTAAACTTGAATTGTACTACTTCTTACTGGGTATTACATCAACTTAGAAGCTTCATCTGTGTTCTACTATGGTGCTTTTAGTGTCTCCGCATACCGCAACACGCGACATAGCTTTGCAGACGATACGTACAACCGTTTCAGAGAGAAGAGCGGCCAATGTGACGATCTGGCTTTAAGTCGATTCGATAACAAATGACGAGAACGGACGTATTTCTCAGGTTTTTACTACATTTGAACAGTTTTCACATTCTCCCGTGCAACTCGGCTGCTAGTCCTCCTTTCATGCAGCATATTAAGGTCCTAGCTCATGTCCAAGGCACCAAAGCCAGCTAAAAAGTCAATAATCGATACCTAAAACTTGAATTGTACTACTTCTTACTGGATATTGCATCAACTTAGAAGCTTCATCTGTGTTCTACTGTGGTGATTTTAGTGTCTCCGCATACCGCAGCACGAGACATAGCTTTGCAGACGATAAGTACAACCGTTTCAGAGAGAAGAGCGGCCAATGTGACGATCTGGCTTTAAGTCGATTCGATAACAAATGACGAAAACGGACGGATTTCTCAGGTTTTTACTACATTTGAACAGTTTTCACATTCTCCCGTGCAACTCGGCTGCTAGTCCACCTTTTATGCAGAATATTAAGGTCCTAGCTCATGTCCAATGCACCAAAGCCAGCTAAAAGGTCCATATTCAATACCTAAAACTTGAATTGTACTACTTCTTACTGGCTATTACATCAACTTAGAAGCTTGAACTGTGGTCTACTATGGTTGCTTTTAGGGTCTCAGCATCCCGCAGCACGCGACATAGCTTTGCAGACGATAAGTACAACCGTTTCAGAGAGAAGAGCGGCCAATGTGACGATCTGGCTTTAAGTCGATTCGATAACAAATGACGAAAACGTACGGATTTCTCAGGTTTTTACTACATATGAACACTTTTCACATTCTCCCGTGCAACTCGGCTGCTAGTCCTCCTTACATGCAGAATCGTAAAGTCCTAGCTCATGTCCAAGGCACTAAAGCTAGCTAAAAAGTCAATAATCGATTCCTAAAACTTGAATTGTACTACTTCTTACTGGCTATTACATCAACTTAGATGCTTCATCTGTGTTCTACTATGGTGATTTTAGTGTCTCCACATACCGCTGCACGCGACATAGCTTTGCAGACGATATGTACAAACGTTTCAGAGAGAAGAGCGGCCAATGTGACCATCTGGCTTTACATCGATTCGATAACAAATGACGAAAACGGACGGATTTCTCAGGTTTTTACTACATATGAACACTTTTCACATTCTGACGTGCAACTCGGCTGCTAGTCCTCCTTTCATGCAGAATCTTAAGGTCCTAGCTCATGTCCAAGGTACCGAAGCCAGCTAAAGGGTCAATAACCGATACCTAAAACTTGAATTGTTCTACTTCTTACTGGCTATTGCATCAACTTAGAAGCTTCATCTGTGTTCTACTATGGTGATTTTAGTGTCTCCGCATACCGCAGCACGCGACATAGCTTTGCAGACGGTAAGTACAGCCGTTTCAGAGAGAAGAGCGGCCAATGTGACGACCTGGCTTTAAGTCGATTCGATAACAAATGACGAAAACGGACGGATTTCTCAGGTTTTTACTACATATGAACACATTTCACATTCTCCCGTGCAACTCGGCTGCTAGTCCTCCTTTCATGCAGAATATTAAGGTCCTAGCTCATGTCCAAGGCACCAAAGCCAGCTAAAAAGTCAATAACCGATACCTAAAACTTGAATTGTACTACTTCTTACTGGCTATTACATCAACTTAGAAGCTTCATCTGTGTTCTACTACGTTGCTTTTAGTTTCTCCGCATACCGCAGCACGCGACATAGTTTTGCAGGCGCTAAGTACAACCGTTTCAGAGAGAAGAGCGGCCAATGTGACGATCTGGCTTTAAGTCGATTCGATAACAAATGACGAAAACGGACGGATTTCTCAGGTTTTTACTACATATGAACACTTTTCACATTCTCCCGTGGAACTCGGCTGCTAGTCCACCTTTCATGCAGAATCTTAAGGTCCTAGCTCATGTCCAATGCACCAAAGCCAGCTGAAAAGTCAATAATCGATACCTAAAACTTGAATTGTACTACTTCTTACTGGATATTACAATAACTTAGAAGCTTCATCTGTGTTCTATTAAGGTGCTTTTAGTGTCTCCACATACCGCAGCACGCGACATAGCTTTGCAGACGATACGTACAACCGTTTCAGTGAGAAGTGCGGCCAATGTGACGATCTTTCTTTAAGTCAATTCCATAACAAATGACGAAAACGGACGGATTTCTCAGGTTTTTACTACATATGAACACTTTTCACATTCTCCCGTGCAACTCGGCTGCTAGTCCTCCTTTCATGCAGAATCTTAAGGTCCTAGCTCATGTCCAAGGCACCAAAGCCAGCTAAAAGGTCAATATTCAATACCTAAAACTTGAATTGTACTACTTCTTACTGGCTATTACATCAACTTCGAAGCTTCATCTGTGTTCTACTATGGTGCTTTTAGTGTCTCAGCATACCGCAGCACGCGACATAGCTTTGCAGACGATAAGTACAACCGTTTCAGAGAGAAGAGCGGCCAATGTGACGATCTGGCTTTAAGTCGATTCGATAACAAATGACGAAAACGGACGGATTTCTCAGGTTTTACTACATATGAACACTTTTCACATTCTCCCGTGCAACTCGGCTGCTAGTCCTCCTTCATGCAAAATCTTAGGTTCCTAGCTCGTGTCCAAGGCACCAAAGAAGGGTAAAAAGTCAATAACCGATACCTAAAACTTGAATTGTACTACTTCTTACTGGCTATTACATCAACTTGGAAGCATCATCTGTGTTCTACTATGGTGCTTTTAGTGTCTCCGCATACCGCAGCACGCGACATAGCTTTGCAGACGATAAGTACAACCGTTTCAGAGAGAAGAGCGGAAAATGTGACGATCTGGCTTTAAGTCAATTCGATAACAAATGACGAAAACGGACAGATTTCTCAGGTTTTTACTACATATGAACACTTTTCACATTCTGACGTGCAACTCGGCTGCTAGTCCTCCTTTCATGCAGAATCTTAAGGTCCTAGCTCATGTCCAAGGTACCGTAGCCAGCTAAAGAGTCAATAATCGATACCTAAAACTTGAATTGTTCTACTTCTTACTGGCTATTGCATCAACTTAGAAGCTTCATCTGTGTTCTACTATGGTGATTTTAGTGTCTCCGCATACCGCAGCACGCGACATAGCTTTGCAGACGGTAAGTACAACCGTTTCAGAGAGAAGAGCGGCCAATGTGACGATCTGGCTTTAAGTCGATTCGATAACAAATGACGAAAACGGACGTATTTCTCAGGTTTGTACTACATATGAACACTTTTCACATTCTCCCGTGCAACTCGGCTGCTAGACCTCCATTCATGTAGAATCTTAAGGTCCTAGCTCATGTCCAAGGCACCAAAGCCAGCTAAAAAGTCAATAACCAATACCTAAAACTTGAATTGTACTACTTCTTACTGGCTATTACATCATCTTAGGAGCTTCATCGTTGTTCTACTATGGTGCTTTTAGTGTTTCCGAATACCGCAGTAGCGACATAGCTTTGCAGACGATAAGTACAACCGTTTCAGAGAGAAGAGCGGCCAATGTGACGATCTGGCTTTAAGTCGATTTGATAACAAATGACGAAAACGGACGGATTTCTAAGGTTTTTACTACATATGAACACTTTTCACATTCTCCCGTGCAACTCGGCTGCTAGTCCTCCTTTCATGCAGAATCTTAAGGTCCTAGCTCATGTCCAAGGCACCAAAGCCAGCTAAAAAGTCAATAATCAATACGTAAAACTTGAATTGTACTACTTCTTACTGGCTATTACATCAACTTAGAAGCTTCATCTGTGTTCTACTACGTTGCTTTTAGTTTCTCCGCATACCGCAGCACGCGACATAGCTTTGCAGACAATAAGTACAACCGTTTCAGTGAGAAGAGCGGCCAATGTGACGATCTGGCTTTAAGTCGATTCGATAACAAATGACGAAAACGGACGGATTCCTCAGGTTTTTACTACATATGAACACTTTTCACATTCTCCCGTTGAACTCGGCTGCTAGTCCACCTTTCATGCAGAATCTTAAGGTCCTAGCTCATGTCCAATGCACCAAAGCCAGCTGAAAAGTCAATAATCGATACCTAAAACTTGAATTGTACTACTTCTTACTGGATATTACATCATCTTAGAACCTTCATCTGTGTTCTACTGCGGTGATTTTAGTGTCACCACATACCGCAGCACGTGACATAGCTTTGCAGACGATAAGTACAACCGCTTCAGAGAGAAGAGCGGCCAATGTGACGATCTGGCTTTAAGTCGATTCGATAACAAATGACGAAAACGGACGGATTTCTCAGGTTATTACTACATATGAACACTTTTCACATTCTCCCGTGCATCTCGGCTGCTAGTCCTCCTTTCATGCAGAATCTTAAGGTCCTAGCTCATGTCCAAGGCACCAAAGCCAGCTAAAAAGTCAATATTCGATACCTAAAACTTGAATTGTACTACTTCTTATTGGGTATTACATCAACTTCGAAGCTTCATCTGTGTTCTACTATGGTGCTTTTAGTGTCTCCACATATCGCAGCACGCGACATAGCTTTGCAGACGATAAGTACAACCGTTTCAGTGAGAAGAGCGGCCAATGTGACGATCTGGCTTTAAGTCAATTCGATAACAAATGACGAAAACGGACGGATTTCTCAGGTTTTTACTACATATGAACACTTTTCACATTCTCCCGTGCAACTCGGCTGCTAGTCCTCCTTTCATGCAGAATCTTAAGGTCCTAGCTCATGTCCAAGGCACCAAAGCCAGCTAAAAGGTCAATATTCAATACCTAAAACTTGAATTGTACTACTTCTTACTGGCTATTACATCAACTTCGAAGCTTCATCTGTGTTCTACTATGGTGCTTTTAGTGTCTCAGCATACTGCGCGACATAGCTTTGCAGACGATAAGTACAACCGTTTCAGAGAGAAGAGCGGCCAATGTGACGATCTGGCTTTAAGTCGATTCGATAACAAATGACGAAAACGGACGTATTTCTCAGGTTTTACTACATATGAACACTTTTCACATTCTCCCGTGCAACTCGGCTGCTAGTCCTCCTTCATACAAAATCTTAGGTTCCTAGCTCGTGTCCAAGGCACCAAAGAAGGGTAAAAAGTCAATAACCGATACCTAAAACTTGAATTGTACTACTTCTTACTGGCTATTACATCAACTTCGAAGCTTCATCTGTGTTCTACTATGGTGCTTTTAGTGTCTCAGCATACCGCAGCACGCGACATAGTTTTGCAGACGATAAGTACAACCGTTTCAGAGAGAAGAGCGGCCAATGTGACGATCTGGCTTTAAGTCCATTAGATAACAAATGACGAAAACGGACGAATGTCTCATTTTTTTACTACATATGAACATTTTTCACATTCTCCCGTGCAACTCGTCTGCTAGTCCTCCTTTCATACAGAATCTTAAGGTCCTAGCTCATGTCCAAGGCACCAAAGCCAACTAAAAGGTCAATATTCAATACCTAAAACTTGAATTGTACTACTTCTTACTGTCTATTACATCAACTTAGAAGCTTGATCTGTATTCTACTATGGTGCTTTTAGTGTCTCAGCATATCGCAGCACGCGACATAGCTTTGCAGACGATAAGTACAACCGTTTCAGGGAGAAGATCGGCCATTGTGACGATCTGGCTTTAAGTCGATTCGATAACAAATGACGAAAACGGACCGATTTCTCAGGTTTTTACTACATATGAACACTTTTCACATTCTCCCGTGCAACTCGGCTGCTAGTCCTCCTTTCATGCAGAATCTTAAGGTCCTAGCTCATGTCCAAGGCACCAAAGCCAGCTAAAAAGTCAATAATCGATACCTAAATCTTGAATTGGACTACTTCTTACTGGCTATTACATCAACTTAGAAGCTTCATCTGTGTTCTACTATGGTGCTTTTCCTGTTTCCGCCTACGGCAGCACGCGACATAGCTTTGCAGACGATAAGTACAACCGTTTCAGAGAGAAGAGCGGAAAATGTGACGATCTGGCTTTAAGTCAATTCGATAACAAATGACGAAAACGGACGGATGTCTCAGGTTTTTACTACATATGAACACTTTTCACATTCTCCCGTGCAACTGGGCTGCTAGTCCTCCCTTTATGCAGAATCTTAAAGTCCTAGCTCATGTCCAAGGCACCAAAGCCATCTAAAAAGTCAATAATCGATACCTAAAACTTGAACTGGACTACTTCTTACTGGCTATTACACCAACTTAAAAGCTTCATCTGTGTTCTATTATGGTGCTTTTCCTGTTTCCGCCTACGGCAACACGCGACATAGCTTTGCAGACGATAAGTACAACCGTTTCAGTGAGAAGAGCGGCCAATGTGACGATCTGGCTTTAAGTCAATTCGATAACAAATGACGAAAACGGACGGATTTCTCAGGTTTTTACTACATATGAACACTTTTCACATTCTCCCGTGCAACTCGGCTGCTAGTCCTCCTTTCATGCAGAATCTTAAGGTCCTAGCTCATGTCCAAGGCACCAAAGCCAGCTAAAAGGTCAATATTCAATACCTAAAACTTGAATTGTACTACTTCTTACTGGCTATTACATCAACTTCGAAGCTTCATCTGTGTTCTACTATGGTGCTTTTAGTGTCTCAGCATACTGCGCGACATAGCTTTGCAGACGATAAGTACAACCGTTTCAGAGAGAAGAGCGGCCAATGTGACGATCTGGCTTTAAGTCGATTCGATAACAAATGACGAAAACGGACGTATTTCTCAGGTTTTACTACATATGAACACTTTTCACATTCTCCCGTGCAACTCGGCTGCTAGTCCTCCTTCATACAAAATCTTAGGTTCCTAGCTCGTGTCCAAGGCACCAAAGAAGGGTAAAAAGTCAATAACCGATACCTAAAACTTGAATTGTACTACTTCTTACTGGCTATTACATCAACTTCGAAGCTTCATCTGTGTTCTACTATGGTGCTTTTAGTGTCTCAGCATACCGCAGCACGCGACATAGTTTTACAGACGATAAGTACAACCGTTTCAGAGAGAAGAGCGGCCAATGTGACGATCTGGCTTTAAGTCCATTAGATAACAAATGACGAAAACGGACGAATGTCTCATTTTTTTACTACATATGAACATTTTTCACATTCTCCCGTGCAACTCGTCTGCTAGTCCTCCTTTCATACAGAATCTTAAGGTCCTAGCTCATGTCCAAGGCACCAAAGCCAACTAAAAGGTCAATATTCAATACTTAAAACTTGAATTGTACTACTTCTTACTGTCTATTACATCAACTTAGAAGCTTGATCTGTATTCTACTATGGTGCTTTTAGTGTCTCAGCATATCGCAGCACGCGACATAGCTTTGCAGACGATAAGTACAACCGTTTCAGGGAGAAGATCGGCCATTGTGACGATCTGGCTTTAAGTCGATTCGATAACAAATGACGAAAACGGACCGATTTCTCAGGTTTTTACTACATATGAACACTTTTCACATTCTCCCGTGCAACTCGGCTGCTAGTCCTCCTTTCATGCAGAATCTTAAGGTCCTAGCTCATGTCCAAGGCACCAAAGCCAGCTAAAAAGTCAATAATCGATACCTAAATCTTGAATTGGACTACTTCTTACTGGCTATTACATCAACTTAGAAGCTTCATCTGTGTTCTACTATGGTGCTTTTCCTGTTTCCGCCTACGGCAGCACGCGACATAGCTTTGCAGACGATAAGTACAACCGTTTCAGAGAGAAGAGCGGAAAATGTGACGATCTGGCTTTAAGTCAATTCGATAACAAATGACGAAAACGGACGGATGTCTCAGGTTTTTACTACATATGAACACTTTTCACATTCTCCCGTGCAACTGGGCTGCTAGTCCTCCTTTTATGCAGAATCTTAAAGTCCTAGCTCATGTCCAAGGCACCAAAGCCATCTAAAAAGTCAATAATCGATACCTAAAACTTGAACTGGACTACTTCTTACTGGCTATTACACCAACTTAAAAGCTTCATCTGTGTTCTATTATGGTGCTTTTCCTGTTTCCGCCTACGGCAACACGCGACATAGCTTTGCAGACGATAAGTACAACCGTTTCAGAGAGAAGAGCGGCCAATTTGACGATCTGGCTTTAAGTCGATTCGATAACAAATGACGAAAACTGACGGATTTCTCAGGTTTTTACTACATATGAACACTTTTCACATTCTCCCGTGCAACTCGGCTGCTTGTCCTCCTTTCATGCAGAATCTTAAGGTCCTAGCACATGTCCAAGGCACCAAAGCCAGCAAAAAGGTCAATATTCAATACCTAAAACTTGAATTGTACTACTTCTTACTGGCTATTACATCAACTTAGAAGCTTCATCTGTGTTCTACTATGCTGCTTGTAGTGTCTCAGCATACCGCAGCATGCGACATAGCTTTGCAGACGAAAAGTACAAACGTTTCAGAGAGAAGAGCGGCCAATGTGACGATGTGGCTTTAAGTCGATTCGAATACAATTGACGAAAACGGACGAATTTCTCAGGTTTTTACTACATATGAACACTTTTCACACTCTCCCGTGCAACTCGGCTGCTAGTCCTCCTATCATGAAGAATGTTAAGGTCCTAGCTCATGTCCAAGGCACCAAAGCCAGCTAAAAAGTCAATAATCGATACCTTAAACTTGAATTGTACTACTTCTTACTGGGTATTACATCAACTTAGAAGCTTCATCTGTGTTCTACTATGGTGCTTTTAGTGTCTCCGCATACCGCAACACGCGACATAGCTTTGCAGACGATAAGTACAACCGTTTCAGAGAGAAGAGCGGCCAATGTGAAGATCTGGCTTTAAGTCGATTCGATAACAAATGACGAAAACGGACGTATTTCTCAGGTTTTTACTACATTTGAACAGTTTTCACATTCTCCCGTGCAACTCGGCTGCTAGTCCTCCTTTCATGCAGCATATTAAGGTCCTAGCTCATGTCCAAGGCACCAAAGCCAGCTAAAAAGTCAATAAACGATACCTAAAACTTGAATTGTACTACTTCTTACTGGCTATTACATCAACTTAGAAGCTTCATCTGTGTTCTACTGTGGTGATTTTAGTGTCTCCGCATACCGCAGCACGATACATAGCTTTGCAGACGATAAGTACAACCGTTTCAGAGAGAAGAGCGGCCAATGTGACGATCTGGCTTTAAGTCGATTCGATAACAAATGACGAAAACGGACGGATTTCTCAGGTTTTTACTACATTTGAACAGTTTTCACATTCTCCCGTGCAACTCGGCTGCTAGTCCACCTTTCATGCAGAATATTAAGGTCCTAGCTCATGTCCAATGCACCAAAGCCAGCTAAAAAGTCAATAATCGATACCTAAAACTTGAATTGTACTACTTCTTACTGGATATTACATCAACTTAGAAGCTTCATCTGTGTTCTACTGTATTGATTTTAGTGTCTCCGCATACCGCAGCACGTGACATAGCTTTGCAGACGATAAGTACAATCGTTTCAGAGAGAAGAGCGGCCAATGTGACGATCTGGCTTTAAGTCGATTCGCTAACAAATGACGAAAAAGGACGGATTTCTCAGGTTATTACTACATATGAACACTTTTCACATTCTCCCGTGCAACTCGGCTGCTAGTCCTACTTTCATGCAGAATCTTAAGGTCCTAGCTCATGTCCAAGGCACCAAAGCCAGCTAAAAGGTCCATATTCAATACCTAAAACTTGAATTGTACTACTTCTTACTGGCTATTACATCAACTTAGAAGCTTGATCTGTGGTCTACTATGGTTGCTTTTAGGGTCTCAGCATCCCGCAGCACGCGACATAGCTTTGCAGACGATAAGTACAACCGTTTCAGAGAGAAGAGCGGCCAATGTGACGATCTGGCTTTAAGTCGATTCGATAACAAATGACGAAAACGTACGGGTTTCTCAGGTTTTTACTACATATGAACACTTTTCACATTCTCCCGTGCAACTCGGCTGCTAGTCCTCCTTACATGCAGAATCTTAAAGTCCTAGCTCATGTCCAAGGCACTAAAGCTAGCTAAAAAGTCAATAATCGATTCCTAAAACTTGAATTGTACTACTTCTTACTGGCTATTACATCAACTTAGATGCTTCATCTGTGTTCTACTATGGTGATTTTAGTGTCTCCACATACCGCTGCACGCGACATAGCTTTGCAGACGATGTGTACAAACGTTTCAGAGAGAAGAGCGGCCAATGTGACCATCTGGCTTTAAGTCGATTCGATAACAAATGACGAAAACGGACGGATTTCTCAGGTTTTTACTACATATGAACACTTTTCACATTCTGACGTCCAACTCGGCTGCTAGTCCTCCTTTCATGCAGAATCTTAAGGTCCTAGCTCATGTCCAAGGTACCGAAGCCAGCTAAAGGGTCAATAATCGATACCTAAAACTTGAATTGTTCTACTTCTTACTGGCTATTGCATCAACTTAGAAGCTTCATCTGTGTTCTACTATGGTGATTTTAGTGTCTCCGCATACCGCAGCACGCGACATAGCTTTGCAGACGGTAAGTACAGCCGTTTCAGAGAGAAGAGCGGCCAATGTGACGACCTGGCTTTCAGTCGATTCGATAACAAATGACGAAAACGGACGGATTTCTCAGGTTTTTACTACATATGAACACATTTCACATTCTGACGTGCAACTCGGCTGCTAGTCCTCCTTTCATGCAGAATATTAAGGTCCTAGCTCATGTCCAAGGCACCAAAGCCAGCTAAAAAGTCAATAACCGATACCTAAAACTTGAATTGTACTACTTCTTACTGGCTATTGCATCATCTTAGGAGATTCATCTGTGTTATACTATGGTGCTTTTAGTGTTTCCGAATACCACAGTACGCGACATAGCTTTGCAGACGATAAGTACAACCGTTTCAGAGAGAAGAGCGGCCAATGTGACGATCTGGCTTTAAGTTGATTCGATAACAAATGACGAAAACGGACGGATTTCTCGGGTTTTTACTACATATGTACACATTTCACATTCTCCCGTGCAACTCGGCTGCTAGTCCTCCTTTCATGCAGAATCTTCAGGTCCTAGCTCATGTCCAAGGCACCAAAGCCAGCTAAAAAGTCAATAATCAATACGTAAAACTTGAATTTACTACTTCTTACTGGCTATTACATCAACTTAGAAGCTTCATCTGTGTTCTACTACGTTGCTTTTAGTTTCTCCGCATACCGCAGCACGCGACATAGTTTTGCAGGCGCTAAGTACGACCGTTTCAGAGAGAAGAGCGGCCAAAGTGACGATCTGGCTTTAAGTCGATTCGATAACAAATGACGAAAACGGACGGATTTCTCAGGTTTTTACTACATATGAACACTTTTCACATTCTCCCGTGGAACTCGGCTGCTAGTCCACCTTTCATGCAGAATCTTAAGGTCCTAGCTCATGTCCAATGCACCAAAGCCAGCTGAAAAGTCAATAATCGATACCTAAAACTTGAATTGTACTACTTCTTACTGGATATTACAATAACTTAGAAGCTTCATCTGTGTTCTATTAAGGTGCTTTTAGTGTCTCCACATACCGCAGCACGCGACATAGCTTTGCAGACGATAAGTACAACCGTTTCAGTGAGAAGTGCGGCCAATGTGACGATCTTTCTTTAAGTCAATTCCATAACAAATGACGAAAACGGACGGATTTCTCAGGTTTTTACTACATATGAACACTTTTCACATTCTCCCGTGCAACTCGGCTGCTAGTCCTCCTTTCATGCAGAATCTTAAGGTCCTAGCTCATGTCCAAGGCACCAAAGCCAGCTAAAAGGTCAATATTCAATACCTAAAACTTGAATTGTACTACTTCTTACTGGCTATTACATCAACTTCGAAGCTTCATCTGTGTTCTACTATGGTGCTTTTAGTGTCTCAGCATACCGCATCACGCGACATAGCTTTGCAGACGATAAGTACAACCGTTTCAGAGAGAAGAGCGGCCAATGTGACGATCTGGCTTTAAGTCGATTCGATAACAAATGACGAAAACGGACGGATTTCTCAGGTTTTACTACATATGAATACTTTTCACATTCTCCCGTGCAACTCGGCTGCTAGTCCTCCTTCATGCAAAATCTTAGGTTCCTAGCTCGTGTCCAAGGCACCAAAGAAGGGTAAAAAGTCAATAACCGATACCTAAAACTTGAATTGTACTACTTCTTACTGGCTATTACATCAACTTAGAAGCATCATCTGTGTTCTACTATGGTGCTTTTAGTGTCTCCGCATACCGCAGCACGCGACATAGCTTTGCAGACGATAAGTACAACCGTTTCAGAGAGAAGAGCGGAAAATGTGACGATCTGGCTTTAAGTCAATTCGATAACAAATGACGGAAACGGACGGATGTCTCAGGTTTTTACTACATATGAATACTTTTCACATTCTCCCGTGCAACTGGGCTGCTAGTCCTCCTTTTATGCAGAATCTTAAAGTCCTAGCTCATGTCCAAGGCACCAAAGCCATCTAAAAAGCCAATAATCGATACCTAAAACTTGAACTGGACTACTTCTTACTGGCTATTACACCAACTTAGAAGCTTCATCTGTGTTCTATTATGGTGCTTTTCCTGTTTACGCCTACGGCAACACGCGACATAGCTTTGCAGACGATAAGTACAACCGTTTCAGAGAGAAGAGCGGCCAATTTGACGATCTGGCTTTAAGTCGATTCGATAACAAATGACGAAAACTGACGGATTTCTCAGGTTTTTACTACATATGAACACTTTTCACATTCTCCCGTGCAACTCGGCTGCTTGTCCTCCTTTCATGCAGAATCTTAAGGTCCTAGCACATGTCCAAGGCACAAAAGCCAGGAAAAAGGTCAATATTCAATACCTAAAACTTGAATTGTACTACTTCTTACTGGCTATTACATCAACTTAGAAGCTTCATCTGTGTTCTACTGTGGTGATTTTAGTGTCTCCGCATACCGCAGCACGTGACATAGCTTTGCAGACGACAAGTACAACCGTTTTAGTGAGAAGAGCGGCCAATGTGACGATCTGGCTTTAAGTCGATTCGATAACAAATGACGAAAACGGACGGATTTCTAAGGTTTTTACTACATATGAACACTTTTCACACTCTCCCGTGCAACTCGGCTGCTAGTCCTCCTATCATGAAGAATGTTAAGGTCCTAGCTCATGTCCAAGGCACCAAAGCCAGCTAAAAAGTCAATAATCGATACCTTAAACTTGAATTGTACTACTTCTTACTGGGTATTACATCAACTTAGAAGCTTCATCTGTGTTCTACTATGGTGCTTTTAGTGTCTCCGCATACCGCAACACGCGACATAGCTTTGCAGACGATAAGTACAACCGTTTCAGAGAGAACAACGGCCAATGTGACGATCTGGCTTTAAGTCGATTCGATAACATATGACGAGAACGGACGTATTTCTCAGGTTTTTACTACATTTGAACAGTTTTCACATTCTCCCGTGCAACTCGGCTGCTAGTCCTCCTTTCATGCAGCATATTAAGGTCCTAGCTCATGTCCAAGGCACCAAAGCCAGCTAAAAAGTCAATAATCGATACCTAAAACTTGAATTGTACTACTTCTTACTGGATATTACATCAACTTAGAAGCTTCATCTGTGTTCTACTGTGGTGATTTTAGTGTCTCCGCATACCGCAGCACGAGACATAGCTTTGCAGACGATAAGTACAACCGTTTCAGAGAGAAGAGCGGCCAATGTGACGATCTGGCTTTAAGTCGATTCGATAACAAATGACGAAAACGGACGGATTTCTCAGGTTTTTACTACATTTGAACAGTTTTCACATTCTCCCGTGAAACTCGGCTGCTAGTCCACTTTTCATGCAGAATATTATGGTCCTAGCTCATGTCCAATGCACCAAAGCCAGCTAAAAAGTCAATAATCGATACCTAAAACTTGAATTGTACTACTTCTTACTGGATATTACATCAACTTAGAAGCTTCATCTGTGTTCTACTGTATTGATTTTAGTGTCTCCGCATACCGCAGCACGTGACATAGCTTTGCAGACGATAAGTACAATCGTTTCAGAGAGAAGAGCGGCCAATGTGACGATCTGGCTTTAAGTCGATTCGCTAACAAATGACGAAAAAGGACGGATTTCTCAGGTTATTACTACATATGAAAACTTTTCACATTCTCCCGTGCAATTCGGCTGCTAGTCCTACTTTCATGCAGAATCTTAAGGTCCTAGCTCATGTCCAAGGCACCAAAGCCAGCTAAAAGGTCCATATTCAAAACCTAAAACTTGAATTGTACTACTTCTTACTGGCTATTACATCAACTTAGAAGCTTGTTCTGTGGTCTACTATGGTGCTTTTAGGGTCTCAGCATCCCG
Source organism: Schistocerca gregaria (assembly GCF_023897955.1). Lineage (NCBI taxonomy): Eukaryota > Metazoa > Arthropoda > Insecta > Orthoptera > Acrididae > Schistocerca > Schistocerca gregaria. The sequence continues at coordinate 9,938,301 of NW_026061795.1, forward strand.
CAGCACGCGACATAGCTTTGCAGACGATAAGTACAACCGTTTCAGAGAGAAGAGCGGCCAATGTGACGATCTGGCTTTAAGTCGATTCGATAACAAATGACGAAAACGTACGGATTTCTCAGGTTTTTACTACATATGAACACTTTTCACATTCTCCCGTGCAACTCGGCTGCTAGTCCTCCTTACATGCAGAATCTTAAAGTCCTAGCTCATGTCCAAGGCACTAAAGCTAGCTAAAAAGTCAATAATCGATTCCTAAAACTTGAATTGTACTACTTCTTACTGGCTATTACATCAACTTAGATGCTTCATCTGTGTTCTACTATGGTGATTTTAGTGTCTCCACATACCGCTGCACGCGACATAGCTTTGCAGACGATATGTACAAACGTTTCAGAGAGAAGAGCGGCCAATGTGACCATCTGGCTTTAAGTCGATTCGATAACAAGTGACGAAAACGGACGGATTTCTCAGGTTTTTACTACATATGAACACTTTTCACATTCTGACGTGCAACTCGGCTGCTAGTCCTCCTTTCATGCAGAATCTTAAGGTCCTAGCTCATGTCCAAGGTACCGAAGCCAGCTAAAGGGTCAATAATCGATACCTAAAACTTGAATTGTTCTACTTCTTACTGGCTATTGCATCAACTTAGAAGCTTCATCTGTGTTCTACTATGGTGATTTTAGTGTCAACGCATACCGCAGCACGCGACATAGCTTTGCAGACGGTAAGTACAGCCGTTTCAGAGAGAAGAGCGGCCAATGTGACGACCTGGCTTTAAGTCGATTCGATAACAAATGACGAAATCGGACGGATTTCTCAGGTTTTTACTACATATGAACACATTTCACATTCTCCCGTGCAACTCGGCTGCTAGGCCTCCTTTCATGCAGAATATTAAGGTCCTAGCTCATGTCCAATGCACCAAAGCCAGCTAAAAAGTCAATAACCGATACCTAAAACTTGAATTGTACTACTTCTTACTGGCTATTGCATCATCTTAGGAGATTCATCTGTGTTATACTATGGTGCTTTTAGTGTTTCCGAATACCGCAGTACGCGACATAGCTTTGCAGACGATAAGTACAACCGTTTCAGAGAGAAGAGCGGCCAATGTGACGATCTGGCTTTAAGTTGATTCGATAACAAATGACGAAAACGGACGGATTTCTCGGGTTTTTACTACATATGTACACTTTTCACATTCTCCCGTGCAACTCGGCTGCTAGTCCTCCTTTCATGCAGCATATTAAGGTCCTAGCTCATGTCCAAGGCACCAAAGCCAGCTAAAAAGTCAATAATCGATACCTAAATCTTGAATTGGACTACTTCTTACTGGCTATTACATCAACTTAGAAGCTTCATCTGTGTTCTACTATGGTGCTTTTCCTGTTTCCGCCTACGGCAACACGCGACATAGCTTTCCAGACGATAAGTAGAACCGTTTCAGAGAGAAGAGCGGCCAATTTGACGATCTGGCTTTAAGTCGATTCGATAACAAATGACGAAAACGGACGGATTTCTCAGGTTTTTACTACATATGAACACTTTTCACATTCTCCCGTGCAACTCGGCGGCTAGTCCTCCTTTCATGCAGAATCTTAAGGTCCTAGCTCATGTCCAAGGCACCAAAGCCAGCTAAAAAGTCAATAACCTATACCTAAAACTTGAATTGTACTTCTTCTTACTGGCTATTGCATCATCTTAGGAGATTCATCTGTGTTATACTATGGTGCTTTTAGTGTTTCCGAATACCGCAGTACGCGACATAGCATTGCAGACGATAAGTACAACCGTTTCAGAGAGAAGAGCGGCCAATGTGACGATCTGGCTTTAAGTTGATTCGATAACAAATGACGAAAACGGACGGATTTCTCGGGTTTTTACTACATATGTACACTTTTCACATTCTCCCGTGCAACTCGGCTGCTAGTCCTCCTTTCATGCAGAATCTTAAGGTCCTAGCTCATGTCCAAGGCACCAAAGCCAGCTAAAAAGTCAATAATCGATACCTAAATCTTGAATTGGACTACTTCTTACTGGCTATTACATCAACTTAGAAGCTTCATCTGTGTTCTACTATGGTGCTTTTCCTGTTTCCGCCTACGGCAACACGCGACATAGCTTTCCAGACGATAAGTAGAACCGTTTCAGAGAGAAGAGCGGCCAATTTGACGATCTGGCTTTAAGTCGATTCGATAACAAATGACGAAAACGGACGGATTTCTCAGGTTTTTACTACATATGAACACTTTTAACATTCTCCCGTGCAACTCGGCGGCTAGTCCTCCTTTCATGCAGAATCATAAGGTCCTAGCTCATGTCCAAGGCACCAAAGCCAGCTAAAAAGTCAATAACCTATACCTAAAACTTGAATTGTACTTCTTCTTACTGGCTATTACATCATCTTAGAAGCTTCATCTGTGTTATACTATGGTGCTTTTAGTGTCTCCGAATACCGCAGTACGCGACATAGCTTTGCAGACGATAAGTACAACCGTTTCAGAGAGAAGAGCGGCCAATTTGACGATCTGGCTTTAAGTCGATTCGATAACAAATGACGAAAACTGACGGATTTCTCAGGTTTTTACTACATATGAACACTTTTCACATTCTCCCGTGCAACTCGGCTGCTTGTCCTCCTTTCATGCAGAATCTTAAGGTCCTAGCACATGTCCAAGGCACAAAAGCCAGCAAAAAGGTCAATATTCAATACCTAAAACTTGAATTGTACTACTTCTTACTGGCTATTACATCAACTTAGAAGCTTCATCTGTGTTCTACTGTGGTGATTTTAGTGTCTCCGCATACCGCAGCACGTGACATAGCTTTGCAGACGACAAGTACAACCGTTTTAGTGAGAAGAGCGGCCAATGTGACGATCTGGCTTTAAGTCGATTCGATAACAAATGACGAAAACGGACGGATTTCTAAGGTTTTTACTACATATGAACACTTTTCACACTCTCCCGTGCAACTCGGCTGCTAGTCCTCCTATCATGAAGAATGTTAAGGTCCTAGCTCATGTCCAAGGCACCAAAGCCAGCTAAAAAGTCAATAATCGATACCTTAAACTTGAATTGTACTACTTCTTACTGGGTATTACATCAACTTAGAAGCTTCATCTGTGTTCTACTATGGTGCTTTTAGTGTCTCCGCATACCGCAACACGCGACATAGCTTTGCAGACGATAAGTACAACCGTTTCAGAGGGAAGAGCGGCCAATGTGACGATCTGGCTTTAAGTCGATTCGATAACAAATGACGAGAACGGACGTATTTCTCAGGTTTTTACTACATTTGAACAGTTTTCACATTCTCCCGTGCAACTCGACTGCTAGTCCTCCTTTCATGCAGCATATTAAGGTCCTAGCTCATGTCCAAGGCACCAAAGCCACCTAAAAAGTCAATAATCGATACCTAAAACTTGAATTGTACTACTTCTTACTGGATATTACATCAACTTAGAAGCTTCATCTGTGTTGTACTGTGGTGATTTTAGTGTCTCCGCATACCGCAACACGCGACATAGCTTTGCAGGCGATAAGTACAACCGTTTCAGAGAGAAGAGCGGCCAATGTGACGATCTGGCTTTAAGTCGATTCGATAACAAATGACGAAAACGGACGGATTTCTCAGGTTTTTACTACATTTGAACAGTTTTCACATTCTCCCGTGCAACTCGGCTGCTAGTCCACCTTTCATGCAGAATATTAAGGTCCTAGCTCATGTCCAATGCACCAAAGCCAGCTAAAAAGTCAATAATCGATACCTAAAACTTGAATTGTACTACTTCTTACTGGATATTACATCAACTTAGAAGCTTCATCTGTGTTCTACTGTATTGATTTTAGTGTCTCCGCATACCGCAGCACGTGACATAGCTTTGCAGACGATAAGTACAATCGTTTCAGAGAGAAGAGCGGCCAATGTGACGATCTGGCTTTAAGTCGATTCGCTAACAAATGACGAAAAAGGACGGATTTCTCAGGTTATTACTACATATTAACACTTTTCACATTCTCCCGTGCAACTCGGCTGCTAGTCCTACTTTCATGCAGAATCTTAAGGTCCTAGCTCATGTCCAAGACACCAAAGCCAGCTAAAAGGTCCATATTCAATACCTAAAACTTGAATTGTACTACTTCTTACTGGCTATTACATCAACTTAGAAGCTTGATCTGTGGTCTACTATGGTTGCTTTTAGGGTCTCAGCATCCCGCAGCACGCGACATAGCTTTGCAGACGATAAGTACAACCGTTTCAGAGAGAAGAGCGGCCAATGTGACGATCTGGCTTTAAGTCGATTCGATAACAAATGACGAAAACGTACGGATTTCTCAGGTTTTTACTACATATGAACACTTTTCACATTCTCCCGTGCAACTCGGCTGCTAGTCCTCCTTACATGCAGAATCTTAAAGTCCTAGCTCATGTCCAAGGCACTAAAGCTAGCTAAAAAGTCAATAATCGATTCCTAAAACTTGAATTGTACTACTTCTTACTGGCTATTACATCAACTTAGATGCTTCATCTGTGTTCTACTATGGTGATTTTAGTGTCTCCACATACCGCTGCACGCGACATAGCTTTGCAGACGATATGTACAAATGTTTCAGAGAGAAGAGCGGCCAATGTGACCATCTGGCTTTAAGTCGATTCGATAACAAATGACGAAAACGGACGGATTTCTCAGGTTTTTACTACATATGAACACTTTTCACATTCTGACGTGCAACTCGGCTGCTAGTCCTCCTTTCATGCAGAATCTTAAGGTCCTAGCTCATGTCCAAGGTACCGAAGCCAGCTAAAGGGTCAATAATCGATACCTAAAACTTGAATTGTTCTACTTCTTACTGGCTATTGCATCAACTTAGAAGCTTCATCTGTGTTCTACTATGGTGATTTTAGTGTCTCCGCATACCGCAGCGCGCGACATAGCTTTGCAGACGGTAAGTACAGCCGTTTCAGAGAGAAGAGCGGCCAATGTGACGACCTGGCTTTAAGTCGATTCGATAACAAATGACGAAAACGGACGGATTTCTCAGGTTTTTACTACATATGAACACATTTCACATTCTCCCGTGCAACTCGGCTGCTAGTCCTCCTTTCATGCAGAATATTAAGGTCCTAGCTCATGTCCAAGGCACCAAAGCCAGCTAAAAAGTCAATAACCGATACCTAAAACTTGAATTGTACTACTTCTTACTGGCTATTGCATCATCTTAGGAGATTCATCTGTGTTATACTATGGTGCTTTTAGTGTTTCCGAATACCGCAGTACGCGACATAGCTTTGCAGACGATAAGTACAACCGTTTCAGAGAGAAGAGCGGCCAATGTGACGATCTGGCTTTAAGTTGATTCGATAACAAGTGACGAAAACGGACGGATTTCTCGGGTTTTTACTACATATGTACACTTTTCACATTCTCCCGTGCAACTCGGCTGCTAGTCCACCTTTCATGCAGAATCTTAAGGTCTTAGCTCATGTCCAATGCACCAAAGCCAGCTGAAAAGTCAATAATCGATACCTAAAACTTGAATTGTACTACTTCTTACTGGATATTACAATAACTTAGAAGCTTCATCTGTGTTCTATTAAGGTGCTTTTAGTGTCTCCACATACCGCAGCACGCGACATAGCTTTGCAGACGATAAGTACAACCGTTTCAGTGAGAAGTGCGGCCAATGTGACGATCTTTCTTTAAGTCAATTCCATAACAAATGACGAAAACGGACGGATTTCTCAGGTTTTTACTACATATGAACACTTTTCACATTCTCCCGTGCAACTCGGCTGCTAGTCCTCCTTTCATGCAGAATCTTAAGGTCCTAGCTCATGTCCAAGGCACCAAAGCCAGCTAAAAGGTCAATATTCAATACCTAAAACTTGAATTGTACTACTTCTTACTGGCTGTTACATCAACTTCGAAGCTTCATCTGTGTTCTACTATGGTGCTTTTAGTGTCTCAGCATACCGCAGCACGCGACATAGCTTTGCAGACGATAAGTACAACCGTTTCAGAGAGAAGAGCGGCCAATGTGACGATCTGGCATTAAGTCGATTCGATAACAAATGACGAAAGCGGACGGATTTCTCAGGTTTTACTAAATATGAACACTTTTCACATTCTCCCGTGCAACTCGGCTGCTAGTCCTCCTTCATGCAAAATCTTAGGTTCCTAGCTCGTGTCCAAGGCACCAAAGAAGGGTAAAAAGTCAATAACCGATACCTAAAACTTGAATTGTACTACTTCTTACTGGCTATTACATCAACTTAGAAGCATCATCTGTGTTCTACTATGGTGCTTTTAGTGTCTCCGCATACCGCAGCACGCGACATAGCTTTGCAGACGATAAGTACAACCGTTTCAGAGAGAAGAGCGGAAAATGTGACGATCTGGCTTTAAGTCACTTCGATAACAAATGACGAAAACGGACGGATGTCTCAGGTTTTTGCTACATATGAACACTTTTCACATTCTCCCGTGCAACTGGGCTGCTAGTCCTCCTTTTATGCAGAATCTTAAAGTCCTAGCTCATGTCCAAGGCACCAAAGCCATCTAAAAAGTCAATAATCGATACCTAAAACTTGAACTGGACTACTTCTTACTGGCTATTACACCAACTTAGAAGCTTCATCTGTGTTCTATTATGGTGCTTTTCCTGTTTCCGCCTACGGCAACACGCGACATAGCTTTGCAGACGATAAGTACAACCGTTTCAGAGAGAAGAGCGGCCAATTTGACGATCTGGCTTTAAGTCGATTCGATAACAAATGACGAAAACTGACGGATTTCTCAGGTTTTTACTACATATGAACACTTTTCACATTCTCCCGTGCAACTCGGCTGCTTGTCCTCCTTTCATGCAGAATCTTAAGGTCCTAGCACATGTCCAAGGCACAAAAGCCAGGAAAAAGGTCAATATTCAATACCTAAAACTTGAATTGTACTACTTCTTACTGGCTATTACATCAACTTAGAAGCTTCATCTGTGTTCTACTGTGGTGATTTTAGTGTCTCCGCATACCGCAGCACGTGACATAGCTTTGCAGACGACAAGTACAACCGTTTTTGTGAGAAGAGCGGCCAATGTGACGATCTGGCTTTAAGTCGATTCGATAACAAATGACGAAAACGGACGGATTTCTAAGGTTTTTACTACATATGAACACTTTTCACACTCTCCCGTGCAACTCGGCTGCTAGTCCTCCTATCATGAAGAATGTTAAGGTCCTAGCTCATGTCCAAGGCACCAAAGCCAGCTAAAAAGTCAATAATCGATACCTTAAACTTGAATTGTACTACTTCTTACTGGGTATTACATCAACTTAGAAGCTTCATCTGTGTTCTACTATGGTGCTTTTAGTGTCTCCGCATACCGCAACACGCGACATAGCTTTGCAGACGATAAGTACAACCGTTTCAGAGAGAAGAACGGCCAAAGTGACGATCTGGCTTTAAGTCGATTCGATAACAAATGACGAAAACGGACGTATTTCTCAGGTTTTTACTACATTTGAACAGTTTTCACATTATCCCGTGCAACTCGGCTGCTAGTCCTCCTTTCATGCAGCATATTAAGGTCCTAGCTCATGTCCAAGGCACCAAAGCCAGCTAAAAAGTCAATAATCGATACCTAAAACTTGAATTGTACTACTTCTTACTGGATATTACATCAACTTAGAAGCTTCATCTGTGTTCTACTGTGGTGATTTTAGTGTCTCCGTATACCGCAGCACGAGACATAGCTTTGCAGACGATAAGTACAACCGTTTCAGAGAGAAGAGCGGCCAATGTGACGATCTGGCTTTAAGTCGATTCGATAACAAATGACGAAAACGGACGGATTTCTCAGGTTTTTACTACATTTGAACAGTTTTCACATTCTCCCGTGCAACTCGGCTGCTAGTCCACCTTTCATGCAGAATATTATGGTCCTAGCTCATGTCCAATGCACCAAAGCCAGCTAAAAAGTCAATAATCGATACCTAAAACTTGAATTGTACTACTTCTTACTGGATATTACATCAACTTAGAAGCTTCATCTGTGTTCTACTGTATTGATTTTAGTGTCTCCGCATACCGCAGCACGTGACATAGCTTTGCAGACGATAAGTACAATCGTTTCAGAGAGAAGAGCGGCCAATGTGACGATCTGGCTTTAAGTCGATTCGCTAACAAATGACGAAAAAGGACGGATTTCTCAGGTTATTACTACATATGAACACTTTTCACATTCTCCCGTGCAATTCGGCTGCTAGTCCTACTTTCATGCAGAATCTTAAGGTCCTAGCTCATGTCCAAGGCACCAAAGCCAGCTAAAAGGTCCATATTCAAAACCTAAAACTTGAATTGTACTACTTCTTACTGGCTATTACATCAACTTAGAAGCTTGATCTGTGGTCTACTATGGTGCTTTTAGGGTCTCAGCATCCCGCAGCACGCGACATAGCTTTGCAGACGATAAGTACAACCGTTTCAGAGAGAAGAGCGGCCAATGTGACGATCTGGCTTTAAGTCGATTCGATAACAAATGACGAAAACGTACGGATTTCTCAGGTTTTTACTACATATGAACACTTTTCACATTCTCCCGTGCAACTCGGCTGCTAGTCCTCCTTACATGCAGAATCTTAAAGTCCTAGCTCATGTCCAAGGCACTAAAGCTAGCTAAAAAGTCAATAATCGATTCCTAAAACTTGAATTGTACTACTTCTTACTGGCTATTACATCAACTTAGATGCTTCATCTGTGTTCTACTATGGTGATTTTAGTGTCTCCACATACCGCTGCACGCGACATAGCTTTGCAGACGATATGTACAAACGTTTCAGAGAGAAGAGCGGCCAATGTGACCATCTGGCTTTAAGTCGATTCGATAACAAATGACGAAAACGGACGGATTTCTCAGGTTTTTACTACATATGAACACTTTTCACATTCTGACGTGCAACTCGGCTGCTACTCCTCCTTTCATGCAGAATCTTAAGGTCCTAGCTCATGTCCAAGGTACCGAAGCCAGCTAAAGGGTCAATAATCGATACCTAAAACTTGAATTGTTCTACTTCTTACTGGCTATTGCATCAACTTAGAAGCTTCATCTGTGTTCTACTATGGTGATTTTAGTGTCTCCGCATACCGCAGCACGCGACATAGCTTTGCAGACGGTAAGTACAGCCGTTTCAGAGAGAAGAGCGGCCAATGTGACGACCTGGCTTTAAGTCGATTCGATAACAAATGACGAAAACGGACGGATTTCTCAGGTTTTTACTACATATGAACACATTTCACATTCTCCCGTGCAACTCGGCTGCTAGTCCTCCTTTCATGCAGAATATTAAGGTCCTAGCTCATGTCCAAGGCACCAAAGCCAGCTAAAAGTCAATAACCGATACCTAAAACTTGAATTGTACTACTTCTTACTGGCTATTGCATCATCTTAGGAGATTCATCTGTGTTATACTATGGTGCTTTTAGTGTTTCCGAATACCGCAGTACGCGACATAGCTTTGCAGACGATAAGTACAACCGTTTCAGAGAGAAGAGCGGCCAATGTGACGATCTGGCTTTAAGTTGATTCGATAACAAATGACGAAAACGGACGGATTTCTCGGGTTTTTACTACATATGTACACTTTTTACATTTCCCGTGCAACTCGGCTGCTAGTCCTCCTTTCATGCAGAATCTTAAGGTCCTAGCTCATGTCCAAGGCACCAAAGCCAGCTAAAAAGTCAACAATCAATACGTAAAACTTGAATTGTACTACTTCTTACTGGCTATTACATCAACTTAGAAGCTTCATCTGTGTTCTACTACGTTGCTTTTAGTTTCTCCGCATACCGCAGCACGCGACATAGTTTTGCAGACGCTAAGTACAACCGTTTCAGAGAGAAGAGCGGCCAATGTGACGATCTGGCTTTAAGTCGATTCGATAACAAATGACGAAAACGGACGGATTTCTCAGGTTTTTACTACATATGAACACTTTTCACATACTCCCGTGGAACTCGGCTGCTAGTCCACCTTTCATGCAGAATCTTAAGGTCCTAGCTCATGTCCAATGCACCAAAGCCAGCTGAAAAGTCAATAATCGATACCTAAAACTTGAATTGTACTACTTCTTACTGGATATTACATCAACTTAGAAGCTTCATCTGTGTTCTATTAAGGTGCTTTTAGTGTCTCCACATACCGCAGCACGCGACATAGCTTTGCAGACGATATGTACAACCGTTTCAGAGAGAAGAGCGGAAAATGTGACGATCTGGCTTTAAGTCAATTCGATAACAAATGACGAAAACGGACGGATTTCTCGGGTTTTTACTACATATGTACACTTTTCACATTTCCCGTGCAACTGGGCTGCTAGTCCTCCTTTTATGCAGAATCTTAAAGTCCTAGCTCATGTCCAAGGCACCAAAGCCATCTAAAAAGTCAATTATCGATACCTAAAACTTGAATTGGACTACTTCTTACTGGCTATTACACCAACTTAGAAGCTTCATCTGTGTTCTATTATGGTGCTTTTCCTGTTTCCGCCTACGGCAACACGCGACATAGCTTTGCAGACGATAAGTACAACCGTTTCAGAGAGAAGAGCGGCCAATATGACGATCTGGCTTTAAGTCGATTCGATAACAAATGACGAAAAAGGACGGATTTCTCAGGTTATTACTACATATGAACACTTTTCACATTCTCCCGTGCAACTCGGCTGCTAGTCCTCCTTTCATGCAGAATCTTAAGGTCCTAGCTCATGTCCAAGGCACCAAAGAAAGCTAAAAAGTCAATATTCGATACCTAAAACTTGAATTGTACTACTTCTTATTGGGTATTACATCAACTTAGAAGCTTCATCTGTGTTCTATTAAGGTGCTTTTAGTGTCTCCACATACCGCAGCACGCGACATAGCTTTGCAGACGATAAGTACAACCGTTTCAGTGAGAAGAGCGGCCAATGTGACTATCTGGCTTTAAGTCGATTCGATAACAAATGACGAAAACGGACGGATTTCTCAGGTTTTTACTACATATGAACACTTTTCACATTCTCCCGTGCAACTCGGCTGCTAGTCCTCCTTTCATGCAGAAACTTAAGGTCCTAGCTCATGTCCAAGGCACCAAAGCCAGCTAAAAGGTCAATATTCAATACCTAAAACTTGAATTGTACTACTTCTTACTGGCTATTACATCAACTTCGATGCTTCATCTGTGTTCTACTATGGTGCTGTTAGTGTCTCAGCTCACCGCAGCACGCGACATAGCTTTGCAGACGATAAGTACAACCGTTTCAGAGAGAAGAGCGGCCAATGTGACGATCTGGCTTTAAGTCGATTCGATAACAAATGACGAAAACGGACGTATTTCTCAGGTTTTACTACATATGAACACTTTTCACATTCTCCCGTGCAACTCGGCTGCTAGTCCTCCTTGATGCAAAATCTTAGGTTCCTAGCTCGTGTCCAAGGCACCAAAGAAGGGTAAAAAGTCAATAACCGATACCTAAAACTTGAATTGTACTACTTCTTACTGGCTATTACATCAACTTAGAAGCATCATCTGTGTTCTACTATGGTGCTTTTAGTGTCTCCACATACCGCAGCACGCGACATAGCTTTGCAGACGATAAGTACAACCGTTTCAGAGAGAAGAGCGGAAAATGTGACGATCTGGCTTTAAGTCAATTCGATAACAAATGACGAAAACGGACGGATGTCTCAGGTTTTTACTACATATGAACACTTTTCACATTCTCCCGTGCAACTGGGCTGCTAGTCCTCCTTTTATGCAGAATCTTAAAGTCCTAGCTCATGTCCAAGGCACCAAAGCTATCTAAAAAGTCAATAATCGATACCTAAAACTTGAATTGGACTACTTCTTACTGGCTATTACATCAACTTAGAAGCTTCATCTGCGTTCTATTATGGTGCTTTTCCTGTTTCCGCCTAAGGCAACACGCGACACAGCTTTGCAGACGATAAGTACAACCGTTTCAGAGAGAAGAGCGGCCAATTTGACGATCTGGCTTTAAGTCGATTCGATAACAGATGACGAAAACGGACGGATTTCTCAGGTTTGTACTACATATGAACACTTTTCACATTCTCCCGTGCAACTCGGCTGCTAGTCCTCCTTTCATGCAGAATCTTAAGGTCCTAGCTCATGTCCAAGGCACCAAAGCCAGCTAAAAAGTCAATAACCGATACCTAATACTTGAATTGTACTTCTTCTTACTGGTTATTACATCATCTTAGAAGCTTCATCTGTGTTCTACTATGGTGCTTTTAGTGTCTCCGAATACCGCAGTACGCGACATAGCTTTGCAGACGATAAGTACAACCGTTTCAGAGAGAAGAGCGGCCAATGTGACGATCTGGCTTTAAGTCTATTCGATAACAAATGACGAAAACGGACGGATTTCTCAGGTTTTTACTACATATGAACACTTTTCAAATTCTCCCGTGCAACTCGGCAGCTAGTCCTCCTTTCATGCAGAATCTTAAGGTCCTAGCACATGTCCAAGGCACCAAAGCCAGCAAAAAGGTCAATATTCAATACCTAAAACTGGAATTGTACTACTTCTTACTGGCTGTTACATCAACTTAGAAGCTTCATCTGTGTTCTACTGTGGTGATTTTAGTGTCTCCGCATACCGCAGCACGCGACATAGCTTTGCAGACGATAAGTACAACCGTTTCAGAGAGAAGAGCGGCTAATGTGACGATCTGGCTTTAAGTCGATTCGATAACAAATGACGAAAACGTACGGATTTCTAAGGTTTTTACTACATATGAACACTTTTCACATTCTCCCGTGCAACTCAGCTGCTAGTCCTCCTTTCATGCAGAATATTAAGATCCTAGCTCATGTCCAAGGCACCAAAGCCAGCTAAAAAGTCAATAATCAATACCTAAAACTTGAATTGTTCTACTTCTTACTGGCTATTACATCAACTTAGAAGCTTCATCTGTGTTCTACTATGGTGCTTTTAGTTCCTCCGCATACCGCAGCACGCGACATAGTTTTGCAGACGATAAGTACAACCGTTTCAGAGAGAAGAGCGGCCAATGTGACGATGTAGCTTTAAGTCGATTCGATAACAAATGACGAAAACGGACGGATGTCTCATTTTTTTACTACATATGAACACTTTTCACATTCTCCCGTGCAACTCGGCTGCTAGTCCTCCTTTCATGCAGAACCTTAAGGTCCTAGCTCATGTCCAAGGCACTAAAGCCAGCTAAAAGGTCAATATTCAATACCTAAAACTTGAATTGTACTACTTCTTACTGGCTATTACATCAACTTAGAAGCGTGATCTGTGTTCTACTATGGTGCTTTTAGTGTCTCAGCATACCGCAGCACGCGACATAGCTTTGCAGACGATAAGTACAACCGTTTCAGAGAGAAGAGCGGCCAATGTGACGATCTGGCTTTAAGTCGATTCGATAACAAATGACGAAAACGGACGGATTTCTCAGGTTTTTACTACATATGAACACTTTTCACATTCTCCCGTGAAACTCGGCTGCTAGTCCTCCTTTCATGCGTTATCTTAATGTCCTAGCTCATGTCCAAGGCACCAAAGCCAGCTAAAAAGTCAATAACCGATTCCTAAAACTTGAATTGTACTACTTCTTACTGGCTATTACATCAACTTAGAAGCGTGATCTGTGTTCTACTATGGTGCTTTTAGTGTCTCAGCATACCGCAGCACGCGACATAGCTTTGCAGACGATAAGTACAACCGTTTCAGAGAGCAGAGCGGCCAATGTGACGATCTGGATTTACGTCGATTCGATAACAAATGACGAAAACGGTCGGATGTCTCAGGTTTTTATTACATATGAACACTTTTCACATTCTCCCGTGCAACTCGGCTGCTAGTCCTCCTTTCATGCAGAATCTTAAGGTCCTATCTCATGTCCAAGGCACCAAAGCCAGCTAAAAGGTCAATATTCAATACCTAAAACTTGAATTGTACTACCTCTAACTGGCTATTACCTCAACTTAGAAGCTTCATCTGTGTTCTACTATGGTGCTTGTAGTGTCTCAGCATACCGCAGCAAGCGACATAGCTTTGCAGACGATAAGTACAACCGTTTCAGAGAGAAGAGCTGCCAATGTGACGATCTGGCTTTACATCGATTCAATAACAAATGACAAAAACGGACGGATGTCTCAGGTTTTTACTACATATGAACACTTTTCACATTCTCCCGTGCAACTCGGCTGCTAGTCCTCCTTTCATGCAGAATCTTAAGGTCCTAGCTCATGTCCAAGGCACCAAAGCCAGCTAAAAAGTCAATAATCGATACCTAAAACTTGAATTGGACTACTTCTTACTGGCTATTACATCAACTTAGAAGCTTCATCTGTGTTCTATTATGGTGCTTTTCCTGTTTCCGCCTACGGCAACACGCGACATAGCTTTGCAGACGATAAGTACAACCGTTTCAGAGAGAAGATCGGCCAATGTGACGATCTGGCATTTAAGTCGATTCGATAACAAATGACGAAAACGGACGGATTTCTCAGGTTTTTACTACATATGAACACTTTTCACATTCTCCCGTGCAACTCGGCTGCTAGTCCTCCTTTCATGCAGAATCTTAAGGTCCTAGCTCATGTCCAAGGCACAAAGCCAGCTAAAAAGTCAATAACCGATACCTAACACTTGAATTGTACTACTTTTTACTGGCTATTACATCATTTTAGAAGCTTCATCTGTGTTCTACTATGGTGCTTTTAGTGTCTCCGAATACCGCAGTACGCGACATAGCTTTGCAGACGATATGTACAACCGTTTCAGAGAGAAGAGCGGCTAATGTGACAATCTGGCTTTAAGTCGATTCGATAACAAATGACGAAAACGGACGGATTTCTCAGGTTTTTACTACATATGAACACTTTTCACATTCTCCCGTGCAACTCGGCTGCTAGTCCTCCTTTCATGCAGAATCTTAAGGTCCTAGCTCATGTCCAAGGCACCAAAGCCAGCTAAAAAGTCAATAACCGATACCTAATACTTGAATTGTACTTCTTCTTACTGGTTATTACATCATCTTAGAAGCTTCATCTGTGTTCTACTATGTTGCTTTTAGTGTCTCCGAATACCGCAGTACGCGACATAGCTTTGCAGACGATAAGTACAACCGTTTCAGAGAGAAGAGCGGCCAATGTGACGATCTGGCTTTAAGTCTATTCGATAACAAATGACGAAAACGGACGGATTTCTCAGGTTTTTACTACATATGAACACTTTTCAAATTCTCCCGTGCAACTCGGCAGCTAGTCCTCCTTTCATGCAGAATCTTAAGGTCCTAGCACATGTCCAAGGCACCAAAGCCAGCAAAAAGGTCAATATTCAATACCTAAAACTGGAATTGTACTACTTCTTACTGGCTGTTACATCAACTTAGAAGCTTCATCTGTGTTCTACTGTGGTGATTTTAGTGTCTCCGCATACCGCAGCACGAGACATAGCTTTGCAGACGATAAGTACAACCGTTTCAGAGAGAAGAGCGGCTAATGTGACGATCTGGCTTTAAGTCGATTCGATAACAAATGACGAAAACGGACGGATTTCTAAGGTTTTTACTACATATGAACACTTTTCACATTCTCCCGTGCAACTCAGCTGCTAGTCCTCCTTTCATGCAGAATATTAAGATCCTAGCTCATGTCCAAGGCACCAAAGCCAGCTAAAAAGTCAATAATCAATACCTAAAACTTGAATTGTACTACTTCTTACTGGCTATTACATCAACTTAGAAGCTTCATCTGTGTTCTACTATGGTGCTTTTAGTTCCTCCGCATACCGCAGCACGCGACATAGTTTTGCAGACGATAAGTACAACCGTTTCAGAGAGAAGAGCGGCCAATGTGACGATGTAGCTTTAAGTCGATTCGATAACAAATGACGAAAACGGACGGATGTCTCATTTTTTTACTACACATGAACACTTTTCACATTCTCCCGTGCAACTCGGCTGCTAGTCCTCCTTTCATGCAGAACCTTAAGGTCCTAGCTCATGTCCAAGGCACCAAAGCCAGCTAAAAGGTCAATATTCAATACCTAAAACTTGAATTGTACTACTTCTTACTGGCTATTACATCAACTTAGAAGCGTGATCTGTGATCTACTATGGTGCTTTTAGTGTCTCAGCATACCGCAGCACGCGACATAGCTTTGCAGACGATAAGTACAACCGTTTCAGAGAGAAGAGCGGCCAATGTGACGATCTGGCTTTAAGTCGATTCGATAACAAATGACGAAAACGGACGGATTTCTCAGGTTTTTACTACATATGAACACTTTTCACATTCTCCCGTGAAACTCGGCTGCTAGTCCTCCTTTCATGCGTTATCTTAATGTCCTAGCTCATGTCCAAGGCACCAAAGCCAGCTAAAAAGTCAATAACCGATACCTAAAACTTGAATTGTACTACTTCTTACTGGATATTACATCAACTTAGAAGCTTCATCTGTGTTCTACTGTGGTGCTTTTAGTGTCTCCGAATACCGCAGTACGCGACATAGGTTTGCAGACGATAAGTACAACCATTTCAGAGAGCAGAGCGGCCAATGTGACGATCTGGATTTACGTCGATTCGATAACAAATGACGAAAACGGTCGGATGTCTCAGGTTTTTATTACATATGAACACTTTTCACATTCTCCCGTGCAACTCGGCTGCTAGTCCTCCTTTCATGCAGAATCTTAAGGTCCTATCTCATGTCCAAGGCACCAAAGCCAGCTAAAAGGTCAATATTCAATACCTAAAACTTGAATTGTACTACCTCTTACTGGCTATTACCTCAACTTAGAAGCTTCATCTGTGTTCTACTATGGTGCTTGTAGTGTCTCAGCATACCGCAGCAAGCGACATAGCTTTGCAGACGATAAGTACAACCGTTTCAGAGAGAAGAGCTGCCAATGTGACGATCTGGCTTTAAGTCGATTCGATAACAAATGGCCAAAACGGACGGATTTCTCAGGTTTTTACTACATATGAACACTTTTCACATTCTCCCCTGCAACTCTGCTGCTAGTCCTCCTTTCATGCAGAATCTTAAGGTCCTAGCTCATGTCCAAAGCACCAAAGCCAGCTAAAAGGTCAATATTCAATACCTAAAACTTGAATTGTACTACTTCTTACTGGCTATTACATCAACTTAGAACCTTGATCTGTGTTCTACTATGGTGCTTTTAGTGTCTCAGCATACCGCAGCACGCGACATAGCTTTGCAGACGATAAGTATATCCGTTTCAGAGAGAAGAGCGGCCAATGTGACGATCTGGCTTTAAGTCGATGCGATAACAAATGACGAAAACGGACGGATTTCTCAGGTTTTTACTACATATGAACACTTTTCACATTCTCCCGTGCAACTCGGCTGCTAGTCCTCCTTTCATGCAGAATCTTAAGGTCCTAGCTCATGTCCAAGGCACCAAAGCCAGCTAAAAAGTCAATAACCGATACCTAAAACTTGAATTGTACTACTTCTTACTGGCTATTACATCATTTTAGAAGCTTCATCTGTGTTCTACTATGGTGCTTTTAGTGTCTCCGAATACCGCAGTACGCGACATAGCTTTGCAGACGATAAGTACAACCGTTTCAGAGAGAAGAGCGGCCAATGTGATGATCTGGCTTTACATCGATTCAATAACAAATGACAAAAACGGACGGATGTCTCAGGTTTTTACTACATATGAACACTTTTCACATTCTCCCGTGCAACTCGGCTGATAGTCCGCCTTTCATGCAGAATCTTAAGGTCCTAGCTCATGTCCAAGGCACCAAAGCCAGCTAAAAAGTCAATAATCGATACCTAAAACTTGAATTGGACTACTTCTTACTGGCTATTACATCAACTTAGAAGCTTCATCTGTGTTCTATTATGGTGCTTTTCCTGTTTCCGCCTACGGCAACACGCGACATAGCTTTGCAGACGATAAGTACAACTGTTTCAGAGAGAAGATCGGCCAATGTGACGATCTGGCATTTAAGTCGATTCGATAACAAATGACGAAAACGGACGGATTTCTCAGGTTTTTACTACATATGAACACTTTTCACATTCTCCCGTGCAACTCGGCTGCTAGTCCTCCTTTCATGCAGAATCTTAAGGTCCTAGCTCATGTCCAAGGCACAAAGCCAGCTAAAAAGTCAATAACCGATACCTAACACTTGAATTGTACTACTTTTTACTGGCTATTACATCATTTTAGAAGCTTCATCTGTGTTCTACTATGGTGCTTTTAGTGTCTCCGAATACCGCAGTACGCGACATAGCTTTGCAGACGATATGTACAACCGTTTCAGAGAGAAGAGCGGCTAATGTGACGATCTGGCTTTAAGTCGATTCGATAACAAATGACGAAAACGGACGGATTTCTCAGGTTTTTACTACATATGAACACTTTTCACATTCTCCCGTGCAACTCGGCTGCTAGTCCTCCTTTCATGCAGAATCTTAAGGTCCTAGCTCATGTCCAAGGCACCATAACCCAGCTGAAAGGTCAATATTCAATACCTAAAACTTGAATTGTACTACTTTTTACTGGCTATTACATCAACTTAGAAGCGTGATCTGTGTTCTACTATGGTGCTTTTAGTGTCTCAGCATACCGCAGCACGCGACATAGCTTTGCAGACGATAAGTACAACCGTTTCAGAGAGAAGAGCGGCCAATGTGACGATCTGGCTTTAAGTCGATTCGATAACAAATGACGAAAACGGACGGATTTCTCAGGTTTTTACTACATATGAACACTTTTCACATTCTCCCGTGAAACTCGGCTGCTAGTCCTCCTTTCATGCATTATCTTAAGGTCCTAGCTCATGTCCAAGGCACCAAAGCCAGCTAAAAAGTCAATAATCGATACCTAAAACTTGAATTGTACTACTTCTTACTGGATATTACATCAACTTAGAAGCTTCATCTGTGTTCTACTGTGGTGCTTTTAGTGTCTCCGAATACCGCAGTACGCGACATAGCTTTGCAGACGATAAGTACAACCATTTCAGAGAGCAGAGCGGCCAATGTGACGATCTGGCTTTACGTCGATTCGATAACAAATGACGAAAACGGTCGGATGTCTCAGGTTTTTATTACATATGAACACTTTTCACATTCTCCCGTGCAACTCGGCTGCTAGTCCTCCATTCATGCAGAATCTTAAGGTCCTATCTCATGTCCAAGGCACCAAAGCCAGCTAAAAGGTCAATATTCAATACCTAAAACTGAATTGTACTACCTCTTACTGGCTATTACCTCAACTTAGAAGCTTCATCTGTGTTCTACTATGGTGCTTGTAGTGTCTCAGCATACCGCAGCACGCGACAAAGCTTTGCAGACGATAAGTACAACCGTTTCAGAGAGAAGAGCGGCCAATGTGTCGATCTGGCTTTAAGTCGATGCGATAACAAATGACGAAAACGGACGGATTTCTCAGGTTTTTACTACATATGAACACTTTTCACATTCTCCCGTGCAACTCGGCTGCTAGTCCTCCTTTCATGCAGACTCTTAAGGTCCTAGCTCATGTCCAAGGCACCAAAGCCAGCTAAAAAGTCAATAATCAATACCTAAAACTTGAATTGTACTACTTCTTACTGGCTATTACATCAACTTAGAAGCTTCATGTGTGTTCTCCTACGGTGGTTTTAGTTTCTCCGCATACCGCAGCACGCGACATAGTTTTGCAGACGATAAGTACAACCGTTTCAGAGAGAAGAGCGGCCAATGTGACGATCTGGCTTTAAGTCGATTCGATAACAAATGGCCAAAACGGACGGATTTCTCAGGTTTTTACTACATATGAACACTTTTCACATTCTCCCGTGCAACTCGGCTGCTAGTCCTCCTTTCATGCAGAATCTTAAGGTCCTAGCTCATGTCCAAAGCACCAAAGCCAGCTAAAAGGTCAATATTCAATACCTAAAACTTGAATTGTACTACTTCTTACTGGCTATTACATCAACTTAAAACCTTGATCTGTGTTCTACTATGGTGCTTTTAGTGTCTCAGCATACCGCAGCACGCGACATAGCTTTGCAGACGATAAGTATATCCGTTTCAGAGAGAAGATCGGCCAATGTGACGATCTGGCTTTAAGTCGATTCGATAACAAATGACGAAAACGGACGGATTTCTCAGGTTTTTACTACATATGAACACTTTTCACATTCTCCCGTGCAACTCGGCTGCTAGTCCTCCTTTCATGCATAATCTTAAGGTCCTAGCTCATGTCCAAGGCACCAAAGATAGCTAAAAAGTCAATAATCAATACCTAAAACTTGAAATGTACTGCTTCTTACTGGCTATTACATCAACTTAGAAGCTTCATCTGTGTTCTACTACGTAGCTTTTAGTTTCTCCGCATACCGCAGCACGCGACATAGTTTTGCAGACGATAAGTACAACCGTTTTAGAGAGAAGAGCGGCCAATGGGACGATCTGGCTTTAAGTCGATTCGATTACAAATGACGAAAACGGACGGATTTCTCAGGTTTTTACTACATATGAACACTTTTCACATTCTCCCGTGCAACTTGGCTGCTAGTCCTCCTTTCATGCAGAATCTTAAGGTCCTAGCTCATGTCCAAGGCACCAATGCTAGCTAAAAAGTCAATAATCAATACCTAAAACTTGAATTGTACTACTTCTTACTGGCTAATACATCAACATAGAAGCTTCATCTGTGTTCTACTACGGTGCTTTTAGTTTCTCCGTATACCGCAGCACGCGACATAGTTTTGTAGACGATAAGTACAACCGTTTCAGAGACAAGAGCGGCCAATGTGACGATGTGGCTCTAAGTCGATTCGATAACAAATGACGAAAACGGACGGATGTCTCAGGTTTTTACTACATATGAACACTTTTCACATTCTCCCGTGCTACTCGGCTGCTAGTCCTCCTTTCATGCAGAATCTTAAGGTCCTAGCTCATGTCCAAGGCACCAAAGCCAGCTAAAAGTTCAATATTCAATACCTAAAACTTGAATTGGACTACTTCTTACTGGCTATTACATCAACTTAGAAGCTGTATCTGTGTTCTACTATGGTGCTTTTAGTGTCTGAGCATACAGCAGCACGCGACATAGCTTTGCAGACGATAAGTACATCCGTTTCAGAGAGAAGATCGGCCAATGTGACGATCTGGCTTTAAGTCGATTCGATAACAAATGAAGAAAACGGACTGATTTCTCAGGTTTTTACTACATATGAACACTTTTCACATTCTCCCGTGCAACTCGGCTGCTAGTCCTCCTTTCATGCAGAATCTTAAGGTCCTAGCTCATGTCCAAGGCACCAATGTTGTTGTTGTTGTCTTCAGTCCTTAGACTGGTTTGATGCAGCTCTCCATGCTACTCTATCCTGTGCAAGCTGCTTCATCTCCCAGTACCTACTGCAACCTACATCCTTCTGAATCTGCTTAGTGTACTCATCTCTCGGTCTCCCTCTACGATTTTTACCCTCCACGCTGCCCTCCAATGCTAAATTTGTGATCCCTTGGTGCCTCAAAACATGTCCTACCAACCGATCCCTTCTTCTAGTCAAGTTGTGCCACAAACTTCTCTTCTCCCCAATCCTATTCAATACCTCCTCATTAGTTACGTGATCTATCCACCTTATCTTCAGTATTCTTCTGTAGCACCACATTTCGAAAGCTTCTATTCTCTTCTTGTCCAAACTAGTTATCGTCCATGTTTCACTTCCATACATGGCTACACTCCAAACAAATACTTTCAGAAACGATTTCCTGATACATAAATCTATATTCGATGTTAACAAATTTCTCTTCTTCAGAAACGCTTTCCTTGCCATTGCCAGTCTACATTTTATATCCTCTCGACTTCGACCATCATCAGTTATTTTACTTCCTAAATAGCAAAACTCCTTTACTACTTTAAGTGTCTCATTTCCTAATCTAATTCCCTCAGCATCACCCGATTTAATTTGACTACATTCCATTATCCTCGTTTTGCTTTTGTTAATGTTCATCTTATATCCTCCTTTCAAGACACTGTCCATTCCGTTCAACTGCTCTTCCAAGTCCTTTGCCGTCTCTGACAGAATTACAATGTCATCGGCGAACCTCAAAGTTTTTACTTCGTCTCCATGAATTTTAATACCTACTCCAAATTTTTCTTTTGTTTCCTTTACTGCTTGCTCAATATACAGATTGAATAACATCGGGGAGAGGCTACAACCCTGTCTCACTCCTTTCCCAACCACTGCTTCCCTTTCATGCCCCTCGACTCTTATTACTGCCATCTGGTTTCTGTACAAATTATAAATAGCCTTTCGCTCCCTGTATTTTACCCCTGCCACCTTTAGAATTTGAAAAAGAGTATTCCAGTCAACATTGTCAAAAGCTTTCTCTAAGTCTACAAATGCTAGAAACGTAGGTTTGCCTTTTCTTAATCTTTCTTCTAAGATAAGTCGTAAGGTCAGTATTGCCTCACGTGTTCCAACATTTTGACGGAATCCAAACTGATCCTCCCCGAGGTCTGCATCTACCAGTTTTTCCATTCGTCTGTAAAGAATTCGCGTTAGTATTTTGCAGCCGTGGCTTATTAAACTGATAGTTCGGTGATTTTCACATCTGTCAGCACCTGCTTTCTTTGGGATTGGAATTATTATATTCTTCTTGAAGTCTGAGGGTATTTCGCCTGTCTCATACATCTTGCTCACCAGCTGGTAGAGTTTTGTCATGACTGGCTCTCCCAAGGCCGTAAGTAGTTCTAATGGAATGTTGTCTACTCCGGGGGCCTTGTTTCGACTCAGGTCTTTCAGTGCTCTGTCAAACTCTTCCCGCAGTATCGTATCTCCCATTTCGTCTTCATCTACATCCTCTTCTATTTCCATAATATTGTCCTCAAGTACATCGCCCTTGTATAAACCTTCTATATACTCCTTCCACCTTTCTGCCTTCCCTTCTTTGCTTAGAACTGGGCTGCCATCTGAGCTCTTGATATTCATACACGTGGTTCTCTTCTCTCCAAAGGTCTCTTTAATTTTCCTGTAGGCAGTATCTATCTTACCCCTAGTGAGATAAGCTTCTACATCCTTACATTTGTCCTCTAGCCATCCCTGTTTAGCCATTTTGCACTTCCTGTCGATCTCATTTTTGAGACGTTTGTATTCCTTTTTGCCTGCTTCATTTACTGCATTTTTATATTTTCTCCTTTCATCAATTAAATTCAATATTTCTTCTGTTACCCAAGGATTTCTAGCAGCCCTCATCTTTGTACCTACTTTATCCTCTGCTGCCTTCACTACTACATCCCTCAGAGCTACCCATTCTTCTTCTACTGTATTTCTTTCCCCTATTCCTGTCAATTGTTCCCTTATGCTCTCTCTGAAACTCTGTACAACCTCTGGTTCTTTCAGTTTATCCAGGTCCCATCTCCTTAATTTCCCACATTTTTGCAGTTTCTTCAGTTTTACTCTACAGGTCATAACCAATAGATTGTGGTCAGAGTCCACATCTGCCCCTGGAAATGTCTTACAACTTAAAACCTGGTTCCTAAATCTCTGTCTTACCATTATATAATCTATCTGATACCTTTTAGTATCTCCAGGGTTCTTCCACGTATACAACCTTCTTTCATGATTCTTAAACCAAGTGTTAGCTATGATTAAGTTGTGCTCTGTGCAAAATTCTACTAGGCGGCTTCCTCTTTCATTTCTTAGCCCCAATCCATATTCACCTACTATGTTTCCTTCTCTCCCTTTTCCTACACTCGAATTCCAGTCACCCATTACTATTAAATTTTCGTCTCCCTTCACTATCTGAATGATTTCTTTTATTTCATCGTACATTTCTTCAATTTCTTCATCCTCTGCAGAGCTAGTTGGCATATAAACTTGTACTACTGTAGTAGGTGTGGGCTTCGTATCTATCTTGGCCACAATAATGCGTTCACTATGCTGTTTGTAGTAGCTTACCCGCATTCCTATTTTCCTATTCATTATTAAACCTACTCCTGCATTACCCCTATTTGATTTTGTGTTTATAACCCTGTAGTCACCTGACCAGAAGTCTTGTTCCTCCTGCCACCGAACTTCACTAATTCCCACTATATCTAACTTTAACCTATCCATTTCCCTTTTTAAATTTTCTAACCTACCTGCCCGATTAAGGGATCTGACATTCCACGCTCCGATCCGTAGAACGCCAGTTTTCTTTCTCCTGATAACGACATCCTCCTGAGTAGTCCCCGCCCGGAGATCCGAATGGGGGACTATTTTACCTCCGGAATATTTTACCCAAGAGGATGCCATCATCATTTAATCATACAGTAGAGCTGCATGTCCTCGGGAAAAATTACGGCTGTAGTTTCCCCTTGCTTTCAGCCGTTCGCAGTACCAGCACAGCAAGGCCGTTTTGGTCAATGTTGCAAGGCCAGATCAGTCAATCATCCAGGCTGTTGCCCCTGCAACTACTGAAAAGGCTGCTGCCCCTCTTCAGGAACCACACGTTTGTCTGGCCTCTCAACAGATACCCCTCCGTTGTGGTTGCACCTACGGTACGGCCATCTGTATCGCTGAGGCACGCAAGCCTCCCCACCAACGGCAAGGTCCATGGTTCATGGGGGGAGGCAAGGCACCAAAGCCAGCTAAAAAGTCAATAAGCGATACCTAAAACTTGAATTCCACTACTTCTTACTGGCTATTACATCAACTTAGAAGCTTCATCTGTGTTCTACTATGGTGCTTTTAGTGTCTCCAAATACCGCAGCACGCGACATAGCTTTGCAGACGATAAGTATATCCGTTTCAGAGAGAAGAGCGGCCAATGTGACGATCTGGCTTTAAGTCGATTCGATAACAAATGACCAAAACGGACGGATTTCTCAGGTTTTTACTACATATCAACACTTTTCACATTCTCCCCTGCAACGCGGCTGCTAGTCCTCCTTTCATGCAGAATCTTAAGGTCCTAGCTCATGTCCAAAGCACCAAAGCCAGCTAAAAGGTCAATATTCAATTCCTAAAACTTGAATTGTACTACTTCTTACTGGCTATTACATCAACTTAGAAGCTTCATGTGTGTTCTCCTACGGTGGTTTTAGTTTCTCCGCATACCGCAGCACGCGACATAGTTTTGCAGACGATAAGTACAACCGTTTCAGAGAGAAGAGCGGCCAATGTGACGATCTGGCTTTAAGTAGATTCGATAACAAATGACGAAAACGGACGGATTTCTCAGGTTTTTACTACATATGAACACTTTTCACATTCTGCCGTGCAACTCGGCTGCTAGTCCTCCTTTCATGCAGAATCATAAGGTCCTAGCTCATGGTCAAGGCACCAAAGCCAGCTAAATAGTCAATAACCGATACCTAAAACTTGAATTGTACTACTTCTTACTGGCTATTACATCATTTTAGAAGCTTCATCTGTGTTCTACTATGTTGCTTTTAGTGTCTCCGAATACCGCAGTACGCGACATAGCTTTGCAGACGATAAGTACAACCGTTTCAGAGAGAAGAGCGGCAAATGTGACGATCTGGCTTTAAGTCGATTCGGTAACAAATGACGAAAACGGACGGATTTCTCAGGTTTTAACTACATATGAACACTTTTCACATTCTCCCGTGCAACTCGGCTGCTAGTCCTCCTTTCATGCAGAATCTTAAGGTCCTAGCTCATGTCCAAGGCACCAAAGCCAGCTAAAAAGTCAATAATAAATACCTAAAACTTGAAATGTACTGCTTTTTACTGGCTATTACATCAACTTAGAAGCTTCATCTGTGTTCTACTACGTTGCTTTTAGTTTCTCCGCATACCGCAGCACGCGACATAGTTCTGCAGACGATAAGTACAACCGTTTCAGAGAGAAGAGCGGCCAATGTGACGATCTGGCTTTAAGTCGATTCGATAACAAATGACCAAAACGGACGGATTTCTCAGATTTTTACTACATATGAACACTTTTCACATTCTCCCCTGCAACTCGGCTGCTAGTCCTCCTTTCATGCAGAATCTTAAGGTCCTATCTCATGTCCAAGGCACCAAAGCCAGCTGAAAGGTCAATATTCAATACCTAAAACTTGAATTGTACTACCTCTTACTGGCTATTACCTCAACTTAGAAGCTTCATCTGTGTTCTACTATGGTGCTTGTAGTGTCTCAGCATACCGCAGCACGCGACAAAGCTTTGCAGACGATAAGTACAACCGTTTCAGAGAGAAGAGCGGCCAATGTGTCGATCTGGCTTTAAGTCGATTCGATAACAAATGACGAAAACAGACGTATTTCTCAGGTATTTACTACATATGAACACTTTTCACATTCTCCCGTGCAACTCCGCTGCTAGTCCTCCTTTCATGCAGAATCTTAAGGTCCTGGCTCATGTCCAAGGCACCAAAGCCAGCTAAAAAGTCAATAATCAATACCTAAAACTTGAATTGTACTAATTCTTACTGGGTATTACATCAACTTACAAGCTTCATCTGTGTTCTACTATGGTGCTTTTAGTGTCTCCGCATACCGCAGCACGCGACATAGCTTTGCAGACGATAAGTACAAGCGTTTCAGAGAGAAGAGCGGCCAATGTGACGATCTGGCTTGAAGTCGATTCGATAACCATTGACGAAAACAGACGTATTTCTCAGGTTTTTACTACATTTGAACACTTTTCACATTGTCTCATGCAACTCGGCTGCTAGTCCTCCTTTCATGCAGAAAATTAAGGTCCTAACTCATGTCCAAGGCACCAAAGCCAGCTAAAAATTCAATATTCAATACCTAAAACTTGAATTGTACTACTTCTTACTGGCTATTACATCAACTTAGAAGCTTCATCTGTGTTCTACTATGGTGCTTTTAGGGTCTCAGCATACCGCAGCACGCGACATAGCTTTGCAGACGATAAGTACAACCGTTTCAGAGAGAAGAGCGGCTAATGTGACGATGTGGCTTTAAGTCGATTCTATAACAAATGACGAAAACGGACGGATGTCTCATTTTTTTAGTACATATGAACACTTTTCTCATTCTCCCGTGCAACTCGACTGCTAGTCCTCCTTTCATGCAGAACCTTAAGGTCCTAGCTCATGTCCAAATCACCAAAGCCAGCTAAAAGGTCAATATTCAATACCTAAAACTTGAATTGTACTACTTCTTACTGGCTATTACATCAACTTAGAAGCGTGATCTGTATTCTACTATGGTGCTTTTAGTGTCTCAGCATACCGCAGCACGCGACATAGCTTTGCAGACGATAAGTACAACTGTTTCAGAGAGAAGAGCGGCCAATGTGACGATCTGGCTATAAGTCGATTCGATAACAAATGACGAAAACGGACGGATTTCTCAGGTTTTTACTACATATGAACACTTTTCACATTCTCCCATGAAACTCGGCTGCTAGTCCTCCTTTCATACATTATCTTAAGGTCCTAGCTCATGTCCAAGGCACCAAAGCCAGCTAAAAAGTCAATAATCGATAACTAAAAGTTGAATTGTACTACTTCTTACTGGATATTACATCAACTTAGAAGCTTCATCTGTGTTCTACTGTGGTGCTTTTAGTGTCTCCGAATACAGCAGTACGCGACATAGCTTTGCAGACGATAAGTACAACCATTTCAGAGAGCAGAGCGGCCAATGTGACGATCTGGCTTTACGTCGATTCGATAACAAATGACGAAAACGGTCGGATGTCTCAGGTTTTTATTACATATGAACACTTTTCACATTCTCCCGTGCAACTCGGCTGCTAGTCCTCCTTTCATGCAGAATCTTAAGGTCCTATCTCATGTCCAAGGCAGCAAAGCCAGCTAAAAGGTCAATATTCAATACCTAAAACTTGAATTGTACTACCTCTTACTGGCTATTACCTCAACTTAGAAGCTTCATCTGTGTTCTACTATGGTGCTTGTAGTGTCTCAGCATACCGCAGCACGCGACAAAGCTTTGCAGACGATAAGTACAGCCGTTTCAGAGAGAAGAGCGGCCAATGTGTCGATCTGGCTTTAAGTCGATGCGATAACAAATGACGAAAACGGACGGATTTCTCAGGTTTTTACCTCATATGAACACTTTTCACATTCTCCCGTGCAACTCGGCTGCTAGTCCTCCTTTCATGCAGAATCTTAAGGTCCTAGCTCATGTCCAAGGCACCAAAGCCAATTAAAAAGTCAATAATCAATACCTAAAACTTGAATTGTACTACTTCTTACTGGCTATTACATCAACTTAGAAGCTTCATGTGTGTTCTCCTACGGTGGTTTTAGTTTCTCCGCATACCGCAGCACGCGACATAGTTTTGCAGACGATAAGTACAACCGTTTCAGAGAGAAGAGCGGCCAATGTGACGATCTGGCTTTAAGTCGATTCGATAACAAATGACGAAAACGGACCGATTTCTCAGGTTTTTACTACATATGAACACTTTTCACATTCTCCCGTGCAACTCGGCTGCTAGTCCTCCTTTCATGCAGAATCTTAAGGTCCTAGCTCATGGTCAAGGCACCAAAGCCAGCTAAAAAGTCAATAACCGATACCTAAAACTTGAATTGGACTACTTCTTACTGGCTATTACATCAACTTAGAAGCTTCATCTGTGTTCTATTATGGTGCTTTTCCTGTTTCCGCCTACGGCAACACGCGACATAGCTTTGCAGACGATAAGTACAACCGTTTCAGAGAGAAGATCGGCCAATGTGACAATCTGGCTTTACGTCGATTCGGTAACAAATGAGGAAAACGGACTGATTTCTCAGGTTTTTACTACATATGAACACTTTTCACATTCTCCCGTGCAACTCGGCTGCTAGTCCTCCTTTCATGCAGAATCGTAAGGTCCCAGCTCATGTCCAAGGCACCAAAGCCAGCTAAAAAGTCAATAACCGATACCTAAAACTTGAATTGTACTACTTCTTACTGGCTATTACATCAACTTAGAAGCTTCATCTGTGTTCTACTATGTTGCTTTTAGTGTCTCCGAATACCGCAGTACGCGACATAGCTTTGCAGACGATAAGTACAACCGTTTCAGAGAGAAGAGCCGCCAATGTGACGATCTGGCTTTAAGTCGATTCGAAAACAAATGACGAAAACGGACGGATTTCTCAGGTTTTTACTACATATGAACACTTTTCACATTCTCCCGTGCAACTCGGCTGCTAGTCCTCCTTTCATGCAGAATCGTAAGGTCCTAGCTCATGTCCAAGGCACCAAAGCCAGCTAAAAAGTCAATAACCGATACCTAAAACTTGAATTGTACTACTTCTTACTGGCTATTACATCAACTTCGAAGCTTCATCTGGTTCTACTATGGTGCTTTTAGTGTCTCCGAATACCGCAGTACGCGACATAGCTTTGCAGACGATAAGTACAACCGTTTAAGAGAGAAGATCGGCCAATGTGACGATCTGGCTTTAAGTCGATTCGGTAACAAATGACGAAAACGGACGGATTTCTCAGGTTTTTACTACATATGAACACTTTTCACATTCTCCCGTGCAACTCGGCTGCTAGTCCTCCTTTCATGCAGAATCTTAAGGTCCTAGCTCATGTCCAAGGCACCAAAGCCAGCTAAAAAGTCAATAACCGATACCTAAAACTTGAATTGTACTACTTCTTACTGGCTATTACATCAACTTAGAAGGTTCATCTGTGTTCTACTATGGTGCTTGTAGTGTCTCAGCATACCGCAGCACGCGACATAGCTTTGCAGACGATAAGTACAACCATTTCAGAGAGCAGAGCGGCCAATGTGACGATCTGGCTTTACGTCGATTCGATAACAAATGACGAAAACGGTCGGATGTCTCAGGTTTTTATTACATATGAACACTTTTCACATTCTCCCGTGCAACTCGGCTGCTAGTCCTCCTTTCATGCAGAATCTTAAGGTCCTATCTCATGTCCAAGGCACCAAAGCCAGCTAAAGGGTCAATATTCAATACCTAAAACTTGAATTGTACTACCTCTTACTGGCTATTACCTCAACTTAGAAGCTTCATCTGTGTTCTACTATGGTGCTTGTAGTGTCTCAGCATACCGCAGCACGCGACAAAGCTTTGCAGACGATAAGTACAACCGTTTCAGAGAGAAGATCGGCCAATGTGACGATCTGGCTTTAAGTCGATTCGGTAACAAATGGCGAAAACGGACGGATTTCTCAGGTTTTTACTACATATGAACACTTTTCACATTCTCCCGTGCAACTCGGCTGCTAGTCCTCCCTTCATGCAGAATCTTAAGGTCCTAGCTCATGTCCAAGGCACCAAAGCCAGCTAAAAAGTCAATAACCGATACCTAAAACTTGAATTGTACTACATCTTACTGGCTATTACATCAACTTAGAAGCTTCATGTGTGTTCTCCTACGGTGGTTTTAGTTTCTCCGCATACCGCAGCACGCGACATAGTTTTGCAGACGATAAGTACAACCGTTTCAGAGAGAAGAGCGGCCAATGTGACGATCTGGCTTTAAGTTGATTCGATAACAAATGACGAAAACGGACGGATTTCTCAGGTTTTTACTACATATGAACACTTTTCACATTCTCCCGTGCAACGCGGCTGCTAGTCCTCCTTTCATGCAGAATCTTAAGGTCCTAGCTCATGTCCAAGGCACCAAAGCCAGCTAAACAGTCAATAATCAATACCTAAAACTTGAAATGTACTGGTTCTTACTGGCTATTACATCAACTTAGAAGCTTTATCTGTGTTCTACTACGTTGCTTTTAGTTTCTCCGCATACCGCAGCACGCGACATAGTTTTGCAGACGATAAGTACAACCGTTTCAGAGAGAAGAGCGGCCAATGTGACGATCTGGCTTTAAGTCGATTCGATAACAAATGACCAAAACGGACGGATTTCTCAGGTTTTTACTACATATGAACACTTTTCACATTCTCCCCTGCAACTCGGCTGCTAGTCCTCCTTTCATGCAAAATCTTAAGGTCCTAGCTCATGTCCAAAGCACCAAAGCCAGCTAAAAGGTCAATATTCAATACCTAAAACTTGAATTGTACTACTTCTTACTGGCTATTACATCAACTTAGAACCTTGATCTGTGTTCTACTATGGTGCTTTTAGTGTCTCAGCATACCGCAGCACACGACATAGCTTTGCAGACGATAAGTATATCCGTTTCAGAGAGAAGATCGGCCAATGTGACGATCTGGCTTTAAGTCGATTCGATATCAATGACGAAAACGGAGGGATTTCTCAGGTTTTTACTACATATGAACACTTTTCACATTCACCCGTGCAACTCGGCTGCTAGTCCTCCTTTCATGCAGAATCTTAAGGTCCTAGCTCATGTCCAAGGCACCAAAGCCAGCTAAAAAGTCAATAACCGATACCTAAAACTTGAATTGTACTACTTCTTACTGGCTATTACATCATTTTAGAAGCTTCATCTGTGTTCTACTATGGTGCTTTTAGTGTCTCCGAATACCGCAGTACGCGACATAGCTTTGCAGACGATAAGTACAACCGTTTCAGAGAGCAGAGCGGCCAATGTGACGATCTGGCTTTAAGTCGATTCGATAACAAATGACGAAAACGGACGGATTTCTCAGGTTTTTACTTCATATGAACACTTTTCACATTCTCCCGTGCAACTCGGCTGCTAGTCCTCCTTTCATGCAGAATATTAAGGTCCTAGCTCATGTCCAAGGCACCAAAGCCAGCTAAAAATTCAATAATCAATACCTAAAACTTGAATTGTACTACTTCTTACTGGCTATTACATCAACTTAGAAGCTTGATCTGTGTTCTACTATGGTGCTTTTAGTGTCTCAGCATACCGCAGCACGCGACATAGCTTTGCAGACGATAAGTACATCCGTTTCAGAGAGAAGATCGGCCAATGTGACGATCTGGCTTTAAGTCGATTCGATAACAAATGACGAAAACGGACGGATTTCTCAGGTTTTTACTACATATGAACACTTTTCACATTCTCCCGTGCAACTCGGCTGCTAGTCCTCCTTTCATGCAGAATCTTAAGGTCCTAGCTCATGTCCAAGGCACCAAAGCCAGCTAAAATGTCAATAAGCGATACCTAAAACTTGAATTCCACTACTCCTTACTGGCTATTACATCAACTTAGAAGCTTCATCTGTGTTCTACTATGGTGCTTTTAGTGTCTCCACATACCGCAGCACGCGACATAGCTTTGCAGACGATAAGTACAAGCGTTTCAGAGAGAAGAGCTGCCAATGTGACGATCTGGCTTTAAGTGGATTCGATAACAAATGACCAAAACGGACGGATTTCTCAGGTTTTTACTACATATGAACACTTTTCACATTCTCCCCTGCAACTCGGCTGCTAGTCCTCCTTTCATGCAGAATCTTAAGGTCCTAGCTCATGTCCAAAGCACCAAAGCCAGCTAAAAGGTCAATATTCAATACCTAAAACTTGAATTGTACTACTTCTTACTGGCTATTACATCAACTTAGAAGCGTGATCTGTATTCTACTATGGTGCTTTTAGTGTCTCAGCATACCGCAGCACGCGACATAGCTTTGCAGACGATAAGTACAACTGTTTCAGAGAGAAGAGCGGCCAATGTGACGATCTGGCTATAAGTCGATTCGATAACAAATGACGAAAACGGACGGATTTCTCAGGTTTTTACTACATATGAACACTTTTCACATTCTCCCATGAAACTCGGCTGCTAGTCCTCCTTTCATACATTATCTTAAGGTCCTAGCTCATGTCCAAGGCACCAAAGCCAGCTAAAAAGTCAATAATCGATAACTAAAAGTTGAATTGTACTACTTCTTACTGGATATTACATCAACTTAGAAGCTTCATCTGTGTTCTACTGTGGTGCTTTTAGTGTCTCCGAATACAGCAGTACGCGACATAGCTTTGCAGACGATAAGTACAACCATTTCAGAGAGCAGAGCGGCCAATGTGACGATCTGGCTTTACGTCGATTCGATAACAAATGACGAAAACGGTCGGATGTCTCAGGTTTTTATTACATATGAACACTTTTCACATTCTCCCGTGCAACTCGGCTGCTAGTCCTCCTTTCATGCAGAATCTTAAGGTCCTATCTCATGTCCAAGGCAGCAAAGCCAGCTAAAAGGTCAATATTCAATACCTAAAACTTGAATTGTACTACCTCTTACTGGCTATTACCTCAACTTAGAAGCTTCATCTGTGTTCTACTATGGTGCTTGTAGTGTCTCAGCATACCGCAGCACGCGACAAAGCTTTGCAGACGATAAGTACAGCCGTTTCAGAGAGAAGAGCGGCCAATGTGTCGATCTGGCTTTAAGTCGATGCGATAACAAATGACGAAAACGGACGGATTTCTCAGGTTTTTACCTCATATGAACACTTTTCACATTCTCCCGTGCAACTCGGCTGCTAGTCCTCCTTTCATGCAGAATCTTAAGGTCCTAGCTCATGTCCAAGGCACCAAAGCCAATTAAAAAGTCAATAATCAATACCTAAAACTTGAATTGTACTACTTCTTACTGGCTATTACATCAACTTAGAAGCTTCATGTGTGTTCTCCTACGGTGGTTTTAGTTTCTCCGCATACCGCAGCACGCGACATAGTTTTGCAGACGATAAGTACAACCGTTTCAGAGAGAAGAGCGGCCAATGTGACGATCTGGCTTTAAGTCGATTCGATAACAAATGACGAAAACGGACCGATTTCTCAGGTTTTTACTACATATGAACACTTTTCACATTCTCCCGTGCAACTCGGCTGCTAGTCCTCCTTTCATGCAGAATCTTAAGGTCCTAGCTCATGGTCAAGGCACCAAAGCCAGCTAAAAAGTCAATAACCGATACCTAAAACTTGAATTGGACTACTTCTTACTGGCTATTACATCAACTTAGAAGCTTCATCTGTGTTCTATTATGGTGCTTTTCCTGTTTCCGCCTACGGCAACACGCGACATAGCTTTGCAGACGATAAGTACAACCGTTTCAGAGAGAAGATCGGCCAATGTGACAATCTGGCTTTACGTCGATTCGGTAACAAATGAGGAAAACGGACTGATTTCTCAGGTTTTTACTACATATGAACACTTTTCACATTCTCCCGTGCAACTCGGCTGCTAGTCCTCCTTTCATGCAGAATCGTAAGGTCCCAGCTCATGTCCAAGGCACCAAAGCCAGCTAAAAAGTCAATAACCGATACCTAAAACTTGAATTGTACTACTTCTTACTGGCTATTACATCAACTTAGAAGCTTCATCTGTGTTCTACTATGTTGCTTTTAGTGTCTCCGAATACCGCAGTACGCGACATAGCTTTGCAGACGATAAGTACAACCGTTTCAGAGAGAAGAGCCGCCAATGTGACGATCTGGCTTTAAGTCGATTCGAAAACAAATGACGAAAACGGACGGATTTCTCAGGTTTTTACTACATATGAACACTTTTCACATTCTCCCGTGCAACTCGGCTGCTAGTCCTCCTTTCATGCAGAATCGTAAGGTCCTAGCTCATGTCCAAGGCACCAAAGCCAGCTAAAAAGTCAATAACCGATACCTAAAACTTGAATTGTACTACTTCTTACTGGCTATTACATCAACTTCGAAGCTTCATCTGGTTCTACTATGGTGCTTTTAGTGTCTCCGAATACCGCAGTACGCGACATAGCTTTGCAGACGATAAGTACAACCGTTTAAGAGAGAAGATCGGCCAATGTGACGATCTGGCTTTAAGTCGATTCGGTAACAAATGACGAAAACGGACGGATTTCTCAGGTTTTTACTACATATGAACACTTTTCACATTCTCCCGTGCAACTCGGCTGCTAGTCCTCCTTTCATGCAGAATCTTAAGGTCCTAGCTCATGTCCAAGGCACCAAAGCCAGCTAAAAAGTCAATAACCGATACCTAAAACTTGAATTGTACTACTTCTTACTGGCTATTACATCAACTTAGAAGGTTCATCTGTGTTCTACTATGGTGCTTGTAGTGTCTCAGCATACCGCAGCACGCGACATAGCTTTGCAGACGATAAGTACAACCATTTCAGAGAGCAGAGCGGCCAATGTGACGATCTGGCTTTACGTCGATTCGATAACAAATGACGAAAACGGTCGGATGTCTCAGGTTTTTATTACATATGAACACTTTTCACATTCTCCCGTGCAACTCGGCTGCTAGTCCTCCTTTCATGCAGAATCTTAAGGTCCTATCTCATGTCCAAGGCACCAAAGCCAGCTAAAGGGTCAATATTCAATACCTAAAACTTGAATTGTACTACCTCTTACTGGCTATTACCTCAACTTAGAAGCTTCATCTGTGTTCTACTATGGTGCTTGTAGTGTCTCAGCATACCGCAGCACGCGACAAAGCTTTGCAGACGATAAGTACAACCGTTTCAGAGAGAAGATCGGCCAATGTGACGATCTGGCTTTAAGTCGATTCGGTAACAAATGGCGAAAACGGACGGATTTCTCAGGTTTTTACTACATATGAACACTTTTCACATTCTCCCGTGCAACTCGGCTGCTAGTCCTCCCTTCATGCAGAATCTTAAGGTCCTAGCTCATGTCCAAGGCACCAAAGCCAGCTAAAAAGTCAATAACCGATACCTAAAACTTGAATTGTACTACATCTTACTGGCTATTACATCAACTTAGAAGCTTCATGTGTGTTCTCCTACGGTGGTTTTAGTTTCTCCGCATACCGCAGCACGCGACATAGTTTTGCAGACGATAAGTACAACCGTTTCAGAGAGAAGAGCGGCCAATGTGACGATCTGGCTTTAAGTTGATTCGATAACAAATGACGAAAACGGACGGATTTCTCAGGTTTTTACTACATATGAACACTTTTCACATTCTCCCGTGCAACGCGGCTGCTAGTCCTCCTTTCATGCAGAATCTTAAGGTCCTAGCTCATGTCCAAGGCACCAAAGCCAGCTAAACAGTCAATAATCAATACCTAAAACTTGAAATGTACTGGTTCTTACTGGCTATTACATCAACTTAGAAGCTTTATCTGTGTTCTACTACGTTGCTTTTAGTTTCTCCGCATACCGCAGCACGCGACATAGTTTTGCAGACGATAAGTACAACCGTTTCAGAGAGAAGAGCGGCCAATGTGACGATCTGGCTTTAAGTCGATTCGATAACAAATGACCAAAACGGACGGATTTCTCAGGTTTTTACTACATATGAACACTTTTCACATTCTCCCCTGCAACTCGGCTGCTAGTCCTCCTTTCATGCAAAATCTTAAGGTCCTAGCTCATGTCCAAAGCACCAAAGCCAGCTAAAAGGTCAATATTCAATACCTAAAACTTGAATTGTACTACTTCTTACTGGCTATTACATCAACTTAGAACCTTGATCTGTGTTCTACTATGGTGCTTTTAGTGTCTCAGCATACCGCAGCACACGACATAGCTTTGCAGACGATAAGTATATCCGTTTCAGAGAGAAGATCGGCCAATGTGACGATCTGGCTTTAAGTCGATTCGATATCAATGACGAAAACGGAGGGATTTCTCAGGTTTTTACTACATATGAACACTTTTCACATTCACCCGTGCAACTCGGCTGCTAGTCCTCCTTTCATGCAGAATCTTAAGGTCCTAGCTCATGTCCAAGGCACCAAAGCCAGCTAAAAAGTCAATAACCGATACCTAAAACTTGAATTGTACTACTTCTTACTGGCTATTACATCATTTTAGAAGCTTCATCTGTGTTCTACTATGGTGCTTTTAGTGTCTCCGAATACCGCAGTACGCGACATAGCTTTGCAGACGATAAGTACAACCGTTTCAGAGAGCAGAGCGGCCAATGTGACGATCTGGCTTTAAGTCGATTCGATAACAAATGACGAAAACGGACGGATTTCTCAGGTTTTTACTTCATATGAACACTTTTCACATTCTCCCGTGCAACTCGGCTGCTAGTCCTCCTTTCATGCAGAATATTAAGGTCCTAGCTCATGTCCAAGGCACCAAAGCCAGCTAAAAATTCAATAATCAATACCTAAAACTTGAATTGTACTACTTCTTACTGGCTATTACATCAACTTAGAAGCTTGATCTGTGTTCTACTATGGTGCTTTTAGTGTCTCAGCATACCGCAGCACGCGACATAGCTTTGCAGACGATAAGTACATCCGTTTCAGAGAGAAGATCGGCCAATGTGACGATCTGGCTTTAAGTCGATTCGATAACAAATGACGAAAACGGACGGATTTCTCAGGTTTTTACTACATATGAACACTTTTCACATTCTCCCGTGCAACTCGGCTGCTAGTCCTCCTTTCATGCAGAATCTTAAGGTCCTAGCTCATGTCCAAGGCACCAAAGCCAGCTAAAATGTCAATAAGCGATACCTAAAACTTGAATTCCACTACTCCTTACTGGCTATTACATCAACTTAGAAGCTTCATCTGTGTTCTACTATGGTGCTTTTAGTGTCTCCACATACCGCAGCACGCGACATAGCTTTGCAGACGATAAGTACAAGCGTTTCAGAGAGAAGAGCTGCCAATGTGACGATCTGGCTTTAAGTGGATTCGATAACAAATGACCAAAACGGACGGATTTCTCAGGTTTTTACTACATATGAACACTTTTCACATTCTCCCCTGCAACTCGGCTGCTAGTCCTCCTTTCATGCAGAATCTTAAGGTCCTAGCTCATGTCCAAAGCACCAAAGCCAGCTAAAAGGTCAATATTCAATACCTAAAACTTGAATTGTACTACTTCTTACTGGCTATTACATCAACTTAGAACCTTGATCTGTGTTCTACTATGATGCTTTTAGTGTCTCAGCATACCGCAGCACGCGACATAGCTTTGCAGACGATAAGTATATCCGTTTCAGAGAGAAGATCGGCCAATGTGACGATCTGGCTTTAAGTCGATTCGATAACAAATGACGAAAACGGACGGATTTCTCAGGTTTTTACTTCATATGAACACTTTTCACATTCTCCCGTGCAACTCGGCTGCTAGTCCTCCTTTCATGCAGAATCTTAAGGTCCTAGCTCATGTCCAAGGCACCAAAGCCAGCTAAAAATTCAATATTCAGTACCTAAAACTTGAATTGTACTACTTCTTACTGGATATTACATCAACTTAGAAGCTTCATCTGTGTTCTACTATGGTGCTTGTAGTGTCTCAGCATACCGCAGCACGCGACATAGCTTTGCAGACGATAAGTACAACCGTTTCAGAGAGAAGAGCGGCCAATGTGACGATCTGGCTCTAAGTTGATTCGATAACAAATGACGAAAACGGACGGATGTCTCATGTTTTTACTGCATATGAATACTTTTCACTTTCTCCCGTGCACCTCGGCTGCTAGTCCTCCTATCATGAAGAATGTTAAGGTCCTAGCTCATGTCCAAGGCACCAAAGCCAGCTAAAAAGTCAATAATCGATACCTAAAACTTGAATTCTACTACTTCTTACTGGCTATTACATCAACTTAGAAGCTTCATCTGTGTTCTACTATGGTGCTTTTAGTGTCTCCGCATAACGCAGCACGCGACATAGCTTTGTAGACGATAAGTACAACCGTTTCAGAGAGAAGAGCGGCCAATGTGTCGATCTGGCTCTAAGTCGATTCGATAACAAATGACAGAAAACGGACGGATTTCTCAGGTTTTTACTACATATGAACACTTTTCACATTCTCCCGTGCAACTCGGCTGCTAGTCCTCCTTTCATGCAGAATCTTAAGGTCCTAGCTCATGTCCAAGGCACCAAAGCCAGCTAAGAAGTCAATAATCAATACCTAAAACTTGAATTGTACTAATTCTTACTGGGTATTACATCAACTTAGAAGCTTCATCTGTGTTCTACTATGGTACTTTTAGTGTCTCCGCATACCGCAGCACGCGACATAGCTTTGCAGACGATAAGTACAACCGTTTCAGAGATAAGAGCGGCCAATGTGACGATCTGGCTTTAAGTCGATTCGATAACAAATGACGAAAACAGACGTATTTCTCAGGTTTTTACTACATTTGAACACTTTTCACATTCTCTCATGCAACTCGGCTGCTAGTCCTCCTTTCATGCAGAATATTAAGGTCCTAGCTCATGTCCAAGGCACCAAAGCCAGCTAAAAATTCAATATTCAATACCTGAAACTAGAATTGTACTACTTCTTACTGGCTATTACATTAACTTAGAAGCTTCATCTGTGTTCTACTATGGTGCTTTTAGTGTCTCCGCATACCGCAGCACGCGACATAGCTTTGTAGACGATAAGTACAACCGTGTCACACAGAAGAGCGGCCAATATGACGATGTGGCTTTAAGTCGATTAGAAAAGAAATGACGAAAACGGACGGATGTTTCATTTTTTTACTACATATGAACACTTTTCACATTCTCCCGTGCAACTCGGCTGCTAGTCCTCCTTTCATGCAGAACCTTAAGGTCCTAGCTCATGTCCAAGGCACCAAAGCCAGCTAAAAGGTCAATATTCAATACCTAAAACTTGAATTGTACTACTTCTTACTGGCTATTACATCAACTTAGAAGCGTGATCTGTGTTCTACTATGGTGCTTTTAGTGTCTCAGCATACCGCAGCACGCGACTTAGCTTTGCAGACGATAAGTACAACCGTTTAAGAGAGAAGAGCGGCCAATGTGACGATCTGGCTTTAAGTCGATTCGATAACAAATGACGAAAACGGACGGATTTCTCAGGTTTTTACTACATATGAACACTTTTCACATTCTCCCGTGAAACTCGGCTGCTAGTCCTCCTTTCATGCAGAATCTTAAGGTCCTAGCTCATGTCCAAGGCACCAAAGCCAGCTAAAAAGTCAATAATCGATACCTAAAACTTGAATTGTACTACTTCTTACTGGATATTACATCAACTTAGAAGCTTCATCTGTGTTCTACTGTGGTTCTTTTAGTGTCTCCGAATACCGCAGTACGCGACATAGCTTTGCAGACGATAAGTACAACCATTTCAGAGAGCAGAGCGGCCAATGTGACGATCTGGCTTATGTCGATTCGATAACAAATGACGAAAACGGACGGATTTCTCAGGTTTTTACTACATATGAACACTTTTCACATTCTCCCGTACAACTCGGCAGCTAGTCCTCCTTTCATGCAGAATCTTAAGGTCCTAGCTCATGTCCAAGGCACCAAAGCCAGCTAAAAAGTCAATAACCGATACCTAAAACTTGAATTGTACTACTTCTTACTGGCTATTACATCATTTTAGAAGCTTCATCTGTGTTCTGCTATGGTGCTTTTAGTGTCTCCGAATACCGCAGTACGCGACATAGCTTTGCAGACAATAACTACAACCATTTCAGAGAGCAGAGCGGCCAATGTGACGATCTGGCTTTAAGTCGATTCGATAACAAATGACGAAAACGGACGGATTTCTCAGGTTTTTACTTCATATGAACACTTTTCACATTCTCCCGTGCAACTCGGCTGCTAGTCCTCCTTTCATGCAGAATATTAAGGTCCTAGCTCATGTCCAAGGCACCAAAGCCAGCTAAAAATTCAATAATCAATACCTAAAACTTGAATTGTACAACTTCTTACTGGCTATAACATCAACTTAGAAGCTTGATCTGTGTTCTACTATGGTGCTTTTAGTGTCTCAGCATACCGCAGCACGCGACATAGCTTTGCAGACGATAAGTACATCCGTTTCAGAGAGAAGATCGGCCAATGTGACGATCTGGCTTTAAGTCGATTCGATAACAAATGACGAAAACGGACGGATTTCTTAGGTTTTTACTACATATGAACACTTTTCACATTCTCCCGTGCAACTCGGCTGCTAGTCCTCCTTTCATGCAGAATCTTAAGGTCCTAGCTCATGTCCAAGGCACCAAAGCCAGCTAAAATGTCAATAAGCGATACCTAAAACTTGAATTCCACTACTCCTTACTGGCTATTACATCAACTTAGAAGCTTCATCTGTGTTCTACTATGGTGCTTTTAGTGTCTCCACATACCGCAGCACGCGACATAGCTTTGCAGACGATAAGTACAAGCGTTTCAGAGAGAAGAGCTGCCAATGTGACGATCTGGCTTTAAGTGGATTCGATAACAAATGTCCAAAACGGACGGATTTCTCAGGTTTTTACTACATATGAACACATTTCACATTCTCCCCTGCAACTCGGCTGCTAGTCCTCCTTTCATGCAGA
Source organism: Schistocerca gregaria (assembly GCF_023897955.1). NCBI lineage: Eukaryota > Metazoa > Arthropoda > Insecta > Orthoptera > Acrididae > Schistocerca > Schistocerca gregaria. The sequence goes on from NW_026061795.1 coordinate 9,979,452, forward strand.
ATCTTAAGGTCCTAGCTCATGTCCAAAGCACCAAAGCCAGCTAAAAGGTCAATATTCAATACCTAAAACTTGAATTGTACTACTTCTTACTGGCTATTACATCAACTTAGACCCTTGATCTGTGTTCTACTATGATGCTTTTAGTGTCTCAGCATACCGCAGCACGCGACATAGCTTTGCAGACGATAAGTATATCCGTTTCAGAGAGAAGATCGGCCAATGTGACGATCTGGCTTTAAGTCGATTCGATAACAAATGACGAAAACGGACGGATTTCTCAGGTTTTTACTTCATATGAACACTTTTCACATTCTCCCGTGCAACTCGGCTGCTAGTCCTCCTTTCATGCAGAATCTTAAGGTCCTAGCTCATGTCCAAGGCACCAAAGCCAGCTAAAAATTCAATATTCAGTACCTAAAATTTGAATTGTACTACTTCTTACTGGATATTACATCAACTTAGAAGCTTCATCTGTGTTCTACTATGGTGCATGTAGTGTCTCAGCATACCGCAGCACGCGACATAGCTTTGCAGACGATACGTACAACCGTTTCAGAGAGAAGAGCGGCCAATGTGACGATCTGGCTCTATGTTGATTCGATAACAAATGACGAAAACGGACGGATGTCTCATGTTTTTACTGCATATGAATACTTTTCACTTTCTCCCGTGCACCTCGGCTGCTAGTCCTCCTATCATGAAGAATGTTAAGGTCCTAGCTCATGTCCAAGGCACCAAAGCCAGCTAAAAAGTCAATAATCGATACCTAAAACTTGAATTCTACTACTTCTTACTGGCTATTACATCAACTTAGAAGCTTCATCTGTGTTCTACTATGGTGCTTTTAGTGTCTCCGCATAACGCAGCACGCGACATAGCTTTGTAGACGATAAGTACAACCGTTTCAGAGAGAAGAGCGGCCAATGTGTCGATCTGGCTCTAAGTCGATTCGATAACAAATGACAGAAAACGGACGGATTTCTCAGGTTTTTACTACATATGAACACTTTTCACATTCTCCCGTGCAACTCGGCTGCTAGTCCTCCTTTCATGCAGAATCTTAAGGTCCTAGCTCATGTCCAAGGCACCAAAGCCAGCTAAGAAGTCAATAATCAATACCTAAAACTTGAATTGTACTAATTCTTACTGGGTATTACATCAACTTAGAAGCTTCATCTGTGTTCTACTATGGTGCTTTTAGTGTCTCCGCATACCGCAGCACGCGACATAGCTTTGTAGACGATAAGTACAACCGTTTCACACAGAAGAGCGGCCAATATGACGATGTGGCTTTAAGTCGATTAGAAAAGAAATGACGAAAACGGACGGATGTTTCATTTTTTTACTACATATGAACACTTTTCACATTCTCCCGTGTAACTCAGCTGCTAGTCCTCCTTTCATGCAGAACCTTAAGGTCCTAGCTCATGTCCAAGGCACCAAAGCCAACTAAAAGGTCAATATTCAATACCTAAAACTTGAATTGTACTACTTCTTACTGGCTATTACATCAACTTAGAAGCGTGATCTGTGTTCTACTATGGTGCTTTTAGTGTCTCAGCATACCGCAGCACGCGACATAGCTTTGCAGACGATAAGTACAACCGTTTCAGAGAGAAGAGCGGCCAATGTGACGATCTGGCTTTAAGTCGATTCGATAACAAATGACGAAAACGGACGGATTTCTCAGGTTTTTACTACATATGAACACTTTTCACATTCTCCCGTGAAACTCGGCTGCTAGTCCTCCTTTCATGCAGAATCTTAAGGTCCTAGCTCATGTCCAAGGCACCAAAGCCAGCTAAAAAGTCAATAATCGATACCTAAAACTTGAATTGTACTACTTCTTACTGGATATTACATCAACTTAGAAGCTTCATCTGTGTTCTACTGTGGTGCTTTTAGTGTCTCCGAATACCGCAGTACGCGACATAGCTTTGCAGACGATAAGTACAACCATTTCAGAGAGCAGAGCGGCCAATGTGACGATCTGGCTTTACGTCGATTCGATAACAAATGACGAAAACGGACGGATTTCTCAGGTTTTTACTACATATGAACACTTTTCACATTCTCCCGTACAACTCGGCAGCTAGTCCTCCTTTCATGCAGAATCTTAAGGTCCTAGCTCATGTCCAAGGCACCAAAGCCAGCTAAAAAGTCAATAATCAATACCTAAAACTTGAATTGTACTACTTCTTCCTGGCTATTACATCAACTTAGAAGCTTCATGTGTGTTCTCGTACGATGGTTTTAGTTTCTCCGCATACCGCAGCACGCGACATAGTTTTGCAGACGATAAGTACAACCGTTTCAGAGAGAAGAGCGGCCAATGTGACGATCTGGCTTTAAGTCGATTCGATAACAAATGACGAAAACGGACGGATTTCTCAGGTTTTTACTACTTATGAACACTTTTCACATTCTGCCGTGCAACTCGGCTGCTAGTCCTCCTTTCATGCAGAATCTTAAGGTCCTAGCTCATGTCCAATGCACCAAAGCCAGCTAAAAAGTCAATAAACGATACCTAAAACTTGAATTGGACTACTTCTTACTGGCTATTACATCAACTTAGAAGCTTTATCTGTGTTCTATTATGGTGCTTTTCACGTTTCCGCCTATGGCAACACGCGACATAGCTTTGCAGACGATAAGTACAACCGTTTCAGAGAGAAGATCGGCCAATGTGACGATCTGGCTTTAAGTCGATTCGGTAACAAATGACGAAAACGGTCGTATTTCTCAGGTTTTTACTACATTTGAACACTTTTCACATTCTCTCATGCAACTCGGCTGCTAGTCCTCCTTTCATGCAGAATATTAAGGTCCTAGCTCATGTCCAAGGCACCAAAGCCAGCTAAAAATTCAAAATTCAATACCTGAAACTAGAATTGTACTACTTCTTACTGGCTATTACATTAACTTAGAAGCTTCATCTGTGTTCTACTATGGTGCTTTTAGTGTCTCCGCATACCGCAGCACGCGACATAGCTTTGTAGACGATAAGTACAACCGTTTCAGAGAGAAGTGCGCGCAATGTGACGATCTGGCTTTAAGTCGATTCGATAACAAATGACGAAAACGGACGGATTTCTCAGGTTTTTACTACATATGAACACTTTTCACATTCTCCCGTGAAACTCGGCTGCTAGTCCTCCTTTCATGCAGAATCTTAAGGTCCTAGCTCATGTCCAAGGCACCAAAGCCAGCTAAAAAGTCAATAATCGATACCTAAAACTTGAATTGTACTACTTCTTACTGGATATTACATCAACTTAGAAGCTTCATCTGTGTTCTACTGTGGTGCTTTTAGTGTCTCCGAATACCGCAGTACGCGACATAGCTTTGCAGACGATAAGTACAACCATTTCAGAGAGCAGAGCGGCCAATGTGACGATCTGGCTTTACGTCGATTCGATAACAAATGACGAAATCGGACGGATGTCTCAGGTTTTTATTACATATGAACACTTTTCACATTCTCCCGTGCAACTCGACTGCTAGTCCTCCTTTCATGCAGAATCTTAAGGTCCTATCTCATGTCCAAGGCACCAAAGCCAGCTAAAAGGTCAATATTCAATACCTAAAACTTGAATTGTACTACCTCTTACTGGCTATTACCTCAACTTAGAAGCTTCATCTGTGTTCTACTATGGTGGTTGTAGTGTCTCAGCATACCGCAGCACGCGACAAAGCTTTGCAGACGATAAGTACAACCGTTTCAGAGAGAAGAGCGGCCAATGTGTCGATCTGGCTTTAAGTCGATGCGATAACAAATGACGAAAACGGACGGATGTCTCAGGTTTTTACTACATATGAACACTTTTCACATTCTCCCGTGCTACTCGGCTGCTAGTCCTCCTTTCATGCGGAATCTTAAGGTCCTAGCTCATGTCCAAGGCACCAAAGCCAGCTAAAAAGTCAATAATCAATACCTAAAACTTGAAATGTACTGCTTCTTACTGGCTATTACATCAACTTAGAAGCTTCATCTGTGTTATACTACGTTGCTTTTAGTTTCTCCGCATACCGCAGCACGCGACATAGTTTTGCAGACGATAAGTACAACCGTTTAAGAGAGAAGAGCGGCCAATGTGACGATCTGGCTTTAAGTCGATTCGATAACAAATGACGAAAACGGACGGATTTCTCAGGTTTTTACTACATATGAACACTTTTCACATTCTCCCGTGCAACACGGCTGCTAGTCCTCCTTTCATGCAGAATCTTAAGGTCCTAGCTCATGTCCAAGGCACCAAAGCCAGCAAAAAGGTCAATATTCAATACCTAAAACTTGAATTGTACTACATCTTACTGGCTATTACATCAACTTAGAAGCTTTATCTGTGTTCTACTATGGTGCTTTTAGTGTCTCAGCATACCGCAGCACGCGACATAACTTTGCAGACGATAAGTACATCCGTTTCAGAGAGAAGATCGGCCAATGTGACGATCTGGCTTTAAGTCGATTCGATAACAAATGACGAAAACGGACGGATTTCTCAGGTTTATACTACATATGAACACTTTTCACATTCTCCCGTGCCACTCGGCTGCTAGTCCTTCTTTCATGCAGAATCTTAAGGTCCTAGCTCATGTCCAAGGCACCAAAGCCAGCTAAAAAGTCAATAAGCGATACCTAAAACTTGAATTCCACTACTTCTTACTGGCTATTACATCAACTTAGAAGCTTCATCTCTGTTCTACTATGGTGCTTTTAGTGTCTCCACATACCGCAGCACGCGACATAGCTTTGCAGACGATAAGTACAAGCGTTTCAGAGAGAAGAGCGTCCAATGTGACGATCTGGCTTTAAGTCGATTCGATAACAAATGACGAAAACGGACGGATGTCTCAGGTTTTTACTACATATGAACACTTTTCACATTCTCCCCTGCAACTCGGCTGCTAGTCCTCCTTTCATGCACAATCTTAAGGTCCTAGCTCATGTCCAAAGCACCAAAGCCAGCTAAAAGGTCAATACCTAAAACTTGAATTGTACTACTTCTTACTGGCTATTACATCAACTTAGAACCTTGATCTGTGTTCTACTATGGTGCTTTTAGTGTCTCAGCATAACGCAGCACGCGACATAGCTTTGCAGACGATAAGTACATCCGTTTCAGAGAGAAGATCGGCCAATCTGACGATCTGGCTTTAAGTCGATTCGATAACAAATGACGAAAACGGACGGATGTCTCATGTTTTTACTACATATGAACACTTTTCACATTCTCCCGTGCAACTCGGCTGCTAGTCCTCCTTTCATGCAGAATCTTAAGGTCCTATCTCATGTCCAAGGCACCAAAGCCAGCTAAAAGGTCAATATTCAATACCTAAAACTTGAATTGTACTACCTCTTACTGGCTATTACCTCAACTTAGAAGCTTCATCTGTGTTCTACTATGGTGCTTGTAGTGTCTCAGCATACCGCAGCACGCGACAAAGCTTTGCAGACGATAAGTACAACCGTTTCAGAGAGAAGAGCGGCCAATGTGTCGATCTGGCTTTAAGTCGATGCGATAACAAATGACGAAAACGGACGGATTTCTCAGGTTTTTACTACATATGAACACTTTTCACATTCTCCCGTGCTACTCGGCTGCTAGTCATCCTTTCATGCAGAATCTTAAGGTCCTAGCTCATGTCCAAGGCACCAAAGCCAGCTAAAAAGTCAATAATCGATACCTAAAACTTGAATTGTACTACTTCTTACTGGATATTACATCAACTTAGAAGCTTCATCTGTGTTCTACTGTGGTGCTTTTAGTGTCTCCGAATACCGCAGTACGCGACATAGCTTTGCAGACGATAAGTACAACCATTTCAGAGAGCAGAGCGGCCAATGTGACGATCTGGCTTTACGTCGATTCGATAACAAATGACGAAAACGGACGGATTTCTCAGGTTTTTACTACATATGAACACTTTTCACATTCTCCCGTACAACTCGGCAGCTAGTCCTCCTTTCATGCAGAATCTTAAGGTCCTAGCTCATGTCCAAGGCACCAAAGCCAGCTAAAAAGTCAATAATCAATACCTAAAACTTGAATTGTACTACTTCTTCCTGGCTATTACATCAACTTAGAAGCTTCATGTGTGTTCTCGTACGATGGTTTTAGTTTCTCCGCATACCGCAGCACGCGACATAGTTTTGCAGACGATAAGTACAACCGTTTCAGAGAGAAGAGCGGCCAATGTGACGATCTGGCTTTACGTCGATTCGATAACAAATGACGAAAACGGACGGATTTCTCAGGTTTTTACTACTTATGAACACTTTTCACATTCTGCCGTGCAACTCGGCTGCTAGTCCTCCTTTCATGCAGAATCTTAAGGTCCTAGCTCATGTCCAATGCACCAAAGCCAGCTAAAAAGTCAATAAACGATATCTAAAACTTGAATTGGACTACTTCTTACTGGCTATTACATCAACTTAGAAGCTTTATCTGTGTTCTATTATGGTGCTTTTCACGTTTCCGCCTATGGCAACACGCGACATAGCTTTGCAGACGATAAGTACAACCGTTTCAGAGAGAAGATCGGCCAATGTGACGATCTGGCTTTAAGTCGATTCGGTAACAAATGACGAAAACGGTCGTATTTCTCAGGTTTTTACTACATTTGAACACTTTTCACATTCTCTCATGCAACTCGGCTGCTAGTCCTCCTTTCATGCAGAATATTAAGGTCCTAGCTCATGTCCAAGGCACCAAAGCCAGCTAAAAATTCAAAATTCAATACCTGAAACTAGAATTGTACTACTTCTTACTGGCTATTACATTAACTTAGAAGCTTCATCTGTGTTCTACTATGGTGCTTTTAGTGTCTCCGCATACCGCAGCACGCGACATAGCTTTGTAGACGATAAGTACAACCGTTTCAGAGAGAAGTGCGCGCAATGTGACGATCTGGCTTTAAGTCGATTCGATAACAAATGACGAAAACGGACGGATTTCTCAGGTTTTTACTACATATGAACACTTTTCACATTCTCCCGTGAAACTCGGCTGCTAGTCCTCCTTTCATGCAGAATCTTAAGGTCCTAGCTCATGTCCAAGGCACCAAAGCCAGCTAAAAAGTCAATAATCGATACCTAAAACTTGAATTGTACTACTTCTTACTGGATATTACATCAACTTAGAAGCTTCATCTGTGTTCTACTGTGGTGCTTTTAGTGTCTCCGAATACCGCAGTACGCGACATAGCTTTGCAGACGATAAGTACAACCATTTCAGAGAGCAGAGCGGCCAATGTGACGATCTGGCTTTACGTCGATTCGATAACAAATGACGAAATCGGACGGATGTCTCAGGTTTTTATTACATATGAACACTTTTCACATTCTCCCGTGCAACTCGACTGCTAGTCCTCCTTTCATGCAGAATCTTAAGGTCCTATCTCATGTCCAAGGCACCAAAGCCAGCTAAAAGGTCAATATTCAATACCTAAAACTTGAATTGTACTACCTCTTACTGGCTATTACCTCAACTTAGAAGCTTCATCTGTGTTCTACTATGGTGGTTGTAGTGTCTCAGCATACCGCAGCACGCGACAAAGCTTTGCAGACGATAAGTACAACCGTTTCAGAGAGAAGAGCGGCCAATGTGTCGATCTGGCTTTAAGTCGATGCGATAACAAATGACGAAAACGGACGGATGTCTCAGGTTTTTACTACATATGAACACTTTTCACATTCTCCCGTGCTACTCGGCTGCTAGTCCTCCTTTCATGCAGAATCTTAAGGTCCTAGCTCATGTCCAAGGCACCAAAGCCAGCTAAAAAGTCAATAATCAATACCTAAAACTTGAAATGTACTGCTTCTTACTGGCTATTACATCAACTTAGAAGCTTCATCTGTGTTATACTACGTTGCTTTTAGTTTCTCCGCATACCGCAGCACGCGACATAGTTTTGCAGACGATAAGTACAACCGTTTAAGAGAGAAGAGCGGCCAATGTGACGATCTGGCTTTAAGTCGATTCGATAACAAATGACGAAAACGGACGGATTTCTCAGGTTTTTACTACATATGAACACTTTTCACATTCTCCCGTGCAACACGGCTGCTAGTCCTCCTTTCATGCAGAATCTTAAGGTCCTAGCTCATGTCCAAGGCACCAAAGCCAGCAAAAAGGTCAATATTCAATACCTAAAACTTGAATTGTACTACATCTTACTGGCTATTACATCAACTTAGAAGCTTTATCTGTGTTCTACTATGGTGCTTTTAGTGTCTCAGCATACCGCAGCACGCGACATAGCTTTGCAGACGATAAGTACATCCGTTTCAGAGAGAAGATCGGCCAATGTGACGATCTGGCTTTAAGTCGATTCGATAACAAATGACGAAAACGGACGGATTTCTCAGGTTTATACTACATATGAACACTTTTCACATTCTTCCGTGCCACTCGGCTGCTAGTCCTTCTTTCATGCAGAATCTTAAGGTCCTAGCTCATGTCCAAGGCACCAAAGCCAGCTAAAAAGTCAATAAGCGATACCTAAAACTTGAATTCCACTACTTCTTACTGGCTATTACATCAACTTAGAAGCTTCATCTCTGTTCTACTATGGTGCTTTTAGTGTCCCCACATACCGCAGCACGCGACATAGCTTTGCAGACGATAAGTACAAGCGTTTCAGAGAGAAGAGCGTCCAATGTGACGATCTGGCTTTAAGTCGATTCGATAACAAATGACGAAAACGGACGGATGTCTCAGGTTTTTACTACATATGAACACTTTTCACATTCTCCCCTGCAACTCGGCTGCTAGTCCTCCTTTCATGCACAATCTTAAGGTCCTAGCTCATGTCCAAAGCACCAAAGCCAGCTAAAAGGTCAATACCTAAAACTTGAATTGTACTACTTCTTACTGGCTATTACATCAACTTAGAACCTTGATCTGTGTTCTACTATGGTGCTTTTAGTGTCTCAGCATACCGCAGCACGCGACATAGCTTTGCAGACGATAAGTACATCCGTTTCAGAGAGAAGATCGGCCAATCTGACGATCTGGCTTTAAGTCGATTCGATAACAAATGACGAAAACGGACGGATGTCTCATGTTTTTACTACATATGAACACTTTTCACATTCTCCCGTGCAACTCGGCTGCTAGTCCTCCTTTCATGCAGAATCTTAAGGTCCTATCTCATGTCCAAGGCACCAAAGCCAGCTAAAAGGTCAATATTCAATACCTAAAACTTGAATTGTACTACCTCTTACTGGCTATTACCTCAACTTAGAAGCTTCATCTGTGTTCTACTATGGTGCTTGTAGTGTCTCAGCATACCGCAGCACGCGACAAAGCTTTGCAGACGATAAGTACAACCGTTTCAGAGAGAAAAGCGGCCAATGTGTCGATCTGGCTTTAAGTCGATGCGATAACAAATGACGAAAACGGACGGATTTCTCAGGTTTTTACTACATATGAACACTTTTCACATTCTCCCGTGCTACTCGGCTGCTAGTCATCCTTTCATGCAGAATCTTAAGGTCCTAGCTCATGTCCAAGGCACCAAAGCCAGCAAAAAGGTCAATATTCAATACCTAAAACTTGAATTGTACTACTTCTTACTGGCTATTACATCAACTTAGAAGCTTGATCTGTGTTCTACTATGGTGCTTTTAGTGTCTCAGCATACCGCAGCACGCGACATAGCTTTGCAGACGATAAGTACATCCGTTTCAGAGAGAAGATCGGCCAATGTGACGATCTGGCTTTAAGTCGATTCGATAACAAATGACGAAAACGGACGGATTTCTCAGGTTTTTACTACATATGAACACTTTTCACATTCTCCCGTGCCACTCGGCTGCTAGTCCTTCTTTCATGCAGAATCTTAAGGTCCTAGCTCATGTCCAAGGCACCAAAGCCAGCTAAAAAGTCAATAAGCGATACCTAAAACTTGAATTCCACTACTTCTTACTGGCTATTACATCAACTTAGAAGCTTCATCTCTGTTCTACTATGGTGCTTTTAGTGTCTCCACATACCGCAGCACGCGACATAGCTTTGCAGACGATAAGTACAAGCGTTTCAGAGAGAAGAGCGTCCAATGTGACGATCTGGCTTTAAGTCGATTCGATAACAAATGACGAAAACGGACGGATGTCTCAGGTTTTTACTTCATATGAACACTTTTCACATTCTCCCCTGCAACTCGGCTGCTAGTCCTCCTTTCATGCAGAATCTTAAGGTCCTAGCTCATGTCCAAAGCACCAAAGCCAGCTAAAAGGTCAATACCTAAAACTTGAATTGTACTACTTCTTACTGGCTATTACATCAACTTAGAACCTTGATCAGTGTTCTACTATGGTGCTTTTAGTGTCTCAGCCTACCGCAGCACGCGACATAGCTTTGCAGAATATAAGTACATCCGTTTCAGAGAGAAGATCGGCCAATCTGACGATCTGGCTTTAAGTCGATTCGATAACAAATGACGAAAACGGACGGATTTCTCAGGTTTTTACTACATATGAACACTTTTCACATTCTCCCGTGCAACTCGGCTGCTAGTCCTCCTTTCATGCAGAATCTTAAGGTCCTAGCTCATGTCCAAGGCACCAAAGCCAGCTAAAAATTCAATAATCGATACCTAAAACTTGAATTGTACTACTTCTTACTGGATATTACATCAACTTAGAAGCTTCATCTGTGTTCTACTGTGGTGCTTTTAGTGTCTCCGAATACCGCAGTACGCGACATAGCTTTGCAGACGATAAGTACAACCATTTCAGAGAGCAGAGCGGCCAATGTGACGATCTGGCTTTACGTCGATTCGATAACAAATGACGAAAACGGACGGATGTCTCAGGTTTTTATTACATATGAACACTTTTTACATTCTCCCGTGCAACTCGGCTGCTAGTCCTCCTTTCATGCAGAATCTTAAGGTCCTATCTCATGTCCAAGGCACCAAAGCCATCTAAAATGTCAATATTCAATACCTAAAACTTGAATTGTACTACTTCTTACTGGCTATTACCTCAACTTAGAAGCTTCATCTGTGTTCTACTATGGTGCTATTAGTGTCTCAGCATACCGCAGCACGCGACAAAGCTTTGCAGACGATAAGTACAACCGTTTCAGAGAGAAGAGCGGCCAATGTGTCGATCTGGCTTTAAGTCGATGCGATAACAAATGACGAAAACGGACGGATTTTTCAGGTTTTTACTGCATATGAACACTTTTCACATTCTCCCATGCAACTCTGCTGCTAGTCCTCCTTTCATGCAGAATCTTAAGGTCTTAGCTCTTGTCCAAGGCACCAAAGCCAGCTAAAAAGTCAATAATCAATACATAAAACTTTAATTGTACTACTTCTTACTGGCTATTACATCATTTTAGAAGCTTCATCTGTGTTCTACTATGGTGCTTTTAGTGTCTCCGAATACCGCAGTACGCGACATAGCTTTGCAGACGATAAGTACAACCGTTTCAGAGAGAAGAGCGGCCAATGTGACGATCTGGCTTTAAGTCGATTCGATAACAAATGACGAAAACGGACGGGTGTCTCAGGTTGTTACTACATATGAACACTTTTCACATTCTCCCCTGCAACTCGGCTGCTAGTCCTCCTTTCACGCAGAATCTTAAGGTCCTAGCTCATGTCCAAAGCACCAAAGCCAGCTAAAAGGTCAATATTCAATACCTAAAACTTGAATTGTACTACTTCTTACTGGCTATTACATCAACTTAGAACCTTGATCTGTGTTCTACTATGGTGCTTTTAGTGTCTCAGCATACCGCAGCACGCGACATTGCTTTGCAGACGATAAGTACATCCGTTTCAGAGAGAAGATCGGCCAATGTGACGATCTGCCTTTAAGTCGATTCGATAACAAATGACGAAAACGGACGGATTTCTCAGGTTTTTACTACATATGAACACTTTTCACATTCTCCCGTGCAGCTCGGCTGCTAGTCCTCCTTTCATGAAGAATCATAAGGTCCTAGGTCATGTCCAAGGCACCAAAGCCAGCTAAAAAGTCAATAACCGATACCTAAAACTTGAATTGTACTACTTCTTACTGGCTATTACATCATTTTAGAAGCTTCATCTGTGTTCTACTGTGGTGCTTTTAGTGTCTCCGAATACCGCAGTACGCGACATAGCTTTGCAGACGATGAGTACAACCATTTCAGAGAGCAGAGCGGCCAATGTGACGATCTGGCTTTACGTCGATTCGATAACAAATGACGAAAACGGACGGATGTCTCAGGTTTTTATTACATATGAACACTTTTCACATTCTCCCGTGCAACTCGACTGCTAGTCCTCCTTTCATGCAGAATCTTAAGGTCCTATCTCATGTCCAAGGCACCAAAGCCAGCTAAAAGGTCAATATTCAATACCTAAAACTTGAATTGTACTACCTCTTACTGGCTATTACCTCAACTTAGAAGCTTCATCTGTGTCCTACTATGGTGCTTGTAGTGTCTCAACATACCGCAGCACGCGACAAAGCTTTGCAGACGATAAGTACAACCGTTTCAGAGAGAAGAGCGGCCAATGTGTCGATCTGGCTTTAAGTCGATGCGATAACAAATGACGAAAACGGACGGATGTCTCAGGTTTTTACTACATATGAACACTTTTCACATTCTGCCGTACAACTCGGCTGCTAGTCCTCCTTTCATGCAGAATCTTAAGGTCCTAGCTCATGTCCAATGCACCAAAGCCAGCTAAAAAGTCAATAACCGATACCTAAAACTTGAATTGGACTACTTCTTACTGGCTATTACATCAACTTAGAAGCTTTATCTGTGTTCTATTATGGTGCTTTTCACGTTTCCGCCTATGGCAACACGCGTCATAGCTTTGCAGACGATATGTACAACCGTTTCAGAGAGAAGATCGGCCAATATGACGATCTGGCTTTAAGTCGATTCGGTAACAATTGACGAAAACGGACGGATTTCTCAGGTTTTTACTACATATGAACACCTTTCTCATTCTCCCGTGCAACTCGGCTGCTAGTCCTCCTTTCATGCAGAATCTTAAGGTCCTAGCTCATGTCCAATGCACCAAAGCCAGCTAAAAAGTCAATAACCGATACCTAAAACTTGAATTGTACTACTTCTTACTGGCTAATACATCAACTTAGAAGCTTCATCTGTGTTCTACTACGGTGCTTTTAGTTTCTCCGTATACCGCAGCACGCGACATAGTTTTGTAGACGAAAAGTACAACCGTTTCAGAGAGAAGAGCGGCCAATGTGACGATGTGGCTTTAAGTCGATTCGATAACAAATGACGAAAACGGACGGATGTCTCAGGTTTTTACTACATATGAACACTTTTCACATTCTCCCGTGCTACTCGGCTGCTAGTCCTCCTTTCATGCAGAATCTTAAGGTCCTAGCTCATGTCCAAGGCACCAAAGCCAGCTAAAAAGTCAATAATCAATACCTAAAACTTGAAATGTACTGCTTCTTACTGGCTATTACATCAACTTAGAAGCTTCATCTGTGTTCTACTACGTTGCTTTTAGTTTCTCCGCATACCGCAGCACGCGACATAGTTTTGCAGACGATAAGTACAACCGTTTCAGAGAGAAGAGCGGCCAATGTGACGATCTGGCTTTAAGTCGATTCCATAACAAATGACGAAAACGGACGGATTTCTCAGGTTTTTACTACATATGAACACTTTTCACATTCTCCCGTGCAACTTGGCTGCTAGTCCTCCTTTCATGCAGAATCTTAAGGTCCTAGCTCATGTCCAAGGCACCAAAGCCAGCTAAAAAGTCAATAATCAATACCTAAAACTTGAATTGTACTACTTCTTACTGGCTAATACATCAACTTAGAAGCTTCATCTGTGTTCTACTACGGTGCTTTTAGTTTCTCCGTATACCGCAGCACGCTACATAGTTTTGTAGACGATAAGTACAACCGTTTCAGAGGGAAGAGCGGCCAATGTGACGATGTGGCTTTACGTCGATCGATAACAAATGACGAAAACGGACGGATGTCTCAGGTTTTTATTACATATGAACACTTTTCACATTCTCCCGTGCAACTCGGCTGCTAGTCCTCCTTTCATGCAGAATCTTAAGGTCCTGTCTCATGTCCAAGGCACCAAAGCCAGCTAAAAGGTCAATATTCAATACCTAAAACTTGAATTGTACTACCTCTTACTGGCTATTACATCAACTTAGAAGCTTCATCTCTGTTCTGCTATGGTGCTTTTAGTGTCTCCACATACCGCAGCACGCGACATAGCTTTGCAGACGATAAGTACAAGCGTTTCAGAGAGAAGAGCGTCCAATGTGACGATCTGGCTTTAAGTCGATTCGATAACAAATGACGAAAACGGACGGATGTCTCAGGTTTTTACTACATATGAACACGTTTCACATTCTCCCCTGCAACTCGGCTGCTAGTCCTCCTTTCATGCAGAATCTTAAGGTCCTAGCTCATGTCCAAGGCACCAGAGCCAGCTAAAAATTCAATAATCGATACCTAAAACTTGAATTGTACTACTTCTTACTGGATATTACATCAACTTAGAAGCTTCATCTGTGTTCTACTGTGGTGCTTTTAGTGTCTCCGAATACCGCAGTACGCGACATAGCTTTGCAGACGATAAGTACAACCATTTCAGAGAGCAGAGCGGCCAATGTGACGATCTGGCTTTACGTCGATTCGATAACAAATGACGAAAACGGACGGATGTCTCAGGTTTTTATTACATATGAACACTTTTTACATTCTCCCGTGCAACTCGGCTGCTAGTCCTCCTTTCATGCAGAATCTTAAGGTCCTATCTCATGTCCAAGGCACCAAAGCCATCTAAAATGTCAATATTCAATACCTAAAACTTGAATTGTACTACTTCTTACTGGCTATTACCTCAACTTACAAGCTTCATCTGTGTTCTACTATGGTGCTATTAGTGTCTCAGCATACCGCAGCACGCGACAAAGCTTTGCAGACGATAAGTACAACCGTTTCAGAGAGAAGAGCGGCCAATGTGTCGATCTGGCTTTAAGTCGATGCGATAACAAATGACGAAAACGGACGGATTTCTCAGGTTTTTACTACATATGAACACTTTTCACATTCTCCCGTGCAACTCGGCTGCTAGTCCTCCTTTCATGCAGAATCTTAAGGTCCTAGCTCTTGTCCAAGGCACCAAAGCCAGCTAAAAAGTCAATAATCAATACATAAAACTTGAATTGTACTACTTCTTACTGGCTATTACATCATTTTAGAAGCTTCATCTGTGTTCTACTATGGTGCTTTTAGTGTCTCCCAATACCGCAGTACGCGACATAGCTTTTCAGACGATAAGTGCAACTGTTTCAGAGAGAAGAGCGGCCAATGTGACGATCTGGCTTTAAGTCGATTCGATAACAAATGACGAAAACGGACGGATTTCTCAGGTTTTTACTACATATGAACACTTTTCACATTCTGCCGTGCAACTCGGCTGCTAGTCCTCCTTTCATGCAGAATCTTAAGGTCCTAGCTCATGGTCAAGGCACCAAAGCCAGCTAAAAAGTCAATAACCGATACCTAAAACTTGAATTGGACTACTTCTTACTGGCTATTACATCAACTTAGAAGCTTCATCTGTGTTCTATTATGGTGCTTTTCCTGTTTCCGCCTACGGCAACACGCGACACAGCTTTGCAGACGATAAGTACAACCGTTTCAGAGAGAAGATCGGCCAATGTGACGATCTGGCTTTAAGTCGATTCGGTAACAAATGACGAAAACGGACGGATTTCTCAGGTTTTTACTACATATGAACACTTTTCACATTCTCCCGTGCTACTCGGCTGCTAGTCCTCCTTTCATGCAGAATCTTAAGGTCCTAGCTCATGTCCAAGGCACCAAAGCCAGCTAAAAGGTCAATATTCAATACCTAAAACTTGAATTGTACTACTTCTTACTGGCTGTTACATCAACTTAGAAGCTTCATCTGTGTTCTACTGTGGTGATTTTAGTGTCTCCGCATACCGCAGCACGCGACATAGCTTTGCAGACGATAAGTACAACCGTTTCAGAGAGAAGAGCGGCTAATGTGACGATCTGGCTTTAAGTCGATTCGATAACAAATGACGAAAACGGACGTATTTCTCAGGTTTTTACTACATATGAACACTTTTCACATTCTCCCGTGCAACTCGGCTGCTAGTCCTCCTTTCATGCAGAATCTTAAGGTCCTAGCTCATGTCCAAGGCACCAAAGCCAGCTAAAAAGTCAATAAGCGATACCTAAAACTTGAATTCCACTACTTCTTACTGGCTATTACATCAACTTAGAAGCTTCATCTGTGTTCTACTATGGTGCTTTTAGTGTCTCCACACACCGCAGCACGCGACATAGCTTTGCAGGCGATAAGTACAAGCGTTTCAGAGAGAAGAGCGGCCAATGTGACGATCTGGCTTTAAGTCGATTCGATAACAAATGACGAAAACGGACGGGTGTCTCAGGTTTTTACTACATATGAACACTTTTCACATTCTCCCCTGCAACTCGGCTGCTAGTCCTCCTTTCACGCAGAATCTTAAGGTCCTAGCTCATGTCCAAAGCACCAAAGCCAGCTAAAAGTTCAATATTCAATACCTAAAACTTGAATTGTACTACTTCTTACTGGCTATTACATCAACTTAGAACCTTGATCTGTGTTCTACTATGCTGCCTTTAGTGTCTCAGCATACCGCAGCACGCGACATAGCTTTGCAGACGATAAGTACATCCGTTTCAGAGAGAAGATCGGCCAATGTGACGATCTGGCTTTAAGTCGATTCGATAACAAATGACGAAAACGGACGGATTTCTCAGGTTTTTACTACATATGAACACTTTTCACATTCTCCCGTGCAACTCGGCTGCTAGTCCTCCTTTCATGAAGAATCGTAAGGTCCTAGGTCATGTCCAAGGCACCAAAGCCAGCTAAAAAGTCAATAACCGATACCCAAAACTTGAATTGTACTACTTCTTACTGGCTATTACATCATTTTAGAAGCTTCATCTGTGTTCTACTATGGTGCTTTTAGTGTCTCCGAATACCGCAGTACGCGACATAGCTTTGCAGACGATAAGTACAACCGTTTCAGAGAGCAGAGCGGTCAATGTGACGATCTGGCTTTAAGTCGATTCGATAACAAATGACGAAAACGGACGGATTTCTCAGGTTTTTACTACATATGAAGACTTTTCACATTCTCCCGTGCAACTCGGCTGCTAGTCCTCCTTTCATGCAGAATATTAAGGTCCTAGCTCATGTCCAAGGCACCAAAGCCAGCTAAAAATTCAATATTCAATACCTAAAACTTGAATTGTACTACTTCTTACTGGATATTACATCAACTTAGAAGCTTCATCTGTGTTCTACTATGGTGCTTGTAGTGTCTCAGCATACCGCAGCACGCGACATAGCTTTGCAGACGATAAGTACAACCGTTTCAGAGAGAAGAGCGGCCAATGTGACGTTCTGGCTTTAAGTCGATTCGATAACAAATGACGAAAACGGACGGATGTCTCAGGTTTTTACTGCATATGAACAGTTTTCACATTCTCCCGTGCAACTCGGCTGCTAGTCCTCCTTTCATGCAGAATCTTAAGGTCCTAGCTCATGTCCAAGGCACCAAAGCCAGCTAAAAAGTCAATAATCGATACTTAAAACTTGAATTCTACTACTTCTTACTGGCTATTACATCAACTTAGAAGCTTCATCTGTGTTCTACTATGGTGCTTTTAGTGTCACGCAGCACGCGACATAGCTTTGTAGACGATAAGTACAACCGTTTCAGAGAGAAGAGCGGCCAATGTGTCGATCTGGCTCTAAGTCGATTCGATAACAAATGACGAAAACGGACGGATTTCTCAGGTTTTTAATACATATGAACACTTTTCACATTCTCACCTGCAACTCGGCTGCTAGTCCTCCTTTCATGCAGAATCTTAAGGTCCTAGCTCATGTCCAAGGCACCAAAGCCAGCTAAAAAGTCAATAATCAATACCTAAAACTTGAATTGTACTAATTCTTACTGGGTATTACATCAACTTAGAAGCTTCATCTGTGTTCTACTATGGTGCTTTTAGTGTCTCAGCATACCGCAGCACGCGACATAGCTTTGCAGACGATAAGTACAACCGTTTCAGAGAGAAGAGCGGCCAATGTGACGATCTGGCTTTAAGTCGATTCCATAACAAATGACGAAAACGGACGGATTCCCAGGTTTTTACTACATATGAACACTTTTCACATTCTCCCCTGCAACTCGGCTGCTAGTCCTCCTTTCATGCAGAATCTTAAGGTCCTAGCTCATGTCCAAGGCACCAAAGCCAGCTAAAAAGTCAATAATCGATACCTAAAACTTGAATTGTACTACTTCTTACTGGATATTACATCAACTTAGAAGCTTCATCTGTGTTCTACTGTGGTGCTTTTAGTGTCTCCAAATACCGCAGTACGCGACATAGCTTTTCCAGACGATAAGTACAACCATTTCAGAGAGCAGAGCGGCCAATGTGACGATCTGGCTTTACGTCGATTCGATAACAAATGACGAAAACGGACGGATGTCTCAGGTTTTTATTACATATGAACACTTTTCAAATTCTCCCGTGCAACTCGGCTGCTAGTCCTCCTTTCATGCAGAATCTTAATTCCTATCTCATGTCCAAGGCACCAAAGCCAGCTAAAAGGTCAATATTCAATACCTAAAACTTGAATTGTACTACCTCTTACTAGCTATTACCTCAACTTAGAAGCTTCATCTGTGTTCTACTATGGTGCATGTAGTGTCTCAGCATACCGCAGCACGCGACAAAGCTTTGCAGACGATAAGTACAACCGTTTCAGAGAGAAGAGCGGCCAATGTGTCAAACTGGCTTAAAGTCGATGCGATAACAAATGACGAAAACGGACGGATTTCTCAGGTTTTTACTACATATGAACACTTTTCACATTCTCCCATGCAACTCGGCTGCTAGTCCTCCTTTCATGCAGAATCTTAAGGTCCTAGCTCATGTCCAAGGCACCAAAGACAGCTACAAAGTCAATAATCAATACCTAAAACTTGAATTGTACTACTTCTTACTGGCTATTACATCAACTTAGAAGCTTCATGTGTGTTCTCCTACGATGGTTTTAGTTTCTCCGCATACCGCAGCACGCGACATAGTTTTGCAGACGATAAGTACAACCGTTTCAGAGAGAAGAGCGGCCAATGTGACGATCTGGCTTTAAGTCGATTCCATAACAAATGACGAAAACGGACGGATTTCTCAGGTTTTTACTACATATGAACACTTTTCACATTCTGCCGTGCAACTCGGCTGCTAGTCCTCCTTTCATGCAGAATCTTAAGGTCCTAGCTCATGGTCAAGGCACCAAAGCCAGCTAAAAAGTCAATAACCGATACCTAAAACTTGAATTGGACTACTTCTTACTGGCTATTACTTCAACTTAGAAGCTTCATCTGTGTTCTACTACGGTGCTTTTCCTGTTTCCGCCTACGGCAACACGCGACATAGCTTTGCAGACGATAAGTACAACCGTTTAAGAGAGAAGATCGGCCAATGTGACGATCTGGCTTTAAGTCGATTCGGTAACAAATGACGAAAACGGACGGATTTCTCAGGTTTTTACTACATATGAACACTTTTCACATTCTGCCGTGCAACTCGGCTGCTAGTCCTCCTTTCATGCAGAATCTTAAGGTCCTAGCTCATGTCCAAGGCACCAAAGCCAGCTAAAAAGTCAATAACCGATACCTAAAACTTGAATTGTACTACTTCTTACTGGCTATTACATCATTTTAGAAGCTTCATCTGTGTTCTACTATGTAGCTTTTAGTGTATCCGAATACCGCAGTACGCGACATAGCTTGGCAGACGATAAGTACAACCGTTTCAGAGAGAAGAGCGACCAATGTGACGATCTGGCTTTAAGTCGATGCGATAACAAATGACGAAAACGGACGGATTTCTCAGGTTTTTACTACATATGAACACTTTTCACATTCTCCCGTGCAACTCGGCTGCTAGTCCACCTTTCATTCAGAATCTTAAGGTCCTTGCTCATGTCCAAGGCACCAAAGCCAGCTAAAAGGTCAATAATCAATACCTAAAACTTGAATTGTACTACTTCTTACTGGCTAATACATCAACTTAGAAGCTTCATCTGTGTTCTACTACGGTGCTTTTTGTTTCTCCGCATACCGCAGCACGCGACATAGTTTTGTAGACGATAAGTACAACCGTTTCAGAGAGAAGAGCGGCCAATGTGACGATGTGGCTTTAAGTTGATTCGATAACGAATGACGAAAACGGACGGATGTCTCAGGTTTTTACTACATATGAACTCTTTTCACATTCTCCCGTGCTACTCGGCTGCTAGTCCTCCTTTCATGCAGAATCTTAAGTTCCTAGCTCATGTCCAAGGCACCAAAGCCAGCTAAAAGGTCAATATTCAATACCTAAAACTTGAATTGTACTACTTCTTACTGGCTATTACATCAACTTAGAAGCTTGATCTGTGTTCTACTATGGTGCTTTTAGTGTCTCCGCATACCGCAGC